>NW_028317951.1:10912500-13412500 GCF_062004578.1 Staurois parvus
CTGGGACTTTTACTTTTATAAGTATAAAAAGGATGGAAACAAACCACACCCCCTGTTTGCTTAGCTACTATAAAAATATTAAACAAACATGCTTTATTTGAATACATGTTCGCTAAGGCCAACCTGCTCTTAGATTAATTTATTCCTAATTGGTCCCTATGGAACTACAACCACTGCTCTACCTTACCACTCTAAGACTTGACACTATTTTGCTCTTTTTGATCAACAGTAATCACTGTAGCTATGGAATCCATTCCCTATCTCACAGGCACCTCTATCATTATTATTGTCATTATCACTTTAGATCACACCCCATGATGTTTAAATCTCTACTCCTTAACATAACTGCCCTTTATTCCTACTTCTCTTCTTTCCCCTCTACTCATATCTGGATTATATGTTTCTAATGTAACCAAAGAGTGATTATTTGTGTGACGTTTAATTACTTGACTGTTCATGCTGTGCAGTGTTTATCTATTTAAAATAGCAAGCGCATAAAACAATTAATATACAGTAGGTAGTAATTTCAGGTAGCTGCTGGCACTAAAGGGTATAGGCAACAGTCCCAATAAATGTATCAATGCACTTATATAATGTTTATCCATTACACTTTTGTAATGTCTTGTTTCTTTTTATTTTTGGTCTTCTCTTTATAATAAAAGAAATATTGAAACTAAAAAGGGATGCTAGCATGGCTGTACTACACACAGTACTAAGTGGCAAGTGTGTCCTATTATTGATAGGCGGCGCAAATGTCGTGGGCCACTCTAGAGATCGTTAATCAAGATGGCAGACAACAGTGTTAGTGTGCACATGGAACAGGGGGTGGTGATGAAGTTTCTTGTGAACAAAGGCTTAAACCTACAGAAGACTTCAAGCACTGTACGGTGATGAAATGCGCAGCCACAATAAGAAATTTGAAAGGTGTAAACATTTCAAAGATGGCCATATGTCCGTCAGTGATAATCCCGGCTGTAATGGTTCCCAGCCCACAGAAGTCATTCCTGTGAACATTCAGCATGTAGGACATCTGATCCTGGAAATTCATTGCATAACCTGTCATGAAATTGCACAAGAGACAAATCTGTCTGTGAACATGAACACAATAATGACAAAGTAAAGCAGGCTGTCCTAGGTTGGTTCAGGCGTACTGACAAATCTTTCTATGCCGAAGCTTTCCAGGCATTAGTTAGACACTGGGATAAGTGTATAAACGTTACAGGGGAGTATGTTGAAAAATAAATGCCTGCCTTTACACGCACATGAACTTTAATGGCATCCCAGTCTTAGTCCGTAGGGTTCAATATTGAGTTGGCCCAACCTTTGCAGCTATAACAGCTTCAACTGTTCAGGCGCTCCCTGAAAACCCACCTCTTCAGGGAAGCCTACCCCACTCTTACCTAACAGCCGTCCTCCTTCATTTCTCCAACCACTCCATCCCCCACAGCCACTTCCTCCTGTGCCATTACCCCCTCCCTCCTAGATTGTAAGCTCGAAAGAGTAGGGCCCTCTAACCCCTCATGTGCTGTTTGTTGTTGCTGTGCTGTTTCATGTATTGTCCCCCCCCCCCTCTATTGTACAGAGCTGAGCAAACCCTTTGGCGCTATATAAATACGATGTAATAATAATAATAATAATAATAACTCTTCTAGGAAGGTTGTCCACAAGGTTTAGGAGTGTGCCTATGGGAATGTTTGACCATTCTTCTAGAAGTGCATTTGTGGGGTCAGCCACTGATGTCAGACGGGAAGGCCTGGGTCACAGTCTCCACTGTAATTCATCCAAAAAGTAGATGTTCTATTGGGTTGAGGTCAAATTCCTCCACCCCAAACTCACTCATGCATGTCTTTATGGACCTTACGTTGTGCACTGGTTAAAAGTCATGTTGGAACATCCCCAAACTGTTCCCACAAAGTTGGGAGCAAGAAATTGTCCAAAATGTCTGGGTATGCTGACGCTTTAAGAGTTCCCTTCACTGGAACTAACGGGCCAAGGCCGATCCCTGAAAACAACCCCACACCATAATGCCTCCTCACCCAAAATTTACATTCGGCACAATGAAATCGTGCAAATAACATTTTCCTGGCAACTGCCAAACCCAGACATGTTCATCGGATTGCCAGACAATGAAGTGTGATTCGTCACTCCAGAGAACACGTCTCCACTGCTCTAGAGTCCAGTGGTGGTGTGCTTTACACCACTGCATCTGACGCTTTGCATTGCAATTGGTAATTTAAGGCTTGGGTGCAGCTGCTCGGCCATGGAAACCCATTCCATGAAGCTCTCTACACACTGTTGTTGTGCTAATCTGAAGGCCACATGACGTTTGGAGGTTTTTAGCTATTGACTCTGCAGACAGGTGGCGTGCTGTGTGTTTCAGCATGCACTGAATCCGCTCTGTCATTTGTAAATGGCCTACCACTTTGTAGCTGGGTTGCTGTTGTTCCGTGGAATATTTAGTAGCAAGAAAGATTCACAGATTGCACAAGTGGAAACATATCACGGTACCACGCTTGAATTCACTGAGCTCCTGAGAGCTACACATTCTTTCACAAATGTTTGTAGAAGCAGTCTGCATGCCTAGGTGCTTGATTTTATACACCTGTAGCCATGGAGGGGATTAGAACACCTGAATCCAATGATTTGGAGGGGTGTCCCAATACTTTTGGCAATATAGTGTGTGCATATTTATTTACATATGCATTATTTTATATATTTGCTCTTGAAAGGATAGTATAGAGGTGGTATGTAGTAGAGCAGCTGCTGTTGTCAAATTCGCTGCACAGTTGCTGGTTACACAAGTTAATTTAGAACTTTCTGTACCTCTGTTGCTACAGGCAAATGAGGTATCGGAGGCATCAGGGGTCTAATAGACACATGTTGTATCCTTAAGGAGGACCTGTCAATTAAAGACCTCTACCCATTCCAATTTCCCTCCAACAACACATGCACATACTGTATGCAAATACATATTTTATGCGCATACATTGCACATGTACATACACACATAGGTGGCACTGATGGGCACTGATAGGCACCGCTGATGGGCAGCACTGATGGGTGGCACTGACTGGCAGCACTGCTGGGCACTGACTGGCAGAATTGCTGGGTGGCACTGCTGGGCAGCACTGAGTGATACTGATGGGGGGCACTGGTGGGTGGCACTGCTGGGCACAGGTGGGTGGCACTACTAGGCACTGCAGTGCACAGGTGGGTTGCACTGCTGGGCACAGGTGGGTGGCACTGCTGGGCACTTGTGGGCGGCACTTCAGGGCACAGGTGGGTGGCACAGGTGGGCGGCACTGCTAGTGCCGATCCGTCCTCTGACAATTTCAGGTTATTGGCAGTACTTTCCTCATGCTGTCACAGCGTGAGGAAAGTGCAGCCGATAACCAGCAACTGCATTTACCGGTGATCTGCTGTGTCATTGGACACAGCTGATCATGTGGTAAAAGGTCGCTGTGATTGGCCTTTCATGACATCACGTGATCCATAGGACACAGCAATCGCGGAGATTTCCGGGTGTGCGCCCCCGGAGGCAAGCAGGAGGGTGCGTTCTGGGAGGACATCATATAACGCCCTTTCAGAACTGGACAACCGTGTTGTAGCCATCATTCAGCTTTAGCGTAGTTGGCAAGTGGTTAAATATAAGGGCCAAAGCTCTTTTGCATGTCACAGGAGTGAACTTAGTTCTGCACACCTGTGACCTGTTTTTAGAAAACAGTGGGCTAAAGTCCATTGCTGGCTGATGTCACTCAGGAGGTCCAGAATGCCGATGAGAGCCTAAACCAGATACCCCTGCCCCCTACACAACTTGGTGCTCCACTGACATTCACTGACTCTCTGTTCACTGAAGCCTGAGAACTGAGCGATCAGTGGTCTTTGATCTCAGATCTCAGTGTAGAGCTGGCAGGGAACACCTGGGATCAGTGCTACAGTCACCTAGGTGAGTATGATTGTTTGTTATTTTCAATTCCCACACTTCTCCTTTAAAAACAAATTACCGAATAAAGTCTTAAACGTGCTAAAAAAATGGAGTGCAAATCATTTCACTGTGCAAAACAAATAAAAAATTATTTTTGAGGAAACTCCTGCATACTAAAACTTCAAAATTTGATCTGGTTACAGAGGTTTTGAGTACCCCTGGACCTAAAAGGGTTAAACTTTTTCCACTGGGTAAAAAATACATTTTTCAACATGAAAGTACATTTTTCTTTTAGATTTTTTAAAAATATAATCTCCATACATAACTTTTCAATGAGTTTAAACAATTGCCTGGTATATATTCGTATTATTCACAACATCTGCTACAAAAGACTAATGCTCTCTTTGGAAAATAAAATAATCAAAGTTTTCAGCTGTCATTGAAAGTTAATGTGCAATACCCTTGATACTGAAAGCAGTAATTTCTGTACTCTCTTGAATTAAGATGAAACACAAACCAATTCAGTTGTGAGATGAAACTAGGTCATCCTAGTTCTTCTAGCATGCATCATTTTCGGTGGATTTTGTTCCATCAGCCATACACTTACATGTCAACATGCAAATTTTCTGAGTCCGTACATGTATAGCATTACCAATAAAATGAACCAGAAATCTGACAACATAAATACAAGTGCTAATGTGTTTGCTTAGCCAGAGTAATGTCTATTAGCAGATCTTCTGCTAAGAATGTCATGGCCATGAAAGAAAAAAATAGAGAAGTGGCCCCATGGGAGTGTCACCTCTATCACCCATTTGTTTTTTTTTATAAAATTCACTCTTAATAGAGGGCTATGATGATTGTTAATTCCATATCATGCAATGGCTGCTTTGTTGGTTCTTTCTGCTTTGTGTTTCAGGTAACAAGCTGCCTGCTGTTGCTAGGAGGATTTACCTCAGCTGCTGAGCACTGGATTGGTGACAAATCTTTCGGCGGGAAACATCTAGCTAACTTTTCACTTATATTCTCTCCTGTCACTGGGCAGAGTCAGCATTTACCTCAGGTTGTCAGCTGGACTCACCTCTGGATTCTCCTCAGCCTTCCTTCTAGATCTTTTGACCTGCTCTCCCACCCTCCCTCCCCTTTGTTATTTTTTCCCTCATTGCAGTCCACCTTTATGTGGGGTAATGTCACCAACTTTGTGGGTGGACAGTCCTTGATATGCTGTTATTTAGCTGGTATACGATTTTGCTGCTTGAGTCTTGGTGACTAAGCATGTTGATCTGTTAATGGTTACAGCCGTTCTGTTTGGTATTAAAGGTTAAAGTTTATTTCAGAATTAAAATTGATGTAAACCCACTAAAAGGCTCATGGCGTAAACTTTTCCACAATCCTTGTTGCGTCTTTATTTTAATATTTAGGTATGTTCTTATGGTATGATGGGTGTTAATAGGGTGTAGAATCCTATTGTGTGGGTACAGGAGGCAAAAGAGAATATTTGGAATCCATTTATTTGCTGATTTTTGTGGCCAAATAACTTTTAAAAACTACTTTTAGTAGAAGGCTGTTTCATGTAATAAGTTATGTAAAATGTGCAGAAATTATTTTGTACTTCTAATAAACCTTTCTCACAATTTACTATATATTAAAAAAGGAACTTTGACCATTAAATTCAAGTTATCAGTTAATCTGTGATGAGAAAACTATGTAGGCTTACACTTCTGTGTGCAACTGGTAACATATGTTCTCTTCTATGCTTACAATGGTCAACCTGCTGGTAGTTGCAACAGTACCCGCTCACTACAGGCCTTGTTCAAGAAGGTGTGCAATGGGAATATATTAAATTATTGCCTGTGCTGTGTTATCTTCTATGTAGCAGGACTTTCTTATTCCCTTCACAAGTGCAATGCACCAGCAACATGCAGATGCAAACAGGGTCTAAAGCCTTGTTAACATGGGTGTACTTATGTGTACACCCGTGTGAGAGCCCATGCTGGCAAAAAATAGGCCACACATTGGCGTGTGTTTAAGTATGCCTGTGTGAGCAAGGCCTAAGTCATAAGCTTGAAAAGGTACACAGCAAGCAAAAACAAAGTGAAGTCAGAATTACTGATCCACCTACTTGACCTTGTTTAGTGACATAGATAGCATTCATGCTAAGGAATTAGCAAAACAAGCAGGTAATTAGCATTTTAGTAAGACATCAGCAACAGTGGTCTACATATTTGTCATATAACTGGCTTCCTGCCACAAAGAGGAAAATTCAAACTGAATAGTGGATTTTTACACATTTTCACAGCCAAGGGCAGACTGACAACTCGTGGGGCCCCCGGGCAATAGGGGATCATGGGGCCCCTGTGTCCTTGCCCAAACTCAAAAAATCCTATGAAAAAAATACCAGGGACATCTCTTGGGGCCCCCTTCTGACCCCGGGCCCTCGGGCAGTGCCCGAGTTTCCAAATGGTCAGACCGCCCCTGTACAGCTACTATGAAGAGAAAGTGATCAGTGGTTTTGGCAAGAGAAATGGAGCAATCAAGAGCTTTCAACTGCCTTTATGAACAGGTACTGTTAGATGGGATAGCTAGAGGAATGGCATGATTTATAAGAAACCATATACTGTATTTCCGTGAACAAATATATACAAATATATCACTATCTTTGTAGAACAATTTCATTGAGAAATACCAATAAGTGTAAACATAAGTCTTTAGTTTCTATCACTTTTGATTTTTTCATCAGACATGTCTCCTATGGCTGAAATTATTTGTTTTTCTATTGTTTGAGGTCAGTTAGCTAGAGAGCTTTGACATAGAGAGTTGAGAGAGTGATAAAGTGCTGCCCCTATGCACTGGTACTGTTAGATTGGATAGCGAGAAGGATGACATGGATTACATAGGGAAGGTATCATCATGGGGCCATTGAGGGAATAGGAATAGAAGATAAGAATAATAGTAAGTTGTTCCTATCGCATACTTTATATGAGATCTAACCCTGAAAGAACTTCTCCAACCACGACAAAGCTTGTGATGTGAATAAATGAAATTGTGCTACGTTTATGTGATATTTAAAACTTAAAATATTAAATAATTAAATACAATCATCCAAAGGTGCAACTATAAACTGAGTAGTGTAAAAAAAATAAATATATATATACATATATATATATATATATATATATATTTTTATATATATATATATATATATATATATATATATACTGTATATACACAGTCATTGGCCACTTTATTAGGTACAGCTGTTCAATTTCTTGGTAGCACAAATTGTTAATCAGCCAATCACATTGCAGCAACTCAGTGCATTTAGGCATCTATACATGGTGAAGACAACATGCTGAAGTTCAAACTGAGCATCAGTATGGGGAAGATACAGGATTTAAGTGACTTTGAACGTGGCATGGTTGTTGGTGCCAGATGGGCTGGTCTGAGTATTTAAAAAACTGCTGATCTATTTGGATTTTCACACATAACCATATATGGAGAAATTGAGACTCATCAGACCAGGCAATGTTTTTCCAATCTTCTGAATACATGAGCTGAAAGGAGTAGGGAGGGGGAGAGAGGAGAAGGTTACCATGGCAATTTCTCTCTTCTGACAAAATGGCATATAAGACATGAACGATATGGCTGCTATTTGGGTGCCAGGTACACACAACCATTACTAACTGGTATTTGTGGTATCACTAGAAGAAAAAAGATGTCTGTGGTGTCACTGAAAATAAAAATGTCCCCATGTCATGGTGTCACTGGAATGGAATATATTATCCTGTGTCAGCGATAAGTGGTGAAAACATTCCCCTGCATTGATGGTGTCACTGGAAGGAAAAATTTCCTTGTATTGGTGATATCACTGCAAGAAAGAAAATGCCGACTTATGAGTTGAGATCTCAGGAATGCATGCTGTGCTGTGCATGAGTGAAGGACTTAGCAGTTCATATATTGTAGGGAGCAAAGCTCAGGAGTGTTTATCATGCAAGGCTCAAGAGTGCATAATGTACAGAGTGTAGGGTCAGGTATTGCACAGGGCTCAAGGGTCAGGAGTGGATACCACACCAGTACAAAGCTCTACTAGCAGTCCCCCCCCCGTACATAGCTACCCCACCCCCAACCATTCTACTCCAAAGCTTTTTTCCTATTTCCTAGTACAGACAGCATGCCTACCCCCAACAACAAAGATCTTTCCCTCCCAGTACTGAAATCTTCCACCAACCCTCCAGCTACTCACCCAGTGCAGGAGGAGTTTCTGCAGGGCTTTGCTGTCATGCTGAAGGACAGGAAGGCTCTGTGTGAGCCCAGGAGAGGCATGCTGTCATATAGATCCATCATATTATTAAATGTGGATGGTAAAATCCTTTCAAAAATCATAGTTGCAAGTATAGCAGATCTGCTCCCAATTCTTATAGAGTCAGCTCAATCACAAAGTGTTAAAGAGAGGTCTGCTGTATCTAACATATGTAAGGTTATATCCATTCTGGAATATGCTGAAACTCATCCTAAGGAGGACTTAGTGGTTATTTCCTTAGATGCAGAGAACACTTTTGACAATATTGCCTTTAAATGGCTATTTAAAGTTATGGCTGCTATGAGTTTCTCTGGTATTATTTTAGATTTCAATCAAAAATATTTTTTTTCCTTCAGGCAGAATTTACATTATGAATTATTTATCACAACCAATTTGATTGATGAAGGGCACTCGACAAGGGTTTCCGCTTTCACCAATTTTATTTAATATTGTTATTGAAATTTTATCTAGTTACCTTCATTCTGGGACAATGTTAAAGGGAATAAAATCAGGAAAAATAAAATAGAGAAAAAAATTTTTTTTTTCATCACAGCCAGAACATGATATCCCAGAGGTTCAAAAAATATTTGAACAATATAGTAGTTTCTGGTTTGCATATAAACTTTAACAAAAGTGAGATACTACTAATTACAACTGTATGCCATAGAAAATGACAACAACATTCTCTGTTTGTGGTAGTGATGGAATATATCACTTATCTAGGGATAAAAATTGGTAAAATGCCATCTTCACTTCATGCTTTGATTTATCCACCATTGTTAAATAGGTTAAAGAGTTGGAGATCCGGGCTGATCTTCCATTCTCATTATTTGGGAGAAGCAATCTTATTAAGATGGTCAGTTTAGCTCATCTTCCCTATCCTTTTACAAACATTACCCATTCTTCTTAAACATAAGGAAGTGAACCAATTAATGAATGCTATGACAAGGTTTTTATGGTATGGGAAGAGAGCACGAGTATCAATATCTACTCTTTCCCTACCTAAAAATAAAGGAAGTCTTGGCCTTCCCAATATTAGAACTTATAACTTAGCTTGCTTACTAAGACATGCTTTGGACTGCCTAACAATATTGTTAAGATACTCTAACCTTGATATATAGAGAGAACAGGTCTCTCCATGGAATTTCTCTGCTTTATTACACAATAAGATAAGAAATCTGTCTTCAAGTTTGAAGACTAATTTACTTTATAGGGATACAATAGTATGTTGGAGAAAGTTGAGGAAAAAAACAAGGAATGTATCCCTATGTATCAAAGTTTATGCCTATTCAGGATAATCCATCATTTACAGAGTAGAGGTTATGCAGCTTTTCAAACCTGGAGACAGAATGATTTGATTATGGCACACCAATCGTACCATAGTAATTCTTACTCATTGAAGTCTTGTGAAACTGTTTCTATGGAAGTTAACATTCCAGGTCAGAATTATCTCCACTTCTTACAAATATCTAGTTATCTAGGGTCCAGTTGCAGTGATATCCTCTATGCATTCAAGCCAACTTTTTTGGGTAGGTTGATAAGAAATTGTGTCTATGCTATATTGGATATATATGTGCAGTGTAGTGTAGTGTAGAAGTGTAAAAAATTGGCAGGTTGATTTTTTTCTATGAAAATCCTGTAGAAAAATTAGTGGAGGAGTACAACAAGGTTCGGAGTATCATTATAAATGAGAGCTGGAGGGAAACTTAATTTAATTTTATGCATAGAGCATACATCCCGTTTACAATACATGCTTCATCACTGTATGCAGGGATGTCCAAAATGTAATTTATATAGACCCATGTTGGCACATTGTTTGTGGAATTGCCCAAAGACTTCACTCTTTTTGGAGCAGGTGTTGGAATATATAAATCTGGCTACAGGTATTACTGTTCACAAAGATCATTCGATGTTATTCTTTAGCTGTGATCAGGCTGAAGCAATAAGTATTATAAATAGGCAAACATGTAATTAGCAGTGGATTCATATACAGTATGTTTAGTGACACCTTGGATAGCCATTATGAGGCACTTGATAACTAATGCCTCTCTTATGGTGGCAAAATTAATAACAGATATGAAAAAACTGCTATATTTTAAAAAATTAGGTGTGGAACTTTAAAATCAAACCCAAGTTAGCAATTTCTTTAAGAGCTGGAAATAGTTTATAGAATAAACTTTAGATTTAGATGGAGATGCAACAATTTATGACCACATTTAAAAACACAGAATGATATATTAAAGATGATGCTATTAATTGAATGGGTAAGCTTAAACTTACCTCATACTAAAAACATATTTTTTGTATTAACCTTTTATAAGCTTAATTATTTAAGATATTTAGTATAGGAATTATTAAGGGTTGCTGTTGGATGTTAGTAGACATTAGTAGACGTTTTGTTTGAATTACAATTTTTGCTATTTATAAGATACTTTTTCTTTTTTTCTTTTTCTGTTTATGTTGAAATGGTTAAATATCATAATTAGAGATGAGCGAATCGAACTTGGCGAAGTGGAATTCGTTTCGAATATTAGGAAAAATTTGATTCGCGCCGAATCCGAAAATTAGCAAACTTCGGATGCACGAATCGAATTTTCCCCGATCGGCCGATTTTCATCCCTTCTACAGCCGGCAAAAAGTGTCCCTGCAGAGAGCTCCGCTATTTCTGACAGTTCTCTGACAGTTCCTTCACATTTACAGCGGTTGAAACATTGTATCTATTTGTTTCCATTTAGGATACAGATGTTTTTATTCGGAAACAAATAGATACAATGTTTCAACCGCTGTAAATGTGAAGGAACTGTCAGAGAACTGTCAGAAATAGCGGAGCTCTCTGCAGATACACTTTTTGCTGTACTGGAATTCTTCTTATTTTCATCCTACTTCTTCTTCTTCTTCTTCTTCTTCATCCTCATCCTCTTCTTCTTTTTCTTCTTCTTCTTCTTCATCCTCATCCTCTTCTTCTTCTTCTTCTTCATCATCCTCATCCTCTTCCTCTTCTTCTTCTTCATCCTCTTCTTCATCCTCATCCTCTTCTTCTTCATCCTCATCCTCTTCTTCTTCATCCTCATCCTCTTCTTCTACTTCTTCTTCTTCATCCTCATCTTCTTCTTCTTCTTCTTCTTCATCCTCATCCTCTTCTTCTTCTTCCTCACCATCATCCTCTTCTTCTTCTTCCTCACCATCATCCTCTTCTTCATCCTCATCCTCTTCTTCTTCTTCTTCTTCTTCTTCATCCTCATCCTCTTCTTCTTCTTCTTCTTCTTCTTCTTCTTCCTCATCCTCATCCTCATCCTCTTCTTCTTCTTCTTCTTCTTCTTCATCCTCATCCTCATCCTCTTCTTCATCCTCATCCTCTTCTTCTTCTTCTTCTTCTTCTTCTTCTTCTTCTTCTTCTTCTTCTTCCTCATCCTCTTCTTCTTCTTCTTCTTCTTCCTCATCCTCATCCTCTTCTTCTCCTTCTTCTTCTTCTTCATCCTCATCCTCGTCCTCTTCTTCTTCTTCTTCTTCTTCATCCTCATCCTCTTCTTCTTCATCATCCTCATCCTCTTCTTCTTCATCATCCTCATCCTCTTCTTCTTCTTCTTCTTCATCCTCATCCTCTTCTTCTTCTTCTTCCTCATCCTCATCCTCTTCTTCTTCTTCTTCATCCTCGTCCTCGTCCTCTTCTTCTTCTTCTTCTTCTTCTTCTTCTTCCTCATCCTCATCCTCATCCTCTTCTTCTTCTTCTTCTTCTTCTTCCTCTTCTTCATCCTCATCCTCTTCTTCTTCTTCTTCATCCTCATCTTCTTCTTCTTCTTCATCCTCACCCTCTTCTTCTTCTTCTTCTTCTTCATTCTCATCCTCTTCTTCTTCTTCTTCTTCTTCTTCCTCATCATCATCCTCTTCTTCTTCTTCTTCTTCTTCATCCTCATCCTCTTCTTCTTCTTCTTCATCCTCATCCTCATCCTCTTCTTCTTCTTCTTCATCCTCATCCTCTTCTTCTTCTTCTTCTTCTTCTTCTTCTTCTTCTTCTTCTTCATCCTCATCCTCCTCTTCTTCTTCTTCCTCATCCTCTTCTTCTTCTTCTTCTTCTTCATCCTCAGCCTCATCATCTTCTTCTTCTTCTTCTTCTTCATCCTCATCCTCTTCTTCTTCTTCTTCTTCTTCATCCTCATCCTCTTCTTCTTCTTCTTCTTCTTCTTCTTCTTCCTCATCCTCCTCATCCTCTTCTTCTTCTTCATCCTCATCCTCTTCTTCTTCTTCTTCTTCATCCTCATCCTCTTCTTCTTCTTCATCTTCTTCTTCTTCTTCTTCATCCTCATCCTCTTCTTCTTCAATTGAAGCTGCTTCTGCTCCGCCACTCTGCCATTGGACTCTTGATAGTCGTCTCCCCACACTGCTGCTGGGGGGACTTTTTAACATAGGCCTCTGTATGGCCTTCAATTTAAGCTGCTTACGCTCCGCCACTCTGCCATGGGCCCCCGTACCGCCTCCTCATGCTGCTGCCAGGCCCGTAATCTGCCATGGGCCCCCGTACCGCCTCCTCATGCTGCTGCCAGGTCCAGAGTGTGTCATGGGTCCCTGTACGGCCTCCCATTGCTGCTGTCTCCATCGCCACACTCTGCCATGTGCCACTTTCAGGTCTCCTCACACACTGCTGGTGTGTTCCATTTTTTGTCATAGGGTGCTGGCAGATTACGGGCCTCCCATAGCTGCTGCCAGGTCCCTAATCTTCCATGGGCCCCTGTACCGCCTCCTCATGCTGCTGCCAGGCCCGTAATCTGCCATGGGCCCCCGTACCGACTCCTCATGCTGCTGCCAGGCCCGTAATCTGTCATGGGCCCCTGTACCGCCTCCTCATGCTGCTGCCAGGTCCAGAGTGTGTCATGGGTCCCTGTACGGCCTCCCATTGCTGCTGTCTCCATCGCCACACTCTGCCATGTGCCACTTTCAGGTCTCCTCACACTGCTGGTGGGTTCCATTTTGTCATAGGGTGCTGTATGGCCTCCCATTGCTGCTGCCTCCACCGCCACACTGTGGCTCCACACTCTGGTTTTGGCCCCATGACTGCCCAAATGAGTGAAGTGTGCGGTGATTCTAAGATCGACGGCACTCATCTGCATGTCATACTGACTGACAGTATTATTTCTCTTCCCCAGCAGACTCCAAGGGCATTTAAATTAAAGGTACAGTGTTCTGCACTAATATAAAGGCTCTCTGAAGCCTAGAAACCCTTTTAATAAGTTAAATTCGCAGTGAATAAATTTGCATCGAATCGAATTTATTCCGCAAATTCGGCGAATCAGCCGAATCAAATTTTTGAATAATTCGCTCATCTCTAATCATAATGCAAGAGTAATTGAGATGAAAGTTGTGGACATGTCTACATGGCCACATCTAATCCTGTCCACTACTTTTTAGATTTACCTGTAGGTTCAATAGAATAGCCCACACTGACCAGAGATGTTATTTTTAAGAATGTGCACATTCCCTTATGATGTGTATTACTGCTGTAAGAAGTTACAGTAAAGTTCCAGAGTAAAAACGCTGTGATGGGTTCTATATGTTCCAGCAGCACTACCAGAGTCTGTGTGGGGAAGAAAAAATAGAGATGGATATAGAGAGGGAATTGATCCAGAAATGAAATGCCAGCTTACCACCATAGAATGGCAAGGTGACTACACTGTGAAATGGGAGCAGTTCTCTCCCACGTCTCATACCCAAATTTGGAGTCATATGGAAATGATGTCTTAAGGAAGGAGATATTATAAGACTCTTAGAACCAATAGATAAAGGCTGGCTGATGCCTGCAGGGATTGGGGCCTAGTCTCAGTTGCTCTGGTCAATCAGTTCATTGAGTGCTGCAAAATAATGTTGGGGCACTAGCTGAAAAGGGCACTCTTAAGTTATTTATTTGTATCCAGAGATGTAAAATGACCAGGAGTCCAGCAAATAAAGAGTTAGAGCAAAAGAAAGAGTGTGCTAGCATTCAGTATAGTTGAATTGATGAGTTCAGTATTGGTAAGTTAAGCAATAAAGTAGTGAGGATTTATTTTCTCTCAGAGAAAACACCACGCAGTTGCTGGTCAACGTTTCCCCATCTCTCCATCTCTGGGACAGCAAAATACACCTAACAGTGCTTTCAAGGATTTCAAGCATCTTTTCCCTATGAAGCTTCAGAATGGAATTATTGGTCACCAGACAGGAGTTTGAGTCCTAAGAGAGCATGCACCTGCAGATGCCACAGGCATTGATGTATATGTAGGCAGGTATAGCTTGACCTCCCTGCACAGGTGGTGCTGTAAGCAAGCACCATGCAAGGAGAGCGGAGGACAGAACAAACTCATGTTACTCTTAGGCTACGTTCACACTAGCGTTGTGTGCAGGTGGCAGAAAGGCTTTTGGAAAGCAAACCCAAATGCACATTGCAGCACATGGTGCTGTTCTAACGGGAGCAATAGCGTCACTGCGCGGCAAAATGGACACCTCTGGTCGAGTCAGGAGGCGTTGAAGCCTCCTATTCTAGTCGATGGTGCCGCTCTGCAAACGCCCGGCCGGCGTTTGCAGTGCAGTTGCGACGCAGTTGCGGGGCGTTTGCGGAGCGGTAACACCCATTCAAACTTCATTATAGGCATTTGTAGGGCGTTTTTAACGCTCGGAAAAACGCCTAGCAACTGCCACTGAACCGCGCATGCGGCGTTAAAAACCGCTCGGCAAACGCCGGACCAACGCTTGCCAAACGCTATAGGGGCGTTTGGCAAGAGTTAGTAAAACAGTCAAGTGTGAACGAGCCCTTAAGCCTTCATACATTTCATCATGTGAACAGCTGTCTGATTGGATGCTGTTCCCCCGGATGACCTCCACGACCTTTTTTAGTGAGGGAACTGCATACAAAAAGCATTGACTCACTACAGTTGCTGCACATTTTGTGTGTGGTTAGGTCAGGGACAGGAACTCGCTTGATAGGGAGAGTGTGCTTAGAGTAGGGAGAGGTTTCAGAGGAAGAGGGATAGAATAGGAATTGTTTGTCAGTTCTGCTGTGTGGAGCATTTTTGCTACACGTGCCTTATTGCATTGTGGCCTTTCCAGGTACTGTCAACCTCCGAGCACTGCTTTTCTGCAAGTGCTCCATAGATAATCATGAGAGTCTCTGCAAGTCCGGTACCACCACATAGACTGTTTTAGCGTGGTCAGAATGGTCTTCAAAATACACTCCCTTGAAATCTAGGACCTCCCTCTGTCTTTCCTTCCCCTTTGCGTGCCCACCACCAAACCCCACTAAACATATACACTCCACATATATTGGACAGTTTAATTAGAGATCATGCATGAGAAAAGACTTTCATGCATGAGAAGTAAACAGTTTATAATTTTGGGATATTCAATTATGCGAACCCCTTCATCACCTATCCCACCATAGAGAGGACCTGTCTAAATATAATTCAGGCAAGAGGGTTGACAGATGGTAAAGAGAGAGCAGAAACAGAGACTGTAAAGTTCAAAAAGAGAGCATCAAGGTTGAGAGGACTTGGGACTAGGGCAAAGAGAAGTAAACAAAAGTCTATTGCCAACCTCCAATGAATATTTAATGGTACCATGTCCCAATAGTGATATAGTGAAACCAAAAATGGGGAAAACAAGGAACTGGAACTTTAAGGTATCAAAACACACAATAATAGATATAAAACATTAATACTTTTATATTCTTCTAAGATGTTAAAAAGCCTCCAAGGGTTAGACAACTAAAATGAAGAAAATATACAAAAAACATATCAACATATCAGCATATTATTTATATGCTTTTATGCATATTGTCTACATGTTAGTTGCATCTAACCCTTGGAGGCTTTTTAACATCTTATAAATAAAGGATTAATACTTTTATATTCATCTATTATTGAGTGTTTTGGTACCTTAAAGTCCCAGTTCCCGTTTTTACCATTTTTGATTTCCCTATTATAGAGCTAAGAGATATTATAGAGCTAAGAGAAGTCCGCGACCTTTTGATGTGAATATTTTTTCCCCCAGAAGATGCTAAATAGATTATTATTATTATTATGATTGTTATTATTATTATACAGGCTTTATATAGTGCCAACAGTTTATGCAGTGCTTTACAATGTACAGGGTGACAGTACAATTACAACACAATGTAATACAGTAGGAATCAGAGGGCCCTGCTCGTTAGAGCTTACAATCCAAGAGATGGAAAGATAAATATTTTATTTGCTGTCCTCAAGTTGGCAGGCACTAGAAGAGTGCTGATAAGCCTAATTCCTAGTAAAGTACTTGGACTCAGAGGTCACACTGCCTGTGCTGCGGCCCTGGAATATGTGGTATCCATTTTCTGTGATGGCAAAAATGAATGCTGGTGCAAGAATCTCATTCAAATGAAAAAGAAAATCCCCCCTGTTCATGAATGCAATACTCTCTCTAAGGGGAGTTAGCCCCAGTAAACACTTTTTCAAATATGTACAAGTGTGTGTGTGTGTTTGTGTGCGTGCGTGCATGCGAGTCTATCTATCTATCTGTCTGTCTGTCTGTCTGTCTGTCTGTCTGTCTGTCTGTCTGTCTATCTATCTATCTATCTATCTATCTATCTATCTGTCTGTCTGTCTGTCTGTCTGTCTGTCTGTCTGTCTATCTATCTATCTATATCATACATATGTAAAAGCATTATTATTATTAAAAAACATTGCATAAATGTGATGCTTTTAATAGAAATATGGTAGGTCATTTCATTTGACAATAAAAAACTAACAAAATGCAAAAGTATTAGTTTTTTGGAAAATGCATGCTGTATAAATTTGCTATGCTATTAGAAATAAGGTCATAAACAATATAAAACAGCAGAAATGCCTAAATGGACACAAACCTTTGCTATGTAAATATTTGACCTATTAAAAATGCTAGGAAATTGTAAACATAGACACCAAATAATATGTTTACCCAAAGCAACCTGTCAGTAACATTTCTGGGATGGAAAACTAAAAAGAACAGCAAACACTACACTGTAGGTGACCTTGGACCCAGTCATGTGTTATGATATAATACCCATGTGTATTGCACTTCTATTCAGCTCACAACCCCTTCCCTAAAAATAAAATTGTAAGCTGCTGGGAATAAAAGCTTCTGGAATGCATTGAAGAAGTTTAACCCATAATATAAACTGACATGAACTAAGACTTTAATAAATGATCTTCATCAGTTCACCGATGACTCATAGACCACTGCAGTACCAACTCTAGAAGCATAAAGACACTTAGACCATTTTAATAAGATAAGACACCTTCAAAAGTGAAAACTTCACCATATATTGAGAATAATATTTACTTACATTCCTCATGGGTCATTTTGCCTTGCATGATATTCAGTAAGCCATCACAATCTCATTTCACTTGAAAATTATGTTTTTTTTTTCAAAAGAAAGCCTATCTCCAGGTATTTCAGGTAATAATCCTTGCTGCAAATGGCAGTTCAATGTAATAGAAAGCATACCGTGCTATTATTATACTAGTCCAAAGGATATGTGTTTAAAGTAATATCTGAAGTTTCCTGAGGTAAATTACTCAGAAACATCATACACACAATTACATCATATACACATAATAATAAAGCCACCATTATTATACTTAGTAATTTATAAACACAAGGACCTTTTCAAATATCCAAAACATGTCATGGTCCATCATTTCTAAGCATATGAGTCAGTGAATGCACCAGAATGGAGTTCAAGGAAATATTGACAATGTGGTTTGTCCCCAATATAACAATACATGTTTTATGCATTCACCAGTCCTAATCAGTATGAAACGTGATGCAAACAGAATTAATTTTTGCTGATATTAATATTGACCTATTTTCTCAACAAATATGTTTTATGGCTTCTGTTGGGTTTAAGCCAAGATTCGTGACAATAGCTCCATTGTGCCATCCTCAGATGCAGGGAATCGACACGGATTTCAATGCTATGAATTTCAGTCATGGTCCATTTCTTGTTGGCTTTGGAATTTCTGGAATGAGTCCCAGAGTCACTAAAGAGTTGTAGAATGTCTTTATTAACAAAAGTATTTTTTAGTGGAAGCTTGGCCTAATTATCTGAAACAATAGTGCAGTAGTTTTATGACTATCTATCAAGGAGAGATTGGATGAGCTATAAACATGTTCAGTAGGTTTTCTTTGTATATTTTATTTATTACTGCAAAAAAAGCTAGACTTTTTACTGAATTTTACTTTTGTCTATAGTGGCTTTCATTCAGCATGAACTAGGTTATAGTAGGCTACGTTTTGGACCAAACCAATAAAGACACTTCAAAGACAGCTTTGCAATTTTTACATTTGGCTATAGTCATTTGTAGGGGTGAGCCAAATGTACCTGGTTTAAGTTCAAGGTGGGTTTGGTGACCATTACAGTAATTTGATTGCGGAATCTGAATCCCATTGAAGGAAATGGGAGCTGAATCTTAGAAAACAGCAACTGCCATTTTTTAGGCAAATAATCAACATTAAAAATGCATAATTCTTTAAAATAATATGCCTGGGGGAATGCCCTAAACCTGTTTGTGAATAGGCACATTCATTCAATGTATAAAACCTACTACAGCAAAACTGATATTTACAAAAAAAAAATGCTGTTTAAATTGCTGGTAAATGACAGCTTTGGCAGCTTACTACTGTTTGCTATCAAAGATCCAGGAATCCGGGAATTATTTTCATCTTTACCAAACCATTATATTAGATGAGGGTCTGGTATAAATCCTAATGAGGGATCCCATGCAAAACAAAATTGTTGAGTATCCCCCCCTAAAAATGCATACCTGATATTTCTCCTTGATGAGGATCTAGTATAGATTTTGAGAGGGAGCTCCATGCAAAACAAAATAATGCAGACACCACCAAACTTCACACAAAACCCTTATCCAAGCACACGTGCAGCCTGGTTAGCAAGGAAAAGGAAGGGGGGGGGATTTGCAAACTATACCAGGCCACATGCCCTCAGTATGGCAGAATACTTTGTCAAGAGAGATTCCCTGGCAAACCACCCTACATATTTAGATGTATATTTCTTCTTTATGCCTTCTGAACTATGAATTTATACTTGAACACTTCACATTTAACTTTAACATTAACTAAAAAGTCCAGAATCTTAAAGTTTCTAAACTATTTTACTTTGTAGAAATATGAACAGAATATTTGTTGAATGCTCATATTTCAAAGCATGTACCCTTGAGGGACATCAGTCTACATTAATTATGTATAAGCAAGGAAATTTGTAGTTTATGGTCTCAAAGATACACGAAGATGGACTTCCAAGATCAGAAACACCAGCTTATACTAAATCAGAGACCCATGAGAAAAGGATACGTTAGCCTAAGGCAATAAATACAATTGCGAAAAGATCTGCTGAATATAGTCTTTTAAGAAATGTTTTAGTGAAGATTCAATTTTGTATTAAGTATGAAAACTAAAGACAGAGTGTATGAACAGACAATACACTTCATGTAAATGCAGAACAATATATGAGGGAAAACTTGTAAAAAAAAAAAAAAATCTCTTGTTTTGTGAAAACAGAAACAATATGAAAGCAAAGTGAAACAAGCTTATACTAATGTAGAATCAAAAAAGCATATCTTTACAAAACCGTATCAAACACATAGACGTTTGCAGATAATTCTTTTGAAATGTGTTTACTATACATTTTCACGGAAAAGGTTTTACTTTAACCCATTTGCTGCCAGAGCTGCTTTTGCGTTTTTTGCATACACATTAAAAAAAAAGTCCTAAAGATTCCATAAACCCCCAAAAAACATTCTATATTTTATGAAAGCAGACACCCTAGAGAATAAAATAATGTAGTTCCACTCTTTATTTTACATTGTATTTGAGCAACATTTTAAGAAATGAAAAATTTCAGTAAAAATACACAAAAGTTAATTTTAGGGCCTACAAACACAAAAATTTACCAAAATTGTTGCTAAAATGTAAAAGATGAGTTTGTGTTAAGTAAATATATACTCAACATGTCAAACCATAAAATTGCATGTGCTTGTGAAATAGAGATAAACTTCAGTACCCTAGATTTTCCATAGGTGATGCTTTTAAAGCCCCTTCAGGTCATCAGTTTAGAGTTAACCAGGAGATCTGGTGCTAGAATTATTGCTCCTCTACCAGCATGCTTGGCAATATGTAACATGTGTAGCGCAATCAATATTTACGTGCATAGGCACCCTGGAAACATGCATTACATTCATTTATATATACTTTAGAAACAATTTTTTTTTGAGGGGGGGATTTTAAGTGCTTGGATGTAACTTTAATTTTTATACAATTTTTATTTAGTTTTTTTACTTAAGTTTTTCATCACATAGGGGACAAGAAATCCTCTATGTAATTACTTTTTGGTGACTGGTTCTCTTTAGTGATGTCCCACCTGTCCTCAAATTAGGCAGCTGGAATGCAGCCAGCATTCCATAAGCTTCTGCTTCAGCCATACAGGCTGGGGAAAGTGACAAAGGGACCCGGAAGTGATGTTTTACAAAAGGGGAAGAGAGCAAACAGATTTTCAACCAGCTCCCTCCCCTCTACCTGTTGGCACCTGCCATGCTGGTCCCAGGCATGCTGATGGGTGCACGGATCCTGAGATACATGGCAGGGATGCATGAGGGAAGGCAGCCATTATTGGGGGTTTTATGGAAGCAATTGGGCGGTTGCATAGCCGGAAGATTGCTTCCATATGACAGCCAGTAATCAGCTCGTCAGATATACACACACTCCTGGTAGCTGCAGCCGACAAAGTATGGACCTGGCAGCAAAAGGGTAAAAGGTACAGTACCTAAAAAAATTGCTTGCTGTAAGTAAATCAAATATTTACCTAGATAACGTAAACTAAACATATAATAAACATAAATTAAACATATAATAGAAAAAAGTGCATAAGCAGAGGTTATGTTAAGTTAAAACCACATATCCAAACCATCAACTTCAAGAGATTTAGACAACTGTGGTAAAAATGCGGTTCTTGAGATTTTCTATAACTGTTGAGCTTGGCTCTGTTCCTTCCTGGAGCCTCTATATTGGTCCTTTTAATGGTCTTCTGACCAATGTGAAGGCTTCAGAACTGGGAGTGATGTGTCTAAACTTGAAAAGGAAGACTCACGGTGAGCTGAACATACCTGGACTCAGTTTGAGACAGGTTTGCAGAGCATTAATAAAGTATGGATACCAAATCCTAACCTCACTGAAGTCAAGGGGAGCCGAATGTTAAAAAACAACAACAGCCATTTTCTAGGTTAATAGGCAAGGGATTTTCAAATAAGTGACATGGGCCGTTTACTGCCTCGGAAAAAGAGCAAAAAAACTGTTTTTAAATTCCATTTGGTGGTGAGCAGCAATTTTAGTATTGTGTTATGGTCAACATTAAAATTCAAAATACCTTTAAATTACATTCCTGGGGGTGCTCTGAACCAGCCCGTGAAGTGGTACATTTTCTTGATGTACAAAATGGACTGCAGTAAAACTGACATCTACAAAAAAAAGTCAATGAAATTGTTGAAAAATGACACCTTCAGCTGCTTTGCTTCTGTTGCTAAACAAATGTCTGGGGATTCTGCTACTATATATGATGTTCACCACCCTTGAGCTCACCTCTAATCAAGATTATACTGTAAGACAAGTATATAACATCTCTAGTGACTATCAATGCAAGAGGATACTACACTGACACCAGTTCAAAGGAGTTTCTTTCTTAATGTTCACAATGTAAAAGGACACCTCTCAAATGACCATCACTATTGTGGGCGGGGGGGGGACCACTCTACTGACCGTCAATGTAACCAGGCACTTCTTCACTGACAATCATTGTAAGAGGAAAGAACACTTACCACCAATATGTGAAAACATTACATAGACCACAATCTGTAGGGGTCATGTCTCAGTTGCCTACCAATGTAAAGAGTCATATTCCTTACTATACTGACCATCTGCACTATACTGAACATCAGTTTAAGGGGTCACTTCTCTGACTATCAGTGTAAATACATTTCTATATTCAATACCAATGCAGGGAGCTATTATCATTTTGCCAGTCAATTGGCAAATAATGTAAGGAGTCTTTTCCACTAATCACCAATGAAAGAGAACACTACAATGACCATCAATATAAGGACTTTTCTTTAAACAAATCCCAAATGTAAGAGGACACTTCCTTCTTGAACAACACTGTAAGTGATGTAAGAAAGCACGACTCCACTAACCACCAATGTAAGAGAACATTTCACTAATACCAAAGTAAAAGGACACTACACTAGTCTCCATATAAGGAGCATTTCTCCACTGACCTCCAATGTAAATGAGTTTTCTCCAATAGGAATCAATGTAAGATAGTTCTTTTCCTTTAATGATTAATGTAAAGAATCGTTTCTTTAATGACAATCAATTTAACATGACTCTCCTCCACTGACAACCATTGTAAGGATTTTTTTCAGTGACAATCAGGAACACCTTTTTACTGACTACTAATGTAAGGGCACTTTTTTTGCACAGACCACCAAAGTACAGGGGCATATCTCCACTAACCACCAATAAAAGGGAGAACTATAATGACCACCAATATAAGGAGGAACTAGACTGACCGCCAATGCAAAGGGAAACTTCTCAAATGATGGTCTGCTATACTCCTTTTGTAGCAATCTGTGTGTTAAAAATTCTTAGGTTAACTTGTAAACTTGTAACTGGAATAACACCACTCACTTGAATGACCTAAAACACAATTTAATTTACTTGATAGTTGCTTTTCATGTTATACCACTCTTGCTGCTGTTATTTACAAATCATATGATTTGTTAGCATTTGTAACACATACTGTAGTTCACATACATTTTACTGTATGTCCTTAAAATCAGCATCTCTTTTGCTTTGCCATCTTTGTTCAACAGCACAACTGCTCCTATTATGCAGCTGATAATTTGAAGTATTAATCCATTTGTGTCCAATAGTACTTATTAAAGTATATTAAGTAATTTATCCTCATCCTGTGTGCACGAGTCTAAGAGTTTATGTTTTTAATAATTTATGCTGTGCAGAAATATCCATCATATTTACCAGCCGATCTATATTCAACCTTCATTTTTTGTTTTGAAGGAACAAAAATGAACATGGAAATATATTTTCCTTTATGTTGTTTTTCCAATGTCCACAAAGAGCAGATTTTGTAAACATGCAATTTACTGTTTCAATCCAAATCCTAATCCAAAGTAAAATTATAATAATGATAATGATAATAAGCATCATAATTGACTCACTTTCGAGTTTTTTTTGTCACCATGTTATCACAGTATATGTGGAAGTACTTGGCTGATAACTCCTGTTTTTGTTTCGGATTTTATTGTCAGATTTTGCAGGAAAAAAAAATAATCCTGTGTAAAGAAGGCTTTAGAGGCAAATACATAGCCAGTTGCAGTTCTTGGTAATAGAGTTAGCATATGAAGGTAGTCAATGAGGTGGTCAATCTAGATATACTGTAGATACAGTATTAGTTGTTTTCCATCCATTTAGCACAACTTGGTACATGGCTATAGGGCCTATGATGTTTATGAATTTAAAGAGTTTCCGCAATCTGTGTGTGATATACCTTTTTTAAGGTATTCATTGCCAAGGCAATGTCTAGGAGTCTGGCTGATTAATTTGAACTAGGGTTGCCCTTAGGAAATGTTTAGTCAAGACTTACAAAGTTAGAGTATAGAAGACAGGAAGATGGCGAGACAAATAGTAAGCGGAAGTTGTCACCTAGTTGGGTGACAAGAATAAAGGGAAATGGAGGCAGAAAAACAGGAGGTGTTTTCCAGTTTATTTTATTAAGAGTTCCAGATTGAGTATATACGCCTAGAGTATATAAGACAACAGGATCCCACAGTTATTGTAGTAGTCGAGAGTGTTATAAATCCTATAAGTGAAATTCCATGAGTTTAAAGTGCACTAAGCCATAAAAGACAAAATATACATGTAAATAAATAATTCACATACTTCTCATATTGTTGTTGTGTTTTTCTATGCATCCTTTCTTTTCAGCAGAATCTTCCATCCAACAGGATGCCTACTGTACTTTCTCCTATAGGGTGGGTCTCTCTGAAGCCCCAGTGATGAGGGTTTAACTCTACCTTCACGTAGTATTAAACCAAAAGCAACATATTGCAGCTTAACAATTCTTAGATGTGATGGTCTCATTCATTTTTGTTTCTTCATTTGGAGCTTTTTCTACTCTATTTTAACCTGGTGATTTGGCAAGTAAGTCAGTTGTTTTTTCAACAGAACAAGCTCTCTTGCAAATGTATCAGTTAAAAGTATTGAGGCAAATTATTTACCACTGACAGGGGTGCTTACAATTATCCGCTTTTATTTATTCATGTAAAACCTTTTTCCCAAAATAAATTTTGCTGTAACTGATTGTGTAACTGCAGTGTCAGCTGGAGTTTGGCTTCAATGTGTTAGTACATCTAAATATGCTAGTCCATCTGCCACTCCCATCCCCCATACAGACAATGCTGTTGTCTAAAGATGCCCCTGTGATCCTTCATCCAGAGTGGGGGTAATCTAATACAGGAAGTGTGTTACTAACCAGCTCGACAGGTGAAAATAGAGGGGGAAAAGTAAGAAAGGAAAACCATGCAGCCACCACTGGTAAGCTGCAATATATTACATTTTTGGTTTTGAGTTTAATACCACTTTAATTTCTGGGCATGAGTATATGGATAAAATGTGGTCAGTCTATGAGTCTGCCTCCAAGGAGAGGCAATTAAGCATCTTGCTGTTATCAAGGTATGTAAAAACTTTCTGGATAACTCATGTTTAACAGATCAAAAGGATGTATTTTCTTATAAGACAGCCTTCTATTTGCCTGCTGTTATGGAAAAAGCAAATGCACATAAAGGGTCAATTCATACTGGGCTTAAAAAAGCTTCTTCTACAAGAGTTTTGTGTTTTGCCTGTAGAAGCAGCATGTTATCCTATGTGTCCATGCACAATAGGATGTTTAGATGCATATTTGTAAGTATAGCATTTAAAGGCAGAAAAACCCTTCTGGTTTGTGTTCTTGACAGATGTTTTCTGGCAGAAAACAAAATGCTAAATGCTTCTAAATGCTCCTAAACATTCTGTTTATTATATTAATTAGTCTTGAGTTATACGGGATATACTCTTTGGTGTTCGCTAGTTCTACAAATAGGTTATTGGTGGTGTTGGGTACTGGCACAGAGAAATATTTTATACGTTACTGTCTAAATCTTGCTCTCTTTACCTCTGCAACATTTCCTAAATTCATCTTGCTCTTATAAAATAACACCACAAAGCTTCTAGTTCACAAGCTATCCCACCTTCTGCCCCTCTCTGCCAAATTCTCATCTGGCTTCTGCTCATCCAACAAATAACAGTCAAAACACGAACAACAACATACAAGGCCATCCACAACTCTGCCCCAATCTATATCATCAACCTCATCTCAGAATATCACTCAAACTATCATCTCTTCCCAAGACCGCTTACTCTCTAGATCCCATAGAGCCTCTTCCATCTTCTGAAATTCTCTATCCCAGTCTGTTTCGCTATTTCCTACTTTGTTTGCCTTTTGGCAATCCCTGAAAACTCATCTCTTGAGGGAAGCTTATCCCACTTCCACCTTAAAACTGTACTTTTACTTTCTCCATCAGCTCATCCCTCACAGTTACTATCTTTTGTATCACTTGCATCTACCTTTTAGATTGTAAGCTTTAATGAGCAGGGTTCTCCTAGTCCTCTTGTCTTGAATTGTATTGTACTGTCTTTTTAATTTTGTAAATCACTGCACAAATTGTTAGCTCTATACAAATCCTAAGATAAACACAGGGGTGGGGATGGTGGCTGAGATCCCTGACCAAATATGACCATTAGGGATGAGCTTTGGGTTTCCGCTGAAGTTGAATTCATCCCAAACTTTGCCTGTTTGACATTCTGCTGCAAACTGAATATAAACAAAGGGTACGGATGGTGGCTGACATCACTGACTAAATGTGATCATGGCCATTTTTGGTCAATGAAACCAGGCACCATCCCCTCCCCTTGATTTACAATTCAGCTGTGACCCCAGGATCTGTCAGTGTAAGTCTTCTTCAGTAATCCTTTGGGATTTATGAGGAGGATATGTATCACTGGATGATCAGGTTGAGGATAGGTTTACATTTTGGGGCATTTTTTTTTTCTCTTGATACCCCTTACTCATTTACATGAGGGGTCAGTATCAGCTTTATGAGAATAACAAACTAAAACTAATAATTTTGTTTCATCAATATTACAACCAGTATGCGACAAGTGTGCCCCCATCATCTCCATCCATAGAACACATTAAAAAAAAAATTCAACCCTCCTGCAGTTGCATCTAAAAGTCAAGTATTTGTGGAAAAGTTCAAAATCGTACAACTTTATGATATGTTATTCTCAAAATGTTATGATAATAAATTACATTATTAATTCACTAAAGGATCCATTTCCCAAATCAGCTAAATGCACTACTTATTAAGCTATATTTTTGGTGTTTGTGTTGTTTTGAAACTAAAAGTCAATTAAGTTATTGCAGAATTTGTGAAGTTCTATGAGTTATATATTGAGGAGAGCCTTTCAGGTCCCAGTCACACTAGGAACTGCATATGAATCGCAAAGGATTATGTTGCATGTTTCTGTTGATTTACATGCAGTTCTGTGCAGTGCGATTTCAGCCCATCCATCTTGACACTAATACGGAGTGGACTGGGGGGTTTCAGAAGAAACAAAAAAAGTCCACATAAATAGGAGGGGATTCGTGTACTCATGTCACTGTATATTGCAACTCCCTCCTCATTGGCTTACCTTTACATAAGTTAACCCCCCTCCAGTCCATTATGAATACTGCTGCCAGGCTCTTCCACCTTACCAACTGTTCAGTGTCTGCTACCTCTCTCTGCCAATCCCTCCACTGGCTTCCACTCGCCCAGTTAATAAAAATCAAAATACCAACAACTTACAAAGTCATCCACAACTCTATCCCCATCTACATCACCAAGCTGGTCTCAAAATATCAACCAAACCGCTCCCTTTGATCCTCCCTGGACCTTCTGCTCTCTAGTTCCCATGTCACCTCCTCCCATGCTTGCCTACAGGAGCTTCTCACATCCTATGGAACTCCCTACCCCAATCTGTCCAACTATCTCCAAATCTATCCACCTTTAGTTGATCCCTAAAAACATTTCTCTTTAAAGAAGCCTATTCTGTTTCTAACTAGTAAACTGCCTTTTATTTCCTCCATCAGCTCATCCCCCCACAGATATTAACTTTTGTATCACTCCACCCTTCCTCTTAGATTGTAAGCTTTAACGAGCAGGGCCCTCTATTTCCTCTTGTACCAAATTGTATTGAAACTGTAATGTCTACCTTCATTTTGTAAAGTGCTGCGCAAACTGTTGGCGCTATATAAATCCTGTATAATAATAATAATAATAATATTATTGGATTAGCTGTTGTAAACAAATTGGATATAATAGATACAAAGTTGCAGTGATGAGCAACTGCTGTGTTTCCCTTTCAGCATTAGATCAGTCTGCTGTGGTCTTTGGTGTACATGGAGCACAACTCTGCAGGGCTGGAACTGTAATGTTTGCCCTTTCAACAATTTATTGTACATCTGTGTATACTCCAGTAGAGTTTCTATGTCACCTATATCTCTGGAATTGTTGTACTGTACATTACATATTTCTGATCGAAGTGCATATTGTGTCAACAATTTCTGTCTGCTAAATAGTTTGTCAGTTAAAGCATATGCAAGCCCAGCATTTCATATTCCTAATATGTGCGTGCTGTACCATGTACTTGTATGAAAAAGTATCCTGTTCTCTTTGTATTGCTTCCTTTGTTTGAAATCCCTGGTGTTCCTGTCAGTCCCTCTGATTTTCTAGCACAAAATGGACCACACTAAGCATGAGAGCACAGAATGGTCATTTTCTGAAAATTATCCTTTATTCTGAGGTTTAATGTTCTTTAAGAAAATTTATCTTTGGTGACTTGTAATTGAGTATAGCACTCACCCCACAAGGAGTTGCTGAAATTTTTCTGGGCTCTACTGTCTTTCCAATGGTGACAAACCCTGTAGCTGTATCTAACAACACATCAACCCACCAGTGGTGACCATCATGTTTCAATCTCTTTAATTTTTTTTTAAGGTTTATTTGCTCAGTAACTGTAATGCCTATGAAATGCGCTGGCCTTGGACCCTTTGTTTCTTCAGGGATTTTTACAATAAAGCATCGCTGCTCAAATGCCAGAAGCACAGGGAATGACATTGATGTCATTCCTTAAGGCTAAAGGAAAACTTAGAGTCACAAGACATTAGACTGCTTAAAGCAGATATGAACTTGTTTGTGCATTTAGAAATGTGTACTTGTTTGTGAAGTTAGGAATCTTTAAGTTAAGAGTAGATAAGAAGTTGTTTAAACTTTAAGTTAAAAGAAGATAAGAAGCTGTTTGTCCAGTAAAGTGACTGGGTGTGACTCTTGTTACCTCATGGGACCTTTTAGTGTTTTCGAGTAAGCGCTTCCTGGAATGGGCTAGGAGGCCACCCATTTTAGGATTGTTGCCAGATTACACTGAACCAGGGTATTTAAGAGAGGCATGGACACGATGAGATCAGGAAGCCCTCCCATGCGAAAGGGGACTGTCTGATGCTGCAGCTTTTGCCAAGGCTGCATGGACTCATCTGTCTCGATCGTGATCCAGGCTTCTCCACAGTCTCCTGTGCACTATGGTTTCAATTAAGTCTTTTCCTTCCTGTCTTCCCGTAGCTTTGATAATGTATTAACTCTATGCTGTAACGCTGTCATAAGATGTGTTTATTTCATGCTGTAATACTCACATTACAATTGGTGTGTGTTATTATGTAGATTGTGATGCCTATAAAATATATCCTCCTGTGTGTTGTGTGATAATAAATGTGGAGGTTTTGACAGTGCAAGAATACTGCAGTTGGATTCTGCTATTTCTTGGGGTACTGAGTGAATGCTGCATGATGTGCCAGCGCGGCTTTACACCTGGTAGTGTTTCTCTCACAAGCTTAGAATAATGGTGTAAGTGCTGGCTAAACGTACCTGTGTATTGTATGTGTGACTTGCTCTTGGCTGTTGTGTCCAGCCTTGCATTACATTTGGAGTAGTCTGCAATTTTTATTTTTATAGTAGCATGTTGTGCAATTTATGTCCCGAAGTGTGATAATGCTATAATGTGACTGTATATATATGTAAAATATATATATTGTTTGTATAAAGTACACAGTTTGAAAGTCTAGAAAGGATTAAGATAATTTCTGTATAAGTAACATTCGAGTCTGGACATTGTGTCAAAGGTGTGGTTACTTTCAATTTTGTTTTTGAGATACACCCTTCGCTTCAACTTGCAGAGTGTTTTTAACCATTGCCGTAAGGAAAATTATTTTAAGGGGAAAAGGTTTAAATGAGTGTATATTGTATAGAAGTGCGTAGTATTGATAAATTGAAGTTTTATTATTGTTTTTAAGCTCTCAGATAAGATGTTTAAGAAAAAGGGTTGCAAGTGTGCTTTCTGTTTGCCAACTCCTAACATACCAGGATGGTATAATACACCATACTGAGATTTGGCTAAAGAGTGGGCACATACAACAGACTATAGTGACATATCTGAGATCCCAATAAACATCAAAGAGCCTGCTATGCTCTTGCAAGCTATGAAAGCTGTCCTGTCATCTAATAAAAATCCTGGAAGAGTGGCAGGAGATAGAGGGTGGCTTTTGCACACGGCTTATTGGCAACAGCATGCCAACTGCTGTCAGCTAGAGGAGCAAGTGACAAAGTATCAAAATGTTGCCGAGAAGGTTACGGTACTTGCAGCACGATCTCAGAGACCTCAAAGGTGTGCTAAGGTAGATCCCAAGAAAATTAAGAGTTTTCTTAACAAATGTTACCAAAGACTGGGAACCTTAATTAACATGGCCTGATGAGAGCATTATTGATGACATATCTGACACATTGAGGATTGGACTGTGTGCCCTGTTTGGCACCGTAAAGCTGTTTGTAATGAGGATTTTGTCCCCATTAGACATGAGAACAAGACTGAGGATTACAGTCACCAGGAATTACAGCACATGATTGAAAGTTTTAAACAGAGACCAGGGGAGCCCCTGGATACCTGGGCTGTCCGTTTATATGAGGGAGGGGCAACTAGTGTCCTGTTAGATAGACATGACTCCAATAAATTGACTTCAATTACTACAGAACCAGTAGTGCAGCGGGAAATTAGAGACGGTCCTGAACAGGCAGTAGTACAGAGGGATCTTCAGAACCGCTTGCCTACACAAATTGACTGGCCTGTTAATGAAAAGCCCTGGCATGGATTATCTGATGCCGTTAGGAGGAAGAAATATGAGACTTCTAGACTAGCTATAGTCGTTGGCCAGTTGCCAGATTTAATGATATGCCCATTAGCGGAAGTTGGTGATTAATTATGCCCCTGCTCCTTATAAACAGGTTGTGCTGAATCTGCTGATAAACATGGCAGGTTAGCCATTAAAGGCGGTTGCTGAATACTTGCTGCAGTTAGGAGAGTTGGGGGAATGGTCTGAAAGAGGGGAACTGTGTGCTCCACAGCACCATCAATTTTCCAGACCACAGGCTAATCAGCCCCCGAGGCGTAGTGAAAGGAACTCCATGCCACGATGTGGTGAGCTGTTTTCTGCACTGATAAGAGATGGTGTACCTAGAGAACTGATAGATGGCATGGGCACAGATAAATGTTATGCTCTGTATAGGAAGAGGGGATTACATAAGAGGAAGATGAATAATATTAGACAGAAGCCAGACCTTGTGTTCCCATCAGCCCCACCCATGGATTTGTCCCCACTCACATCACCTTTTGGGGACACAGGGTTGCAAATCTCCTTTATCCCACTTTGTCCAAAACCCCACCACCTTCTCCTGTTCTGGATTTGTCAGTCCCTAAAGCCACACTGGGCAGTGTACTCCCTCAACCCCCAGCACCCATTGCAGTTGTAACTGCCCGGCAGTTGGAAGGGTTAGAGCATAAACTTTAGACCTTGGGGAAAAAGCTGGATGCTGCCTTGGACTCTCTGGCCCGCTCAGGCCCTGTGTCAGAGCCTGGAATCGAACCTGGGCCTTCTGTGGTGAGAGACAATGTTTCTTCTCACTGAGCTACCTGGGATGCTGGACAACACTCTGCCTGATCTATTGGATAATCCTGCCTTGTGCCTTGATTTCTCTTGAACCTTGAAGTCCTTGCTCCTCCCATGAACTTCCTTATAAAAGCCATGTCCATGCACTTCCTCCTTGGCAGATTATTGTGCCTTCCAGCCAATATCCTGCTCATCCGAACTGCTGCCGTCTATATCGATTGTGACCGACTTTTGGCTTGTGACTGACTTCGCTTTTGTCTTATCCCTAAACTGTTTGATCCGCTCTTGGTTTCCAGCTTGCCCTTTCCCTGGTGGGGTGATCCTGAGATTGCGACCTGGTATTCACACGCAGCCAAATCCATCTCCGCCATTAGGAGCTCTGGGGAAGACCGGTGGATACTTAGACCCCGCACCTCAGGTGAGCCTGAGTCATTCCCAGGGTCACCCGCTGGTGTACCAATTCCTGCTGGTTTCAGGTAAGCCTTGCAACTGCTGTAGCAACTGGTCTCTGAACCTGACCCAGACCGTGACACCCTGACTATAACAGGGAGGAGATCATGCGACACCATGACAAAATAATTGAGGAGACCATTAAAGAGAATGCCATTAATTTTAATGACAAGCTGTTGGAAGAAGCTGTGGCTAATGGGCAGCTAAACACTTATCCCAAATAGGATGATGGCCAAGTAAATTCAATAGATCCACCAATTAATTTTATTTTTAATGCTGAAACCTGCCCCCATGTGGAATTAACTATTTGCATGCAGAAGGGTAATATTCAGATAGGGCACGTGCGGAAAGCAGTGAGTACTGAGGTAGAATTAGAGATAAGAAAAATAAGTACAGAGTTTTGATTGTCCTAATCAAGGAATACATTATTGGGATGGACATCCTGAGAGGCATGACCTTGCATTTGACAGATGGCACTTATGCATTTGGAGTTCACAAAGCTGAAGTTAGATTAGGGGAGGCTAAGGACATATTGGTAGGCACATTGCAGATACCACCAGTAGTATTCCCCCCCCCCCAACACAAACGTTGTATGCAAAACAGTATTGTATACCTGGGGGACATCAGGAGATTACTCAAACAATTGAGGGCCTCCTCAAAGCAGGAGTTATAAAGACAATCACTTCTGCTTGGAATTCAGCCATTTGGCCATTGTGTAAACCAGACGGCATTTATAGCATGACTGTGGACTCAACAAGGTGACCCCACCACTGACAGCAGCAGTCCCTGATGTAGTCACAATCATAGAAAATATACAAAGACATGCTGGTGTTTGGAATGGGGCCTTAGATCTGGCCCAGGCCTTTTTCACCATTCCTATAGATGAAGAGAGCCAGGAACAATTAAGTTTTACCGGGAATGGCAGACAGTTTTCCCTTACCAGGTTACCCCAAGACTATGTACATTCTCCCACCATCTGCCACCAGCTAGGGAGCTAACCCTCCCTCCAGATCAACAGATACAACATTACATAGATGACATTCTCATTCAAGGCTCAGATGAGCAGGGGGTAGCAGACACTCTAGCCATGGTAGTTGACCATATGAAACAAAAAGGGTGGGAGATTAACCCAGATAATATACAAGGTCCCTCACAAACAGTGAAGTTTCTGGGTATCCAATGGCACTGTGGAAACAGAGAAATACCCCACTAAAGCTAGGCAGAAAATACTAGATTTCAAAGAGATGCAAAATAAAACTGAAGCACAAAGGTACATTGGGCTCTTTGGATTTTGGAGACAACACATCCCTCATTTGCGCCAGGTTTTAGCGTTCCTATATCGGGTTATCCATAAAATGAAGGAATTTGATTGGGGGAGGGAACAACAGTGGGCTTTTGAAACATCCAAACAGATAGTCCAGCAAGCCCTGGACTTATGGCCCTTACATCCCGGGGATGTAGAATTGCAGGTGTCAGTGCAGGAGAAGTGGGCTAGCTGAAGCTTATGGCAGAAACAGGACAGGAAGCTGGTCCCTTTGGGATTTTGGACCCTTAATTGCCAGAGGCAGGAAAAAGATATACTGCATTTGAGAAACAGCTGTTAGCTTGCTATTGGACACTGATAGACACAGAACAGTCAACATTAAATCATGCTGTGATTTTGAGACCAGAAATCCCAATTATGCAGTGGGTAATGAGTTCTCACAAGACTGGCCATGCTCAAGAGGCCAGTGTCATTAAATGGAAATGGTACATACAAGATAGGGCAAAAATTGGGCTTGCAGTTGTCTCTACTCTTCAGGAACAGGTAGCGCGTGAGGCCTTAGCAACCCCTTTAGATAAACCACATCAGCAAGTGGAATCACCTGTGAAATGGGGTAAGCCTTTCAGTGAACTCACACCTGAGGAGTAGCAACATGCTTGGTTCACTGATGGCTCTGCTAAATATAAAGGAGCTTAACGCCACTGGAAAGCTGTGGCCTATGAGCCTGTTAACAAACAATTCTTGCGGGAAGAAGGAAAAGGTAAGAGCAGCCAAAATGCAGAATTGTATGCAGTGTATTTAGCCCTTGCCAAAGAAATGCCTGGTCAATGTCACCTGTATACAGACTCATGGTCAGTGGCTAATGGCCTGGCCATATGGATGCCCATGTGATCTGCTAAGGATTTTATGATTCACTCTAAAGAAGTGTGGGAAAAGGAATTGTGGCAGCAGGTTTGGGACTTGGCATCCCTAGGTACCATCACAGTGCATCATGTAGATGCCCATTGTGGAAATGACTAATTATAACATCTGTATAATTCTATAGCTGATCAAAGGGCCAAAGTGTCTGAAGTGGCCATCCCCTGGACATAGATGCGGTGGAAGGACTGGTTGCTTGGGCCCATGGGAAATGCGGACACCTGGGAGAAAAAGTCACTTACAGGTCGGCGCAACAAAGAGGATTGGGACTCACCATTGATGTAATTAATGCCCTGTTTGTCAACAGCACAGGAAAACAGCCTGTTTCCAGCGCAATGGTAAATTGCTGAGAGGAAAAGGGCCTGTACAGATATGGCAAATACAGTAGATTATGCAGGACAGTGCCCAAAAGCAAAAATTGCCAATACATTTGTGTTGCTGTAGACACCTTTTCAGGACTAATAGTGGCCCAACCCTGCCGCAAGGCAAATCAGGATAATAACATTGTTACTCTGGGGAGAGTAGCAGCTATGTATGGATCACCTCAGCAAGTACAATCTGATAATGGTACACACTTTACAGGGAACAAAGTTAAGCAATATGCTGAAGAACATGATATTCAGTGGGTATACCATATCCCATATTACCCACAAGCTTCAGGCCTTGTGGAATGCATGGTTGGCCTACTTAAACAACAATTAAGGAAACTAGGAGGAGGAGAGTTGCGTGCTTGGATGACTCACCTTCCCCAAGCAGTCAAGCAGCTTAATGACAGACCACTGGCTAGTAGTTTGACCCCGCTACAGAGGATGCTAAACCATGACTGTACAGGTCACATGCTTTCAGACCTGCCTACAGGTGACTAAGGGGTGGAGGAGCCACCTCCTACATTGGCTCTAACACCTGTTACAGGTAAAGGAATCCTGAGAGCTGGCACCAGAGTATGGTGGCGCCAGGAAAATGGTCCCCCGTTGCAGTCTAAAATAATAGCCTCCAGTCATGACAGCACCCTGATTATTTTAGTGGATAGAGAGGACAAGTGGTGGCATGTACCATCTGGAAAATGCTTCCTCAGGGAGTAAATACACTATACAATACACTAACTGTGGGGTGGTAAGGGCTCTTTCCACCTCGCAGCCTTACGCCAGCTTTAGAGAACCTATGAACTCCAGGAAGCATCTTGCAGGAGTTAGAAGGGAAAGTGGCTGTAAGACGATACCATTAATACCATTTATAAGAGTAATAAGGTACCTTGTGTGTGTTTATTTTTTTTTTTTTCCTATAGGATGAAAGACATTAACGCAACAAAGTTTTTTTCTCTCTTTAGGTACAATAAGATAATATAATAGAAATAAGTTTAAGGAGTGAAGTGAGCTGTTGGAGTTAGAGTTAAGATAAAAGCTTTACCTGATATTCACAAGAATGATTTCTTCCATAGGAAATGAAGACCATCCTGTAACATGCTATTGTGATGCCTGTGCATATGCCACTCCATTGGGAAAGTTCAGGAGACAGCCATGCACCTACTATGGATAAATCTGGTGGGGATCCTGTTGTCCAGGAATCAAAGGCTGCGAGTGGAAGCAGATGATGGCAAGATCCCTGACATCTCTATGCCTACAGACAACAGTGGAGAGGAGAGTTTGTTTCATGAGTCGAACCAAAACTCACAAACACCCTCAGTCAGAGGCCAAGTGAGGTTGGACTCTTGAAGGAACTGCATTGGCACTTCAGGTGCTGAATAAGGAAGGAGTGATATCTGACAATGGGACTCTTCACCTATTCCGGAAAGATGTGCCTCTGATTCAAGCAGAACACTCTCACCCCCTTGTGTGTTGTTATACGCAGCCATCGGGAGGGTATGGAGAGGTCTTATGGATGGTAGGGATGGTTCACAGAGACAGACAGAGACATTTGATGGGACAATGGACACTACTCTAGAGGGTCAAGTAATCTACACATTTGAAGTAAAAGAAAATGAAGGATTGCATTTTTGTACTAATGCTACCTTAATAGAACAACAAAGGGTGGTAGAGGTGTTAATCCAGGTACTGTGCGCATTTGTTGCCACCAAGGAACCCCAGCCAACGGGAAGCACACAACTCATTGATTCAATCAATGCAGGCTGTGTACTTAGCTGAGGACCACTGCAAACCATGCTGGATGTGTGCACATGCCTCTTGGAGTCACCAGACAGGTATGTCTTACCTGGGGGTGGCTTTGAGCATGCCTGAACTGATCAAAGCAATAAAAGAACATTTTAGCATAGAGTGGTGGATGGTGGAACAGACTCGCTCTGCTCCCCCACTTTACCTCCTGGGAACCATCCTAGAAGAGCAGGCAGTAGTCAGACTATACCTGGGGTCAGGTGGCCTGGCTACCACTGACAAAACTACACCTATTTCAGTGACATTGACTACTATTAGTCGACATCATCACTGTAATGTGCTTTTGATGCTTGGTTGTGCTATTGGTGGTTTGGGAACACAGATAAGGGACAAGTGAGCTCAGGTCTTGCTCCCCCATTAGACCACTCTAGGGGAAGGGATATACTAGATAAAGGTGCGGGAAACATACAAACTATGTGTATGCCAGCGCGGGTTGGTACCAGACTTATGGACTATAGTTATAAGTATGATACTAGCTGTTGCAGGGCATCAGCAGCCCCTCTCCCTGCAAGAAATTTATATTGGTTGTGTGGAGATCAGGTTTACAAGACTCCCCCATGTGAGCAACAGGACCTCTGTGTTTTGGGCTTTGTGGTTCCATCCATTTATAGGGTAGACACACTGACCGAATACCCAGGAGGGCTGTCTCAGTATTCCCATATCTCCCCTCTGGAGAGATGCTCCCGGGACAAGTACCAAAACGTCAGAACCACAGGAGCTGGAAAGTTTTGGAAATCAGTCTTTCCTCAGATAGGTATGGGGGATTTATACACAAAAATGGATCATTTACTTAGTGTGCTAGAAAAAGCTGTCAATGCCACAGCTGAGGCTATTTCTGCAGTGTTAGCAGAACAAGAACAAATGCGCCTGGTGGTACTTCAGAACCGGATGGCTCTGGAATACCTCTTGGCAGCCCAAGGTGGTGTTTGCCATGTGGTAGGAGATGCCTTTTGTTCTTTTATAGAGGATAAGACTGAAAGAATGTCCCATGAAGTTGAAAGATTGGAGGAGATTCCGGCCCGTCTCAAGCCTATTAATGACACCACCTGGGATATAGCAGGAAGTATCTCAGACTTCTTTAAGGATTTTGACTGGACCTTGGGATTGGGAGGAATGTTCAGCGGGCTGGCTAGAACCTTACTTACATGGGCTCTTATTATTGTGGGTTGTTTACTGACTTTGATAATAACATGGAAGCTGGGCTGGTATTTGATAGCGGGATCCCGGCAGACCACGGAAACCAATGGACAATGCCAAGGAGTGGAATGTAATGCCTATGAAATGTGCTGGCCTTGGACCCTTTGTTTCTTTGGGGATTTTTACATTAATATATTTATAACTACCACTTCCTCAAATATAATAAGTGACAAATTAGAAAAACAATATGCAACCAATATGCAACACAACTTAATTCCCCATAGCACAAATAAACCTTCACCCTTGAAGATATGAAATAACAATATAAAAATGTGCCAAAAATATATAAACAAATACTTATATAATCCACCCCATAAATAACTCTATATCAATATTCCAAAAAAAATTTTCAAAAAAAAGTCCAAAAAAAATCCAAGCAAATTAATATAAGTCCAAAAAATTCCAAAAATATTATAAAACTGAGATATCCTTCCAATCCTTCCTTTCTCACGACAAACCTCAAACAAAAAGAAAAATATCACATAGTGTATTATCCTTATAATGTAATGAAATATCCGTGACAACACTCTAGTGATTATCCAAAAAATGTAAGTTATCTTTTAGATAATTAGTGTAAAAAGTGCACCAAGTGAAACAAACATAATTAGTTAAAGAAAATTTGTTAGTGCAAAACACTGTGTGCTGTGAATCACTCTTCCAGTGCTCCAAAAACAAATCCACACTGTGCCACTTCTATTATAGTAAGGAATATATACCCTTACCAACACTCCTCAATAAACCTGCTATCAATATTTATCCTATGGATGGGATCCTCCTAAAGTGCTCCCCTAGATTCCACTGTATTCAGGGCACTATTCCAGCAGGATTTTCCATATCTCCATATCATTGGCACCCGTGAAAACCGCCAAGCTACCATCCAGGGAACATCCAGGGACCAACACACAGTCTTTATCCTCTTTTTCCCTTTAGCAAAATGGCCGCAGGTCGACTTCCGGTTCCTGTATGCGTCTTGACGTCACAGTACTTGACGCGTTTCGTCATCGACTTAATCATAATCCCTTATTAATTTATTAATATTAATTTGCTTGGATTTTTTTTGGACTTTTTTTTGGAATATTGATATAGAGTTATTTATGGGGTGGATTATATAAGTATTTGTTTATATAATTTTGGCACATTTTTATATTGTGATTTTTACATTAAAGCATCGCTGCCCATATTCCAGAAGCACAGGGAATGACTTTGATGTAATTCCTTAAAGCTAAAGGAAAACATACAGAGTCACAAGACATTAGTCTGCCTAAAGCAGATAAGAACTTGTTTGTGCATTTAGAAATGTTTACTTGTATGAGAAGGTAGAAATCTTTAAGTTAAGAGAAGATAAGAAGTTGTTTGTCCAGTAAAGTGACTGGGTGTAACTCTTGTTACCTCTTGGGATCTTTTGGTGTTTTCGAGTAAGCGCTTCCTGGAATGGGCCAGACGCCCGCCCATTTTAGGATTGTTGCCAGATAACACCAAACAAGTGTATTTAAGAGGCCTGGACACAATGAGATCAGGAATCCCTCCCATGCGAAAGAAGACACTCTGACGCTGAGACTTTTGCCAAGGCTGCATGGGTTCATCTATCTCGATCGTGACCCCAGGCTTCTCCACAGTCTCCTGTCAGGGACCATCGCGATGCATGGGTCTGCACATGCGTAGGTGTCTGTCAAGACATGCAGGCAGCAGGGCACTAGGACCCAGGTGCACCCGTCGCCTATGACGGTGCTGGGCAGGCACTAGGACCTAGGCTGCGCCTGTCAGGTGCAGGGCGGGCTACTTAAACCAGCCCTGCACAGACACAAGTTGCCGTATGGTCTGATCTTGTTCCTGTGTTCCTGTATTGCCGTTGTTTGAGATTCGTTGCTGACCTGCCTGGACCTGACCCCTGCTGACTTCTCCTGCTCTGACCCCTGGCTAAGCTCGACCTCTCTTTTGGATATCCCTACCTGATCTGAACTACTGGTACCGACCCCGGTGAGTGACCTGACTATTCTTCTGCCTGCTGCCTTGTACTACGCTAACCCCTCTGTTACCAACCTGGCCCGTTTGACCACGCTATTGCTCAGCAATCCACCCGACCCGCACGGATTAGCTGCTACTCTCCAGACCTGTCTGCCTCTTCACGTCAGGCTCTCTACCTGTCATTACCTCTGGTGATTCCTCTACCTCAGGTGGGTGTACTCAGGGGCCGCGACCTGGTCACTGTCCGCTCCAAGCCCATCCCCCCCATCAGGGGCTCTGGTGAACAAGCGGACTGGGGCTTAGACTCCTCACCCTGGGGAATCCTGTCCTGTGGACTGCTAGAGTACACCAGGTGGTCCATAACAGTCTCCTCTGCACTATGATTTCGATGAGGTCTTTTCCTTCCCGTAGCTTTGGTAATGTATTAATTCTATGCTGTGACGCTGTCAAAAGATGTGTTTATTTCATGCTGTAATACTCACATTGCTATCGATGTGTGCTGTTATGCAGATTGTGATGACTATAAGATATATCCTCCTTTGTGTTGTGTGATAATAAATGTGGAGGTTTTGACAGTGCAAGAATACTGCAGTTGGATTCTGCTATTTCTTGGGGTGCTGAGTGAATGCTGCATGATGTGCCAGAGTGACTTTACACCTGGTAGTGTTTCTCACAAGCTTAGAATAATGGTGTAAGTGCTGGCTAAACGTACCTTATTTATTACAGGTACTTATATAATGCCATCATTTTATGCAGCGCTTTACATACAGTATGTTGTACATTCACATCAGTTCCTTTCATCAAGTAGCTTACAATCTGAGGTCCCTAACTCACATACATACACATATTAGGGACAATTTTGACAGGAGCCAATTAACCTACGAGCATATCTTTGGAGTGTGGGAGGAAACTGAATTTCCCAGAGGAAACCTACGCAGGCACAGGGAGAACATGAAAATGCCAGGCAGGTCGTGCCATGGTTAGGATAGGCCACACAGGTACCTTTAAAGAGCTGAGTAATGCGATCTTTGTGCAGTGTCCATCTAGCAGCAGTTTCCCTCAAGCTATCACATAGCAGACTCCCCTGAAGATGCTCCAGATAGGAAGCTATCCTCTTGTTTTCTATGCCTCCACCACAGGCCATCTTAGATTCCTTAGTCGCAGGTTCAAGTGATGGGCTGAACTGCCCTGGGTAAGGTTGGAGCAGGGTTCATCAAACTTTAAAGAACTAAACCCCACTGAAATCAAGGAGAGCATAATCTGCCAAATTAAAAATATCCATTTTCTGAATTTATACGCAAGGGAGTGTAAAAAAATAGTGTGAGAGTGGGCACTGGCATGGGAAACATGAAGCAATGCAAAAAATAAAAAATCTATTTGGCCAGGAGCAGTGATTATGTAAATGCTTTAAATGAAACATTAAAAATGTCCAATCCCTTTAAATCACATGTTGGAGGGGGGGTTGCCCTAATCCTGCCTGAGAAGTGGAACATTTCTGTGATGTACAGAAAGTGCTGCAACAGTGACATTTACAACAAAATAGAGTTTTAAACACTTCAGCCCCAAAAGGTTTTCCCTTCCTCCTGGTTCAGGCCTTTTTTTGCTATTCGGCACTGTGCTATTTCAACTGGTAATTGCGTGTGATTGATTCATAACAGCTATGCTAACATTGTGATCATTTGATCAACATTCCACTGTGTCTTGACCCCTGTGTTAGTACAGCCAGAGCAACTTAACAGTACGTCACTCTGACTGTAGCTGCTGCTCGTCTGCATGTATAAGTAAGTCAGCAAGTGGTTAAAATTGCTGCAAATGACATGTCATTGACAGATTCTTTGTTTCAGATGATGAAACCAAATCCTATAGAAATCAATGGGAGTAGAATCTGTAAAATAATATAGTCCGTTTTCTGGGCAAATAGGCAAAGGGATGTAAAAAAATAGCATGGGGTAAGCACTGACATGGGAAAAAAAGCATACTGGCAAAAATAAAATTAAAAGGAAAATCCATTCAGCCAGCAGCAGTGATTTTTAAAAAAAAAAAAACTGAAAGTGAAACATTAAAAATGTCCAATTCCACTTCTCATCTAGTGGTGTACTGGTATGTAACTGGATTGGAAGTATTATGTCAGTCATCGCTTCAGCTGCATATCATTTCTATCAGCCTGCAATTTCCTTCACTGTAAAAGTAATCCTAGTAGCTATACATCTGCTGGATTACTTTTTCAGGTGGTGGAAGGAGGTCCACCCCCTCCCACCACCATCGTAGCCTTACCGGGCTCTCCCAAGTGATCAGGGAGCCTAGTAAAGATGCAACTGGCAGCATCCATTTCCTAAGACACTGTGAGAAAAACTGATGTTGTTTTGTGCATTAAAATTCATTCTGTGTTTTTGCCCAAAAATTTGTGCTGCCCAAATATCGTGTGACATAAAAATATGCAACACCCACCATTTTATTCTCAAGGAACTCTGCTTAAATTGTTTTTTTTTTTTCCCCAGCAAAATTGTTTTTTTTTAGTAGGAGAGGAATGTAAGAACTGGCCGGGACTGGAAGGTGTTAAATAATATACCTGGAAGGGTGCCCTATTCCTGCCTGTGAAGGGGCGCATCTTTATGATGTACAAAAAGGATATAAAGTTTTAAGAATTCTGCAAATGACATCTGTAGCCACCTTAGGAACCAGCAACAGTGGGAAGCTGTCATAGATAGCAGTGGTAGAAATAGCACTTCTCTTCTCAGATCCCACAGACCAGGGGGCCAAGCTAGCTAACATTCAGGTAATTGTTTGAATATTCAAAGTCTGCTATGAATCATCAGCCCATCCCTATTCAAGACCCCAAAAGATCAAACACTTCTTCACTCTGGCTTCCGCCCCAGTAGCCTGGAAAACAAAGACAGGATTTCTCTTATACTGGCATCTCAGTATTTCGTGGGTACAAGGGCCACAGAATATGTGTGCAGAGTATACTGCCTGTAGGCTCAGATTCTAATTAACTACATCCAATATATTCTGTGCTGTCCCTCCACATCCACTTTCTGCTGCAGCATCCTGGTGTTCCTGTTTCTAAAGGCCAAAATATGGGAGGTATGGTTCAACACCTACCTTTAGTGTGAAAAAAAAGACAAATCCACAACTATGTGATCTTTATGTATGTAGCTAAGCTTTGCAATGAGAAATGGTCACTTTATAAATAAAAATCACTGTTAAAATACATTTTTAACATTTTAGTAACTTGAATCTTATGCACATGCAGTATGTAATAACTCCATAGGATTAAACCAGGAAAACATCCTCTTCCCATAGTGCCAAATAAATATCTCATATGTTCCTGTTTGGAAGCTGTTCTGTTAATTTGAATGATATAGCAGAGGTATCTTTTTAGGGCATGCAACCCAAACTTGCTGCTTATTAGCTTCTAACATATTGAGAGGAAAGGAAGTCAAAATAATAATTGGTTATTTAGCAATTTAAACACTTCTTTCTAATAAAACAATATCATGGCTTAAGTTGACCAGAGTTCTTCTTTATTTTGGTTAATGAAGGCTCACCTACATATATTCATCAAACAGGTATTTCAACTTTTCATCATTATGTCAAATACAGAGGAAAAATACCTAATTGCAATTCACTCCTGTATGTGTTCACAGTCAGATAACAGGAACGTTTGTAAATGACAGTATCTGGCTTCCTTTGATGAGACATGCTTCATTATAAAAAGATCATTCTTCTGATCAAGAGATAAATCTGTTAAAAAATGTGTCCTGGACAAAAAAATCTAGTTAATTATATCTTACATTTGCTTAATCAGCAATTTTCCAGACTTGTCTATGTTAACATCAAACATCATTGAGCAAGTTTCATAAACAATCTTTCTCTGTTTTAATAAAGGAGAATGCTGTTGTATTGTTCATGTTACATTCAATCTCAAGGTGAAAAAATAGTTATATCATAAACTCTTGTCACAATCAGTGCTTCATACATATCATGGTTTTCCTCTGCACATACATCATTTTGTATGTTTGTCATTGTGAGTTGTTTCTTCTCAAAAGTCCAAATGAGAGATTTCAATCTGTAAAATATTGTAGGGTAGAAGGTTCTTAAAACTTAAGTTTAACTAACAAAAGTCCCTACAACTTTAGTCACATCACTTACCTGTAATGAGATATGTCCCATGTTGTGCAGGAAGCAGGATTCTGGAGATATTTTCATTACAGGAATGCTTGTCCTCTTCCGAGCTCTGAACAGCTTTGCGTATTAAGGCAGAACAGCAATACAGCTGATCTATTGGGGAAATGCCCCTCTCTTCTCCTCCACTATTGAGAAAGGTTACTAATTTTGTGAACAAACCTCAAAGCCCACACCCTTAAAGGTTAGCTAACAAAAAAATGATTCAGACCAACCCCAACATTCAGGGGCTTCATAGCAATTTGGGCTTCCATAAGGTTATGGCTTATGCAGAAAACTATCCCTTTTGGTCTACAATCTGGAGGTGACCCTTTCTATTCTAATGTGCCTTTTTCAACAATAGGCATCTCTCTCCAACTTCCAGGTTAACTATTCCAAGTCTGAATATGATATGTCTAGACTTTTAGAAACGGAGGACTCTGAACTGGACCTGGTGCAGGCTCTGTAATGGCTTCAAAATTTTCATAATCTTAGACTTTGTATCTGATGGAGACTCTCCTGATCCGGATTACTCCTGCCTTTTTGCCCAATTGAGGACACATTACTCAAATTTAATTGGGGGGGGGGCAAATAGCCTCACGGCTGCATTTTGCTTTTATCTATCCCTAAATTGAAAGGTGGTGTGGTCTTGCTGGATATCCTGTTATATTTCATAGCACTTCATCTGACTCGAGTGATAAGTTGATGCACACAAGCAAATTCTAAAATGTGGGTCATAATTAAGCAGGAACACCCTCCAATTACTTTGCTTTGTCTTCCTCGGCTCTCCTCGTCATGCTCATTTTCTTTCCTACCACACCCGACCATTGGAACCATGCACATTTAAGGTGATTTTTTTACGTGTCATCTTCTGAGCAGCTCACTAAGCCCATCCCCCTGCTCCCCATATTAAGAAATCTAGATTTTACTCCAGCAATACCAAGAGGAATCTTGATCATCTTTTGAAAGTAGGCAAATTTTGTCTTCTACATTTGGCCTCATCTTCTCACTGCTCCTCTTTAGTGGACATTCACCATTTCTTAGATCCACCCATGGATGCAGGTCAGATCAGATCTATCACTTTCTGAAATCCATTATCGCCAAACACAGTGTCTCACGTGACCCTACTCCATTTGAAGACTTGTGTTCAGATACATCATGCGTTCCTCGTTTCTTGTCCTAACTGTATACATTTATGGTTGCTCCTCCAGGAGGTTTTGTCCTCCCATACATATGCAGGTGGGAGGAAGAGCTACATCTGACTTTCTGCCTGGAAGGGTTGGAGCAGGCTATCTTGTTCACACACAAGTCTTCCATTGCTAATACTTTTCAGGAACAGGGCTACAAGATTTTATGCAACTGGTATAGGGTTCCAACTGCCTTACACAAGGCTTTTGCTAGAGCTGTGACCAGAAAGAATGTTCTTGTCTGCACATCTTTTGGAACTGCCCAAAAATTTGCCCTTTCTGGCCCCAAGCATGTCAGCTCTTTGGAAACAATCCACCGTTCACCCTATTTCCTCGTGGCTGTCCAAAATGAATGACATTGAATGCATGGAATATCTTACAGCTTCCTTTTACCACATAGAGGAGAAATGTCGTTGTATGTGGTATCCTTTTTCAATCTTTTCCTGTTCTATTGCTTATCAGGATTGGGTGTACCCTTCTGATACAGGTCACCTCATGAGTGGTCCTAACCCTCAAATGGATGCTAAACCACAGGGTCTAACCTAGAGGGTTACAGCCTGGCATATAAATTTAAATACAATTATCCTCTGCTGGCCTGGGTTCCCAACCTTCCTGGTGTACTCCCTTTGCATGTTTTTTCTTACTATAAAAATCCTTGTTGATAGGCATGGAGTTCTGGTTTTTGGCAGACAGCCAACATGTCATTGTTATTTCATTTGTGCACAGAGTTTGTAATACCCATGTATCTGGCTAAATAAACAAATAACCCATAAAAGCCCACTCACTCTCATAAAACTGCAAGTTAAAAGAACATCATTCCAGTTGTAAAAGCAAAAGTCCATCCATCAGAAAGAGATGTAAGCATCACAACCGCAGGATCAATGGGAGAAAGACTAATATCTGACTGGTTTTGTTGGTATCCCTAGTTCATCAGAGACTGCTCAACCCTAGATGACCATGAATAAACTTTATGTAAGTTTTTTTATAGTCATCTACTTAATGGGCTTCTAACAAATGGGTGGCATTCAAGCCATGAATAAATGGTTGTGGTGGTCCTTGTAGTACCATTTATTCATGGCTTGAATGCCACCCATGCCCTGTGCACATTTCTGTGGACTATAGATTACAGGTTAAATCTACCTGGAAACATGAAGATAATGTATAAGCCATTAAAATATACAGTGGGGCAAAAAAGTATTTAGTCAGCCACCAATTGTGCAAGTTCTCCCACATAAAAAGATGAGAGAGGCCTGTAACTGGCATCATAGGTAGACCTCAACTATGAGAGACAACATGAGAAAAAAAATCCAGGCAATCACATTGGCTGATTTGGAAAGAATTTATTTGCAAATTATGGTGGAAATAAGTATTTGGTCAATATCAAAAGTTCATCTCAATACTTTGTTATATATCCTTTGTTGGCAATGACAGAGGTCAAATGTTTCCTGTAAGTCTTCACAAGGTTGGCACACACTGTTGCTGGTATGTTGGCCCATTCCTCCATGCAGATCTCCTCTAGAGCAGTGATGTTTTGGGGCTGTCGCTGGGCAACATGGACTTTCAACTCCCTCCAAAGGTTTTCTATAGGGTTGAGATCTGGAGACTTGCTAGGCCACTCCAGGACCTTGAAATGCTTCTTACGAAGCCACTCCTTCGTTGCCCGGGCGGTATGTTTGGGATCATTGTCATGTTGGAAGACTCAGCCACGTTTCATCTTCAATGCCCTTGCTGATGGAAGGAGGTTTGCACTCAAAATCTTATGATACATGGCCCCATTCATTCTGTCCTATACATGGATCAGTCGTCCTGGTCCCTTTGCAGAGAAACAGCCCCAAAGCATGATGTTGCCACCCCCATGCTTCACAGTAGGTATGGTGTTCTTTGGATGCAACTCAGCATTCTTTCTCCTCCAAACATGACGAGTTGTGTTTCTACCAAACAGTTCTATTTTGGTTTCATCTGACCATATGACATTCTCCCAATCCTCTTCTGGATCATCCAAATGCTCTCTAGCAAACTTCAGATGGGCCCGGACATGTACTGGCTTAAGCAGGGGGACACGTCTGGCACTGCAGGATCTGAGTCCCTGGCGGCGTAGTGTGTTACTGATGGTAGCCTTTGTTACGTTGGTCCCAGCTCTCTGCAGGTCATTCACTAGGTCCCTCCGTGTGGTCCTGGGATTTTTGCTCACCGTTCTTGTGATCATTTTGACCCCACGGGGTGAGATCTTGCGTGGAGCCCCAGATCGAGGGAGATTATCAGTGGTCTTGTATGTCTTCCATTTTCTAATTATTGCTCCCACAGTTGATTTGTTCACACCAAGCTGCTTGCCTATTGCAGATTCAGTCTTCCCAGCCTGGTGCAGGTCTACAATTTTGTTTCTGGTGTCCTTCGACAGCTCTTTGGTCTTCACCATAGTGGAGTTTGGAGTGTGACTGTTTGAACTTGTTATCAGTAAAAAAGACACCTGTCCACAACCTCAAACAGGTGCCATTGATACAGGTAATGAGTGCAGGACAGAGGAGCCTCTTAAAGAAGAAGGTACAGGTCTGTGAGAGCCAGAAATCTTGCTTGTTTGTAGGTGACCAAATACTTATTTTCCACCATAATTTGCAAATAAATTCTTTCCAAATCAGCCAATTTGATTGTCTGGATTTTTTTCTAATTTTGTCCCTCATAGTTGAGGTCTACCTATGATGCCAATTACAGGCCTCTCTCATCTTTTTAAGTGGGAGAACTTGCACAATTGGTGACTGACTAAATACTTTTTTGCCCCACTGTATATATATGATCTTGTTGGTCCCTGTAGAAATCTATGTTTGAGCATTCCTTTTCTACAACAGATCATAGGCTAAATCCTTGAGACTTCTTCCATATCTGGAATGGCCATGGATAACATTTACACAGTGCTAATATATTGGCTACATCATCCCAGCATGCTGGCTTCAGTTTATGAATACAACCACTGTGCTTGAAGGCAATGGCCTCTCTTGTGATTCCATATTTGCCTTTTAAGGATTGTTCTTTTTTTTCCAATAGTATGTGAAGCCATTGATGAGCCCTTCCTGAGTGTAATCTGGAGGATCTTTAATTGTAATGCTTCAATGGATGAAGTGGATGACCCAGTATATTTATGATTTATTACTCTATAGTTATTTTTATTCACTCCAAAATCAACCATTTACTTATACAATCATTCAATGAACTGTTGCTACTTTAAGAGTGCACCACCACTGTTCCCATGTGATTATTACATCCTTGTCGGTTTTTCTTGATGTTATATATGCCTAACATGTTCATTGTAAGTGAGTTTATAGATACTGTATAAATATATATATAGAGAAAGATTTATTTATGCATTAGGTTCTATATGGGTAGAGTTTGTTTTTAATACCGTTTTATTTGTGTTCTGTGTCTTTAAGATCTCTTTATATATAATAAAACGTGTTGTTAAGCAGTTGGTTGCAAAGAGTTATACTGTATATAATTCTTTTTCCTTCTATATTTAAACTTCCGTGGTGGCCTGTAAAGTGGACATTTTTATAGTAGTAGTTTTTTGTGGTCTTTCACTGATTACACTGCCTGCAAAATGATTTGTGAATAAGTGAGAGAACCATATGACTTATCAGGCCCCCAAAATACTGAAGTCCCTACTCACATGAAAGAGAAATATATTTCCAATATATTTAGAAATAAAATAATATATGTGACATATATTTACAATATAAACGAAGGTAATATGGTGCAGCGCTAAAAGAATGAAACTGAAAACAATCAAAAGTCAATGTAATAATATCCGTGGTTTCTTATAGAGGGTGCAAACTTCCAAAGCTCTTGCGGCCTTAAATAATAGCAATGCGCACTCACCAGAAACGCATGGGTTATGCGCATGTAGGAATAATCATTCCAGATGTCAGATCCTCCAACATTCAGATGGCGAGCATCCCTCTCACGGTGGGTCACCGAAGACTCAAAGCCGGATCCTGAGGTCCCCTTTAAGGTCAATCAGGCACTTCACATTGGTGGTGAGACTCTCTCCTTTGAATGGTAGTGGCACCTTTTCTGTGGGGGTAGTAGCTCCACAAAGGAGCCCCAGAAAGAACACAGGTGCCAGAGATAGTGTAGTATGTTTAAGAAGATTTATTTGCCTTAGCATAAAATACAGGGTAGCATGCAGATCCAGACCCATAAAGGTTAAATAAGGATAAGGTAGCAATAACTGACCCTAGTAAAGATGTCCGCCGAGCCTCCTCGTGGCTCCGGCGGTGCGAATGACGTCACGCTCTGTACCTCACTATTATCTACTTTTGTCGTTTGTCTATATATTTACAATATATTGGTCTATGCTAATATATTTTAACATGTATTCTAAAAAATGTAAATTTAAATATATTTTCCAAAGACTTATATTTAAAAATATATATTTTTTTAAATATATTCTTCAGATTTTTTTAACATATAAAAAAGTCATTTTAACATATATTTTTACATATATTTGTAAATGCATTCCAAAAATGTAGATTAAATGTATCTTCAAAGCAAAGACATATATTTTAAAATGAAATGTATTTTTAAAAATATTTTTCATATATTTTTGAATATATAAAAAATGCATTTCAACATACAGCATATATATATATATATATATATATATATATATATATATATATATATTGAAATATATTTTTTAAATATATTGAATACAAATTGAAAACAACATTGTAGTATTTCAAATATATGTCAATATATTTGGTAAGAATGTTTTTAAAACATATTTAAAATATATTTTTCTTCCACATGGGTAAGCTGTTAACCACTGCAATCCTTGCAGTTCAGGAACAGGAAGAAGACAGACGTCCCTGCAGTGAAGATTTCTCCCTATCCAGCTGCCTACGCATCATGGGACAAACTTCATTATTCATTTTTTAGCTACGTTTCAGCTTTAAAGGGTATGTAGAGAAAAACATCTTTTTTGTATTTGATAGTGTGAAAAGGGGTTAGAACCCCTGTCCTGTTTAACTCTGTCTATTCCCTTGTTAAGTAGATTCTCCCTCCCAATTTTTCTCAGTGACCAGTGTCACTAAAGCAGATAACCTGGGAAATCTAAAATATTAGAGCTGTCACTAGAACAAGAGGAAAAGTTAATACTTTAAATAGTGATTAGTATGAATAGTGAATAGTATTAATAGTTAATACTTTAAATAATTTAAAACTGTATAAGAGGAGAATTCTTCTTACTTTGCGGAGATTTGCTTTCACTTCCTGTATCATCCCTGGGACAGGAAATAAAGGCAAATCTCCCCAATGGTACACATATGGCAAAAAAATATACTGATAAGGTTTATAACTATTCTCTAAACTATCCAAAATTTAAAGAATGTTTTTAGCTGTTCATAAACTTTATCACCCCTTTTTTTTTCAAAACTATAGCCTTGTTATGCTGATATTAGAAATTAGAATGTCTGTGTATGCTGTCCAACGTTTGGCTATTGCAAGCTATAATACCCTCTTCAAGTTGTTTGTGTTGCTTGCTTAATTCAAACCATTGACTATTTTCCACTACTGTTTTGTGAACAATATTGGATATAACTCCTTTATTTTTGTGAAATTCAATAAACATACAATACAAGAAAAAAAGAAAATAGAAAATCATGGACAAAATGAATCTAAACCTAAAAAAAAACAGCTTGTAATTTGGTAACATATTGAATTAAAAAATCTTTCTATACAGTCACTTTAATCTTGATTTATATTTCTGTATAATATTATTGCAGGTAGATCATTCATTGTTCCCATAATAATAACTGAGCTTAAGTGTCGCATAAAACATTTAATCAATATTTTTTACTTGGAGACACCTGAAATGAGACATCATGCTAGGTTTACTTTGTAGACAGATTAAGCTAAGCATGTGGCCCCACCTCTGAGCATGTGGCTACTCATTCAGCCACACTTTAACTAAACCGTTTTGCCACTGCTTAGAGTTCTGTAACTTAGTAATACAACAGAAGGTGAGCAAACATCTTAAAATTCACTCTGCCAAAGATCCTCCTAATCCGCTCTTTTGATCTGTTTCATGATGGATTTTGCATGAGCTAATAAAGTTTTTTGTTTTCAGAAATTCAGAGAAAAAGGTTAAGCCAACACACCACCCTTTAATTGGTATGGATATATAATTAGAAAACTGTCCAAATGAATATATTTTATGGAAAATGTGTGTTTTGTTAAAGCCCAAGTTTAGTAAAAAAAAAAAAAAAAAAAAAAAAAAAAACAGCACAAGGGACATCAATTACCATCAATGCTCTGTGTCTGCTGGCCCCCGCATTAAGTAAAATCTTCATCCTCTGATCCCCCACCCTACCTCTGCTGTCATAATCTTCTAGAGCTGCAGGGCTTAATAGAGCAGAGAAACCTATCATATGCACTCATGGGTGCCAAGTATGCAAGTCCTTTCTGCCCACCTACTCCATTCATAGAAGCTGTACTATAACGTCCATGAATTATACATTTTTTTATGACAGCCAGGTGAATGAAATATCCACGTCCTCCATTCATAGATAATTTTTTATTCATAGAAGCTATAATACAGGGGGTAGAAAGGGTAACAAGACAGGTCTTTTGGCCATACCAGAATGCACAACTAAGGCAGAATCCAGATAGATTTCAACTATGCAGGAGTCAGCAGGGCAAAGGAGCACATTACACCAATAGTAGGTGAATGCCTCTTGTACTGATTTTTTTTAAATAGATGACTAAACTTAGGATTTAAGGGTAATCAATTCTCTTTGAGAGAAGGCAAGTGTAAGGCTATCATGTAAGGTTAGGATTTGTGCTGACTAGCTAGGATGGCCAATAAAGATCAGTGTCACACGTGGTTGCAAATAAGCTCTTGTCAAGAGGAAGGCTTTGGGAGGCTTAACTTAGGTTTTAACCTACTGGTGGGGGTAGAAACTTGTGCAGTGATCAGTCCTAGAGTGCAGTCTCTGCAATAGAATTGCCGGTGGCAACTGGAAGCTAGATGAACTAAGGCAAAGCAACTGCCATTAGGCAAGTGTGTGATCAGGGTCAAGCCAAGGTGCAAATCCATCTGATTAGATATGGTGCTTGAAAATAAGACAAAAGCGTTTTTGGGAAGTGAAGGCAGAGGTTGAAACCAGGGTAACCAGTGCTGAATGCCAAACTCAAGTGTAGATCTAATGTGTAGTCAGCAAATAAGATAAGTATGGAGCACAATAAAAAGTGTATCTACTCTATTATGGGCAACTCTAGATTGTCAAAAGTTGTACTTTGAAAATACCTGCTGGCACACAGGAATTTTTGACTATGCATCTGAAGGTGGAGAGGACACAAAAGGGCATTAAGGAAACACCAGTTAAAGGAAAAGTTTACCTTTGTATAAAAAATAGTAAATGCACATCTTTTTGCAGGAAAAAAAAAATTTGCATTTATTAACTTTTCACTAGGAGCCTGCAAAGCATTGCACCCTCAATCAGCAGATTGCAGGTGTAATTTCAGGCTCCTACAGATTGTCAGTGTATCTGTCTGTTCATACCTCATATGGGCAGGCAGTTACAGAATGACAGGAAGCATCATTGAACTACAGTATGTAGAGTGCACCCTGGTAATTCATTGAGAACATCAAGCTGTCAGTCGGAAAGGCTGTCTGTAGTTGTCATTCTCCCATTCACAGAATTCTGTGAATGAATTAAGCGGCCAGTTGGGTGGAGGCCTGCACAGCCACATTTTTTAAAATTGTGACAGCGGATGCAGGGAGAGAATTGTCACAACAGGAAATCGGCAAAGGAGAGGGTTTGGCGGCTGCAGCAACAGTGACATGTTACATGTTACATGAATACTGGTGTATCATATAACATGTTACAAAAGGTGAACTTCTTTAACTCATGTGAACACTGAGCATTTTTTGAAACACACATATGGGTTGATTTACTAAAACTGGTTCCTATGCAGAGCTGCACCAGATTTTGCACTCTCCAATCAGATTCTAGTGTTTTTGTCATAGCCTAATTGAACAAGTTAGAAGCTGATTGGCTACCATGCAGAGCTGCACCAGATTTTGCACTCTCCAGTTTTAGTAAATCAACCCTATAGGGTAAGTAGATCTAATTACAAATAGCTTCTTCTTACTGGCTGTTGGAAATGCTGAGGAGAAATTAGAGAGGTGCAATATAAGAAGCCAACTAGATGACACAAAACAATAAAATGGCATAAAACTCCTGGTGAAAACTGACATCCAGACTGCCCAAAGCAAATTAGTACACATTTCATGTGTACAAGGTCAAAATCTGGGCCAAATCTCAAACTTGGAAGACTAACTTGCAGATTTCTAACTTCCTCCTATAAACCAGCAAACTCTTCCCAATGTTTTACTGAAACAAAGAGCAGCTAAGCAAACAGTGCTATGTTAGTTTGTATAAAAAGCTATGAATATACAATTGCTTGATCGCTAGCAAAGGATTCATGGTTTCATACCACTAGAAGCTGTCCTAATAAAAAGACTTCTAACAAAGTGCAAAGTACTTTTACCTTCTCATTTATGTATATAGTTAGAGATGAGCGAATTATTCAAAAATTCGATTCGGCTGATTCGCCGAATTTGCGGGAGAAATTCGATTCGATGCGAATTTATTCGCTGCGAATTTAACTTATTAAAAGGGTTTCTAGGCTTCAGAGAGCCTTTATATTAGTGCAGAACACTGTACCTTTAATTTAAATGCCCTTGGAGTCTGCTGGGGAAGAGAAATAATACTGTCAGTCAGTATGACATGCAGATGAGTGCCGTCGATCTTAGAATCACCGCACACTTCACTCATTTGGGCAGTCACGGGGCACGACGAAGAAGAAGAAGAATGAAAAGAAGAATGAAAAGAAGAAGAAGAAGAATGAAAAGAAGAAGAATGAAAAGAAGAATGAAAAGAAGAAGAAGAAGAATGAAAAGAAGAGGAAGAAGAATGAAAAGAAGAATGAGAAGAATGAAAAGAAGAATGAGAAGAATGAAAAGAAGAAGAAGAATGAAAAGAAGAATGAGAAGAATGAAAAGAAGAAGAATGAAAAGAAGAAGAAGAAGAATGAAAAGAAGAATGAAAAGAAGAAGAAGAAGAATGAAAAGAAGAAGAAGAAGAATGAAAAGAAGAATGAAAAGAAGAAGAAGAAGAATGAAAAGAAGAAGAAGAAGAATGAAAAGAAGAATGAAAAGAAGAAGAAGAAGAATGAAAAGAAGAAGAAGAAGAATGAAAAGAAGAAGAAGAAGAATGAAAAGAAGAAGAAGAATGAAAAGAAGAAGAAGAATGAAAAGAAGAATGAAAAGAAGAAGAAGAATGAAAAGAAGAAGAAGAAGAATGAAAAGAAGAATGAAAAGAAGAAGAAGAAGAAGAAGAAGTAGAATGAAAAGAAGAAGAATGAAAAGAAGAAGAAGAAGAAGAATGAAAAGAAGAAGAAGTAGAATGAAAAGAAGAAGAATGAAAAGAAGAAGAAGAAGAATGAAAAGAAGAATGAAAAGAAGAAGAATGAAAAGAAGAAGAAGAAGAATGAAAAGAAGAAGAAGAAGAATGAAAAGAAGAATGAAAAGAAGAAGAAGAAGAATGAAAAGAAGAAGAAGAAGAATGAAAAGAAGAAGAAGAAGAATAAAAAGAAGAATGAAAAGGAGAAGAAGAAGAATGAAAAGAAGAAGAAGAAGAATGAAAAGAAGAAGAAGAAGAATGAAAAGAAGAATGAAAAGAAGAAGAAGAAGAATGAAAAGAAGAAGAAGAAGAATGAAAAGAAGAATGAAAAGAAGTAGAATAAAAAGAAGAAGAAGAAGAATAAAAAGAAGAATGAAAAGAAGAAGAAGAAGAATGAAAAGAAGAAGAAGAAGAATGAAAAGAAGAATGAAAAGAAGAAGAATGAAAAGAAGAAGAAGAAGAATGAAAAGAAGAATGAAAAGAAGAAGAAGAAGAATGAAAAGAAGAAGAAGAAGAATGAAAAGAAGAATGAGAAGAAGAATGAAAAGAAGAAGAAGAAAAATGAAAAGAAGAATGAAGAGAAGAAGAAGAAGAATGAAAAGAAGAAGAAGAAGAATGAAAAGAAGAATGAAAAGAAGAAGAAGAAGAATGAAAAGAAGAAGAAGAAGAATGAAAAGAAGAATGAAAAGAAGAAGAAGAATGAAAAGAAGAAGAAGAAGAATGAAAAGAAGAAGAAGAAGAATGAAAAGAAGAATGAGAAAAAGAATGAAAAGAAGAAGAAGAAGAAGAATGAAAAGAAGAATGAAAAGAAGAAGAATGAAAAGAAGAATGAAAAGAAGAGAAGAAGAATGAAAAGAAGAAGAAGAAGAATGAAAAGAAGAGGAAGAAGAATGAAAAGAAGAATGAAAAGAAGAAGAAGAAGAATGAAAAGAAGAAGAAGAAGAATGAAAAGAAGAATGAAAAGAAGAAGAAGAAGAATGAAAAGAAGAAGAAGAAGAAGAAGAAGAAGAATGAAAAGAAGAAGAAGAATGAAAAGAAGAAGAATTCCAGTACAGCAAAAAGTGTATCTGCAGAGAGCTCCGCTATTTCTGACAGTTCTCTGACAGTTCCTTCACATTTACAGCGGTTGAAACATTGTATCTATTTCCGAATAAAAACATCTGTATCCTAAATGGAAACAAATAGATACAATGTTTCAACCGCTGTAAATGTGAAGGAACTGTCAGAGAACTGTCAGAAATAGCGGAGCTCTCTGCAGTGACACTTTTTGCCGGCTGATCGGGGAAAATTCGATTCATGCATCCGAAGTTTGCTAATTTTCGGATTCGGTGCAAATCGAATTTTTCCTAATATTCGAAACGAATTCCACTTCGCCAAGTTCGATTCGCTCATCTCTATATATAGTGTTATGATATAGTGTATATGCTGTATGTAGTGTATATACAGTTTGCTGTAATACAAAAATGTTTTTATATAATATAAAATCTAACTTTATATAGTATAATTTCTGAAATGTAGAACTCCACACAAACATAAATTACATACAGTGCCCACTTTATAGCAGTGGCATTGGCAGATGCTTTACCTTCCTACATGCTCTTAACTTTATCATTATTCATCAAAGTAAAAGTGAGAGTCTTGATCAGAAGCTAGAACTGCATTGATAGTTACAGCTCAATAAACAATGCAATGTGTTGGCTTATTGTGTTGGATCCAAAGCAGTTAAAGGTTAATATAGGCAGAGAATAAAAAGAAATCTTGTGAAATAGATGAAAGTCAAGGATCATGCTGGGTCCAAGGTTTTAAATCAGCCAGGAAAGGGCAGACTGTGCTGGTCACACTGCTCTTATCTGTTGTCAGACTGTGCCTTACTATATATCCCTGTGTACTTTTCAGCTTGAAAAACAGTATTTGGTATGAGGTACTTTACAGTGCATCACAATAAATATTTATGTTCTTTTTGTTTTCATTGTCACTGAAAAAAGATAAAGCATGCAGTACTGAACAAATTAAGAACAGCTCTGACATTTTGCCGGCATCAGAAATGCCGTCTGTTTTACATTAAAGTGTATTTTCTGGATTAGGTACAAAATTAACTCAGTTACAAGAAATAGAAGGTTCAGTATAATTTGCATAATGTGTTAACTTGCATGTTAACATACTTTGAAAGACCAGCATACCACAAAGCAAAAAAAAAAAATTCTTTCCACCTCTGTGTTTTGGTGCACTGGAAAACATTTGTGTTGGATGCCATTTAAAATGAATACCATTCCACTGATAACTGTGTGTTACTGTGCACTATGGTAACACAAATGTTCCATTAATGCACACAGTTAAAGTTATCCTTAAAGACCTTGGAATGCACAGAATTTCTCTTTTCCCACACCATAAGCTCATTATAACAGTAGGAAAAGATATACATAAGTATATGGCTAAGTGGTTAGCACTTCTGCTTAGTAGCACTAGGGTAATTGTTTTGAATCCCAACCATGATGCTACCTGCCTGAAGTTTGTATGTTCTCCCTGTGCCTGTGTGGGTTTCCTCTGGGTATACCAGTAGGTAGTCAGGAAACTGGCTATCACATTTTGAGACCTTGAATCACAGCCTGGAAAGTTCACAGTTTTTTAAAGATACAAAAAAAGTTTAAAAGAAAGTAAAAAAAAAAACAAATTGTCATTTTATTGAGTTCATGTTGTGTTGTTACTTTGTTTTATTGTTAACCATTGTTTGCTTTGCAGAATCACCATTCAGCTACAGCCTGATCTGTTTTTTCTGCTAGCAACAGGGTGTTGCTCTCAGAATATATGTCAGCGCATGCAGCACTGCTGGATGAGATTTCTCATCCGCAGTTAAACAAAGAACATATATGCCCAAGCATGAGGTCCTGGGGTGGTCAGTGGGTGGATCACTCTGTCAAGGTCCTACTTTTCCTCAGACCTTGTGCTGCTCCATGTGCTGGCATCCATCTTAGGTGTCTGCAAAGCATTGTGGGATCCTTTATGCTTTCAGCCCTCTGCGGCTCCTCCCCCAGGAGGCGGCGGCTTATCACATATAAGTCTGCTGTTTGTGGCTGTCCATTGCATTCGTGTCCTGTCTGTTGCACAACAGCAAGCTCCTGTTTAGCTACTCATTGCTTTCCTGGATACCAACTTGGCTTTGGCTAAGACTCCTCCTGGCTTCTGACCCCGGCTCTGGCGACCATTCTTCCTGGCTCCTGATCCCGGCTCTGGCGATGATTCTTCCTGGCTCTTGACCCCGGCTTTGGCTATGATTTCCGCTGTTGGACTTGCATAGACTCTTGTCTTTTTTTATTAATAAACCTACCTTTAATTGCACCTCCTTGTGTGTCTGGCTCCTCACTCCCTGACACACTCCTATGCTTCAGCGTATATAATTTTCTTTTTTTGAAACAGATTTCAATTTAAAAAAAGTTGTTGTTTTATTGGGTTAATGTTCCATTGTTACTGTGTTTTATTGCTAACCGTTGTTTGCTTTGCATGAACGCATTTCGGCTACAGCACTGATCTGTTTATTCTGACAACAGCAGAGTGTGCTTTCAGAATACATACATCAGTGATTGCATCTCTGAAGGAGATTTTTCATCTGCAGTTAAAAAAAATAACATATGCCCAAGCATGGTTGCCTGGTTGGGCAGTGGGCGGATCACCCCAGTGTTTTAGCATATTTTTTTTATTTTCTTTTTGCAGAGATTTCTTCATGCTCAACATTAAAAGTTCACAGACTGCATTAAAAAAAAAAAAGAACATAACATACATATGTACATCAAGGACCAATGATGTACTGGTACATCACTAGATTTTGAGTGGTTATACCAGGATTATGCCTGCAGCTATAGGCATCACCCTGGTATAGTTTTTTTTCAGCTGATGGTTGGCTTTCATGTAAAATCAATCCTAGTGGTTAATTAGCCACTGGATTGCTTTTAGATGTAGTGGGAGGGGACGGCACTCTGCCTTCCACGGATTTCTTAAGCTGTCTTGTCCAATGAGGGAACCCAAGGATGCAGCTGAGATTTCCACTGGCTGACCATAGAGCTGACTGGAGACCAGAATGGCTCCAGTCATCTCTATTGTTTAAGAAATAGTCGGAAGCTACAAGCATTTTCATTTCAGTTTCGCCAGATATAAACGGTGGCATTTTTAAATTGGGAAAGCATCTGATCACACTGATGCTTTTTAACATAAGAAGCAGCCATCAATCAGTGAGAAATGGGCTGGAAAGCAGGATCATCTTTAATAATCAGGATCATCCTTCCTTCAAAATCCCAGATGTTAATGGCCCACTCCGGACCTCTGCATCCAACCTTCTTGATCACTACTCCAGCTGTCTCTGGAATTAATGCATCTCTTCCAGAGGAGTGCTGACACCTGTAGGGCTTTGGGACATTGAGATACTCCCATATAGCTTCATGGCATCAGCCCTGGTGATGCTTCTCTTTCTCATCCATTAGGTGTTGAGGCACATAGGGATACTAAGGTTTTTAGGGTTAAACCTGATCATACCTAAAAAGTAAATTACAGCTCAACAAAACCTTACACTAAATTTAGCCAGTCCAAGGCAGTTAAGTAAAAGGGATCTGCTGTGTGAAGACTATAGGTAATCTTTACACCCTGGAGTTTATACAATGGAACATATTTATATTTTTTATGCAGGCATGCATTTCAAAAATACAAATACATAACCCAGTTTTCCCTCCTACCCCATGATCAAGTTTGCTGAGAATACATATTTAACATAATATAGTTTGATTCCTTTAAAATCCTTTGGCAGACAGCACAGCCAGAAAGGTGACACAGTTTAATCTTTTAGGGCCAGTTGACACTACTAAAATGCACTCCAGATGCATTCCGTATAAGTTTTTGCTTACAGTTCACACCACACTCTGTTCTGGTGCAGTTTTGATGCAGTTTGCTATGTTCCAGTACAGTTCTGTGCAGAAGAAAAAGCAGCATGTTCTACTTTTTTTCTGCACCTGAAACTGGCTGGAACTGACTGCAATGGTATGAACTAGGGCCATTGGAATATATGGAAAACACTGTGCATGCATTTTTGATGCAGAGAAAAAATGCACTGAACTGTCTGGTTGAACTAGCCCCTAGAGTTAAAGAATGCTGTGCTGTCCTTAGCCTGTTCCCAGAATGTTGTTCGGACAATTAATGAACTGTCCTTAGCTAACCTCAGCCTGGTCTGCCTTCCTCACAGCAATTTAGCAGGGCCTGGTTGGCTCCTCCTCTACCAGTCTTTTTTTTTTTATATATCTTTATTTAATTTTCCAATACAAAAAAGATGAACAACTTCTGGTTGGCTCCTCCTCTACCCATCTTAAGCTGGCCATACATTATTACAATTTCTTATTCAATTTTCTTTAGATTTACCCTCAACTATGTAGTGCCAGGGCCTGCCTAATTGACATAAAATTGAAAGGGTTTGACCTCATATTATATGATCTTGGTAAATCTAAAGGAAAATGTATGCAATAAAATTGTATAATGTATGGCCAGCCTAGGTGATGTTATACAGAGGATGGTAGAAGGCAAATATCAATACAAATTCAGGTATTTATGCTGGTTTTATGTAAAAATACATTTCATTAAAGCTGCATTATGTAGGATCTTTGTTATATCTGCCTGAAATTCAGCATTAAATAAGTGTAAGCACAAACCATTGACAAACCAATATATGCCATTTACTAAATGTGACAAGATCACGTAATATAGTGCAACCTATCACCCTCATACATGTTTTCCACTTCATACCTGCATACAATTTCTATTTCAGGGAAGCCTATCCTGCCCTCAACTAACAATGGAATCTTCTATTCCTCCTACCAGTCCATCCCTCGCAGTTATTACCTTTTGTACCACTAGCCCTTCCCTCTTAGATTGTAAATTCCAAGGAACAGGGCCCTCCTAACCCTCTTGTATTGAACTGTAGTGTTGCTGTATTGTCTCCTGTTATATTGTAAAGTGCAGAGCAAACTGTTGGCGCTACATATATCCTGTATAATAATAATAATAATATTTGGAAAATTAATCCAAAATGTGACACTGAAGGTAACATTCCTCATGCTTTGCATGCAAATTTATTCAAAGAGTTGCTAACTAAAGAACTGCAGAGAAATGTATGGCATCCATGTAGTTTCTGGGCTGCTCAGAGTCTTCTGATTCTGCTCTGTAATCCTTAAAAGTACTCCCCCCCCACCTTGCTGATGAATTTACTTGCAAGTGTCTAAAATGTATTTATTTATTTATTTTTTTTTTTTCCAAAAAAGAGGTGTTTATTGAAAACAAAACACACAGATTGATACAAGACAGAATAAAATTTCAAACGGGTTGAACATAGGTCATGTGGCAAAAAATATATGTATTTATTTATTATTACAGGTACTTATATAGCGCTGTCAATTTATGCAGTGCTTTACATATATATATCTATATTGTATATTCACATCAGTCCCTAACCCTCAAGAGGCATACAATCTAAAGTCCCTAACTTATGTTCATACATACACATACTAGGGCCAATTTAGACAGGATCCAATTAACCTACCAGCATGTCTTTGGAGTATGGGAGGAAGCTGGAGTACCCGGCACAGGGAGAACATGTAAACTACAGGCAGATGATGCTGTGGTTAGGATTTGAACTAATGACCCTAATACTGTCAAGCGGCAGTGCTAACCATTTAGCCACTGTGATGCCCCATATTTGTCTACAAATAGATAAATATGTGTAAAAACAAGAAAAACACATGTGATATTTACATTTTGTTGTAAAGCAATACAAACACAATGAAGTTACAAAGGCATATTAAAAAATTACAGCTGATTTGTTGCAATACATGATTACACTATTTGAAGTAATGGATAATCAATAGGGGTTGATTTACTAAAACTGGAGAGTGCAAAATCTGGTGTTCAATTTAGCTTTGAGAAAAAAAAAATCTGGAAGCTGGTTGGTTTCTCTGCAGAGCTGCACCAGATTTTGTACTCTCCAGTTTTAGTAAACCAACCCCATTGTCTTTTTTGGTTATTGTTGTTGTTGGCAGTAATCTATGAATACTTTATGGAAAAGAAAGATGTTTTACTGCCCTATCAAACGAGAGTACAAGTAGCAGAAATAGCACAAAGTAGCAGCAACAGTTAAAAATAAAATGCTAATTTCTGATGGGAACATCCAGTAAATAAATAAGAAGCTGAACAACAATAAATTGAGTTGTACAAAAACTTTCCGTAGCTCTTCAGCAGTTTTCATCATTTCCCGAGCTCTCTTGACCCTGTGTCATTCTTCTGTAATCAGACTAAAGGAACTGATTTCATTCTATATGAGTTCAAGATGATAACTGTTCAGAGGTCACTTGCTAGGATGAAGAGAGATATTTTAGTGGCCTGTCCACCATAATACAAGCCCATAGGGAATATCTGAGGTTGATTTTAATAACAATCAACAGACGACACTTGAAAAATATCAACATGAAGAACAATAGTGCAAGATTCCTTTCAGGCCATCTCTAAGGAAATCACAAGATATAGAACACTTGAACTGATGAACAGCACATATTTAAAAGCCTAAAATCATATCTCAAAATAATATGTTCTTTATCACAGTTAAAGAGCAACTGAATAAAAGAACTCAATCAAGGGCTAATACCTTCCAAGGAAGAAATGCATTTGTCCCAAAGGCAAACCATTCTCTCACATAGTTCTAAAGTGGTTTCAAAACCTTTACATATACCCAGTGAAGTGACTGGCCTCAGTTGATACACAGAGATGAAGCAAATCCTCCTACATAATCACCTGTTTATCTGCTGCAATCACTTCTCTACATCAATTTAAAGTTCAGTCTTTAAACAGGTTTCAGAGGCAGGAGGTAGGGATGTTATGTCACACACTGTACAGCTCAGAGAGGAGAGCTGAGTGCAATCTAAACCTGAGTGGTGGGAGGAGACACACCCCCTCTTCACAATCCCATAAGGAAAAATGCACTGCTAAGGTTGTCATCCCCTTCCAATGCCCTCCTTGATACTTTGGAGTTGGTACATACTGTACCTCATGCAGACGGCAGAGAAACCAGACTGGAGACAGAAACCACATTCAGTGCTTTGGATTGCAGCAAGTACATAGCATAGGAAATGATTCATACAGAAGTTTACAACCACTTTCATCTAAGTTCTTGCTGGATTATATCACGTGTCCTTCTGGAGAGGACTGTAAACACATGATTCTGAACTCTGCACCCCCCTTCTGTCTCAGAGAGAGCACAAAACATTCAGTTACTGAGCATGCTTGGTCTGAAATTTGCAGGTTCGGGAGCTGATGTTTTCTAGAGAAAATTATCACTGCCAACAAGAAAATTTAAAGCATTTTAAGTATTAATAGTAAACTACAGTATGAGTGCTCTTTCCTTTACATGAAATATAATTAGGAACATGCTCATGTTCAAACAAGTCTTATCATACAGTATATGTGTTAGTAAAAGGGATGCAGCCAGTGTTGATTTTAGTGTATGACAGGGAAATGGTTAGGTCCAGGTGCTTGTGTTCCTGCCCTGGGTTTCTTCCTTGGCATCTTAGGCTAGCAATGTTTTACAATATACTGCTAATACTGCTAGTTGTGTAGTCCTTGCCTGATCAGGAGCACCTGCACAGTGGCTGCTCTGTACAAACCTAGATGTGGATCAGTACAGCTCCAAGTGAAGTAAGCATTGTGACAAAAGACAAGGAGAAGTCTAGACTTTCTCTCATTAGCCAATAGGTATGAGTAAATGTGCCTACGTTTAGTTCCTGGGGAGGTGATGGAAGGGTTCATTGAATCCTGCATGAAGTCAGAAAATTCAAAGTCAAAACTAATTGAAATCTAGGAGGGAATCTGGATATTTAATTTTTTTAAATTTTCAAGGCTAATAGGCAAAGATTTGTCAAACAAGACTATGAGGGGATAACCACTGCAACAGGAGACAAAAACATTTTAAAAATACCCTACAGCAAGGTGAGGCAGGGGCGGACTGACCATTTGGAAACTCGGGCACTGCTCGAGGGCCCGGGGTCAGTAAGGGGCCCCATGAGATGCCCCTGGTACCTTTTTCATAGGCTTTTTTGAGTTTGGGCAAGGACACAGGGGCCCCATGATCCCCGGGGGCCCCATGAGTTGTCAGTCCGCCCCTAAGGTGAGGTTTCTCCTTTAAATTCCAATTTGAGGAAAACACAAAAGAAAAAAATCCTTTCTATCTCATCCTTTAGGGATGTGACACTGTATTTTGGTATCTCACATTTTGGATGGGTAATTGATTTTTTTTATTTGTATGCTGAAATACAGCAGCACCTCATCTATCTGGTTTATTTTAATTTACTTTATTAGGTAGGTTTAGCTACAAACTTTATATTTTATCAAGTAATAGTAGTAGGCCTAAATTGAACAGTGGAAGTAACAACCACAGCAGGTATAGAGATATAAGAAAGTTTACTCTTAAAAAAATAAATCTAAAGCCCTCAACCACATACACATAGGAAAAACAGAGAAAAACAAGTTCATAGTTTAATTTGCACTTTGTTTTAGCAGTAAAACACTGTATTGGCTTTAAAGGTTGAATAAAACTTTAAAAAAGAGTGCACAAAACACTTGAAAACCACAGCCCCACATTCCCTGAATCCCCTCACATCCCTGTATCCCCAATTATACACAAAATATTTAAATTAGAGACTTGAGCGGCGCATGCGCAGCCGGCACCTGGATGGCTCCTGGATGGACGCTCTTTGAGCTCAGCTCCGTCCACCCGCCAGACATATAAACGGCAAGAGATCACAGATAAAGGGTGTACAACCCTCTGTGACCATGCCTTGCCGCCGCAAAACCCCTGGACAGACAGGGAAATTGACACAATTCTTCCCTGCTGTCACAGCAGGGATCCAAGATGGCGCCAGCTGCACGGACACAGGACACAGCAGCCATGAGGGAGACAGCAGATCCCAGAAGCTGGACATCAGACTCCGCTCTCCACTATACCCTGGGGACCTGGGTGAGTTATCTCCCCCCCTGTCACCCACCACAAGCAGCCCAGCCAAATCCAGACCCTGTCTAGATTCAGATCCATTATCTGCCTGTCAGCCTCTCACTCAGCCATCACCTCAGCACACCACAGAACCTTCTCTGATAGAATCTTTCCCTGCCTCAGAACAGCCTATCACAGAAATCTGTATGAAGAACATGCTATTATCCCTACGACAAACACTGCATAACGATATCACAGTTTTACTATCCCAGATCTCATATGTGGTTCAGCAACAAGATCACAGATTACGCCATATTGAAACGAGAATGGGAGACATAATTACAGCACACAACGATTTAATCGACGCACATGCTGACCTTACTTCTGAAATTGAGCAAATTAACCTGAAATTAGCAGATTTGGAAGATCGCTCAAGACACATTATAAAATTCAGAGGTATCCCTGAAAATATCACCAACGATACACTACAATCATATATTCAACAATACATGAAACACCTCATTCCATCTCTCTCGAACACGGAGCTCCCCAAAGATCGAGCACATAGAATACCCAAACCAGCATTCCTATCAGCGTCAATCCCCAGAGATGTTCTGGCTCGCATCCACTTATACCATATCAAAGAAAAAATAATGACGGCAGCCATAAACCCCCCCCCGCTCCCGCCATCACATGCAAGCTTCAGATTATATGCGGATATATCAAAAGCCACTCTCCTTAACCGCAAAAAGATCATAAACATTACCAAGGCCTTACGAAACCATGGAATAGGCTATCAATGGGGTTTCCCCACTAAACTGACCGTCAGACACCAGGGCAGAATACATACAATCAAAACCCTATAGGCAGGCATCGACCTATTGAAGACATGGAACATCATACCCGCTGAGCCCCACCAATCCACCTCCACCAATATGCAACAAATGGAGGCAGAGTGAACCTAACTTACTACACTCTTTATACAATCCATTGACACCACCTCAGACGCTATACCTCAACATACTAATCTCTGGCAACGGCCCTTTACAAAATATTTTCACGTTACGAGACACTGTTTGGCATGACCCTTTCGGTGGTCCATGCTTGTTTACACCCCCCGTTTTGAAGTAGCACTCTCTGCTACTCATGTTGCTTGCATTTTCCGCAAGTCTTTTTTATCCCCTTTTACTTCCACCCCCCCCCCTGCACCATCAGTCGATCATCTGAACCAACTGTCTTCCTGAAACCATCCAAACAACATGGAATATATCACAGGCATCATCGAGAGAACCAATTTCACTCTACCAAACGCATGAAAATCTCTCTTATCCTATCAAGTCTCTCCTACTCCTGTCAATACACCCAGAAACAACTCCTCTACTCCACCAACCCAACCAGCAGACAACAATATGATTGACATAACATCACTCTAATGTACGGGGCCTAAACTCCCCCTTTAAAAGATCAATGCTCCAAAAGGAAGCTCGTACACTTCATTCTGATATACTCTTCATACAAGAGACACATTTCGCAACCACCAAGGCCCCTAAGCTACAACTGCACCGATTCTCCCACATTTATATGGCTACTAACGCTAAAAAGAAAAATGGAGTTATTACAGCCGTAAAAGACTCTATACAATTCCATCACATCTCAGAAATAGCAGACCCTCAAGGGCGCTACCATATTTTAATCTGCAAAGTCAATGATATACCATACACCCTAGTAAACGTTTATGGACCCAACAACAACCAATTACGATTCTACCACAAACTCTTCTCCACGATCTCTTCTCACAAACAAGGCAGACTTCTCATTGGCGGAGACTTCAACATAATCGGCAACCCACTCCTGGACTCTTCCACCAACAAACGCTCCCCAAAACATAACTTTAATAGCTTCTTACATGACCATGATCTATATGACATCTGGAGATGCCACCACAGCACCAAAAGAGACTACACCTACTATTCCCCACCTCACCTATCCTACTCCAGAATCGACTTCTTTGTTACGGATAAATGGGCTCTACAACATGTAACATCATCCAAAATTGGCACCATAACCTGGTCTGATCACGCTCCAATCAACATAACTCTGAACGACAAACAACATTCCCCAATTCCCCGAAACTGGAGACTGAATTCCTCGATATTGAAAAATCCAGACAACCAAAAACACTTGCTAGAAGCTCACAAAGTATTTTTTGAATTTAACGCCACACCTGACACCTCTATAACCACATTATGGTCCACTTACAAAGCATACATGAGCGGTATCCTCATACAACTTAATTTTCGCATCAATAAACAAAGAACCCAGCAAATTGACCAACTTCTAGCATCCATAAAACTAAAAGAAGAAATCAATAAAAAAAAAAAAAACCCCTCCACACACAAGTCACTAACCTCAGACAGAAACAAACTCCGAACCCTTCTACTATACAAATATGACCTTAACTTTCAAAAAACAAAAACACAATTCTACTCCCTAGGCAACAAGGCAAATTCATTGTTAACAAAATTAATTAAACAACATCTCAAATCCAAAATACCCTTAATCCAACACCCAACTACTCTTACATCTCTCACAAACCCACAAGACATAGCCAACGCTTTCGCAACATACTATCAAATACTATTTAATATTAAAGATGACCCGGATATATCCCAACTAACAACAATAGCCATACAAAAATTTCTAAATACAACAAATCTTCCCCAACTTACCCCATCACAACTCACCTCTATCTCTACCCCAATTTCTCCCGCAGAAATAGCCAAAAACATAAAAAATTTACCTCTGAATAAATCTCCAGGAAATGATGGCTTTACTAACAAATTCTACAAAACATTTGCCCCTTATCTTACACCACATCTCACGGTTCTCTTCAAACATGCCGCTTCTACAGGTGAATTCCGGAACGAAATGCTGCAATCCATAATTACCACCATTCCAAAACCAGGCAAGGACCCCCAACTTGTCCAGAACTACAGACCAATTTCCTTACTAAACACGGACATAAAACTCTATGCAAAAATTATAGCACAAAGACTACTTCCCTGCCTCCCCACATTAATCCACCCGGACCAGGTAGGATTTATCCCTGGTCGCCAAGCACCAGACGCAACCAGAAGACTCATTTCCCTCATTCACGTTTTAGAAACCACTAAACAACCCTCTCTATTCCTATCCCTAGATGCTAAAAAAGCATTTTATCGAATACATTGGCAATTTATGCAACTAACACTCCAAAAATTTGGAATTACAGATTGGATGCTCTCTGCAATCCGCTCCCTATACTTCAACCCTTCTGCTAGAGTATTAACAAATGGCACATTCTCACATACTTTTGACATTTCCAACGGTACTAGACAAGGCTGCCCCTTATCCCCCATAATCTTTACAATACTCATCAAACCCAGGTATTACACACCTTAAAACTGAACACAAAATTAGTCTATTTGCAGACGATATCATACTAATGATAACTAACCCAGTCAAATCACTTCAATCGATTCGTGAACATCTCCGCAATTATTCGGAAATATCATACTACAAACTTAATGAACTCAAATCTTCTATTCTAAAACTTCACACATCTACTATGACTCAAAAAATACTAACCAAACAATTCCCCTTTTCTTGGGAACATCACAGCATTCCATACCTAGGAATCAAACTTACTATCACAACAGATCAGCTTTACAATTCAAAGCACAAACTATTGCTCGAATCCATCCCAAGAGAACTTAATAATCTCCGTACATCAACACTCTCAAAATTGGGAAGAGTAGAAACCCTGAAAATGAACATATTACCCAAAATCCTTTGTATATTTCGCACACTCCCCATTCCCATTCCTAATGCCTTTTTTACCAAATTACAGGCGATACTTACTAAATTTCTCTGGAATGCGAAAAAACCCAGATGTACTACAAACCTATTAATATGCCCTATGTCCAGAGAAGGAGCAGGTCTTCCACACTTAAAATCATATTACAATGCCACTTTACTGGACCAACTCTATTACTGGTGGCACCCAACTGTGGAAAAAGCATGGTCCATCATGGAAACGCTTTCACACTCCCAACTCACTCCACATAACCTCCTGTTCTTACCACAAACTCCTCAATCCAAAATTGATCTCAAACACCTTTGTATCCAAGCCACTGTACAAGCCTGGTATGACTTCTTCACCCCTAACTCGATAGAAACCAAGCAAATACTTACTCCATTTACAACACTACATCTTATCACCCTATCCTTACACCTACTGCAATGGGAAGACCAAGGGATTTCTTCTATACAAGACCTCTATACATCCCGCTACTTAGATTCCTTCTTGACCCTCCAGGAAATATGTAACCTCCCTGATAAAGAACATTTCACCTACTTGAGAATAGCTCACTCCTTACAAAAGGTAAACATCCCACACTTCTTGAAAATCCCCTCCGCAGCACACCAATTTGTAAACAAAATGCAATACCCGAAAAGAGGGATCTCAGTCTTCTATACATATATAACCAAAGCACAATTTTCACTACAGACTTCCTCTCTATCCAATTGGGAGAAAATCCTCCCACAATATGGTACGTTAGTGTGTTTCACATTAAGTACAACAAGGTATATACATAGTAGATTCCCCACCATTTGGCTAGAGACAGCATAAACCTAGGTTTGTTTACCTGAGAGGTATGCTTGGTGTGGTGTGAACCAGGGTTAGGTAAAATATTGTATATAAAGTGGGTAAGGGATAGAAGAAGGGAAAGGGGGGGGGGGTGGCTAGGGGGAGGGGGAAACTGGACACCAGTCAATTGCATAGTTTGTAGTACGATATGGTTTTATGGATATCAATTTATAGTACAGTTGGGGTTCTGTAACCATCAAGACCATTGGTATTTGAATTTTTGATAGGAGGAATTGTGAAAGGCTGACCTTTTTTCCATCTCGCATTGGGAGTTAAGGTCAGTAAGGAGAGCTGAGAGAGAAGGAGTTTTGGATGATTTCCACAATTTAGCAATGTTGGTTTTGGCAGCTGCTAATGTGTGGATGATGATGGTGCGGGAGTCTGCAGGAAATTTGTCAATTCCTATGTGTAGGAGTGTGAGAGCTGGGTTTGGTGTCACTGGGGTTCCAATGATTGAAGAAAACAATTGGAAAACTTTGTTCCAGTACGATTTGAGAGATTTACATGTCCACATTATGTGGAAAGTTGATCCTATTTCTCCGCATTGTCTCCAACAGTTAGGAGAATGTTGAGAGTAGTATAAAGAGAGTTTAGCAGGTGTTAGGTACCATTGGTGTAGAATTTTCATATATGATTCCCAATGGGAACTACATCTGGAGGCTTTGTGGGTGATATTGAAGGTTCTTTCCCATGTGTGTGGTTGTATCGGTAGTGTGAGAGTTGTTTCCCAGTTGGATAGAGAGGTAGTTTTTAAAGTGAACTGAGCATTGGCTGTGAGCGAATAAAAGGTTGAGATTCCTTTCTTTGTGTAATGTGGTTTTTGTAGGAAGTTGAGTGTAATAGTAGGAATTGCTAATGTATGTGGAATGTTCATTTTTTGTATGGAGTGCGCTATTCGCATGTAAGTGAAGGATTCCATGCCAGGAAGATGAAATTTTTCTTGGAGGGTTAAGAAGGAGTCCAATTTATTGTTTGTATAGATGTCTCGGATGTGTGAGATGCCTTGTTTTTCCCATTGTAGTAGATTTAAAGAGGGAATAATGAAGTGTAGAGTTGTAATTGGGGTAGGAATTAGTCTGGCATCTGTTAGGTTGAGCGTTAAAAGATCATACCAGGCTTGGAGGGAGACTTGCATACATGGATGGTTGGGAATGATTTGGTGTTGAAAGGCTTGTGGAAGGAACAGAATTTTATCGGGTGTAGGCGGAAGATGTGGGAGTGTTTCCATGGTAGGGGAGGCCTGCTCCTCCTCTATAGGTTGGGCGTATTAATAGGTTTGTAGTGCATTTGGGTTTTTTTGAGTTCCACATGAATTTGGCAAGAATTGCTTGTAATTTAGAGAAGAAAATATTTGGGACTGGGATGGGAAGAGTGCGGAATATGTAGAGAATCTTGGGTAATATGCACATTTTTAAAGTTGACACTCTCCCCAATGTCGATAGAGTTCATGTGCGAAGATTTTTGAGTTCCCGTGGGATGGATTCAAGTAGTATTTTATGGTTAGAGGCGTATAGTTGGTCAGTTGTAGTGGTGAGTTTGATCCCCAAGTAAGGGATGCTATGGTGTTTGTAGGAGAAAGGGAAATGTTTAGTTAGTAGCTTTTGGGTCTTCTCTGATGTATAGAGATTTAATATAGAGGATTTGGGCTCATTGAGTTTATAATATGAGAGTAGTTGTGGAGATGTGTACAAATCGTTTGGAGTGATTTGTAGGGATTGGTAATCATCAGGATGATGTCGTCTGCAAAAAGGCAAATTTTGTGTTTTTTTTTTGAGGTGTGTAATGCCTGACAATGTTGGGTCATCTCTGAGTTTGGATGCCAGGGGTTCGATGAGTAAAGCAAAGATTATGGGAGATAGGGGGCAGCCTTGTCTAGTGCCATTGGATTTATGGAAGGTTTGGGAGAGTATGCCGGTAGTTAGTACTCCGGCTGAAGGATTGGAGTAAAGGGATAGAATTGCCGATAGCATCCAGTTTGTGATACCAAATTTTTGAAGTTTGAGTTTCATGAATTGCCAATGTATTCGGTCAAATGATTTTTCAGCATCTAGAGATAGGAGTAAAGAAGGTTGTCTAGTGGTTTCAAGTTTATGTAGAAGTGATATAAGTCTTCTGGTTCCATCTGGTGCTTGTTGACCAGGGATAAATCCCACTTGGTCTGGATGGATTAATGTAGGGAGGTGGGAAAGTAATCTCTGGGCAATTATTTTGGCGTAGAGTTTGATCTCTGTGTTTAATAGTGAAATTGGTCTGTAATTCTGGACCATTTTGGGGTTTTTACCAGGTTTGGGGATAGTTGTGATTATAGATTGTAGCATTTCATTGGGGAATTGCCCTGTGGAGGCGGCTTGGTTGAAAAGAACAGATAACCGTGGTGCAAGATTAGGAGCGAATATTTTATAGTACTCGTTCGTGAAACCATAGTTTCCCGGAGATTTGTTAAGAGGCAATGTTTTTATGGTTTTCTCTATTTCTGAGGGAGAATCAGTGCAGATATAGACGTGAGTTGTGTAGTGGTGATTTGGGGAAGATTAACGGTTGCTAGGAAGTTAAGTATGGATGCGGTTGTCGGGTGAGTTGTGTCCGGATCATCTTTAATATTATATAGGGTTTGATAATAATTTGCGAAAGCGTTGGCTATGTCTTGTGGATTTGTAAGTAAAGTGTGAGTGGAGGGGTGTTGAATTAGAGTGATCTTGGATTTGAGCCGTCTTTGTTTAATTATTTTTGTGAGAAGTGAGTTTGCTTTATTACCTAGGGAATAGAATTGTGATTTTGTCTTTTGAAGGTTGAGGTCATATTTGTGGAGTAATAGTAGTCGGAGTTTATTTCTGTCTGCCGTTAGGGATTTAGAAGTAGTGGCATTTGGGTTCCTTTTGTTACTTTCTTCATTTATTTTTATGGAGTTTAAAAGTTGGTCAATTTGTTGGGATCATTGTTTATTGAGTCCGGAATTTAGTTATATGGGGATACCTCTCATGTAAGCTTTGTAAGCGGGCCATAGAGTGGTTAAAGAAATGTCCGGTGCATCATTGCAATCGAAGAAGAGGCTGTGTGCTTCTAGTAGGTATTTTTGGTTTTCTGGGTTCTTTAGAATTGTAGAGTTCAGTCTCCAGATGGGAGGAATTGTAGAGTGTTGATTGTCGTCTAAGGTTATGTTGATTGGAGCATGGTCTGACCAGGTTATGGTTCCGACTCTATAACAATTAGATTCTTGACACATGACTGGGACCCCCCTTCCCTACCTCCCCCCTGTTCACCCCGCTTTCTCCTCTTATCCATGTTCCTTCTCCTTCCTACATGAGATCACCACCCTTATACGGTTCACACCTAACTGAGCATACCTCTCAGGTCTATGCAACTCAGATACATAAAATCCCCAGCCAAATGGTGGGGAATTTACTTCACACAAATGTATTCGTGTACCTGACTGTGAACTGTATTCCATACCATGTTTGATTATCATACCCTGTATTTATACTGAAATCTTTCAATAAAAATATTGAAATATAAATTATAGACTTAAGGTATGTGTTTAGTAGATGTTGACTAATATCAGGACAGCTTGTGAGCATTTAAATCGGCAGAAACTTGAAAGAGTCAAGGCAGCTTTTGTTTTGCAATGTAAATAGCAAAAAATGTTGCTGTATGGTATGTATGCAACTTTTTAAGGAAGCAAGGTTAGGCAGCAATATAACAAGGAGAGACAAGGCCAGTTTTATCTTGGAATAAACATTACAGTGTATTACTTAAGAGATAATAACCACAAATACTATAAATTATGTCAGACAACATGTAAGCATTTTTGCTTAGGTTGCAATGTTTTACAGCTCCAGGAGTTGTATATGAGACACTTATTTGGTGAAGATTACTGCTGAAGACAGCACAGTGAGTGTTGGAAACCTATGATGAGGTTCAAGCCTTTTCTGGGTCTACTCCATGTGGTCCAGTTCTGACCCTCTTCCCTGCTTAATCTGGCATAATATAATCCCTGTGAGACTTTCTTACCTATTGGTAGAGGCTGCAGATGTTGCAACGGATGTAGCTGTGGAGGAGGGGTAGAGGTGGAGAGTGAGGAACAGGAGGTATATGGTCCTTTTGCTGCCAATTGGTATCACTTTTGCTCCCACTGAACTTTTTCAATCGGTGATTTATCTTTCTCCCCATGAATATGGCACACAATTCTACCTCTTCTATAATAATGATGAAATAAAAGAAAAGAAAAGAAAAAAAAGAAAAAAAAAGAGAAAGCTCAAACAAAGCAGCAGTTGAACAGAAACTATGGCAAACACATACAAAATGATAGTCCTATAAAAGATGGTTTAGTCTCTTCAGTGCAAATAGAGGGTGGGTGCAAAATAAGATGGAAGTCACAACACTGCAGTTCACATTAATGTTGCAAATTACCACAATGTATAGCACTGCAAAGCAACAATTATCTCATCCTGTAAACAGAATGTCAGCTATCCCTAACTATTCCAACACACATTGACAAATGGCTGCTAGGAACTTCTTTAGTCTTTTATAGTGAAGGAAATTGACACATAAGAAAACCATCATTGTTGGCCGCCTTAAGCCACCTGACCTATGTTCAAAGGCTAGGAAGTGCAATACTGGTAATTTGTTGTTATACTTTTTATTTTTTTTTAAATGCAGCAAATCTCATGCATTTTGCTGCATCAAAATACACTTCAAGTACAAATCTCATTCTTTCCTATGTGCCTGGTTTACTGCTGTATGCTATTGTTTAGTATGAAAGGGAAACCATATGGGCATTAACACCCATACTGCATAGCACACAAAGCTGTGTGAATGCAGCCTTAAAGTATATGTAAACTCAATCACTAAAATGTCACGTTTTAACATGCTAAAGTAATATAAAAAGTTATTTTCAATTATTTTTAAGTTGCAAATTATTAAGGTCAGTATTCAGGCTCTTTTTGTTATGGGGTGACAACACTCTGTCACTGTCTTGCAATTTTACCACCGCATTGTCACTCTGTCAAGCGGGCTTCCTGTGGAGAGCGCACAACACACATTACTTTGGCATGGTCCACTGCTGTCACCATCAGGAAACTCACACTGAGTAATGCCATGCAGCAGTCACAGGAGTGCATGCATGTAGATAAGCAGTGGTTGCAAAAGGCGATCAGCAACAAATGCTCTAACCCACATCAGCAAATCAAAATACATATTTTAGTAATACTATTAAAATGAAATCGGACTCCAGGTTACTTCCCTTTGGAATCAAATGACTATTAGTAACACCCCATTGCTCTTTGCACACCCTAATTATTCAACGTTGCATATCTTCAATTGAAAGTATCTATCATCTTCTGTCATGTTTAATTAGAGAGCTAGAAAAATGAAATGCTAAAAAAAAGCCAGTAAGAAAGATACATATTATGCAGATATTTTCAAAGGTGATTTTACAACCTGTATCCAGCACCCACTAATTGTCACTAATCCTCTTTAACTGAATGTCACCAACCCAATTTAGCTAATCCAATGCTAACAAAAAATCCATGTCCCTTTTACATATGTCTACTACACAAGGTCAAGTTGTGGAACCGTTGGAACAGGTGTGGAATGACAGCAGAGCATGTTGTGCCAAACACTCCCAAAACCTATCCTAACTGGTTGCCATGTCAAATTACAGTATATAAAATGACACAAAACTATAGTAGGATTTTGCCATACTTCATACATTAAAATGCTGTATAGTGGAAGAGCTATTTGCAGCGACCCTGCCTTTGGCAGGAGTGTCTATTAACATTTAGAATTGCTAGTTTGTAATCTTCCTAAGCCTAATTATTGGTTCAGCCTTCTTGAGTCTCTCCTAAACTCTAGTTATTGTTTTCATCCGCCTTGTGATGGGGAGTGTCCCTGGCAATAGTGTGGGTGGCTGTACTATTCAGAGAGCATGCCTATCCATCTGTGCGACTCAATTAATCTCCATTAATCTCTTCATCAAGTACCCTTTTTCAATTATGTGATCCCTTAATATATTTTTCTGTGTAAAATAATCAGCCTGAGTGGAGCATATAATTAGATATAGATACATAGTTTGGCTGAAAAAAGACAAAAGTCCATCCAGTTCAACCATTAAAAAAAAAAAAGTTATAATGCTATACCCACAGTTGATCCAGAGGAAGGCAAAAAACACCCCAGCAAAGCATGATCCAATTTACTACTGCAGGGAAAAAAAATTCCTTCCTGATCCCCCGAGATGCAATCGGATATTCCCTGGATCAACTTTACCTATAAATGTTAATATCCAGGTATATTCTGGGTATCTAAGAAAGAATCCAGGCCTTTTTTAAAGCAATCCACTGAGCTGGCCAGAACCAACTCTTGAGGGAGTCTATTCCACATTTTCACAGCTCTAACTGTGAAGAAACCTTTCTGTGTTTGGAGATTAAATTTATTTTCTTCCACATGTTGATCATATCCCCCCTTAATCAACTCTTCTCAAGAGAGAATAAATTCAGTTTCTCTAATCTTTCCTCATAGCTGAGCTCCTTCATGCTTCTTATCAGTTTGGTTGCCATTCTCTGTACTTTCTCCAGTTCCCCGATGTTCTTTTTTGTGAATTGGTGCCCAAAACTGAACTGCATATTTCAGATGAGGTCTTACTAATTATTTGTACAGGGGTAAGATGATATCTCTCTCTCTCTGGAGTCTATACTTCTTTTAATACAAGAGAGGATTTTACTCGCTTTAGAAACTGCAGCTTGGCTTTGCATGGCATTATTAAGCTTGTGACCTACCAGAACTCCCACATCCTTCTCCACCATTGATTCCCCCAGTTGTACTCCCCCTAGTATGTATGATGCATGCATATTCTTAGCCCCCAAGTGCATAACCTTACATTTATCAACATTAAACCTCATTTTCCACATAGGTGCCCAATTAAACAGTGCATTGAGGTCAGCTTGTGAGTTGAAGACATCCTGTAAGGACATAATTCCACTGCACAGTTTGGTGTCATCTGCAAAGACTGAAATGGGATTTTTAATCCCAGACTCTATATCGTTTATAAATATATTAAAAAATAAGGGTCCCAACACTGAACCTTGGGGTACACCACAAACACTAGACCATTCAGAGTATGAATCATTAACCGCTACTCTCTGAATACAATATTTTAGCCAGTTTTCTATCCATTTACATACAGATTTTTCCAAGCCTGTAGACTTTACCTTACATATTATACGTGTGTGTGGGGAACTGTGTCAAACGCTTTTGCAAAATCCAAGTATACCACTTTCACCGCCACCCCTCTGTCCAAGGCTTTGCTCACCTCCTCATAAAAAGAAATCATATTTGTTTAACAACTTCTGTCTTTCATGAATCCATGAATCCATGCTGTCTGTTGCTTAAAATATTTTTTTTCCTGCAAAAACTCATCTATGTAGTCTTTTATTAAACTCTCCAGTATCTTCCCAACTATAGAAGTTAAACTAACAGGTCTATAATTACTTGGTAAAGATTTTTACCCCTTTTTAAATATTACTCCAATCCAGTGGTACTTTATCAGTCATTAAAGAGTCCATAAAAATTATAAACAATGGCTTTGAAATGACAGCTCAATTCTTTAAGGACCCGTGGGTGTATGCCATCCAGTCCAGGTGCTTTATTCACCTTTATTCTGTCTAAATATTCTTGGATCATATCAGTTGTGAGGCAATGTGGATCATCTGGGGCTGTGTCAATACCATTCCCATTATGGACAAGAGCTCCCCCATGCTCCTTTGTATACACAGAGCTGAAGAAGGTATTTAATACATTTGCCTTCTCTTTGTCCACAGTCACTCACTCTAGATTATGTTGTAAAGGGCCTACATACATGCTCAGACCGGACCTTTTTACTATCAATATATTAGAATACTTTTTTGGGGTTGGTCCTGCTATCTTTGGTAATTTGTGGTTTGTTTTCAATTTTTGCGGCCTTTATTTCCTTTTTGCATATTCTGTTATATTCTTTGTAATGTTTAAACGATGATAGCGTTCCTTATTTTTTATATTTAATTGCAACTGCACCTGATCCTAATAAACTGGCCTATAGATACAAATTTTGGATTACTAAATTCAAAATATTAATGTACTGTGTCTTTAACTGGAAATACATTGAATGCCCTTATCCAAACTTTCCTGGTTTTCCCTCCAAATGAAAACATGTCTTTATAGCAACAAACCTACTCTAATTTTGCACCCATCTCCACATCCACTGTCTGTAAATAAAACTTCTCTTCAAACCACTGTACATATACAAAATTTGCAGTGCTGTCACTTTAAGTGAATCAATAATGCATAGGTTTAAAGTCCACAAGTGCAAATCATAATTTCACTACATATAAACATAAGAGTCTTCAAGACCAAATCACTAATAAATCAAAATCCACTAAAGGATGCGAATGAATCTTCTTATGACACATTTCCACTTTGTACCAGCCTGTAAGGATCCACACCATTGCTTACCAGAGAGCTAGGCCTCAGTTGCAAGGCAGTCTAACAGCACTTTATGGAAGAAAACCTCAATGGATGGTGGATGACCAATCCAAGGCACAGCCCTCCTTGTGTACACACAGCTCTGGTTCAGTTCCACATACATCACCCATTCAAATGTCAACCACTCCACTCACAAAGGGGAGAGAGCAAGGAGAATTGCAATAGTGTAGTGCATTAAAACACCATTTATTAAAATGAATGGCATCCAAAATGACTGCTTTTACAGTCATCATGGCCGTATAAGTAATCACAGTATATTAAAAAAAAGCTACCCCCCCCCCCCCCCCACACACACACACACACACACACACTCACACACCTAGAGCAGTACAATGTCACTGTAGTGACACTGCACTGCTCTGGTGACAATATGACAATAAGTTTAAAAAACAACTTTAAAGCGTTTTTTTTAATTTTTTTTATACTATTAACACTGCAAGTGCAGTGTCACTATGGAGACATTGTACCACTGTGGAAGTGATCATGTACAATGGTTTGAGATGAAATCACTGGCACCTCTAGGCCATAACGTTGAAATAGACATAAATAGTTTTATTGATAAAAGTTGAATATGAATATTTTATTTACCATATCTATATCATTAAATGTGACTGTATGACTAAAACCTTTTTAAAAAAATACCATATATCCTGTCAACCATCCACTTAATAATGGACAAATATAATGTTTTATAAATATACAGATTAGGATCCCATTATATTCTGGGTTCATCTCTTGTATAGGTATGTAATTTTATATAGACTATATTGTCTTTCTATATATCCTGCAAGGCATGAATCCCAACCACTACTATTACTTTTCTGTTTTTAACATTTTGTATTCATTTTACGAATGTTATTAACGAATATCTGGGATCAAAATAGAATCCATCATTATTACTATTTTTATATATGCATTTTTCTGCACCTTTTATACTCTTAATTTTTTATAGTATTGTGACAACTTTTTATAAGGATTTTTATACAGTCACTCATATTCATCTTATGCACACGGCATTTTTTTCCCCCCTATTTTATTCGTTTATATATTTATTTTGTGCATTTGGTATTTATAGTTCTGATAACTCTTTTATTTATTTTTATATATCTTATCTTTGCCAGATCACCTGCAAAATGGCCGCGGTCACCTCATGGTCTTTTGAAGCCTTGCGGGCTATAAGGGGAGTTTTGAAAGATGTCAGCAATGGGTGTACCCCTGAGGACGTGTTATTACACAAAACGCATTGGGTGGAGCCCTATTGCTGATCTCTAGCCACCGCTACTGATGATCGGCAGCCATTTTGGTATTTTATTAATTTATTATATTACTCCATGTGGATACGTTTTTATGTTACTTGCTATTATTACCTTAATACTAAAAATACTACACTATAAGCACCTTTCTGGCTCCTGTGACAGAGCTAATTCCCCCCAGGACCACCAGGCACCCACCATGACGGATGGACAGATGATCCTGTAGCTGTCAGCATACCGCTGCACCCCAAGATGTGCAGTGTATTATAATCAATGCGCATTATAATTTATGGTCTGGTGAGTGTACATCCATACCAAGGGTGGATTTCCTTTTACAAGCTTTTGCACAGTTACTCTTCACGGATAACTTCACATGCCAATCAGAGGCATTTCTTCAGCTGATACCTTTGCACAAGACATGTTTTAAATTCACAAATGCTCTGATGAACTTATTTTATTCTATTTTTTGTTATCTTGAACTAATTATATTAATATTGCACTTTTAGCACTTTACGCAAATATGCGTTTAAGTCACATGCGTTTATGGAATTTATGACATGCATTTTGTAGCGCTGCACTAATATTTTAGAAATTGTGATTCTGGGACTGTTACCTATACCCTGAGTGCTAGCTGCTTTTAATTCATTTGAATATATATAATTTTAATATCATATACTGCATTTAGCGCTCGCTCAATTGTTGGCTGCTTTGATATCACTGTATATCACTGCCATCAGCAGTACAATGTCACCAAACCAGTGCTGCCAGCCAGTGTCCCTAATCTCTGCCACACCAGTCAGTGTCCCTAATTACTGCCACCGACTTACAGTGTCCCTAGTCACTGCCCCACCAGTGATATTGTCTCTAATCATTGGCACACCAGTAATAGTGTCCCTGATCACTGCCACCCTAGTCCAAGTGACCCTGATCACTGCTACACCAGTCCCAGTGTTCCTAATCATCATCACACCAGTCATAGTATCTCTCTCTCCTAAAATCTTCCATATTCACACTCCCCAATAAAATGGGTGTGAGAATACAACTGCTGCAATAGTGAATGCAGCGCTCAATATCAGTCTTCCAAAGCCTGTGTCCACAAAAACTGTGCGGAGGGAAATCCATAAGCAAAACATTCACAGGTGAGCTGCAATTGCCAAACCACAAGTGAACAATATTAATGCTCAGAAGAAAAGAGAGTGGCACAACACCCATAAATCATGAACTATCAATCAATGGAAGACTGTAATATGGTCCAATAGAGATTCACACTGTTCCCAACCACTGGATATGTTTATGAGTAGCAAACACCGTCCGAAGCTTGTGACCAGGACTGTCTTGTGCCAGCAGTAAAGCTTGATGACTGCACAATCATGGTTTGGGATAGCCATATTTTGGTATTCTGCTGACCCCATCATTATCATGAAAGGTAGAGTCACTGCTAGTGACTATGTACAAATGTTGGCCAACCATGCGCACCCCATGTTGCAGACATTGTTTCCTGAAGACAGCTCCATTTACCAAGATGATAATGCTCTGATTCACATCAGAGAATGACAACTCTGATGTTGTCAAATCGTGGTTTGATGTGCATGCAGACGATGTCTCGCACCTTTCCTGGGTGCCACAGCCACTGGACCATAATATCATAGAGCCACTATGGTAATTTTTTGAGAACAAGGTTTGGGCTCTTTTCTCACATCTGGCATCTCTGAAAGAACTGGAATGATTTTTGCATGAAGAGGGGCATCAGATTCCATTATCCACCATCCAAGACTTACGGTATATTTATCAATTCCCAGGAGAACTCAGACCATCTTGGATGCCGAAGGCGGTCAAACACCATATTAGGTAACAATTTTGTTCTTTTACTTGGTGTTTCCATGGTTTTGTCCAACACCTGTGAATAAAAACAGAACTATACTACTGTTTTTTTTAACATCCATATATATTGTGGGATATACTGAGATATTGTCCTTTACCTGTTTGGGAACAATGCTCTTTTGACCTATATATATTTTGGAGGTCACAACTGTCCATGAATGCTTTTTCAATTTGGTTAAGGTGCATAGGTTTGGAACCTTAGCGAATGTTAGCTTGTAATTCTCAATGAACTACCATGGCTTCCTGTCAGTATATCTCCTTTCCTGTACAGCCTGGATGGGCAAGCAGATATACTGTCTTTAGAAGACCTGCATGGCACCAGCGATCTGCTGATCACTGGTGAAATGTTTTAGAGGCTCTAGAAACAATATATAGAAACAAATAATAAATGCATTTTTTTTTTATCTGCACCAAAATGTGCATTTATTATTTTTTGTAAATAGATGACCTTATCCTTTAATAATACTAGCATCTTGCTGTATTTTACTGAGAATGGAATTCATCTGGTCTTAATACAGGACTTCTGGCTTTTCTCCAGCTCTTTAGATCTGCATACTTGTATGGGTTAGTTACTAAGTACTGTCATTGGGAAAGAATACCAACCTGCACACCAACTACAGTATACAGTACCTACTATAATTTTATAAGTAGATAAACAATGCCAGTCCTCATTTTTTTCTCATGGCAGATTTATTTTAAAATAGAACTAAAGCCTAAATGGATCACAATTATTTGGTATTGCACTGTGTGCCATAGACAGTTGCTTTTTTCATAAATTGCTGTTTTTACAGTTTTTCCTACTTATTTTGCATTTCAGTGATGCTGATATCCTACAGTCTTTCAGTTACTATTTACATGCAGTTGCTCCAGCATCAGCTACACATCATTGTTCTAGACTGGCTTCCTGATAGTGACAGTTGTGGACCATGCCTGTGCAAAGTGTGTTGGGAGGGCTGCTTGTAGTCCACAAGTGACAATGCAGAAGAACAGCTGGGAAACATTGTCAGCTATGTGGTGACTTGAACAAGGATGTTTATGGCAGCGTCACTGGATTTATGAGCTCAGGTATAAACACCTGATCCTAGTTAGTCAATGATACCCAATTCAAGAGCTAACATGTAGCTACATAGAGATCAGACAGACTCAAGAAACTTAATTCAGTTTGTCTACTTTAATTTGTGGCCCTTCAGCTTAAGCACTCAGATTTACATATATAATGTAGGTTGTGTCAAGAAATGAAATTGACCAATCAAAGATTAATATGATTACAGCAAGCATTGAGTTAATTGTCTTGTGATCATGGTTCATCAAGAAGTCATAATTAAAGGATGTTTATTTATCGTGTCCAGATGCTGGTTTCCAGGAACTTGCACAGGTTTCCACAGGTTTTCCAAACATAACTCAAAAGTTTCAGGTAATTATCAGAATTATTTTTGCAATATGCCAGTGTACATGTAAAGAAAAGAAATAAGCAAAGATTAAACTTCTTATAATGAAAACCATTTTGTCCTAAACAGCCATCTTGCCCCCTCAAGGGGATCAATAGATATTATTTTAAACAAAAGCTGCAGATTTAACATTTTTAATTTTTTACTTTTAAAATTAACATTTTACAAAGTAAAAACTAAATTTCGTATTACAATGGAGGCACTTGTGTTTATGTGTACATTCAATTTTTTTTCAGAGAATGCATGGGGTAGTCTTGTAGCTTGCAATAGTTCTGCATCCAGGACCCTTAACTTCTTTCAACTTTATCAGCCCCCCCCTGTGGTCTGAAGTGAACACAATGGTGGCCACATTTAAAAAACAATTTTAGCTGATTTTGAAAGATTTAAGACAGGTTCACTTTAGTATGGGTACCTTTAGTCTGGAAGTTTTTCAATTGCAAACATGGATAAAGACTGTTTTGCGTTATCCTCACACCACGCATCTAAATGTGAAGTGCGTCAGGGCTCTAAGTGCATAAATCCAGAAAGTTGGAATGCAGCTATGGTAACCTTGATATAGAAAATGATGTAAGTAATGGTAGCACTACTAATAGCATATTATACATGATAAGTGTAGATCATTTCTATAAACTTGTATTTCCATGACTTTTTCATTGCTCTAACTGACTCTGACCTTCAAGATTTGAAATACTTTTTTGATTCACATATGCACAGTACTATGATTACTGGTGCACCTATCTTCTTCCTGACTCTAATATAAATTATTCACAAAATTACATATTGCAGTCAGATAATCATCTATATTGCTTTTTCTATATTATCATCTTGCCCTCCCACTCCTGAAGTTCCCCCACTTTGTTACCGTCTCTGCTTTAATCAGTCTGCACCCAAGATACTAACAATTGCTTCTTTAGTATACAGCACAGGGAATTATTACTTATTGCAATTTCATAGATGATGATAATTATAGGTTGTGTAGGCAGTTATATATGTATGCCCTCCTCTGGTTCTTGAGTATTTCTGAGCTTTATCTAATGATCCTGGTAAAGTATTAATCTCAGAATGTTTGCTAAGGTAACTCTAAATGTATTTCTTTTATTTTAAAACATACAGTACATTTCATTCAGTAGCCATGTGATAATGCCACCAAGTAGCTAATTTGTAAAATAGAAACAGCTTGTGCTTTGTTATAGTAAAAATTAGGGATGAGCAAATCTCCCTAGGTTTATTTTGCAGGGGTTTGGTGAATCCTGCTTGAAATCCACACATACCCTAATATGATCATTATCCTAATATGGAAGTTTTATACTTCCTTTTCAGAATAGCCCCTAATAATCAAGGATATAATTCCTTATTAAGCTACTGCTGAAAACACGTTCTGTGGCATTAGAAGAAGATTGCTCATTGAATCCCCCCAGGATGGTTTGGCAGCCTGCTGCCAGCCCACTATTTTAAAGTGAACTGGTAAGTGGATCTTAGAGCTTTTATGAATTTCCTGAGTGAGTAAGGTTAGCTAACAAAGTAAATCCCCACTTTCCTGAACATGTTCCAACATATCTAAGTCAATTTGCTTATATCTAATTATGAATCAATGATAATGTTATTCTATATGCAAACTCAATACATAATAATCAGCATTTTAGCTCCTTGTGATATTGGCAAATTTTGCTTTGCTTACTCTCTAATTTCCCTGAAATGTATATGATTAACTTGCAACTAAGTTAAAGAAACTAATGATTACTAAAAGCAAAATTCTCAAAATAATGAATCCTGCCTAGAATTAGAAATCTGTAATAAAACATTTTGGTATACAGTTTCTGCTTACATCTCAGAGCTGACCAGACTGCTGAAATCCATTGCAATCTGGTGATTTACAAACATATTCTGAATTCATAAACTGTGTAGTTAATTTACTAAAACTGGATAGTGCAGCTGCGCATGGTAGGCAATCAGCTTCAAACTTTAACTTGTTCAAATAAGCTTTGACAAAAAAAAAAAACTGGAAGCTGATTGGTTTCTATGAAGTGCAGCACCAGATTTTGTACTTTTCAGTTTTAGTAAATCAACCCTTTTGACTCAAGCATCAGTTTTTTTTAGCATACGTAACAAAATCAGATTATGTAAAAAAAAAAAAAAATAGACACACAAATAATATAATCAAAAAATAGACACACAAATAATATAATCATTAGTAAATCCATCCAATCCATCTGTTGACCACAAATGTATGTGTTTTGGGAAATCCAAGAATGTGCCTGTTTGAAATAGGGTATTTCTTTGTTTTTTAAGGCATTTATTTTGCATTTAATCTTTAAATTGTACACATGTAAAGCACATCGCTGGATGTGGCATCGCTGGCATAATAAGGGTAAATGGTTACAAAAACAAGACAAAGACAAACAGACAGATAGACACAAACATATACATGCATATAATCCCTCCCTTTCAACCCATGATACTTTCTCTGTAACAATATGGCAGTGTTAATAAAAACATCAATAATATGTCACGGAAAGAGAGAAATCACAGAAACAACAGCTGATTGCTGCATGGCCAGCATATATTCCAGTCTATACTTAGGCAGAGCCTCAATAACAAGCTGGATGACCTTATCACAGATAGGTGGATGGTGATTTTTACAGTCCAAAAGGGTTTATTTTCTTGCATTTAAACAGTTCAGTTAAAGCATACGCTTAGAATGTGATATTGGAATAAGGTCCTCAACAATACCAAGTAACAGACTTCTAGGAGTAATGGGGACCAGTTGATGGGATACTGACAGGCTAGGGGGAACAGTTTGAGCACTCACTATAGGGAGTAAAGTCATGCAGGGTAGATTATAAGTCAGTAAATAGGTAGAAAAAGGTTTTTTACTCATGAGGAATCCAAAACTATTTGCCCAGTGGATCCCTGCTCTAAGTAGGACAATGCAGAGTAGAGTACAGATCAGAAAATTGTGGCAAAGGTCTTATTAATCACCAAAGGATCCAAAACTACTTGATCCCTGACCCTAAGTATAACAGTAGCTGGAAATTCCACTGTTACCAGTGCAGTATCTTGGCCATTCTTTTACCCCCTCCCTTCCAAAGACAGTGGCAGACTAATAGAGCAGCCTTTTAACTGTCATAAAAAGAAGAATGGGAAGGAGGGTGCATAAGGGAGGCTCAAAGTCCTTATGGTTTACTGGTACCATATCCTTTTATATAAGACACCGAAATAAACCAGATAAGACCCTTCCAGCCAGAACTACTGGGACTTTGAAGGTACCACACCAGAAATGATATATGAAACATATACATGTTTAATGTACAAAGCTTTAAAAAGTGTTTAAAACATCACATCGCACCAGTGTAGATTTCAAACAAGAGGCTGTAATGATTGTAGTGGATACTTTGCTTAATCACAAACAGTCTGAGCAAAAGGAGCAAAAACCGCAACCAACATCTGGTATAGATGCCAAAGACACCTTTTATGATGTATACAGATTTAAAAGCTCTGTATATCTTGGATTGACAAGAAAACCTGAGCATCCAGTCATCTAAGTCTTAAAAAAATCCATGAAGCCATTGCCCCCCCCCCCCTCCCCCCCAAAGAGCCACTGATGAATAATTCTATTGAGACAAATCTAGAAATGGTAATTTCCTCCAACCCCTAGAGGGCAGCAAGGCCAGTGCTGGTATTTGATGCACAAAGGATGTGTCACAGTTCCATCTTTGTTCATCACTCTTGAGTGCATGGGACTGATATATTTCTGCTTTAAATTTTTTTATGTCACATGATGTTGCGCAACAGTTTATAAAACACAAATTTTATGTAAAAATTACACTAAAGTTAAATTTATAGCTCACAATTTTTGGTCAAATATAAATAATGTGATTGTACCCAGAAAATAGAGACCTAACATGTCAAGCTTTAAAATTGCCTGTGCCCACAAAATTACAATGAATTTCAGTACCCTATATTTTCCATATTTTTCAAATTTTAAAAGCCCCTACAGGTCCTCAGTGTGCAGAAATGGTATGCTGTGAATGCGCCCTTTGTAAAGTTGACCAAATGGAGTTCAGTCAGGATCAGTTGAGGCAGGCAAAGCTGTATTAAACTCCGTGGAGGTCCCTAGGTAGTCAACACCTTGGGGCCCCACTTTGCACTTTTACAGACTAACAGTTGAAAGAAGATGAACTTTTAAGGGAAAAAATGTCTTGTGAACATGATGTCTATGGTTTATGTACCTTAAGTTGTTATTGGATACAATAAATTATACAGTATTTTCTCTATAAAGTCTTTATTGTATTGAAACCTTTTTTTTGTATCTTTTGTAAACAATTTAGGAAAGCTTTATTCTAATTTTCTTTCAAGATCAAATCAATATTATTTTGATCCTTTGTTGTGAGGCGCCAGTGCCTACTCTGCTTAATAATAACATGCAATGCAAAGTTACAGTTTCTAAAGCTAGCAAAATATTTTCTTGTATTAAAAGAGGTTTAGGGCTTCCGGTTCCGGCGCTGATGCTGTGAGGAGGTGAGACCCGCGGCTCCCGGGATCCCCGCATATAAAGCCGGCAATCTGCGAAGGGGACTCCTGTCAGCTGCTTCAGGAGCTCCCCACTGGCCCCCCCGCACGATCCTCGGTCCCTTCGGCATGGAGCGATTCCTCCTGCCGAATCCACAGGGCTCAGGTCCCACCACGAGGGGAGAGGGATGCGGCTCTCCCCCTCCTGCAGCCAAGATGGCCGCCGCCCATAGCATATCAATGGACACAGGCACAGAGGCTGCAATAAACGCTGGTGCAGATGTACACACCCTCCCTGCACACAGTGATAATATTATACCAGCCCTGACCTCTACTCCTGGCACCTGTAGTTCCACAGAAATATATGACCAGATTGCACAAGCAGTTGCTGCCATTCTACTGCCCACAATCACACAAGCCGTGGATCATGCAGTGGCCACAGGCATTGAACAGATCAGAAAAGACATAGGTGATCATAGTAAACGTTTAACTGAAGTGGAACAGCGTCTGTCAGATTTGGAGGACGATGTTCACTCGCTGCGCTCAGGTGCACTTCAAACCAATCGTACGCACCAATCCATCCTAGACAAGCTGGATGATTTAGAAAATCGCTCACGCAGAAATAATCTGCGCATAGTGGGCCTTCCAGAATCATTTTCAACAGGGGTGCTTCCAGAATTATGCTCCACACGTATACCCTCAGCTCTAGGTCTAACCACTTTGTGTCAGGTCGAGAGAGCTCATCGCCTGGGGCCGCCTTCGAATGACCGCCGTACACCGCGATCGGTGATAGTCAGGTATCTCAACTACGCTGATCGAGTGGCTATTCTTAATTCTTTCTGCAATTCTTGATCCCTACAAGTAGACGGTCACAAATTACTCCTATTTGCCGATTACTCGCAAGAAGTATCCCGCAAACGTAAGGCCTTTCAGGAAATATGTGCCACGCTCCACCAAAGGGGCTACAAATTCACCCTGGCTTATCCGGCTACTCTCCGCTTTACTACACCTTCGGGTGATACAAAGTCTTTCATCCACCCTGAAGAAGCCGCTCAATATCTACAAGATTCTTTGATGGCTACGGATGATGTGCCGTCTCCTCACCCTCGCAACTCGGGCCCTAGAGATCAGCGAAGCCCTCGCAAAGATCCACCGAAACGCCCACGTACTAACTTTGCTCCCTCTAAATCTCGCCAATCCTGAGCTGGCGCACTCTCTCAGGCGCTATACGGTTTACCCCACGAATTGGACCACCTGCCTTGTTTAACTGAATTTAAGTTTCTTGTGCCTTTAGCTATTATCTTCAGTCCACAGATAGTTATACCAGTTGTTAGAAAGCAATAATTTAGTTGGTCTTGTGGTACTTTCCTCTCATTTTGCTTGATAGCATATACATATACTGACTGTGTCATCCCTTCTCTGTGCCTTGCCTCGACCACAGTTCCGCTCTGGTCATTCGATTTGTTGAGCCTCTTCTCCCTTTGGCGATGCCATTTAGGCAAGGGGGTCATGCTCCCCTGCCCTCTCAACAACTCCAATGAGTCACTGCTGCAGATCACTACTCTGCTATTTCCCGGACACGCTGGTCGCAGTACAGGGACAGCATGCAGATTTATGTGAAGTCCAATACACTGTTATGGTTTTTTGTTTGTTTTGCTCTTCTGATAGGCCCCAGTTGGGCCACCATGTTCCACTCTCTCCCTCCCTTCTTCTGCTCTCCTTCCTTACATTTTTCTGGAAAATCACCCCTTCCTTGGGAGTCGACCATACTTCTTCAGAGATTGGGCGGTAATGGGCGGATAGCTGGCTCCACCCTTCAAAACTGTAAGTCCACTACCTTTGTATTCACCTCATATCATGTGACCTAATGATTCGTATTTATTCTTGGAATGTCAAGGGCTTAAGATCACCTCATAAACGAATGCTATTCTCCGCCATCTCCGCCGACTTAGAGCAGATGTAGCACTACTCCAAGAAACGCATTTAGGCCAATCTGACTTTGTTCGTATGAAGAAACTTTGGGTAGGACACGTTATAGGTTCTCCCTCACTCAATAATAAAGCAGGTGTGCTCATTCTGATTCACAAAAAGCTTGCACCTGACATAATCTCGGTAAACACCGATGAGGCAGGCAGATTCCTAGCGGTACACCTCAAAGTAGGCTCTCAATCATTGGTCCTCACCAATATTTATGCTCCAAACTCACCGTCAAAACAGTTTTTTCAAGACCTGTCCTCAAAGCTGTCCGCCTACATACATCTACCTTTAGTGGTCGGAGGGGACTTCAACTCATTTATAAATGCCTATGAAGATAAGTCAAAATCACTAGAACACAATCACCGCCCACTTGCGGAGTCCCAATCAACACTCACACTACTGTCTACATTTGCGGAAGCAATGCAACTAACAGACATTTGGCGTTTAGCCCATCCAGATGGGAAGGAATTCACCTTCTTTTCTCCGGTACACCATTCGCTTTCCAGAATAGACTATTTTTTTTGCAATTCTATTGCTTTGCAATACGCATCTTCCTCAGATATACATGACATAGTTATTTCGGACCATTCTCCCATATCCATAACCCTCAACTATCTCCACAACACACAATCTCACAAGACGTGGCGTTTTCCTTCTTTCTTAGCAAATAACCAGGAGGTGTTACGTCAACTCCAAGATACTTGGGAAGACTTCCAGATCACTAATGCAGCTCACTTATCCAATCCTAACCTATTTTGGGACACAGGAAAGGCGGTTTTACGTGGTAAAATCATCGCCTTTACATCTGCATATAAGAAAAAGGTCGCTCTAAAATACACAGAAGCTAGTATCCAACTCCGACAGACGCAAAAAAATTTGGCTGACTCCAACACACATGAACACAGGAAAGCTTGGCTAGAGGCAAAACACCAATTTGAAACATGGGCAACAGCACAAGAATCCATGCACCAATCACATCTCGACTTACAGTATCATAAATTTGGCAACAAGCCGGGCAGACTCCTGGCTCGCTTGTGCCGTAAACCCTTTACTCCTACACAATTTACCTCCCTCAAAGACTCTCAGGGTATATTGAAACACTCCCCTGAAGAAATTGTTTCCATATTGGAAAGTTTCTACACTAAACTATATGGCCCCGACCCTATTGACCAATCAAAGGCTTTGTCTTTTCTAGACGGCATTGCTCTTCCTCAAATCGATCTCGCAGCACTCCAATCTCTTAATGCTCCTATATCTCAATCCAATATTCAATCCGCTATAAAAACTCTAGCTAATGGTAAAGCCCCTGGCCCAGACGGATACACTTCTGAGTTCTATAAACTCATGGCTACAACCCTTTCTCCTACCCTGCAATCAGTTTACTGCTCTATACAAGAAGGGGGTGCCTATCTTCCGTCTGCCTTTCAGGCACATATAAAATTGATAGCAAAGAAAGACAAAGATCCGTCTGACCCAGGTTCATATAGGCCGATCTCCCTTCTAAATTTAGATGCCAAAATTCTATCGAAAATTATCGCAAATCGTTTAGCTATTGTTTTACCTTCCATCATTCATCCCTCTCAAGCGGGCTTCATACAAGGACGCTCTGCTGCCTCAAACATCCGCAAAGTACTAGCGGTGTTAAATCATGCTAAAATCAATCCTCACCTAGATCTAGCGATAATCTCTCTTGATGCTGAAAAGGCCTTCGATAATGTTAACTTTCAGTGGCTGCAGATGGTTTTACATAGATTTGGCTTCTCAGGCCCTTTCACTCATGTAGTCCAAGCTATGTACTCAGCTCCTACAGCACAGGTGGTTGCTGCAGGACACCCATCTACCCCTATTAAACTGCATAAAGGAACAAGACAAGGGTGCCCCTTATCCCCCTTGCTCTTCAATTTGGCCCTAGAACCCTTAGCCCGCTTCCTTCTGTTCCACTCACAGCTGCACGGAGTCCAAATAGCTCAACAAGATCTACGTTTAGCCTTGTTTGCCGATGACATCTTAATTTTCACTGGCAACCCAACTCACGATTTGCCTTATATACAGGATATTTTCACAGCCTTCAGGCACTGTTCGGGTCTTCGTATTAACTTCACGAAAAGCGAAGTCCTTCCCTTATTCCATGCACGCACTCCCTCATGGGCTCATAATTCTCATTTCAAAATTGCTCCTCATCATATTACATATTTAGGAATCAAAATTGGAAAAATGGCCTCTTCCCTCTACTCGCTCAATTTTTCACCAACAATTCAAAAAATTATAGGCGAACTAGAGGTATGGAAAGAGTTACCACTGTCACTTGTAGGGAGAGCCCACCTCTTCAAGATGGTGAGCTTCCCGAAATTGTTATACCCTCTTCAGACCATCCCTCTACTACTTAAGCATACGGACATTCTTAGACTAAACAAAGCGCTCTCTACATTTATTTGGAAAGGACGTCGGTCACGCATTGCCCTGCATAAGCTATATCTGCCTAGATGTGAGGGGGGAATTGGTCTTCCAAATATCAGAGTATATAATCTCTCCTGCATCTTACGGGTGTGTATAGATTGGCTGACCAAATCCTCCAACTATTCTAATCTGCAAATAGAATCTGCCATGGCCCATCCTTTCGATCTTGCAGCCCTTTTACATTCCAACCCTAACTCACTCCCTCCACACTTAAAATATAATCCACTCATCCGTGATACCCTTATCACATGGAGGGAGATCAGACGTAAATTAGGCGTATCCCCATGGGTTTCCCGTTTCCTCCCCATACATCATAATCCTGCTTTTTCTGTCCCTCAACAACACGCAGCTTATGATCTATGGTTGGAAAGGGACCTCAAACTAGTTAGCCAATTATACGATACGGCCTCTGGCTTTCCTTTATCTTTTTCTCAGATTTCAACTTCTTTCAATCTACCGCCTCATCATTTTCTGTATGTTTTGCAAGTTTGTAATTATGTGAACAAGATAACATTGGTTAAATCCAGTCGCTTCCGTTCCTCGTTCATAGATATCTTAGTTAGAAATCGGAAATACAAGATATCCCATATTTATGGACCATTAAACCTACACTATGTACAACCTCTAGAGGCCTCCACTCCTACTTCTCCTTGGATCAGAGACTTTGACAATACACTCTCAATGGATCAAATCCTCACTGGTTTCAACAATACCTGTGCCTTCAACTCCAATGAGTTCTGGCGGGAGCAACAATTAAAGTTAATTCACCATGCCTATATGCCATGCCTATATGTCCGTGGGAATCCCTCGGTCTCTACTTGCCCTTTGTGTGGGCACTATAAACCTTCGCTAAAACACAGATTTTGGGATTGCCAACTAATATCTACTTTTTGGTCCCAACTACTCAGCTATATCGCCTTCATCACTTCTCTACAACTACCAAGGGACCCTTTACCTCTTCTCTTCGGCAACTTGGAATCAGTCTTCACAGGGGCTCATCCACTTCAGCTTGCCATTCTCCGAGCCACAAAACCGTGGCTGTCCTCTTGCCTGATGGTCGCGAGGAGAGCCATATTGAAAAAGTGGGTCTCCAACAGTCCTCCTAATATCTCGGATGTCAAGTCAGCTCTTAATGCACTTCTTCGTCTGGACCAGCTTAACTTCCTCACCTCATCCCTCCAACACAGTGAGGATCAATATAATCGAAAATGGAGACTCTATGTTCAAAAATCCTTTCCAACCACAGAGCTTCAGTTTTTCCTTCATGGCTCTTCTGTGTTGCCCCAATCTGGAAACATGATCCAGTAAACCCGGACTTATTGTTTTGATTTATGAGGATTTAAGGTGTGCATGACTATATCTAAAACATTTACAATACTCGTTTGTTGTTGCTCTCACACCGCTTCTAGCCAACCTAGGCAACCAAGCCACATTTCCTTTCATCTACTTCCTTTACCATTTTCTTTATACTTCATCTTCATCGCATAATCTTTTATAACTTCTCCCCCCACCCTTAATCAGCGAGGACTCACAACCCGTATATCACTTTTTGTTACAGGGAGTCGCCTCTAGCTCTATTTTTCTCTCAAACCACAGCGCTTGGCTCATTACCAAATATTCTTAACGACTTCTTGGGAGGGGATCCTCTGGCCCGCTCCAACATCATTTTCCCACCTCTTTCTTTTTTTTTTTCTTTTTCTCCATCTTTTTCTCCATCTTTTCTCCATACTAGCTTCCTTCTCAACTTTTTTCTCTTTTTCTCCTTCTGAATAGATCTACCTATCTCCCTGATCCTTCTTCTTTGATTATCTCCTCTACATACGCTTCTTTCCTACTTCAACATTCATGTCTTACGCTTGACAACTGACATACTCTAAGCACCCCAGTTCTCATTCAAAGTTCAGTGGTATGTCCTAACCTTCTTATCTTTGAATATATATCATAGCTTACCATTACACATTCCCTACACTCTATACTGACTTACAATGCCTCCCATCTTTTGTCTCATTTGCCTTCAGAGTTTCTGTTCAGAGGTTCTAACTGCTGACATATCGTGAATCCTTCTGATCAGTTTTCTATGCAAAATTTTGTATTGCTCATATTGGTCAATCTATCAGTACTGTTAAAAAAAAAAAAGAAAAAAAAAGGTTACTTTGTTGCCAAGAAGCATCTTTGGAGTGTTTCATCCGCTGAGTTTATGTAAATTGAAAAATTCAAATAAAGCTTTGTTTAAAAAAAAAAAGAGGTTTAGACTGCAGAAAGACATATTTTTGCCCCTGTACAAATCATTAGTAAGACCCAGGGGCGAACTGACAACTCATGGGGCCCCCGGGCAATAGGGGATCATGGGGCTCCTGTGTCCTTGCCCAAACTCAAAAAAGCCTATGAAAAAGGTACCAGGGGCATCTCATGGGGCCCCCTACTGACCCCGGGCCCTCGGGAAGTGCCCGAGTTTCCAAATGATCAGTCCGCCCCTGGTAATACCTCATCTGGAACATGCAGTTTAATTTTGGGCATCGGTTCACAAAACGGATATTGGAGAACTGGAGGAAGTGCAGAGAAGGGCAGCTAAACTGATAAAAGAGATGAAGGAGCTCATCTAAAGGGAAAGTATAGCTGAAATGAATTTATTCTCTCTTGAGAAGAGTTGATTAGGGGGGATATGATCAACATGTATACAGTAAATACATAAGTTGTCCAAATAGTGAACTTGGTGTACCGTAGAGTTATTCACTTTCTGGTCATTACAGCAGACAAGGGACACTCTTTACATCTGTAGAAAGAGATATTTAACCTTCACATATGGAAAGGCTTCTTCACAATAAGAGCTATGAAAATGTGGAATAGACACCCTCAAAAACTGGTTCTAGCCAGCTCAGTAGATTATTTTGAAGAAAAGCGCTGGATGAATTTCTAAATGCACAAAATATATCTGGATACTAATTTTTAGAGGTAATGCCAGGGGTAGTTGATTCAGGGAATATCCGATTGCCTCATGAGGGATCAAAAAGGACTTTTTCTCCCCCCTGGAGCAAATTGGATCATTTTTCTCCCCCCTGGATCAGCTGTGGGTATAGGACAGTGTATATTGATGTTTGTTTGTCTTTTTAATTGGTTGAACTAGATTGACTAGTGTCTTTTCTCAACCTTACTACGTAACTATATTACATTCACCTGATGAAAGAAAACTATTACACAAATTTTAAAAGCATTATGGGCATTATTTTTTATGTTTGCATGAATAATGAGACATTCAGAAGATTTTTTTTAAATAGACCCTTTAATGTTTCCAAATAAATCTCTTCAGTTTGTAATTTTTGGGTCGCTTTTAGGCAGACTATATCATGCTGTTTGTATCAATCTTTTGACCTTACTTGAGTATACAAATTAGATTTTTTTTGCATATACGCTCTTTAAAGTAGTGTAGTCTAACAGTGAATTTTTTAATATAAACCATCTGTTTTCATTTCCTAACTTTGAATTTTGTGGTCAAAACGTTTACTCTACACTTTGGCTTTTGATATGTACACCTTTTATCTTCTTTTGCCACAAGAGGAATGCAATTTGTATTTTTAAAAATAAAGATGAAGTCTGCCTGCCCTGTTCAATTGCCTCCTTCATAAAATAGTTACATTCTGTGGAGGATCTGTATAAATTTATAAAATATATATCCAAAAAATAACAGTACAATAGAATATTTTAGTGTTGAAATATGACTTCTCTCTGATTCCAAAATGTTATCCCATTTAAATGGTTATATACTGTGCATGAATTTTTAACAATTGTTAACATGTCTCTAAAATTAAATTAATATGTAATGTTATTGTTATGGCTGTATTAGTAATACTTTCTCCTATTAAAAAAGATGTGCAGCACACAAAGAATTATAATATAGTGTTTTTTTTTAATAACAGTCTCATTATTTATTTTTGGCTGAAATATGACTTTTCCCTGCTTCAGACATTTCCTTGGATTGAAAAGATGTGATTCCATTCATCAAGTCTATTCAATTTTATATATTTAAGGAACTACATTTTCATGTCAGAAGTCTGCCTGATAGATTCTTACTTCCTGTGTCCCAAATTTCATCCCATATAGTGGATTAGATTCCTTAAATGTGTACAATGTTTTGTCTCTAGAAAAATAAAGTTTCACCAAATATTTGTGGACATATTTCTAGACAAAATATGCTTACTCTCTTCCTCCTTCAAAACCTCATTGCATCTTAAAGAATACAATTCAGTTCAGCGAATAATCAAATTTAGTTTATAACATGCTTTTTCAAACAATACATTTTAATTTAGTTTTTATGGTTTAAATATGCCAACTCTCTGCCTCCCAAATTGTGTACCATGAAAAAGGAAACAAATTTTGTTAAGTAAATTTGTACAAATTACATCTTTAAAAATACACTTTCATTTCTTGTATTTATGATGAAATATCACAATTATATTTCCCAAAAATTTCCTCTCATTAAAATGGATGAGATTTTTTTTTAACTAAGCTATGTGATTTTCTTGTAGTGTCTTTCTACTAAATACATTTTATTCATGGAGTGAAAGAAGCCAAAGCTTTGCCTCCAATTGTACCTTTTATTAAAAAGGATGAGATTCTGTTTTATAAATACATGCAATATTTGCAATCTGTTTTTGAAACAATGTAGTTTCATGCAAAATTTTTGGCTGAAATAGGCCCAATCTCTGTTAGCCCAGAAAATGGGCATTACTGATTTCTAATATTCAACTCCCATTGACTCTACACTGAAGTCAACATTTAATTTCCTGTAGAGTTGTAATGTGAAAAAATAAAATGTATCTAGATTTCAAAATGCTTTGCTAAGGTCAATATGATAAATCCAAAAAATATAACTTTAAAAGTAAATTAGAATATATTTAATTTTTTAAGGCTGTGCGTTATGTCACTTTTTTAAAAAAATGCTCTTTTCATAAATTTTTCATCATTTTTGTAGCGGTTTTGGCCTCCTCCAGCTACTACCTGTCAACATGTATAGTACATCATCTGCATATCATTGCTCTTGACCAACTTCATAGTGGTGGCAACAGCAGATGCTTGTGCAATGTGTGTTGGTATGTCTGCAGGTAGTTTCTGTTAGAGGCACAGTTGACAGAGTTGTAATGCAGGGACACAATTAATGCAACATTAAACCCAAAGCAATCATGTATTATATTGCAGTATACCAATTCTTCCTGGCTTTATTTGTTTCCCTTCTTGGGCTTTATTTCTTGTATTGTCATCTGGCGATTCACCCAGAAACTACTACTTTTCAGAAACTGAAGCTCTCCAGCAGAATTAATCGGCTTACATGGATGAAGCCATCCATTTACCATTGGCAGGAGTGGAACGATCAGCTCTTATTTATTAATGTAAAACCTTTATCCGAAAACGAAAAAAAAACTGATTGCTGTAACTGATTAAAGTTTTAGCTAGAGTTTGACTGCAATTTGTAATTCATATTGAAATCTTCTATTACATTTAACACTCTCCCCCCCCCCCCCCCACCAGATTGACAATGCTGCTTTCTGCTGTGTCCTGTACTCATTCCTCCACAATGGTGTCTCACTAATACAAGAGGTATGTTACTGACCAGATCACCAGGTGAGAACAGAGGGAAAAAAATCTAAAGACAATAAAAGAAAGCTGATGTAGCCACCACATCTAATGATTGATAGCTTTCAATATGAAATGAAACCTGCAAATTGAAAAACTTTTAAAGAAATGTTAAAATTGCATTAACATATTAAAAGCTTATACATACATTTTATTGATTGGTTTTCCACATACTTTAACAGACAATTACTATACATTTTTTGCTGGTTACTGGTATGTTTTTTTGAAATTACAAATCTTAGAACATACTAGCAGCCTTTTCCTGCCAGGTTTAAGTTATCTTTGCTCAATGTCATCTTTTACATATGATATCAGAGCTGTGTAGCTAAGGATTTAGCAGTGTGTGTGCTCAGCAGTCTATACAATGTACCTATTTTTTTTAATCTTGACTTTTCTACCCCTTCTTCCATTTTTCACACCAGTGACCTGCTTTCCTGTCTGAGTTCCAACTGAGATATTGGGTCTGTGACTAAAGCTTGATGCTTGATTTATTGCCAGAGCGTAGTGCCAACAGTTAGTTACTTTATTGTTTGAAATGAAAGATTAAAGGAAAACCTAAATGGTAGTTATTCTCTAAAGTTGTTTTAAAATTTACTATTGCTATTAAGCAGAAAATACAAAATGTAAACATGTAACATTCTTAAACAGTGAAAAGAATACTGTACCTGCAAATCATTTATGCACTTGTTGGTTGCCAACTCTGGAGAATTAGTAGCCGATAAGCAAAGCACCAGATGGCATGCTTGTGAAAGGTTATTTCTTAAAGATGTCAGAGATGGACTGGAGTGAAATGCAGGACATTGTTGCTGTCAGTGTCAAACTGTGCTGAAGTGGAAGCCTGCCAAATGACAGCTGAAGGGCAGAGTGCCTGGAGTAAAAAAAATGTTTTTATGATGCATCATAACATAAAGAGAAAAAGTCTATTACAATGCACACATAATGTTGCTCTTTTATTATTATTTTTAACAGTATACATATGTCAGGCTGTTAATTTGTAAAAATAGCTTGATTAAAACAGTAAACTTATAATCCTGCAAACAAAAGTAATTTCTCTATATTATCAGACAGACTTTAATACACTGTACAAACACAGCCATATTGCTGAAAGCTGTGCATTATTAACATCCAGTCATTAGAAGTGCTGTGAGTCTGTGTGTTATGTGATTTTTTTTTAATTAAAACGAAAAATGATAGGTTTAATATAATTAAGGTTGTCAAAAGCCTAAAGATCAGAATATCAAAACATAGTGTATAATATATTGTAAATGTGTTTCTGACGGTTCAGTAATTAAACTGAAAGTCTTGTAAATGTAGAAGATGTATTACCCTAATGCATTCTCTACATTAAGGTATAAGGTAAAAAAAAACCTTCTGTGTGCAGCTTCTCCTCACTCCCATACTTATCTGAACCTGTTCTTGATCCAGCACTGTGCCTGAGATCAAAAGCTCTCTCCACTCTTTCTCTCTCCTCACTGGACAATCACAGCCAGTGAGCAGACAGCTGGGGAAGGGTGGTGCTGAGCCACACTTTGTGTGTCTATTTACATTTTGCAGAGGGCACTTGAGGGGGAAGGAGCCAGGAGTTCCAATGGAGGACCCCAGAAGAGGAGGAATGGGTCTACACATAAGTATAATATGTTTGTTATTTTAAAAAAATATGTTTAAAATCACTTTAACTACATGTTTAAACAGTTACAAGTGACCTGCAGCTAATAAAATCTCAAATTTATAAACAAAGTGGGAAAAGGAAGTCTTATATGTGATAATAATGATGTCAAATTACCCCAAAAATAGGAATGGGGATTTTCACCAAGCATAGTATCACTTTAATTTTCTCCAAAGACAAAAATAGTATCTATTTCATCAAGACAGGTCAAGGTCAAGACAAGGCTATCATAAATGAGAAGAACATGAGCCCAGCCATAAATGACTAATCGGATGCTGTAAACCCTATTATCAGAATATGTTTAAATCCAGAGGTGATAGGGGTCATAAAATACCTGTTTGGTATGTGATCCCACAATACAGATTTGTTAGACTGGAGTTAGTGACCTATGCTAACCTGCAGTTCAGCTGTTTTCATATTTACAGCTATGACTGAACTAAGTTATTAGAACGTGTGCATTAATGCATAAGAGAATACTACTCAGGTCAAGACCAAACAAGGCAACACTATAATGCACACAAGATTAATTGTTCAAAGGAAATGTCCTAAAAGATATGTACAGTATATCATGTTTATTTTTATTTTTCAAATTCTAATTTCAAGTTCAAATTCTAATTTTACTCTGCGCAATATACAGTATGTTGGTTGTTGGATTGTAAGGGGTCCTCTGAAACTATTGTTCCAAACTGGCATTATTGGGGGGGGGGGGTCTTCTGAACTATATCTACACTACACCCCTCAGCTTTTTGATGGGGGAAGGTTGGCTCAGTAATACCCTCTACAACAAAACTGCTGCAATTGGCAGCTGATGGCTCTCAATATTCCATCGAAGTTTCTCACAAAGTGTGAGAGTCACTCTGAGGACCAATGAATCTAATATTGCACTTGCAATGAATTGGACTATGTCAGAAACAAAAACCAGGGGAAACTTGTTACATACTTTTCATTTTTATTCCAATCTTTTTTACTGTTGCTATTGTCTACATTTGCAGTATCTTTATTTGTAAATATTTTTCTCATACCGTCTCTCATACCATCTATCTTGTCTTTCATTAAATTACATTTTAAAATAATTAAGCAGACTCTCTAAATGCTCTAAATATAAAATTTTAAAAATCTTGCCTCTTTAAAGAATGTTGCCATGGTTTAAATTATATTGCATTTATATATACTATATTGCCAAAAGTATTGGGACACCCCTCTAAATCACGGATTCCAATCACCTCCATGACCACAGGTGTATAAAATAAAGCACCTAGGCATGCAGACTGCTTCTACAAACATTTGTGAAAGAATGGGTCGCTCTCAGGAGCTCAGTGAATTCAAGCGTGGTACCTTGATAGGTTGCCACCTGTGCAATAAGTCCATCAGTGAAATTTCCTTGCTATTAAATATTCCAAGGTCAACTGTTCGTGATATAACAAAGTGGAAGCAACTGGAAACAACATCAATTCAGCCATGAAATGACAGAGTGAAGTAAGCACATGCTGAAGCGCACAGTGCACAGAAGTCACCAACTGTCTGCAGAGTCAATAGCTAAAGACCTCCAAACTTCATTTTAGCACAACATTAGTGCATATAGAGCTTCATGGAATGGGTTTACATGACCGAGCAGCTGAATTCAAGCCTAACATCACCAAGTGCAATGCAAAGCATTGGATGCAGTGGTGTAAAGCACACCACTACTAGACTCTAGAGCAGTGGAGATGTGTTCTCTAAAGTGATGAATCATGCTTCTCTGTCTGGCAATCCAACGGACATGTCTGGGTTTGGCAGTTTCCATAAGAAGAGTAAAGTTTGGTGGAGGGGGATTATGGTGTGGGGTTGTTTTTCAGGGGTTGGTCTTGGCCCCTTAGTTCCAGTGAAGGGAACTCTTAAGACGTCAGCATACCAAGACATTTTGGACAATTTAATTCTCCCAACTTTGTGAGAAATGTTTGGGGATGGCCCCTTCCTGTTCCAACATGACTGTACAGCAGTGCACAAAGCAAGGTCCATAAAGACATGGATGAGCAAGTTTGGGGTGGAGGAACTTTACTAGCCTGCACAGAGTCCTGACCTCAGGACTCTGTGCAGGCTAGTAAAGTAAAGACAGGTGCTTCAAATGCGCTTCTGGAAGAATGATCACACTTTCCCAGTAACAAACTCTTAAAACTTGTACGTTTAAAGGCAGGCATCCCAATACATTTGGAAATATAGTGTATATATATATATATATATATATATATATATATATAGAGAGAGAGAGAGAGAGAGAGAGAGAGAGAACTTAACCTACGGTAGTAGCTAATACAACAAACACAGAATGAGCATGGCAGCACTGGACTGTCTGCCCCCCCAGAAAATCCTCCTCTGCATGCAGTGCTTCAATGAATAATGACTATGGATCCCTTGGTATATGTGCAATTTCTTGATCCCCAGACCAAGAGGCAGGCAGCAGAATGTCAAGATGTCGCTGAGAGAGAGGTTACCCAGAGGGATATTGACCACTGGCATGGTCAAAGCTGGAGATGACTTGGCTCCAGAAAAAGTGACAGGCTCAATCTTTCAGATCCCAAAGCACAAGGATGTACCTTTGGCTGTAAGCCATGCATCCAAATTTCCAGTTTTAGAAAAGGACAGGGACAATAATATTTATCTGCTGTCTTTAAAAAAAAACTGTGGCTGATCAGTACCACTTGTCACAGATGTTGTGCACCCAATATCTGACATCAGGGCTGAGAGGCAAGCCACAACCATGAGCACATGTATTATTCACAGACACTATTCTTCATCTGTGAGCTGGAAAACTTCAGAAGTTTACCCTCAAGGTTATTTATCAACAGCCTATCACAGCTTCTGTTCAGGCTGCCAAAACTTTAATTTAAGATCTTCCTCCCGAACCAATTTTTATGCAAACACAAAGACTTCTTTAAAGTTTTGATCTTTCTCTATAAAGATCTAGGCTACTACTACAGAATAGCATCTAAGATCCCCTCCAGAAGGTAAAACATTCAGCCAAACAATATTCCTTAAAATTCTGGAATTGGGTAACTGACTCCAGCTAGAATGACTCAGCTCCCTCATACCCAATTCAGGCTGGGTCTGTCAGACAACATATAGGACTCTCTTCGTCATTATGCTACTCTGACCACTTTAGAGAAGGCTATGTCACTATGGTCAGGTGCAAGAGTTTGGCCAATGATGGTTTGACCTACTTTGTTTCCACAACAATAGACCACATGGTCAGGAGCAAGGGCCACATAACCAGAGATACATGGTCCAACAAGTATGGGAAGTGGTGCTATATATCCAGCAAGGCCCACTGGGTGACTCGGCTGGCATCTGGGAAAGATGCAAGTCAGGGTACTCCACATCTGGAGGACATGCTGTGGAGGAACTTGTGGGGGATCTTGCCATCCCGTTTTTTCCTGCATTCAAAGCTTCTCCTTTCACTGCTGCAGGCCACAAAAAAATATTTCACATGCTACCACTATCTTCGAATCTAGTTTCTATGAGAACACTAAGTCACCATTAGTATATCTCTCCAACTTCTGCTGTTAACATATTCTGCCACTGTTGTAGGCTTGTTACTATTGCAGTCTAAAAATGAGGCCATTGCTGCTGTGCTTTTCTATAGAATATGGCACCCACACATTTAGTTGGTTCACAGTTGCAAATGCTGTGAATTATGTTTAAAAAGGTCTATACTATGTTCTGCGAGATTTTATATCATGCAATTATGGTGTTTGGGCACAACTAGAACCTATTGGGTTTGATTCCATTGCTGTTTTTGACTTGACTGTTTTTTTTTCAATATTGCATTTTATCCTTTTGATGGTCCATAAATTACATTTCAAACAAACAACTTACAGTACTCATGTATATTCAAAACCCTAGAAATAAAAAGTGGATACTGTACTACATTTCATTGGGGGTTTTTTTTATCCTTGATCATGGTATAGTGTTTACTGTGATGGAGATGAACTTATTTTGCAACATTTTTCAAACAGTAACATAAACATGTTAAGAGTTCTAACATTTGTTTAAAACAATAATTTTAGTTTTTTGAAAAAAAAAAAGGTTTAGTAGTCTTGAACCTATAGCCATACTGACTGGAGACAGAAGCACTAACCTAGCAATTCATTATTATCGCTGAATAGTTCAAATATACAATGATCGATGGTACTAATATGAGGTTTTCAAGCCAGTCCCTTACACATTTAGGAACCTATGTTAACATGCCCCTAAAGTATGTCTAATATTAATGTTTGTTTTGTTAGATTAACATCCAAAAAAATATATATATTTAGAATACTACAGGTTATTTTTTATATTACAAGAATGCACATACAAGATGGTTGATATGAAAGGCTAGGCTAGAGAGTTGAGCACAAATACACATATCTTTGTGGCTCCATTCTGATATCTCTCTCTCTCTCTCTCTCCTTCCATCCCTCCCTCCCTCTCCCCCTCCCTCTCCCTCTCTCTCCTTCCCTCTCCCTCTCTCTCCCCCTCTCCCTCTCTCTCTCTCTTTGAAAGAAAAAACAAAATTTTCTTTGTTCCTGTAATAAAACTTTGAAAATAAATAATTGTTCTTCATAAATTTAGGCCTAAATGTATGCTGTTACCCTTCTTTGGTGAAAATAACCCACATTGGTGTATATTATTTAGTCTGTAGGAGAGTTATAGTGTCCACAAACTATGGTATGTATCTAAAATGATAATAAATGGCGAGCGCTACATAGTTGGGCTAAAGAATTATAACTATATAAATAGCAAAACAGTGCAGTGCGTGTATATCTATACAAATAAGTAATATTTATTTGTATATTTTCACTTATTAATTCAGAATGTTATTCAAAAGTGCCAAATGCAAAAAAGCAAAAACATTATATATAACAGTCCTTCCAATGTAAATCTATATGCTTGCAGTGCCAACCAAGACAAATTGTGTTCAATCCCACCAAGTGGTCTTCACCAGTGTGGGGTCCTCCACCACCATGCACTCACCAAAAAGCTACTTGGTCAGTAGCATGTAACGCCTCACCAAGAGATCCTAATCATCCACTTTCCAGCACTGTTACAGACCCGGCTTGGACCTTGGAAAAAGATGCTCGCCACACAGAGCCCCAGAATTTCTATATAGTGTAATAATTTAATGATTATGAAAGCATTACAGATAAAATATTACACGTTAAACAATCGCGGTCACACTTACCAAAATGGCCACCACTCCGATTCACGAACACAGCGGCGTGATGTCAGCACATAGGCTCCACCCCTACCCCCTAACTTGTTTTTTTTTAACTTATTGATTCAGAATATCACTTATTTGGATAGATATTTATGCGCTAAACTGTTTGATATTTATTTGGTATATATCTGAAAATCGATCAGTCCTGCTGTACTGATGGCCTATCTCATTTCCTGAGGTCCAAAAATATCAGGACACTACAGATACACCCCAAATCACCCCTTTTTGGAAAGTAGACAGCCTGCAGTATTTAGTAAAAGGCAAGGCGCATTTTTTAAAGTTGTAATATTTTGTCGTAATTTATGGAAAAATAAAGAAATTTAAAAAATTTACCAGTGCAGTACAGTGTCATCATATAACTGGTGTGACAGTGATCAGGGACACTGACTGGTGACAGTATGAAAAAAAAATATTATTATAATACTTTTTTTTCAGTTTTTTGAAAATGTTTATTACTTTATATTTATTTCTTTACAATTCTTTTTTCATGTGACCAGAGTAAAATAATGTTACCATAGTAACATTGTACTACTCTAGGGAAGTGATCAGTATTATTTTTTTACACATTATAATTGCCTATAGCAGTGAATTTCACTGCTATAGGCAAGCATTTAACTGAATGAAATCGATTTATTCAGTGTTTTTTGTTCTGATTAGCTGTGATTGGCCACAGATAATCACATAACATAGATGGGCTGTGATTAGCCCAGTCTGTGCCATGTGATCACTGTAATTAATCAAAGCTAGTGTCACAATTGTATACAATGGATGGCATGAAAGGAAGCCATCCATTGTTTACAATTGTCACCTGCTGTGATTGGTCACATGGACCTGGCAACATGCCTGTACATGGATCAGTCATCGCTGTGTCCAATGGACACAGCCAGTGACAGATCTCGGCACAGCACAGCCCCACAGGCAAGCAAGGCAGCGAATCTGAGAACATCATTTGACACCCACCCGGATCAATGAAAGCTCGACCGTCATTTTGCTATTGGTCGGGCGGGAACTGGTTAAATTTGGTGCAGACATTGTGCCCCAATGTAGATGTGGTGCAAACTAGAGCTACCTGACTTTGGAGTCACTGTCAGAACTAAAACTGTAACAGATGTTTCTTGAATTAGGCACAAAACATTAACAAGAGCAGGTAACACCAGAAATGTTGCATGTTCTGTCCCCACATGAAGGCGAATGAAGGTATATCTAATAATGGCTGTGTAACTTCCTACCTTCGTATCCAAGCAGTGGAGCAGACCGGACCGGCAGATGTTCAGGTTAGATGGATCCAAACGTATACACGGGAATGAAATCAGCGTGGGTTTATTTGGTCCAAAATACAGCGACAAACAGTGATACAATACTGTAAGGTAGTAGAGGTATTCATGCTGTCCTGTGATATCTTTCCTGAGGCTAACTGCTGGTCAAAAACTGATGCCTTCACAAGCCCAGGGTAATGAATGTCCTGTCACACAGCTATATAGCAGATAAAATGGCTGCAGGAAGTGACCAGAACCAAGGCTTGCCTAAAACCACGCCCAGCAGAGAAAACACTTACTAGCTATAACAAAGGCATGCAGCATGCAAATTCTGGCCAGCAGATGGCAGCAACAGATCAAGACATAGAAACAACATGGTGAAATAAGAATTGGTAATACAATGCACAGTTAAATAACAAATATGAGGAGAACAGCACATTGCACAACAGCTTTGTTGACTTTCTATGTTTCCTCATGCTGCCTGTCATTTGTGAAAATGTTAATTCACACTCTTTAACCACTTAGCGACTGACCGCCCGCAGTGTACTGTGGATGGGCACCCGCTGTAGGCAAAGCCAATACCTGTACACTTCTGCATACATCCTGGTTTAGGGAGCATGTATGCATGCCCCCTGGCCAGCCCCCACTGTGGTTGTACACAGCGGGAGCCTGTCAGAAATTCTTGGCCAATGATTTGCGGATGGGACTTGCTGATCGGCTGTTTAAAATCAGAGCCCAAAGCTCTATGTTGGCAGTCAACACAGAGCACTGTAGAGAGGGAACAATCTCTATGTTTCTCATCCCTATTTTGCAGGGATGAAAAACTTAGAGATCTCTTAGTAAAAGCAGCACACTTTACACACATTACAAAAAAGTTAGGCATACCCCTTGATCACCCTAGATGTTATCCCCTTCCCAACCAGTGTCATTAGTACAGTGACAGTGTACAATATTATCACTGGTCACTGTTTTAATGTCACTGGTGATGTCAGTGGTAGTTAGTCAGTTCCCCCCAGTATCAGTTAGGGTCAGATTTCCCACCGCACTATTGTAGTCTCATTATAAGTCTCTAATCACAGCCATTAGTAGTATAAAAAAAAAAAAATAAATAAACATTCCAGTATACATACCATTGATTTTAGGCGCTATAGCTTTCACGCAAACCAATCAATATACACTTACTGTTTTTTTTTTTAGCTTAAGTGGTTAAAGTGGTGTGACCTAATGATGATTCATTTGGTATCACTCTATACCTCTAAAATTGTGGCCTATAAAATGTGCTTTGAAATATGTACGGATAATACCTCAAAACATTTTGGGGGGGCAAATGCTCTCTTCCTCATAAACTTGACAATTGAGGCATCAAAGTTGTGTAGCATAGATGCATATTATTTCCTTCTTCAGAGTCAAAAACAGCAACACTAATATAAAATGTCCTGATACAAAAGTCCTGCCTGCTGTAAACTTCCAAAATTGTGGACTGTCCTCACAAGTTTGGTTATGTTGCTAAGCTGTATGCTTTTTCCAATCTTGGTATGCAAGAAGTGCACCTAGGCAGTGTCGTTGTGTGGGGGGAGCAGCTGATGCGGTTGCCCGAGCGCAACAGTTAGAGGGGCACAGAAATGCCCTGTTGACTTGCTAACATTCAGGGTGCCTGGGGTCCGACTGTCCCATATGCCACCACATGACACAATAGCATCTTTCTGGCTGTAGCCAGTATTTCTCTCCCCTCCGGCTACATCTATAATCCACTCACTGTGGACTGGACTACAGCCGCCTCCTCCTTGGCTCTGACCTTTCATGTACACAGGCCAGGAAGAGGAGTTGGGGAGGAGGGACAGCTCTCTACATGGTCTACAGTATCTGTGCTGATCTGAGCTCTGCAACAGGAGGTTTTTCAGAGTCTTGCAGAGGAGGGGGACATGGTGACTGGGAAGGTGCTTTGTTCTGAGTTAGAGAGAACTTGTGCTAGAAGAAGGGGGGCCGATTTGAAGTTTGACCTCCCAACCCCACCACCACCATTCCTCCCCCTCACAAAGCACCCCCCCCCCCCATAGCACATATCCTCTAACCCCCAACCACCTTCAAGTCAAAGAGCTACCAGCTGCCAAAAAGGAGACCATTGGGGCATCTAGGATCTTGGGCATTCTGCAAGAGATGCAGGGCAATTGTCCCGGGTGTCCACACTAGCATGCACCTGTCAGCAGGGGAGGACTGACAACTCATGGGGCCCCCGGGCAATAGGGGGACTGTGTCCTTGCCCAAACTCAAAAAAGCCTATGAAAAAGGTACCAGGGGCCCCCTACTGACCCCGGGCCCTTGGGCAGTGCCCGAGTTTCCAAATGGTCAGTCCGCCCCTGCCTGTCAGGTGGTTAGTGGTTAGAAGGAATTTTTTCTGGCATTGGACTCTGAGACTCAGCCTGGGTAAAGTGGGGGAGAATACTGCTTGCGGGGGAGATTTTGCAGTTTCCTGACTCCTACACTGTGCTTTACACACCCTTGACTCCTGCATTTTTTTGCTTTGTACTCTGGATTAATACTATGCATTACACACTCCTGTCCTCTGCATTATGTGCATTACACACTCCTGTCCTCTGCATTCTGAGCATAACACTCCTGTTCCCTGCACTCTGTAGATTATGTACTCCTGTCCCTGCAATCTATGCTATACTAAGCCTTACTCTCTGTGTGTCATGTACGTCCAAACCCAGCACTGACTATAGCACTCTGTGTGTTACATACTGCTAATCCTTGAACACATTGCATTGCACACCAGGAATCTGCGTTATGTATCCTAAATCTAACACTGACTGCAGCACTCTGCATGTTATGCAATCCTGAGCCATGCACTTTATGCATAGCACACCATTGACCCTTGTACTCTGCCTTACAAAATACTGTACAATATACACTATATTGTACATTATATACTTCTAACCAAAGTGTTTATTGTATCAAAAGTTACTGGATGCTAAACAGTCCTTGACTATTTTTTGAAGTTCTTCTTTTAGGTAGGCTCAGGCAAAGTGTTAGCTATCTGTATTTTCAGTGTGTGCAAAACCATGTATAATAGAAGCCTTTTTTTAATGAGTGTTCTAGGGTTTATACAGTATGTTGTCTGTGAGACTCTTGTGGCTCAGCAATCAAAGCATATTTTATGGGTAAAAGGAAACCTGCGATTTGTTTACCCATGCCCCTTAAGTCCCTCCCACAAACAGTTTGGCCACACTCACTTTTTGCCACAGCGTGTGTAGTGCTACACAGGTCATGACCTTCCCTCATTCTCAAGTTCTAAAGTTGGGAGGTATGCAGGCGTCCCCCAAATTCTGCTGCTGTCAAAATATTGGTTGCTAGGACTACCTGGCTTCTAGCAACCAGTGATGTAATGCAGAGGCCCCAGCATTCAGAGCACAGGATGATGTAACTTCCTCCTCCTCCTAGTACTCAGCTCCACCCACCTCCTCCAGCTTCTGTGTCCCCCTGCTCACAAAGGGATTGGTCGGACTGAAAGTCTGTGGTGAGGCCGGGGAACCTGTTGGGCTGTCTGTTTGGTGAGGGAGCTGAGCAGAGATGGAGAGGCAGAGGATTGCAGCTGTTGCTGGAGGACAGATGACAGAGGGAGAGAGGAAAAGGGGAAAAGTATTAGAAGGTGGCTGGAAGGAGAAGCTGAGGGGAGGAGGGGGTCGGGACACTGATGTAGAGGGAACGTGGGGAGGGGCATGGTGCTAGTTATATGTGGCAGGGAGTGAAGGAATAGAGAAAGGCTGTAGTGACCCAGTGATGGACATCTCCTCATGCTGTGTCTGCTGAGCTGAGGAATTTGAGCGTGCTATGCTGGGATTTGTAGTGCCATATAGAGTCTCACTGCTCTCTTCCTCTCTCTATGTACCATAAGGGGTTTATTACTGTACTATCAGAAGGGACCCAAGGAGTACTAAAAGGTCATGGGTTAGGGGGTGCAAATTACTCCCCACGCCCTGGGCGCTGACAACTCACGCTATGCCACTGCACCCAGGGGTCTATTTATAGAAAAAACTTTGTTTGCAAATGTCTCATAATTCACACAAATGTAATGAATAGTATTGGTCAGGCTGATACTAACAGTGCCATCTTCAAAATACAAATGAAACATTTTTGCTGTGCAGCAGACAGGTGAACATGTTTAAACTACACTTCCATTTAAATTAAGACTAATTACTCCCACTATATTCCCAGCAGTTGTAATGTCTGCTGGGAGGCCTTGATGCATGTTCTTGTGTCTGCCTTGGCATCACTGCATGATCATGTATTTATACCACATAAAGACTTCTGCTCCACATACTTTATATGCAACTGTGCCTTGGATCTTTGTTAAACTTGTACAAGCAATGCGCTTGTACTTTGTATGGCAAATCCCTGGGATACAGTAGTTTATGCCTTTGGAACTTCCAAATTGTCTGTATATCAAACAAATTAATTATACTTATCTGGTAGCATTCGTCAAATTCAACTGGACTTGTTCTGTAATGTTGAAGATGTTTCACAGCTTATAGAAGCTGCTTCTTCTGTTCAAATTAATGTAAGGAACATACGGTATCTCAGCATTTTCAGCCTTGATTACTGCAGTTCCCTCCTCACTGGTCTACCGTCACACAGACTATCCCCCCTTCAGTCTATTATGAATGCTGCTGCTAGACTCATATACCTTACCAACCGATCAGCGACTGCTGCCCCTCTCTGCCAATCCCTTTACTGGCTTCCACTAACCCATCGTATAAAATTCAAAATACTAAGCACAGCTAACAAAGCCATCCACAACACTGCCCCTAGCTACATCGCCAACCTCATCCGCAGATACCGCCCAAATCGCCCACTCCGCTCCTCCCATGATATCTTCTTCTCTAGCTCCCTCATCACCCCTCCCACACTCACCTCCAGGACTTCTCCAGAGCCTCTCCCTACCAAAGTATATCCGGTCAGCCCCCACCCTGTCTGCCTTAAGGCGATCTTTGAAAACTCACTTCTTCAGGGAAGCCTACCCCACCTCCACCTAAGAACTGTACTTGAAGCACCTCCAGCAGATCATCCCCCGCAGCTATCACCTTTTGTATCACCTCCCCCTTCCTTTAGATTGTAAGCTCCAGGAGCAGGGCCCTCACATTCCTTCTGTACTGAAATGTATTGTAATTGTACTGTCTCCCTTGTATTGTAACGTGCTGCACAAACTGTTGGTGCTATATAAATCCTGTATTATAAATAATATTAATAATAATACACGGGTGACAATAATCCAATCACTATGGAATGTGTCAAGGATCAGTCCACGGTGATTGTACTTGTTTGAAAAAAGCTACAAAAATGGTTTTCATAGAGAATATGTACTGAGAGGCATGTTGAGCATTTAAACAGTATACATCAGGGGTCTCCAAACTTTCTATACAAAGTGCCAGTTTACTATCTTTCAGACTTTAAGGGGGTCGGACTGTGGACAGTGGGAGTAGAAAATATTTTGCCATTAGGCGGACTAATGTCCCATCTTTGGTATTAGGGAGAGGAATATTACCCCATTGTTGGTGTCGGTGGGAGGAATAGTACCCCAGTATTGGCATCAATGAGAAGAATAGTGCCCCATCATTGGTGTCAGTGGGAGAAATAACGGTCTATTGTTGGTGTCAGTGGCAGAAATTAGGTCCCATTATTGGTGTCAGTAAGGGGAATAGTTCCCCATCATTGGTGTCATTGGGAGGAAGAATGGTCCATTATTGGCATCAGTGAGAGGAATAATGGCCCATTGTTGGTGTCAGTGGGAGGAATAATGGGTCATCATTGGTGTCAGTAGGAGGAATAGCCCCCCAATGTTGATGTCAGTGGGAGGCATAATGGCACATCATTGGTGTCAGTGGGAGGAATAGTCCCCAATGTTGGCGTCAGTGAGAGGAATAATGGCCCATTATTGGTGTCAGTGGGAGGAATAGTCCCGAATGTTGGCACCAGTGGAAGGAATAATGGCCCATTGTTGGTGATGGTGGGGGGAATGGTGCCTTTTATCAGAGGGAAGAATATTGCCCCAAGGGCCAGATAAGGATAAGCAAAGGGCCACATCCGGCGACTCCTGACATACATCCATGACTAAAATGCTGCCTTTGTTTGCAAATATTATGTCCAGACATAAATTCTGCTACTAACTTGCAGATGCCCACACACTGGTTTTTATCAATTCTTTCACCATTACCATGTATCATATACTATGCGGGTTAGTAGAAGTAGTAGCAGAGGTAGCAATTGCCATTGGGCCTATGGCCATATAGAGTTCTTTCTAATTTCACCAGTTGAAGTATTCATGATGACAGACACCAGTTGTCAAACGTCCTGTGTTTCCTTAGTAATTTGTATGAGTATCTGTTAAGGTGCATTTAATAATAAGATTGTGTTTCTGTATATGGCCCACAATCAAGTCAACAAGAGAATATAGGTCTGCCAAAATGAGCTGCAATTATTCCATAAACTTAAAAAAATGTCTTTTCTTTGTATTTATATGGACTGCTTTGTAGAAATTAAACATTCTTGATCTTCAGAAAAAGTACTGATTTTTGCTCACTGACAAAAGTGTAATTTAATGATTAATGTCCTGATTACATAATCATGAATTCACTAAGTATAGTAAGGGTGAAGATATCTAGAAATTAATTTGAATGCTTTTAGAAAATGAAAACTCTGAGCAACTAGGATTCAAGTTCATGATATAAACAACATTAAAGATTAATTGGCTGCCATTTTCTCTAAATTGTAGACGCCAATGTGTATTAAGATGGTAGAGGGAGTAAAACGGCAGTCATTGATTTTTGTAATGCAAAACAGGACTCAGATAAATAATTATCCTCATATGCAAAATGTTCCAATCATGAAATGGAGTACGTGTGTTAATAACGGTATCGTCCATTTTATCTTCAGCTAGGGTTCAGATTATTAAGTAAGATATGTACTTGCAAATGAGAGCAGAAGGGGAGGTTATTTGATTAATAACACATGCATCTGTTTTAAACAGTTATACCACATAGGTGTCATCCAAAATATGCTCCATGAACTTTTTTTTTTTTTTTTTACTGAGGCTTAAATGTGATTTAAAAAACAAAGCCTATTATATTTTACAATATTTATAAAACTGTATCCCATTGTGTGTATGTATGTGTGTATGAAAGAAGGCCCAGATTATTAAAATTCTGCTTGATTTCCATTGGTTTTATAATTAAGGTTCCATTCACATTTGTGCGACTTCAAAGATACACAATTTTCGGTGCTACTTTGGAATGGGACTTGGATGCAAGTTTACACTATCTGGCACTCTTGCTTAGATCCAAATGGGTGGCACTGAAAACAATGGGCTGCAACTTTTCACGTGATTTTACAGCAGCGAGTATAGACTGTGTGCTCAGCACACAGAGAGGAGACTCATATAAGGCTTGTTTTTACTGACATTATTATGAGTGTATCAAGGGCAGACTGGCAACTCATGGGGCCCCCGGGCAATAGGGGATCATGGGGCCCCTGTGTTCTTGCCCAAAAACAAAAAAGCCTATGAAAAAGGTACTAGGGGCATCTCATGGGGCCCCCTACTGACCCCAGGCCCTCGGGCAGTGCCCGAGTTTCCAAATGGTCAGTCCGCCCCTGAGTGTATAGAATTCTGATTGCAAATAAGAGGTGTATCAAGGATAAGGCACTATGTTTCTCTTTCTTCCATGTATACTAACCATGGAGAGATAAGGAGAAAGAGAGAGATGGAAAGATCTCTTTATCCTGCAGCAGATAGAGGGAGAGATCCATGCAACTTAATCTGTACTAAGGGAGGAGACCATTAAGAGAAACCCTGGTGGATGAGATACAGAATTACATCTGATCAACTTGTATAACATGAATGCAGAGGAGAAGACCAATCCTATTATATAACACAAAGCTGTGGTTGCCTAATCGCAAGTTAGGCTTCCATTGAGGTGAGTGCATATTGATATTCAAATTCAGAGGGAACATTTGCACGAAAAACCATTAGTTGGAATATATGAATTGACTTTGGGACTATCACTTTTTTAATATATATATTTATTTAATATTTTTTTATGAATATTGATATATATATATATATATATATATATATATAATATTTTTTTAATGAATATTAATTAATCATAAATTAAATATCAATATTATTGTGATTTGCCCAAAAGATTAATAAAAATTAAGTATTCTTAGTCATTTCAATGATCATTTTATGGAGCGCGACACAATTGCACTTCTGCTTGATTTCCATTTGTTTTATAATTAAGGTTCCATTCACATTTGTGTGACTTCAAAGTCACACAATTTTCAGTGTGACTTTGGAATGCGACTTTGATGCAAGTTTACACTCTCTGGCACTCTTGCATAGATCCAAATGGGTGGCACTGAAAACAATGGGCTGCAACTTTTCATGCGATTTTATGGGGTTTATTTACTAAAGCTGGAGAGTGCAAAATCAGGCTCACTTCTGCATAGAAACCAATCAGCGGCCAGGTTTTATTGCCAAAGCTTAATTGACCAAGCTGATGTTGGAAGCTGATTGGTTTTTATGAAGAAGTGAGCCTGATTTTACACTCTCCAGCTTTACTAAATAAACCCCTATGTATGCAAAGTCTCATGACAAATCACACAAGTATGAACAGAGCCTGACAGAAAGTTGCACCTGGCTGTAATTCATTAATAGTTACTACTTAAAAAAAAGAAAGGTAAGCAATCAATGAATCACTATTTTGAAATCAGCACAAATGTATGCAAAGTGTATTAAACCAAATGGATAACTGTATTTCCAACAGCTGAAGGTTGATCTTGAATATCCAGCACCTAGCATGTTTTCAAAAGGACATTGTGGGGGTTATTTACTAAAAGTGGAGAGGAAAAAGTCTGTGCAACTCTGCATAGAAACCAATCAGCTTCCAGGTTTTATTGCCAAAGCTCAATTGAACAAGCTGAGGTTAGAAGCTGATTGGCTAGCATACACAGCTGCATCAGATTCTGAGTGCACCAACTTCAGCAAATCTCCTCCTTAGTGTCAAAGACGATGCACAGTTGAACACACTGGGATTGATTTTCTACCAAATTGGCAGTTAACTTTGCAAGAGAAGTTGCACTTTGCAAGGGAGTTTTTCTCAGATCTTAGTGAATGAGGTGAAGCTAACTTTCATCAATCTATCATGGACAAGCAAAAATGCTGTTTTTTTAAGTATTTTTTGCAAAATGAAATTTCACTACGTTTACTGAGATCTGGGGACAATTGTTTTTGTAAAGTACAACTTCCCTTGCAAAGTGAACAGTCTATTTGCTGTTAGTAAATCAATCATATTGTAAGGATCCCTGAGAAATCTAAAGCATGTTTTTGGAGAATGCATCATGACCAACCTGCATTTGATGGGCAGCAGATTGATTTTTCATTTGTTCTGGCCTAAAGAAAATACAGTTTTTGTAAGGCATTGCAACAGAAAAAAGATTGAGGACTTTGAAAATGGACATTCTACCAAGCTTTGGTATTCATTAGTGGCAACACAATCTGGTTCTTCAAAATGCACCCTGAAAGACATTGTTTTGTTATGAAAAAGAGGGGTTGTATTAAATGTCAATGTTTTTTAAAAGTGCTTGCCATTAAAAATCTATATATTTCATTTAGAATGCATTGAGTATGATGATGAATACATTGTATATTTTGAACTCTTGAATAGGCCCTGGAAGAAGGTCACCACAAAAATGTATGGTAGAGTGCTATTGGTAGAACAGACTTTGTGTATCTCTTTTGCCAAACAAACACTACTTTCCCTTTTTCCTTTTCCCTGTGGCTCCAGAATAGAGCTAGGCACTGAGACTATGTAATGTCAGTTCATGTGCATTTATTTATTTATTTACACTTTGTTGCTATTAAAGGGGGTGCCATATCCTTGAAACACTGTTCCTACTGTGAAAGATTATTATGGAAAACTTGTGCGCTGTCACAAATATCAATAAGGGAATAAAAAATAATACAAATAATACAAAACAAACTAATAGGATGCTGCCAACACAATAAGTGTTCCCAGCACTAATCAATGAATAAAATACCTGCATATGTGTAGCGTTTCCCCTGCAATATCAAACAGTGTCATACAAGTAGATCACATATAAAGTGCCCTATAATCAAAAAATCACAACTCATTAAATAATACCCTCTCATCCACCATAAATAAGATCAGTGATGAATGAGATCAATAATTAGCAAAAAGCAGTCCATATCCAAAGTCCATATCCAAAGTCCATATCACACTTTTCTTTTTTGTGTGTGTAACCGCAAACCCCAGTGCTGTAAACTTAACTTTAGATTAGACTACAACGGTCTAATGATGCTTTATTTAGCAAGTTCAAAGTTCCAGATGCAGCTGCTTAATTCCCTGATCTTCAAATCATTTACCAGCAAATGATCTAAATGCTCGAAACCACATAACTTCAACCATAGTGTAGTAAAATCAGCAAGAACATATATTTAAAAGAAACCCAAAACACTCACATTTCACCAATGGTAACTGGGCATATTCACATACACTTTGACAAGCCGGGAGAAGACCCATTCAACAGTATCCTCCATCAATCAATGTCAACCACTGACTACTTCCTTACACGTTACGCAACGCCCCACGTGGCTTCATTAGGGGATCATCATCTGGTGATGTTGATTGATGTAGGATGCTGGTGAAGGGATTTTAGCCTGGCTTGTCAAAGTGTATATAAGAAAATGCCCAATTACCGTTGGTGAAATGTGAGTGTATTGAGTTTCTTTTATATAAACATTCTTGCTGATTTTACTACACTGTGGTCAAAATTATGTGGTTTTGAGCATCTAGATCATTTTCTGGTGAACGGTTCAAAGATTGGGGAATTAAGCAGCTGCAACAATTTCTACTGCATCACTCCTCACTCCCATCCCGGACATATCGTAAATCACTTGCCATGCACATAGTTAACGCCGCAAAACAATGTGTCCCAGTCCACTGGCGCTCAACAAATATTCCCACTATCCGTGAATGGTTTGCGAGGATCAATAGAACTGAGGAAATGGAGGAACTGATCTCTGTTGCCAAGGAACATCCCGAGAGATTCAGGGGAACTTGGGCCTGTTGGAAGCATTTTAAAACCACCCCTACCTACCACCTACTAATGCAGCAATGATTGTCTAGACCTATTCTGACACTGGGGAATGTTCTCTGTTCTGAGATACCTCTCGATCTATGCCTAGATATACCTTTGTCCTTTACCAAGGCTTGCTCCTTTGGAACTTGTATCCGCATATTACCCGGTTGACTGTCTAGATTCGCACCATGGATTCAACTATAAGCTGATATTTCTATTGTGATGCATTTCACATGTTGAAAGCCACCTACCCGCAACAATATACTCCTTTTTTCCGTTTTATCATACCATAAGCCCTTCCCTCCCCTCCCTACCCCCCCCCCCTTTTTTTTCTCTCTCTCTTTCTTCCTTCTCCCTTTCTATATACTTACGTTATCACCAAGTTACTCTACTTAATAACTAACCCTCTTTCTACCTGATCTTTAGCTCTTGCCTGTGTTTTACTCTTATCTTCGTACCATAACCAGTACAGAATGCTGTACCTCAAACAGACGTATTACGTTCCATAACACTTACATTTCCAATTCTTGGACACGTGAAACGGATCTAAGGTTTCCATAGATGCTGTTCATATTCGATATCACACACTTCACACTTCCCTGACAGAAAATTCTGCTCAACGTTCAAAAGACAATATATCTCCTAACTCATTTCTTATTTGTGGTATAATTCCTGGATTGTAATATTATGTTGACTAAATGTTTGACAACGTTATGTTTTGTATTGCCTGTTATGCTTTGACCCATCTGCGACACGGGAGTCGACATACAGTAATCTGTCAGGTTTTGGATTCACGTCTGTATATGTATTGTTATGCCTGCTTTCTTCTAATAAAAATCTTTTTTGGAAAAAAAAAAATAAGCAGCTGCATCTGTAAATTGTTTCTTGCTGAATAAAGCGCAATTAGACTATTCTGGTCTAATCTAAAGGTGAGAGTCCACCATGAGCACAGCGGGTGTATGCACTTCTTAAAGAAGAGTTACGTTTACAGCACTGGGGTATGTGGTTGGACACATACTGTAAGAATGAAAAGTGTGATATGGACTTTGGATATGGACTGCACTTTGCTAATTATTTGATCTATTTTATCACTGATCTTATTTATGGAGGATGAGAGGGTTTATTATTTAATGAGTTGTGGTTTTGATTACAGAGCACTTTATATGTGATCTGCTTGCATGACACTGTTTGATATTACTGGGGCAGTGCTACACATACACAGTTATTTTAATTTAAATTTTTCTAATCCCACCACCCACCAATTCCTCATACTTTACCCCAAAACTCCTTGAGTTAATTTTTTAGTGTAAAGCTTGAATATGGTATGTGAGAAACTAAAGACATTGTTGGATAAAATTGATCAGGTTGTTCTTTATTCATATTTGATTCCCTTCTAAATTGGCATACCTCTAAACAGTATAATTAACAATGTTTGTGCTTCCATTCCCCTGTTTTTTGTCACATCATTATATTGTAAAGTCCAATGCACACAATCTTGTTTAAAAAAACTGTGCAGTATCCTGCTATTAAATAGGAAACGACTTAAGGTATAATGACTCAAACAGGATGCATGAAGGTCAGCAAGGCATAGTTTAATACAAAGAGCCAACAAAACAAATTCAGTATGGTGGTCAGGTCCCAGCAATCAAAGAAACAACCTTGTGCTCAGTGGTGCCCAGTGAAGCATGGAATGATACAGTTTACACATTTTTTCTATTCATTGTATGTTGTCTAAAAACCATGCTACACATATTAAAGCAACATGTAGCTGTAAAGAGGATCATTAGCTCGCATTTGTAATTGTGTTCCTCTTTTTATTTAAATTACCTGAACTACAATGCTAAATACCAAAAGGATGTTATACAGGCTACAAAAACAGATGTAAGACAAATAAATGTTTAGGAAGTAAAACATTTTTCGTATTCATGTTTTATGGTGTTCCCTCATGGATATATTTGCAGGTGTCTACTTACACTTTACCATTTTTGTTTATAATATGAGGTAAGGGTCTTTTTTCATATGGTGCAATCATGAGTAGCACAAACATTTTTGCTTAACCACTTGGCCTCCAGAAAGTTTTACTTCCTTTATGACAAAGTCATTTTTTATTATTCAGCATTGTGCTACTTTAACTGCCAATTGCATGGCCATGCAACACTCTACCCAAATTTCTATCATTTTTTCATACAAATAGAGCTTTCTTTTGGTGGTATATGATCACCACTGAGTTTTTTATTTTGTATGCCCCAAAATGTGAAAAAAACACATTTTCTACTTTCTGTTATAAAACATATCCAATAGGAAATAGCGTGACAGGTAATATGGTACTGGCTGGGAGGTACACTAACTAACTGAAACTGACAGCAATAGTGACACTAATACAGTGATCAGTGTCAATACTGTACACTGTTACTGTACTAATGATGCTGGCTAGGATGGGGTTAACATCTAGGGGCAATCAAGTAGTTAACTGTGTGCCAACAATATATAATGTGTGTAATATGTGCTGCTTTTACTTTACTAAATGGCTGTTTTTCTCCCTGCTTTTCAGGTAAAAGAAACAGCCAGATTGTTGTTCCCTGTACACAGAGTTCTGTGAGGTAAATGGAGCAAAAGATGCGTCTTAGACTGTTCAGACTGGTGGGGTCCAGTGAGAGCTTTTTAAGTATGAGGGTGACCAGTGCCATTTTGTTTACATAGAGGGAGGAAAATATGCCAGTACTGAGTGTTTGCATGGGGGGAGGGAAAGATGCCAGTGCAAGAGGGAGAGGTTGAGGATTTGAGTAAGATGTGGGAAGAGAGCCCAAGAAGCAGATAGTGTGGTGGGCGCCAGTGAACGGTTTTGAAATTTTTAGCTCCCATGCTGTCTGTCTGTTCTGTTAAAACTGCCAAATATACAGCAGACACACTTGGGTCTGGTAGTGAACAATTGCTACTAATACTAACACTGGGGATTTTTTTCTTCCCTCTATTGATACCAGGGATTTTTTTTCCAACCATTGACACTGGGGCAACTTCTTCTTCCTCTTATGGAGAGGAATTTTTCTCTGACCAATGACACTAGGGTAATATTTTTCCCCTGCTATACCGAAGTTTCTTTCCTCACACTGACAGGCTCTGGCAAGTTTTCTCCAACTAATGCTAAGATATGTATCCCTCCAACAAACATGGTGGCATTTTTTCTTCCCACTGACCCCTGAAACCAAGACATTCTTTTTCACTCTGACACCAAGGCATACTTGGAGGGAAAGGATATTGGGGCATCCTTTATTTTAAAAGGGCATCTAAATTTCAGTATAAGCCCCCCATTTTGGGGGAATAGATGTGGCAAAGAGGACCTTTTCACTCAACCTTGGAACAAAGTAACATTTAGGGATGGGGTAGATTAACTTTTACAGGCTTCATTCTCACTGTCCTGCCTTTCGCGGCTTATCAGGTTGCATGCCTGGATGAGGGCCTGATTGGAATATTAAGGGAAGACCCATGCCTTTTATTTAATAATTTTTCCCCTTCATAGATCCACCATGCACTGAGCCAGGGATGTAGGGATGAGGCCCTTGTGCCCCCTCCTTTTGCTGTCTAATCAGGCTGCATATCTGGAAAAGTGTCTGGTTTGGATTGGGGGGGAGGGTCCTACACTTTTTTTCCTTTGAGAGGTACCAACACCTTTTTTCTTAAAAGGACAGTGCTCGTTTTTGTAAACATTGTGTACTGTCTTTTAAAGAAATACAAATGGGGTAGTGTTAAATAATGAGTTTATGTGAAATCTCCATTAAAGATGTAAATAATATAGTCAGAAGTATATTTTTTTTAGATGGAAATATATAGCATTTAAACCATTGAGTGTTTTGCAGGATCAAACTATTCCTAGCTTCCATACTGGTGTGAATGTATATAGTTTTCCACTATATATGTTCTCATCTTTGTTGTCACTATTCACATCTCACATGAGTTGTTAACATCAGCCTTCTTTGAATCCTCCAATCAGGCTGCACCCAATATACATTTGCTAGGTACAGTGACCAATTAGGGAGCATTATATTAGCCACAGTACAGAAAGGAAATTAGAATATAATGCTTTGTCATCAAGTTGTGGGTTTCTTTGTGTTGGGACACACAGCAGCCAGCATCACCTGAAGTTGAGAGGTAAACTAACTCTCACTTGTTTTGTACATTGTATTGTAAATATGGTTTTGTGGGTAATTTGTAAATATTGTATCAAGTCAAGGGATTTAAACTGCACATTGCGTTGTAATACTGTTTAGCGTCATCACTGATGTGACATGTGAGCACCATTCTACTCCACTGGATGGTGGATTGTTCAGCCCATGGTAATCACATTACTTACATCTGTAGATCATTTTGAGGTACCTCCTAGGAAAGAAATTTAAAAAAATAAATTCAGAAAACTGTTAAATGAACATGGGCAAACAAGATTTAAGTAAGGTGTTTGGATACTGGAACTTGGGTTAAAGAACTGCAGAGGTGTAAATTGTTCCTATATTAGAATATTGAAAACATAGCTTCTATTGTAAATGTGCACATGCAAGCATTTTGTAGCATAGAAAGGAGTGAACACAGCATCATGATCAGACCTGGGGTTCTGAGTAACCTACTTCAATTTGCTTTCCTTTTGTGGTGTATTTGATAAGTTGTCACTATTATGTCTTTGTGATGTCATCATATACTGGTCTTTCTATAAAGACCCTGTGCAGTACCTCAGTATAGACTTTTTGAGATGATGAATATGTCGATTCTTGTCAACCAGAATTAGAGGAGACATTGGAACTGTAGATTGTCAATAACTCTTTCAATGAAAGCCTGATCAAACACAGATGTTTCTAACTATATCATAGTTCAGCTTTGGTCACATACCTTTTAGACTGATTACTTTGTTCAATTCTGAAGCCCATTCCCACATAAAACAAAGTCTATCCTCACTTGGCCTATGAACTTTACCTTGGGGATATGCACAAGATCTCTTGTCTCTTTATGAACTATCCTCTCTCGCCATCCTATGAAGATGGTATCAGGTTTGGATATCTAATGTCCTTTTTACCAGGATTAGCCCCCTCACCTCGCTTTTTGATTGGCCTCATCACTTTAGCTTAGAAGTTATATTTGCTCTTCTTGGTCCCAAGCCAGCCATATGATCAACCCATTTACAGGCTTATTAACTTCATCTCCCTCTTTGATGGTACAACTGGCACAACTTTTGAGCATTATCAGTTGTTTCTCTTTTGTTTAAAAACCCATTCCATGACTTTGATATATAGATAACTCACACGTTTTGAAAAGCTGTACATCCTCTTGGAACCATACCATCATATATTTTACTTCAGGCAATTTTTTTGAGGCAAAATTTAGTGACATTTACAACTGCATGAAACCAAAATCTCAGCTATGACGATATATTCCCCCCAAGGACAGGCAAACAGGCTTTATTTTGCACAGAAACACTCCATTTCCAGCTATATTCAAGAAAAGAATTATATAGTTGTGTTTATTATAGATCTAGTCTAAATATTGCATATTTCCTTCAATTTTGGATTTGTGCTGGAGATGCAGAAAGGTTAGGGGTACCTATTTTAACATATGGTGCTACTGTTCTATGATTCAGCCTTTTTGGAATGCAATCTTTGAAGTATATGGTGAATTCATATATCCTTCCCCAGAATAGACTATAATTTCTCAATACCTTTGGATATTAATATAGATAGTAATGTTTCTACACAATTACTTTGTCACTTAGATGTTAATATAGTTAGTAATGTTTATATACATTTACTTTGCCACTTAGATGTCCCCCAGGTCAGGCCTACTCAATTTTCCTTTTGTTCTTCTTTTAGTCTTATTTTTTCTTTGGGTTTCTGGTTACTCTATCTCAGTCCAGATTCTTTGGTTCTACTACAATGACAATTTAACAGTGATTCATGACAATTGATATGTTTGTGCTAGGTATACCTTCAGTCTACACTCCATTTAGGCTTATCTAGAGGCTCCAAGTTCATGCCAACTCATTAGCAGACATCACCAGTTGCAACAACATCCTTTTCCTTCAAGAGAGGCACCCAGCTCCCACACACGAGATTCCAGTGCAAAAGCCATGCAGACACCTCCAGTAGGATCCTCTTCTGGGTCTTCATTCTGTTTATAATCTTCTGTAGAGTCCATCAACCTACATGAGGCTCCACCCTTCCTCCAGGTAGGGTTAGCAGCAACAGGCCTAAACTCCAGGCCTAACCACATCCAGGTCCCTTTAGGGATATATCGCACCAACAATTTACAGAGTACTCTAAATATTGTACAATCACATCAGTGCCCTGAAGAAAGCATTCTGCACAATCTAATGTCCCTATGTCACATGCATACACATACTAGGGTCAGATTAGACTGGAGCAAATTAACCTACCAGCATATATTTTGGAGTGTGGGAGGAAACCAACACAAGTGCAAAGAGAACATACAAACTTCATAAAGTAGTGCCATGGTTGGGATTAAAACCAAGGACACCAGTGCTAAAAGGCAGAATTGCTAACCACTGATCCACTGTGCTGTCCAGTATCTTGATTATTATCCACTCTATGCACCCATTATCTTTATAATAGTGTAGCCACCCTGCTATAAGCAGGAGTGTCTCCAGTCTGGCTGTTTGTTCTCTCTTTTGTCCGTAGGTGACAATGTCACCTCTGGTATATGTGTGAAATCATATAGTAAACCTGGATTAGGAATATGCATATCTTTTCCCAGCCCACCATTAGGAGTTACTTTTGCCAGTGGTGTATTATGGAAAAAGGTATACATATTTGGGGCTGGCTGATGCAAGCTCTTCCCCCAGGCTATGGTCTGTGCTGGAGCTGTTTCTGTAAACCCATCTGGGCCAATACCTGTTAGAAATAAACGTAAATACTGAGTTTACTAACTGCATGTTTGTTGTGGGCCAACAACTCACAATGTATCAAGTCTCAATAGTCAAGGTCCAAAGAACTAGTATTTTAAGAAGGATATCAGCAATCACAGTTTTTTTTGGACATACTCCTTTAATTGGATAATTTTGGATGGAGCCACCTGTTTTATAGGAAGACAGAAAGATGTCTAGAGATAGATGGCTAGATAGATAGATAGATAGATAGATAGATAGATAGATTTGTTTTAATTCAACAGGAGAAGGAAATGCACAACATATTTACATACGGTGACAGGTCAGCTGTGCAAGTCCTTTAAGTGTCGTAATAGAGCTTGAAGCATTCATTGTATGTCCCAGAAATACCTTAACCATAGACATTACAATGTAGCAGTGAGTGAATGAATTATAGGGCAATTTCATGGTACATGAAATGGAGTTTGTATAAAAATTGCCTGTTTTTAAATTGATAGTGTGGGTCAGGTAGCAACAATCCCAATTGGATGCTTTTATGTTCCCTCAATATGAACAGTAATTCTGACTAGCCATGTCGAAAGCAAATCTATAGCAGTTTTCCATTTTGTCAGTTTAGTAAATGTCACTTTGGAAACTGCTCAGGAAAAGCACTTGTTTTCATTGCAGTGTGACAGGCAGACTTTGTAGTGCATCACTGGGGATATGTTCTGAATAGCAAATGTAAAAGTACTAACACTGATTATGCGTCCCAGTATAGTGTAACATATGTTCTCCTATAAATCCTCAAGCAGGATCTTTTCCTGCAGGTTGCTTTTTCTCAGGTCGGCATACGTTAACACACTTGCTGAATTTGTCATTAATAGTTATTTAGCATGAATACTTTTTCTGGCAAAGGGTTTGTTGTAAAAAATGAAATCATCAGGTTATTTTTGACACTAATCTCTTTTTACCATATCATACTTGCAAAATGACTACTTGCAGCCAGCAGGGATAAACATTGGTTGCAGAATTTCAAGAAACAGGGCACAAAGCCACTTGATTGTGAATAGACTGCTTTTGTGACATATCAGTCTTCATTTTCTTTCCATAATATAGGCAATGCTATATTAACTTATTGGGGATGAGGGGAACAACAGAGACATTTCCATACTTCTTATGTTTGAATGCTTTAATGTTCAGTGACAAAATATACTGTAAAGAGACCCAGTGTAAAGAACCGCTTTTGCTCGGGCACGACTGTATCTCCGTTTCTTGCAGGAAAAAGGTACAGGCATCTTTTAAAAAATGCAGAAGTAGGGAAACCACATTGTCTTTTTGACTATGAGATTTCTCTGTGGTTCCTGCAAATGCACTGCTTGCTGAGATGCGTGGGGGTGCCTTTCAGAATAAATTGCAGACCCTCAAGTCTCGTAAGTGCAGTGCAGTTTGACTGCGGGTGGTTGCGGTGCGGAAACAGGTGCAATTCCTGCACTCACAACCAACCTGCAGACTGCAAGCAGGTGTGAGCCGAGTCTAAGTGTGTGTTTGTGTTTGAGGGATGAGATCAGCCTGGGAATGCTTTTGAACAAGTGTATGCAGTGATTGCTCCCTCTCATTAGCCTGTAACGTCCATTCATCTGCCCTTTTGGATACTCACCAGACACTCTTTTCATCTCTCTTGGTTGAAGAGACATTGTGCATATGTTACTTGTGCTGCAAAAACTGTCATCCATGACAAAAGAGAAGAAATATCTAAGGCACTTCTATAACTAAAAAGGCTGGACCACTTAGTTCAAACTTTTCTTTCACTGTCAGTTTTAACTCTTCACGAGCTTGTTGGGGATCTTATTATAGCTGCAAACTCTTTCTCAGAGAGCCTCAACACATACTTTACTTCACTCCTCCCTTACATCTAGGATATTTAATTTTCCTTTATGTTACCATAGAGTTGCCAGAGACACGGTATTGATCTGTCATGAATTCTACTTTTTTTTAAGTTGTGAAACAAATATGTATTGTCTCCAGTATTAGAAAGATCTTGGATTTGTGATCCCAAACAGAAATATGGTATATCTAAAATGTAGTAGAAGCAGAAGATAAGGTAACAATAGTTTCCAGAACATATCATCACACACTTTCAATGAATAGTTATAAGACTGGTCATCTGTTTCTTATGTCCCAAAGGCAGGAGACAGGAGATAAACTGTTCAATAGTAAAGACAGGCCTATCTTTCTACTAGAAAAAAAGGAAAGACCACCCTACTCTTCCATTACCATTACTTCTTAAGATGAAAGCCCACCTCCACCCCTAGCATCTCTTGCATGGAGATTTCCCCTAGGCTCACACCCTGGCATACTTATAGTGGTTGCAAACCCTTACATATACACTATATTGCCAAAAGGATTGGGACACTCCTCCAAATCATTGGATTCAGCTGTTCCAATCACCTCCATGGCCACAGGTGTATAAAATCAAGCACCTAGGCAGGCAGACTGCTTCTGCAAACATTTGTGAATGAATGGGCCACTCTCAGTAGCTCAGTGAATTCAAGCATGGTACCTTGATAGGTTGCCATCTGTGCAATAAGTCCATCCATGAAATTTCCTTGCTACTAAATATTACATGATCAACTGTTCATGGTATTATAACAAAGTGGAAGCAACTGGGAACAACAGCAACTCAACCACGAAGTGGTAGGCCATATAAAATGACAGAGCAGGGCCAGCACATGCTGAAGCGCACAGTGCGCAGAAGTTGCCAACTGTCTGCAGAGTCAATAGCTAAAGACCCCCAAACTTCATGTGGCCTTCAGATTAGCACAACAACAATGTGTAGAGAGCTTCATGGAATGGGTTTCCATGGCTGAGCAGCTGCATCCAAGCTTCACATCACCAAGTGCAATGCAAATCATCAGATGCAATGGTGTAAAGCACCCTGTCACTGGACTCTAGAGCATTAGAGACATGTTTTCTGGAGTGATGAATCACACTTCTCTGTCTGGAAATCTGATGGACTTGTTTGGGTTTGGCAGTTGCCAGGAGAATGGTACCAACATGACTGTGCACCAGTGCACAAAGCAAGGTCCATAAAGACATAGATGAGAGAGTTTTTTGGGGTGGAGGAACTTGACTGGCCACTGGGATGGATTAGAGCTGAGACTGTGAGCCAGGCTTTCTTGCCCTCACAAATGTGCTTCTGGAAGAGTGGTCAAACATTCCCATAGGCACACTCCTAAACCTTGTGGAAAGCTTTCCCAGAAGAGCTGAAGCTATTATAACTGCAAAGAGTGGGCCAACTCAATATTGAACCCTACAGACTAAGAATGGGATGCCATTAAGTTCATGTACGTGTAAAGGCGGGTGTCCCAATACTTTTGGTAATATAGTGTATACTAAGTGTAGAGAATGATCTCGGGTGATACACAGAGATGAAACAAATCCCCCTACATAAGTTGTACCTATTTATCTACAGCCACCTGTTCCCTACATCGATTGAAAGTCCACAATTTATATAGGATCACTCAGCTTTGAAAAACAGGTGTGGGGAGCTGAAGTTACACTTTTAGAGGTCAGTGAGGAAAGCTCTTAGAGTCGATTGAAGGGAGGGACACACACCCCTTCACACAGCACACATGAACAGAGTCAATCACAGGCCGTCACCATTTTGCGCTTGGTTTCAGGAAAACCTGTCAAAAGTGACTCATGAGGCAGCAGACAGAAATTACACTTAGGGGTTGATTTACTAAAACTGTAAAGTGCAAAATCGGGTGCAGCTCTGCATAGAAACAGAAATCAGTTTCCAGGTTGTTTTGTCAAAGCTTAATTGAACAAGTTGAGGTTAGAAGCCACCATGCACAGCTGCACCAGATTTTGCATTCTTCAGTCTTGGTAAATCAACCCCTTATTGTTCTTAATTGAGACAAGTACGGGGGCAGACTGACAACTCATGGGGCCCCCAGGCAGTAGGGGATCATGGGGCTCCTGTGTCCTTGCCCAAACTCAAAAAGCCTATGAAAAAGGTACCAGGGGCTTCTCATGGGGCCCCTACTGACCCCAGGCCCTCGGGCAGTGCCTGAGGTTCCAAATGCTCAGTCTGCCCCTGGACAAGTACACACTATAGAGGGATAGTTCATATCTCACGTCTGAGGTTTACAATCACTTTAAGAAAAAGACATGGGAAAATGGGAAAAATTCAGGAGAAAATACAAACTCAGTATTTGTAAGACCTGACCACTGTATTTATTGCAAATATTTATATACCATATCCACTTTACAGAGGCTCTGCAGCCACTGACACATACATATCTTTGTATCTTCAAAACTTTATAGGTATGAAACTGTCATACTTTTTTGTAATAAAGTAATAAAGTAAACTGTACTTTATTGTTGTGTATGTGCACTCTGATAACATTCTAGCCTGATAGGTTCAGTCCTTCTGTCACTTCCAGTCAGTCATTTTCAGGAATGAGTGTATTATATAGAACTCTCTTTTGTATTTTTTTATTGAATCAAATTATGGAAGAGAGTCGCCTACATGGGTTTTCTATGTGAACTGTAGTGTCTGAACAGTTGCATTGAATGTCTTATCACTATTGGCTATATGACTTAGCTGTAAACATCTTATTTTGGGGAGACACCAATCTTTGTGCTAGAGCAATGTCATTTTACAGAGTTCCTTTTGACACTCTTACAATGTCACTGAATTGCGGTAAAGGTTATCTTAAACTCATGCTGTGGAAAAGTGATGTGTCTGCTGCCAGTTGCTTTATAGTTATAACATATCATCCAGCACATGTGAATTGAGTATGGCAGTTTATCTGGAACATTGTGGTGACTTGTGCGTAACATTTTTAGAAATGTTGCTTCAGTAGAAATTTTTTACTGAAAATTTTCTGAAAACCCTAGTAAGTTTGAGCACCATTGAAAACTGGAAACCCTTCTTGTAATATACCACTCTTCTGCCAAAACGACAGTGCTTGCCCTCTGGTAACTTGTCAACCCCATTCCAGCATTTTGTCTATCACTCTTCCCATCAACAAATAAAATCTTGCTATTTTTTTTAACCATTTTATTTTGTTTTAATACAAGTGCAAAGCACACAACAAAAGATTATACATACCATTATGCAGCAGGGACAAATGATCTGTTATAAGCTATTCCACCATTATGCAATATTGTTGCCTCTTTTTTTTTTTTTAAATGGTATAACATTGTAAAGTGGTTCTAAAGGCTGAAGATGAAAAATCTTCAGTGTGCAGCTCCCCCAGCAGCCCCCCTAATACTTACCTGAGCTCCCTCTTGATCCAGCGATGTGCACGAGAGCAGTGGCTCTCCCGGGACACTCTCCTCATTGTCTGAGCCATTATCTCCCACTGCTGTCAATCACAGTCAGTGAAAAGGAAGCGGGGGAGGGACTTACCCACACTCTGTGTGTCATATAGAAACACAGAGGTGGCTCAGGAGCAAGCACGCACACATGAGTGCTGCCAGATTAAGGGACATGCTCTAGGGGCAGGTGGCCAGAACCACCAGCAGGGAGATCCCAAAAGAGGAGGATCGGGGCTGCTTTGCGCAAAACTATTGCACAGAGCAGGTAAGTATGATGTGTTTATTATTTAAGAAAAAACAGAAAACAAGCCTTTAGAAACACTTTAAGTAAAAATCAAGGATAACATCCTGTGAGTAAATATCACGTGGTATGTGCCCTGGTAATTGAAACATCATTATAGAACAATATCATTTTTATTTTTTAAAAGGTAAAGGGATAGAGAGAAGAGTGAAAAAAGGAAAATAAGGGAGTAGTGATGAAAAGGAAGGAATGATCCCAATCTCTAATGCTCTTTGTAGTGTAAGCAAAAGCACCAATTTGGCTGATGAGTTTCCCAATTAATTTTAAATGGTTATAAAGGCTTAAGGGTTTTCTTTTACCTTAATGCCTTCTCTGAATTAAAGTAAAACATCTTCTGTACCACAGGATAACCTCCATCCCCCCCCATCCCTCATACTTGCCACCTCCCACTTGGCCGCACCATTGATTCACAGATCCCTGTGAATCAATGAACTACATGTACCTGTTTTTGCAAATGTGTGCAAACAAAACCCCCCAGGCTCAACTGCCCTCAGTCTATTTATTATGATACATGTGCTTCTACTATGGAGGCTCTCAAAATTTATAAAATTAGGAACTTTAGATTATTAGGGTGCTGTGAAGAGGCTCTGCAGCTTATGCGTGTATTTGCAAATGTGTGCAAGCTAAGCCCCTGTATTTAACGCAAACTGTAGACAGAACAATTAGGTTGGTTGCAAGCTGGTCGGTAAGTTGAGTTGGGAATTTTTCCTTTTATTGTTTGACATGTCACCCTTCCATGTGCTCCTTACTTTGGAGGCCAAATATAGACTGGGCAGTGGCCATTTGTTTGTGAAAGTGCCAACAGCCTTTTCAGCTGTCAGCTTGTAGTTTGTAATGAACTACTATGGTGCTGTTGAGCACTGGTAGTTTATTCATTCTTCCTGTAAGTGTAAAACTGTCTGCTCTTATGACATATGAGCAGACGGATTACACTGACAGTCTGCAGGAGACCTGCAGGGCACCAGTGATCTACTGATTGCTGGTGGAATGCTTTACAGGTTCCTAAAACAAAAAATAGTAAATGCACATTTTTTTACATACAAAAATGTGCATTTATTATTTTTTGTAGAAGGTGAACTTATCCTTTAAACATCATTTAGGCAGATTGAACAGTTCACAAATATGTCTTTCAAATGTGTTTTTAGGTGTTTGTTTACACTGAAACTTTAAGGCTATTATCATAGATAATAGTGTTACCACTCAGGAAAGAATATTGATATAGTGTATGGCCAATTTAATTCATTTAATGGCAAACATTCAGCTTTTAGCAGGAAAAAAATAACAGTGCCTTTGGAAAACATATCCAACCCAATATACCAACATCATTGAACAAATGCAAGAATTTTTAAGTAAGTGTATTAAAAGGATGATCTTTAACTCATAACCTTGAAAGACTCTTCAAGTACTTTGAGTACTTTGCTGCATTTCCTCAGTTATCATTTTATAAAATGAGAGATTATATGAACAGTGGCAATTCAAAAAGTCACACAATTGTTTGACCTTTATTGTACCTTGAAACTGAAATAAAGAGTTTTACTTGAATGACGATAACAGCGTTACATGTCTCTACATGAACCATTTGGGTGCAATGAGCTTGCCGATGCAATAAAAGATACAATCAATGAAGATGATATCATTAAGGATTATTATAATCACTGGAATTGCAGATCTAGAGCATATAGGATGTGAAAATTGTTGCAGTAGGCCCGTCTTTGAATTTCTTTATGCAATGATCCATTACAATGTAAGGTGAATTAGGGTAACCGTGCAACTCAACAGTAAGTAATTGGAAAATAAATTATATTGGATGTAACCAATTTGTAATTTCAGTCTATCTGCACATAATTTATCTATAAATAACATAAAGTGCATGTACATAAGTAAATGTGTACAGAACATATAATTTATGTGCTTATTTGCATTCTACAGCAGAAATTAGAGCATCTGTAGTAGCTTACCGAGATAAAATGAAATGTTACCTGTACACATCCGTGAAACAGTAGACTGATTAAATATAAATGATCATGCTTTTCCAAACATTCATTTGCAAGCATTATTTTCTACGTTGTTAATTGCCCACACTTATCTGAGAATAATTAAATTTTCTCCTTTGTGCATGCTTGTTCACTTATATAGTTTGTTATAATATTTTGTAAAAAAATATGTACCCACAAGAGACTAACTATTTTTGCAGTCAGTACAGTTTTGGAATGATGTAAAACTCCTAGCAGGACATCCTAGTGTTACTGCAGTCCCCTAAGTACCTGAACTTTGTTGTACAACTCTCATTTTTTCAATTGACTAATCATTCCACCCTGCAGCTACTTAAAGCAGAAATCCAGTCAAATATTAAAAGTGAATAACTCATTCAAATATCAAATAATAAATGCTGCAATACTCACTGTCAATCCAGGGCTCTCCTTGCAGTACTTTTTTCTGCCACTAGATATCCTCTGTTTTCTGAGTTGAACGTTACTAGCATCATTTAACCCACTTTCTTTGAGCCCAGGATGTCATTTGCCCCAATCTTGTTACTGTACAGGGAGGGAGAAGCAGTACAGTGAAGAACTCATATATATGTTGCTCAAATTTCAGCTCCTTTTAGCATGTTCTATATAAGCACACAAGTTGCTTTGCTCCCTGTGCTGCTTCTTCCTCTCACACTCTAAGCTCTGATGTGCAAGGACTGATACCAAGTCAAACTCAGGTACTTACATGGCTTGTATTTAAAAAAAAATACATTTAATTTGTATCTTTCATAACTGCCTAGAATTCAACTTTAATTTAAGTTAATGAGATAAGGAAAAATCTATTTGCACCAAGAAGAAAGTAGAATGGGATGAGATATTGTAGCAATAGGGATCTCTCCACTACAGCTTGTGCAATTGAGCCCAATGTAATATAATTCTCACTTCCTTGTTGTGAAAGAAAAAGCCCTGGACTGTCTTTAACCACTTGCCTATTAGGCACTTTCACCCCTTTCCTGCCCAGGTCAATTTTCAGCTTTCAGTGCTGTCGTACTATGAATGACTATTGCACAGTCATGCAACACTGTACCCACTGTACCCTGAAATTTGTATCATTTTTTGACACAAATGAAGCTTTATTTTGGTGATATTTAATCACCACTGGGGTTTTTTTTTTTGCTAAACAAAAACAAAAAAAAGACTAAACATTTGGGGAAAACATTTTTTTTCTTATTTTATGTTATAAAATTATTTAAATAAGTAAGTTTTCTCCTTTACTGATGTGCACTGATAGGTGGCACTTCTGGACAGCACTGATGGGCAGCACTGATAGGAGGCATTGATGGGCACTGATAAACAGTAATGATAGGCAGCAATGATGGACACTGATAGACAGCACTGATAGGTACTAATAGACTGCACTGATGAGGAGGCACTGACAGGCATCACTGATGGGCACTGACAGGCATCACTGATGGGCACTGAAAGGCTGTACTTATGGGCACTGGAAAGCAGCACTTATGGGCCTTGAAGGCAGCACTTATGGGCCTGGAAGGCAGCACTTATGGGCACTGATGGGGCTGCACTGATAATCAGGGGGACTAATGATCAGTGCCCTGATTATCAGTGTAGATGTCTCCTCTGAAGATTGCTCTTCATGCTAACAGCACACGAGGAGAGGAAAGTCGACAAGTGGCAGACTGCTGAAAACTGGCATTTCCTGTTTACATGTGATTGGACAGCTGATCACATAGTAAACAGCCTACGTCACCGGCTCTTAACCACTAATAGTGATCTAGGGACACAGCGCACCACTGATGGCAGTCCTCCTAGAACGAGAGCTTCCACCCATCCGTCATTTCTCAATACAACGGACGGGAGGCAGTTAAAAGGACAAAGTGAAAAAAAAACCATAATAAAAAGATATAAGCAATAAACTACAGATGCACAGATATTACACACAAAGCAACACATAAATAAATGTTTGACATGTAATTGAAACAGCTTCAATGAATCAGGAAACATTTCAGCATATTTAAATCTATGTCATAGTTATCAGCATTTTAATAAAACTTTAGGGAACTATTTGCATTCTGTTTTAAATGCAATTTTACATACTTCTAGGGACCAAATCTGTATGGAGAATAGGTTAACTTGCCACCTGGATAGGATCCAAAAATAGTTTAACACCCAAGGAAACCATTGAAGTAAGAACCAATTTGTCACACTAATGTGGAACAAGTTCCAAAGCAGGTTGCTCTCCCATATACCATTGACCATTGACAATCACTAGCTGATAGTGTCTCAACCAATATGTGCCCAAGCATTATCTTAAAGGACTGGTGCATGTATTGCTTCTCTTTTGGGTCACACATCACCATGCTAGCTACCAAGTCCCCTGTGTCCTCTAGTGACTTCTAGAGCCTGTCTCCAGAGAGATATATATATATATATGTATATATATTAAGAGAATGGTTGTTTTTGCACTACATCTTGAAGTTGTATAGTTGGAAATTCAGAGTAACAGTGCTGGAACTCCTAGACAACCCTCCAATGAGAAGCAAAATACAACTGGGGCCATACTTTCATATGAAAAGCTTTATACCTCACTACACCGGGCAGTTTTGGAGGTGCTGGTTTTTCTTTGGGTAATTGATTGTGTGGAACAGTTGGGATAGTGCATTTGCTGGCTTCATCCCTGTAGATCGCACTTTACCATTAGTTTCTTATCCAAACTTATGGACCATCTCTGTGGGACTCAAATCTTCTTAACCTCCCTGGCGGTATGATTATTTCCGATTTTTGGTGCTGAAAGCGGTACCATTATTTTGCATGGAAATATGTAGTTTTTTTATTGTAGGCTGTAATATTTAGGAATAACTCACTGAAATCTGTCTGAACAAGAATCTATTAAACATCCCGGGTATGATAAAATTTTAAACACAAAATCATAAATTATAATTTAATAAATAATCATAAAAAAAATAATAATATAATATTAATACATTTAATTCAATAATATAATCAAACCAAAAACACTGAAATTTGAAATATAGCGCCAAGTTCGCACATCACTGAGCAAAGTCGCAGAATCGTTTTCAGTGTCTGATGACGAATTTCCCCACAAATCATTATCACTCAATTCTGCAAGTGGTTCTGATTTACTATCGCTGTTCTCTAGCTGATCTAAACCGCTTTTGACCTAAAGGGACACTTTTTGGATGCCATGGACGTTTCTCAGTTTCCAGGCAGAAAGAACAGTAAAAATGCAGGCAGGGCGCAGGACAAAGCACTCGGGACAAAATGTATGTGAAATTGGTTGAGACAGCAACGTTTTACTATGTAAAATGTAAAAAAAAAAAAATGACATTATTTAAAATTTTTAAATTTCCCGCCGCCGGCGGCGCCCGTACGTCCCGACATCACAGGGACCGGAACACAGAAGCCGGATGCCGGCATCGGCCGAAGGAGATGGCCGGGGACGCTGCAGGGGACACGTCGTGGGAGCGCAGGGTAAGGTAAGTGAAGAACACATGCCGGAGCAGTGCCGCATGGTATTCCCGAGTGTAGCTCGGGGTTACCGTTTGTGGTACTGAAATGTTACCCCGAGCTACACTCGGGAATACCGCCAAGGAGGTTAAAACTAGACCTGAGAGGAGCTTACAATCTAATTGAATAGAAAACAATATTCAACACAAGGGATGGCTACTATGAAAATCTTGTAATGCCCTTTGGCCCATGTAAAGCTCCAGCACTTTTTCAATATTTTGGGAATGTGATCTTCCATGACTTTCTTTGTCTGTGTTGTCTATCTGTATGACAATTTTCATCTTTTCTCCAGATCTTCCTACACATAGACAGCAAACATTTCTCTCTCTAAAGGAAACCTTCCTTTCTGGCAGTGCTTTCTTGAGACCTGACATTACCAAACCTTTCTTCATTGCAGTTGATGCTCATCTGTAAGTGTTGGAGCAATCCTTTTCCAGTCCCCAGTGGAGCTAGATACTAGAGATGAGCGAATCGAACCAGGCGAAGTGGAATTCGTTTCGAATTTCAGGAAAAATTCGATTCGCGGCGAATCCGAATATTAGCATACTTCGGGTGCGCGAATCGGATTTTTCCCGATCAGCCGGCAAAAGTGTCCCTGCAGAGAGCTCCGCTATTTCTGACAGTTCTCTGACAGTTCCTTCACATGTACAACGGTTGAAACATTGTATCTATTTGTTTCCATTTAGGATACAGATGTTTTTATTCAGAAACAGATACAATGTTTCAACCGCTGTAAATGTGAAGGAACTGTCAGAGAACTGTCAGAAATAGCGGAGCTCTCTGCAGATACACTTTTTGCTGTACTGGAATACTTCTTCTTTTCATTCTTCTTTTCATTCTTCTCATTCTTCTTTTCATTCTTCTTTTCATTCTTCTTCTCATTCTTCTTTTCATTCTTCTTCTTCTTTTCATTCTTCTTTTCATTCTTCTCATTCTTCTTTTCTTCTTCATGAAAAGAAGAATGAGAAGAAGAATGAAAAGAAGAATGAAAAGAAGAATGAGAAGAATGAAAAGAAGAATGAAAAGAAGAAGAAGAATGAAAAGAAGAATGAGAAGAAGAATGAAAAGAAGAATGAGAAGAAGAATGAGAAGAATGAAAAGAAGAATGAGAAGAATGAAAAGAAGAATGAAAAGAAGAAGAAGAAGAATGAAAAGAAGAATGAAAAGAAGAAGAAGAATGAAAAGAAGAATGAGAAGAAGAATGAAAAGAAGAATGAAAAGAAGAATGAGAAGAATGAAAAGAAGAATGAAAAGAAGAAGAAGAATGAAAAGAAGAATGAAAAGAAGAATGAGAAGAAGAATGAGAAGAATGAAAAGAAGAATGAGAAGAATGAAAAGAAGAATGAAAAGAAGAAGAAGAAGAATGAAAAGAAGAAGAAGAATGAAAAGAAGAATGAAAAGAAGAAGAATCTTTTCATTATTCTCATTCTTCTTTTCATTCTTCTTTTCATTCTTCTTCTTCTTCTTTTCATTCTTCTTCTTCTTTTCATTCTTCTTTTCATTCTTCTTCTTCTTCTTTTCATTCTTCTTCTTCTTTTCATTCTTCTTTTCATTCTTCTTCTTCTTTTCATTCTTCTCATTCTTCTTTTCATTCTTCTTCTTCTTCTTTTCATTCTTCTTCTTCTTTTCATTCTTCTTCTTCTTCTTTTCATTCTTCTTTTCATTCTTCTTCTTCTTTTCATTCTTCTTCTTCTTCTTTTCATTCTTCTTTTCATTCTTCTCATTCTTCTTTTCATTCTTCTTTTCATTCTTCTTCTCATTCTTCTTTTCATTCTTCTTCTTTTCATTCTTCTTTTCATTCTTCTCATTCTTCTTTTCTTCTTCATGAAAAGAAGAATGAGAAGAAGAATGAAAAGAAGAATGAAAAGAAGAAGAAGAATGAATAGAAGAATGAGAAGAAGAATGAAAAGAAGAATGAAAAGAAGAATGAGAAGAATGAAAAGAAGAATAAAAAGAAGAAGAAGAATGAAAAGAAGAATGAGAAGAAGAATGAAAAGAAGAATGATCATCCTCATCCTTCTTCTTCTGAGGATGAGGATGAGGATGAAGAAGAAGAAGTAGGATTAAAATAAGAAGAATTCCAAGCCGGCAAAAAGTGTATCTGCAGAGCTCCGCTAAGTGTATCTGCAGAGCTCCGCTATTTCTGACAGTTCTCTGACATTCACATTTACAGCGGTTGAAACATTGTATCTATTTGTTTCCATTTATGGAAACAAATAGATACAATGTTTCAACCGCTGTAAATGTGAATGTCAGAGAACTGTCAGAAATAGCGGAGTTCTGCAGATACACTTAGCGGAGCTCTGCAGATACACTTTTTGCCGGCTTGGAATTCTTATTTTCATCCTACTTCTTCTTCTTCTTCATCCTCATCCTCATCCTCAGAAGAAGAAGAAGAGGATGAGGATGAAGAAGAAGTAGGATGAAAATAAGAAGAATTCCAAGCCGGGAAAAAGTGTATCTGTCAGAAATAGAGGAGCTCTGCAGATACACTTTTTGCCGGCTTGGAATTCTTCTTATTTTCATCCTACTTCTTCTTCTTCTTCTTCATCCTCATCCTCTTCTTCTTCTTCTGAGGATGAGGATGAGGATGAAGAAGAAGAAGAATAAGAAGAAGTAGGATGAAAATAAGAAGAATTCCAAGCCGGCAAAAAGTGTATCTGCAGAGCTCCGCTAAGTGTATCTGCAGAGCTCCGCTATTTCTGACAGTTCTCTGACATTCACATTTACAGCGGTTGAAACATTGTATCTATTTGTTTCCATTTATGGAAACAAATAGATACAATGTTTCAACCGCTGTAAATGTGAATGTCAGAGAACTGTCAGAAATAGAGGAGCTCTGCAGATACACTTTTGCCGGTTTGGAATTCTTCTTATTTTCATCCTACTTCTTCTTCTTCTTCTTCTTCATCCTCATCCTCTTCTTCTTCTTCTGAGGATGAGGATGAGGATGAAGAAGAAGAAGAAGAAGAAGAAGTAGGATGAAAATAAGAAGAATTCCAAGCCGGCAAAAAGTGTATCTGCAGAGCTCCGCTAAGTGTATCTGCAGAGCTCCGCTATTTCTGACAGTTCTCTGACATTCACATTTACAGCGGTTGAAACATTGTATCTATTTGTTTCCATTTATGGAAACAAATAGATACAATGTTTCAACCGCTGCAAATGTGAATGTCAGAGAACTGTCAGAAATAGAGGAGCTCTGCAAATACACTTTTTGCCGGCTTGGAATTCTTCTTATTTTCATCCTACTTCTTCTTCTTCTTCTTCTTCATCCTCATCCTCTTCTTCTTCTTCTGAGGATGAGGATGAAGAATAAGAAGAAGTAGGATGAAAATAAGAAGAATTCCAAGCCCGCAAAAAGTGTATCTGCAGAGCTCCGCTAAGTGTATCTGCAGAGCTCCGCTAAGAAATAGCGGAGCTCTGCAGATACACTTTTTGCCGGCTTGGAATTCTCCTTCTTCTCATCCTTCTTCTTCTTCTCATCCTTCTTCTTCTTCTCATCCTTCTCCTTCTTCTCATTCTTCTTCTTCTCATCCTTCTTCTTCTTCTCATCCTTCTCCTTCTTCTCATCCTTCTTCTTCTTCTCATCCTTCTTCTTCTTCTCATCCTTCTTCTTCTTCTCATCCTTCTCCTTCTTCTCATCCTTCTTCTTCTTCTCATCCTTCTTCTTCTCATCCTTCTCCTTCTTCTCATCCTTCTTCTCATCCTTCTCCTTCTTCTCATCCTTCTTCTCATCCTTCTCCTTCTTCTCATCCTTCTCCTTCTTCTCATCCTTCTCCTTCTCCTTCTTCTCATCCTTCTCCTTCTTCTCATCCTTCTCCTTCTTCTCATCCTTCTCCTTCTCCTTCTTCTCATCCTTCTCCTTCTTCTCATCCTTCTCCTTCTTCTCATCCTTCTCCTTCTCCTTCTTCTCATCCTTCTCCTTCTTCTCATCCTTCTCCTTCTTCTCATCCTTCTCCTTCTCCTTCTTCTCATCCTTCTCCTTCTCCTTCTCCTTCCTCATCTCCAAGGGCATTTAATTTAAAGGTACAGTGTTCTGCACTAATATAAAGGCTCTCTGAAGCCTAGAAACTCTTTTTATAAGTTAAATTCGCAGCGAATAAATTCGCATCGAATCGAATTTCTTTCTCAAATTCGGCGAATCAGCCGAATCGAATTTTTGAATAATTCGCTCATCTCTACTAGATACCATATGCCTTGTTTCTAAAAAGGTTTCTACAAATGAAAAAAATACTCCATTGGATGTGGCTTTACCTCTTGGAATGTTTGCCTTATCAGACCATGATCTACTCAGCTCAAAAAATCTGCAATATCTTCAGTCTGAATATTGCTTGAATGATTCTTATTTTTTTGCATGTTTGACTTTGTTATTACCCTCAAACCAAGGACTAACAGGGATGAGCTCAGTGTTCAGTTCGAATGTAAGCTCTGACCAAACACTATTCTGACATTCTTGGAAAGCTTCTGGCTGTCAATGTTTGCTAAGAAAACTGAAGGTGCATCACCCAGCCCATTTACTTACATAGCTGGGAATACCAGCTAATTGGCAGGGAATGGAGCAGTTTACATCTTTGCCAAAATAAGGTCACATGGCTATATTCGGGAAATGATGTCACCAGTTTCTGCCCCTTCCTTTATATAGCTGATAATCGTTTTGCGAGCTGTCATTCAGTTTTGTGTAGCATCAAGATCGGCAGTGTGTGTTTTTGTGGAGGGGGATGCACGCTCAATCCATCCAAGCAGGCTGCATGCTTATGGGTCTGGTATGTTTTTCCCAAATTACCATTTTTTTCGCAGGATGAACCCACTAAAATCCATATCAGACTCAGTGGGTCTGGTATGCATTTTGGAGGGATCTACGCAGTATTATTTTCATTCTTGCTGTAGGATGTTCTATCGCAAACGTGAAATTTATAAAGAAAAAGATTACACAGTTTAAATTGTTGGCAAATAAAAATTAATTGACAGCTCCTTAAGAGTCTGATATATATTGTGGGGGGACCTTTGGATGAATCTTTTTTTTAAGTACCTGATATGTATTTTGAGGTACCTTTTGGGGTCTGTGTGTAATTTTTTTTTTCTTTTACACAAAGAAGCCATCTATTAGGGTCACTGGTTCCCACAAAGTGTCAGTTAGTGTCAGATTGTCTGCTGCAATATCACAGTCACACTATAAGTCGCTGATAGTCCCCATCATTAGTATAAAAAAATAAACAAATAAACATTCCAGTATATATACCATAGTTTGTAGACGCTATAACTTTTGCATAAACCAATCAATATGTGGGTTTTGGGACTTTTTTACCAAAAATATGTAGCAGAATACACATTAGCCTAAATTTCTGTTTTTTTTATTGGATATGTTTTATAGCATAAAGTAAAAAATATAATTTTTTTTTTTCAAAATTGTCAGTCTTTTTTCATTTATTTCTAAAAAAAAAAAACCAGTGGAGATCAAATACCACCAAAAGAAAGCTCTATTTAGTGGGTAAAAAAATGTAATAAATTTCATTTTTGTACAGCATTGCATGACTGCACAATTGTCAGTTAAAGCAATGCAGTGCCAAATAGCAAAAATTAGCCTGGTCAGGAAAGGGAAAGGTCAGGAAATTTTTTTCTGGGGTTAAGAAAAGAAAATAGGACATGGGGACAAGATGGGGGTTAGGGAGAAGGTAGGGACAAGAAAAAGGGAGCAAAATAGAAGGGGAGACATAGAAGAGGATTGGAGGTTCTCTGGAAGCATGAGATGGAGGGAGAGGCACCTTCATATATTGAGCTCCAGAAGGGCTTTACCTTCATCTGAGAAAATGAACATATTCCAAAGCAACCTTGTTTTAAATTAATTTTTGTTCTTGTTTTGAGATGAAAGGATTATATTTTCCATTGCATTCCATTCTTGGGTGTTTGAAATCCATTGTGGGATGGAAGAGGGGTTAGGGTTTCTCCATCTGAGTGCAATGCAAGATTTGGCAGCAGTAAGGAGAGGGCATAGAACTGATTTCATATAAGTATTTGAATACTTAAGTATGGAATTCCTGAGGCGTGGAAGAAAAAGAAGGTGGGGTCCTCTAGGATGACAAAATCAATTAATTTTTGTGAGATCCTTTGCACTTCCCTCCAGAGGTATGTCAACTTTGAACAAGACCTGAAAATGTGTAGGATATCCTCCCCCCCCCCGGTATGTCCAACAATGATCTGAGATGGGGGAAAGTATTTATGAAGAATTGAGAGTGTCTGCTACCATATAGTGAAGAGCTTAAAATTATTTTAGTCCTCAATTTGAAAAAGTAGTCAAGCTGTAGAAGCGGGTGACTGAAGGGTGGGAAGGTTGTATAAGGAAGAATAGAAATCTTTTTAGGCCTCTGCAGTCTGTTTAGGAAAGTATACCTTTTACCATCTGGTAGGATAATATGAGGAAAATAAGAGGAAGAGCTCTAGTCCTGCAGGGCTCTAGTCAGAAATCAGGCCAGATTCGTCACCATGTTCATAGTAGTTTTCAACCAGCTTTTGTTGTGGTTTTAGCTTTATATTTCATGAGAGAGGTAACATTCAGACATAGACTCAGGAGTTCTTTTTCAGTATTAGCATCTAAGTTGAGAGTGTGGGCAAGCTCCAGTTTCTGTATAGTTGCCAGCAAAGCAGAAAGCTTGGCTTCTTGTTCATACTTAATTCAGGTGCCATGTTTGGTCAATATACCCATGATCACAGTTTAGTAGGCTTCCTAGACTATACCATGGTCAATATCATGGGACATGCCAGCTGACAGGCATGTCCCATCAGGTATGAAAGGTGCCAGAAGGGAAAAGGCAGATACACTGTAATAAAACCATGTGGGACACAACCACTGACATGGCTGACTTCTCTTCTTCCTGGCCAAAAAGTCATTATTAAAATCGTTTAAATTGAAAGAGCTATAAATGAGATGCAAGTACATATCCCTTCTAGATATGTGAGAAAACATTAGTTATTGGAAGCTTGTGAGCATCTGTACTAAAGCTGCAAGGGGATCCAGGGTTAGCCAAAGTAAGCATGAGGTATATCAACTCCAGCCCACTCTGCCAAAGCAAGCACAAGCCATGTAAAATAGAGAGGCATCTGAGAGATTCTGTACAATAAACATAATTGTTAATACCAATGATACAGTTACAAGCATGAAAATCAGAACAGAGTATAAATTGAAAGAGAGATTACATAAGAATCTACACATCACCCAAGCAGAGCCCAGAACACTTAACTGAAAGTTGTAAATAGGTAAGCATATGTTCACTAAGACAGTTGCGTGTTTGGTGATACAAGCCTGATTCAAGTCAGAGTAAGGAGAAAGCTGTCAGAGTAAGTCTTAGCTGCACGTAGTGTACATCAAAGGTCCCAAGTAGAATAAAGACAGTCAAACGTGATACTTAGCTGAAAAAGCTGAGCTGTGTTAGTCAAATATCTGACAATATGGCTGATGAAAAAGATGGTAAATTGTGTCAGTCTCTGGAGCGAGATCGCCTGGAGCATTGAGATAATGGATGATAAGATCGCAGATGGTCATCTGTAGGTAAGGGGACAAACAATTCAGGACCAGGATCAAAGTAGTATTTAAGAACAAAGCCTGAAGTTAATCTGGATGGTGGAGTGTGAAAGCTTTGTCATCTTTGTGGATCAGAATATGAAGTGGGCAACCCCAGTGGTAGGAAGTGCCATGTTGGCAGATCAGATCCAGCAGCGGTTTTAGGAGTCTTCTGGGGGTTAAATTGTTCATAGATACAGTAAATACAGGAGGAACTGGATCTGATTGCCATCAAAGACCACTGGACCTGTACACCATACCCAATGCATAATTTCTTCTTTTTCAATATAAAAATGGACTCTGCAGAGCAAGTTCCTGGGTATTTGTTGTGGGCAGGACTGGGGCTGGTATCATGGTGGACTCTGTCCAGGTCCAAGTGTTCAGTGCATGCTTTACCCAAGTTCAAGATGGTGGTGATAGAGGATTTAAGGTCTGGTCCTGATGTTGCCTCAGGAAGTCCCCGTAATCTAATGTTTCCTTCCAACTTCTGTAATCTCCTGCTTGTAATTGCAAGTAGGCAAATTGTTTTAAGTGGGGTGAAGATGTTCAAGTGCCTTTAGACAGGAGTCAAGTGTAGCAGTCAGGGACTCCATATTTGTCACTTTTGTCTCCAAAGCTGTTCTTTGTTAATGTAGCTCATCTAATTCAGTTTTGAATGAGCCCTCAGATGCTCCTGCCCATTAGTTGGCAGGAGTTGGAGGTCTGGAACAAATGGGGGAGGGCTTGCATGTTGGTAGGCACAGAGAGCTGCAGGTCATCTTCTGCTGGATGTACATAATTGCCAGCTGACAGGCTAGGGAGATCTGCATTGGTAGATAGCAGGGATGCTGTGGCTGGAGCAGGCACAGATTTCAGTTTTGGAATTCTTGCAGGGAGAGACTGATATGAGGTGAATTTTGGCACATGGCACCCTTGGGAAGCAGGAAGGAGGGGCACCATCTCTGATACAGTTGCCTCCAGCGGAGCGGGGAAAAACTGCTGGATGGATTCTTGATATGTACTGGAGGTTATCTGCTGCCTCTTGCAAACCTGCATGAGAGGGATGGTAACTCACAGGAGTCACTTTTAAAGTATGTAATATCCAGCAAACACAGAGCTCCAGAAAAACTGTCCTTAAGGTGCAACTGCTAGCCACACCCCAATACAGGGACTTTTTTTTATTTACAGGTTATTTCCTTTCCATTTCAATTTCTGGACACTTACTATGGTGAAGAGCTTCTTATTGTTAAGTTTTGTATAACTGTGTCATCTCGGATCCAGGATCTCAAGTCAGGAAGTAGATGCCAATAATGGATGAAGCCTGAACAAACACAGAGTTGTCATTGTGGACAGAAAATGCATGCAGATGAAAGCACTGTCAGGGGAGTAATGTGATCTCTGTAAGAGGAAATACATAATTCTAAGTGTTTTGCCTCTAGTTTACTTAAATTACAAGTATTCAACATAAAAAATATTTCTGATTCTAGGCCTTTTCACTATCAGGGCCTTTCTAATGTTTTTTGGATGCGTTTAAAAAATCCTTTTTAGTCCTAAAACTCACCTAAATATCCTAAAACATTATATGGTTTCTGAAAGCATAGATCCTAAAGATTAAAACAGTGATAACTCCAATCTTTTATGTTACATGTTATTAGCACAAATAGTTTCTCAAGTGCACATTTTCAGTAATTTTAGGGCACCCAAGCACAAAATATTACCTTTTTTTGTTTGCTAAAATATACAATATGAGGTTGTGTTGAGTAACTAGATACCCAATGGAGGAGATTTACTAAACCTGGTGCACTCGTAATCTGGTGCAGTGATGCCTGTTAGCTAATCATCTTCTAACTTCAGCTTGTTCAATTAGGCTTTGACAATAAAACCTGGAAGCTCGTTGATTTCTAAGCAGATCTACACCAGATTTTGCATTCTCCAGTTTTAGTACATCCACCCCAATATGTCAGACCTTAAAAGTGTGTGTGCCCATGAAATAGTGACAGACTTCAGTACCCCAAAGTTTCCATAGGCAACACTTTAAAAGCTGCTACAGGTCATCAGTGTAAATGAATTGTGGGTATAGCGAGCGCTCAGAAAAACCAGCCGCTGGAACACTACAAGGGATCACTAGACCTCATAACAGAGACATTATACATATATATAGTGCAGCGCTGTAATGTGATAAAATTAGTATAAATTCGTTCATAAAGTCTTTCTTGCAATAATAAAACCAAATATGTGCAGGCCTTCTCCTCATTAGGTGACTGGAATCAAATAGCAGAAATGCGCACTCACCGACCGCACATTTTAAATGCGCCTGTGTATGATATTATCCAGAAGACCAGCCAGGTATGCAGCTCCAGAAACCACACGGATCCTCCCTCTCCAACACTGACATCCGCCTTGGGTGTAGCAATACCTCCAGATCCAGAGGCCCTCTCGCCCCAAATGATAGGTAGACAGGGATCCCCCCTTCTGGTTCCAGGTACCCCAAGAATGGAAGATGTAAATCTGCAACCCTCCAACAGGAGAGTCAAGAAAAAAGGGGGAACGCCAATAGTGTGGTAGTTTCAAAACTTTATTGGAGCAAAAATCATAATGCCTGCATCACATGCACATACACATACATATACCATTAGCCAATAACGGACAGGTAGGTATGAGATCGAAAAAATTGTACTAACCCGGCAATAGTATAGAACAAAGACCACTGGACCTCCTCGTGGTCTCAGTGGTTAGGAAGTCACACTTGCTACTGGCTCCTCCTGAGGCCTTTTGTGCAAAAAGCACTTCTTCAGAGGATGGACGCCACTAGCAGTGTGACAGCCAGACTTCCCTTTAAACGCGGTTCGCGCATGCGCGAAAATCCCGCTCTATCGTCCGAAGTTAAAAGAAGCGGAACTGCGCATGCGCGAACAGCCGCCATTTTGCCGTGGATCGCGGCTGTGCAGTATCAAACTGCGCATGCGCCGCCCGATCGCCGCCATATTGCCATGGATCATAAACAGCAGGAAATTCACAGCTGCTGCTAGAAATATGCAGAATAGAAAAGCAGGTACATACTTAGATGCTGGTTCATCATATATGGATGGGTACAGATACCTTCCACCCCAAAAAGAAAGGCCCGACCTAGAGCCATTTGTCAAAGTACAATATATATGGGGGAATGCACCAATAGGTGCCGCAGAAGCCCTCTTAATAATGACTACTATCTCCATGGCATAGGGGCTATATTCCGTTATTCATAAATGAAATAATAAAAACTAGACCTTAAAACTTTTTCCACAATAATAAAGAATTATATACACAATACCGTATACATATAAAAACTTCTGAACACCCCAAAATAGCATATAGGCATCGTAAAATGATGCACCTATATTAAATTGGGGCATAATCCGTTAATATAATAAAATTACCAAATTATGGGTCATAATATCCTGGTACCTTGTGGTTATATACTAGGGGCTAGTGTGAAAACGGTGTTAATAACACAGGCTTGGTAGTTCTATATTATAACAAAATTTCCCCATTTATAGCTCCCTATATTGTCCAGAACTAAAGAGACCTATTCACATGCTGCGTACTAAAATACCTTGGTAAGGCCATAAACAATCATAAAATTATCCACATAAATAAATAAAAATCTCTGCACTATACTGTATTCTGAAATAATGGGAGAAGTCTCCATGTCCTAGCTATTGGCAATGAAGCAATTGATGTCTACCTCCACATTGTGTCCATGAGGGTAAAGGGTGCGTAATTCATAGAACCAACGAGTCTCGGCCTGCGAGGCTGTCCTGGTCTTATGAAGTCCCCTCCAATGCGGTGACACCATTTCTATACCCACAAACTTTAAAGAAGTGGGGTCGCTATTATGGAACAGTCTAAAGTGGTTAGATAGCGAATGGTCCTTATAACCTTTTTTGATGTTGGCTACATGCTCCCGCAGACGGTCCCTCAGGCGCCTGGTTGTCCGCCCCACATACTGCTTGTTGCAGGGACAACTGAGGAGGTAGACTACAAACTTGCTATTACACGTTATACACTGCTTAATGGTATAGGACTTCCCGGTTGATGTTGAGGCAAACATGTCTATTTTCTTTTTACGAGAATTATCACATCTGCATATGATGCATTTGTTACATGGATAGAATCCCTTTAAATCCCCAAAGAAAGAAGATTTCACAGGGGGATTCACAACATTTGGTGCAATATGATTTCTCATGGCCGGAGCCCTCCTAAACATAATTTCAGGCTTATTGGGTAGTATTTGTGAAAGGACAGGGTCCATTTTCAAAATATCCCAGTTCTTCTTTATAAGTCTTCCCACCTGTTTATATTGTACTGAAAACGTTGTTACAAAGGGACACACTTTCGCATTTGTTCTTTGTGGTTTATGCGAAAGCATCTCTCTCCTGTCAAGGCCCGCAACCTTTGTCAAAGACTCATCAAGCTCGGGTTCTTTATATCCTTTCTCAAGGAATCTATTTTTAAGGATATTCGCTTGAGACCAACAGGTCTCCAGATCCGTGCAGTTTCGTCTTATCCGAGTAAATTGGCCCTTCGGTATGTTTCTCAGCCAGTTTGGATGGTGACAGCTACTCACAGGGATATAGCTGTTACGGTCGGATACCTTAAAGAAGGACTCAGTCACTATCCTCCCATTATTTTTCTTAAGAGTAAGGTCCAAAAAATCGATCTGGTGTCGACTATAGGTATAGGTCAGATGAATATTTAGGGTGTTATTATTCAATGTCGTGAAAAAATTGTTAAGCGCACTTTCCTCTCCATTCCAGAGGAGGAGGATGTCATCGATATATCGCTTGTATAGTACCAGTTCCGGCCAATCTCTGGCATAGATGACATCCTCCTCCCATCTGGACATGAAGAGGTTGGCGAGGCTGGGGGCAAACTTTGCCCCCATTGCAACACCCTTGATCTGTAGGTAGTATGACTGATTATACCAAAAATAATTATGATACATAGCAAAATGTAACAGGTCTAGGATGAAGTGTCTCTGTATTCCTGACAAATGACTGCAATTGGTTAGGTAGAAATCAGTAGCTTCCATGCCATCTGTGTGATTGATGCTGGTGTATAAGGAACTGACGTCCGCTGTAACCAGAAACATATCTGGTGATGTATTTATTGCGTCAACTTCATTACGGACCTGCTTGGTGTCTCTAAGGAATGAAGGAGTTTCGGCGACCAATGGTTGCAGGTGGAAATCAATATATTCCCCAATGACCCTATCCCACTAATTATCGGTCGGCCTGGAGGGTGTACCGGGTCCTTGTGTACCTTCGGGAGGATGTACAATATGGGAAGTTTTGGAGCCACCGGGCATAGAAAAGCCTTCTCCTTCTTATTAATAATTCCATTCACAAAGCCTTTTTTAATGATGGCTAGGAGAGACTTTTTATAACCAATAAGGGGATCACTAGGTAGAAGTCTATAGGTGGAATCATCCATCAACAATTTACTGACCTCACCCATATAGTTGGCCTTATTCCAGACCACCACTCCACCACCCTTATCAGCTGGCCTGATCACAAGATCTTTCTTTTCCAAGAGAGTCTTAATGGCCAACCTATCACTGGGATTATCATACACCCGTTTTACAGGCATGCTATCCAAATCCCTTAGAACTTTCTCCTTGAAGACGTTCAGATAGGAATGCGATTGTGGAGGGGGATTAAAGGTGGATGCATTCTTTAAATTAGAATGAACCATGTCCAAGGGAGGCTGATTCCCTAAACTAGGTCTATTAAAAAAGTATTTTTTGAGGGACAATTGTCTAATAAATTTGTGCACATCCACATAAGTGTTAAATTTATTCATCTGTGTAGCAGGGGTATATTTTAACCCTTTATCAAGCAGGTCCAGCTCCTCCTTAGTCAGCTCAACACCACTCAGGTTAAAAATACCCTGACCTTTCACACCCGTCTCTTTTTTGGAGTGTCCTCTCGTTCTCCTTCCTCCTCTCTTTCCCCTTCTATGTCTCTCCTTTTTCGTGGTTGACCTGTCCCTAAAAAAGACTGTTTAGCTTGATTTTGTTGTTGGGAGGGGTTTTGATGTATTGGAGGTTTGGTACTGCCCTGATTATTACCTGATCTGTTATAATCCTGACGTTTAGGGTAAGGACGATTCTGATTGTAGTTATAGTGATCATTTGGACAATAGTTCTGGTTATTGTTGAACCCATACTCCCGAGGCGGGTAGGGACGAGCTCCCCCATTGTGGTAATACTCCCTAGGGCTCTGTGTTGGATAATACTCAGTATGATAGTATTGTGAATTACCCATAGGTCTCTGTGGGGTCCTTGGAGGGAGCGGGCGTTGGTAATAATTATCCCTTGGAGCATTATTATTCCTATATATCCCATCCCTGGTTAGATGTGTGGGGATGTTAGGGTAATATTCTCTGGACCCTATATTTTCGTCCTGGAGGGGGACACCTCGGTTGTTATGGGGGCCCTGTCTCCCTGAATTGGGACCTTTCTTTCTCTTTATATTCCTATTTTGATTGTTATTTCCCTTTATATTAAGATTTGGATCCTGGACCCGAGGCCCAGAATCCTGCTCAGGGGGGAGTGTGTCTTTGATTTTCTGCCAATCGAAGACCACCTGATTGGAATAATCATTAAAATCCCTCAGGAACTTCTTTTTCTTACTTTGTTGTTCCTTCTCCACTCCTTCTAGATGCGATTTCAATTTGTCAGATTCGATTTTATATCTGTCATTATCCTTAAGGGATACTAATTTCTCCCTGATAAGGTTAATTTCCCTATCCAGACGTGTTAATTTCTTCCTCTTCCTAGTTACCAAAAATTTCAGAAGGTCCAGTCCTGCATTGTTAAAGAATTGGTACCACTCTAATAAATTAGTCTTATCCTCTGTGTCTGGACGTACATCCCACCTTAAGGCACCTATTGGTGCATTCCCCCATATTTATTGTACTTTGACAAATGGCTCTAGGTCGGGCCTTTCTTTTTGGGGTGGAAGGTATCTGTACCCATCCATATATGATGAACCAGCATCTAAGTATGTACCTGCTTTTCTATTCTGCATATTTCTAGCAGCAGCTGTGAATTTCCTGCTGTTTATGATCCATGGCAATATGGCGGCGATCGGGCGGCGCATGCGCAGTTTGATACTGCACAGCCGCGATCCACGGCAAAATGGCGGCTGTTCGCGCATGCGCAGTTCCGCTTCTTTTAACTTCGGACGATAGAGCGGGATTTTCGCGCATGCGCGAACCGCGTTTAAAGGGAAGTCTGGCTGTCACACTGCTAGTGGCGTCCATCCTCTGAAGAAGTGCTTTTTGCACGAAAGGCCTGAGGAGGAGCCAGTAGCAAGTGTGACTTCCTGACCACTGAGACCACGAGGAGGTCCAGTGGTCTTTGTTCTATACTATTGCCGGGTTAGTACAATTTTTTCGATCTCATACCTACCTGTCCGTTATTGGCTAATGGTATATGTATGTGTATGTGCATGTGACGCAGGCATTATGATTTTTGCTCCAATAAAGTTTTGAAACTACCACACTATTGGCGTTCCCCCTTTTTTCTTGACTCTCCTGTTGGAGGGTTGCAGATTTACATCTTCCATTCTTGGGGTACCTGGAACCAGAAGGGGGGATCCCTGTCTACCTATCATTTGGGGCGAGAGGGCCTCTGGATCTGGAGGTATTGCTACACCCAAGGCGGATGTCAGTGTTGGAGAGGGAGGATCCGTGTGGTTTCTGGAGCTGCATACCTGGCTGGTCTTCTGGATAATATCATACACAGGCGCATTTAAAATGTGCGGTCGGTGAGTGCGCATTTCTGCTATTTGATTCCAGTCACCTAATGAGGAGAAGGCCTGCACATATTTGGTTTTATTATTGCAAGAAAGACTTTTTGAACGAATTTATACTAATTTTATCACATTACAGCGCTGCACTATATATATGTATAAGGTCATCAGTGTAGCCTTAAATAAATAAGTGGCCTAATTATTGCTGTTAGGGCTTGTTCACACTTGACAAATACACATATAGCATTGATGAGCGTTATTAGGTGCGTTTGACTCACATTTAACATGCTTTAAAAACTCTCCCCAAACAGCCCCCAAACTCCCTGTGTGTGTTTTTGGTGCTTTTGATGTGTCTTAAAGGCATGTAAAAACCGCACCACAAATGCCTATAATAAACTGTAATATTAACGTTCCGCATCTGTGCCGCAACCACCTTGCAAATGCATAGTTGCCAACAGTCATAGATTGCCCAGACGCTCACGGATTTTTGACATTTGTCACGGACAATCTTTGTCCCGGGCTGAATCACGGAAAATGATTTTTGTCACGGACAGGTTTTATTTTGTCACGGACCACCAGCCATGGCAGTCGGGGCATCTAGTACTGCAATGTGTTAACTATATTCTTCCCCCCTCCCTACGATCCTCTGCCCTTCCTCTCTATCCTCCCCCTGCCTGGGACTGCCAAACAGTGAGCGACAGGAAGTCATGTGGCTATTTCTCCCATGCTGATTGGCTGTTACTGTGAGGGAGTGTGGCCAGCCCAGGGGTGATCGTGCCAGCCCTCCTTAGCCTCCTCCTCATGTGCAAGTCAGAGGAAGCTGCTGCAGAGAAGACCAAGCCTAAGATGCACACCAGGACCACCAATGATGGACAGCCTGTCAGAGTGGCTGCGGACCGGCCAGATGCCACTCTACAGTGTAGCAGAGGTGAGTTGTGTGTGTGGGTGCAGTGTGTGTGGGGTGTGTGTGTGTGTTGGGGGGGTGTTCAGAATGTGTTTGTGTGGGGGTTCAGAGTGTTTGTGTGTGTGTGGGGGTGCAGTGTGTGTGTGGGGTGCAGTATGGTGGAGCATACTGTAATATTTATGGTGCAGCATACTGTGATATTTATGGTGGAGCATGATATGATATTTATGGTGGAGCATACTGTGATATTTATGGTGCAGCATACTGTGATATTTATGGTGGAGCATGCTATGATATTTATGGTGGAGCATACTGTGATATTTATGGTGGAGCATACTGTGATATTTATGGTGGAGCATACTGTGATATTTATGGTGGAGCATACTGTGATATTTATGGTGGAGCATGATATGATATTTATGGTGGAGCATACTGTGATATTTATGGTGCAGCATACTGTGATATTTATGGTGGAGCATGCTATGATATTTATGGTGGAGCATACTGTGATATTTATGGTGGAGCATACTGTGATATTTATGGTGGAGCATGCTGTGATATTTATGGAGGAGCATACTGTACTCTGACCATCCCTTGTGCCATGTCTGCAATCTGACCATCTCCTGTACTACTGTAGTCTCTGATCCTCCCCTGTACTAACGGAAGTAACCTCTAGCAACCAATCAGTGAGAGGTAATGTGCTGTAACCTCTAGCAATCAATCACTGAGTATAGACCAGTTCTTTATGTTTATATTATTAATTTTTTTTTAGATGTCTATGTGTTTAGGCTGTTGGGGTGAAGAGCAAAATGTCAGACTATTTAACCACACCCCCTTTAAGCTAAGCCTGTCATTTAGAGTAATTTAAGCCACACCCACTTTTTGGTGTGGCACACTACCATATTTTTTATCTCTAAGCCACACCCACACTTGATGCCCCCCACCCCTAATTTATATAACGCTCCGCCTACGATGGCTTTCTGGACATACTAATAAAAAAAAGTGTCCCTAAATTTTTTTTTAAATGTTGGCAACTATGCAAATGCTTGCTAGTATGTTTGCAGAGCATTACCATACACTTGAATAGGAGGTGTTGAAAGGCTTCAAACTCCTCCAGTCTTGACATGAGGCTTCAATTTTGAAGTGGAGCGACGCTAATGCTTCATGTTTTGATAATGTGAACAAGTGCTGTCCATAGTATCATTATCAGTATCAAAATGTCCTTCAAATGCCTGCTTTCAATACCAGTGTGAACTTATGCAGGCCATAGATGGGGAGAAAACCGGCTGATTTTTCTTTAAAAAAATAAAAAATCGGTCGTTCAATCGGCCGACGTTACCAGGAACAGTAAAAAAAATCAGCTGATTTTCATCCCGTCTACAGCCAGCAAAAAGTGTCTCTGCAGAGAGCTCCACTATTTCATTGACAGTTCTTTGACATTGTAACACTGTATCTATTTGTATCCATTTCGGATACAGATGTTTTTATTCGGAAACAAATTGACATTTATAGCGGCTGCAACAATGTATCTAAGAATATAAACCATAAAATGTTGCGCTACATTCAAACTAATTAAAGTAAATGTGGAATTCAATATCTCAAATAAAATAATAGCAATAATCATAAATATAATAGAAAATGTGCTAGGTGATAACACAAAAATGAGCAAAACACAAACTTAAATCAATACGCATGTGCATAAAAAATGCACATACATATATTACATCACACGTGCAAATATGTGAAGTGAAATAGGTCTGAATAATACACGCAAACTCAAAGTCCAATAATGGAATATTAAAGGTGAAAAAAAAGTCCAATAATGGAAAAAGGTGAAAAAAATATTTTGGTAAACTGTGTTTCCAATATGCTATAAAGTAACCACAGGTGAAAACAAAACGTGCAGGTATCTGGGTGTAGATAGAGCTTGTGAATCCAACCACCTTCTGGACTAGCCTCTCACCTCATCACTTCGACCCTTGCGGGTCAAAGAGCAATATGGATCCCTCTCACAGATCCTCCAGGCACCAAAGCACTCCAAAACCACTTCTCAGGATATAATATTCCCACTCAGCTCTTCTCCAGGTATAGATGAAATGTCACTCTTGTTGCTCTTCACTCTGGTCTGTGTTGGAGCTGTGTTTGGAGTGCTTTGGTGCCTGGAGGATCTGTGAGAGGGATCCATATTGCTCTTTGACCCGCAAGGGTCGAAGTGATGAGGTGAGAGGCTAGTCCAGAAGGTGGTTGGATTCACAAGCTCTATCTACACCCAGATACCTGCACGTTTTGTTTTCACCTGTGGTTACTTTATAGCATATTGGAAACACAGTTTACCAAAATATTTTTTTCACCTTTTTCCATTATTGGACTTTTTTTTCACCTTTAATATTCCATTATTGGACTTTGAGTTTGCGTGTATTATTCAGACCTATTTCACTTCACATATTTGCACGTGTGATGTAATATATGTATGTGCATTTTTTATGCACATGCGTATTGATTTAAGTTTGTGTTTTGCTCATTTTTGTGTTATCACCTAGCACATTTTCTATTATATTTATGATTATTGCTATTATTTTATTTGAGATATTGAATTCCACATTTACTTTAATTAGTTTGAATGTAGCGCAACATTTTATGGTTTATATTCACTTGATCATTGGTATATGATTTAATGTTAGCAGCTGTTTGGGGTTCATTTATTATTTTAATTTGTTTTAATACACATTTGGAGCGCAGGAGGGTCACACCATTAATGTATCTAAGAACTGTCTCTGCAGAGAGCTCCACTATTTCATTGACAGTTCTTTGACATTGTAACATTGTATCTATTTGTATCCATTTCGGATACAGATGTTTTTATTCGGAAACAAATAGATACATTGTTGCAGCTGCTATAAATGTCAAAGAACTGTCAAAGAAATAGCGGAGCTCTCTGCAGGGACACTTTTTGCCGGACTGGAATTCTTTTTCTTCTTCATCCTCTTCTTCTTCCTCTTCTTCTTCTTCTTTTCTTCTTCTTCTTCTTTTCTTCTTTTTGTCTTCGCAGATTTTTTATCCGTAAAAAGATCGGCCGATTTGCCTATCATTGCTGCGAAAATCGGCCGATCGGCAAAGTCGGACGATTTTTTTCAAACTTTACAGATAAAAAAAATCTGCCAAAATACCGAAAAACGGCCAACCTATTAACCCACTAACTATCCGAAAATCGGCCGATTTTATTTTCGGCTGAAAAATCGGCCGATTTTCGACCCATCTATGGCCTGCATTAGCCTTTCTCTGGCGTGCAAAGTGATATATAACATGGATAGTGCAATTGATGTTTTGGGGCATAATTTGGTTGACTATAGATCCAGTGTGTTTCTACTAGGTCATCACCACTGCCCTACAGTCCAACTCAACACCTTTACTGCTGCCCCAAATTTTCCACCACACCACACTCCATGCTGCTCCTAACTGCCACCCCACCAATTCTGCTGGGATCCAGCAAAATAAATCTTTCAATACTTATGCCAGTGGTTATGGTACGCACTGTTCTGGCACAAAAAAAAAACGGTTTATGTTACAGAAATGTTGATATGCTTACATCCAAGGCATACACCTGTGAGGCTATTATCAGAATAAGTGTTTAGTATGTTTCTGATAGCAATACTAAACAAAGCACAAGTATATTTTTTTATAAAACCAAACACTGCAAAACCAGACCATACATTTACCACAGGCTATACGTCTTCTATAAGTCTTGCCCACCTATTTTCTATAATAACCTGAATCAAGTGAAAATTATAGTTTCCTGCCTGCCTATGACTTTAAACAATAGACACAAAATAATCATGCAAATTAAAAAGCTAGAGCTGTCATAATTGATCTGCATACTTGTTTCAGCTTGGTGACATAAAAACTGCTATAGCAATGGATCAGCATCGCAGCCAAATAACTTGCATTGTAAGAAAGAAACATTAGCAATGGCACCCTAAATATTTCCTCATTAATGGGTTTTTAAGCTTCTTTTTATTACAATACAGTAATTAAAACAGGGGACATAAAAAAAAATAAAGGCTTTCTACATATTCCTTTAAAAAACAAAAGATTTAAGGGAATAAAGCAATTCACACTGTCAGTGTTTTCCTATTTTGGAAACTTATTATTCACTGGTTTTGGACAACTGTGAAGAATTGTGCAGCAAAATATTAAATGTATATGTAAATTAAATACTGTAAAGTATGACAAAATAAGAAAAGCCAACAAGACATATTAGAAATCTGACAAACTATGAATAGTAAGTGACAGATATTCTGCATCGCATTACTATTGAAACACAACCAAAATACTTAAATTCAACATTTATAAAGGCAATATGAATCAGATTGTTCAAGATAGTTTAAACACTGATAGGAAGGTAGGCAAATCAGTTTTATAATTGTGAATGGGATTTAAATGCATAAGTATTATCTTTTGTTTATATATCGTCAAACGAGCTAAAGAATGTATAGTAGTTAAAGATGAATAACATGAATATATTGGGGTGAGGTTCAAGTTTGCCACTATCATGGGTTCACAGCAAACCCCTGGAATTCATGAAGTTCACAAATCACAAACATTTGGCCAAAAACCTTGCTGGTTTGCTGCCAGAAATAAGGAACTACTTACAATGCAGTTCCTGTTCCTGGTCAGCTGAGTCACAAGAGCCAATAATTTGAAGCAACATTATAAAGAAATGGATAACCCAATCCCCTTACCATAAAATGGTGGGCTCACAGCAACCATATTGTCATTGTGTGCTGAAGCTTTTAGATAGAACTAACAATTTTTTTTAGAGGTATACTCTTTTGAACATATATTTGATTTTTATTTTGAATTTGCCATTGGTACATTACCCCCATTGCAGTGCTCTGCTTCCCACAGAAAATTGTCATTGCAGATCCAAAATAGCCTCTCTCTGTGTTGGAACGCATGCCGGAATGAACATGTGGAAGTGCCACTGCATAACGCATTCCAACTTACACATCCGATTTAGTGAGCCACACTGAGCCTGAACAGTACAACTGTTGTGATGACATAGAGCGTGCAGCGCCATCCCCTCTCTGCTGATTTTTTACATAGTTGATTGATATCAATGTAATCTGTACCCATTTCATTTCATTCTTTACCTGGATATTTTTGATGAGCCTTAATCTTATGTCTGTTTATGAGTGCTACCTACCTATTTTAAACTTTTCAATAAGGGTGTCAAAAGTTAATGCTCTAGGCTGATGTGCCCTCTTTTTGTTGTTATGTATGTAGCGTCAGTGGACCACCCCTATCTGAGGAGGGTAGCAAGGTGTAATGAACACCTGATATCTGTGGCTGTCTTGGCAGACCCAGGATATGTGGACTAAAGAATGTCCATTCACAATTTGGATGCCACTCTCGAGCACAGAAGACTGTGTTCAGTTGTCCTTTGTTATTCAGCACTCTCTTTTTTATACTCCTGGACTCTGTGCAGTATGAACTCCCGAGCCTTGCATTCTCTGTGTTATGCACTCCTAATCTCTTAACTATGTTAGGAAGGTCTGTGCTGGGGGGGGGGGAGAGGTGTAGAGCTTTTGGGGTTATTTGTAATGTGGGTATATGGGGTTGGGGTTAATTGTACTGGGAAGAGGTAGTAATCTTTGGTTGTATGCTGTACACTGGCCTGTGTGATATGGACTTCTGCCTCCTGTGATATAAGCACTCCTAATTCCTGAACTCTGTACATTATGCACTTCTGACTCTTTCACTCTTGACCCCCTCACTTTGTGCATTATAAACTCCTGACCCATGCACCATCTTCAATACCAAGTCCTGAACCATGCACTCTGTGTGATATGCACTCCTGAGCCCTGCATTCTCCATTCTCTGTGTTATGGACTCCTGAGCTCTATATTCTGTGTAATGTGCACTCCTGAGCCAATCTCTCTGTGTAACAGACTTCAGAACCCTGTGTTTTGTGCAATGTGAATTGCTAATGCATGCACTCTATGAATTACACACTCCTGACCCCTGAACTGTGAGTTCCACACTGCTGAACCCCACACTGTGTGCTACCCACTCCTGTGCCTTTCATTCTGTGTGTTACATACTCCCAATTCCTTTACTCTGTGGAATATGTATTCCTGAGCCCTGCATTCTCTGTGTTTCACACTCATGAGCCCTTAACTCTGTAAGTTATATTCTTCTGACCTCTGCACTCTCAATTCCCACTCCTGACCCCTGCACTCTGTGCATTACTCATTCTTGAGCCCCTCACACTTTGTGATACTTACTCCTGACCCCTTCATCCTGCACTGTGCACTCCTGACCCCTAATCTGTGTGACACCTACTCCTAACCTGTGCACTTTTTGTGATATATGAGTACACTCCTGAGCCCTACACAATCTGCATTACATGCTGCTGACCCCCATAGTACAATCTAGTCCTTCTCCCCCACCGCCACTTCCCCCCATCCCCAGGCAATTTGCAGCTCTGAAATGAAGCTGGGAGGTTCTGTGTACATACAGCAGCTCTAGAAGTTTCAGCTGTCAAAAAAAGAACCATCTGACTTCAGATGCAAAATAGAAAGATCCAAAGTAACATAACTGAACTTCAATCTGCAGATTTCTAATTTATGAACAATTAATGTTCAAACTTATAAAGGGGAGTGAAATAATCTAAAACAGCAGTTATTGTAGCAGAGGACACTTCCCACTCAGTAGCAGTAGCATAAGTACACATAGACTGGAAAAGTCTATAGGTTCACAGCTACAGGAAGACCCTGCCTTCCTAAAGCGCAGACTAATTATCAGCCCCTTCAGCCACCTACTGGGCACACCTCCCCAGGGATTGGCTGAAGCACAATAAATATTCAGGCTGCTCATTTGACTTTCCCAACTGCTATGTTCTAGAAGCCTTTGGAATGCAGGGGGAAACAATCAAACTTGCAGCCTGTGAGATCAAGGACAGCCAGACGCAATCAAAAGCTGCTCCAATGATTAAAGAGGAGCCAAAAAAGAACTAAACTTGCTAACATCCATCACGGGGAAAAATCATTGTGGGCATGGATTCAGATGGAGCTAACTGAGGCTGCCATTAACTTAATATGAATGGCGCTGCATGGTGTTTAGTAGTTAGGACATCTCCCTTGCTTATTAGTTTTATACTATGTTCTTCACGTCATGCTATATATTCCACCTTAGTTTACAGCAATCAGACAAAGTCTGTGTGGAGGAAGCATGATAATGAGAATATACAAATCACATTGATAAAAATAACCGTCTGCTTGTGTTGGCAGGAAGTTGTGGCATTGCTGCTAGGTGCTTGGCAATTATTGTCCTCTTATTAAAGAAAGTTCTGTCTGCAGATGCCCGACAATATAGAAGTAGTCCCTGTGCCTTATAATTATCAGTGATTAACTTTTATTTTGCTTATAGTAGTTATACATTCTTTATTGCATATATTTAAAAAAATAATGCACTGTAATAAAACCCAGAAAGAAATCTAGTTATGTAAGTGTGATTAACCCTATACCGTATATCTTGGACACAAGTAAAACAGAATATATACAATCTTGCTTCACTTCGAGCCTCTAAGCTGCTCATTATCTGGCTCACTAGCTATTACAAGGCACACTGCTGAGGAACTGTGACACATGCTGACAAAATAGAATGTAACTCCCCTTCATTCTCTGTTACCTTTGTAACAAGAATTGACTCCAGTCCACTGTTCCCTGATTAGAGAAAAAACATCACATTATATCAATAACAATCCCATGCTGATCAGGAGTTTGCTTATTTAAAAAATGCAGTAGACACCCAAACTCTTTCCTATTTCTTTACTTGTCCTACAGTTAACAGAGAATATATTGAACTAAAATATACATATACATATACTGTGTGTGTGTGTATGTGTATATATATATATATATATATATATACACACTGTAATATATATCTCAACTCAATGTATTTAGGCATCTAGACGTGGTGAAAAAAACTTGCTGAAACCGAGCATCAGAATGAGGAAGAAAGGGGATTTAAGTGACTTTGAATGTGGCATGGTTGTTGGTGCCAGACGAGTGCTCTGAGTATTTCTAAAACAGCTGATCTTCCACATTCAAAGTCATTTAAATCCCCTTTCTTCCCCATTCTGATGCTTGGTTTGAACTTCAGCAAGTCATTTTCTTGCTGCCATGTGATTGGCTGATTAGCAATTTGTTTTACCAAGCAATAAAGTGGCCTCTGAGTGTATATATATTATTGTTAAATGCCTGTGATATTAACCAGGGTGCATAATTTACTGTGTGCTCCTATAGTCTTCCAAATTACTGTTTGAGCTATTTTGATCTAGTAACCATAAATGACAACACAAACCTTACTATGGATGAAGCCTTTCAAAACGGACTCAAGACAATGCATCTCAGCAATGTCCCCACACTAAAAAATAGAAAAATTTAGTTTTCTGCAGCATAATGCTATTCACAAATGGCCACATATATCATAGAGAAAGCAGGCTGGTGATAGAGTTTCCTGTTCTCATTTTGATTGCAGAACTCTAGAAGTCACCAAACCTGTTTGCTATAACTAAGGTGATTTTGAACACAGTATATATGCAGAAAAACAATTACCAAGTGGACACCAAGATTGCCAAACTTTTCAGCACAATTTTTTTTTGGTGATTTTCACAATTGCCTAAATTACTCATTTGTCTTATAGCTAGGGTAGAGTTTGGTTCCCACAAACCAAGAAATAATGATTTCTTTGATTCATGGGGCATTTAGATCACCACTGATGCACTGGTAATTCATTCAGAGAGTTTTGTTTTTCATTATTTTTTTCACTTTTCCTCTGCATGACAAAAAAGACACCCCCTTCTACGGGAACTATATAAACTCAGTATACCTGGGGAATGAAATGGCATCACCAAGTTTGAAAGCCATGAGTCTTTAGATTTCATATAGCAGTCCATATTCCCTTCATTATCAAAGGGAAGTCCCAGACTACCAGTGTCTGTTTAAAGTACTGTGTTCACAATACTGAAATGCAGTATTTTAATTTAATTGAAGTACATGCTGGCTGTGTGGGAAGTTTTCACGATATCTAACACCTATTTATAAACAGAATTATTATAGAAGCCAAAAAATATAACATAGGCCATGTACTACCAATAATTAACCTAGAATAAATATTGTATATTTTCACCTGTAAATGACTTGGCATATGGCTCACAAGAAAGAGAGGCACCTAAAGATTATTTGCAAAAATGAGAAAATGTGTATAAGTTTGTGTGTTGGGGGAGGGGGTAGTTTGTGTTTCCATAACTGGTCTTACTAAAAGGTCTTGCTAGTTCACAGATTAGGGGAGATCAACAATTGTTCTGCCCACTATGAATATCTGAGTCCAGTGAATTAGATTTTACAAAATGCATTCATCTTTATTAGGGTTGGGCTGCATGTTCAAGTCGAACATAAGTTCAACTTGACCATGGGCCGTTCGTGTGTTCGCAAACACATGAATGGTAAGAGCGTTTGGCGGGCTATATCTTGACAATGCATTGTGATTGGCCAAAGCCATGCACCTGATCCCGCAACCTTTTGATGTCATCACAGTATTTAAGAACTGTCATCCTGACGCATCTGTCAGATTGCGGGAGCCAGCATCGAGAGTGGAACATTTTTTTTTATCCCTTTTTTAGAGTCGGCGGTAGTGGTGGGCATCGTGATTGACAATGGATCTACTTCGGAGGACATTTATGTTTTTAATAAAGGATTTGTCAAAGACTGTCTCCTGTCATTTTTACACTACACTTTTTTTGTGATTGGATAGTGGTAACATGGGGGGGCAGGATCTGGGGGCTCCCTTGTTAGAGAGGGCTTCCAGATTTCAATAAGCCCCCACCCACAGACCCCCACAACCATCAGCCATGGTTGTGGGGAAGAAGCCCTTGTCCCTATCAACATGGGGACAAGTTGCTTTGGGAGGGAGCACCTCCCCATATTGACAGCATGTAGCCTGGTATGGTTTGGGGGACCTGCCAGGCTGCCAGGCTGCAGGCTCTGATAAGAGTCTGGTATGGATTTTGCGAGGGAACCCCAAGCCATTTTTTTTTTTCATTTTGGTGTGGGGATTCCCCTCAGAATCCATACCAGACCCGAAGGGCTTGGTATGGATGGGGGGGGACCCCACACATTTTTTTTAAATTTTATTGCTGGCAATTCCTTTTACATTTAGTTGTCAGCAGGGAATCCCGCTGACAGCTGAAACATTAAAGAATGTCTTCAATACTAAAATACAGCATGACTTAATAATATAACTCTTTCAGTATTTTAGTAGCTGTGCGGTACCTTAGCACATACTCAGATGCGGTAAGATACAGCTTAGTGAATTGTCCCTGTTCGAAGTTTGCGGTCAAACTTTCAGTACGTTCAAAAGTTTGACCATGAATCGAACAGGGGGATGTTCGGCCCATCACTAATCTCTATCTGGAAACATGCATAAATATTTTAATGCTCTTGTTTGCCAGATATGAAGGTATCTGACTGTTTTGCAACAAATGATCAGCTCGTTGGGTCATCACTCCTCTTTATCTGATAAACGTGTGTATATACAGTATGTCTCATATACAGCTACTGCTTATGCACCAGTATAGTGTGCAGATGAAGTATCTCTGCTATTTCAGAAGGTGTCAAATAAACCTAATGCAAAAATGCCCATTTTGTCCAATTCTTAATCTAATGTTGGTTCCGGAAGTCTCTGAATAGAACTGTTTATGACCAGTCCAGACTGTAATTTTATTATGACAAAATAATTTTATTGTCTATCAAACAGTTTGTATGTACTGTACGCATGTATGTGCAGGATGCATCTCAATTGTAATTTTTTTATTAATTAGCATTTTTCAATGATATCTGACACAGTTTTATAAGAGGAATCACTATAGAAGCCAAAGAGAAATAGTATAGGCCCTGCCCTACCAAAAAAATATCTATTTTCTGGTAAACAATATGCATGTACTGTATGTATGTACAAGTATGTCAGTTCTAAGTTATTTGTAATGGGTTTGTGAGAGCCTAAAACATTTTTGCTTAACATGTACTTGTCCAGTAGGAGTAAGTGTATTCAAGAATAAGTAAAAATGAGCTCACCAGTATGACTCATTGTTCTATATGGTTAAAGGTCAGAGGTATAACTAGTACTTTCATGGCTCCTGTGCAAGAAACCATGAAGGTTTCCTCCCATTAGTCCCGGGGCCCTTTTCATTGGTTCCAGGGCCTTTCCACTGATCCCTGGGCCTGTTACTTCTGTTGTGGGGTTCTTTAATACAGTTCCGAAACGGGACCCTTTCACATGTTCTGCAGTGGACCCCCTTCCTGCTATCTTGGTGCCCCCATGGTAGCAAAAAGCAAGAGATATGTCACCAGTACACCAGGGAACACGATATAAGGGTCCAACACAGTAGCTGAACTATTAGGATTGCAATACTCGCACTTGTGATCAAGCCCTAATGTTCCACTACCATGGTTGCTTGCTGTCTTGCCCCTGCTATTGACAACGCAGCGTCTCAGCCAGTGGCATCATTCATATTTCCTGGAGATAGGAGTGTGGGCAGGCTGAGCAGACACAGAGGGATATTCCTCTCTGCTCTCCTGTCTGTGAGGGGAGGGGGGAGTGTGCTCACTGGACTATGCTTGTGAGAGTGTCATAGACAATTGGCTCAGCTGCAGCCGCCAGCTCCTAAATTTACAAGCTGATTCTCCTGTTCCAGAGACAGGAGAATTCAAACTGGTTTTTTTTCAAACTGTTCCTAAAGTAATGGACGGTTCGTCACACTGCTTGGGGCCCCCCACAGGGCCCGGTCGCAAGTGCAACCTTTGAGACCCTGGTAGTTCCTCCACTGTTAAAGCTTGACTCTAGTTCCATAAATCCCAAAATAAACACTGTGAGAACCAACTTCAAAATGTAACCCATTAAAGACATAGCCACTCTCTTCAATCTTCTTTTAGGGCTTTTCTTGAACACTATTGTTTTAAAAAAAAAAAGTTCTAGAAAATCCAATTGGTTTCCCATGCAGTGGTTTTCCCAGCATTTCTCTAGATCAAATCTAAATGTACATTAGCCTCCTGGCTTATACTTGCAGCCCTCCTACTCTAGCCTCCTGCCTCAGGCTCTTTTTTGTCTCCTCCAGACAGTCTTCTCCCAAACTCTGTGTATGCTTATAGGTGGAGCCTTCTTGACTCCTGGGCAGAGAGCTTCCCTGTCTGCCAAGGTGACACCATGGACACTTGTCCTGCCCCTAATAAAAACACCTCACACAGCTGCCCAATTAGTGTGCTGGTTTTTCCAAAAACCAGGACACAGGATTGGAGACTTCATCCCTCCCAAATTTCTACAAAGTCTCTGGACTCCAGGTCCCAAACCAGGTTTTACCAACCACTGTTGAAACTGAAATCCATTTCCTCTGAATGAGATACACACCTTGGAGATACTCAGCCTGTCTGGATCAGAAGCCTGGGTGATACAAAACCCTTTTACACTGTGGAAAGGCACATCACTGTCACAACACATACAAGTACAGGAAATGAAAATGGTTTGGTGACCACATACTGATGTCATTTTAGAATAGCGTGCAAAAGAGAAAATCTAAATAAAGTTCCATGAAGACAAAACCCCTTTGAACATTCACTTTCAGAGATACTTGTTATTTCCATCAAGTTCTACAGGAGAATTACTCACAAATATAGCTGTATGGGACATATGGGGGCATAAAAATTACAACAGCATTATGTAAACATGGCATAATACATGGACATATCCAAATCTGTACAACATTACAATGTGAACTAGGTCCATGACTTAGTGACAAGTTCATGTTCAGGTCAACACACTGTGCTTCTTCATACCGTAAGATACATGTTGGTTATAAATTCTCCTGCTGACTGTATGCAAATTAATTTATTATAATTTTTTCTTCAGTCAAACAGAATTGGTGGAGGCTTCTTACATTGACAAGTTATGAAACAAATCAGACTAAGCAATTTAATTGCCATTTGCAATGGGAGTAAAGAATTAAGAAGTCTCAAATATAGCACATAAAATATTTATATGCACATCTTATGAGTATGTTCTTTTATAGTCTTACTCAACAATGTACTCCATTGTACTTTTTTTTTTTTGCACATCAAGGCAGTTTGATCTGATAACAAGCACAACGGAAATGGCCATTGAAGTCACATCTTGAATGCAGATATAAAATGAAAGTAGCATTTACTGCATTTTGATTTTTTGCAGCATCTTGGTATACATTCTGTTACATGGTTTTTTAAAGGTGTAAGCACAAAATAAAACCCTTTAAAATTTAATGGAGGTTGTTAAAGTCACAATATTTTGTACAAGCAAGACAAGTTTAAAGTGCGTGTTTAGCAAGCTGAATCAATCACTTTATTTTAAAAGATATGCACCAGGAAAATACATCTGCAAAGAACATTTGGTGAATGTCACTTTCATGGCTTTAGTTTTGGATAGAGAGGGAAGAGTTAGAACTTCTGTCAAGTTTTTACTGCTGTCCCGGGTTCTGTTTGAGAGATTTATTCTAGCCTCCTGCCCTGCTTATAAGGTCTTACCAGAAAGGAAGCTCTCCAACTGCGACACAGAAAAACATAATGCATGTATCTAGTATAGTAGGGGGAGGCTAAACCCTCCTCAGCTTTTTATTGCTGTCTGTATCCCTGTTGTATATTTTCCCTCAATTACTGTCTGGGGAAACTGTTGTCAGCAGGAGAGAAGCTGATAGTAAATATCCCTAACAGAGCCCTGAATAGCAGTAAAAACCCATTAGGAATTCTATTCCTTCCAAAACTAGAAAATATCGTTTTTGGCTTGGCATATATTTTAATAAAACAGCATACACGTTCAAACCAGTCAATGTCCTTATACCTAACCATTTGTATACAGTTCGATTTCTTAAATTCTGATAGGCATTTGATCTCCACTTGCTACAGTTTTGGGGTCCCCCCATGTTGGTGGAACACCAGGGCCCCGTTGCAAGTGCGACCTTTGCAACCGTGGTAGTTCTGCCACTGGTGTCAGTAGCTTTTATTTTTGTTTTATTTTTTAAATTTTTTTTACCATTTCATGTATTCATTTATATTTTTATGACCCCTGTTGGGGGACTTTGGTGAAATATCAGGGGTCTAAACAGACCTCTGATGTTTCACCTTTGAGACAGAGAAAGGAGATTGGGGACACCTCATTCTCATGTTTGCAGCCTAAGCTGCACATAATGAACATGAGTAGTTCCTGTTCATTCATAAACTGAAGCATAGTAAACAGTTTACTATTCCCCAGCTATGCATGAATTAAAAAAACAGATGGAGAGCTTCTTCCCTCTGAACACGAAGCACTGAGCTCATCCCTAATCACAAGTCATAGTTTTGAAGAACCTCATGTAGCTTAACTGTTTGAGGAACATGCTGTAATTAAGCTATGGTAAGCAAAGCAGGCAATATTATAGACCATAAGGGGTTATTTACTAAAACCATAGCATGCAAAATCTGGTGAAGCTCTGCATAGAAACAAATCAGCATTATGCATTCATTGTCAAAGCTTAATTGAACAAGCTAAAGTTAGAAGCTGTTTGGCTATCATGCACAGCTGCACCCGATTCTGAGTGCTCCAGTTTTAGTAAATCTCCCCCTAAATGTGTTCTAGTATATATAGGGCACTTAAAGTCAAATCAACCTCTCTAAATTTATTACTATAAGGCTGTAAATAACGATCATGCATCTTTTATATTTTTTGTTCATTAACTAAGTGCTGCAGCAAGGGTTAAAAACCCCTGTGCTAGGAGGACTTGGGCAGACCAACTGCTGCTCTCATACTCATGCAACAACTCAGTGCTCCAACACAGCCTTCTGAACACTGCCTAATGAACGGTACTGATCAGAGAGTGAGAGCAATGTTGAATAGACCAGAGTTAGTGGAGTGAACAGAGTTTGCTTGCGCACTTAGCTGATAAAGTAAAAAGTCCATATTCATTACATATATGCAGCCTGATTGCATTATGGTAATAAATAAAGAGGGGCCAATTAGGTTTTAAAGTTTATATAAAGCCAACACATTTTTTTACCTTAATGCATTCCTTGCATTAAGGTAAAAAAATGTCCCGATACTTGCACAACCCCTTCAACTCCCTAAATGCTTGCCTGGGTCCTCTGTCAATCCAGCACTGTGCCCATCTGCAGCAAAATTGGTCTGTGTTCCTTTCCTCACAGGATGTAGAGACAGCAGTGGAAACCATTGGCTCTTTCTGCTGACCACCAAATCCTGTGTGGTGTATAGGGGGGCAGGTCCAAGCTATTCTGTGTGTCCATGGATGCACACAGCCTGGCTCAGGAGTGAGGCCACAAGCAATTTGCTCAGGGATAGACACAGAGGAGGACAGAAGAAATGGGGGTTCAGAACTGCTTGTTCAATACCATTGCACAGAGCAGGTAACTGTACCATGTTTGCTATTTTGATTTAAAAATGTAGCCTTTATAATTGCTTTAATTAGCAGATGCAGCATGTATCAGTAGTAAGGAGGAAAGTGAGACTAGAAAGATTTCAAATACAATGATCTCCTGCCAAATTGTAAACGTATAAGGTGTGCATTTCTGTATGACAGCCTTGTCAGGTACTAGGTTAAAGCCTATGTTATGCTTCTGCACAGCGGTCAGCTACTAAATTGAGTTAAAATCTAGAATTATGGGGTTGTAGTATTTTAAAGGTTCAAAAAGTATAAACAAATAGTATTGTTATTAAAAAAGATTTTTCTCCATTTTATTATAAACCAATTTTAAAATTGCATGTAAGTACAGTGATCCTTGACAATCATGACAAACTTGGCTGTTTTCTGCGACTTTAGGAGATGTAACTGCCCTACATGTTTCGCCAAACCTGGGCTTCCTCAGGGGAAGAAACTACTTATCCGCAGTACAGTCTACAATTAAATAAAAAAAAAATGTAGGATCAAACATATTTATAACAAATATCAATCATTGTTATACACAAGACTTTTTTAACTGTCCAGAAGAATATGTATGAACCCCCAGTTTACCATCAAAATTATGCTGCCGAAGCCATTCAAAAATACACTGATGCATCTACATTAACATTATGGTCCAAGCATTTGTGCAATTTCAGAGGATATAAAGAGGGTCAAATATCCACCTAATTATAAATATGTATCCATCAACAATACAAAAAAACCTCCACAATCTAATTGTTATCCAGATTACTTACAATGGCGAGGATAGGAGAGATTAGCAATATCAAAACCTTGCCACCAGGTGTCAGCAGTAGCCTTCACTCCTTGCAGATCCATACTAAAAATGTAAAGGCCAGAAAAATGCTCAGAAAACTATTCATAAAGGCCACCTTGGTGGCTATATACTGATCAGAGACTCAAATGCATGTCTCACCTGATATAGGATCCAAATCATAGCCCAATGTTCCAGCACCACTTCTGCAGCCAAAAGGCCATGTCCTCACTAGTCTCCTCTTTTATACCCTCCACCCAGCCGATGTATGACATAATTGGCCAGGTGCGGATGTCCGGTATATGACTGCGCATGTGCAGAGCTCATCAACGTGCATGTGCAAACCTGAGCCACCCAAAGCCACTGTGCAGGTGCACAGGAACCAGCAATGAAGTTCAAAACAAATACCAGCAAAACACTAAAACCACCATCTAGTGGTAATAGATAATAACTACGAAATAATACACAAGAATTCCAAAGTAAAGGATATGCCACAACTAATACGATGGTCACACTGATCTCTTAAGCAGATCACGCAGTAATGACTAAATCTCCTATGACAAAATATAGCATTGTAGATATTCTCAAAGAAATATATAAATCTCACATACAGTAAAAACAATGCGAGAAAACAGGGGGCTTTGGTTCACTTTTGGCAGAACATGCAAAGGCGCAGGTCTCGGAAGAATCCAAGAGAGAAACCTCGCCCTGGGTGTCCGTACAATTGCACCTGATAACACCTAACATGGCCCAAAAGAAGAAGAAGAAAAAAAAAAATTTATTCTAAGACCTATACATATATCAATTGACGGATAAGCTGGGAGAACAATCATTCTGAACAATTATTACACATACCACAAGATCAGAATTATAACTCAATCATGAAAAAAGTTATCTATATCCACATAAACGACGACCACAAAGATTATATAATTGAAAAACAATTTTGACATCCCATTATATGGCTGCAAAAACATGAGGGAATGCTATAGGGCAGAATCATGCATTATAAAAATAGTTTAAAACTTAAAGACTCTTTCAGGCCTGGGTAGTGGGTACCATTGAGTTTATATATCCATCGTGTCTCAAGCTGTAAACGTTTTTGGTCAATATCACCTCCTCGCACATGCAGTGGGATGTGTTTCAAAGCCATGAACCTAATCATTCCCAGATCAAAATTGTGATATAGAACCACATGTCTGCTAATGGGGGTCTCCAATTTGCGATTTTTAATAAGGGAGACATGATCCCTGATACGCTCAAAGAACTGATGTTTTGTTTTGCCCACATAAAAGCAACCACAATGGCGCTTCATTAAATAGAATATAGCTGGTGTTTGACACGTAATTCTATATTTGATGTGGTGGACGCATTGTTTTGTTTTTATGTGAGGTGTACATATTTCTTTGAGAATATCTACAATGCCATATTTTGTCATTGGAGATTTAGTCATTGCTGCGTGATCTGCTTAAGAGATCAGCGTGACCATCGTATGATTGTGGCATATCTTCTTGTGTATTATTGTGTATTATTTCGTAGTTATTATCTTTTACACTAGATGGAGGTTGTAGTGTCTTGCTGGTATTTGTGCATTGGACTGGCCTTTTTTGATCATTGGTGGCACTGTTTTGAACTTCATTGCTGCTTCCTGTGCAGCTGCGCAGTGGCTTTGGGTGGCTCGGTTTCGCACATGCGCTTTGATGACTTCTGCGCATGCGCAGTCATATACCGGACGTCCGCACACGGCCAATGGTGTCATACGTCATCTGGGTGAAGGGTATAAAAGAGGAGACTAGTGAGGACATGGCCTTTTGGCTGTAGAGGTGGTGCTGGAACATTGGGCTGTGATTTGGATCCTATATCTAGTGAGACATGCATTTGAGTCTATGATCAGTATACAGTATAGCCACCTAGGTGGCCTTTAGGAATAGTTTTCTGAGAATTTTTCTGGCCTTTATGTTTTTAGTATGGATCTGTGAGGAGTGAAGGCTACTGCTGACATCTGGTGGCAAGCTTTTGATATTACCAATCTCTCCTACCCCTGCCATTGTAAGTAATTTGGATAACAATTAGATTGTGGGGGGGGGGGTTGTGTCGTTGATGGCTTATATATTTAGGTGGATATTTGACCCTCTTTATATCCTCTGCAATTGCACGAATGCTTGGACCATAATGTTAATGTAGATGCATCAGTGTATTTTTGAATGGCTTCAGCAGCATGATTTTGATGGTAAACTGGGGGTTCATACATATTCTTCTGGACAGTTAAAAAAGTCTTGTGTATAACAATGATTGATATTTGTTCTAACTATGTTTGATCCTACATTTTTTTTATACAATCGTAGACTGCACTGCGGATAAGTAATTTCTTCCCCTGAGGAAGCCCAGGTTGGGCGAAACATGTAGAGAAGTTACATCTCCTAAAGCCACAGAAAACAGCCAAGTTTGTCATGATTGTCAAGGACCACTGTACATACATGCAATTTTAAAATTGGTTTGTAATAAAATGGAGAAAAATCTTTTTTAATAACAATCCTATTTGTTCTTTTTGCACCTTTAAAATCCGACAAACCCATATTTCTAGATTTTATCTCTTCGGGGATGTGGTGCATTGTGTTTGTTGGTCATTCACTCGTCATTTTTTCACTTTATTGAGTTATTTGATTCCTTTTGGGATCACTAAGGAGCAATTTTTATCTGTTTATGCTGTGTTTAACAGTATCCATACATATACATATTCTAAGGCAGAGATTATCAATCGGTATGTTAGGATAATATATGGTGCCTTATATTTAATATCTAATTTGCCTGATTATTGCAGTAGTTATATCATTCCTTCCTCATGGTTCTTTTTTGAACATCTTTCTTTGATCCCCTAAGAAGGACCAGCTGAGATATAAAAAACAGAATGCTACATCAATCTCCAACCTGAAAGGACTGAATACTTCTCTAAAGCTTAATTTATTTCACATTGATGTTGGTGACTACTGAAATATTTTAGATGGCTTCTTCTACTGTACAGCTTGCTCATCTAACAATAGGGATCTAGTACCTTGAGGCATAGTGGGGGGCATTTTGGGACATTATTCAAGAAAATTAGCAATAATATGTACGGTAAAAAAGGGAGGTAAAAAAAAATGGACTGAAAATCTTTGCCTTTTTTTCTACCAAGGATCTTGATTGGTATTCATCCAGCATGAGTTCAGTGAAGTGTTTGTATATGTTTACTGTTTTACATTCTAGTAAGAAGCAGTTAAGTCACAAACCTAATTATGATAATTTCATTTACTGACTAAATACATGTGAAAGTTTTTTGTGCCTAATAATAATGAAAGACACTGTCTAGAAAGGATATTTAAGATTTCTTTACTAAATTTACCAAGAGACATTGGGCATCAATCAGAAAATAAGAAATGGCTGTGTTATCCACAGACACCAATCAAATTCAGAACTGAATTGAAAGTATAAGGGCTTGTTCACACCAGCTGCTGCATTGTAACACTGGTGTCCACCATGGTCTGTCTGGATGTGTATAGTGTTGATGTGCAGATACTGGTGTTTTTGCACCGTTCACTCACACAGTGGCATTACATAGAGTTACATCAGTCAGCATGTGGTGACATGTTGCGCTGGAAAAAAGTACTGCATGCAGTACTTTTTTTCAGCACAGTGGTATGGAGACATTTTGCCTTGTCTTGAGATGGGGGAGCAATGGGATGCAGGGGCATATCTACCGCAAGGCAAACAAGGCGTGTGCCTAGGGAGGCCATTTTTAGGGGGGGGCGGCGCCACCCCCTCCAGAAGAAGGGAACTGGTGAGTAGCAGCTGACAGAGCCATGCCAGGCCACCATCAGTGAGGTGCCACTGGTACTCCTGTAAATAGCCCGGACAGCAGGAGGATCGGTGTGGTGGGAGAGAGCAGTTGTAGAAGGATGCACTGTGTATTTCTACCTCCAGCAGCTGAAAACTGATTTGAGGTTTCTCCCCCTCTCCTTCCTGCCAGCTTTCTGCTGCTGGAGGGAGAGAAAGACCTGGCTGGTTGGAGGGGGTGCCTTGGTGTTCCTGAGTGGCCACTCACCACTGAGCTCCTTCCCATGCCCGCACTCAGAGCTGGGACCAGGGGACAGGCTGGAGCAAGGAGAAGAGAAGTGGAAGAGAGGAAAGAGCCCAGAGGAGGTGAGCAGTGTTGTGTTTTCAGGTCTCTCCCTCCTGTCATCCATCCAGCACATGATACACTGATAGATCGTATGGGACTGCACACACACACTGTATAATTACCATCCCCTGGCCACATTTCCTGCTGCCCAGAGATCAGCAGCCCTTTGAGGAGGAGGGGGGTAATCATAGTGTGTGTGTGTGTGTGTGTGTGTGTGTATATACACACGCCCATATGATCTGAGAGAGAGGGAAGAGAGAGAGAGAGGGAAGAGAGAAAGAGACAGAGAGAGGGGTAAGAGAGAGACAGAGAGAGGGGGGAGAGAGAGGGGGAGATAGAGAAGGGAGAGGAGAGAGGGAAGAGAGAGGGGGGAGAGAGGGAAGAGAGAGAGGGGGGGAGGGAAGAGATGAGAGAGAGAGAGAGAGAGAGAGAGATGGGGGGCAGAGAGTAAAAGAAGAGGGGGAAGAGAGAGAGGGGGAAGAGGGAGAGAGAAGAGAGAGAGAGAAGGGGAACAAATGGAGAGAGAAGAGAGAGGGGGAAAAGAGAGAAAGAGAGAGGGAAGACAGAGGGAAGAGAAAGAAGAGAGAGGGGAGAGAGGGGAGAGGGAGAGGAAGAAAGACAGAGAGAAAGAGAGAGAGGAAGAGAGAAAGAGAGAATCATATATACACACACTCATTGAACTCTCTCGCTCTCTCATAGGGGGGGAGGGGGCACAAACCTAAATACACCACTGGTGGGATGGCTCTGGAATAGCCACCCAAAGCAGACCTACTGCACCTGGTGTGAATAGACAATAAATCTAATTGATGGTAATGATAACGATATTGACAATAATGTTGTTCAAGAGCAGTCAAATCAGAATTAAGAATAAACATAAGATTTCTTATTGGCTGTCTTTAGAAACAACTAATCTCTTCTTTGGGACTTGTTGATATTGCTATTTTTAATGTTTAAAGTATTATTTTATGAACAAACGAAGGTCTGAATACTCCACATTTACTGTGATATTGACTTTACGATATATGAAATCAACAGATCTTTATATACAGTAGATAGAAAATGCTTGTGCACTGCTTTGAAAATCATGTTCAGTAATTCTTTCCCATTAAAAGTCTAATAGTTAAAGCTCATATCATACAAATCCAGACAGGATTTTCAAGAAAGACTTAGTGCTGTATCTTTCCATCTTGAATTTTATTCTGTGTTTAGCCAGGCAAATGAACACATTTTCTACCTAACTTACCCATGTGCCTATTGACATGATCAGCTTGGGGTCAATTTAAAATCTTTTATTAAAAACAGCAAGGGAAGTAGATTATATAAATGCTGATTTTCAGTAAGTTAAAGTTAATTGGTTAAATAAAGCAGTGAAGCATAGTTATTCAGCCTTTTTAATTAAACACTTTAGAGTAATTTGCAAGACTTTGAGATACTTGATAAAGCTCTTATGGTAAACACTTACTGCTTGATTATCCTAAATGATCCAGACAAAATCAATAAACCTATATATATATATATGTACAGGACCATCTTTAATATTGATTGGACCCTGGGCAAACATTTTCTTACCCCAAACCCCCCACTTCCACCCCCATTGCAACTCTGCTCTCCACCCCAACATCCCAAAAAACAAACACACACTCAGACTTTAATAATATAAACATAAAGAACTGGTCCACACTCACTGATTGGTCCAGGCTCACTGGTTACTAGAGGTTACTGCACATCATTATCACTCATCCATTGGTTGCTAGATACAATAAATTTAAAGGGGATGGGACTTTAAAGGTACTGTATCCATAAAACAAATATAGAACTGTCAGAACTTTAGCCCTGAGAAAATAATTAGTATACAATTTATGAAAACAGGCAGGGATCTGGAATTAAGGAGATTTCCTACTAATTAACTGATATCCGAGTTCTTTATTTGAGCTAATTTGAAGACAAAATAGAAAGTAATAATGTGCAAAAATATATATTTATTAGTAATAAAAATTAGTGCAAAATGATAATGAAATATAACAGGTGATGATAAATAATAAACAATTCAAAATAACAGTACAATGATCTAATCCAAAATAATGATTAGATATTCAAACCAGCAATTACAGTCAAATATTAATGAATTAGAACCAGTTGTCTAGAAAGGCAGTGTAAGAAACTATCAGTAACTCAGCAACATGTGACAACAGCTATGCAAATCAACCACGTGATCTCTCTACAACCAGATATTCAAAGCTCAGCGAGTACCTTTGCATGAATTGATTAAAAATACCATACACAGGCCAATCCTATCAGCATAGAATCTATCTGAGGTCAAGATCAAATGTTACACTAAGTTGTCTATTTTGTTATATATACACAGCTAAAACATTGACTAGAAGCTAAAATTAGCTTTGGGGATATTTAAAATTCATCTTCCCCCAGAGAATTGAATTGAAAATAATTTATACTGCACTTAAAATTACTTCACGTCAACTCCTGTGCTAACCATAACCGTGATAGACTAAACAGTTTAGCTGGAGATATAAAGAGAGTACAAGTTAGCTGAAGAAAATTACAGTTATAGTTACCAATGTGGACTCTATGGTGTAAGTGATGTCAGCTGCCAGTCAGCTCACTTTAGAGTGTGTCTGTGTCCGTCTGTTGTCCTTTGTCTCCTGTCTTGTCTTGTGAAGTCCTGTCTTTTTGGTGATGTTCCCCATCTATTTCCATCTCCTACCTTTATCCCCCCAAAACCCTAGGTGGGCAAAGCTTATCTTACCTAAAAGGGTGTCATTTTCTCTACCAATTGATTTCAATTACCTGAAGGGGGCAGTATAGGGTTAAGATTTCTCTGACATGTCTTCTGTAACATGTCGAAGGTTGACCTTTAGCCTTGGCAAGTAAGAATATCATGAATATTAGAGATAACTGTCTTTTCTGACAGGGTTGTTTTCAGACAGACTAGTACCCATGTCACTGAAATTAATGTATTACCTTAAGTGATTCTTGAGAAGAAAGCTACCTATATATCCTACAAAAAGATTAGGTAATTTTATTGAGACTTCTTATTATCTCACGTCTTTGTAACATACCAACATTGTAATATAATGAACTCACTGCATGCAATACTAATAATAATACAATTAACATTTTGGTTAAAATATTCCTGTCAAATAATAATAGCACCATATGCAATGTAAAGTTTAATATGCACTCTTTTTCCAGAGGTTCGTGGAAAAAAAACAGTCATTGGAAACAATTCTATTGTCCTTTTGCTCAACCAGTTCTAATAAACGCCTCCCCTCCATCCCATCCTTGTTCCTCCTTTTTTCTGCTTCCTCCAAGTGCTCTTCTTTCAACAGAGCTCCTAAAGAAATTGTGAAAAATATTAAAAAATAAAAATGTAAAAATAAAAACGACTGACGTCATCCACTGCCCTACTGACACCAACCTCTGCCCTACTGACACTGTCCACTGCTCTACTGACTGACACCAACCTCTGCCCTACTGACACTGTCCACTGCCCTACTGACTGACACTGCCCATTTTTAAGGTAGGCAAAGTTTGTATTTTTACAGTGACATTTGTTTTATTAAATTTTTCTATAGTTTACTTGCTATTTAGTTAGGCCTTGCTAGTTGCTTACCCCTGCTCTAGATGGTACAAAGAGCATCTCCTACAGGTAAAAAGAAAGAAGAACAACAGTGCAGGATCCACATTAGCATATCGATTTCATTTATTTCAAATGAAAACATAGCACACTTATATATACGATTCTTGACATCAGCAGGAATAACCCCCTGGACACTGTCAGCCAGTAGTCTGCAGCAGAAGTTCTCTCATGCCAGCATGTGGATTGTCTGACACTGACAGCTTATCTCTTCTGAAAGACCTGCCTAGGGGAAAAAATAATCCAAACCCTCCAAAATTACACAGCGATCAGGCACTCTTCTTCCAGTTGCCAGGTAACAAGAGATGGAGTTCTAGGTCTGAGGTGCTCATGCACAGGCCTTGATATCATGTCTGCATCTCGCCGTGATGTCACACGCCGACAAGACGGAGGACGTATATAAGTTCAACTAGCGGCCATTTCACAGCAGTTTGGGGAGCCACTGGTATGTTCACAGATACTTTTTGCCCGAGTAAATGTACCTTACATACTTTTGTTTTGCAAAGTGACACTATATACTCTATTTGTTTTAAGGGATGGAGGAGTTAAAATGTCCTGTAACTTTATGAGATTTCCCTATTGTACTTACTCTATTACCTTAATGCATATACAATTGTATTTATCAACTCATATATATATATATATATATATATATATATATATATATATATATATATATATATACACACATATATATGCATTTTTTATGTATTCATATAGACTGGGTTTTCTGTATTCTGTGACACCCTGGCTCCCCCTTTGTTTTTTCTTTGTTGATCCTGCTTAACCCTTGTGATTATGGAGCGTATAAAAGAGGGAATAGACAGTTTTAACTGTATCCTATAGAGATGAAATAATAATGAATATAACTCATATTTATAGGTATTTATCTTTGCTGATATTTCTCCTTTGTGATGGTCCCTAGACTGTACTACACCTATACATCTATAGGTTACTGCACTTTATTACTACTTATCCATTGGTTGCTAGAGGTGGCTGCTCATCATTACTGCTCACCCATTGGTTGCTAGAGGTAATGGCACATCATTACCTTTCACCCACTGGTTGCTAGAGGTTACTGCACATTATTACTGCTCACCCATTGGTTGCTAGAGGTAACTGCACATTATTGCCACTCATCCACTGGTTGCTATAGATTACTGCACATCATTACCGCTCACTCATTGGTTGCTAGAGATTACTGCACATCATTACCGCTTATCCATTGGTTGCTAGGGGTTTCTGCACATCATTACCGCTCATTGGTTATTTGCTAGACGTTACTGCATATTATTACCACTCATCCTTTGGTTGCTTGAGGTTACCGCACAGTATTACTGCTTACCTATTGCCTGCACCTCACCATGTTCCCTTCTGCAAGCTTCTCCGGCCCTGCGGCTGCTTTGTTAATCTCCTTCTCCGCTGTTGACAGGAGAAGGGTGAGGAAGAAGAATACACACACACAGCTCTTTGATCTCTGCACTGCTGGCCAGACAGAGAATGGTGGGCGAGAGGGGGAACACAGAGAGATGCTCTACCTCCCTCCCTGTCACAGCTGCTTCAGGTCCTGCTGTCCTGACAGAGGGAGAAGCAAGGAGAGCAGACTCTAGCACATGCAGCCCACAGCTGTGCCTCTCCCCGTCACAGGGAGAGCTAGCGGGGATCTGCTGCATAGGAAAATAATTTGCAGGAAGCGGGGTTCAAAGGGTAGCTTCTTTGGGCCCCACAACAATGACAGAGCACTGGGAAACTGCTCCTTCTTGCCCCGTGTTAAAGATGGCCATATATATATATATATATATATATAATTATGGAGAAAATTATAAAATGGTAGAGAGGGATAGAAGATTATTAGCTTAGAAAAAAAATGTATAGGAAAAACTGCCAGATATAAACGTTGTACACATGAGCATTACAATATAGTAAACAACCCCCATTGCAGGCATGTTCCATATTATCATTGGCACTTGTTACTAGAAATGGCTTATTACCGACAAACAATGGCCTTCCATTGCACTGTATTGTTTTAAATCAGATATGTCAAACTCAGATAATACATTAGGCCAAATTAAGAAGATGAAATCTTTAAGGGGGCTGCCTTATGCATACTGAGGGCTGCACCTTCTTATTTCCAGAGGAAGGCTATGATACTTCAAAACGTACCATCACAGTAAAATTTGCAAATTGCAATATTTTATTACAGAGAAAGGGAACATAAAACACTTTCTGAAGTATTTAGGTGCAAACATTTGTGAAATAGTGTAACGTACTACTGGAGAACATCTGACAGCCACAGGGAAGCAACTATAGGTCCCCATGAAGCCCATAACACACCAGGTCCTGTGTTAAAAGGAATGTATAGTGTTGTCTGATTTTTTTAGTTATAAAATACAAAAGAGATCAACTTTAATATAAACAATCTTAGTAATATGCATTAAAGTTTAAAAACATTGTTTCTATGCATAAATTGTCATTTTAACCACTTTGCATCTAGGGCAATTTTTAAAATTTTCACACACCTGTGAAAATCAGATTTTTTTTTTGCTAGAAAATTATTTAGAACTCCAAACAATTATATAATTTGTGAAATCAGAATGTCTGTAAAATAAAATGGTATCAGTTGCAATTTTTTATGTCACATCATATTTGAGGAGCTGTTTATCAAATGCTATTTCAAGAAACAAGATACGTTAAAATACATTTTAGTGTACACAAATACAAAATAATACCCAAATCTTGGTAAAATATAACAGATGGTGTTGCATTGAGTGAATAGAGACCAAACATGTCAAGACTCAAAATGCCTGTGAAATGGCAAAAAACTAAGTACCTAAAATTGTTGATAGGTGACACTTTAAAAGTATTTGCAAGTTATCAGTGTAAAATTAATTATGAATTATGACTCTAGAATTATTTATCTCACTCTGAAGTTTGTGATGTGTGACGCAATGGCTATTTACATGCATATGTGGGCTCCGTGTACCCTTTTATATTTGCATGTACACAGAGAGGAACAGGTGTGCTTTAAGATTTTTTTATTATTTTTATTTATTTTTATACAATTTCATTTTTATGTACTTTTTAACATAATTTTTTAATACAGAGTCCTCAATTTGATAGCATGGACAGGAGTTATGTTCTCTTTATAAAGACATCAGACCACAAATGTCCCCCCTGCCCTCCATTGCAGATAATCAAGCACACATCATGCTTCATTAGCTGCTTCCCTGTCTACAGTAACTGGGTAATTACAGCTCTGAAGCCAGAAGTGACAATATGCTCATTACTTATGGCTTCATTATTGCAGAGAAGAATTGCTGTCACTCTTTGACCAGTTTACAGCAGTTCCAGGCTAAGGATGGCCCACAGACAGTAAGTAGTTAATGTATATAGCAGGAACCATATGTAATATTCATATATGCTATAAACTGCTTGTCAAAATCATATTAGCACTTGCACTGTGTACTCTCAATTGCAGCATGCGTTCTAAGGGAAATAGGCTGTTCACTTTGAAAGGGAAGTTGTATTTTGAAAAGTAATGTTACCTGGAGCTTAGCGAATTAGCTGACACTGCTGCTGACTTCCATCATCCAATAATGTGCAAGCAACAATGATATTGTTTTTAAATTTCCTTGCGCACTAGTGGGTATTTTTTGCAAAGTGAAATATCTAATCTGGGGTAAATTGCAAAGTGCTCCTTTCCTTCCAAGTGAACACCTATTTTTCTTTAGTAAATAAACCCCAATATGTGTCCAAGAAACACACTTTCACACACAGCATGCCACTCCTTATCCCATAAAGATTTTTCCATATATTTTTCATGGCTGGTAATCTTGCTAAAGATAAGTAATTTTACCCTCCAGGATCTTCCTGGTCTGCAGGGGTTGGCCAAGTTATATACATTAGTGCACATCTACACTCCAAACTCAGATCAGTTTTACTTTCTCAAAACACTTCCAACAGAAGAGTCCAAAAAAATTACATTAACTTGTCCTTTGTGGAGACGTTAATCTTATTCCATATAAACAAATGGGTTCTTTTCCAAATACAAAATCATCTCCAATGTTACATCCTCTCCTGCACAGGGAAGATTTGAATAATATCTGCCGATCCCAACATGCCAACAAAAAAGATTTTATCTTTTTTTTCCTCCCCACACAACTCATATTCAAGGATTTACTTATTCCTAGTAGACAAATGGCTTCTCCAAAAGGTCATTAATTCCACGACTGATGATATTACTTGGTTGGGAGATCAATCTTCTACGACTCTACGCCTTTGTCGCAACAACCCAAACATAATGAAAATGCCTTAAAACCCTGTTGCTCACAGAATATTTACCTAAATTATTCCATTTTTGTTTTGTTTTTTTGAGACCCATTTGTGTTAAGGAATGCTTATAAGATATATACTGTACATATATATATTGTGACAGGAAGCCAAGAAGAATGTCCAGCATGGGAGGTATATTTGTCCCAGATTCATGTTGTACACTGACTGGTTTTTCTTTTGTGCTGTGTAGTGAACTTGTTTGACTCACTGAAGGGTTAGTGTGCTCAGCTGTGTTAGGTTAAGGGTTCTGGGCTCTATAAAACTCCCAGGCTGCTTAGCGAGAATGCTCCAATCTGGAACCAGATTTTGTGCAGGAAAGACTGCGGGGCAACCAAGTAATGCTGTGGTGAGATTAAGACTGTGTGACTATGGACTTTGAGATATTCTGTGTGAACGCCATGGGGTTTATTTACTAAAGCTGGAGAGTCCAAAATCAGACTCCCTTCTGCATAGAAACCAATCAGCTTCTAACCTCAGCTTGTTCAATGAAGCTTTGGCAATGAAACCTGGAAGCTGATTGATTTCTATGCAGAAGTGAGTCTGATTTTGGACTCTCCAGCTTTAGTAAATAAACCCCCATGTGTCTGAGCAGTGGTAGGCTGCATCTAGATGAGTAGTTAGGATCCTGTGTTTGCAGTTAGACGCTCAACATGGCAAGACTTTATTTTCTGTTTTTGTTTTACTTTTTCTGGTTTGGACATCTGCATGTTGTGATCACAGACCTTGTAAATAAAGCACCATTTGTTTCACCAAGATCCTGCTGTTGTGCTTCTTTCACTGTGCTCTGACTTATCCAGGGGGTCAAGCACAACCCGCTACTGAGCTAATTCTTCACAAAATATATTTAGTCAGAGTATATGATCAACTCAATTAAACTCCTGGGATATTGATCTGGTCAGTTAAGTAGCAGAGAGGGTTGTTATTCAGTTTCAGCTGCTTTGGTGTTCATGAAATTAACAGGTGCACTAGATGAGCAACAATGAAATGAACCCCTAAACAGGAATGGTTTTACAGGTGGAGGTCACTAACATTTTTTTCTCTACTCATCTTTTATGACTGTTTTTCACTAGCTTCGCATTTGGCTAGGGTCAGTGTCACTACTGGTAGCATGAAGCGATACCTGGACCGTACAAAAGTTGCACAGGCAGTCCATCTCCTCCAGGATGGCACATCAATACGTGCCATTGCCAGAAGGCTTGCTGTGTCTCTCAGCACAGTTTCAGGAGCATGGAGGAGATTCCAGGAGACAGGCAGTTACTCTAGGAGAGCTGGACAGGGCCGTAGAAGGTCCTTAACCCATCAGCAGGGCCAGTATCTGCTCCTTTATGCAAGGAGGAACAGGATGAGCACTGCCAGAGCCCTACAAAATTACCTCCAGCAGGCCACTTGTGTGAATATCTCAAACAATCAGAAACAGACTTCATAAGGGTGGCCTGAGGGCCTGACATCCTCTAGTGGGCCCTGTGCTTACTGCCCGGCACCATAGAGCTCGATTGGCATTTGCCATTGAACACCAGAATTGGCAGGCCCGCCACTGGCACCCTGTGCTTTTTAAAGATGGAGCAGGATCACCCTGAGCACATGTGAAAGACATGAAATGGTCTGGTGAAGTCGTGGAGAACTTTATGCTGCCTGTAAAATCGTTCAGCATGACCTTTTTGGTGGTGGGTCAGTGATGGTCTGGGGAGGCATATCCATGGAGGGATGCACAGACCTCTACAGGCTAGACAATGGCATCCTGACTACCATTAGGTATCGGGATAAAATCCTTGGACTCATTGTCAGACCCTACATTGGTGCAGTGGGTCCCGGGTTTCTCCTGGTGCATGACAATGCCTGGCATCATGTGGCGAGAGTATGCAGGCAGTTCCTGGAGGATGAAGGAATTGATACCATTGAATGGCCCCCACGCTCGCCTGACCTAAATCCAATATAACACCTCTGGGATATCATGTTTTGGTCCATCCGATACCACCAGGTTGCACCTCAGACTGTGCAGGAGCTCATTGATGCCCTGGTCCAGATCTGGGAGGAAAAACCCCAAGACACCATCCATCGTCTCATTAGGAGCATGCCCTGATGTTGTCAGACATGCATACAAGCATGTCAAACGGCCCTACAAACTACTGAGTTGTTGCAATTAATTTTCAGCAAAATAGACTAGCCTGCTGCATTAATTATTTCACTTTGATTTTCAGGGTGTCTTTGAATTAGGGCAGCACAGTGGCTAAATGGTTAGCACTTCCGCCTGGCAGTACTGGGGTTGTTGGTTCAAATCCCAACCACGGCACCACCTGCCTGGATTTTGCATGTTCTCCCTGTGCCTGCATGGGTTTCCTCAGAGTACTCCGGTTTCCTCCCACACTCCAAAGACATGCTGGTAGGTTAATTGGATCCTGTCTAAATTGGCGCTAGTATGTGTATGAATTAATGTAAGTTGGGGACCTTAGATTGTACACCCCTTGAGGGTTAGGGACTGATGTGAACTTACAGTATATATGTAAACTGCTGCGTAAATTGACAGCACTATATAAGTACCTGTAATAAATAATAATAATTCAGTCCTCCGTATATTGATAATTTTCATTTCTATCAAACGATAGAGCATCCCTACGTTCCTAACACATTACCCAGTCCATATCAGTATAGATATCCAGCATGATATTTTTCCCCATTGAGATCTGATGTGTTTTCAAAGTGTTCCTTTCATTTTTTTTGAGCAGTGTATATATATAATATATATATATATAATTCTGTTCTGCATGCTATGGCTAAAGGATAGATCAAATTCTTGCCGAAATGCTTTCCCTTGAAACCCAAAACAGATCGCAAGCTCAACTTGACGTCTTCTCTGTGAATAAATCTCAGATAAGAGCCCAAACACCTACTACTTGACCAATGTGACAAATACTGTCAAAGAATTAAACTCAGTTTTTATCAAAAGCAGCAACAAAGCGTCCAACATTCTAAAAGTTAAATTACTCACTTCCATCCTACAGACATATGCAAAGTTATAAATCTTCAGATCTTGTGCTCTAAAACATTTTCCATTACTAATGGAACTTGCCAGGGATGTCTTCTCTCCCCCAGGCTTTAACATTTTAAACTGACCCTCTAGCAGAAACTATTAGTCCATGTTCACACTATGCAGTGCAGGACACTACATATAATATGCACAGTAATCGCACAGCATTCCTGTGCGAATTACATGCAACTGTCTGTGTGGTGTGACTTCAGTCATACATTTTTTATGGCTCAAATTGCATCACATCCACATCAAAAAGGTGCAGGACCCTTTTTTAAATCCATACTTGAATCGCATTGCATAGGTGTTCTCACCCATGCAATGTAATTTCTGGCAATCACATTGCATTTTGCAATCTGTTTTGGAGTGTCATTAATTTATCATTGACAGGTCACATGAATGTGATGTGATTGCAATGTGGTGCGGGAAACACACTGGATTCGCAATGTTTCCCACACCGTATTGGTGTGAACCCAGGCTTAATCCCCATCTCAATATTACGGGTTTTGCATTTAACCTGTTCCCACCCGGTCAATAGCATAATGATGGCAGAGTGGGACTCTCGTCAATCCCGGTGGGCATCATATGATGTCCTTCCTAGGTCATGCCTCACGCATGTCAGTGGGGCCACAATGTGATGAGATTTGTTACCGGCTGTGTACCTCGGACACAGCCGATGACAGATCTGTGTACTGGTCCGTCGCCAGTACAATGTGACCTGCTGTGGCCAATCACAGCAGGTCACATGACAATTGTGAACAATGGATGGCTTCCTTTCATGCCACTCATTGTATAGAATTGTGTCACTAGCTGTGATTGGTCACAGTGATCACATTTATAGACTGGGCCAGTCACAGCCCATCTGTGCCATGTTATTAGCTGTGGCCAATCACAGCTAATCACAAAAAAAAAAAACTGAATTAATCAATTTTATCCAGTTAAATGCTTGATTATAGCAAAGAAATTATTTACTATAAGCAATCAAAATGTGTAAAAAATAAATACTGATCACTTCCCCAAATATAGTACAATGCTACTATGGTAACATACTACTCTAATTACAGTGTATTTAAAAAAAGAAAAAAAAAGAAAACAAGTATTAATAATTTTTTAAATTTTATTGGATTAGAACATTTTTAAAATTTGAAAAAAAAAAAAAAAAAAAAAAAAAAATATATATATATATATATATATAATTATTTTTCGTACTTTCACCAGTCAGTACTCCTGATCACCACCACACCAGTTATATGATGACGCTGTACTGCACTGGTGACAGTATGTAAAAAAAAAGCATGAAAAACATTTTTTTTTATTTTTTCACTTTCCAAAAACTTATGACAAAAAAGTTACAACTTCACAAAACTTGCCATGAATCTTACTAAATACCTCGGACTGTCTACTTTGCGAAAAAGGGTTCATTTAGGGAATATCTGTACTGTTCTGACATTTTTGGGCCTGAAGAAATTAGATTGGCCGGCAGTACTTCAGGATTGATCAATTTTCAGATATATACCATAGATGGTGAACTCTAACTTTTCTGCAGACTAAATAATAAATACAGATTTGGGTTATTAATAATAAATACAGATTTGGGTTATTTCCACCAAAGAAATGTAGCGGAATACATCTTGGCCTAAATTTATGAAGAACAATTATTTATTTGCAAAATTTTATAATAGAAACAAAGAAAATGTTTTTTTTTTCAATACGTTCAGACATTTCCGTTTAATTTAGCAAAAAATTAAAAACCCAGTGATGATTAAATACCATCAAAAGAAATTTCTAGTTGTGTGAACCAAATGATAAAAAATTTAGTTTGGGTACAGTGTTGCATGACTGCACAATTTTCATTCAAAGTGTGAGAGCAATGAGAGCTGAAAATTGGTCTGGGCAGGAAGGGGGTAAAAGTGCCCGGTATTAAAGTGGTTAATCATAAACAGCATGAAATGTGCCTACTAGGCACTTTTACCCCCTTTCTGCCCGGGCCAATTTTCAGCTTTCAGTGCTGTTGCACTTTGAATGACTATTGCGCGGTCATGCAACACTGTATCCATATTACATTTTTATCTTTTTTTCACACAAATATAGCTTTCTTTTGGTGGTAATTAATCACCAATGGCTGTTTATTTTTTGCTAAACAAGCAAAAAACCCCGCAAAATTTTGGGGAAAAACATTTTTCTTAGTTTCGGTTTTTCTCCTTCACTAATGTGCGTTGATTAGGCAGCACTGATGATCACTGATAGGTGGCATTGATATGAAGGCATTGATGGGCACTGACATGCATCACTGATGGGCACTGACAGGCATCACTGATGGCACTGATAGGTGGCACTGATGGGTACTAATAGACTGCACTGATAAGGAGGCACTGATAGGCGGCACTGTTGGACACTGACAGGCATCACTGATGGGCGATGATAGGCAGCATTGATGAGCATTGAATGGCAGTACTTATTGGCACTAATGGGGCTGCACTAATAATCAAGGCACTGATGATCAGCGCCCTGATTATCAGTGTAAATGTTTCCTCTAAGATTGCTGCTTATCAGCTCCTCTCGTCAAGTGCTGTCAGCGTGAGGAGAGGACTGCCAGTAACCAGCATTTTCTGTTTACATATGATCAGCTGTGATTGGACACAGCTGATAACATGTTAAAGAGCCTATGTCATTGGCTCTTTACTGTGATTGGTGATCCGTTGTGTCTTAGGGGACACAGCACACCACCAAATGCAGCGCCATGTGCCCCCGGGGGCATGCATACACAGCTAGAGTGGGAGGACATCATATAATGACCTCCCAGAACAAGAGAGTTCCCGCCTGTCCATTATTTGTCAATACGGCAGGCAGGAGGTGGTTAAACTATAACTAAAGGCAAAACTTTTTTGTTTAGTTTTGGATAAAGGGGAAGTGGATTAGAACACCTGTCCATTTTTATTGCTGTCTGGACGTTCGCCCTGTCTATTTGTCCTATTTACCATTATCATTGAAAGTGAAAGTAAAAGAAAGTCCCAAATTTTGGGTTGTCCCCGGAAAAGTAAATATTCCAATGGGGACAGTGGTTCTGGTGACCTGGGTGTTCCCAAAAGATTACCTGAATTTGCAGGGATTTCCTCATCTTCCTATTTGGCTTTTGGAAAGGAAGTGAAGATAAATCTCACCAATGGGATAAAGATGGCAACAATCTTACAGGGGTTATAACCGATCCTTGCTTCCAAAGTGAAAAAAATAAGTTTTGCCTATAGTTCTACTTTAATTTTTTTGCACATGATGTCTTATTCCTGCTTATAGACCCAGCTACTTTCCTTGATGCTGTTTACCCTGTCTCATGTGTCTATTGTTTAGCAACATATCATATTACAGAGTGAGTGATACAAAATCTTATATTCTAGATCTGGGTGTAGACTATATTACTCGTAAAATGCTTCAAAGTCCTTTCCTTGACATATGGATTGTGACTGTGATATACACTTACTACTTCAATATACCTCCTTTTTATCAGAGTTAATGTTAATTCTTTCTCAGATTCTACAGTATATGTTTGATTATTATTATTATACAATATTTATATAATGCCAACAGTTTGCTCAGCGCTGTACATTATAATGGGAAACAGTACATGAGACAGTACAGGAACAATACGATTCAATACATGAGGGGTTAGAGGGCCCTGCTCCTTGGAGCGTACAATCTAGGAGCTAGAACTTTGCATATACCAAACTGTTGTTCATATTTTACCAAGCGTCACTCTACTATGAATTTTATTTGGCAAAAAAAGGAGGCAAAATGTATACATGTTCAACTGATTAAATGTAGGTCTGCTTGAGGGATGGGCTATACCGACCTTAAGGACTACTATACTGCTGTGACCTTCTAATCTTCCAAATCATTTCTGAAGTGATGGGAGTACTAATACCTCCCACCCTTGGCCTAGCTCTGACAGATTTCAAAATAGATGACGTATAACCATATTTTTAAACAATAGTTACTCATATACTTCTAGCAGCTAGACTAACTCTTAGATTGTAAGCTCCTAACCCTCTAGTATTGAACTGTAGTGTTGCTGTATTGTCTCCCGTTATATTGTAAAGTGCTGAGCAAATTGTTGGCGCTATATAAATCCTGTATAATAATAATAATAATAACTAGGTACTGTATGCACTAGGCATTGTAAAAACAATTTAAAATTATTCGAACTGTTCACTTAGATTACGAGTATGAAAGAATACTAATTCTAAACATGGGCAAGGCTACTGTATTTGAAAATGCCTTTATTGTTACTCTTTCTTAGTTTGCTTCCTTTTCTTCATCCCTATATAATAATATGGGTATAACACTCTCTTTGGTCAATACTATATCAATATTATGTTGTTGTCTGTTCTAAGATTGAATCTATTTTCAGTCTCAATGGTGTGTGAATGATGTATATCCATTGTACTTATACTCTTTATATCTCTCAAATGTCTGCAATTTTTATCTTTCTTATCATTTCTATAGCCCTGTTAACTTTTGCTACTCAGCTCCAGCTTTAGATGCAGAAGAAGGACTGAACTATGTGATTGTGAAGACTTTGTACAGTATACTACCAACATAGAAGTTGACTTGGAACTGAGCTACATAAGTCTGTTAGATTTTTACACTGGTTAGACACAGACTGAGAGGCGGCACTAGGGAAATAAGCTATGCTGGGATATGTGTACACACAGTCAAAACCTAAACCATAAGCATACTTCATTGTCATTGATATTTTCATGTTTTTTACTATTAATAGGACTAGGGACACTCATAAAATAAGGCAGTACAGCCGACCCTCTTGTACCTGGCCCAGGCCTCACCATTTCAAAATTCCCGGGTACCTGCCAAACTGGACGGATGGCTGTACTTCTTTTTTAATGATTTCTTGTGGCTCCCACTGCAGTGCTGCCATCTTCTTTTCCTCCCCCTCCCTCTGGCTGCATTGCAGGGGGATCTATTGATGTATTTATGCCCCTGCTGTCCAGGCCCCCCTGTGTGACCTCCTTTTACCGCTGTCCGGGACGCAATCTTTCTTGGTCTACCTGTACTTGGCTTGGTATCAAGAGGTCCCTGAATTTTCTACTTCTTAGTGGAAGCGATGACTGGCATATTCAAGGCTTTGGACATCTTTTTATGTCCTTTTCCATCCTTGTAAAGTTCCATTACCTTGTTACGCAGGACTTTTGACTGTTCTTTTCTGATCCCCATGGCTCCGTATCTAGCCTAGTCAGTGCTTCCATGTAAGAGCTAACAAACTCATTCACTATACACTGACACTAATTGTGATTTAAAAAGCCACAGATAAGGGACATTAACCTCTAATTGGCATTTTAACCCATGTGTGTCACCTTGTGTGTCTGTACCAAGGCCAAACATTCCAGGGTATGTAAACTTTTGATCATGGCCATTTGGTAGATTTCTGTTATCATTATGATTTAAAAAGGAGCCAAACAACTATTCAATAATAAATGGCTTCATATGATCATCATCCTTCAATAAAAGAGCATTTTTTGGCATGATCAGTCATATTTTCAATATCAATGCCAAAATTTCACAATTTCTGCCAGGGTATGCAAACTTTTGAGCACAACAATAGATAGATAGATAGATAGATAGATAGATAGATAGATAGATAGATAGGTAGATAGATAGGATAGATATTGAAAGTCAATAACTGAATTAAATATAAGAAAACAAATCTGTATTCCCATATATCTGACCAAGTAAATACTGAAGAATATATGTTGTTTAATGTTTTGCTATGGAAATGCCTTAATTATATAATATATTTAATCAGTTTAGATTTTTATTCTCAAGCTATAGCTGTTTTTATTGCTGATTCTTTAACTATGTACAATGACAATAAGATTTTTTTTCATAGGCTTTAGTGGTCCCTGGACATAAATCTGAAGAAGGAAAAAATAGAATTGCCTTAACCTTTACAGCAGTTATTTGAATTATTAGAATCTGTGGAAAGGTTACTTTAGAAACAGTAACTAATAAATTAAATAAACACAGCGTTAATCGTTGAGTTTGCTTATTAGGAGCAATGCAGTTATTTTTAAACCAGACTGAAGATTTATACTTTGTAACATAGTGATCTAATGCCATCTACTTGTTAATTCAGGAAGTTTCTACAACTGTGTGAATATTGCAGAACATTCCGATCTGTTTCTGTTCACAAGGGTGAGAGCTTTTAAATATGAGTTATTAAGTGGCATAGTGATAATACAGTAGGAAAATACTCAATTGAAATATAATGCTCATTACTTTGAGATAGAAGTACCATCCAGGATATATTTAAGTATATTTTAGTAACACATTTCTTTACTGTTGTTATTGTTTATCCTGAAGTCCAAAACTAAAGGGAGAACATTACTGGTATTTAATTAAAACAGTTTTCTTATAGTTGCAGAGGAAGCATTGCAAAAGGAGAGAATTACATAGTTAAAGTCTCTCTGAATAAAAACATTATATGATATCACCAGGTTTGTCAGCAAGGCCAGGATCCAGCATCACATGAGATGTCTCCCAGTTAATGATATAAATACCCTGGAAGGATTGTTTTTCGAAACAAGGAGATATTGATGAAATACAATATCCCAAAACAATGGAGGAGTTTGTCAAGTAACTAAACCTCAAAGTAAATTAATCCCAGGTACACTGAAATGGTTTCAATCGGTCGGACATGGATTTCTCTTTACTACAAGCAAGACGAAAGTCAAAGTTCGTGGAAAATGAATGCAAAACCTTCAGAACTTACAAGGGTTGCTGTTGGGAAAGATATAATTTATATCATTCTTTGCTAGCTTGTGAAACCAAACCTGAGTTATACATGTTCACATCTGACTAAAGGCAGGAATACACGGTAAGAAAATCGACTGATCGGTCAGCTGACGACCAATGAAACAGTGTTCATTGGTCAAAATAGAGGCCTACATTAACCAATCTAAAAAAATTGTTCAACGAGCAATCAGTTTCATACGTAGTGTTGACATCTTCCATAACAGTAAAAGTGATGCAGTGTGCGTGCTACCTTGTAGCCACGCCCTTCCGCCCAGAAAGAGCGTTCAACACCCTGCCACCCAGAATGAGCGTTAAATATCCTTTGTTGCAGGGACCGGCTTTTGAACGTATTCATACTGATATTGATAGATACTTTGCGGGCTCCGAAGTGGAAGCAAAAAAATAGTACAATAAACAGTATAAACAGTATATTTTTTTAAACATAAAATGTATTTATACTATGATCTATATCTTAAAACCCAAAAAATTGAGAATATAATTTTGATATATACACAACAATTAACAGCAATGAGTATAATATATTTTATTACATTAACTATATACATAAATAGTGATACATAAACATATATAATATGCATATTTTAAGATAATTCTGTTTTCATTATCTCATTAGGCCTCTACTTTTAACATTTGGATTTTTCTTTCATGTTTACGAATATTCCTTGGGCATAAACATCCGGGTCATCTTCTGTTTCTGCTCATGTGTGATATTGTTTGATAGATTTTGTTCGGACGATCTTCATATCACCGCATAGAAAATCGGTCATTCACATGCAAAATTAAATTTTTTAATGTTGTTCAACCATTTTCTTTTGTTCACAATATTAATATCAGTTATAACATCCTGCTCATCAACTAAGAGAAAATCAGTTGATTTTGATAAACAAAATTTTTTTGTACAATTTTCTTACTGTGTCTTCCTTCCATAAGAGTCAATACTCCTTAACTGTTCAACTTGCTGAAAACTTAACAATAATCTGAGGACACTATGTGGGAACTTTAACCAGAAAGTCAATAATCTAGAAGCTTTCTTAGAAAATGTACAACCAGGAAAATAAACTATATATATATATATATATATATATATATATATGTGTGTGTATATATACGTGTATATATATATATATATATATATATATATATACAGTATATATTTCAGTAGTTTATAAAAGAAAATGTGATATTTTTGAAACGTTCTAGAAAAAGACTGGAAAAAGTAGAGTTTTACCCCTGGTTCACACCGCTGCGACTTCAGGTGCGACATGCAATTACAAATTGCACCTGCAGTCGCATCTAATTTTTTGCTATGGCACTGTGTTAAGGTGCGATTTAAAAAATACTTCCTGCATTACGTTTTCACCACTTTAGTGCAAATCAACTCTCATAGACTATAAGGTAAATGGCACTGAAATTGCACCTGTGTCTATATCAGAGCTACTTTCAAGTAGGGCTTTAAATGAGACCAAATTGCACCACTTTGAAATTGCATTCGGTGTGATTCAGGGCTTAAGAACACTTGTTAATTTACATATTTACACAAGATATCATCTTATCTAAAAAGGGACTCTGCCAAATTATTATTGTATTTATGTATATTATGTTCAATATCATTAGAAATATGTATGTTATAATGTAGGCATACTAAAGTAGTGAAATTGAAATAGTATATGCAAAGCATTATAATTAATATTTTATGTGGTCACTGGATGAAATTACACCTCTTTGTAGCTAAGATTTCCCGTTTAGAACTGCTACATCAAAAGATTAAATATCACAAATTAAAAATTACCGAACCCTCAGAGATAGTTGCATGCCCTCTAAACAGATAACATAGTTAAATCTGTATAGAATGAAAATTAGTTTGTACTATAAAAGATTAGATACTCCCTCTGAAAACCTGAATATAGAAATTTTGGACTCAGAGTGCCACCAGGTGGACAAGTTGAGCTAACGCTTGTACAAACAAGTAGTGAATCAATAACATAATGCACCAATGACAAATAATTAAATAATACCAAATACACCCTCTGGGTGAGTTTTTAAATGGTATTGCTTTTGATAAATCAATAGCAAGTTTAGGGAGACATAAGGGATCACTCACGCCTTTTATACACCCATAAGAGTATCACACAGATCAACACCCACATGTTCTCCACACATTGGATGCCATTTTAAGGGTTTGGTCAGCACCTTGTCCTCTTTCAAGAGGTCCCTTTTCTCTACTTGGAGGGTAACCATATCATATTATTCTCTAGATGATTGTTGTTTTTTTATTAATATGCCAATTGCAATAGTTCTGCTGGGTAATTAATATTATGATCACGGTAACATAACCTAGAGGGTTATACTATTTTTTCTCTCTTTTTTTTGTCATCTGCCATATTGGTGCAAACCACAAACTGATTCTGACACTTATGTTTTCTGCAGAAGAATAACAACTGGAATCTGTAAAATGCAGTTTATTGTCTGCCTGGTTTAGTTATAAGTGGTTATGCTATCTACTAGAAGAAATTGATTGCTTGAATTGATATAATATAGACATTTGCTGTAACGGTAAATTTTAGGAATTAGTTCTGAATCAAACCTTAGTGTGTCACATCTCGATTCCACTCTTAATTATTGGCGTACCCCTTAGGCGTACCCCTGAAGATGTGCTGTCGCATGAAACGCTTTGGGATGGAGCCTCATTGCTGACATCACTCCGCTGCTACTGAGGAGCGGTGGCCATCTTGGTACATGTTTTAATCTCCCTTGATTTGAATACTCCACGTGGATGAAAGTTTTTATGTTTGATACATGATTTGAAATAAATACTACACTATATAAGCACCTTTTGGCTCCTGTGGCTGAGCTGATTCCCCCCCAGGATCACAGGGGAGCTGCCCCAATGGATGGATGGAGCCACAGGATTAGATCCGGAGCTGTAAGTAGACCACTGCACCCCCAGATGTGTGATAATAACAAATGCGCATTAATATTTTCTGTCTGGTGAGTGTACATCCGTCCCAAGGGTGGATTCCTTTTATGAATTTCTGCACATCTGTTCTTCATGAATATTGCACGTTTGCACTTGGGCACTTGGAATAATTACGCTTCCATAAAGGACATTAGCAGTTTTTACTACCCACTGAAGTACTTTTACAGTTGTCACGAACGCATATTGATGCACATAGTTGCACTTTTGACGCACGTCTGTGCACTTTATTGATTTATGTTATTTATGTTACATGCGTTTATAGCGCTGCACTTATACCTTTTAAGTTGATTTTGGGACTGTTGCCGATATCCAGAGTGCTAGCAGCTATACATAGATCATTAATTCTACTATTTTAATATTTATATATTTTAGAATTTAATTAGCGCTCGCTTATATACTATTTAAATATTTGTACTCTGTTGGATGCTTGCTTCATGACAATGTCTGTAAAGCTGTGGTACTGGCTTGATGAAAGTGTCTGTATGGTAGGAAAAGGGGAGTGAAATGTTAGTTTCTAACTGGCCATTCCCTTCAAACACAATAATGTTTTGTTATGGTGTGTGAAGCAGGTTGCTATTGTCCCTTTGCTGGTTCCCTGTCATGCCCCAGGTGAAGTAAAACTCTAGCAATACTTTAGTTTGGATGCTATGATTTCTCTGGATGCAAATGCATTTTTTTGTTGCATGGATCTATGCTGTAAAGCTGAACTCTCTGAGAAATATTAGTGCGGTGTTCAGTAGTTCAGATGGAATAGCCAAGTGCTGAAGATGATGGCCAAGATGTAAATAAGAATTAAGCTAGCCATGACAGTATGAATCTTGGCTAGTGCAACAGGAGCTGGCCGAGATTTGAACCATGTATGGGCAGGCTGAATGTACCCGAGTTTCAATCAATCAACTTGAGTACAACCAGCCTGTCAGGTTTTACATGTGATTATTGCTAGCAGCTATTATAGCTGCTGGCAGTAATCAGTGAGCTCTCCTTGTGGGGATGGCTCCCCATACCCCCCTGCCAGGAGAACACAATGGCACTACTGCTCCACTGGAAGGGTTCAGTGGCAGTCAGTGTTGATGGGGGAACTGAGCAATTTTCTTTCCTGCAACCTAAGGTTGCAGGAAAGAAAATTACTCCTTCTATGGCCAGCTTTACTCTACAATTAGCCTATGTCCCCATTCGTTCTAGACTGATACAATTTGAGTTTAATAAATGTATTAAAATTCATTGTTCTACTGCTGTGCAGGGAGAAGAAACATAGAGATTGTTCCCTCTGTACAGAGCCCCGTGTTGTTTGTCAACACGGGGCTCTGGGCTGTGATTGGACAAAGCCAATCAGCAGGTTCAACAATCATGAATGAATCATTGGCTGGGACCTGCTGACAAAATCCTGCTGTGTCTAATCACGGGGGGGCGCATGCGTGCCCTGAGCACAGAAACAGGCAGCGACGCACCGGTATGTGTCTGTAGGAGCCACATGTCCACAGTACAATGTGGGCGGGCAGGTGGTTCTAAAGTGAATATGTGTGTATATATACTGCATATATACAGTGGTCTTGCAGGGACTATAGGACTATATAACAATTGCTGCATTTGGACAATTAATTAATAGGAATAATGCATAGGCACACACTTATGCTTATGATCACTCACATGCCAATAACTTTAGAGAGGGATCTTGCCTTTTTGAATTTACTCAGATGGTCATCATAAACACAAGAGAGGGCATGTGTACATCTGCCCTATCACATTATCAATGATTAGCTGAACTCATCTATCAGTGGAAATGCTGCTCAGCATTTCTCTAGCAGCTAATTATTTTTTGAAGGAATTTATTTTGATCTTCACAATTATTTTTAATGAACTGTAATTTTACAAACATTCATGACATTACATTAATAACTGAGATTATTACACTGATAGCAGGTGGATGCTTGTTTTTGAGTACAAGGTTAGCTGTCAGTTGTTTTTGTCCATTTAAAAGTTATGATGATAGATTTAAAAGGTGTGCAAAAACCTTCTGGAGTGCAATTTTCTGTGTTGATATACCTTTTTATTCATGTTTTGTTTTCAGAGCTACAAAGCTAAACTTCTCAGCTGCAGCTAAGTAACCTTTAACAGGTCCTGTCATTTTCTTATCCTGTAACTGGACTGTGAACAGAGAAGTGGCAGACAGATAAGATCATCTCTGTTGCTTTGCTTTCTTCTCCTGTTGGCAGTTTTGTAAGTTACTTAGCATGGCTGTTCAAGCCAGGGGGGAAATGTTAATGTTTTTGCCATTGCTCCCGGCCTAGTTTTGCAGGTGTTTTGGGTCCTACCCACCAGTCCTGTCCTTTTATAAAAGGGACAGGGGTCAGGATTTCAAGGGCTTACCTTGCCTAGCCCTGAATGCCACAAAGCTGTTGCTAGAGAAGAAGATGCCAATACATGGGACACCAACATCTGGGATATCGCCACTATGGACTTTTCCTATAAGGATTCTATCTGAGCAGGTATGCGGGGGCAGCTACACTTAGAGTCAGGTTTAGTTACAGAAAGGACATTTTGTTCTGTTGTAACTGTCATGCCATGTTTACAGTAAAGCCTTGAAACATTGTCCTGCCAGGTCAGACATTATTCAAAGGGGTGTATGAAAGTAACTGGCACATTACACATAGTCTTCTGTAACTTGGGTCAGATAAAGCACATAGGGGTATGAAGACAACTTTAAAAGAGTTAACATGGTTTGGAGTAAAGGAAGTAGTTGCCTAGAATAACAGATGTCTAGTAACTAGTATAAGCAGCCTGTTGTGAAGTATGGAACAAGGGCAAGGTGAGAAATACTCCGGTAGTGAATGGGTTTCCTCTGGGACTTCATCCCTTAGTGATCCATCTCTCATAGTAACAGAAGCGAATCAATGTCATGGTGGCCTTTGGCCTAGCTGCCATGTATGGGAGAGTATGAAGACAAAGTCCATACATGATGTCCCTGCTAGGACACTATTCTGTCACTGGCAGTGAGGAGACAGAGATATGCTGTGTGGATGGAGTGGGCATAGGCTCAGCATGTCCCTACGAAATACAAACAGTTACAGCCAAGGTGTGCATTGACACGGGACCAGAGAGTCAACTGGAGTCCAGTTTATTCACTCAGTATACATGGTATACGACCATCTCTGAGTTGGAGGGCTGCCTTAAGGTTTAATTTCCCCCACCTTATCCCAGGGTATTGATGAGCATGACACAGTGGAGGTATTCCATGTGCAGGGCGAGTGGCCCCATCCACGGTGCCTAGCGTAAACCAGAACAACCCACCCCAGAGTAGGCTTCTTACGTCACCCTCAATTTTGGCACTCAATGGGGAACATGGAGAAAAGGATGCCCCCCCCTTCCCCCAAACTCCTATCAGCATATTTCCTGACAACACATGAGCACTTCAGTGTACTTTATAGGTTTTTTTGAGCTGCTTGTACCTCTCCAAGAGGCAGCTCTGCTGCACAGTGAATTGCAAAATGCTGATACGAAGTCAAATTCAGGTACTTACAATGCTTGCATTAAAAAAAAATTAAGGCAAAAATTAGTTTTGTTGTTATACCTGGCTGGAGTTCAGCTTAAACATGTATCTATATCACATGCAGCTCAGATATAGCATATTTTCCAGAAAACACCACTGAACAGTATTGCTGCCACAGCAGAAACTTACTTTATAAATCTTTTCCAAAGGTTCTAGGTAGAAAGTAAATCAAAATTATAGTGTTGTACAAGCAGAAAAATGTAAACAGATGCCTTGAATGTAGATAGATGTCATGAACAAAATCTGTACTAACAATAACCCAATTCAATGACTTCTATGTGCATGTTTACCATCCCTGTATCATTCCACCAACCCCATTCTTTCTTTTTCTCTTCTGTATTACTTTTTTTGTAGCCATTCACACATTGATATTGTGTTGTCTACAAAAGTTTAAAATTACCAACCAGTATCATTATGAATTACTCTTTATGCTATGCTAATAGTAGAAAAATATACTCTATTGATTTCCTTTAAGTGCTGCCTCTTTTATGACCTAAACAGTAATAGAGAATGATGTTTAGATGAAAACATTATAGAGGAAAGTGTGTTTTTATGGATCACAGTGAACATAACATTATTTAAAATTTTTCATCAATATCAGCACTATTAACCTCCATAACTGGACAGGTAGGCCAACACTTAAAAAGAAGAGCTACACCAAGAGAAGTTCCAGCAGTAAAAACCAAACTTTTTATTAAGGAAAAAGTCATTTTACAGTGAACTAAAGCAAAGAGACTGACAATGAAAAATAAGTACATTTCTTCAGGGAAAAACTTTCTGCAGGTTTCAGTTAAATCAGAACAGGCATCATAGACTTTCCAACTTGTCCCAGAAATGGAAAATGAAAAAGAATTTAATTCCAAAAAATATTTTTTTTTAAAGAGTAAAACAGTACAAAACTAAAGCACATGGTCTTCTAACTGCAAAGAACAACCACTCACGGATCATAGCAATCATTTCTGATAAATGTGAGTTTTCTCACTGTGTGGCAACACTACACCAAAGCATCATCCAATAATTCTGGACTTTCAAACTTCAACTAAGCAGAATCTGATCATAAAAACGCATGAAAAAAAATGTATAATTCTGAGGTAGAAGATGTTTTGGGATGATTTTTTTTTTTGCTTCAAAGATTTACTGCAATAAAAAGATTTAAAAATGTAGTACAATGCTTTATAATTATAGTCATGTGCAAGCACCAATAAATATGTCTGTTGTTGGGTTAAAAAGCTATAAAGGGAAAAATATTGGTTTTGAATTTTCCTCTTGGTATTATGTAGTGCAGGTAAGAGGTATTAGTTAAGGCAACCTAGGGTTTGACAGTGATAGTTCAAACAAAATAGCTAAATAAATACTGAAATGTTGAAACACGTGTTACCAGAATGTCTGGTAGAGAAGAGATCAAAGCCAAGGGCTCTTTTTTAACTTACAGGTATCAGCATTTGTAAGTGTTTTTCTGAGTTTCTTAGTGAATGTAAACAATTGGCGTACTATATCTTGCCCCCATAGGAGGACATGAGGAGGCGGGACGGAAATGAGTAATATTTACCACTGTGTATATGCCCATGTGTGTGACTCTTTAGTCGTATGGGCTGCACAAGATAATGGAGGAAATTAAGAGCTTAGAAAGGAAATGAAATTGAGCATGCTCAGTAGAGGACACCAGCTGGTCTAGACAATCTCAACCTGCAGTGGGGACACAGAGAAGGAGGAACAGCTGAAGACAGGATCAACTAGGTATATTTCACTCTACACAAAACAAATGCTTTAGTGGCATTGTAAGTATGCACACTCTGGTATGTAGCATGTAATGAGAGTTTTCCATAGTCTGGGTTTAATGACACTTGAAGGAAAGAGCAAGCACATTGCTTCTAGAAGTAAAAAAATTGTGTATTGTTTAACCCCTTCCCACCGATGCCTCCTGGCCCTTTAAGAGTATCTAGATGCCGGAATGCAGAGGCGAGCCTTGTGATTAGCTGTCACAGCAGTTACATGATTGGAAAATTCCCAATCACAAGTTTCCATTGCAAGCTTACCCATCCCTGCTGTCTACAGTGCTGGAAGCATGCAGGAAGCGCGTTCCCAGCATGGTAAGTTGTTTATACAGGGCTGCATACAGGGCTCACCCGCCAAGAGGCCGCATATATGCACACAGCTGGTGAGAAAGTGTTAGGAGACTGAAGATAGGACATTTGCAATGCAGATATCAAGCAGACAGATGTAATCAATAAATATAGAATTAGATGGAAACTGCATTGTATAACATAAATATTGTGGAGATTTGCTGCAGAGAATCTCATTTTTTGTTAATGGGAGAGTAATTTTGAGCAGAAGTTAGGTCTACTTCAAGCAGAAATATTGCCTGAAACTGTATTTTCAGACACAGGTTGTACAAATTGCACAGATTTGCACAGCAGAATCTTGTCCTTAAAAAGGAGGCAAGTGTGGAGGCAGAGAGTCAGCATCTTTGAGCCAGCAATATAAATAAAAGATGAATTTACTAGAAAGACACTAAATAATTGTATTGGATTAACTAAAACTAATCTGATCTACTGTGTTTCAATAAGAGTTATTACTGGAGACAGGGCATAGTTCTATTTCACCATTATAAAGAAATTAAGGTATATTTTTTTTTATGACATTACATGTAGTTTGCACAGAATCTTATCCTTTTCCACAGGAGGAAGGGAGTTGGCATATTTCAGTCATACATACTAAATTAAAATGCATTGATCATGATACCATTTTAAAAATTAAATTTAATTATTTGCCAAACTGAATGACATTCCTTAAGATTCTTTGGCACATTTCACCCAGAAATAACGAGTGAAACTTTATTTTTCCAGAGATGCTGTATAAACATTGTATGAGTATGAGGCACACAACCTCATCCTGTTTAAAGGGATGAAATTAGGGAGGCAGGGAGTAGGTATTTAGCAAGCAAAAATAAGAAATTAAAACTTTAGTTCCTCAAATATTATATAAATTTTAAACAGTTTTGAAACAATCACATCTTTTTAATTCGATGACATTTCTGAAGCATGGAGAAATCATATTTTAGCCAGAAATAAGAAATGATACTGATATTTTTTAAGACACGATATTATAATAGTACAAATGTGATAGACTGAATTGCTTCTTCTTTAATAAGATAAAGTATTCCTAATACAGCCATAACAATACAATTACACAGTAATATATTTTTAGAGACATGGTAACAATTGTAAAGATGTCACACGCAGAATATCATCCTTTTAAACAGGATTCAACTTTGCAAATAGAGAGAAGTTGTAACTGAGCCCAAAATATTCAAACTGTACTGCTATTTTTTTCATATATATGATGTATAAATTATACAGATCAGCTGCATGAAATCTTAGGCCTGTTTCACACTATTATGGGTGGTTGTGGCTGCAGGAAGTGCACCTGTTTATGTGCCCACACCCACCCGCAGCCAAAATGCCCTGCTCTTTAAAAATGCACGGGGCTGGCATTCATCCTTAAAGGTATCCCCAAGCGTCTATAAACACAGCTCAGTTACAGGTAAATTGTATGGTGCAAAAGCCCCATGCGATTTCTTGCCCACTGTGTTTTCAAAATGGTGCAGACATTTTTTTCCTGCATGATACGCAGGCACAGCAGCCATTTCAAATGGATAGGCTGCCATGCCCGCAAAAACTCTGCCCTCAGAGAAACAATAAAGTGAACCAGGCCTGCTTATATGAGGCAAATGAAAATGAAGAGAGCAAACAGAGTCCATCTTAAAATAAATAAATGCATACATAAATAGAAATTGTATTTCTTCTGTGACAAATAAAAAAAAAATAAAAAAATTAGCTGTTGAATGTAAAGTGCAATTTTTAGCCACAAAAACTATAGTTAGGGACTAAAAATGGGTGGTTTCTTTTTGAAGAATCACTGTTGGGCCACACTACTGTAAAGAGTGTGAATCCAAATAATTCTTAATTGGGACAGTGTACCCAAGTAGGGTCAACAGATCAGTACAAACAGCATGATAAAGCCTGCATTGAAAATTTCCTAACTGAAGAGAACGATACAGAAACATAAAGTGTTGCCCAATTTTAATGAGGATACATTTTCCATTAATGCAGTAGTTACCAAGTGTAAAATTGGGTTTGGGGTACCAGTCATGCTAAAACATGATAACCCTACATACATATTCCTGCAGGTGTTTTATCACGGATAAGTGATCTTACGTTTGTGCAGTTATATTTGATATGCGCAAAGAGAGATCATGCAAATACTTATTAGAATAATATTTAATTAAGTATATATAACATTTACTTAAGTATTGGCAGATACAGATATCAAATATAATAATATTAAAATATAACAATATAACAATACTTAACTGAAGATGCTGTTACCACCACGGCTCCCTCCATTATGGCTTTGTACAGAGGATCAGAGTCAGACACATGCATGATGGCAGCTCTGAGGTGAGACAGTTATTGCAAATTCTAGCTGTGTTAGATAGGGCTTGTGTGTAAGGAATAGCCAACCCCCACTGCAAACAAAATGACCTTTTATGGAAGATAGTACATTCTTGAAAGAAGATTGCTGGGCTAGCTTGGCTTGACCATATAGTCTGTTTACAATGACATTCCTATAGCATGAAGTCAGCTAAAGGAACTAGGCTTTCTCCTTGTATGGCCCCTTAACCAAGGCTTTGAGGCATTCTTAATTATTGTGAGACAACTAGATGGCTTTAAATTAGGAATTATGTAATATGCAATTTCCCCAGCAACAGACTACAAGATTATACCTGGAAAAAAGTGTAATTCTTTACAATTGTGAAACAGCTACAGAATAACTTGGTCTGGGTAGGTAGCTGTGCTAAAACACAATAACTCTACAGAAATATTCTTGCAGGGCATAGGATGTTACCTAGGCAAAAAAAGAAAAAGTAAATTCTTTACAACTGTGAAACAGCTGTTAAAGAATTGAGTGTGCCAAATTGAAAGCACCATTGTAACGGCAGCAATGGGACCAGTATGAGATGGAAAAGATGACAGGCCTACATCGGTTGTAGTTGTTAACAGTGACAGCAATGGTAGAAAGAGATGGCAATATTGGCAGGAGGTGGAATTTATTTCATTCCTGAAGTGATGACTTGAGATCTTAGGCTTTACAGAAAATAAACACGTTGAGTGTCAGTATCATTAAAAACATAATCCGCTGAATCTACAGCAGGCGCTTGGCAGTTTTTTCTGCTTCAGGACTAGTTACATTTGAATAAATGTCAGCCAGTAAACTGTGTCCAGGGACAGACAGACTTTTTTGTCTATCACAAATCATCCCTACAGCACTTAATTTACATTTTGAGAGGCTGCAGGGCAGATAAGCAGCTCAGATGCATGTTGAGAAAGCTATGGCCAGTGGTTCATCCTCCTTGTTACAGAATAGTCAAAGGGCTCATCCATTGGAAGGGTGTCAACATCTACCCTTGAATCCAGGTACTTCCCTACCATATGATGCAGCCACTACCTATAGTTGCTGACAGCAGGCAACCCTGGGCACTAGATAGAGAAAAAAAGTTTTGAATTCCTAATTTAGGTAGCTACCCAAACTTCTACTCCTCCTTTTAATTACAGCAGGCTCCAAACCATATTGGAGGAAACTGAGTTGAAACGGATGCCTGAATGCTAACACCTCACCATTCTGACTGCTTCCACAAAGCATGACAACACAGTGCACATGTCCTGTATGAGCAGCCACTGATGTGGGGAGAAGAACCTCAGCTTCCCTGAGCCTGTCCTCTTGCCATGCTCACATAAGTACTCATATTGGGATCACTGGTGCATATGCAACTGCTGCTGCATGGCCAAGGTAGCACTCCACCAGATGGTAATGTCATATATTAGGCAGTGTTCAGGCAGATGGAGTTCTCACTGAATTTCATCCTACCACACACTGGCTGGGTACACCAGAAATGGCTACATGCTTTTCTGTCCTGCCTAAAAAGATCATGTAAGCTAGGGTACCTATCTAGGAAGCACTGCATCACCAGTTTAAGCACATATGAAATGCAAGGCACGTGTGTAAACCTCCCTGCAGATAACAGGTTAGTGTCATTGTCACACACCAACTTTTTCTAGCACAAGATGACATGGGGTTAACCACTTCTGGATCTCCCCCTCCATAGGAGAAACTTTAAGACAGTGTGACTCATGTCCTCTAGACACAAGGTGCAAGAATAGGATTTACTAAGTGAAATCTAAAGCTTTAAATGTTACTCTTTCTTCTGACAAGGCCTCCAGACTAAATGCAATTTACCTCTTCTGTTGGGACCCCTCAGCCTTGAAGCACCTGGGCACCAAAATTCAATTTAAACTACGAGAGGCCAACTTTAGACCTCTACTGGCACTACCAATAAAAATATCACAGTCATTCTTTTCCTCCTTGAGGACTATGCTGACAGAGTTTATTTGGAGTGCCAAACTGGCCTGGATGAGATCCTCACACTGTCTAAAATATGGCACTATACTACAAAGCCCTGCATCTGCCTAGGCTCTGGCTGTTCTTCTCTGGGTACCAATTAAACATTACAGATCCTTGCAGGATATCCTACTATAGGAGCCTTGATAGAAGTCATCCAGCAAACGTTTTGAAAGAAGGGGTTGTTCCCCCTCCCCCTCCCCATTAACACCTGTGACACATACCCAGGAGTTTTCTCCCAAACTTGACAAAAAACAATTTTTAAATCTAGCAGTGGCTGGCATAACCAGGTGTGTAACTAACCAGGGCTGGATTCAACAACAGACAAAGCCCTTGTCTAGTCTTGTCCAGCCTCCTTTGAGCCCCTGAGCAGCGTACCAACTGTGGCATTTCTTGTTCTTGAACCCAGATCCAATCCTTTATTTCGGATCACTAACTCCCTATGAAAGAATATGTTTGGATGGCAAATACGTACCCCACCTGTTATCTTCCATTTACAAGCTATTCAGTGGGAGTCTGAATTACAAGTTTCCATGATGTGGCCATTTGGCTGGCCCACAAGCCTGCAATTGTCAATCACTTTCAAGAGCAGGGATATAATCTTCATTCAAAGTGCTATAGGGTCCCGATGCTGCGCATCAAATTTTATCCCTAAGTCTCCAAGGTTTGCTAGAGATGTCAAAAGGAGCCTGACTCTCTTCTGCATATTTTCTCATACTGTCCATCCCAAACACAGTTCTGGACAGGAGTCCAGAAGGTCAATATTAGAAAAAATCCTCCTGAGCTGATAAGGAAGTATGCCCTGATCGCTAGCAGCTAACACTCAAAACCTGATAACCAATCAGTATGTCAAATGTAAAATATATAGTGTAGCGCTTCAAACTAAGAATAAATAAATGATAATATGCAAAAAAAGTAAAAATAATAAAGATACACAATCATTATTGTGACTAGTGGAAGTGAATCCAGAAGGTAGTTTTCCAATTGACATCAGCAGACCCTATCGCCTACTTGTTACATATCAATAAGGTTCCATTGCAGTGCAATAAGAATTCACTGACTGTTCATTTGCTGGATGAAGAGAGGGTTTGCATTCAAGACTTTTGGGAGTACCCTGCCAATCCTAAGACACTCGTCTGCCAGACTAGATGAGATAGGATCGATGGAGAGCTTGAAGACCACATTGCATAATAGGAAAGACAAATTTAGAGATACCTGGCTCCCTTGGATAAATTTTACCTGCTACACACAAAATATTTAGATGTCGTGTCTCCATTCTTAACAATCCAGGTGCAATGATTGTAATGTCAAGACAACTCAGAGCCTTAGATGTTCTTCTCTATAGCAGGTCTTGTTGGGGGAGGGGGGTATGAAGGGGGAGGCAGGTTTCCCCTCCCTGCCCATCTCACCCCCTCCCCCATTTGCCGCTTTCCCTTCCTTCCCTCCCTTTCTCTTTTTCTTCTCTTTTTTTCCCCTCCCAGTTAGTAATGGGATTACCTAAAACCCTTGCAGGTGTTTGGACCCCTGCTCCCTGACTTCCATGGTACTTCCATGGTACTGAGTTCCCCATTCACGGAAATATGAGGTTGTACATTGTGTAGTTGGTTTCATTTTCTTGTACTTGCTCCAAAACTGAAATTGATAATAAAGATGTAGCCATCAATTTCTGGTATACCTAAATAGGTGCAGTTGGCCTGCAACTTGACTAGGAATAGGAGTATATGATAAAAAAACAATGGTGGCTGCGCCTCTTTATAACAAACACATTCTGACTTTTTCTTTGTATGGTTGTACTGTTTTTTTTTACCTTTGTACGGTTTTATTGGTTTTCTACCTGCATATTTGACCTGTATCTGTAGTGCATGTTTGTGAATGCCCAAAGATATATAAATTACTAGAATGGACTATGTTTTGTATATTCACAATGTCTTTAATTAAGATTTTTAGAAAGGATACTTTCGCAGCTGCTGATGACTTCAAGCTACTTTGTGCTTGGAAGACAGAGAAGGAGGATGATTGCTTGTTAGCCATTTCACCTTTTTTACTGTGTGCTATAGGTGTATATTATATCCATTGACAGAATACAAAGACCTGTCTCTGAATGTTGCACTCTAACTGCCACCTTGGATGTGGATATGGATGCTACTTGTCCCCTGATAGCTGCACGGAAACCAATTCTGCCTTCCCCTTTCAGCCTCCCAAACATGAGGTTGTTAACTTAGTGCTTATTTCCTAATTTTGGCAGCAGCTATGCAAAAGCTGTGTGTGGGGGATGTGGTGATTCAGTGCACTGGAGAAACTGTGGTGCTTTTTTGCATTGAACTGCACCTCAATAGTATGGGGTAGTACACAAAAGGACTACTGCTATTGATATAAGTTTCCAGGAAAAAAAGAGGCTTCAGTGCCAGGAAATTATTTTTTAACCTTTATTTTTACAGCTAATGAATCTGCCCTCACTAGTTAACTTGTCTTATGTTAGATTATTTTTATATAATGATTTAAGATCTCAGGGCTCTGGTGTAAATTCTAAGCCCCCCCCCCTTCCTCTTCTACCACCAAAGAAAGTAAGTACTGAAAAAAGGTGGTCCAGCAGTCACTCTCTATACTCTATATTCACTCTCAATTACTCTATAGCATTAATACAATCTTCTACAAACTGTGACATTTTGCAGATCTTAAAATCTCAGTTGTATTGTCAATTTTTTTAGATGAGACTTTTTACAATCTTAGAAAAGCACACAGGGTTAATTTCAGAGTGTTAGTACTAGGCAATCTATTAATTAATATTAAAGTGTTACTAAACCCACAACAGTAAAATCAGTATATGCAATAAAGCATGTTTGCTATACTCACTGTGGAACTAAGGGGTTAATCCTCTGCATTCTGCAAAAAGGATGTTTGATCCTGACTTCTCTGATCCTCCTCTTCTTCTACAGTCCCCAATCCATCTGCTAATAGAACAGATCCTTGGGGGCAAGCTGCACATACTGTTTGGAGTGTATTACAAGAGGTTTTTTTTTCTTGGGAAAGTGCATGTGATCAGCACAGGGCCAATCAGTGCTGTCCAGACAGAGAATCAGGGGTCCTGCAGTCTCATAGGACAATCGGGAGAATTAAAACTCCTACTACAAGCTTTAACCAGTGATCTGCAGGACACTGATAGAAGTCAAAAGACTGGTCTAACTGCTGATAAGAAAAGGTATTTAGCAGTTTATATTTACTAAAATAATTTCATTTCCATGTTCTGCGTACTGTGGGGGATATAGTGAATGCAGGGTCATGGGTTTAGTAACACTTTAAGTACAAATATTGTACATTGTGGTCTTACAAATAGGTAAGGGCTATGGTGGTTGTTCTTCCCTTTTTTTTCACTTTTAACCTTTGAGTAGTTTTAATTTCAGTTACATTACTGTACCTCCTATTTGGTCTATAGTTTTGGTATAACATTTTTAGGCATTCCTTTTATTCAGCTATATACTACATACATATATTATTTTAATTTATTGCATAACAAGCATTTGTCTATGTGTGTATTAGGTCTATATTTTTTGTATAACCTTTTTAGGCATTAATTTTACTATACAGTTATATATAGACACACATACATGCATATGTGGTTGTATTGTGTAATATGCACTTATTTGGGTACATTTATAATTAATTATTTTGATTGCCTTTCTTTTACACATACGATTGTTGGCTTTTTAGGCTATCTCTACTATTATATTATGGGCAAATGTTTTATTGTGTAACCATTTGCATTTAATTATTTGATTGCCTTTTTACATGCACAATTGTTTCCTCTTTAGATTACATTTATTACTATTTATATGATTTATTGTGTAACATGTGAATTTCTACGTGCGTTTATAATTAATCATTCTGATTGCTTTTTTTTTCTCTTTTAAAAATATTTTATTTGCTTTATAACAATAAATAGTATGCTAGGTGTTCCCTTATATTGTTATGTACTATAGAGTCAAACCTGGCTTTAGAGCTCATCTGCTGAGGAAGATGGAAAGCTTTACTTACCCTGTTTTATTCTGAGACTGTGTTATAAAGTCACTATTTATACTACTTTTATTATCTTAATTCATTTTTTCTGGCAGATTAATTTATTATTATACAGGATTTATATAGTGCCAACAGTTTGTGCAACGCTTTACAATGTGAGGACAAACAGTACAGTTCCAATACAATTGAATACAGGAGGAATCAGAGGGCCCTGATGTGATTGTTAGTATATATTCTATACACATGTGCTTGTTGTTTTACTTAATCCATTAATTAAATCAGTGATTTGAAGCACCTCTTCCAGCTGATGAATGTCATAATTAAATAAAGGCCTTGGAAAAAATATTGATGATCCAGAAATACAACAGTCGACCATCTACAGCTTCCCGAGAAACCAAGTATTAAATGCAGTTGAATTTAAAGCTGATGGAACAGTAGTAGCATCTGGGGTAAAGCAGAGAACAATCTGCATTCATTCCTAGAGGTGTGTCAAAATTCAAAAATTTAAATAACTCGGGAACATTCCAGTGGATCATTCAACATAATACAAATTTTCAATGCTGTTTACAGTGGAACTGAAATTAAAAAGTGAAGAGTTGCTATGTTATAGGGATTATTTAACCACTTCAAGTCCAGACACTTTCACACCGTTCCTGCCCAGGCCAATTTTCAGCTTTCAGTGCTATCGCACTTTGAATGAGAATTGTGCAGTCATGCAACACTGTAACCATATACATTTTTTAGCATTTTTTTGAGACAGATACATCTTTATTTTGGTGGTATTGATTCACCACTGGGATTTTTATTTTTTTGCTATATAAATGAAAAAGTCCAACAATTTTGAAAAAAAAGTGTTTTTCTTATAAAATTTTGCAAATAAATAATCTTTCTTTATAAATCTTGGCCAAAATGTATTCAGCTATCTTTTTAGTAAAAAAAAATAACCCAAATTAGTTTATAACCAAAAATTATAATTTTTTATTTTTTTTTTACATTTTTATTTTATTTTTTTATATTATTATTTATGGGTTTTTTTTTTATCATACTGTCACCTTAGCAGTACAGTGACTGTACTAGTTGTTGGGGGTGATGAAGATTTTTTTCTTTTTTTATACTAATTGCTTTTACACCTATAAAGGCTGTAAAATCAATCATTTCTATCTGGCTGCATTCTTGCAGCCATTGAGAAATACTGTGAGAGCTGTGATTGGTCAAAGCTTGTCACATGGTACAAGGCTGTTGTGAATAGGCTTGTACCATGTGACCTCAGTGATCATTCACAGATTTCACAAATAGTAATTAATGATGTCAGGAAGTGACATCTTGTTTACTACTATTCATGTGATCACTGATTGGCCAATCAGTGATCACATGAATCGGGACCTCACACAGGGGTCCCATACAGCTATCGGTGTTCTTCTGTGTCCTCTGGACACAGTGAGCACCGGATCATGGTGCCGCACGCTCCCAGGGAGCGTGCACAGGCAGTGAATGCGGGTGACATTTAGAAATGTCAACCCGCTTCAGCAGTGCTCCCGTCTGGCTGCATATAGGCATGGGCAGGAAGGGAAGTGGTTAAGAATGTTGATTATGCCTAAAGCTGGCCATATATGGGTCGGTTTTTGCATTCCACCAGTTGAATGAAAAAAACTGACCCGATTTCCTCATCCACACATTCGAGGTGCATGAGCAGTGTTTTTTTCTAATATGTGAGTGTACCTAGGTACTCCTATGCCTACAGCCACACAGCTGTATATGTGCTTTGTGAATCTGCCTCTGACTGCTAATCTAAGGAGTTTTTGAGTTAAATTTGAGGATATCACCACTGTAATGCTCACTGCTTACCTTGCTCTGTAATTAGGAAGAAAAGTCCTGCCTTTAGCAGCAAAGCAGCTTCCATACAGGGAGCACAAAACACAAAATAATCCAAGAAAAAACAGAGAGGCAAACTAACATAATCAGTGGCAGCTGCCACGGACATATGCTCACGCCCTGGCTGCCATACATTGTGATTCTCCCCACTCTCCCCTAACATCAGTATCCTCCTGACAGGTCCTCCTCTGGAGTCTGGGCAGCATGTCGCACTGCTGAGATAGTGGAAGGGAGGCAAAACAAGTTTGGACAGTAAGAGGAAGTTACATCCTCCTCTGATATGGGGCCTGTGCAAGCGCTTCATTGATTATTAGGATGCTAGGCGGTCCTTGCAACCAATAATTTTGACAGGGCGTGCAACGGGTGGGATCTCAGTTTAAACTGCAGAGAAGCATGTGCTGGAAAGGTCAGTCCCCCCTGCTCTTTAAGCATTCCATATTTTTTTTAAAGAGGGCTGTGGCAGAGGTGGTCTTTTTAATGGGCATCAGAGCTCCCCCCCCCCAATACTCATTTAAGGTACTACACACAAGACACTGAATATATGTAATTACCCTAACAGAAAAGAAACTAGAGGACTTTAAAGGTATCCATTCAAAACACACTATACAAGATCAAACATTTTTATTTGTACTATTAAAAGTATTTAGTATAAAATGTGTATTCCTTGCTGTTCCTTATACATAAAAAATAGATTTCATGTGCATCCCAATGCAAAAAACATGACTACATACGTTATTTCACAATCCATGATTTCATTGTTGGTTCAGGTATCTACAAATTTCAACACATTTCTCGGGTCAGTGCTTGCTTCTTCAGGACAAAATGGGGGAATAATTGTATGCAATGCAAATCACAACATGTATACAACAGTATTATTTAGAAAAAAGAAACCACTAATTTGCTACTTCATTATAACCAGTATTGTAAGTATACCATTGTAGATAGCAAAATCCACTATTTTATTTTCTCTTAGGGTAATTACGCTTCACAAAATAAGACATGGTAAGTCAGTAATGGGGAAAAAATACATGTGTTGTGTTGTCCTGACAGTTGTATCAAAGTTCTTTTGATTTGATTTGTAAACAGCAATATAAAGGTACGAAATATAGAAAGCCACTATTTCCTTGTTAATAGAACAAGTATAATTAATATAGGACAATGTATATAACAAAAACATGTACAAGGAAGAGAGACAGAGAGAGAGAGTGAGAGAGAGAGCATATCATATCATTTTAGGGGAGCTTAGTAAGGTAAACTGGTTTCTATAGCCAAGGATTTAAGGATTTGTATGGGACTAGTAGTAAAGTCTCCAAAGTATAAGAAAATGATGTTTTCAGAAATACGTTCTCAGATTTCTCTGGTTGCCTATCTACTCTGATGTATATTTATTGATCCACGCTAGGATTGTCAATTTTACACAATTCTGCGTATTTGAGTTGGAATCATAGCAAATAAACCAGTAATATTGGCTGACCAGCCAACTCAGGGCAACAAAGTTCATTTGATGTGTAACTAGTGCAATAGGGAGGTGTATGAAGGCCTGGTTGAAAAGTCCTTAGAAACCTGGTATTTCTTTTTGTGCCAAATAGATCCATAGCTGCCCAGTGTCCTGGATTCTGGAGGACAGTTGCAGGAATTTGCAGGAATTTTGAAACTTTCCCACAGTGTCTGTATCCCACACATCCAGGACCCTAAGCAGCTGATGACTTCTTATGCTCCCCTGTAGCTGCCTGACATACCTTAGATGCTGCAGTATGTGTAGGTGCCATAAATAATCTGAACAGGCACTATAGCAGGCAGCCCTCACTAGACAGAATGTAACCAGTTTGTAGCTCCATTTAGTACAGCTTTACTTGTATGCAGGAAATGGAGACAATAATCAGTGGCAGCTTGACAGAAGAAAAATAAATGTCCTACCTATTGTTTTAGATAGTGTCTGTGAGAAAAGGTTTATTTAAAACCTCTATTAAATCAAATCAGGCCAGTCTCGGAGTTCATATTAGACAGCCTCACTTCAAGGTAGGGATGGGTGCTTGTAATTGGTTATATCTATGTATGGATTCATGTTTCTATTTAATAATTAATAATACTATTTTAGTTTGCTATTGTAATTTTATGTCACCTGATACTAGAGCAATTTCAAGGGTGTTCCCAGCAGTGAGTAATTTGGATGCAATTTTCTATGGCAGCCATGTGACCAGGTTTATGCTGAATTCACCTGGAAAGCGTCCAATGAATGATGTTCCACATTAGGATGAGTATTTTTTTTTCACTAATTTTGTGAGAGAAATTCCTCATTTAAATTACAATTCTCAAAATGTAAGGCTTACTGGCAACTTGGCAAGCCCGTTTCTTCATTTGCAGTTTAAAAATGAGTCTGGAAATATATCAGCTTCCAAAAAAAAAAATATAGTACTCTACAGGTAAAAATTCTCTGTAAGATGTTGATAGCCATTTCAAAATGAATAGGGTGCTTGAAATCACAAACACAAGTGCATGAATGCTGGGAATTAGCCATTGAATGCTGTAGAAGAAGATGGTCTGAGCTGCATAGTCCTTGATAATAAAACGCAGTGGCATTGATTTATCTCAGCTGCAAGGCCCATGAGTGCCTTTATACCTGTTTTGCATTTCTATTAATTTCTTTGTGGGTGAGCACCTGGGCTGTACATTCCCTATTCTTCACAGCCTCACGTGTGCTGTATGCTGGGCTGTACATTCCTTATTGTACGCTAACTTATTCTGTATCTCTGCATGCCCAATTTTCCACATCCTTATTCTGTATTCTGCACTGTACTTTCCCTATCCCACACCTCCTCATTCTGTATGCTGTGCTGTACATTTCTAATTCCACACCTCCTCAATAGTGTTGGGCTCAAAGTTCGAGTCAAATGTAAGTTCGACTCGAACATCGGCCGCTCGTGTACTTGCCAATCACAGCACAATGCACTGTGAGAGCGATGATTGGCCAAATCATGGCTCATGGCTAAGTCCCCACCCCACACTATATAATGCTGCTTACACTGCAGCCTTATGCAGTGTGTTGCTGTACACTACCGAAGACAGAAGGAAGAATACTTTCCCCCTGAAAAATAAATAAATAATTTTAAAAGTAATAATATTAAAAAAACACTATAAATTAAAAAAAAAAAAAAGAAACAGCGTGCCCCCCCCAAAGCATACCAGGCCCTTTAGGTCTGGTAGGAAGGTTAGGAGGGACCCCACAGTAAAAAAAAACGTGCTTGGGGTTCCCCCTAAAAGCCATTCCAGGCCTTTTAAAGGAAACCCTGGGGGGAGCGTGAAATCCCCCCTAAATTCCTACTGAACCCTTGATCTGAGCACAAGCTTGGCAGGGCAGGAAATGGGGTACAATAGAGTACCCCCCTCCCTGTGGCTTATGATGGGGACAAGGACCTCTTCCCCACAACCCTTGCTGGTTGTGGGGGTCTCTGGGTGGGGGGTTCATTAGCATCTGGGTACTCCTTAAATAAGGGGGCACTCTAATGCTGCCCCCCTTGTGAATGAGTAAGGGGTACTTTTGCCCCTACCCATACACTAAAGGGTTAAATTTAGAAAAAATAAAGACTCAAGACTTCTGAAAAATTCCTTCTGCCTTTAGGCTTGATAGGACTTTTAAGTGGAACTCCACGCACTTTTATTTTTTTTGTACTGTGAGGTCCCTCCTAACCTTCGTACCAGGTATGGATTGGGGGGCCCTAGCCATTTTTTTTGCTGCCCTGTACTGTACATTTCCTACTACTCCCCTCTTCATTCTGTATGCTGTGCTGCACAATCCCTATTACACACCCTCTCATTCTGTACGCTGTGCTGCACATTCCCTTTTCCACCCCTCCTCATTCTGTATGCTGTGCTGTACATTCCCTATTCCACACCTCATTCTGTATGCCATGCTGGACATTTCCTATTCCACTCCTCCTCATTCTGTACACTGTTCTGTACACTCCCTATTTCACACCTCCTCATTCTGCATGCCATGCTGTACACTTCCTATTCCACACTTCCTCAATCTGTACACTATGCTGTACATTCCGTATGCTATGCTGTACATTCCTGATTCCCCACTGCCTCGTTCTGTGCACTGTGTTGTATGTTCCCAATCCCACATTGCCTATTCTGCAAGTTGGGCTGTGCATTTGTTATTCCACAATACATTATTCTATACTCTAGGGTATACATTCCTTTTTCCACAATGCCTTATTTTGTTTTTAACATGGCAAACTAAGAGATAGGGTGCAGCACTACAAGCTATTTGCAATAAAGCCGCACCCAATTTAATGGAAAAGCCCACTATATTGGCCAGGTGCTGCTCAGCAGAAGGTGCATGACACATTTTTCTTTTTGTGTATAGGTGTTACTTCTAGTCTTTTTCCAAATGTTGACCAAGTTAATTTAGTTCTATTCTGTCCTAGCAATTGGAATAAGTAATGATCTAAAGAGTAATTACAACCCTGTTTATTATTGTTGTTTTGCCAGGCCATGACATTTGACAACTGGACTACTCCATGTACTAGGTTTTCAGGCTTCAATATAATCGTGATAAATGTTTTTGATAAATTGAATAAAATGGAATCAAAATATTAAATGATAAATAAATAAAAATGGAATAAAAGTCCAAAATTGGATTTCTAGAATGTAAAATTACTTTGCGATGCATATGCCTGTGGCTTGTAAACAGAATACAAAATCGACCGAATGATCAAATAGAGAGTAACTGTAACTTGCATTTTACTAAACTTGTACAAAGTCAGAAGCAATTAGGTAAAAATAGGTTCAGAGTGGCAAAATACAAGCATACACTGCAGGATATTGAAAGCTGCACTAACATATGAAAGTTGAACAAACATCGACTGTCCACAGCAATGTCTCTGTGGCTCAGTCATGGCAATATGTCACTGCATAGCATAGCCTCTCCAAAACTCCTTAAAAATAGAGAATCTAGCAGAGAATCACTACTTCAGCTAAATGGTTCAGAACAGGGCTATATGCATTTACCCTTATAAACAGCACCTCGCACAGTGAAGTCCAGGGCAGTGCTGGAAAAATGGTATTAAAACCAAAAGCAAGCATTTATTATGTTGCAGCTTACCAATTCTTAGATGTGAAGTCTGCATAAGTTTTCTTTTTTTTAGGCTTTCTTTCTTCCAATCTTTTCTTCCTATTTGATTCAGCCAGTAATACTGTTGGTTTTTAAAAGAACAAGCTCTCTTACAGACGTATCAGTTACAAGGGTGAGACTAACCATTTCACACTGGCTGGGGCACTTACAATGATCAGCTTTTATTTATTTATGTAAGATCTTTATCCTAAAAGGGAAAAAACTGTTTGCTGTAACTGATTATAAAGTGCTAGCTGGAATTTGGATTCAATTTGTCAGTGTAAATCTGTTATTACCGCTCCCCTCCCTCTAGACTGACAGTACTGTTGTCTGCTGTGCCCCCTGTGCTCCTTCAATCTGAGCAGGGCCACACTAATTTAGGAAGTGTGTTACTGGCTGGATCACCAGGTGAAAACAGAGGGAAACAGCCTAAAATAAGAAAACTAATGCAGCCATCACATGATCACATGTAACAAATGGTAATGTTTGGGTATAATACCATTTTAACACAGGTGAACAGCTGGAGGGATCCCAGGCTTGAGAACAAAAGGCTACCCTACTTTAGTTGCAATTGTTGAAGGGCTCTTCACAGAGCTGGGTCTCCTGGAGAAGCTGCATGCTATTAGGCTAATGCCCAGCTACCCGGGCATGGATTCTGACAGTGGAGAGCCTCTCATCTGGCTTCAGATCACTTGCCCTGAAGTGTGGCTAGGAACCCAGGCAGTTGTGGCAAAATGAGTTAAAGGGACCTGCACTTGCATTTGAGCACAGTGAGTAAATGGGACTTCTGCTATACTCGTAATTCTAAAAGTTTCTTGGTTGATGACAGGATATGGATTGCTAATGCCTCAGTTTTGAAAGTATTGATATGCAGGCTTGAAACTAAAGAAAATAGTTTTAGCAGCATAAATAAATTTGGAATCAATAGTGAGGAATAATTACATGTGGGTTACAGAAAGTTGTTAAATCCCCTGCTGGCCCCTATGGTCTAGATTTGTTTTTCATTTGTTTAGAACCACAGTAAAGAATCATTAGGAATTTGACACATAGGAAAGGAATTTCACTGATGAAAGAGAAAGAGATCATTTGTTTTTGTAAAAATACATTTATATTGGCAAGACTTCAGCATCTAATTTTTTTCAGGCAGAGAGAGTCAATGGTGAATTTTTTACTAAGAATCTTTGGATGATCAAGGCATCCCTCAGCAGATAAAGAATCATCTTTATAGATTTTTTGACAGGGCACAGTAACGTGAAAGCAAGGTATTATGAACTTTGAACCAGACAGTGGGTCAGCGATGAAGGCAGCACTCTCTTTTTAATTAATAAGGCTAACAATAATGTTTTTCTTTCATATAGCTTCACCCTTAAAATCTCTTTGTAAAAGATTAATTATCTATTCTGTTGTACAGTCACAAAAAAATCAAAAAGAATAGATATTTCTTTTTGGTAGGAGACATTTTAGGGAAAGGTGAGGACAACAAACTATCAACCTTACCCTTATGAACTGCTGTCATAGTGAGCTTGGTGCATCATTACCAGTTTACTACTGGATTCTTGAAGACAAGCACTGTCCCTGGCTGTAGCCCAGCTTCAGGTGTCAGTAGTAGCTTGTGTCTGGCTACAGAGCATAGAGTTCAAGGATAACACCACATGGCAATGTCAGAATAATAAACACAGGCAGAACCTCATTATTTTCTAATCTCAGTACTCTACACAGATCCTTTGAGTTACTAAAAGCCCAACTCGGACTTTCAGTTTAGCGGTACCCCCATTGCCAACAAATTGTAGGTCTCAAGATCTTTTACCACTATTGCCCTGCAGCTAGACACACATGGCTCAAAAAAGTATTTAGGAGGTTGAGGAGGTTGACCTTCTTCGGTGAACAGTCCAGGCAACAGCCCTCTTCCTGCAGAATGGATCAGCTATGCTCTTCAGGAAAAACGTCTTAGCAACTACATGGCTAACTTTCTAGAATATACGATGGGTTGTAGCACTCAGTCGCTAGGATCTCTCCCAGCCTGTACTCACAGAACGCAACTGGATAAATGATTGCCTCCCACCAGTATCCTGCAGGCAGCTTCCGTCAGCGGTCCCAGACTAGATCCTTAGGCAACTGCTTTATGGCCTTCAGCAGTAAACAGTGACTTAAAGCAGTTCCAGTTCAATAAAAAAAAAAAGTCAGCAGCTAAAAAAACTGTAGCTGCTGACTTTTAAAATACAGGCACTTACCTGTCCCTCGGTCCAGCGGTGTCCTCACCAAGGCTGGTTTCACTGGCCATCTTCTCTCCCCGGCACCAGCATCTTTAGTGTGGGCACCCAGCTGTGACAGCTTGTGGCTTCACAGCCAGGTGACCACTGCGCATGCACAAGTAACGTTGCTCTTTGTGAATGGTCCTGTAGTCTTCTGGGACATGTCACATGTCCCAGAAGACTACGGGAAGGGAGGAGGAGGACAGCTTCCACTTCTGATCACCTTAGGGGATTGCAGCGGAAGTCGGAGCGGGTATCTGTCAAATTTGGGCAGCCATTCCCCCCCCCACATGCTCCCCAATGGTGCTAATCCTTAACGGGGAGTGGGGGACAAAGGCTTAAAGTGGAACTTCCCCTTTTGGGTGGAGCTCCACTTTAAGGCCTTCCAGCCTCCCAGCTGAGGCCTACACTGAGCATATGGCAGGGTACCCAGGAGAGGCAAACAAGACCCTAGGCAATGATCCCTTAGGAATACATATACAAAGCTGCTCTCTGGTCCAGAGTATTTATGCTCTCCCCCAGAATCCTCTAGGCTGACCCTACTAGAGATTGGCTAGGGCAGCAATGGGCAAACTATGGCCCGGCGGACCTTTTAATCCGGCCCGTGGAGCGTGATGCTGTCAGGATGTGTGTAGGCGGGGCAGCGTGACGAACGTGAGGGGAGCTAGGCTCCTCTCACAGTCCGCCCTGAAGACCGGAACGGCACGGGAACACGGCGAGAGGAACGCGCGGAGCAAAGGTAAGTGAATGAATTACTATGGGGGGTGAATTACTATGGGGGATGAATTACTATATGGGGGATTAATTACTATGGGGGATGAATTACTATGGGGGATGAATTACTATGGGGGATGAATTACTATATGGGGGATGAATTACTATGGGGGATGAATTACTATGGGGGATGAATTACTATGGGGGATTAATTACTATATGGGGGATGAATTACTATGGGGGATGAATTACTATGGGGGATGAATTACTATATGGGGGATGAATTACTATGGGGGATGAATTACTATGGGGGATGAATTACTATATGGGGGATGAATTACTATGGGGGATGAATTACTATGGGGGATGAATTACTATGGGGGATGAATTACTATATGGGGGATTAATTACTATGGGTGATGAATTACTATGGGGGATGAATTACTATATGGGGGATTAATTACTATGTTTACTATGGGGGAATATTACTATACTTACTATGGATGACACATACACATTATTCATCTACTCTTGGTCCGGCCCCCGGGTCCAATATATGAACCCATTGCAGCCCTCAAGTCAAAAAGTTTGCCCACCCCTGGGCTAGGGCAACATAAATATTAAACTGCTGATTAGTATGCTCCCACCCAGGGGCGGACTGACAACTCATGGGGCCCCCAGGCAATAGGGGATCATGGGGCCCCTGTGTCCTTGCCCACACTCAAAAAAGCCTATAAAAAAGGTACCAGGGGTATTTCATGGGGCCCCCTACTGACCTCGGGCCCTCGGGCAGTGCCCTAATGCTCAAATGGTCAGTCCGCCCCTGCTCCCACCTATATTATCCATAGCTCCTCCAGGTGAACAGGGAGAAGCAAACAATTAGGCAGCACCTGGAACACAAACCCGACCAATAATACTAAAACCCAGCTCTACTGGTTACAGTGAGCTAAACTAAATTTACCTACACTAACACTTAACTGTAAACCCCAAACAAAATTCCAGGACCACTGGGTATAGTGAGCCAAACTAAATTTTCCTAACAGAACAAATTGATCCCATTTACTACAAAGGGTACAAACTAAATTTACCTATCCTAGCACCTGACTAGGAGGGGGCTACAAACATAAAACATTCCAAGTGCATTTAAACAAAAGGTGTTCAATGCCTTACAATTCTTTTATTTTTTTTATTTTTTTTGCTAAAGCAGTCACAGACTGCATAAAAAGACTTTACCCTAGCAGCAGCTGCAAAGTGGGACCCTTGCTCTCTGTGAGGAAGTACTGATCTTGTAGCAGAGTTTTGACAAACCCTCTACTGAGTTTTGCAATCACTGAAGCTGATACTCCTTGCTGAATGGAGACCTCTTGCTCTGGCTCAGCAGGTGGTGTATCTGACCTCTGCAAAGAGATCACTGTTTCCTTGCATACTGACAAGAAATAGGTTTTTCTACTCAGGCTGTGGCTAGTTTTTGAAAACAAATTGTAAGACTTTGCAAACCTTTTGTTTTGATGAACAAAGAAGAAATGTAGCAATTTAAACTTAAAAATTATTTTGGGGTTTGAAGGATCCTAAATCCACTAACTGGTAAGACAGTAAATGCATATCAGCATTACGGCCTGTTAAGCATTTGTATCAGAGTGCCCATATACTCATCATGCGTAGATGTAGAATTAGGCCCTTTAACTGCATTTCCCTAAACTCCCTGGGTTCCTGGACATTTCCAGGGAAGATAGGTTCTTCAGTTTTCCTCTTTATGTCCTTAATGCTGAGCCTCCCAGCCCTTTAAGGGGTTTCTGAAGTGGGGCAGGGTTTATGATTATGTGACCACACCATGATGAGATGTCACAGTGGTCACATGATTGGAAAGCTCAATCGGGAGCTTTCTGTTAGGGGCCAGTAACTGTTCCGGGAGCGTGCAGGGTGCGCGCTCTTGGCACATGTTATTTACATTTTGATACACAAATATGTAGCCTCTCTGTGTCAAGGCCCACCCACTGAGAGACAACATATTTGCATACTAAAGAAGTTAAGGAGCTCGAAGAGGCCACACCTGATAAGTCAGAGAAGTTGGGAAAGTGATCCAACAGGCAAGTGAGTGGCCCTCCACTGTCAGAACCAGAAGTCAGACAGGACCCTAACAGCACACAGATCCTCTGACATACCCTGCTACTATGGAGTGCACTTTTTTAATTTCCAATGAGGTGGCCTTTTGTCCTTGGGCCTTAGATCACTCTATCTGTTCACCTGTTTTACCAGAGCTACTATGAACTACACTGAGAAGGATGCTGTTTTAGAGGATAAGCACAAATAGCTGTTTGTGTTCTGAACTGTTCTACTGAAGTAGTGATTCTCCGCTAGAATCTCTTGTTACAGAGTTTTATAAAGACAATGCTATGCAGCCCCAATACCCTAGCTGAGCCACAGAGAAATTGCTGTGATGGGACCATGTTTATGTTGCTTCTATAATTTGTTTTGTATTATCATCCTGTGTGTGCATGCTCTTGCCATCCTAAATCTGTCCTGCATTATCACTTTTAACTTTGCACTTATTTACTAAAGTTATTACGTTACAGTTACTTCCTATTTAATCTTTCAGTTGATTATATATACTATTAAGCATGTAAATAGCAAATAAGATGTTTACTGTCTTACTTCTCTATATATTTCACCATTGCTGCTCTAAGCCAGGGTTTCTCAACTAGGCTTCCCCCAGAGGTTGCTAGGGGTTCCTTGAGCAATGAGCAATTTTTGCCTCTTAGGTAACTTGCCGCTGACATCAGTGATCTTTTTAGCAATCTGTAAAGGAGTAATTCTTCCCAATGACCACAAGTGTAAGGAGCATTCTTACCTCTGACTATAATACTAATGTATCATGAATTGTAGAAAAAGTCATTTTAGCAGGGGTTCCCTGAGATCAGAAAGTTATGTCAAGGGTTCCTCTATGTTGAAAAGGTTGAGAAAGTAAAGAATGAGCCTAACCCCGTGTAGCATCAGTCTTTGTGTTCCAACATGTCTTTCGTATCTCCCACAAACCACTTCCTCATCATTGCAGCATCCTTGGCCTTTGCTACATTGTCAACATCGACATAGATGAGAGAGATGCATCATAAGTAGAGTTACTGAAGTGTAACTGAAGTTGTGACATTCAGTGCTCCTTGACTGTCCTTATTTTACTCACTTCTTAGTTTGCCACAAACACCACCACCACTCTGCCAATGAAAACTGTATAATTTTTAGTCTCTTCTTAATCCACACATTCTTCTTCAGTCGGTCAGTTGAAGCTGATGTCACATGCTGGAGGGCGCTAACCACTTGATGTGTCAACCTATAGTCAGTCGATAATTCCCCTTCATAAATAAATAAATAAATAAATAAATAAAACAAAATGAAAAATAACAGTTCCTCTTTTGCATAATGTCAGCTTTCCCTAACAGCATTGAAAATATGGCTGGTGTGAGTCCACCCTTCTATAGAAAGAGGGCTGGGTTATCAACTAAATTATTGGTTCTTGTGGTTCAGCTGCGCAAAGACAAAGGCTATGCTTGGCATATAAGCTTTTCATTATTTCCTGCAAAGTTTTTGGTCAAAAGTTTGTGATTCGCAAACCTGGCAAAATCACAGTAGCAGCAAACCTGAATCCCATCCCTATTCTTTAACTATTGTCCTACTGAGTTTCAGCATGCACTTCTATTAAAGTTGTTCCTATCACATTCAATAAACTATAATGTTTGCAGAGATCTTATTTTAGTCAAAAGAAAAAGTGATGAACTTTAACCTGTTCTTAAAAGAGACCCATTTATAAATACATCTAAGGCCTGGGTTTTATAGCATAAAAGCTGAATTGGTTGGTTAACATGTACTGCATACAGTATGAAAACAGAGCCTGAGATTTTACAAGAATTGTAAAGAAAAAAATAAAAACTGCATCTGAAGTGGTTCATATTTCATTAATATCTTCTTTGAAGACTTTGTTAAAATGTATGTGAGTTCCGGGGATGTGATTGTGAATGGAAAGGCAACGTAGTCAACCAAAGTTATGGAAAATCTGTGAATAAGGATTCATTTTTTGCACAAAAGAATTAGAATGGTTAACTAGGTTAATTCTTGGAGCCATTGCTGAAAATTAACAATGGTTATTTTATGACAAATAATGTTTATGATAATATGATAATAATAAGTGCTTGAAAAAACAGATAAAGAATTACTCAAACTCCTATCTCAGTCCCAGTAGTCAAAACATATGCAAGGCTTTAGAGAGGATCTGATAGAAAACAAAAACAAAAGATAGAACAATCCTCTCTGATGTTAAAGTTTAACCTCTTCACACCGACCGAACACAAATGTGCGGCCTCCCGGCGTCTGGGCCTAGACGCCGAGCAGCCGCACATTTGCGTTCTATTAAAATAGAACATATGTGCTGAGAGCGCGCGCCCTGCGCGTTCCCAGCATGCATGTCCGGACTCACGACGTGTCACGGAGGTCACATGACCCAAAACCCCGCCCCGCCTCCCGGCTTCTGAAACCCTTAAAGGGCCGGGAGGCGCTGGTGCGAAGGGGTTAAACCTGTATATATTATCATGAAACTTAGAAAATGAATAATTATGCTTATTTGTCCCTAGCTCCCCAAAACTAGCTTTCCAATGCGTACCTCATCCCATGGACTTGGTGGTCATATTATAATGGATATTAATTTTTTGGTTAACCAATTCAATACCAAGCACTTTCATCCTCTACTTGCCCAGGCCAATTTTCAACTTTCAGTGCTGTCACACTTTGAATGACAATTGAGCTGTCATGAAACACTGTACCCATATTAAATGTTCATCATTTTTTTCACACAGATAGAGCTTTCTTTTGGTGGTATTTAATCACCACTGTTTTTTTTCATTTTTTGCTAAATAAGCAAAAAAAAACAACATGGTTTTCTTCATTTCTGTTATAAAATTTTGTAAAATGTATTCTGCTATATTTTTTTGATGAAAATAACCCAAATCAGTGTATATTATTTAGTCTGTAGGAAAGTTATAGAGTCAACAAACTGTGGTATACATCTGAAAAATTAATCAGTCCTAATGTACTGATGACCTATCTAATTTCTTAAGGCCCGAAAACACCAGAACAGTACAAATATCCAAAATTATTCCTTTTTTGGACAGTAGACAGTCCAAGGTACTTAGTAAGAGGCATGGTGAGTTTTTTGTGGTGGTGATCAGGTATACTGATTGGTGACAGTGTGCAGAAAAAAAAAATAATTTTTTTTAATGTTTTAAAATATTTTTTATTACATTGCCTTTCTTTTTTATGGTTTTTTTAACATACTGTGACCAGAGCAATACAGTGCTATCATATACCAAATTCACTGGTATAAGCAACCATTTTTACTGAATGAAATTAATTCATTCAGTGTTTACTATTGTGGTTAGCTGTGATTGGTCACAGCTGATCACATGGTACAGATGGGCTGTGATTGACCCTGTACCATGTGATCACAGAGATCAACACAATAGTACAGGATGGTATGAATGAATACCATCCATTGTGTAAAATTGTCATGTGTACTGCTGTGATTAGTCACATCTATCACATGGTACTGGCAGCTGCTGCTCGGTCATCCACTGTGTCCGATGAATAGAGAGGGTGACGCATCATGCCACAGCACAGACCATGGGGCACTTGCAAGGTGCTTTCCAGGGAGGACATCATATGATGTCCACCCGGAATGGTGCATGTCCAACCCGCCCATCATTTGACAATAGGCCAGATGGGAAATGGTTAAACAGGATCTACTGCACATGCATTAAAACCTCTGTGCTATGATCCCTCTGTGACATAGGTTTAGGTTTGGATCTCAGGAAAAAAGACAGGACAAGAACGCATAAAGAATGGATTAGGAAATAGAATATAAATTACATATGAATCCTGACACGTGTATCAAAAATTGGCTTTGGCACTGGTTGCAGGCTCTTTCAGTGTTTCTTACATCTCTTGGGTGATTATTAGATTACTGGTATTTGTAACACACTGAAGACAATATCCATTAAAAATGGCTGAATACGGTTACTGTCATCCTACATTTAGGTGTAAAATGTGTTCCATCTGCTTTCAGAATGATGTACAGTAAGTGATCCTCACTGATTAAAAAATGTAGATGAGTACTTGCCTCTCTGGTGGCCTGTGTCTTCTAACTTCTCTTTGTTCCAGTGCTGCAGCTTTCCTAAGACACTTCACTATGTGGGTTCTTTCCTCTAACCTCAATGTCATTACAGAACTCAGCAGTACTGTAGGGGTCACAGGATGGAACAGCAGAGGTCATAGGTATCTAATACTCCCAGAAATGTTGAATGCCAAGTGGTCTGATGGAGACTGAAATGGCAGTATAGAGGGAAGGTAGGAGACAAAGGCCACCAGAGAGCTGAGTATGGTGACCGCAGCCCCCCTCACATTACTGTGGAGGGGCTGATCTGTTGTCAGCAGTCACCCCCAATGTCTGTATTATTAGAGGGGAGAGGGGAATATGTCACTCCATAGAGTGCAATGAATATGTATTGAATAGGGAAGTCCATGGTGGTGGGTTGGGGGTGAGGGCTGTCACTGTAGTAGGATATCACTGGCATTCCCCCACAAGTCTATATTATTATTTGCTGCAGGTGGGGGGATGTCACCCCATAGAGATGAATAGGGATGTCCATGGCAGTGGGTGGGGGATGGGGGGGTGTCACTGACAGCATCTCCGAGGTAACCTTCTGGATTGAGTCCACAGTTCAATCAGAGCTCAGTCTTGAAAGTGTTAAAAAACTAGATCACTGCAGCCTTGCTGCTTTCTATACCAGTGGTTACCAGAAACTGTGGAGTAAAACACAAAGAGAAACACAGTGCAGTAATCTTTAATAATTGGATTACAAACAATTACAACTGCAATCACAAACAGATGCTAAAAGGCTTTTCAACCAGAAGAGCCTCTGTGAAATCACTGAGTGATGAGATCCCTTCAGCTGTCATGAAGATATAACATGAGCCAATTGTGTATAAGCACCCAAGAAGGAAGTGACACTTTCAGGAACACTGACAGCTGCGGGATGGAGGAGCTCACTCACCTGCCAGAAGAGCCAGTGCTGGCTGAGTCGCAATCAGGGGGCACTGTGATGCACGTTTCAGGGCTTCACACTGTTTACTTTTTTACTATATGTCTGCATTTGACCACAGCTCACTGCAATGCACCTCTGGGCTGTGTTGCAGTGCAAACAGGGCACATAGAAAACAATTGTTTTCTATGTGCCCTTGTAGTGTCCGGAATTTATCCAGTGCAAAGAAACGCCAGTCACGTAGAAAGTCTTTTACTGTCTCCCTTTCTATTGAATGAATAAGCAATATTCAAGACTGATAGAGCCATCTACTATATAGTTTGAGATCTGAACACTTTATGAGTAAACTACTTGTCACTTACAGACAGTCACCTAGAATTCCTTGTTGGCGGTGGTAATGATCTGTAGGATCATAGAGGCTCTGAAGTGTTGACACTACACTGCATATGTTCTCGTTCTTTAAAGGTTCATCTTTTAGGAAAAAATAACAAATGCACATATTTTTGCAGGAGCCTGTAAAGCATTGCACTCGTGATCATGGTGGTGGTATGGAGTGGTACATCAAGTTCTTGAAGACAAGCCCTGCAGCTTTCAGCCTGTATCACTGATATTGGCTGACTGTTTAGAAGCTGCAGAGCTTGGGAATGTACTATGAGAGTGCTACTCAGCACCCTCACAGTTCATTGAGATCTACAAGCTGTCAGTCACAATGGATGATGGTATTTGCAGTTTTCTCATTCACAGTTCACTGTGAATGAATAATGCAACTGTGTGGATGGATGGAGGCTCTGCCTGAGCCTCCATAGTTGAAGGAAGATTGCATCAGCTACTGAGCTCAGTGCTGGATGTGGGCTTTCAGCCTGCAGCCAGAATTTCCTCTCCACTTGCCGACCCCAAAGTCTCAATGCCATTTTAAAATGACACTAGAACCAATAACTGCTGTCCCTGTGCTGTTTTAAAATAGCACTCAGGACTCACATGATTAAAGACCAGCCTCCTATGACCAGCAGGTGCTCACCTCTCTATTGCTTCTGTACCATTCCTACCCCAATTGTACTTGCCCCCAAAGTACCCAGTGTCAGCTGGTGCAGGACCTTGGAGCTCAGTGCCATAGCCTCCTCCATCATGTGACATTTTTCAGACTTAACAGTTGAATTCTAGCTTAAAGCATTACATATAATAAGGAGTTCACATGCTCCCCTCATACTTTACTGGGTATTTGTGCCAGAAATGATGAAGGAAGGTGTGGCAGGGGAATACTGGAAAGTTGAGTGTCAGTAGATCGTGGGGTGTGCTTTAAGCAGACCCTGTCCTATTGGCTTTAATGGTAAAAGTGACAGCCTCACTTTAAGATAAATTATTTAAAGTTTATGATTCTAACACAGATGTAGTATCCAATGGCCCTCATGTGGGAGCTCATCGGGGATTTGAACCCAGGACCTTGTGCAACATGTAGTGCTACCCTTGAGAGGGCCACTGGTTGATGGGTATTAAAGCACAGTCACTATACTCCTGATAGCAGCAACACAGATGATGATGACAAAAGTTCTCCCTTACTAGTGCAGAGCTGCCAGCCTACACAGAGCACAGTGGCGATAACCAAGGATTCCTTCACTTTGAAGGGACTTCTTCTCACTTCCTGTGGTGGCTATGGGACAGAAAGTGAAATGTAATCTCTCCAATGGGACACAGGTGGCAAAAAATTAGAAAGGTTATAGCCCTCCCTTTATCCAAAATGAAAAAAGTTTTACCTTTAGATCTACTTTAATAAAACCCTTCTCAGACTTAATAAACAGGGCCAAGAACAAAGTGAAGTACAAAGTTTAGTAACCTTCACTGATAAAGTTTCTTACTCTTTGCTCTTTTTTAATTGAATTAGTCTAAAAGAATTCTCTCAGCATGAAAGTCAAGTGGTGACCCTTCATATGAAATGAAAATGCATATTCATTTTTCTGATTAAAGTAAGACCAAAATTTGTGAATCTGCATGGTAACTATGCTTAGCTAAACAAAAGCTAATTAGTGAATTATGCATGAAGCAAACACTTATAGGAAGATACAAAGTTACAGTGTTTTTAATTAACATTCTCTCTTTACATTTAATCACACTAATTGACAATCAGAATATAGAATGAATTATGTATTTGAGGTTGTCACTTGAGAGCAGGTGGACAGATAGTAACATGTTTCATATAAACACAATGAAATACTATAACAAAAACTGTGATATTTATGTTGCAATCTGTTTTAACAACCGTTTTCTGGCAGTAATCTCAGGAAAGCATTTGAGCCAATGTCAGTAACATTACCAGCATGTGCGGCAAATTCAGATAGTTCTTGTTACTGCCATTTAACCACTTGACCTCTGAAAGGTTTTACTCCCTTCATGACCAGGTTATTTTTTGCTATGCAGCACTCTGTTACTTTATCTGACAATTGCGCGGCCATGCAATGCTGTACCCAAATAAAATGTATATAATTTTTTTCACACAAATAAAGTTTTCTTTTGGTCATTTGATTACTAGTGGGTATTTTATTGTTTGCTATGTAAATGAAAAATTAAAAAAAAAACTATTTTTTACTTTCTGTTATAAAGCATATCCAATAAAATCTAATTTCTTCATAACATTAGACAAAAATGTATTCTGCTACATGTCTTTAGTAAACAAAAATCCAAATAAGTTTATTGATTGGTTTGTGTGAAAGTTATAGTGTCTAGTAATTATGGTATACAGTATATATTTGAAAATTGATCAAATCTGATGTACTGTTGGCCTATCTCATTTTGTCAGGCCTGTAAAATGCCAGGCCAGTCCAAACACTCCCCAAAATGATCCCTTTTTGGAAAGTAGTCAGTCCAAGGTATTTAGTAAGAAGCATGGTGAGTTTTTTGAAGTTGTATTTTTTTGTCACAATGTTTTGTAAAATGAACAAACTAAATAAAATGTTTTATATACTGTCACCAGTGCAGTACAGCATCATCTTATCCATCATATGACTGGTGTGGTATTGATCAGAGATACTGACTGGTGACAATATGATACAAAGTAAATATGTTTTTATTCAATTTTTTAAAACTTTTTTTTTTACATTTTTTTCTTTTTTTTTCTGAGTAGTTTAGTGTCACCACTTTACTACTCTGGGGGGAGGGGGGCAATCAGGGATTTTAATTTTTTTACACTTTGATAAGTGATGATCTTTCGAACTGCCATGAGTTACATTCAGCTGTGGTTACTATTGTGCTGTGATTGGCACACAGCTATCACATGGTACAGGGTGTTGTTATTGACCCAGGTACCATGTGATAACTGTGGGCCAATCACAGCATCACTCTATAGGAATCTCAGTTGTTATGAATGATAATTCATTCATAACAGCTCTGTTGACAGACTATGGCAGGGACAGGTTCTTAAAGTGGTTGTAAATGCTAAGGTTTTTTACACCTTCATACATTCTATGCAAGAAGGTAAAAAACCTTCTGTGTGCAGCATCCCCCCCCCCATACTTACCTGAGCCCCCTCTCGATCCAGCGATGTGCCCGAAAGCAGCAGCTCTCTGGGGACTCTTCCTTCTCATTGGCTGAGAAAGCATTAGGAGCCATTGGCTCCTGCTACTGTCAATCACAGCTAATGAGGAGAGCGTGCGGGGCGGGGCCGAGCCATGATAGTGTATGAATGGACACACAGATCAGCGGCTCGGGAGTGAACCTGCTCAGGTGCCTCCATAGCAAGCTGCTTGCTCTTGGGGCACTTGGCAGGAGGGAGGGGCCATGAGCAGAAGCAAGGGACCCGAGAAGAGGAGTATCAGGGTTTCTCTGTGCAAAACCACTGCACAGAGGATATAAATATAAAATATTTTTTTGAAACTATGCTTTTAATATTGACCATGCTTGTTCTGGGAAGTTGTCATGTACTGTATGTGAAACTGAGGATCGTGCTGTCATCAATATCCAAATATGGCTTTCCCCATTTTTTTGTACTTGTCACTGGGTGGGTGGAGCCTGATGGGAAATGAGAGTAGTTCCCCATCAGGTTTGCCTTACTTTTCATTGACAGCAAATGGCAGTGGGTGGATTTGAAATCCACTGATCTGTACTGAATAGCAGCTATGGATACACACACTGCCATTTGTTTTCAATCAAAAATAAAGTGGACCAGATGGGGATATAGTGTCTCAGTTAGCTTGTGGTTCTTAGTATGATGTTCATTCTATGCAGTGATATGTAAGGAAAGGCCATTCTTCTTCTGTCTGAGATACTGGTATGTGATTCACATAATGTTAGGCTTTTTAGGGGAGAGTCTTTTGTTGTATAGTGTGGAATTATTTATATATGGTTTTAATTGTTTTGTAGTTGTAACATCAGCTGGAACAATTTTGGAATAGAACCCTTTGTATTACATCTACCATCTCTTGAGTTTCCTAGGAACACTGAGGGTTGGTAATTTTATTTTTAATACGTGTCCTTTATCTTAGCTAGCCCACTTCATATATATTGGAAATTATAGATAAGCTACTGTTTACTACCTGTAGATACCTTGGGATGTGTCATATCTCCTTGGAAGATTTTAGTCTCTAATGTATTCCTTTGCTATGTGATTGTTTGATGGTATTTGAGGGTCAATACAGTTATGGGTGTGTTTTTTTGTTTTGTTTAGTTTTTTTCTGCTCTTGTAACATTCTTATTACATTCAGTATGACATACTGAAAATGTGTGATCATCTGTAGAGGGTTGTAGATGCGTGAGTTCAATCTAGTTATACTTCTGTGAACAGATGGTATATATACTTGAGGTTTACACTAGGTATATGGGCAGTTGATATATATGTTCCAGACATGTTTTCTTTTTCTTTGTTTTGGATGGCACTATATCATTGCGTTTACTTTAATCGCTCTTTCTCCCCTTGTGCCTTGTGATGTATTTAATTCTGCCCCCCCCCCTTATATTGGTTATAGATTGGGACTTCCTGAGTTGTCTCTGAGTTACATGAAATTAGTGTACTTCTCCTGATTGGTTTCCATTGGCCTCACCAGAGCCCTGTTAGATGTGACAGTCCTGTCTTTTTTTCACTGCTCACTTCCTGTTTTTGTAAGTATCTGTAAATTATTCTGTGATATGGGCAATTGTTTTTCCCTCTCCAGTTTATTTCCCTGCTCCTATTGGTTTATGGATCCCTGTTTTTGGGGCTGTTTGAAGATATGAACCTATGCATCATTCTAATGTTTGTTTTTTTATGTTCTCTCTATTTTTCGAATCAAGCATAAAAGTATATGCACAATATGTCATATGTGAACATGAAGTCCTGAATAATAGGTCTCTGACTGCAAAACGCATTGACAGTGTAACCTATGACATTACTGCTTTTAAGAAAAGAATATAAATATTGTGCTATGGATATGATGATATAATTCACATTGATTGTAAACCTTTTCTATATGGGTAAATTAGGTTTTATGAATATTTTATAAATACACTTTTTGATACAGTATTTTATGCATTTGTATTTCTGATTATTTACCAAAAGGCCACCCTAGACCACCGGTTTCTAATTGCTTTTATTCTGTAGGCTCCCAGTTCCCTATCAGGCTTTGCCCACCCTTAGGACAAAATTCCCCAGCCATACGCTCAGGGCTGTGGATAAGGGGGTACCCCCAGTCTCCTTGTACGGGGCCCAGGCCAGCAGGAGGGCCCAGGCAGCTGGGTGAATCACATATGGGAAGGGAGAGTGATCAGAATGGTGGGGGGGGCAATTACTGGAACCGATCCCCTGTATGGCTCTCTTTGCAGCAGCTGAAAGCTGGCTTCTTTTCCTCTCCCACCCACTGGCTTTCAGCTGATGCAGAGAGAGCCTTACAGGCAATTGGTTCAAGTAATTACCCCCACCACACCCATCACCCTCCTTGTGCACCAAACATGCCCCCCCCCACCACCACCACTGCAGTGCTTCCAGCCTCCCTCCTCTCCTTTCCACCAACAGCTGCAAGCACACATTAGGATCCTTCAGGATGGAAAGTGCCATATGTGGCAGTGTCACATTTACCAGCCCCTTTTCTTGAATGAACACAATGAGTGATCAGTAGTGTTCACTCACTGTATTCATTCCTTGCTAAAGCATAGTAAACTGTTTGTGTGTTTTTTTGGGGGGGAAGGGAGGCCCTGTCAGGTTGGCTGCATGGGGCCCCATTGTTTCTAACAGCAACCCTGCATATGCTTATCACTTCAGCTTCTTGAACATTCCAGTCTCAGTACAGGCACTGACAGATTCATGTATGTGTCACAGGTACATGAATCGAGTGCAAGCAGTGACACTTCCAGCACTGCGCCAATGGTGTCTATGACATTCTTTATGAATTCCCTTGAATAAGTTTACAACCCCTGGAGACGTAGGATATATCAGGGGAAGCTACATTTTTTGACCTTGTATAGTGGGTAAAACCTCTTACTGAAAAAAATACAGAGGCTTCTATTGATGAACTCCTAAAAATAATAATTCCTTTGATGTCTTAACACATTCTGCATCACAACCCATAACATGTATGCAGATGGTGATATTAGACAGTAAAATTATATCCAAATTCCTGTTGCCAACCCAGCTTTAACTAGAAAGCATATAGCATTATTACTATACAAAGTTATAGTGGTATTGTGTATAAGTAAGACAAACGTAAGACAATGCAGAAAATTATGAGTTTGGGATATTCCAAATACTTTCCACCCCTGGACAGTTTCTTATAAAATGATTGTGAAGATTACTATTATAAAACATTTGGAAATCAGAACTCTCTCTCAGCTTTCTTGTCAAGGTCAGTGTCTTCAAAAAGCATTAAAACCAATGTATCAACATAATGTATCATAATGTATCAACAAGTTTGCGATTCCAGCATACATAATTTTAAACCTGTGCTCACCTTTTTATTGATCCCTTTTATTCCAGCCAGGTGACAACCCAAGCCAAGTCAACTATTGTGTTAACAACCAAACTTAACCAAACCAAATTGACCACACTTTAAAATCTTGAAACACGAAATCACCCTTTACTAATGTATATTGTAAGATAACAATATAGAGAAACAGTAGCATAAAAGAACCCTTTATTGTATAGATATTGTAAAGTAGCAATTCATACAAACAGTAACACAAAAGCACTGTCTTTTATTTATTGTAAAATAACAATTTGTACAATTACTGATTTATACAAATAATAAAAAAAAGCTTTAAAAATGTAAATAAAATTGACCAAAACCATTTAAGAAAGCAACCATAGTGAAATACAGCTATTCAATCCATGCATTAAGTATTCAGAAATTTATTTAGCTATTCATTATCTGTACAGTAGCTTTGGATGTCACACTTTAAATATATATCATTTGGCATGCTCATCCTTCAAATTATTTATGCATGTCTTTCCTGTGTTTCTTTTTTGTAAATCTGCTTTACTATTAACATTTATCTTTACATGTCCTTTTATATTTAATTTAACTTTCTAGTATTGTGTCTTAGACTGAATTTATATCAGTTAAAATTAGATTAGTAACTCAGTTTGTGTGACTTACTGAATCTGTTATCATATAATGACATTATGTTGCTTGATAACTTGGTTATGACTTTAGCAGTTTACAGTTGATTAGAAGCTGTGATATAAACTGTGGTAATCTTTAAGTTCTGCTCTGATTTTTTTTATACTAACACTTCAGACTCTGAACAAAGAATTGATGTGATAAAATCAATTTAATTTACAGAATCACTGTGTCATATTAATTAAATACTGTAAGAAAATGTTGGATAAGTAGTCAGAGAGGAAAGCAAGCCACACTTGGGGAGTTGACATAACAGTGGGCAACCCACTTTGGTTCATAATAGGGAATGCTGAAGAATGATAATAGTACCAATCTGAACTAAATGCTTGGAGGTCACACAGGAACATGATAATGCTGACACTATCCAATCTGTAATACGTTTTGGATGGCAGGGATCAAAATAGGAGAGGGCACATAATTACAGATAAAACGTAGTTATGGCAATGGGGACTGGGCAGTTCAAGAATGAACAAAACACGGCCAGGCAGGCAGGCTGACTAGAAAAAAAAAACACATTGGATCATGTTAAAGAATGTAAAGCTGAAGCCTCAAGTAAGACAAAAAAGAATTGCATTATATAACTGTTAAAGAATGTCTTCTCTAAATGTATCTAACCCGGCAAAAGATGTACCCTGATTGATGATTTTGATTTTATGCCCTACTTTAGTTTAAACTGGATTTTTTTTAAGCTGACTAGAGTAAAAGGAACACCCCTATACATCAAGACTGGAGATGTAAAAATCTGGCAAAGCTCAAACTCTTCCCCTTCCTGTCCAACACAATCTAATCTAAAAAAAAAATAAAAAATAATTTAATAATTTAACTAACTCTGTTCTCTTCTATATTGACCAAAAGATAGACCATGAGCAGGGCCCTCCTATTCCTTCTGTATTAAACTGTATTGTAATTGTAATGTCCCCTTTATATTGTAAAGTGCTGAGCAAACTGCTGGCACTATATAAATCCTGTATTATAATAATAATAATAATAATAATCTAGCACATGCAGATTACATACCTTGCAGCTTTTCTAAACCATAAATTCAACGCTTTGTTACTTGTTCCTCTGCCTCATTAAACACAACAATTAGTAAATGGAAAATAGTATTATTGACAACAGATTGCTTCTGTTCACAAATGCTCCTAGAAGATCCACGTCAAAACAAAAATTACTTTATCATGAGGAAAGGGTCCTTTTAATGCTGCTTCATGGGTGATATGAAACAACAACAAATCCTTAAAGTTTCACATGGTGTTAGAGAACAGAATGATTTTTTTGTAAAACCTCAATGATAGCAAATTTTGCTGCTGAATTGATTTTATTCAGTTATAATAAATTTGGTTTACTAACAGCAGCAGCACCCAAATCAGATTAATTTCAGTTTAAAAAATTGTTTGTTTTTTCAGGTGGTAATAGGACTACTATAACCAGCTTGTAGAAGTAGGCTAACATTTTGGTGGACTATCCCTAATTTTGATAATGCAAAACTGTCCTTCCTACCACTGGCTAATTTCTATCAATCTCTTATCAGTAATTAAAGAGTATGTTACCCTAATATTTCATATTGTTGATATTACTGTATGTACTTGTATGAAAAAGTATCCTGTTCTCTTTGTATTGCTTCCTTTGTGTGAAATTCCTGTTGTTCCTGTCAGTCCCTCTGCTTTCCTATTAAAAACTGATTACACTAGGCATGAGAGCACAGCATGGTCAGTTTTCTGACTGTCCCGGGAATTCAGCCTACTTTCCGACAATGATTAGTAGTGATGGGCAAGTTCAACTCGAACATTGGCTGTTCATGTGTTCTCCTGCCCGCCGCTCCCCACAATGCACTGTGCCCTGATAATGCATTGTGATTAGCCAAAGCAATGCACCTGACCACAGGTCAGGTTCAATGCTTTGGCCAATCACAACATATAATGATGTCACAAGGGGGCAGGGGTAACCCCGCCCTCTTTTGACATCATCACAGTATTTAAGAAGTGTCATTGCAGTGCAGCTGTCAGACGGTGGGAGCCAGCGTCTAGAGTGGAGTGTTTTTTTTTTTTTTTCTTTTTTCAAGGTGGCAGTGGTGGCAAGCATCATGATTGATGTTGGATCTACTTCAGGGGGACATTTTTTTTTTGTTTTTATTAAAGGACTTGTCAAAGACTGTCTCCTGTCATTTTTACACTACGCTTTTTTTAGTGAATGGGTAGCGGTACCGCATACTCATTCACATAGGTGGGCCGGGATCTAGGGGCCCCCTTGTTGGATTCCGATAACCTCCCTGCCTGCAGACCCCCACAACCACTGTCCAAGGTTGTGGAGAAGAGGCCCTTGTCCCCATCAGCATGGGGACAAAGTGCTTTGAGGGGAAAACCCCCCCGTCCCAAAGCACCCCCCCATGTTGAGGGCATGTGGCCTATCATGGTTCAGGAGGGGGGATGCTCATTCGTCCCCCTCTTTCCTAACTTGCTGGGCTGCATGCTAGGATAAGGGTCTGGTATGGATTTGGGGTGAGGGAACCCCACGTCATTTTTGTTTTTAATTTTGGCATGGGGGTTCCCCTCAAAATCCATACCAGACCTGAAGGGCTTGGTATGGGTGGGAGGGGGGATCCCACACCATTTAAAAAAAAAATGTAATTGTTGGGCAAAGCCAACAATTCTTTCGGCATTCAGCTGTCAGCGGGAAACTCTGGTGCTATCTGTCAGAGGGAGGAGGGTTGTGGGTTTTGCTGCGGCTCTGGGAACATGTCACATGTTCCTCCCTAAAACGGGTGGAACATGTAACATGTTCCAAAGGTGAACCTATCCTTTAAGAGGATACAGATGATACAACAATGTAAAAATTGTCTTGAGGGAAAATAGACCGAAAAGTAAAGACAAAAGGAACAGGTAGATGTTTTCCTATAATAACAAGAGATCACAGTTGATAAAAAAAATGTTTTATTTGCAAGCGTCAGGATTGTTTTAATGAACAAGAATAGACCAAAATGTACTAGAGATGTAGGTCACAGGCAGGTGCTTTAATTTAAGGATTAAGGGACCACAGATGATAAAGTGGTAAAAACTGGCCAGCAGCAGAAAGAAAGAATAGGTCCAATTGGTGTATGCCTAGTTTTTATGTTTACTATGGGGATAGGGGGTGCAGTGAATGTGGGTGATATAATATGGTTTAAGTTCACACTGTTTGTCAACATATTTTTTTTCTTTCAGAGGATGCAGTATTGTACTGTCAAAAAAGGCAAATAACAACTGAATGCTGTGCTTTGAGCACCCCAAAATTTAAAAATTGGCCTAAACTACATGCAATAAAAATATATAACCCCAAAGAAATTAAAACTGCAAAATGCTATTCCATAAAACAAAATCCCACGCTTAGTTAATCTTTTCATCATAAAAAGAACAGTTTGTTGTTAAAGCGGAGTTCTGGCCCCACCCGCCTGCCCAAAAAAACTAAAATTCAACAGCTACAGATACTGTAGCTGCTGAATTTTAATTTTAGGGAACTTACCTGTCCAGGGATCCAGCGGTGTCCTCACCCCGAGCTGATTCTTCAATTGGCTGTGGGTGCCGCCATCTTGACTAAGGGAAACCGGCAATGAAGCCTTGTGGCATCACAGCTGTTTTCCTACTGCACATGCATGAATGTTCTGAGCTTTGTGAATGGGCCGCAGTCCTCTGGGACCTGTGAAGTATCCCAGAGGGCTGTGGGGGGTTAATGGGCAACCTTCTGGCTGAGGTCACCATTCCTCCCTCCCCCCCCAAAAGGTGCCAAATGTGGCAATGGAGAGGGGAGGAGACAGATAAGTGGAGCTTCCACGTTTGGGTGGCATTCTGCTTTAACAGTACAGGAGCTTAAATTAACCATTGGCCTCAATTCAATGACAAATAAAATGAAAGACAAAAAAGTCCCCAATAAGAAGTACATTTATTCATTAACAGAGTAGCAGATTGATTTGTTTGCCCAAAAAGCTCTCTGAATAAACCACATTTTCCCAAATGATCCTCCCCTATGCAGTTTGTCAGCTTTCCTTATCCTCTCACCACAGCATGGACACTGTGGCTTCTTTAAGTGCCAGTTCACAATGGAACATAATCCAGGAAACTAGTATTCTGGATGCATTTCCAGCACCTCGTTCAAAATGCACTTACCCCTTACCATTTATTAAGAAAAAAAGATACAGAATGAATAATAACAGTTATGTTTGTATTTAAAACTATGGACAAATGCATTCATCACCTGATCCTGAATGCCACTGATGGAAAATGCACAGCTTGCCCTTAGTGCCTACTGGACTACACTTATCCCTGCCCATTTGGTACTCATCAAGCATACATGGACTGCCACACCATGTGCCTGTTATCTCTTTTGTATGAACTTATCCTTTAAACTGTCTATGGCATTCAAAAACAATTGATTTCTTCATGGAATATTTACCATGTACCAGAGCTAAAGTTTCACTTCCACTTTTGCAAATTTTCAAGCAGCATTTGATATTAATCTGCTGCTCCAGATTCCTGTCACTCATTTTTTGAAAACAGTGCAAGGCACACACAAGCTAATTTGGGTCAAACCATTTTGGTGGAGCACTCAAGGTATCCCTTTAAGAAGTGATGATGGCACTGCCACTATTCCAGGCAACTCTATCTCTCTTTTATCAAGGTGTAGTGCACAGTCGGCCAGTGACTCCATCACCATTCTGTGTCAGCAGGTGATGCTCACTGGCAAAGTTTAACTTGATCAGTGTCTGGCTCCTCAATTGGTCAGCAGGCTCAACCAATGTTCAGGGCATCCTCCAATGCTCCGATATGGATGCCACTGTGTTTTGTTTCACTCAGGTACAGCAGTCCCAGCCTCAGTATCTGCAAATCACCCCCACTCTTTAGGCTATGTAAAAGTATCTTCTTTTGCGCAGACAGAGAGTTCTTATCCTGTCAGAGCTGTAAACTGGGTTACAAAATGTGTATTTATTATGTTGAGTCAGACTTAGAATGACAGTATAAGTTTACAGTGTAATTTTAATCCTGTGCTGTCCACTGTCTTTTAATATTTCATATGTGCAAAAAAAGGTGTATGCCTTCTTTTGGACAAAACTGCTTCCCTTTCAATTTTTTTTATATAATGTTACATAACAGTGACTTCCAATTTTAAGGTGGTCTGTTGAGGCCATAACCTGTGTATTTTTTTTCTGACAGAATTGTACAGTTACAAGTGATGGTTTACATGAGATGATCAACCTGCTTGGCCCTTATTCATGGTACATTGATTAAAATGCAATTTCAGGCAAAGCAAAAGCAATCAATAAGCAACTCATGCTATTTGGCAAATACAGCAATTAACCTAAAATCAAAATGAGTGGTGGTTGATCAGTTATTTGTGGTTTCCTGCATTCACAAGCATTCACAGCTTCTGTGAGGGACAGTAGAAGAGTGCTTTTTAAAACCTGTACTGTGTAGCTTACACTCTCCTTCCCCCACCATCACTAATCACATTCAAACTTCCACAGCAGGTTGGTATCTAACTAAGGGCCATAAGAAACATTTTAGTACATTTTTTTTAATAGGCCTTCCATTTTTTTTCTTTGGTCATTCTCTTTGTGTCAGACAACAAGAATGGTGTTCTAGCATCAATAACAGATAAAAGGTAGAAAACTGGTATAGTACATCAATATCTGGATAGAAAACTAAAATACTCAGCAGGTAGGCTGTGCTCCCTGTGTGCTTCCCAAAGTTTCATTTTCAGTTTTGACCGTTGTGTACTTTTAATTCATAGATACTTAAACCAGCAGAAGCACACAGTACTGACCATACCTCTGTTGATATTTAGAGAAGCGCTTCATTTATATATAGCACTATATTTTAGGAGGATTCTCACTTTTCTTTCTCCCAGATGCTGAGCCCTTTGTGCTCAAAATAAACTAAAGCTACCTCTTTCCTTACAAGAGATGAGCCATTGAAGATTATATATTGTATTCGTCTCTACTGGATTTTGGATGGCTGGCACTGTGACCCATAACATACAAATGTATGACTTGAGATATACATGTGAGCTATGCTGTTTCTTTTTTGGCAGTATATTCAAGCGTGTTTCGATGTATCCCTACAGACATTTGTCACCGAAGAAAATGGGTTAAAAGCCAAATCTAACCTCCTTTTGAAAACACTATTTTCTTTGGTGTCAATGGATTTAGTACATTCAAAGTGACTGACTCTGAACAAATATATAGTAAGTAAAATTAGAATGTTTGATTTGCATGCTTGTTGTGGGATGGTGATTGACTAAATATTGGAGTCAGAAGGTCAGACTGACAGCCAGGTAATTAGCATTTTAGGCAATAATCTGCCAAGGAGGATTATTTATTTTATGCTGGTTTCCTTTCAGGAAGCTATTGGACTGTAAGCATTTATTTTATATTTCACTTAAAAAGGTATGAAAATGAACTTGACTAATTTCTTGGAGAATCCAAGGTTTACTTATATACATTCTGAGACTTGATGGAGGTTAGTAGTACATGCTGGAATGATTTTATTTCCTGTTTTTTAATTAACAGATTGTTTCTATTAGGTATTTGAACATCTAAATCATGACACAGGTGTGGCCACATCTTGATTATTAATTCATAGCATAGATTGTCTTAATTAGAGATGAGCGAATCGAACATGGCGAAGTGGAATTCGTTTCGAAGATCAGGAAAAATTCGATTCGCGCCGAATCCGAAAATTAGCAAACTTCGGATGCACTAATCGAATTTTCCCAAAAATGGCAGCGACATGTGTGGCGACGGAGCGGGGATCTCTGGGAAGGCGCGCAGGCAAGGCGCGCTGACCCATAATGCATTCATTCATGACATGTGATCGCATTAGCCAATCAGCAGCCAGCCAGCCAGCACTGTGTAATGGTGGAGCTATAAATTGCGGCCATCTTAGAATTCTCCATTAGCCTCCGGTCATTCAAGAGAGACAGACCTGTCTGTATTAGGGACAGAGTTAGGGTCACAGAGACTTTAGGGCCACAGAATCGTTACTCAGGGACACAGAATCGTTACTCAGGGACACAGAATCGTTACTCAGGGACACAGAATTGTTACTCAGGGACACAGAATCGTTACTCAGGGCCACAGAATCGTTACTCAGGGACACAGAATCGTTACTCAGGGACACAGAATTGTTACTCAGGGACACAGAATCGTTACTCAGGGACACAGAATCGTTACTCAGGGACAGACACAGAATTGTTACTCAGGGACACAGAATCGTTACTCAGGGACACAGAATTGTTACTCAGGGACACAGAATCGTTACTCAGGGACACAGAATTGTTACTCAGGGACACAGAATTGTTACTCAGGGACACAGAATCGTTACTCAGGGACAGACACAGAATTGTTACTCAGGGACACAGAATTGTTACTCAGGGACACAGAATCGTTACTCAGGGACACAGAATTGTTACTCAGGGACACAGAATTGTTACTCAGGGACACAGAATTGTTACTCAGGGACACAGAATCGTTACTCAGGGACACAGAATTGTTACTCAGGGACACAGAATTGTTACTCAGGACACAGAATTGTTACTGAGGGACACAGAATCGTTACTCAGGGACACAGAATCGTTACTCAGGGACACAGAATTGTTACTCAGGGACACAGAATCGTTACTCAGGGAAACAGAATCGTTACTCAGGGACACAGAATCGTTACTGAAGGACACAGAATCTTTACTCAGGGACACAGAATCGTTACTCAGGGACACAGAATCGTTACTCAGGGACACAGAATCGTTACTGAGGGACACAGAATCGTTACTCAGGGACACAGAATCGTTACTCGGGGACACAGAATCGTTACTCGGGGACACAGAATTGTTACTCAGGGACACAGAATCGTTACTCGGGGACACAGAATCGTTACTCAGGGACACAGAATCGTTACTTTCTGCTTCACAACCACTATTGAATTAAAGAGTATGTCAGACAACACGCAGAGGAGTGGCAGAGGAGGCAATGTTTCAGGAGCGAGCAGATGTGGCAGCAGAGGAAGGGGTCGAGGCAGCACTAGTCGCAGCCAGAGGCCAGTGCTCCCGGTGTCATCCAGCGGTCGTGTCTCCACCGACAACCCTGCCGTCATCGATTGGTTGACTCGGTCGTCTTCCTCTTCCCAGGTCACCTCTGACACCTACAGCCAACGGTCGGTGGGTACGTCAGACACAACCGTTAGTTGGCATGGCCCGGGAGCAAGCCCACTGAAATCACGTGTCCTCTACCTGCCCCTGTCCTTTGGTGTTCCCTCACCAAGCGAAGTATCGCATGCTGTGGGCTCAGCCCCACTGTACAGTGAGGAAGAGCTAACAGAGGGCGGTCAGGAACGGGGGGAGACATCCGCCCCTTCAGCAGCCAGGCGAAGAAGTACTGGCGAGGAGAGTGGCTCGGTAGCCGGTCTAGAGACAGGTCTGTCTCCTGACCCACACGCAGCCGAGGGGACTAGTAGTGACGCGGAGACTCTAATTGATGATTATGAGGCTGATCACACTTGGCAGCCTCGTCGTCATCAGGCTATTGCTTCCGTATCATCAGGAGAAGAGGGTGCCAGCTTGCCAGCGAGCAAAACAGTCGGTGGGTTGCCCAGGAGGCAGCAGGGTCGCAGCAGTGTCAGTGGAGGCAAACGGCCACAGAGTAGAGCACCAGCTCCACTGCAGCCTACCACCATGGCCAGTAGTGGTGCCGGTGTGCACGGAGGAAGTAGCAGTCAGCCAGTGAGGAGTAGCGGGGGCAAAGTTTCCTACTCGGCGGTGTTGCAATTTTTCGTCAAGCCGCCCGAGGAAGTAAACGTAGCCGTATGTCGACTATGTGGCCAGAAAGTCAAGCGTGGCCAGGGGGCCCATGTTGGGACTACAGCGTTGCGTCAGCATATGCAGCGTCGCCATTCGGTGGCCTGGGAAAACCGTGATAAAGATACGGCGGTTCTGCCTGCCCCAGCCCCCGCTCCATCACCCGCTCCGTTACTTGCTCCGTCACCCGACGTCAATCGCCCTCTATCAGCCAGTTAAGGCTCCAACACCTCTGCTGAGGGGAGTTGTCGCTCGTTGGCATCTTCCGCTCATTCAGATGCTCCTTCTCCTGCTACTCCTCTTCACGGATTCCGTCTGCAGTCTTTCTTGGAATCCGTTTCCAAGAGACAACAGTTTGCGAGCACGCACCCGACGGTGCAGAAGCTGAACGTCCTCCTGTCCAAGTTGCTGGTGCTGCAGTCCCTCCCTTTCCAAGTGGTGGACTCAGCACCTTTCCGAGAAATGATGGCTTGTGCCGAGCCGCGGTGGAGAGTGCCAAGCCGGCATTTCTTCGCCAAAAAGGCAGTGCCAGCCCTGCATTCACATGTAGAAGAGATGGTGGGCCAGTCTTTGAGCATGTCGGTCTCTGCCAAAGTGCACGGCAGCGCCGACGTGTGGAGCTGTAACTACGGTCAGGGACAGTACATGTCATTTACGGCCCACTGGGTGAACGTGGTGCCGTCACAGCCGCACCAGCAACTTGGACAGGTCACGCCGCTTTTGCCGCCACGTTTGCACGACCTTGGTCCAGCAAAGATGTCCGCCTCTACCACCTCTTCTTCCGCCGTGTCCTCAGCCGCCACCCCCGTGCCAAGTCCCATTACCCGACCGGCATATCACATGTGCAGGGCGCAACGGTGTCACGCTGTGCTGCACCTGGTATGCCTTGGCGAACGTAGTCACACAGGGGAGGAACTTCTGAGTGTAATGAACAGAGAAATCGACAGATGGCTGTCTCCGCGCAAACTGAAAATCGGAACCATGTTGACCGACAACGGAAAGAACATGGTGTCTGCTCTGCGTCAAGGAAGGTTGTGCCATGCGCCATGCATGGCTCACGTGTTCAATCTGGTTGTCAAGCGGTTCCTAAAATCCACCATCCCACTGCAAGACATCCTTAAAATGTCACGTAAACTTTGCATGCATTTCAGCCATTCCTACACCGCAAAGCACACCCTCCTTGAGCTGCAGCGGCAGAACGGAATTCCACAGCATCGCCTGATCTGCGACGTTGCAACAAGGTGGAATTCAACCCTACATATGTTAGACCGCCTTTATGAACAGCGAAAGGCCATCACCGATTTCCTGATGTTACAAGCGGATAAAGGTACTCCCCTGTGTAACTTAGATGTCAGCCATTGGCAGCTCATGCGTGACACCTGCCGCTTGCTCAGGCCCTTTGAGGAGGCCACGCTATTCGTGAGTCGGCAGGACTATGGGATGAACGACGTCATTCCTCTGTTGCACGTCCTGGAACAAATGCTGTTAACAATGGCTGGTCAGGGTGCGGTAGACGTGGCGCACAGATCTCAACGCCACATGACCCCTGTGGGGACAGGACAGGAAGAAGAGGAGGAAGTAGAGGAGGACATTGGTGCTCAGGAATTATTGAGTGAAATGGGTGGTTTTTCCACTCAGCGGACAGGAGTGGAGGAGCAGGACCATCTGGTAGAGGAGGAGGAGGAGGAGACAGAGGACCCAGACGCACCGTGGCAGTATGCTGTGGAGATGGAGGCAGGGAGTCCCTCGCATTCCTTGGCACAAATGGCCCATAGCATGCTCGGTTGCTTGCGTAGCGACAGCCGAATAATAACCATCAGACAGAGGGATGACTTTTGGCTGTCCACCTTGTTGGACCCTCGCTACCGTTCAAAAATGGTGGCCTTTTTCACACCTGCTGAGAGGGAGGCCAAAATAAAGTACTATAAAAACCACCTATGTAGTCAGTTGGTCTCTGCCTTTCTGTGCCAACGTCCATCCTCAGACACTGTGGGCCCTGTGCGCTTGCGTTCCGCTGCCATGGCAGCAGGGGAGGGGTGGGGTGGTAGGAGCAGTGGCAGCTCCACCAGCAGCGGCTGCCTCAGTCTGCAGTCGATGATGAGTAGCTTTCTTCACCAGCGCAGTGAGGAAACTACTAACCAGCCGCAGCAGCAGCAGCATCAGGTGGACCTGGAGCAGGACCTCAAACAACAGGCTCGGGCCTACTTGGACAGCACCCTGCCAACCGAGGTAGACAATCCCCTTGACTACTGGGCAACGAAACTTGACCTTTGGCCCCAACTAGCTGAATTTGCCCTTGAAAGGCTGTCATGCTCGGCCAGTAGCGTGGCATCGGAGCGCGTGTTTAGTGCGGCAGGAGGTATTGTAACTCCGCGGAGGACACGACTGTCCACCCAAAGTGTGGAGAGACTCACGTTTGTGAAAATGAATCAGGCGTGGATTAGTCTGGATTTCAAACCACCAGTTCCTGACACAACTGACTAAATCCGCCATGAATCATGCCCCAAACATGTTATTATTTTTAACATAGGCCTCTGTATGGCCTTCAATTTAAGCTGCTTACGCTTCGCCACTCTGCCATGGGCCCCTGTACCGCCTCCTCTTGCTGCTGCCAGGTCCAGAGTGTGTCATGGGTCCCTGTACGGCCTCCCATTGCTGCTGACTTCATCGCCAGACTCTGCCATGTGCCACTTTCAGGTCTCCTTACACTGTTGGTGGGTTCCATTTTGTGATAGGGTGCTGTATGGCCTTCCATTGCTGCTGCCTCCACCGCCACCCTGCGCCATGTGCCTCTGTCGTCTGCTCACGCTGCTGACGGCTTCCGCTTTTTAACCGAGGCCTGTGTTTGGCTTCCGAATACTGCTGCATCCACCGCCACCCTGCGCCATGTGTCTCTGTCGTCTGCTCACGCTGCTGACGGCTTCCGCTTTTTAACCTAGGCCTGTGTATGGCTTCAGAATAATGCTGCCTACACCGCCACCCTGCACCATGTGCCTCTGTCGTCTGCTCACGCTGCTGCCAGGTCCATACTGATTCATGGCCCCCTGTACCGGCTCCTCATGAACGTGGTTCAGCGGGTTTGCATCACTTAACGGCAAATCGTTGACAAACGCTGGGACGTTCAGTGTTGTGCGCATTAAGCCAGACACCAAAGGGCAGCACAGACCTGTTATTACTCGCTCAAGCATGGCTGAACAAAACCAGTCTCTACCACAAATTGGACCCAGACCTGCCCAGGGTCTCGTAAGTAGATTGCACGGAGGAGTAGAGTTCGTTATTGGAATTAACTGTGAGGGACTTTTAAACCTAGGCCTGTGTATGGCCTTCAATTGAAGCTGCTTCTGCTCCGCCACTCTGCCATTGGACTCTTGATAGTCGACGACTATCAAGAGTCCAATGGCAGAGTGGCGGAGTAGAAGCAGCTTCAATTGAAGGCCATACACAGGCCTAGGTTTAAAAGTCCCTCACAGTTAATTCCAATAACGAACTCTACTCCTCCGTGCAATCTACTTACGAGACCCTGGGCAGGTCTGGGTCCAATTTGTGGTAGAGATTGGTTTTGTTCAGCCATGCTTGAGCGAGTAATAACAGGTTTGTGCTGCCCTTTGGTGTCTGGCTTAATGCGCACAACACTGAACGTCCCAGCGTTTGTCAACGATTTGCCGTTAAGTGATGCAAACCCGCTGAACCACGTTCATGAGGAGCCGGTACAGGGGGCCATGAATCAGTATGGACCTGGCAGCAGCGTGAGCAGACGACAGAGGCACATGGCGCAGGGTGGCGGTGTAGGCAGCATTATTCTGAAGCCATACACAGGCCTAGGTTAAAAAGCGGAAGCCGTCAGCAGCGTGAGCAGACGACAGAGGCACATGGCGCAGGGTGGCGGTGGATGCAGCAGTATTCGGAAGCCAAACACAGGCCTCGGTTAAAAAGCGGAAGCCGTCAGCAGCGTGAGCAGACAACAGAGGCACATGGCGCAGGGTGGCGGTGGAGGCAGCAGCAATGGAAGGCCATACAGCACCCTATCACAAAATGGAACCCACCAACAGTGTAAGGAGACCTGAAAGTGGCACATGGCAGAGTCTGGCGATGAAGTCAGCAGCAATGGGAGGCCGTACAGGGACCCATGACACACTCTGGACCTGGCAGCAGCAAGAGGAGGCGGTACAGGGGCCCATGGCAGAGTGGCGAAGCGTAAGCAGCTTAAATTGAAGGCCATACAGAGGCCTATGTTAAAAAGTCCCCCCAGCAGCAGCGTGGGGAGACGACTATTAGTCGTCTCCCCACGCTGCTGCTGGGGGGACTTTTTAACATAGGCCTCTGTATGGCCTTCAATTTTAGCTGCTTACGCTCCGCCACTCTGCCATGGGCCCCTGTACCGCCTCCTCATGCTGCTGCCAGGCCCGTAATCTGCCATGGGCCCCCGTACCGACTCCTCATGCTGCTGCCAGGCCCGTAATCTGTCATGGGCCCCTGTACCGCCTCCTCATGCTGCTGCCAGGTCCAGAGTGTGTCATGGGTCCCTGTACGGCCTCCCATTGCTGCTGTCTCCATCGCCACACTCTGCCATGTGCCACTTTCAGGTCTCCTCACACTGCTGGTGGGTTCCATTTTGTCATAGGGTGCTGTATGGCCTCCCATTGCTGCTGCCAGGCCCGTAATCTGCCATGGGCCCCCGTACCGACTCCTTATGCTGCTGCCAGGCCCGTAATCTGTCATGGGCCCCTGTACCGCCTCCTCATGCTGCTGCCAGGTCCAGAGTGTGTCATGGGTCCCTGTACGGCCTCCCATTGCTGCTGTCTCCATCGCCACACTCTGCCATGTGCCACTTTCAGGTCTCCTCACACTGCTGGTGGGTTCCATTTTGTCATAGGGTGCTGTATGGCCTCCCATTGCTGCTGCCAGGCCTGTAATCTGCCATGGGCCCCCGTACCGACTCCTCATGCTGCTGCCAGGCCCGTAATCTGTCATGGGCCCCTGTACCGCCTCCTCATGCTGCTGCCAGGTCCAGAGTGTGTCATGGGTCCCTGTACGGCCTCCCATTGCTGCTGTCTCTATCGCCACACTCTGTCATGTGCCACTTTCAGGTCTCCTCACACTGCTGGTGGGTTCCATTTTGTCATAGGGTGCTGTATGGCCTCCCATTGCTGCTGCCTCCACCGCCACACTGTGGCTCCACACTCTGGTTTTGGCCCCGTGACTGCCCAAATGAGTGAAGTGTGCGGTGATTCTAAGATCGACGGCACTCATCTGCATGTCATACTGACTGACAGTATTATTTCTCTTCCCCAGCAGACTCCAAGGGCATTTAAATTAAAGGTACAGTGTTCTGCACTAATATAAAGGCTCTCTGAAGCCTAGAAACAACCTTTTTACACGTTAAATTCGCAGCGAATATATTCGCCTCGAATCAAATTTATTCCGCGAATTCGGCGAATCAGCCGAATCGAATTTTTGAATAATTCGCTCATCTCTAGTCTTAATCATAGCAACAGACATAGTGAGGCTGATATAAAGCGGAGCGTTACTTAAAAGTGAAAGTTCTCTCATCCTTCTCCCCCACTACTGTTACAGTGTTGATGTTTTTATTTTCTAGGAGTGGTACCTTTTTTCTCATGGGTACCCACTCCCACTTCCACATTTCTTGTCTAGGCAAGAATGACAAAGGTTTGGCCTGGCCTTACCTACTACCTCCTGGGACACATCACATGTCCCCAGGACACTATGGGACCAGTTTAAAGGTGCAGTGTGATATTGAGCACAAGCAATAGGAAACTGGCTGTGAAACAGCAGTAAGTCACAGCCAGCTGCCACAGCCAAGATGACAGTGTCAGGGATCTGAAGACTAGCAAAAAAACAGCCTGGGTGAAGATAGCACTAGACTCTTGGGTTGCAAAGTGTCTGTTTCTTAAAAGTCAGCAGCTATAGTATTAGTAAATGCTGACTTTTATTTTTTCTTTAAGTGAGTAGTTCCTCTTTAATACAGGAGCTGAGAAGCTTCACCCATGCAATTGTGCAGCTGTGCTAAAAAAATCTAATATATAAATAAATATAATATATTCTTAAAAATAAACTAAATAAGGGGCTCTGACATCACAGCGCCATCCATATCAGCATAACGGTGAGTACTGATAGTTTGCATGAGCACACACTGAGGCACAGTATTATTACAAAACGTATTTTTGATCAATTTATGTGTGAGTGCGCATTGTTTTGGCTTCAATAAAACACAATACACAAAGAATAAGGCACTATGTGGAAATTTCTTTTTTCTATGCACAACTTGGAGAAATAAAGGGGAGAGGAGAAGACAGGATATAGACCCCTGCAGGACAAGGGGAGAAAACCTTATCCATCCATCCTACACTCACAGCCCAGAAGGGAGACCAGGAGACCCCCAGTGGGAGAAGATCAATATTACAGTCTATCTATTATCATCTACACATAGGATTTCAGCATGAAAATCTACACCTTGTCCAGTTAAGGACAAAAAAGCTATTATAGCCTTGCTTAACGATTGGGCTATAAAGTGAGGAGAGCGCATATATTTCTCAGCACAGCAAGATTATCACAGAGTGGACTTATATATATATTTCACATTTTTTATTTTCGTATTCTTTATTTTTATTTATTTTTTTTTCTAATAGTATTGATATTATTTTTAATGATATTGGTATTATTTATTATTCTCTCATTTTTAAATTCCATTAATTTTATAAATAGACTTTATATGGTATTTTTTCACACACCTTTTCAAATATATATAAATTGAATTTCATACGTTGTATTCACAATAAGCAAATTGTTTTATTTTCCAAGCACATATTTGTCAAAACAGATTTGCACATATCTATTAAATATAAATTATCAGTGTTGCACATGAGTTGCACACTTGAATCTATTAATTTAATTATTGATTAATTTAGCACATACTGTATTTTTCGCCGTATAAGACGCACCTGACCATAAGACGCACCTAGGTTTTAGAGGCAGAAAACAGGAAAAAAAAATTCTGAACTAATGGACTGCAGACACAGTACAGGAGATGACCAGAGACTGCGGACAGCACAGGGATGACCAGAGACTGCGGACAGCACAGGGATGACCAGATACTGCGGTCAGCACAGGGATGACCAGAGACTGCGGACAGCACAGGGATGACCAGAGACTGTGGACAGTACAGATGACTGCTGACCTTTGGGGAGGTGGGGAGCGGGTACCTGAATTTGACAGGTACCCGCTCTTACTTCCGCAGAGTTTTTGTTTGATCTTACCTGTTCCTCGATCCAGCCGCGCGCTGTATTCCCGGCTTCTGTAATGGCGCTCGGCATGACAGCCGGGTGCCCAGTGCGCATGAGCGAGAAGCACTTGCGCTTTGTGATTGGTCCGGCGGCTTCTGGGATCTGTCATGTGTCCCAGGTACCGCCTTACCATTCACAAAAAGCACCGCTTCTTGCGCATGCGCACTTGGCACCCGGCTGTCATGCCCAGTGCCCACACTACAGAAGCCGGGAAGACAGCACGCCGCTGGATAGAGGAACAGGTAAGGTCCCGCTGCAGAGCTGAGCGGCCGGCCCGGTATTCTGACGCGGCTGCAGTGGAAATACCAGACCGGCCGCTCCATATTCGCTCCATAAGACGCACTGACATTTCCCCCCCAGTTTTGGGGAAGAAAAAGTGCGTCTTATACGGCGAAAAATACGGTAGGTGTATACATATTTAGTTTATTTTTAAGAATATATTATATTTATTTATATATTAGATTTTTTAGCACGGCTGCACAATTGCATGGGAGGATTGTCACATTATATAATATCATATGGGATACACTTTTTTCGTTTTTTATAGGTGGAGTGCGGCACAAATTATTTGTTTATTATTTACCAATTTGACACAGTTTTATGAGTATGTGTACTAGTGTTGATGCACCACTATATTAGGAATTGATATCAATTCACTAATATTTTTGCATTTAAATACCACTTAGTAGCTCACAAGTATTAATTTATATGAGAAGCTTCACCCATTGTTTTTACATGATTAATAATTGAAGTGAATCAATTTATACTCTGAATATTCTGAACTGTTTTAATAATTCTGCCCCACTGTGTATCTATGAATTCAAAAGATCGATGTTAATGTCTGCCACTAGAAGTAGCATGTTGATTTAACTATATGAACTAGCTATTTTAGAGGCTTGTTCTTTTGCCATGAAGGGCAAACTAAAATGGTCATCTAACCCCCGCATCCCAGCAGCATACACCCACATTTTCTTATAGTAGTAATAGTAAGTAAGCCACAAGCTAGAAGGTAAGATAACATTTGCAGAACACTTCCTGGACTGTATATTGACAAGCTATACAGCTAAAGCAGTCATGTAGAAGAATAGGAGAGTAATAAATATTAATAATATAGGTCATCGTTAGACTCCACAAAGGTTATGATGATGACAAAAGACTAAAGTTTAGCAAATTCTGTTGTAATAAATAATTTAGGGAGTCAAATAAATTATATACACAAAATCATTTTAAAACACGGAAGGCAAAGCAATCTCATATTACATATTATAAGAACCTTGCCATTGCATAGACCTCTCTTCCAGTAATCTAAAACACACACTATCCAATGATATATTATTCCAGTTCTATCTCTTACTATTGTTGATATGATTACATAATCTTTAGCTGAATGGATAACAGTTGAGCATTCTATAATACATTTACACCTTCAATTCTAATAAGATTACATCACCATGAAAAATATAATCTCTGTAGCTGAACGGAAGACAACTGATTATATCCTGCACATTTTCCAGTGTTAATTTGTTTCAGTCACTGGGCAGCAATGTTTCTTTGCAGGATTTTATTATATTTATGCTTAGATGCAGTTTGTTTTGTGTAATCCGACTGCCATCTTTTAGCCATTGCATTTGTAAGAACCTGATTTATTTGCAGCTGTATTTGCATGTCGGTCATGTTTTCTACAACTCAGTAATATTCAATTTCTTTGTAACAATTAGGTGATAGTTTAGCATCTATTTCCTGCTAGCAGTTTTTATTCAGATGTGTTATTACAGTAAACTGCAAAGCTTAATGTGGGTATTTAATGCTTTTCATTTTGATAATATTTCCCACAGTATATACATTGCTGAAACATTTCTTATTTTTTGAAAATGGGTGGGCACTTTGCACTTTGAGTTAGTACTTCTGGGGAGAAGGATGACCTATAAAAAGAGCATTCAATTGGCATTGCATGTTTTGTGATATTATTATGAGCATGCTAATATATTTTACATATCATGCTGAATTATTTTTTATTTCTCCAGCATCAGCTTTGGAGTTGTGATAATGAAGGGACAGATCATCATGCAGTTAGATTTCAATATAACATAATTTTTACACATGGATTATTCAAATCAATTTAAATTGATAGTGTTCAGCTGATGGCCCCGGATCACATGGGGTCTTCAATGCCATATTGACAACCCTTGCGATAATGCTTAAGAAAAAATACCAAACTACAGCACCACTGAACTGTACATGTTACATGCTGTTATTTCTGGTATAAAGAATATAGCCTGTAGTAGGCAGGCTACTAGTGCTCCTGAAGATCCCAGGTACTTGAAGTTATGCCATTAGACAATCAGAGTTCGTACTAAAGCCCACCATTGATGGTTCAAATCTCAACCGGTTCAGCAGGCTTATTGAACCCAAATCGATTGTTGCACAACTCAGGTACAACAAGCCTGTTGGATTTTTCATGTGATTATTGCCAGTGGTTATAGTGGCTAGAAATAATTACTGTGTTCTCCAGATAGGGAGGTGCAGGGGAGAAGCAGAGGGAGAACAAAACAGCTCATAGCTTAACAGTATTTATTTATTGTTTATTACAGGTACTTATATAGCGCCATCAATTTACACAGCGCTTTACATATATATTGTACATTCACATCAGTCCCTAACCCTCAAGGGATGTACAATCTAAAGACCCTAACTCACATTCATACATACACGTACTAGGGCCAATTTAGACAGGAGCCAATTAACCTACCAGCATGTCTTTGAAGTGTGGAAGGAAACCCACGCAGGCACAGGGAGAACATGCAAACTCCAGGCAGGTGGTGCTGTGGTTGGGATTTGAACCGACGACCCGAGTACTGCCAGGCGGAAGTTCTAACCATTTAGCCACTGTGCTGCCCAGTAGTAATCTCTTTTATCTTTTTCTGTTCCAGTCAATGGTTTTTAATATTTTTTTACTTGGAAGAAACAGGAAGTGAAAGAAAATATCCCCCCTATTTGTTTATTTGACTGTATCAGAAAGAACAGCGGTTAAGGGTATTCCACCATATGGGACAAGCTAAGAAAAAAAAACATTCTAGCAGACTGGACAGGGGACAAAATGTGTTTAAACCATCTGTTTGTGTTCTTATGAAGGAAATTCCTGTCCAGGTGACAGATGTCCAACAAAGCAGAAACCAAATCTCTTTCATTGGGTTGTGGACAAAGACTGTTGTGACTGGACTGTGACTAGCTGGAGTTAGGGTCTAAATTGCCAAAACGTAATATGATTACATGCAAAAAAAGCGACACTTTCAGGAAACTGTAAGAACACTTCAAAGTCCCAAAAACTTGAGGCACTGTACAAATTACAGCAGTCCAGGGTCCCTTTGGCACTCTAGTACACTTTTAAAAATAAGAAAATGAACCTCTTAATGTACTGTATAAATGTGGTCTGGGTTAAATGTCTTTGACGCGTCGTCACAGCAGTCACATGAACGGGAAATGTCCCGATCGAAAGAGGAGATCGGGAACTTTCAATGAGTACCGGACATGTGTGCTGGGAGCGCGCAAGGCACACGCTCTCGGCACATATGTCCTTTTTTAATAGAATGCAAATGTGCAGCAAATGTGCAAATGTGCAGCCGCTCTGCGTCTAGGCCCAGATGCCAGAAGGCCGCACATTTGCGTTCGGCCGGAGTGAAGAGGTTAAGCATGATCTTTGATAAGGGGGGATCAAAATTTAGTTTGCCTGATCCTGTTCTTTAGCCAAAATCGTGCAATTAAGTGCAGGAAGGAAAATTTCAGGCTCCAGCTGATCTCTGACACTAGAATATAAAGCTCAGAATTTAGTAGGTAAGGCTAGTGAGGAGGGCTATAAACCTTTCATATGGAAGCCTGGACAATTAAAATGATTTAAGTCTAGTTCGGGGTTCTCTTTTAGTGTTACTAAACCCACAACAGTAAAATCAGCCTGTATATGCAGTAAAGCATGCTTGTTATACTCACTGTGGAACTTAAGGGGTTAATCATTGCTTTAAAAAGTTGTTTGATCCTAAATTTTCTGATCCTCCCCTTCTTCCAGTGCCCTCTCTTATCTCCTGATAAGACATATAGCATGGAGACACTCTGTACATGCTCAGTTTGGTGTTTATTGCTGGAGAGGTTTTTTTTTTTTTTTTAGAGAGTGCATGTGATCAGCACATGGCCAATCAGCTCTGTCCAGACAGAGGTCAGGGGTTCTGCATACTCCTAGAGCAGAAAGAAAACCTCTCCTGCAAACTTTAACCAGTGCTCTGCTGAACACTGCTAGAAATCACAAGACTTCTCTAACTGCTGATGAGAAAAGTAGCAGTTTATATACTGGTAGTTTACTAAAATAAGTGCATTTCATGTTATGTGTACTGAGAGAGACCAGCTAGAGTGAATGCAGGGTCCTGGGTTTAGTAACACTTTAATTCTGAGTCTATTTTAAAAGGAGAAATATGCAAGACTCAGATTTCCCAGCACTGCTTTACATATTGCAACTGCCATAGAGTAGTTTTAGAACCCAACTTAAAGTGTTACTAAACCCACAACAGTAAAGTCAGTCTGTATATGCAGTAAGCATGCTTGTTATACTCACTGTGGAACCTAAGGGGTTAATTCTCCACATTGTGCAAAAAGGATGTTTGATCCTGACCTCTCTGATCCTCCCCTTCTTCCAGTGTCCCCCTCTTACCTCCTGATAAGACATATTGTGTGGAGTCACTCTGCATATGCCCAGTTTGATGTGTACTGTTAGAGAGTTTTTATTTTTCTTGGGAGAGTGCATGTGATCAGCACACGGCCAATCGGCACTGCCCAGACAGGGATCAGGGATCCCGCATCCTCCTATGCAGAATTTAACATGTGTTCTGCTGGACACTGATAGAATTCACAAGACTGTTCTAACTGCTGATGAGAAAAAGTATTTAGCAGTTTATATTTACTAAAATAATTGCACTTCCATGTACTGTGGGAGACCAGATGTAGTGAATCCAGGGTCCTGGGTTTAGTAACACTTTAACTGTTCCTTCTCCCTATTTAACATATTCCCAGGTGCCCAGGCTTAACAGGTGTTTAGCTGTAGAAGTGAGTTTCCTATTGCTGCACCAAAGGGGCGAGAGCCAAGCGGGTAACAGAGTGAAAAAAATCATACCAATGGAGTCCCCACTGAAAATGAGTATAGGATGGATAAATTCAATCATATTTCTGTTTAACTGTTATAAGCAATAAAACACCTGAAATAAATGAATCATACAGTATGTGTAGAATGTATTTACTGTGTGTATATATTGATGTTATCTACTCAGATTTTTCAATGACCTTGCTTAGTCCTGAGCTGTTATATTGGTTGTCAATAGACTGATCTCAATACATAGATTTTTTTTTTCTTAGAACTTTTCTCTATCTGTATACATTTGTTATTTATTAGATGTTATCCACAAGGTCACAGCACTGCTTGGGAAAAAGATTATGATTCCTGCATTTGTTGCGTATTGGAGACATTTTTCCAGCAGAACATTCATACATATACATACCTACTCCTCAATTTTTATGCTTACAAATGCTGTCATACTGATGTAGAGGTTGAATGTACTTCTCTTCCTGGCATAATGTAAAGATTCTGAAAAGACATCTCTGGATATGTCTTATTTTCACTTATTTTTTCAGCTGCAAGAAAAGGGTGATTACTTAATAAAATAAAAATGTACAATCATGTGGACTCCAAAAAGGTGTAGTTTCTACATTTTCCTATTGTAAAATCATGGTTATCACAAATGTCAACCAACACTTCAGGGCCACATGGGTCTCTTGTTAAGGAAATTGTGACATAACATCAAGAATGCACCATACGATATAATTTATATATACAGTATATACATAATAAATATATGTATATATATATGTATCTATATATTTATTTATTGTGTATATATATATATATATATATATATATATATACACACACAATAAATAAAAATATATAGATAGAATAGAATCATTTACTTTCTTGACAAACCTAAACAGACTTAAATGGTTTAAACTGCCTCATTGTACTGTGGGATATTTACGTTACTTTTTTGTCAACACATTGTTGTCTGCACACTTCATGCATGCGCAAAATTACAATACTCCATTTTTTTTTCATTTTATTCTGTCTCTGTGTGCCCTACAGTGTTGCATGATGTTAAACTTGTTAAACAAGGTAGGAATATCCCCCAAGCTCAATTCAAAACTAGAAAAAAGAGAAAAGGTGCACATGGGCAGGGCAATACTACACTGAGTAAAACAAAAATTTCCTAGCACAATTTCCAACTAAGCAGCACTAAAAGCCTAACAAAAAAAAAGCTTCATGCTTTCAGGCGGCATAAATTACACATCTAATTTCCTGGCTAACTATTACATTTTGGAAGATCTGGAGAGCCAAGATAGAGGGAAAGACCCACAAAATGATTACATTTTTTAAAGCAGGCACCCAATGATATTTACTAAGAGGCATACTGAGCCTTTTAAAGAGTATTTTGTGTGTTTTTGTAAAATTAAAATAATGAAAAGTAATTTTTTTTACACAAAGTTGTCAGTTAATAAGATAATTCTAAAAGCATGGGTATACTTAGGATTACACCCCAAAACACATTCTACTACTCATCCCAAGTATACAGGGATACCACATATGTTAGTCTTTATCACAGCCTATCCACAAAGGGAGAAACAATTCCAAGGAGAATTCCTAGACTTTTAAAAGACATAAGTTACAATACTTTCCTGACTACCTATTACATTTTTTGGTAGCTCTAGAGTGCCAGGACAGTGGGGACTTCCACAAAATGACCACATTTTGGAAAGCAGGCACCCAAAATATGGTGAGCCTTTTGAAGATTTAATTTTTCCACAAGTTTTGAAAATTTAAGAAAGAAGCTGAATTTGTTATTTAAAAAAATATTTTCCACACACAGCATGCACAAACGTATGGTTCATACACACGATTAGAAAAATACACAAAAATGTTCGTACCAGGAGCGATCGTACAATAATCTGATCATTAGTATACAGCTTTAGAGAGCCGATCACGACAGTTCATGTGACAATAACTGAAGGGACAAGCGTGAACATTTTTCTTGTATGATACCAGATCGTACAATTTTTGTTTAATCAGTACAGTAGTTGTCAAAAAAAATGCAATACAAATACAATACATGACATCACTTCTGAAATTCTATGCAGTCATATGAGAATTTTCATAAGTTGAGTAACCTTTTCATTTTCGATATGGAGACTAGCATGAAAAAAAAATGGATGATTATTAGTCTGATATTCTCATCATGTGTACTAGGCATTAGCATTGCATCCCAAAACTTATTCTGCTACTCTCCCCCGAGTATGAGGATACCATGTGTGAGACTTTTCTAATGTTTGGATTAGTTATGTACCTAACATTTTATCTTGTGTATAACAAAAAAATAAAATTGCTTTGTATCAAAAATTGTTTACTATAATGCTCTCCTCTGTACAAGTTGTCAGGGAATGTAGCTTAGTGTAGCTTCACCTATAGCAGTTTCTAGTCCATGAAGCCAAGCAGTGCTACTGGCACATGGCTGCCCCCAGGGGTTATACATAATGCTATGCTCACTGGCCAGGAAGCACAGGTGGCTGAATAATAGATGAACAAAAGAGTACCTGATCTTTCAGGAGTGAAGCTGTCTGCAGAAGATGGCAAGGACTGGTGTCTCAGCAGGAACATAGTTAGTGGAATGTGCAGTTGGGTCAGTAAAGGCAGCAGGCAGAAAATAGGCAAAGGATGAGTCCAGATGGCAGGAAGAAATATGGTCATTACACATGACTGGGTCAGTTTTGGTGGCAGAGATATGATCAGTATGCAGCCAAAGGATTTATCCAGGTAGCAGGCAGAAACATGGTCAGTTGGTCATGGCTAGTTCAAGTGACAGGCAGACATGGTCAGTATTATAGTAAAGGGTTGGACCAGGTGGGAAGCAGAAATGTAATAAACAGACAAGGGCCAGTTCAGGTGGCAGGGAGAGACATGGAGACATGGACAATATGTAAACAAAGGGTCAGTCCAGGCAGACATGTGGTTGAGAAAACAGACAAAAGGTCAGTACAAAGGAGATGGGATACAGACAAATTACCTTCAATAATATTGAGTAATGAGGTATGGCAGTGACTGAAGCAGTCCTTTATGCAGAGGCCATTTTGTGAGGGACAGTAGGGACAATAGTGATGTGTAACACACCTTATTCCAGCTTTGGTGCATACACAGCATTGTTGAAGGGTTTGGAAGAATGTCTTATGCACCCTGGTGACTGAATCCGAATGAAGGCTTTCAGATGCTGGGCCTTCCACTTAACTTAGAGCTGTTATTTCTTTTTGATAAAGGAGTCAGGTCAGATGATGACCTATGTATGACATACCTGTATGAATTTACAGCCAATTGAAATTAATAGATGGGCACTTTTTTGTATCAGAATATTGATCTTCAGGATGCCAGGTAGGCCTTCATCATGTGGTTGTTGAATCTTACATCTCCTATATGTAAATTGTACTCATGAACACAGAAAGGGTTTTGGACCAGACCAGCACTTCCCTGAATTTGTACTTAAGTATTTGGGAGGACAGATAAAAGGACATAAACATCCCATTTATTATTGCAATAAATTGCCAAAAGTTCCTCCTATGCAAACTTTCTGCCTTCCTCAATTTAAGCTTTGTATTGACAGGTCTTTATGGAAAGCCTTTTCAATTTGGTTGTACTGTACTACAAACTATTTGCTTGAGAAAAGGTGTTTGAAAAGTGACGGCTGGAAATAAAAATGTCCACACAGAGGTTGGCTGTACTGATACCTGATGAGCCTGGTACTGGTGCTGGCTGGTGATCAGGACACCGGTACCTAATAACATTGGTATGGGCACTGGCTGGTGATCAGGCCACTAGCTACTAGATTTCACTGATACTAGTGCTGGCTAATTGGCACAGTGGTTCTGATTGACACAGGTACTAGATTTCACCAATAATGATACTGTCAGGTTGTGATCAGGACACTAGTTCAGGCAAACACAGATACTTTGTGATACTGTATGGTGCTAGCTGGCAATCAGAATTGCAGTTCTGACTGACAGTTTTACTAAATGTCTCTGGTACTGTTCTGGATGGTAGCAATCAGAACTCTGGTTCTTGTTAACACTGGTACTTGATGATACTGTTTCATGTGTAGCTGGTGTTCAGGATACTGGTATTAGACTTAATTTATACTGGCAGAGCTGGCAATGGGGGAGGGGGCAGTGAGTACCTCTGTACAGGTCCTAGGCCCCATTGGGTCAGCAGCAGACCTAAACCCAGCAGGGGCTGTTTGTGGCTCTTTCCTCTCCCTGCCTGGGGTACGTGTCCTTAATCTCCTGTATATATGTTCCTTATCCAGAGCCCATTGTGCTGGGAGCCTGCTGGTGCTCTCAGTGCTCAGAATCTTCTATCTGGACATTTGAAGATGTTTTGCAGGGATGGGATGTGGCCACCTACCACCTCCACACATAAGTGACCTCTGCACTATGTCTGATGCAGCTGCTGCAGTAGGTGTGGCACTTCTGTTGTGAGGGAAGAGGCAGATGTCTTCGCTTTCCCCTACAGGAGTTCCCCTGCCCTGCTTCTATATATTGCCCTTGCAATACATACTGCCCACTGAAGCACTGATGAAAATCAAGGTAGTGGGGAGTGCGCATGCACGGCCGTCGGGACAGGCATGTATCCTTGAGGCTCTGTCACACCGCAGGGACAACAGCCACTCGCTCGCTGATCCCGGCCCGCACAGCCTGATAAGTGGTCCCGGTCACTGTGGTAACCCCCCTGGCACAAGCCAGCATGGTCAGGAGAGCCCCCTGACATCAGGCTCCGCTGCCCAACAAGCCTATCAAGGAGGCCCTAGCTTGAGCCTCCTCCAAGATGGCCACCACATCTTCTCCTGATAGCAAGAAACCTGCACAGCCCTATGCAGCCCTGCAGTCAGCACAACCCAATCCTTCCTGCACATCGGATGGTGAGTCAGATATTGACTTGGAGACCCTGACACACACTCCTACCTCTGACCTTACATCTCCTGACCTTCTCATGTGCTTTGAAAAGATGCTACATAAAGAACTGAAACAAACCTCTGACCGCATCACAGACAAGCTATCCAGATAAATTTGCAAACTAGGGCAACGCACTGCTCACCTGGAACAGAGAGTTGATGATCTTGACACATCATTTCAGACACATGCAGACGACCTTGACCTCTTGCATTATGAAAACGTGACACTACATTCACGTCTCGAGGACTTCGAAAACCGAGCTCAACGCTCAAATGTGCGAATTCGTGGCCTCCCAGAATCGGTCATTGACGTCCAATCTACCGTCACAGCATTGTTCCAAGAGCTTGCCCCAGCTATCCCAATAGAACGCCTAAAAATGGACAGGGTCCATAGGGCACTAGCTCCACAACGCACCGATGGCCCACCATGTGATGTTATAGCCAAACTCCACTTTTTTCGTACCAAAGAGCAACTCTTACAAGCAGCCCACAATGTGGGATCTCTAACGTTCCAGGGTCACACCTACCAATTGTTTCAAGACTTCTGCCCCACTACTATCGCTAAACGTAGGGCTATAAAACCTCATCTGCAAGTGCTCCAGCAACATGGCATACCATATAAATGGAGCATCCCCTTCGCAGTGCGTTTCCGCTACCAAACCCGAGACTATATCTGTAAGACCCCTGATGAATTACTGGACACTCTACGGAACCTCCAACTACAACTGCCAACAACACCGTCAGAAAGCTCCAGACGGCAATCAATGTCTTGCTCACCGCCCTCCACCCTCCACACCTCACCAACGGTCAACTTAACACCCACAAATGAGGGCGCTTCTCATCACCCGCTCTCTCTCCACAAGACTCCATGGACTGAGTTTCACCAATCGATTTTTACCTCACTGCCTACAAGCAGCACCACCGAACTCTGCCAACGCAGTGGTCAATATCCATGGTGTCTATTTTGCTCACCCTTCATTCAAATGAAGGCATCATGTATCCTTGCGCTAGCCCTCAGGGCCCATTTTGTTTTCTTTCTACTTCTTTTTTTATATGTATCGGGAAATTATTTTTCTTTTTGCCCGTAAGTTAATGGTTATCTTGACTCTTAGCTCTCCTATGTTTGAGAGTTTGTTGTGCCTTAAATGCTACTTTTTGCACTACTTTCCAATGGTTGTATTTAAACATATGTACGGGGACCCCAGTCCTGGCGGCGCACAAAGTTGCATATCCTTATCCTCACTGGCCTACTCTGCCGGCCGGTGCTGCCTGGACTCAGGACCCCTTGGTTCCTTTGGGAACTTATTCTCCTGCCTTATCCCCAGGATCTTATCACTATATACTTATTTCAATGCTGTCGTCCCCACAGTCCACGTACCTGTGCACTCACTACTAGCTCCTGTGGTATTGCAGTTTTAATACTGCTTGGGCTACTACTGTTCCCCAGACCACCACGTTACTGGGTGACTCTGGAGACCACTTTCTAGGCCAAGAATGGCCCTCCACATCCTCCCCCTGGCACCTTTCCCTAAATCTACCCTTCCCCTCTCCGTCCTGTGTGACTCCACAACCCCGTCTATTCTCTTATACCACTCAACCGCTTTCTACCAAGACTACCAGATTCCCAACCAGTTGATGATACTTTATCACTTAATACGTCATACACTCTAGCCATGCGTTCCTTAAATATTCTCACCCTGAACATTCAGGGCCTCAACATACCACAGAAACTAAATAAAGCCTTCCTCTCACTTGCATCGTATGAAGCTCATATAGTATGCCTACAAGAGACACACTTCACTCCCACTTCTACTCCTAAATTCTTTGGCCCCCATTACCCACAGGTTTACACAGCCTCCGCCGCAACCAAACACAGAGGGGTACTCATCGCCTTCCATTGCACGACAACCTTTACACTACATAATAAGATTAAAGACCCTGAAGGCCGTTATCTTTTGCTAACCGGATTGCTTTTGGACGTAGAAGTCATCATTGCTACTTATTACGCCCAAAATCAAGGCCCCTTACCAATCCTCTCCCACCTGCTATCGGTCATTGATTACCATAAACGCGGTACTCTGCTTGTCTGCGGGGATTCAAACAGTACCTTATACACCTTCCTTAACAAATCCCCTCAACTTCCCCCATCATCAGCCTCCAAACAAACCTTCCAGGCTGTATTACAGTGTTACTCCCTGATTGACACTTGGAGAGAACTTAACCCAATTAAGCACCAATATACTTTCTACTCTCATCCTCATAAGACCTTTTCAAGAATAGACTACATCTTCATGACTGATAGCTCCTCCCCTCGGTTATTGACCTCCGAAATTATCCCCATTCCCTGGTCAGACCATAGCGCTGTACTTACATCCATCGCCTCTTTGGCGTCATCCCCTCTTGATTCCTCCTGGATCATCAATGATAACTTGTTAGCAAATCCGACACATTGCTCGGATATCGAAACCGCTCTTAAAGACTTCCTATCTCTAAACAAGGCCCCAGATATTCCCCCTCTCCTACTTTGGGAAGCGCATAAACCAGTTCTACGTGGGTTCTGTATTAGCAACGCATTTTTTCTAAACAAAGAGAAAAGACAACAATGTCACCTCCTTGAACAATCCTATAACCAATCTCATCAAGCCTTCCAAGCCACCCCTTCCTCAGCCAACCAAAAAGCCCTAGAACGGTCTCAATTGGCTCTTAATCTTCTCCTCACGTATCAGGCGGAGCAATCGCTTCGCAGATCCCGGCACAAATACTACACAAAAGCCTGGTACCTTTTTAGCTCTCTCGCTTCGTAGGCTTGATCAGATCACTAGACCTATCCGATTACGCACCTCATCTGGCAACCTCACTAGCAACCCGGAACGCATCCTGCAAGTCTTCCACAAACATCTGTCACAACTTTACTCTTTCTCTACAACCTTTGACCCTTCCCAGGCTGACACTTTCTTAGCTTCCCTCTCCTTCCCGAAGCTATCGAAGCACCAGTTAACAGCTTTAGAGCAGCCAATTACCCCAGCTGAAACCTTAAACGCTATTAAATATTTAAAGCCTCGTAAACACCCAGGACCTGATGGCTTCTCTGCCACCTATTACAAAATTTTGCCCATCTTCTAACGCCTATCCTCACTAATGCTTTCAATGCCATACTATTGGGCCATACCTTCAACACAGAAACAGTACAAGCTATGATCCCAAAACCAAATTCTGACGACACAGAGTGGTCCAATTATAGGCCAATCTCCCTCCCCAATATAGACATCAAATTGTTAGCAAAAATTATTTCCACACGCCTCAACTCATTCATAGGATCTTTGATTGACAATACCAAGTGGGCTTCATTCCAACTTGACAAGCCGGTGATAACGTCAGACATGCAACCCTTTTTGCACATATAGCTAGATCTCACAACATTCCCACCTGTTTCCTGTCCGTGAACATCCGGAAGGCTTTTGACACAGTCTCATGGCCCTATTTACACTACATTCTGCACCAATGGGGCTTTGGCCCTCACTTCATATCTTGGATCTTTTCATTATACCGTGAGCCCTCGGCCAGAATTAGATACCTAAGACACAGGTCAGCTCAATTTCCAATCTCTTGTGGCACCAGACATGGCTGCCCTTTGTCCCCCCTACTTTTCGCCTTGGCCATAGAACCATTGGCCCTTCTGATCAGGGCTAATCCGGATGTTCGCGGCTCTCACCACAAATTATGTCTTTTTGAGGATGACATTCTACTCTTTCTTACTTCTCCCTTGATATCTTCTCCTTCTCTCCTCCGGCTTCTCGAGAGGTTTGGCTCACTTTCTGGCCTCCAAATGAATCCCCAGAAATCAGTAGCACTTTTTATATCCCTTCCCCCTCGAGATTTGGCCTATTTGAAACTGATCCTTCTATTTTCCTGGTCACAGCACTGTATTCCTTTCCTTGGCATAAAACTGACTTCCAATTTATCAGACCTATATGCAGCTAACTACACACCTATGTTAGCCCATCTCACAGCCCTTATGACCAAATGGTCCTCTTTACCACTTGCTTGGCTGGGCAGGATAGCAGTCGTGAAGATGTCAATTCTCCCCAAAATTTTATATCTATTCAGAGTTCTCCCAATTTCAGTACCCACACATTACCTTCGCGTCTTACAGCGTCGTATATTTTCCTATGTCTGGGGCATCGTTCGCCCCCGTATACCTCGCTCAACCCTATATAATCCCAAACTTAGCTGCGGTCTTGGTCTTCCAGATGTTGGTAAGTACTATCAGGAGGCACACATAGCACAGTTACCCAAATATTACGTGACCCACGAAATCCCTCAATGGGTTGTCCTCGGATCTATAGCTTGCGACCCCTGGTTTACTGCTAACCTTTTATGGTTAAGACCTATAGACCATCGCTCAATAACAAACACCATCACATCTCACTTTATGTCACTTTGGGATAAATTGAAATCCCGTTATCTCCTGCAATCACTACATAACCCCTTGCTCTCATAACTCCGAAATCCGGCCTTTCCCCCAGCATGGTCATCACCACTCTCATTTAAACAATGGACCTCAGCCAATCTTCTCTGGACCCATCATTTCCTGCTGAGGAATAAGTTTAAATCCTTTGCCTCACTGCGCGAGACACATGGCCTACCAGCTTCTGAAATATTTAGATACTTACAATTGCAAAATTTTTATGCTCCGTACACTACAACAACATGCCAGGTCACCCCTATGTCTCCCTTTGAACGGACATGTCAAAAAGACCCCCATAGACGAGGCCTCATTTCATGCTTGTACTCCCTCCTTACAACCTCAGTCACCACGTCTTCTCCTCCATAAACCTGCAGGTGGGAAACGGACCTTGGCCGGCAATTGGACCCCTCTGATTGGGACCTCATTTGGTCTAGTACCAAATCATCATCACAAAATATAGTAGCTTTAGAAACCAATTATAAATTTTTGACCCGCTGGTATATGGTCCCAGCGAGAATTGCAAAGTGCACACCAAACTACTCCACCGCTTGCTTTAGAGGCTGTGTAGACACGGGCACACATTTCCATATCTGGTGGGATTGCCCAAGCCTTCTGGGCTGACGTCTTTGGCATCTTGTTCAGACTTAGTGCAAAAACGCTTCAGCCAAACCCAGTTATAGCTCTCCTCAACTTACGCCCCCCGGTGTTACCAATTCGCAATTCAAACCTATCTTGCAAGTTACCACTGCAGCCAAACAGGTCATAGCTAAACCTTGGAAATCTCCCTCCTTAAGCATCGTAGTTGTTAAGAATAAAGTTACACAAGCTATGATTCACACTAAAGTGGAAGCTACAATACTAGATACTATCCCTAAATTCCTGAATATTTGGAACCCATGGGTGGAGTGTTTCCTCCTGTCAAATTTCGATGACTCACTTCTTATCCCATGATAAACCCATATACTTTATACTTCCCTAGTACCATATTTATCTACATCACACATTATCCCATTCATTGTTATTATTTGTGGAGTCATTTACCTGTTCCCTCCCTTCCCCACTTTCCTTTGGACCTCCCCAACCTGTTTCCTTACCCAACCTTCTTCCCCTGTGATCCCTCTTCCTTTGACCATCCTTCATAATTTTACGCTCTCATGTTCCGATTCCCTTACAAAGCACTGGGGAGCATGTTTCTTCATTCATCAAAATCCTGTCTGTAATTATGCATACTGCTTTTGCTCACCTTCTGCCATTTGAAATGCCGTATTGCTGTGTCAGTACTTTCCTCTTCTCCCCTTCTCTACATTACTACAGCAGATACCAAAGTCTATGATCTCATGTTTGTGAAATGTCTATTACTAGAGATGAGCGAAGTATTCAAAAATTCGATTCGACTGATTCGGCGAATTCGTGGAAAAATTTCGATTCGAGTCGAATATATTCGCTGTGAATTTAACTTAAAAAAGGGTGTTTCTAGGCTTCAGAGAGACTTAATATTAGTGCTGAACACTGTACCTTTAATTTAAATGCCCTTGGAGTCTGCTGGGGAAGAGAAATAATACTGTCAGGCAGTATGACATGCAGATGAGTGCCGTCGATCTTAGAATCACCGCACACTTCACTCATTTGGCCAGTCACGGGGCCAAAACCAGAGTGTGGAGCCACAGTGTGGCGGTGGAGGCAGCAGCAATGGGAGGCCATACAGCACCCTATGACAAAAATGGAAACCACCAGCAGTGTGAGGAGACCTGAAAGTGGCACATGGCAGAGTGTGGCGATAGAGACAGCAGCAATGGGAGGCCGTACAGGGACCCATGACACACTCTGGACCTGGCAGCAGCATGAGGAGGCGGTACAGGGGCCCATGGCAGATTACGGGCCTGGCAGCAGCATGAGGAGTCGGTACGGGGGCCCATGGCAGATTACAGGCCTGGCAGCAGCAATGGGAGGCCGTACAGGGACCCATGACACAATCTGGACCTGGCAGCAGCATGGGGAGGCGGTACAGGGGCCCATGACAGATTACGGGCCTGGCAGCAGCATTTGGAGTCGGTACGGGGGCCCATGACACACTCTGGACCTGGCAGCAGCATGAGGAGGCGGTACAGGGGCGCATGACAGATTACGAGCCTGGCAGCAGCAACTTGGACAGGAGGACGTTCAGTTTCTGCACCGTCTGGTGCGTGCTCGCAAACTGTTGTCTCTTGGAAACGGATTCCAAGAAAGACTGCTGACGGAATCCGTGAAGAGGAGTAGCAGGAGAAGGAGCATCTGAACGAGCGGAATATGCCAACAAGCGACAACAGGGGCCCATGACAGATTACGGGCCTGGCAGCAGCATGAGGAGTCGGTACGGGGGCCCATGGCAGATTAGGGGCCTGGCAGCAGCTATGGGAGGCCCGTAATCTGCCAGCACCCTATGACAAAAAATGGAACCCACCAGCAGTGTGAGGAGACCTGAAAGTGGCACATGGCAGAGTGTGGCGATGGAGACAGCAGCAATGGGAGGCCGTACAGGGACCCATGACAGACTCTGGACCTGGCAGCAGCATGAGGAGGCGGTATAGGGGCCCATGGCAGATTAGGGGCCTGGCAGCAGCTATGGGAGGCCCGTAATCTGCCAGCACCCTATGACAAAAAATGGAATACACCAGCAGTGTGAGGAGACCTGAAAGTGGCACATGGCAGAGTGTGGCGATGGAGACAGCAGCAATGGGAGGCCGTACAGGGACCCATGAGAGACTCTGGACTTGGCAGCAGCATGAGGAGGCGGTATAGGGGCCCATGGCAGATTAGGGGCCTGGCAGCAGCTATGGGAGGCCCGTAATCTGCCAGCACCCTATGACAAAAAATGGAACACACCAGCAGTGTGAGGAGACCTGAAAGTGGCACATGTTTGGGGCATGATTCATGGCGGATTTAGTCAGTTGTGTCAGGAACTGGTGGTTTGAAATCCAGACTAATCCACGCCTGATTCATTTTCACAAACGTCAGTCTCTCCACACTTTGGGTGGACAGTCGTGTCCTCCGCGGAGTTGCAATACCTCCTGCCGCACTAAACACGCGCTCCGATGCCACGCTACTGGCCGGGCATGACAGCCTTTCAAGGGCAAATTCAGCTAGTTGGGGCCAAAGGTCAAGTTTCGTTGCCCAGTAGTCAAGGGGATTGTCTACCTCGGTTGGCAGGGTGCTGTCCAAGTAGGCCTAAGCCTGTTGTTTGAGGTCCTGCTCCAGGTCCACCTGATGCTGCTGCTGCTGCTGCTGCGGCTGGTTAGTAGTTTCCTCACTGCGCTGGTGAAGAAAGCTACTCATCATCGACTGCAGACTGAGGCAGCCGCTGCTGGTGGAGCTGCCACTGCTCCTACCACCCCACCCCTCCCCTGCTGCCGTGGCAGCGGAACGCGAGCGCACAGGGCCCACAGTGTCTGAGGATGGACGTTGGCGCAGACAGGCAGAGACCAGCTGACTACATAGGTGGTTTTTATAGTACGTTATTTTGGCCTCCCTCTCAGCAGGTGTGAAAAAGGCCACCATTTTTGAACGGTAGCGAGGGTCCAACAAGGTGGACAGCCAAAAGTCATCCCTCTGTCTGATGGTTATTATTCGGCTGTCGCTACGCAAGCAAGCGAGCATGCTATGGGCCATTTGTGCCAAGGAATGCGAGGGACTCCCTGCCTCCATCTCCACAGCATACTGCCACGGTGCGTCTGGGTCCTCTGTCTCCTCCTCCTCCTCCTCTACCAGATGCTCCTGCTCCTCCACTCCTGTCCGCTGAGTGGAAAAACCACCCATTTCACTCAATAATTCCTGAGCACCAATGTCCTCCTCTACCTCCTCCTCTTCTTCCTGTCCTGCCCCCACAGGGGTCATGTGGCGTTGAGATCTGTGCGCCACGTCTACCGCACCCTGACCAGCCATTGTTAACAGCATTTGCTCCAGGACGTGCAACAGAGGAATGACGTCGTTCATCCCATAGTCCTGCCGACTCACGAATAGCGTGGCCTCCTCAAAGGGCCTGAGCAAGCGCAGGTGTCACGCATGAGCTGCCAATGGCTGACATCTAAGTTACACAGGGAGTACCTTTATCCGCTTTTAACATCAGGAAATCGGTGATGGCCTTTCGCTGTTCGTAAAGGCGGTCTAACATATGTAGGGTTGAATTCCACCTTGTTGCAACGTCACAGCATGAGGAGTCGGTACGGGGGCCCATGGCAGATTACGTGCCTGGCAGCAGCAATGGGAGGCCCGTAATCTGCCAGCACCCTATGTCAAAAAATTCAACACACCAGCAGTGTGAGGAGACCTGAAAGTGGCACATGGCAGAGTGTGGCTATGGAGACAGCAGCAATGGGAGGCCGTACAGGGACCCATGACACACTCTGGACTTGGCAGCAGCATGAGGAGGCGGTATAGGGGCCCATGGCAGATTAGGGGCCTGGCAGCAGCAATGGGAGGCCCGTAATCTGCCAGCACCCTATGTCAAAAAATTCTACACACCAGCAGTGTGAGGAGACCTGAAAGTGGCACATGGCAGAGTGTGGCGATGGAGACAGCAGCAATGGGAGGCCGTACAGGGACCCATGAGAGACTCTGGACCTGGCAGCAGCATGAGGAGGCGGTATATAGGGGCCTATGGCAGATTAGGGGCCTGGCAGCAGCTATGGGAGGCCCGTAATCTGCCAGCACCCTATGTCAAAAAATTCTACACACCAGCAGTGTGTGAGGAGACCTGAAAGTGGCACATGGCAGAGTGTGGCGATGGAGACAGCAGCAATGGGAGGCCGTACAGGGACCCATGACAGACTCTGGACCTGGCAGCAGCATGAGGAGGCGGTATATAGGGGCCTATGGCAGATTAGGGGCCTGGCAGCAGCTATGGGAGGCCCGTAATCTGCCAGCACCCTATGTCAAAAAATTCTACACACCAGCAGTGTGTGAGGAGACCTGAAAGTGGCACATGGCAGAGTGTGGCGATGGAGACAGCAGCAATGGGAGGCCGTACAGGGACCCATGACAGACTCTGGACCTGGCAGCAGCATGAGGAGGCGGTATATAGGGGCCTATGGCAGATTAGGGGCCTGGCAGCAGCTATGGGAGGCCCGTAATCTGCCAGCACCCTATGTCAAAAAATTCTACACACCAGCAGTGTGAGGAGACCTGAAAGTGGCACATGGCAGAGTGTGGCGATGGAGACAGCAGCAATGGGAGGCCGTACAGGGACCCATGAGAGACTCTGGACCTGGCAGCAGCATGAGGAGGCGGTATATAGGGGCCTATGGCAGATTAGGGGCCTGGCAGCAGCTATGGGAGGCCCGTAATCTGCCAGCACCCTATGTCAAAAAATTCTACACACCAGCAGTGTGAGGAGACCTGAAAGTGGCACATTTCAGAGTGTGGCGATGGAGACAGCAGCAATGGGAGGCCGTACAGGGACCCATGAGAGACTCTGGACCTGGCAGCAGCATGAGGAGGCGGTATATAGGGGCCTATGGCAGATTAGGGGCCTGGCAGCAGCTATGGGAGGCCCGTAATCTGCCAGCACCCTATGTCAAAAAATTCTACACACCAGCAGTGTGTGAGGAGACCTGAAAGTGGCACATGGCAGAGTGTGGCGATGGAGACAGCAGCAATGGGAGGCCGTACAGGGACCCATGACAGACTCTGGACCTGGCAGCAGCATGAGGAGGCGGTATATAGGGGCCTATGGCAGATTAGGGGCCTGGCAGCAGCTATGGGAGGCCCGTAATCTGCCAGCACCTTATGTCAAAAAATTCTACACACCAGCAGTGTGTGAGGAGACCTGAAAGTGGCACATGGCAGAGTGTGGCGATGGAGACAGCAGCAATGGGAGGCCGTACAGGGAACCATGAGAGACTCTGGACCTGGCAGCAGCATGAGGAGGCGGTATATAGGGGCCTATGGCAGATTAGGGGCCTGGCAGCAGCTATGGGAGGCCCGTAATCTGCCAGCACCCTATGTCAAAAAATTCTACACACCAGCAGTGTGTGAGGAGACCTGAAAGTGGCACATGGCAGAGTGTGGCGATGGAGACAGCAGCAATGGGAGGCCGTACAGGGAACCATGAGAGACTCTGGACCTGGCAGCAGCATGAGGAGGCGGTATATAGGGGCCTATGGCAGATTAGGGGCCTGGCAGCAGCTATAGGAGGCCCGTAATCTGCCAGCACCCTATGTCAAAAAATTCTACACACCAGCAGTGTGTGAGGAGACCTGAAAGTGGCACATGGCAGAGTGTGGCGATGGAGACAGCAGCAATGGGAGGCCGTACAGGGACCCATGAGAGACTCTGGACCTGGCAGCAGCATGAGGAGGCGGTATATAGGGGCCTATGGCAGATTAGGGGCCTGGCAGCAGCTATAGGAGGCCCGTAATCTGCCAGCACCCTATGTCAAAAAATTCAACACACCAGCAGTGTGAGGAGTTCTGAAAGTGGCACATGGCATGAGACACTGTGGACCTGGCAGCAGCATGAGGAGGCGGTATATAGGGGCCTATGGCAGATTAGGGGCCTGGCAGCAGCAATGGGAGGCCCGTAATCTGCCAGCACCCTATGTCAAAAAATTCTACACACCAGCAGTGTGTGAGGAGACCTGAAAGTGGCACATGGCAGAGTGTGGCGATGGAGACAGCAGCAATGGGAGGCCGTACAGGGACCCATGAGAGACTCTGGACCTGGCAGCAGCATGAGGAGGCGGTATATAGGGGCCTATGGCAGATTAGGGGCCTGGCAGCAGCTATAGGAGGCCCGTAATCTGCCAGCACCCTATGTCAAAAAATTCAACACACCAGCAGTGTGAGGAGACCTGAAAGTGGCACATGGCATGAGACACTGTGGACCTGGCAGCAGCATGAGGAGGCGGTATATAGGGGCCTATGGCAGATTAGGGGCCTGGCAGCAGCAATGGGAGGCCCGTAATCTGCCAGCACCCTATGTCAAAAAATTCTACACACCAGCAGTGTGTGAGGAGACCTGAAAGTGGCACATGGCAGAGTGTGGCGATGGAGACAGCAGCAATGGGAGGCCGTACAGGGACCCATGAGAGACTCTGGACCTGGCAGCAGCATGAGGAGGCGGTATATAGGGGCCCATGGCAGATTAGGGGCCTGGCAGCAGCAATGGGAGGCCCGTAATCTGCCAACACCCTATGTCAAAAAATTCTACACACCAGCAGTGTGTGAGGAGATCTGAAAGTGGCACATGGCAGAGTGTGGCGATGGAGACAGCAGCAATGGGAGGCCGTACAGGGACCCATGAGAGACTCTGGACCTGGCAGCAGCATGAGGAGGCGGTATATAGGGGCCTATGGCAGATTAGGGGCCTGGCAGCAGCTATGGGAGGCCCGTAATCTGCCAGCACCCTATGTCAAAAAATTCTACACACCAGCAGTGTGTGAGGAGACCTCAAAGTGGCACATGTTTGAGGCATGATTCATGGCGGATTTAGTCAGTTGTGTCAGGAACTGGTGGTTTGAAATCCAGACTAATCCACGCCTGATTCATTTTAACAAACGTGAGTCTCTCCACACTTTGGGTGGACAGTCGTGTCCTCCGCGGAGTTACAATACCTCCTGCCGCACTAAACACGCGCTCCGATGCCACGCTACTGGCCGGGCATGACAGCCTTTCAAGGGCAAATTCAGCTAGTTGGGGCCAAAGGTCAAGTTTCGTTGCCCAGTAGTCAAGGGGATTGTCTACCTCGGTTGGCAGGGTGCTGTCCAAGTAGGCCCAAGCCTGTTGTTTGAGGTCCTGCTCCAGGTCCACCTGATGCTGCTGCTGCTGCTGCGGCTGGTTAGTAGTTTCCTCACTGCGCTGGTGAAGAAAGCTACTCATCATCGACTGCAGACTGAGGCAGCCGCTGCTGGTGGAGCTGCCACTGCTCCTACCACCCCACCCCTCCCCTGCTGCCATGGCAGCGGAACGCGAGCGCACAGGGCCCACAGTGTCTGAGGATGGACGTTGGCGCACAAAGGCAGAGACCAACTGACTACATAGGTGGTTTTTATAGTACGTTATTTTGGCCTCCCTCTCAGCAGGTGTGAAAAAGGCCACCATTTTGGAACGGTAGCGAGGGTCCAACAAGGTGGACAGCCAAAAGTCATCCCTCTGTCTGATGTTTATTATTCGGCTGTCGCTACGCAAGCAACCGAGCATGCTATGGGCCATTTGTGCCAAGGAATGCGAGGGACTCCCTGCCTCCATCTCCACAGCATACTGCCACGGTGCGTCTGGGTCCTCTGTCTCCTCCTCCTCCTCCTCTACCAGATGCTCCTGCTCCTCCACTCCTGTCCGCTGAGTGGAAAAACCACCCATTTCACTCAATAATTCCTGAGCACAAATGTCCTCCTCTACCTCCTCCTCTTCTTCCTGTCCTGCCCCCACAGGGGTCATGTGGCGTTGAGATCTGTGCGCCACGTCTACCGCACCCTGACCAGCCATTGTTAACAGCATTTGTTCAAGGACGTGCAACAGAGGAATGACGTCGTTCATCCCATAGTCCTGCCGACTCACGAATAGCGTGGCCTCCTCAAAGGGCCTGAGCAAGCGGCAGGTGTCACGCATGAGCTGCCAATGGCTGACATCGAAGTTACACAGGGGAGTACCTTTATCCGCTTGTAACATCAGGAAATCGGTGATGGCCTTTCGCTGTTCGTAAAGGCGGTCTAACATGTGTAGGGTTGAATTCCACCTTGTTGCAACGTGGCAGATCAGGCGATGCTGTGGAATTCCGTTCTGCCGCTGCAGCTCAAGGAGGGTGTGCTTTGCGGTGTAGGAATGGCTGAAATGCATGCAAAGTTTACGTGACATTTTAAGGATGTCTTGCAGTGGGATGGTGGATTTTAAGAACCGCTTGACAACCAGATTGAACACGTGAGCCATGCATGGCGCATGGCACAACCTTCCTTGACGCAGAGCAGACACCATGTTCTTTCCGTTGTCGGTCAACATGGTTCCGATTTTCAGTTTGCGCGGAGACAGCCATCTGTCGATTTCTCTGTTCATTACACTCAGAAGTTCCTCCCCTGTGTGACTACGTTCGCCAAGGCATACCAGGTGCAGAACAGCGTGACACCGTTGCGCCCTGCACATGTGATATGCCGGTCGGGTAATGGGACTTGGCACGGGGGTGGCGGCTGAGGACACGGCGGAAGAAGAGGTGGTAGAGGCGGACATCTTTGCCGGACCAAGGACGTGCAAACGTGGAGGCAAAAGCGGCGTGACCTGTCCAAGTTGCTGGTGCGGCTGTGACGGCACCACGTTCACCCAGTGGGCCGTAAATGACATGTACTGTCCCTGACCATAGTTACAGCTCCACACGTCGGCGCTGCCGTGCACTTTGGCAGAGACCGACATGCTCAAAGACTGGCCCACCATGTCTTCTACATGTGAATGCAGGGCTGGCACTGCCTTTTTGGCGAAGAAATGACGGCTTGGCACTCTCCACCGCGGCGCGGCACAAGCCATCATTTCTCTGAAAGGTGCTGAGTCCACCACTTGGAAAGGGAGGGACTGCAGCACCAGCAACTTGGACAGGAGGACGTTCAGCTTTTGCACCGTCGGGTGCGTGCTCGCAAACTGTTGTCTCTTGGAAACGGATTCCAAGAAAGACTGCTGACGGAATCCGTGAAGAGGAGTAGCAGGAGAAGGAGCATCTGAACGAGCGGAAGATGCCAACGAGCGACAACTCCCCTCAGCAGAGGTGTTGGAGCCTTGACTGGCTGATGGAGGGCGATTGACGTCGGGTGACGGAGCAAGTAACGGAGCGGGTGATGGAGCGGGGGCTGGGGCGGGCAGAACCGCCGTATCTTTATCACGGTTTTCCCAGGCCACCAAATGGCGACGCTGCATATGCTGCCGCAACGCTGTAGTCCCAACATGGGCCCCCTGGCCACGCTTGACTTTCTGGCCACATAGTCGACATACGGCTACGTTTACTTCCTCGGGCGGCTTGACGAAAAATTGCCACACCGCCGAGTAGGAAACTTTGCCCCCGATACTCCTCACTGGCTGACTGCTGCTTCCTCCGTGCACACCGGCACCACTACTGGCCGTGGTGGTAGGCTGCAGTGGAGCTGGTGCTCTACTCCGTGGCCGTTTGGCTCCACTGACACTGCTGCGACCCTGCTGCTGTCTCCTGGGCAACCCACCGACTGTTTTGCTCGCTGCCAAGCTGCCACCCTCTTCTCCTGATGATGCGGAAGAAATTGCCTGATGACGACGAGGCTGCCAAGTGCGATCAACCTCCTCATCATCAAGTAGGGTCTCCGCCTCACTACTAGCCCCCTCGGCTGCGTCTGGGTCAGGAGACAGACCTGTCTCTAGACCGGCTACCGAGCCACTCTCCTCACCACTACTTCTTCGCCTGGCTGCTGAAAAGGCGGATGTCTCCCCCCGTTCCTGACCGCCCTCTGTTAGCTCTTCCTCACTGTACAGTGGGGCTGAGCCCACAGCATGCGATACTTCGCTTGGTGAGGGAACACCAAAGGACAGGGGCAGGTAGAGGACACGTGATTTCAGTGGGCTTGGTCCCGGGCCATGCCAACTAACGGTTGTGTCTGACGTACCCACCGACCGTTGGCTGTAGGTGTCAGAGGTGACCTGGGAAGAGGAAGACGACCGAGCCAACCAATCGACGACGGCAGGGTTGTCGGTGGAGACACGACCGCTGGATGACACCGGGAGCAGTGGCCTCTGGCTGCGAATAGTGCTGCCTCGACCCCTTCCTCTGCTGCCACGTCTGCTCGCTCCTAAAACATTGCCTCCTCTGCCACTCCTCTGCATGTTGTCTGACATACTCTTTAATTAAACGATTATGTGTCCCTGAGTAACAATTCTGTGTCCCTGAGTAACAATTCTGTGTCTGTGCGAGTAACAATTCTGTGGCCCTAAGTAACAGTTCTGTGGCCCTCAGTAACAATTCTGTGTCCCTGATTAACGTTTCTGTGGCCCCAAGTAACAGTTCTGTGGCCCTCAGTAACAATTCTGTGTCTGTGCGAGTAACAATTCTGTGTCTGTGCGAGAAACAATTCTGTGGCCCTAAGTAACAGTTCTGTGGCCCTCAGTAACAGTTCTGTTTCCCTGAGTAACAATTCTGTGTCTGTGCGAGTAAGAATTCTGTGTCTGTGCGAGTAACAATTCTGTGGCCCTAAGTAACAGTTCTGTGGCCCTCAGTAACAGTTCTGTGGCCCTGAGTAACAATTCTGTGTCTGTGCGAGTAACAATTCTGTGTCTGTGCGAGTAACAATTCTGTCTGTGCGAGTAACAATTCTGTGGCCCTAAGTAACGGTTCTGTGGCCCTCAGTAACAGTTCTGTGTCCCTGTGTAACAATTCTGTGTCTGTGCGAGTAACAATTCTGTGGCCCTAAGTAACAGTTCTGTGGCCCTCAGTAACAATTCTGTGTCCCTGATTAACGTTTCTGTGGCCCCAAGTAACAGTTCTGTGGCCCTCAGTAACAATTCTGTGTCTGTGCGAGTAACAATTCTGTTTCTGTGCGAGTAACAATTCTGTGGCCCTAAGTAACGGTTCTGTGGCCCTCAGTAACAGTTCTGTGTCCCTGTGTAACAATTCTGTGTCTGTGCGAGTAACAATTCTGTGGCCCTAAGTAACAGTTCTGTGGTCCTCAGTAACAATTCTGTGTCTGTGCGAGTAACAATTCTGTGGCCCTAAGTAACAGTTCTGTGGCCCTCAGTAACAATTCTGTGTCTGTCCCTGAGTAACAATTCTGTGGCCCTAACTAAAGTTTCTGTGGCCCTAAGTAACAATTCTCTGGCACTCAGTAACAATTCTGTCTGTCCCTGAGTAACAATTCTGTGGCCCTAATAACGTTTCTGTGGCCCTAAGTAACAATTATCTGGCACTCAGTAACAATTCTGTCTGTCCCTGAGTAACAATTCTCTGGCACTCAGTAACAATTCTGTCTGTCCCTGAGTAAAAATTCTGTGGCCCTAAGTAAAGTTTCTGTGGCCCTGAGTAACAATTCTCTGGCACTCCGTAACAATTCTGTCTGTCCCTGAGTAACAATTCTCTGGCACTCAGTAACAATTCTGTCTGTCCCTGAGTAAAAATTCTGTGGCCCTAAGTAAAGTTTCTGTGGCCCTGAGTAACAATTCTCTGGCACTCCGTAACAATTCTGTCTGTCCCTGAGTAACAATTCTCTGGCACTCAGTAACAATTCTGTCTGTCCCTGAGTAAAAATTCTGTGGCCCTAATTAAAGTTTCTGTGGCCCTAAGTAACAATTCTCTGGCACTCAGTAACAATTCTGTCTGTCCCTGAGTAACAATTCTCTGGCACTCCGTAACAATTCTGTCTGTCCCTGAGTAACAATTCTCTGGCACTCAGTAACAATTCTGTCTGTCCCTGAGTAAAAATTCTGTGGCCCTAAGTAAAGTTTCTGTGGCCCTGAGTAACAATTCTCTGGCACTCCGTAACAATTCTGTCTGTCCCTGAGTATGAATTCTGTGGCCCTAACTAGCGTTTCTTTGTCCCTAAGTAACAGTTCTGTGGCCCTGAGTAACAATTCTGTGTCTGTGCACACTAAATAGGTAGTATTTTGAAGGTGCATGGGCTTTGACATATGTGTGCTGTTTATACTGCAAGTGAGCTCAGACTCTATTTAACCACACTTAATCAATCTACCCTCAGTAATCAAAATAATGCAGCCATGGCCCTTTTTTTGCACACAACATGCGATACCTGCACTGCATTGAAGTATATAGGCAGCAAATCATGTTATTCAACTCTGGTCATTGTAGGCCTAATAAGCAAGTTACTGTAAAAACAAAATGCATGTTAATCTGGGCAGTACAATGGGTGACAAGTACCCATTAGGTCTCACTCACACGGCAGTACTTAAAATACATCAGTTCAAGGGCTTTGTTATGCTTGCACAGATGTTCCATGTATCCACGTGCAGGCAATTCCATTCACATTAACTAGGATGCAGCCGCTGCTCCCAATTTATCATCCATGTGGGTGTGGGCAGGTAAGTTTCCCCAAACTCACACTATCTGGATCTGGAGACATGTACACACACAGATGTCAAATTGGGAACAGTGGTTGTCTCTGTACAATCACTTTGGGATTTTTATACTAAAGGTGGAGAGTGCAAAATCACGCTTACCAATTGGTTAGAAACCAATCAGCTTCCAGGTTGTATTGAGTAAAAACAACACACAGAGTCCTCCTGTGCTCTTATGTCATATAATAGAGAGAAAAATATATATAAATGCTACAGAGCAGGGGCGGACTGACCATTTGGAAACTCGGGCACTGCCCGAGGGCCCGGGGTCAGTAGGGGGCCCCATGAGATGCCTCTGGTACCTTTTTTATAGGCTTTTTTGAGTTTGGGCAAGGACACAGGGGCCCCATGATCCCCTATTGCCTGGGGGCCCCATGAGTTGTCAGTCCGCCCCTGCTACAGAGCCTCTAACATCTATTCCTATACCAATAGGCCCCAAAGACATAAATACAAAAAAATTATGCAGTGCTCATATAAAAACAGATGATATATAATATGGTGACCACACAGTGAAAAGCACACACGTCACAGGTCCTATGTGGACCGTAAATGGGGAATGGTCTAAACAAGGGGGTGACCCCCAATCCACATGGGGATAATAAACCTGTGACCCCCTAGTCCCCAATAAGGGACATAGACTAATACTAGGTGAATCCCTAAACCGGGATCAAATGCTTCAGTGTAAGTGAAAAGCAGCACTGCAAAACAATCAAGACAGTCCAGTGATCTGTGTCGCATTCCTTCTGGTCATGCAAATACGGAGGAATGTGTGTGAACGAACACTCCCTGGATGTGATCCAATTATGGCTGTAATGGCCTCTCACCTCCACCCTATGACTGTGCAGGGCCACAGAGCTATAATAATAACACCACTCGGTCCCCTCAGCAGACAGCACTCCTCACGGACTGGTAGCTTGAAAGGACTCCCCAGCAAACAATATCCACCTTTCCAAGATATCCTTATGGACCAGTGAGTAGGATGGATCATAGCTCAAATACCCATGAAACAAAAGAAGAACACATTCTCCATAGTGTAATCCGCTTTAATAGCTTAGAGAAGCAAGTCAAAATGCAAACTCACATAAACAGCTGATAATAAGGCATTCCCCCATATGCTGGGTGTAAGCATAGGAAAAAGGTGTTCCAAGATGGAGTCATGCCGAAAGTACGTCACCACGCTGAGCCGTCGACACGTTGCGTCATGTGACCTCGTGACTTCATTAGGACTGCATGATTGGTGTGCTGTACTTCCTTATATAGGCAGGGACTCGCTCCAATCAGAGGCACTGGGCGGGATCCGAGTGGCCATATTCCCGTAGACTGTCACATCCGACGGTAGTCTGACAATTTCTCATATACACTTAATAGCCAGATCCTTAATAAAGATAATATAAAGTAAACGGGGTTGGGTGAGCGCTGAATTTATAGGTAAATAACCCAATGATCCAAGAAATATCTACAAACAGCCCGGAAAAACGATGAAAAATGATGATAAAAACCATATTTTATTAGAAATTATTAAAAACTCCTAGTTAAAAACAATGCATGGGTGATAGAATGTAAGTGTATAGAACCCATGCTATTCTAATATCCCATGATAGGGAAAAATACATATCATAGCAATTCATGATGTATATTCATGATCAACCAAAGGTATATACGGTGTAAACCTTAAAAAATAAAATATAAAGTTCTGAATAAAATGTTTTATAAAAAAAAAAAATATATATATATATATATATATATATATATATATATATATATATATAAAAAGGTGTATGCTTAAGTATGCTGGTGTGAAGGAAGCCTTAGAAAATACGACTCAACTAAATCCCTGCTCACAACTAAAGCCCTCATTAGGTCAAGATTCACATTGCTCCATTATCTTGCTTGGCACTAACACAAGGTTGTTAATGCTTGTTGTGTCCTGGGTCAATGTGTATTGTGTTAGGGCAGCCCATTCATTTTGAATGGGCTGACAACACACGAGAACAGAGACAACATTTGTTTTCCTAAAGTAGCACGCTACCATGCATAATGGTGCGTTGCAACACATGTCAGAGTTGTGATGTCTTAGTGAGCTGGGGTGCCATTCAAAGTGAATGGCAATGCAATGTGGCAAAGGTGCGTTTCAAGACTAAAAATAGATTTATGCCATTAATGTGTGTTTTCCTATATTTTAAACATACATTGCAATTCACTTTGTATTGAATGTCAAAACATGTCATAGCAGACATCAACAGATTGGTCCTTACTTCTGGTGGTAAACCTGCAAACTTTATGAACCAAAGTGTGCACTTTGCAAACTTTGCAAAGGACAGGAATACTTTCAAAACCCATAGTAGCGGCAAAGCTAAAACTCATTTCTGACAATCCCTTTTTGCTATAGTGTAAAGCTGAGAGGGATGCCTTTGCAACTGATGAATTAACTGTTTTCTTCTTTGAACTGATCCTTTTTTTTTTTTCAGATGAACTTAAAGAAAAAGGCAAACATTTCCACGGAACCTAGTATTTAACAAGGGAACAGCTTTGAGTGAAAATGCTCCTTTAGTAAATTTAAACTGCTGCTGTTTTGTTTGCTTCTTTGTCATACTTATACATATTTATATTACTAAATACACATCTAATAGTATTGTGAAAGAATGTTGCTTATGATTGCTTTTAAAAAATATACAAGAAAATGATGTATTGCCAATTTTTAAAAGCAATTATAGCAAATAAAAAGCTACTAATATGAAATATTCCACAGTGTCTGCATTATTGCAAAAAATGTCGACCAGTGTAAGTATTTTATGGGACAATATGTTGACTTTGCCATCATTGCTCCATCTGGAAAAATCTAAAACTTCACTAAAAATGCAGTGGGAAACAGTGCGTAGACATTTCTAATGCATTTCAATACCATTTTCTACTGTACCTTTCCATAACCTTGAAAACAGCTGCCCGGGTGAAAGGGTCAAATTTTTCAATATGTAGCCCAATCGTTTTCTTCGGGAAATGGAAGTTCTTATTTAATCTTTTCCATGGATCACTAGACTTGTTGGGCAAACTATTATCATGTATGAACTTAGCTATTGATCTCTTTCTTACATATTGTTCAACAAACCACACAGGCAACATATGCAATGTATGTTATTCTACCTTCCTTAAGATAAATATGAAAATAGCCTTTTATGCCACAATCTAAACTCTACCTTTAAATTTTGTCTGCTGCTAAATACTACAGATGTGCTACAATATTTAAAATGATACTAAACTCTATACCAGCCTTTTTCAAACAGGGTGCCCAAAAGGGTGCCCCAGGGTGCCCACAAAGCCACAGGTTTTCATTGTGCACCATTACGACCTTCTAGTCACTGGTGTCCTGACAACCAATGACATGCAATGATATCAACTGCCTGCACAGTATCCTAGTTAGACCCTGCCCTGACCCTCTGAATCAGTGCTGGGTCACATTAGCTCAATGATGGAGAAAAACTGAGGGAGAAGAGAAACACTGGAATACTACTCAGTACCAGTGTGCAAAAGTGTATTTGCTTTGGAAGAATAAATCACCTCTGATGTTGGGTGTCCTACATGTGTGGATGTTGCTGCATTATATACAACTATTAGAATAGTTTTTCACATTTTAGAATAGGGTACCATTTTAAAATTATGGACAGTCTTGAGGCACCCCATTCTAGAATTGGGTGCCTCAAGACTGTCCCTAATTTTAAAGGGTACCTTGACTGGAAAACAGTTGAGAAACACAGCTCTATATAAACATGTATTTTTAACTCAAAAAAGTATTTCACAATGCTCTTAGTCTCCTCTAAAGTTCCTTTCCTGATAGGGGTGACTAGGTTCGTTCTCCATGGACTCACTGCATGTTGGAATGTAGCCACCTTTTCTTGTTCAAGTATGCACTATGAAGTATGGGATGTGCAACGTACACATGACTGTAACTAACATGCATTGCTTGTTCAAAACAAGTGGAAGTGAGGAATACAGGAAAGGTTTGAGAGCTCACAGGGAATGTTACAAGGGGACCAAAAAAACTAGAATTTCATGAAAAATAAGTTTCATGAAAAATAGATTACAGGGACAATAAGTACTGGATGTATATTAATATTTTTGGAGAATAAGAATATTGTTTAGTATTGCTTTAACCCTCTGTTTCCAACAGAAACCAATATGATAGGGTGACAAAAGAGTTTTGTTTTTTCAGACTTTTCTTCCTCTTATTTTCACCTAGTGATCCTGCCAGTACGTAGGAGGTAGGCCATCTTTACATATGCTTATACTGATGTCTTTTCTTAAGGGGATGGTTTGTTTGATAAATAAGGCAATAATATCTTATGCACTGGATTGGAAAGTGCACTTTTTGTGTGAGTAGGTTTTATTCCTTTAATAAAAGCTAAGTTTGTTTTATTACTACACCATGAGAGGTACTCTGTATTCCTTCTTTTTTGGTGAATAGGCTGGAGTCTGGATGGAGTGACAGAGTGGTATGCAGGCAGATTTCTGGATGCATTGGCGGATTGCTGGAGGATTGTGACCCAGATCACTGGGAAAGTGCTGACTGACCTTCCCCTTGTGAAGGTCAGACATTGAGGTAAGAGACTCTATTGAGAGGTGGGATTTTTTTTTTTGGACTATGCATGGTAAGCACACATGTACTGAAAGTGGATGTATGTGATATCATACTAAGAACACATCATTTATGAAGAAGACTATGGACTATTGATTTTAAAAATTTGAGTTTTATATTGATTGACAATTTCACCCCCTTCCAGTCCAGGCCAATTTTCAGCTTTCAGCACTATCACACTTTGAGTGACAATTACTCAGCCATGCAACGTTGTACCCATATGAACTTTTTATCCTTTTGTTGAGACAGAGCTTTCTTTTGGTGGTATTTTATCACCACTTTTTTTTATTTTTTGCTATAACAAATGAAAAATACCAAAAATTTTGAAGAAAAATAATATTTTGCTAAGTTTTTGTTATACAATTTTGCAAATAGATCACTTTTCTTCATAAATTTAGGTCAAAATGTATTCTGCTACATTTGTGGTGTAATAATAACCCAAAACAGGTTATGTTATTTAGACTGTGTGAAAGCTATAGAATCTACAAACTATGGGATAAATATTCAAAAATTGTTCAGTTGAGATCCTAAAATGCTGGACACTGGTATGGCATGTGGCAGTAATCAAGACGTTGGTATGGGGTATGGCAGTAATCAAGACGTTGGTATGGGGTATGGCAGTGATCAGGACATTAGCATGAGGTATGGCGGTGATCAGGACGCTGGATTGGCAGTAGCCAGGACACTGTTATGGGCTAGGGGGGTGATCATGATGCTGTTATGGGGTATAGCTGTGATCAGGATGCTGACATAGGGTATGGCTGTGATCAAAGCACTGGTATGGGGTATGGCAGTGATCAGAATGCTGGTATGGAGTATGGTGGTTATCGGGGTGATGGCTTGGAGTATGGCAGTGATCAGGATGCTGTTAGGGGGTATGGTGGTGCTCAGGACGTTGGTATGGCATATGGGGTAATCAGGATGCTGGTATAGGGCATGGTGGTAATCAGGATGCTGGCATGTGGTTTGGTGGTGACCAGGGCACTGGTGTGGTGTATAGAGATGATCAGAGCACTGGCATGGTGTATGGAGGTGATCAGGGTGCTGGTATGGCATATGGCAGTGTTTGGGGTGTTGGTGTGAGATATGGCGGTGATCAGGACACTGATATAGCGGTGATAAGGACATTAGTATGGTGTATGGGGGTATTTTGTGTGTACTGGGACAGGTTACAGGGCCTCCCTGCAATATTTATTAATGATATTGTGGGGCAGTGATCAGGGACACAGGAGCACTAAATTGGGGCACTGGGGTAGCTGGAACTGCAGTGTGTGAATGTACAAGCAGCCTGACAGGCTGCTGTACACTCATACACTGCAAGATCGCTTCTCTGCTCTCACACTGAGAGCAGAGAGAAGTGATATTTACTTTCAGTTTCATTGTTTATTATGTGAATGCTGTGATTGGTCACAGCAGTCACATGGTAAAACACCACTTAATTGCCCGAATACAGCGGTAATGTGATCACCGGGCTCTAGGGTGCACGCTCTGTAAGCCGCGCATGAGCCATCGATGCGGGCTGACGTACAGGAACGTTAGCCCACATTGGCGCTGCTTCTTGTCTGCCATCTATGTAGAATGGGCGGATGGGAAGAAGTTAATGGAATCCCAGTCTTAGTCTGTAGGGTTCAATATTGAGTTGACCCACCCTTTGCAGCTATAGCAGCTTCAATTCTTCTGGGAAGGCTGTCCACAAAGTTTAGGAGTGTGTCTATGGGAATGTTTGACCATTCTTCCAGAAGCACATTTGTGAGGTCAGGCACTGATGTCGAATGAGAAGGTCTGGATTGCAGTCTCTTCTCTAATTCATCCCAATGGTGTTTTATCGGGTTGAGGTCAGGACAGGCCAGTCAAGTTCCTCCACCCCAAACTCGGTCATCCATGTCTTTATGGACCTTGATTCGTGTACTGGTGCGCAGTCATGATGGAACAGGAAGGGGCCATCCCCAAACTGTTCCAACAAAGTTGGGAGCATTAAATTGTCCAAAATGTCTTGGTATGCTGATGCCTAAGAGTTCCCTTAATTGGAACTAAGGGGCCAAACCCAACCCATGAAAAATAACCCCACACCAAAATCCCCCCTCCATCAAACTTTACTCTTGGCACAGTGCAGTCAGGCAAGTACTGTTCTGCTGATAACTGTCAAACCCAGACACATCCATTGGATTTCCAGACAGAGAAGTATGATTTGCCACTCCAGAGAACACATCTCCACTGCTCTAGAGTCCAGTGGCAGCATGCTTTACACCACTGTATCCAATGCTTTGCATTGCACTTGGTGATGTAAGGCTTGGGTGCAGCTGCTCGGACATGGAACCCCATTCCATGAAGCTCTCTACACACTGTTGTTGTGCTAATCTGAAGGCCACACGAAGTTTGGAGGTCTTTAGCTATTGGCTCTGCAGACAGTTGGTGACTTCTGCGAACTGTGCACTGTCAGAATGCGCTGACCCCGCTCTGTCATTTTACGTGGCCTGTCAATTCATGGCTGAGTTTCTGTTGTTCCCAGTTGCTTTCACTTTGTTACAATACCACTAACAGTTGACCATGGAATATTTAGTATCAAGGACATTTCACGGATGGACTTATTGCGCAGGTGGCAACCTAATACAGTACCACACTTGGATTCACTGAGCTCTTGAGAGCAACCCATTCTTTCACAAATGTTTGTAGAAGCAGTCTGCATGCCTAGGTGCTTTATTTTATATACCTCTGGCCATGGAGGTGACTGGAACAGCTGAATCTAATGATTTGGAGGGGTGTCCCAATACTGTTGTAAATATAGTGTATATATACACTTATTTGTTTTAAATATATTTTCACTTTTTTTTTTACATTTGTTTGGTGAGAGCAGTGATATATGAGTGAACTTTAATATTTAACATGGCTACATTTAAAAGCACACTGCCATTCTACTAACTATAGTTTTATTGGTCCAGGTAGGACCAAAGGAAAATGAGTAAACATAGATACTTTATTGCATCTGTTGTCAGCAAACTTCAGTTTAAAGAGGATTGTCTGAAATGTCACTGGAGATCATGCACTATCCCATTAGTCTAAAAATAAACAGAAGATCCTATTGATTCATGCTAACTGCAAAATACATGTTCACATTGTTAAAATGATTATTTTTATTGTATAATCTGCCAACAATCTAATGAATTAATGTAGTGTGACAAAGTATTTTGTATTCATGTCAATAGAAGACTATTATAGCATATACACGATTAGAAAATTAATCAGGCTAAGTTATCTACATAACATTAGATTATTGAATAACTTATACTTAAACACATTTTACACACTTAATAAAAGCCCGATATTAAACACATTAATCATATTTGGCTTGAATTGCAATAAGCAAAAGCATAGGACAGCACTGACCTTATTTCTGCAGTACTAAGAAAAGGATATTGACTAAATTCCTGCTGATAACATAATTATTGTACTAGTAATATTTTAAAACTTCAGGATATGCTTGCAAGTGAAAAAGACAGAACAGACACTTGCCCAGGGTGCAGCTGAAAGGGCGCTCTAAAGCTGGCCATACATGGCTTGACTTACAGCCATTTCCTGCTGAATTAGCTGAAATTCAAGCCATGGGTGGCCCTGTCAGTATCACCCGCCTTGACAAAAATCAATTTAAAAATTGGCTGAAGCGGCAGTGCCTACTTATGCAACATAAAGCAGATGAGAGAGTCAGCATGAGGCAAAAGAGAGTAGAGCCAAGCATAGGCTTCAACTTTGCTGTAAATCTTTTAACCCCACACCAATATTCAGCAGCATCCTTTAACAGGCAGGTGTCTTACCTGCAACTGCTGGAGTGGAAGAAAAAAAATTCACCCAGTCCCATGCCTGGCATTTTGGTGCCTGTTTGACAATTGCTGACTTTGATCCCATTCCAGCTGGTGGAGTCTAGTCCCCTTCACAGCTTTGTGGACTGAACCACAGTAGTAGGTAGCCGGCCTTTTTTTTGGGCCCCAAGACCATCCATGCCCTCCACCAAAATGTGCAGAGTAATGTCTCTGTGTCACTGGGCCATTAGGTCTTTGGCAGGGCTATTTGACCAATATGTGATGCAGCAGCATGAACAGGGATATTACATAGTGCACTGGGTAGATTTTCTGTGAAGGATGCAGCAACAAGGTGAACCACTAAAGCTGGTTTTGCTGCACCATGTCATGAAAAAGCAATGATGACAACTCTACCCTTTCTCCTCAATGGCCTCACTTGGGGTCTCATCAGAACCACCAGTCTTTCTTAAGCAACCAAGAGCCTACTCAGCTGCCTAGATGAACCCTAGCCACTCTGTATTGCAGTTAGTATGTCTGAGAGACAGAAAACACACAGAGCCAGAAATTCTGTCATTTAGGTATTACAAGCATGAGGAACTTGGTGGGCACAAAGCTTGGTGGGAGCAGAACCTCAGTGATTCTTGTCTGCAACAAAAACCCTGAACTCATCATTCTGTACTTTCCACCTCTCTCCTATCAGTACAAAATTCTCCATCTTCATCCACTGCAATATATGTGACCTCAAACAATAGGGCAGAAAGTTTGACAAGGAGTTTAAGAAGCTTAATTTACAGCACACCTAGTAGGGAAGAGGGTAAGCATATGGCCAAGTTGCCATGCTGTTTTGCAGCTGGCATGCCTGAGGGGAAAAAGTCTCACTGGGCCATAAATTCTGGTAGCCCTTCAGGAGCAGACCAAGAAGTGGCTAAAGCCATGCTATCTTGTGCTAAACAAGGTTGTGTGTCACAACAACATCAACTGCTGACTGCCCTTTGGCAGAGAAATTTCACACACATACCTTGCTTGGCCCATGTACTGAACCTGGTGCAGAAGTTCCTAGTTACTCGACATTAGTCACCCTACAGTAGCTGCACTAGCAGTGAGCCATCACTGAGTACCTGTGCGAGTACAGGATGAGGACAGGCTCTTGGGAGCTGTGTTTCTTTTTAACATGTTAGTGGCTTCTTAAATCAAGATGCTTGTAGCACTTTTCACAATTTGAAAAGCCTACCAAAATTGCAAGCTGCAACTAGGAAGGGCTTGGTAACACAATCTCTTTGGTGTTCCTACTGGAGAACACACTGAGGTATATAATAGTCTGGGCACTAAAGGTACAGCAGCAGGAGGAAGACTTCCTGTCTCAGGGCCAGTAGGACCCAGTTTCTACTACCTCCACCACTGTGAGGCAGGGGCAACAGAAGGAAAGAGTAGTACAAATGGAGGTGAAGGGTTGGATCCTAGACTCAATGGAATTGTGTCAAGGTCCTACCTTTCCTCAGGGCTTGTGCTGCTCCATGTGCTGGTATCCATCTTAGGTGTCTGCAAAGCATTGTGGGATCCTTTATGCTTTCAGCCCTCTGTGGCTCCTCCCCCAGGACATGGCGGCTTATCACATATAAGTCTGCTGTTTGTAGCTGTCCATTGCATTTGTGTCCTGTCCCTTGCACAGCAACAAGCTCCTGTTTAGCTACTCATTGCTTTTCTGGATACTGACTCAGCTTTGGCTAAGACTCCTCCTGGCTTCTGACCTCGTCTCTGGCGACCATTCTTCCTGGCTCCTGATCCCGGCTCTGGTGACGATTCTTCCTGGCTCCTGATCCCGGCTCTGGTGACGATTCTTCCTGGCTCCTGATCCCGGCTCTGGCGCCGATTCTTCCTGGCTTTTGATCCTGGCTTTGGCTACGATTTCCGCTGTTGGATTTGCATAGACTCTTGTCTTATTTTTATATTAATAAACCTACCTTTAATTGCACCTCCTTGTGTGTCTGGCTCCTCGCTCCCTGACAAATTGTAAGTGGGGAGAATTGCTGGTGTTGACACTCTTGTCTACAGCAACACCAAGGACTTTGACTCCTCTGCTGCAGGAAATTTGTGGTGAATGTGCTAATTAAGGACCCCTTGATTTGGACTATGAAGAAGTTATACCATTATTGGATGGCCACCCTTTGGACCCCTTATTCTAGGACAAAATTACAGATATCATACCTCCATTCCAGAGGGAACAAAACATGTGCCACTTAGATGGGTGTGGCTTTCTGTGGACTGAGATAGCTACTTAATTCCACAGCTGCTGAGAGCAACACAAATCAGCCCTTCCCTGATTTCTCTCCAGCATCAGAGGGAAGCTTTTGTCTTGGGGTTGTGCCACCTCACAGATGTCTTCACTGCATCAGCAATGCAATGGTCTAAAGATAGCACTGAGGGGGTAGCCGACACACCCCACAAGGCTTCACCTGCCTGCACAGTGCATTTGACAGCATGGATGAAATGGACAACACAGTTCCAAGCTCCTCTCAATCCTCATAGACTGCATCTGAGGTAAAATAATCACTCACTCATCTGTTCACACTCCCAGAAAAGCTTCTCTGTGTAAAAGACAGTACTGGGCAGCTCTAGATTCTACTCACACTGAGGAGGACTGTCTGAACCACTGGCTGCACTTCCTGCTGGGGATAGCCAAGCATCAGAGCACACCTTGAAATTCATGTTACTGTCATTGCAAGAAAAGATTCAAAGATAATTATGCTCCTCTATTTCACAACTAAACACCACAGTAGACCAAGTAGAGGCGCACACTGATATCTTAGAGGGGCAAATGACTGACTGACTATACCAGGGTCTATGATGAGATGGTGTATGCTTTGGATCACCATGCAGAGAAACTCTATCAGCTCCATGCTAAAATTACTGATCAGGAGGATAGATCACAAAGAAATAGCATAACATTCTCGGAAATACAGGAATCTGATACACCCACTGAACTGACCACATATCTCCAACAACTATTCCTCAAGCTTCTTCCCCATCTCACCCTCATTGATATTACTATTGGCTGGGCCCATAGAATTCATAAGCCTAAACACCTGCCTCTGGACATCCCCAGGTGCTAACTGAATCAATTTTTTCCACATCAAGGAGAAAATTCTAGTGGCCACCAGGTCTTCTTCAAGTCTCCCTAATCTGTACACCAGGATTTCCCCCTTTGCTGACCTTTCCGCCACCACATTTCAAAAATGTAAAGAATTAGCTCAAGTTACTTTAATACTCAGGGAGCATCACATCCTGTATAAATGGGGTTTCCCAACTAAGCTCTTCATTTCTTACCAAATCAAACAACCTCCATCATTACTCAAAAATATTGTCTTAAAAGGCTGCCAAATGAAGGCCTTATAACCTCCCTTCCTCCCACTCTCAAGCAACAGAAACCCCCTCAGCGAACATCTGAACTGTGGTCCACAATGAGTAACTCTCAACATAAATGAACATATCTGTGCTGCTTCCCATACAGTCCAGGAGCCTTACATTATTATTCTATAGTTTGTATTTTTTGTGATTGCAACAGAGTGTCCCACATGGGCGAATATCTACATTTTTTTTTACCACCTACCCGATGTATAGGGTGCTAAGCAAACATCTAGGCTTTTTTGTTTTGTTCTGTAATGTTCTGTTTTATGTTAACTGTTTTCTCAGTTATTTCTGCTGTTTTTTTGAGTCATTGGATTATTCTGATGTTCTCTCTATCTTGTGATGATGTGCTCACAAGTGTCGTCTAAGTAAGTGTACTTTCTACACACATCTATCTGTTGCCCTCCCATGGCAATCACTATATCAATAAATGCCAAATGGCTAAATTTCCTGTTCAAAAGAAACAATTGAGTACTGTCCATGATACTTTTTTTAATTGCACTAACATACAATTTTAAGGACAAGCTTTCGGGGTATGTCTCCTTCTTCAAAGTCCAAACAGTACTATTACAAATCACAAAGTTTAAGCAGAATGTTAGAAGGGATTGAAAAAAAAAGGCTACAGATAAGATACATCAAAAGCGATGCGGGGAGGATACTACACTCGCACAGAGGGGGTCAGGCTTCAGCTAATAGATAGTCATAAAACTGTTGGATAATGGTTGAGGAATCCCATGTCCAAGTTAAGGCCGTTACCTTTTGTGTCAAATAGAATTATCATTCTTAGTTCAAATGTTTTTCTTTCCTGGATGGATTTGAATTTTCCTTTCAGAACTAAAACATTGAGGTCTTCCATTGTGTGGCATGGTTGTGTGAAATGGTGTCCTACAGGTGTGCAGAGGTCATCTTCTTTATGTTCCTTGATGGTATGTCTGTGCAAATTCATCCTTGTTTGCAACTTCTGTCCTGTTTCGCCAACATAAGATCCTTAGCTGCATTTTCTGCACTGGATAAGGTACACAACATTACTGGAGGTGCAGCTGTATGATCCGGAAATACTGAAGATCCCTTTTGAGTGTCTGACACGTTTTGATGGATTGATTTGGTTGCACAGCTTGCTGCGTTTCTTATTGCAGGGTGTGCTTCCATTATTTGTGACATCATAATCAGAAGGAAGTTTCCTACTGATTAGTTTATTTCTGAGGTTGGGGGGTTGTCTGAAAGCCAGTATTGGGGGTTACTGGAATATTTGTTTCAGAGTTTCATCCCCTGTTATGATGGGTTGTAAATCTTTGATTATTTTTCTTATTCCTTCTAGTGCTGGGTTGTATGTGGTTACTAGAGGTACACGGTTGTTTGTTTTTTTCTCTTTGTACTGAAGTAGATTTTCCCTTCGGGTTCTCAAGGCTGTGTTAATGCCGGTGTTGATAGTTTTGTCCTTGTAACCTTTCTTATGGAAGGAGTCTGCTAGTGTCCCGAGATGTTTATCTCTGTCTCTTGGGTCAGAACATATTCGGTGGTATCTAATGGCCTGACTGTGTATGATGGCACGTTTCGTGTGTTGGGAGTGGAAGCTGGAACTGTGGAGGTAGTTGCATCTGTCAGTGGGTTTCCTGTATATTGAGGTGTGAAGCGTATCATCCCTGATGTATACTGTGGTGTCTAGAAAGTTGACGTGTGTGTTTGAGTATTCCATTTTTAGTTTGATTAATGGATGAAAAGTGTTCATCAATGAGTAAAATTGTTTTAGGTTTTCTTCACCTTCGGTCCATATGATGAAAATATCATCAATATAGCGAAAGTATCTGTATGGTTTTTGTTCCATGCTGTTCAGGAATTGTTCCTCCAGGTCAGCCATAAATAAATTTGCATATTGGGGTGCCATTTTACTTCCCATCGCAGTGCCCATACATTGAAGATAGATGTCTTTATTGAAGGCAAAGTAGTTGTGTGTAAGTATGAATTCAATGAGCTGTGTAACATCCTCAGCAGTGTATTTGTTGTTTGGTGAGGATGATAAGGATCTGTGACATGCAGCTAATCCATCCTTGTGAGGGATATTACTATACAGGGATACTACATCCATAGTCACTAGAAGTGTATTAGATGGTAATTGCTGGATGTTGTTGATCTTGTTCAGAAAGTCAGCTGTGTCTTGCAGGAAACTAGCAGTATTCATGACTAACGGTTTTAAAAAATTTTCTACAAAGCCTGATATTTGTTCGGTGAGTGTATTCATACCTGTTATGATGGGTCTGCCTGGACTTTCTGGCTTGTGGACTTTGGGCAGCATGTAGAAGTCCCCGATTTCTGGATGATCCGGAATTGCATTTATAAGTTCTGAATGTAGGTGGGCTGGAAGTGTTTTATTGAGACCTTTTAATTGCTTTGTAAAGTCCTGGGTCGAATCATAATCCAGTTTTTTATAGTAAATGGCATTTTCTAGCTGCTTCTGACCTTCTTGTATGTATTTGTTTGTATCCATCACAACAACTGCTTTCCCTTTGTACGCTGGTTTGATGGTGATGACCTGATTGTTGCGCAAATCGTGTATAGCCCTTCACTCTAGTGGTGAAAGATTGTACAGAATTTTCTTTTGCTGGGTGGATATCAGGGATGTAGCTCGCAATCTGAAGCTATCAATATAGGTGTCCAGTTTGGGGTTGCGTCCTTGTGGGGGTGTAAAGCAGCTGTTTTTTTTCTTGTCCTAGGATTCCTTTCATTATTGTGGAAATATTCTTTGAGCCTTAGTCTCCTGAAGAAATCCTCCATATCTGACAATACTTGTAAATGATCCAATTTGGTGGTTGGGCAGAATGTAAGGCCTTTGGAGAGGATGGCTAATTCTGGTTCGGAAAGTTTATGCTTTGACAAGTTGATGATTCCAAGTTCCTCTGTTATATCCACATTTTCAGTCAGGTCAGCATTTACAGAAGGGATCCCTTGGGATTCTGGATTAGATTCCAGGTCACTGATGGTAAGAGGTGTAGATGTTGGGTTGCTTTTATGTTTAGGTTGTATCCAAAAGGTATTCAAAAGAAACAAATTATGGATAGAAGTTTTGGCCCAGAAATTTGAGAAGCTGTGCAAACAAGAAACACATTTCTCCACTTATAATCACCCATCCTGTGAGCATCAGCAATTCCATAACTCTTTTATGCTAATGTAAATAAAAAAAAAATCTGGGGTAATGACAAAGGCATCAGTCTCCTTTCTACTACATCAAGATCCCAACTGCAGATATATCATATTATCTGCATCTATTAATAACCAGTCTCTGACCATTGTTAATATTTATGCTCCAAATTTTCACCAAAAGCAATTTTATAGATCACTCATGGGAAATTGTACCCCTATCGTCAAACCCACTGCGTGGGCTTTTTGCTAAGATAGTTGACCACACCTTAGATCTGTCCACTTCTACAAGGAAACACTCCACAGCTCTCTCTCTTCCGTTCTTAGAACGGAAGACCTTTATGATCTCTGGAGGTGCCTCCATGATGTGGAATGAGAATATACCTACTAATTGCACACACAAAAATCCTACTGTCAGCAAGGAGGCCACTATAGGATGAATCATATGGTCAGATCATACACCAATAGCCAATCAAGTAATTTCCTAACCCATATACCACCAGATGGATGATTTGAAGGCTCAACCTCACTTTTCACCCACCCTCAGTATTGGCAACAGTTCACATATGAGATTGAAAGCTATTAATTCTACAAATGCTAGATCTGTAGCTAATCTGTTCATACTCTAGAACGCTCACAAACCCTCTTTTAGAGGCCTACTAATAAAACTAGAAGCCCATGAGAAAAAGATACACAATAGTAACACTGACCAAGTCCTCCATCCAATCCATACACTTGAACAATCTAATAAGATTAGCCTCAATACATGCACTGAAACAGAGTTGTGTAAAACCAGATGGACCTGGAACCTTCCTTGCTAAACAGTTCAAGAGTCAATTAACACAATCTAAAATCCCTTATCTTTCTAACCATCTTGGCAAATGGCTAATCAATCCCAGCAACATTGGCAACCAATTTAGTTCCTTTTACTTTAAATTATACAACTTGACAGAAGTTCATTTCCCCACCTTGAGGCAATACAGATTTTTTTTTTACTTTTTGCACCTTCCAGCTCTACAGGTGAAACTCGAAAAATTAGAATATCGTGCAAAAGTTCATTTATTTCAGTAATGTAACTTAAAAGGTGAAACTAATATGGAAAGCAAGAAAGTTCAGATTTGTCATAATTGTGATGATTATGGCTTACAGCTCATGAAAACCCCAAATCCACAATCTCAGAAAATTAGAATATTGTGAAAAGGTGCAATATTCTAGGCTCAAAGTGTCCCACTCTAATCAGCTAATTAAGCCATAACACCTGCAAAGGGTTCCTGAGCCTTTAAATGGTCTCTCAGTCTGGTTCAGTAGGAATCACAATCATGGGAAAGACTGCTGACCTGACAGTTGTGCAGAAAACCATCATTGACGCCCTCCATAAGGAGGGAAAGCTTCAAAAGGTAAATGCAAAAGAAGTTGGATGTTCCCAAAGTGCTGTATCAAAGCACATTAATAGAAAGTTATATGGAAGGGAAAAGTGTGGAAGAAAAAGGTGCACAAGCAACAGGGATGACCGCAGCCTGGAGAGGATTATCAGGAAAAGTCCATTCAAAAGTGTTGGGGACTTTCACAAGGAGTGGACTGAGGCTGGAGTCAGTGCATCAAGAGCCACCACACAGACGGATCCTGGACATGGGCTTCAAATGTCATATTCCTCTTGTCAAGCCGAACAACAAACAACGTCAGAAGCGTCTTACCTGGGCTAAAGAAAAACAGACCTGGTCTGTTGCTCAGTGGTCCAAAGTCCTCTTTTCTGATGAGAGCAACTTTTGCATCTCATTTGGAAACCAAGGACCCAGAGTATGGAGAAAGAATGGAGAGGCACACACTGCATCTGTGTTGATTTGGGGAGCCATGTCATCTGCTGGTGTTGGTCCACTGTGCTTCATTAAGTCCAGGGTCAACACAGATGTCTACCAGGAGATTTTGGAGCACTTCATGCTTCTTTCCACAGATGAGCTTTATGGGGATACTGACTTCTTTTTTCAGCAGGACTTGGCACCTGCCCACACTGCCAAAAGCACCAAAACCTGGTTCAATGACCGTGGGATTACTGTGCTTGATTGGCCAGCAAACTCGCCTGACCTGAACCCCATAGAGAATCTATGGGGCATTGCCAAGAGAAATATGAGAGACATGAGACCGAACAATGCAGAAGAGCTGAAGGCCACTATTGAAGCATCCTGGTCTTCCATAACACCTCAGCAGTGCCACAGGCTGATAGCTTCCATGCCACGCCGCATTGAGGCAGTAATTGCTGCAAAAGGGGTCCAAAACAAGTACTGAGTTATACTTTTCAGAGGTCCGATTATTGTTCTATGTACAATCCTTGTTTTATTGATTGCATGTAATATTCTAATTTTCTGAGATTGTGGATTTGGGGTTTTCATGAGCTATAAGCCATAATCATCACAATTATGACAAATCACGGCTTGAACTATCTTGCTTTGCATACAATGAGTCTATTTCATATATTAGTTTCACCTTTTAAGTTGCATTACTGAAATAAATGAACTTTTGCACGATATTCTAATTTTTCGAGTTTCACCTGTAAGTCCAGAGCAATTCAGACAACTATCTTGCCCATTTTCCATACAGAAAATACAGAAGGCAATAGCTACCCCACCTTTACATAAGACTCCCAACCCAGGGTACTTTGGCAATAAATATTATAAGCCTTATTCTGCACTCCTCTCCCCACACCTCTGCCAGGCCTTCAACCACACTGCCTCTATAGGCACTATCCCTAAAAATCTTTAGAGGCTCTCATAATCACAATCCCAAAACTAGGGAAATCTATTTATGACCATCAGAGCTACAGACCCAAATCTCTGCTAAATACCCACCTATTCCATATGGATCAGATGGGCTTTGTGGCTGGTAAGATGGTAGTAGGCAGTTCATAGACTTGCTGCAGTGGGCTGAACATCACTTAATGCCTTTTCAGCTCCTATCTTTGGACACACAGGAGGCATTTGACTGGGTTCACTAGAAATATCTGGAAGCTGTCCTTCTCAAGTTTTTTTCAGGTACTATATTACAATGCATGCTGAGTTTATACTCTGCCCCGGTACAATGTATCTTTCTCTCCATTCAGAGGAGAAAAAAACACCAGGGGTGGGGTGCACAGTGACTACTCACTGTGATAGCCAACCAGAGTCTATCACTGCCATCAGGTGATCAGGAACTGGGACTCCCAGTTCCAGATCGCTAGTAGGAGACCCAGGGCTCTCTGTGAGAGTCTGGTCTCTGTGCTGGGAGCCCACTGTGTAACATGCTCCCAACACAAATACAAGAACACATATATGTGAAATCTAGGTTTAAAGCCCACCTCTTGGACACTGCATATGTGTGTTGCTGTGTTGTAAAGGGGTTAAATAAACCAAGCAAAGCTGTTCACATGTAACAAGATAAAAACAGCAGACTCAGAAATCACCCATCTATGCAGGCTCCTAGTGTGCTATACAGTACCGTCCCATACTAAGGTTCACAGCTGACCTGTAATTGTGAACGACTCCTGGGCTCTAGCAACCAATGTGTTTGCCTACACGGTTGCTCTACCCCTGGATTGTAAGTTCTTAAAGTAAAGCTTTATCAAGAGATATATGGAAGCTGCCATGATAACTTAAGAATAGCTAGTTACCTGGTTCTCATGCTGTCCCACTCACTTCAGAACTTTGAGGTTGTATTCATACTATGTGCCGCGGCCAGGATTGTACTGCATTGTAAAATGCCTGTCACCACAAGGACACCCAGAAAACAATTGTTTTCTCTGTTGCCCATTCACACTGCAATGCAGCCTGGAGCAGTGCTGCAGAAAGCTGTGATTAAATGCAGACGTGCTGCATTTTATCATAGCACACTGTACAGGATTGCATATCACTGTACAGCAGTGCAGAGCATTCTGCTGGTGTACAGTGACATGAATGAAGTGTACTTTTGTAAATAAACTTGAGTGAAGGAAATAAAAGGGAGCCCTGTGTGTACTGAATCTCACACCATACTGCCCCCTACCAAAGTCAGAATGGACAGCTGCCAGAGAGTAAACCATTGCAGTGTGTGAACCAGCCCTCATAGTAACTGACCCAGAACAAGTCTGCAGAGCAGGAAAGTCAAGGTAAAGTTGTAGACTGGATTACCAACTTTTTGTTTGTGTCACACATTTTTCAATGCATCATCAGCAATCATGCATTTTCATTCTCTGCCCTTGTAATCAATATGTCCTATAATATTTGTTGATACATCAAAAATAAGACAATGCACCAACAGATGTGAAATGGAACCATTTAAATTATGGCTAACCAGGGTGCATAGGTTGATATCCTTAAAAATGCATGAACTCAAATGCGCAATTTGTAGAATAATTAGTACGTATTAGAAAACATTGTTAAAATACTCCCAACAGCCACTCTACAAGACATAATCTCAAAATATACAAAAGTACGGCAGCCCTGGATAGATAAATATCTCCCACCTAGCTTGATCTCTTCTCTTTTAGAACCCTGACAACACCACAAGTGGTACATTTATACCAGCTCCATCAGTACCAAATTTCTGTATTTTATCTTTGGGAACCCCCGCATCCCTCCCAACCTACCCCCACCAGCACCCAGCCTATCCTTTGTATATAAGATGAAAATGACAGTATGCAAACAGTACCCCTATCTTTATATACAGTATCATTAATACTTCATACATTAAACTGTAATCTCCCAATGTGTCTTAATAAAAATACTGAATAAGAAAAATACTCTCAGCAGACAATATTTTCAATTGTGCCCCCTTAACTCCTTTTATTGAGCTTAACACATAGCTCTGTGGCTCAAGAGTTCTATATCTATTTTAAAAGAAATACATAAACCCTGTTTGTAATAAAATGATAATTGCTCACTGCTTCCCTGAAAATGCAAAATAAGAAGCCATCCGCCTCCCTCTAGAATCATTCTACCCTAGGTATTGGCCTATATTGCTTTATTAGAAATCTTGGCCTACTCGTACAAAAAGGGAGGGGGGGAGTATGCAAGTTTTTAGAACTGAAATCTAAAAGTAAAAGTGTAAATCATAAGGATTTAGGTGATAATCAGTCACTACATGACATAAGTTTTCTACTGGCCTTTGGTAAATAAGTCCTTTGAACAGAAATTAGCAACAGTGCCTTTGCCAGTTCTAAGTCATAAATGGAGGGTAGTGGAATAGAAAACAGAACAGCACAAATCTAGCGGCTGGTGATTATGCTGCCACCAAGAGTTTTAAAGACATAAATTGAGTGCTGACAGCTGTTGTCAGTGAGAAAAATAAAAATTGGCAGATTTAGCAGAGTATGAAGTATGATAAATAGCAGCAAAGCAAAAGGACAGCAGTGATGTACAGATCTCCAAAGTAAAATGACATTTTTGAAGAGCATATGTGAATTGTGAGGGCTGCCTACAAGACGCAGAGTCAATGTTCTGCTGTTAAACAATAGCACAAAGATCACTATAGAAGGTATTAAATAAATACCAATAGTATATAAAGGTCTGCTCCAGTAACATAGGTTTACATGCACTGGAAGACACAGTGGAAGAATATGACAGTTATTTCAATTCACTTTGCATCCCTTCCAATGGGATAATGGGTTTTCAGCCCAGGATCTGCCTCCCTGGAAAATGTTGTGTCTTGCATATTCCCACCATTATATAAAGCTGACAGCAAAGGTTGACAGAGCAGAATAGGGGAGGATGTTATAGCACTATGGGAGCCATGTTCTTTTCCTGAATCATACCTGCTAATCTATACAATGCTGAGGAAGAGCTAAAAACAAGTCCCCTGTGTCTTAATTCTTCCTTTTTGATGATAGGAGTCATAACGACCCTTCAACAGTATACAGTTGTGCTCAAAAGTTTGCATACTCTTGGAGAATTGGTAATATACAATGTACCATTTTTAAAGAAAACATGAGTGAGCAGGCAAAACACAATTCTTTTATTTCTTATTGGATTCATATTCAACTGGAGGTTATAAAAGAATGCCACAATCAAAAAACAAAACATGGCAGCAAGTATACAAATGAAATGACCCCTGTTCAAAAGTCTGCATACCCTTTGTTCTTAATAATGTGTATTGCCCCTTTAGCATCAATGACAGCGTGCAGTCTTTTGTAATAGTTGTCTATTAGGCCCTAAATTCTTGCAGGTGGTATAGCTGCCCATTTGTCTTGGAAAATCGCCTGTAACTACTAGAGGATCCCCTTGGTCTTGTGCTTCTGGTCATTGTAGTGCTGGAACGTCCAAGAGCTTTGATGACCCACCGCCATGCTTCACATGTGGGTTGGTATTCTTGTCGTTGTATGCCTTGTTGATCTCTCTCCATACATAGCACTTATGTTTGTGAATCATGAAGCTCTATTTTGGTCTCATCACATCAGATTACAGGGTTCCAGAAGCTGTAAGGCGTGTCAAGATGTTGTTGGGTTTCTTTCTGGTAACACATCCATAGAGCTCATTTTTGTTCAAGAATCATCGTATTCTGCTTCTTGAAACAACCGCACTATCTTTTTCAAGAGCAGCCTGTATTTCTCTTGAGGTTACCTGTAGGTTTTTCTTTGTATCCCAAACAATTCTTCTGGGAGTTGTGGCTGCAATCTTTCTTGGTCTACTTGACCTTAGCTTCCAAGACAAATGGGCAGCAATACCACCTGCAATATTTCCCTTTTTTATTAACGCCTTCATGCCTAAGGGCACAACAAATATTAAAGCCTAAGTAAAATTTTACAACTTTGACATGTGTTAGTAAAACCGTACATATCATTACAACTACTTTGTACATCCAGGTGAATTATACCTTGTTGTTTTCAGGACAAATTGGGCTTTTATTTGGTGGTAAATGGTAATGGATATCTCTTGATTTTTTTTTATTATCAAAGGAAAACTGGCCCAACATGGTAAAAAAAAAATCATTTTGTTTTAATTTAGCTGTGTGTTCTTGTTACTACCATAACCATCCACCAAAAAAACAACCCAAAATAAATGTTTCAGCTCTTGACGATCACAGTGATACCATATATGTGTATGTTATTTCTTGTTTGTACCCACAGTACAGCCCAGAAACAATAGTGCGCATTTTGTTTTTTGTTTTACCTAAACCACACTGACATTAACTGACAATGATACCAATTTAAAAAAAAATCCTAACCTTTGACATTGACCTTTGACCCATACCTTAACCCAAAAACTAACCCTGGCACTGAACTAGATTAAACCTTGATCTAGGTATTTTTTCTTTGTTTTAGTTATCTTTTTATATTTATTTATTTATTTTTTACAATTTTTTTTTTCTCTCTGGAACGATGTATCTCTCTCCTCCATTTAGAGAGAAAAAAAAACAAGAGGGGCGGGCTTCACAGTGACTGATCACTGTGATAGCCAATCAGAGGCTAACACAGCAATCATGTGACCCAGAATCGGGAGTCCCAGATCCCGATTGTTGGAACGGGACCCGGGGGTCTCAGTGACACCCTGGTCTTTGTGCTGGGAGCAGCACAAAGACAGGTATGCAAATATGCAGCCCCATGGAAAAAAGCCCAGTTCTGTGAGGCCTCATATTTGTGTGACGTTGGCGTGAAGCGGTTAAGAACTGACCCATGAAAGGGAAAACAAAAGGTTTTTTTTAATGATATTTAACCAGGGCTTCTGTTCAAACATTGCATTAGACAAATGAATCTGCCTAGACAGGAAGAAAGAAATGTATGAATGCAACACTATCTTGGGGCAAAAATTTGATGTCAAGTATAGAGTTCAGACACCTACATGGGTTGACTCACTGACTTATAGCAATGCGTGGGAAGTGGGAGGGGTGGATCAGCTCCAACGCTCCCATGAAGTACCAGAACTTTGCCCATCAGAATGGGCCAGTATTCAGACATACTGTAACAGTGGGAACATGCTTATAGGTATCTATAGGCATCTGTAAATTTAGTCTGAAAGTAGATTTATTTATTATTCATTTGTTTTTTTATTTATTTGTCTGACAGATTTGCGTTTGTCCAACTGGTCCCCCTGCAGCACAATGTCATGTTGCAGTCCCCACATATATCAGTAGATAAACCACTCTTTGCACCGAGTGTAATTAGGAGGCCAGAATTACTGGCAATAACTACAATATTTGCTTGAATGTCTTATATTTCATTATGCTCAAAAACATGCATTTTGATCTTGCAATATTTGCCAGGTCAGATCTGGAGTACAGAAATGTGTCCTTGTTACTTATTGCTGCCATCCATATATCTAAGTTTCCAACTTGCTTAAAATATTGTAAACTGCAATCTGTTTACCATACTTAATAAGCAAAATGTTTTTCTTCCACTTTTCATACATTTGTCAATTATAAGGTAGAAATGACCAATAAGTAATGAGAAAAAAAGGCATTTATTGTCTCCAAGTAGATAGATAACTGACTCAAGAAATGCAATTTAGCCTGAAGACTTGCAGCTTTAAATTCTGATTACTAATTCCTCCCCCTAGAAATCCCCACAGTGCACGTGTTATCCCTGTCTTTCGTTAAGAACAGCTGAATCAATCCGCTACTGAGCAATTGATTATACATGGTGGGGAGATTTGTTTGAATCTTGCCCTAAATACTTGGGCTTTAGGTTGGACAGAAATAGGAGCCTTCCCCTCCCTGGTTTCATAACTGCATAAGATGCAGGATAAAACCAAGTTTATAAAAGCAATTAAAGAATGACTAAGTGTGTGGGATTTTGTAAAGAGAAAATAAATATCAAATTACACAGAGACAAATAGCTTAGATATGCATGAACGTGTGCTTGGTGTTCCTTGTCTTCATCCTCATTGAAATTCTGTCAAAATGATGAATTCATGTTGTGCCATTTTCGTTTCTGGCTTCAGTGCTTGTCACAAGAATGAGTTATCAGAATTTATGTCCGGTAACTTCAATGAAATACAGTTGTGTGCTGTTCTCCTTTGATCATTCAGTACTTGAATGCTTTAGACCAATCTACCCTTTCCCTCATGTAAGTGAGCCTGTGAATAAAGAACAGAACAGACATATCCTACCAAGTTCAATAAAGAATATTGAAGAGGTCAGGATGGCAGAGAACTCAACTTCAGAGAATTATACAGCTTCACGGATTGAATATAACCTTGTCATCCTCTGATTCCTTTCTTATGGCATGTGGCACAAGTAAACAGGGAGAGGGTATTTTTAAATTACCAAGTGGAGTCTGCCAGCAGCAGTGCCAACCTGTTTTCTGCCTTACAATTATTTTCATATTTTACTTCACACATAATCTAATGTTAAATAAATACAAATTTAGATGACTTTGTTATTGGTTACTGTTGAGTAATTTTCATTCATATTTTTATCCCCCAAGTGCATTACTTTACATTTTTCAACATTAAACTTCATTTGCCATGTATTCGCCAACCCTATTATTTTATTGAGGTCTTTTTGTAAGGTTTCTATATCGTGTTTGAAATTATTGCCTTACTTAGCTTTGTATCATCAGCAAATACTGAGGATGAGCTCTTTATACCAACTTCTATATCATTTATGAAAAGTTAAACAGAATTGGCCTCAGGGCAGAGACTTGTGGTACCTTATGTACCACTTCAGTCTAGTCCGAGTACTCATTATTTATCCCCAGCCATTGGGCGCGTCCCTGTAATCAGTTTTCTGTCAGTGAACAAACCCTGTTGCCCATGTCTATAGAACCTAGTTTGTAAATTAAACATTTATGTGGAACTGTATCAAATGCTTTTGCAAAATCTAGGTACACCACATCCACCTCCCTTTATCTAGGTAGCTGCTCATTTCCTCATAGAATGTTAACAGATTGGTTTGGCAAAAATTACCTTTAGTAAATCTATGTCGATTACTAGTAATATACTGTTTTCTTCGGTGAATTCTTGGATATAGTCCCTTATCATCCCCTCCAATAGTGTACATACTATCAATGTTAGACGGACTGGTCTGTAGTTTCTAGGCATATGTCTCTTCCTTTTTTGAATAGTGGTACAACGTTGGCCCTTCGCCAATCAATCCATAGTATTCCTGTCAGTATGCTGTCCATAAAAATTAGAAATAGTGGTCTGGCTATAACCTGAGTTCTTTGAGGACACTTGGATGTAAGCCATCTGGTCCTGGTGATTTATGTGTGTTCATATTTTCTAGTCTGTCTTCTGTTAGCCACAAGGGTACATTCTGTGATGTGTTACTAATGATACAATCCTGATTACTATGCCCCTCCTTTTACTTGGTAAAAAATGAGGGGAAGTATGTATTTAATGCAGTTGCCTTCTCCTTGTCATTTGTAACCAGATACCCTTCATCATTCTTTAGGGGACCAATATGTTCAGACCCTGCTTTTTTATTATTAATATATTTAAAACATTTTTGGGGGTTCTTTTTACTCTCCTTTCCTATGTGTCTCTCATAATCTTGTAGCCCTGATTACTTACTTACACTTTTTAGTGCATTCCTTGTAGTGTTGGAATGCTGACAATGACCTCTCTGCCTTATATTCTTTGCAAGCCATTCTTTTCTCTTTGAAATGTCCTTTTACGTTAAAGTTTAGCCGTTCAGGCTTGATCTTCACTCTTTTATATTTATTGCCAATTGGAATACACTGAATAATACCTTTATTTATTTGTTCCTAAAGTATTCCTATTTTTCATCAGTGTTTAATGTTTCTAGGATTTGGTCCCATTTAATACCCTGTAGTATTGAGCATAGTTTAGAAAAGTTGACTCTTTTGAAGTTTATTGTTTCTGTGCTACCCTTGTTCCTCCTTAACCTATCATTTATGCTAAACATAATTATCCTATAATAATTTGTTTCCCAAGTTGTCCTATATCTCCACATCTACAACCAGATCTGTGTTGTTTGTAATAATAGATCTAGCAATGTATTCTTTCTAGTTGGGGAATTCACCAACTGGCTAATGAAGTTGTCTTGTAAGACATTTAAGAATGAAGGGCCTTATATGAGTGAGCTGTTCCCTTTGCCCAGTCAATATTTGGATAATTGAAGTACCCCATAATGATGATGACATTGCATTGCCTTGCCTCCATTTCTACCTGTGACAGGAGATCCAACTCCTCCTCATGCTTCAGGTTAGGGGGCCTGTAGCATATCCCCATTACTGTTTTCCAGCATGTCCACTCACAGGGATTCCACCTCATCCTGCACCCCATTTGCAATATTGTCCCTCACGTTTACAAGCAAATCATTTTTGATATACAGGCAAACCCCTCCTCCTCTTCTACCCTCCCTATCCCTCTGATACAAGGAATACCCCTGGATAGATGCTGACCAATCATGTGAGCTATCAAACCAAGTTTCTGATATTCCTACAAAGACAAGATCCTCCTCGTGTATCAGCAACTCCAGTTCCTCCACTTTCTTAGCTAAAATTCTAGCATTTGTGTACATGCCACTTAATTGTGTACCAGTGCATATTATTTCTTAGTTTTTTGTGGTTGGGATTATGCTTTGCCAACCCACTCATTCTGGCTTTATGTATTATGGTTATAACGCCCTCTGACCTTTGCTTGTTGATGGCTATTGCTTCCTCTGATCCCTTCCCCCCCAGCCACCTAGTTTAAAAGCCCTTCCAACATTTTGGCCATTCTCTCCCCCAACAGAGCTGCACCCTCTCTTTTTAGGTGCAATCTGTTCTTGCTATAGAGCCAGTATCCGACTGAAGAATAGCCTAGTTCTCCAGGAACCCTAAACACTTTTTCCTGCACCAATTCCTCAGCCATTTGTTAAGTTCTATTAGCTCCTGCTGCCTCTCTGGTGTGGCTCATGGTACAGGCAGTATCTCTGAGAATACCACTTTGGAGGGCCTTTTCTTCAACATAGCCCCTAAGTCCCTGAAATCATTTTTTAGGACGCTCCACCTTCCTCTAACTTTGTCATTGGTACCAATGTGTACCATGACAGCTGGGTCCTCCGCAGCCCCACCCAAAAATCTGTCCATCCGATCCATAATATGCTGAACCCGAGCACCTGGTAAACAACATACAGTTGGGCTATCACGATCTTTATGACAGATTGCCCTATCTGTCCTCCTAATAATTGAGTCCCCCAACCACCAGAATATGCCTTGCCCTGCCTGTATCCTTGCCCCCCTCCTTACCAGTCATTCCCCTGGCAGCTAGGGGAGAAAGACCGTTCCAGCCATGCCACCCCTGATCTGATATCCCCAACATCATGCAACCTCACATATTTATTGGGATGTATCAACTCAGCACTGGCCTCTCTAAGGCTCTTCCCTCTGCCCCTCCTTCTGACTATCACCCAGCTACTTACATCTGGCTCCTGTACCTCTATATCTCCACCCTCCTCTATACTGGCCCCTGCCAGTACCTGATGGGTAATGTCCAAGCTTCTTGCCAGGTTGTTGATGCCCTGCAGTGTTACTAGCTGATTATCTAGTTCCAGGATCTGGGCTTCCAGAGAAACAACTAGCTCACATCTTGCTCAGCAGTATTCACCCTTGCATGGTTCTTCAAGAAACGTATACATGGAGCATGTTGTGCACTGGGTCACATCACCAATCCTGTTGGACATTTTATCCACTTCCTAATGAGGATAATCCTAGAGAAAAAAAAAGTTTACAATTGAGTTTTTTTTCTCTTGCTATATATAGTCTTATTTTTAAGCTACTCCAAGTTATTCCAAATCACTCTTAGTCAGTCCTTACTCCCCATACTCCAAGCTTTCCCTAGTATTCCAAGGTACTATCAGTTACTCCCAGTACTCCAAGTCACCAACAGTTACTCCCAGTACTTAAATTTATTTACAGTTACTCCTGGTATTCCAAGTCACCAACAGTTACTCCCAGTACTCCAATTTATTTACAATTACTCCCGGTATTCCAAGATACCTGCAGTTACTCCCAGTACTCCAAGTTACTCCCAGCTACTCCCAATACTTCCAAGTTACTTGCAGTGACTCCCAGTACTCCAAGGTACTTGCAATTACCCCCAGTACTCCAAGGTACTTGTAATTACCCCCAGTACTCCAAGGTACCTGCAGTCACTCCCAGTACTGCAATTTATTTACAGTTACCCCCAGTACTCCAAGATACTTGCAACTACTCTCAGTACTCCAAGTCAATAACAGTTACTCCCAGTACTCCAAGTCACTAACAGCTACTTGCAGTAACCAGTAACAACCATTTCATCCTCTCATAATTAGATTTTTTAAACAATATCATGTTTTTGTGCTTTTTCTGCAGTAGATTAGGTCAAATAACTCCAATCATTTAACTTAAAGAGTAATTCCACTTTTGTTGAGAAAAAACAATCCTCTCTGGGTGATACATTCCAAAAATTTTAACAAACTTTGTTGCAGATTCCTACCTGTTTCTGTTCTAAAGGAACAGATATTTGTTAGATTATGTATTGTGCAGGACTGATTCAGAATGGGAGTGACTAATTCATTATAAGCAGTTGATGAACTTTCAATGTTACAGTGAGAAACATTGCAGTGTATGCACCCTTTAGAAGTGATTAAACCTTATGGGGTATCTCATCAAAAATGAAATTTTTGTTGTAGAGGATGTCCAAAACCTAACTTGTATCTTAAGGCTGGCTCACACCAGATGCAGTGCAGTGCACTATTTACAGTTGTGCTCAAAAGTTTACATACCCTTGCAGAAATTGTGAAATTTTGGCATTGATATTGAAAATATGACTGATCATGCCAAAAAATGATGCTCTTTCATTGAAGGATGATAATCATATGAAGTCATTTATTTTCAAACAGTTGTTTGACTCCTTTTTAAATCGTAATGATAACAGAAATCACCCAAATGGCCCGGATCAAACGTTTACATACCATGGAATGTTTGGCCTTGGTACAGGCACACAAGGTGACACACACGGGTTAAAATGCCAATTTGAGGTTAATGTCCCACATCTGTGGCTTTTTAAATTGCAATTAGTGTCAGTGTATAAATAGTCAATGAGTTTGTTATCTCTTACGTGGAAGCACTGACTAGGCTAGATACTGAGCCATGGGGATCAGAAAAGAACTGTCAAAAGTCCTGCATAACAAGGTAATGGAACTTTATAAAGATGTAAAAGGACATATAAAGATGTCCAAAGCATTGAATATACGAATCATTACTGTTAAATCACCTATTAAGAAGTGGAAAGTTCAGGGATCTCTTGATACCAAGCCAAGGTCAGGTAGACCAAGAAAGATTGGAGCTATAACTGACAGAAGAATTGTCTGGGATTCAAAGAAAAACCCACAGGCAACCTCAAAAGAAATGAAGGTTGCTATGGAAAAAAATGGTGTGGTTGTTTTTAAGGAGTACAATACGGTGATACTTGAACAAAAATTAGCTGTTTGGTCGAAGTGCCAGAAAGAAGCTTTTACTGCACATTTCGGGGGTGTTCTACACATTAACTGAGTGTAAAACACCTGGAGGTTGCCATATTGTATTGATTTTATAGAAAAATACAGTGACTTCTAATTTTTTTTAAAAACTTATTTTTAATAACATTAACCACTTGCCCTGTGGACGATCCCCCCCCCCCCCCCCCCTTCATGAACAGGTCATTTTTTGCGATACGGCACTGCGTTATTTTAACTGACAATTGCATGGTCATGCAATGCTGTAGATAAATGAAATTTAGGTCATTTTTTTCCCACAAATAGAGCTTTCTTTAGGTGGTATTTGATCATCTGTTCTTTGAGTTTTTGCTAAAAAACATACCCAATAAAAACAATTTAATAATAAAATTTCCTCATAAATTTAGGCCCACTAGCAGCTCACATGGTGTCATTAATTTTTACAGGTTTTAATTGCTTTCTGTTTTCCTATTAGAGAAGTTCGCCCTGTATATTTCTTGTTGATTATTACCACTAAGATTCAAGATTCAAAAAGAATTAAAAGGGAAATCTTTCAATGTCGACACTAATGCTGGTGACCCTGATGATGAGGGATTTCCCTCATTTGGAGGGATTTCCTCTTACATACTGTTGAGGCTATGGGAAAAACATGTTGATTATTTCTCTGTCTTTACCTCAGTTTCAAGTAATGTTGCCAGTATTGTTCATAATGTATCCCCTAATGTATTCACTACTGTGAAGGAATGGCTTCTGAAAGTAAATTATACATGTATTGTAGAAGAAATGTTGCATAGGTGGGAAAATAGCTTGGAGAAATTTGAAGCTATATGGGAGAAATGGCTAACATTTAGGAAATCAGAAAATTGATTAAACTACTGAGTACAGATGAATGTGAGTATGAAGAAAATACAATAAACAGGAATAAGTATACACTATTATTGGATATTTATCCTATCAGGCATGGTTTGAATGGCTTTTATTAGGGGACTAGTAATTGAAAAATGATATAGCTGTATAGCTGGAAATGGGATTCAGAGGATTAGATTGGATCTGTTCTTTAATTATGGTTGATTTGATATTTGAAGTGAAGCTAATTAATTGTCATAATTGTATCTGTATGTATTTTGGATGTTTAAAGGATAAGTTCACCTTTGGGAACATGTTACATGTTCCATCCTTTTTTATGGAGTAACATGTAACATGTTTCCACCACTGCAGCCACTGCCCAATCCCACCCTCCTTGTGACAGCAATACGGGGAGAAGTTCCCTGTACTAGCTGTCAGTTTTTGAAAACAGTGCGGCCATGAAGGGCTCCACCCACACGGTTCATTATTCATTCAAAGAAAAAAACAGCATCACCTGCCAACACACGTCTGGTCCTGTCCATTCACTCCCACTGAATGACAGGTCTAGAGATGACAGCTCATATATACAATGTGCTGGGATCTCTCAGGTGATGTAAATGACCAGATATCAACTTGACCATATTTGGTCAATGATGTCATGTGCATTCAAGTTTTTTATTACTGTTTACATTTTTTTGTGAATGTGTACTCATTTACTTGGGGGGATCAGTATCTGGAGCCCTCTTATTTTGTTAAATGGTACTTCCAGGTTCCAGATTTCAACATGCAAGTAAATGATGGGCATTCATCTGAACAGCCAAGATTCAATCCAAACTTGTGTTCAGACCTAACCTTTAGCTCATCCCTCATAAAAGCACAAAATTATTAGCCAGAAATTGTAACTATACAAGAGAGATCAAGCCGCCTCTCTGCATGGTCTTCAGACCTAACCTTTAGCTCATCCCTTATAAAAGCACAAAATTATTAGCCAGAAATTGTAACTATACAAGAGAGATCAAGCCGCCTATCTGCATGGTCTTGAAGAACTTAGTAGGAAGGGAGAGAGTAATAAGATAAAAAGTGTACCTTACATGGCCAACTGTCTATACCAGCAATGGGCAAACTACGGCCCGCGGGCCGTATACGGCCCGGCGGACCTTTTAATCCGGCCCGCGGAGCTAGGCTCCCGCTAGGCTCCTTTCACAGTCCGCCCTGAAGACCGGTGTAGCATGAAAATCTGTCTCCTATGAGGATCTGTCCCCCCTCGACGTATCTGCGCATGTGCCGGAGATCGCCGATCGACTGCTAATGCCTGAAACTGGCACATGCGCAGATACGTCGAGGGGGACAGATCCTCATAGGAGACAGATTTTCATGCTACACCGGAACGGCGCGGGAACACGGCAAGAGGAACGCGCGGAGCAAAGGTAAGTGAATTGACACAGGGGGGACTTGGGGACTTAATATGGGGGATGAATTAATATGGGAGATGAATTACTATAGGGGGGATGAATTACTATGGGGGATGAATTACTATGGGGGACGAATTACTATATGGGGGATGAATTACTATGGGGGATGAATTACTATGGGGGACGAATTACTATATGGGGGACGAATTACTATATGGGGGATGAATTACTATGGGGGATGAATTACTATATGGGGGATGAATTACTATGGGGGATGAATTACTATGGGGGATGAATTACTATATGGGGGATGAATTACTATGGGGGATGAATTACTATGGGTGACGAATTACTATATGGGGGACGAATTACTATATGGGGGATGAATTACTATGGGGGGTGAATTACTATATGGGGGATGAATTACTATATGGGGGATGAATTACTATGGGGGATGAATTACTATGGGGGACGAATTACTATATGGGGGATGAATTACTATATGGGGGATGAATTACTATGGGGGATGAATTACTATATGGGGGATTAATTACTATGCTTACTATGGGGGGAATATTACTATACTTACTATGGATGACACATACACATCATTCATCTACTCTTGGCCCGGCCCCCGGGTCCAATATATGAACCCATTGTGGCCCTCAAGTCAAAAAGTTTGCCCACCCCTGGTCTATACCCATCCTACAAATCTGTTTGTTTTTGTCAAATAATAAAATGATATATAGGTGCCCACCATTCTTATGCAAAGAAACTGATTAACTTTTGACATATCCCCATATCCCACAGACATCCAAAATTCTGTGAATTTTTAGAAGGCGGTGTCATTATTTAAGTTTAACAAGTTGACTGGGTCTAGGACATCCTAATATTGTAACAGTATTTGGAAATTTGCCAAATTATAGACACTGACGTTTACTGAACAGGCGCTGAGTAGTATTAATTAGAATACATACATTATAAAACAATTTAAATGGATTATGAAGTTGTGCAAACTTGAGGTCCTCAAAACAATGCCTCTGCAGCTCAATCAAGGCACTGGGTGGCAGCAAAACAAAGTGTCTCCATAAGCCTCTATGGTTACAGGGACTAGAGAAAAATCACTATTTCAGTTAACAGTGTTGGAGAGAGTTACTTGCGTAAATCCTAAAAGACAGCCTTCTTCACTGTGAAGTCCACGCTAGGTGACTGGAGACTCAGGTCCACCCCGTTTGAAACTCAATACTCTTGTAGCAGTTGTAGAAGTTCTTTCTGAATTGGCTGGTTCCTGCAACTTTTTTACAGCCTGCTCCAGTTCACATGTAGTACAGTCATAACAGACAGCATTTATTTTTTCACAAGGCATATTTCCTAATTGTTGCTGGTTCCAGTTGATTTTTTTCACAGCAAGTCCTTTTCCACATGCACAACAGAGATAACCGGCTGCATGTGTTTTATCACAGGATAATATACTCAATGTTTCAGGGTGAAATAGTAGAGTGTGCAATGTGCATCAGAACAGAAGCTTATAGTTTTCTTTGGGAGAGCATGTGACAGGGTGGATTACAGGTAGGAGAATTTGGGAGACAGAGGCAGAGCATTGTCACCCCATAACATAAAATGCCCAGACAAGGACCACTATTCCAGTATCATTGACTTTTAAAGCTTATTTGAGATCTAAGCTGTTGAGTTTATAGCTACTTTGACAAACCATTCTTGAGTTCTTTAAATTGCAGTGCTGTGGTACATTTTTTTATAAACCCTACCTGTGTGCACCGACCTGTACACATATAAAATCCTTTAGGGGCCAATATCTGTCTGCAACAACTGATATATAGCTAGCTCTTCAATTGTCAACACCTTAGCTACTTTTTTAACTGATGTATTTTCCTTTTTTTGCATTGTTTGAAAAAAAAAAGAACAGTGTGCATCAAAACCACCTCACAACATTTCACTCACATTCACCGCATCCTTCTATCGCCATAAATAAAATAAAATAAAATAAAATTTAGGCATACACCATGAATAAAATAAAATCTAGGCATACACCTATTACACCTATTATCCCTGAATAAAACATTCTACTTTTACATTACAGTATCTGTATTAACACAGTTACTCTTGTGTTTAGCTTGTCTTTCCTTGGAAGAATCCAGCTTTTACCAGGTCAGTGTGAATTTCTCCATTGAAAATTATTACCTGCATTTACATATGCAGCACTACCCCCACAGGAGCTGCTTGGTGTGATGGGTCCTCTGTTCTCTGTCATGACTCTGTAACCGCTTCGTCCCCACTGAAACACCTGTTTATAGGTTGAAGGCTCCTCACCTCTGTGTAACTTAAGCACTAGTATGCCACCGCTCTATAATAGTACACAGAAAATAGGCTACAAACAACTTCATAGTAAATAAAGTATATGTATTATTTCAGGGAAAGCAAAATGCTTAAAACAATAAACATGGCAATTCATACGTTAGATTAATAGCCCCATCTATTAACTTACACCGCAATCAGGCTAAGCCCCACAGAATACTGGTAAGTACACCAGCAACCATGAAAGCATGAATGGCACAAAGCCTCACTATAACTCTTGACAACAGCTATTCAAAAAAAAAAAAAATGTCCCCATATGAGTGGGTGGATGTACACATTTCTGAGAGGGGTGCCCCTGGGAATGGCTGTAAAGTACCTGGAGCCTTAACGAGCATATTTAAGCCAGCTAATAATGGGGTTTGTCTCTAAGGGGATGAATGTAAACCCCCCAGCATGTTATCCTATGTGTCCATGCACACATAGACTGTAATCAATGTTTTTTGGCTGGAAAAAAAACCCAGGAATAGTGGGTTTCTAGAGGAGTTTTGTAGCTGTAAAAATGCTCTAATGCTGGAAAATGCTGAAAAATGCACCAAAACTCAGTAAAATGCCGCAAACTGGCTACATTCAAGCAGAGTCAGAGGCGGATCAAGTTGGCAACAGAGGATCATCCAGGAACTGATAACAGGAACTTGGGAAACATAATCGACCAAACGGCATTGATACATTGGACTAGTGCAGTTTAAATAGCCTTCCTACAGCCAATGTGTGCTTGTGCACGCATGTTCATTCACAAACGCGCATGCATACTTGCAATCCAGCCACAGGCATAGTTCCTTAATCCCAGGCATCTGTACACATGGATATTAATTTCCTGACACTGGGTTTAGGCAATCACGGCCGTTTGGTCTATTACGTTTCTCGAGTTCCTATTATCAGTTCTTGATTAATCCTCTGTTAACGCCTTGATCCACCTCTGACTCTGCTTGAACGCCACCTGTACTGACCCCTGGCTTATCTCTGGACTATGCTCTGCGTGCTCCTCCTGTTCATCTGTCCTGCTCTTACCAACCTTGGTTTGTCTCCTAACTACACTCCCACACTCTGAACCTGACCTGCCAGCCTGCAGACATAGTTCCTTAATCCCGGGCATCTGTGCACATGGATATTCATTTCCTGACACTGGGTTTAGACAATCACGGCAACAGGTCTCCCAACTCTGGTGCCAGAACACAGCGACTCTCTGTGACTCAGTCTCCCAGCTTTGTTGTAGGCACACGTGGCTCCAAAGTCTGAACAGTTCCGACCCAGCACTCAGGAATCCAATCCTCATATGGTCCTCAGTGGCTCTGGCCCAGCTCTCAGAAGTTCTCTCTCTATCACTCTGTGGGAACTCAGACCTAAATAGCAACAGGTCCGCACTTTTTCATTCCCAGCTCAGCACTGCCCTTATCACTCCAGAACTTCCTGGGAAAATGCTGGTCTCTCCACCTCTTGTTTGCCTAAATTCCAGGGTCTAGATGTCCCCATAAATTTGTATTGTACCTCTCCCCTTGGGGACTACATGTCCAATCATGCATTACAGCTGCATAACAAGTCTTGTTCCCTGTTGCTGATTGGCTGGCCACCTCTTCCAGGAGGGAGGAGAGAGCCGAGGAGCGATAGAAGAATTTCAAATTCACACAGCTGCGCCTGGATACTAACTATGCCAGTCTCTGCGGCGATGGTGGTGGTGGGGAGGAGTGGAAGATAACACACAGAAGCAGTTTAGCTCATTCTTAAGAAAGCAGCCTAGCCGGAGGCGGAGGGGAGAGGGAGGAAGAAGAATAGCGAGGGCAGAAGCACAAGCCTGTTCCTGTCAAAGCCAGGAGTACTAGCAATGAGGGGGAAACGGGAGGGAGGAGATATTTCACAGCCGACCCAACCACCACCACATTTACAAATACCCACCAGGTTTGATGCTGCCAATGTTAATGAGGCCTAAAAGGAAGAGCAGAGAGGGAGATGGGAGTGTATTCAGTCAATGGTAGACAAAGATCTGGGAGTTCTGGTAGATCATAAGCTTAATAATGGCAAGCAGTGTCAAGCTGCAGTTTCCAAAGCGAGCAAAATCCTTTTTCGTATTAAAAGAGGTATGGACTGCAGAGAGAGAAATATAATTTTACCCCTGTATAAATCATTCGTATGACTTCATCTGGAATATACAGATCAGTTTTGGGCACCCGTTCACAAAAAGAACATTGGGGAACTGGTGAAAGTGCAGAGAAAAGCAACCAAACTGATAAGAGGCATGGAGGAGCTCAGCTATAAGAAAGGATAAGAGGAACTGAATTCATTTTCTCTTGAGAAGAGGAGATTAAGGGGGGATATGATCAACATGTATAAACACATCAGTGGTTCATATAGTGAACTCGGTGTAGAGTTGTTCACCCTTAGGTCATCACTGAGGACAAGGGGGCACTCTTTACGTCTGGAGGAAAAGCAATTTAATCTCCAAATACAAAAAAAGCTTCTTCACAGTAAGAGCTGTGAAAATGTGGAATAGACTCCCTCAAGAGCTGGTTTTGGCCAAGCTTTGTAGATTGTATTTAAAAAGGCATAGATTATGTCTTAGATAAACATAATATAACTCGATACTAATATTTATAGGTAAAGTTGATTCAGGGAATATCCGATTGCCTCTTGGGGGATCAGGAAGGATTTTTTACCTCCGCTGGAGCAAATTGGATCATGCGTTATTGGGGGTTTTTTTGCCTTCCTTTGGATCAACTCTGGGTTAGGATAGTGTATATGGAGGTTTTCTATTTGTGTGTGTGGTGTGTTTTTTTTTGGGGGGGGGGTTTTGGTTAAACTGGATTGACTAGTGTCTTTTTTCAATCAGATTAACTATGTAATTACTGTATATAACTATGTGTGCTCTTGCATTGTTTAATATACTTTATATGACAAATAATGGTGATTTAAGAGTTACTTTAAATAATACACATAACTATTTCTTTCCAACATCTCTATCTTCCCTCAACATAGCCCTCTTCTCCTGTCTAGTAGTAAGCTGTGGCTTGAAGTGTATGTAAAGCCCAAACAGTTTTTTTGGGGGGAGAGTAAAGGGTTGTTTCTATATGTGTTCCTATACTAGAATGGAAAACGTTATTTTTAGTTTCTAGATTGAGTGAAGAGGGGTTCGAAAATATGTCAGGTTTATATTGCTTCTCTGCCCGTTAGTATGATTTGCCTTCTCTATTTGTCCTGGTGACTGTTATTACTCAGTGAAAGTGACAGAAAATACCAAATTTTATGTGGATTTGCTCTGGTGACCGCTGTCTAAAAAGACATTTCCTGCAATCTATGCATTTTCTCCTCTTCTTGTCTCTACAGGGCAGGAAATAAAGGGAAATTACAGGAAATAATGGGACACAGATGACAACAAGTGCTAACTATTTTACAATGTTTACCATGCTTACAGTATCTAAAAGGAAAAAAATATGAAGCTATTAGCAGGTAACTATACTATTTTATTGCAGTCATTATTATTAGGCAAATTTTTTTTTTCAAGTATGCAAATTTGTTATTATGCAGTTCTAGGCTCACGTACACTTTAAAGTGGAAGTAAAGTCCACTTTGTAAGTTGTACCTACAGGTAAGTCTATAATAAGTGTTGCCTGTAGGCACAGTGAATATCCCTAAACTTGCACCGTTTAGGAGATATTAACACAGTATGCAGCTGATGTTACCGGCGCATGTGCTCTGAAGGGATGACACAACGTGCTGAACCTTCAGAGCTCCATGCCACAGCCGAGGGTTCCCGAACGCATGCGCGGAAGTAATGTCATTGAGTATACTGCTGGAGCACGCAAACCTGGAAAGAAGACTAGGTGAAGATGATGGGGAGCCATCATCTTGGTAAGTCTGTCATAATGTACTAGTTTGTGGTGCATACTAGTACATTATGACCTAAACCTGCAGGGGGGGCATTATTTTGGGATTTTTTGGGGGTAGTTTACTACCGATTTAACCTCTTAATGTCTCACCTATCTGCTGTCACTTATTTATTCACTTAGAAGAAGATAGAATGCATACCCTAGATAGTATGTGCATATAACAGAAACCCATCACTCAGTTCTGTTAGCTGCAAACTTGTCTTCTAATGCCTATTGACATGACATTGGTGATGAACCTTTCATGTCTGTGACCAGCATAGAATGCAAGTAAGCATAGTACCAGTAAGTAGATTACCATCTTCAGTATATGTGGTATCATATCTAAATGTTGGGGTCAACATCTACTTTTACAGAGTTGGTTTCTTTCAATGCAAACAGTTAACATTTAAAGTCATATGACCCCAAGGAGAAGGGATATTTTTAATATTTTACCAGCCGGGACAAAAATATGAAAAAGACTGTGTTCAGCTGTAAAATCTCAGTCCAATTTTCTTTTATTATATTATTATGTCTTATTAGCACTTCTCTGTGCTTGAAGTTGATTATATTTTTATGACTATCTCCCTCAGTTTCCAAGGTTTCACTTCTTGCAGATAAGCAGATGCATCTAGATGATATTGTTCTCTCTATCCAACACAATCTTTGCATATTACAAAACTACTTAAGCAGCATCTGAAAAAAAAAATCCCTGCATCGAGATCCTGACTTTCCTTTCAATCAAAATGTAAAACATCAACAGATTAAGAAAAATGTGAAAATAAGCCTATATCTGGAGCTAGTGAAAATGTTAATTGTTACAGTGTATATTTTAATGCAACTGACATTTAAATCAGAATCACATATTTTATAATCAATATCCTTGTTAGAATTAAAAGTGAATAAACTTGATTCAGTAGACTGGAAGTGAACTTATATTTACATTTTCCAACAGGGGTTATAGTAATGTCTACCAGTAAATTTGACAAAAAAATTTGGTACAGATAATTTCTTGTATTCATTAAATTATTATTGAGAGAAAAATGCTTCCCTTATCTGAAAAATAATCATGATAACAATCTCCATTCCAATTGTTATGCAAACATTACAGTTATAACAAAACGCAAATAGGTGGGTGTAATATAAAGAACAATTTCCCTGTGTTTAAATGATAAACAATTATATCTATATGGAGCTTAACAATCTAAAAATAGAAAATCAGCTCTTTCCAAACATTTTGCATATTAGATTCCAAAGATTGCTGGTTGTGCTGCATTAGTTCCTCCTTGCACATTATATTATTATTATTATATGATTTATTTTATTAAACCACACAATATGATGTTGACAACTTCCACATTCCACTAAGACACATTCTTTGCAGAGTTTAATAAACAGTGAATTAGACTGTTCCGATTATCTTTATATGAAATATTAGAACCATGAAATAAATAGACTCATGGATCCCAAGGAGAGTCCATTTCGAAATCCTAGAATTTACACTTACTACTTTCAACCAATATGTTTTAATTACAGGACAAGAATACCACATACATTGAATGGTCCCTTCCGAATCACAGTTTCTCCAACACTTTGATGAGTATACCACAAAAATAGATGCCAGATGCAAAAGGGAATAAATACCATTGTGCAGTCAATTTGAAATTCAGCTGTGGATATTTCACACTAATAGAAGTATAACATAACCTTAAGAGTTTAAATTTTATTCTTCATATAACATAATACCAAGATCTTTTTTTTCCCTTAAAATCTGGAAAAAGTAGGGGATTCTCATTTCAAAATGGGTCTATACAGTATATACAGTACTGTACAAGAGGGTACATGATCAGTGCAATCAGGGCCTAATAGAAGTACTTCAATTGGATTTAAAACTGCCAGATCCATGATAACCTGCAGAAGAGAACGTATAAAATGTATCTGACAATATGCAACTTCAAAAAAGAAGCCCTACTTTTTTCTTAGGTCCATCAAAGAAGGTAGTATTGGACCATTTAAGAAATAACAGAGATGCCTTTGAACAAACTTGGGAACCATGGGCAACTTATGTGAAGGCACCCTTGTCTTCCTCTCAATTGTAAGCATATGGCATCTCTATCATCTGAGATTCCTAGGTTTCCTTCTTCTCTGTCATTCTTTTTGTCTTCTTCATTTCTACCTTTTCTTTTGATCTCCTTTTTGGAGACTTTTCCTTTCTTCTTCTTTTGACTTCTTTGGATTTATGTCTGTACATATCTTACCACCAGCCTTCTATACAGGCAGTGTATTATTTTACATTAGAGCCATTATCATAGGTGGATCATTGGCTCTCTGAGTATCCCTGATATCTTCATGCATGTATTCATACATAGATTACACTGTTCAACAAATTTTTATTTTTTTCCAGTTTTGGAAACAAAAGGATCCATTTCTTAATGAATTTCACATTCTGAGTTCAAATATAACAATGAAATTTGTCAATTGGCTCTAGTTTTTCTGTAAACGGAAAGTTTTCTACTATAGGCGTAATGACTACATAATGCACAATAATTATATAGATAGAAGTCTTTCCACAAATATAAAGCAAGTGATATTGACTACATAACAAAGCCTAAATGGCATAATATATTGCATAGGATTACCAAGAAAAATTATAGCCATAAGCTAAGTTGAATCATTTTAATACTTAGGATTCTCACTAGTTTTGTCTTCAGTTTGTGTGGGTTTTGCTTCTCTTGGCTTTTCTCTTGTATTCGAGGAAAGGGCTATCTCTTACAACTGCACGTGACTACACGCTTCAGGTTCTTCCTCACTTGACTCAACCACGAAGGAATCTGGTGCTTTAGGAATTGGTAGCCCCTCTCCATGAGGAACTGGACGTATTGCCGATGGAATATTTGGATAGTGCACAGATAACTTTTTCTTCTTATTTAGCCCTTTTACAATTGGAGGCACCATACAAAAGTAACAATTACTAACATGATCTGTTGGCTCTCTCCAAATCATTGGCACAGCGAAAGGCATAGATGCCTTTTTTCCATTCAACCATTGCTCCAGTGCCATCCCACAAGAATTGTGGTGCCCAGCTCTTGTCCTGGTCTCCTATCTTGCAGCCAAAATACAAGTTGTAGGCTTTCTTAATCATTCCTGTTATCCTCCTTTTTTGTGAGATAAAAGTTATTTCACCGCAGATATAGCAGAAATTATCTGCTTTATTCACACAAGTTCGAGGCATTACTGAGTAGCCTATATAAGCATAAAACGAAATGTAAAGACGCTGTCAAACTACAATCAGCTACAGATACTGCAGCTTTTATGCAGTGAAGTGATGCAATTAAAGGCTAATATTGCATCATCTCAGTATACATGCAATTTTCTATTGGTCACCAGTATCAATTGTGCAATATGCAGCTGAAGTTGCATCATAATTTTGAATGGCTTACGTCATTAGATGGGTGAATATATCATGGAAACTAGAGCCAATCAACATTTTTTAGGGTCATTTTCGTTTTTAGCACCCCAAAATTATGTAAGATTAGCTAATTTTATGCCCAAAACTTTTTACCTGTTGAACAGTGTTATTGATTGGCATGTTTATTGTTCTTCATAGGCTGTACTCATGGATTATGGGTTACTACACTTTATACCCTACTGCTTCTCTTCTGCTTGGTACTGTAATAACCATTTCATATGTCAGATTGTCTGTTACCTTCTTTGAGTTTCTGGTTTAAAACATTTTGAATGAAAAAAAAAGAAATAACAAAGAGGGTTGTGGGGTAGCAATGTGGGGTGGTATGTCCATCCTAAAAAGTGTGTCCATCTTATCATTCAAACCTGGGAGAAACATTCTATGCCCAGTACTGGGCATTAGTGAAGAATTATTATTCCAATTTCAAATCTAAATTTGTTTGTGAAGGAGATCCCATTATTGGAGGGCATCCATATTTTGACAGCTCTACTCCACTAGAGGATTTTTCTATAGAAACCCATATTTTTTTATCTGCAAATGTCCACTTTATCACTAATGTAGCAATATAGTATCTTCTAAAACCAAGTACAGCCAAGCCCTAATTTTGTTTTAAGCAAATTACAATACAGTGAGAGTTTTGGAATGTTTAGAGCTCCAAAAAAATTAAGAAATCTTATTTAATGTTTGAAAAAATGAAAGGGGAATTTGTTTAGGCAGCCCATGAGAAAGACCCTATCCTCCAAGATTGTACATCTTGGCCTATTTCCTTCAAAAGTGGAATATAATTCACTTTAAATACAGTAGCAAGATACTTAGTAAGATATATAATCAAATATTACAACTTGTCTTGCTACCACTGGAAAGGTACATATAATGAGGAAGCCTCAGAAATGGGAAGATTAGAGTTCAGAATTTCTGATTTAGCTCCAATTCAGTTCAAGTTAATCTGAGAGCAGCACAGTGGCTAAGTGGTTAGGACTTCTGTCTAGCAGCACTAGGGTCATCAGTTCAAATCTCAACCATGGTAATAACTGCCTGGAGTTTCCATGTTCTTGCGTGGGTTTCCTCTAGGTACTCCTAGGTTTCCTTCCACACTCCAAAGACATGCTGGTAGGTTAATTGGCTCCTGTCTAAATTGGCCCTACTATGTGTGTGTATGAATGAGAGTTAGGGACTTTAGATTGTAAGCTCCTTGAGGGTAGGGACCAATGTGAATGTACAATATATATGTAAAGTGCTGCATAAATTGATGGTACTATATAAGTACCTGTAACAAATCAGAAATTTCATTGTATCAGTCCAGCTCCTTAACCAGTTCTGCTCTAGAGCAATTTTTTTAAATTTTTTGCACACACATAAAAATCTTAATTTTTGGCAATAAAATTTTGTATGGAAATAAACTAGCAGTCTGCACTATTGGATGTTTCTTTGATTCCTTTTAATATATCTATTCCTGGGAGATCGGGAAGGACCAAGTGAAAGATGAAGAAGATCATGGTCTCTAATATAAAAGTGTAATTGACCTTTCTTTTGCAGTGGGGTCCGTGATATAAGGTGAGGAGATGCCCATGAGGTGTGGTGAAGGGCACGGTGGTGTTTGTTCATGCTGAAGAAAGTCATATTGTTGTTCTGACAAGAATTAATATATCGATTGAAGATTGCATGGATATTGGTTGGTGTATGGGACTCTCACATTGGACTATACATTTTGGGTTTTTTTTTATGCTTTAGGAGCTATACTGTGTGTGTGTGTATGTATATATATATATATACAACCCATGGCAAAAAGTATGGAATCACCACTCTTGGAAAATGTTTATTCAATTGTTTAATTGTGTAGAAGAAAAAACAATATCAGACATGCCTCAAAACTATTGTCATTCAACATTCCAACCTTCTGGCTTTAGGAAACACTTAAAAAAAAATAAAAAAGAAAGAAAACTGTGGTCAATTGCAACTGTTTTTGCAGATCAAGCAGAAGTAAAATATATGTAATCACTCAATTCTGAGGAAAATGCCATGGAATCACCTTGTATTTTGCAGTTCTAAAACAAACATCTGCATCAGAATACATCTGCTAATTAGTCTGCAGTTAAAAAAGAATGCTTGAACACCTTGGTGAGCTGTTGCACCAAGCTGATTGACATGAATCATGGCTCCAACACATGAGAGGTCAGTTAAAACAAAGGAGAGGATTATAAAACTTCTTCAAGAAGGTAAGTCATCATGGAAAAAATGCAAAAAATGTTGGTTGTTCCCAGTCAACTGTGTCTAAAATCTGAACCTGAAGTACCTAAAATCTGAAGTACAAATCAAAAGGGAAGGTTGTAAAAGGAAAGTGTACTAGTAGACCAAGGAAGACATCAAAGCATCAACATAGAAAACTTAAAGCAATATGCCTTGAAAACAGAAAATGCACAACAAAACAAATGAGGAACAACTGGGCAGAAACTGGACTCAATGTCTGTGACCGAACTGTAAGACATTGCTTAAATGAAATGGAATTTACATACAGAAAAGCCATACAAATATCATCATTAACACCTAAACAGAAAAAAACAAGGTTACAGTGGGCTAAAGAAAAGCAATCATGGACTGTGGATGACTTGATGAAACTGATATTCAGTGATGAATCACACATCTGCATTGGGCAGGGAGATGATGCTGGAATTTTTGTTTGGTGCTGTTCCAATAAAATGTATACAGATGACTGCCTAAATAAAACATGCAAATTTCCACAGTCATTGATGATATGGGGTTGCATGTTAGGTAAAGGTATGCGGGAGATAACAGTCATTAAATCTTCAATAAATGCACAAGTTTATATTGAGATTTTGGACACTTCTTGTTCCATCAATTGAAAGGATGGCTGGTGATGGCATAATTTTTCAGGATGATAATGCATCTTGCCATAGGGCAAAAGCCATGAAATCTTTCCTTTAAGAAAGACATGTAAAGTTAATGGCATGGCCTAAAAACAGTCAGGACATCAATCCAATTGAAAATCTATGGTGGGCATTAAAGAAAATGGTCCATGACAAAGCTCCAACCTGCAAAGCTGATCTTGCAACTGCAATAAGAGAAAGTTGGAGCCAGATTGATGAAGAATACTGTTTGTCGATAGTTGAATCCATGCTTCAGAGAATTTAAGCTGTTATAAAAGCCAGAGGTGGCACAACAAAGTACTAGTGGTGTAGTGTAGTGGTTGTTTTTTCATGATTCCATATTTTCCTCAGAATTGAGGGATACCATATTTTTTTCCTCACCTTGATCTACAAAAACAGTTGCAACTGACTACAGTTTTCTTTCTTTTTTATTTTTTTTAAGTGTTTCTTAAAGCCAGAAGGTTGGAATGTTAAAAGAAAATAGTTTTGACATTCCACTTGATTTTTGCCTACACAATTAAACAACTGAATGAACATTTTCCAAGAGTGGTGATTCCATACTTTTTGTCTGGTAATATATATATCATTTACAAAAGGATACTGAATACTGGGGGATCTGTTTATGATAAAGGGTTATGCTATGAGGGATATTTGATTTGTTATGTCATATTGGAAGCGCTTCATCAGTATTTGATTTTGATTCATTAACACAGTACAATGATTGCACTGTTGGGTGGTGACTGCTTTCGAGATTCAATTTGACTTAATTTGACTTATTTTTTATTTGTTTATTTCTAGTTGTGAGTGCTAATTGCAGGGGGTCTATTTTTATTTTTAAGATGATTTTCACTCTTGACTTCTTAAAGTTGCAAACTCATTTTAAAATAACATTGCTTAAAAATCTAATTATGTATTCATTATTCATATTATTATATTATGTATTATTATGTATTCAAATATCATTCAATGTGTTTTTTTTATAAATTTTATATTGCAATTCCTGCATACCAAAATCCGGGCTTAGAGTGGAAATGCCTGTACTGGAAGATCTTTATCATCATTAACTGTTTTCCTCTGAGATAAGCTATGAGTGATCAAGTATTTGAATTTTCCAGATAGGGATTACTTTGTTTCACAAGGCAGCTTGAAGTGCTTGAACCGGAGAGTGCAGAGAAAGGCAACAAAGCTAATAAGGAGGCTGAAGGATCTCAGTTATGAGGATCGACTACAAACAAACTTTTTCTTCCTGGAGAAGAAATTCTTAAGAGGGGATATGAGCACAATATACAAATCTTTAAATGGTGACTCTGGCATTGGGAGAAAACTACTTAATTTAAGGCCTCTAAAGAGGACACGTGGTCACACAATGAAGTTAGACAAGAAGCGTTTTACTCTTAAACTGCATAAGGGGTACTTTACTGTTGGAGCAGTAAGGATGTGGAACTCCTTTCCGCCGTTGATGGTGTCTTAGCAAGTGAAGTGTACAGGGATATATAAAATGGCAGTGACACACACCCACTCAGGTTGAATTGGATGGACTGGTGTCTTTGTCCAACCTTGCTAACCATGCATGTAGCTATGTAACTTGAACATGTGTTGCAATATATTCCAACCAAGAATCTCTGTCTTTATGGTTTCTAAAGGTATGCATGAAGGTAAGAAACCTTTACCCCTGGTTCACATCTATGCAGACCCGCGGGCAGGTGCCATTAATTCTAATGGCACGCCGCCTGCACTGGAAAGCACAACCATACTGGGAACCGAGGTTCCCGTGTGGGTTGTGTTTTCTCTGGGGGGAACTCAGCAGTGCTGAAGTGCTTGCAGGGGGTCTGAGAAGAGGATGATCGGGGCTGCTCTCTGCAAAACCATTACACAGAGCAGGCAAGTATGATGTGTTTGATGTTTATATATATATATATATATATATATATATATATATATATTATTTGAACCAATCAAATCAAACCTTTAGAATCACTTTAAGTAAAAATATGCTAGCAGTATACAGTGTAAATAGGTATATCAGCATGCAGAAGGTTTAATGAAAATCTTTAGCGTCATTAAGTGGCCCCTCAAGCACCTCCTATGGTTTCCCTACATATGCTATTTGTATTTAAGCACAGACATTTTGTCCATTATTTATCCCATGAGCAAGAAAGTTTTAGGCACAGTAGAATAGGGACTGGCCAGGGAGGGATCATTTTGACAGAGTTGGCCACATTGAACATATATTGTAATATATACGTGCCAAGAATCTCTGTTTTTGGCAAATGTTTGCTAGAAGCATGCAAGACCTAAGAATATCTAGCAGTGTGCAGAGAGTTGCTGGAGAATCTTAAGGGGCATGGCTGTCTGAAACCATCATGCTTGCAACGTGCATGTGTAATTTACTTAAAGCGGAATTCCACTCACTCTGTAAAAAATAAAAGTCATCAGCTACAAAAACTGTAGCTGCTGACTTTTAAAAAACAGCCACTCACCTGTCCCACAATCCAGCGTTTCCCCCACCACAGCCCGTTTCACCAGCCGTCATGCATTCCAGGCACCGGCAGCCTCAGTGTGGGCACCCGGATGTGACAGCTTGTGACCTCACAGCCAGGTGCCCACTGCGCATGGGCGAGTAGCGCTGCTCTTCTTGAATGGCCCCATCATCTTCTCGGACCTGTCACATGTCCCACAAGACTTCGGGGAGGAGGGCAGGACAACTTCCGCTTCTGCTCGCCTAGGCAATTGCAGCGGAAGTGGGAGCGGGCACCTGTCAAATTCGGGTACCTGTCCACCCGCTCCCCGAAAGTGCCAATCCTTAATGAGGAGCGGGGGACCAATTTTTAAAGCAGAATATCCCCTTTTGGGTGGAACTCCGCTTTAACTAAATATTTTATATATGTGCTGAAACCCTGTATGCAGTTTTGCCACAGTGTGGAATTTCTGTAATCTCAGCATTTAGACCAATCAACAATCAATAACAATCAAAAAATTAGTAGGTGAAAAACACACAGGTAGCGGTAATTAAGTTAATGGAATCCCCCCCAAATCCAAACCAGACTCTTATCCTGGCATGCAGCCTGGCAGGCCAGAAAAGGACAGGGTAACAAGTGTGTACTCCACAACCATACCAGGTCACATGCCCTCACATGGAAAGGGTACTTTGTCAGGGGAGACCCCCCCCCCACAACCCAGTCTTGGTGCTTGTGGTGGAAAGGAATATCAGAATCTATATGCCCCCTTTAAATATACATCCCCACATCTCCTGGTAGGTCACCAAATATGGTCCTGTCCATTGTTAGTCAGTGATGTTACTGGGTACACCCTTTCCCATTGTTTACATTTGGTTGTCATCTAGGGAGTTGTCATTCGCAGCAAGTGATCAAATGTGTCGGCGGGTCATTTTTTTAAAATGTTCTAGAGGGTCCACAGGCGTTGTTCATCAGGATTGACAAGGATCTACATTGCAGGATGACATGATTAATGATGTAGTTTCACTGTGGGACAGGTTTCTTTAACCACTTGCCCTTTGGAAGATTTACCCCCCTTTTGCAATATGGCACTGCATTACTTTAACTGACAATTGCGTGGAAATGCAACCGTGCCCAAATAAATTTGACATTATTTTTTCCCCACAAATAGTTTTCTTTTGGTGGTACTTGATCACCACTGCATTTTTAAATTTTTTGCACTATAAACAAAAAAAGACAATTTAAAAAAATATATATATTTTTTACTTTCTGCTATAAAACATATCAATTACATTTTAAAAAATACAATTTCTTCATAAATTTAGGCCAATATGTATTCTGTTACATATTTTTGGTAAAATAAAATCCCAAGCATATATTGATTGGTTTATGCAAAAGTTATAGCATCTACAAATTATGGTATATATACTGGAATTTATATTTATTTATTTTTATACTAGTAATCAGTGCTAAAAATATGCACTGACACTGTTCTAATGACACAGGCTAGGAAGAGGTTAAACATCTAGGGTGATCAAAGTGTTAACTGTGTGCCCAGATAGTGTTTTAGTGTAAATTGTGTGCTGCTTTTACTAAGGGAAATGATAATTCTATTCCCTTTGCAGGGACACACGATCCATCACTTCCCCACCTATCAGAACTGAGCTCTGCCTTGTGGGGATCAGGAAGGAATTGTTTTCACTGCAAAAGCAAATTGGATCATGCTTTGCTGGGTTTTTTTGCCTTCCTCTGTATCAACTGTGAGTATAGGATTATAACTTTTTTTTTTTAATGGTTGAACTGGAAGGACTTTTGTCTTTTTTCAGCCAGACTAACTATTTGACTATGTAACTTTGCAACTTGTATACATAGGCAGAGCTCTGTTCTGTGTCTCTGCCCAATGATCTGCGTGTGGTGGCAGGCACCCATTGCCTGGCACCCGCAGATCATTTCTGATGTGAGTAATCACAGCTGAAGCAGCCCGCTGGCAGCATGCGTGCGCACCCCTGGGTGGAAGTGAAGAATCACTTTATTTATGTGATTTTGCACAGGAGTGCCACCCTGTAGCAGTATAACTGCTATAGGGCACTCTTTAAGTGGTTAGAGGACTTGTCAAAAAGTGCGGTGTCATTGTATACTGTTTACCAGGTATATTCTTTTAAGTTCATCACTATTAATCACCTTTAAAAGTGCATGTTTAAGATGGACCTGTGATTTCATATTACATCAATTTGTCCTGGGAAGGCAGGCTGCATTGCTCTATGTGTTCAGATTTTAAAGGCAGTCATTCTTGCACTTTATTCTCTATGTATTTACTACCATTCCCACTGCTTTGTTTGTGACTATTTTCAAGCAAAGATTTAATTTGAATTTCCCAAATCGAAATTCCCTTGAGTTATTTCACCAGCAGAGTAATCTTTCTAGAAATACATGATAACACTATTTAGATATAAAAGTAAAAAGAAACATTTGCTAGCGGTTCCCACAGTAGATGAAGAATATATAAATTCATTCAGGAAAGCAGTTTCTAGGTCATGAAATGTAATCCTACTGTTTATTGCTCTGTATATTTAGAATCTTTCACGTGGCAATAGGGAGAGACTATGGTGAATGTAATCAGATCATTTTTACATTATTTGTGTCAGCTAAACAAACATCGGAGGTGAAGGTGCAGGTTGTTAAACAGCTGTGCTAGTCTAATTACACTAAGTGCCCAACCAGATCAGTAAATATGCAAAACATCTCATACAAACGTATTGGGCTGAGCTCTATCTCATGGCCCTCACACAAAAGAATGACAATTTTTTTTATTTTATTTTATACTTTTATTATTACACATCTTTTGTGTAAACTTGGCCAGTCAATATAATTAGGAAATAAAGAAAACTGTAGTGGAAAGATTTAGAAGGTGGCTCTGTTTACCTGGAACAAACTAGGGGTTCTGTCTCCACTGTGAATTTCTAATCCTCGTGCTAGCTCCAGGTCATTCATTTAGTTTTTTTCCCCTCATCACAGGCTTCCCTTAACCACTTCCAATCCGGACACTTTTAACCCCTTCCTGTCCAGGCCAATTTTCAGCTTTCAGTGCTATCACACTTTGAATGACAATTGCGTCGTAATGCAACACTGTACCCATATGAATTTTTTAGCATTTTTTTGAGACAGATAAAGCTTTATTTTGGTGATATTTATTCACCACTGGGATTTTTATTTTTTTTTTGCTATGTAAATGAAAAAGTCCCCCAATTTAGAAAAAAAGTGTTTTTCTTATAAAATTTTGCAAATAAATAGTATTCCATCATAAATCTTGGCCAAAATGTATTCCGTTATCTTTTTAGTAAAAAAAAAAAAAAATAACCCAAATTAGTTTATACCAAAAAATTACAATTTTTTAAAAAAAAAAATAATTTTTTTTTTATATTATTATTTAAGTTTTTTTTTTTTTTACATACTGTCACCATAGTGACACTGTACTACTTGTGGGGGGTGATGAAGATTTTTTATTTTTTTTGCACTTATTGCTTTTACACCCATAAAGGCTGTAAAAGCAATCATTTCTCCTCCCTAGCTGCATTCTTGCAGCCATTGAGAACTACTGAGTGAGCTGTGATTGGTCACAGCTTGTCACATGGTACAAGGCTTTTGTGAATAACCTTGTACCATGTGACCTCTGAGATCATTCACAGATTTCACACGTAGTAAGCAATGATGTCAGAAGTGACATCTTGCTTACTACTCTGCATGTGATCACTGATTGACCAATCAGTGATCACATGATCGACACCTCACACAGAGGTCCCGTAAGACGATCGGTGTTCCACTGTGTCTGAAGGACACAATGGGCGCTGGATCGTGGTGCTGCGCGCTCCCAGGGAGCGCACACAAGCAGGGTGCGGGGAGGCGGTTTATAAGCGGCCACCCGACCCTGCACTGCCACCGTCCGGCCGTTTATATACAACGGCTGGACGGGAAGTGGTTAAAGCCTCAAGCACACTGGGGTAGATTTACTAAAACTGGAGCACTCAGAATTTGGTGCAGCTGTGCATGGTAGCCAATCAGCTTCTAACTTCAGCTTGTTTAGTTAAGCTTTGGTAATGAAACCTGGAAGCTGATTGGTTTCTTTGCTGAAGCGCACCAGGTTTTGTGCCTATGTTTAGGCCAGTATGCACCCAGGAATGAAAGCCTAGAATGCATGAAGCTTGTATTCGGAGGGAACCATTACCTGGTTGAATTACCCCCCCTACCTTTCTTGAATTATACTAACTTTTGCAATTGTCAGAGTACATGAACAACAAATGGGTCACTATAGCATTACAAGAGCAACAAACAAGCAATCATGACAATTCACAGTCATACAGTGGAGAATCATGATGATGTGCTGTGGCTCCATGGAAGCTCACCATGAACAGGTCAGCGATAAGGAGGTGAATGAACAGGTCAGGCATGAGGAGCTAGATGGATGAATCAGGCATGAGGCGGCAGGTGGACAAGTAATTTATGAAGATGTAGATGGACAGGTCAGGTATGAGGAGGTTGGTGGATAGGTCAGGTTTGAATAAATAGTTGGACAGTTCAGCTAAGGGGGTAAGTTGACAGGTTAGTTATAAGAAGGTAGATGGATAAGCCAGTTATGAGGATGTTGGTAGGAAGGTCAGATATGAGAAAATAGATGGATGGGTCATGTATGAGGTGGTAGGTGAATGGGTCAAGTAAAATAGAATTGTAGAGGGAAAGAGAGAACTCAAAGAAGAAGAGGATAGATAATATAGGAGGGCCCTTGCAAGGCTGATGTAGTAATTGCTAAAGCGGCCTTGGGCTGGGACTATGCAGAGAGACTGTTGTGTCACAGGGTTGAGGTGGAAAGCAGCTGCCCATGGAACTTAGACAGTGCTGTACTAGAGGAGGAACACAGCAGTAGCAGAAGTGGAAGGAGGGCTACAAGAGCATACCTCCAGACACATTCCCTTTCATATGTATAGACTGGAGGGGCAATACTACAGAGATGGAGAATAGCAGAGGACCTGTAAATTGTGGACCTCTCTCAGAATGTCTCCAGATATGCATTAGTGGTATCAGCCCTCATTGGTGGGGGAAGAGCTGTTCTACTCCACTTTCATGTATTTTCTATGTCTTGTAATGAACTACATGAGGTTATCAATTTTCATTAGTATACTGACATTGAGTGGAAATTTTGGGCCCCTGCAACTTGTTTACTAATGCAGTTTTGGTATATTCCTCTGTGCTCCCCTCCTTTTTACTGCTAGTTGGTTTAGTCCTAGCAAACCCTTCCCACTTCTTCCATGTTCCTTCAGTCACTGTTAGATATTCACAGAGACATTTAAAAAAAATTGGAAAAACATCCTCTTTACTGCAATTAGCTGAAGTAAAATTGCACTGGATTTATTTTAATTGCTTACTCTTATTGAAGAGTTAAGCTGCCTGTGGATAGTGCCAAGTCAGCAGGCGACTATATTGTCCAAGCAGACTAAGCAGACTAAGAAGGTACAGTATGTCAATGCATAAATCAGCATTTAAAACAGAACAGTAAAAGGACAGATTTATAAAGCCTTTATACTCTCTGCTGCATTTGTTTTGAAATTGTACCTGTGTCTCAGTAAGCACATGGTCTTGTCTGCACTCTATGTGAGCATTACAGACTCTGAGATATGCTTAGAAGAAGCTGGGAATCAGATTATTTTCTACAACTTTTTCATGTATTTACTCTCACTCAGTAGAAGCAAATCTTTCTTCAGTTTGGAAACCTGTGCATGCATCAGAGTTTTCTGTGTGCTGAACTTGCTTGGGAATTACAAGGACTGTGTCTGGAACTATCTCTGCTGTTGGAACTGCTGTGCTGTGATAGACTGTTTGATTTCTGCTCTACACAAGCACCTGCTCTCTGCATAACCGATTACTTCAAACAGATGCATCTGCACTGCTCAGGTGCAACATGTCTGAACAAGAATATATGCATCCATTGCAGTCAGACAGTGAGCAGCCTTTACTTTTCTTTACTTTTCAGGTTAAGCTGATTTGCAACAGGGAGAGATATCTGCTAGACCCAAATGCACACTTATGCATAGTTAAGCCTTCCTTAAAGCTTAAGGCTCCTTTCACACTGACAGTCCTATTGGGTCTGCCTGTCATTTTTTCAGGCGAACCTGATCAGACCACCCATAGCTCTCTATGGAAAGGTTCCACTAGGTCCTCCTTAGGGACAGGCTAGGGATTTGCTGTTCTGCAAGGATGTCTCCTCTTTTTGGGACAGGACCTGTCAGGCCTCACTGCACCCCCTGGAACAGGCTCTGTCGGTGCATCTCCTCCCTCTGCATCTTTGCAGTTGAACTGAACTGTGAGTCCCTAAGTTGTGCTTTCCCACTGGGGTGTTGATAGTTTGGTATTCTTTTCAATAAAAGTTCCAAGTTTTATTGCAAGTGGACTCTGTGTCTTTACTTCTGCTGCACCTACTCACAAACTCAAAGCTTGTGCTAAAGCAGAAGTAGCAAAGGTGGAAGCTTATTGCATTGAAGCGACTCTTAAGGCTGAAGCTGCAAGAAAACAAATAAGTATGCAAGTGTAGTGTGGGTTTTAGTTTCCGTATTTGCTCTTTAAGCAAACCATTCATTCTCTCAATAACCCTGCTGAATGTGGATGATAAGGGAGGTGAAACGCCAAGTGTACACCATGGTCCTCTGCCCATTGTTTGAAGGCGTGTCCTGTAAAATGTGTGCCTTTGCCTGACTGGATTTTTTGAGGCACCCCGTAATGCTATGTCAGCGAATACAAAAGCTTCCAGATTGCCTTCTGATCAGCATGTTTAGTAGAGTAAACTTGCAAAAGTCCACCATTGCATTATATTTCATACCATCTCTTCCTCCTGGCAGGGGACCTATGAAGTCTACTTGGCAGACCTGCTCTGGTTGCTGACCTCTGTAAATAAATGTATCCTGGCATGGATATGATTCATAGCCATTTCTTTACTTCTTGGCAAAGGGGGCACTGGGCAACAATGTTTATTGCCTGAGTCTGAGTAAGAGGTATACCTTTGTGCTGGGCCCATTACCACGTGTCTTGAGCACCTCTGTGTCCAGGTTGACTGTGTGCCCATTTCCCCAAGATTTCCAGAATAGTGTCATTCTCTTGGTTAGCAATAGACACTTGTGCTAGGCCATAAACTGTGTCATTGTTAGAATCCCCAATATGGATACTGACATGTCCAATTTGAATAATTTTGATTGTGACCTTCTTGCCACAAAAACTCCCATAATTGAGGCCCACCCCACAGTTCTTTTCCATTCACTTGACAGTTGTCTTGTTTCCATGTAGTTAGTCCTTTAAATACTGCCCAGCTATCTGTATAGATGATCAAATCTCCAGGGATATCTTTCACCACAATACACACGGCCTGGAGCTCAGCATATTGATCCACTCTGACCACTTCAGTAGATCATTATTTCAGTACCTGGCTGCCGCTGCAGTCCATACCTTACACTGAGAGATGATTTTGCCCGATCCATCTGTAAACCAGGCATTTTGTTTGTCTTCATCAGACAGCTCAGCAATAGGAGGGGCTTTCTTAAAAGGTGTATCTCCCACCTGCATTGGAGTCAACTCAGGAACCTTTGATTCAAAGTTCCCATGTCCAGCCAGTTGTTGTGATATCTGACTGAGATCCTGAGATGAGATGTTAGCTTTCTCAAGTACCATTTCCATTTCTATAGTGTCTCCTTATGTGCCACACTGGTGTGAGCTTACAAGCCTCTTGTCTGAACTACCCAGAAATTGGTAGGGCAGTCCTCACTGTGACCGACTGCTGCTTTGTTGTTGCTTCTACATGTTGTAAGGCGGAGTAAGTAGCCAGCAACTGCTTCTCCAAAGGGCTATACTTTTTCTGGGCAGCGGTGAGCTGTTTGGACAAGAATCCCAATGGTATCTTCTGATCCCTTGGATCTGGACCATTCTGCTAGAAACCCCACGACATTCCATGTTCAATTGTAGTCACATCTAAGATGAAAGGCTGATCTGGTTTCAAGGGGATTAATGAATGATGTGTTCCTACAGTCTTTTTGGCAGTGTCTAGTGCCAACTGCTGGTCCGGTCCCCATAAGAATACAGTCTTTTTTCGAGTGACATTGTAGATTGACATCAGAATCGGACCCAAGTGAGGAATGAAGGGTCTCCAAAAGCTAAGTAAACACTGAGCCTCTCTCACATTTTTGGGAGGCTTCAATGCTGCGATAGAGTCCAATACAGGTTGTGGAATGATCTTGATGGGCACAGACCAAATAATTCCTAGAAATCTGACACATGTAGCTGGTCTTTTCAGGGTTAATGGCCCATTCTCTGTTCTGCAAATGAGCCCGCACTGTAGTCAAGTCATTGTCTTACTTGTCCCTCTGTAATATCAGAGAGCATGATATCATTAATGTAATGATATAGTTTACAGTCTAGTTTTGGTAACATTGTCATGCACTGGTAACCAGAAATATGACTAATTGTTGGACTATGTGAATAAACCTGAGAGACAAAGGTGGCTGTATATTGTTTTCCTTCCCAGATGAAAGCAAACTGATAGTGCTATTCCTCATCAATAGGGAATGGAGAAAAAGGCATTTGCTAAATCCATTACTGCATGCCATTCTCCAGCAGTTGGAGAAATCGTCTCCCCAAGTGTCACCTTATCTGGGACAGCTGCTGCAAGGGATAGAGACATTGTTTATGTCATCCTATAAGTTCCCTCCAATTCCCTTAATGGAAAGATAGGCGAGTTAAAGGGACTCACTGCAGGCCTAAATACTCCAGAATCCAACAAAACATGTATTGTGTCAGTAACTTCTTAGTGTCCTCCAGGTATGCAGTACTGCTTGAGACTGATGGGGTGTTTGGGTGGAGGGATGTACACTGAGCTGCATGAATGACAGTTTAAATTTAGGCCAATCATTTTGTATTTTAGGGAAAAAAAGTAATTTTATGTCTACTCTTAATTCTGCATTTTGGTTAATATCATAATTCCAATCAAAGATAATTAAGTTATTGCAATGGACACAATTTTTAAATGTCTTTCAAGATGAGGTGTTCTAGTGGTATATATGTGATCAGTTATATCTGACACTCAGCAATCCTTTGCCACCATGTTCAATCATTATGAAATGAAATATTTTCTCAGGTTTGGTTTTCCTCAATCCTCCTCAATTGCTTGGATGTAGGAATGGCATGTAGATGTAACACCTTGCTGCAATGTCAGTTACAGGATGTTAAAATAGACATAAGATGACAGTGTTCTGCAACTCAGTGGCACTCACACTATAACAAGGAGAACAGCCTCATTGATTTTGTATGCTGAACTGCAAGGCTTTTTTAAAAGGCTGCTAAGTGGGGAACTTCATTTCCCAGAAGAGTTGGCATGTGGGTGTGGAGGGATATAAAGGTGGAAGCCTGGGAACAGAAGCAGGAAGTGAGAAGGGAGAGAGCTGGAGAGAAGGAGAGAGCTGTGCTGCATGCCAGAGTACCGGACCAGGCCACAGTTTTTCAGAGGAGAGGAGCCAGGAGGGATCGCTGACCACCAGCATTGCCAACCTTTAGGGAGGGACATCCTGCCGGCTGGTGATTCCAAGTGCTGTGGCAGGACCAGGTGCTACAGAGTGGTGAGCGGTGGACCACTGAAAATCTCCAACCACTGTAGAAAGGAGAGAGACTGCAAAGATCTGCTGGGAGTCACTGATCGGGTGAGAGAATTCCTTGCACCATCCAGAGCAGGGAATACTAACATCTCTATTTATTCCACCAGTTCCTACACACAGTGGAGGACTCAGACAATAGTAAGCACATGTTGCAGCCTAGACCTCCCAGCCTACAGTATGTCTATACATATTCTTCCAAGCCTAACTTAACCCTCAGAGCTGAGCGCAGTGCCTGTCCCTGGCTGGACAATTTATAGCATCATTTCACTGACTATCGGTCCACCAGAAAGGAACACTGGTCATCATTGTTAAAGGCAATTGCAAGCCTGGAGAGGAGTTGTCCCTCTTTGTTTAACAATTACTTCAACGAATCAGGGATACACTTATTTTCTTTCGAGCTGCACCCTGCTTAAAGTACCTAAAGGAACACCCACAAGTTAAAGTGCCATTTAAAGGGACATCACTCAAATTCTTTCTTTGTTGCTTTAATCTATCAAAAGACTGCCACTTCATTATCTTTAACTCCAGAGGTCCAAACTTCCATAGTGCACCAACAGGGCCCCAACGAGCGCACAGAAGTTTCTTTTTTTTGTGCACTTCAAGGAACATTGTGTTTCTTTTTCCAATTAAAGAGGGCTCTAGCTCATCTCAGATTTAAACCTTGCCCTCAGGTTCTGAGGGTCCAAAGTGAGCTAGCCACCCTGTTGATAGCTCCCATTGCTCACTTTTTGGGACCCAGAAAGAACACCTCAGACTTGATGCATTGGAATAAATTCTGAATAGCAGGCCTGCTGGTATTCTTAAATTGTTGTTTTACATGCTATGTTTTACTTGCTAATTTTTCATTTAGAGTGGTTAAAAGTGATAACTGCATTTTATGCACATACAGTGTTTCTTTGTTGTTTATTGCATTCTCAGTCAAGCCTAATCCTAAACTACATACCAGTTTACTCTACTTTGTGTGTGTTTGTTTCCTGGTCAGAAGAGTACAGTGGTGTCAACAGGGGTTGGGTTTTCACGGGGGGGTTCATAGAAAGACAAGGAACCCAAAACAATAACTCTGTGACCCTTAAGGGGGTAGTGTTACATAGATTATGATGACACATATGCATGGGAAATATGTACACACATACTGGGGTCAATGTAGACAAGAGCCAGTTAGCCTACTAGAATGTCTTTTAAAAAGTGTGAGAGGAGATCAGCATATATAGAAGAAACACACATTAAGTAGTTTGAAGTTGGGCCTATAGTTTAAGACAGTTTAATTGAGATACAGAGTAGTGTAGTGTTCAGTTGGGAGATGAGTAATGTACCTGTAATAATATTTCACCTTTAATGTACAAAAGTTTTTCTTTAGTCTTAGGCCGAGCCCACTAGCGATCATTGACTTGCCTGTTCAGAAATCTATAATGGGCTATATGGGCATTGTCCTTAACCACTTGCCCTCCAGAGGATTTATCCCCCTTCCTGAGCAGGCCATTTTTTGGGATACAGCGCTGCATTACTTTAACTGACAATTGCGCGGTCATGCAATGCTGCACCCAAATAAAAATTTTTGCCACAAATAGAGCTTTCTTTCGGTGGTATTTATCGCCTGTACTTTTTTTATGTTTTGCGATATAACCAAAAAAAAACCAACAATTTTGAGAAAAAACAATATTTTTTACTTTTTGCTATTAAACATGTCCAGTATAAAAATTTAAAAGATCAAATTTCATCATACATTTAGGCCAAAATGTATTCTGCTACATGTCTTTGCTAAAAAAATCCCAATATATGTAAATTCATAGGTTTATATGAAAGTTTTAGTGTTTACAAATGGAGGTATAGATACTAGAATTTTAATTTTTTTTTACTAATAATGGCGGCGATCAGCTACTTATAGCAGGACTGCGGGACTGCAATAGGCATTCTGATACTGGGGGAACTGACTTGGTGTCACTTATATCCCCAATTACACCAATACAGTGATCAGTGCTAATAAAAAGCACTGACAAAGTACTAATGGCACTGGGCAGGAAGGGGTTAACATCTGGGGCGATCAAAGGGTTAACTGTGTGCTGTTTCACTGTGTTGGATGTGTGTGTGTGTAAAAGTACACAAACAATAAATAGTAAACAATCAAACATTTTTTGAACAGCAGCATTTATTTTGATTTATTGATTATTTCTTTGGAGCAAGGTTTCTATTTATTGGCTGTGTCACCTCATGTGTGCGTGTGCTTCACTGCAAGCACACTGCTTTGTATGGCTTTGCTATGCAGAATCATACAGAGCAGTATGCAGGAACTGATAGGGGAGAGATCTGTGTTGTTTATACACAGGTCTCTCCCCTGTTGGAGATACTCGGTGATCACTAGGTGCCGGTGAGTATTCACCGGGTGATTGACAGCCGAGGCCACGAATAGCGGCACGGGTAGGGCATGCGTGCCCCCCTACCCGGGACTGCAAAATCACGTATATATATATATATATATATATATATATATATATGTGTGATTTTGCGCACCATGCTGCCCTGTAGCAGTATTTATGCTATAGGGCAGAGCAGAACCAGTTAATTATGGAATGCTGGACTGACAGTTTTGGCAACCCCTGCCTTGACGTTAACTAGGAGCATGTTGGCGAAGGAGACAAATGCTTTTGACAGCAGCAACCGTCTATAAAGTCTTTGGCACTTATCAGCAGATGAACTCTTTGTGTAGGTTTCAAGTTCCACCTGCTATTATGTTCAAGTACCTGAACTGTTTATCTGTTATAATGGTCAAGTACCTGAACTGTTTATCTGTTATAATGGTCAAGTACCTGAACTGTTTATCTGTTATAATGGTCAAGTACCTGAACTGTTTGTACAAATAAGCTAAAGTTCCATTTATCATGGCACTTATGTACCTGCACATCTATGACTTGTGAAGTGCAATAGTCTGGAAGATAAAATAGACTTTGTATTCTACAGTTCTTTGAGTTCTACAGTGTTGCAATTGTTGTGCTGCAGTTTGCAATCTGATCATTCAAATTTCATGAAAGGGAAAGTTTGGTGTTATTATTATTAATATACAGGATTTATATAGCACCAACAGTTTGCGCAGCACTTTACAATGTGAGGGCAAACAGTACAGTTACAATACAATTGAATACAGGAGGAATTAGAGGGCCCTGCTCGTTAGAGTTTACAATCTACAAGGGGATGGTCTGATACAAAAGGTAACAACTGTGGGGGATGAGCCAATGGAGAAAACACATGTACAGTTGTTAGGTGGAGGCAGGATAGGGTGTTCATTTGTTAGTCAGACTTTAATTTTTTTTATCTGTTATAATGGTCAAGTACCTGAACTGTTTATCTGTTATAATGGTCAAGTACCTGAACTGTTTATCTGTTATAATGGTCAAGTACCTGAACTGTTTGTACAAATAAGCTAAAGTTCCATTTATCATGGCACTTATGTACCTGCACATCTATGACTTGTGAAGTGCAATAGTCTGGAAGATAAAATAGACTTTGTATTCTACAGTTCTTTGAGTTCTACAGTGTTGCAATTGTTGTGCTGCAGTTTGCAATCTGATCATTCAAATTTCATGAAAGGGAAAGTTTGGTGTTATTATTATTAATATACAGGATTTATATAGCACCAACAGTTTGCGCAGCACTTTACAATGTGAGGGCAAACAGTACAGTTACAATACAATTGAATACAGGAGGAATTAGAGGGCCCTGCTCGTTAGAGTTTACAATCTACAAGGGGATGGTCTGATACAAAAGGTAACAACTGTGGGGGATGAGCCAATGGAGAAAACACATGTACAGTTGTTAGGTGGAGGCAGGATAGGGTGTTCATTTGTTAGTCAGACTTTAATTTTTGTTGTGCGCTTTGGATTTTTTTTTCTTTTCAACCCTAACATAGCCGAATGTGATTTCCTGGACAGATAGAACTTTAGATAGATAAGACGAGGGGTGAAAGGATGTAAAACTTTCTATACATTAATTTAAATGTGGAAAAAATACCCAAGGGGTGGGAGATGGACAATTAGTGATGAGTGTTCTGTATACATACCTGATGATATTGAAAATGTGAAGGATGAAATTAATGAGGCCACAAATGTTATATTAGAGTACGAGCGAAAAGACTACATTGTACATAACATCTTGATAATAAAGTTTTATCTATTGGTAATCTTAAATATTATAAACTAAGTATGTTGTAAATCAAGGGGTGGAATGTAGTGTGGGTTTTTAATAGTTATTGATTTACAAGAAACTTAGTGATAGGTTTATATTATTAATTATGTAATGTATAAGTAATCACTTCTATTTATATACAACATGTCTAACGTATTTGGATTACTTTATAAATGGCTGAAAGACAAAGAGCCATTGGAGTCGGATTCAGAAGAGAAGTCTAAATCAAGAACTATCGCCTCCAGGAATTTTAAATGAAGAAGTTGTGAACTCCCCCTGTATTGAACATGCTGTATTTATCTATTTTATCATCTGTAATACTGTACATATTTAAACCAAGCTAAGTAAACTCCTTTTATTATTTTACTCTTGAGTTGTCTGAATTTATTGTACTACATCCATATATCTGAAAGGTTAAACATAACAACCTGGAAATAAGAAAGATTAGCACAAGTCAAGCACAAGCCAAAGCTGAAGCTACTCAAGCACAAGCCAAAGCTGAAGCTACTCAAGCACAAGCCTAAGCACAAGTCACACAAGCCCAAGCAGAAACTGCACAAGCCCAGGCAGAAGCTGCCCAGAAACAAACTCATGCACAAGCCACACAAGATCTAGCACAGACCCTAATGTACACGGCAAGGCCAAAGCACAAGCTGCAAGGATTTATGCAGAGGCTGAAGCAGAAACAAAGGATGTGCAGGCTGAAGCAGAAGCACAGTTAAAAGTTCTTTAAAAGAAAACAAGCAGCAGCCTTAGCCAACTCAAACAAACTGTGGAGAAAGAAGACATTTTCCATCTTCCTGTTTTGACAATTTCTAATGACTCTGCAAGACAGAACTTTGAACTTGTCCTGAGTCAGAACTGTAAGCTTATAAGTGCATTGTATACGCTAAACCCTGTATGCCAAACCACAGAACATTCCACTGCAGGAGAAACAATATAATCAGCTATATAAGACACTCTGGCATAATGAACGCTTCTCTATATCCAGAGTCACTACCATTCCATGTAGCAAATCATGTGCCACTGTAGCTCATTTTGTATTAAGCTCACCAAATCACCCCGAAACCTCCTGAGACTGGTCACACTATTCTCAAGACTCAAACAATGAGACTTCCAGATGTCAAATCTTCACCTCCAAAGAACCCATCTGCTACTCCATTCTCTCCTTCAACACATAAACACCAGGTATTGGAAACCACTATCTATAGCAATGATGCAGCAACACCTGGCATGGTAAGACCTCAAATAACTAATGTGCTGGGTCATGCTAAGTACATGACCTGCAGCCAACTATTTACCAGGTCTAATGAAGTTTGACAGTCGCTCAGAGGACTACAGAAGCTGGATATCCACACTTAAGGCAATAGTTCAGGACCTCAGCATCTCATCAATGCAAGAACTAGATTTGTTATTCAGATGGTTAGGTCCTCAGTCATCAGACTGTGTTAAGAGATTTAAAACTGTACAAATCCATGAATCAGAGAAAGGCATGGAAAAGATTACAGGAAACTTATGGGAGTTCTAAAGTTATCACGCTTGCCTTGTTCAAGAGGATGTGGAACTTTCCAAAACTATCCAACAAAGAGAACGAGAAGCTTCAGGAACAAGGTGGTCTTCTTATTTAACTTAAAATCGCTAAGGAAGACCCATATCTGCCAGGTCTTAGCTACTAAGACACTTCAAACAGTGTTAATCTGCTTGTAGCAAAATTACCTTACAATATCCAAGACCATGTCTTTTTTTCAATGGGAACTTGGGGGAACGCAGTTCTGGCACCTCCAGCACTGAATGTATGTAATGACAAGTGATGTTGTGGTGTGATGAAAGGTCTATTGATGCTGGCTGCAGGGGATCTATTGTTGCTGGGGTGGATCTTTTTTGCGAGGTATCTATTGTGCTGGGGAGGTCTATTGATGCTGGTGGGGTTTCTATTGTTGCTAGGGGTGAGTATTATGTTGCTGGGGGATAAATTATTGATGGGGTGGATCTACTGTTATGAGAGGGGACTATTATTGATGAACTGCTGGGGGATCTATTGTTGCTGGCTGAAGGGGGCCTATTTTACCGCTTTTCTTTTTATCATTAACAAATTCCATACAAATTACTTAGCACTAAAAAATTATATTTGGTTCTGTATTCTCTAAAAGGGTGGTACTGGGAGGGGGGAGAGGGTGGAACCAAGGAACAGTGCTCAGAGGTGAACATGGAGCTGAGACAAGGGGTGACTTACAAAGGGAGAGTTCCTGCACCTCCTTTCTGAGAAAAAAGCTGTGTTCCAGACAAATGGGCAACAGTGGGTTCTAGTTTCAAGAAGCAGCAGAACTTTCCACCTTTCTCTTTCTATTCAAAGTCCATGAAAGACTTAGCCCGACCTAAGAGTGATCCAAGTTTCTCAATTGTCAACTCAAGCATTTCTATTTCTCCAACTACAAGAATAGAAAACCTCAACACTAAGTACTGAGACTCTGTTGTTTCTATTAGACAGGCAGGAGTTACACCTACTACAAGCAGCAACCCCCAAACTCCCACTGTCTCATCCACGACAAACCCTATCCTCTCTGAAAATGTCACTAGTAAAAGAAGAATGCAAGGCATTTCAAAAGAACAACAATATTTGTTTCATATGTTGTGCATACATGAAGCACGTCACCAGAGACTGCAAGGCTTTATTTAACCGCCTCCCGCCCACCATATAGTAATATGACGGACGCAAGGTGATTCTCTTGTTCTGGGAGGACGTCATATGATGTCCTCCCATTCTCACCACGCATGCACGGCTCCCGGAGCTCGCAGCACAGCGTTCGGCGGTGTGCTGTGTCCCTCGGACACAGCGGATCACAAATCCACGAAAAGAGCCGAAGATGTCGGCTCGGTCATGTGATCAGCTGTGTCCAATCACAGCTGATCACATGTAAACAGGGAAATGCCGGTTATCTGCATTTCTCTCCCCACGACGAGCTGTCACGCTGACAGCTCGTGAGGAGAGGAGAGCTGATAATCGGTGTTCCTCGGAGGGGACATGTACACTGATCATCAGAGCACTGATGATCAGTGTGCCCTGATGATCTGTGTAGCCCCAGCAGCCCCACCTGTCAGTGTCCGTCATTGCCAGCTCTCAGTGCTCATTTATGCCACCTGCCAGTGCCCATCAGTGCCACATTTCAGTGCCCATCACTGCCACATATCAGTGCCCATCTGAGCTGCCTTTCAGTGTCATCCGTCAATGCCACCTAGCAATGCCAGTCAGTACCACATATCAGTGCTGCCAGTCAGTGCCATCTATCAGTGCCAATCAGTGCCACCTAACAGTGCCAGTCAGTGCTGCCTATCAGTGCCAGTCAGTGCTGCCTATCAGTGCCATATATGAGTGCTGCCTTTCAGTGCCCACCAGTGATGCCTGTCAATGCCCATCAATGACATCTACCAGTGCCTCCTCATCAGTGCCCATCAGTGCCACCTATCAGTGTCCATCAGTGCAGCATATCAGTGCCCATCACTGCAGCCTCATTAGTGCACATCAGTGAAGGAGAAAAATCATTTATTTACAAAATTTTATAACAAAAACTAAGAAAAAACTTTTTTTTTCCAAATTCAGTGGTTTTTGGTTTGTTTAAGAAAAAATAAAAAACCCAGAGGTAATTAAATACCACCAAAATAAAGCTCTATCTGTCATAAAAAAATGATACAAATTTCATATGGGTACAGTGTTGCATAACCGCGCAATTGTCATTCAAAGTGCAACAGCGCTGAAAGCTGGAAATTGGCCTGGGCAGGAAAGGGGTATAAGTGCCCTGTAGGCTAGTGGTTAAGTGCTTACAATACGACAACTACAGGCACATATCAGCCATATATCGAGGACCTTTTAAACAGGACCAAACTTCTTCTACTGAATATTTTACACACATGTTAGATCATGGTGGGTAGAGCGGTGAGCATTCACCTTCAGCAATCATAATCGAAATGCAGTGAGCTATGTCATTAACTTCCCAAGTGTAGCTCGGAGTAACGTTTCAGCACCACAAGTGGTAACCCCGAGCTACACTCGGGAATACCTTGCAGCGTTGCTCTTCTTCAATTACCTTGTCCTTCGCTCCCGCGATGTCCCTCCTGCAGCATCCCCGGCCATCTCCTCCGGCCGATTCCGGAATCTGTCTTCCGGGTTCAGTTCCCTGCGAGCATCGAGACGTACGGGGGATGGAACTGGCGGGAAATTTAAAAATGTCAAAAACTGACATTCACTAAATACACTAAAATAACATAGTAAAACATTACTGCATCAAACCATTTCACATACATTTTGTCCCTAGTGCTTTGTCCTGTGCCCTGCCTGCATTTTTACTGTTCTTTCTGCCTTGAAACTGAGAAATGTCCATGGTGTCCAAAAAGCTTCCCTTTAGGTCAAAATCAGTTTTAGACCAGCTAGAGAACAGCGATAGTAAATTAGAACCACTTGCAGAATTGAGTGATAATGATTTGTGGGGAAATTCGTCATCAGACATTGAAAACGATTTTGCGACTTTGCCCAGTGATGTGCGAACTTGGTGCTCTATTTTAAATTTTTTTGGTTTGATTATATTATTGAAATAAATTTATTATTACTATATTATTATTTTTTATGATTATTTATTAAATTATAATTTATGATTTTGTGTTTCAAATTTTAACATACCCGGGATGTTTACTAGACTCTTGTTCGGACAGATTTCAGTGAGTTATTCCTAAAAATTACAGGCCTACAATAAAAAAAAAACATATTTCCATGCAAAAAAAAATTACCGCTTTGAGCACAGAAATACTGACATAATCAGACCGCTAGGGAGGTTAAGGACTTGCAGAGTTTTCTAGACAAATCCAGTATCGGGGAGATGCTCCCATTGACCATGGGTACAGTAAACAGGTTTGCATAGAAACCCTAGAATTTTTCCGATTCAGGGACAATAGCTATGGAAGCACACTTGTGGACACTGTTGTTTGGGTTAGCTATCACAGCTGCAATTCTTTCCATAAACAAAGACATGGAGGCTGAGAATTCCTCCCTAGATAACATCAAAATTGGTTTTAGGTGGTTATGTAGGACACTGGAGAGTGCTGCTGCAGTGCCCAGTGGTTGAGGCTATTGGTGTCGGGTCCCTTAGAACAGATACAGCAATGCCCTCCAGCACTGTTAGTGGATCTTAGGCTGGCAAAGCTCCAGGACTGCTGCCCTTGTGCTTATTACCCCTCATACTAAATATAGAGTGAGAGATTTCTGCTCTTGAGCTGCAATTTACATATTCTTGTGAATGACACATCCCTTGTTGTGTGTTTCCATCCCAGATTTCAGTCATTCTCAAGATAGACTGCCACTGCTGTGCTGATTATCCAGCTAAACCTTAGTGCCCTTAGTGCTGTACCTCCAGTTCTCATCAGGTGCACTCCCAGGACCGCAGCCTTGCTAAGCCGTTTTGCTTGTCAAGTAGAAATGTATGGGTCACACCAGGGACGGACTGACAACTCATGGGGCCCCCGGACAATAGGGGATCATGGGGCCCCTGTGTCCTTGCCCAGACTCAAAAAAGCCTATGAAAACGGTACCAGGGGCATCTCATGGGGCCCCTACTGACCCCGGGCCGACGGGCAGTGCCCGAGTTTCCAAATGGTCAGTCCGCCCCTGGGTCACACGCTGATGCCATCACAAAACCTGCTTTAATATAAGTAGAGGGTTCAAAACATATAGTTTCACCTGTCCACTTCCTGCTTCAACACATTTCACCCCACAAAGGGTTAAAAGTGATGTGATACTTGCTGAGTGTGGTAACATGTCATTTGTGGAGTGAAACATGTTGGAGTGAGATTTGGACAGGTAAGACTTTATGGTCTGAATCCTCTACTTGTTATATTAAAGTTGTTATAAGGGCTCAAGGTTTTTTACCTTCATGCATTCTATGTATGAAGATAAAAAAACCTTTAATGTAGCAGTGCCCCCAGCCCCCTAATAACTTACCTGAGCCCTATCGCGTTCCATCAATGTGCACAACAGCTTCGGCTGTCTCGGGTCTCTGCCTCCTCATTGGCTGAGACAGCAAGTGGGAGCCATTGCATCCCGCTGCTGTCAATCACAGCCAGTCAGCAAATGAAGAAAGAGGGGGCGGGGTCAAGTGAATGGACACATGGAGCAGCAGCTTGGGAACACACCTGCTCGGGTGCCCCCATAGCAAAGTGTTTGCTGTAGGGGCAACCAAAGGAAAGGAGGAGCCAGGAGACCAAGCGGGGGACACAAGAAAAGGATTATCCAGGCTGCTCTGTACAAAACCACTGCACACAGTAGGTAAGTATAACACGTTTGTTATTTTAAAAAAAAGAATTGCTATAAAGCTGGGGTTTTTTTACATCAGTGAAAGCATCAGTGCGTAGCCCACTCATTTCTCCTTGATAATGGCAGTTAGTTGTAGTTGAACTGTAGTAGATTAAACAACTATAAACATAATTGATCGTGGATACTCATACACACACACGGTCCTGCTATCACCCCCTTCTGCAAAGTACCACAATCACCAATTGATACATAAAAAAAAAAGACCAGAATGACAGATCATAGTTCACTGTCTTATCCTAGTTTTGGTAATGATGTTTCCAGCGATAGCTCTTATATTTTGTTGAATTTATCTGAGCAAATCCAGATTATGTGTAAATTGGTTTGTATTTTGGGAGTACAGTATTAAGCAGGATGACATAGTATTGAAGAGTAAGTACCACTGCATTTTTGCAAAAGAAGATCTTTTGGCTTGAGCTTATAGGTGGACTGCAGCAATTTTTATTGCACATATAACTTTACACATTTACGCAGAGTTCTGCATTACCTTCAGGATCCAATGTAATGACAGTTCTTCAGTGTTTTTGTTAGAAAAGACTGGAACAGCTGTTCTCCTGGAGATGAAGATGATTAGACAGAGAAATCTAAAGACAGTGGCGTAATACTTGCTGAGTGCGGTGACATGTTCCACCTCGTTAAAGTACCTTTTTTCTTTATTCATTTTTATCCCCTACTATGTTACCTGATTATTGCAATCAGTGTTTGAATACTTTTCATCACTATCGAGTAGCTAGTGTAGAGCCAGTTCCACAATTTCCCATAGTAACCTGTATCCATAAACTAAAGCCCCTCTTTGGTGCTAGTGGCATGCATTCTTCCTTTCCCACCTACAAGTATAGCTATCGTTTGCTATTAAATACATTCAAAGTGAGGTTATTTCTGCTACCTGACTATATAAATTTCCGAGCTTTAATAAATGTGACAGAACCAGTGATAAAAAGATCCCAGAAGCAGCATTTACTCAAACACAGAGACAGTTTACATTCAGTTGTTGCCGTTTTATTATAGTTTGTTGGGTGCTGGTCTCCTTGAGATTGAATAACAAGCAGCATCTTGAAGGAGCCATTCTCCCACTTGTGAGTACATAAATAAAAGAGGGTTTATTTCACTGAATGACTGCTCTTGCTGACATGCTGCTCTTATGTATGTATTAAGGCAAGATACCAATCACCCAAGATAAGAAAATTGCATTTCAACATTGAATGTCAAGAAAACCACCCATCACAAAGCCCATAAATCCTCAGATTTTTCCATACAGCACAATTGCCACTGAAAAGACCTTATTTTTGTGCATCTGTACATTAAAATGTATATTCAATTCTGTATTTTATAGGGCTGTCATTGTCCCAAAGAAACAAGTGGTGTATTTTACAACACTGCTTGCAACAATTAAGTCTTTTGGAAATGTTGTCAACCATATATAATGTTGTCATAGCAAATTACAGAACACAGCATGTCATACTTTCCTGTGTAACTATAAAATTATAATACAGAATTTTATTTGAATTTTAGATAGTGAATTTACAAGTAAACCTTCCACAGAAATAGCCTGATCTCCTTGCACCTGGCCCTTGAAAACAGTTTATCATCATTTAAAAAATGCTTTGTTTCAGCAGGTAGTAATGGCTATTCAACCAGATTTCCCTAGCTCCAAATATAAAATATAATTACAACAGCATGACCCTGTAATCATCACCCTTCAGCAGGATTATTTTTTGTACTTTTCAGGTGGAAGATTCCCTTTGTTACATCCCAATCCACACTGATGATGTGTGCAAAATTGTTTAATTGACTTATATGAAAGAATATACAGCTCTGTCAGAAATAAATAATTTGTTGTTATTATACCGATGATGGCAGATCCCAATACATCATTGCTATGCCTTGCTCAAATATGTGGATTTATTTGCTTGTTTATCTGCTAGGGTTTGTTAATGCAAATGGGCAACAACAAAATGTCAAACATGCTATGAACACATCAATTATTAGGGATAGTAAACAAATATTTCTGTGTGATGTATATAGCCGACTGCAGCACCACTGACATTTACAAAGAAAAAAGAGTGTTTAAACTCACAGCTCCTGTCCATTTTATTGTTTGTGAAGAAACAGTTAGGGTGCACAAAGATACTGCACCCCGCCTTATGTGAATGACTACGGGCTACTCATTCACAAAAAAAGTTAACGTGTAAATAAAAACACACATAGTTTTTTACTTTATTTTTAAAAAAAGTAAGTGATAGGGTCTCTTGAAGTCAGTGGTTGGTAAAGACACAGCCTCCATAGCAAGCATTGACAGCAGAAAATTTTCCCTTTTGCCCACACCTGTTGCCCTAAACTTTTGGTTATTTGACAAACATTCAAACAGTGAGAGTTTGGCCCAAACCTATGTTCAGTGCAGCCAGCCACAGTGTTCCTGATTGCTAGACACACCAGTAAAGTTTCACCAGACCAGTGCATCCAGCCACAGTGTCCCTGATCATCACCACACCACATTTTGTTATATTACAGCCTTATTCCAAAATGGATTAAATTCATTTGTTTTCCTCAACATTCTACAAACAATACCCCATAATGACAACGTGAAAGAAGTAAAAGGCAAATGGCAGCCCACCTGGAGTTTTCCAAAAGGCACCTGAGGGACTCTCACACCATGAGAAACAAAACTCTCTGGTCTGATGAAACAAAGATTGAACTCTTTGGCCTGAATGCCAAGCATCATGTCTGGAGGAAACCAGGCACCACTCACCACCTGGCCAATACCATCCCTACAGTGAAGCATGGTAGTGACAGTATCATGCTGTGGGAATATTTTTCAGCGGCAGGAACGGCGAGACTAGTCAGGATCGAAGGAAAGATGAATGCAGCAATGTACAGATACCTCCTTGATGAAAACCTGTTCCAGAGCGCTCTAAACCTTAGACTGGGGCGATGGTTCATCTTTCAACAGGACAATGACCCTAAGCACACAGCCCACATAACAAAGGAGTGGCTACGGGCCAACTCTGTGAATGTCCTGGAGTGGCCCAGCCAGAGCCCAGACTTGAACCAGATTTAACATTTCTGGAGAGATCTGAAAATGGCTGTGCACCGACACTCCCCATTCAACCTGTTGGAGCTTGAGAGTTACTACAAAGAATGGGAGAAAATGCCCAAAAATAGGCATGCCAAGCTTGTAGCATCATACTCAAAATTACTTGAAGCTGTAATTGGTGCTAAAGGTGCATCAACAAAGTATTGAGCAAAGGCTGTGAATACTTACAGTATGTACGTGTGTTTTTTTTTGTTTGTTTTTTATTTTTTAATAAATTGCAAAGATTTCAAAATGAACTTCTTTGACATTGTCATTATGGGGTATTGTTTATAGAATGTTGAGGAAAAAAATGAATTTAATCCATTTTGGAATAAGGCTGTAACAAAATGTGGGAAAAGTTAAGCGCTGTGAATACTTTCTGGGGGCACTGTATTTGAAAACTGATCAGTCCTGATGTACAAACTTCCTATCTCATTTCACGAGGCCCTAAAATGCCAGGACAGTACAAATACCCCCAAAATTACCCTTTTTTGGAAAGTAGATAATCCAAGGTATTTAGTAAGAGGCATGATGAGTTGTTGTTTTTTTTTTTGTCACAATTATTTGAAAAATGAGAAATGAAATACAATTTATTTTTCACAAAGGTGTCATTTTAACATGTTACTTCTCACACACAACATTAATTACACCCCAAAATACATTCTGCTATGTCTCCTGAATATGGGGATAGCAGATGCATGAAACTTTTTCACAGCCTAGTTCCACAATCAAGAAGCACCTTTGGGCTTTCAAGGAGCATAAATTATGCATCTAATTTCCTGACTGCCAAACACATTTTTGGAGGCCCTGGAGCACCAGGACAGTAGAAACACCTACAAAATGACAATATTTTGGAAAGCAAACACTCCAAGGTATTTTCTGAAAGGCATAGTGAGTCTTTTGAAAACATAATTTTCTGCCAAAAGTTTTTGGAAAATTCAGGTTAGAAAATTAAAATGTATTTTGTTGTTGTATTTCTAATACACACCATAGTCATACTTAGAATTCTCCCCTAAAACACATTCTGCTACTCCTCCCATGTACGGCAATACCACATGTGTGAGGCATTTTCACAGCCTAGCCACATAGATGGGCCCAAAGTCCAAGAAGAACCTTTGGGCATTCTAGGGGAATATTATGCAACTAATTTCCTGACTACATAGCACATCTTTTTGGAGGCCCTGGAGCACCAAGACAGTAGAAACACCAACAGATGACCACATTTTTGACAGGACTGTAAAAGCAAACTTTTTTTGATAGTTCTTGCCTGAATTCCTGCAGCTATTGAAAACACTGTGATAAGCTGTGATTGGCTACATCTATCACATGGCACAGGGCGGCAGTGCTTTTACCATGTGATCATTGTGACCAATCACAGAGCTCACAGTAGTTCTGAATGGCTGCATGAATGGCAGCCATCTTTACTATTACTACTGAATATGTAATTTCTGTGGTTAGATCACATGGTACTAAGACAGAGACTAGCCACTTGGTACTCGGACTGCTATTCCACTGTGTCCATTGGACACAGGGGTCACATTATTGCGCCAAATGTATGTCCCTCAGATTGAAACTTGTCCCACCTGGCCATTTATATGCAGTGTCCAGGTGGGAAACAATTAAATTATGCTCCTTGAAAGCTAGAAGGTGCTTCTTAGATTTTGGGCCCATCAGTGAGTCTTGGCAGCAAGAAAAGCTTATACGTGTGGTGTCCCCATACTGAAGAGGAGAAAAGAATGTATTTTGAGGTGTAATTGTAAGTATGCCTATGCTGTGCGAGAAATAACTTGTTAAAATGACAATGTAGTTTATTTTCTTCATTTTCCAAAACACTGTGGCAAATAATTACAATTTCAAAAAACTTACCATGCCTCCTACTAAATATCTTGAAATGTCTACTTTCCAAAAATAGTCAATTAGGTAGTGTTTGTACCATCCTGGCATTTGATATTTAAAGTTAGAAGATGGAACATAGAGAGCAGAACGTAGAATGGAATGGTGTGGAATAGGGATTGTTCAGAGTACAGAATAGGGCAGTGTGGAATATTAAACACACAGCACAGCCTGTTGTGGAATACGTGCCCCAGGTGCCCAGCACTAGCAATGCCCAAGCTAGAGAGAGGGCTAAGCAGGGCTGATCGGGACTGGTTTGGGAACAGGTAAGTTACTTTTAGTTTTGAAAAAATAGAAGGCTGCTAGAAAAACCTGTACATTTTTCTATGTCGCCTGTGTTTTGACAGAGAGATTTCCTATTACTTCCTGTCCCAGAAAGACACCAAGACAAACTGGAGATGTGAATCTTCAAAAGCAAGGATGCAGACAGCAATTATTTGTTCCTTTGCAAGCAGATTTGTAATATGTTCTAGTGGCAGAATAAGTTGATGTCCCAATGTCAAAGCCTGGAAACAAACTGGAAGCCAAGCTACTGTGACCTTGCAACATTCTAAGTACCCCATTAAAGGGGTCTTTGTAATCTTTGTGGGCCATACACTCAGAAAGAGCTGAAGCCAAAGTATCACCATAATAGCCAGGCAACTAGAATTTTCAAAAGAAGAGGAGATCAATGGTGGCCCACATATTTCTCTCAATTATTAGTAAAGGAATAAGATATAAACGGATGATGCTAAAGAGTGCCATACATCTACACAAGTTTAAATAGAAATAACCAAGCAAACAAATTAAAAAAAAAAGATTTTTAATGAGTAAAAAATATAAATACTGCTCCCACCTATTTAAATACATTTAGTAATTAAATAATCTGTACTTTAAAGTGAACCCATGCTTTGCCCATGCAAGGAAAAGCACAAGTTCACTTTACACAATATTATGTTGGGAAGTTATGTATTACACTCCTACCTTTCACTCCCCACACCATTCTTGCAACAGGGGTGAAAGCTTTGCTAGATGGCAATACTGGGTATTTCCTTTGGCTCCTAGGACTAAACAGAGCATGGTAGGGTTGAAGGAGGGGTAAGTATATGTGTCTTGGGATGGACAAAGCAAGGTTTTGATTTAAGCTCAACACTAGGTTTATACAATTGTCCTTTCATCTATGTTCATTCGTGTTACATCTTTTGTGAGAAATAGGAAATGAAATAGAGGACAGAACAGGACAGCATGGAGAAATGTGGCTTTAAACACATTGGGCTCCTTAGCAGCTGTCAGTTTATAGTCCTCAATGAACTACCACAGTGCTGTGAAGCGCTGTGGTAGTTCATTCCTTCTTCCTGTCAGTATATCTGCTTGCTTGTACATCCCGTACAAGGAAGCAGATATACTGACAGATTTGAAGGAGACCTGCATGGTACCAGTGATCTGCTGATCTCTGGTGCAATGGTTTACAGGATCCTGCATACAAAATAATAAATGCAGATTTTTTGTTTACTTGTAAAAAAATGTGCATTTATTATTTTTTTTAAAGGTGAACTTATCCTTTCTGATCAGTGGTAGAATATCTCATAGTGTTTTTTTTTTTTTATTAAAAATTTTAGGTATTTATCTCATGAAACCAATCTGTATTTTATTGCATGACATCCACTGGGATGGATACAGCAGAGAGGGATTAGAATAGTGTTTATTGCTGTCCCTGTTAGAAAGATTCACTCTTTCTATTTTTACTGTTTCTGCTTATCATTAAAAATGAAAGGGAAAGAAAATCACACATTTTGAGTTGACATTGGAACACTAACGGAGGGGAAATCTCTCCGATGGGACCCAGATGACCCAGAAAAAAACAACTGATGGGGGCTTCTAACCCTCCATTACTCTATCTAAAATGAAGAAAAAAAAAGTTTTGCTTGCAGTTAAACTTTAAAGTCATTTTTTCTGTGATACTTGACAAATTCATTGCTATTTCTTTGATATTTATGTTTTGTCTTGCTAGAGAATAGCTTTGGCGATAACATCTAGTAGCTTATTGGTTACTATGCACAGCTGCACCAGATTCTCTGCTCTCCAGTTTTAGAAAATCTCCCCCATTGTCATTCTCTGATGTTCTTGAAAGTATCACTTTGGAATCCATCTGCCAAACCTTCAAAATGATGACACCCGTCTCCTAACAGCCCAAGTTCCACATCTTTGTAAGAATACTTATCTATTTCTAAAATTCGGCCTTGTGAAAAATGTCACCAAAGAAATTTGTGAAAAACGAAAGTATTCCCATTACTGTACATATGACATACAGTATGTTTTAGCAATGCATTAGACCATTGTGATAGGCATGTACATTGTATTATGTTTAGAGTGATTGGGAGGTTTATTCAGCAAATTATGTATATGCTTGTATATGCACAAAAAATGGCAGGAGAAAATAAATACTGTATATTTCACTAAAAGTAACATTTCTGTGTTTTTAACTATATTTTTACTGTTGAGAAACTACTGATCCAAAAAGACAGAGATTGCTGAAAATTGACTAATATTTATTTATTATTTATTACAGGTACTTATATAGCGCCGTCAATTCACGCAGTGCTTTAAATATATATTGTACATTCACATCAATCCCTAACCCTCAAGGGGCATACAATCTAAAGTCCCTAACTCACATTCATACATTCACACACTAGGGCCAATTTAGACAGGAGCCAATTAACCTACCAACATGTCTTTGGAGTGTGGGAGGAAACCGGAGCATCCGGAGGAAACACATGCAGGCACAGGGAGAACATGCAAACTTCAGGCAGGTGGTGCCGTGATTGGGATTCGAACCGATGAGCCGAGTACTGCCAGGTGGAAGTGCTAACCATTTAGCCACTGTGCTGCCCAATATAATATATATTTATACATTTCTTCAACATCGCATGCCTGGACCACTACTTATTTGAACCATGCATTTATTTGCAATCAGGAAGAGGGAGAAAGGATGCCACTCTAACCTCCTGTTAGATCTGGTGCATGGGATGGCCTCACTTCTAGAGGGCATGGTCGGAATGATGGCTGAGGTTATCTCATCGGATCTAATGGGAGGTTAAAGTGGCGTCCTTTCTCCCTCTACCTGATTGCAAGTGACTGGACTTTAGTCTAGGTACATACCTATGCAAGTTACGTTTGATCTATTTCTGCAGTGCTTTTTGCGGTGCGTATTGCATTTTGGACTTGCGTTTTTTGCCGCATTTTGCATTTTTTTAATTTTTTTTTTCTTGTTACTAGGCAGATTTTAAATGCAAAATGCATCCAAAAAAGCAGTAAAAACGCAATACATGCTTTTCTGCAGGGTTCCCATTGAATTCTATAGAACCAAAAACACAACATTTTGAGTTAAAAAAAAGTCCCTGACCCTTCCAAAAAATGCACCAGGTGAAAACGCTCAGATGTGAACGTGTCCCATAGAAAATCATGTTAAATGTACTGTACTGCGTTTCTGCAAAACGCTGCAGAAAATGCTTAGGTGTGAGCCTAGGGTTAGTGTGGACACTGCTTATTTGCTTGTTATCCAACTTTGAGCGGTGCCAACATATTTTGCATGCATTTATTTATTTACTTTTGTGAACTGACTTTAATTCGGCATTTATCGAGCATTTTTTGTGTGGTAAATACTGTATAAAGAAATAGTGAATTAACATTTTCAGCATCGCATGTGTCGCTTAGTAAAAACGTGTCAGGTCACCCAAATACTGCATGTGATATGCTTTAGTGAAAGGAGCTCACTGGCACATGAACTGTACATACAGGACTGTCCTAAAATAGGCCACAGGAGAGTCAGGTAAAGTGCTGCGCAATGTGCTTTTGTTTCATTATGTGAACCTTGGACTACATAGACTAAATGTATTTGCATGCAATTATCATTTAAACTCATTATTCTCATGAATAAAATATTTACATTTAAGTGATTTTAATAAAACAAAAAGAGAAATCTTCAACTACAGTATTTTGTCTCACGTGCAGGGGCGGACTGACAACTCATGGGGCCCCCGGGCAATAGGGGATCATGGGGCCCCTGTGTCCTTGCCCAAACTCAAAAAAGCCTATGAAAAAGGTACCAGGGGCATCTCATTGGGCCCCCTACTGACCCCGGGCCCTCGGGCAGTGCCCGAGTTTCCAAATGGTCAGTCCGCCCCTGCTCACGTGTCTATAGCTGTAAAAAAAAAAAATACCATTAAATCCATTTATATAAAAATAACTGTACATATTTCTTGTGCGTTAACATTTATGAACATTTTTCCAATTTGTTTTTATTTCTCAGTCCATACTGATATCCTCTGAGAATTGTTTAAAAACATCCATTTATGGCAGCGAGTAATATCTGCTGTAATTGGCACTGGGCTATTGATGGATTTTGACAGAATGCTTGTTGTCTGCACTAAGGGTTTGCAAATCTGTAAAACCCTCCTTTTATTAAGAGATAGGAAGTTCAGATTTGCTCCTTGTTAAGAGGTAGCTGCAGTGTCTGGTTTGGCAGATAGGGAATAAAACTCTAAATGGATCCAAACTGCAGACCTAGCTGTAGTGAGACCGCCAGGTAAATGGCTAAGTAAGAACCATCAGCAAATATTTCAATGCTTGTAAAAGATTAGCATTGCCAGCCAGCCTGCCTGACCCTTTAGTGCTTTTGCTACTTAGGTATGTTTTTAATAAACATTTACATCAGCATGATACAAGTGACCCTTGAGGTTTTTTAGCAATTTACATTTCTGGTAATCAAGGCACAGAGTAATGAAGTTGCAGTATGAGAGTCCTCATTTAAATAGCGTCACTTGGTTTGTGGAGTCCACTGTCGCTTTAGCTTGCCTTAATGATAAATCGTCCTCATTATATTGCCCTGCTCTTATGATTCAGGTTGTAATCAAAATGAGTCTCAAATTTTGCTTACAACAACATAATCTGAAATAAATTTGATCTTTAAAACAGAGCACACGGGGTTGTAGTGAACTTCTCGTCTTTTGGAGAAAAGCACTTAGACATATTTATACATTAACCGCCCATTACAGCAACCAGAGGCCTTTATTACAAGGTATGTTTTGCTTAGCTAAAACATTTCAGCATCCCTAACTGCTCCGCTAAGGTTAATGGGTTTTGAAAGCATGCCAAATGATCTGTTCAAGTAACATCTCCTACAGGATGTCAACAATAGTTTTCAAGTTCCTATCTGACACTAGTTTACTGTGTTTATACAGCACAAACAAGATAACACAAATGTAAGTGAATCAGCTGAAAAGTTTTTTCTGCTGTACATAGTATAGTAGTATATACAGTATTATTATTGTTATACAGGATTTATATAGTGCCAACAGTTTGCACAGCGCTTTACAAAATGAAGGTAGATATTACACTTACAATACAATTTGGTACAAGAGGAAACAGAGGGCCCTGTTCGTTAGAACTTACAATCTAGGAGGAAGGGTTGAGTGATACAAAAGGTAATAGCTGTGGGGGGATGAGCTGATGGAGGAAATAAATGGTGGTTTACTAGGTAGAAGCAGGATAGACTTCTTTAAAGAGAGAGGTTTTTAGGGATCGTTTAAATGTGGATAGATGAGGAGACAGCCGGACAGATTGGATAGGGCGTTCCATAGGATGGGAGAATCTCGGGAGAAGTCGTGGAGGCGAGCATGGGAGGAGGTGACATGGGTACTAGAGAGCAGAAGGTCTTGGGAGGATTGAAGAGAGCAGTTTGGTTGATATTTTGAGACCAGGTTGGTGATGTAGCTAGGGGCAGAGTTGTGGATGGCTTTGTAAGTTGTTGTTAGTATTTTGAATTTTATTCGTTGAGCGAGTGGAAGCCAGTGGAAGGATTGGCAGAGAGGGGTAGACACTGAACGGTTGGTAAGGTGGATGACCCTGGTGGCAATATTCATGATGGACTGGAGGGGGGATAGCCTATGTAAAGGTCAGCCAATGAGGAGGGAGTTGCAGTAGTCGAGGCAAGAGATTAACAGGGAGTGAATTAGGAGCTTTGTGGTATGATTGGTTAAAAAAGGGGTGTATTCTGGAGATGCTGTGGAGATTGAGGCAGCATGATTTGGATGGGGATTGGATGTGGGCCTGAAAGGATAGTTCAGAATCCAGGGTTACACCCTGGCATATACAGTATAAAATATATATATATATATATATATATATATATATATATGATATACACAGTATGTACAGTACATATTATAGTATAGAATTATACAATATGTACATACTAGTGATGGGCCAAACCCCCCTCCCCCCCTGTTCGAACATACGAACCTAACTCGAATGTGTACATTCAAAAATGCCCATTTGGAAGGCTTATATGCAATTTATTGGCCATAAAAGGTGTATGGGGACACCCTGAGGGACTTGAATCATTGAAAAAATACATTTCAAAAAGTACAATTTTTAAAGGGGCTGTCATTTTTCATAGCTTAAAGAACAAAGCTATGAAAAATTCCTTTAAATATCATGCCTGGGGTTTGCCTTAAACTACCTGCAAAGTTGCACATCTGTACAATGTATAGAACCTGCTGCAGCAGATTTGACATTTGAAAAAAACCAGAAGTTTTTATGAAAAAACAAAACAGCGTGGGTTTTCCCCCTCTAATCCATTCCAGACCCTTTAGGTCTGGTAGGAAGGTTAGGAGGGACCCCACAGTATAAAATGTAAAAACAAATTGTGTGGGGTTCCCTCTAAAAGCCATACCAGACCCTTTATTCCTGGTAGGACTTTTAAGGGGAACCACACTCCACACAAATAGGGGTATAAACCGAGGGGCCCGCTAAATTCATACCAGATCCAAGCACAGGTCTAGCAGTCCAGGGAAGGGGGGGAAAAGGTGCCCCCTCCTGCCTGCACCTTATCAGGCCATGTGGCCTCGGCATGGGGACAGTGTCCCCATGCCAATGCGGACAAGGGTTTCTTCCCCACAACCCTTGCCTGGTGGTTGTGGGGGTCTCCATGCAGGGGGGCTCAATAGCCACAGGGTACCCCTGTAAATAAGGGGGCACCCTGATGCTGCCCCCACTTGTGAATGAGTAACGGGTACTTGTACCCCTATCCATTCACTAAAGGGTTAAAATTGTGAAAAAATAAAGAGACCAGACTTATCAAAAACTGTTTTTTGTTTTTTTTATCAATAAAGAATTTTTAAGTCCTTTACAAATGTAAAAAAAGCCAAAGAAAAATGGTTTCAGCGAAGTAATCTATCGTCAATCACAGCATCCAGCGTTCTCACATAAAATCTCACATTTGTGAGTCAGACGTAAACAATCAGGTGGAGATAGCATTGACATCACTGCTGGCTCCAGCCAATTGCTTAAATCTGACCGGCAACTGGCAGAACTGTCATTAACAATTGGGCGAAGCTAGCAGTGACATCACAGTCACAGTTACGTCACCAAAAACTCATGACTTCCTCGGGGTATTCGTGACTTCCACGAGTTTTTGGTGATGTAACGCCTAGGTACGCCAATACGCAGCTTCCAGTGTGCGGTGACGCACTTCTGGCGTCGGTCGCCATCTTGGTATACCCAGGAAGTCCCACACACATGCAGTACACCCATACATCGGAGAGGAAGGTGGACTGCTTAACATGTGAGTGGCATTTATCTACATTTAATAAAGGAGTTCTTGGCTTACTAAATACTGCACTATAGAGGATCTCTTTTGGCTCACTGTGGTGGTGAGCTACTGTTCTACAGAAACTTCCTATTTGAGGGAACGGGAGCCTTATAGGACACCAACTACAGGAGGATTGGTACCAGCCCGCATTATAAAGGATCCAGGGTGATCCTGAGAGAAGGTTGGTGCCATTGTCGCATACAACCATTCCTGGGTCAAGCTGCCATGACGTCAACCACTTCTGAGCCTGCCCCTGCAGAGCTGACAGAATATTTGCCTCGGAGTAGCTCCTGTCCCCTAGACAGACCAGCTGAGGCACTGCATGGCATCTTTTAGCCTGACTGCTTGTGTAGACCCTTGACCGCTTACAGAGCATTGCTGGTTCAGAGGACAATTCAGCAGAAGAGGCCAAAGAGGAAGAAGAAGTGGAGGGGGTGGAGCAGACAGATGTGGCAGAATCACCACCAACTTTTTGGAGGCATGGTGGTGGAACAAGCTTCAGCACCAAACCCTGTCCTACATCCTTCCCAGCTGCTGGCAGAGTTACCCAGTGTGCCGTGAAGAAAATTTAACGTCCCTGACCATGCTTGCTGGACTATGTGTAAGCAGTAATGTGGAAAAAGAAAGGAGAACACAGGGTAAAGAGCTCCTAGGTTAAGCAGGTCCAAAAAGGACAAACAGTGGCTTAATTAATGAAAAATTACAAAACATTTATTGCAGTATAATACGTGGATAAATTACAATTATAGGACAGAACAATAAAAAAGAAGAAAACCTCACCGTCACCAAAAGAGACAGGTAGAGAAGGGAATGACGTGGTCGTCTGGAATGACGCCGTGCGCAAAATAGTCCCGACACCTGATTGGATAATGATAGGCCTGTGAGGTGGTTTGCATGCACTGAGAGAAAATTAAAGAAGACCATGAAAAACTATGAAAGAATTACTAAAGGACACATGACAAATGAAATATTTTTTAGCCATATCCCTTGTACCTAAAAAGCAGAAAATTAAAAAATAAATTGACATGATAATGAATGGGAACAGCAAAGAAAAATTATTGATCAATAAATATGTCCATAATGAAAAATGAATGAAAAAGATTTTCTCAACAGAGCCGTGAAGATGATAACAATGTGGGCCTGAATGGTATTCCTTGTCCAGATAAATGGATGGACCTAATCCTGAATGTATAACATAGAGTAAAAACCAGGCAGGGTATGCACCTTGATAGTAGAATCCAAACAGGGAATGCAATATGAATATAATATTCCACATGTAACAATAGTGGCAATGTAGATGATAAAATTTACACCATTTGGATTGCACACATTACCATTTTGGAGCAACCAGGCAATATCAAAACATACATGATGATAATAAATTCAGCAATCATTAAATCATTAGATGGAAGCACTGATCTCAATATCTTCACCTCTTATGCATGATAAAAGTGACCCTCCTACAGTCATATCATCAATAGATTAGGTTGACTATGACCTACTAATAGTCCAACAAATATGTTGATGTATATACGTATGGAGAAGCAATTTCAAAAGTGGATCCAGGATAAGATTGATCCTTCAGTACCCTGTAGGGATATGCAGGGATCCTCAACAATCCGCAGGGTTTGTCAGCAGTGTAGCCAAGGTAGGCATCCCCAGGTAGTTGATGTCAGTTCAAAGCACATTGTACTGTAGGCCAGGTTGTAGATGCAGCAATTAAGCAGAGTGCAGAGCGACTGGATAGTGGAGGCCTTCTCAGTGGAGGCTATTGAGAAGACTGGAGGTTTTATAGTAGGGGTAGAGATACCAGATAAGGAGCATGGAGAAGTCTGCACTTTTTTAGGATGTGGGTCTTTCAGGTGCTTTTGCCTGTAAGTCATAAGCGCCCTGCACCTGTGGAGCTCTGTCATGTGGTGCAATAGGGTGGCTGCCCTTACGAGGTGACCTCATAATCCCCTCCCTCTTAGTCACTGGAGCCAACTTAGCAGTGTGCTGTGGCTGGGGGAATTTCTTTTCCCTTATTGGCACCCCCTCTCTGAAGGCTCACGTCACTCTTTTCCTCAACTTGGGAACCAACATCAGAGCATTCAACATGCTGCACATCCTCCAGCAGCATGTAAGTGACACTATGATCAAATAATTTCGATGACTCCTCCATGCATGATGGTGGGGCTACGAAAGGAGCAGCTGTGGTGGACAAGGAGCCTGTGGAATAGGTTGCTTTGGCAGCTGTGGTGGAAGGCAAACTAGTATGAGCCTGTGTGACAGAGGATCTTCTGCATGTTGTGGCTTATTAACATGCCAGCACCGGAAAATATGGACAAGTGTGCCTTGCCTGCAGAAGATACACCATGTCCACGACCACCACTTTTCACTGTGGACACAGAGGTTGCTTGCCCTCTCTTAGCTGCCTGTGAGCATCTGCTTCTCTTTGTTAGCCTTTTGGATACGATGGGAATTTTTTAGGGAATTTTTATAACTTTTTATTTTTGAGTATGGGATAGGAATTTGGTGCTTGGGTGCGATACTTTTGACATACAATAGGGGGTACAGCAATTATGGATATTTTTTTAATTATTACTGCTGCTGTGGCAAAAAAAATTTAAATAAAATAAATGTAAAAAATTAAGAAAGCGAAAAAAAAAATGGTGACGCAGAAGGAAGAACACTTGCGACTCAGGAGAAACAGCAATTATGCGTTCAATATTGTTGCTGCTGCTGCTGCTGAGGCAACAAAAATAAATTACATGAAAAAAAAAATTCAGAAAGTAAAAAAAAGGAACACCTGTGACGCAGAAGGGGGAACCGCAATTATGTCCTATATAGTTGTAAAAAAATGTAAATGAAATTAAATTTAAAAATTAAAAATTAAATTTAAAAAAGCAAAAAAATAAAAAGGTAGCCACTGCTGACGCAGAAGAAGGAACACCTGCGATACAGAAGGGGGAACACTAAAGATGCAGCAACAGAACCTGATGCTGCAAAAAAAAAATTAACAAAGGAAAAAAAAATGCATACACTGCTCCACAACACTGCACTACACTACACTCACTAAACTGACTACACTGTCTACTATCACACCACTAACTTACCTCACCTAACTAACCCCACCAACACGCTACACAAGGCTGCTGTGTAAGAAGCCTTATATAGTGTGGAACTTAGCCTGTGAGCCATAATTGGTCAAAGTCACAGAGACTTTGGTCAATCATGGCTCTCACAGTGAATTTAACTGTGATTGGCCAAAGCACTGCACCTGACCTGCAGTGTATAATATAAAATGGGTACCGCCTATGCGGCACTTACTGAAAATATAAACAGTGTGTATTGTATGATAAAGGACTCCTCAATGCAGAAACGCAAGTCCCCACAACCGACCAGAACAGCAACCCTGCGGCAAATGTGGGGGCGCATCAAGCAAGCAAATGAGCAACCAAGAACACCCCACGGGAATCACGGGCAGTGTGCAGATAAATTAGATGGTAGATCAAGGGTGCAGGGCAACATTAGACATCATCATCATAGTTTTCATTTAATAAGGTAGGGTAATAAGGAACACCAAAGGCCTACTAGAGACCAAAATGTAAAAGAGAGTCAGTGGTGCCTTAAAAGAGGCAACCCATCTCTGCATCACATAATAAAGTTCGAAAAGAGATTACCTCCAAGTGTGAATCAACACATCCACTATATAGGCCTAAAAGACCTAGATAACCACTATCCGTGAACCAAGGGAACGGAATACCAGCAGCAGACTCAAGATTGATCACCTCCACTATTCAGTATACAAGCCAGATGGGCTGAAAAACAAGAAATATCCCAGATTTAGAGAGACTCCCCTTCCCGGCTCCCTCCCCAAATTATAAACATCATCATTACAAAATACTAAAAACGTTATTGTACATACCATGATGTAAAAGGAGAGGAGATCCATAAGCCTGGAGGAGCCAAAAAATGCCTTAGCACAGTATCAGGAGTCCCAGGGTTATACCCAACAGCCTATGCCTCTTATATGCACCCCGACCAGGCGCTCCATTGCCAGCTGGCGTGTGACATCATCCCGGCCTAGCCATGATGTCCACACATGCGTGGAGCCCCCGTACGTGCGCACAGCGCCATGCCAGAGAACCAGCAAGAGCGGTGCCATGACGCCCCACCGATATGGTATTACCCTGCAGGGTTTTGAGGAGTATTAAGAAGTGCTTAATGGATCTACATCTGCATGATACTTGGAGAACGCTGTTCCCAACAGTCAGAGAATACACTTTTCTCTCTCTCCCTCATAACACGTATTCCAGGATTGATTACTGGTTCCTATCACAATCAGACCTGCGCTACTTGAAAGTTACTACTAAAGCTAAGGTTCTTTCAGATCACCATTTGATCTCGATGACGTTGGTCTTTACATTGGCGTACAAAATTCTGGTTCCTTGACGCCTCGATTGACTTTACCCAGCTGCAAGCCTCATTACAGGAATATTTTAAGCTAATTATTCTAAGGAAACTGTGCCTATTACCCAATGGGAAGCACACAAGTGCGTTATCAGAGGAGAATTTCTGGCTCTAGCTGCAAAGCGGAAAAAAGACTCGCAACAATGGATTAAAGAGTTAGTCACACACATTCATGCTTTAGAATTGTTACATAAGGCTATACTTTCAGAGCTTACTAAACTTCAACAAGATTTGAGGGAGGAATTGGAAGTTTGTGTCAAGCATAAACTTACTTTAGGCCAGAAAAATTTTTATGCACACAGTAACAAGAACGTCCACCGTAAGACATATTAGCTCCAAAGCAGAGCATAATATCAGTAGAAATAAATTGCGATACTTTAGGCACAGTTTATGAAGCCACTAAAGATGTAGCTGGGCAATTTCAAGTATATTACAAGCAACTCTATAACATTCCAAGTGGGGCTCCTCCAGGCCTTATCTCAGAACAAAGAAAACAGAGAATTCAGTATTTTCTTAGACAATTTGCTTCGCCATCTCTTTCTTCGGCGGATGCACAAAAACTGGAGGTCCTCCCAAATGAAGAAAAATTCCATCTTGCTTTAAAACAAATGAAACCAGGCAAAAGCCCAGAGCCTGAAGGTCTTACAACCCAATATTATAAGAGTTTCTAGCCCAACATTTTGTAAAGCCCTTTAATTCACTTACAAAACACAACCCTCCCTCGAGCCTACTAACAGCATACACCACTGTATTGCTGAAACTGGGGAAAGATTCTTGTCTTATTTCTAATAACATAACAATCTCACTTTTGAAATGAAAATTATATGGATCTCTCATGCCCAGGTAGGCGATGTGACAACTCTTTGGAGGCCATTAAAATTCAAGCATGGATCACACAAAAGAAATATAAAGGCCTTCTCCTATCCATGGATGCACCGCATTGCATGGGACTACATGTCAGAAGTTGTGAAGGCAGTAGGCTTGAGATCGGATATGTATAACAAAATAATGGCTTTATTTGCTGATCCTTCAGCTAAAGTTAAGGTAAATGGTTCCCTTTCCAATTATTATTTTAACATTCACAATTCACCTTTAATTTTTATCCTTGAAACCTTTTCTTAGACGTCTGCAGGCAGACCCTAATATTAAGGGCTTTCAGATAGCAAAAAAAGAATATAAATATGCAGCTTATGCATAGAACATTATTTTGTTTTAATGGGAACCACATACTATGCTTTCAAATGTTTTGAGTGCTTTTGAGGATTTTTCCTCTATCTCCAATTTTAAAAACTTCTCCAAATCACATGCTTTAGGTACAGTATTTACTTACCTGTAGAGGAAATTTCTTCTTACAAACAAAACTTCCCATTTGAGTGGAAATCCATTGGCACTGCTTACCTGGGAATTATTCTACCAGAGAACCTAGATGATTTATATGTGAAAAATTATGCCCCTCTTTTGAAATGAATCTCTCAAAACTAACAAAAATGGCAATCCCAACCTTTGTCTTTGTCAGGGCTGCAGTAATTAAAATGAACATTTTACCTCATTTATTATATGTGATGCAAACAATTTCCATCTCTTTACCTAAAATGTTTTTCATCTTCTAAAAATATTTAGCAAATTTGTTTGGCATCTGAAAGCCCCTCGTATAGCCCTGGACTATCTCTCACTTCCTAAGTCCAAAGAGGGGAGAGGCCTGCCGGATATCTGCAAATATTCCTGGACCATTAAATTGTCCAGGATAGTCGATCTAGTCTGTTCACACGCAATATAAAGACTGGACTGGTTTGGAGCAGGCCTTCCCTCATATACCTCTAGCAAACCTCTCTTGGGTACAACCAAGTCATTGGAAATCTATCTCTAGAGAACATCCATTCATCAAATCTACATTGCATTGTTACCATGCGGCTGTTTCAAGGTACAAAATGTCATCCAACCCAGGGCCTTTAACCCCTAATTATTGGAACCCTGAATTCCTCCTGGTATAACGAGCTGTCACGGACCGACTTGCTGTAGCCTCTAGTGACCCACAGGCCGGAATTCCCCAGGGCGCGGAGTCTAAGCCTCAGTCTGCTGTTTCACCAGGGCCCCTGATGGTGGGGATGGACTTGAAGCAGCCTGAGACCAGGTCGCGACTCCCGAGTACAACCAGCTGTGGTAGAGGTGGTTTTGCCAGTGGTAGGTAGCAGGTGAGAGCCAGATGTGAAGATATAGTGTGTAGCGTCGTCAGACAGGCCAGGTTGGTAATAGCGGAGGCAGACGGTACAGATCGGCAGGAAAAAGGATAAATGGGTCACAGGCCAGGTTCAGCAACAGGAGGTCAGGTAAACAGGAGAAGGCAGAAGAATGGTCAGGCAAGCCAGGGATCAGGGCAGGAGAGGGTCACGATAATCCGGGTCAGGCAGGTTCGACAACAAGGCAATCTCAGAACTAGGAACAGGAACACAGGAATAAGACCATACGGCACTTGAGCATTGCAAGAGCCGGCTTTAAATAGAGTGGCCTGCGCTGTCATTGGTGACAAGCGCGCGCCCGTGTGCGTGAGTGCGCATGCGGGGCCGCAACTGCCGCCGCGGGTGCCCAGGTCCTAGCGCCCGTGTGTTAGTGCGTTTTGGCAATCTGCGCATGCGTAGACCTATGCACCACAGCGGTCCCTGACACAAGCTAATTTCTTTTATCTATATGGCCTACTTCTTCTCTCCTAACACACCACCTCTTTTACAAAGATATTTTTATGGACAGGACAGCTGTGATAGCCTGTTACAAAGAGACTCCAATACCATTCTGGTTATAATATATACACATACATATATGGAATATGCAGTAAATCAGGAATAATTGACATACATGCAAAGCAAATGAAAAACATCCACCAACCCTTCTCTAAGCAGTTAACTATGGGTCGGTGATTGAGGACACCTTAATGGTGTTCATATATATTTTTGAATACTTCACCCACGTTTTCCATATGGGCCAACTACCCCATGAATATTCACCACTGTATAATATTGCCTTTTATTGCAAATTTTTCATGATGGTTGGTACTGACCACATACTGTATGTTCTTTTACTTATGCTTTTCTATTGACACTGTTCAGGTTAAATGATTGCCCTGTCTCTGTGAGCCACTTGTTAAGTTAAAAAAAAAATTTTAAAAAGAAAAACGTCCACCAAAGTCTTATATCAAGGGAGAGAAGATGCACAGCACATCTGCAACCATACAAAGGAGACAGCAGGGAGCCTGAAGGCTTCTAGACCGCAAGATGTACTGAACATTATCACACATGGCACAGAATATGCTTTAGCACTCAGCTAATCATTACTCACAGTATGGCTCCTACTCTGTGCTTAATGTATCTGAACATATACAGTGCGTATAATACTGCTTTAGGAGCCAGAATGCTTTGGAAGTAATGTGAGCAATTAACAACACAATTAGTCATGTGTTTGATTCTATTTTTGAGTTTAGGTTTCTCTTATATGTGCAATTAGTTGACTCAATGAGAGGTATTATTCTTTATGCATGGTAGTTCAGCCCTGCACATGATTGATACTCGTAGTCTTTGTTCATTTAGGCCAGGACTTCTGTATCATTTGTCCAATTACACTGCATGCTTACTTCAGCTGTATGCTCTCTTACAATACAATGAAACAAATAAGGGAAAACAATGTATATAAGAGAATGTGGGCATCACTGGTTAACTACAGATGTGGACTGTAAAAGGCCTGAACATTTCCATATTGTCTGGTTGGAGGCTGATTAATGTCAATTTCCTTCATGAACTCACATAGTTTTTACAGTATGTTGTGCCTGAAAAAGCCATTTCATCAATTTTCTGCTACACCCTACAATTCATTACCCCGTTTGTTCCAAATGAATGTCAAATTATGCCATTTACAGTACATATGTGTAACCAATATAAGAGGACAATTCCATAAGTAGATATAATAAAATCCGCCCACACAGTCTCATCATGTATTCACAGAGATCTGTGAATGAACTGACAACAAGTCTCATCTGCCACTGCTGCAGGCAAACGTATACTTTTCAACTGAATACAAGTACGGTGATCACCAAACTTGTAGTCCACTGACACTTCTAGCTCTCCAACTGAAAGCCCATGCCTTGGTACAGACATAGAGCTGGAAGAATAATCTGCAGGAGCCTGTGCATTGTACCCGTAATCCACTGATTGCAGGTGCAATCCTTTGCAGGCTCCTATAACAAAGAATATTAAATGCACATTTTGTTCTTACCAATGACATGTACCAATGGCAAAAAAAATAATGTACAGCATCGAAAAGGACATCTTTATGGGTCTTCAAGGGTTACATTGAAGACACACACATTTTATAAACTACAGGTATATCTAGTTGCTTGGCTAGGAATGGGGAGTGTGAGAAATACTGGCTGCAGCTGATCTCTGTGGCTGCTGTCCTGCATTGTTAAACTGGTTAAATGTTATATCAGCAAGAGGAGGGTGCTGCTGAGCAGGAAGAGTTCAATAGACTGAGTCAGGCATCACTGCACTGTGGGAAGTGTAGTCCAGAGGAGACTGTACTGTAACCAAACAGGAAGAGAGGTATCTGACACACTGAGAAGAACCAGTGCAAGTTAATATTTAAGCTTTTGGCACATGAAGAAATTCATTAAAATCCAGTGATGCCCAGATACTTGACTCAATGGCAGCCGCTGTTAGGAGAGCTAGAAGGGACTTTGCATGCACATAAGAACAAGGAAAAAATAGCAGTGCCTTCTGAGTGTACCATACGACCAATGACTTTATTAAACAAAGAATTGACAGTTCACTGCTCGTGGATACTGATAGTGGCCCTTGGCCATGCTGGTAGCTCCCAACACTTCCTGGTAGGTCCGGGACTGCTAAGGCTAATGGTAGTTGTAGTTCTCTCATTCACAGTACTCTGTGAATAAATGATGCTGCCAGGCAGACGGAAATTTTTTTTAAATTGTGACTGCAAGTTTGGGGAGAATCAATATATGCACACCCCTGCTCTATGGGAAAGGACAAAAATCACAATAATGCTAGCTGCCTACACCTAGATTATCAACCCACAGAGGCTGCAATCAACAATATAATTAGCTTGGTGTGGCGCTCAGTACAAATTAAACATTAGAGCAAACCATATAATATACTATTTATAAGTGTAAATAACTTTAAACCATCTAATGCTTTATTCCTATATATAACACTTACCCATTTATAAAGTTCTAAACTATTACTTATAAATGTGCATGGCATGCATGTGTAACTGAGTCCTACACAAAAGTGCAAATTCATACAAATAAATGACTTTGCTTTAAAAAACATTCATCGTGTACAGGTAAATACATCATATATAACCAAGTGTCTCCATCTGGAAGTGCAAATGATGCAACAAGCCCCACCCCTGTTGCGGGGGCTTGTTGCGTCATTTCCGCTCCTGAACTTCCAGTGTATGGAACACAAATAGTGACAGATTTTAAAAATGTGATTATGGAGAAGTGTTATATATAAGAGTAAAACATTAGGTGGCTTGAAGTTATTTGCACTTTTAAATAGTATATAATATGGTTTTCTCTAATGTTTACTTATATAAGTGTGGAGAGAAGATCACTGTCACTAAAGGCGGTGGATCGGGGAACAGCCTAAAATATGGATGGAACATCTAACATGTTCCCAAAAGTCAACTTATACTTTAAATACACTGCCATGGACATGAAGTCCTTGGGCCATCAGAGTTCATATAGATAATTATCAGGTTCAATTGGTGCTCACACTTTCAGTCCTCCCCTTTACCATGCTTCACTTTCATGTAATATTTGCATATCACCTTCTTTGACTCTAGAAATACTAAGGCCCAAACACAAATCATAGAAATGCTCTGATGTCTGTTAAATTCCACTGATCACATAAATTGTGTTATGTGTGCAAGCTTTTTCTGATCAGTGGCTAAGGAGCTATGAAAGCTAGCAACTGTACAGCTAGTAACAGATGTGGTTATATTAAATGAAGCTGAATACAACTTGTTAGCAGATATTTAAGCAGAAATCCCTGCAATCGCACTCTTCTGATTTGTTTGTGTGTGTGTGTGTGTGTGTGTGTGTGTTTGCGTGTGTGTGTGTGTGTGTTGGAAGCAAGGGCATTAAGGAGAAAATGGTTTCCTGTTGTGCCTTTGTGTTTATGTTTTTTAATGGATATATTCTGACAATGAGAAAAAAGCTACATTGATATTATCAAGCACAATGTCAAGAAAAAGAGAATTGCCAAGCTGGACCAGACAACAGCTGCTACATGACTGTATGGTTGGCATTTTCACTGAGATCATACAGAAACCCTCTGGCAAGCAACCCACACATACCAAGTGATCTGGGCCGGTCATTTCTACCATTGTACAAATGCTATACTTTGTATTTTTTGCGGTCATATTGGTTCACAGACCTGATCCATCATATGCCCATGTTCTCTGCTGCCATGGCCGAGAACAGATATGAGACGATATTGTGCTTCATGCATTTCAGTGATAACACACTCTATTGTCCTCAGGGTGCCCCTGAATATAGACACATTGGATAGACATATTTTAACCCCATTGATTTCCATTTTTTAACCCTTTGATCACCCCGTCAACAAGCCAATGGCATTAGTACAGTGTCAGAGTATAATATTTATCACTGCCACTAGCGACATCAGATAGCATCAGAATCAGTTGGTGCCCCTCCCAGCCAGGGTCAGCTAGCGTTAGATTACCTTCACACTATCACACTCACGTTATAGGTTGCTGATCACACCATTGCTAGTATAGTGTTTGTACAGATCAATATATTGATCACGAACAGAACTATACTAGTCCCCCCTTAGTATTAGTGTCTCCAAAAATGCAGTGTTAGCAGGGTTAGCCCCGTAAACTGCCAGCACTTGCGTTTAGTCCCTTCACCCCCAACCCCAACAAGAAATGCAGTGTCAGTTAAATTTCTAATCACTGTCACTTGTGATACATTCCACACAAAACCACAGCGTTAGCAGGATCAGATCTGACCTCTGCTAGCACTAGCAGGTGAATTTTATTGGTAGTTGCTCAAGCAGTCCCTGACAGCCATGTGCTCTTTTTCCCATGAGTTACACTGGGTACATGTAAATTTACTGCCCAAAATGTCCCAAAAGAGGTACACTAGTGAAGAGGCCTGCAGGATTCTGAACATGTCAGATGAGTGTGAAGGGGAAGTCTCTCTGACAGAATCCGCCTCAGAATACAAACCTGTAGAAAGCAGTGACACCCTGACAGGTAGCTTGGGAGATGGAGAAGTCCCTGTTAAGATCATTCATACCTGACCCCATGTGAAGTGCTGTAGTGCTAGGAACACATGACTTGTCTCATATGCAGCAGGGAACCAGTATTACTGCAGCACTACCTTTTGGTGAACTGGCAAGCACTAGGGACCTAGTACATCCTGGCATTTTACATACCAGCACTGCAGCATCACTTGGTGACATGGTGAGTCCCATGAGTGCAGTACAAGCTGGTGTGGTGGCTAGCAAAAGTAACATCATGCAGAAGACACCAAGAATTCAAACACAGGCCCATGGAGCTCATAGTGTCCTTCCAGACGTGCTTGCAAATTCTGATTGGCAGCCCAAAGATTCTGCAACAACCGTGCTTCCCCCATTCACTGCACAACCCAGAATTCAGGTGGAAACAGCAAATTTACCTACTCCCTTTGATTTTTTTTAGCTGTTTTTCACAGATTTGTATAATTTGATTGTGGGCCAAGGCAATATATACGGACAACAATATATCGCCACCAACCCAAATTCAGCTCCTGCCAGATCATTTGCATGGAAATTCATTGCAGTTTCTGAATTTAAAACTTATGTTGGCCTAACCCTTAACATAGGCATTACAAAAAATATTTCTTGTGGTCATATTGGTTAACAGACCTGATTCATCATATGCCCATGTTCTCTGCTGCCATGGCCGAGAACAGATATGAGACGATATGGCGCTTCATGCATTTCAGTGATAACACACTCTATTGTCCTTGGGGTGCCCCTGAATATCACCGGCTCTACATAATTCAGCCCCTCATAAACCACTTCACTGAGAAATTTGCAGATGTGTATACACCATAGCAAAACATTTATGTGGATGAGTCCCTCATTCATTTTACTGGCCACCTTGCATTCAAACAGTAACTCCCCAGCAAGCGTGCCAGATCTGGGGTCAAACTGTATAATGCCTGTGAGAGGGCCACATGCTATATATGTAATTTTAGGGTTTATGAGGGAAAAGACAGTGAAGTAGAGCCCCCCCAAATGCCCATACTACACAGGGAGCAGTGGCAAGATAGTATGGGACTTAGTGTTGTCTTTGTTCCGCAATGAGTACCACTTACATGTGGACAACTTCTATACAAGCGTTCCACTATTATACAATCTTGAAATTAGCTCATGTGGCACCGTGCAACCTAATTGCCAGGGCTTTCCCCAACAACTTGTAAACACCTGATTTAGAAAAGGGGAGAAAGTCTGCTTGAGAAATGATGAATTGCTTGCAATGATCCATGATGAGTCAAATTTACATGACAACATTATCTGGCATTGTTGAGAAATCCCTCTGTGTCCACAACTATAACCTTAACATTGGAGAGGTGGACTTCAATGACCAAATGATGGATCCGTACCCAGTTTCCTGAAAAGATCGACACTGGTACAAAAAGGTGTGTATTTATTTCAATTGGCTATATATAACACTTTCGTAATTTGCAAAGCAAGTGGATGAAGTGGATACTTCAGGATCCAGGAAGAGATCATCATGACCCTTTTGTATCCAGAAGGTGCTGTAACCCAATCACCAAATTCAGATGCAGTAAGCATCTGCATGAGAGGCATTTTCTTGATGTCCTCTTTGGCACCCCAACCCAAAGGTGTAGCAGACATGGAATAAGAAGCAACACTCGCTTTTTTTGTCCCTCCTGTCTTGACCAACCTGGTCTCTGCATCAAGGACTGCTTCTGTTGCTACCACACAATAGTGAAGTATTAGTATAGGGTACAGCATGGCACAGTTTAGGACACATTTTCACAATTCTCACACAAGGGTCTTGACAAATGTTACATAGTCAGGAAACTGTCAATCGCATTTTGAGAGACCCTAAAATCAGAGGCTGTTAATCTAAGGTACAAAAAAAGGTGTAATTTTATTGAGTTAATGTTCTATTGTTACTGTGTTTTATTGTTAACCATTGTTGTTTTCTTTGCAGGAAGATCATTCAGTTGCCTATCTGTTTATTCTGACAGCAACAGGGTGTTACTCTCACGATATGCATGTAGCACTGCTGGAGGAGATTTCTCATCCGCAGTTTGACAAACAACATATATGCCCAAGCATGGGGGCCTGGGGTGGTCAGTGGGTGGGTCGCTCCTATGAGTCAGCATATATATTTTTCAGGTTTTTTGGCACAGATTTAATAACAAAGTTGTTAATGATCCAGTGGGTGGGTGGATCACATCACTCCTATGCTTCGGCATATATTTTTTCACTTTTATTGGCATAGATTTCTTCATCCACATCAATCAATATGAATGGAGGAATCTTTTAGGTTCTTATACATGTATGTCCAAGATTAGAAGTGGGTGGATGCAGGGCAGTATATTTTAATGGTGGGAATACCACACACCTTTTCTGGCAGAGATTTCTTCATCCACATCAATCGATTGTGAATGAAAAAATCTGTTAGGTTCTCTTTTTTTGTTCAGCTCACAGGCTGCATGAAAAAAAAGAACATTTTATATATGCTGAACAAGGACCAGCAACATACTGATACATCGCTGGACTTTGTGTGGTTATACCAGGATGATTCCTGCAGCTGCATCATCCTGGTATAGTTTTTCCATCCGGCATCAGCTTTCCTGTAAAAGCAATCCTAGCAGCTAATTAGCCATTGGATTGGATTCTCAGGCTCTCCCATCCCATCAGGGAACCTGGGTATGCAACTGGTGGTTCTGCCTATTGACCATATAGCTTATCAGAGACCGGAATGACTCCAATCATCTCTATGGTCTAAGAAACTATATCCTGCACAATTCAAAAGTTCATTTATTTCAATAATGTAACTTAAAAGGTGAAACTAATATATGTGATAGACTCATTACATGCAAAGCAAGATAGTTCAAGACGTGATTTGTCATAATTGTGATGATTATGGCTTACAGCTCATGAAAACCCCAAATCCACAATCGCAGAAAATTAGAATATTACATGCAATCAATAAAACAAGGATTGTACATAGAACAATATCGGACCTCTGAAAAGTATAAGCATGCATATGTACTCAGTACTTGGTTTGGGCCCCTTTTGCAACAATTACTGCCTCAATGCGGTGAGGCATGGAAGCTATCAGCCTGTGGCACTGCTGAGGTGTTATGGAAGACCAGGATGCTTCAATAACGGCCTTCAGCTCTTCTGCATTGTTCGGTCTCATGTCTCTCATATTTCTCTCGGCAATGCCCCATAGATTCTCTATGGGGTTAAGGTCAGGCGAGTTTGCTGGCCAATCAAGCACAGTAATCCCACGGTCATTGAACCAGGTTTTGGTGCTTTTGGCAGTGTGGGCAGGTGCCAAGTCCTGCTGGAATATGAAGTCAGCATCCCCATAAAGCTCGTCTGCGGAAGGAAGCATGAAGTGCTCCAAAATCTCCTGGTAGACGGCTGCGCTGACCCTGGACTTAATGAAGCACAGTGGACCAACACCAGCAGGTGACATGGCTCCCCAAATCAACACAGACTATAGAAACTTCACACTGGACTTCAAGCATTTTGGAGTGTGTGCCTCTCCATTCTTCCTCCATACTCTGGGTCCTTGGTTTACAAATGAGAGGCAAAAGTTGCTCTCATCAGAAAAGAGGACTTTGGACCACTGAGCAATAGACCAGGTCTGTTTTTCTTTAGCCCAGGTAAGACGCTTCTGACATTGTTTGTTGTTCGGGAGCATCTTGACAAGAGGAATACGACAGTTGAAGCCCATGTCCAGGATCCGTCTGTGTGTTTTGGCTCTTGATGCACTGACGCCAACCTCAGTCCACTCCTTCTGAAAGCCCCCAACACTTTTGAATGACCTTTTCCTGACAATCCTCTCCAGGCTGTGGTCATCCCTGCTGCTTGTGCACCTTTTTCTTTCACACTTTTCCCTTCCACTTTCTATTAATGTGCTTTAATACAGCACTTTGGGAACATCCAACTTCTTTTGCAATTACCTTTTGAGGCTTTCTCTCCTTATGGAGGGTGTCAATGATGGTTTTCTGCATAACTGTCAGGTCAGCAGTCTTTCCCATGATTGTGATTCCTACTGAACCAGACTGAGAGACCATTTAAAGGCTCAGGAACCCTTTGCAGGTGTTATGGATTAATTAGCTGATTAGAGTGGGACACTTTGAGCCTAGAATATTGCACCTTTTTACAATATTCAAATTTTCTGAGATTGTGTATTTGTGGTTTTCATGAGCTGTAAGCCATAATCATCACAATTATGACAAATCACGGCTTGAACTATCTTGCTTTGCATGTAATGAGTCTATCTCATATATTAGTTTCACCTTTTAAGTTGCGTTACTGAAAAAAATGAACTTTTGCACGATATTCTAATTTTTCGAGTTTCACCTGTATTGTCTGTGTGTCTGTGCATTAAAATTTAAAAACATGTATTTTTCCAATAAGTTGGCTTTTGAAAAATCGCTGCAGAAATACTGTGTGACATAAATAATTGCAACACCTGCCATTTTATTCTCTAGGGCCTCTGTTAAAAAAAGGGTCAGAAATTGTTTAATCTTCAAGTGGTTAGAAGAGTGGGTGATGTGTGGCATAAGCTTCTAATGTTAGGCATAAAATGCCAGGACAGTTCGAACACCACCCCAAATTACCCCTTTTTGGAAAGTACACCCCAAGGTATTTGATGAGAGACACATTGAGCATATAGAAGATTTTATTTTTTGGCCACAAGTTTTTAGAAAATTACCATTTGTTTATACAAAGTTGTCACTTTAATGATAGATTACTCACACATTCCATGGGTATATGTGGAATTACACCCCAAAACAAATTCTGCTATGTCTCCTGAGTATGGGGATACCACATGTGAGAGACTTGTTGATAGTCTAGCTACGTACAGAACCCCAAAATCCAATAAGCACCTTCAGGTTTTAAAGTGCGTTAATTTGTCAGTACATTTCCTGACTACTCACAGTTTTGGAGGCCCTGAAATAACCCCTTTTTGGAAAGTAGACACTCAAAGGTATTTGCTTAGAGGTATAGTGAGTATTTTGCAAATCTCATTTGTTGCCACAAGTTTATTGGAAAATAAAGAAAGAAAACGAAAATTAATTTTTTCTTTCCTTTTTGTTAAATTTTCAAAGCCTTGTGAGAAAAAATATCTGCAAAATACTCACCATGCCTCTTATTAAGTTTCTTGGAGTGTCTACTTTCCAAAATGAGGTCATGGGGGGGGTTGTACTATACCGGCATTTCAGGGCCTTCAAAACTATGATAGGTATCGAGGAAGTCACATGAAGAAATATGCCCATTTAAATCCTGAAGGTGTTCATTGGATTTTGGGGGCCTGCATGTGGCTAGACTACCAAAAAGTCTCTCAGATGTGGTATCCCCATAGTCAGGAGAAGTATCAAAATGTTTTGGGATGTTAGTCCACATATACCCATGGCGTGTGTGAGCAATGTGTCATTTAAGTGACAACTTTAAAAATTTGCAGCAAAAAATAAAATCTTCCATGGACTCAATATGCCTCAGGGTGTATATTTTTGAAAATGAGTCATTTAGGGGGGGCTATCCTTTCACTTCAGGTCCTCTGAGATAGGTGCTGAGGAAGTGAAATTAGGAAAATACGCCCTTTGAAAGCCTGACGGTGGACATTGCTTTATGGGCCCCATACGCGGCTAGGCTCCCAAAAAGTCTCACACATGAGAAATATAATGTATTTTAGGGTGTAATTCCACATATATCCATGGCATATGTGAGCACCGAGCAATATATTATTTAAGTGATAACTTTGTGTAAAAAATGTTTTTTGTCATTTTCCAGACATTTGTGGCAAAAAAATAAATATACACATATTGGGATTTTTTTAACCAAAGAGATAAAGCATAATACATTTTGGCCTAAATTTGAGTTTATTGGATATTTTTTATAACAGAAAATATTGTTTTGTTTTTCAAAAACCACCAAAAGAAAGCTCTATTTGTGTGGAAAAAAATAACATAAATTTTGTTTGGGTAGTGTTGCAATTACCAGTTGAAATAGAGCAGTGACAAACAGCAAAAAATTGCCTGGTCAGGAAGGGGGGAAAACCTTCTGGGGCTAAGGTGGTTAAATTTGCAGGAAGGACAAGGACACTGAGATTCTGTTAAGATTAAAAGGTATTTTCTGCACTTGCTGAAAATACTCTTAGCCAGGAAGGTGAAAACTAAGACCACATTTAAATATGTTACATTTTTTGTTTGGGTTTTAGGTACACTATTTTAGCTAAAATGTATTTGATGTCCCACACAATGTTTTCTATTTACAGTCATGTACTTCCACATGATATGACTTGAGGCTAATATGTGCTTGGAATTTTATCTAAATAGACTTTCTCTCAGTGAAAATGCTGCTTTCCTCCCTCACACTCCAGTGCCATATGCTGGCATACTGTAGCTGAATAGCAGCCATACACCCAGAGCCGTGGATAAGGGGATACCACTAGTACTCCTGTATGGAGCCCAGGCCAGCAGGGGGGCCCAGGCAGTGGAATGAATCAGATGTGGGCAGGGATGGTAACCGACATGGTGGGGGGCAATTACTGGAACTGATCCCCTGTATGGCTCTCTCTGCAGCAGCTGAAAGCTGGCTTCTCCTCCTCTCTCTTCCATTGGCTTTCAGCTGCTGCAGAGAGAGCCAAACAGGGGATCGGTTCCAGTAATTGCACCCCACATCCCCGCCACATCCATCCCCTTCTCTGTGCATGATGCAATTCCATCTTCTGTCCAGGTCCTCCCTGTGTGCCCCACCCTCGCAGTGCCCCTCCGGTTTCCCTCCTCTTTTCATCGGCAGCTTCAAGCGCACAGATGACCCTTCCTCTCCTGAATGAACAAAATTATTGATTGGTAACAATCACTCGCTGTGTTCATTCATACCTGAAGCATAGATAATTGTTTTTTTTGGGGGGGGCCCCCGTGGTTTCTAACAGCTGCCCTACATACACCTCACCATAAGAGTCCTGACACAGAGGAAGAGAAGAGGTGCATCAGAACAGTTGATTACTGAGTGCACTGGGTCTAACTCTGGTGCCAGTGGAATTCCCAGTCAAATTGAAACACTCTGGACAACTGCTAAAACAGATAAGTGGAGGTAAGCTGATGAAAATGGAGGCTGTTAGTACACTATGACTGCATATCAATTTCTGTGGCTTCAACTTTGCTTCAGTAAATGTAATGATACGCATTTGTGGTGTCTGCTCCTGCATAGGACTTTTGTTTAAGGTTTCAATTTTGGTAAAATATAGGTTTAAAAGCTAAATAAATTGTGTGCTTCTAATAGCAGCATATCCCTAATGTGTGCAGTATACATTAAACATGTGGGATTTGGTTAGTTTAGATTTTTGTCTTAGTTTCATTTTCGGAGATTCAGATGCATCCGATTTTCCGAATGGACATAGTCAAGATTAGCAATGAATATGAAAAAAGTTATAACATAAAAATAAATGCATTTGATAATGAACCAAATTTGTAAATACAGTTGTGTCCAAAATTATTCAACCCCCACTGAAATTGAGTGTTTTGGCCAGTTTGACATTGCTTTTGATCATTCAGTCATCTTGCTTACATTTACATTAAAGAGGCACTTGTAGGTCAGACAAATATAACATAACAGTTATAATGAAATAACCACAAATGTCTTTTCTGTGCTCACAGCATTATCAGTTTTATTCAACCCCCAAGTGACATTCAATCTTAGTACTTAGTACAGCATCCTTTTACAGTTATAACAGCTTTTAAACGTGAAGCATAGCTTGACACAAGTGTCTTGCAGCGATCTACGGGTATCTTCGCCCATTCTTCATGGGCAAAGGCCTCCAGTTCAGTCACATTCTTAGGCTTGCGCACTGCAACTGCTTTCTTTAAGTCCCACCAGAGGTTCTCAATCGGATTTAAGTCTGGTGACTGCGATGGCCACTCCAAAATGTTCCAGCCTTTCCTCTGCAACCATGCTCTAGTGGACTTGGAGGTATGCTTGGGATCATTGTCCTGTTGAAAGGTCCAACGTCTCCCAAGCCTCAGGTGTGTGACGGACTGCATCACGTTTCCATCCAATATCTCCTGGTACTGAAGAGAATTCATGGTACCTTGCACACGCTGAAGCTTCCCTGTACCTGCAGAAGCAAAACAGCCCCAAAGCATGATTGACCCTCCACCATGCTTCACAGTAGGCAAGGTGTTCTTTTCATCATAGGCCTTGTTCTTCCTCCTCCAAACATAGCGTTGATCCATGGGCCCAAACAGTTCTAATTTTGTTTCATCAGTCCACAGAACACTATCCCACAACTTTTGTGGTTTGTCCACATGGCTTTTGGCATACTGCAGTCGACTCTTCTTATTCTTTGGAGACAGCAAGGGGGTACGCCTGGGAGTTCTGGCACGGAGGCCTTCATTACGCAGTGTGCGTCTTATTGTCTGGGCTGAAACTTCTGTACCCACATCTGACAAATCTTTTCTCAGTTCCTCAGCAGTCACACGGGGACTTCTCTCCACTCTACGCTTCAGGTAGCGCACAGCAGTCGAAGTCAGCATCTTCTTTCTGCCACGACCAGGTAGCGTTTCAACAGTGCCCTTTGCCTTGAATTTGCGAATGATGCTTCCTAAGGTGTCTCTTGGTATGTTTAACATCTTTGCAATCTTCTTATAGCCATTGCCCTTCCTGTGAAGAGAAATCACCTCTTCTCTTGTCTTCCTGGACCATTCTCTTGCCTTCACCATGTTTGTAACCACACCAGTAAATGTCTAGAAGGAGCTGAGTATCACAGTCATTTTAAAGCTGCCTAATTGGTGCTTATTATGCTTGATTGCTGCTCGGTGACATCCACAGGTGTTTTCAATACCTGATGGAAAGCACCTGTATGAACCTCTGTTCTTCAGAGTGGTAGTCTTTAAGGGGTTGAATAATTGTGGCAATGAAGAAACCACATAAGAACCATTTACTACTGTATTACATAAACAATTGATGTCATTTTAGTTGCATTTGGGTAGTTACAACGTCCTTGTAGGATTTGATTCTGAATACAATTCCAAATGTACACTATAGTCCCTAAACCCCTTTACAGCATTGGGGGTTGAATAATTTTGGACACAACTGTAGTTGTGGTTGTTAAGGAGTGGGCAGCCACATCCTTACCAACCATGTGTAAGGGAATTCCTGTGAGAAGGCTGGCTAATAGAAATGCGCATGTGTGCTGCAATCTCCACAAAATGGAGACCAGGTGTGCGCATGTGCACAGGAATGCTCATTTGCGCTCAGGCACATGCACACGCACAGTGTATGTTGATGCTAGATGGTCTATTTAAAGCAGGGGTCGCCAAACTTTTCAAACAAAGGGTCGGTTTATGGTCCTTCAGATTTTAAGAGGGTGTGTGTGTGCCCATTAGGGGTAGAAAATGTTTTGGGCCCAGCATCAGTGAGAATAAACATGGCCTCAGGGATAGTGGTCAGTAGGAGGAAGAGTAATGCCCCATCATTGGTATTAATGGGAGGAATAGTACCACATAAGTGTTATCAGTGGAAGAAATAGTGCCCCATTGTTGGTGTCAGTGGGAGGAATACTGCTTCATATTATTGGGAGGAATAGTGCCCCAAGGGCCGGATAAAGGCTAACAAAGGATGCTTCTGACTGTGCTTAGCACTGGCTGGTCTTCAGTTGTTTCCCCTGTGTCCTGCTGTATTCTTGTATAATTCCCTTGTTGGTGACAGGGCTTTTTACTGACCTGACTTGTTGCTCTGTTCCTGAAAGGCTTTGCTTATGATTTGGTACTTTGCTGCCTGCTTGTTGATGACCCTGGCTATTCCTGTGACTTCGCTCCTGTCTCAGATTCCAGCTTCCTGTCCTGTTCTGGTGCCCATCTGGCTGTCTACTATACCAGCTCTGCACACCATTGAGTGTTCCTGCTTCAAGTCTGCAGGAAGATCTGGCACGCCACTCATCCTGAACCTGTTTTGCAAGAAGAGTGCCCCTTTAACCTGGGTTGGATTCCAGAGCATCACTACCATTCCTCCAGTCTCTTCAGGACTCCAACTGCAAGTTCTTCTGCCAACATCTGCTGGCACTCTTGTTCCCCTGGTCCTTCTGCACTCTCTGTTCCACTTCCAACAGGGTCAGGGCTAGTGACACAAGGGAGGACGACCTCGCCATTTCATTCTCCTATCAGTTACATGACGCCACGACTCTCTTGTGGAGAGAGACTCACCCAATGACAGGTAGACATGGGGGCATGATGACCCCACCCCCATGTTTGTTTGTCATGGTTGGTAAAGCGGAGTTCCACCTGAAAAAAAAAATAAAAGTCAGCTGCTACAAAAACTGTAGCTGCTGACTTTTAAAATGCAGACACTTACCTGTCCCTCAGTCCAGCAGTGTCTATAACACCGCTGGTTTCGACTTCCCTCCTTAGTGCTGGCATCTTCAGTGTGGGCACCTGGCTGTGACAGCTTGTGACTTCACAGCCAGGTACCCACTGCGCATGCTCGAGAAGTGCTGCTCTTTGTGAATGGCCCCGTAGTCTTCTGGGACCTGTCACTTGTCCCAGAAGATTATGGGGAGGGAGGGGGGAGGACAACTTCCGCTTCTGATAGCCTAGGTGATTGCAGCGGAAGTGGGAGCGGGTACCTGTCAAGTTTGGGTACCCGCTTCCCCAACGGGGTGCAGGGGACAAAGGCTTAAAGAGGAAATTTCCCTTTTGGGTGGAGCTCTGCTTTAAGGATGCGGCAGCCATCTGCTCCTTAACAACCACAGCTGTTCACAATAAATTTGGATCCATCCGAAGTTATATTGGGTGGATTCGAAAACTTTTCAGATACACCCAGTATAAAGAATATATGAAACAAATCCAAAAGAAACAAAATGATTCTCAAAAACAAACCGGTCTGGCACTACAAAAGCCGACTGAGTGTGTATATCACATGGATGAGAACCACGGTGGTTTTCATCTATGTGATATACATACTCAGGTTGCTGCTTCTGCTGACTCTTCCTGGTGTTCCCCTGGCCAGCTTCCAGATTTCTAGCACCTTACACCACATCCACACGGAGGGGCTTGCTCACCATTGACCACCTGGAAGGCCACCACCTGCTGGAGATTTATTGATACGCCTTTTAAAGTATTGTCCATGTGAGTGCATATTTATTGTTTTTCATTTTACCAATATGTTTTAACCACCTCCCGTCCGGCCCATGTATATAAACAGCCAGACGGTGGCAGTGCAGGGTCAGGTGGCTGTTTATAAACGGCCCCCCTGCCCCCTGCTTTTGCGCACTCCCTGGGAGCGCACAGCACCACAATCCAGTGCCCGCTGTGTCCTCCAGACAAAGTGGAACACTGATCGTCTTACGGGACCTCTGTGCGAGGTCCCGATCATGTGATCACTGATTGGCCAACCAGTGATCACATGCAGAGTAGTAAGCAAGATGTCACTTCTGACATCATTGCTTACTATGTGTGAAATCTGTGAATGATCACAGAGATCACATGGTACAAGGCTATTCACAACAGCCTTGTACCATGTGACAAGCTGTGACCAATCACAGCTCACACAGTAGTTCTCAATGTCTGCAAGAATGCAGCCAGAGAGAAGGAGAAATGATTGCTTTTACAGCCTTTATGGGGTGTAAAAGCAAGCAGTGTAAAAAAAAAAATCTTCATCACCCCCCACAAGTAGTACAGTGACACCATGGTGACACTGTACTGCTAGGGTGACAGTATGTAAAAAAAAACATAAATAATAATATAAAAAAAAAAAAAATGTAACGGAATACATTTTGGCCAAGATTTATGATGAAATATTTATTTGCAAAATTTTATAAGAAAAACACTTTTTTTCAAACTTTTTGGACTTTTTCATTTACAGAGCAAAAAAATAATAATCCCAATGGTGAATAAATACCACCAAAATAAAGCTTTTTCTGTCTCAAAAAAATGCTAAAAAAATTCATATGGGTACAGTGTTGCATGACCGCACAATTGTCATTCAAAGTGCGATAGCACTGAAAGCTGAAAATTGGCCTGGACAGGAAGGGGGTAAAAGTGTCTGGACTTGAAGTGGTTAATAAATGCTACACTTAAGTAGTGGTGCTTTTTTATCCTTCTTTTTTTGTTTATACATTGTTTATATTATGAAATGCTTGTGCCTTCTATATAGGCAAAACACAATGTAGTTTCTGGGAATGCATATGCAATCATGTAAGCAAAACTAAAGGGAGTGATTTGGAAAGTCCAGTAGCCTGTCACTTGCTCAATGCCACAATTACAAATTTGATGGACTAAAGCTTTTTGCATTAGAACAGATTCATCTGCATGCATGAGGTGGTCAATTTGTTAGGAAAATCTTACAGCGCGATTGTAGGTGGATCTTTAATTTAAATGCTTGTAAGAAACCAGGCTTGAATGAAAAACTTAGCTTTGCCTCATTTTTAGGTGATTGAATTTAGAGATTCCACTAGTTACTCCATTAGTATAGGTAATCTGACATAGATTTCTCTGTCTGTCTTACTCCTGTGAAACATTTTTGTGATGTGTTTTGGTTATTATTATCATTTATGAATTGCAGGGTTTTCACTATTAGGCTTCACCATGATATTTCCATCTGGTTTGGGGATTTGTACAAAAGGAAGTGGATGTTTTGTGATGATACAGTATATGTAATAAATATAAATATAATTATTAATTATATATTTTTTTATTTCTCGCTTTCTCTGGATTGATCCCTGATAGCTCTGCTGTTTCCAATCTGTCCCCTATAGCATGTGAATGACACCATTTTTATGTAATAGCCTTTGGATATTATAATTTGGATTATTGGTACTGTCTCTGTTCCCTGAAGGGCATTTGTGGGGGTTTATATGCCCCTTAATGGTTTGGTATTTTTTGCCGCTATATTAGCTTGTGATATATGGTTGGCTGGTATTTGTTTTTATGGATATTTTGGATGGTTCATATGCCACATTGTGGCCCGTTACTCTGTGTCACTGCTTACCGCTGTGAAGCACTTTGTCCAGCTTTCTAGCAGTTACGGATTGAGTATGTAACAGGGGTATTGACGTCACTTCTGATTGATGCCTCAGTCTATTGGGAACGTTCTGATATAGGCAGACCATGGCCTTTGCTGACAGCTGCATGAGCGAGGCGTGGGGGACAGTAAGCGGGGTGGAGACACCCTTTGACTTTAAAAGGTTAATGCACACTGTCCACATGTTGCGCCACCATTTTGTAGACAGTGAACAAATTGATGTTCAGTATATTGACAGACCGATCTGCGAGCATCTTCACTTTTTATGTAAGCTGGATTTTCAGTTTGTATCCCTTTCATTATTGGACGATGGTCACTTTTACATTTTATACTTTATTTCTTTATATTCATATTTATAAATGTGCCTCTTTTTTATTGTAAAGTTAGCTTTTCAACTGAATGTTTGTTTATCTTATTGATCCACAGCTGAATGGGCTTTTGCTCATTTTATGCCATATCACTGTTACTTAAAGGATAGGTTCACCTTTCTACAAAAAAATAATAAATGCACATTTTTTTGCAGGTAAAAAAATGTGCATTTATTATTTTTTGTAGGAGCATGTAAAGTATTGCACCAGTGACCAGCAGATAGCTGGTGCCAAGCAGGTCTCCTGCAGACTGTAAGTGTACCTGTTTGCTCGTACATACCGTATGGACAAGCCAATACTTCTGACAGGAAGACTCAATGAACTACCACAGTGCTCACGGCGCTGTGGTAGTTCATTGAGAACTACGACAGCTTCTAAGGCTGTCGGGACTTGTAGAACACTGTGAATTAATGATGCAGCCGTGTGGGTGGAGCCCCGCATGGCCACTCTGTTTTTAAAAAGTGTTAGCTAGTAAAGGGGAATACTGCTCTCACAGGGAGGGGGGATGAGATAGCGGCTGCAGGATCAGGAACATGTTTCATGTTTCACCCTAGAAACAGGAACTTATCCTTTAAGAGGGGCTTTCTCTCAACCAGCCTGCTCATATTTCTATATTTTGGAATTGTGAGGGTTACCCTGTGTCTTGAGGCAGTTAGTGTGGTGTATATCTGTATTCATATTGTTATATACATTGGCTTTGCTGACTTAGAATGTCAACTTGAATTTGGTCTTCTTCTCTTGTTAGGTGTGTGTTTTTGTAGGGCATCTAGGCATAGACCAACCTCACTTTGCTACTAAACATTACATCCATGCTGCTACTGTTGGGTTCTATTTTGTAAACACAAATGTTTGACTGGCCTGATATTTCTGCTGTATTCTATATCTTTTTACTTTGAGTAACTACATCATGAGTGACTACATCCCTTTAGCCCTGCTATCCGCCCAGCTGGTGTACTCTGGCTCTCCCCTTCAGGATCACTTCAGATTTTTTTGTTTGGATGTTTGAGGTGGGGTTTTTTGTTTTTTTTACCTCCTGCTTCCTCTCCTTTGATAATCTCATGGTGACCTCATAGATGTATAATCACAGTATGTATGGTATAAATTCTGTATGTAATTCATTGTATTTTGATTATGTAGTAATTTATTGATTGTATTGTTTATCAGCTACAATATTACAAAGCCTGCAAAATAAAGTGGATCCTGAGGAAGATCTTTCTGGGTGAAATGCATCGATCCATCTGTTCTTCATTATATGATATGAAAAACATGTACCTTTTGATTGTTCTGTAGCTGGTATTGAATGCTTTTATACGATGACATTAGAATTTTTAATCTGTATAATGAAAATGTTTTTATACTTTCACACTTTTGTTTTTGTGTATGATGGCACCTTAAAATCCCCATTTCCCACAGTCTCTTCTTTGGAAGGAGATTGTGGAATTTGTTTAACTATTGGAAGGTTTACTCTTCAAAAAATAAAGCTAATACCCTCAACTTTGTGCAAATCAGCCAGTGGCAAAACAATTTAATTTTATAGTGTGTGGACTTTTTTGCAGTACTGTATTACATTTGCTTAAAAATGTAATTAAATGTCAAAAAGTGCACTTTAATATCATCAAACTCTGGTGGCAGTGGTGGGATCTGAGATTGTTTTTATCATAATGAGGTTGTGGTTTTACACTCTCAGTCTCACCCTGTGTAGAGATTTTCCAGTACACTGTAAGAGGACCTTACTGGGGCAGGTTAACTCCACAGTTAATTCTTTACATACATAAATGGTAGCTGCCACCATGTGTTTTAACTGAAACATGTACTGTTCACAGTATCTGCTGTATCAGTTCTGACTTTTTAAGAAACATTCAGGTTTAGCACATGACAGTGATACCTCATGCATCATTCTACCCACCTCATCTCCATGTGCCTTGGTTAACCCCCCTGATCCCTGACAGGGAGGAATTGCTGCAGGAATTTTTTGGAAAATGGGGCATTTTATGCTAACATGCTTGTGCAAGTACCCCAGGCTTAGGATCATTAAAGAGAGGGACCACTATTAGGTGGACACCCTACTACTTAGCTGATATAAAGGTAAAATGGCAGATAAACTAACACAATCCCAGAGGAAACACAAAATTCAGCAGTTTGAGAAGGTGCTTTGGAAAAACCTTTTTGCTACATTTTCTGCTGGTGGCAGGATCCCCTATGATAGCCAACGTGTCTCCTATTCTTTGATCCTTAAAAGGATTTTTTTTTGCCGCAATGCAGGGGGAGGAACAGGCACATAGGTGTAGAATGCTACAGCTATATGCTGCCTGACTTTTATCAAATCTTCCTTCAATGGTCAAATCTAAGAAAGTGGCAGTCTGGGGGAATACATTGTCATAGACTGGAGGTTGTGTGTGCTCTGTTTGTGGCAGGTATAAACACAGCTTAATATTTCCATATTTACAACATTTTTAAAATGTTTAATTGTTTATGCTTGTAAGGCCGTACCTGCCCTGATCAAGCAGATAGATGGAGCAGCAATGAAAACTGAGTATTATCTTAGGCAAGAAGGAAGCCCTAGGCCACTTTTTCCCTATGCTCACTCTTGCAGAGGTGCAGGCTACAAGGAATATTACCTTTTAGGTGAGAGTAGAGAGAAGGATGCCTCTAATGGTTTCAAAAGGCAGTGATCACTGAGAACAAAGAGATCTAGATTAGGTCTTTATCAAGGAATAAGAGGGCTCAGTCTCTGAAACAAAATACATATGGCAGAAACCTGAGCTTTGATAGTCAAAGCCAAATTCTGGCCCAAAGCAATACCAATCCCATCCTACCCATCATTACTATTTGTTTATTTCCATGTTTAAACATTGTTTTCAGTTTCCCTTTCAATCTAATCATCACAAGGAAAAATACCTGAACTAGTAAACAAAAACAGCAGTGTTTATAGGATTGTGAAAGACTTGGGGAACCAATGGCACTGCAAGTTGTAGCATGAGTTTGACAGTGGGAGGAGCTTATAGGGGTACAGTTAAAGGCTAAATCCACCTTTTTCAAACATAATAAATGCACAAACAGTATATTTGCAGGAAAAAAAATGTGCATTTAATATTTCTTTTGCAAATGAGCTTGCAAAGCATGACAACCATGATCAGTGGATTGTAGGTGCAATGCCAGACTCCTGCAGACTCTTATTGTAGCTCTATGTCCATACCGAGGTACAAACTTTCAGTTAGAGAGCTGGAGTAAGTGTCAATGCACTACGACTGGTAATCACTGCACTTGTGTTCCATTAATAATTACATGTTGTGTGTCTTAGTGGCAGATCAGACTTGTTGTTTATTCATTCACAGATCTCTGTGAATGAATGATGCAGCTATGTGGGCACAGCCATACCAATTTAAAATTTGACTGCTTTTGTGAGGGAGAAAAACCTCTGCACGTTGTCGGGGGGTAGGGGGTCATTTTTGGGGGGGATGGGCTGCTTGACACCATGTTACACCCCAAATAGGGATGTAACATGCAATGTGGTCTTAAATTTGGAGTTAGTCTTTGAATAAAACTTGAACATTTTACTGTACACACAGGGCACATGCCAGACACATGCCAGTTTTCATATCCACAAAATAAGTATTTTCAATGTTACCCTCAAAGCTGCATGAGAGGACCCTCTACCCATTCTGTAGTAATTTTGTTTTATTGTTTGCATTGAAATATGTTCCCCGAGGAGTGCGCATGCGTGGCCGGCGGGACGGACATGTCCTGAAGAGGCTCCGTCTCCCCGTCGGGTGACAGCGCTGAAAAGCAGCGGATCCCGGCCCGCAACGCAGCCCAGGGGGACCCGCTCGGCACGGCAACCTTCCCAAGGTCTGATCCGCCCTGCTCAACGGCGGATCAGATGCCGCAAGTCAGAGAAATCCGACAGGGGACTCCGCCCCCATAGTGAGTCACCCGCAGGCCCGCCCACAAAAGTGCCGGGAAGCAGCGGGTCCTAGCCCGCAATCCAGCCCAGGGGGACTCGACCTGCAAGGCAACCTCACCAGGGTCTGATCCGCCCTGCTCATCGGTGGATCAGCTGCAGCAAGTCGGAGAAATCCGACAGGGGACTCCATCCCCATAGTGTGCTACATATAGGCCCGCCCACGAAAGTCAGCACATCTCTGAGGCTGCAGAGAGAACAGGGGGGCTGAGACCTGAATAACAGCCCCCCCTCATTGACAAGCAGCAAAATGGTTAAAGGGGCACCCCGGCACCAGGTCCCTCCTCAAACTAAAACAATTAAGGAGGCCCTGGCGAAGGCCTCTAAAAAGATGGCCGCCACCCCAGCTCATGGAGGCAAGCAAGCTGCAGGGAGATATGCAGCCCTGCAAGATCCGCAGCCCAGCCATCCCTGCACATCTGAGGGTGAGTCTGACACTGAAACAGATGTCCCTGCACAAGCCCTGACGCCTGACCTCACGCCACTAGACCTACTATCACGCTTCGAAAAAATGCTACACAAAGCTTTGAAGCAAACCTCGGACCGCATCACTGCCACACTATCTAGGGAAATCCGTGAATTAGGACAGCGCACTGCGGACCTAGAACAGAGAGTGGACGGTCTTGATGCTTCGCTTCAGACACATACTGAAGACCTTGACCTATTGCGTGACGAAAACGCAACGTTGCTGACACGACTGGAGGATTTTGAGAACCGAGCAAGGCGTTCAAACCTACGCATCCGCGGCCTTCCGGAAACCATCGTCGACGTTCAATCAACGATAACAGCTCTGTTCCAAGAGCTCGCCCCAGCTATCCCAATCGAAAGATTGGAATTGGATAGAGTTCACAGGGCGTTAGCACCACGACGCTCAGATGGCCCGCCACGTGACATCATAGCCAAGCTCCACTTTTTCCGTACTAAGGAGCAACTTCTACAAGCTGCCCGTAACGCAGAATCTTTACAATTCCAGGGACATAATTACCAATTGTTCCAAGATTTATGCCCCACAACTATCTCCAAGCGCAGGGCTATGAAACCCCACCTACAAGTACTTCAACAACACGCCATACCGTATAGGTGGAGCTTCCCCTTTGCTGTGCGATTCCGCCACCAAACCCGGGATTACACCTGCAAGACTCCTGAAGACCTACTAGATACCTTGCGGATTCTACAACTACTCTCCCCAGCGACGCCTCCAGAGAGCGCTAAGCGGAGGTCCACATCCTGTTCGCCAAGGAAGTCTTGCCCCACACGTGCATCTGAAGGTCAACTCAGCCTCCACAAAAGAGGGCATTTTTCGTCACCGGGCCTCCCCTCACAAGACACTATGGACTGAAATATGTCCCACGCTTTCTCTTTTTGTTCTACACGCCAAGCGGTATACTCTTATCTATGCGGCTGATGCCCTTGATGCCATCTCTCCCTTTGCCTGTTGGATTTTGGTTGCCACATAATCTCGAGATTATCCTGGCCTTCCCTCTCTGGGCCCTATTTTGGTTTGCATTCGGGTGCCTGGGCGTTGACGGCGTGCACTGTTGTACCTCCACGCCCAAGGGGTCGCACCAGCGCTGCTGAAGCTGTCTCAGCCTAGGGCATCCTGATTTCTTCGGATGTTTTTTGTGCTTGTTTTTTCTACCGGGACCCCACCACCATTTATTTACCATATAGCTGTCATCCTTACGGTCCACGTACCTGCTCACTCCACACTAGCCCCTGTGTTATTGGCTATTTCATAACACTTGGGCTACTATTGCTCCCTTGCCCACCCTGACTCAGGGTGTCCTTGGGAACACGCCTTTTATGCCTTAACTGCCCTTCTACACCCCTTTCTCAATGTTACCCTTCCCATACCGTAACCCCCCTCCCTCCCCCCAACATGACTCCATGACTTTGCGCAACATACTCCGCAATGCTCTCATCTCCCACAGTAATCGTCAGGCTCCATCCCAGCTGGTGATGCCACGCTACTCAAGCCACTACGCACTCTCACCATGGGCTCGCTAACTATCCTCACCCTGAATGTACAGGGCCTTAATGTCCCACAGAAGCGTAATAAGGCTTTCCGAACCTTTGCTACGCTTAAAGCTCACGTCGTCTGTCTACAGGAAACACACTACACCCCCAACTCTACCCCCAAATTTTTCGGTCCCCGTTATCCTCAGGTCTACACAGCCTCGGCAACCACCAAACGCAGGGGGGTACTGATAGCCTTTCATCGCACAACACCTTTCACGCTACACACCGAAATCAAAGACCCGGAGGGTCGTTACCTTTTGCTAGTAGGGCAACTCCTAGATGTGGATGTCACTATTGTTGCATACTATGCCCCAAACCAAGATCCATTACCATTCCTCTCCCACATACTCTCAGTTATAGACCATCATAAGCGCGGTACTTTATTTGTCAGCGGAGACTCTAATAGTGTAATATATCCCTTTCTTGACAAATCTCCTCATCCCTCCCCTGCCCCTACCTCTAAACACACCTTCCAAGCCATACTACAACGTCATTCGTTGATAGATACGTGGCGGGAACTCAACCTGGCTAAACACCAATACACTTTCTATTCTCACCCCCACCAGTCATTCTCCAGGATAGATCATATTTTCATTACCACCGCCTCCTCTCCCCGGCTCCTGACATCTGAAATAATTCCAATCCCTTGGTCTGACCATTGTGCCGTACTCACGTCCATGGCCTCATTAGCCCCATCCCCCGCAGAATTCTCTTGGATCATTAATGATAACTTGCTCGCAAATCCAGCGCACTGTCTAGAAATCGAAGCCGCCCTCAAGGACTATTTCTCTCTTAACCAATCACCTGATATTTCTCCTCTCCTATTATGGGAAGCACATAAACCGGTACTGCGAGGGTTTTGCATTAGCAAAGCATCCTTCCTAAATAAAGCCAAAAGACAACAACGTCTCTCACTGGAACAGACCTATGATCGTTCCCATCAAGACTTCCAGGCGACCCCTTCACCTGCCAACCGTGAGGCCCTAGAGCGATCTAGATTGGCGTTGGATCTCTTTCTCACGGACCAAGCGGAACTCTCACTTCGTAGGTCTAGGCACAAGTATTATACCAAGGCAAATAAACCCAATACGTTCCTGGCCCTCTCACTTCGCAGGCTGGACCAGCCCACTAGACCTATCCGGATACGCACCTCTTCTGGTAACCTCACTAGTAATCCTGAGCACATATTACAGACTTTCCATAAGCATCTGTCACAGCTTTACTCTTCCTCCACACCTTTTGATTCCACACAAGCTGATACCCTTCTAACCTCCATTTCTTTCCCGAAACTCTCAGAGTGCCAAATAGCGACACTAGAGCAACCCATCTCCCCAGCCGAAACCCTAGAAGCTATTAAAAGCCTAAAACTGCGTAAACGCCCGGGACCGGACGGTTTCTCAGCCACCTACTATAAAAAATTTGCCCATCTCCTTATACCCATACTTACTAATGCCTTTAATGCTTTACTATCTGGCCAAGCCTTCAACCCTGAAACAGTACAAGCGAACATTTCAATGATCCCAAAACCAAACTCCGATGACACGCAGTGGTCCAATTATAGGCCAATCTCTCTCCTGAACATTGATATCAAATTGTTAGCGAAAATCCTTTCCATACGCCTTAATATGTGTATTGGCTCTCTAATCCATAACGACCAAGTGGGCTTCATCCCAACTAGACAAGCAGGAGATAACGTCAGACGTGCATCTCTCTTGGCAAATCTAGCCAAGTCTCGCAATATTCCCACCTGTTTCCTGTCCTTAGATATCCGGAAAGCATTTGATACAGTTTCATGGCCATATCTCAACTACAATATACATTGCTGGGGTTTTGGCCCACACTTTTTAACCTGGATTCTCTCGCTGTATCGAGAGCCCTCAGCCAGAATTAGGTATTTGGGGCACAGGTCAGCCCAGTTCCCGATCTCCAGAGGTACGAGACAGGGCTGCCCTCTGTCCCCCTTGCTCTTCGCTCTGGCTATAGAGCCTTTGGCCCTCTTAATCAGAGCTAATCCGGATGTCAGGGGACTCGAGATAGGAGGCATACATCATAAGTTATGTCTCTTTGCGGATGACGTCTTGCTCTTCCTCACATCCCCACTGACTTCCTCTCCTTCCCTACTCCGGCTTCTCGAGGCGTTTGGCTCGCTCTCTGGCTTAATAATAAATCCAAATAAATCAACTGCTCTTAATATCTCTCTCCCCCCTACAGAGCTGGCACATCTGAAGCAGATCCTACCATTCCCTTGGTCACAGTGTCATATCCCCTTCTTGGGAATCAAGCTGACACCTAAGTTATCAGACCTTTACGCAGCTAATTACCTACCGATGCTAAACCATCTTTCTGCTCTTCTGACTAAATGGTCTTCCCTTCCCCTTGCATGGTTAGGCAGAATAACAGTTATTAAGATGTCAATTCTCCCAAAAATCCTATACCTATTTAGAGTCCTCCCAGTCCTCCCAGTCCCAGTCCCCCCTCACTACCTCCGCACATTGCAGCGTCGCATCTTTTCCTACGTATGGGGCAATACTCACCCTCGTGTACCTCGCTCCACCCTATATCGCCCTAAGCTTAATGGAGGCCTCGGCCTACCTGACGTTAGCAAGTACTATCAAGCAGCGCATTTTACCCAGTTACCTAAGTACCTCTGAAATCCCTCAATGGGTTGCCCTCGAATCGATAGAGTGCGACCCCCTATCTACAGCTAACTTGCTCTGGTTGAGGCCAATAGACCGCCGTTCTATAACCAACCCCATCACATCCCACTTCTTATCCTTATGGGACAAACTGAAAGTCCGTTATCTCCTCCAATCGCCACATAATCCCATGCTCTCGTTTCTCCGAAACCCAGCTTTTCCCCCAGCCTGGCAGACACCCCTATTATTCCAAGCCTGGACCTCTGCTAACCTGCTCCGTACACATCATTTTCTACAGAGGAATAACTTTAAATCCTTTGCCTCGCTGCGGGAAACGCATAGTCTTCCAGCTTCTGAGATATTCAGATACTTGCAGCTACAACATTTTTATGCCCCTTACGCGACAGTAACCAATCAACCAGATGCTATGTCTTTCTTTGAACGGGCGTGTTATAAAGACCCTCACAGGCGTGGTCTTATTTCATGCCTATACTCACTCTTCACTGCTTCGGTTACTGCGCACCCCCCTCCCTACACCCATAGGTGGGAAAAGGATTTGGGTAAGGGACTCGACTCATCAGATTGGGACCACATTTGGGCCAACACAAAATCATCTTCGCAGAACATCATAGCATTAGAAACGAACTATAAAGTCTTAACTCGCTGGTACTTAGTCCCGGCGAGAATTGCAAAATTTACCCTTAGCTATTCACCCAACTGTTTCAGAGGCTGTGCGGACCCAGGAACACATTATCACATTTGGTGGGACTGCCCAGTAGCCCAAATCTTTTGGGCTGAAATTTTCACCATACTATCCACACTCAGTACTATCACTCTACGACCTGATCCAGCAACAGCCCTACTCAATCAACGCCCCCATGACATCTCCAATTCGCAATTCAAGCTCCTTATGCAAGTCACGACGGCGGCTAAGCAGATTATAGCGAAATCCTGGAAATCCCCTACTCTAAGTGTTGCGGCTGTCAAAACCAAATTAACACAAGCCATGATACATGCAAAAGTGGAAGCCACAATTCTTGACACGATCCCGAAATTCTTGTGTATATGGACTCCCTGGGTAGAGCGCTTCCTTCCACCTAACTTTGACGAATCACTCCTCCTTCCTTGATTTGTGTGCTATGCCCCATGGGTGTTGTTAATAGCCTTCATACATAGCTCATAGGGGCTGTCGTACACTCGATAAAGTTCATGGAGTCATTGTTGCTATTCCTTCTCCCCTGCCCCCTTCCCCTGTTTGATCCCCCTCTAAACTTCCCTCCCTCTTTAATGCCCTTGTGAGCCAATACCCTGATTGACCAACGATATTATGTTATTTGTCATAAATTCTTGACTACCTGTTTTTGTCGGAAAAATATTGACATTTGTATCGTGATCTTCACTTTTTCTGTTTTGTTATCACTACAATGTCCAATGTATAATGGTAATGTCTCCCAGTTTATGTTACTCTGATTTACTATTAATAAAAATAGTTTGAACAAGAAATATGTTCCCCATCGCAGTGCCCATCATCCTTTGCCTTGTTTGACAGTAGTTTGCCTATTAGCCCTTAGAAAGGGTCAGAATTTACAGTAAGATTTACCCACAAAGGCTTCAATGGGACTTGCTTCTAAGTTTGAATTTGCTAAATTTTGAACAAGATTCATCAAACCCTTGGTGATTTGAACCCAGGCAGATTAACGCATCACTAGTCTCAAATCTTGAATAATTATGTTTCCAAAACCTTGATGATTACTATAAAGGTGTCCATCTAATGAAAGGAAACAAAACAACCTTTTTTATTTTGGCTATTGAATAATACGTTCCCACCAGTGCATAATGGAAAATGTAAGCAAACCAGCTCCGTCCAAACAAGTATTCCTCAGGTAGTGATGAACAATCACAAACAAGAATTCTAGGCTAATTAATCACCAATGATGACACACAGAAGGCAGCTGTGAATGCCAAGCTAATAATTTGACCACTGTGATTCACTCTACTGTAAATTCACAGTAACACCATGGATACATTTCCCTTTTACTAATGTAGGAGACAGACCAATCATTATCCAGACTATGTGTGATTTATGATGAAATAAGAAGCAAATTGATAGTTTCCAGGCAGGAGGTGGATTTTCTAGCATTGTGAGGCCAGACAAGCAATGATTATAAAGTAGTCTCTCTATGAATCCCATGGTAAAAGTAATGTTTGTCAGACAGCTACATTATTTTGATAGGAGTAAAAAATGCCACATTCTAGGCACACTATAACTGCTATTGTTACTGCTGCTGCTGAGATGTTTTCTTTGCTAATAAACCTATACCATCCCTCAAATATAGAAAAATAAATAGCAAGTCCATGTTTTTTAGGCATTGTACATAATATATGCAGCCATATTCATATATGCAGTTGTGCAGTAACCATATATGAGCAAAAAAAATCAAGTTGCATTTTATTATATTTACAAAGTAATAAAACTTGGCATAATTTTTATATAGTAGAATTGGCAATATTAAAAGAAGAACATCCTTTATACAAGAATGTTTGTATTATATATAAAAACAACCTGAAAAGGTTACATTGTAGTTGAATCCCATAAAGCTACATAGAATGGTTGGTAGGTTATTTCAGAGGAAGATATACTGTAATCAAAATTTTATGTACCCTTTTCACATTTTATAAATGTGAAACCTTTGAAGAAAGGGGCATTTAGAATCCTCTCGCCAGGCGTCTGTGCTTACTACTGTCTCTGCCAATTTACTTGTTTTTTTATAATATCAAGATAGAGATAATCAGACTGTCAAAGAGCTGGTCTCCCCCCATCCCCCCAGTCTGCTGCCTTCCACCCCCCACCCCCCAGCAGCCCCTCACTCTTCTGTTGCCAGCAATCTGGCCCCCTGCTTGACTGAGAACCAGAAAGTCAGCCCCCTGCCGTGGGAATCCGGGCTTCCTCTGGTCACACTCCCCCCCCCCACTCTCGCTACGTGCACGGCGCAATCCAGTCCTCTTGCACTCCGTGCCTGACAGGGACAAAGGCCGCGTTCTCTGTGTGGGGCCAGAGACGCGGGGGGCGAGGCCCATTGCCATGGTAACCCGACGGTAACCCGATGCTTGGCTCTGTATTAAATGCAGAATAGGGCCCCGGTCTCGGGGTAGATCTTCTGGCTGCGGTCCTGTTACTGTGGGTGAGGTCTGAGCTTTGGGCCAACCTCCTCACTGATCCAATCCTCTCCTGCTCTCACTGAGCTCTACTGCCTGCCAGTCTGCTGCCGGATTCCTCCCGTGTGGGGTTAACTTTTTGCTGCCCATGAGTTTCTCTGTGCGGATTAACCCTCTACTGCCTGGATATCTTTCCTGACAGAATTAACCCTTTGATGCCCACGAGTTTCTCTGTATGGATTAACCCCCGTTGCCTTGATCTCTCACCTGGCAGACTTAACTCTTTGCGGCCTGGGAGCCTGGTGGACTTAACTCTTTGGTGACCATGAGCCTGGAGGACTTAACCCTTTGCTGCCCATGAGCCTGGCGGACTTAACCCTTTGCTGCCCATGAGCCTGTTGGATTTAACCCTTTCCTGCCCGTAAGTCTGGTGGACGTAACCCTTTGCTGCCCATGAGCTGCCTGTGGGGATTGACCCTGTGTTGCCTGTGTGGACTGTAACCCTCCATGTCCGGCTCCCAACATCCAGTAAGTGGACTAACCCCGTGTTGCTTGAAAGACTTAGCCCAATTCTCCCCATGAACCCCAATTCCCACTGAACCTCCACTCCTCTGTCCTGTTGAACCCTATGGACTATCGGCCCCCTGTTGTCCCATATTGCCATCCAGAGAACTTTACTGTGTTGCTGTGTCTCATGTTGTTCTGTGGACTAATGGTTCTATTGTCTGTACACCGAAAAACTCCCCAATAAATGCCCGCAGGTTGGGTTCCGTTCAATCTGTATCCGTGTGCTCTCTCTCTGCACTCTTAGTACGTTACACAGACTGATTTACTAAAGAAGTTGGGACTCTTCATCAAAAATTGTTTCATTATCTATTTCAATTATGCAATCATTTGAACAGCAAACACACATACTTTGGTATTTAAAGGTAACATGAATTTGCTTTTTACATGATGGGATAATTGAAGTGAATATTCACATATGTTTTTTGAGGGAAGACTCTCAATTGCTTTAGTAAATCAGCCACCATAAGTTAACTTTCAAAGCATCCAAGACCAGACCATTTGGTAGACAAAGGGGCAGTTTGCATTAGTTGAATTGTAGGGGGTGCAAAACAATGATACTCGTCAAATGAACTAATGATGCTAGTCATTGTAAACACAGTGGAACCCTGGAAATTAGAGCCTCTTTTGCATTGCCCTCTGCTCAGCTCAAACATCAGGCAGCTTGGCACTCATCTTCTCTTGGCTACCCATCACACATATTTCACACAATCATACTTCAACCATCATAGACTGCATTAACAATGCATTAACAATGCATGTTTCTTCCTGCCTACCAGACCCACCACATGCTTACCTGGTTTGCACATGGAACTTCCAATTCCATAACCCACTAAGAGCTTCAGCAGCACACAAAAGTGTTATGCGATAATGTATTCTGATTCCTGCCACAGGGTAGGAGCTAACATCCTTTTGGCAATCAAGGGTAGTGTGCCACTCAAGGAAAGTATTTAATCCTGTTGGAGAACATATTCTGCTGGTGGGTGAATGACAATATTAATGTTTTGGGGGAGATGTGTCTGGGAGAGGGGCTGGTTATGTTAAGAAGGGGCTTGCCAATGAGTAGGCAGACAAGGAGCCCATTTCAGTTATACCAGTATGAGGATTCACCTGTTTGCAGAAAACTTAGGAACCTGGAGGTGTGAGCTGTGCCATGTGGCACTATTTATTGATACAAGCAGGACCAGTGATTTTGACCCTGAAGTGACCAAAAACACCTACAATGTAAACTGGTGCACTAAGAATCTGGTACAGCTGTGCATAGTAGCCAATCAGCTTCTAACTTCAGCTTGCTCAATTAAGCTTTGGCAATAAAACCTGGAAGCTGATCAGTTACTATGCAGAGCTGCACTAGATTTTGTATTCCCCAGTTTTAGTAAAATAACCCCCACAGTGTGGGCTTGGGATGCAGTCAAAATATTATAATAAAGCATCTGTCCTTCAGTGGCTAAAAGTCAGAGTTTAGTCAGACATTATACTGCTTGAAGTAGAACTAATCTCTGATTTAACAGTTTCCAAATGAAAGCTAAAGTTAGAAATGTTTAATAAATGTTAATTAATCCAATTAAACATATCAGTATTATTTTCTCTAGTATTTTCATTTGCATTCTACCTCCTAGAGCATTAACAGTGTATGCAATATTCAAGGCATACCTCTGGAGATAACTTTGAAGATAAGAAATTATGAAAGCACCAACTTACTAATAAGTCTCTAGAATGGTCTTTATTAGACATAGCAGCCAACAAAGGTAAGCCAACATGTTTTTGAGGCTGCAAAAATTCCTTCATTGGGGCTGAGAAGTGGTAGTTTTAAGATCTGGACTGTTTTGAGCACTCTACGTGGTGGGAAATTTGTATTCCTCACAAAAGCAATGAAGCAGAGAACACTGAAACCTACTACACTCCTGGGTCCCTGCACCTTATACCTGTCAAAAACTTTTTTTGTTCTGAAAGTGGAAGAGTCTCTTTAAAGTGGAACTACACTGTGTCTGAGCGCCACAAACCAAATGTAATTAATTTTTAATATTCAAAGCAAGCACACCCATCCATCCATGTCTCCGTACTTTATTTTGAAATAACTAAGTAAACACCCCCTAGCATTTCTGGCCATGACTATCTTGAGTAAGGGCAGAAAATTCATGTAGCATTTACTTCCTGGAATCCATCTGCTCTTAGCTCAGGCAGGCAGACAGGAGGGTGTGCTTACCTGAGAAAGTCCCTCCTCCCCTCCTGAAGAGTTTTGGGATGTATGGCATCATGTGCCTATACCTGGAAACCAGGATGTAACTAAATACACCTTTTTAAACGTTTATAATAGTAAATATGATATACTTTCCTATATATTTAATATATATATGTAGCCCTGTTTTGGGGGGGGTTATGTGAAATGGCCCACACCAAACAAGCTATGGCGCTAACCTGTATATGAGTAGGCAATCCTGAGCCTTCGCTATATGGAAGAGGGGGTTGTGATAATACAAATGGCAGTGCCTCCACCTAGAATAGGGATCCTGCAATTGAGGAGACTCACCCCTTTCTAGGAATGTAACAGGTAGACAACTTAAAGTAACTATACGTAGCAGTATTAATGCACCCAGCTTATATTTCTAACATGAAAACATGTCACCACACCTGTATGAGATTAATGCAAAGTTTATATAAAGCAGCCACATAAAACAGGATGCATAAGAATAACATTCAGGAATTACAATTTAGCATAAATTGGGAGGTTGCAATTATACCCGGGTATATGTGCATGTAGTATACAGAATACCTCCAACCATGGGTTAAAGCGCAGTCTGGTTGCAGGGGCCCCTGGAGAGGTGAGAGTCAATAAGATGCACGCTTCCACTTTAGATGCTGTGATGGCGTCCAAGTAACATGCGGATGATTGTACTGCTTGTCTGAAGATCAGCGATGCATCACCTAAAAGGATAAAATGCCCTATCTAGCCTTACTTTAGTCCCTATCCCTAAACTGGGCAGTCACTGCAACCGGGCCTCTATCTGTCTAAGTGGCCGTCGGATGCCTAACCTACCTCTAGCCTAATCTATCCAACGCTCCCTATTGTTATCATAGCTAAAAGGAGATCCAGACCAATAAGGATGTTATGGCTTTAAGCAAAGAGGCTGCAAAGATACACTGCAATTAACAGAAAGTTCACCTGACAGTATTATGCAGGTGAAAACACTGATCTATATATATATAGACAACTATAAGGATTCTGCAGTGTGTAAATAGAATAATGATAATGAACCACAAATCTCTCTCTTACAGAGATATTAGGGTTCCTATACAGAAGTTGAAATATAACAGAGGCAGACCTAATCTGCTTCAGTAACAACTAGATAGATAGCAGCCTTGTTAATCTGGATCATTACTCACAGAATCACCATACAGTTCTCCCCAGATACACAGCACATGGCAGGCTGGCACCCTCTGCCTGATACTTCCTGGAAAACAAACTATATAACATCCTAGGGTTTCTTGACCTCCTTGTAGGGGCAGGAAGCACACCTAGGGACTTGTCTGTAATGGGACCTCTATGGTAGTGGCTGTATATGGATGTAAACAAACCACAACTAGTGTATAAAATAACAGTTCCCTACACACTCCCCCTGGTGAAACCTTTACGTCCCGTCAAAGGAAGCTCACATTATATACAATAATGAAATTCAATTTCAAATACACAACGTTGTCCTCTCTCCATTACAATGGTTTGCTAAAGACAGCAACAGATTAGTATAAATACATGCCAGGTGATGCAAATACAGGTAGCATATTGACCAGATTAGATACTGCCCCTACCCAGGCATGGTATAGATGGGGCTGAGGAATGATGCTGGGATCTCCCAAAGTATCATAAGTCAAAACAGGTGGTGGATGTCTAACCCTTCCTCCTCTACGCACTTCCCTATGAGGTAATCCCTGATTTTCAGGTACTGAATGAGGACTTTGTGTCATGGGAAGAGATGGCACTGATTGTGGAGTAGAACTAGATCCTTGGTTAGGCGTACTCACTGACTCAGGCACAAACTCTGGAGATCTAGGGTTCAGTGACTCTCTTGGAAGAGGAAAAGCTGTTGGGCTCTGAATCTCAGGAACTACAGTCCAGTCACTCTCATTAGAGTCAGGAGGGTCAGTTGTAATGTTAGCCTGAGGTTGTGGGGAGTCCCTTCCCACAGTATCTTCTGAGTCATCATCATCAGTGACTTGAGGAATAGGGAGCAAATGGTTTTGATGCCAAGCTTTTACTCTACCTTCTGGTCCCTTTATTTTGTACACAGGAATTCCAGGTAATTTGCTCACCACTGTAAAAAATCTCATTCCTCCATCGGTCAGCTAATTTATGCTTCCCAGAAGGGCCCAAGTTTCTAAGCAATACCTGGTCACCAGGTTTCAATTCTCTGTATCTCACATGACAATCAAACCTCCTTTTGTTCCCTCCATTTATCTTGGCAGCATTTTCTTCAGCCAAACGATAAGCTGACTTAAGGGTATCTTTCAGACTAGCTACATACTGATAGTGACTTTGATGATCAACACCATCAGTGGAGACCCCTAGCAAGAGGTCTATTGGCAGTCTAGGCTCCCTTCCAAACATTAAGAAATAAGGGGAGAATCCCGTAGTCTCATGTCTTGTGCTATTGTAAGCATGAACCATGGCTTCAACTTTACGACTCCAAGTGCGTTTATCATCAACCTGTAGAGTACCTAACATATCAAGCAAAGTTCTGTTAAATCTCTCAGGGAGAGCATCACCTTCAGGGTGATAAGGGGTAGTCCGGCTTTTATGGATGTTGAGCAGTTGAAGTAATTCCTTAACTAATCTGCTCTCAAAATCTCTTCCCTGATCCGAATGCAATCTGTGGGGTAAGCCATAGTGGATGAAATACTTCTTCCAAAGCACTCTGGCGACTGTCACTGCCTTTTGATCCTTGGTAGGAAAAGCTTGTGCATACCGGTGTAGTGATCAGTCACTACCAACACGTTCCCAATTCCTTTTGAATCATTGTCAATGCATAGAAAATCGATACAGACCAAATCCATGAGGCCTGAACTCTGTAAATGTCCCATTGGGGCAGCTCGAACTGGGAGGGTTTTTCGTCTCAGACAACGGAGGCACCTTCTACAAAGGCTAGTCACAGTTTCTCTCATTCTGAGCCAATAAAAGCGGTCCTGAATCAAGCCATAGTTCTTCTCAGGCCCCAAATGACCATAATGATCATGTAGACTTCTGAAAACCATCTTTCGAAAACAATAAGGGACAACCAGTTGACGTCTCTCTGGGTGGTCATGATACAGAGTCACACGGTAGAGTAGGCCCTTTTCAATTATGAATTTATCCCAGTCTCTCAGAAATGAGCTACATTCAGCAGGCAAGGTTTTCTTCAATATCTCTGGATCATTAACACTAACTGCTCTATATAAAGGTTCAATCAAAGGGTCAGCCTTTTGACTCTTAATCATCCGCTGAGGAGATATAGAACAGTTCTCAAATGAGCCTAGGGCTGCTGGGTAAGCAAACATGTCTGGTACAGCATCAGGTCCACTTCCTATGGAGTCTATGAGCAGCATCTCTGAGAAAGCCACGTTATCGTCCACTACTGAAGCCATAGAACATAATGCTCCAACACCAGGACCAGGGACTTCCTCCCATTCATTGTCTTCAGAGACAGGCGTTAACCCAGGGCGTCTGGATAACGCATCTGCACCAATGTTCTTTGGACCAGGTTTGTATTTCAAGGTGAATTGATAATTTGATAGAGCAGCCAACCAGCGATGTCCAGTGGCATCTAGTTTTGCTGTTGGTAAGACATATGTCAAAGGATTGTTATCCGTTCTTACTTCGAAAGCTGCTCCATAAAGATAATCATGTAACTTATCGACAATAGCCCATTTGAGAGCTAAGAATTCCAACTTGTGAACTGGGTAATTGCGCTCGCTAACTCTGAGGCTTTGGCTGATGAAGGCGACGGGTCGCAACCCAGCTGGATACTCCTGGTGCAACACTCCACCCAGTCCTTCAAAGCTAGCATCTACATGGAGAACATACGGCTTTCGAGCATTAGCATGGACCAGAACGGGTGCCTCTGTTAACTTCTTCTTTAACTGAATGAAGGCATCCTCACAGGCTGAAGTCCACTTATCGCCAAAAGGATTTTTGGTGGATTTCTTTTGTTTTTCTTGACCGCTCGAATCAGTCTTCAACAAGTCATGTAGGGACTTGGCCACTTTGGAATATCCTTCTACAAATCTCCGGTAATAACCACAGAATCCAAGGAATGAACGTAACTCTGTGATATTCTGAGGTCGTGGCCAATTCACAACTGCTTCAACTTTGGCAGGATCTGTGGCCACTCCTTCAGCAGAAACAATGTGGCCTACATAGGTAACAGATGAACGGCAGAACTTACACTTGTCTGCAGACAACTTCAGCCCTTCCTCCTTTAGACGATGCAACACTCGCATGAGACGTTCTTCATGTTCCTCCAATGAAGCTCCAAATACAATAATGTCATCGAGGTACACAAGACACTCTCGTGGCACTAATTCACCCAAAACGCGTTCCATTAATCTTTGAAATGTTGCTGGTGCACCCCTTATGCCTTGTGGCATGCGGGTAAACTGATAGAAGCCCAAAGGACATATGAAGGCTGTTTTCTCTTGGTCTTCAGGAGCCATTGGAACCTGATAGTACCCTGACCGCAAATTAAGAACTGTGAACCACTGATTTCCATTCAGAGCTTCCAAAGCCTCTTCTATCCTGGGTAGTGTATACTGATCAGGTATTGTCCTTCGATTCAGGGTTCGATAGTCCACACATAGGCGAATAGATCCACACTTCTTTCTTACCACAACAATAGGTGAAGCATAGGGACTTTTACTATCCGCAATGATCCCCTGATCTTTCATCTGATTAAAGGTCTGTCTGAGCTCATCAACATCCTTTGAAGCTATCCTTCTTGGCCTTTCCCGGAAGGGAGTGGCATCTGTTAGCCTGAAAGTGTGTTGAGCACTTTTGGCACAGCCTACATCCATTTCATCCATAGAAAATACTTCTGGTAATCCTGATAACTGCTGTGTCAATCTGTGAACCCAAATCTCTGATAAGTTTGGATCAGTCAGATCAAATTCAACAGTAGGAGCGGTACCTTCAACTTGCACTTTGCACACTTGCACTTTGCACACTTCAGCATAGGGGTTAACACCAAACACAGGATAGCAATGGGCTACCTTTTGGTAAGGATCAATTACAATGGGGTAAGGTGAACAGTTTCTCACAGTCACAAGGTCCACAAGGTCCACTCTGGCTCTCCAGTCTTTCCTTTCAGGAATCACCTTCCACCCCTCTTTGTTGATCATCTCTTCAGGTGTTTCCATAAGGACGTAACTGCCATCTCCAAGTAGCTCAGGAGCAATGCTGGAAGCAACCCTTAGTATTCTCTCTCCCCCTGGAGGAATTTCCACTGCATGCCTACCGATGTGATACACCACTCCGTGTTGATAGCCAACAGAGAGGACATTACAAAACTCTTTAAGATCAGAAGACAGTTCAATTTGATCAAAAGAAGCAGTTCAACCTCCTTCAAGAAACTTCTGAAAAGCACAGTGTACTGCTTTACAATTAGTACCTAATATCACAGGAGCGGCATTGGAGTCCCCAGTGTCGGGACACACAAGTGCAGTGATCTCCATGGGAGGAACACCTTTGTCCTCTAAACCAGGTACAGTAACAATTATGCACAGGCTTCCATCAACAGGGTATGACTTAGAGTTCAACCCCCACAACTTCATCTGTCCAGTAGATTGAAGTGGTGTGTTGCTCAAATGCTTCTGATAGAAGGAACGGTAGATAAGGGTAACTTGAGACCCAGTGTCAAACAAAGCTGAAGTTTTAAGTCCATTGACAGTAACGTTAACAATGGACTTGGAGCCTATGATAGGCTGTTTTGATCCTGACTTTGAATATTTCAGTCGTCCTTTGTGCTTTTGTACAGGGAATGACACACTTTGCACCATTCCCTCATAATCGTCATTACATTGTCTAGCTGAATGGCCCATCTGACCACACCTGAAGCACTTTCTAGAGTCTCTCCCCCTGTGTAATGCAACGGGCTTGTTAATGGAAGACTTGGACCAAGTGAATTCAGGTTGATCATTTTGAACAGGACGAGAAGGGAGGTCCTCTTTAAAAGGTTGTTTCACTTTCTTAGGGATGCTAAACTGAATGTCAGCTTCCAATTTCTTCACTAACTTCATTAGTCCATGAAGAGGAAGAATATCATCAGATAACTTCACTTTGAGGAGCTGTGCGAGAGGATGATGAGGTAACAACCCCCGTACTAATTGACTAGTTCTCATTGAATTCACTGCATCAGGATGTATAGCAGTGTGATACACCAGACGTGACAACAGTAACTGCAATCGATTAATAAAAGTGGAAACACTCTCTCCTTCTTTCTGACGGGTCATACGATAGTCAGCAACCATCTGTTCAAGGTCATAGTATGGTTCAAAATGGTCAGACAGTACTTGTATATAGTCTGTTGCACTTACCCCCTCATGGGTATCTCGATACAAGCGGATTAGTTCTGCTGCTGGAGATCGCAGACTTTCCATAACACGCTGACGCTTGCCTTCCTCTGCGCAGGACCATTCTTTCAAGCATTGAAGGGTGAGCTCTTTCCAAACTTCGAAAGCTTCTTCTCCTTGTGGTACAGGAACATTACCAGAGAACACTTTTAGCTTTCTATAATGTGCCGCCTGTAACCCTTGTGCTAGCATCTCAGTCAGTTGATTTAAAGTGCCAACAGCATTCTCACTAGATTGTGAAATATTGACATCTTCCTGATAAGAATAGTTAACTGGCATTTGTTCTTCTTTTACACTGACGTTTTGTGGGACAGAGGGAAGGTACCTCCTTCTAGGAGTAGGTTGAGGGCGCCACTTTTCTTCGTGTTGCTCCTCCATGACTGACTATTAAACCCACTTCGATCTCAGCAGTGCCTCCAAATGTAGCCCTGTTTTGGGGGGGGGGGGGGTTATGTGAAATGGCCCACACCAAACAAGCTATGGCGCTAACCTGTATATGAGTAGGCAATCCTGAGCCTTCGCTATATGGAAGAGGGGGTTGTGATAATACAAATGGCAGTGCCTCCACCTAGAATAGGGATCCTGCAATTGAGGAGACTCACCCCTTTCTAGGAATGTAACAGGTAGACAACTTAAAGTAACTATACGTAGCAGTATTAATGCACCCAGCTTATATTTCTAACATGAAAACATGTCACCACACCTGTATGAGATTAATGCAAAGTTTATATAAAGCAGCCACATAAAACAGGATGCATAAGAATAACATTCAGGAATTACAATTTAGCATAAATTGGGAGGTTGCAATTATACCCGGGTATATGTGCATGTAGTATACAGAATACCTCCAACCATGGGTTAAAGCGCAGTCTGGTTGCAGGGGCCCCTGGAGAGGTGAGAGTCAATAAGATGCACGCTTCCACTTTAGATGCTGTGATGGCGTCCAAGTAACATGCGGATGATTGCACTGCTTGTCTGAAGATCAGCGATGCATCACCTAAAAGGATAAAATGCCCTATCTAGCCTTACTCTTAGTCCCTATCCCTAAACTGGGCTGTCACTGCAACCGGGCCTCTATCTGTCTAAGTGGCCGTCGGATGCCTAACCTACCTCTAGCCCAATCTATCCAACGCTCCCTATGCTAATCCTAGCTAAAAGGAGATCCAGACCAATAAGGATGTTATGGCTTTAAGCAAAGAGGCTGCAAAGATACACTGCAATTAACAGAAAGTTCACCTGACAGTATTATGCTGGTGAAAACACTGATCTATATATATATAGACAACTATAAGGATTCTGCAGTGTGTAAATAGAATAATGATAATGAACCACAAATCTCTCTCTTACAGAGATATTTAGGGTTCCTATACAGAAGTTGAAATATAACAGAGGCAGACCTAATCTGCTTCAGTAACAACTAGATAGATAGCAGCCTTGTTAATCTGGATCATTACTGACAGAATCACCATACAGTTCTCCCCAGATACACAGCACATGGCAGGCTGGCACCCTCTGCCTGATACTTGATGGAAAACAAACTATATAACATCCTGGGGTTTCTTGACCTCCTTGTAGGGGCAGGAAGCACACCTAGGGACTTGTCTGTAATGGGACCTCTATGGTAGTGGCTGTATATGGATATAAACAAACCACAACTAGTGTATAAAATAACAGTTCACTACATATATATATATATATATATATATATATATATATATATATATATATATAAAGAATGTTTTTTTAAGTTTAAAACAAGTAAACAGTATATATTTACTAATGCTAACTGCATATGGATTCCAAATAGTAAATGTTGATTGAGAGGGGGAAGTTCCACTTTAACCTGAGTTCTGTGTACTCTCCTACAAATTAAACACACACACCTTTATACAGGGTCATTGGAAAACAGAAGTACTGTTCTACCTAGGACCCATGTTGAGTAACTTCCTCAGTCCTTTCTCTTCAAATTTTGATTCAGTGCAGAATATATTGTTTAGGTTTGTCCACAAATTACATAATTTTTTTTTTATTTAAAGAAACTGTACAAAGATTCTACAATCAGATTGTATAATGTATGGCCATCCTTTGTATTTGCTTTTATTAAAATTAGGCTTACTTTGTGTGAGCAACACAGGACCCCCCCTTTTCAGGGAATGGGGGTGGACTGGATGGGCTGTCTACTTGGCCATTCGGAATGCCTGTGATGTGGGAGTAGATGGGCAATATCTAGTACTACCAGGAAATGCCTAAGCTTGACTGTTTTTCATTTTTTTCCTCACTTATATAAATAAGAAAATTGCCATGTGCCTTGCCTACATTTAATGCCCATTCTAAATACACATTTGTCAGACTCTAGTTGAGGAGAGGGCGCACCTATTATGTGAAAACACTAACTATGAGAAAATCAGAATCTTTAATACTAAGGAGGCTGTGTACTATATTCAATTGAAATATATAGCTCATTTCAATAAGCTACAAGTCATGAGGTATTTGCCATAAGTAATATAGCGTTTTGCCCTGTAACTGCTATCTTCAGCGTTTATTGGTTCTAATTTCTGAAACTAGCATTAATAAAGCAAAAATGATCATTTCATCTTAATGAATGGAGCCTATGGTGGTATAAAAGGTATTTATTATTGATCATTTGCTTACAAAAATAAGTACATATTGTATTTACACACACACACATATATATATATATATATATATATATATATACATACATATTGTTTTACAACCTAAAGAAACAGTTAACAGATAACGAAAAATGTTCCTTTAAAGACAAGAAAAAGAGAACAGACAGAGAGCACACAAAGGGGTTTTAAAATGAAACGCGAAAGAAATTTGAGAAACATTCATTGGTATTCAGAAAGGTTTTGCAAGGATTCAGGTTTAATAGAGGAAATGTTCAGAAGTTTTATTGGAAGGAGCTCAGGGTTCATTTGAGCAAAGCCATGAATGGTCCAAATAGATAGAAGGTCCAAAGTAATTTTGCTTGCTGAAATCCGATTGGCTTGGATCATAAATCACCTAAAATGAATAACTTAATATATAAGGAACCACAAAAAAAGAAAGATATGTCTTTGTGCAACAAGACAGGAGAGGTCATCTTATAATACTAGAGACTTCTTTTACTCAATAGAATGCGCACATTGTTTGAAAGCATATCTTTACTTTTCCTTGTATTATTTTTCATGTGCCTTCAGCTAAAATAAGCCCTTTAGGTTTTATTGCAATAGCTCCGACCATCTCTCAATGATTATCAGCGCACAATAAAAGCCACAAATTCACAGGTTTTTGGCAAAAAGCTAAAAATCTCCATTATATAACTGTTGCTAAATCACGGTGTAATTTAGAGATTAAGCAATATGCAAAAGATATACAGCAAGTAAAAGTGCTGGCATAGGCTTTCTGGATTAATCTTCTATCATATTGTGCAAACGTTCAGCAGCAGGGCAAACATCAGCAAGAAAATGTGCTGTACTTAATGAAGTAAACATTGGTGGGGTATCAGAAAAGTTTTAGGCATTCTGAATAAAAGTACAAGTCCATGTATTTACTCAATTAAAAAAGCACCATGCAGAACTTTGCAGTATTACATTCATCAGCATATTCATTAAAAGCCAATTTTAACCACTTCATAGCAATGCTGGCTCATACCAATGCAGGAATTTTCTCATAGCACTGCTGATTGAATATACAGTTTAAGTGGTTTATTTAGTCTGTTCATTTATTTTAAAATTTAAACTTAAATTCCTATACCATGTTGTTTTCAATTTTTAAACATGTGCCAGAGTTTTGTAGTTTAAATTTGTTTCCAATTTGTATAAATATACCAGAGCTGCTCTTTTGTAGTGTATATGTATATATAATATAGTGTATATGGCATATTATAATGAATATGTTGCTAGCTAAAGAAACTATTCCCTTTGCCAATGTTTACTGAAAACGCTGCCAAATATGAACTATTAAGCCTACAAGCAACTCACTGGCGCATAATCAGCACACAAAGACTCTGCTCTAGCCCGCCCCAGTTATTTTCCTGTTGGGAGCTGACATCTTGCCTCTCACATGGCTTACAGAAGTTAAAGCCTGGCTGTCAACCACAGTTGGCACATCAAAGAAACGTCTGCTCTACCTGTGAAAGTCATGTGTCACTGTCCTCTGCATAGGTCAGCCACCAGGGAAGGGAGGTTAGAGATGAAAAAGAATTGACATTTGCATATCCGTAGCAGCATGGCTTAGTCCTCATTCACATGTGCATTTAAGGGCAGATTATGATTTCTTGCAGGGTTTCTGTTGACAGCTAAAGGCAGTAAGCCCCATACCAAGCAAGGAGTTTGCATCCTGGGGCCAATAATACACATGTAATCGCTGCATGTACAATTACATTCAAACAGGCAAGAATGGCTTGGGGAGCAGTTAGCCACTCATTGCTTCTTATGAGTCCTCCTTGTCTGCAGCTGTTCGTAGAAACCCCGCCGAGTCTTTCACAGGAAATAGTAATCTGCCCCTAAGCACACATGTGAATGAGGCCTTAGTATGCATAACTTGGACAAAGAAGGTGTGTTTTTAAAACAGCCAAAAGGAAAGAGCAGATGACGAACCTACCACTATGTTTACATGTTTGGGAAATGAAATGGTTCACTTTAACCACTCGCCCTTTAGAGGATTTACCCCCCTACCTTACCAGGCCATTTTTTGCATTATAGTGCTGTGTTATTTTAACTGACAACTGTGCGGTCCTGCAACACTGCACCCAAATAAAATTTAGGTCCTTTATTTCTCACAAATAGAGCTTTCTTTTGGTGGTATTTGATCGCCTTTGCGGTTTTTATTTTTTTGTGCTATAAACAGAAAAAGACTGACAATTTTGAGAAAAAAATGAATATTTTTGAATTTTTGCTATTAAACATGTCCAATAAAAAAATTTAAAAAATCAAATTTCATCATAAATGTAGGGCAAAACAAATTCTGCTACATGTCTTTGCTAAAAAAAATCCTAATACATGTAAATTAATTGGTTTACATGAAAGTTATAGCATTTACAAATGGCGTATACTGGAAATTTTTTATTTTTTTTTACTAGTGTTGGTGGCGATCAGCAACTTATAGCGAGACTGCGGTGGGCATTCTGACACTGGGGGGGAACTGACTTGATGTAACTGACATCCCCAGTGACACCAATGCAGTGATCAGTGCTAATAAAAAGCACTGACACTGTACTAATGGCACTGGGCAGGAAGGGGTTAACATATTGGGCGATCAAAGGGTTAACTGTGTGTTGTGTGCTGTTTCACAGTATGCTGTGTGAGTGCTTTCCACTGTAGAGTCATACAAAGCAGTGTGCAGGAGCTGACAGGGGAGAGAACTGTATCGGCGAGTAATCACCATCCGGGACCCGCTGACTGACAGCTGAGGCAGCAAATTTCCTACCCGGAAATGCAAAATCACACATATATATATAGATATATATATATATCTATATATATGTGTGTGTGTGTGTGTGATTTTGCGCACCCGTGTTGCCCTGTAGCAGTATTTCTACTATAGGATGGACAGAAAGCATTTAAAATAAGGTATTAAAAGAAACAAAATACATTACTCCTTTATAATAGTTGCCAACACCTTTGATACCAGATTTGACTTCGATGATTAGCCTCTGTACTTTGTTCTTGGAGCCATCTTTAGTGCTTGTTACTAATTTAAATGTCCTACATAGAATCAGTTGTTCTCGTTGATACTTTAGGGTTGATTTACTAAAAACAAATAAGCTGTCCACTTTGCAAGGGAAGTTCCACTGTGCAATGGAATTTTCCCAAACCTTAGTGAATATGGTAAAAACTGTTTGCTTCTCTATTACCCAGAGCTCCTCCAGGAGGATATCAAGCAACAACTTAATATTTACGTAGCCCCAGCCAATCTCTGGGAAGTCTGGCCCAGTTGATCCTGGGAGAATATATAAATATCCTGGGCAGGGAGCAGATTTGTCTTCTTCCGTGAGGAGAGATCACCGCTCAGGGGGGCTCGTTTTCCCTCCCTGGGCACTGATGCCATATGTTGTTTTGAGTGGAGGCCCAGGCTGGGAGGCTGGAGGACCTGGAGTCACTATCCTGAAGGCTAGCTGAGGGGCCATCATCCAAGGATGAGTGCTACCACCCCTCTTGTGTGCTAGAAAGGCAGCCGTGTGTTTGAAAAGAAGTTTTGTACAGAAGAGCATAGTAATTCCATTCCTTGTGAAGGGGCTGTTGCTTGGAGTGCTCACCAAGGAAGGCTCAACCTCCTCAATCCTGTACTGCAGAACCTGTCCACTACCTGCTACACAGGAACAGTGTTCAAAGTTTCAAAAGTTCAGAGTTTGAGAAAAACAAGTTTAATGTCCTCAAGTTTGTCCTAGCAAGTCACTAGAGTATCCTACTTTTACCAATCCCCATCCAAGTTCATCCTTTATTAAAACAACAAATCCAAGAACCCTGGACTGTTTCTTGAAACAAGAGAGTGAAAGAACATGTGTGTCTGGCAATATACGGAAAAGATCTTGGGACTTACAAACTGCTGGCCCTAAGGGGGTCCATTATCTATTTATCTTTAGTAAACCAACCCATGTGTTCAGTGCTGAATGCATCTTAGCCATATCTGCCATACTGTGCTACTGTAGTCATCTGTCCTGGTCATGGATATTTTTAACACTATGCTGTAAGGTTTGCTATGTAAAGAAATGCATAGATATCACAGTAGCTGAGGTTTATGACTGTGTGCCATTTTTACTCCTAAAATAGATTTATCATGGCTAAATTGGAGTTGTTTCTGGGGCTGAGCACATTATTACTTAGAATGAGTGGCAACCTATGATGTCTGCTACTAGGGGCAGTAACAAAGTAAATTTGGAAATAATTGGCCTCCTAGATTGTAAAACCCAGCGAACTGAACAAAAAAATCCTGACAGCTCAAGAGGAGCCGCTGACTAACTATCTGATGTTAGTACATCGGGCTCTCCCACTGTGTTAATGTGTTCTGACAGGGGGGACGGCCCCCCACCACAACACTTTGGTCAGTGCTCTCAGTCATTGGCTGAGAGCACTGATTAGGAACTGTTTGGCAGACCTTTTCTGGACATTTCCCTTCAACAGAAGCTGGCCAACTGGCCAGCTTCTGGAGGACTAGCTGCCCTACACATGGGTCGAATGTCAGACAGTTTCTATTGAACTGGCTGATACTGCCCAGCATTCAACCTGTGTGTACTAGGCTTAATTCTACCAAAAACAATACTCATTAATGTCACACAATTTTACATCCAGTCAGGCAGGCCCTTATAATATGTAGTTGCTTGTAGATCTAAATGAGATTTTATAATGTGATTGTAGGATGTTTGGCCAATGGATGTTTTAAATTCCAACTATGTTTTTATTTTGGATAGACTTGGGAAATGTAAATAATTATTTAAAGTTTTTATTGCTGTCTGTGCAGTTTGTGTCCCAACATCATGTGAGGGGAATCCTCCCCAATAGGTACACAGACCACAGGTCCCATTTTATAATACAGTTTCATTATAATATCCTATACTTGCATCATATGCCATTTCAGCATTCAGTATTTTTAGAAAGAAAACAGACACCACTTACATAATAATATTGCATTACAATATGGAGAATTAAACATATAAACAAATAATGTAACTTGCCTTGGTGACATATGAATAATTGTGAGTAATATGCCACTTATAATCACTGGCATATGTCTGCACATCTTGAGCCTTTCTTTCTTCAAATTCCACATATGTGCACTTTTAAACCAGCTATTAAATATAATGCTTATTTTACTTGGTCTTTTTTGTTAGTCATATTACAGCGTATCCTCTGTTATTATTGTTGTCCTTTATTATTAAAGTGGCAACACACGAGGAGATTTACTAAAACTGGAGAGAGCAAAATCTGCTGCAGCTCTGCAGAGAAACCGATCAACTTCCAGGTATTATTGTCAAAGCTTAATTGAACAAGCTGAAGTTAAAAGCTGATTGACTACAATGCACAGCTACACCAGATTCTGAGTGCTCCAGGTTTAGTAAATCCCCCTCATTGTATGGCACTATAGATACAATTATAATAGCTGTACTGTTTTTTAATATATATTCTTTATTTAACAAAATAATTAAGTTTTTACAATCGGATACACGAGATATCAGCATTCACAGTATCAGAAAACAGCTAACATATCCAATTATTGAACATTAAGGATTAAATGTGTCAAAGGAAAAACAGCATTCTGAGCAGAATTTTACAAGATAGTCAGAGAATATATAAACAGGAGTGTAACTTTTAAACTTCCTGAAAACATATATATAGAGTGTACAAAATATGGCATGGGAGAAATAAACAGCCCTACTCAAGTAGACTTACAATTTAAAAGGTGGAAGAACTCCAGATACAAAGGTGGAGGGACTCCAGATACAAATGTAAGCATATGGCAGTGGCTGCAATTGATAAAAGGCAGTTACTCCAAAAGGAATGTTTTGGGTGAAGGTACTGAGGGAGGCAAATGAGGTAATTAATCAGGGCCCCACACGAATCCATACCAGAGCACTACAGGCTGGGGAGGTTAGTGAGGTAGAAGGATTGAGTAGCACTTAACCTCCCTAGAGGTCTGATTATGTCAGTATTTCTGCGCTCAAACCGGTACATTATTTTCAATGGAAATATGTTGTTTTTTTATTGTAGGCCTGTAATTCTTAGGAACAACTCACTGAAATCTGTCCGAACAAGAGTCTAGTAAACATCCCGGGTATGAAAAAATTTGAAACACGAAATCATAAATTATAATATCATAAATTGTAATAATATAATAATAATAAATTTAATAATGTAATCAAACCAAAAACACTTACATTTGAAATAGAGCGCCAAGTTCTCACATCACTGAGCTTAGTCGCAAAATCGTTTTCAGTGTCTGATGACGAATTTCCCCACGAATCATTATCACTCAATTCTGCAAGTGGTTCTAATTTTCTATCTAATTTACTGTTCTCTAGCCGGTCTAAAATTGCTTTTGACCTAAAGAGACGCTTTTTTTGACACCATGGATGTTTCTCAGCCTCCCTGCAGAAAGGACGGTAAAAATGCAGGCAGGGCACAGCACAAAGCACTAGGGGCAAAATGTTATGTGAAATGGTTTGATACAGTAATGTAATACTATCAGATTTTAGTGTATAAAGTGAATGTCAAATGTTTACATTTTTTGAAAATTCTCACCAGTTCCGTCTCCCGTACGTCCCATACATCCCGAGTGTAGCTCGGGGTTACCACTTCTGGTACTGAAAGTTAACCCCGAGCTACACTCGGGAATACTGCCGGGGGGGGGGAGGGGGGTTAAAGGAGAATGAGGGATATGAACATTTCTTACTCAGAGCTGCCTGCTGCCTGACAAATGACAGTTTGCTGAGCCACTCCTGTGATTTCTGAGGTAAGTGTGAGATGTGGTAGGTGCATTTGCTGAGTATATTGGGGTGAACAGTTTGCTGCATTTATTAAGGAAAATGGTTGGGCGTGAGCAGTGTGTAGTGGTGAATGGTGGGACATGCTGAGTGTAAGTTAATAGTGGGGTGTGTAGTAAGGTTTATTGTGCAGTCTTTTGAGTATATTGGGATGTGTGCTACAGTGTGCTGAATGTAACAAGGTGCATGATGTGGTTTGGTTAAATGGCAAGGTCTGCTACCTTTTTTGGGGAATATGTTTTGCTGTGTATCATGGTAGACAGGGTCTACAAGGCTCATGGAAGGTCACAGGCGCTTAGATGCAGGTACTGCTGACTATGTTTTAACATCAGATGTACTAGAATATAATTGGCCGTATACTGGTAAGGATGTATGGATTTAAGACACAGACAGGGTCAGGGCACAGGCAGAGTCGAGAACCAGCTAAGGTAATTAAAGTACAGGCAATGAGGTACAGAGTCAACAAGCAGAATATTTGTCAGGAGTCCAATCTGGGATCGGTAACAAAGATAACCAGGGACCATAGACAAACAAAGTAGATTCAGGGGCAGACAGAAGCTCGGTCAGTAGTGCAGGCCAAGCACAAGTTCAGAATCTCAGATCACAATGTCACATATGTACAGCTGAAAGACCATTCAGTACCGAGCCTTGAAAGGACTCATTAAATAGCCCATTTGAAGCCAAATTCAGAAGTGGACATGCTTATAGAAGCCTGTCCAGCTAAGTTTCCATGCACAGAATCAGGTACACATGGATGAGCAAGTGCACAAATCATTTGGGTGGCATGAAAGTAATATTGTATACTGAGCAGGTGCTCCTGAAGATGTGTGGGCACATGCCACCAATTGCTAATGCCCGCTATCTGTAAATTGCCTCAATTATTTTTTTCCAATGGAGCATATTCTTTGGTTGACATGCTTGTGTTATGCTGTTTATTACAGTATACTGCTGCTTTGGGAGGGTAGTTATGCTACTAGCATGTAGACCCTAATAGGTTTAAAACAAAGCCACGTTTGTCTTTTCTTCATGATCAAGCATACTTTATTCTTACATTTCCTTCAGTTTCCTCATTTTGTTGTGGCACAAAGTACAGACTTTTAACTTTATAAGTCCTGCTTTTATTTTTGTCCAGGGCCTATTTTGTCTATAATTGGCCATGGATAATGAGTTTTGACAAAGTTGATTTTGATAACTATTAAAAGTGCATGTGTACTTTGCCCACACAGGGAGCTTATGAGCTGCTTATACTTATAGCCTACACCCACAGTCCACCTACACATTTATCTATTTTAAGTAAAGCGACATAGCTGGCACACCTAGGTAAAAATGGGAAAATGTTTGCATAGAACTACAATGTTGATGCTTGGCTTAGACCCACTTAGCCACCCAGCACTGTCACATGGAAAAAGAGAACTTAGCTTTGTGTAAGTTCTGACTGCATTGGGGTTATTTACTAAAGCTGGAGAGTGCAAAATCTTGTGTAACCCTGCATAGAAATCATTCAGCCTCTAGATTTTATTGTCAAACCGTAACTAAACAAGCTGATGTTAGAAGCTGATTGGCTACCATGCATTGGTGCACCAGATTCTGAGTGCACCAATTCTAATAAATCTCCCCCCGTTGATTTGAAGCCTATGCAGGGTTCTACTCTTCATTTTTGTGGGCAAGCATTCAAGTAAGGCAATTGATTTGCCATGTGAAACATGTAGAAGTGAATTCCAAATGATGAGGTCTGCTTAATTAAATATTGAAGTTTTGTGTGAGATGGGGTTATGAGAGAGGAAGACATAACAAGGTCAGGTCACTGAAAGATTGACAAGGATTATTTAGGGAATATTTTTGTGCAAGGTCAGAATATATTGCAGACAGTTGCTGGCATAGACTGTTGAGATGAGAGTCTTAGTGGAATGCAATGTGGGAGAATATTACAATAAGCAAGGAGATGGATTATGTTGGCATGGGTTGGAAGTTTTAATGGCCTCTTGAGAGTCATATTTTGGAGATGTTTCAGAAGTTGCAGGACTATAGCAATACAATGAGAATATGTTTTTCACTAAAGATGCAGAAACTGATTTTGTACACAAGGTAACACAAAAATATGAATCTATGGCTGATAATCCAGCATTTTAATTCTGCACCTACAGACCCAAACTTAATGTGAGAGAATTTAATTTTGCTGATACAGTTTAATATCCCCCTTCAACCAATGCATGCACAACATCATTTGCTCGAAAAATTCTACTTTTAGCTAGGCATGTTTTATTAAAGGAAATTATTTCCATGGAGAACATCATTTTCCCTAATTGTTTTTCTTACAATTGCTTACTTATGTGAGGCCTGCACACATCATTATGTTGATTTGGCAAGGTTTTATTACTAATAACCTCAATCAGTGGGCTACCCATGGCAGCAAACTGTGCGCTTGTGTTTCAAGACATTGCATGATTGTGCTGAAAATCCGAGCAGAGTTTGTAATGATTTGAATCTTTGTGATGCCACAACGCCTAGGCCATCACCATATTAAAGAATTCAAATAGTCTCCACATTGTTAACAGAAAAATGCCATTCATTCAAGCATGAATATTAATACATTTCTACACAAATGTGAAGAAGAGTGTCATGGCCTGACAATATCCATTGTTAATAGCTGATATATTTCATTTGAATGTATTTAATTTGATTGTTCAGGGCTTGTTCAGTTTCATATTTTATTGTGGCAATAATGTGTATAGTTATGGGGTGATTTACTTAAGGAGTATCATTTACAGTGACTCAGAAAGCCTTTGTTCATTTCAAAATTCAGATCAGTTTAAAGGCGAAATTCAAGAAAATATTCAGTCATTAGTGTATAAAAGTAAAAAGCTAGATTCATCTCTCTGTTTTTTTTTTAAGCACCTTTTTCAATAATAAATGTTTCAAAATGGCTTGGGTCTGCAATAGAACATGAAAGCAGTTACGACAATTTATTTATTTATTTTTTTACACATGATACTATAGTCATTACACTTAATGCATTTGACACAAGGATTCCTCTCACTCTTGTTTATATTCCTTGGATTATAGGAACTTTATCTAATATTTACAGTATTCATTGAAGATACTAGCACAGCTCACAGTCATTAAAAAAGAGATTACAAGTACTGTACCAGCTTTCATTATTCCAGTTGGGAATTTGAAAGGAATACTGGCCCTTCACAACACAAAAAAAAACAGAAAGTCATTGCTTTAAATTGTAAGTTTACTAAACTCATATTAAAAAAAAAAAATATATATATATATATATATATATATATATATTGTGGGGTTAGCTCAGGTGGGGGATCTCCTTCCCTGGGACAAAGGTAGACCGCACAGCAGGCTTTCATCAAAATCTGACTGGTTGTCAGCTTTATTTAAAAGGTTTGCAGAAAATAAACGGAACATGAAAATAAACCCTTGCCATCCAGGCACTAACTAAACAAAAGGCGTTTCCTCTCTCAGAGGTGAAGGGCTTCTCCCTATCACCGAAATAAACCAAAAGCAAACCTTTTCTTGTAGGTATAGTACACACACAGCTCTCTCAGAACACCTCTCTGAGTCCCAGGCCACGAGCAACTCCTTGCTCCAGCCCTGCCTTATTTATACCACCTGTTGGTGGTCATCAGTGGAGCCCAAGCTCTGGTCCGGACCCACCTGCTTAACTGTGGCCCTGAAAACCCGGAGTGGACTCCACCTAAACGGTCAGGTATGAGCATATGCGAGGTGACACATAGCGTCCCTCTATCACCTCGCCGTTCATCCTGTCACAATATATATATATATATATATATATATATATACACAGTATATACATACTATATAAATACTATATACTATATAAATACCTTCATATTATTCTCTTGTTGCCCCTTTTAAAGCAGCAGTTAATATCGCTATCATTTCTTGAATGGCCAGGTCACTGTGATGTCACTGCCAAGCATGCACATTGGAGTCACCTGGCAGCAGCTCAGATTGAGGCCATAAATGTCAGCTCAGTGTACATGACAGATGGCAGACAGGAGGAAGCATTTATGACAGAAGAGACCAATAGAGTTTTTTCTGTCATAAATATCCTGTCTGTCAGCAAAGTTTACTACCGTTTAATTTCAGTGCCACAATGTATCTTCTCCAAGATGCTTTTATCATCTCCAATGTTGTGTCTTCCATTCTGAAACCTTCCATTTGATCTATGGCTCCAAAGTGTAGCGAATGTAGCCACCCACCCACGATCATTCAGAGCATGGACTATAATTATAGGTGCTCACGCACTTGGTACTGACACTTTAAAACAGATTAGACTGCACATAGTGCCCACAGCAGTGCCCAGTGCTGACCTTCTCTTCCCCTCATCACCGGCCATCACAAAATCAGCAACAGGAAGAGAGCAACTAGCATACAATAGAGGGAGGGGCCAGCATCAATACATAAGATAAATTACGTGTGCAAAGTAGGACAGTGCAAGGCTTGATAAGAAGTGTAGGACAGGGCCATGGGGCAAGTGTCCCCCAGGCCTCTCTAATGCCCCGATAAAACATCCGGTGCCCTGACAACATAGTTTAAAAAACCCGCTGGCTGCATTAATATAAATGTTAAGATGGCCAGGACCGGGGACAGGACTTTCATTTTCAATAGTGCTGTGATTACTGCACTATCCATTTTGGAAGGAAGCCATTTGTTTACTGTTTAGAAAGTGCATATACCTTGTAGAATATCGAACAAGTTGTTTTGTGGAATAAATTATAATAAATCAGAAATTAAATAATTTTTGGGTTGTGACTTAATAACCAAGGAAAAATGGGGGTCCTGTGGTTCCACAGGTTAAGAACCACTGTCCTAAAGAATAAAATAGTGGTAGTACCAATTTTTTATGTCACACAATATTACTGCTAATATCTAGGAAACCCAAAATTTCAGTAAACAAAGACACGAAAGTTAATTTTAGTGCACACAGAGACACAATACATTTCCCAATTTTTGGTAAAATATAAAAGATGAGAATGTACTGAGTAAATAGATAGCCAACATGTCAAACCTTAAATTTGTGTGCACTCGTGACATAGCAACAAACTTCAGTACCCTATATTTTCCATAGGTGATGCTTTAAAAGTCCCCTATAGATCATCAGTTTGGCGTTATAAAGGAGGTCTGGTGCTAAAAATATTGTTCTCACCCATGGTGTGGCGATATGTAACATGTGTATTGTAATTGACATTTTCATGCATAGGTGCAACCAACACATCTGTTTCCGTTCGTACAGGGCGTTGAACGTTTTGGTGGATTTTATATGCTTGGGTGTAACTTCAATTTTTTACAATTTAATTTTTTTTTTACTTTCACATAGGGGACAAAAAGTCCCTTATGTGATTTTTTTTTGGTGACAGATTCTCTTTAATGAGACATCCAGGGTCTAAAAGACCTTGGATGTCTCCCCTGTGCTTCACTGAATCCAATGCAGTGGAGTTTGCACTGTATTAAATTCTTTCCAGCCATACTGGCCAGTGACACTGGCATAGGGACCCAGAATTGATGTTTTACATGTCATGTCACTTTTGAGGTTAGTAACAAGAAGCAGTGGAGAGCAGACGTGTGTCCACTCTGCTCTCTCCCCGCTATTTGATGGCACCTGATATGCTAGTCCCGGGCCCAAAGATGGGTAAGCGGAGCCCGAGATACATGGTGGGGGTGTACACATTACCAGGGATGTGTGGAAGCAATCGAGCAGCTGCACAGCCGCCAGAATGCTTTCATCTGGTAGGCAGGAGTCTGTCAGATGTGCACACAATGTTTGTGTAAACACCGCCCCACCCTGCTGTCAGTGGTAAAAGGTATTTCATGCAATTACAAACTTTTTAAATATAAAGGGTAGTGTAATACTAGAAAATGTGCTTGTATGAGTAGTTAAGAAAGTTTGTTTAGTGGAACTAAGTCTTCATCTCTAAGGTCTATATCAGCTGAATCATCTGGGGTTTAGGGCATTGCATTAATGTGTTTTAATTCTCTATACTTAAGCACTAGTTAAAATACATTTGCCATGAGAGAATTGCTCTTCTTTTCAAGAATGTCAGTTCCCTGTCTGTCAAGTTGATGCTTCCCCTTCAAAACTTTGTAAGGTGACCCAGAACAAAGGGATACCAAAAGTATAGGAATATGGAATTCTGAAACTGTTCTGTCATTCATTTACAGTATGCTTGTTGCATGTATGTGATTCATAAATAATAAAACTAGACAGTTATCTGAACACTGTAAATAACATCCCCCCCCCCCGACTGAGTTTACTACCTCACTAATAAAGTCTTGTTTTCTCTCAAGAGTCTGTAAGAACTGCTCATGCATCCATGATTGCACTCCACTATACACTAGATACCACATCTATTTCTGGTGGATTTTATTTCATTTGTCTCCTCAGGAATACATTCATGGTTACACTACAGCCCTTCTCCTGAGACTATACTGTATTCAACGTATCTAGCCCTTGTGGAAAGCCTGTTGGGATGCTGTGCACTGTGTCAGGCCTATATTAGGCTCGTCGTAGTCTGAATGCTTGAAGATTATCGCTTATACTTTACACTTCAATTTATATTTATGGATGCTAAATTGCTTAGCAGATTTATGGATAGTTTATCACATTATTTTGTATTATACATGAGGCACTGTGACACCAGTTTGTTATCGTGTCTTGGCCATTGAATTTATTATGTGTTGTACATTTTAATTATTCTATTAGTAAAATATGTGATTTTAGGTTGCCCTACCTGACATGTTATGATTATCTAGACTTTATTAGTGGGGTAGTAGTCACAGTCTAGGGGTTTATGATTTTGCTGATAACTTGCCCTCTATTACATCATAGTTTTGTTTTGATGCACTTTATAGATATTCATGCTAATCTATAAGATCCTGGTTGAGAAAAATCCTTTATATTTTTATTTTATAGACCATTAACTGCCTATGTAAGGAGCTCAGCAATGGTAGCCATGATACTTCTTTCATAAAATACACCAATTTCTAAATATTGTGACAGACAACTTAAAAAATTTCAGGGCTTACTCTGGGTTAGCACAAACTTAGTACCCACAATGTGGCATTTCTTGTCCTCCACTCCAGGCTGGCTTCTTTCACCTGAGCTGAAATACAGCTATTAGAGCTCAAGCACATGGGCACAAGGGCCAGGCTCCACCAGAATACAGCATATTTCTGCACTCATGGGTCACTGGTGTTTGTGTACAGCCGCAGCCAACAGTCTGTAAAAACAAATGTCAGGCTGAAAGATGCTGTGACTGTTTGCCTGTAACTGCACATCTTACCCGAGTAGAGGAATGGTACAGGGAAGGATGAGGGACCCTTGGTGCAGATGGGTTGCTTCCAGGTCTGCTCAGCAAGCCTTTATGTTTCAGGTTCCAGCATAAACACTAACATTTCAACCTACTCCTTCCTTTGATTCATTTCACCCCCTACTGGAACTCAATTGTAGTGCATTAATGAGCATTGCAGTAATGAACTCGGTCCTGCAATGCACAGCACCACAAGGTGTAAATTGGCCTTAAATGTTAAGTTATTCTTTTTCTTTGCTTGTTGAGAATCTGTAAATATTTTGTGTGCGTTATCTGGGCACAGGTTCACTGTAAGGGTGTGCCATAATACTAGATCAGTAATTACAAATTGGAAAAAAACAGAGCTCCACCCAAAAGGGGAAGTTCCGCTTTAAGGACTGCTCCCCCGCTCCCCATTAAGGATGGGAATCTTTGGGGGGCAAGGGCAGCAGGTACCCAAATTTGACAGGTACCCGCTCCCACTTCCAGTCCGATCGCCTAGGCGATCGGAAGCAGAAGGTGTCCTCCCTCCCTGTAGTCTTTTGGGACACGTGACAGGTCCCAGAAGACTACAGGACCATTCATGAAGCGCAGCGCTACTCACGCATGCTCAGTGGGTACCCAGCTGTGAAGCCACAAGCTATCACAACCGGGTGCCCACACTGAAGATGCTGGCCTCCTGGAATACAGGACGGCTGGTGAAACGGGCTGCAGTGGACACACCGCAGGACCGAGGAACAGGTAAGTGGCTGTTTTTTAAAAGTCAGCAGCTACAGTTTTTGTAGCTGCTGACTTTTATTTTTCGACAACGTGAGTGGAACTCTGCTTTAAGTTGATCAGTGTGGAGAACCAGAATTAATTAAGCCTCCATTGCTTTTGAATAGGCAGGTGGGTTAGATTAATAGTAACCATTAAAGGTTCAAAATTGTATATACTTTTTGGAAATTCACATATCTACCTAGTCTGGAAAGTAGCATGTCATTCCATAAGACTGCAAATCATTCTGTGGTTATTGATTAATTATGAAAAGGTATAAGAGCAAGCACATATAGACAACTGTAGATATAACACCTGTTAAACAGAGCTTGGCAATCCATAGCTAAATCCCATCTGGTCTTGTAGGAAAGCCTTCCACCAGGCACAGGTAGTATACTAATAAAACAAACAATCCAGGGGGTCATGGCTAGCAGGCTCTAATGACCAATTTATGAGCAAGCTCTATTCCTTTGTGCCCCATTTAGGCCACACATTTTACCATCTGTCCCTACGACAATCAAATGAATTTCATTCAACACCAAAAGACATAATATACTATATACTGTAAAAAAAGCAAAACTAGTTAAGAATTTGCAAGTTACAGCAATTTTGAGCAGGACATATTTATTATCGGGAATCACTTTTCCAGTGCAGAATTTGCTAGTTTGCCTTAAACGAAAAGGGGTGTCTTAACCCCTTCCCGCCGGCGCCTCCCGGCCCTTTAAGAGTTTCAGAACGGAAACTCAGACGGGGTTTAGGGATCATGTGACCGCCGTGACGCGTCATCACGGCGGTCAAATGATTGGGAAAGGTCCCGATCGAAAGATCAGACCGGGACCTTTCCGTGAGTACCAGACATGTGTGCTTGGAGCGCGCAGGGTGCGCGCTCACAGCACATATGTTTTTTGTTAATTGCACGCAAATGTGTGGCCGCTCGGCATCTAGGTGCAGATGCCGGGAGGCCGCACATTTGTGTGCTGCCGGCGTGAAGAGGTTAATCACCATTAAGGACTTGTTTGGCTTTAGGCCTATATAATGTGTGTAGGAGTTATAGGGTAGATGCCTAATACTAGTTGGGGAGCATAAAAACACTTTGGGGTTGATTTACTAAAACTGGAGAGTGCAAAATCTGTTGCAGCTGTGTATGGTAGCCAATCAGCCTCTACTTTCAGCTTCTTCAATGGAAGCTGATTGGTTTCCATGCAGAGCTGCACCAGATTTTTCATTCTTCAGTGTTAGTAAATTAACTCCTTAATGTACTCTTGTAATATTAATGCCCACTGTGAGACAGGCCTGCTTTCTAAACAACCTAATTTATAAACATACAGATACCAGAAATGCATATTACTGATACAATGTGATTTTCAAATCTCAATGTGGACACTTGACTGCATTTCCGTAAATCTAAATGTAACTATTCATATTTTTCTAAGGTGTACTGTTATTATTCAAGAATTTACTTGTTTCTTACTAATAGGCACTCTTTACAGCTTGTAACTGTATTCACCACTGATGATATAGAATTGTCAGATTATGCCCCTGCGACTCCCTGTACTGTATATCCAAAGGTCCTGTATAACCTCTATACACTCTATGGAAAATAAATATCTTTTTAATGTCTAACGCAAATTATTCTGAAGAAATATCAACCCATTCTAATCAATAGTTCCAACGATATGACACTGACTCTTTTACTCTAAAAAATGTATTAGGGGTATTTATTTAAAAAATGTCTGTCTATGCTAAACAATACGATTTACAAAAATCTCCAGAAAATTCAAATGCGACCCTAAATTAAACAAAAAAAATCTCCAGCTGCCATGGAAGAGTTGTGATGGGAAATATATAACCTAAATTCTTACTACTATATAATCATGAACATTATTTAAAGCATTTAAAACTTGATTAATACAACATATTTGTCTCACACACCCTTGTGGTAAGGGGTTTATTTCAGATTTGCATCAATGTCTGAACGTAGATGTTACCTCCCATAAGCTCCTCTATATACTTAAATGAGTGGAGGAACCTGGAGAGCAATTCATAGAGCACAAGTGGTATGTCACGTGGATGAATCTAAGGAAATGTAGCAAATCATTAACAGTTCATGATACGACTCTTAGAGTTTGAGTGGGGTATAGTACCATCTAGTAAATACTCTAATTCCTGCATATTTTCTTGAGCTGTGAGAAGCTGTCTCCTGTTTGGGCTACACTTTTTGATCTTGCCTCTAAGATGGCTGGTAAACACATTATATTAACGCAATCCCATTGTTTGCTATTTTCTACCATTCCTGATTTTCCTCACCTTCTGGAGAAGTTGATACATACAGTCCCTTATGTGTTTCTATGCATTGGGCAATAGCTTATTAGTGGAAGTCGCTATTTGTTCCATTTCCACACATTAATTCCAGAATGGATTCTATCATGTTGATGTAACAAATTTTTCATGCGATTCACAAATTAAAACCCTGATTTGATGCTAAATGGGATCCATAGTTCGTGTATCATTTTCCTTCTGATCCTACCTTATATTTGGTATTTGCTCTCTTGGTCGCCGACATTCATTTTTACCATGGTATACCACTGTATGTATACAGTATGCATTTATCTTTGATAGATGCAAACAATATATACATATACTAACAAGATCTGAAAGTGCCTTCTGTTATACTCCCATTTTTGGGAGATAAGTTTGTAAAAAAAAATGTTCAATTCTTGTTAAATTTTTTGATACTGCATAATCTTGAGATACAACAGAATTTGATTGTTATTCTCTATACAGTCTTTTTGACTGTGTCCAACACACTTTGGCTTTTGTAAAAATTTCTATTTACAATAAAAGTTTGTAAACAAAAAAAAATTGCAATTGAAATCTCAAATACCCTACTTCATTGACCCCATTAATCATAATAAAATAATACATTCTTCTTAAGGTATAGCTGGCTTTTATAGCACTGTTTACAGCTCTATCTATAATCTGCAGTCCAAGTCCCACATTCCCCAGTCTACTAAAGTAAGATCAAAAAGTTTCTACAATTTTATAATTTATAATTTTGTCATTATCACTTGAACTTGAAGAATTGTCCCGCCCATTCTCCTTGTGAATTGCCTGGAGGTGATAGTTTCTCTCAGAATACTACAAACATTACAAAAAAATCCTTAGTGGATGTATTCAACCAAGCAACTCAAATAGACGTATTTCCTAAATAAATATTGCAAGTCATTTAGGTCAATACGTCAAAGCCCAATGAAGACTCTGCAACTCCTACCAATAATAGACAGATATAAAGATATTTGCATAAACAATAGCTTGTATCATAGACTAAAGAATATCTTGCCATTCCCAATCTCACCCAAACAAGACAGGAGAAGGAGGCTACTCAATTTAATCAACCTTGCCATGCTGACTGGATTGCCTTTTCTGCTTCTATCATTAAATGTAGAGAGGTAATTCAATAGAGTGCACTGGTGTTATACTAGGTTGACCGTTGAAAAGTTTGGAACTGCTGGTCCATTCTTAACCACCATAAATTCCCTATAGTCTAATCCCTCTGCAAACTAATATACCAATAGGATTGTAGCTGTAGAATTTCAAATTGCTAACACCATGAGGCAGGGGTGTCCCATTTGCCTCATCATATTTGCCATGATAATGGAAACCCTAGCACAAACAATTAGATCCCATCCTGAAATCACAGGCAAACAACTGGGCACACAAAATCATGAAATAGACTTATTTGCTGATGATGTGGTCCTTATGGTATGAAATTCTTCAACCTCATTACCTGCTACTGTATACAACAATTACTACAACTATTTGGTGACATTTCTTATTATAATGTAAATTATTCTAAATCCCAAATACTATAATTTAACATATCCCCATTACAGTAAAAACTGTGTTTTTGCTCAATGTTCATACTCCTGGGAGCCAGTTGCCATAAATTAACTGGGGGTCAATATTCCAGCCAAATTAGGTCAATTTGTAAATATTTTAAATCACTATAATTCTATACTGAACACAATGCTCAAGGCACTCACGCATCTTTCCTACTCCAAAATTTCCATGTTGAGATGAATTGCAAAATATAGGATGTTAATTATCCCTAAAATATTGTACATCGTCCACACACTGGCATTACTTGCTACTAAAACATATTTCCTGTTATTACATAAACATGTTACCACATTTATGTAGAAATATTATAAACTCAACTGTAGCTTCAATATATTGACTAAACACAAACTAATGGTACTACTGTAGGTCTTCCTACCATCAAACAGACAAAGTTTGGGCCGATAAAGAAACACAACTGTAGGGACAGGGGCTGCCAATCCCAATAAATGCTTATAAAATATTCAAGCTTCACTAGCTGTCTAGCAGAGCTTGGACCTCTCTCCAAGGAGGGCAACACAAGCAAACAAAATTCTCATCCACCTGTCTACTTTATGCCAGATCCACACACTGTATTTTAATTATATAATTATAATTTCTCATTTATTAGAAACCCATGTGATTCAATTTGCCTTAGTTGTACTTATCTCCAAACCACAAAATCCTTGCAGAGGTATCTCACTGTTCTATAATCATTTGAAACATAATTTAAATTTTTTTCAAAACACCACCTATGTTTTAATGGAAAAGAGATACAAGGAGAGAACTATCAGATCTCCAGTGGAGTAATATGTTCATAAGTGTATACCAGTCCTCTTATTATTACTCTCATTGAGAACTTCTTTAAAGAGTTATTCTTTGCTGGTATACTGCTGCATGTAGACTATTAAAATGATTAACTCTAACGCTGCATTCTGTTGGAGACAATGCAGAGAACTCGGCTCTCTGGGTCATATAATGCGGTATTGTATGTCTCTCCAGTCTTATTGGAATAAAATCTTCTCCCTTGTATCAGAAATTACTGGAACATTTATAACTCCTATAGTTGAACTAGCCTTACTCTACTTAATGTCTCTTATTTCCATACCACCCATAGAACCATAATTATGCACTTATTTCTTAGCGCTAAACTGAATATTGGAAATGGAGACAATCTATTACTCCAGCAATCAGGAAAGTAATCCAAGACTTGAATTGTCAATGCTCAATGAAAAAGATGATGCTGCTGAAGAATAACACACATGCTAAATTTCTTAAATTATGGCAACTCTTCCCTCTGATAATTCTCTATTACCCCCTCCCTAACCTTCCCTGTTTACTTATCTCTCCTGTTAACTCATTTTAATGTATTTAAGCTGAGCTGTAAGATTCTCTTTTTATTTCAACCTTTGTAAACAAAACACTGTTTTCTTTCTCTTGTTATTTCTGATAACTTGATTTCTGCACCTCACGTTTTACTTGAAAATGCAATATGTACCTGTGCATCTTTAATTTATAAAATACAGTAAGTAAAAGCATATTATTGAAAAAAAAGTCAAGCTGCATAGTTACATAGTTAACAAGATTAGAATCATTAACATAAGCATATTCCGTGTATGTTTTCCAACACCCATCTACAATTACCCACAACATATACAGCAAACAATAAACACAGGGGCAAAATTTGTCAAACATGTCTTTAGTGAGGCTCAGCAATTTATTCATACAGATGTAACCATATATTCTCGCTTTGCAAAAAGCTTAACATGTACAGTATGTTGGAGCAAAATATAATAAAATATATGCAGTACATACCCATTTTTGCACATCCCTTTAATGATCCTGCAGGAACAGAAAAATACCTGTTTACCCTCCAGAAGTGCAATCAATTCCTAAGACCTGTTGTGGGCTGACAACACACAGTGTTTATTTTGACCAAGTGTTGTCAACTCTACCCAGTTTTCTTTTGCTAAAGTGCTCAGGCCCACCCGTTTGCTCATCTCTGCATCAAAGTCTAATCAGTCAGTTTATATTTCCAAGATAAGAACTTGGAAGGTTTAATTTACTCTTTTCATGATAGGACAGTTGTGCTCCAGACACAGGACAGCTTTAACTTTCTGACAACTTTTACAACAAAATGCTTTCAATTGTTTATTTAACCACTTGCCCTCCTGAGGATTTACCCCCTTCCTGACCAGGCCATTTTTTGTGTTACGGCACTGCATTACTTTAACTGACAATTGCGCTGTCATGCAACGCTGCTCCCAAATAAAATTTACGTCCTTTTTTCCCCCACAAAATTGAGCTTTACTTTGGTGGTATTTTATCACCTGTGCGTTTTTATTTTTTTGCAGTATAAAAAAAAAAGACTGACAATTTTGAGAAAAAACAATATCTTTGACTTTTTGCTGTTAAACATGTCCAGTAAAAAAATATTAAAAATCAAATTTCGTACATAAATTTAGGCCAAAATGTATTCTGCTACATGTCTTTGCTAAAAAAATTCCAATATTGGAATTTGAAGTCTTGAAGTCTTCATCCATATATAAAAAATATGTGTACATTAATTGGTTTACATGAACATTATAGCATTTACAAATGGAGGTATAGATACTGGAATTTTTTTTTTTCATACTAGGGATGGCGGCCATCAGCGACTTATAGTGGGACTGCGGCGGGCATTCTGACACTGGGGGAACTGACTTGGTATCACTGACATCCCCAGTGACACCATTACAGTGATCAGTGCTAAAAAAAAAGCACTGACACTGTACTAATGGCACTGGGCAGGAAGGGGTTAACATGAGGGGTGATCAAAAGATTAATTGTGTGCAGGGAGTGTTTTACATAACGAGCGGTGTGTGTGTGCTTTACAGTGTGTGTTTCACTGTCCGAGCTCACAGGGAGGAGGACTGTTAGTAAACAAAGTAGTCCTCCTCCCGGTTGGAGATGTTCGGTAATCACCGGACGCAGGTGGGTAATCACCAGCCGGAACCCAGTGGTTTACAGCCGTGGCCGTGAATGGCGGCGCAGGTAAGGCGCACCCCCAGCTCAAGCACGCCCCCTACCTGGAAACACAAAATCACATCTTTATATGTGATTTTGAGCACCCCTGCCACCCTGTAGCAGTATATCTGCTATAGGGCAGTCGGGAAGCGGTTAATAGACCCAATGTATGCAATTCAGAAAAAGGTTCACTGTTAGGGTTTACATATACTACCATTTGAGAACATGATGGCTCTCCTGTTAAAGTGGGCAAATACTGTAGTTTTCAGGTAACCTACAAATACCTTGCAGATACATCCCTATATGTGGAGAATAGCTCAGGGATCAGTACACAGCCCTCAAAAAGATATAGACATACTGTATATGTTTAGCAGTGATACTGACATAACTAGTTTATCTACTTTAATAAGTAGAGAGGGTTTTCATAGGAAAAGAAGTTCAAATGTCTGATCAAAAAGATCCTCATCTGAGATACCAGAAAATTGTCATACACTTTACCAGCAAAATAACTCTTTTAAGTGTTGAGGAATGCACTGTATATAACCTGATAATTTATGTTCAAAGTTGTTAATACAAGTTTCCTATAGCACAGACAAATGTAAAGAGAAAAAAAGAACAAAATCATCCCTAATGTGATGAGAGAAATAAAATATAGGAAGGGATTTGACAACTGTATATCTAGTTTGCCCCAGATCACGGCTCCATCACCTCCGACTCTGGTCCTGTGCTTACCCATGACTACTGGCTCTTAACAGAAGTCCAGATCTGTGTCTACACGTGCCTGCACTGCTCTCTCGCCAGCTCTACATAAAACCTTCCCTGTTCTGCATATCCCTATTGGAGCAGAGCAGGGGCGGGGGATATGCACATGCCCACAGCCTCTACTCTCCTGCTGAATCCCTCGCTCACAGCTTCTATTCTCCTTCTGTAAAAAAGTCCCTCTCACACCTCTCACAGGGCTTGGCAGAGTATTTTTTTTATAAATCTCTTCAAAAAAAATTAACAAAGGGTTCAGTGACTCCTCAGATATAATATATTCCATTATCTCTATTGTGAGTGAACAAGTGTAAACCTATGAACATTTGCTGGGATATTGTGTTGTATCAGATCTTACTATTGCATACTTGTACAATTCAGGGATTTATTTTAGCTGGAATGGAGAGTGCAGTACTCTCTGGGTGGGTGATTTGGAGGTGGGAGAAAAGCTCTGCACTCTGCACTATACACAATGCACTCTTCCTGAACCCTGCACTCTGTACATAGCACACTCCTGAACCATGCATGCTGTATATAGTGCACTCTTGAACCCTGCATTCTGTACATAGTGCACTCCTGAACCCTGCTCTTTGTATGTAATGCACTCTTGAATCCTAAATTCTGTAAGTCAAATACTCCTGAACCCGGCACTGTGTACGTAACGCACTCCTGAACGATGTCTTCTGTACATAGCACACTTCTGAACCCTGCATTCTGTACATAGCACACTCCTGAACCCTGCACTCTGTACATAATGCACTCTTGAATCCTACATTCTATAAGTCAAATACTTCTGAACCCTGCATTTTTTACGTAATGCACTCCTGAACCTTGTAATCTGTACATAGCATACTCCTAAACCCTGCAGTCTGTACGTAACACATCCCTGAATCCTGCATTCTATTCTTAACACACATGTGAATCCTGCATTTTATATGCAACACATTCCTGAACCCTGCATTGCATAACATTCTCTTGAACCCTGCATTCAGTGTGTAAAGTACTCCTGAACCCTGCACTCTGTACTTAACAATGTCCCTTTAAAACTTGCTCAGTGTTGGTGCAATTTGGCCACACTTACCATTTAATGTGGCATACACTCCTCCCACTGGGGGGCGCTAAGGGGACAGGGTTGAGTTCCTAAACCTATTCTCTGTTTAAAAAAAGCCCGGTTTTCACCTGTATCCAGGATAAAACTACCAAGCTCCCATATTTAGGGCACAGCACATGTTGTTTAAAACTACATTGAAAACCCACACAAAAATCTTCTTACAACCTGCCTACATTTGATGTTTCATGTGGAGCCTAAATGGAAAAATGAATAAGAGCCTAAAGTTTAGTACCACAAAGGACAAGTTATGAGTAGTTTCTTGTGCCTGTTTCAGCTCCTGAGTAGTCTGGTGAAAATTTGGTATGGCAAAGCAACTGGGGGTTGTTGTTTGGCTGGGTTGTAGAATGGTTATGTGCCAAAGTTTTCCTTTGGGAATGTATATTTTGAACCGTTACTCTAAAAGGACCCCTGGGAACATCCCTGGACTCCTTCAGATGTAGATTATTATGTCTTAACTGGTTTTTAGGTAAGTCCTGGCTGTGGTTCTGCTATTTAAGAGTACCTATTTAACCTCAATGGTTAAGTTGGAGATTCTCCATTCTGACTCAAATATATGTACGCTGGATCATATTTGTAGCCTAATCTAATGACTGGTTTCACTTCTGAAATTGCTCTTTAGAATTTTAAAGAGGAAACAATTGTATTTGTATTACCTTTAACAAAAATGCTTTAAAAAAGTGCAATAGAAAAACATAGAAAAGCTATTTTTCCACTGAACGTGATTTATTTTGTCCTTGTAAAATAAAACGTGTTTGCAAATGTTTTGGATGGTAAATGAAGCAGATGGCTCAATATACTAAATTTCTGCATAATGAATTACAAAAAATATTCACAATGACCCCATAGCTATGATTCTTTCAGATAAAATATACTTCAAATTTCTAAGCCAAAACTTTGTTTTCCATCAATACCTATCCTAGTAAGGTTGTTGGAACAAGGATATACAAACACTTCCGTAAAATGTGTGACAACAGCATGCACGGCTAAAAATATATTTGCAAGATGGTATTAACAGATTTCAACCATTCAGTCACCGGCTTTGAAGTCAAGAGTGCAAAGGAAAATTGCCTTCCCAACATCCAATAGCAAAGCTAACTTAATAATGTGATGTAAAGGTAACATGTAGCAATCATGTAATTTATAGCTTTAATTCCTCATACATGCAGAAAAAGACATTAATATACACATTATATGCCTATCAGTAACATATTGGAGTGGTGCTAATTGTGAACACCACAGGAAAGAATTCTTGACTATGTATGCTAATCTGCTTCATTTGCACATATTTGCTATTTGGTCATGCTACAGAACTGATAAATCCCCTTCCCTCTACAAAAAGGACTAATTGGAGCCTTTGCAAGAAGTCAGTGTGAATTCTGGTCAGCATCAGTGTAACATGAATGTAAAAGTAGGGTCATTTTACCAATAGCTAAGATGTGGCATAATCTGTGAAAGTAGTATGATCATAGATATAGTTTAATTCAGTGGTAAAGATATAGTATTCTCTTGATTCAGTATTCAATAGTATACAGTCCTAAGTTAGAATTTGATTGGAAAGATCAGGCCTATAGACCAGAATTGACATCTGATGCCAAAAAACATTCTTACATCCTTGTAGGTAAAGAAAAGGATAGATGCATTATCACCTCACTGAGCCTCAAAGAGAAGCCTTAGCTGGTCTGTCTACAAGCCCAGAAAGGGGCAAGACAGATATGCCCAAAAGGCTCTGAACTGTCTACCAACAATTGATTTATGTAAAAAATCAGAAGAATATACTTTATCTCTCAAAAAAACTGAATTATTAGTTACAGAGAGATAAAAATAATTCCTTCTGATCATATACATTTTGGGGTATGTGCTTATATGGAGCCTACTCATGACATCCAAGTGGTGATTGGTCTTGTTGTGATTTGACTAATGCTCTGGCGTTGGAAATCCTATCCCTGACACAGCCATCAGAACCATTCACACCCTATTTACTCTAATCATGCAGTACTATCCTCCATGGTGAGGACAGAACACCTCCAGGGTTGATTGGCCAAGGGCTATATTCCAGCCCACATAAATATCTCAATAAATTGAGGAGTGTGAGATATGGATGGTGTGATTCACATGCAGCTGTTCTAAACTGTGTTTGTGACTATTTCAGATGTGCAGATCTCCTAGTTTAAAATCTTCATGCAGAGATCTGTGTGTATGGTTGCCTAGCAGACCAGTCAGCAGACAAACTGTTAGGCGGTGGCAAGATACCATAAGTCAGGTGTGCGGATATATGTGGACAATGGGTAGAGCAATTAACGCAAGCTTGTAGGATAGCTGGAGACAGAGCCATCTTTAAGGAGGGGCAAAAGGGACAGCTGCCCCGGGTGCAGTTATGGGGCCAAAGCAGCTGCCCCATACTTGCAACTGTACATACAACTGTCCCGGTTTACATTCCCTTGTCCCTTGAAGTCTTCATCCCATGCTGTGTTCTGATATCTCAGAGTCAAGTGATGTCAATTATGCTGCTCAGCTCTGCCCTATTGCCATGTACAAATGGCTTTTGTGTACAGACTGTGTTGGCATTCACAGATAAATAACCGGCATTCATATGCAAATAGTGACAGCATTCATATGAAAACAGCAGCAGGCATGTGGCATTCATATGTAAATAGCAGCAGAATTCATATGTATATTATGTCCCCACCCCTGAAGGCTCAAGCCACCATCACCTTTGCTAAATGCTGCCCACTAGAGAGGTAAGCAGAGGCATGCTTGAAAGTTCTGCCTGCAACTGTGATCACTGAGCCTACCATCAGCCTGCTCTGCAAACATAAGCAAAGTGGGGGGAGGGCATGGGATGTGAAAAGGTAGACAGAAAAGAAATTACAGTTTGGGGTGCACAGGTAAGCAAGGAGGGGATGTACAGCGGTAAGGAAGGTGGGTGCAAAGATGAGCAGAGGAGCCACGTAGAGTTAGTGCCCGGTCACACTGGGTGCAACTTGCCATGTGATTTGCCATGCCATGCAAGTTTCAAATCACATGGCAAGTCGCACCCTATTGTATGAAATTAAAGCAATCATATTGGTGCAATTATGACTTGGTCAAAGCCGCACTGATTTCTAAAGCAGTGCATGCACTACTGCAGATGCGACTTGCATAGACATCATTTAAGTAGGCTACTCTATGCACTAGAAATGCTGTAAAAATATACTTGACCCTTTTTCAAAATAACATCAAGCCACACAGTGCCACAGCACTGTGAATTTTGGTGCATGTGAAAACACGCACATCAGCAGCTGCTTGAGGGTGTCATTAACAATTAATGGCACTGCTAGGTATCTGCTAAAGGGCAGCACATTTCTGTGGTGTCAGAAAAGTGATTTTGCATGCGTTCCCAACTCGCAAAAATATGGAAATAGGCTAAATGTCTCAATTACATTGGTGGTCAGTGTATATATTTTCATTACATTTGGGCATGGAGTAGAATCCTTTTATTCACACTAGTGGTCAGTGTGAATGTCCTTCTTACATTGGTGGTCACTATGAATGTTCATATTTCATTAGTGGTCAGTTTAAATCCCCTTTACATTGGTGGCCAGTGTAGAAACTCCCCTTTATATTGGTAGTCGGTAAAAAATCCTAACTTGCATTTGTGGTGAGCGTTGAATCCTCCCTTACAAGGGTGGTTCATGTAGAAGCCCCCCTTAAATTGATGAGCAATGTAAATTCCCCCTTCCATTTGTGGCCAGTATAGAATGTATTTGTCAGGAATGGACTGGCCAGCAATGGTGGGACTCACCTGCCTTTTGATCTGCAGTACCAGGGCTGGCCAGCGGGTGCTCCCAGCAATCAGAGACTCAACCTTTCAGCCAGCTAACACCTGGAACTGATGATACTGGTGTATTTAAGGGATGGCCAGACTTGCAGACTCTGCCTTGGTGTTGTGTTTGTCCTGGGCCCTGTATCTGTCCTGCATCCTGTATCCTGTTCCTGCTCTCTGTTCCTGTCTGATTCTCTGCTGACCCTGTTCTGATCCCTGGCTTGTGACCCTGACCATCCCTCTGCCTGACCCTCTGTACCACGCTGCTTGCTACCTGTTCTGATCCCTGGCTTGTGACCCTGACCATCCCTCTGCCTGACCCTCTGTACTACGCTGCTTGCTACCTGCTGAACCTGGCCTGTGACCCCGACCATCTCCGCTTGCTCCCCCTGTACCTACCTGCCCTATTGATATTGACCCGGCCTGCCTGACGACGCTTGCTTGTTTGTACTGTTATCTGTGGGTGGTTGGTTTGGTTTGTTTGCACTGTATTATGTTTTAGTATTGCACTGCATTTATGGTTGTATTGATAGTGTTAATAAATTACATTGTTTATCACATATCTGAAGTCTGCGTTTCCCTGCGTCAGTCACACATCTCTGGTCACACCTGGGAGCCCTGACAGTATTGCTTGTTGGTGTAAAATATCCCATTACATTGGTTGTCAGTGTAAATTCTTCATTACATTAGTGGTCAGTGTAAATTTCCCTTTACATTGGTGGTAAGTGCAGAATTGCCCTTACAATCTCTTTTTACATTGGTCATCATTGTAAATCCCCCCTAATATTGGTAGTAGGTGAAGAAATGTCACCTCCCATCCCCATCCAGCACTGCTACTGATCCCACCCATCCAAAGCACTGTCACTGATCCCATGCCCCAAATCACTGCCACTGACCACATTCCCCCAAGCACTGCCACTGATCCCATCCCCCACCAGCACTGTCACTCATCCCATCCCACCAGCACTGCCACTTAACTCACCCCCCACCACTGAAACTCATCCCAACCCCCCTTCCCCACCACCACCACTGCTACTGATCAAATCAACCCCCTGGAACTGCCACTGATCCCTGGAGTCCTAGGATCCCTAGGAGTTTTCCATCTAATAGTGGATCCCCTCATCTTCTCAGTTCATGGTGTGCAGGCAGTGAGGACATGATGCTGTAACCTTCAGCAACCAATCAGTGAGATGGAATTAAGTGCTGTAACCTCTAGCAACCAATCAATGAACTGTAATGATGTGCTGTAACCTCTAGCAATAAATAACTAAGTGGTAATGGTGCACAGTAACCAACATCAACCAATCAGTGAGCAGTAATAATGTGCAGTAACTTATAGCAACCAATCAGTGAGTGGTAATGATCTGCAGTAATCTCTAGGAAACAATCAATAAGCAATAATGATGTGCCTTAACCAATCAGTTAGCAGTAATGATGTGCAGTAACCTCTAGCAGCCAATCGGTGAGTGGTAATGATGTGTATTAACCTCTAGCAACCAATCAGTGAGAGGTAATAATGTGTTGTAACCTCTAGCAACAAATCATATTTGTCATTAAAAGCCCCAAATTCCCTGCTCCCTAAAAATGTGTGCAGGAATAGTGGAGACCAAATCTCTACATTTGAAATGAATAGCATATCTGTTATCAGAACTTGATCCTCAAGCTCAGATATTCCTGCTTCTTGGTAGAGATGTCTTATGAGTCCATACGGCAAGTACTCAGATTAATGGTCCACACAATGTATTATAAGAGATGTGTATCAAGGAAGTACAAGGAAGCACAAAGCAACCTCTGTTAACAACATGCAGTCTTTGGAAGAAAAAAAAAAAACAGGACAAGCAGGTGGCAATGCTTATTGAGGAAAAACTGTTTTTAGAGATAATGAATAAGAAACTAGTCATAAATGACCCTAACCGTGGTGCAACACCTCTTCCCTTTAGACCAGAGGCAATGCCTACCTAATAACAGAGAACAAGTACTGAAACATTTATTTTCACATGGACATAACTACCTAAAAAAGCCAGAGATGAGAGACTACTTCTTTTCTTACATGGAAAAAATATGTGAGAATGTCAAGCAGAAAAAACTAGAACTATTAACCACCTGCCCTCCAGAGAATTTACCCCCCTTCCTGGCCAGGCCATTTTTTGTATTATGGTGTTGCGTTACTTTAACTGACAATTGCGCGGTCATGCAACGCTACACCCAAATGAAATTTACATTCTTTTTTTCCCAGGAATTGAGCTTCCTTTTGGTGGTATATGATTACCTGTTTTTATTTTTTGTGCCAAAAAAAAGGACCAACAATTTTGAGAAAAAAACAAAATATTTTTACTTTTTGCTATTAAACATGTCCAGTAAAATTTTTTTAAAAAATCACATTTCATCATAAATTTAGGCCAAAATGTATTCTGCTACATGTCTTTGCTAAAAACATCTGTGTAAATTAATCGGTTTACGTGAAAGTTATAGCATATATACTGGGATTTATTTTTTATTTTTACTAGTAAAGGCGGCGATCAGCGACTTATAGTGGAACTACATTATATGGGACTGCAGCTAGCATTCTGACACTGGAGGGAACTGACTTGGTGTCACTGACATCCTCAGTTACAAATATTATTAGTTACAAATATTATTAAAACTACATTAAGCTACTACATCCCCCAGACGAAGCTATGTTTTTCCCTGTGGCGCAACGCGTTGGGGAGGGGCAGTGACGTCACCATGTATCGGATCATCATTACGGCGAGTACTGACGGAGTGTGTCAACACTCCTGCGAGGCTGATCATTACCGCATCCTGCGGCTCAAATTTCATTATATGCGTGCTTATTGTTGGAATAATGTGAATGCAATATGGGAGCACATTAAAGAGTGTTTATATATACCTTGGATAAGGCACCATATTTCTCATTTTCTTTCTTCTATGGGTCATATGAGGATATATTGAGCATTGGAGTGAGGAGAGGCTCTAGGAGGGAGGAATCCTTATGTCTACATAGGCTCAGAGGACGATCCGTAGTACTCCATCCATATCACCATAAGCGGCTTAAAAGGAGAGTATATTATCGGCATCTTCTCCCTGCTGAACTTTAAAAACTTTTTTTTGCATATTTTTGTTGCTGAACTTTATGAATTTATATAAATTTTAACATAATTTTTATTATATTTATTTTTTGCTTTGCACTATTTGCACATTGGACTTTATGAATTCATTTTTAATGAGATACTTATAATTAATTTTGGTTTACACATTTACACAGTAAACCTTATGGATTTAATCACACACTTCGTATTTTTATGTTTTACTAAACACTGTGGTAATATAATTAGATTAATTCAGGTAATGCAGTTGTTAAGTTGACATTGACACAGTATATATTAATTAATGGTACATTTTTAAAAAAAAAATATATAGTATCGGCACGGTAATATTAGAGCGCGGTTAATTATTCATTATTTTTACGATCCTCAGTTATACCAATACAGTGATCAGTGCTAAAAAAAAAATCATTGACACTGTACTAATAGCACTGGGCAGGAAGGGGTTAACATGAGGGGCATTCAAAGAGTTAACTGTGTGCTGTTTTACTATAAGCTGTGTCTGTGTGCTTCATTGTAAGCACAATGCTTTGCATGGCTGTGCTGTGCACAGCCATCCAAAGCAGTGTGTACAAGCTGACAGGGAGAACTGTTCTCTCCGTCGGAGATCCTCAGCAATCACCGGATGCCGGCGAGTAATCACCAGCCGGGGCCTACCCAGGAATGCAAACTCATGTATATATACGTGATTTTGCGCACCCGTGCCTGCTGCCTTAGTAGTATTTCTGCTATAGGGCGCTCGGAAAGCAGTTAAAGACTCTGAAGAGTGCTGGTTCATGCTAATATTTGGAGTATATCATCCTATAAGCCAATTCAGGCTAGATTAGTATTTAAAATTTGAGGGTGTCTCCCTAAAAAATTTGTTTTTTACAGGGCCAGACTTTAACACCAAACACGCGATTCTTGATCAAAATAGTCTATTGAGAGTAAGTGACTGCCTTAGGGAAGCAAAATTGTAATCATATGAGAAGAAAAACCCTCTTATAGTTCCTGGTTATCATCACATTGATTCTTTGTTTGTGCTGCATGATCACCATTACATCACTACCTGGTCAGGGGCGGACTAACCATTTGGATAAACTCGGGCACTGCCCGAGGGCCCGGGGTCAATAGAGGCCCCATGAGATGCCCTTGGTACCTTTTTCATAGGCTTTTTTGAGTTTGGGCAAGGACACAGGGGCCCCATGATCCCCTATTGCCCAGGGGCCCCATGAGTTGTCAGTCCGCCCCTGTTCCTGGTGGAAGTATCTTGAATTTTGTCTTGGATGCCACCTGGTGATCAAAGACCCCTATCTCTTATAACTTTTATAGAAATGTTTGGCCCTACTATTCCAACATATTTCCCAGGGTCCCTCTCTGCCAAAAAAAAATAACAGATGCATTCCAGGAAATCCAAACTTGGTTTTCAGAGCACATGGGAAGAAGGAACATTTGCAGGCCAGCCATCATCTGTGGTACATGATCAGTGGAGGATTTCATCTTTGTTCCTTCTTAGTAGCAGCACCGCTGATAAAGACTGGACTTTACCTGCAACCAGAATCTGTCACACACAAACAGTAGCTGTATAAGAAACAATTTTTATTGTTTCACCCCACCCTGTTTTTCTTAATAATACTTCAAGATTTGCATGTAAAGTCTGGCTTACTGGAGAATAGGTTTATGTGCATGTCAAGCTTCACACAGGCCATAGGGCAACGTGTAACAAAGACATAACAACTTACATTATTAATATTTAATTCTGGTTTTCTGGCCTAATTTAGATATTTTCACATAAGTGTAATTTCCCAACTTAAGCAGAAAGAAGTGTCTTGTCATTTAGAAAATAATGGTAAGCACTATCAAATATTTAGCTAATGAAATGTAAATGCTGTTACTTTATTGTAATGATGTCTTATAAATGAGATGCTGAATAATGATTTGTATGTTTATACTAGGGAACACTTGAAAACTACTTGATTATTCTACAAGGATGCTATTTCCAAAGTTGATTTTGATATACCCATGAAAAAATAGATATTTTCTTTGCATAACTCCTTCAAGTAATGTCATGGGATCTAATTTACCAAGCTGGGCTTTGGCCAAAACCAACAGATAGGAAAATTGCACAGGCCAGTATTATCTTAATTAATTATTATTCCTCTATGATATATAATAGCATGCAGGCTCTTCCTGATCAGGTGCTAGCACACTACTTATTTTAATAAGTATGGTACAATAGTGTATTTTATTGTTATAAAATAATATGTAATCCTGGTAATAAAAATCCAAAATACTTCTAGAACAAGCACATCTTTTCTGTGCTCAACCCCCAGAAAATGATCAAATGGACAAACGTTTGCCAGAAGCTGCCGCTATTCCATGTGGTAAAACTCTGGAAAATGTAATTTGCAGATTTCGGTATGGTGGACAGGACACTTTGGAATTCACAGCTATAATAAAGGCTATCCATGGTTGATCGATAGTATACATTAGTTGATCACTGCCTAAAAGTGTACTGTAGCTATAGCAGAAATAGAGTAGGTAATTTATACGGTGATGACAATAGCAGCAGACCTTCTTTGGTGACATCGTATATAAAAAAAGTCAATCCCAAAGTTTAACTTCTTAACACTTTTTAACCATTAAATTGGTGCTAGTGCTGTAAGTGTATGCTATTATTTAAATTATGTATGATTGTAGTACATGCATGCAAACATGCATGAGCTTGTGTAAACTGAGATACACGAGGATCTTTCCTGACATCAAACGGCTGCATAAAGCTGGGTATACATTTATTGAAAGTTTGCTGGTTTAGCAGGAACCTGACAAATTTCAGTACATGTGTAGCCCTGTCTGTTTAACAGAAGCTATTCATTAGACCAGATTCCGTCAAATGGTCCTGCTTGAAAATCAGATATCAATCAGCTGTTGCAGCCATTGCCTGTAGCTCTGATCAGTGTATTCTGATGAGAGGAGTAAGAATACAATAGTGTAGCTGGTGAAATCCCTGCATCCACATCCCTTGTATTGATGTGGGAATCTGTGAGTTTTCTTTATCATTCAATCTGCTGGTTTTTAATGAAAAAATCTGCATGAACACCCTGCAAAAGTGATACTAAAGGTTCACTTTTTTTATATAATAAGAAACATCGATTTGCAAAGAGCAGCCCCAATGCTCCTATTCTGGGGTCTCCGGCTGGTGCTCCTGGCTCCTCCTCCCTGCTGAGTGCCCCTAGAGCAAACTGCTTGCTCTGGGGGCACTTGTGCGTGCTCATTAACAAGCCACTTCTGTGTGTCTATGAGACGCACAGAGCGCTCCTCAACACGGCCTCCTCCCTTTCCTCAGTGGCTGTGATTGACAGCAGCCAGAGCCAATGGCTCCCACTGCTGTGTCCCAGCCATTGAGGAGGGAGAGACCCGGGATGCCCACATCTTTCGTGCACAGTGCTGGATCGCAATCAGGCTCAGGTAAGTAATAGAGGGGCTGAGGGGAGAGCTACGCATTGAAGGTTTTTTACCTTCATACATAGAATGCATGAAAATTAAAAACCTTCAGCCTTTAGAAGCACTTTAATAACAAGAGCTAGCCTAAGCATTATTTAGTTATAGGTACTGTGTAGTTTCAATAAAGTCCCCCCTAAAACATAAACATTATTAAGATATTTTTGGCCAATTTGCTTGATGCAGTCAGACATTGTACAGACATTGTTTGGAGCTCTGTAACTCAATAAAAAGATAAGCATTCGGCAATACATTATGTCATGTTGCAATGGATGCTGAGTACTGCTGATGTCAGCCTACATTGATGATGAAGCCTTTTGTTAATTTTAATACAGTCCAATCTCTCCTTCTAAAGGCTAAGAATGCTAGTGATTTTACATGGCCAATTGGTTCTCATGTTTATATAACCTAAAAGTTTGGAAAATTAGAATTTATGTCACTAATCCATGCCCTGTTTGATTTAGCATGGCATAATTTTGTGAGAGCGCTAGTGCAGTAAAATCTAGCAGAGAGAAAATAAATATTTTAGTCTACTAAATTGCATATTTATTTTCCAAATGAATGACCTGTTTAAATTTCATCCTATCAAATCAGTACATTTTGATACTGAGACTTAATGTTGGTATAATTCAGTGCAGAGGATCCTGGCACAGAAGGCAGCGATAAATAAATAAGGGCTAGGTTTACACATAAAATGTTGGATTTACGCTTGGGGAAGGGGGGAAGTGTTAAGATTACAGAGATGGTGAAGGTGGGAGGGTGAATGTTAAGCTGGCCATACACTGTTAAAATTTAATTTAAGAAATGTTTGTTTTCAAAATGTTCAATCCTCTTTTTAAATGTTAATAGGGACAAATTGTCTTTCTTTTTACTGTAGTGACGAGAAAATTCAAAGGTAGATAGATGTTTTTCTATCATTTCTCATCTGAAAAAAACATAATTTTGTTTGTTAATGTGCTCCTTAGTCTGGAAAAATGTGATGTGAAATGATGTGAAATTAAAATTCTGCGAAAAAATAATTATTTAACCACTTCTCACCGGCCATACTCATATATGTGGCCACTTGGCAAATAGGCATCCCTATGTAAACACTTTACTGTGCTGAAAGCATGCTCCCTGTGCGCTCCCAGCACAGTAATCAGCGGGTACTGAAAAGCTCTTGATGCATACTTGTTGTAACAAGCATGTTACTGGGAGCTTTCCAATCACGTGACTGCCAACCACATTGGTCACATGTTTGGAATGCTTGCCTCCATCTCCCAACATTTAGGACCTCTTAAAGGGCAGGGAGGCAGCAGCTGGAAGGGGTTAAATGAATTTATTTATATATATATATATATATATATATATATATATATATATATATATATATTGGGAAACTAAAGTGGAATCTGGTCCACATTTTCTGGGCCAATTTGGCAGTGTGGAATCTGAGCTGGGTTTTGATAAAGCAAACCTTAAAGAGGATCCAAACCCAGCCTTTGGGTACTAGCAGAGCTCTAGGGCACATCTGGGCATGAGAAGATCTCCTGAGCATGCTCACACATGGCAACAGGCTGGAAATTCCAAAATAGCTGTCTTTTGCACATTGTGCAGAAAAGTCATATGTGTGCAAATGTGTTGGGGGGCTCTGTTGGAGCTCTGTGCACATGCAGATTTATGGAGGGGAGCAGTAGGGTGCAAAATAAATCCTGCCCAGGAGAGAAATGTATAACTTAATAAAAAAAATGAAAGTCCATCAACAAGAGAGGGAGAGGAAAGGAGGCAGGGCAAAATTAAAGTTAGTTTAGGGTGAAGATCCACTTTAATGCCTAAGAGCAATTTTCTTACTAAAACTGGTTTTGGAAAAATTGGGCCTTCATTTCTTGGTTAAATGATAATGGATATCTCTTGATTTTGTTTTTATTATCGAAGGAAAACTGGCGCAAAATAGTAAAAAAAGACTTCAATAGATTTTAGTCATATATTTTTTGCCATTGCCATGACTCCTTCAGTAAATTCACTGAACACAAGCAACACAAGAAACCCATTTAATATAGCTAATAATCTATTCAAGTAATAGGGCTAGGCAATATTTTTTAATGGTGTTGTACCAAAATGAGTTGACTGTCTGATAAACAATTTTTCTGAATTTCACACAAACGTTGCAATGAAAATCAAATCATTTTTGGACAGCTTTAGTGTCAAAGGGTGGGTTAATGTAAGGGTTGCAAGGAAGAAGGAAAAATCGGTTTAGAGTTACAGGGATGGGCAGGAATGCAGTTACACGCAGGGAAGTGTTAGGGTTATAGGGAGGGTTAGAGTTACAGAGAAAGGGAGTGTAAGGATAGCAGGAAGGGGGAGTGTTAGGGTTAGGAATACAAGATGGAAGAGGGTTAGAATTACAGGGTAGGAAAGTGTTAGGGTTATGGTTACAGGGAGGGTAAGTGTTAAGGTTACATGGCTGATGAATGTCTGGGTTAGGATTAGAGGGAGGATAGTGGTTAGAGTTACATTGAGTGGAGATGTTATGATTTAGGTTACAGAAAGGATGAGTGTTAGGGATACAGGGCAGGCGAGGGTTAGAGTTTCAGGAAGGGGGAGTATTAGGGTTGGGGTTAAAGGGATGGTGAATGTTTGGATTAGGGTTACAGGGAGGATGAGGGTTAAAACTACAGGTAGGAGGAGTCATAGGGTTAGGGTTACAGGAAGGGTGAGTGTTTGAGTTGCAGGAATTTAAGTGTTAGGGGGGGTCTTAAGGTAGGGCATAACTCTCAGCACCCAAAGCTCTGTATAAAACAGTCCAATGCTGAACCATTTATATAGTGTTAGTATGATGCCAATGACTTTAACATACCTTAGTCCCACTCCTATCAGTACCTCAGACAGAGAAGCATACAGGAAAATGTCTCTACCGCAGTCATATTGTCACACACATAGCCAAGCTGAATATAATGCTCTCAAAGGGAAATATGTTCATGAAAAAAAGCAAGTACACTGAGACAAAGGTAATTCCATTGTTTATACTGCTAATTTGTACTTTAAAACAGAACCAAATTATTTGTTTTACTAAAAACCGTTAATAATGAAGAACAGCACAATGCAGCAAGTAATCAGCATCGTGCAGATGAATGATTATTTCTAGAACAATGATTGGAAACCCTCATACAATTAGATGGAAAGACATTTATTTTGTTTTATTTTAATCTCCCTCCTGTTTGATTATGTATTTCTTTGATACATGAAAGCTGATTTAACAGGAAGCAAAACATATCTTAAAGATTACCCTGATAATGCTAATATGCCCTAGAAAATTGAGGCCAGCTGGGAAATTGAAAGGGTGGCAAGTGGAACCAAGTCGTATTAAGTTGGCATCATACCAGTCACTGGCATGGCATAACTGACAGTTGTAGCATCTGGGAAGCTGTTGATAAGAAAATCCTTTTAAATGTTATGCCATTTTTTCTTAAATTAAATCTATAATGTGTTAATATGTGGCATACAAATGTCTTTTTGACATTCCACTATAGTTAAAAATAACAAAAAATAAAAAGCATGAAGTAAGTACTGCATGAGAATCATACAAAGGAACAGCTTTTCCATCTCCACAGTGGCCATTTTTACATTTACTAATAAGTGAAAATATTTTAGTAATTTCTGAAGAAAGCTTTTGCACCTTGCCTTTCAATTCAGTTGGTAAACTGACCAAATTTCTGCCTTTGTGTACAGATTTGATTTCTTTTTTAATCCAACTGCATGGATAGTGATAAAAGTGGACCTTAAGCTAAACATAGTTTACTATCTCCTGTGCAATACTTGCCTGGAAGCATATTCTAGTGTTTCTTTGTCAAAAATCAGGATTTGAACCAAGAATGGTAGCATTTTTGTTTGGGTACACCTAACCAATCAGTAGACAGTTGCTCTCTATTGTAAAATACACTCATCGGCCTCTTTATTAAGTGCACCTGTTCAATTTCTTGGTAACACAAATTGCTAATCAGCCAATCACATGGCAGTAACTCAAATCATTTAGCTATCTAGACGTGATGAAGACAACTTACTGAAGTTCAAACTGAGCATCAGCAAGGGGAAGAAAGGGGATTTAAGTGATTTTGAACGTGGCATGGTTACTGGTGCCAGACAGGCTGGTCTGAGTATTTCAAAAACTGCTGATCTACTGGGATTTTAACACACAGACATCTCTAGGGTTTACAGAGAATTGCCTGAAAAAGAGAAAATATCTAGTGAGCATCAGTTGTATGGGCAAAAATGCCTTGTTGATGTCAGAGGTCAGGGGAGAATGGGCAGGCTGGTTCGAGATGATAGAAAGGCAACAGTAACTCAAATAACCACTCGTTACAGCCAAGGTATGCAGAATGCCATCTCTCAAAGCACAAAAAGTTGAACCTTGAAGCAGATGGGCTACAGCAGCAGAAGACCACAGCAGGTGCCACTCCTGTCAGCTAAGAACAGGAAACAGAGGTTGAAATTCGCACAGGATCACCAAAATTGGACAATAGGAGGTTGGAAAAAATGTTGTCTGGTCTGATGAGTCTCAATTTCAGCTGCGACATTCAGATGGTAGGGTCTGAATTTGGTGTAAACAACATAAAAGCATAGATCCACCCTGCCTTGTATCAACGGTTCATGGATGTGCAGCTGACAAATCTGGAGTAACTGCATGATGCTATCATGTCAGTATGGACCAAAATCTCTGAGGAATGTTTTTATGCCACAAAGAATTAAGGCACTTCTGAAGGCAAAAGGGGGTCCAACCAGGTACTAGCAAGGTGAATCTAATAAAGAAGCCAGTGAGTGTATATGACCCACCACCTCGACAGCTGTGTTTGGGTGGCAACAGTCAGAGGAGGCCTGCAACGTCTGACAGGTAAGCATTAAACAGATTTTTTGCAGTTCAGATTATAGAACAGCTGAGGGTATAAAATAGGACAGAAATATCAAGTTTAAAATTGGATATGGAGAGTGATAAGAATCTTATCTTTATTCAGTAGAAAATCTTTGTATCAGTGAAAAGGAGCAGATGGTGAAATGTATTTATTTTACTGAAATGTATTGGAGTCCATGGGGAAGGCGAAAGAAAATGTTTTTCCAAATATGTTATTGGTATTTATTAATAATAACAAATTCAACATAGAAACAGGTTCGAAATCTAGAATGCTGAAAAAGTTGGCTTCAAACTCTTGAACATACAAACAATGAAAAGGCAACTGCTGTACTGCAGTTTGACAATGAAGATAGATAGAAAGGGTAACATTCTCTCACCCAGCTGCATTAATTCTCCCCATATACATACTATCATGTGGTCAGACATCCAGGGCAGCCAGCGCCAATGTACCCAATGAGCCACTGAGGACTTCAGTAAGGTATCATTTGGTGAAATGGGAGCATGATGGTTTGAAAGTCCTCATTGTGTGTGTATATCTAAAACAGTCTCCGTTTGAGCATTTTTTCAGTAGATTTTTCTTTGTTCAGTTTTGTACTCAGTTTTAACTTCCACATTAGGTTTTGAGATCAGATTCTGTTTAGGAAGGTATGGGGGCATTTAGGAGTAACCAAAACTTCATAATGACTCTTCTTACTATTAGCAAGCATGTATATGTTTAGCAAACTATTGATCCATGCTTGCAAGTGGGAGATATTCAGTAGCTGAAAATATACAGTTTAGCGTCTTTCATTAATCCCACATCTAGAATTTTGTCACTGTAACTAAGAATTGTTCCTACTGGGTTGTAGGCTGCAATAGAAGCAACTTTTATGGGTTTGGCCTAGAGATATAATTTTGTCAAAGAGACTGAAAACATAATAGGCCACATGCCTAATTTTGAACGAACTGGGTCTTTCTCTACAACTCATTGATGATACATCTTCTAATTTAAAATTAACCTTTATGTCTTCCATAAGAAAGTCTTCATGTCAGTTTTGGATGTTGCTTTTGTAAAGTAAGGGTACATGAGCCACATTAGAATGAGTGTAGAGATTGAGTATGTTTTCATTATATTATAGTGTCAGTATTATTCAGCTTCAAAAAAGATTAATGTTCCTTAGTTTTGTGTTTCCAATAGTGGACAAATTGAGCATAAAATCAACAAGTAATAGGGATCTGAGAGTATGTAGGTGAAAGAGGTCCCCAAACTGGTGTATTCCCTTTTATTCCTGACCTTTCTGGTGTTTCTGACCTTGTGGAAATTAAGAGTTATCTCATAGAGGTAGATACTTGTTAAGTAAAAATGTTAAGATAAAATATTAAGGATTTAGTTTAACTTTTTTTTCTAGATTCTCTCCATAGCAAAATTGTATTTCTGGGTAAGGTATTATTTTTGCAAGGGGGAGGTAAATTTGGTATGCTGGTATACAAAATGGCTGATAAAGGCCATGGATTGGCCATAGTCAATTCTAGTTTGTAGTTGGAACAGGAGAAAATGTTGGTGAACTAGCCAAATGAGCAACCAGATTACAGGTTCATATTTGGAAAGACCATTCCTCCATAAATTATAGTATTATAGTTTACATATGGAAATCCAAGGGCATTTGGCCCTCCAGAGGAATTTAGCATGTACATGTACTAAGGTAGTAATGTTTACATTTTTGAGAAGGAGCTGGATTGTTTAGAGTGAGTATATTACTAATAAGAGTAATAGTTTGTCAATTTGTCTGTATTGAAGATGAAATGGAATTTTGATATAGGAGGAGGGTTTCCCTCCTGTGTACATTGACACAATATCCCTGAATTAAGTTAAAATGTCTTGAATATCCAGTGCATTCAAATGTCTTGAATATCCAGTGCATCTGAGATGTAAAATGTAAAATGCCATCTGCAAAAAGGGCTGATCTGACCTCTTCAGTGCATACTCTAATGCACTCTAATGGGGGTGGTAAATAAAACTGGAACAGAAGATAAATTGATATATTAAATAAAAAAAAGGCAGAAAGGGTGACAAGAACCCCAGTGTTGGAGGGAGATTTGCTTATACTGATGCCTAGCTAAGTGATGTGGCTAGTGGTAACTTGTGTAACTGGGTCTCTGGGCCCCCCATCCTCCTCCTGTCAGCAATTCAGAGTTTAACCACAAGACAGGACTGTGTGTGACTCTCTTCCCCCTCTCTCATAACAACAGTAATGGATCAATCAGCAGTAAGGAGGGGAGAACCAGTTTCTGGAAAAAGGATTGTTCTGAGAGTGTGAAAGAAGAGGGATGTGACAGGGCCATTGTGAGGAGCTTCATTTTAACAGAGAAATAGCCTGTGTCAGATGTGGATTCTCCTTGGTGTGTGACCGGAGCTGAGTGTGACAAGAACTGAGTGTTACAAGCCCGTGTCAAGGAGCTCCATTTAAGAAAAAAAAGCCTGTGTCAGCAGAAGCCCACTTCCATGTGAGGAACTACCAAAGACTACAGATTGTGACAAAATTTACTGGATGGATGAAGCTGCATACCAGAGTTATCATAGACAACCCAGAGTGAGTGGATACCCAAGGGATCACTGCTGCTGTGTCTCTGGGTTTGGTCAGAGCGCCTTGTATCCACTACTTGTTACTACCATTAGAGACTGAGCCATTAGAAACTACCTATCAGCTGCCTCACATCCCTAATACTGCCTGCAAACCTTATTTGCAGATGTAATGCACATCAACGGGCCCCAACATTTAGCCTAGCTAAAGAGTCAGGACTAAAGACTGTCCCTAACAGTTGCTGCCCTGAGGCCTTGTGTTTTTTTTAGTTAAGGCTAGAAATCCTGGAAGAACCCTCTGCACGCTACTCTATACTCTTTCAGCAAACTTTGCAATAAAAAATAGGGATTTTCAGTTCACACATATTGTAATACATGTTTAAGCTGGCCAACTGCGTCAAAGTAATCCCTTTTGGACAGTCCTACTCTGTTCTGCCAACGCAAACGCTACTGTGGATGCAATGCCAACATTGCAAAAGAAACAAAGTGGGGAGGGAGAGCTACTAGGTTTAGGTCTGGCTTTTGACCTGCTATGCAACAGAAACAAGATATACCTGTGCTCAGATCCCAATAGCATGTACATGTATTTATCTATCAGGTGCTAAAGGGGTGTACCATATGTTAACACTAGAAATCCTGGAAGACCCCTCTGCACACTGCTATATACCCTTTTATCAAACTTTGCAATAAAAAATAGGGATTTTTAGTTCACACATATTGCAATACATGTTTAAGCTGGCCAGTGTGTCAGAGTAATCCCTTTGTGCCAGTCCTACTCTGCTCTGCTAATGCAAAGCTACTGTGGACACAATGCTAAAATGGGGCATTTTTTTTTTAGTTAAGAGTTGTCTCTTCAGAGATGCTGCATTCCAGCCAATCCCTTAGAGTGCACTCTAACCTAGCACAGTGTTATCATCATCTACTGTATACTGCATTTAACGTTTACTAATATTGTTTATTGCGGATTTATTCTGATTCTAGTTAGAGGTAAAAAAAAATCTAATTTTTGTCAAATTAACATTGTTATTTCTCTGTCTACCAGACTATGTCATAATCAATCAGATGTGTGTTCATCTATGTTAAATTTGCCACTTTTTCCAACCAGTATCAATAGATTAATTAGAAGCTCCAAGCTCCCCCAAAAAAATTAAAAGTCAGCAGCTACTGACATTTAACATACGCACACTTACCTGTCCAGGGGTCCCTCTCCATCATCACCCGGCCTTGTTTTTCACTAGCCTCCGGGTTCCCAGTGCATTGCAAGTAAGGGGAACTGGAAGTAAAGCCTCGCGGCTTGACAGCCAGATTCCTACTGCCCATTCATGAGACGTGCTGTGCTTTGTCATTGGTCCCGTAGTCTTCACACTTCACAGGTCCCAGAAGACTGCGGGGGGGGGGGGGGGAGGGGAGGGGAGGTACCCATTACCCCCAAAAAGTGTCAAATGTGGCTGTGGAGGGTGCAAACAAACATAGCTTCCCCTTTTGGGTGGCGCTCCGCTTTAAGAACATTTACCACTAAATGGGTGTGTGTCTATTTATTGGTAGTAACCAACAGCCAGGTAAAAGGTATGAAAATGAATGAAACAGAGAAATATGGAGACACATCACAGCACTCTAAGGGTAGTTAGACAAGAAGGTTACACAGTTGTTCCAGAGTAATTGGAAAGGTTGCATTAAAGGCATACATTGAATAGTGTCAAGGTAGCACTAATGTTCTAATGTAAAACCTTGTTTATAGTAAGTCAAAACAACAATGAATTTCAGTGTTCAGTACACTGATTAATTAAAAGCAGATTTATTAGGCTAAAATCAATCTGTCAAAAAACTAATCTACTGTTTACAGTAAAAAAAAAACCACACACACAATCAAGCATATTGCTGGCAGCATGTTGCTCTGCAGAGTTTTTGCAACCACCAAACCTGAATTCTTTGTTGCTTTTGAAAAATTCATGAATTTATTTATTTTTCTAATATACTGGAGACAGTAATTGAAATGCAATCTCCCCACTGGAGATGCAAACAAAAATTCTATAATCTTTTCCACCCCATTAAAAAGTGTGGTTATCGGTACCTGTTTCTCCATTTGAGAGATTTCCCTCCTTTCTTCCTGCCTCAATCACATGACAGAAAGTGAAATAAAATCTCAGCGAGAACACAATCATCAATAAAATCCTGATAGATGTGATGTTATTCATGTAAGTATTCATGTAATACTTCCAGGTATTTATCACCTCTTTCAGAGATCACAGTTTTCCCCCTGGCAATATCCTGCATCTACTTCTCTTCATATTTTCTCATCCAAGATCGGCATCTACTTTCTGGACAGAGATACATCTCAGAGATGGTAAATCATGTAAATCTTGGAGCATGTTCAGGAAATGCTTCCTCCTATTTTCAGAAAACTAATTCAGAAAACTCATCTCAGCCTAGACAAAGTGACTTACAGTACAAAGAGTACCGACTTTTTGAAGAAATTATATTGTTGATTTTTTTTCTTATAATATGTCACAAACAGGGCTGGACTGACAACTCATGGGGCCCCCGGGCAATAGGGGATCATGGGGCCCCTGTGTCTTTGCCCAAACTCAAAAAAGCCTATGAAAAAGGTACCAGGGGCATCTCATGGGGCCCCCTACTGACCCCGGGCCCTCGGGCGGTGCCTGAGTTTCCAAATGGTCAGTCCGCCCCTGGTCACAAATGTATTAAATGCAGATGCAAATATATAAAGTTGCTTTTAATTATACAAACAGCATTGTGACATGACAGTTGCTCGTATTAAATCTGTTACCACAAATTTCAGTATCTTCCACATTAAGAAGATGACAGGCACCCAATACAGAAAACAAAGAAAAAAGGCAAATAATATTTCACAGCACTATAAGCAGCCACTCATTGCCAGCAGAGAGTGTTTTCATTCATGATGTGTGGTATTTGTGTGGTTTAAAATAAAAATAATACATAACTGTAGTAGCTATCCTATGCAACTAGAGCCTAGTGAGTTGAGCATTTTCCAGAAATTTGCTTTGAAAAGCTATTAAGGCAGTAGTAAACTGCAAAAATTAAAACAAACAAACCCTGCAAGTTAAGAGTAAAAGAGAGTTATGAAAGATTTACCTGAAAATGAAGCCCTCGAGAGGAGAGCTGTCATGGCTCCCTGGAGCTTCCATGTTCACTCAGTCTTCCTTCCGGGTTCCCGGGCTGCGTCCATTTGACTGGCCATGCCGCAATGATGTCTCTCCCACACATGCACGCAGGAGTCTTAGCAATGGCACGGTCGTCTCAATGGATGGCACACAGTCCATTGAGAGTGCAGTGCACATGTGCCAGTGACATCAGCGACGCTGCTATTTTCAGTATCTAGAGGTAAGCCTTGTTAACAGCTTACCTGTAGCTAAATCATAAAAAAGACTTTACTACCACATTAAAGGAATTACTATTTTAACCTACAAGTATACCCCAGTCAATACTCTATTCAACAGCTACCAGGGTGCCAAACCTCTGACGATGAGTAGGGAGAATTATCTACAAGCAGGTAGAATAAGATCCACAAAATGAATGAATCAGGAGGAGAGGAGACACATATCTACCTCTCCTAATTCCCCACTAGTCATTTCTTTTTTTTTTTCTAACAAAATAGTAATCAGCCAAATTGATCGGATTGAAATATCTGTAACTTGCAGTTTACTGAACAGGGGAAAAGCTAGTTAGAAGAAATAATGCATGACAGGTTTAGGATGGCAAAAAATATGCACACTTTGCAGAATATTAAAAGCTACACAAACATGGACTTTTCACATTAATGTCTCTGTGACTTAATTAGGGTAACATGTGGCTGCATAGCAAAGCCTCTGTAAGACTTCAGAACAACAGAGAGTCAAGCTTAGAATCACAACTTCACTAAAACGTTTTAGAACACAGCTACTTGTGATTATCCTTATAGACAGTGTCTATCACAGTAAATTCAGGGTAGCTCTGGTAACACAGGTGTACAGCTGCAGGGATCCAAAGCCCAAGGACAAAGGGCCACCCCACTAGAAAAGGAGTATGCTGGTAGCAATTGGGGAGGGGCTTCCTATAGTACCTGGGCCTCCTGGAGAAACTGCATGCTATTAGACTCTGGCCCGGCTTCCTGCACACCAGTTTTGACAGTGGAGGGCCTCTCACCTAGCTGTAAATCACTTGCCCATCTAGAGAACCTCTGCCTTATTAGGTGCAGCCTCTTTGATCAACTGAGGGAGAGAACCTGAAGAGTTGATAATCCCTGAACATGTTCATGAGCCCAAGAAGTTGTGAGAAAGGGGTCCTCACCTGCATCTGGGGATGGAGAGCAACGTTCGAGCAAATGGGCACTCTGCTACACTTTAAATTACTTTTTAAAAAGAGGAAATGTATTAAAGTAGCCATTGTACTAGCAGCCAAATTGCCAAAGTACAATCCAGAAAACTTCAATGGGATCCTACAATATAAGTGAAAAAGTACAAAAAGAATATTTCACAGCCTGCCCAACTAAAAACCTGTTTGGCTCGTATAAGGCCTTGAAACACATTATTAGCAAATTGGAACAGGTTTGTTAAAAATGGAGAAGGTGACATATTGTATCTCTTTTCCAAAGCAACCTGTAAGTTTTCAACTGTCATTCATTCCTTAATTTCCGAAATGAAACATAATGAAGCAGCTCACAGCAACCAGTCAGAATGTATCTTTTTCTCATTTAAGTAAGAAAGCTGGTATGTTTTATTTTTTATTGTACTGTAGAAGATCTGAGCAGTTTCATTTTCTATATTTATTAAAACTATGCTTATATTCAACATTTCATTGACTAAGATTTCAAATGTCATTTTTTGTTTTGAATGTAATAACTTTCTGCCACCAGTATACCTTTACTCGTGTATTTTAAAAGATGATTATCTAAAGGGAAACATTTCCCCTTCATATTTTGCAATATCTGAGCCTTAGCAAAGTCTTTCATTGCTAACCAGGAGGAGCACTATTGTGTAAATAAAATGAAGCTCTGGGCTCTTGTGAGCACTAATTTGTTGATGGATAGCCTTGTTTATTCAGCTCTCTAACTCAATAAATCACCTGTCAATTGTCCTTGGTCCTACAGTCTTACAGCAATTCATCCCCATAGATACTGTACATATAGAGTATGTGCGTCATAAATTTAGCAAACACAAATTGCATAAGATATTGAATCACAGGGATAAGTAGTAAATATAACTTACATCCTAAGGCCATACGATCCCAGGATATATGTAGTATATTTTAATAAAGAACAGATTTATTCTAAATAGTTATATAATTATGACACAATGACCAACTCTCCAAAACTAACAAAATAAGTAGTACTACTTTCATGAAAATAAACTTTTCCTTAAAAAAGGGTGGCAGTGTTCTTGTCTTTCTGAACATGAAAGTATTTATAAATTAAGACTGTTCATGCCCGTTCAATTATAAAGAATTCAAATATATAGTAACTGAGATAAAAGAGTAGATTGTGTGATGATCTCACATTCTAGTAGATATAATTATTAGACATATGCATGTCCAGTGCTAGCCTTTTAATTGCTTTTTTGGCTGATTATTATTATTATTATACAGTATTTATAATGCGCCAACAGTTCGCTCAGCGCTGTACATTTCAATGGGAGACAATACATGAGACAGTACAATAACAATACAATGCGATACACGAGGGGTTCGAGGGCCCTGCTTCTTGGAGCTTACAATCTAGGAGGGAGGGGATAGTGGTACAGGAGGAAATAGCTGTGGGGGATGGAGTGGTAGGAAGAGTGGAGGAGGTCGGGAATTATCAGGGGGTGGGGTAGGCTTCCCTGAAGAGGTGGATTTTCAGGGTGCACCTAAAGGAGATATTATAGGCTGATGAAATATTAATCATAAAATTACTAGATCTGCTGTGTTAATTGTAATATTTGTGGGTACCTTAAAAAGGAAAAGTCAGTAGCCACAATAGAAGAATATCAGAAGAGCAATGAATATAAATGACACATTTTGACGCATGACTGTTTCTTATCAGCAAGACAATGCAGCAGAATAAGGGATAGTTTTAGGGCTTAGTTCAGATGTATTGTTAGTTATTAAGAGGCAAAAAAAGAGTGTAAAGCAGTTTGTATATAACGTTTCTTTATTTATTATTGAGTAACAAGGAGTTGCAGATTGATCTCCCAACTGATAGGGTCGGCATAGTTCTGACACCAATATCAGTGGGCAGAGCCACTAGAGGAATGGGCATTACACTGACCACAAATGTAAAAGGCATTTTACAGCTAATTACCAATGTAACAGGGCATACTTTCACTGACTACCACTCTAAATGGGTCCTTCTCTCTCAATCTAAGGTGGAATTTTTGTACACTAATCACTGTTCAACAAATTTTTATTTTTTGCCAGTTTTGGAAACAAAAGGATCCATTTCTTAATGAATTTCACATTCTGAGTTCAAATATAACAATGAAATTTGTCAATTGGCTCTAGTTTTTCTGTAAACGGAAAGTTTTCTACTATAGGCGTAATGACTACATAATGCACAATAATTATATAGATAGATGTCTTTCCACAAATATAAAGCAAGTGATATTGACTACATAACAAAGCCTAAATGGCATAATATATTGCATAGGATTACCAAGAAAAATTATAGCCAAAAGCTAAGTTGAATCATTTTAATACTTAGGATTCTCACTAGTTTTGTCTTCAGTTTGTGTCGGTTTTGCTTCTCTTGGCTTTTCTCTTGTATTCGAGGAAAGGGCTATCTCTTACAACTGCACGTGACTACACGCTTCAGGTTCTTCCTCACTTGACTCAACCACAAAGGATTCTGGTGCTTTAGGAATTGGTAGCCCCTCTCCATGAGGAACTGGACGTATTGCCAATGGAATTGTGAGGGACCGCCGAGCGGCACCACTAGCACTCCACTGGTCAGGCGTGCCCAGAGCGCGGAGTCTAAGCCCCAGGGTACTTGTTCACCAGGGCCCCTGATGGTGGGGATGGACTTGTAGTACCCTGAGACCAGGTCGCCTCTACTGAGCACACCTGTCAGTGGTAGGGGTGTTCGCCAGGGGCTCCAACCAGGGAGAGCCAGATGTGAGGAGGTCGGGTGACCCCGATGGGATGGATGGATGGATGGCTGAGCAAGTGCGTAGTCAGACAGGCCGAGTCGGTAACGTAGAGGACGGTAGGGTACAAGGGGGCAGGCAGAGAATCGTCGGGTCACACGCCAGGTCAGCAACAGGAGGTCAGATCTAATGAGGGGCATCCAGGGAGAGAGGTCAGGCAAGCAAGGGTCTGGGCAGGAGAAATCAGCAGGTCAAGAAACAATCCGGGCCAATAAACTTACTAGACACAGGTACAGAATCACAGGAAGCAGGTAAGATCAGAAGGCAACGAAATGGCAGCTCAGGGACCTTTAAATATCCCGCCCTGTGCTGCCATTGGTGCCCAGCGGGCGGCCGCGGCTTCTACTGCGCATGCGCGAACTCGAACGCCGCGGCCGGCCCGGACCTAGTGCCCGTGTACAGGGCGGAGCAGTGCGCCTGCGCCGGGACCATCGCGGCAGGGATCGAGGAGATCCCTGACAGGAATATTTGGATAGTGCACAGATAACTTTTTCTTCTTATTTAGCCCTTTTACAATTGGAGGCACCATACAAAAGTAACAATTACTAACATGATCTGTTGGCTCTCTCCAAATCATTGGCACAGCGAAAGGCATACATGCCTTTTTTCCATTCAACCATTGCTCCAGTGCCGTCCCACAAGAATTGCAGCATATATGTGGTGCCCAGCTCTTGTCCTGGTCTCCTATCTTGCAGCCAAAATACAAGTTGTAGGCTTTCTTAATCATTCCTGTTATCCTCCTTTTTTGTGAGATAAAAGTTATTTCACCGCCGATATAGCAGAAATTATCTGCTTTATTCACACAAGTTCGAGGCATTACTGAGTAGCCTACATAAGCATAAAACGAAATGTAAAGACGCTGTCGAACTACAATCAGCTACAGATACTGCAGCTTTTATGCAGTGAAGTGATGCAATTAAAGGCTAATATTGCATCATCTCAGTATACATGCAATTTTCTATTGGTCACCAGTATCAATTGCGCAATATGCAGCTGAAGTTGCATCATAATTTTGAATGGCTTACGTCATTAGATGGGTGAATATATCATGGAAACTAGAGCCAATCAACATTTTTTAGGGTCATTTTCGTTTTTAGCACCCCAAAATTATGTAAGATTAGCTAATTTTATGCCCAAAACTTTTTACCTGTTGAACAGTGTTATCAATGTAAAGGTATTCTTTTCCACTGTCCACAAATGCAAAGGGATTCAACAATTTTCACTGTTTGTATTTATTTTCTGGCCATTATTGCTATTTGTTTTATAATTATTATGTAAAATAATTTTGGTGGAGGAAAGGTGTTCAATTTGGGTGTCAAATACATTGTTAGTCATAAATGTAATCATTTTTAGCAAGGGATGCCTGAGACAAATATTTTAATAGTCCCTCAAGCAGACAGCTATCCTGAGAGTACACAGGAGCCTGACATGGCACTCGCAATCTGCTGATGCAATTCTCTGCAGGCGCCTTAGAAAAAAAAAATGCTAATTTTTTTACCTGAAAATAATGTGCATTTATTATTTTTTCAAAAGGTGAACTTAGTCTTTAAGGGGGGGTGGTAAAACATAACTCAGTCATCTATTTTTACTGCCTTCTCCCATCAGCAAGTATGAAAGAGAATTCTAAACTCCTTTCAGCCTTTATTGTAGCCAGCTCTTATCCTCAACCTTGTTTGAAAAGAAGTAGATGAAAAAATAATAAATGTACATTTTTTTGCAGGTAAGAAAATGTGCATTTATTTTTTTTCTAAGGAGTCTGCAGAGAATTGCGTCAGCAGATTGTGGGTGCAATGTCAGGCTCCTACAAACTCTCACAATATCTGTCCGCCTTTACATCCTGTACGGGCAGGCAGTTAGTTGAGAGCAGGAAGATCAATGAACTGCAAGAGCACTAACAAGTGCCCTTGTAGTTCATTGAGAACTACAAGCCATCAGGAGCAATGGCTGATGGTACTTTTATTCTATCCATTCACAGAAAACTGTAAATGAATGACATGAACAAGTGGGTGGAGCCCTGCATGGCCATGACAAGAAGAGGATCCCTCGCCCACTGTCAAGGGGAGCCAGGGTGCAAGCTGAACATGTTACACCCTAAATAAGGGTGTAACATATAACATGTTCAGAAAGGTGTAATTAGCCTTTAATCTAAAATGGAAGACAAAGGGGATCATTCACATGCCATGGCAAAAATTATGAGGTTGTGTTTGTCGGGCAGTGTTCCCACCAAACCCAGACCCATTCGAGTGAAAGGGGCTGTGCCCCAACAGCCCTAAAGATGCATGGTTGCTGTGCAGTGCTGCAGCTCTTCAAAGACTAAAACAGGTGTCCTGGATGTGACATGTCACCTCTAAAGCACCTGTCAAATGCACCAAAATGAGCCCTAAATTGTGCAAATATTTACCTAATTTATCCATGTGTAGCACCCTCTGGTGTACATAGTTGTTTAGTGTAGTAAAAGCTTGCTAGAACCTTGAGTTTAGTTAGAGGATTATTTTGGGTCAGTCCTCTGGTACCTCCACCTGCTCTAGAAACTTGGAGAAGCTTCTAGATGTCAGTAGGCGGAAGTGAGGAGGGGCTGATCTTCATATTTATGGAAGTCTGGCCAATCCCAGACAGGGTGACTGGCAGTGTGGCAGATCAGCTCATAAATATGACAGAGCTTGACCAGCAGGGGAGTTGGGTAAAATATGGAGTGCTGAGAGATGCTGCTGTGTAGCCTGGGAGGGGGCCCTGGAGGAGGGCGTTTTGCTTCCAGGCTGGAGGCTGTAAGCTGGAGGAGGAAGTTGAAAGAGGGAGCTCCACTGCCCTGCAATCCGGTGGGGAAGGACAGCCTGCCAAGCTTGGAAATGAACCAGCCCTGCTACAGAGGCCTGAAAGCAGTTCTATTTATAGCTGGGACAAGGACAGTGTGAGTACCTCTACACCCCCAGAACCAAGAAGGGAGAAGTCTACTGGATTCAAGTTCTGGCAAGTCTTCAGGAGACAGTTCATAGCTTACCCAATCCTTTGTCCTGGGATCAGATATTGTAGCCAGGTGGACTGTTATTTTGAACACTTAGGGGATGCAGAGCTCCTTCCAAGTTGACATTTTGCTAAAAATCCATTCAAGGGGATTCAGAACTCTTAAATTTGCTGTACTTTGCTAAAACAAATTGCCAGGGTTCTGGCTGAACTACAGTCATTCATCAGCCATTTTTGTAGCATTTTCTAGAGAAGGAAATTGTCTTCCGTTATTATTCTGTTATTAGGTTGGGAATCCCATAACCCCTTTGCCCTATCCAAGTTTAGTTAAAACTAAAAAAAACAAGCCCATGGACTGTTTCTTGTTTCTGGATGCAAGTGGAAAATGCATGTTGCCTGGCGGTGGAGGGAGTAAAGGGGACCCAAAGCCAACAGCTCTCAAGAGGGTAGCAGTACACATAAGCAAATTCCTGTTTACTTATGTCAGAACTGGATAACTGAAGAGAATATTCACACAATTTATTGTATGAAGATTCTCAACTCCTTTAGTAAATCAGCCTCCTTAGTTGTAGAGGTTCATTTTAGGAGATGGTTAATAGCTAAATGTTCAGGTAGAGAAAGTATAAGTATTGTAGGGGATAGCTTTTGTGTGGGGGATACAATATTATTTATTAAAAATAAGGGTTTTATTACTATTATTTTCTCTATTAGAAATAATTCATAGAGGGAATGAAAGGCCCAGGGTGCAGACGTAAGGGAGCAGGTTTTTCAATGAAGGGGAGGTTTTGTTCAATAATGTTAGTCACTTTATAAATTAAAATAGGGAGCAAAAGGGAAGTATTATTATTTTATTTTGTTGAAAAAAAGTGTTTTGTTTTTTTTTACCCATATCATGCACTGTGACTACTAGTAAATAGTCAACAGAACTTTCTTAACCTGTTTACTAGTGGTGTGGTTATCAACTGTGGAAGAAACAGGAGCAGAGGTTGTAAATGCTAATCATGATGTGCTCACCTGACACTGAAGAGCACAAACTATAATGCTACCACAATGAGGTACCTACTTATTGATGTGGGAAATCAGCCCATGTGTCAAGTGCCAGGGTTTTCTTGTTTGGGAAAGAAACTGTGACGGATGACCTGGCACCCCGCCTGGGTGCTTCTGTCAGAGAACTGCTTCCTCACCGCTGGAATACAGGAACAAGGTTTTATAGCTGGGCATTGCACCCAAGAACTAGACGACACTAGCTTAGGTGCAACTGGAACTCCTTTACTGAACAGAAATACAGGTTTTTATGCACTTCAAAAATAGGAGCAGTCTCCACATGAACAATAAAAACAAATATTACACATTGGGCTAAACATCCCACACTGATTAGGTAATGAGACAAAGTTGACACAATACTAATCCCTTCATGTAGGAATCTCCAGGAGGACTAGTCAACAGACAGAATCAATAGATGACTCAATTAACAATGGGGCAAAGACACAACAGTAAACACATAACATCTTAATAAACAGATTACAGAAAGAGACCTCAGCATTAGGTTGTTTTGAGCTAATTATGTTAATATCTGCTCTGAGTCCTTGAGTCTAGGATGGGGTGTGTAAGCAGTCAATGCTGGTTTGGGCACAGAGACCCCAAATCTGTATCTGGATCCTCCTGTTCTCAGGGTCTGTGTGTTTTGTGGAGACATGGACTTGAATCCAAAGATCTTACCAGGCACACACCTCACAAGGAATAAAACCCCCTCAGAAGGCAGGGCCTATTGTCAGTAGGCAGGAGGCTAGCCTGCAGCCCCCCCCCCCCCAAAAGACCCTGTCCTGGTTGGTTCTATCACAGAAACATATTTAAGCATTCTATTAATGTGGAAGCTTCACCTGTAATTCTAAGCTCATGCAAACAATACTGTTATTGATTAATGTGTATGATGATTTAAAACATTTATTTTATGTTAACTATATATTTTTCCTTTGTATTACAAAGTTTTTTTTTTTTTCTGAACATGTGACCAGCAGCAAAGGAATAAAAGCTCCTCCTGCTGCTGTTTCCCTTAGACAGGCTTGTAAAGAGCTGGGTCATGTGACAGTTATATATTGATTAAGAAAAAAGGTACTTAGATTTATTTTTTATTATTAAAATAAATACAGTGCAATCAACCATAAACATAAAGAGAAGGAATAATGTAAATGCAACAGTGTGTGTTTAGCATCACTTTAGGTTTCCCATCCTACATTTCTTTACTTTATACCTGTTTAATTTTGTTATTCTTAGTTTTTCAACAAGTGTTTCTTCTGATTTGAAATGACCATCTGTTTGCAAGCAATAACATCCTTAAACTAGTATGAGAACATTAGTACCAATTCTTCAAACTCTATTTTGTGTAATTTACCATCTATTCATTCATCTGAAACTAAATTCCTTTTCTCAGTTCACATTGTTCCAAGTGTAATAGAGATGTACTGTAATTCGTTTTCTTCTACACATGATGGCAAATTGACACAATCCAACACCTTTTGACCTACAAACACACTGGAAAGCTGCAGCAACACGTTCACTGAGCTGCAGTAAATTGATTTACTACACAAGCTTGCTATGGAACCCAGAGAAAGATGTGTCATGCTGCATCTGGGTACAGTTTGTTCCAATGGTTGGCTTTAGTTTGGAAGTATGATTGGTCTGACAGTTTAACAACAATTTATCTGCTTCTCCAGTAATTTGTAGCTTACCATTATATCCAACAGCTGCAGAAAGAAATAATGCACCAATTTAATAAGCTTTTAAAACTGGACCTTTTCTACAACTGGAGATATACTGACTATTCATTTTTATGGCTAATTAACTGCTACAGAAAAATAATATTACTTCATATTTTTTCTGTTTAGATCTGTGCACAAATGGACTCTGAGGGATTGTATAAATTATCAGAAAATATTTAATAACATTGTAACCAGCAATTTACCAATGCAAATAATAACCCTGTTAATAATAATAGATAGATCAATAACCAAGGGAATATGTCATTGATTTGTACATATTCCATTATTTATTATGGTAAGGACTCAAATATGAAATTTTTCATGTCATTCTTTTTTATTTTTATACCCAGCCAGCAGATAGCATTTTAGGCTTGTTTTCAAATGTTTGTCAGACTAGTCTTATATGCTTTACTGAAAATGTCTGTTTACATTATTATTATCATTATTATAATACAGGATTTATATAGCACCAACAGTTTGCTCAATGCTTTACAATATAGAAGGAGACAATACAGCAACGATACAGTTCAATACAAGAGGGTTAGGAGGGCCCTGCTCCTTGGAACTTACAATCTAAGAGGGAGGGGCTGGTAGTACACAAGGTAATAACTTTGGGGGAGTAACTGATCAGAGAAATAGAAGATTCGGTTATTAGCTCAAGGCAGGATAGGCTTCCCTGAAGAGATAGGTTTTCAGAGATCACCAAAAAGTGGGCAGAGTAAGTGATAGTCAGATAGATTGGGAGGCTCTGGAGAAGTCCTGGAGATTGCATGGAAGGAGGAGACAAGGGAGCTAGAGAGCAGGAGGTCATGCGAGGAGCGGAGAGGACAGATTGGTGATGTAATTTGGGGCAGAGTTATAAATGGCTTTATATGTTATTGTTAATGTTTTGAATTTTATTCTTTGGGCAAAAGGAAGCCATTGGAGGGATTGGCAGAGAGGGATGGCAGATATGGAATGGTTGGTAAGGTGAATGAGTCTGGCAGCAGCATCCATGATAGACTGAAGAGGGGATAGCCTGCGATTAGGTAGGCAAATGAGAAGGGAGTCACAATAGTCAAGACGAGAGATAACAAGGGAGTGAATAAGTTGCTTAGTGGTTTCAGTGGTTAAAAACTGGAGGAGGTGAAGTCTACAAGATTTGGACAGTGATTGGATTTGGGGCTGAAAGGACAGATGGTAGTCCAGGATTACATCTAGTACCCTGGCATGAGGGGAGGAACTGATGGTTGTATTATTTATCTTGATGGAGAAGTCAGGGGAGGGGGCATGGGCTGGAGGGAATAGTATGAGCTCCATTTTAAAAAGATTTAGTTTGAGGAAGTGGAGTGACATCAATGCTGATATGTCACTGAGTAGGTTAGTAATGTTAGAGGAGACTGAATGGGCGAGGTGAGGAGTAGAAAGATAGATTTGTGTGTTACCAGCATAGAGATGGTACTTGAAGCAATGGAAGTTTATCAAGTGACCAAGGGAGGTGGTGTAGATGGAGAAGAGAAGGGGTCCAAGGATAGAATCTTGAGGGACTCCTACAGAAAGAGGAAGTGGAGCTGCGGAGATAGAGTTATAGGTAACACTGAAGGAGCGCTGCGAAAGGTAGGAGAAACAGGAGAGAGCAGTCTCGGAGGCCAAGAGAGGGGAGTTTTTTTAGGAGAAGGGGATGGTCAACAATATCAAAAGCTGCAGAGAGGTCAAGTAGTAAGAGTATGGAGTAGTGGCCATTGGTTTTAGCAGTTAGTAAACCCTTAGTGAGTTTTAGTAGGGCAGTTTCAGTGGAGTGTATTGAGAGAAAGCCAGACTGTAAAGGGTCAAGAAGGTTGTTGTCAGTGAGTTAGGAGCTCAGGCGATTGTAGACTAAGCTTTCTAAGCGTTTCGAGGATGGGAGCAGGGAGATGGGTCTTAAGTTGTTCAGGTTGGTGGGGTAAAGTGAGGGATTTTTAAGTATGGGAAGTTGCCTGTAGAGATGGAGAGATTGAAGATGTGAGTGAGGGAGCAAAGGATAGAAGAAGAGGGTGACCATAGTAGTTGCGAGGGAACAGGATCCAAGGAGCAGGTGGTGAGATGGGCTTCTGAGAAAAATGTAGTGACCTCTTCAGCAGTAGCAAAGTCAAAAGAGGAAAGTGTTGAGGGAGGTTTAGTATAAGGTATTCTAAGTGGGATAGATGTCTGTGTAGTGGAGATGCCCCTATGAATTGCATCAATCTTGTCTTTGAAATTATTGGCAATCTCGTCAGCAGTGAATGAGTTACTTCGTGGAGAAAGTAGAAAATTAAAAATGGAGAAGAGACGACGAGGACTGGATGAAAAGGTATTTATAAGAGTGACAAAGTGGGCTTGTTGGCAGCATGGAGGGAGGAATTGTATTTTAAGAAAGCAGATTTATATAGGGTAAATGCTTAAATGGCTCAATAGCTTATATTCAAGTCAGAGGAGTGAATCATAATCCCCCTCTCTCCCGCCCAGTCTATTCTGTTCATACAGTTCAAAATGGAGATTTGTGATTTGTTAAGGTCCTTTTCTTTCATTTAAAGTGTTACTAAACCCAGGACCCTGTATTCATTATATCTGGTCTCCCACAGTACACAAAACATGGAAGTACAATTATTTTAGTAAATATGAACTGCTAAATACCTTTTCTCATCAGCGGTATATAGCAGTCTTGTGACTTCTATCTGACTGTCCTATGAGGCTGCATTACCCCTGACCCTCTGTCTGGACAGTGGTGATTGGCCCTGTGCTGATCACATGTTCCCCTTCCCCAAAAAACTGTAGCAATACACACCAAACTGAGCATGTGTAGAGTACTTCCTAGGACTCTGTGCTATCAACAGATGGAATGGGGACAGAAAAAGAAAAGGAGGATCAGAGAAGATAGGATCAAACAGACTTATTACACAATGCAGCGGATTAACCCCTTAGGTTCCACAGTGAGTGTAACAAGCATGATTTACTGCATACGCAGACTGATTTCCCTGTTGTGGGTTTAGTAACACCTTTAGGTTTTACTCTTCTACTTTCTGCTGGTAAAAAAAGATAGTGGTCTTTTGTTTGGACTGTTTAGTCTTTTAGATCTTTTTTTTTTGGGGGGGGGGGGTAATCTATTTAATTTTGACTTGCTTGGGCCCCTTTTTATTGGTCTGTGCAAGTAGCAATAGAAGTCTTAAATGTTTCACTTCCTGCTGAGCCAGATGTTTAAGAAAATTAAACACCAATTTATTTTGTCAGTTTCATGAACCTCTAAACAAGCCAAATTCAAGCCAAATTCAGTTCAAACCTACGTTCAGACTAAACCAAAATGTCATCCCTAAAGATACTTAAAGAATAGCCTTTCCCTCCAGGAAAGGATCTCAAAGTATCCCTTCATACCTCTAACAAGAAGAAAAGCATCTCTTAGAACAGATGATGCAAATAGGAGTGCCATGGGCAGCTTCAGTTGCCTTGAGGTAAAGAAGAAGGATGACACTCTCCATTTTTTATGGACTATAGGTGTCTGAATGAAGTTACCACTGGGGATTCCTATCCTTTTTAATGATGTCCACTCTTCTGCGAGCTGCCCCTGGACGACATCTTGCCTGGCTGATGTCGTGCCTTTCCCTTACTATCCTCTTCAATTATGTCTGGTACCAAGACATGATCAAGAGACCTCATTATCATCCCCCCACTCCTCATTGCTAGAGCCAACTTGGAAATAAGCTACAGCTTCAGGAACATCAGTGTCTATCTTCCACTCCCTTTATGCTCCTGTTGCTCTTCTCCTCAACTAAGATTCAGTTCACTGCTGTGCATCCTCTTGCAGTAGGTAACGTTCACTTTACTTAAAATATTCAGCCAGCTCCACCTTGCCAGGTTGCATGGCAACTGCAGGAGTAGATGTGGATGAGGAGGAAAATAGTGCTTTTGCAGCTGAAGATGGCTTCATAAAATTCTGAGGATTATGAAGGTTTGGTTAGCCACTCCATCACCACCAAAATGTGCTCTGCATGTGTATGTACATTGTTTGAATGCACACTGTTCATGTTGACCACCTTTTTTTGGCCTCTGAATACAGATGTAGCTTACCCCCTAATAGCTGCATGCACGGGAACAACCTATGATTCTCCCTTTAGGCATCCCAGACATCATGTTAATGTGAGATTTATTCCCTACTTTTATTAATAGTTATGGCAAGATATATATGGGGAAAGTGGTGCTTTGATATAAACTTATATCCAACTTTTATACAAATTTAAAATAAGAAGAAACCTACTGAACCTATATTGTCCATAACCTGGGGACTGCCAGTTTTCTTTTTAGTTTAGTTTTTATTCACCTTTTTGGCAGCGCATAAGATCCTTTCTATTATTGTATTCTTGTCATGAAGCCATGGCATGGAACCACTTTAGCCTTTTCTTATATATTCAAATCAGGGACCACACAAGACCTGTTTTACTATGTCCTACTATGTTATGACCATATTTTTGGGGAGCCCTCAGAATAAAGGGCCAAAATGCCTACAGAAGAACTTAAACATACATTGACTTTGTGGTTTTGGGAGTGGAAATGATGCCTACTAAAGTCCAACAGTCTGTTAAAGACTGGTTGGGGTGGAGCATGGAGAGTTGGAAGCATCAGATTTTTACCTTCAACTTGGGGACATAGTACTACCCTGTAGTAAAGGCACACATCATTGAGGAAAATTGCAAGCACAGTGGGGGGAAGCCCCAAGCGTTGTACTGAAACAGCTCATTAAATATGTGACAGTCTAAGATATCCAGAGAGGAAGAACCCAAGAAAAACAGAATTGCCTACATTATAAACTCCTCAAATCCATCCAGTCCCACAGAAAGTTCCAAAGGTGGGTTTTCAAGGAACCAATCCAAGTTTGTGAGCCACAAATGTTTCTAATACCAGAGGTTCCGTAGTGATTGCCCCCTGATCTCCCACTATTATCTCAAAGACTCCCAGAAGCAGCCATGGATCCTAATAATATTACATAGCCCAATGGTCATCCAGCCCAGGTCAATGTATCACTTTTTGTCCTGGGAGATAGAACCAGAACTTAAACCCGGAGGTGCTCTCAAAGACCCAATTTCAGGAGACTCCTTGTACACTTTGCGCAAAAGAAATTTGTTTACTCTTTATGCTCAGATGCAGGTGCAGGCATCTTTAACTCCATTTCTCACAACAGCCTAGGTTCATGGACATGCCCAGGGAAGTTATGTTCCCAAGCTTCCATAGCTGATGAGGCAGGGGTAGTTGAGCAACTGATTTGCATCCAGTTGAAAGGCTCTTTACTGTCAGAACCATCGTGCCGGTAATCAGGCCAGTATCTAATTGCATGCAGCTTTTTCAGAAAACCCAGCCTATCCTCTGTTACCACCAGGGTATTTCAGTTCTAGTGGGGTGGTGCTTTGTATCCTTCCAGCTGTTTGCCTGTGTTAACAGAGCTACCCTGGACTTCACTGAGAGGGATACTGCTTATGAGGATAATCACAAATAGCTGTTTGGGTTGTGAACTATTTTACTGAAGTAGTGATTCTCAGGTAGATTATCAATTGTTATTGATAAAAAGACTATGCTAAGCAGCCACATTACCCTCAGTGAGCTATAGAGACATTGCTGTGAAATGTCCATATTTGTGCAGCTTTCATAATCTTTTTTATATTATTATGCAGTGTATGCATGCTCTTTGTCATCTTCAACTTGTTTTGCATTATTGCTTCTAACTTTGCACCTGATTAGTAAACTGCAAGTTACAATTACTTCCTGTCTCATTATGTGACTGACTACCTATTCTGTTAAACAACTACTAGATACTGAGATAGCAATTGATGTAATGTACAGTATACAGTCTGGAACATTCAAAATGCTGAATGAAGTTTATGTTTTTAGCAAAATCTAACCAAAAATCAAAATCTCTCTAGATTTTTTTTTACAAATATGCTTAGAGAATGATGCCTGAAAAACAGCTTAATAAGTGCTTAATAAGTACAGAAAACAAGAAGAGGAATGAAATGGAAAATAAAAAAATAGGAGTAGCGAATGGCGTTCTGAGCCCACAATCTATTAAAATGTGTTCTGATCTGTGAGTCCCTGGGCATGTCAGGTCAAGTGCCAAACCACTATGCCTTCCATTCACTTATGTTCTCTCATTACAATGTGAGGAGACTAACAAGCACACTTAAAGGATAAGTTCACCTTTAGGAGCATGATACATGTTAAACCTATATTAAAGGTGTAAAATGTAACATGCTCATATGCACCCATCACCCACTGTTACTTAAAAAACAGCGCAGCTGGGAGGGCTCTGCCCACACAGCCTCGTCATTCATTCTGTGAATGAAAAAGTCTTCAACCACGGTAGACATACTTGTAGTCTGAAAGGGCTGTGAGTATGTTGCTCAGCATGCTCATAATTCATTCACTGTTCCTCTAGTTTTGCAACTGAAAACCCATATGGGAATACAGGCAAAAAGTTATAGGAAGACTGTGCAGGAGCCTGACACTGCACCCATTATCTTCTGATTGAGAGTGCAATTCCATGCAGGTTCCAGTAAAAAAAAAAATACATGCATTTTTTATGCAAACAATTTTTATGCATGTGTATCAAAGCTCCCCAGACTGAATCCTCAACTTGAACCTAACTCATTCAATAATACAATAGATACTGATACTTGTGGTGTTCTAGTTAATAATATGGTGCACAATGAAAAATCCTTCACAACCCATGATAAGCAAAGTTTAGTTGCTAAATTAGATTGTTTAATTATTTGATTATCGTGGAATTTATTTCATCACTGGTCTTTGCAGTATATTATGAGATAACCTTTTGTGGCTTACATAAGAGTGCAATCACTGCAACTTTTTTGCATTTATACATGCACTAAATTGCCTGGTTTTCATTATATATAACTTAATGCATGTCCAAGTATAACAGGTGTAAGCATTTATAGCATTAGATTTAGATTGTGCTCTTTTACACAGTGCAAGCAAGGGAGTAGTGCAGGAATATGAGCAAACATCCATACGTTAACATGTATGTTGTACAACCAGGATGTGGACATGTGTCTATTCCTTTAATTTAAGTTTTTGGTTTGTCTGGAACTTATCCTTAGGGAGTTCTACACCAGAATGCCAAGATTTTTAGTACATTGCTTGCCATTTGCATGGATGAACAAGAAGGGAATGTAACAAGAATTGATGTTGCTAAGCCATGCTTAAAATATTCATTTGTATTTGTGTTTTCAGGCCTCAATGGCATCATTATAAATACTAATACTTAATAGTCATGGCTTCTGTCAGATCCAATTTAGAAATTCGTTGCGTTTAAGCGTTGGCATTAGGGAGTCACGGTTCATGCCAGATCTAATTTAAAACAGTAAATACTTGCAGTAAATTAGTATGATTTATGTCAGAAGTGATTTTTACTATTTTCCTTCAACTAAGACAAATAAGTATCTAATCCAGAGTTAAGATTTATGTGTTGAAAAACTCAAACATAAGAAGCAGCTAATCTATAAAGAACAGATAAGCAAATATGCATCCCTAGCCTTAGAGCAAGATAATCCAATAACCCTTCTAATGAATCCCTTTTCTTTCCATTCTGTCCAATTTCCCCAGGGATAAGCATGTTTTGTAGTTTCTGTGACAGAATACATATGATTGTTTGGAGACTTGATGTAGCTGCTCATTGAAGTGAAGGCTTGACCAGGTGACCTAGATTTACAATCTGCTAGCTGTCTATAAGATAAGACCAGTGCCAGTATGAATTAACTTACTGGCTGTCATTTATATGTTACTGCTAATACCTACAAGAAAAGTAAATAGTACATGTTTGTGTCTGTGCATAGCTAGCTGTATCATGGATGAATGGAGGAGAGGATCAGACAAAGGACTCGGAGATGAAACAGGAAGGTGCTTCTAAGTACAGTATTCCAAGGACAATTTTTAATAAAAGCGGTTAAAAACACAGTGTAGCAGTAGAAATAGGCTCTTAAGTAATCTTTCAACTGCAGGGCATTTCCTCAACGCAATGGAGCCGCTGTTCTGGCCAGCAGCTGCAGGGGTGCTTGAGAAGAGATGTCAAAGATGGCCGCCACTCTATCTGGACCGCTGAAGCACATGCTGGAACGCACGCTCTCCACAGACCGGAAGTGACATGAGCATGGAGCGGTGACGCGTTTTGGAGCATGCGCAGGGCTCCTTCTTCAAGAAAGATGTCCAGGCTAGGGTGAAAAGGCGGGAAGGGGCGATCAATGCAAAGGAAGATATATGCCTCCCGAAGACCGAGCGTGGTGTGGGAACGGAGTGGACTGTATGGAGTGACAGATGAGAAACTGGGGAGGGTGGAGAAACTAAAGCAAAAAGCCAAAACGAACTATATATATAAGGGCTATGTGGGGGTGTATATCATATTAAAAAAAAAATAAAAAAAATGAGGGGAGAAAACATTGTATGAAAAGATATATAATAAAAATAAATAAATAAATACATTGAGTGTGCAGACGGATTACTGTTGAGGTATGATAAATGGTACATATGGGTAACATGAGACGTATTTGATAATAAAGAGAATTGAATACAGGGGGTTACACTGATGGGATGTGAACTGTGATCAAGTAGAGTTTCAAAGTCTTGAAAGACCACACTCTCCAATACTCATAATGGAGCAAGTGCAATAGACTACATACAGGTAATACTTTGAGCCCTTAATGATCATGAACAAATGGTTGCTGTTTTCTGATAGAATTCTTTCTCTCTGAGTTAATGACGTTAGTAAAAAAAAGGATGCTGACATTCAGGTTTGTACTCCTTATTAGGTTAATTTTTTATATAAAGCGCTGCAGTTTTTCAAACAGATTTTTTGGGGAAAAAATACACTTTTTTTAATTTTAATGCAAAAAAAAAACCAAAACCCAATTTTTTTATTAAAATATAAAAGATGATTTTATGCTGGTTAAATAGATACCAAACATGTCATGCCCATGTACTGTCGACAAACAATGTAAATTTTACTCTCTCTATCCATTCAGTCATGTCCGACTCTTGGCGATTGCATGGGCCGTCACTCTCCACTCTTTCCGCTCTTGCACCTTTCTTATTAGCTGATACATGCTTAGGCCAGTGTTCAATTTTATAGCATCCAACCAGCGTGTTTTCGGCCTTCCTCTTTCTACCCCCCACTGACCATACCAAGTAACATTGCCTTCTATAAGGAATCAGATCGCATCACATGCCCAAAATAAGTCAGCTGTAATTTGACTATCTTTCCTTCTAAAGTTATTCCTGGTTTAACTCTCTCTAAAACATCTCTGTTGGTAATCTTTGCTGTCCAGGGTATCCTCAATAGCCTTCTCCAGCACCATAATTCCAGCTTTCACACCCGTACGTTGTTATAGGGAAAACTATCGTGTTTACCAGCTTGCATTTGGTGATGAGGCTGATATCCTTACTTTTCCACAATTTTTGCATACTGAGCATGGCGTTTCGACCTAATGCGATCCGTTTTTTAATTTCAGGAGCACAATCTCCTGTTTGGTTTATCATAGATCCTAGAAAACAGAAATCCCGAAAACATTCTATTTCCTCTTCATCAATTTATATTTTGGTTGTTCAAGTTTTAGATGTTGTCATGATCTTTGTTTTTTTGATGTTAAGATGGAGTCCCATTTTTGCACTCTGCTCCTGTGTTTTTGCTATTAGGTGTTTCAGGTCCTCTTCTGTTTCTGCCAGTAAAGTTGTATCATCAGCATATCGAAGGTTATTAATATTCCTACCACCTATCTTCACCCCAATTTCAGATTCTTCTAGATCTAGTTTCCTGATGATGACTGCATACAGATTGAAAAGAAAAGGGGAGTGAATTTTAAACTACTCAGTGTAGCCATATTGTGTCCGAACAGTAGCTTCTTGGTCGATATAAAGTGATCTTATTAACTGTACAAGGTGCATTGGCACTCCCATTTTTTGCAATGCTTTCCATAGCTTGTCATGTACAACACAGTCGAATGCCTTGGTGTAATCAATGAAACACATGTAGATGCTTTTTTTTAATATTCATTACATGTTTCCATAATCCAACGTAGATTAGCAATCTGATCATGTGTACCTCGACCTCTTTGGAAACCAGCTTGTGAGTCAGGTAATTCTCTTTCAATGACTGGTCTTAGGCATTGTTGAATAATTTTTAGCAAGATTTTGCTTATGTGAGGAAACAATGCAATTGTGCGGTAATTGTTGCAGTCTCGGTTATCACCTTTCTTTGGTAGAGGAATAAAAACTGATCTTTTCCACTCTTTTGGCCACTTCATAGTCTCCCAGATTTTCTGGCAGATTTCTTTTATCACTATTGATGGAATGGGTTTTAGCAATTCAGCTGGAATATAATCAATTCCAGGAGCTTTGTTGTTTGGTAGCTTCTTCAGTGCCCATACTACTTCCTCATTAAGTATAGCTGGCTGTAACTCTACTGGGTCCCCAAGTACTGGTTCCATGTTATCATTGGCTGCCAACAGCTCTTCTGCATATTCCTTCCATCTGTATTTGATGCCTTGCTGATCAATCAGGATGTTCCCATTCTTGTCTTTTATTGATCCTTTGCAAGCAGAAAACAGAATTCGAGCTTTCTTTACCTGTGCAAAACTATTTCTGGTATGGCATTTAAATCGCCCATGACGTAAATAATATCCTTTTTTAGTACCTGTTTTAAGGCTGAATCGAGTTTGGCGTAAAAAAAAGCTCAATTTCATCGTCTGGAGCATCAGTTGTTGGCGCATATATTTGTACAACTGTGATATTTAATGGTTTCCATGTAAACGAAAGGCCATTATGTGAGCACTAATGATGGTGTAACTTTCAATTGCAGGAGCAATGTTTTTCTGAGCTATGAAAGCTATGCCATTTCTTCTAATTTCTTGATTACCCGAATAATACACTGAAAAGTTATCTGACTGGAAATAGCCATCATCTTTCCAATGCAATTCACTGATTCCAAGTAAATCTATGTTTAATCTTGTTTGATAATTTCCAATTTTCCTTGACACATTCCACGAACATTCCATGTTGCAATTTTATGAACTTCAGTGCAGTGCAGATTCTTTCTTTCCCTGCAGGCAGCATTAGCAGCAGGGCTTCCCGAGGGATTTGACCCATTTGCATCATAATTTCCCGAATTACTTGCAAAGGATCTTTGCTCTTCCCTTTACAGGCCTGGGGGACCCACCTTTGGGTACATTTGCAATCTGTAAGTGACTTTCCATGAATTTTCTTGGCAATTTTTTTTACAGGGTAGGTTGCCAGGTATATACCCAACCCCTACCACACAGGAATCATCCTGCGTGGCTAGGGATGGACACAGTTAGTCTGGCCCCTCAGTTGCAATCTGTCTGGCTTGAGTGGCCCTACCAGCAGCAATGCTGCCGCCAGCATAGCTCTCAACATCATTAAAGCACACAAACCCTTCCGCCCCACTAAGGTCTGTGTCCATGGAAATTTTACTATCCACAGGCAAAGTTTCAAAAACCTTTACAGGTTACCAATATAGAGGAGTTCTGGTGCTAGATTTACTGCCCATGATCTGACGTTCATGGTGATACCTCACATGTGTGGAACGATCACTGTTTGTGTGCGTGAAGGACTGCATTTGCCTTTGCGCACGAACGCGGGAGGATTAGGGCACTTTAAATTTTTTTAAATATTTATATAAATATATATATATATATATATATATATATATATACATACATTGTTTTTATGGCTTTTATTGCTGTCACAAGGACAGTGACAGCAATAGGCATGTGACAGGTACTCTTTAGGGAGAGAGCTGGGGTCTATATATGTTCCCTTCATTTATTTTAGCTGCATTTTCTTCAGCTAAACAGTAAGTAGACTTGAGGGTATCTTTCAGGCAAGCCACATATTGGTAAAAACTTTGATGACTAATACTATTGGGGGAAATTCCTAGTAGGAGGTCAGTGGGCAATCTGGAAAGCATAAGCTGGCTGACAGATGTTGAAAATAAATTTTTACTGTGTTGAACAAATTGCTCCAGATCCCAGTATACAAGATAAAATTGACCAGAAGGCAAGAGCAAAGCCTGACACAGAAATCAAATGCTGTCTATTTTTCAGATCAGTGAGAAATGACACTTGGCTAGGATGACACTTCAGAGTGTGACTCACCACAGCTTCAGGTAGACTTCTCATATGATCTTCTTGACACCCTTGAGAGTGATTAAACTGTAGTTCCTGAGACATCTAGCTCAACAGCACTATCTCCTCCAAGTGAGCCACTGAACCCTGAAACTCCAAAGTTTGTGCCTAAAGTAGTGAGCATGTCTAGTCATGGCTCAGTCCTTCTACCAAGCCAGTGCCATCCCTTCCCATGAAATATAGTCCTAGTTCACTGCCTGAAAACACAGGGCTACTTCAGAGGGATGTGGGAAGAGGGCAGAGAGTCAGACATCCTCCACTCGTTTCAGCTATGATAATGTGGGGGACCAGTTTTATCACACCTTTTTTGCTTCACTTGGCATGCATTGCTACTAATTTAATTTTTTTTCTCAGTGAGCCATTGTAATGGGGAATGGACAACACTGTTTTCTTAAACTTGTATGTATGTTGTGTTGATGGGATGTAAATATTTCACCCGGGAATATGTATAGCGATCCTCTGCTCTCTACTGTCTGTATTTTCTAAATAGCGTTTGCTTATTAATTACTACAGAGTTAGTAGGTTACAGCTTGTCCCTCCTAACTGGGTCAGAAACCTTGATTGGAGGCTGTGAAGTTATCAATTTCAGGAAACAGACACAGGGAACTGAGTCACATGACTTTAAACACACAGTTGCTGCTGTATTTTCACCCATACCAGAAGTTTGTGCTAATAGTTTAACAGCAGCTGCCCATAGCTTCTTGAGTGTGTATCTAAATCCTTGTGACAGACTTATCTCTCTCCTGTTGTTACTATCTCATATGCACAGTGCCAGTTAGCTAAGTCTGTGCTACTGTATGTGTATAGTGGTCACCTTCCAGAAAAAGAATTTACATGTAGCTCCTGTTTTTTTTTTGTTAGCCCTGCCCCTTCTGGTCTAAGGTGCTATAGCTAGTTTTAGCTCAGGGCTCAATAACCAGCATAGGCTAGAGCTAGATTAGGCATCTGGAGGCCACTTCTGCTAGTTAGAGGTCTGGTTGCATAACAGAATAAAAGCTACTAACCAAGACACACAGTAGATAAGCAGACTCTGAGTTCCAGTGCCACACCATGGTTTCTGCTGCTGGGAATCTGCATTCCAGGCTGTTTGGACAACAGTTTGGGGATCTCCCCATAATCTTGTCTTCAGGTCTCCAACACAAAGACAGACATCACATTGCGATCATCCTCAGAGACCCCTGCAAAAGAACTTTTCTGCAACATTCATCTGGAAGTATCTTTAATAATAACAATATATGAGCACAAATCTACCAGAACTCTTTGGGATCATTTACTGATAATACTTGTTTGAACATTGGATGTATGTACTATTAATATTCTTTTCTCATATGAAGCTTGTATTATTTTCATACTGGCATGCATCTGTATACTTGTGGTTAATGTTATATGCTGGTTGCAGTAGTTCCTCTGCTCCCAATTACTTTGATTAGATTACTAGTAATTTCCCAGGAAGGGAACCCCTCCATAAAGTGGAGGCACAGTCCACTTTATTATTAAACCCACTCTTCCACTTAGTGAAAGTGATCTGATTCTCTTATTTATTTTCAGGTTTAGTGCACTGTCCTGTTTAGGGAGGGTCTTTTCTCATAATCCCCCAAAAGAGGACTATAGTACATACAACCAATATACAAACAAGTATTATCAGCAAAAGGGCCCAACAAGAGTCCTGGTGCACATTTGCATATATACCCAGGCAGGGGCGGACTGACCATTTGGAAACTCGGGCACTGCTCGAGGGCCTGGGGTCAGTAGGGGGCCCCATGAGATGCCCCTGGTACCTTTTTCATAGGCTTTTTTGAGTTTGGGCAAGGACACAGGGGCCCCATGATCCCCTATTGCCTGGGGGCCCCATGAGTTGTCAATCCGCCCCTGTACCCAGGTATATATACAGTTATTAATAAAGCTTTCTTCAGAGGTTGCTGCAATGTTCAGTTTCAAGGGCCCAATAGGATGATCACAATGCGGCATCTGTCTTGGTGTCAGAGACCTGATGACAAAATCAGCTGTAATGGGGAGAACCTCTATCTATTGTTCAACCAACCTGGAACACAGCCTTTCACCAGAAGGAACCATGGTTTGACACTGGAGCTCACAATCTGCCTATCTACTCTGCATCTTAGTCCCTCTTAGCTTCTAATCTGTCAGACAACCGGTGTCCACCAGATGCCTAACTTGGCACTAGCCTATGCTGGTTGTTAAGTTGTGAGCTAAAAATAGCTATAGAATATAAGGCCAGAAGGGACAGAGTTAACTAAAATAACAAGAGCTGCATATGAACTATAATTTAGTAAACAGGTTCCCCTACCAACATATAGCAAGGTGACCACTGCACACACACACACTGTATCACAACCTTTGTTATCTGGTATAGTGCATGTAAGATAACAACAAGGGAACTTATATACTTCTGTTTCCAGTCTTTATATAGTCTTCACTTTTTCTTCCGGGGTTTTCAACCCAACAACCCAGAGACAATAAGTTCTATACATAATTATGTGATAAGCGGCTCAGCTATTTACAAATACACACAATAGGGGACAGCAGATCCCTACAAATGTTTTAGTTAACCCTATGGATGCAGGTGGGTTAGTGGCTACAGCATAAGGTACTTATTGAGACTGTTTAATGTAAACTTTGTGATTCCATAAACTGATATTATGACAAAGGGCTGGCAGCCTGTCTTCCTGATATGAACTGCCAAAGAATCTTACATCCTGCTGAGTTAATAGTTATATTGGCTTTCTCTTATATACAGTAGCAGTATAATGAATACAGCAAAAATCAAGGGATATGTACTGTATTATTATTGCTTCTAAAAGTTTTTTTATACAGTATGTGGTGGGGAACTATCATTGATTCTGTATGCCACACTCTAGGATAAATAGTACTTATGAGGACTGAATATATTCATCGCTCTGGTCTGACATTTTAATACACTTTTTCACCTCCGGGATTCACTACAAAGGCCAAGCCCAGCAACAGTGTCCTCCACTTCTCCCATCTTTGAGACATGTACCACATACCCCAACCCACTGGCCGCACTGCTGGATCTGTTTTTTGTGAAGATTGGTGGGGAGAAACCAAAAATAGATTAGGGATTGCACAAAATGGAACAAGCACATCCATCCCAGCAAATGCAACAGACTAAGCCTCTGCTGTAGAGCTCCCACAGAATCAGCAGGTACAGACCTTCCTAAGGCTCCAGAGTTCTGGGGCAAGCAGAAAGTGTCCAACAGGGGCTTTTTTTCTTTTACCAACACCCCAACCCAAAAACAGTTATAAAGCTACTGGTGCCTTAAAGGGGAAAGCACCTCACCTGTTGCTTCAATTTGAGAAAAGAACACTTTCCACAATCTGAGATTAAACTGCCTTTCTTCTTACCTCAAATCATGGATGTGTGTCCTCTTTAACCCCTTGACGTAACACAAATATGCAGCCTCACGGAACTGTACTTTTTTCCGTGGGGCCACATATTTGTGTACTTGTCTTCGTGCTGGGAGGGCGCCGCTCGGCGCGCTCAAAGCACAAAGACTGTGGTGTCACTGAGAGCCCCGGGTCCCGTTCTAATGATTCTGGGTCACATGATTGCTGTGATAGCCTCTGATTGGCTATCACAGTGATCAGTCATTGTGCAGCCTGGCTCCCTTGCTTTTTTCTCTCTCTATGAATGGAGGAGAGAGATACATTGTATCTCTCTAACTCCTGGCATAGAGAGAAAAAAGTGTTTGTAAAAAACAAAAAACAAAAAAGAAGATAAATAAATAAATATTAAAAGAGTAAAGAAAAAATAAAGAAAAATACCTAGATCAAGGTTTGATCTAGTTCAGTGCCAGGGTTAGTGTTTGGGTCAAGGTCAGGGTCAAAGGTCAAGGTCAAAGGTCAGGATTTAAAAAATTTTGTATCAGTTAGTGTCAATGTCAGTGTCAGTGTGTTTTTCAGGTAAAAAAAAAAGGCAAAAACAAAATGCGCACTATTGTTTCTGGACTGTACTACAGGTACAAACAACAAATAACATATACATATATGGTATCGCTGTGATTGCCAAGAGCTGGAAAATTTATTTTGGGTTGTTCTTTGGTGGTAGGTTATGGTAGTAACAAGAAACACACAGCTAAATAAAAAAAATGATTCTTTTTTTACTATTTTGGGCCAGCTTTCCTTTGATAATAAAAAGAAATCAGGAGCTATCCATTACCATTTACCACCAAATGAAAGCCCAATTTATCCTGAAAATATTCAAAGTATAATCCACCTAGATATACAAAGTAGTTGTGATGATATGTACGGTTTTACTAACACATGTCAACGTTGCAGAATTGTGCTTAGGCATTTAGATTTGTTTTACCCTTAGGCGTGAAGGGGTTAAGGACCTGAGAGTAAACAGTTTATTACAGTTACTGAAGTCACATTTGATATATTTGCATATATTACAGTTATTCATTATGGAAAACAGGTGCTTAAGAGGGGATATGATTACTATATACAATCAATCATCATATTTGAGGCCCTCCATCCTACTTATTAATTTTGTTGCCCTTTGCTGAAGTCTTTCTAATTCAACAATGTCTTTCCTGAGGATTTATTACTAAAATGTAATTGCATATTCAAGGTGAGGCCAAACAAGTGTTTTGTAAAGGGGTATAATTATTGATTTATCTCCTGAATGTATGCCTTTTTAATGCATGAGAAAAGTTTACTGGCTTTATAAACTGCGGCATGGCATTGCATTCTATTGCTTGGTCTGTGATCTACAAGCACCCCCCAAACTTTTCCATCACATATTCTCCTTGGGAAGCCCCTCCAAATGTATATTTTGCATGTTTATTTTTGGCACCCAAGTGCGTAACTTTTTCTCATATTGAATCTCATCTGCCATGTAGTCAGACCTTAACTTATAGATTAAATGTTTATGAGGTACAGTGTCAAATGCCTTAGCAAAATCTAGATAAACTACACAAACTGGACTTCCACCTTTCAAATTATCAGTTACTTCCTTGTAGAATGATAACAGGTTGGTCTGATAAGAATGGTCTTTTATAAATCTATCTATGCTTATGATACTTTTATTGCAGACATATTGCTGTATAGGGAACCTTACTATTCCCTCAAATACTTTACATACTATTAATGTTAGGCTGACTGGTTTGTAGTTTCCTGGTATACATCTTGATCCTTTTTTGAAAATTGGTACCATATTTGCTCTATGTCAGGGGTATGGAATTAAAAGTTATGGAGGTCCAACCAGTAAAATGTTTTTCCAGCAGAGGTCTGAACTGCTTTTTTTAATCCCTCTTCTATATCACAATCCTTACATCAGTGTCCTCAGTCCCCCACACATCAGTTTCACCTTCACAGTAGTATTTTCAGGCCCCCTGCACATCACCCCCAGTCCCACCCCTTTACTCACAGCAGTCCTCAACCCCCTTCAAATCATCACTCCCCTCTCCACAGTACTGTCCTCTGCCCCTTCACATCACCCCCCCGGCAGAACTGTACCTCCTTAATATCTCCCCACAACACTGTCCCCCTTTACATCTCTCCACCACAACACTGCTCCCTTCACATCTCCACAGCATTATTTTCCTTTACATCACCCCCTCACAGCACTGCTCTTCATTTTTAGCCCCTCCCCACCGCATTGTCTCCCTATAAATCACCGCCCAGCACTGCCCCCTCCCTTTACATCCTCCCCCCACAGCACTGCCCCCCTTTACATCACACATACACAGAGTTGTGTGCTCTGCCCTCTTAAAATCCATCCCAAACACACACACAGCACTGCCCCTTTACATCATCCCTGTACACACAGAGTAGTGTCCTATACCCCCCTTCACTCTTCTACCTTGAACAGAGAGGAGAGCAGGAGGCAGAATGTTTATGGACTGAGTGTGGGAGTCACAGCAAAGCACTGAATGCAGTGCAGGAGCAGGAGCTGTCGGGGTTAACATTCTGTATTAACCAGCAGGTGATTGACTGCTAGGACTGCCCTGCATCCAATCACCTGCTGATTAACATGAAAAGTTAACTCTCACAGCTCCCGCTCTCGCACTTCATTCAGGGCTGTGCTTTGACTCCCATACTCAGTCCAGAAATCTCCCAATCTCCGTTCTGCTGATATAATACCACACAGGTCCGGATGGAACAGTGGCTCAGTTCAGATCCAGACCGCGGTCCACCATTTAGTGATGTTTGCTCTACATCAACCAGTTGGTACCATTCCAGTCAGTAAGATGTCTTTAAAGATTAGGAATAGTGGCTGAACTATAACTTAACTTTGTTTCCAAAGAACTTGTCTGTCTAATATATCTGGACGTGGTGATTTTTTCACATTAGCTTTCTCTACTCTATTTGTACCTGGTTTTCAGTTAACCACAGGGGAACCTTCAGTGAAACATAATTAGTATTACTGTTAAGATTATCAAGCCCGCCTTCTTCATCTGTAAAAATGAAAAGAAAAAATGATTTAATACATCTGCCGTTGCAGTGCTATTACCAGCTTCCTATGTTCATCTCTTATGGGGCCTATCCATTTTTCACAACATTTTTACTATTGATATATTTTAAAACAAAATGGGGTATTTGCTTTACTTGCTGTAGAAATTAGTTTCTCATGTTCTATTTTAGCCTCCCTGACTGCTCCCTTGCATTTCTTGTTGCATTCCTTTTAAATCTGGAATAGAATTCATCCATATCGGTTTTTATTTTGTTATTTTATGATTGGTACCCAGTGGAATCCAATGACTAATGCACTTGTTTAATTCATCTTTAAAACACTCTGACTTGCTTTTGTGGTCTTTATTGCAAATACTGTATTTGATCACATTGAGTGTTGTCCAGTAAGAATTGCTTTTTTTAAGTTAGATTTTATTGAAATTTAGAGTTCTATTCATATCAACATGCTTCTCTCTCCTGCAACTTATTTTTAGTCTATTATCCCTATTGAAAAATTTAAATTTTTCATGGACAAACGTTCTTATGGCTTTTTTCTCTCAGGATTGAATAATATGGAATGTTACATTCACCTGACGAAAGGAAACAGGAGAACTATTACACATGTAATGAGAAACATTCCGTGTATTATTTGTTACAGTTGCACACGAGACCTCTTTAAAGAAACTTTTATAAATGGATCTCAAAATGTTGTGCAGTTGAATCAAAAATGAATGGCCAACACAATATTTACCCAGCCTAAATACTTAAACAAATTCTACTCCCATACAAGACACTTTGAAAACATTAGGTTCTGGGTGTTAAGAGACAAAACATAACCATACACAAATATTCTTGTAGAAGGAAGGACCAACCCCAGCCAAAAAATTTATTTTTTGCTGTCATCCTATAGTGGTGAAAAATTTGGGTTTTGGGGGTTTCTGGGGCCAAAACATCAGAACCTCACAGAAAAGTTACTTTAGAGCACAGGATGGACCCTGCTTTAACTAACACACACTGTATCTGTAACTGTCACACAACTGTGAAAAATTGGGTTTTGAGTGCTGGTGGTGCCAAATCACTGTAACCCCTACATAAAAATGTACTGCAGAGCACATGATAGATCCTACTTTACTAAACAATCACTATAGGGGGAATTTAAAAACGAAACTACAATTGGTGCACTTAGAATCTGGTGCAGTTGTGAATGGTAGCCAATCAGCTTCTAATTTCAGCTTGTTCAATTAAGCTTTGACAATGAAACATGGAAGCTGTTTGGTTTTTATGTAGAGTTTCACCAGATTTTGCACTCAGGTTTCTGGAGAGGTAGGAGGGTTTGAGAAGCTCTGACCTTCAGAACCTCCCTAGCCTGTCCTGAGATGAACTCCTGCCTCACTCACAGGCTGACTCTCAGCCTCTGCCTAAAAAGAAAACAAACCAGCCTATCTGGCTAACCTGAAGGGCATTACAAATAGAAAAGATGTCAACCAAAATCATAAACAGGGGATGCAGAAAAAACATCCACAGCCCATCAGTTTAGACTAGATATATGCTGCATACTATGTGGTTAAGTATGTCCGTGTGCATTTTTGTATTAATTTTTTCTTCAAAAATAGTTTTTTTAAATTGATGGCATAACCCTGTAGTAACAGTATAGAGGCAGAGGCGGGTGCTCTTAATGGAGATATCAGGAGTCTATTAGAACTATATTAGAACCCTTAAGACTCTAGCCCACCCAAAGCAAGGATAGAGTTCCCCATCTGCTGCTGCCATTTGGAGTTTGACAGTTCTGACAGTTATCATAGTTTAGCACTTCCAAGTTCAGATTAAACAGAGGAGATTAGTAAACAGCAGTTCACAGATCTGGTTATTCTTTCTATTCGTAAGTGGTCCATAGCACTCCCTAGCTCACAGAGAAGCCAAATATGTTCTGGGGTTTAGAGGTGGAGAACCAGCCATACTGCATTGCCTGCATGCAAAAGTAATCAGCTGACTTAAAGCTGAACTCTAGGCAGATATAAAATTCAGGAAATAATGCAGCTCTGTAATCATTCTGTAGATGTAAGTAGTGATAGCATTTGAATTTGACCTGATATCAGCAGTCATGTACAGCAAGGCAGGTGTCTGAGAGTAATAAGCAGCCAATACGTTCACCCTCCTGACATTCTGATATTAAGCATGCTGAAAGGGAAGGAAAGCAGAAAGCCTGAGAGATGAGCATCACTGTGCTTCTTCTCCTTTCACTGCCCAGTCACAGGCTGGGGTGGTTCCAGCACTACGTGAACCCAGAGGAGGGGGGGTTGAATAATGCTGACCATCAACTGATAGTATCTAATAGCAGAAAAAGTACTGCAGTGGAAAATGTTAGATTGAAGGTGAATACTGCAGCAATCACTGGTTTTGTTGTGTTATATTTTAATGGGCTATTGTTGTTTATGGCTGGGGTTCTGCTTTAAGAATTTAGCAGTCTCAGTCAGAAACTCTTAACGCTCTGGCTGAAACTCTACCAAGGTCACCTTATGGGTATTCCAACCCTGGTAGAACATCATCGTTTTTTAAGCATTTATATTAGGTTTTAAAAATAATCTATAGGTGAAAAAATGAAATAAAGCAGATCTGTCTATATTTCTGGTTTGTATTACTTAAGCTATATTACATACTTGTGTTAGAGGTATAGACCAAAATAGTATGTACTTGATTAGTTCAGCAAATCCTCAGACAAGATGTGACTTAATCTATTCTATACACCATTACCAAAGTTATAATCAATGGATTATAACCAATACCAGCTGCTGCAAACATTATATTACTTTGAATATAATACATACTTATGTTACAGGTATAGACCAAAATAGAAGGTACTTGATTAGTTCAGCAAATCCTCAGACAAGGTGTGACTTGATTTATTCTATATACCATTACGAAAGTTATAATCAACGGAATGTAAGAATGTTGTAATTGCAGTGGAATGGAATACAATTTTCTACTCTTTTGTATAGATTTTGGTGTAAATGTCAAAACTCATCTAGCTTTGGAGTGACACATGCCTTGCTCAATATATTGCAAATAGCTCCAACAAGTCCCAGCAGTACTAAGACAATGTTTAGCAACCACTCTTAAAATGTGACACTTGAGTACAGCAGTCTGAAAAGGCTAATTACCTTATCTGCTTAAGTATCTAAAGCAATATGTTCTGTAGACTTGAACAATGCAGGCTGTACGTGTCACTAATGTGGAATTAGTAAAAGGCTTTGACATCTTCAACTACATTATGAGTTCCAGCACACAGCCTGAGTTCCAGTTACAAAGACTGAAATAAATTTATTTGAGAATGATTGCATATATACATATAAATACTTATAATAAAATCAGATGAATGCAGTGCAAGTATTGTTAGATTTTTTTTATTACTATGCCAATACACTGAAGCAATAGTTATTTATGTTCTGCTTTATGTATTAGGATTTTCCGTTTTTAATAATCATATTTCAGGTGTGTTTTTTGTGTATATTGTATATGTGTCCCAAATTCCCCATACATCAACATTTTCCTGTGTATATATATAGGTATATATATACATACACTACTCAAAGAAATGAAAGGAACACTTTTTAATCATAGTATAGCATCAAATCAATTAAACTTTTGGGATATTGATCTGGTCAGTTAAGTAGCAGAGGGGGCTGTTAATCAGTTTCAGCTTCTTTGGTGTTAATGAAATTAACAACAGGTGTACTAGATGGGCAACAATGGGATGACCCCCAAAAAAGGAATGGTTTTACAGGTGGAGGCCACTGACATTGTCAGTGTCACTATTGGTAGCATGAGGAGATACCTGGAACTCACAGTGGTTGCACAGGCAGTCCAACTCCTCCAGGATGGCACATCAATACGTGCCATTGCCAGAAGGCTTGCTGTGTCTCCAAGCACAGTCTCAAGAGCATGGAGAAGATTCCAGGAGACAGGCAGTTACTCTCGGAGAGCTGGACAGAGCCATAGAAGGTCCTTAACCCATCAGCAGGACCAGTATCTGCTCCTTTGTGCAAGGAGGAACAGGATGAACACTGCCAGAGCCTTACAAAATGACCTCCAGCAGGCCACTGGTGTGAATGTCTCTGACCAAACAATCAGGCCACCCTCATGAAGTCTGTTTCTGAGGGCTCGATGTCCTCTAGTGGGCCCTGTGCTCACTGCCTGGCACCATAGAGCTCGATTGGCATTTACCAATGAACACCAGAATTGGCAGGTCCACCACTGGTGCCCTGTGCTTTTCACAGATGAGAGCAGGTTCACCCTGAGCACATGTAACAGACGTGAAAGGGTCTGGAGAAGCTGTGGAGAATATTGTGCTGCCTGTAACATTGTCCAGCATGACCATTTTGGTGGTGGGTCAGTGATGGTCTGGGGAGGAATATCCATGGAGGGACCCACAGACCTCTATAGGCTAGACAATAGTACCCTGACTGCCATTTGGTATCAGGATGAAATCCTTGAACCCATTGTCAGACCCTATACTGGTGCAGTGGGTCCTGGGTTCCTCCTGGTGCATTGCAATGCCCGACCTCATGTGGTAAGAGTATGCAGGCAGTTCCTGGAGGATGAAGGAATTGATACCAATGAATGCCCCCCACACTCGCCTGACTTAAATCCAATAGAACACCCCTGGGATATCATGTTTCAGTCCATCTTACGATGCTAGGTTGCACCTCAGACTGTCCAGGAGCTCAGTGATGCCCTGCTGCAGATCTGGAAGGAAATACCCCAGGACACCATCCGTCGTCTCATTAGGCGCATGCACTGATGTTGTCAGGCATGCATACATACACGTGGGGGCCATACAAACTACTGACTATCATTTTGAGTTGCTGCAATGAAATTTCAGCACAATAGACTAGCCTACTGCATCATTTTTTCACTTTTATTCGCTGGGTGTCTTTGAATTCAGTCCTCTGTAGGTAGATAATTTTCATTTCCATCAAATGATAGAGCATCCTTACATTCCTAACAAATCACCCAGTCCATATCAGTATAGATATCCAGCATGATATTTCTGATGTGTTTTCAAAGTGTTCCTTTAATTTTTTTGAGCAGTGTATATATACATATATATATATATATATATATATATATATATATATATATACCTTTAGATCCCTATATATATATATTTGGACACAGGCACAATTTTCGATTTTTCAGCTATTTACCAAAATATATTCACACTATAGTTATATAATGGATATGTGCTGAAAGTGCACACTCTCAGGTTTAATTTGATGGTATGTACATCCAAATTGTAGGAAGGGGTTAGGACTTACAGCTCTTAAGAGTAGCCATCCCCCCTTTTTCAAGGGATCAAAAGTAATTGGACAATTGAATCAAAAGCTATTTCATGGCCAGGTATAGGCTACTCCTTTGTTATTTCTTCATCTGTTAAGCAGGTAAAAGGTCTGGAGTTGATTCTAAGTGTAGTATTTCCATTTGGAATCTGTGAACCTACATCATGCATGCAAAGGAGCTGTCCATGCAAGTGTAACAGGCCATTGTAAGGCTTCAAAAATGAAACAAATGCATCAGAAAGATAGCAGCAACATTAGGAGTGGCCAAATCAACAGTTTGGTACAATCTGAGGAAAAAAGATTGTACTGGTGAGCTCAGCAACCTAAAAAGGCATGGAAGTCCATGGAAGACAACAGGGGTGGAAGATCGCAGGATCCTTTGTATAGTACTGAAAAACCCATTCACAACATCTGGACAAATGAAGGACACTCTCCAGGGGGTGGGCGTATCATTGTCAAAGTCTACAATCAAGAGAAGACTTCACGAGAACAAATACAGAGGGTTCACCACAAGGCGCAAACCATTCATAAGCCTGAAGAATAGAAAATCCAGATTAGACTTTGCCAAAAAACATCTAAAAAAGCCAGACCAGTTCTGGAAAAGCATTTTTTGGATGGATGAAACTAAGATTAATCTGTACCAGAATGAAGGAAAGAAAAAAGTGTGGTGATGGCTTGGAACAGCTCATGGTCCAAAGCACACAACGTCATCTGTAAAACATGGTGGAGGCGGTGCGATGGTATGGGCATGCATGGCTTCCAGTGGCACTGGGTCATTGGTGTTTATTGATGATGTTACAGCAGACAGAAGCAGCCGGATGAATTCTGCAATGTTTACAGATATACTGTCAGCCCAGATTCAGCCAAATGCAGCAAAGTTGATTGGATGGCACTTCACAGTACAGATGGACAATGATCCAAAACACACTGCAAAAGCAACCCAGGAGCTTTTGAAGAAAAAGAAGTGGAATATTCTACAATGGCGAAGTCATTCACCTGATCTCAACCCAATTGAGCATGCATTTCACTTGCTGAAGGCAAAACTAAAGGCAGAAAGATCCACAAACAAAGAACAACTGAACACAGCTGCAGTTAGAGCCTGGCAAAGAATCAGAAAGGAGGAAATCCAGTCTTTGGTACATGGGTTTCAGACTTCAGGCAGTCATTGCCAGTAAAGGATTCTCAACAAAATATTAAAAATGAACATTTTATTTATGATTATATTCAGTTGTCCAATTACATTTGAGTCCCTGAAAATGGAGGGACCAGGGGAGGACTGACCATTTGGAAACTGCCCGAGGGCCCGGGGTCAGTAGGGGGCCCCATGAGGTGCCCCTGGTACCTTTTTCATAGACTTTTTTGAGTTTGGGCAAGGACACAGGGGCCCCATGATCCCCTTTTGCCTGGGGACCACATGAGTTGTCAGTCCACCTCTGGGAATGACTGTGTATAAAAATGGGTTGCAGTTCCTAGAATTTGTATGTGATATTTATGTTCAACCCCTTGAATTAAAGCTGAAAGTCCGCACTTCAAATTCATTTGGATTGTTTCATTTTAGTTTATTCTGGTGGCATACAGGGCCAAAAGTATGACAATTGTACCTGTGTCCAAATATGTATGGACCTAACTGTATATCATACATTTGAAAACAATGTAAGGATGTGGCATCAGAATGTCCTGTAATATCCCTTTCAATCTTTGTAAAGCAACAGTCTACTGGTGTGGTGTGTAGTACACTTGGAGCAAATGAACAATGGTTTCTGGCATCTCCTCTATTTTCCATGGAAAGTATCCATTCATTTAATACCTTAAGGAGGAAGAACATCATCCACAGTATATAGATGCAAAGTAACCAATAGTATCATTGCAAAACATAAACTGTAAAAATGTATATTCTTGAAAAAAAAAGACAGCAGAGTAACCAAACTGTACAACAGATAAAATGTATAACATATGATAATCAGGACAGCAAAAAAACAAAAGGATACAACATGTAAACATATGTTGATAAAAAAGTTCAAGTCTGTGTAGCCCAGCACAGCCGCATTTTCTTTTAAATAGTGATAGCTAGTGAAGGGGGGGGGGGTTGGGGAGAAGATCCCCTGCTAGCTGTCACTAGATGCAGTGGAACATGTAACGTTTTCCCAAAGGTGCTGACAACCAATCCACCAAACTTCTTTTTTTATTCCCAACACACAGTGGCCCCATATGGAGTGTGTTGGCTTCATAAAAAGTCGAGAGATCAAAGAAAAAGTAGGCTGTCACTCTCTAATAGGAAATCAATGTTGTGCAATTCTGACCTTAAAGCTGATGTTTAGATTTTTTTTTTTTGGGGTGGGGGGGGAGTAGATGAAGCACCAAACACCTCAGTTATGTGTAATGGTATGTAGTCCATTATTTTCAGGTGCTGTCTTACCTGCAGTTCTTCCATCACAGCCACCAGATAATGCCCTGTGTGGCTGAATTATAGAGCTATGAAGCTTAACATTAAAGTGTTACTAAACCCACAACAATAAAATCAGTCTGTATATGCAGTAAAGCATGCTTGTTATACTCACTGTGGAACCTAAGGGATTAATCCTCTGCATTGTGTAAAAAGGATGTTTGATCCTGTCTTCTCTGATCCTATCATTCTTCCACAGTCCCCAATCCATCTGCTGATAGTACAGAGCCCTAGGACACACTCTGCACATACTCAGTTTGGTGTGTATTGCAAGAGAGTTTTTTTGGGGGAAAGGGTGCATGTGATCAGCACAGGGACACTGGACCAATCAGCACTGTCTGAACAGAAGGTCAGAGGTCATGCAATCTCATAGGACAGTCAGAGAAGAATGAAAACTCCTCCTACAAGCTTTAAGCAGTGCTTGGCTGGATACTAATAGAAGTCACAAGACTGCTGATGAGAAAAGGTATTTAGCAGTTTATATTTACTAAAATAATTGCACTTCCATGTTCTGTGTACTGTGGGAGACCCAATATAGTGAATGCAGGGTCCTGGGTTTAGTAACACTTTAACTGTTGTTAATGTGAAATGTTGCATGTCTTGCCCACCCCCTTTAGCCCTCTCTTTGATTCATATTACTTATACTACTACTCAAACACAATTTATCCTGTTTTGTGAATGAAGGAGGAGTAATTGAATGACAGGGTCTCCACTGCCTATTCACAGAATGCAGTGCATTGTGGGAGTGTAGTCATACTCGCAATATGAATGGCAGAGAGGGCAGAAGACGGGCAAGTGGTGCTGCAAAAAAAACAAACTTGAGCCTACCTCTGAGGCAGCCGGTTGTAGCGGCGAAAATGGTCAGGAAGGGCCACCTCCACACTCCTCGGTTTCTAGGAGCATTCTGATTGATGCCTACAATATGATAAGTATCCTCAACTCTGCTTTGACTCTGCTCTGATGCTTCAATTTCATTAATTTTGGAGAAACCTGTTTGCAATTATGCATTAAAGGGACTGTTACTGCTACTATTTATGGACTTTCCATTGGTTGCTACCCAGACCAGACTCCATGCAGTTAATGTATGAGGGAGGCCTTTACTTTCTATACATACCCTCCCCTGGATGGTGCCTAATTTACTGGGAATCAGAGGGAGGTGAAGATACCACATACAGTACATATACCGCTATTACAATCGGTTTCTTCTTCTGGACTACATTTGGTCTGGTGTTCTGTCTGGGACTTTGTATGGTTGCCAAGGTGTATCCGATCTACAATCTAGTGTAAGAGGAAGGTCTATGGAAATTACAGCATTTACAGGGTATCCTCCTATGGACTACACAATTTCATCTCCATATGGGGCCTCCACTATGTTTCCATCTATTGCATCCTTTTTAAAATGGCAGAAATGTATGATGCAAGGAGCATCTCTTTGAAGAGGACTCACAGCCATTAAACTTCGCAACTTTACATGTTGAGCATCACGATCCTTTTAGAGGAAGCTAGCCGATGTTATTATATGCTTATCTAATTGACATCACTGGTACCCCAGGATAAGGGATATTATGTGAGACCTGTAGAGTGTGGTGTTTCTTGTTTTTAGATATGTATTTGTCTAATAAAGAAGTCGTTTATGTGCTTTTGATCACCAGCCCCTTTAATTAATATAGGTATAACAGAAAAACCCCAAAATCCTGGTTGAGTCTATAGCTAATCGTTTTTAGCAGTTTACCAACTTTTCTCAGTAGCAGCTGTTAACTCTCACTGCACCAGAAGAGAGTCATCCAAGACAATATCAAGTGGCTATCAAGGAAGCATCGTTGATTTTTACTAGAAGAAGCTGACTGCAAAATCCTTGTTGTTGTGATCTGAAATGGCAATCAATTTCTGCACTTCTGTAAAAAACAACTGTTGGAGGTACCCCTAGCAACAAACTTTAGTGTTATTTTTTTAATGTGATTTTTTTTTCTAAAGTTATCATAGCCTACAACCTGATTTACTTGTATCAACTGACTCTTAACAACTGAACAAAACACATGTAGAAGATAGTAACTGCTAAGAGGCAGCATTTGATTTTAATTAGTAGCTTAAAATACACATTTGTATTAGCAGTCTGTTGTGAAGACCATTGACAGAGTGTACCAGGTGAACCTACCCCTTACTGCTCTACTTGGCTATTTAGACTGACAAATGTCTCCACTAGTGCTCTGGTTTCAAGACTCCTATTTCTTCACTGTAAATTGATTGCAATAAATTGGATCTCTCCAAACCCCCCAACATTGAAAGAGTGGCAAACACGTATTAATACTTCTAATTAATGCATTCTGCTTTTACTTTCTCCATCAGTTCATCCCCAACAGCTATTACCTTTTGTGTCACTTGACCCCTCTTCTTATATTGTAATTTCTAATGAGCAGGGCCCTCTAATTCCTTTTGTACCAAATTGTATTGTACCTGTAATGTCTTCCCTCAAGTACTGTACAAACTGTTAGCGCTATATAAATCCTGTATTATAAAAATGATAATAATAATAATACCACTCTTTTTTAAAGTGCACACAATCTACCAACATAGAGGGACACCCCATAAATTCAATAAGATATGATACCTGTAGTTATCTGTACCAGTGCTTCCCCCTTAAACTTGACCATGCATCTCCTATTTCAGTGTTAAGACTGAAATCGGTTGGCTTTGGGTTTTAGTTTATAAGCCATATGGAATAATGAAGGCCTGCCACCAATACCAACTGCTGCAAAGATTACTAGCTCCTGCTCCCTCTGCTGACCTGCCACCAGTACCAGCTCTGATAAACTTTGCTTGCCTGCCTTTTTACCAATTGCTGCCACCTCTGAGGTCTCGCCACCATTACCAGCTCCTGTCAACTCTGCTTTTATACCACTATTATCAATTTTTTTCCACTTCTACTGGCCTGCCACTGCCATAGTTACCAGCTTCTTCCACTTTTACTGGCCTGCCACTGCCACCAATGCCAGCTCCTGCCACTTCTGGCCTGCTGCAATTACCAGTTCCTGTAATATCTCCATGCATGCTGTTGTCACCATTAACCGCTTGCCCAGTGCCTTACCAGTTTCTGCTACCACTGCTGATCTGATACCATTACCAGCTCCTGCAAACTATGCTGGCTTGCCACCATTACCATCTCCTGCCATCTCTCCTAGCCTACCACCATTTTCAGCTCCTGACAAATCTGCTGACCTGTCACTATTAACAAATCCTGCAACGTCTGTTGGTCTGCCACCATTACCAGTTCCTGTGGCCTCTCCAACCCATTTTCAGTGATCAGGCACTGTAAAGGTGCCAACACACCATGTTTCTTCAGCTGGAGCTCAGCTGCAAAATGTTTAATATATGCTGAAAGGTAAATCATGCTCCGAGTTCCTACCATTTATAGGCCTATTCCAATGTTCTAGCAATCAAAAATATTTGTGGCTATTATCTTTCTAAAATATTACACTATAATACTGTAAGTGCCTCATCTTTCCCTTGTTTCTCACTACAGCCTAGCAAACAACTTACACTTACACAACTTATGACTAACATACTCTCCAACAAAAGTGTAAATTATTTCTGGCTGTTCTCTGCCTTGTTTTTTCCTGAGAAATTGCTGCCTAATAAAGCTGCTTGCATACAGTGCATAAATTGTACAATAATTCTGTCTGTGAAATAATACACTCTAATTTTTAGATTTTTGATTAAAACCTGCCTCATCTTGCGTACAGTACGTCAACTGTACAATATTTCTGAAAATAATACATTTAATTTTTTTTTATTAAGACCTACCTCATCTCTCTCCTTCTAACAGTGTGCATAATAAATCCACTTACAGATAGTGCATCAACTGTACAATATTTCTGGATATTTTCTGTAAAAAAAAATACACTCTCATTTTTACTTCTCTAATTGCAGCTAAAAAAAAGTTGATTCAATATTGCTCATTGAGTCTGTTTTAAATTTCTAGTTATTGGCTCGGAAAGACTGCTCTCTATTTTTTACAGTATTTCATGATAAAACCTGCCTGGTCTCCTGCTCATAAAATTTGGCCTGCTAATTTGCCTACACAGTGTTCCTTGATTTTGTACAATATTTCTTGCTGCTGTCTCTGAAATAGCACACTGTAATTTTTTATTTCTTGATTAAAACCTGCCTGATCTTCCATTCTGAAATTGCAGCCTAATATTGAAACTTACACAGTGAGTCTGTATGATATTTCTGGCTTTTGTCTATGAAATCATATACTCCAAAATATACTGAAGTATATTCTAATATATTCTAGACTCCAATAGGGTTGTGATCTAGGTTTGAGACTTTACAATGTATTCAAGAAAAGTCATGGGATCCAAACCCAGGTACATTTGCTGATCCCTATAGCATAGTAGTAAAATCATCTCTTATCTTTAAGTAATTCCCTTATTAACCACATTACTTGTGGAGCAGGAAAGCTGGTAGAAGTCTACCACTAAATATCCTTGTTGTGAACTGTCCAGACAAGGATGGTTTGAAGAACTGTTAAGCACCAAACATAAATGTGTTACAGGAAAAATGTCAGTTGTCACAAACTTGTATATTTGGTCCACATGAAGAAAGACCTTGTAAAACCTTGAGATGATGCTCTTATGAAATATTCCTGCATATACTGTATTTACACACATTGTTTAGATGACCAGTGAAGCCTTTCACTACCTTTATTTGCTGCCTTTAAACCATCTTTATTTTTCTTATGTTTTTTGCCTGTTAAACTAGATCTTTCATTGTACAGGGGTATAGATACATTATATTATACAGTTGCAAGAAAAAGTATGTGAACCCCTTGGGATTACGTGGAGTTTTGCATGAATTGGGCATAAAATGTGCTCCGAACGTCATCTAAGTCACAACAATAGAAGAACACAGTCTGCTAAACATAATACTACACAAACATTAGATGTTGCCATGGTTTAATTGCACATACCATGTAAACATTCACAGTGCAGGGAGGAAAAAGTATGTGAGGCCCTAACTTAATGACTTCTCCCAGAGCTAATTGGAGCCAGGAGTGAGCCAACCTTGACTCCAATCAGTGTGTTGATATTGGATGTGTTGCTGACAGCTGTCCTGCCCTTAAAAAACACACACCTGTTTTGGGTTTACTGGTTTCAAGAAGCACTGTCTGATGTGAACCATGCCTCGCAGAAAAGAGCTCTCAGAAGACCTACGATCAAGAATTGTTGACTTGCATGAAGCTGGAAAGGGTTACAAAAGTATCTCCAAAAGCCTTGATGTTCATGTGTCCACGGTAAGACAGACTGTCTACAAATGGAGAAAGCTTACCACTGTTGCTACTCTCCCTAGGCGTGGTCTTCCTGTAAAAATGACTGCAAGAGCACAGCGCAGAATGCTGCATAAGGTAAAGAAGAATCCCAGAGTGTCAGCTAAAGACCTACAGAAATCTCTGGCACATGCTAACATTTTTGTTGACACATCTACAATAAGGAAAACATTAAAACAAGAATGGAGTACATGGGAGGACACCACGGAGGAAGCCATTGCTGTCCAAAAAGAATATTGCAGCACGTTTGAAGTTTGCAAAAGAGCACCTGGATGTTCCACAGCACTACTGGCAAAATATACTGTGGACAGATGAAACCAAGATTGAGTTGTTTGGGAAGAACACACAACACTATGTGTGGAGAAAAAAAGGCACAGCGCACCAACATCAAAACCTCATCCCCACTGTAAAACATGGCGGAGGGAGCATCATGGTTTGGGGCTGCTTTGCTGCCTCAGGGCCTAGACGGATTGTTGTCATTGATGGCAAAATGAATTCCAGAGTTTATCAAGACATTTTGCAGGAAAACGTACGACCATCTGTCCGCCAACTGAAGCTCCGCAGAGGATGGGTGATGCAACAGGACAATGACCCAAAGCATACAAGTAATTCAACAAAACAATGGCTGCAACAGCACAGAATACGCCTTCTGGAGTGGCCCAGTCAGAGTCCTGACCTCAACCCGATTGAAATGCTGTGGCATGACCTTAAGAGAGTGATTCACACCAGACATCCCAAGAATATTGCTACACTGAAACAGTTTTGTGAAGAGGAGTGGTCCAAAATTACTCCAGATCGTTGTGCAGGTCTGATCTGCAACTACAGGAAACGTTTGGTTGAGGTTATTGCTTCCAAAGGAGGGTCAACCAGTTATTAAGTCCAAAGGTTCACATACTTTTTCCTCCCTGCACTGTGAATGTTTACATGTTATGTGCAATGAAACCATGGCAACATCTGTTTGTGTAGTATTATGTTCAGCAGACTGTGTTCTTCTATTGTTGTGACTTAGATGATGTTCAGAGCACATTTTATGCTCAATTCATGCAAAACTCCACGTAATCCCAAGGGGTTCACATACTTTTTCTTGCAACTGTAGATGTTTGTGATTCTAAAACTGAGGCATCCAATTATATTCCATGTTTCCAGTCAGAACCAATCCAGTACATAGTGCAAAACTGAATGAAAGAGCTAGAAAGTGTTTGTATTTAGCAGTTGTCATTAATTGGAATATTTCAATCCTCTGGCATCTCTGTTCATCCTCAAGGCTAATTAAGGTGGATTAAGCACACTATATTCTAGTACCCTGTAGTCAGTGAGACTTTCATATACTGTTTACCACTTATAATTATCTGGTGCCTCAAGTGTTGCTGATCTAATTAAGTTGTGTATGCATCATTCATTTTGGAATTTCCAGTATAATTAGAAACCAAGAAATCAACTTTCATGTGGAATTCTCCCTTCAGAAATCTCTCAGGTGTTATGATTTCATGTGTAAAACCCCTACTTCTATAAAACTAATTAGCTGACATTGTGTCATTTATTGATGATTTGAAGCATAGTATAATGTAAAGCTATGACAATATTCCTGAAGCTACACAGTAAAATGACATACCTGTGTGGAGTAATATAGCTTAACAGCAGTTAGCAATGATAAACTATGTATTCGTCATTGCTGCACTTCAGGTAACCAGATAATTTGAATCCAGATACAAAGATGCAAATGTTACATGGGTGACATATTACTATGTTCAATATGTAAAGTATGCATTAAGCTCTTAATGGAAAAAGAAGTCTAAATATTCAGAAAGTATCAATTTATATTAATACTTTAATAGCCATTTTTAGAGTAATTTTTATGTTGTTTTCATATACGATGTGCTGTTGATATATTTATTATTGTAATATAATTGAGCGGCATAGCAAAACAATTTGACCTACTAATAAACTACCAACCACTGTGAGTTATGACGTAACTGTGATTTCACTGATCACTCTCAAATAAAAGTCTTGAAATACCAAACAACCCATTACAAACAGCTCCAAGATCTTTACAACAATTCTGATGACTTAGACCTTGTACTACCCCAGTTAATCCTGCTGCTGGTTAAGACTCCCAACAGCCTTCTATATGTTGGGCATGTCACTGGCACTCTTTGAAACTTAAAAACAGTTTCAATAATCACACCTGTCATACAAAACAACAGTCAGGAGCCACCACATGGGTCGTTTATCGGGTAAGTGCTGTTCCCTAAGGAAGGAAGGGGCCTTTGTGGGGTCCCTGATTACTTGTTTGAAAAATGTGAACAATAAAAAGATTTTAAGCTTTAAGGAGTGTCAGTGACATGCTGAGCAGACAATTGTAATTGTGTCTGTGCAAGTCATCATTAGTCACTGTAGCACTCTGTCTTGTATGGATAAGGTGGTGTATGTAGAGCACCTGAACTCTTTTTCATATCTTCCAGCAGATTTCAGTCCATCAAGTTTACTGCCTGGGAGGCCACAGGGAAAAATGTAATATTTGTGTTATAAGAGACCTCTGTGACAAGGCTGTCTTAAAGGATAAGTTCACTTTTTGAGCAAAAATAATAAATGCACATTTATTTTGCAGGTAAAAAAATGTGGATTTATTATTTTTGATTTCAGGAGAAGGTAAAGCATTGCACCAGGGATCAGCAGATCGCTGGTGCCATGCAGGTCTCCTGCAGATCTGTCAGTATATTTCCTTGGATGTACGGGCAAGCAGATACTCACTGACAGGAAGATTGTCTGCTCCATAATGCCATTGAGAACTACAAACACTGTGAATGGATGACGCAGCCATGTGGGCTGAGCCTGCACAGCCATGCTCTATTCAAAAAGTGGCAACTTGTATGGGGAACTTCTCTCCATACAGCTGTCACTGGAGGGGGGGGGGGGAAATCGGATGGTGGCTGCAGCATTGGGAACATGTTACATGTTACACCCTAAAAATGGGTGGAACATGTAACATGTTCCCAAATGTGAACTTATCCTTTAATAGTATCATGGGTCCCTGTGCAAAGTAATGCACTGGGTCCCACCAGCCACTGATCAGTGGCTGCAGTGCTTTCAAACATTCTCGTTCAACAAAAGTTAGACCAACTTCTGTTGAGCGGAGATGGCTAAACAAGGACCAAAATTCTGCCGAAAACTGCTGAATTGACCAAATTCCAACCCATCTATGGCCAGCTTAAGTAATGTACAACACAACATATAGAATACAGCAGTCAGAATGAGAGGAAGAAAGAGGGGTGCAAAGAGAAAGGGGAAGGCGGAGTGAAGGGGAGAGAGAGGGGAGGAAAAGGGGGTGGGAAGAGGGGAGAAGGGAGAGAGCACAGTGCAAGGCAATCCACTGCGTTGTACCATGCAGTGCCCAATGGAACCTTATGAAATGCTGTGTGACATAAAAGGAACAGCATGACACACTGCACAGCATGTTATAATGCAGTAGCTGGTATGAATGGACCCTTAGCTGACAAGACAGCCACCTGGGACTTTGTTTCATGGCTTTGGAAGAATTATACCCCATGTTGTATTTGGTGGGCTCTACTACTCACTGAACACAATAAATTCAAATAAAAGAGTCCTGGACTGTAACCTCCCTACAACTGCGGTTGTGGTGGGATGATGCAGCATATAGGGGGTTAAAATAGGTGGTGAGGAGCAACATGTTACCTCCTTGCCACCTGTTTGATACCTCTGAAAAGTAATCTGTGCGTGGATTTCTTTTAAGAGAAGCAGTAGGCTTTTTCAGTCAGGACAGCAGAAGGAGGGACATCTGCAAATGTAAAGAGAAGGTGAGTTTCAGTGTGCCTGAAAATCTGGGGGACAAAGCCCACCTCAGCACCCCCTAATTCTAAACCTGATGAGACCCCAATGTACCCAGGGGTGCCTATGAGTTAAGGCATCCCTGCTCTGTGATTGTGTATTGTGCACTCTCTCCGCTTTAGTGCCTGCTGTGAATTCTGCCAATGGGAACAGTGTTTTGACTTTTAAATGAAAAACAGCATCGGCCCTTGCCAGCTCCACTTTTCAATCCAGTGACAGATCATACCAGTCCAGATTACCAAGAAACCCAGGGTACCTTGCCTTTGCACACTATGCTTAGAAACCTTGGCCTAAGCTTGCACCTACAGAGCTGCAGAAGGATACCCCTCAGCTAGGGAGCTATACAAAAATATTTCATAATCAAATCTGTAACCAACAAATGCCACCCTTTGGATAACATATAATACAATCAGCGCTCTGGATGAATAAATACTAGAAGCCACTGTCTTTTAGACCAGTTGCACAGAAAATGTATTTTATTCCAGTGTGTGAAGATTATTTAAAAAGAAAAATGCAAAGTGAAATTGTGAATTATGTACAGCATACATAAACCCACAGGACAATCAGAAAAAATATCAATTCATTTAACTGCTCTAGGTCATGCAACATTGTACATATTCATTTACATTGGCATCAGTTTTACAAACAAATTCATGTGTAACTTTAACATTAGGCATTTTAGTCTCACTTTTGCAAATCTGAGTCTGAGCTGTCAAATGACTTTTGAAATAGTATAAGCCAATGTCCTGCAAATAAAGAACATTGATATTATTATTATTATTATTATTGTTAGCAAAATGCTAAAGTTGCTGTATATAAATCAATCTGTTTGCATTCACTGTATGCGTGTACAGATAGATAAAAGGGTGATACCGTCTGTTATCATGTAGAGATTCATGTGATTTTGCTAACATTTAGCCTTGTACAATGTACTTTTCATCTCTCTGGTTTTAAACGGATGATATTGCTACCCTGGGCCTACTGTTCTTTTCAGTGACCTAACTAGATATATATAGAGCCTTTGGGTAATTTAAGCCATTTCTGCAATAATTGGTAAGAGATACAAGCAGGTGATAAAAGTTATTTCTAGCAATCATATGCAATATTTGAACTTTTCAAATTGTTTCACAAGTTTCATAAACATTTGATATTATGACTCATAAGTGTACAACAAAACTGGCTTCTTGAGTTACATAAAGAAATAAAATCAGAGTTGTAGCAACCTCTATAAAAAGGTTTTGTAGCCCCATGCCATTTCATGTAAATCAGAATAAAAATATTTCAAAAGTCTTTAAGGAAACAGTACTATACTGAATTTGTTCACTTGGGGAAAATGATATCCACGGTATGTAGGAGGAATTATATTAAATGCAAGTGGCAAGCTTTATAAAGTGCCCACAAAACCTTTTTTTGGTTAAACTGACAACTATTTCACCATGTCTGCAAGATTAATAACCCTGTACTGCTTCTCCTGCAGTCTGCAGATTCCCACTGACTTAATTCTCATTCCCAGATCATGACATTAGCCCTGCCTTGTGCATCTCTTATTAAATGAATTCCATGTGGATAGTTCAGTAAGTCTCTTTTGTTACCCACACAGCTCCTGCAATATTAGAGTATGTACAACAGTGAACTTTCACAAGAATCTACAGTTTTTCTTTCTACCTCAGATTGCAGCAGGCTGAAAACCTTAAAGCGGCTCTAAACTCCAAAGGTTTTTTTTTTTTACCTTAAAGTGCTACTAAACCCACAACAATAAAATCAGCCTGTATATGCAATAAAGTATTCTTGTTATTCTCACTGTGGAATCTAAGGGGTTAATCCTCTGCATGATGTAAAAAGGCTGTTTGATCCTGTCTTCTCTGCCCCTCTTTTGTTCAAATGTCCATGCTAATAAGACTGACTGAACTTTTAGACCTTCTGCACATAATCAGTTCAGTGTGTATTGCTAGAGAGGTTTTTTTTTTCCTTGGGTGAATGCATGTGATCAGCATAGGGTCAATCAGCACTGTCCAGACAGAGGTCAGGGGTTTTGCATCCTCCTACAGCAGAAAGAAAACTTTTATAAGCTTTAACCAGTGCTCAGCTGAACTCACATGACTGCTCTAATCGCTGATGAGAAAAGGTATTTAGCAGTTTATATTTACTAAAATAATTGCACATCCATGTACTGTGGGAGACTGGATATAGTGAATGCAGGGTCTTGGGTTTAGTAACATTTTAAAGCGGAACTTTACGCATAACAGTTTGACAACTATCAATGTTCTTTAACAAAAGAAAATACATTCCACGTTAATAATTATGCTACCAAAATTAGTGTATGCTGCAAATTGGCTCTAGCATTTTGCCTGTTTGTATTTGCTGGAGGCTGACTTTTTGTTGAAGCCCAGAGCAGTCCCTTACTTATTGGAAACGTTCCCCCTCTCCTTGGTTTCTAAAACTATGGGGGAGATTTATAAAACAGGTGCTCTCAGAATCTGGTGTAGTTTGTGTGGTAGCAAATCAGTTTCTGCCTTCATCTTGTTCAATTAAGCTTTGACAACGGAACCTGGAAACTGACTGGTTTCTATACAAAACTGCACCACTCCTGTTTTAGTAAATCTCCCCTAGAGTATAAAAGCATGGCAAGAAAATTACTGGGAACAACCATGTGGTATGATGTAGAATTAATACTTCCTAATAAGCTACAGGTTGTTCTGTAAAAACCTGGAAGCTGATTAGTTTCATTGCAGTTTCTTTGCAGAGGTGCTGTAGATTTTGTATTCTCCAGTTTTAGTAAATCCCCCCTAATATTTCACTTTCTTTAATCACTTGCCTACCGGGCACTTTTACCCCCTTTGTGCCTAGGCCAATTTTAAGCTTTCAGTGCTGTCGCACTTTGAATGAAAATTGCCCAGTCATGCAACACTGTGACCATATGAAATTTTTATAATTATTTTAACACAAACAGAGCTTTCTTTTGGTGGTAGTTACTCACCACTGGGTGTTTTATTTTTTCCACTAAAAACAAAAAAAGTCTTTGTTTCTATTATAAAATTTTGCGAACAGGTAATTTTTCTCCTTCACTTATGTGCGTTGATAGGGCAACACTGATGGACACTGATAGGCAGCACTGATTAGGTGGCACTGGTGGGCATTGATGAGGAGGCACTGATGATGCTGCACTGATAGGCAGCACTGATGGGCACTGGTAGGCTGCACTGGTGAGGCGGCACTGGTGGGCATTGATGAGGAGGCACTGATGATGCTGCACTGATATGCAGCAATGAAGGGCACTGATAGGCAGCACTGATGGGCACTGGTAGGCGGTACTGATGAGTGACACTGACGGGTAGCACTGACTGACTGGCTGCACTGATGGGCGGCACTGCTGGGCACTGGTGGACGCAACTGCTGGGCAGCACTTATGGGTGGCACTGCTGGGCACTGATGGGTGGTACTGCTGGACACAGAAGAGCACTGGTGGTTAGCACTGCTGGGCACTGGTGGGCATTGATGAGGAGGCACTGATGATGCTGCACTGATAGGCAGCACTGATGGGCACTGATAGGCTGCATTGATGAGGCGGCACTGGTGGGCATTGATGAGGAGGCACTGATGATGCTGCACTGATATGCAGCAATGATGGGCACCGATCGGCAGCAATGATGGGCACTGGTAGGTGGCACTGGTGGGTGACACTGACGGGTAGAGCTGACTGACTGGCTGCACTGATGGGCGGCACTGCTGGGCACTGATGGATGCAACTGCTGGGCAGCACTGATGGGTGGCACTGCTGGGCACTGATGGGTGGTACTGCTGGACACAGAAGAGCACTGGTGGTTGGCACTGCTGGGCACTGGTGGGTGGCACTGCTGGGCACTGATCATCAGGGCAGGGCAATAATCAATAATCAGTGCCCTAATGATCAGTGCCAACCTGCTCAGTGAAAGATGCCGGTTACCAGCAATACTTTCCTCACACTGTGACAGCATGAGGAAAGTGCTGCCGATAACCGGCAACTGTATTTACTCCGTAATCTTCTGTGTCATTGAACACAGCTGATCACATGGTAAAAGGCCGCTGTGATTGCCCTTTTACCTCATCAATTGATCAGTTGTGTCTGTAGGATACAGCGATCATGGAGATTGTCGGGTGCACGCAGCTTGGGGTGTGCGGGGGGGGGAGTGCTTTTTGGGAGGAAGTCCCATGATGCCCTCCCAGAACTGGACAACTGAGCTGTAGCTGTCATTCGGCTATAGCGCGGTAAGCATGTAGTTAATTAAAATGCATATATTTACAGCTTTGATTGTATGTGTAGAGAGGATGGCTGACAGAACCTTTAAGCTGGCTATAGATTCAAACCATCTATGGACAGGCTGATTGCACCAAATTTCATTGTTGTACGACTTAGGTACAGCAAGTCTGTCAGATTTCTTCTGCAATTATTACCAGTTACTATAGCTGCTAGCAATAATCACTGTGCTCTCCCAGAAGACATGACTCCTGCGCATGCCTCTCCACTGGGAGAACACAATAGTTCCATGGGAGGGAATCCCCTACAGACTGTGTTCATAGGGAAATCAAGCAATATCTGTGGTTGCAAAGAAAATGGCATCTTCTATGGCTGGATTTACAGTGCTGAAGTTGACAGGCTGATGATGGAGAAAACACTATCCTTGTAAGTTCAACTCTTTTGAGTCTCCCTGGCAGAAGATGTTGTCATTATTAAGCTTGTGATCTGCCAGAACTCCCAGATCCTTCTCCAGCATTGATTCCCCCAGTTGTACCCCACCCCCTAGTATGTATACTGTATGCATATTCTTAGCCCCCAAGTGCATAACCTTACATTTATCAACATTAAACCTCATTTGCCACATAGTTGCCCAATTAAACAGTGCATTCAGGTCGGCTTGTAAATTGAAGACATCCTGTAAGGACGTTATTCCACTGCACTGCTTGGTGTCATCTGCAAAGACTGAAATTGTATTTTTAATCAAAGACCCTATATTGTTTATACATATATTAAAATGTAAGGGTCCCAACACTTAACCTTGGGGTACACCACTAACAACCCTAGACCATTCAGAGTGACAATCCTATAAATTAAGATAAACTGTGATTTCTTCATCAAATGAATACGTGATTCATAAATTATGTGATAAACAAAATAACAGAGTAAAGTTGAATTAAATATAATTGAGTGATGGGTATATACACACGGTGTTTAAATTACACTCAAAAAGTCCATGCATATAATGTGAAACACTCAGTGATCTCCACTTCTAGTGCTCAAAAAAGGAATCCTCCAATGGCAGCAATGCCTGCTCACCTCCCCGCCCAGACCCGCACAGGGCCACAAGGCAAAGACTCTCCTCACAGGCAATCCTTTACTCCAGGCAGCTCAGCGAGGGACCACAGGACTTCCGCTCCACCTCCTCTCAAACGTCATATAGGACACAAACAGAGCTTCCCATAGTATAATACCGTTTAATAAGAACATTCAATGTAACATACTGATTCCACTCACATGTATTCCTTTGTATACAGCGCTTTCCACCTCATACCATGGGTGTATTCACATACAGGGAGGGAAACCAATATGGCCGCTACGTCCGGACATGCGTCCCCACGTGACCGGAAGTGATGTACTACGAGCTGGGAATGGCGTTCCGACGCGTTGCGTCACGTGCGTCGTGACTTCATCAGGGTAACCGCCCCCCAGAGCCATAATGAGTTTATATAGGGAACAGTCAACACACTATTCCTAATCAGAGGGCGGGCTCCCGGCCGCCATTTTACCGGAGTCCGCACATCTATCTACATAACAGAGGAGATATAACTTCTCAATCTGAACCTTTTAATAGGACCCACTACCTCCGTTATATATATATATACATGATTATACGGAATACTCCTCCTAAAACCCAATACAATACAGTGAACTATTTGTAAGTATTAATTAAAAACCATATAATACCATACTTTAATATTTAAAAATCTACCGCATAAATGTTATTAAAGGGGCAGAGGAAATAATATAAATAAGACCCAGCATTAATGTATATATACACAACACGAATCCTCTAGTGAAAAATTATTTTTTTGTGTATATATAAATATATACATATAACAACCGTTTACACCCATAAAATAAATACCAGACCCTAATAATAAAAATAAAAAAATATTATTTAATAAAAAAATATATATAAATATGCTCCACCTAACCTAAAAAACACTACTTTAATATTTTCCCTAAAATTCTAAAAAAATATATTAAAAACATCCAATATTATATCTACATAAATCCATGTTTCATTAATATGCACACCACCCTGCCATATCAGAACGTATATCTTAAATGGAAAAACATAATTTCCATATATGCACCAATTTGTGGTTAATCATGTGAATAAACCCATGGTCCGAGTTTACAATCCTACACCATATATCATATACAAATCTTAAATCAATCACTATGGTGTAACAAGAATAAATGAATACATATGCACAGTCTAAAAACCCAAATTAAAAGTCACTAATAAAACAATTTAAATCAAATTCCACATTTAATCCATGCGGTGCCTGCGTACGCATAGTATAAATCCATCGGGATTCAGCTTGGCTTAAAGATTTGACCTTACTACCCCCTCTCCAGTGTCTCGTATATTTCTGGATTCCCCAAAATTTTAAGCCTGATGGATCTTTACTATGCTGTTTTAGAAAGTGTTTGGACACACTATGTTTCGGGAAACCATTTTTTATATTTTGGACATGTTCTCTGATACGCTTCCAGAGAGGTCTCTTCGTCCTTCCTATATACTGCAAGCCGCAATCACATTCTAAACCATAAATGACACCTTCTGTACGGCATGAAATGAAATCCTTAATCTTAAATTCAGTGCCGTCAGTATTACATTTAAAAATTTTCCGTTTGCTATTTTTTCCTTTCGTTTCCCTACATGCATAACATTGTTTGCATGGGAAAAAACCGGATTGGTCAAGGAACGTGGCTTTCTTCTTTCCATCAGGTGGGTCCAGCACACTTTTTACCAGCTTCATTTTTAATGTTGGTGCTTTTCTATAAACAAATTTAGGACCATTACCTAACACTGGATTCAACAAGGGATCCGATTTTAGAATCGGCCAATATTTAATAAATATTTTTTCTATTTTCTTATAGTGGACATTAAAGTCCAACACTATGGCCATTTGACTGTCAAAATTGTTACTTTTCTTTTTATCCGATATCAATAACTCTCTCTCCATTTTACCGACCTCACTAATACTCTTTTCAAGTTCTTCCTTTGGGTATCCTTTATTTATAAATTTCTTCCCAATTATTTTTGCTGGTCTAATATATTCTTCTTGACTTGAGCAGTTCCTTTTCAATCTCACCAGTTGGCCCTTTGGGATATTATATAGCCATGGGGGGAAATGGCAGCTATCTATTGGTATAAAACCATTCCTATCTACCTCTGAAATGCGTTTTTGTAATAATTTTACCCCCTGTTGTTATACTCCAGATATATTGATGACGTGATCATCATTTGGAAAGGCAGTAATGAGGCACTATTGGGTTTCCTGAATGGAATGAATTCCAATAACAGGAATATACATTTTTCTTGGACATATGATAGCTATGAAGTTAATTTATTAGATCTCAACATTAGAAATGAAGGGGGTAAAATTATTACAAAAACGCATTTCAAAGAGGTAGATAGGAATGGTTTTATACCAATAGATAGCTGCCATTTCCCCCCATGGCTATATAATATCCCAAAGGGCCAACTGGTGAGATTGAAAAGGAACTGCTCAAGTCAAGAAGAATATATTAGACCAGCAAAAATAATTGGGAAGAAATTTATAAATAAAGGATACCCAAAGGAAGAACTTGAAAAGAGTATTAGTGAGGTAGGTAAAATGGAGAGAGAGTTATTGATATCGGATAAAAAGAAAAGTAACAATTTTGACAGTCAAATGGCCATAGTGTTGGACTTTAATGTCCACTATAAGAAAATAGAAAAAATATTTATTAAATATTGGCCGATTCTAAAATCGGATCCCTTGTTGAATCCAGTGTTAGGTAATGGTCCTAAATTCGTTTATAGAAAAGGACCAACATTAAAAATGAAGCTGGTAAAAAGTGTGCTGGACCCACCTGATGGAAAGAAGAAAGCCACGTTCCTTGACCAATCTGGTTTTTTCCCATGCAAACAATGTTATGCATGTAGGGAAACGAAAGGAAAAAATAGCAAACGGAAAATTTTTAAATGTAATACTGACGGCACTGAATTTAAGATTAAGGATTTCATTTCATGCCGTACAGAAGGTGTCGTTTATGGTTTAGAATGTGATTGCAGCTTGCAGTATATAGGAAGGACGAAGAGACCTCTCTGGAAGCGTATCAGAGAACATGTCCAAAATATAAAAAATGGTTTCCCGAAACATAGTGTGTCCAAACACTTTCTAAAACAGCATAGTAAAGATCCATCAGGCTTAAAATTTTGGGGAATCCAGAAATATACGAGACACTGGAGAGGGGGTAGTAAGGTCAAATCTTTAAGCCAAGCTGAATCCCGATGGATTTATACTATGCGTACGCAGGCACCGCATGGATTAAATGTGGAATTTGATTTAAATTGTTTTATTAGTGACTTTTAATTTGGGTTTTTAGACTGTGCATATGTATTCATTTATTCTTGTTACACCATAGTGATTGATTTAAGATTTGTATATGATATATGGTGTAGGATTGTAAACTCGGACCATGGGTTTATTCACATGATTAACCACAAATTGGTGCATATATGGAAATTATGTTTTTCCATTTAAGATATACGTTCTGATATGGCAGGGTGGTGTGCATATTAATGAAACATGGATTTATGTAGATATAATATTGGATGTTTTTAATATATTTTTTTAGAATTTTAGGGAAAATATTAAAGTAGTGTTTTTTAGGTTAGGTGGAGCATATTTATATATATTTTTTTATTAAATAATATTTTTTTATTTTTATTATTAGGGTCTGGTATTTATTTTATGGGTGTAAACGGTTGTTATATGTATATATTTATATATACACAAAAAAATAATTTTTCACTAGAGGATTCGTGTTGTGTATATATACATTAATGCTGGGTCTTATTTATATTATTTCCTCTGCCCCTTTAATAACATTTATGCGGTAGATTTTTAAATATTAAAGTATGGTATTATATGGTTTTTAATTAATACTTACAAATAGTTCACTGTATTGTATTGGGTTTTAGGAGGAGTATTCCGTATAATCATGTATATATATATATAACGGAGGTAGTGGGTCCTATTAAAAGGTTCAGATTGAGAAGTTATATCTCCTCTGTTATGTAGATAGATGTGCGGACTCCGGTAAAATGGCGGCCGGGAGCCCGCCCTCTGATTAGGAATAGTGTGTTGACTGTTCCCTATATAAACTCATTATGGCTCTGGGGGGCGGTTACCCTGATGAAGTCACGACGCACGTGACGCAACGCGTCGGAACGCCATTCCCAGCTCGTAGTACATCACTTCCGGTCACGTGGGGACGCATGTCCGGACGTAGCGGCCATATTGGTTTCCCTCCCTGTATGTGAATACACCCATGGTATGAGGTGGAAAGCGCTGTATACAAAGGAATACATGTGAGTGGAATCAGTATGTTACATTGAATGTTCTTATTAAACGGTATTATACTATGGGAAGCTCTGTTTATGTCCTATATGACGTTTGAGAGGAGGTGGAGTGGAAGTCCTGTGGTCCCTCGCTGAGCTGCCTGGAGTAAAGGATTGCCTGTGAGGAGAGTCTTTGCCTTGTGGCCCTGTGCGGGTCTGGGCGGGGAGGTGAGCAGGCATTGCTGCCATTGGAGGATTCCTTTTATGAGCACTAGAAGTGGAGATCACTGAGTGTTTCACATTATATGCATGGACTTTTTGAGTGTAATTTAAACACTGTGTGTATATACCCATCACTCAATTATATTTAATTCAACTTTACTCTGTTATTTTGTTTATCACATAATTTATGAATCACGTATTCATTTGATGAAGAAATCACAGTTTATCTTAATTTATAGGATTGTCACTATGTATCGCGGATAGGTACACTCTTTTGTTTTCTGAATTATGGTTATTGATTTCATAGTATTGATTTATTTAAGGATTAATTATTAATACATTATTTGTCATTTTTTATCACGTATTAATTATGAGGTATTTAGGGTTTATTTATGTATGAGATATTTATGTATTGTAGTTTTCCACCAATTAGACTCATCATATTGAATTTTTATCACTTTATGGGATTTATTATAGGTTTAGATGGTATTTGAGACATGTTCATTGGGTATTTTTTAGCTATTTATTAGCGCTTCACTATTTTGGTATATGGTATTTATGATCCACTGGTTGAGGCAGAGTGACAGCGGCTGTAAAATAGGGACGCATCCATATTAAGCGCAGGAGGATTTTTTTCCTATAGACCATTCAGAGTATTAATCATTAACCACTACTCTTTGAATATGATCTTTTAGCCAGTTTTCTATCCTTTTACATACAGATTTTTCCAAGCCCGTAGACTTTACCTTACACATTAGCTGCGTGTGGGGAACTGTGTCAAACACTTTTGCAAAATCCAAGTGTACCACGTCCACTGCCACCCCTCTGTCCAAGGTTTTGCTCACCTCCTCATAAAAAGAAATCAAATTTGTTTGACAACTTCTGTCTTTCATGATTCCATGCTGTCTGCTGCTTAAAATATTTTTTTCCAGCAAGACCTCATCTATGTGGTCTTTTATTAAACTCTCTAGTATCTTCCCAACTATAGAAGTTAAACTAACAGGTCTATAATTGCTTAGTAAAGATTTTGACCCCTTTTTAAATATTGGCATCACATTGGCCTTATGCCAATCCAGTGGTACTATGCCAGTCATTAAAGAGTCCCTAAAAATTAGAAACAATGGCTTTGAAATGACAGAGCTCATTTCTTTGAGGACTCGTGGGTGTATGCCATCCAGTCCAGGTGCTTTATTCCCTTTTATTCTTTCTAAATTTGTTTTGATTATATCAGTTGTGAGCCAATGTGGATCATCTAGAGCAGTGTCAATACCATGCTCAGGATGTAATGTTTAAAAAATAAACAAACAAACATGTTATACTTACCTGCTCTATGTAAAGTTTTGTACAGAGCAGCCTCAAATCTCTTCTTTTTGAGTCTCCGCCGGACGTCCTGGCTCCTCCCCCATGCCGAGTGCACCCAATAGCATGCCACTTGCTCTGGGGGCACTCAAGCAAGCTTACTCCCAAGCTGCACTCCTCTGAATGACCATCGTCCATTTACACATGTGGCCCTGCCCTACACTTTTCTCATTGGCTCATTGGCTGTGATTGAAAGCAGCAGGAGCCAATGGCTCCCACTGCTGTGTGAGCATGTGAGGAGAGAGACCCAGGAGAGCTGTGGCTCTCATGTACATTGCTGGACTGAGATAGGGATGAGGTACATATAAGGTGGAAGGAAAGAAAATCATTGATTCCCCCATCAACAATCATTGTTAATGGGGAAATGCCTCCTGCAGTGCTATTGTATTCTGCTGGTGGAGGCCAGCAGAATACAAAGGCTACTGCTAACAGCTATAGCCACTGCCACTAATCGCATGCAGAAAAATCCAACTGGCTGGTTGTACCCAAGTCGATTAATGGATTGACAATGGGTACAATCAGCCTGGCCATACATGGATTGAAATTCGGCAGGCCCCTGCTGAACCAACCAAATTGTGATCCATGTATGGCAGGCTTAACTCTGTTTTTCTTTCATACACTAGTTTTGTTTTCTTATGTAAATAGTTAGGAATAAAATGAAGTAGCATTTTTGAAAACGTTCATATTTTCTTGATGAATATATTTTAGGTTCCAATTTCATTGACTATAATCTCACCTGTCAAAATGCATAATACAACGAAATGTCAATGTGACTTCAGTACAGCAGCTGTTAGAAAATATAACCTTTATTTCTAATTCTGCCTAAATCCCTGTATCATTGCATATAATGTAGGTGACTTTATGTTCTATCAATGTTTGAATACCTACAAAATCAAACATACAGAATATATCCATATAGGTAATGAACACTACAAGCCTTCAGTGTCTTTTCATTCCAATGAAAACTGCTTTACAGTATAAAGATAGCAAACAAAGGTTCTACAGAAACGAGTAGATACAAGTATAATAATGTCTTTAAAAACATGGTCATGATTTAAAGTCTACCTAAAAGACTAGGGACCAGCATATAAAGCAGCAGCAGAGGTAGGGCCAAGTCGGGACCTCTGTAAAGTAAAGGCTTTGCAGCACTATCATGTAGAGAAGATCTCAGAAATGGGATACGTATTTAGTCACAAGCAAGGCCAGGGTAGGAGGCAGGAGGGGAATCTGCCACAAGTGTAGTGTTTTTCATGAGGGGTTGCCTAAAGTGCCAATCAGAGCTGCCTTTTACTATGTGATCAGATGTGTCCAATCACAGCTGATCACAGTTTAAATAGAAAATGGTTATCGGAAGTCCTCTCCTCACGCTGAAAGCATTTCTCAGACGGGACATCTACACTGATCATCAGGGCTATCAGTGTCCATCATTGCTGGCTATCAGTGCCCAAAAGTGCTGGCTTCATTACTCATCAGTGCCACCTATCAGTGCCGCCTATCAATGCCCATCAGTGCTGCCGATCAGTGCCCATCAGTGCTGTATATTGATGCAGCCTCATCAGTGCGCATCAGTATAGCCTCATCAGTGCACATCAGTGAAGGAGAAAAATCACCTTTTTACAAAACTTTATAACAGAAACTAAGAAAAAGGGTTTTGTTTTTAAAAATTTTTGGTCACTTTTTGGTTGTTTAACAAAAAATAAAATCCCCAGTAGTGATTAAATACCACCAAAAGAAAGCTCTATTTGTCTCAAAAAATTATAGGATTTTAGAGTTGTATAACCATACAATTGTCGTTCAAAGTGCAACAGTGCTGAAAGCTGAAAATTGTCCTGGGCAGGAAGGGGATAAAATGCCCGGTAGGCAAGTGGTTAATAAGCTTACTCTCAAAGTCTCTTCCTTGATCGGAATGGTTATGCTGAGGTAGACCATTGTAGACAGAGAACTTTTCCATGGAGACCTTTGTCACAGTTGAGGCTTGTTGGTCTTTGGTTGGGAACAACTGGGTGTGGGGGTAAAGTGGTCAATTACTACCAGGACGTTTCACTGCCCACTCAAGTCAGGCTCCAGACACAGAAAGTCACTGCTCACCAACTCCATTTGTCTTTGACTGTGTAGATGGCTCATAGGGGCAGCTTTAGTTGGAAGAGTCTTCCATTGAATGCAAGAGTTACAGTATCCTTCAACTTCAGCTCACCTACAGGGCCAATAGCAGTGGTTACTAACTACCTTGAAAGTCCTCTCTGAATCTAGATGGCCATGCTCATTATGTAAAGCTGTTAATATATTAATACAGTCCCTCTGTGTTTTTCTGGTAAGGACAGCTGCCATCTGTCATCGGGATGGTCTAAGGGCCCACTCGGTACACCACCCCATCCCTCAATTGCAACCAATCCCACTCCCTGTAGACTAATCATGCTTGTTTTGGAGTATCTGTTAACAGCCGGTCTGGGTTTTAACTCTCTATAACTTTCAGTGTAAGACTGCAGAAGGGATATTCTTGCGGGTCCTTTCATAGATCCTTTTTGACAACTGGGGCAGACCTTCTCCTTTGATCTGAGAAAGATCACAGTAATATTTGTGAATGCCAGCTGTAGTAACTCCAATGACTTCAGCTCCTATTGCACACTTGGTGCGGTTTTCCACCCTTGACATGGGGCTTGTACTCCCTCTAGAGTTACTTGTGTCCAGCTGTCTGTGGGGACATCTGAACTATAAAGTCTTCTGGAAAGAGCTTCAGCTCTGGGAAATACAGTACTTTAGGCTGAATCAGAATCCAGACAAAGCAGTCAACCATTGGTGCCTGGTGGCATCTAAGTTGGCTGTGGTGAGTATGTAGGTAAATGACTTCTATTCACATATGCGACCAGTTGCAGTTGCCCCTTATGCTCTTGATACAACAACCCAACCAGTCTATCTGTGCTGGCATCAACATGTAGTTCATGTGGTTTTAGAGGGGTCAGCATAACCTAGCACCAGGGCATTGGTTAGACTGGCTAAATGCCTGCTCGTACTGTTCTTTCCGTTAGTGTTGAATAGGTTCTTAAGGCTTCCTGGATCCTTTACTTGGCTTTGGTGCATCAGTACCTTTTTCTTCCTTTTTACCAACTCAATGAGAGGTCAGGCTATTTTAGTGAGCCCCTCAACAAATCTTCAGTAGTAGGAGGAAAATCCCTAGGCCAAGAAATGACAGCTTCTAACTTCTTAGGACTTGTGGCTATTCTCTTTGTGAATATATCCCAGATAGGTGATTAAGGGTGTGTCACGGTGTAAGGTCAGGTTCAGAGACCAGTTGCTATAGCAGTAAAAGGCTTACCTGGAACCAGCAGGATAGGTACACCAGCGGATCCCCCTGGGAATGACGCAGGCTCACCTGAGGTGCGGGGTCTAAGTATTAACCGGTATTCACCAGAGCTCCTAATGGTGGAGATGGATTGGGCTGCGTGTTAATACCAGGTCGCAGATCTCAGGATCACCCCACCAGGAAATGAGCAGAATGGGAACCAATAGCGGATCAACAGGTTAGGGATCAGACGAAAGCAGAGTCGGTCACAAGCCAAGGGTCAGTCACAAATGGTAGCAGATCAATTGTAGTACGTTAGGATGAGACGAAATCGTGGTCAGGAACAAGCCAAAGATCAGTAGCGGAGGAGTAGACAGCAGCAGGAACAGTAGCGGGATATTGGCTGGAAAGGCACAATAATCTGGCAAGGAGGAAGTCCAAGGACATGGCTTATATAGGAAGTTCATGGGAGGAGCAAGGAGTTCAAGGTTCAAGAGCAAACAAGGAACAAGGCAGGATTATCCAATAGAAGAGGCAGAGTGTTGTCCAGCATCCTAGGTAGCTCAGTGGGAAGAGTTACTGCCTGACACAGTAAAAGTCCCAGGTTCAAGTCCAGGCCCTGACAGGTTGGTAGAATTTACATTTCTCCAGTAACAATTTTAACCCCTCTTTATGATGTTTCTGCTGTACCTGCTCCAGCTGCTTTTCATGTTCTTTGAGAGTCTTCCTGAAAACAATTATATCATTGAGGTACACTAGAACCTCAATCAGGATCATGTCCCCTAGCTTTGAAGGGTTGCAAGTGCTCCTGACAATCCATGGGGTATTCTATTAAATTAAAAAAAGTGATGAAAGATTCTCTCTATCTTTAGGGTGCCTGGAGATCTGATAATACCCACTTTCAAGTCCAACATGCTGAACCTCAGTTTAGTATAGCAGCAGTGTGGAGCTCTCAGCAACTCAGTCCCTGCTGGTAGCCCTCTTACCAGTCCCTTCCAGAGTAAAGCTGGAGATGTCCTCAGCAGAAAGGGTCCCCTTAATCACTTGCCTCTGGCAAACAGAAATGTGAATAGATGGTGGATGGATGCTCCAGCCTATCTTGGTGGCAGCTGTGTAGGTGCTGGAGGTGAGGCCAATACTGTGTTGTAACAGGTGTCCTCACTCTCAGTTATGTGGTCTAGCTCTCTCTGGCTAGGATCCATGAACACAGAGCCTGCAAACAGAGGTCCTCTCTCCTCCAGACCTGGGTATGAAAAAGCCCCAAACTTTGCCTGGCAGAACAGAAAAACTCTTTTCCCACTCCTCCTGGTGTCCCAAAGTGCCATGGGAATTGTTGTTTTGCTCCCATCTTACAGTGTGCAGCAGTCTTTCCAAGGGATTTTATATCCCAGTGTACAATGCAGCAGCTCCAGTATCCACCCCTGCCACTGGTTGGTCAAAGCATCAGGGGGATAACGGGATTGAGGAAAGCCAGGCAGGCACAAACTAACCCTCTGCTGCAATGCAGAGCAACTCCTGATGTAGAGTGTTAGCAGGGGGGGGGAGACAGCTCGCAGTAAAGATGCCTCTCTCGCAGGGTCCCTCATTACCTGCAGTGGCAAGGAGGAAGAAGAAGTGGAAGATAATGGAACAGCTGGCAGCTGACTACACATGTGACACTCAACTATAAGTCCCAGCAGGATGGGTCACACAGTCTGAGCTGAACTTTCACAGTACTACAGGACTATCACTGATAGAACTAGTCTCTGGTGCTGTTAGTCAGCCTGATCAGCTACTGACATTAAATGGTGAGAACAATCCCCTGTGCTTAAATGGATAATCCCTACCCTAAGCTGCTAAACACCTTCCTTCAACCACAAAGTGTAATAAAGGAATAAATAAATAAAATGGTGTAGCGTTAAATAAATACTACCATGTGCATCAAAAATATGAATAAATAAATACTACTGATTATACCGTGTTAACATACAAAGTATAAAAGTGATGAATAATAGTGCAACAACAGCAACGAATGTATGTAAATGATTCCCCCAACCTGGGGGATCAAATAAATGTGAACAATAAGATCCCTATAGAAAACACAGTGCAAGTGTACAAAACCACACTCAGTGAAAAATAAAATAAATGTCCAATCAAAGTCCACACGCTGCAAAAATAATACTGAATAGTGCTCCACAAACATATATAAATTGCATGTAAATTCAGCACAACGTGAAGTGAATCAAAACACAACCTTCAGACCCTATTACAACGTTACTCTCTGGTTGACACTTGGAGAGAACTCAATTCGATAAAACGCCAATATACCTTTTACTTCCACCCCCACAAGACATTCTCTTGAATTGACCACATCTTGGCGACTGTCAGCTCCTCCCCCCTGGCTTGTGACCTCCAGTATCATCCCCATACCTTGGTCAGACCACAGTGCTGTCCTAATGTCCATTGCTTCATTTGCACCTTCTCCCTCCGATCTCTCCTGGGTCATCAATGTCAACTTACTATCTCACCTGTCACATTGCTTAGACATTGAAGCTGCCCTCAGGGATTATAGGTAATTAGCAACGCTCCCGTCTCGAACAGGCTTATAACAAATCCCACCAGGCTTTCCAGGCAGTTCCATCCCCTACCAAAGCCCTAGAACAATCACATTTGGCTCTTGATCTCTTCCTTATGTGTGGCAGAACTGTCACTTTGCAGGTCTCGGCACTATACCAAAGCGAACAAACCTGACACGTTTCTGGCCTTCTCACTTCATAGACTTGATCAGATTATCAAACCTATTTGATTACGCATCTCCCTGGGCAACTTCACTAGTAACCCTGAGTGCATCCTACAAGTCTCCCGAAACATCTCTTGCAACTCTACTCTCCCTCTGAACCTTTTGAACCATCCCTCGCAGAAACTCTCTTGGCCCCCCTCTCTCTGCTTTTGGACCACCAGCTAGCTGCCCTAGAATGTTTAATTACCCCCATTGAAACTTTAAACGCTATAAAAAATCTGAAACTACGCAAATGCCCAGGCCCAGATGGCTTCTCCGCTACCTACTATAAAAAATTTGCCCATCTCCTTTCACCTATTCTAACAAATGCTTTCAACGCAATCCTATCTGGCCACTCCTTCAATCCCGAAACTGTAACGGCTAACATTTCCATGATCCTGAAACTAAACTCAGACGATGCACAGTGGGCATACTACAGACCAAGTAGGCTTTATCCCCAGCCGGCAAGCTGGAGACAACGTCAGACGTGCAGCCCTCCCTGCTCATATAGCCTGATCCCGTAACATTCCCACCTACTTCTTGTCCCTAGACATCAGAAAAGCTTTTGATACAGTCTGGTGGCCATACCTCGACTATATTCTACGCCGTTGGGGCTTTGGCCCCCACTTCTTGTCTTGGATCTTCTCTTTATACCGTGAACCCTCGGCTAGAATTTGGTATTTGTGACATAGGTCAGCTCAGTTTCCAATCTCCCACGTAACTCGACAGGACTGCCCTCTATCTCCCCTGCCCTAGCCATAGAGCTTTTGGCCCTTCTGATAAGAGTTAATCCAGATGTTTGCGGACTCAAAATAGGTGATTCCCACCACAAGCTATGTCTTTTGGCCGATGACGTTCTACTCTTTCTTACCTCTCCTCTGACCTCCTCCCCTACCCTCATCCGGCTTCTTGAGGAGTTCATCTCTATCTCTGACCTTCATTTTAATCCCCAGAAATTGGTACCACTTAACATATCCCTCCCCCCGGGGATCTGGCCCATCTGAAACAAGTCCTCCCATTCTCCTGGTCACAGTTTTCTATCCCATTCCTAGGCATAAAGCTGACCTCTAACCTTTCGGACCTATATATGGCTAACTATATGCCTATGCTGACCGATCTCACGGCCCTCATGACCAAGTGGTCCTCCCTCCCTTTGGCCTGGTTGGGAAGGATTTCAGTCCTCCCCATCCCAGTACCCACACATTACCTTCTTATCCAACAGTGCCGTATATACACATACGTTTGGGGCCCTACTTTCCCCCTCATACCCCGCTCTACCTTACATCAACCAAAGCTCAGAGGCGGCCTTGGCCTTCCAGATATCAGCAAAAACTATCAAGCAGCACACCTTTCACAATTACCTAAATATCATGCAACCCATGAAATTCCCCAATGGGTCGCCCTTGAATCCATAGACTGTGACCCCCTTTCAACCGCTAACCTCCTTTGGCTAAGACCCACTGACTGTAGCTCATTATTAAACCCCATCACATCCCACTATATTTCACTATGGGACAAACTGAAATCTCGCTACCTCTTGCAATCACCACATAACCCCTTGCTTTCTTATCTCCGGAATCCAGCCTTTCCCCCAGCCTGGTTCTCCCCACTCTCCTTTAGGCGATGGACCTCAGCCAATCTCCTCTGCACCCATCACTTTCTGAAGAGGGGTGGTTTCAAATCTTTTGCTTCATTTTGTGAGACTCATGCCCTACCAGCCTCAGAAATATTTAGATATTTACAACTACAACATTTTTACGCTTCATACACCACAATACCCCGTTCTACCAGCTCAATGTCTCCCTTTGAACGAGCTTGCTAAAGAGATCCACACAGGCGAGGCCTAATCTCATATCTCTACTCCCTCCTCTCTACCTCTGAATCCACGCCACCCCCTCCTTATGTCCATAGATGGGATATAAACCTTGGTCGCCGACTGGACCCTTCTAATTGGGACCTTATCTGGTCCAATACCAAATCCTCTTTGCAAAACATAGTAGCACTGGAAACTAACTATAAAGTCCTAACTCGCTGGTACCAGGTCCCAGTGAGGATCGCCAAATATACTCCAAACTACTCCCCTGACTGTTTTCAAGGTTGTGCAGTGGCAGGAACACATTATCATACTTGGTGGACATGCCCAGTAGCCCGTGCCTTCTGGGCTGACATTTTTCACATCTTGTCTAGACTTAGTGCAAAAATACTCGCACGTGACCCGTTCATAGCCCTCCTAAACCTGCGCCCACCCTAGCGTTACCAAGCTGCAGTGTAAACTCCTTTTACAAGTCACCACGGCTTCCAAGCAGGTCATAGCCAAATCATGTAAATCTCCCTCCCTAAACATAGTAGTAGTAAAGAATAAAGTTACACAGGTTTATGATCCATGCTAAAGTGGAAGCTACAATCTTGGATACAATCCCCAAGTTTCTGAGAATCTGGGTGGAATGTTTCCTCCCATCAAACTTTGAAGACTCACTCCTCCTTCCTTGATATACTCAAACCAGTGTCCTGACCCTATATTGAGTCGATCTTTGATATAATATGTCTCGAACCCTACTACACCACTCTTGGAGTCACACATCCTCTTCCCGCCCCTCTATTCCTTCTCCAATCCTTCCTATTCCTACTCCTCCCCCTCCACTCGATCCCCTTCCTTCTGACCTTTTCACACCGGCCTACCTCTTCTCTTTTCCCAAACCCAATACAAGATCCTGGGGTGCTCACCTCCATATCCACATTGTACTTTGAATATATATGTCTACGTAAGGTTTTGCCTTCCTCCCACCATCCAAGCTGTTGCATTTATGTATCTGAGCTTCTCTCCCCACCTCTATAAGGGCAGCATTCCTGTTGCCGCTAATACTCTTGTACACATTTTTATGGAATGCCCTATGTCTATGTCTCTCATCCCTTGTTAAACTAATAAAATATTTGAACAAGAAATGCAGTAAAACTGCTCATTGGAATTATCAGTAGATCCAGAGATACAGGCAGCTGAAGTTATATGAATATCTTGATTCTACTTATTTACATGGGTGCAGAATTAAGGTCTACCAACCATTACAGACAAGACAAGAGGTATGTAGAGGAAATAAATGTTCCGCTTGTCAGTAGTGCCCAGCCATATTCCCCTGTTTAGTCTTGAAACATTGTAAAGATGATCAATTTACAATCTAATTGTAAAACCTCTTTTTTATTTATCAACAAATGTGTAGTGCAAAAGCCTACCTAAATGATTACAACTGGATTCATTGTTTAGGTAGGTTCTCGTGCTACACAGTTGCCGAAAATCTAAATTAAATTGTACAGGTAATGTACAATCAGATTGCAATGTGGATGGCCAGATTAGGGGCCTGTGTCACCGAGCTTTGGTATTGCATTGATGAGCAAATTCAGTTTGCTTCTAACATTAGTTTGAGACTATTTTTACATCATTCAGAATTCTTTGACATTTGCATTTGACCAGCAGTTGGCATCCTTCTGACCTTACATTTACCTGCTTTAAAGGATAAGTTCACCTTTTGCAAAAAAATAATAAATGCATTTTTTTGCAGGTAAAAAAAGCAATGCCCTGTGTTATAAACACAGCAGGCATCAGGACTGGGGATGGTCCCTTCGGATCAGAATGTAGGGTAATAAAGAGGTTAAGTGAGGGCAAAAGGGCAGGATGGTGAAGGGGTGTGATATGGATTGTGGTGGCAGATTATTGGTAGGAGGAAGAAAAAGGAGGGGACTCCTGCATCATGTTAATTCCCTTGACATACTGGTCACTCAGTTGGCGCCCACCCTCCCTCCGCAAGTTTTTGTTCCTGGGTTTTTTTGTTATGGCTTTGCTTCACATTTATACAAAAATAAATAAATGGAAAAAAAGAATAAAGAATACATACATAAATAAAAAAAAGTGCAGTTTTTTCTTACAGGACAATGAATAAATAAATACAAAATAATTAATTAAGTGACAGCTTGTTATTATTGGTTCCAGTCATGTATATTTGTTGTCACGCTGTATTTTTTGTCACAGCTGGCGTTTATTTCTTTTGTGGGCTGAGATGGCAGGTGGCTGGTAGAGGCAGTGGAATTGGTAGCAGGAGGCCCAATTAAGCCCCTGAGTCTAACCTGGATGGCTGGGGGCTGAATTGGCTCCTGCTAAGGAAGAAAAGTGGAGATACACCACTCAGCACTGCTAAAGGGGATTTGGTGCTAGATATGTTTTACTGGTTTATTGTTCATTATTCATAGATATCAAGCTGTGGCCAATACTTAAATAATAAAGTATAAACGCAGTTAAAAGTATCTTTGTTGTCAGTGTGGTACACTATGCACTTCTCCCTGAGATTGACTAAAATAACCAGTCATGTGCATTTATTATTTTTTCTGCAGGAGCCTGTAAAGCATAGCACCAGGGATCAGCACATTGCTGGTGCCATGCAGGTCTTCTGCAGACCTGTCAGTATACCATCTGTTTGCCCATATGCAATATATGAACAAGCAGGTATACTGACAGGAAGATTCAATGAACTACCCAGGTGCGCCACATCACCATGGTAGTTCATTGAAAACTACAAGCTGACAGCCACTAAGGCTGTCAGGACCTGTAGTGTATTAATTCATGGAAGTCTGTGAATGAATGATGTGGGCGTGTAAGCGCAACCCCACACGGCCTAGCTGTTTTCAAATCTGACAGATAGTATGGGGTAACTTCTTCCCATACTTCTGTCAGAGGGAAGGGGAACAACGGGCTGCGGCTGCAGCATTGGAGCATCTTACATGTTCCATCCTAAAAACGGGTGGAACATGTAACATTTTCCCAAAGGTGAACTTGTCCTTTAACCACTTCCCATCCGGCCGTTGTATATAAACAGCCGGACGGTGGCAGTGCGGGGGCGGGTTGCTGTTCATAAATGGAGCCCGCCATTTTGGACTATGCGCACTGTATGGCACCTCTGTGTGAGGTCCCGATCATGTGATCACTGATTGGCCAATCAGTGATCACATGAATAGGTGCAAGCAAGATGTCACTTCTGACATCATTGCTTACTACGTGTGAAATTCACAACAGCCTTGTACCATGTGACAAGCTGTGACCAATCACAGCTCACACAGCATTTCTCAATGGCTGCAAGAATGCAGCCAGAAAGAAGGAGAAATGATTGCTCTTAAAGCCTTTATGGGTGTAAAAGCAATCAGTTTAAAAAGAAAAAAAAATCTTCATTACCCCCCACAAGTAGTGCAGTGTCACTATGGTGACACTGTATTGCTAGGGTGACAGTATGAAAAAAAAGCATAAATAATAATATAAAAAAATAAAAATGTAAAAAAATTGTTTGAAAAATTATAATTTTTGCTTATAAACTAATTTGGGTTATTTATTTTTACTAAAAAGATAACTGAATACATTTTGGCCAAGAATTATGAAGAACGATTATTTATTTGCAAAATTTTATAAGTGTTGTCACCAACACTTTTTTCTAAATTTTTGGACATTTTCCTTTTTATAGCAAAAAAATAAAAATCCCAGTGGTGAATAAATACCACCAAAATAAAGTTTTATCTGTCTTAAAAAAATGCTAAAAAATTCATATGGGTACAGTGTTGCATGACTGCGCAATTGTCATTCAAAGTGTGACAGCACTGAAAGCTGAAACTTGGCCTGGACAGGAAAGGAGTAAAAGTATCCGGGCATGAAGTGGTTAAACTGCTTTTGCACTCCCATAGACTTGTATATGTAGAGAAGCAGTTTGGATGTAAACAAAAGGCCCTTGACACAGGCGGCATTGGAAAAAAAAGAAATAATAAAATACCATGCCGTAGAGCAGTGTAAATAATGATTTCTACAGATAAAGGAAGCCTTTAGTATTTCCCGGAAATCTAAAAAAAATTCAGTTTGTCAGGTTCCTTTTCGGGTAGTTGCCTGAAATATAATCCAATGTTAAAAATGTTACCTTTTGGTCTGTAGGCTGTGAAAGGATTTAGCGTCCGCACAAGTTCAACTTTCTTAAAACTCTCAGCAAATAAGCAGTGACTTTTTAAACATCTCTTTAACATCTGTCACTGTGAACTTTTACTATTGCTAAGACTTCAAAAGGAAGCTTTTATTTCAGAGCTAGAACATGACATGTGATCTTACATAAAGGGACAAATGACAAAGAGAATTTCTGTAGGACAGTTCTACAGCATTAGTATGCTATTGATATCATCATCACAAATGTTCCTGTCATTACTAACTGTCACTGAGCCTGGCTCCCACTTTTATATTTAAACTGAATGTTGGTGGGCAGGCAGTTTCGGAAGAGAAAAATGTTGCGTTTCTGTTTATTTTTTAAAGTTTATCAACAGAAACACCTTACTGACCACAGTCTGTCCTATCACACATCGGCAATAAATGATCAATACTGTCTACAAAAGTTTTTATTATATCATTAGGACATTTCCTTCTTAGAGATGAAGCTGGATGGATTCAAGACTTTAGATAATAACAAACATCTCTTGACGTGAAATTCATCTTATATTAGCCTTTTATTTTATCTAAAGTAGAACCTTTTCTAGTTTAGCTAGAGGAGCATAGGGTTAGAATATATCTGTTTTTTTATTTTTGTCTGTTCCCTCACTGTGGAGGTTTTCTGTCCTAAAGACACAATTGGATGTGGTAGAAATTCTCCTTATCCGGTTCCCGCCCAGCCTATAGACAAATGACAGCTGGGTGAGACACAAGATTTTCCTGGTGACGTCATATGACATCCTACTCAGAACACTCCCCACATGCCCCTCATAGGCCGCACTGCTGCATGATCTGTCACCCTCTGGACACAGCGGATGACTGATCAGTGTACCGGGCCACTTCCGGCACCATGTGATCGATTTAACCATCACCATGTGTTGATGTCCCAATTGTACAAAATGGATGGATGGATGTTCATTCATGCCATCCATTGTTTACTATTTTGTTGATCTCTTTGATTGGTCACAGTGATCACATGGTGCAGACAGGGCCTATCACAGCTCATTTGTACCATGTGTTTAGCTGTGGCAAATCACAACTAACCACAATAGTAAACACTGAATTAATTGATTTAATTCAGTAAAATTGATTGTTTATAACAGTGAAATTCACTATTCAATTGAAAAAAAAACTGATCACTTCCCCAGAGTAGTACAGTGTTATTATGGTAACACTGTAATAATCTGGTCACAGTATGCTTAAAACAATCATGAAAAAACAGAAACAAATGAAACAAAAACAGAAATAAAATTAAAACATTGAAAAAAATTTTTTTACACAATGTCACAAGTCAGTGTCCCTGATCACCATCACAAAGGTTATATGATGACGCTGTACTACACTGGTGACAGTATATTTAAAAAAAAATGTGGAAAATACATTTTTTTTTATTTTTTCATTTTACAATATTTGTACTGTCCTGGTGTTTTCAGGCCCCAAGAAATTAGATAATCAGTAAATTAGAGCCATCTGTACATCAGTATTGATCAGTTTTCAGATATAAATATATTTTGAATAAGCACTGAAATTGTGTGAAACCGGTCAACCATTTCCCTGCATCCTGTGTATTGCCATCTGGAATAAAGACATTTTATCTTTGGCATCCCGTTGCGCTGTGCGGCCATCCTTCCTTTTCTTTAGAAATATATACCATAGCTTGTGGATTCTATAACTTTCCTACAGATTAAATAATAAACATTTATTTGGGCTATTTTTACCAAACAAATGTAGCAGAATACATTGTGGCCTAAATTTATGAAGAAATTATTTATTTGCAAAATTTTATAACAGAAATGAAGAAAAAAACCTTTTTTTTCAAAATGTTTAGTCTTTATAGTATAGTCAGCAAAAAAAAAAATAGTGGTGATTAAATAGCACCATAAGAAATCTCTATTTGTGTGAAAAAATGATAAAATGTATTATGGGTACAGTGTTGCACAGCTCCACAATTGCCATTCAAAGTGCAACAACGTTGAAAGCAGAAAATTGGCCTGGGTGCGAAGGGGGTAAAAGTGCCCAGTTTTGAAGTGATTAAAGATAAAGCCAAGTTCACTTTGAAAGTTGTCACTGGAACAGGGGTTCCTGTCATCAGATTTAAAACTGACAACTCTCACAACAGCAGAATTAAGCTGGGTATACACTAGTAGATTTTCGAATGAACATTACAATTCTCAGTACATTCAATGACTTTACAAATATCGTTCAAAAGTACTTCAAAATTTCACTTGGTTTTAACATTTGATTTTGGATTGAATGTTATTTCTCAAATGAAAACCACATTCTCTATTAAAAATCAATCATTCAGTAGAGAAAATAATTCCATCCCTACCCTTCCAATTTTCTTGTCACTGCAGTCAAAAATGAATGTCGATTTAACACCACTAACAAATAGAAAAACTGAATTGTTGTACTTAAAAAATATTTAAAACAGTATTCTACTAGTGTATAGCCAACTTTATATTACCCTAGATTTTATATGTTGATTATAGTGGTTATTACAACAAAAATGGAAGTGGGAATCTTCTATTGGGAAAACAGATAGATAGATTTGGTTCTAAATTCTTCTTCTAAATTTTTTATTCTTAACTGCATTTGAACTTCGAAAAATACTTAAAGCTGGAGTTTCACCAAAATACACATTTCAAAGTAGTATACCAGACAATTTTAATTGTTAGGAAAACAACATGGTATAAACTGAAATTCCCCTTAACCCCTTGACGCCGACCTCACACAAGCCTCACAGAACTAGGCTTTTTTCCGTGGGGCAGCATATTTGCATACCTGTCTTTGTGCTGGGACCGCGCCGCATTGCGCGCTCCCAGCACAAAGACCGCGGTGTCACTGAGAGCCCCAGGTCCTGTTCTAACGATCAGGACCTGGGACTCCCGATTCTGGGTCACATGATCGCTGTTATAGCCTCTGATTGGCTATCACAGTGATCAGTCACTGTGCAGCCCGGCCCCCTTGCTTTTTTCTCTCTCTATGACTGGAGAAGAGAGATACATTGTATCTTTCTAACTCCTGGCATAGAGAAAAATAAATAAATAAATATTAAAAAATAAAATAAAAAATAAAGAAAAAATACCTAGATCAAGGTTTGATCTAGTTCAGTGCCAGGGTTAGTGTTTGGGTCAAGGTCAGGGTCAGAGGTCAAGGTCAAAAGGTCAGGGTCAAAGGTCAGGATTTTAAAAAAATTGGTATCAGTGTCAATGTGTTTTAGATTAAAAAAAAAGACAAAAACAAAATGTGCACTATTGTTTCTGGGCTGTACTACGGGTACAAACAACAAATAACATACACATATATGGTATTGCTGTGATCGTCAAGAACTGGAGAATTCATTTTGGGTTGTTCTTTGGTGGTAGGTTATGGTAGTAACAAGAAACACAAAGCTAAATAAAAAAAAATATTTTTCTTTCACTATTTTGGGCCAATTTTCCTTTCATAATAAAATAAATCAGGAGATATCCATTACCATTTACCACCAAATGAAAGCCAAATTTGTCCTGAAAAAAATGCGGTATCATTCACCCGGATGTACAAAGTAGTTGTGATAACATGTATGGTTTTACTAACACATGTCAACGTTGCAAAATTGTGCTTAGGCATTTAGATTTGTTTTACCCTTAGGCATGAAGGGGTTAAGTTAGAGCAAAGGCCAGTAATGATGTACAAAGCAAAATAGCCCAAAGCAAACTAATCATTTTACTGTGCTTAGTTCAGTGATTGATTAGCATTTCTTGTGTACTCCCCCAATATATTTAATTTCCCAACCTCTAAAACATGCTGAGGGTTTTCAAATACTCCTCTAAGGGACTCCTCTGTCTAAGCCGAACATTGATTTGTGCTAGAAATGCAAGTAATGCTATACAATATGGAAATCAAATAGTAAGTAAAATGACTGCCTGGAAATTAAGCAATCTAGGGGAATGAGCAATTGATCAAGGTGTTCAGTTACACTGAATGCACAGCATATGCCTAATATGAATTATATGAACAACCATCTTTTTTAAATTGCATCTATAATGTACGCAAGTTTCAAATGCTTGCATGATTATTGTATGTTGTGCTTCATCTGCTGTAAAAAGCGATCAGAGCATACATTAACAACTGTATATCTGTCACATTATGAAATTCAGCATCAGACATGGATGTAACGACACTTCCTTTAAATCTAGCCAGCCATTCTGAATCTACAAAGCTCTTCTAAGTCATCCATACATGCAAGGTAATGTGGCTTTGCTAAGTGTAGTCTTAAGAACTTTCAATATTTAATCAAACTCCTTCCACATTAATAACAGATAAAAGTCTGTTTATTGAGTCAAGATGGTTTATGTTGTTTGTTAGCACTCCTGAATATCATTACCAGAGACAATGAATTAGCTCAAATATATAAGAAACCATTTTATAAACCTCAGGTTTCCTAACTAAAAGCAATGACATTGGCTATTGAGAGAAATTACAGCATAATTTTTACTACAGTTTTTCTAATTAAACTGTTATGGGATCAGAAACCTATATTTCAATTACCGTATTTTTCGCTCCATAAGACGCACCTGACCATAAGACGCACCTAGGTTTTAGAGGTGAAAAACAAGAAAAAAAAATATTCTGAACCAATGGACTGCAGACATAGTACAGGGGATGACCAGAGACTGCGGACACAGTACAGGAGATGACCAGAGACTGCAGACATAGTACAGGAGATGACCAGAGACTGCGGACAAAGTACAGGGGATGACCAAGAGACTGCGGACATAGTACAGGAGATGACCAGAGACTGCAGAAACAGTACAGGAGATGACCAGAGACTGCGGACACAGTACAGGAGATGACCAGGGACTGCGGACACAGTACAGGAGATGACCAGGGACTGCGGACACAGTGCAGGAGATGACCAGAGACTGCGGACACAGTGCAGGAGATGACCAGAGACTGCGGACACAGTGCAGGGAATGACCAGAGACTGCGGACAGTGCAGGGGATGACCAGAGACTGCGGACAGTGCAGGGAATGACCAGAGACTGCGGACAGTACAGGGAATGACCAGAGACTGCAGACAGTACAGGGGATGACCAGAGACTGCGGACAGTGCAGGGAATGACCAGAGACTGCAGACAGTGCAGGGAATGACCAGAGACTGCAGACAGTGAAGGGGATGACCAGAGACTGCTGACCTTTGGGGAGGGAGGGGGAGCGGGTACCTGAATTTGACAGGTACCCGCTCCCACTTCCGCGGAGTTGCCTTCCCTCTTCTTCCCGGGCCGGCTTCTGTGACAGCCGGGTGCCCACTGCGCAGGTGCAAGAAGCGCTTCGCTTTGTGAATGGCCCGGCGCCTTCTGTGACCTTTCATGTGTCCCAGAAGACACCGGATCATTCACAAAGCGCAGCACATGCGCAGTGGGCACCCGGCTGTCATAGAAGCCAGCGCGGGAAGACTGTGCAGCGCTGGAGCGAGGAACAGGTAAGGCCCTGCAGGAGAGAACAGCTGAGCGGCCGGCCCGGTATTCTGACATGGTGGCGGCAGAAATACCGGACCGGCCGCTTTACATTCGCTCCATAAGACGCACTGACATTTTCCCCCCTTTTTGGGGGGGAAAAAAGTGCGTCTTATGGTGCGAAAAATACGGTAAATACCCCTGCCCTGAGAGTCTTTTATTATTGTCACAATTCTTGCCAGTTAATTGTTTTGCTTTTGCATACAGAAACATATTTGTTACTTTTATAGTTGATGAACAGTTAAGGAAAAACTATAAAAGAGATACGATAGATAGATAGATAGATAGATAGATGATAGATAGATAGATAGATAGATAGATAGATAGATAGGAATGTCTCAGCAGTCGCAACAAGTCATTAATAATACTCAGAAACCGACATTTCATACATATCACAAACATTCCATTTGTTGCCTTTCACAGGACAAATGTAATGTTCTCCTAGAAGAACAATGCCTTTAAGAATATTTGACCACAATAGGTAAAGTAGATCTAAAGGCAAAACCTTTTTTTCTTTTCAGATAAAAAAGGGAGGGTTATAATCCCTGTGAATTGTAGTGTCATCTGTGTCCCATTGGGCAAATTTCCCTTCACTTCCTGCCCCATAGCCAAAACAGGAAATGTCGTCACCAGGATCACCAGAACAAGTGTTCCCATTGGAAGATTTCAACAACCCAATTTGGGATTTTATTTACTTTCACTTTCAGTGCTAATGGGGCAAGAATAATACTGACAAAACCTGACAGGTGTTCTAATCCCTCTCCACTTTATCCAAAACTAAAAAAAAAGTTTGCCTTTAGTTATGCTTTATTTGACCAGAAAAGAAAATTATACGCTGGAGACCTCTGCACCATATATGGAGTTTCCGGTCCTCTCTAGATGTGAGCTGCAGGTTTATCCATTGTTCGGGAGCTGCCATCCTCAGTGTAGTTTCAAGTTACACTGTTACAGTATCAGTGACTGGCTGCTATCTAATTACGTGATAGATGATACATACACGTGTCTCTGTACAGGCCATATACTGTATGTAGTGCAGGAGCCTGGAATATGTTATTTACTGTTGGTACCTGTAACAACCTTAACATTTTACAAGGAGACAACCATTTAGACAAAAGCATTTTCACAAAGCCAAATCACTTTCAACTTTTCTGTGCAACAGGTACTCCATGCTTTTGAGCCTGTTTTGGACACTGCTGACATTTGATTTTTTATAAGACCCACCATTAAATGGGAACTAATTCTTGTGATTCAGTAGCCCACTGGAAGACACTGTTTACAATCATTTCACTTGAGGCCATAGTGTCTTGGGACATAACTCTTCACTTGACACATGGCCATATCTTCCACTTTCTGAGATGAGAAAGAGGGACACCCTCTAGCACAAAGTACACAGGAAAAAACCCACATTCCTGTCCACCCCCAATCATCCATTTTGCTCCAAACCCCTCCATTTTGTATCTCTCTCTCCCAAATCAGATTCCTCCAATATCCCCCCTCCCTCTCTGTTGAGTGACATGTGGTCTGTTTGATGCAGATCACAGGCAGCAAACTCATCATGGTCATGGTTATAAATCCCACACCTAGCTGGTGCCCCTCTGTCCGCAAGACTCTTGCTGGAGAAGGGGTCGTAAAGCCATAAACCGAGCCCTCACTGAGCTTCAAAAGACATTCCAGGGAGTCGTAAAACAGACTTACATTTTAAAACCCAGTTTTCCATATAATTTTATATCTCCAAATAGGAAATAATTACACAAACATGGACCACATATTCGGATGGCTCACTTTAATACCAATACTGGTATATTACACCCCCTATCTGACATACACAGGAGAGCAGAAAATTATATCTCCTTAACCATTCAAGCAGGTATGTCATATTTCATATCTAACCGTTCAGCAGATGATTCTGGGTATTAATCTACTCGTGGATAGAATGTTATATGTACCTAGGAAAAGTTATTGGCCATAGTTTAATTTGTGAAGGCTTTGGTCATAGCCTGAGCTCCCCGCCTACACAACCCCCTCCCCAAATGAGGCAATTGGTTCTCTGCTTCATGGAGACACCATGTGGAGTTCCTAGAAAAAGCTAAGCTAAGCTGAGTTGAAGTTGAAGATTCTCCCTTTTAACATCGGAACTAACGTTGGGAGATTAGGGATCCCTTTCGCTCTGAAACCTGATCTGCTTAAAACCAAGGCTGACGGCAAGTACTTTATCCCTCTGAACTTCTTTCTGTTATCTCTTTGCTGTGCTATTGCTTTCTGTATATTTAGATATATATATATATTGGCTACATCTTTTTCTGTAAATATTTTTATTGCACCCTTTTGACCTTTTAGTAATAAATCTTACTTTCTGAAAGTGTTGAACTGTTTCTAAAGCTTTTTAATGCAAACTAAGAATCCCTGCCTCTGAAAAGCGTTACTTTGTGTATGTTTTAAACTTCGGTATATCTCTGCCTGCGGTAACAGTGGTATACCGACGATTATTCAAACATCATAGTGTTATTGCTGATATTGCCGAGTTTCCTCTTTCTCTGTACAAAAAGGAGGTGGTGGCAGTGTGAAGGGTTAATTGCGTAATTAACCTGACCCAGTAACAATCGCTACCAGGCTACCGGCACTCAGGTTGTGGTCCATTAGATGGAAAATCTTTGTGCAGGGTGCAGCTGGGCATGGCATTGTTACGCATGTGACAGCGCGGTTTTAGATTGGCTAGTCCTTCGGTCACTAGTTTGGTTAGAAGGGCTGGGGTCTGAAGCCGCGATCGTCACAAAACCCAAAATCGTATACAGTATTATGGGCTTTCAAAATAACAAAAGCATTTTTTTCTGGAGGTTGGATTAAAGGATTAGTGTTGTATAACACTTTTACTGACCAGTCACATACCTGGCATCATCCTGGTACCATAATTTGCAGCTGATCACTGGCTTTCTTGTAATAGCAATTGAAGTGTCTAACTAGCTGTTTGATCGCTATTGAAAGCAGTGGGAGGGGATGTCCCACCCCATCACTGCTTTCCATGGCTTTCACAAGATCCTTTGTCCCACCAGGGGGGAGGGAGTACATTCCAGAAAATGCCTGTTCATAATCAATTGCACACCTGTTTTTGAACTTACACCCAATGGACCCTTTGGCACAAGTTTCCAGGTACATCCCCACATACATAGAAGATAGGAAAAGGAGGAATCCACTTCAGCAATGCCTTTTATAAGTCTTCTGAATCAATAGTAATTAAACTTCAGCCAATCTCTGAAGGTGGTGGCATTCAGCGTAAGTTGCAAACTGTTCCGCATACTTCAGGGACATTTGGCACAAGAGGAAAGATGAGAAGTCTGATACTCACAGGAGGTGTATCCCGGAGTCTGGAATCCCAAAGCTTGGAGATGTGAGTAGTTTCATAATTGGATACAGTCCTTTCATCACTACCAGCTTTCCCCATAAGGGAAGCTAAAGGAAGAAGGCCCAACTGCCTACACGTTGACCTGAACACCACATTGTTCTCTACATCCTTGTCTCTCATGGAAACAGTGACACTGATGTGATGATGTCTGTACCAGTTCATTGCAAATGAATGGTGCCATGATGATACCTTCTCAGGAGGCAGGACCCTGCATTCATAGTACAGTCTTTAAACTTCGGGCTTGAGCCATGCTGGCCATTAGTGTTGGGCTCAATGTTCGAATCAAATGTAAGTTTGACTTGAACATTAACCGTTCATGTGTTCACCATACACCTGAACGGTAAGAGAGTTTGGCAGTCTGTTCACTCAGCAAGCGCCCCACAGTACATTTTAAGAGCCATAACTGACCAAAGCAATGTACCTGACCACAGGTCAGGTGCAATGATTTGGCCAATCACAGCACAATGCACTGTAAGAGCCATGACTGGCCAAAGTCACAATGACTTGTGACTGACCTGAAGACTTTGGAAAAAGTATGTATAAAAAAGAAAAAAGAAAATACAGTTAGCAGTGCTAGAAGAGGGATGAGGTTGATTAAGGGTGGGAGCACAGAGCTTGGAATTGTGCTTTAATATGTTTAATATGTCATTTCATAAATAATTGTTTTATATTTTAAATCCATAGCTTTCATTAAAATAGCTTAGGATTCTTTCATGAAGTTTCTTGTTCAGGCACTTCCTCTTATGGGGTGACAACACTATGTCTTAGTTTCTCATTTGTAATCCTGTGCTATCACCCTGTCTCACATGTTTTTCATTGTCTGTTTCAATGCACACTAAACAGGGGTGGTACATTGTTGTCACCATCAGGAAACTCACTCTAAGAAATTACATACAGTCACTGCTGGTGTTTATGCATGTGTAGGGTTGGGCACAAAGGTGGCTGCTGTATTTCCCTTTTTGGCCACTAGATATTCCCAGGTCAGAGTCAAGGGAGACTCAGAAATTGGTAGGGTTAGGTATCTAAGGTGGCTAAGTCCATGCCCCACACTACATAAGGCTGCTTACACAGCAGCTTTGTGTAGTGTGTTTCTGGAGTTTAGTGGAGTTAGCTGAGTGTTAGGAGTGTAGTGTGGTGTTGTAATTTTTTTATTTTTTTTTGCCACAGCAGCAAAAACATTTAGGGCATAATTGCTGTTCCTCCTTCTGTGTCAGCAGTGGTTCCATTTTTTTCGTCTTTCTGAAATTTTTTTTTTATTTAATTTTTTTTTTTTTGCAGCAGTGGGTGTAGCTAGTGGTGATGTTGGCGGTGACGCCACCACTAGCCATGCCTATTTGTTTACATCTGACTGACAAATGTCAGACCTGTTATATTGTGGCGAGTGTTCTGCAAGTGGGGATGAGTCGAGAGCATCAGGGTTTTGTTTTTAAATTTCGGTGAGTCAGCATCATCGTGACAATGCTGGACACTGTGACTGATGATGGATTGCAACAATGGAACCATTTTTGTGACTTTTTTTTTATTAAATGACTTGTCAAAAACTGTTGTTTTGTTTTTTGATCAATTAAAGGAATTTTTCAAAAGACTGGTCTCTTGATATTTTACTGAATTTAACCCTTTAGTGAATGAGTAGAGGTACAAGTACCCCTTACTCATTCACAAGGGGTGGACAGCATCAGGGTACCCCCTTATTTAAAGGAGTATCCTGATGCTAATGACCCCTTCCCAGCAGACCCCCACAACTACTGAGCACGAGTTGTGGGGAAGACGCCCTTGTCCCCAGAACACGTGGCCTGGTAAGCCATGGGAGGGCTCAATCACTCCCCCCCCCCCTTTCCAACCCTGCTAGGCCTGTGCTAGGATCAAGGGTTTGGTAGGAATTTAGGGGGGACCCCACACTTTTCCCCCATTTTTTGGGTGCGAGTTTCCCCTTAAAAGTCCTAGCTGGCCTAAATGGCCTGGTATGGCTTTTAGGGGAAACCCCATGCACGTTTTCCCCCCATTTTTAGGAGGTGGGGTTCACCTTAAAAGTTCTAGCAGGCCTAAAGGTCCCAGTATAGCTTTTAGGGGGAACCCCATGCACTTTTATTTTTACATTTTTGTTACTGTGGGGGACTCCACATTGTTTTTTGGGTTTTTTTGTTTTTAAGTTTTTTAATTAAAAATGCCATTTTAAAAAAAGAAATGTCAGTCTTGCTGCAGCAGGGTCTATACATTGTACAGATGTACAACTTTGCAGGTAGTAAGGGGACCCCCAGGCATGATATTTAAAGGATTTTTTCTTTTTTTTTTCTTTTTTTACTTTAAGCAAAGAAAAATGACTGCCCCTTTAAAAATGGTAGTTTTTGAATTTATTTTTTCACTGATTCATGTTCCTCAGGACAATACCTGAGTCCCCATACCCCTTTTATGGCCAACAACTTGCAAATAATCTTTCAAAATGGGGAATTTACAAGTTCAAGTCCCATAGGCTTGCACTGAGTTCAAAGTTCACAGTCATTAGTTACAATGATTCGACACAGGAGGTGTTCGGCCCGTCACTACTGGCCATCATTCAACCCAGAAGACTGAAGACAACTTGTGCCCAAGAAAAGGTACTGTAGTGAACAGCTTTGGATTAAAGGTGAGTATTAAGGTCAGAGCTGTTTTTTCTGTGTAAAGGACCTGAGGTACCTGTAGAGACAATGTTACCAGATATGCTATTTTGCAGATGATATTTTGCCTGACAGGTATTACATAGCATAGCTGCTCCCCCTGCTCATCAACTAAAGTCATCCAAGAATACCAGTCCTTATTAAAGAGATTGTTAAACATCTGCTTATCCTTTTTCTTCTTGTTCTAAGTGCTGTTTTGCAGTTATTTTATTGTTTTGCAGAGTTTGTAGTGGTCTTCCCCCTGCCCCTGACTGACAACTGTCACCTTTAACAGCTAAAGATTGTAAACGTGTTTGCATTTTACTTGCTGTCCCTCAAAGCTTCCTACACTCCCTATTCTGAAAGAAACAATTTTGATTACTACAAGATATAAAAAAGTATTAACGTAACTTTTATATTTAGTCGTTTGGCATTGTGTTGTTTAGCTAAAATATTTAATGTCATTCAAGTTTATTTTTATTTTTCAGTTTGAAAACAACATTTATATACATAATGAATATTGTGGGTTATAATACATTCATATTTTCTCAGCTATTAAACTATTTTAAAAGGTTACAAATAAACTCTACAATTATAACAAAACTGACATTCATCTTCTTACCAGTACCCAGACTTTTAATATATGCAGCAGAGTAATTACTGTGGATGACAAAAGCATTTTAGATTCAGGTGCCCTGTAATTATTTTAATTAGAAATGCTTAATAAAGCAAGTTCTTATGCATTGTCTGAATATATTGAATGTAATTTGTGTTGAGTTGTGTGAGCAAGACAAGAGTGAATCAAAACCCTTCATTTAGCTAACAAGAGGGGCTTGACTGAAATATCTAAAGTAGAAAATGTGATAACTTGCTCTTGTTGTCTCTCAATGCTCTGCTTGTAATGGTGTTTTGAAAAAAAAAATTAAAGGAAAAAAATAAAAGAGCTCCTTTTTTCTTATCCTATAATGTATTTTCCACATTACAATAGAGGAAGGTACAAGAAAAAAGTTTGAAATAATTAAAAAAAATTAATAACATTAACCAGTGTCATTGTTCTAAACCTGAACCATTATACACAAAGAATGGAAGGATTATTTTTATGGTGACCATGGAAAGTGTACCTGTTCTAGGCCTTACAGTAGTGATGATGTGAAGTTTACTGACACTGACAAAGAAAGAGTGGGGACAAGAGGCTGTGACAGAGTATATTTTGCATAGCAGATTGTATGCAGTAGCACAGTGTTTAGTACGGAATGTCCTGTGCATCACAGCATACAGGTGCTGTGGAATGCATATTGTATAGCACAGCACAACGCCTAGGGATGTAGGGAAAGCAGAGCAGCAGCAGCAGAGAATGGACAGACTGAGGATATATAGAGTGCAGAATGCACCGCACAGTCTATAGAGTGGAGTTGTGTAGAGCAGAGAACATACAACACAGCATACAAGTTGGGGCTGTGTGTAAAATGGAATGCACAGCAGAGTACAGTGTGTAGTGGTGTTGTGTACAGAACATACAGCACTGCCTTTAGTGTGATGCTATATGGGATATGGACAATACAGTTTGCATATGGACAATACAGTTTGCATGTAGTATGGAATGCATAGCATGCAGAATGTAATTGTGTGGAACATATAATGTATAGGTTCTCTAATACACTGACACCTGAGAAGTTGTATAATATATAAATGAAAGAAAATGGAGAGAAGAGCATATGTTGATTTAGAATGGGGATAATTGACAAGCTCAGGGAGGCTGGTCAGGTAAAATGAGAGCTATAGCAGGGTCTGCATGTGTCTAGAAGAGCAGTTGGGAAGTGTTCACACAGACCTACTTCTTTTAGCACCAACCAAGCACTGACAGGTACTTAGCTGTTCTATATTGCAGCTATCCAAAATTGTGGTGTGGATAATAGTGAGTGTGTGTGCGCAACTTCCCTTGTTCCAGTGTGTGCAAGTAAGCTGCTATTCTGTCCCTTGGGCATTATTAAACCTGGTCATCCCATAAACATACAGTCATGGCCGAAATTGTTGGCACCCTTGATATTTCTCCAGGAAATCATGTATTTCTCACGAAACGTATTGCATTAACACATGTTTTGCTATACACATGTTTATTCCCTTTGTGTGTATTGGGACAAAACAAAAAAAGGGAGGAAAGAAAGCAAATTCGACATAATGTCACACAAACCTCCAAAAATGGGCTGGACAAAAGTATTGGCACCCTTTCACAACTGCGGATAAATAAGAATGTTACAAGCATGTGATGCTCCTGTAAACTCACCTGGGGCAAGTAACAGGTGTGGGCAATATAGAAATCACACCTGAAAGCAGATAAAAAGGAGAGACGTTCACTTAACCTTTGCATTGTGTGTCTGTCTGTGCCACACTAAGCATGGACAACAGAAAGAGGAGACGAGAACTGTCTGAGGACCTGAGAACCAAAATTGTGGCAAAATATCAACAATCTCAAGGTTACAAGTCCATCTCCAGAGAACTAGATTTGCCTTTGTCCACAGTGCGCAACATTATCAAGAAGTTTGCAACCCATGGCACTGTAGCTAATCTCCCTGGTCGTGGACGGATGAGGAAAATTGATGAAAGATTGCAACGCAGAATAGTCCGGATGGTGGATAAGCAGCCCCAAACATGTTCCAAAGACATTCAAGCTGTCCTGCAGGCTCAGGGAGCATCAGTGTCAGCGCGAACTATCCGTCGACATTTAAATGAAATGAAACGCTATGGCAGGAGACCCAGGAGGACCCCACTGCTGACACAGAGACATAAAAAAGCAAGACTACAGTTTGCCAAAATGTACTTGAGTAAGCCAAAAGCCTTCTGGGAAAACGTCTTGTGGACAGATGAGACCAAGATAGAGCTTTTCGGTAAAGCACATCATTCTACTGTTTACCGAAAACGGAATGAGGCCTACAAAGAACAAAACACAGTACCTACGGTAAAATATGGTGGAGGTTCAATGATGTTTTGGGGTTGTTTTGCTGCCTCTGGCACTGGGTGCCTTGACTGTGTGCAAGGCATCATGAAATCTGAGGATTACCAAAGGATTTTGGGTCGCACTGTAGGGCCCAGTGTCAGAAAGCTGGGTTTGCGTCCAAGATCCTGGGTCTTCCAGCAGGACAATGACCCCAAACATACGTCAAAAAGCACTCAGAAATGGATGGCAAAGAAGCGCTGGAGAGTTCTGAAGTGGCCAGCAATGAGCCCAGATCTAAATCCCATTGAACACCTGTGGAGAGATCTTAAAATTGCTGTTGGGAAAAGGTGTCCTTCCAATAAGAGAGACCTGGAGCTGTTTGCAAAGGAAGAGTGGTCCAAAATTCCGGGTGAGAGGTGTCAGAAGCTTATTGATGGTTATAGGAAGCGACTGATTTCAGTTATGTTTTCCAAAGGGTGTGCAACCAAATATTAAGTTAAGGGTGCCAATACTTTTGTCCAGCCCATTTTTGGGGTTTTGTGTGACATTATGTCATATTTGCTTTTCTGCCTCTGTTTTATATTTGTTCCAATACATACAAAGGGAATAAACATGTGTATAGCAAAACATGTGTTAATGCAATACCTTTTTTGTGTGAAATACTTGATTTTCAGGAAAAATATCAAGGGTGCCAACAATTTCGGCCATGACTGTATATATTTTAAATAAACTTTGAAATGTTTCATTATTTTAATTTTCAATATTTTTACCATTAACACATTTATGTGCTAGTGTTTTAAACCTCCTTTACAATTAAAGTATATCTGAATCCAAAAACAAAAATGTATTATATATAGTGCAGCTAACCAGTGCTTAGATGTGGTTGCTGCATTGGTTTCCTTTTATGGATTTGTCCCTTTATTTTTACTTTGTGATCCTGCAGATAACACAGTTTCTATCCCTGGGTGACTACTCTCGCTCCTCCAGTGTATCTATTGGAGCGAGCCCAAGTGGTCATCCAGATGGCTCACCTGATTTGGGCAACAAACAGGTCTGTTGATCTTCATTACATTGGGGTACGAGAATTAGTGGTTTGCACAAAATAGCGTGTAGGAACAACAAGGTTGTTTGTGCTTTCGATATAGCTCACAGAACGTGCCAAGGACAGTTCATTTTTTAAAAGATCCACAGGTGTTTTCTGTACTTGCTGAACATGTTTTCTTAGCCTAGAAATGAAAGTTAATACAATCACTACATGTACTGTAAGTACTGGTAAGATGCAAAATATTACAGTTTTGTTTTGGGTTTAGATATCCTGTAAGTTAAAATATTTAATTTACAAATAAACATGCAACACAAGGTGCAACTGTGACTATACATCTTTCTGGCCTTCCTTACAGTATATAACAAGGTACATTTTGACTGTAGATCTTGCTGGCTTTTCTAAAAGGAAAGAAAAATAATCAAAAATACACACACACATATATATATATATATATATATATATATATATATATAGCGAGCGCTCAAAATTATAGCAATAAAAAATGTAAATGCTAAGAAAAATGTAAAATGTCCAGCAGCAATTGCACCAACCCAGGATATCCAGAGCCCAGTAAATGCCAATCAATAAATAAATTAGGTACAGTGCTAAAGTACAATATCAAATCAAGTATAAACACATATATATGCATACGGTGCTAGATTGCACCACATGTATAGAAACAGTCTATAGTGTGAATATTCGTGAAGGCTTGACTCGAAATAGTCAGCAGAGTAGGAAGTGAAATCCTCCGTTGCTAATAGAAGTGACTCCGTGCTCCACATATATAAATTACGCACTCACCAGATGCACAAGGAAAATGCGCATTGAATATATAATCTCTGCGGGAGTCCCCTTTAAGGTAGATCAGTCAGCCTGCCAGAAATATGGATCCTCACCAGCTCTCTAGTACAGCTCCTCTTCCTTTGGGGGTCTCACCGAGCAGATGGCTCAAAGCCAAGCTTCAGTCTTGCACAGTTGCTGTTATTTATTGTAAGAAAAATAATAACTGCATGCTTGTTGGCTGCATGCGTACAACTGACTGACCACATCAATGCCAAGAGATATGGAAGAGTGTACCCAATGGATCATGGTTAAGAGGGCTCCACCAATGGAAGTATAGACCTGAGCTGAGTGATCACTGGGCTATGTAACATTATCAGGATCCATGGCTTCTCTTTGAAGTCCTAGAGATAATAATGGAGGAGAAGAAGGCAGCCACTACTTAACCTCTGGAGACAGGGGTGTCCGTGGCTCATGATCTTAGACAGGTTCTTCAAAAACCTTCTTATGACCTCTCTGTGTGTTTTGATGGGTTTGAGGTGTTTTCATGTACATATCTCAGTTTTTCTGGGGGTAACTTTTCTCTGGATAATATAAACTAGCACTCTTGCAATGTGCTATTTTAGGATAACTCCAGGGACTTCTTCCTATGGTGTTTGCAGTTTTGTTGCTGGTGTGCACCCTTAATTCAGACTAGCACTCTTTTCTCCAGGTTGAAGTGTGATGCTTTCAAACCTCCTTGCTCCATCCCTGACAAGTCTTTAACAAACTGCTGAACTTCAGACAAGCATTGTTTCCCCTCCTGAATCCATGTCAGAGTTTTTTTTTCAAATTATTCTGTAGTATGTGGCCCAAAGGTCTGTGGAACCCGAGAGTATAAGCAAACATAATATGGAAGGATGAGAAACCTGTCGAGGATGTACTGTATAGTTCTTTTTCCATACCACTTCAGCTAAGTAATGAATCTTTTTTGGTTTCTCAGGTCTTTCAACAGTTGCATCCAGGTGCAACTGAACCTCGTGCATGCCTTAGTGCTTTGTGGATGGTACGGGGTAGTGTGCTACTTCTTAATGTCTAGAGAGTGGCACCATTCTTCGAAGTGTTCGCTTTCAAAAACAGGGTCCGTGGTTTGAATGTAACTGTCTCAGTCACTTTCCTTCCACATTCCAGTGGCGGCTCCTTATCAGTCTACCATGGCTACTGACAATTCTGCGTAAAAGTCCTGCGACCTCTGAACAAACTGAGTTCCATCCACCTACCTGCACAGTCCTGTTACTAGTCTACCCTGAAGCCAGTGCTAGCCCTTTTGTCTTATTACTGGACTGCCTACCAGTGCAAGTACTGCTACCTGTTCATCCTGTAACAGTCTCCCTACCACTACTGTCCTGCTACTAGTCTGTCTTCCAATCTGCCCAGTACCAGATTGTCACCAGTGCAAGTCCTACTACAGTTCTGTTACCTGAACACTACCAAATCTGCTACTAACAAACTACACAAGACCATCTTTTACAATATTTACAGATCCTTAATTCTACTTTGGACCATCTGCAAGCCTCCCTGTGTGCTCCGACGACCACCTGTATCTGAACCAACCCAGCCAAGTCCCTCTTCTTTGATCTTGCATCCCCCCTTCCCCCATACTCATTATTCTGGGGCACAAATGAAATTAATTTTGACTTACAGCCACAACATTTTCCCACTCACAGTACCAAGGTGATTTACATGATCTCTATCTGCAGTGATGCTCTGGCCTGGACCTTTCCTCTTTGGCAACAAATTAATCCCCAGTTTATAACTATCTGGAGTTCTAATTCTTTTTTGAACATTCAATGAACCAGATGTGCCTCTTCCACTGTTGGTTCTCTCCTATGCATTTGCTAAGGGAGCATGGCTGTTTGTCAGTATGTAGTACAGTTTAGCCTCTTTCTTGGTCCTGACGCATGTTGCCTCATCCATTGCCCTGGACCTTCCCTGACTACAGCAGCACTCATCAATAGCAAACTGGACCACTCTTAAGATTCTTTTTTGGGGGTGCTCTTGTTGTTCCCGGTATCTTCCTTCCATTCCAGTTGTCACAGTAGAACCACTGACCCATACTCAGATCTCTCTGCTGGCCCCTGCTATCTATGCTGACTTTTTTAAATGCTATGCCACCACAGTGCACCATTGACAATGCCATTGACCTTGTCCCTAGATCTACATCTGCAAAAGTGTATCCTCTCTTTATTCCAGAGACACAGGACATGCCAAAATATATCTAAATTTAAAGAAAGGTTATACCTGTAAATGGAGCCTGCTATTTCTTTGTTGCTAAAAAGAATGTGACATTGAGGTCATGTATTCATGATCCGAATTTAAACACCATCTAAAACTGGTATCTTCTGTCCCTTATCACTTACAAGGAGCCCAAGACTTACAAGGAGCCTAAATCTTCACAAAACTTGACTTTGAAGGGTCTAATAACCTGATCCATGTAAAAGAGGGAAACAAATGGAATAATACCTTCAATACCCAGGATGGGCATTATGAATACCATGTGATGCCCTTTGGCTTATGCAGTGCCTCTGCAGTCTATCAATACTTAATTAATTACATATTTCAAGATCTCATCTCTGTTTGTGTAGTAGTGTATCTTGATATATTTATCTGTTCAGGTAATCTCTGTATCATCATAAAAACATGTGGATAGTCTACAACACCTGTGAGAAAATGGGCTTTGTGCCAAGGCAGAAAAGTGCCTTTTGCAACAACCAGGAGTGCTGTTTCTCAGTTAAATTGTTTCCAAGGAGGACCAAAAAAGGAGCCCCTACAGGAAAGCAATTCAGCAATTCTTAGGATTTACAAATTATTATCAATTTATCAAGGGATACTTCTCTCTTATGGTAGTTCTCACTGCTCTGAAAAGATAGTCAAGTAAGCCTGTCTGACCAGATCAGCTTTACTTTGGCCTTATACTGCTAAGCCATTCTGTTTAAAAGTCGATGCATCCACTGGAATTGTATTGTTGGAGAGTGTCCAAGGCAAAAAGCACCCAAAGTTTATTTTTTTCCAAAAATTCCCTGAAAAGAATTATGTATTAAGGATCAGGAATTATTGCCCATTAAAACTGGCCTTAGAAGAGTGGTGGCAAATTCTTAAAGGTTCTTCATATCTTTGACTTTATTTACTGATCACAAAAAGTTACAGTATCTACAGTCTACCCAACACTCCAATCCAAGAGAAACTCACTTGAACCCTTTTCTATTACTGTTTTAATTTTATCATTATGTACAACTAGGTGCTAATGCCTAAATGTTTTCTCATTCCTTTGACCCTTTTGACCAAGATGCCATCCCTAAACTGGAGCCCATTATTCCACCTGTTCAATTTCTCTCTGTAACCTCCCTAACAGAGACCTCCATGCCTCCTGGCAAAACCCTGGTACCATCAAATCTTGTAACTGAAATTCTCCACTAAGCCCACAATTCCAAATTGCCTGGTCATTTACGAGTCCACAGAACATTCTCCTTCCTGACTCATCCTTATTGGTGGTCTGGCATAAGGAAGGACATCCGGGACTGTGTAGCAGCTTGTACCATCTGTGCCCTGACTAAGGTCCTATCTCATGCTCCAGCGGGTCCCTTGATACTTCCTTCTGTTCCCAAGGAACCCCAGAGACACTTGTCCATGAACTTCATCATGTATGTGTCTCCCACCCAAATGCTGCACAGTCATTTGGGTTGTGGTTGACAGGTTCTCAAAAATTATAAAAAAAGGTCCCCGTGCTACTCTAAAAAATATCTTACTTTGTTCCCCTCTCTGCTCGTTCCTCCCCTGTAGCTATTGTACCTATCTTCATTAGAAAAGTTTTTGGCTACATGGTTTGCCATCTCATATCATTTTAGACATATCTCTTCAGTTGCCTTCAGCTTACCATCCCCAAATGAATGGCCAGACAGAAACAATATTCCAAACCTTGGAGCAGTATCTTTGTTCCCTTATCTCTGCCCACCATGACAACTGGATCTTTCTCAATGGTAGTTCCTGGAAATCTCTATTCTATGCAGTTTAAGATAAGCATCCTTGGGTACCAACTATGTGTCCATTCTTGCCTCCATGTAAACCTTGTAATATGATCCCAGGTAAAAAAAAAATTCCTTCTTGACTCAGCTTCCAGGTAAGAAATATTTGCTTATTGTCCTTGGACTACTAGCCCAGAGACTGGCTGGTCTGGCTTGCAACTAAGATACTGACAAACCATTAATTCATTGAGGACTGCTATATACTGAGCTTTTTACCATTCTTTTGCCAGTGGATATTAGATTTTAAACTACTCCCTCATCCCCCTTAAAAAAGTGAACATAGCTTTAAAATACTGAAAGGATTATGAATTGTGTTTGTTTTTAAACCATATTGTTGTTAATAGGAAAATATGTCATTCATCAGAATTCTAGCACCTTATGATTTTGAAACCATTATAAATTTAGAAAGATAGTATGATTATAATATATTATGAGATCAGATTTGAATGCAGAAATGCTTGCATAGATACTGCAGCAAGGCATTATATGGGTGCCCTGGTCATATGAATAATGGATATTGGTTTGACACAATGGCTTTTACATTTTTTGGTATGCATCTTACTTATGAGCTGCATGTTCCCTAAGTTAATACTTTGTACATTAGCCAGCTGTATTTAAACTCAGTAATATAGAGGCAGCCAGTATTGTTTGCTGATGCAGTGTTTACTGGGCATGACTGAAACATCCACATTTATAAGTAGGTTAAATGAAGAACGGTGTTTTCATTGCTTTACATCACCTGATGATCAATGATGTTTCCTTTTCCATGATTCTCATTAAAAGGCAAAGCTGGGACAGCGTCCAAATTTACATACTCAGTTCAGAAGAGCTGTAATTTAACTTGAGAGTTACCAGCTTTTTACTCAATTGGACACTCCATGCTGAAGAGGTGAGAGACAGTCTCCACACTGTCTTTCAGATGAACTGGCAGGCTGGCTTTGTAGTAATTTCTTCTTCTCTTGCTTACCTTTGTCCATTTTTTCTTCTGGTTTGCAATGTTTTTTATTTGCAACACTGCTATGCACAAAACAACATGCAGTGTTTCTAAAGTAAAGCAATACTAATAAAATAACAATAAATGAAGGAGGAGCCCATGATGTCACGAAGTAAAACCAAAAGTGTACGGTTGGCCATTTTATTGGTTGGTTATCCCAATGCATGCCTGTACACTGCTGTGTACCATGTATGTGCACATAAAAAAGTTGAGTACAGAAGTTTTTTAATAAAATTTTTATATGGAAAGCACTATATATCTTTCTTTATTTTGAGCATTTTACCAACATCCATCAAAAGATTACAGAGCATGGAGATGGATTGAGAGGCATCAGTAAACTGGAGGAAGACACTACAACTGTGGCATAGGAGACCCCACTCATAGGGGCAAGCGTACTAGACCTACTTGCGAAGTCTAAACAAAGGTGAGAGCATATAAATGTTGTTGAAGGGATATATGCACAAGTGTTAAAATACTTTGGAGGCTTCTAAACTGAGTGGAAAGGAAATAGCTGACTCAGCTGGAAAGATACCAGTAATACAAATACACGTGTGCAAGAATATATGGACATTTGGGACTTTTTGATTGATTTATTAGTGTTTTATTATATTGAGTTGGTTTTATGATATTAAGCGCAAAGTAATTATTGTACCACGTGGCACTTTATTCGATATTTTATATATATATATATATATATATATATATACTGTGTAGTATTCAGCCTCCGGCCATCCAAACATGTCTATGTATTACGCAGTTTACCAGTCCAAAGAATAATATCATGCACATAAAAATTATCCAATTTTGATGAGCAGAGCTAAATCTACAACCAATAAAAATAAAAAAAAGGCAAAACTAATAGTATAATCTCAATTTACATTCACAGCCTTGAATTGTGTAAACAAATGATAGTGCTGTCAATCACTCAACAACATGCAGAATGATGTGGCCAAAACTACAATACAGTAATACCTAAAATATGAAGAATATACTCTAGTTTCATGTGTTCACAAAGTAAGTAGTGCTCCAAAGTCCACAAGTGTGGTGTTTCACACAAATTAAAATGCTTGCTTCAGTGCAGAACAATTGTACCCCTCCACTTTCACATCAACATACAGTGCTGTGGAGCCACTTGCCTCTTATAGGTTTTAACTCAACAGAGACTTTTGACCCTAAATAATAAATGGGTCAGAATGTACTCTATATGATGTGAGACTCCAGCATTCTATCCAAGATGGGAACAGTACTTCCAGCACTGCGATATTTATTGATGTAGCTCTAATCCATAGATAGAAAAGCAGCAAAATAGATATCATTGCATAACCCATTTATTTAAGATCAGTAGGGACAGATATAAAATATTGATTATGCACTCACATGATGTGGTGCCTCCCTAGCTCCTAGTATATCCAACAAAGCTATAGGGCACTAGAGTCGCCACTGTTCCATTTTACCAGAACTAGCATGTGCCCCACTGCCAAGAATGACATCACTGGAAGTGACATATGTGTCCACAAAACCCACCTCTGAGTCACCACTCATTTGAAAATATGGAACTATTCCCTTTAAACTTCTCTGGCCATATCTCCACTAAGTCAGACCTTGAGATTGTTGATTAGGAAACATACACCTTGTTCCTAGGTAGTCTCACTTGCTTACTGGCTTTATTGCAGAACATTTATACAAAGGTAAAATAAGTAGATAGAGTACCCAATGAAGCATTAGGACATCACACTATCCTGAATGCTCATACTACACCATACTGAGCCTTAATTACAGCAGGCTTTTGTACCTTCCACAAAGCAGAGATTTCTGTCTTTTCTCTGCATCAGGATTGTAGCAATACACCAGTGGAGCTTGTGGTGTTACTTCAGCATGCCCAGATCATATTCCATATCCTATGTATCATGGGTAAGACATAAAAGCTTCTCTCTTCTCAGCCTGGAAGGATGAGCCCTGAAGCCCCTAAAACATAACCCAGTGTTATAGAGGTAGGAACCCTTCCAAAGGCTCAAGAACCTTCTAGAAGGTTACTTTAGATATTTAACAAACATCTAACCCAGCCCTTTTGACATAAATTCCTTAGTGATTGAGATGCTGTTATATATTCGAAGTTAAACCACTGTCATATTTCTGGCTCAGACTTCCACATATCTGATTAGAGGCTAGAAGTTAAAATAACAAAGGCAAAGATCCTGAGCAGAGTAACCTGGAAGGAACCTGACAACATATATAGAGAACTGCATCCCTACACCTGTCATTTCACATGCTTACATCTTTGAGGGAATCCAGTGGTGATGTATCTGCACCACAACCTCTAAAGAACCCCTAAACTAACCCAATATCATAGCTCTTGTAAATGCAAATGATGATCATACAAACTACTATGTTGTACAAGGAAATCTTTTTAATGATGTGCTGGCTAAAAGTAAAAGGGTTGGAAGTTAATTAAGCTCATCAGAAATTTTCTATAGAGTGGACTTTTAAGATAAATACTGATTTGTGTTTTTGTCTGTAAATTTAGGAGACCGGTTTTATTTATGTGTATCATCTTCACTTTATCTCCTTTTTCGCTTAATTTATTCTTGTCAAACATGGCAGCTATTCCATCTCAAAGACTTGTCACCTAGTGATACCTGTCATTTGCAAACAATTTATTTTTGCCAATAAAGTGTAGCTGGCACACAAGAATTATGCTAAGTAAAAATGTTTAAAAGTAGAAGCAGATAGGTGGCTGTCAAGCAGAACACATAATAGAGAGACAAGAACTTTTTAACTATGCACCAAGTTGGGATTTCTGGCTAGGAATATGGTTTAAAAGTTTTGCAAATTACAGGGGAGCAGGCAATATGAAAAATGTATACTCATGTTGTATACTAATATACTATTATTGAGTAATGGAAAGACATTGAAAATAGTAGTATATGTTATGCAACAGGTTTAAAAAGGAATGTGATCTAGGACCACAGCAGGCATACAGGAAAGCATTATTTAAATATATTATTAAAAAGTAATAACATACCAAGATATACTGGGTCTCTAGCAAATATTAGTGTCTAAAAAAATAGCAAAAACCTTCAGAAATATAACAGTAAAGAATAATCATGCCACAATAACCTAGCCTGGCACTCATATTAAATTGTTATGTACAGAAAAATACTGTATGCATGATTGCAATTATGATAAGCAGGTTAGCACTGAGGAAGAAGGCATGCCCCTTGAAGCATATCAGCTAATGTGAATCTTCAGCAATTTGCTGAAAAGAGAAGTATGGCCAAATCTTTTTTGGCTATACTTCTTCTGTGGGTCACAGAAGTGCAGTTAGTTCTGAGTTCTGTACTCCTGTGACTTGTTTTCAGCTGATAGCGGGCTAAAGCCTGCTGTTGTCTGACATCACAGAGCTGGTCAAGGCTCACAACCATATGGGATCCACCCAGAAGCCTGGACTGGCACCTGGCTCACCCTCTCAGTGAGACGCTGAGAGCTCGAACTAGCCTCTCCTGCCCCCTCCACAGCCCAGCACTCCAGTGAAGTGCTGGAGGAGCAGAGCAGAGATCCAGTGACTGACAGTCACCAGCTCTCTGCAGGCTGAGGACCAACAAATTTTGCAATCAGCTGTGTCTAATCGCTCAGTTCTCTGGCTTGGAGGGGACAGGGGACAGCTGCTGCTGGGATCGGTGCTGCAGCCATCTAGGTGAGTATGCTTTCTTTTTTATTTGTGATCCCCAAACTTCTCTTTGAAAGAGTACTTCCACTGAACGTTTTGAGTATAGAGATGCAAGAAGGTCCTGTCCATGATGATGAATGATTACATGCCTTCTATTTTAACAATTTTGTGAGTTTTTTAATTGAATTTTTAAATTAAAGTGATGGCAGAGGTGATGCATGAGGCTAGTGCACTCCCTTTTTGTGATTTTAGTATACATGTTGTTTATATGTTCAGTAATTTCTCCTTAAATAGATTTTTGAGTGAACAGATCTGTCCATATAATTAGCACTGGCACGGCAATTCACAAAATCAAGCATAGTTTGAGAAAATAGATGTAAATCCAACCACTAAAATATCATAAGAGCTTACACAGCTTGTGATGCTGATATCAAGGTCCTTGTTATGGAGTGGCAATGCTTTGCCCCTGTCTCCCAGATCTCCTATCTTTAAATCACTCTGTCCCACAACTTCATAAAGAAAAAAATAAGCTTCAGTGCAGATGTTTTGTAAGCAAAAGACTTTTAAAAAATTGCAGACAGTGATAATAAGGACATTTGCCCCATGAAAAAAACATGCAGCTTGCCATGACAGCTCTGTATGTGACAGGGACAAAATGTGAAAAATCAATTGCAGGATATGAGGAAAAAATAGTAAATACGCCATGTGAAAAAACACTTGTGGCCTGGCTGTGACTGAAGTATATTTAGACAGGGATAGGATATAGAAAAAAATCATTAAAGGCAACAAAAAATAGGAAGCATGCTCTGCGAAAAAAACATACGCAGCCTGTTATAACTGTAGACAGTGCTGCAATGAGATTGAAAAATCCCCCTACCCTCAAATTTACCAAGGTATACAGTATTTTTCTACTTAACGGACATTCAGTAATGGTTTACATTTACTTTAAGAGACCAATTCCCTCAAGCTCTACATTAATGGCCATTCTAAGCCTCCTGAGCTAGGTTACAAAGCCAGAGTATGCACTATTGTAGTCGGTTACTATGGCAGAATACAGCTGCATGCCATACCCAAACCAACTGATTCAGAGTCTAGTGTAAGGGCAAGAGGAACAGGTTCAAAGGTGATTAGAAGTTCAGGATTAGGAGAAGTAGAATAGTTTCACAGTTGGTTCAAAATCTAAGGTTAGGACAGATGAAACAGATTCACAACTGGTTTACAAGCATGGGTCAGAACAGATGATACCTCTGGTTCACAAGCCAGAGTCAAAGGTATAAACATAAAATCCAACACCAGAGGCAAAAAGTCACAGAGGCAAAAAGTTCTTTAATTTCTGATTATAACAGAGAATCTTAGTGATTTTAAATATTGTTTTAAAGCGGAGTTTGACTCAAAAGTGGAAGCTCCGCTTTTTTGCCTTCTCCCCCCTCCACTGCCATATTTGGCACCTTTTAGGGGGAAGCAGGTAACTTGTTTTGACAAGTACCCACTACCACTTCCGGCTCAGTTCACAGCGTCGAAGTGAGCCGGAAGTTTGGCCTCATCCTTCCTCCCGCAGTCTCCTGGGAACCTTCACAGGTCCCAGAAGACTGTCGGACCAATCAGAATGTGCAGCGCGACTTGTGCATGCACAGTGGGCAACTGACTGTGAAGCCGCAAGCTGTCACAGCCTGGTGCCCACAGTTGTGATGCCGGTGCAGAGGAGAGAAGAGGTAGAGAAGGGACGGTGCAGGTGAGCCCATCGCTGGACCCTGGGACAAGTAAGTGTGTGTTTATTAAAACTCAGCAGCTACAGTTTTTGTAGCTGCTGACTTTTAATAAACACAAAACTGACAGGAACTCCGTTTTAATGAATGAAAAGAAAAACATTTCAAGAAAATAGGTACAGAAGAAGTGTATACATTGCAGAACAGACAAACAAATTTATCAAACTTCACCTGGTCTTTTGTTCTGGCTCTCAAAGATGGAGACTCACTCAGCATTCTTAATAATTTTGAGGTCAAAGGAGAGCTCAGAGATGCAAATGCAGCCATATTTTCTGTTCCATGAAGTGGGCAATTACATAATTAACTCAACCATTTAAAGTGTCTAAGAGATGTGCCAAAGGAGCGTTGTTGTGTTTTATTATGTTCCAGCAGTTACACTCTTTACGACAATTATCCTAAATACATCTGTTTTCCACCTGACAAGGCTTCACAACCCAACAATACATTCTGAACAGAATTAAATTACAATTCGTTAGAGACCAAATATGATACTTACTTCTCTGCCCAGCTTAGCTTGGTAGCAGTCAATCTGGGCAGCTCAGGTTGCATGCATTAACGGCACATGGTCTCCTTCTCTAATTAAGCTCAGCTAGAGAAGGGTGTTGTGTATGTGTTTGCACAGTTTGAATAATCTGGAGCTCTACTATGCCCAACTGGAGCCAGGGAAGGACACACTGCATAGGCCTTCAGTTTGAGCAGCCCATAGTAGCCGCTAGGGGCGCATTATTGTCATATTAAGCCTGTTCTGCAAATAGCAGGATGGAGAGGAATGGGGGGGCATTCCTTTTTTGGAGCGAACCCCCAACAGCTGCACCTATAATAGGAGGAACGTCACCATTTGCAACAGAATGAGCTCTGGTACATACTATTCATTGGATATAAACTTGCATAGGGTGATTTTCTGAAAATGTTCCTGAAGGTGAACTTACACTTAAAATGTTGCCTTCATTTTGTTATCATTTGCTTTGTCAAGTATATTCACTTCACAGCGGAACAGTTTGCTATGTAAACTTTGCTTTAACTTAAATGACTGACCTGCTTATTATTATGAGCCATGATTTGTAAATAAAAACTGTGTCTGAGCCATTTCAGCATTGCAGGAGATGAAATAATATTCAGTATGATGAGCTGCAATATACAAACCCATAATGATCAGATCTTGTTACTTGTATTAGAACATTTACATGATAGCTTGCTCCTTGAAGTAGAAAATGTGATTGTCTCAGCACTTTCTTTGAGAGTGGATAAGGATGCACTCTCTGTACAATACTAATTGTTGGTCTTGAGAATTTGTGTTTATATTCAGTCATTATATATTGAAAAACAATACAGTTTACACCTGTACCTGAAGTACACATGAAAAGACGTGCTATATTTTGTGCTGAGCTTAGTTTTTATACTTACAGAACTGTATTTAACCCTATGTGTAAGTAAATGATTTGGACTACAGATTACAGTTCTCTCTTGCCAAGATTCTTAATTGCGGAGGTCTCATTGGTCATATCATAGTCAGTTCTCAGAATGTTTTTTATTTTTCTTGGTGTGGTTTTTTATATTTTTCCACTGTAATCTATAATCTAAGATTAACTAACAGGGAAACTGTGATGGCCTATAAAATTGGAGGGGAAGGCAGAACTGATTTTTGTGTCATTTTTCATAACTGCACAACATTTTTATTGTAGTAATAAATATTTATCACATTTTGCAGAGCATGTTTCTAACAGGCTTATTAACATATCTGTCCTGAAAACCACAAGTCATACAATGTTGCAGTTTTAAAGATGTGGTTTGTGTGGAGAGATAAGGGGGTGGCTTTACTAAAGGCAAATAGTCTATGCACAGCAAGTTCACTTGCAAGTGCACTCCAAATGCAATTGCTCTAGATCTGAGGGGAAACTTTGAAATGAAGGGAAGTTCTGCTGATTTCTATCATACAATCAAGCAAAAATGCTGTTTTTTATTTTCCTTGCATGTGATTGTGCATTCTTTGCAAAGTACAGCTTTACCTAATTTACTAAGCTCTGGAGCAACTGCACTTGCAGTGCACAGTATATTTGCCTTTAGTAAATCAACCCCTAGGTGTAATAGGAAGACAACTATGACAGCACTCTGCATAAAGTGTGTCCAACTTCTATATTTTACTAAGACCTTAAAACTTTATCATGACAAAATTAATTTTCTCAGTGAACAATTGTCATATGGCTAGATACACAAATAAGCCATGCCTGAACATGAAGTGAAGGAAACTCTATCCAATGGAGACACAGACAAAAGCAAGACACATTTCTTAGTGCATTAAATAAAGGTTAAGGAGAAGTATGGGCAAATCTCTTTTGGCTACACTTCTATGGATCACAGGAGTGCACTTAGTTCTGCACTCCCGTGACCCCTTTTTCAGCAGACAGTGGGGTAAAGCCTTTGGTTGACAACGCTGAGTGGGTCCAGGCTCTGGAGAGATCCCTCTTTAATGTCAGGATCCACCCCGATGTCTGGACCAGCAGCTGGCTTAGCTTCTGATTGAGCCACTGAGAGCCTGAACGAGCCAATCCAGCCCCCTCCACAGCATGGCTCTCCAGTAAGCACTGGAGGGGCAGAGCAGAGAGCCAGTAACTGTCAGTCACTGGCTCTCTGCTCAGTGAAGACCAAGAACTGAGCTATCAGTCTTTGATTGCTGCAGTTCTTGGTGTAGAGGTGGCAGGGGACAGCTGCAGCTGAGATCGGTGCTGCAGACATCTGGGCGAGTATGATTGTTTGTTTTTTCGATTCCCAAACTGTTTTTTGTAACAATTGGGCAATTTTTTTATTTTTGTCTATGCTTTTCTGTTTCAGTAACCCTCCTCACTATATACTTCTGTATAGATGTCACAAAGGTTGAAAGTAAGGGGAAATCTATGTAATGGGGTCACAGACAGAATAAAAGACCTAACAGAGATTTTAAATCTGTTAGCTAAAGAACTAAACCCTCCTATGCTTTACAGCTGAACACTGCCATTTTAGCCTTTATTTAGTTCTGCCGGTGCCTTTGTGCGGCACTTGTGCTTAGCTATGACACTAGCCATTTGAGAGCTGGAATGCTCAGTTGAGAGCTGACATACCCATACTGGCAACTGTAATGGTTATCACTAGATGCATGCCTTGAATTAAACTGTTTTGGGAAACCGTTAACCCATTTATTTTAGTTTTGCTTTAAGCCTTACCCACTCTATTTAAAAAAAAAACTGTTTTGGCTGGAGGTGATTTTTATTAAACATGGCAGTAATTTGATACAGTTCTTAAGACCAACCCTTGGCAACAGGCTGTTATATTCCCATAGCAACAAACTGAATGGTTAGTATACCTAAAGGCAAAACCTTTTTTTTAATTTTTTATAGAGTAGAGAGTTTTTATTGCCGTCTGGACCCCTATTAGGGAGATTCAAGCTCTCTAATTGTTGTGTTTACTATTATCATTGAAAGTGAAAGAAAATCCCACATTTTGGGTTGTCCTGATAAGCAGAACTTTGAAATGAAGGACATTAAGAAGCATCTTCTCATCCGCGTATGGTAAATGTGACATGTTGGTTCACAAGGCAAGTTATTGTCTGTGTTACGAAGGCTGATTATGGCAGCCCATTTAAAGACAAAATCATTAACATTGAGCTATATCTGGGGCACATAGCCAAGGAATGGGGAAATTCCTAACTATCGCTGAAGCTGAGAGAAAAATATATTTTGGCATGCAAATATGAGAATGCTCTTGTGAAAAGTCCATGAAACATTGATGGAATGAATCCAACAAATTGGAAATAAAAAGCAGGGCCCTCACATTCCTTCTGTACTGAAATGTATTGTAATTGTACTGTCTCCCTTATATTGTAAAGCGCTGCCCAAACTGTTGGTGCTATATAAATCCTGTATAATAATAATGAGCAGACCACAGCAAATGATCACTGGTCCTCTGATTACAGAAAGCTAAAAAGCTACATTAAACTAAGTAATGAGGGGCGGTTGTTTATGTGCTACCTTTTTTTTTTTTTCCCATGGATGAGACAGATTTATGGAAAGGATTAACAAAGTATTATGAATTTATTATGATTTAATGGTAAAAGGCCTTGTTAATAGGTAGGCATAGTCTGAGATTTTTCATTCTGTTTCCCCTCCTTTTTAGACAAGGTCTTATATGTTGGGGGCTGTAAATAGTTATTTGTAGTTATTATATGTTTTTTTCAGATTTTTTTTGTTCTTGTTAAATAATACAAAACAATTAATAAATATATAAATAATAAAAGCTAAATTTACCAAGAATCCTGAACTAGGAGGGTGCTACACGAGTTAAGCAGAACTCCAAATGTCCAGTATGAATATGATTTGACTCCATCTTGTATAGATTCTATAGCATCTCATCTTATCCAGCCAAAGAACAGTAGTAGAGGGGAAATCTTACAATGGTGAAACTAGTTCTGGTAACCCTGGTGAAAAGTAAGGTTTTTCTCAATTTGTACAGGTTTCTCCCACTTACTGTGTTGGCTATGGTACAGGATGTTAAGAGAAATCTCCCCAATGGGACATAGGTAGCAAAAAAATACTGACAGGGGTTATTACCCTCCCTTATTATATCCAACATTTTAAAAAAAGGTTTTGCCTTTAGATCTATTTTAATTTCTTTGTATTATTTTTAATGAACAATGCAAAGAACAGATGTGCAAAATCCACCACAGTATGATTTTGATATACTGGAATCAGAACAGCTACAACTGTGACTTTATTTCTGCTTGCAATGAGCTACTGCACTTTTTACTTCATCACTGTTTTGTGTCACTTTTCTAAATAAGCCACCCAACTGGTTATTTTGTATTAGTGGGAAGCAGAAGTCCTGGAAGATTTATATCACTGAACAGATCAGAGGACACTCAGCTGGGATATAAAAAGTAATATTTCCATACACACTCTGAGCTGAAAATGAGTCATATTTTCAGATAAACTAATGAGCTGTGGATAGAAGTTACATTTCAAGGGATACCACAGTACTGATTATGGGATTGGAGAAAGTCATACTTTTAAGATCATTATACTAATGACTCAGGGTTGGAGACACTTCCATTTACCAGGTTCCAGGTAAATGGTATACCAGGTATTACCTGGTACATTGTGCTACTGAAACAGGGAATTTGAAGCTAAGAATAAACACACTTCAGCTTGTATAAATGTGGTAAAATTTCCCTTTACATTTTTTCCCGTACGTAAATAGGATAAAAAAGAACCCTAACAATATTGGTGGAAACTCAGCTTTGTTTTTTAAGACAAAATAAAGGGTACTTTAACAGAATGCAATAGTCTGAAACATTCATGTTTCCAAATTCAACATGGCAAAGTAGCTATAACCCAACACTTTTCATTCCTTGGTATCTGGCACCTGCTGCTTTTTACATACAAAGCAGTTATACTACCACAGGTGTATTGATGCAATCCACTCCACTGCTGATACCAGGTGCTAGGTACAGCACGCTTCTTTTGAAATACCAAAAACAAAAGGGCCTGTGGCTTGTGTTCTCTTCAAATGTTTTTTTCACTCCTATTTAAGTCAATGGGAATGCAAAACCCTTTTGAGGTAGGCCAAATGCAGGATTTCAACTCAGGGTAAACTTAGGCTCAACTGCAAGTCAGAAGGAGGTCAACTGCAAGTCAAATCCACCCATCAATAAATTATAAAGGATTTCAACTCAGGGTAAACTTAGGCTCCATGTACACAGGACATTTGGAAAATACTTCTGAACAATGGAAACTGACTGCTGGAAAACAAAGGTTAAAAAACATTTGTTTAGCTGCATTTGCATACCACGTTTATGCACTTTATGAGCGTTTGCATTTAGATAACCTCAGGAGACCTTCCAAAATGCACTGAAAAACAGTAAACAATTAACTATTTCAGACATTTTGAGAGAAATATAGAGAGAGTAGAGGAGAGAGAGCAGTAATTGTTGATATTAGCTTTTTTTTTGTGCTGTTTGGATGTGTTCCAGCTCATTTCTGTGCAGAAATTATTGCAGCAATGTCTAACATATTTTCTTTCATGCGAAACCTCAAAGTATGGTGTACCAGGTCCATTTGAGTCCCGGGAAAACGCTTTGCATGCATTTTTCAAAAGGCTCTAGACAGCATCTGGAAATAGAAGAGTTAAAAAAATTCCAAATGCAAAGGCTTATAAACGCAGTTGGCTGCGTTTACATGCATTTACAAGCGTTTGGCCTTTGAAACATTGATAAAATCTACTCGCAAGTTTGGTGCGTTCATAAAAACGACTGTAAACTCAACTGCCTGTAAATGACTGTAAATCACATAGCATACATGGACACATAGGAAAACACTAGGGAGAGTTTAGGGGCTGCTGAAAAAAAATGCAGAAAAGCTAATAAACGTGAGTTTATCAGCATCAGTGTACATGGAGCCTTACACTGCAGTTTGAGCATTAAGCACATCTAAACATGCATGCATTGATCTGGATTTGCATGCTGTGTTGTGCTGCTTTTTAAAATTTTCTGCAATACTTAAAAAAAAAATGTTAAACTTCACTAAGCGTTGTTTGTAAAGAAAACTTAAACTGGCTGTTTCAATTCCTGTGTTTATACACATTGTGGCTAGACAAGTGTGGTTTGTTTCTTTCCGAATTGAAATTCAGATGAATTTTTTTCTATTCGGAGATTGAGGGTTGATTTACTAAAGGCAAATAGGCTGTGCACTGCAAGTGCAGTTGCTCTAGATCTGAGGGGAAAATGCAAGGAAAATAAAAAAAAAAGCATTTTTGTTTGCACATGATTGGATGATAGAAGTTAGGAGAGCTTCATTTCATTTCAGAACTTCCCCTCAGATCTAGAGCAACTGCACTTGCAGTGCACTTGCAAGTGAACTTGCTGTGTACAGACTATTTGCCTTAAGTAAAACAACACCCAAGGGTGGACTGACAACTCATGGGTCCCCCAGCAACAGGAAATCGTGGGGCCCCTGTGTCTTTGCCCATACACAAACCACACCCAAAAAAGCCTATGAAAGGTACCAGGGGCATCTCATGGGGACTCCTACTGACTCCGAGCCCTCGGGCAGTGCCCGAGTGCCTAAATGGTCAGTCCGCCCCTGCAACCCCCATATCTCTCCATACAAACGACATCTTGAAAACTGCAATGCACAGTATATTTGCCATTAGTAAATCAACCTCTCTGTGTATTAGTGTTAGAATATAGCCGTCTTCTGAAATTCAGATTTCCAAAATAACAGAATAGAATAGAAAAGAATAAAGTAAAACAGAACAGAATAAAATAAAATCGAATAAAAATTAAAGGAATAGAGTAGAAAAGAACATAATAAAATAGAAAAAAAAAATAATAATAAAGAACAGAATAGAAAATAATAGAATAGAAAATAAAAGAATAGAATAGAAAAAATAGAATATAGCCATCTTCTGAAATTTGAATTTCGAAAAGAATAGAATAAAAATAAAATGGAATAGAAAAGAATAGAATAGAATGGAATAGAAAAGAATAGAATAGAAAAAAATGAATAGATTAGAATAGAATAGTATATAATAAAATAGAATATAACCGTCTTCTGAAATTCGAATTTCAAAAAGATTAGAACCAGCTATTCTTCACAATGAATCTGGATCAATTCTATCTTTTTGATTCAAATTTGATTTGAATTTGAATATTTCAAATCCACTGTAAAAATTTGAATCCAGTGAAGAATAAATAAACAAAACAAATTGTATTACGAATAGAGATGAGCGAATTATTCAAAAATTCGGTTCGGCTGATTCGCCGAATTCGCCGAATAAATTCGCTTCGAGCCGAATATATTCGCTGCGAATTTAACTTATAAAAAGGGTGTTTCTAGGCTTCAGAGGGCCTTTATATTAGTGCAGAACACTGTACCTTTAATTTAAATGCCCTTGGAGTCTGCTGGGGAAGAGAAATAATACTGTCAGTCAGTATGACATGCAGATGAGTGCCATCGATCTTAGAATCACCGCACACTTCACTCATTTGGGCAGTCACGGGGCCAAAACCAGAGTGTGGAGCCACAGTGTGGCGGTGGAGGCAGCAGCAATGGGAGGCCATACAGCACCCTATGACAAAATGGAACCCACCAGCAGTGTGAGGAGACCTGAAAGTGGCACATGGCAGAGTGTGGTGATGGAGACAGCAGCAATGGGAGGCCGTACAGGGACCCATGACACACTCTGGACCTGGCAGCAGCATGAGGAGGCGGTACAGGGGCCCATGACAGATTAAGGGCCTGGCAGCAGCATGAGGAGTCGGTACGGGGGCCCATGGCAGATTACGGGCCTGGCAGCAGCATGAGGAGGCGGTACAGGGGCCCATGGCAGAGTGGCGGAGCGTAAGCAGCTAAAATTGAAGGCCATACAGAGGCCTATGTTAAAAAGTCCCCCCAGCAGCAGCGTGGGGAGACGACTATCAAGAGTCCAATGGCAGAGTGGCGGAGCAGAAGCAGCTTCAATTGAAGGCCATACACAGGCCTAGGTTTAAAAGTCCCTCACAGTTAATTCCAATAACGAACCTCCGTGCAATCTACTTACGAGACCCTGGGCAGGTCTGGGTCCAATTTGTGGTAGAGACTGGTTTTGTTTAGCCATGCTTGAGCGAGTAATAACAGGTCTGTGCTGCCCTTTGGTGTCTGGCTTAATGCGCACAACACTGAACGTCCCAGCGTTTGTCAACGATTTGCCGTTAAGTGATGCAAACCCGCTGAACCACGTTCATGAGGAGCCGGTACAGGGGGCCATGAATCAGTATGGACCTGGCAGCAGCGTGAGCAGACGACAGAGGCACATGGCGCAGGGTGGCGGTGTAGGCAGCATTATTCTGAAGCCATACACAGGCCTAGGTTAAAAAGCGGAAGCCGTCAGCAGCGTGAGCAGATGACAGAGGCACATGGCGCAGGGTGGCGGTGGAGGCAGCAGCAATGGAAGGCCATACAGCACCCTATCACAAAATGGAACCCACCAACAGTGTAAGGAGACCTGAAAGTGGCACATGGCAGAGTCTGGCGATGAAGTCAGCAGCAATGGGAGGCCGTACAGGGACCCATGACACACTCTGGACCTGGCAGCAGCAAGAGGAGGCGGTACAGGGGCCCATGGCAGAGTGGCGAAGCGTAAGCAGCTTAAATTGAAGGCCATACAGAGGCCTATGTTAAAAAGTCCCCCCAGCAGCAGTGTGGGGAGACGACTATCAAGAGTCCAATGGCAGAGTGGCGGAGCAGAAGCAGCTTCAATTGAAGGCCATACACAGGCCTAGGTTAAAAAGTCCCCCCAGCAGCAGCGTGGGGAGACGACTATAAGGGTCCAATGGCAGAGTGGCGGAGCGGAAGCAGCTTCAATTGAAGGCCATACACAGGCCTAGGTTAAAAAGTCCCTCCAGCAGCAGTGTGGGGAGAGGACTATCAAGAGTCCAATGGCTGAGTGGCGATCCGGGAAGTCAGCGTTGTGATTGCAGATGCAATGCAGAGATTCTATGAGGTGATGCCGTGGGTGCGAAGAAGATCATATACCGTCGTACTTCCATCCATAAGACGGAACAACCTGCGAACCGGGAGCTTTATTGCCCTGACCCGCTGAGCAGCTTCTGGGATACCCAAGAGGCCCATGGCAGAGTGGCGGAGCGTAAGCAGCTTCAATTAAAGGCCATACAGAGGCCTATGTTAAAAAGTCCCCCCAGCAGCAGCGTGGGGAGACGACTATCAAGAGTCCCATGGCAGAGTGGCGGAGCGGAAGCAGCTTCAATTGAAGGCCATACACAGGCCTAGGTTAAAAAGTCCCCCCAGTAGCAGTGTGGGGAGACGACTATCAAGAGTCCAATGGCTGAGTGGCGGAGCGGAAGCAGCTTCAATTGAAGGCCATACACAGGCCTAGGTTAAAAAGTCCCCCCAGTAGCAGTGTGGGGAGACGACTATCAAGAGTCCAATGGCTGAGTGGCGATCCGGGAAGTCAGCGTTGTGATTGCAGATGCAATGCAGAGATTCTATGAGGTGATACCGTGGGTGCGAAGAAGATCATATACCGTCGTACTTCCATCCATAAGACGGAACAACCTGCGAACCGGGAGCTTTATTGCCCTGACCCGCTGAGCAGCTTCTGGGATACCCAAGAGGCCCATGGCAGAGTGGCGGAGCGTAAGCCGCTTCAATTAAAGGCCATACAGAGGCCTATGTTAAAAAGTCCCCCCAGCAGCAGCGTGGGGAGACGACTATCAAGAGTCCAATGGCAGAGTGGCGGAGCGGAAGCAGCTTCAATTGAAGGCCATACACAGGCCTAGGTTAAAAAGTCCCCCCAGCAGCAGTGTGGGGAGACGACTATCAAGAGTCCAATGGCTGAGTGGCGATCTGGGAAGTCAGCGTTGTGATTGCAGATGCAATGCAGAGATTCTATGATGCCGTGGGTGCGAAGAAGATCATATACCGTCGTACTTCCATCCATAAGACGGAACAACCTGCGAACCGGGAGCTTTATTGCCCTGACCCGCTGAGCAGCTTCTGAGGTGGTAGAGGCGGACATCTTTGCTGGACCAAGGACGTGCAAACGTGGAGGCAAAAGCGGCGTGACCTGTCCAAGTTGCTGGTGCGGCTGTGCCGGCACCACGTTCACCCAGTGGGCCGTAAATGACATGTACTGTCCCTGACCGTAGTTACAGCTCCACACGTCGGCGCTGCCGTGCACTTTGGCAGAGACCGACATGCTCAAAGACTAGCCCACCATCTCTTCTACATGTGAATGCAGGGCTGGCACTGCCTTTTTGGCGAAGAAATGACGGCTTGGCACTCTCCACCGCGGCACGGCACAAGCCATCATTTCTCGGAAAGGTGCTGAGTCCACCACTTGGAAAGGGAGGGACTGCAGCACCAGCAACTTGGACAGGAGGACGTTCAGCTTTTGCACCGTCGGGTGCGTGCTCGCAAACTGTTGTCTCTTGGAAACGGATTCCAAGAAAGACTGCTGACGGAATCCGTGAAGAGGAGTAGCAGGAGAAGGAGCATCTGAACGAGCGGAAGATGCCAACGAGCGACAACTCCCTTCAGCAGAGGTGTTGGAGCCTTGACTGGCTGATAGAGGGCGATTGACGTCGGGTGACGGAGCAAGTAATGGAGCGGGTGATGGAGCGGGGGCTGGGGCAGGCAGAACCGCCGTATCTTTATCACGGTTTTCCCAGGCCACCGAATGGCGACGCTGCATATGCTGACGCAACGCTGTAGTCCCAACATTGGCCCCCTGGCCACGCTTGACTTTCTGGCCACATAGTCGACATACGGCTACGTTTACTTCCTCGGGTGGCTTGACGATAAATTGCCACACCGCCGAGTAGGAAACTTTGCCCCCGCTACTCCTCACTGGCTGACTGCTACTTCCTCCGTGCACACCGGCACCACTACTGGCCGTGGTGGTAGGCTGCAGTGGAGCTGGTGCTCTACTCCGTGGCTGTTTGGCTCCACTGACACTGCTGCGACCCTGCTGCCTCCTGGGCAACCCACCGACTGTTTTGCTCGCTGGCAAGCTGGCACCCTCTTCTCCTGATGATGCGGAAGCAATAGCCTGATGACGACGAGGCTGCCAAGTGCGATCAGCCTCATCATCATCAATTAGGGTCTCCGCGTCACTACTAGCCCCCTCGGCTGCGTGTGGGTCAGGAGACAGACCTGTCTCTAGACCGGCTACCGAGCCACTCTCCTCGCCAGTACTTCTTCGCCTGGCTGCTGAAGAGGCGGATGTCTCCCCCCCGTTCCTGACCGCCCTCTGTTAGCTCTTCCTCACTGTACAGTGGGGCTGAGCCCACAGCATGCGATACTTCGCTTGGTGAGGGAACACCAAAGGACAGGGGCAGGTCGAGGACACGTGATTTCAGTGGGCTTGCTCCCGGGCCATGCCAACTAACGGTTGTGTCTGACGTACCCACCGACCGTTGGCTGTAGGTGTCAGAGGTGACCTGGGAAGAGGAAGACGACCGAGTCAACCAATCGATGACGGCAGGGTTGTCGGTGGAGACACGACCGCTGGATGACACCGGGAGCACTGGCCTCTGGCTGCGACTAGTGCTGCCTCGACCCCTTCCTCTGCTGCCACGTCTGCTCGCTCCTGAAACATTGCCTCCTCTGCCACTCCTCTGCGTGTTGTCTGACATACTCTTCAATTCAATAAGCACCCCAAAAATAAAACCGGATTTAACTCTTTGAACGTACAATAGTGGTTGTGAAGCAGAAAATCAGTTTATTTAGCACAATCGGTCAATTGCAGCTTGCCGTTGGCTGGAAACTGAACGTTTATGTCACTGGAATGCACTAATCACCCAAAAAATATTACCGCCACCCGGCGTGTATATGGATTTAACTCTTTGAACGTACAATAGTGGTTGTGAAGCAGAAAGTCAGTTTATTTAGCACAATCGGTCAATTGCAGCTTGCCGTTGGCTGGAAACTGTACGTTTAGGTCACTGGAATGCACTAATCACCCAAAAAATATTACCGCCAGCCGGCGTGTAAATGGATTTAACTCTTTGAACGTACAATAGTGGTTGTGAAGCAGAAAGTCAGTTTATTGTACACAATCGGTCAATTGCAGCTTTGCCGTTGGCTGGAAACTGTACGTTTCTGTCACTGGAATGCACTAATCACCCAAAAAATATTACCGCCAGCCGGCGTGTAAATGGATTTAACTCTTTGAACGTACAATAGTGGTTGTGAAGCAGAAAGTCAGTTTATTTAGCACAATCGGTCAATTGCAGCTTGCCGTTGGCTGGAAACTGTACGTTTATGTCACTGGAATGCACTAATCACCCAAAAAAAATTACCGCCACCCGGCGTGTAAATGGATCTAACTCTTTGAACGTACAATAGTGGTTGTGAAGCAGAAAGTCAGTTTATTTAGCACAATCGGTCAATTGCAGCTTGCCGTTGGCTGGAAACTGTACGTTTATGTCACTGGAATGCACTAATCACCCAAAAAATATTACCGCCACCCGGCGTGTAAATGGATCTAACTCTTTGAACGTACAATAGTGGTTGTGAAGCAGAAAGTCAGTTTATTGTACACAATCGGTCAATTGCAGCTTGCCGTTGGCTGGAAACTGTACGTTTATGTCACTGGAATGCACTAATCACCCAAAAAATATTACCGCCAGCCGGCGTGTAAATGGATTTAACTCTTTGAACGTACAATAGTGGTTGTGAAGCAGAAAGTCAGTTTATTTAGCACAATCGGTCAATTGCAGCTTTGCGTTGGCTGGAAACTGTACGTTTATGTCACTGGAATGCACTAATCACCCAAAAAATATTACCGCCACCCGGCGTGTATATGGATTTAACTCTTTGAACGTACAATAGTGGTTGTGAAGCAGAAAGTCAGTTTATTTAGCACAATCAGTCAACTGCAGCTTGCCGTTGGCTGGAAACTGTACGTTTATGCCACTGGAATGCACTAATCACCCAAAAAATATTACCGCCACCCGGCGTGTAAATGGATCTAACTCTTTGAACGTACAATAGTGGTTGTGAAGCAGAAAGTCAGTTTATTTAGCACAATCGGTCAATTGCAGCTTGCCGTTGGCTGGAAACTGTACGTTTATGTCACTGGAATGCACTAATCACCCAAAAAATATTACCGCCAGCCGGCGTGTAAATGGATTTAACTCTTTGAACGTACAATAGTGGTTGTGAAGCAGAAAGTCAGTTTATTGTACACAATCGGTCAATTGCAGCTTGCCGTTGGCTGGAAACTGTACGTTTATGTCACTGGAATGCACTAATCACCCAAAAAATATTACCGCCAGCCAGCGTGTAAATGGATTTAACTCTTTGAACGTACAATAGTGGTTGTGAAGCAGAAAGTCAGTTTATTTAGCACAATCGGTCAATTGCAGCTTGCCGTTGGCTGGAAACTGTACGTTTATGTCACTGGAATGCACTAATCACCCAAAAAATATTACCGCCACCCGGCGTGTAAATGGATCTAACTCTTTGAACGTACAATAGTGGTTGTGAAGCAGAAAGTCAGTTTATTTAGCACAATCGGTCAATTGCAGCTTGCCGTTGGCTGGAAACTGTACGTTTATGTCACTGGAATGCACTAATCACCCAAAAAATATTACCGCCACCCGGCGTGTAAATGGATCTAACTCTTTGAACGTACAATAGTGGTTGTGAAGCAGAAAGTCAGTTTATTTAGCACAATCGGTCAATTGCAGCTTGCCGTTGGCTGTAAACTGTACGTTTATGTCACTGGAATGCACTAATCACCCAAAAAATATTACCGCCACCCGGCGTGTATATGGATTTAACTCTTTGAACGTACAATAGTGGTTGTGAAGCAGAAAGTCAGTTTATTTAGCACAATCGGTCAATTGCAGCTTGCCGTTGGCTGGAAACTGTACGTTTATGTCACTGGAATGCACTAATCACCCAAAAAATATTACCGCCACCCTGCGTGTAAATGGATCTAACTCTTTGAACGTACAATAGTGGTTGTGAAGCAGAAAGTCAGTTTATTTAGCATAATCGGTCAATTGCAGCTTGCCGTTGGCTGGAAACTGTACGTTTATGTCACTGGAATGCACTAATCACCCAAAAAATATTACCGCCACCCGGCGTGTAAATGGATCTAACTCTTTGAACGTACAATAGTGGTTGTGAAGCAGAAAGTCAGTTTATTGTACACAATCGGTCAATTGCAGCTTGCCGTTGGCTGGAAACTGTACGTTTATGTCACTGGAATGCACTAAACACCCAAAAAATATTACCGCCAGCCGGCGTGTAAATGGATTTAACTCTTTGAACGTACAATAGTGGTTGTGAAGCAGAAAGTCAGTTTATTGTACACAATCGGTCAATTGCAGCTTGCCGTTGGCTGGAAACTGTACGTTTATGTCACTGGAATGCACTAATCACCCAAAAAATATTACCGCCACCCGGCGTGTATATGGATTTAACTCTTTGAACGTACAATAGTAGTTGTGAAGCAGAAAGTCAGTTTATTTAGCACAATCGGTCAATTGCAGCTTGCCGTTGGCTGGAAACTGTACGTTTATGTCACTGGAATGCACTAATCACCCAAAAAATATTACCGCCACCCGGCGTGTAAATGGATCTAACTCTTTGAACGTACAATAGTGGTTGTGAAGCAGAAAGTCAGTTTATTTAGCATAATCGGTCAATTGCAGCTTGCCGTTGGCTGGAAACTGTACGTTTATGTCACTGGAATGCACTAATCACCCAAAAAATATTACCGCCACCCGGCGTGTAAATGGATCTAACTCTTTGAACGTACAATAGTGGTTGTGAAGCAGAAAGTCAGTTTATTGTACACAATCGGTCAATTGCAGCTTGCCGTTGGCTGGAAACTGTACGTTTATGTCACTGGAATGCACTAAACACCCAAAAAATATTACCGCCAGCCGGCGTGTAAATGGATTTAACTCTTTGAACGTACAATAGTGGTTGTGAAGCAGAAAGTCAGTTTATTGTACACAATCGGTCAATTGCAGCTTGCCGTTGGCTGGAAACTGTACGTTTCTGTCACTGGAATGCACTAATCACCCAAAAAATATTACCGCCAGCCGGCGTGTAAATGGATTTAACTCTTTGAACATACAATAGTGGTTGTGAAGCAGAAAGTCAGTTTATTTAGCACAATCGGTCAATTGCAGCTTGCCGTTGGCTGGAAACTGTACGTTTATGTCACTGGAATGCACTAATCACCCAAAAAAATATTACCGCCAGCCGGCGTGTAAATGGATTTAATTCTTTGAACGTACAATAGTGGTTGTGAAGCAGAAAGTCAATTTATTTAGCACAATCGGTCAATTTTAGCTTGCCGTTGGCTGGAAACTGTACGTTTATGTCACTGGAATGCACTAATCACCCAAAAAATATTACCGCCACCCGGCGTGTAAATGGATCTAACTCTTTGAACGTACAATAGTGGTTGTGAAGCAGAAAATCAGTTTATTTAGCACAATCGGTCAATTGCAGCTTGCCGTTGGCTGGAAACTGTACGTTTATGTCACTGGAATGCACTAATCACCCAAAAATATTACCGCCAGCCGGCGTGTAAATGGATTTAATTCTTTGAACGTACAATAGTGGTTGTGAAGCAGAAAGTCAGTTTATTTAGCACAATCGGTCAATTGCAGCTTGCCGTTGGCTGGAAACTGTACGTTTATGTCACTGGAATGCACTAATCACCCAAAAAATATTACCGCCACCCGGCGTGTAAATGGATCTAACTCTTTGAATGTACAATAGTGGTTGTGAAGCAGAAAGTCAGTTTATTTAGCACAATCGGTCAATTGCAGCTTGCCGTTGGCTGGAAACTGTACGTTTATGTCACTGGAATGCACTAATCACCCAAAAAATATTACCGCCACCCGGCGTGTAAATGGATCTAACTCTTTGAACGTACAATAGTGGTTGTGAAGCAGAAAGTCAGTTTATTTAGCACAATCGGTCAATTGCAGCTTGCCGTTGGCTGGAAACTGTACGTTTATGTCACTGGAATGCACTAATCACCCAAAAAATATTACCGCCACCCGGCGTGTAAATGGATCTAACTCTTTGAATGTACAATAGTGGTTGTGAAGCAGAAAGTCAGTTTATTTAGCACAATCGGTCAATTGCAGCTTGCCGTTGGCTGGAAACTGTACGTTTATGTCACTGGAATGCACTAATCACCCAAAAAATATTACCGCCACCCGGCGTGTATATGGATTTAACTCTTTGAACGTACAATAGTAGTTGTGAAGCAGAAAGTCAGTTTATTTAGCACAATCGGTCAATTGCAGCTTGCCGTTGGCTGGAAACTGTACGTTTATGTCACTGGAATGCACTAATCACCCAAAAAATATTACCGCCACCCGGCGTGTAAATGGATCTAACTCTTTGGATGTACAATAGTGGTTGTGAAGCAGAAAGTCAGTTTATTTAGCACAATCGGTCAATTGCAGCTTGCCGTTGGCTGGAAACTGTACGTTTATGTCACTGGAATGCACTAATCACCCAAAAAATATTACCGCCACCCGGCGTGTATATGGATTTAACTCTTTGAACGTACAATAGTAGTTGTGAAGCAGAAAGTCAGTTTATTTAGCACAATCGGTCAATTGCAGCTTGCCGTTGGCTGGAAACTGTACGTTTATGTCACTGGAATGCACTAATCACCCAAAAAATATTACCGCCACCCGGCGTGTAAATGGATCTAACTCTTTGAACGTACAATAGTGGTTGTGAAGCAGAAAGTCAGTTTATTTAGCACAATCGGTCAATTGCAGCTTGCCGTTGGCTTTAAACTGTACGTTTATGTCACTGGAATGCACTAATCACCCAAAAAATATTACCGCCAGCCGGCGTGTAAATGGATTTAATTCTTTGAACGTACAATAGTGGTTGTGAAGCAGAAAGTCAGTTTATTTAGCACAATCGGTCAATTGCAGCTTGCCGTTGGCTGGAAACTGTACGTTTATGTCACTGGAATGCACTAATCACCCAAAAAATATTACCGCCACCCGGCGTGTAAATGGATCTAACTCTTTGAACGTACAATAGTGGTTGTGAAGCAGAAAGTCAGTTTATTTAGCACAATCGGTCAATTGCAGCTTGCCGTTGGCTGGAAACTGTACGTTTATGTCACTGGAATGCACTAATCACCCAAAAAATATTACCGCCACCCGGCGTGTATATGGATTTAACTCTTTGAACGTACAATAGTAGTTGTGAAGCAGAAAGTCAGTTTATTTAGCACAATCGGTCAATTGCAGCTTGCCGTTGGCTGGAAACTGTACGTTTATGTCACTGGAATGCACTAATCACCCAAAAAATATTACCGCCACCCGGCGTGTAAATGGATCTAACTCTTTGAACGTACAATAGTGGTTGTGAAGCAGAAAGTCAGTTTATTTAGCACAATCGGTCAATTGCAGCTTGCCGTTGGCTGGAAACTGTACGTTTATGTCACTGGAATGCACTAATCACCCAAAAAATATTACCGCCACCCGGCGTGTAAATGGATCTAACTCTTTGAATGTACAATAGTGGTTGTGAAGCAGAAAGTCAGTTTATTGTACACAATCGGTCAATTGCAGCTTGCCGTTGGCTGTAAACTGTACGTTTATGTCACTGGAATGCACTAATCACCCAAAAAATATTACCGCCAGCCGGCGTGTAAATGGATTTAACTCTTTGAACGTACAATAGTGGTTGTGAAGCAGAAAGTCAGTTTATTTTGCACAATCGGCAAACTGCAGCACCAACTGTGCACGACAGCCACCAAAAAAAAAAAGGGTGTATGTCACTTTAAATTTTCGATTCTTTGATAGCTGTGGCCCTAAGTAACGATTCTGTGTCCCTGAGTAACGATTCTGTGTCCCTGAGTAACAATTCTGTGTCCCTGAGTAACGATTCTGTGGCCCTAAAGTCTCTGTGGCCCTAACTCTGTCCCTTAATACACACAGGTCTGTCTCTCTTGAATGACCGGAGGCTAATGGAGAATTCTAAGATGGCCGCGATTTATAGCTCCACCATTACACAGTGCTGGCTGGCTGCTGATTGGCTAATGCGATCACATGTCATGAATGCATTATGGGTCAGCGCGCCTTGTCTGCGCGCCTTCCCAGAGATCCCCGCCCTATCTTCTCTGTCCATTTTCTCCGTAGCCACACATGTCGCCGCCATTTTTGGGAAAATTCGATCCGTGCATCCGAAGTTTGCTAATCTTCGGATTCGTCGCGAATAGAATTTTTCCAAATCTTCGGAACGAATTCCACTTCGTCATGTTCGATTCGCTCATCTCTAATTATGAATGCAACTAAACGAAATCAGTAACTTAACGAATCGATCCGAAACAAAACACATTTTTTTGTTCTGCACATGTTTAATTGCAGCACACACACAATCATTAGCATGTGTCGTGTCACATTGTGCTGAAAAAAGTAGGGGATGTTTGTATTTTTCAGCACAGGGCAGTGCACATAAGTGCAATACACTGGTGTGAGCTATTGAGATATATTGCTTTTACAATGTATAGAGCTGGTATGCTGTACTTCCTCCCAGCCTCACCATTGTCTTGTAGTGAAGTTGGTGCTGCTGCAAGGAACCACTGTATATGATAGGGCTTTAGGCATTTGACACTCCCAGAAATGTCAAATATTAAAGACTTTGCTAACACTCTACTGCTTCAAGAGTTCGGATTCACTGTCCACCGAAGGAGGTAAGCATTCACAGTTGCATACTGCAGGAGCAACAGTTGCTTTAAAACACAGAGTTAATATTTGGAGCATTTGTTGCTAATCTTTGCCGTATGTGCCTTAACTACTTCTGAATCCCTGATCAAATGTTGACTCAAACATAATTATTACCTAAACTAGATTTCACTAAAGTTCACAGTCATATCTATTATACCTTCTAGATAAATATAACCATGGCAACGAGTTCTGTCCGACCTGCTAACTATGATAAAGCATAGCCTTTCACGTCTTCACAGTAAATTGATTTATTTTATTTGATCTACATTGGCAGATACCAAAAAAAGGTTAATTGAGATCCCCACTTGAAAAGTTTAAAATTGTCTGTTGCTCAACTACTGAATTTCCTAATAAGAAAATTGCTAATTTTCCAGACTCTTTGAGGTGACAATTTAATTAAGCAATTGCAGTATTTTATTTGACACATTCATATGATCAAAGGGACAGCAAAGACGCTGGCTCCTGTGCCAGGTAATGTAAAATGTCACTTTGTATTTACTTTCCTCTTGCTTGAAATAAATGGTTACCTGGTAAGGAGTAAAAGTGGATGACATTTCAATAATCCTGGTGCAATAAAGCTGCAGAGAGGAAGCAACAGCCATTAAACTCTAGTGTTTATGATCAGGATTAATTGCAAACTACATGCCAGGTGAACTCCGGATCTGAAATTAAAAATGACTAATCAAAAGTTCTGAGATTAAGGGTTCCTTATACAGTAGCAACTTTACTAGGCTTGTTGTTCAGCATGTTGTGAGAAGATACCTTAACTTGAAAGAATAACTCAGAGAAGTTCTAGGGATGCAAAAGGTGCTGACAGGCATCATAAAAGTCATAAAAAGTACTTGGCTGGTTTGATACACTAAAAAACAAATTACAGCAATACACACAATGCATACCTAATGAAAACCAAACAACTACTCTATGACTGCTAATATTACAAGAAATGGGACTGTACAGCTATGCAATCACTGAAAAATGAATTTCAGGAACGGGTCGTTTTTGTATATTTAATTTATTTTTTAGGTAATAAATCATGAAACAATAAAAATTTTGTAAAAACAAACAAAACATTCAAGAATATAATCATAAAGAACTTACGTAGCACTTTGGTTTTTAAGTGCAGTAAGTTTTATGTCAAAAGATAATTAATGTTTTCATGAGTTTTTTTAAATGGTTGGTTAGTTTTAATGGTTATTAAAGATCAACCAAAAAAAGCCCTTCATTAATATCAGGTGTGGTATTGCCTTCCTAAAATATAAATATAACATCTCTTCACTTGCAATAAACAAGTGATTCTATTTATATCTAGATACATGCAGACCATTTATTTTCATCCTCTTGACTACCTGTGCCCTAAAGGCAAGCTGAAATACAGACAATAAACATAACATTCTTTAGGGCACATGAAATAATATATCAGCAGCACTCCACTCTTATCTCGTCTTGCCATATGTATTAGTTATAACAAAATGACTGCATACAGCAATGTCTCCACCTGGGAACCAACCTTCCTTGACATGATTCACCACTCTTAGTTTGCTCACGAGAATAGGAGCTAAGAGTGGAGTGCAGCTGCTACATTTGTTTGGTGTTTCTGATAAAGAATGGAGATTGACTACAGTGGCTGGCACGCAGGTTGTCCATGTACGAGAGAGACAAGTTTTGAGCGGAGTAGTGGATTTAGGTATGACTCTAGGACATGATAGTGTAGTGCTCACAAGTACAAGAAGTGTAAAATGTTTTTCTTGGGATTAATTTGGGATTAATAGAAGAAAATAGGAGTAAACATATTTTGGTATTCATTATAGCAGGTAACACAGGTCTGCAAAAAAATTTTTTTCAAGAGCTGTTTTGGTTATTCCACGTACTCTTTATGTTTTTTGGTGCGCTGAATCCAAAAATGACCTCCATTTTGTCATAGGACATCACATTTCCTGACAATTTAGGTAACTATGTTAAATAAGGTAATACCTCAAAATAAATGGAAATAGACTTATAAAAGTTTTATTACAATTTTTTCATGAAAATCCTTTTTTGAACTGAAATGAGCTCACCTACACACACTAAACTCGATTCTTCTTCCCTGTGAGGCTCCTCTTGATGCATTTACACTTGTGAGTAGCATCTGGAATGTCTCTCTGAAGCATCCAACAGTAGTCTGCCATCATTGTAATGCTCCATTTTCCCTGGTATCTCCTTTCCATCTCTTTAATGTCTTGGTGGAATCGTTCACCTTGTTCCTCACTCACAGCTCCCAAATTTGCAGGAAAGTAGTCAAGGTGGGACTAGAGGAAATGCACTTTCAAACTCATCAGGCAACCTAAAGCTTGAAATGCTTTCAGCATTCGTCCGACTATCCTTTTTTTAGTGGGGATCTTTGTTATTGCCTAAAAATTTCTGTACGTTTTCTTTAAATGCAATCCACCCTTCTTTTTGAGGATCCGTCATGGTATTGACAAACTCTTGATCAACTATAAGCCTTCTAATGTCTGGTCCGATGAACACACCTTCTTTCAATTTTGCCTCAGACAGACCTGGAAACTTGGTGACCAAGTATTTGAAGCATTCTCCATCTCTTGGAAGTGATTTTATGAATTGCTTCATCAATGCCAATTTTATGTGGAGAGGTGGTAGAAGAACTTTATGGGAAGGTACCAAAGTTTCTCGGAGGACATTTTTTTCACCGACTGTTAGCACCCTCGGCTGCCAACTCTTCTTGGTCCAGTGATTTTGTCGGTCTCGACTGTCCCATAGACACAGAAAACAAGGGTATTTGGTACTCACCCCCTGGATTCTTCAGGAAAGATTAACCCCTTCTACCATTAGAAGCACAGACTCAGGGCTGAGGCTTACACATACAGCATGCTGCTGAGTATCCCAGTAGTCAGACATGTCACTCAGAGCAGCACTTGTATTCACCCCCTTTGCAGAGGGGGAGGGGCAGAGATTGTTTACCTGCAAATAACAACAAAGGGCCAGAAGAGAACTAGGGAAATGAGAAAATAGAATTTTTTTTCGCTAAAACTTGCTTAGCTTATATATATATTGCTAACCATCAGATTTTCAGTGCTATATTTTTTTTACATAACTCGGACAACCCCTTTAAGGTTTTTTTGGCATTTTATATCTTAAATGCACTTATGTGAATTAATTAATAGTAATTTGGACTTTAAATTTGGTTAAAAATCCCATAATATAAAAAAAAATACCAAATTATTTTAAAAATTTGATAAATTTGAAGACAATATTGCATTTTGTGGCAAATCATGACGTCTAGGAGTTTTTTCAATATTTTATTTGTTTTCAGCACACCAAAATACATGGAAATTAGATGAAAATAATCAAACAGCTTTTTAGTCGCAGACCTGTGAATCAGAGTTTAGCACACAGATTTCTGCCTGTGCTAAACTTTGGAATTTGTTTACTTTCTGCTGTCTCTGGGAGTGCACTGTTTGGAAAATTTCAGAATACATGTCTTTGAATGCAGTATACAGCAGTCCTAGTGACATCAAGGCAGGACAGGGAAAGGAGGTCAGAGCCGCTTCTACTGCTAGGTTGAGAAAGCCTCCAACATTCCTGGGAGTATCTTAAACAGAAAAGAACCAGTGAGCTGCTTTTGGAAAATGGAAAATAAATCACCAGGATGATAGGTATTCTAATAATATAATGTTTCTTCAACTCAAAAAACTGCGCAAAACACAAAAACAGTCTGTATATGTGAAATACCTTATCCTATAAATAATATTAATACAAATATTACAATTTTATATAAGTGTAAAAAAAAACAAAAAATCTAATGACACATACAAAAAACAAAAAAATCAGTGACACATACAAAACAAAAAGTTTTCAATATCTTAGAGGTGGCAATATTTGGAGGTTATAAAGGGGGTCCAGGAGCCCCTAAATATTCCTGAAAGGCGTTATACTCACCAAATATCTGGTGAGTGCGGTTCATGTTGGTTTTGCACTGGTGGATGGTGGAAGGATTAGTATTGGCACTGAAGAATTTCATGAAAATATAAGTTTTTTTGGTCACTGGACTTTTTTTGTATGTGTCACTGGACTTTTTGTTCTTGTATGTGTCACTGATTTTTTGTGTTTTGTTTTTTGTATGTGTCATTAGATTTTTTGTTTTTTTTGACACTTATATAAAATTGTAATATTTGTATTAATATTATTTATAGGATAAGGTTTTTCACATATACAGATTGTTTTTGTGTTTTGCGCTGTTTTTTGAGTTGAAGAAATTTTGTGGTTTTATACCTGTGTACAGAGGCATTTCACGTAAAGAGTGTGTTGGGAAGGTGGTCCTGGGCTCTGTGGTTCTTTTTTCTTGTATTTAATAATATAATGTGTAGGACCCAGTATCTTTAGAGATTCTCTTTTGTAATTTATGGTGAAAATGTGAATTGTAGTCAGACTTTAAAATTTTCCTTGTGGGTGTTCCCTGAGCACAAAGTGTTTTTTTTTTCTCTACCAGAAGCTGATGAGCATGCTCCATAAGTCTGTGCTTAAAGAATTGCGCTTTGTTTTAAGAATATTTAATAATGCAGGCAATTATTAGGTTTGGTGTGCGGGGGGGGGGGGGGGGGGGGGCTGAAGTGTGTGGGAAATCTTTTAAATATTTGTGACACTTCCTGCAACACAGTCTTCCTACTTGGATTCAGACCTGAGAGAATGGTGCTGTGAGTAGTCTGTTTCTTTTGTCTGACTTTAAGGAATGGAATTGGAAGCTGCTAGGTTATCCTCTCCTGAGAGGTCTCTGAGAGATTCTGACTGCTAAAAAATTGTATGTCTGCCCAACTGAAAGCAACCGTAGCTGTCCTCCACAAAAGAAATGGTAAGTGACTGGATGAGCGAGAAGTCCAATGATGAGGTTCGGGTTCATCGCTACCATGGGTTTGTGACAAATATGAGGGGTTTGCTGGGCTTATGAATAGCCAACTTTTGTCTGTAAACTAAATACATCCACTACCAAAAAGCAGTGACAATCCATTATACAATGCATAGCCGTTAGCCGTTGACCCTGGTCAGCAAGAGCCAAAAATTGACAGGTGGGCTGGGAAATTTCAAATCACATGACTAGCCTCCTCACCAAGGAGGATGGCCAAACACTTCAGTCAATAGCACAAAACATATAACAAACTAACACACAATGTGTGACATTATTTGTTGATACATTGTGTGTTCTAATTTCCTGACTATCTATCACATTTTTGGAGGTCTTTGAGCACCAGGACAGTGGAAACACCAGCAAAATTACCCCATTTTGGAAAGCTAACACTCCAAGGTATTTTCTGAAAGGCATAGTGAGTCTTTTGAATATGTCATTTTTCGCCACAAGTTTTTGGAAAATGTAGGGAAGAAAATAAAAATGTATTTTTTGCACGAAGTTGTCAATTAATAAGATATTTCATACACATATCATGGGCATACTTAGAATTATACCCCAAAGCACTCCTGCTCTCTGCTACTACCCCTGAGCATAGTGATACCACATGTGTGAGACTTTTCAAAGCCTAGCCATACAGAGGGGCCCAAAATCTATGAAATACTTTTAGGCATTCTAGGGATGTAATTATGCATCTAATTTCCTGACTACCTATCACATTTTTGGAGGCCCTGGAGCACCAGGACAGTAGAAACAGCCACAAAATGACCACTTTGTTTAGAGCAAACACCCCTAGGTATTTTTAAGAGGAGTGGTGAATCTTTTAAAGACATCATTTTATTGCCACGTTTTTGTAAAATGCAGAAATAAAATGAAAATAATTTTTTTTACACAAAGTTGTCAATTTAAATCGATATTTCTCACATGAAGCATGGGCATACTTAGAATTACACCCCAAAACACATTTTATTACCAGTATAGCGATACTACATGTTTGAGACTTATTCACTGTCTGGACTTACTGTGTTACATAGTTACATAGCTAGTCCATTTGGTTCAACCCCCCAGAGAAAAAAAATACACACATACAAATAGAATACCTCCATATACACACTCCTATACCCACAGTTAATCCAGAGAAAGGCATGACCCAATATGCTCCAGACGTGCTTATTGGAGCAGGAGAGGTAGTAGTGGGTATGGAGTTCACAAAAGTCTTTAGAGATGTGTAAGTAGTTCAGTTTTTTGGGAAAGCATGGGGACTTCTCCGTGAGACTAGGGGAGGGGGAAGGGTGAAAAATTGTGGGAGTAAATATAGTATATGGTTGTTCAGGGAGGGTTTTGCAGCTTGAATAGTTCAAAGGGTGGAGGAGTCTTATAGCTCAGGTAGTACTGGGCAGGAGCGTGGTTGATAAGAAATAATTTTATATATATATATATAGCTGCAACGTGAACACCGTCGTGAGGCTGCACTCTCTAGAGCAAACCAGAACTCTGTGTGGAGAGAATAGAGGAGAGAGAGGTCTGTGTAAACTGTTACCATTTTACTACACTTAGTCTGGCGCACCTCTCTCTCCTCTATTCCCAATATGCTCCAGCAGGGGGGGGGGGAAATTCCTTCCTGATTCCCCAAGAGGCAATCAGATATTTCCTGGATTACCTTTACCTATAAATATTAGTATCCAGTTATATTCTGTGAATTAGGAAATAATCTAGGCTTTTTTAAAAACAATGTACTAAGCTTGCAGGAACCAGCTCTTGAGGAAGTATATTTCATATTTTCACACCTCTTACTATGAAGAATCTTTTTACTAGTTTGGAGATTAAATCTCTTTTCCTCCAGATGTAAAGAGTACCTCCTAGTCCTCTGTGATGACCTACATCCCATATATAGTACTACATAGTGAAAAATTATATAAGCATATATAATTTAAACATTTTGGAGTGGATGGCAAGATGGCCCCCTCTATGGCCCGATAAAGGAACATGCCTGCTTTGAACGCATGTCACGCCCACCATCCCTGTGTCTGGAAAGTGACATTGTCTCTACCCACCCTGTGGGCCCACAATGACTAGGAAGTGCTGGAAGTCACCAGCAACAGCGTTTTGGGGATCTATATCCAACAGGATTGGACCAGAGCATCACAGCAGGGTTTTATGTTTGGCAAGCTCTCTACCTATTACTTATGTGAGTTTACAATTTTATATTAAATTATTTGGTTTATTGCTATACTTAGCTGGTGCTGCTTCTCTTTCATTTGTATTACTTGTTAATGAAGTCTATCACAAATCCCATTAGCAGGTTATGTCCAGGGGCGGACTGACAACTCATGGGGCCCCCGGGCAATAGGGGATCATGGGGCCCCTGTGTCCTTGCCCAAACTCAAAAAAGCCTATGAAAAAGGTACCAGGGGCATCTCATGGGGCCCCCTACTAACCCCGGGCCCTCGGGCTGTAAGCCGTGTACCGGGGTGGGCTCCCCAGGATACAGTGAAGTCACGAACGAGGAAGGCAACCCCAACACCAAGTTTTGCCACAACATAATTTTTAGATGTGGCAAATAAACAAAACCACAAATGCTGGAATATACAATAAATTTACATACACCCAGCCCAAAGGCTGATGCCCTTGTGCTGCACAGCACGGTGCCTTCTGATGGATGACAGTAGAAAGCAAAGTAATTTACCTACTGGTGGGCACAACTAAGCTGCCACACCTTACCTGTTATTACCCTAAAAGAGCAGGAATCAGTGTATGGGTGTTAGGTATGGGCTAGCCTGCGGTGCAGCACAACAGCTTACAATTTTACACAAATCTACAGTATTCCCCCTCCCATAGCTGGTCCTGTAGCACGTGCCTGAGTATTCCTTCTGAGCAAAACGCCAGTCTGGCTTGAGTTTGTGGGATTTTATCAGCTCTCCAATGTGAAATGTCACTTTATATTGTGGAGTCCTTCCAATGATCAGTAACAACACTTGTGGCCTGACACAAACAGAGACCCTAACTAACTAACTATAGGCCTGTCTCAGTCTCTGGAGGCGCCAACACTGAAATGAGGTGCGTGCACAATCTTACCGACCCAGCTCTGCCTTGCATCCGCTGGTGACTCAGAACAGAACAAATGTCTCTCCAACAAGCATGCGATCTCATTAGCCTTCCTGGCAGCGATCTTCCTTTCTCTGAACAGGATCAGCATCTTGAACACCATCAGCTTCACTAGCTGCAGTTCTCACACCTGGATGCCAACGGATTCTCTGCTCACATGGCTCTTTTCCTTCACCATCATCAAAACATGGCTGCAGTCTCTCTTCCTGTTCACTGAGCTCCCATGTGTAAAACCCCACCCCTTCCTGAATATAGAAATATCTATGCAGTCTGAGGCTGTGCTAGAAAAACAGTGACATCTTGTGGCTAAATTGCAGAATGTCAGTAAAACATTTCAAAACATTTAATTCACAATGAGAGCTGTTTCCCCATCTCACAGGGCAGTGCCCGAGTTTCCAAATGGTCAGTCCACCCCTGGTTATGTCTTAAGTCAAGGCTGCTAATAGCTATTGTAAATTCTTTAGCAGGCAGTTAGGGGAATCCACATTCCTGATCAAGTTTTGTTAACTGAAGCTTTCTAAGGCCAATTATATCCCATAAAATCAAGATCTGATAAAATTACATTATTAACAAGTTCTTACACAAATGTATAAGAAAATACCAAGCAACTCAAGGCCTAACTGACTGGGTTATAATGTACAGGAAAGCAAATGGTTACATTAAATGTTTTAGGATATATATCAACGCTAGCCTCTTTCAAATGGTAATTTCATCCATACATTAATACATTGGTTGGTGGACAAATTCCCATGGATTACTAATGTTCTAACAGATATATCAGTTTGGATGTCACAGCATGCCCTCAACTCAATCTATCCAAAATTGAGCTCATAGTAGTTCCTCCCCCATGTGCCCCTTCCCCAACTTCTCTGTTAATTTCAATGGCCCAACTATCAACCTGTCCCCACATGCCAGGGTGCTGGTGTAATCATGAACTCTGAACTCTCCTTTTGGACCCACATCCAATCACTGTCAGCTTGCCACCTGAATCTATGCAACATCTCCAAAACATGCCCTAACCAATGACATCACAGAGCTGCTAATTCAAACCTTGGTCATCTCTTGCCTTGGCTTACTCCCTCCTCATTGGCTAACCTTTAAAAAGGCTATCTCCTTTAGTCCATCATGAATTCTCCTTCTAGACTCATCCACCTTACCAACCGTTCAGCACCTGCTACTCCTCTTTGCCAATCCTTCAACTAGCTTTTCTGCTTTTCTACAGAGCCAACATGGCAATGTGCTTCTAGTGGTAGTCATAAAGCACTCTTAACAAGACTGTACCTGAGGTGGATGACCCTCCCCCAGGCACACCACTAGTATGTGATCTGGGACCTTCCTGCCCCTATTTCACATATATATATATATGTACAGTGCTGCACTCCTTGGTTATGCAAAACCATTGTGTTTATTCCAGTTATTACAGTACATAGGAATCTACTACATGAAGACAGTTTTGGTCATCCCTGTCCTTCAAGTTCAAGCCTGGTAGAGTAATGTTAAATCCGATCAGCATAATTGCATCTGAATGAAATGCAAGTACCATCAGCAGCAACAGATTAATGAATAAGTGTAACATTCTATGTTAGTGTAAAAGAACCAAAAGATACTGTGTGTTTTACAACACAGCTACTGGCAAAACTATGCACAATATGGATCAGAGCCATAGATCATAACACATCTAGGAAATGAGAAGAGGGGAAGTCCCATACATAAAACAAATCAAAATGCTTGTTAAGTCCCTGTGGATTCAGCAATGACAGCTTATCTATCTACCACACTTTCTTTTTGAAGGTCAATATATTGTTTTTTGGATATGGGTAGCGCTCTTTAGCACTTGCAGATTGTGTGGCTATGCTGAACTATGTAATCTTTGATTTTCTTTCTGGTCTCACCCACATAAATCAATTTGCAAAGGCACATTAGAGCATATATCACAAAAGTGGAATGGCATGTATAGGGGACCTAATCAAATGCACATTGTATGTGGTTGAATGTATAAAAATGCTACCTTTAATCATTAAAGTGGATTGTGCATAACAGCCAAAGACCCAAGAATATATGTACAAGTGCCGGGCTCCAGAGCATTAGTCCACTAGAAAGCATGTAAGTCTACATGATGTAATTGTGGAATGTATAAGTAAGCCTGGGACAGGATGCACCAATATTTTTTGATGATGGTATCCACCCTTTTGTTTTTTGCCATTTTGCCAGTAGCTGTGTTCCCTCAGTGAAAACATACAGTATAATTTTTGTTCTTTCAGAATGTTACATTTATTCATTGATTTTTCTTTTTTTTTGTGGATGGTACCTACTAGCATTTTATTATTTGGGATTCCTTTGCAGGTGCATTTCTACTGAGTGAGTTTCATATTACTTTACCTTAAACTTGATGAAGGGCTGAGAGATACAAAACTGTGTTCATGTTGTACATTCCTATGTATTGTGCTGACCGGAATTAACTTTTTGCATAACCAAGAGTTCAGTACTGTCTGGTGTATTGTATACATGGTATCAGTGGAGATCATGAAAGACATGCAGTGATTGAAAAACATCATGTGCACTTCAACTGTATATATATATATATATATATATATATATATATATATTGCTTTCAGTAAGCATGCTCTTTCAATGAATCTGTTAAAGAAAGTCCTTACAATATCACTATTTTTCCTGCTTTCAAAATACAGCCACAACACCCGAGATCTTAAAATATATTTTTAGCCAGCTCTGACATCAACATTGCAATTTGTAAATAATATTCGCAGCATGATGGATAGTGGAGATGGCAGAAAAGACAGCCTAAGGCCTTTATTAAGATTCGTAATAGTGAAGGAAGTTGATGCATTTCTCCCCCATACTTGGGAAAACTGGTTTGAGCCGATTGAAAATCAATAGATTGTTTCACTGAACTGACACTTGGATTGCTTCTAGGCAGAGTTCTCTGACGACATCATCTTAGAAGATGGGAATATCAGGAAAGTTAAACTTAATTTGAGCAGCACAATGCTTTTATGGTGACACTGACGCTTTTCAGAGAGATGCTCTCTCGATATCAAAGCAGCCAAGACATTTCATGATACAACAATATTTTAATGTAATTTAACCTTCCGGAGAGGGTAATGGATGGCAGGATGATCAGTTACATTCCCTAAGAGGCATATGCCTATTACAGGATAAAGAGCCTTCATTTTGAGAGATGAATGAATCTGGCCCTAGGCTACAACTGCCACAGATGAACAGAACAGGACATGGTGCTAAATTTGAAAATGAAAAACAACTATCCTAATAAATACCCAGGAAAACAAAGGAAGGCATAGGAAACATACCTATTTCTTCAATTAAAATGACAGAACGTGAAGAGAGAAGAGTACAGTAGTCACAAAATAGCTCTTGAACTGACGGGATATAAAAATCACTTGCAGTTTGCCAAGAATAGCAAGCTTTCATTTGGAAACTTCATTAAACTTGATGTATAAAACCGTTCTAAGGGAAATTGAATGTGCATTGCAAAAGAAAGATAAGGGTAGACAGAGTCCTTTCTCATAGAGTTTAATGTATTATGCTTGGAGATAGTCATCCTTCTCCACTTATATTTTAACTTTGTAATGAACTAAATTTGACTATATTATGAATTCTGTACAATAACTTCTTTCTGCAGTTACTTTGTTGCTATCCATAGTCCAAGAAAAGTTCCTGAAGGTAAATTGCATGATTCCACAGCCATTTGCTTTCTAACAGGCTTTAAAAATATATACATTAAATAGTCAGCGTTACATTTTTTATATTATTTTTTTCTGCCTTACTGTGGTGTAATGGATTTTAATTCTTCATTTTCTATAACATTGGCATATCTGTTCTGAGCTCCTGCAATTATATTATATACACATTCTGTTAGGTCTATTTATAAAATTCTTTAGCAGCAAGAAAGAAAAGAGTTATTCAATAGCCCCTGTGCGTATATATCAGTGAAACAATTGCTGTATTGATGATCATTTTTTTTCTTTTAATTTTAATAATTGAATGGTGAGTTTAGCACATTACCAGTTGTTCATGGAAATAATATAGAAATAAAATTTAAAAAATCAAGTGATATATTACAGAAATAAGCAGATCTCAATGTACCAATTTTTTTCTATTGTTAAAAATGTGTAGCCATCAAAACAAAACTTTTTCCCTAGTCTTCAATGACAGACATGTTAGACATTTAAATATAACCTAATTGCTTTTGTTTAAATCGCAACTAAAGAAACAGTTATATGTATAGCCCAGGGGCGGACTGACCATTGGAGCACTCGGCACTGCCCAAGGGCCCGGGGTCAGTAGGGGGCTCCGTGGAATGCCCCTGGTACCTTTTTTATATTTTTTGTGGTTTATCACATTGGTAGTTATGTGCTAGAGGTTTGCGATCCAGCATTAGAGTGTATTAATAAGGAGTGTTTGCTCATTTTCTGGCTCGCAAGATATTTCTAATATTTTACCTTTTTTATAGGCTTTTTGAGTGTGGGCAAGAACACAGGGGCCCCATGATCCCCTATTGCCCAGGGGCCCCATGAGTTGTCAGTTCGTCCCTGGTATAGCCATATACACATTGTACATCTGCATCCTACATCTTTCCTCTACTTTCCTGCAACAAGTGTGTCTTAAGCAAGCCAAAGATGAGTCAAAAACCAAACCAAAATTCTTGTTGACAGCCAATTTGTTTGTTTTTCGCATCATTAGTATGCACACTGCGACACACAATTTTTGTGCTGCAATCGATAGTGTCTGATCCAACATGTTGGATTTTTTTTGTAAAAATAAACACATTTCTAATTGTTGATGGGGGAACCAAAAAAGTAAAATAAAAATGAACTGTGCATATGAACCAGAAGGAAAAGAATGTTCCCTGTCAAGAAAGTTCTTTCATACAGTGAACATGTATAACTAACATGGACTTACTGTATGCACTCCCAACACCAGGAAACATCAATAGTACATACGGTGTCATGGAATATACAAAAGTCTTTGCTTTAACCACTTAGCGACCTCCTGCCCACAATGTACTGCATACAACCGGTCACTGTAGGCAAAGCTGCCAACTTCTGGGTTTCGGGCAAGTGCATGTGCACCCTCCCCGGCTGAAACCCACTGTGATTGTACACAGCAGGAGCCTGTCTTCAAGTCCCAGCCAATGATTCATGACTGGAACCTGCTGATCTGCTGTGTACAATCAAAGGGAACAGAGGGAATGATCTCTTTGTCAGACTGCTTGTACACTCACACACTGCAGTGCCAGCCACCCCAGTGACCCAGTTTAATAATTATATACTGGTCAATATTTCATCGATGGGTGGCTGGTAGCAATTTTGCTGCTTTCCAAATTATGATGCAAGTAGTTGTAAAAAATAACTAGCAGTGCACAAGAAAAATAATTGGTAGCTAAATGGTTAACCAATAGGGTATATAAAGATCACACTGAGAACTTCCTGTCATGCCTCCTGGTGACGTCAGCACAATGAAACATACGTCAAGGCGAGGCTACAGGAAGTTGTGATCTGGTGACTTGGAAGTGATGAGATATTCATGCAGTGTGGAGCGCTCTGACCATTCTGAGGCAGAGAGAGCCGGGCTATACATTGAATGTTTAAACCCAAGTGCAGAACTTAATGAACTATGAAATGTGAGCATATTCACTGATGGTTTTATATTTGTTGATGTAACGGTTTAATAAAGGGTATTTTACACTATTGGAGCCTCCTTCTCCCCTTTTCATATATGATATCTTTGGCGGAGCTCATTATGAGGAGTATGGCAGATTGATCAACTGGCATGGGAGAGTCCATATATACACACAAGCACATATAGACCGACTCTTAAGTGAGAAGGTCATAGCTGTCTGGTGAGTTCTTTGTGATGGTGGTGGTACACACAGGTGGAGTGGAACACAAGAATCAGGAAGTGGTGGATTTTTGCATGAAGCATTTTAATTTACAGAAGTTTCATATCATTTCACTTTGTTGTGGAAGCATGCACCTTATGGATGATGAACTAATTGGTAGAATATACGTGTAGTTTTTCATAAATTGTATTGTGGTATAATAACATTAATCACACGTGGACATTTGTTGGTTTGTATCATAATTATAGGAATCACATGTGGACTTTTATTGTTTTGCACTTTAATTTATTGTGCACTTTGTATGTAAGCGTTGTATATTTTGATTTATATTTATTTTTTCATTTATATAGAAAAACATAAAAAAAACAGTGGTGAGCAAATACCAACAAAAGAAAGCTCTATCTGTCTCAAAAAAGGATAAACATTTCATATAGGTACAGTACTGCATGACTGAGTAATTGTCACTTAAAGTGTGATAGTGCTGAAAGCTGAATATTGGCCTGGACTGGAAGGGGGTGAAAGTGCCCGAACTTGAAGTGGTTAACGGTACAAATTCTGAAACAATTATGGTACAAATGTGTGATAAAACAAACACCATTTTTGTTTTTCATTCGACAGAATGTTCTGTTTTCAACTCATCTATGGCCTGCCTTAGTATGTCTGTATAGTCCAATAGGCACCAAAATTGGACCTACTTCCCTCCATAATCAGACACCTCCCCTATCTTCCTGATTAATATACTGTAAGTGTGAGGACGCTTGTGAGGAGTGGTGTGATAAGCATTAGTCTATGCCATAATAGAGCACTGAAGTAGAAGAACAAGAAGTGCATTGCCATTGAGAGAAACAAGATATTTATATACAATTTCCAAACAAAAATTAGCAAGCGATCAAATTTTATATTTCCGTTTTTGGCAGAAGATAGTAAAATCACTCAAGCCCACTGCATTCATTACAATGGACAGTGACTCTCTGTGGTAGACTTTTTCCTTTTTTTTAGAAAATGCGGGATCCAAACAGAGAGGTGCTAACCCCTGACAGTGGATAGGGACAGCCAGTGACCCAGGAAAAGATACCACAGCTGAGATATTCTACTGAATATTTGAAACAAATCAATATTTCACACTACTGTTGGTCTACCAAACATAAAACTGTTTCCAAAACACTAGCCTCCTATTGGAGTAGGATATTCTACTACACACACGTGGACAAATTAAAACCTAAGAAATGTCAAGAATAGAACTAGAGATGAGCGAAGTATTCAAAAATTCGATTCGACTGATTCGGCGAATTCGTGGAAAAATTTCGATTCGAGTCGAATATATTCGCTGTGAATTTAACTTAAAAAAGGGTGTTTCTAGGCTTCAGAGAGACTTAATATTAGTGCTGAACACTGTACCTTTAATTTAAATGCCCTTGGAGTCTGCTGGGGAAGAGAAATAATACTGTCAGGCAGTATGACATGCAGATGAGTGCCGTCGATCTTAGAATCACCGCACACTTCACTCATTTGGCCAGTCACGGGGCCAAAACCAGAGTGTGGAGCCACAGTGTGGCGGTGGAGGCAGCAGCAATGGGAGGCCATACAGCACCCTATGACAAAAATGGAAACCACCAGCAGTGTGAGGAGACCTGAAAGTGGCACATGGCAGAGTGTGGCGATAGAGACAGCAGCAATGGGAGGCCGTACAGGGACCCATGACACACTCTGGACCTGGCAGCAGCATGAGGAGGCGGTACAGGGGCCCATGGCAGATTACGGGCCTGGCAGCAGCATGAGGAGTCGGTACGGGGGCCCATGGCAGATTACAGGCCTGGCAGCAGCAATGGGAGGCCGTACAGGGACCCATGACACAATCTGGACCTGGCAGCAGCATGGGGAGGCGGTACAGGGGCCCATGACAGATTACGGGCCTGGCAGCAGCATTTGGAGTCGGTACGGGGGCCCATGACACACTCTGGACCTGGCAGCAGCATGAGGAGGCGGTACAGGGGCGCATGACAGATTACGAGCCTGGCAGCAGCAACTTGGACAGGAGGACGTTCAGTTTCTGCACCGTCTGGTGCGTGCTCGCAAACTGTTGTCTCTTGGAAACGGATTCCAAGAAAGACTGCTGACGGAATCCGTGAAGAGGAGTAGCAGGAGAAGGAGCATCTGAACGAGCGGAATATGCCAACAAGCGACAACAGGGGCCCATGACAGATTACGGGCCTGGCAGCAGCATGAGGAGTCGGTACGGGGGCCCATGGCAGATTAGGGGCCTGGCAGCAGCTATGGGAGGCCCGTAATCTGCCAGCACCCTATGACAAAAAATGGAACCCACCAGCAGTGTGAGGAGACCTGAAAGTGGCACATTGCAGAGTGTGGCGATGGAGACAGCAGCAATGGGAGGCCGTACAGGGACCCATGACAGACTCTGGACCTGGCAGCAGCATGAGGAGGCGGTATAGGGGCCCATGGCAGATTAGGGGCCTGGCAGCAGCTATGGGAGGCCCGTAATCTGCCAGCACCCTATGACAAAAAATGGAATACACCAGCAGTGTGAGGAGACCTGAAAGTGGCACATGGCAGAGTGTGGCGATGGAGACAGCAGCAATGGGAGGCCGTACAGGGACCCATGAGAGACTCTGGACTTGGCAGCAGCATGAGGAGGCGGTATAGGGGCCCATGGCAGATTAGGGGCCTGGCAGCAGCTATGGGAGGCCCGTAATCTGCCAGCACCCTATGACAAAAAATGGAACACACCAGCAGTGTGAGGAGACCTAAAAGTGGCACATGTTTGGGGCATGATTCATGGCGGATTTAGTCAGTTGTGTCAGGAACTGGTGGTTTGAAATCCAGACTAATCCATGCCTGATTCATTTTCACAAACGTCAGTCTCTCCACACTTTGGGTGGACAGTCGTGTCCTCCGCGGAGTTGCAATACCTCCTGCCGCACTAAACACGCGCTCCGATGCCACGCTACTGGCCGGGCATGACAGCCTTTCAAGGGCAAATTCAGCTAGTTGGGGCCAAAGGTCAAGTTTCGTTGCCCAGTAGTCAAGGGGATTGTCTACCTCGGTTGGCAGGGTGCTGTCCAAGTAGGCCCAAGCCTGTTGTTTGAGGTCCTGCTCCAGGTCCACCTGATGCTGCTGCTGCTGCTGCTGCTGCGGCTGGTTAGTAGTTTCCTCACTGCGCTGGTGAAGAAAGCTACTCATCATCGACTGCAGACTGAGGCAGCCGCTGCTGGTGGAGCTGCCACTGCTCCTACCACCCCACCCCTCCCCTGCTGCCATGGCAGCGGAACGCGAGCGCACAGGGCCCACAGTGTCTGAGGATGGACGTTGGCGCAGACAGGCAGAGACCAGCTGACTACATAGGTGGTTTTTATAGTACGTTATTTTGGCCTCCCTCTCAGCAGGTGTGAAAAAGGCCACCATTTTTGAACGGTAGCGAGGGTCCAACAAGGTGGACAGCCAAAAGTCATCCCTCTGTCTGATGGTTATTATTCGGCTGTCGCTACGCAAGCAACCGAGCATGCTATGGGCCATTTGTGCCAAGGAATGCGAGGGACTCCCTGCCTCCATCTCCACAGCATACTGCCACGGTGCGTCTGGGTCCTCTGTCTCCTCCTCCTCCTCCTCTACCAGATGCTCCTGCTCCTCCACTCCTGTCCGCTGAGTGGAAAAACCACCCATTTCACTCAATAATTCCTGAGCACCAATGTCCTCCTCTACCTCCTCCTCTTCTTCCTGTCCTGCCCCCACAGGGGTCATGTGGCGTTGAGATCTGTGCGCCACGTCTACCGCACCCTGACCAGCCATTGTTAACAGCATTTGTTCCAGGACGTGCAACAGAGGAATGACGTCGTTCATCCCATAGTCCTGGCGACTCACGAATAGCGTGGCCTCCTCAAAGGGCCTGAGCAAGCGCAGGTGTCACGCATGAGCTGCCAATGGCTGACATCTAAGTTACACAGGGAGTACCTTTATCCGCTTTTAACATCAGGAAATCGGTGATGGCCTTTCGCTGTTCGTAAAGGCGGTCTAACATATGTAGGGTTGAATTCCACCTTGTTGCAACGTCACAGCATGAGGAGTCGGTACGGGGGCCCATGGCAGATTACGTGCCTGGCAGCAGCAATGGGAGGCCCGTAATCTGCCAGCACCCTATGTCAAAAAATTCAACACACCAGCAGTGTGAGGAGACCTGAAAGTGGCACATGGCAGAGTGTGGCTATGGAGACAGCAGCAATGGGAGGCCGTACAGGGACCCATGACACACTCTGGACTTGGCAGCAGCATGAGGAGGCGGTATAGGGGCCCATGGCAGATTAGGGGCCTGGCAGCAGCAATGGGAGGCCCGTAATCTGCCAGCACCCTATGTCAAAAAATTCTACACACCAGCAGTGTGAGGAGACCTGAAAGTGGCACATGGCAGAGTGTGGCGATGGAGACAGCAGCAATGGGAGGCCGTACAGGTACCCATGAGAGACTCTGGACCTGGCAGCAGCATGAGGAGGCGGTATATAGGGGCCTATGGCAGATTAGGGGCCTGGCAGCAGCTATGGGAGGCCCGTAATCGGCCAGCACCCTATGTCAAAAAATTCTACACACCAGCAGTGTGTGAGGAGACCTGAAAGTGGCACATGGCAGAGTGTGGCGATGGAGACAGCAGCAATGGGAGGCCGTACAGGGACCCATGAGAGACTCTGGACCTGGCAGCAGCATGAGGAGGCGGTATATAGGGGCCCATGGCAGATTAGGGGCCTGGCAGCAGCTATGGGAGGCCCGTAATCTGCCAGCACCCTATGTCAAAAAATTCTACACACCAGCAGTGTGTGAGGAGACCTGAAAGTGGCACATGGCAGAGTGTGGCGATGGAGACAGCAGCAATGGGAGGCCGTACAGGGACCCATGACAGACTCTGGACCTGGCAGCAGCATGAGGAGGCGGTATATAGGGGCCTATGGCAGATTAGGGGCCTGGCAGCAGCTATGGGAGGCCCGTAATCTGCCAGCACCCTATGTCAAAAAATTCAACACACCAGCAGTGTGAGGAGACCTGAAAGTGGCACATGGCAGAGTGTGGCGATGGAGACAGCAGCAATGGGAGGCCGTACAGGGACCCATGAGAGACTCTGGACCTGGCAGCAGCATGAGGAGGCGGTATATAGGGGCCCATGGCAGATTAGGGGCCTGGCAGCAGCAATGGGAGGCCCGTAATCTGCCAGCACCCTATGTCAAAAAATTCTACACACCAGCAGTGTGAGGAGACCTGAAAGTGGCACATGGCAGAGTGTGGCGATGGAGACAGCAGCAATGGGAGGCCGTACAGGGACCCATGAGAGACTCTGGACCTGGCAGCAGCATGAGGAGGCGGTATATAGGGGCCTATGGCAGATTAGGGGCCTGGCAGCAGCTATGGGAGGCCCGTAATCTGCCAGCACCCTATGTCAAAAAATTCAACACACCAGCAGTGTGAGGAGACCTGAAAGTGGCACATGGCAGAGTGTGGCGATGGAGACAGCAGCAATGGGAGGCCGTACAGGGACCCATGAGAGACTCTGGACCTGGCAGCAGCATGAGGAGGCGGTATATAGGGGCCTATGGCAGATTAGGGGCCTGGCAGCAGCTATGGGAGGCCCGTAATCTGCCAGCACCCTATGTCAAAAAATTCTAGACACCAGCAGTGTGTGAGGAGACCTGAAAGTGGCACATGGCAGAGTGTGGCGATGGAGACAGCAGCAATGGGAGGCCGTACAGGGACCCATGAGAGACTCTGGACCTGGCAGCAGCATGAGGAGGCGGTATATAGGGGCCCATGGCAGATTAGGGGCCTGGCAGCAGCAATGGGAGGCCCGTAATCTGCCAACACCCTATGTCAAAAAATTCTACACACCAGCAGTGTGTGAGGAGACCTGAAAGTGGCACATGGCAGAGTGTGGCGATGGAGACAGCAGCAATGGGAGGCCGTACAGGGACCCATGAGAGACTCTGGACCTGGCAGCAGCATGAGGAGGCGGTATATAGGGGCCTATGGCAGATTAGGGGCCTGGCAGCAGCTATGGGAGGCCCGTAATCTGCCAGCACCCTATGTCAAAAAATTCTACACACCAGCAGTGTGAGGAGACCTGAAAGTGGAACATGGCAGAGTGTGGCGATGGAGACAGCAGCAATGGGAGGCCGTACAGGGACCCATGAGAGACTCTGGACTTGGCAGCAGCATGAGGAGGCGGTATATAGGGGCCCATGGCAGATTAGGGGCCTGGCAGCAGCTATGGGAGGCCCGTAATCTGCCAGCACCCTATGTCAAAAAATTCAACACACCAGCAGTGTGAGGAGACCTGAAAGTGGCACATGGCAGAGTGTGGCGATGGAGACAGCAGCAATGGGAGGCCGTACAGGGACCCATGAGAGACTCTGGACCTGGCAGCAGCATGAGGAGGCGGTATATAGGGGCCCATGGCAGATTACGTGCCTGGCAGCAGCAATGGGAGGCCCGTAATCTGCCAACACCCTATGTCAAAAAATTCTACACACCAGCAGTGTGTGAGGAGACCTGAAAGTGGCACATGGCAGAGTGTGGCGATGGAGACAGCAGCAATGGGAGGCCGTACAGGGACCCATGAGAGACTCTGGACCTGGCAGCAGCATGAGGAGGCGGTATATAGGGGCCTATGGCAGATTAGGGGCCTGGCAGCAGCTATGGGAGGCCCGTAATCTGCCAGCACCCTATGTCAAAAAATTCTACACACCAGCAGTGTGAGGAGACCTGAAAGTGGCACATGGCAGAGTGTGGCGATGGAGACAGCAGCAATGGGAGGCCGTACAGGGACCCATGAGAGACTCTGGACCTGGCAGCAGCATGAGGAGGCGGTATATAGGGGCCCATGGCAGATTAGGGGCCTGGCAGCAGCTATGGGAGGCCCGTAATCTGCCAGCACCCTATGTCAAAAAATTCTACACACCAGCAGTGTGTGAGGAGACCTGAAAGTGGCACATGGCAGAGTGTGGCGATGGAGACAGCAGCAATGGGAGGCCGTACAGGGAACCATGAGAGACTCTGGACCTGGCAGCAGCATGAGGAGGCGGTATATAGGGGCCCATGGCAGATTAGGGGCCTGGCAGCAGCAATGGGAGGCCCGTAATCTGCCAACACCCTATGTCAAAAAATTCTACACACCAGCAGTGTGTGAGGAGACCTGAAAGTGGCACATGGCAGAGTGTGGCGATGGAGACAGCAGCAATGGGAGGCCGTACAGGGACCCATGAGAGACTCTGGACCTGGCAGCAGCATGAGGAGGCGGTATATAGGGGCCCATGGCAGATTAGGGGCCTGGCAGCAGCAATGGGAGGCCCGTAATCTGCCAACACCCTATGTCAAAAAATTCTACACACCAGCAGTGTGTGAGGAGACCTGAAAGTGGCACATGGCAGAGTGTGGCGATGGAGACAGCAGCAATGGGAGGCCGTACAGGGAACCATGAGAGACTCTGGACCTGGCAGCAGCATGAGGAGGCGGTATATAGGGGCCTATGGCAGATTAGGGGCCTGGCAGCAGCTATGGGAGGCCCGTAATCTGCCAGCACCCTATGTCAAAAAATTCAACACACCAGCAGTGTGTGAGGAGACCTGAAAGTGGCACATGGCAGAGTGTGGCGATGGAGACAGCAGCAATGGGAGGCCGTACAGGGACCCATGAGAGACTCTGGACCTGGCAGCAGCATGAGGAGGCGGTATATAGGGGCCTATGGCAGATTAGGGGCCTGGCAGCAGCTATAGGAGGCCCATAATCTGCCAGCACCCTATGTCAAAAAATTCTACACACCAGCAGTGTGAGGAGACCTGAAAGTGGCACATGGCATGAGACACTGTGGACCTGGCAGCAGCATGAGGAGGCGGTATATAGGGGCCCATGGCAGATTAGGGGCCTGGCAGCAGCTATGGGAGGCCCGTAATCTGCCAGCACCCTATGTCAAAAAATTCTACACACCAGCAGTGTGTGAGGAGACCTGAAAGTGGCACATGGCAGAGTGTGGCGATGGAGACAGCAGCAATGGGAGGCCGTACAGGGACCCATGAGAGACTCTGGACCTGGCAGCAGCATGAGGAGGCGGTATATAGGGGCCTATGGCAGATTAGGGGCCTGGCAGCAGCTATGGGAGGCCCGTAATCTGCCAGCACCCTATGTCAAAAAATTCTACACACCAGCAGTGTGTGAGGAGACCTCAAAGTGGCACATGTTTGAGGCATGATTCATGGCGGATTTAGTCAGTTGTGTCAGGAACTGGTGGTTTGAAATCCAGACTAATCCACGCCTGATTCATTTTCACAAACGTCAGTCTCTCCACACTTTGGGTGGACAGTCGTGTCCTCCGCGGAGTTACAATACCTCCTGCCGCACTAAACACGCGCTCCGATGCCACGCTACTGGCCGGGCATGACAGCCTTTCAAGGGCAAATTCAGCTAGTTGGGGCCAAAGGTCAAGTTTCGTTGACCAGTAGTCAAGGGGATTGTCTACCTCGGTTGGCAGGGTGCTGTCCAAGTAGGCCCAAGCCTGTTGTTTGAGGTCCTGCTCCAGGTCCACCTGATGCTGCTGCTGCTGCTGCTGCTGCGGCTGGTTAGTAGTTTCCTCACTGCGCTGGTGAAGAAAGCTACTCATCATCGACTGCAGACTGAGGCAGCCGCTGCTGGTGGAGCTGCCACTGCTCCTACCACCCCACCCCTCCCCTGCTGCCATGGCAGCGGAACGCGAGCGCACAGGGCCCACAGTGTCTGAGGATGGACGTTGGCGCACAAAGGCAGAGACCAACTGACTACATAGGTGGTTTTTATAGTACGTTATTTTGGCCTCCCTCTCAGCAGGTGTGAAAAAGGCCACCATTTTGGAACGGTAGCGAGGGTCCAAAAAGGTGGACAGCCAAAAGTCATCCCTCTGTCTGATGGTTATTATTCGGCTGTCGCTACGCAAGCAACCGAGCATGCTATGGGCCATTTGTGACAAGGAATGCGAGGGACTCCCTGCCTCCATCTCCACAGCATACTGCCACGGTGCGTCTGGGTCCTCTGTCTCCTCCTCCTCCTCCTCTACCAGATGCTCCTGCTCCTCCACTCCTGTCCGCTGAGTGGAAAAACCACCCATTTCACTCAATAATTCCTGAGCACAAATGTCCTCCTCTACCTCCTCCTCTTCTTCCTGTCCTGCCCCCACAGGGGTCATGTGGCGTTGAGATCTGTGCGCCACGTCTACCGCACCCTGACCAGCCATTGTTAACAGCATTTGTTCAAGGACGTGCAACAGAGGAATGACGTCGTTCATCCCATAGTCCTGCCGACTCACGAATAGCGTGGCCTCCTCAAAGGGCCTGAGCAAGCGGCAGGTGTCACGCATGAGCTGCCAATGGCTGACATCGAAGTTACACAGGGGAGTACCTTTATCCGCTTGTAACATCAGGAAATCGGTGATGGCCTTTCGCTGTTCGTAAAGGCGGTCTAACATGTGTAGGGTTGAATTCCACCTTGTTGCAACGTCGCAGATCAGGCGATGCTGTGGAATTCCGTTCTGCCGCTGCAGCTCAAGGAGGGTGTGCTTTGCGGTGTAGGAATGGCTGAAATGCATGCAAAGTTTACGTGACATTTTAAGGATGTCTTGCAGTGGGATGGTGGATTTTAGGAACCGCTTGACAACCAGATTGAACACGTGAGCCATGCATGGCGCATGGCACAACCTTCCTTGACGCAGAGCAGACACCATGTTCTTTCCGTTGTCGGTCAACATGGTTCCGATTTTCAGTTTGCGCGGAGACAGCCATCTGTCGATTTCTCTGTTCATTACACTGAGAAGTTCCTCCCCTGTGTGACTACGTTCGCCAAGGCATACCAGGTGCAGCACAGCGTGACACCGTTGCGCCCTGCACATGTGATATGCCGGTCGGGTAATGGGACTTGGCACGGGGGTGGCGGCTGAGGACACGGCGGAAGAAGAGGTGGTAGAGGCGGACATCTTTGCCGGACCAAGGACGTGCAAACGTGGAGGCAAAAGCGGCGTGACCTGTCCAAGTTGCTGGTGCGGCTGTGACGGCACCACGTTCACCCAGTGGGCCGTAAATGACATGTACTGTCCCTGACCATAGTTACAGCTCCACACGTCGGCGCTGCCGTGCACTTTGGCAGAGACCGACATGCTCAAAGACTGGCCCACCATGTCTTCTACATATGAATGCAGGGCTGGCATCTTTATCACGGTTTTCCCAGGCCACCAAATGGCGACGCTGCATATGCTGCCGCAACGCTGTAGTCCCAACATGGGCCCCCTGGCCACGCTTGACTTTCTGGCCACATAGTCGACATACGGCTACGTTTACTTCCTCGGGCGGCTTGACGAAAAATTGCCACACCGCCGAGTAGGAAACTTTGCCCCCGATACTCCTCACTGGCTGACTGCTGCTTCCTCCGTGCACACCGGCACCACTACTGGCCGTGGTGGTAAGCTGCAGTGGAGCTGGTGCTCTACTCCGTGGCCGTTTGGCTCCACTGACACTGCTTCCACTGACACTGCTGCGACCCTGCTGCTGTCTCCTGGGCAACCCACCGACTGTTTCGCTCACTGCCAAGTTGCCACCCTCTTCTCCTGATGATGCGGAAGAAATTGCCTGATGACGACGAGGCTGCCAAGTGCGATCAACCTCCTCATCATCAAGTAGGGTCTCCGCCTCACTACTAGCCCCCTCGGCTGCGTCTGGGTCAGGAGACAGACCTGTCTCTAGACCGGCTACCGGGCCACTCTCCTCGCCACTACTTCTTCGCCTAGCTGCTGAAAAGGCGGATGTCTCCCCCCGTTCCTGACCGCCCTCTGTTAGCTCTTCCTCACTGTACAGTGGGGCTGAGCCCACAGCATGCGATACTTCGCTTGGTGAGGGAACACCAAAGGACAGGGGCAGGTAGAGGACACGTGATTTCAGTGGGCTTGCTCCCGGGCCATGCCAACTAACGGTTGTGTCTGACGTACCCACCGACCGTTGGCTGTAGGTGTCAGAGGTGACCTGGGAAGAGGAAGACGACCGAGCCAACCAATCGATGACGGCAGGGTTGTCGGTGGAGACACGACCGCTGGATGACACCGGGAGCACTGGCCTCTGGCTGCGAATAGTGCTGCCTCGACCCCTTCCTCTGCTGCCACGTCTGCTCGCTCCTAAAACATTGCCTCCTCTGCCACTCCTCTGCATGTTGTCTGACATACTCTTTAATTAAACGATTATGTGTCCCTGAGTAACAATTCTGTGTCCCTGAGTAACAATTCTGTGTCTGTGCGAGTAACAATTCTGTGGCCCTAAGTAACAGTTCTGTGGCCTTCAGTAACAATTCTGTGTCTGTGCGAGTAACAATTCTGTGTCTGTGCGAGTAACAATTCTGTGGCCCTAAGTAAAGTTTCTGTGGCCCTAAGTAACAATTCTCTGGTACTCAGTAACAATTCTGTCTGTCCGAGTAACAATTCTCTGGCACTCAGTAACAATTCTGTCTGTCCCTGAGTAAAAATTCTGTGGCCCTAAGTAAAGTTTCTGGGGCCCTGAGTAACAATTATCTGGCACTCAGTAACAATTCTGTCTGTCCCTGAGTAACAATTCTCTGGCACTCAGTAACAATTCTGTCTGTCCCTGAGTAAAAATTCTGTGGCCCTAAGTAAAGTTTCTGTGGCCTTGAGTAACAATTCTCTGGCACTCCGTAACAATTCTGTCTGTCCCTGAGTAACAATTCTCTGGCACTCAGTAACAATTCTGTCTGTCCCTGAGTAAAAATTCTGTGGCCCTAAGTAAAGTTTCTGTGGCCCTGAGTAACAATTCTCTGGCACTCCGTAACAATTCTGTCTGTCCCTGAGTAACAATTCTCTGGCACTCAGTAACAATTCTGTCTGTCCCTGAGTAAAAATTCTGTGGCCCTAATTAAAGTTTCTGTGGCCCTAAGTAACAATTCTCTGGCACTCAGTAACAATTCTGTCTGTCCCTGAGTAACAATTCTCTGGCACTCCGTAACAATTCTGTCTGTCCCTGAGTAACAATTCTCTGGCACTCAGTAACAATTCTGTCTGTCCCTGAGTAAAAATTCTGTGGCCCTAAGTAAAGTTTCTGTGGCCCTGAGTAACAATTCTCTGGCACTCCGTAACAATTCTGTCTGTCCCTGAGTATGAATTCTGTGGCCCTAACTAGCGTTTCTTTGTCCCTAAGTAACAGTTCTGTGGCCCTGAGTAACAATTCTGTGTCTGTGCGAGTAACAATTCTGTGGCCCTAAGTAACAGTTCTGTGGCCCTCAGTAACAGTTCTGTGTCTGTGCGAGTAACAATTCTGTGTCTGTGCGAGTAACAATTCTGTGGCCCTAAGTAAAGTTTCTGTGGCCCTCAGTAACAGTTCTGTGTCTGTGCGAGTAACAATTCTGTGTCTGTGCGAGTAACAATTCTGTGGCCCTAAGTAAAGTTTCTGTGGCCCTAAGTAACAATTCTCTGGCACTCAGTAACAATTCTGTCTGTCCGAGTAACAATTCTCTGGCACTCAGTAACAATTCTGTCTGTCCCTGAGTAAAAATTCTGTGGCCCTAAGTAAAGTTTCTGGGGCCCTGAGTAACAATTATCTGGCACTCAGTAACAATTCTGTCTGTCCCTGAGTAACAATTCTCTGGCACTCAGTAACAATTCTGTCTGTCCCTGAGTAAAAATTCTGTGGCCCTAAGTAAAGTTTCTGTGGCCTTGAGTAACAATTCTCTGGCACTCCGTAACAATTCTGTCTGTCCCTGAGTAACAATTCTCTGGCACTCAGTAACAATTCTGTCTGTCCCTGAGTAAAAATTCTGTGGCCCTAATTAAAGTTTCTGTGGCCCTGAGTAACAATTCTCTGGCACTCAGTAACAATTCTGTCTGTCCCTGAGTAACAATTCTCTGGCACTCAGTAACAATTCTGTCTGTCCCTGAGTAAAAATTCTGTGGCCCTAATAACGTTTCTGTGGCCCTAAGTAACAATTCTCTGGCACTGAGTAACAATTCTGTCTGTCCCTGATTATGAATTCTGTGGCCCTAACTAGCGTTTCTTTGTCCCTAAATAACGATTCTGTGGCCCTCATTAACAAGTCTGTGTCCCTGAGTAATGGTTCTCTGTCCCTAAGTAACTTTTCTCTGTCCCCAATTATCGTTTCTGTGGCCCTAACTCTGTCCCTGTCCCTAGTACAGAGCGGTCTGCCTCTGTTCAATAACTGCAGTCAAATGAAGAATTCCAAAATGGCCGCTATTTATAGCTCGACCATTACACAGTGCTGGCTGGCTGGCTGCTGATTGGCTGATGCGATCACATGTAGTTGAGGAATGCATTATGGGTCAGCGCGCCTTGTCTGCGCGCCTTCCCAGACATCCCCGCTCCGTCGCCGCACATGTCAGCCGCCATTTTCTGAAAAATTTCGATTCGCGCGTCCGAATTAGGCTATTTTTCGGATTCGGCACGAATCGAAATTTTTCCGATATTCGACTCGAATTCCACTTCGGATACTTCGATTCGCTCATCTCTAAATAGAACTTATGAGGGTTGGCACATACCTGTATCCATTATTCTAGGATATTCAAATCTCCTTTGTATTTAGATACAGTGCATGGTTCAACTATACTTATTTCATCTAAAAAACACCCTGATAGCGTCCTCAACAATGAAAACCCATAATTTCCTTCACTGAAAAACAACACTTTGCTGTTCATATGACAGGTTGGAAGAAAATTCTATTTGTGGCATATATGTAAATGTGGACTTGATGGTCTAATTGAGAGGGGAGTTCTTGCTTCATTTGGCACAAAAACAAAGGCAGGCCATAGACGGTGAAAATTTTGCAACCACTGCATGTGTTTATGTGCAGCAAACACTGTCCCAAGCTTAAGGTCAGGACTGCCAATGGTAAAGCATCATTCTATGAGCAGTAACGGCGCAATCATGCTATGAGCAGTCGCTACCAGCAACTATGTACAAATTTTGGCCAACCATGTGCTCCCCATGGTACAAACATTGTTTCCAGAACACAGTGCTGATTACCAAGATGATAATGCTCCATTTCACACAGCTGTTGTTGTCAAATCATGGTTTGACAGGCATTAAGAAGAAGTCTTGCAGCTTTCTCTGGTTGCCACAGTCGCTGGACCTCAGTATCATAGAACCACTATGGCCAATTTTGGAGAACAAAGTTCAGGCTCGTTTTCTGTCTCCGGCATCCATTACCCACCATCCAAGACTTATATTTGTCAATTTGTCGATCCAACACCATATTAAATAACACCACAGTTGTGCCCTGAGCTGATTAATTTGACCTAACATACAATGCTTGATAGTACAACACTTGTATCCCTTTAATGGACTGGGGTGGTGATGAACTCTTAACCTCCCTGGCAGTAATCCTGAGTGTGGCTCGGGGTTAATTTTCAGTACCAAAAGCGGTAACCCCGAGCCACACTCGAGATTACACTGTAGTGTAACTTACCTTGTTCTATGATCCCCCGATGTCCTCCGGCCGATGCCGGCATCCTTCCCCAGGTTCCCTTCCCTGTGAGCGTTGCGACGCATGGGGGCGAAACCGGCCGTAGATTAAAAAAAGCAAAAACATGACATACACACAATACATTGTAATCTATTATGATTACATTACTGTATCAAACCATTTCACCTCAGTTTTGTCCCTAGTGCTTTGTCCAGTGCCCTGCATGCACTTTTACCGTTCTTTCTGCCTGGAAACTTGAGAAAGTCAATGGCATCCAAAAAGCATCCCTTTAGGTCAAAGCAGTTTTAGACCAGCTAGAAAACAGTGACAGTGAATTAGAATCACTTGCAGAATTGAGCGATAGTGATTCGTGGGGAAATTGGTCATCAGACACTGAAAGTGACGACAGCGACGATTCTGCGACTGAGCTCAGTGATGTGCGAACTTGGTGTTCTATTTAAATTTCCATGTTTTTGGTTTGATTACATTATTGAATTAAATTTTTTATTATCATTATATTATTGTTATTTTTTAAAATTATTTATTATATTATAATTTATGATTTCGTGTTTTTAACTCTATCATACCCGGGATGTTTACTAGACTCTAGATTTAAGTGAGTTATTACAGGCCTACAATATAAAACAACAAATTTTCATGCAAAACAATGTACTGATTTGACATTCAAAAATTTTGAGATAATCAGACCGTCAGAGAGGTTAAGGTAAGCAAATCACCTTCTCCAAACACCACCTTCTCCTCCTTTCAACATACAAAATGAAAGACTAATAGTGCCTTATCCTCATAAAATTTTCATTTATTTAAAACTTAAAATGGCCACTCATATAAAAAAGTGCTGTATGGCACCACATATCTCCCTGACAAGGTCACATGACCCTGTGTCGTAACATGTACGGAAGGGGCCTGTGACATTATGATGCTTGCCGACATTGGAGGATTGAGGGATACACAAGATGGAGATATGAGTGAGACATATGGATCCATTTAATGTTTTACTATGCTGAATATATGTAGTTCCATACAGCACCTTTTTATGTGAATGGCCATTTTAAGCTTTTAATAAACAAATGTTTTATAAGGATAAGGTACTATTGGTCTTCCATTTTTTATGTTGAGCGGAGGAGAAACGAGGAGAAGGAGGTAATTGGAGAAGGTGATTTGCTTACCTTAAGATTCCTCTTCATGGTTCATCACCACCCCAGTCCATTAAAGCGTTGTATGACCAAGTATTGTATGTGAGGTCAAATTATTCAAGTGAGGGCACAACTGTGGTGTTTGCTGAATGAACACACACATTGGGTTATGAAGATATTGGTGTATTCATAAGGGCATGGATGTTGGCTTGAGAAGATGATGTCATAATATTCTAAATAGAATTGAAAGAACTCACGAACGTTTGAACCACCTAATTATTTACTAATTTTGTTTTGTTTTGTTTGTTCATATATTGTTTGTTGATATTTGAGAAGTGCAGCACTATTATTTATTTTTGATGTTATGGCACATTGATATGGGTGTGTGTTTGTGTGGGATGTTTCTCCATTGAATTGATTTAGGTTTATTGGTATTAGATAGCTGCTCACAAGATTTCTTGATTTTAGTTGGATGTAAACTGATGCCCTTATCCAAACTCTCTTGGTTTTCCCTCCAAATGAAAGACATGTCTACATAGCAACAACCTAACTCTTTAAGAGTGTACAGAGAGATAGCTTTCACCTCTCAAACTGCCATAAAAATAAAGGAAGGCTGAGCAGAATTTTTGCACCCATTTCCATGTCCACTCACTGTAAATAAAATTTCCCTCCAAACCACTGTACATATACAGCTGGGCAGGACAAGCATTTTTCTAGAGGATGTATGGGTACTTCCTCCCAGAAGTGCACCTCATTTGCTTCTCAGGAGTGAGCCGCAGCGTGATCTGTGACCGCTGTGTCCACTGGCCACAACGGATCCCAGATCTGGGTACAAGGCCTCTGTGATTGGCCCCTTTACCATGTGATCATCATGGCCAATCACAGCGATCACATTACCAGTAGTAAACAAGGCTGCCATTCAAGACATGATTGTTTACTATGATGATCTTTGTGTTTTGTGTCACAGGTAGACATGTGCACACCGGAAAGTTTCGTTTTGTTTACTTTCGGATGCATTTGTTAGGTCATAATTTAGTTTCTTTGTATTCATGGTGTTGGTGCAATTCATTTTTAGGATTGGTTTGATTTCTTTGGGTTTCATTTGCATATTTGTTAGACTGGGTGGATTCATTGTGAATAGCTGGTTGTTAATGAGCAGGTGGCTGCTGTGTCCTTAAAAACCATGACTCATTCACTGTCAATGGGATTCCCCACTGACAGCAGAATGTAAAAAAAACAAATGCTCTGGCGTGAGCAGAGACCATGTGCCCTCATAGCAGCTATTTTCTATGGGGAAGGAGCCAAGATTGCTGGCGGGGGACCAGAGAAGAGGAGGCTCAGGGCAGCTCTGTGCTATACCATTGCACAGAGCAGGTGAGTATAACATGTTTGTTATTTTAATTAAAAAAATAGATTTTAATAACACTTTAAAGGTATTTTTTGTGCCATGATTTTTCACAGAGCAGCCCAGATCCTCCTCTTCTCGTGCCCCCTGCCAAAGCGCCAGGCTCTTCACTCCTGCCTAGTCAGGATTGCCAGCCATCAGTAAATTCACAGACAGTTTGTAAAATCTGTGATTTATGCATCTGTCTGTGAATGTTCGTTAAGGACATGAAGTCTGTATGTCCATAGCGGACATTCGCAGACAGATTTAAAATCATGGATGGATCTTACATACTGAACATGGATTTATTGATGGTTGGCAACCTAGTGCCCACATAGAAAGCCGGCTTGCTCCTGAGCCTCAGATCTGTGTGTCCATTCAAACACAAAGCTCGGCCCCGCTCTTTCCTCATTAATTCACTGGCTGTGATTGACAGTAGTGGAAGCCAATGTCTCAGCCAATGAGGAGTGAGAGACCCGGGAGAGTTGAGGCTCTTGTGCACATCACTGGGTCAAGATAGGGCCCCGGTACATTTCAGAGGGGGCTGAGAGTGCTGCTGTACACAGAAGATCTTTTACCTTTATTCATAGAATTCATGAAGGTAAAAAACCTTGAGCCTTTACAACCACTTTAATACTGAAAAATGTAAAGTAATACACATGGGAGCTAACAATATGCATGACAGTCACTTGCTAGGAGAAGAACCCCTGGGAAAATCGAGGATGGAAAAGGATCTGGTGGGAGATATTGAACTCAGTAATAGCATGCAATGCCAAGCCGCAGCTAACAAGACCAGCAGACTATTATCATGCATTAAAAAGGATATTTAGTGACAAGATAAAATTATAATTCTGTCACTTTACAAAACACTGGTTTGACCACATCTTATATATGCGATCCAGTTATGGTCACCAATCCCCAAAAATGATGTCATGGACGTAGTGAGAGTCCAACGAAGGGCAAAAAAACTAATAAGAAGACAGGGGGACCTCAGAGGGAATGACTACAGTTATTACACTTATTCTCCCTGGAGAAGAGATGCTTAAGAGGGGATATGAGGGGATTGTAACATCCTTAAACCATTTCCAGTCCAGGCCAATTTTTCTACAGATTATTTTGCTAGAAAACTACCTAGAACTCCCAAAAATTATATATTTTTTGAGAAGAGGCCCTAGAAAATACAATGGAGGGTGTTGCATATTTTTATGTGATATATATTTGCCCAGCAATATTTGAAGCACAAATTTTACATTTTCATTAATTTTAATGCACAAATTTTTGGTAAGATACAAAAGATGATATTTTGTCAAGTGAATAGATATCAACCATGTCATGTTTTAAAATTGTGCACACCCATGGAATAGCACCAAACTACTGTACCTAATAAACAAAGGTGATGCTTTAAAAGCCTTTCCCAATTTACTAGTTTAAAATGCACATGAGGTCTGGCACTAAAATTATTGCTCTCCCTCTCATGTTCACTGCGATATCTCACATCTGTGGTGTGATTGCCATTTACATATGCATGTGGGACTAATGTGCACATTTGCACGTGAGCACCGGGAACAAGGGTGTTTTAATTGTATTACTTTTTTAATTATTATTATTATTATTATTAATAATAATAATATTTATTTATTTACATTTTTTACACTCTTTTTTTTAGCACTTTTTTTGCGGCTACCCTTCTTCCTCTCCTCTGAGCTACCCACCATCATCCTTGGGGATTGCAACATCCCTGTCAACCTCGACAACCCGGCCACATCCCATCTCCTCCACTTAACCTCCTCCTTTGCACTTGCACAGTGCATACAATCCACCACCCACTCCGACGGTAATATCCTTGATCTCGTCTTCTCCAACCGCTGCACTCCCCACAACCTCACTAACACCCCCTTCCCTCTCTCTGACCACAACCTGATCACCTTCTCTATCTCCTCGTCCTCCAACGCCTACCCCTCCAAATGTCACACTACTACCAGCCGTAACCTCCGCAACCTTAACCATGCCCCCATCCACTCTGCAGCTGATCAACTCCACGAAAGCATCCTCCCCCTGTCCTGCCCCGACTTGCCTATGACTGCCTATAACAACGCGCTGTCAACAGCCCTTGACTCACTAGCGCATCCCTGGCAGACTGATCACACCAAAACCCTCAAACGACACAGTCGTGCCCTAGAGCGACTATGGCGCAAAACCAAATCCCAACAAGCCTTCTCCGGCTACAAATCTGCCTTCCACACCTACACCTCCTCCCTCCACACAGCCTACTTCCTGACCCTCATCAAGGCCCTCTCCTCCAATCCTCGCCGACTCTTCTCCACCTTTAACTCTCTACTCTCTCCACCCCCACCTCCACCCAGCACCTCACTCACCACCCTTGAGATTTCCAATCACTTCAAAAACAAGATTGACACAATTCGCAATAACATCGTCGCAACTCACTTTCCCTCTCAACCCGTCCCCTCTCACACAGCTACTCCCTCATTTCTGATGAAGCTACAAGGGGCGTGGCGTAACGCGTAGATGAGGCGTGGTGACGTATGACGCATTTCCGGTCCGGCGCCATCTTGGTACACCAGAGAGTCCTCAGTACACTCATGTGAGGTGACACAGGCGTGATGTACTCCTACCAAATGTGAGTGTATATGTGGCGTTTTTTGCTATTAAAGCATTTTATATGCAGTGTTGCACTATGGAAGATTTCTGCTTCTCTTTTGTATGAGTCCCTAATATCATATGTATATATGAGCATCTATACCACTACCCAACTAAGGAGGAATAGTGGAAGGTGAAGGAGAAGTGCATTGTAGCCTTTTGGAGATAGTTCCTGGTTGGAGAGATCGTGTAGGATCCTGGGTGATCCGCAAGGTTTTTTGGAAGGTGGGAAGGGGAAGATGAGCGGGCATGCTAGCCACACAAGGATTATCACTCACCACCTGCACCAGAACAGGAGCATGATGTCTGTTGTTTTTGAGTGTGTGTTGTTGAAAACACAAAAATAGACACTGGATATTGTGGACAGTTATATCACTATTATCTATGTGGAATCACTTATTTTATAGTATTGAGTCACTGTGTGCCACAACAATTATGGAATGAGCACCAGGATATGTATATGCTTCATGTATATTGCACCTATCACTTATATATGCCATAATTATAAGTTGTATTGATCATCTGTGAATTTAAGTGAGTCATAGTATTAATTACAGCGCCATATCAATATTATACTACTCCCTCATCCCCCCTCTCCCTCGACATAACCCGCAAGGACTTCGTCACTGCTCAAACTCCTTCCAACCCCGTCCCCTCTCACACAGCTACCCCCTCATCACCCCTCTCCCACGGCCCTACTTCCACCCACTTCCACCCTATCCTACATTCCTCATACTGAAGCAACCTCAGCACACCGCACCTTTGACCTTACTACCATCAAGGAAGTCTCCAAGGTCTGATGCCCGCCTTACCACCTGCCCCCTCGACCCTATCCCCTCACAACTCCTACAACCTCCTTCCCCCTCCATCCTATGCTCCCTCACCCACATCTTTAATCTCTCCCTCTCCTCTGGCACTTTCCCCTCCCCTCTGAAGCATGCACACATCACCCCCATACTTAAAAAGCCCTCCCTGGACCCCAATGACCCGAACAACCTCAGACCCATCTCCCTGCTCCCATTCACAATCAAACTCCTCGAGCGCCTAGTCTACACCCACCTAAGCTCTCGCCTCAACGACAACAACCTCCTCGATCCCCTACAATCCGGCTTCCATCCCCTACACTCCACCGAAACTGCCTTACTCAAACTCTCCAATGACCTGCTAACTGCCAAAGCTAATAGCCACTATTCAGTGCTCCTACTCCTTGACCTCTCCGCAGCCTTCGACACAGTCAACTACCCCCTCCTCAAAAAAAAACTACACTCCCTCGGCCTCAGAGATTCTGCTCTCTCCTGGCTCTCATCCTACCTGTCACAACGTTCTTTCAGCGTTACCTATAATGCTACCACCTCCCCCTCACTCCCCCTCTCTGTAGGGGTCCCTCAAGGCTCCGTCCTCGGGCCCCTTCTCTTCTCTTCTCCATCTACACCTCCTCCCTTGGCCAACTCATACACTCTCACACACCTACTGAGCAGCATATCAGACTGGATGTCTCTCCACTTCCTTAAACTGAACCTCTTCAAAACCGAGTTTCTTGTCTTCCCCCCAGCCTGGACCCCATCCCCCATTGACTTTTCCATCATGTCCAACAACGCCACCATCAAACTCGCCCCGCAGGCCAGAGTACTTGGTGTCATTTTGGACTCCAACCTATCCTTCCAGCCGCAAGTCCAATCTTTAACAAACTCATGCAGATTCCACCTTCGCAACATCGCCAAAATACGCGCGTTCCTAACTCCAGAAACCACTAAACAGTTCATCCACTCCCTCATCATATCACAACTCGATTACTGCAACTCCCTCCTTACTGGCCTGCCTCGTCGCTGGCTATCCCCGCTTCAGTCGATCCTGAATACGGCTGCCAGACTCATTCACCTTTCCAACCGCTCCATTTCCGCCACCCCCCTCTGCCAATCCCTCCACTGGCTTCTGATTGCGCAACGGATCAAATTCAAAATCCTAACACTGACATAAAAAGCCGTCCACCATACTGCCCCGAACTACGTCACCGACCTAATATCCAAGTACCACCCAACACGCACACTCCGCTCCTCACAAGACCTCCTTCTCTCTAGTTCCCTGGTCTCCTCCTCCCATGCCCGCCTCCAGGACTTCTCTAGGGTGTCACCCATCCTCTGGAACTCCCTGCCCCAACCCATCAGATTATCACCTACTCTCCTCTCCTTTAGGCACACCCTGAAAACCCACCTGTTCAGGGAAGTCTACCCCACCCCCTGCTAAGTTGCTGACCTCCTCCACTCTTCCTACCACTCCATCCCCCACAACTTTCTCCTCCTGTGCCACCATCCCCTCCCTCCTAGATTGTAAGCTCCAAAGAGCAGGGCCCTCGATCCCCTCATGTTTTGCATTGTATTGTTATTGTTCTGTCACATGTTCTGTCCCCCTTTGTAATGTACAGCGCTGAGCGAAATATTGGCGCTTTATAAATACTGTATAATAATAATAATAAAATCACAAGGGATAAACAGCATCCCTTGTGGTAGCATGGGCCATGAAAGGTCCTCTGTCCTCCAAAGCATCAAATCAAACGGAGATCGGTTTGATCAGATACTTTCACAAGCCAGTAACGGCTTGTCTCCATGAGACTGAAAGGGAAGCCTTGCAGCACAAAATAAACTGCTAAAAGTGGCTGCTGACCTCAAACAACCACTGCCCAACAAGCTAGCAGTTAGAATTAAAGTTCAGTTTTCTTACTGGCCCTGAAGCAGCCCATAGATTCCTTGACTTTATTTCCTACCACCACAGTTCGAAAGAAAAGAAAATTGCTTGACTCCCCCTTCAACACAGTCAGTGTTGATGGCAGAATCCCTCCTGCAGTGCTATTGTGTTATTCCTGTGTTAAGGCATTACCGGCAGGCAGAAAACAGTGGGTACTGCTAGTGCCTATAGTTGCTGACAGTAATCAAATGTCAAACAATCGAACTTGGGTACAGTCAGCCTGCCCATACATGGATTGAATCTCGGTCGGTCCCTGCTGAACTGGCTGAATTATGATCCATGTATGGCTGGCTTAACCTCTCCTTTTGCAGTTTGTCAGCTTTCCATTTGTTCTCCCTACAACGACTTCCAGTTCACTGATGGTATGGCTGCTCTTTGCCTCCCATTTTATGGGGAAAAAGCTGGTTTAACTAAAAGCCTCATTATTGGCCCCTCTAAGCCTGTTGGCTATATTTCAAAAGCCATTCTGTGCATTATGATTTTAAATAAATTCTCCCATGAAAAGTTTAGCAAGATAACCTTGAACCTTCAAAACTTACCTCAAATCCTTGGTAGTTGAAAGCCTGAACCACATCCCCAGTGAAAACTGCATGAAAAAAAGCACACATGGAAAAATAAGATAAATCATTTTACATCAGAAAGTACAATTTTAACTTTGCTAAAAATGTAATTGCAGATGGAATTACACTTAGAAGGCTAGTATAGGTGTGAGCAGCAATGATACCAAAACCTGCAGCTTTACAAATTTCATTAGCAGCTGTAATGCTTCTATGTGCTTACTGTTCCCCATTGTCATTTGAAGTAATGTAGATAACAGACCCAGTACTTTGCTTTGTTTCAAAACCTAATAAAATTTATTTTTCTGACAGCTACAAATTATATGAAAAATGGACCACAGAAAGAAGGAAAGATGGGTCAAAGCACAAGGTAAAAAGGTTTGAAAAGAATTTTGTTGTTTCACTAGTTCTGAAAATGAAAATGGGGCTACACAAAGCTGACGTGCCAAAGTATTTCCATTGTTTAGCATCCACAACTAAAGATTAACAACTGTTTAGCCTAAAAATAGGTATTTCATAAAGAAATGAAGAATTGCTATTGCCAGTTTCATGATAACCAGGTTTTATTTATTAAAGTGAATTAACAGGCAAGTCTTTGTAAAACATAAGAAACTATTCAAAGGGAGATTCTACTCAAAAGTAATAATTCAGGGCTATGAGAGTCTTATTAATCACGGAGTACCTCTGTTATCCTAGATGCCCAATATGTCATAGAAAGATATAGGTAAATGTGTATATTCTTTGAATGTGAAGTCTAAATCCATGAAAGTAATATAATTGCAAAGAATCCTCATAACAACATTTTTTTAAGGATTTTTTTCCAGATCACAGTAGGTCCAAAGCTGTTCTCATTTTCTTATTCAATGTCCAACATTTTAAGACTCTATCACCACAGGAAAACAGATGTTATAAAGCAAAGGAACTAAAGGTATGTGAGCAATAAACTAACAACATTCAAAACACTTAAGTTGGTCATAGATTTTTTTTTTCATTCAGCTAGTTCCTCCACCCACACAAATGAGGTAGAGGAAGGAATCCTCCCTCCTGCTGGGACATTGTATTCTGACAGCAGAATTGGCTGCAGCCACTGATTAACAAAAGTCTTCTAGCTTGTTCATTAAAAATAATGTTGAACTAATTATTGACTTCTTGAAATTGAATGGGGGGCCACACACAGATCAAAATTCAATCAGTCCCTGCTGAACTGGCCACATTTTGATGCATTTTTGGCCAGTTTTACCCTCTAATTAGTTTTCTACTGTACCAGTATGCACATTTTCTAATTCTCAACCACAGCATTATACTCAGATATCTTAAACTATCCTGGTTTTGATAAATCTCTTTACTACTACATTGAAAGATTTTAATGTTGTGATTCTGATTTTATGTAATCGATAAAGTATCTTTTTAACTTTTTAGGTAACAAAAAAATAACAAATAAAGTCCCATGATAAATTTTTGTTTATGAAAAAAAGAAAAAGTATTTTAAGTTGACTAGCATGGAATTCACATTAAAGAAATGTTTTTTTCAAAACATATTAAGTGTTGATTATCAAGAGCAAAAGCACTTTAAAAATTGTACTTTTATAGAATTCTATTTCTTGGTATATATTAATTAAACACCTTTTGTATTATGCATTGTTTTTACTTCACTCTGTTTTAAGCACTTCCCAGCCGCCCTATAGCAGAACTACTGCTACAGGGTGGTAGGGCTGCGCAAAAAAAACATATATATATATATATATATATATGTGATTTTTTATATCCAGGTAGGGGGAGCGTGTGCCACCCATAGGCACGCTGCCGTTGGGGGCTACAGCTGTCGATCACTGGGTCCCAACCGGAGATTCCCCACCGGCACCTGGTGATCACCGAGGAACACTGACAGAGGAGAGGTCTATATGTAAACAATACAGATCTCTCCCCTTTCAGCACCAGCATGCTGCTGTGTATTGCCCTGCAATGTGAAGGACACACAGACAACATAGTAAAACAGCACACAGTTAACCTTTTGATTGCCCCAGATGTTAACCCCTTCCTGCCCAGTGTCATTAGTACAGTGTCAATGCTTTTTATTAGCACTGATCACTGTATTGGTGTCACTGGGGATGTCTGTGACACCAAGTCAGTTCCCCCCCCCCAAGGTGTCAGAATGCCCAAAGCAGTCCTGCTATATTTCACTGATCATAGCCATTACTAGTATAAAAAAAATTCCAGTATATATATGCCGCCAATTGTAGATGCTATAACTTTCACGTAAACCAAGTAATTTACACGTATTGGCATTTTTGTTAGCAAAGACCTGTAGCAGAATATATTTTGGCCTAAATTTATAATGAAATTTGATTTTTTTTATTTTTTTACTGGATATGTTTTATAGCAAAAAGTCAAAAATATTGTTTTTTTTTTTAAATTGTCGGTCTTTTTTTGTTTATAGTGCAAAAAATGAAAAATGTAAAGGCAATCAATTACCACATAAAGAAAGCTCTATTCATGGGAAAAAAAAAAGAACATACATTTCATTTGGGTGTAGCGTTGCATGACCACCAAGTGTCAATTAAATGCAGCGCCGTATCACAAAAAATGGCCTGGTCAGAATGGGGGGGGGGGGGTAAATCCTCTGGAGGGCAAGTGGCTAATTACAAATTACTTGTTTATCCTGTCAGTTCACACATCTCATGTGTATTTCTATTTTTGGGCCAACAACAATTTGTTGTTGCTAGTGAATGTTACATGTTCGTAGGGTTGTTAGCCCTCCACATCTCCTTTCCTATGCACATTACTCATGCACATTCAATGTTTTCTCACAAATGACAATGCTCAAGTGTACTCATTCATGAGAAAGTTCTGAAAGTGCATATGTGCTCCTCCTAGCCTGCTGGGAAGAGAGAGTGTTGTAATTGTGTTGCCATGACATAGAACTGGTGTTCAGTTGTCATGAAAACACAATTTTCCATGGGCATACATCACTTCCAGCAGTGACGCCTGAGATGCTGTATTACACACCCACCAGCCACACTATTCTACTATGAATGGAGAAATTGTGGTCAGAGGGAAAATATTGTAAAAAAGAAAAAAAAAAGTACTATTATAGTGTTTTGTGTTATTTTATACACTGCAACCTACAAAGAAATGCAGCCACTGGCATTGGTCTGTTTGTTAATTTTATGCTTTAAAACTACTTTATTTTTTTAAGGTTTACATACACTTTACAGCTTTAATTTACCTAGCAAACAAGACCTTCTGCAGTACACTGAAAGCCAAAGTAAATTATTTTAAACTATTCATAGTGCTTAACATTACTTTGAGCCTTTGCTCGGAGCTGCAGGGTAACTTTAATCTTTTCATAATAGAGTGACCGATCATCAGAGCAGGTGCAATTTTAACTCTAAATCCTATTGGCTCTTTGAATTTAATGCTGTTTCAGGTTTGACATAAAGTTGAGATCCTTTGTAAGTCACTGCCTACACCTTTGGCTTATATTTTCATGCTGAAGTGACTGACTATAAAAAGAAAGTTTCTCTTTCTGAGTGTAAGAAGAAATAAGCATATTTCTTTTTTAGAATTACTGACAGTACGCCTTTAATTACCTGACTTTTACTCAATACTGGTTCTGTTGCAAAAGATTTCTCTGTAAATTAACTGTAATATTTTTTGTCCTTGTTCTCAGCAACAGAAACAGATTGTTCATTATAACTGGCATGAACTGCTTAAAATCAACCTCGTACAAAAAAAGGTTTACAATCAAAGTAGACCTCAGTCTTCAAAGATAAGTTCTATATTGAGGCAAACTATTCATTCTTAATATGCTCCTATTGCCTTTGCCACCCTCTGATCTTCTGTCACATACTTCCAGCACATAGATCCTTGGTAGAAATCTAAAAATGTCACATCAATAACTTTTCACAAAAGCAAAAAATTTTTATTGGGCCTTCTTTCTAGAACTGATTCTTTGATGTTTTTGCTTTATTCTACTTACAGAAATGCACAGTCCTGGGTCATTTTTTATACTGTAACTGACTTACTGGAAAAAATGTGTTAAGAATTATTATTGTATACCACACATATAATTGTCAGCCTTTAGCCAAAATAAAAGACACAATGCATAAAATATAACATCTTTAGTATTAGTTGTTTTTTGTTTACTTGTAAAAAAAAGAACGTATTAAGTTATGTATTATTTATAATTATCTATCTATCTATCTATCTATCTATCTATCTATCTATCTAGTTAAAAATAAAAAAAATGAATAAAATCACCTTATTTTAAGTGTTTAGGTGTATATTTATATATATATATACTTTGTTCAGCATAAATGAGTACACCACAACAGATTTCCTTTCAGAATCAACATTTTCTATGGGACACTATACTACAAAATACTCCCACAAAGGCAGGCCATCGATTGCAAACAGGATTTGTTAATTTGCACACACAAAAAATATTTTTCCTAACAAATTCATTCAAGACCATGTTGCAAAAATGAATACACCCCAATGAAAGTCTTAGGAGCAAAGCTACATTTTAGACAACAAAATCCTAATTAACAAGAATTCAACTACAGGTGAGTCTAATTATTCATTAAACAGGTGTCCAGCAGACTGTTGATTATAAAAGGGCGTTACGTAACAAAGAAAACCCCTTCCCATTTCATGCTGTCAGCAATGGCACAACATGGAAGAGAAATGTCACAAAGACTGAGAAAGAAAACAATTTCTTTACACAAGAAAGTTGAAGGCTACAAGAAGATCAGCAAAGCTTTACTTATCAGTCAGAATACTGTAGGAAAAGTGATACAACAATTTAACAAACTGCAACCATCTCCCAGAGACATCCAGGCCGTCCATGGGAGTTAACACCTCAACAGGAGTGTCTTCTGATGAGAAGGGTTGAAGAAAATTGCCATGCAAGCTCAAGTAGAAAACCAAACTGGGGTGATTGTTTCCCTTGACACAATACAGCATACACTACAGAGGAATGCCATGCTTGGGTGTTGTCCACAAAGTAAGCCTCTCCTAAAGCTCATGCCCAAAAAAGCCTGCCTAGAATTTATCAGGTTCGATGCTGAAAAAGAGGAAGAGTACTGGGACCCTGCATTCTGGAGTGATGAGACCAAGATAAATGTTTTTGGAACTGATGGCTTCAAAACTGAAGGCCTTGCAAAAGTGAGCAGTACAAAGAAAAATGCATGGTGCCTACAGTGAAACATGGTGGTGGCAGTGTCCTTCTGTGGGGCTGCATGAGTCAGGGAGCTGCATTTCATTGATGGTATCATGAATTCACAGATGTACTGCTCTATATTGAAAGAGAAGATGCTACCATCACTCCATGTCACTTTGGGGTTTATTTACTAAAGCTGGTTCACTCAGAATTTTGTGCACCTGTGCATGGTAGCCAACCAATCAGCTGCTAACCTCAGCTTATTCAATTAAGCTTTAGCAATAAAACCTGGAAGATGATTGAATTCTATGCCGAAGTGCACAAGATTCTGAGTGAACCAGCTTTAGTAAATAAACCCCTTTGTGTTTTTTCATTCATTGAGTTTGATTTAATAAAGACAAATAGGCTGCTCACTTTGCAAGAGAATTTTCTTTTAGCTTAGTGAATGTGTTCAAGTTCTGCTAATTTTTATCATTCAGTCATGTACAAGTAAAAATGTTTTTTTTTTCTTGCACTCGATCAGGTATTCTTTGCAAAGTGAACTTTCACTACATTTACTAGACATATACAGTACATTTAATTTTGACTCATCTTTCGGACGAAAATTTTATTTTCAGAAATTTGGATGTATCATAATTTCCGAATAGACATAGAAATGAATGGCAGCGAATCTGAAAAAGGTATATTGAAAATAATGAATGCATTTCTTTCATTTTTTTAATTCGGAAAATAACTAATGATCTGAATTCATTGTGAATAGAAGTTGTTCAGGAGCGGGTGGCGACCGTGTCCTTAACAGCCACTACTCATCTGCTGTCAGTGGGATTCCTGCTGACCTCCTACGACGAAACATGTAGAGTGGGGCTTGGTAGAGCTACACTTGTCCTCTGAGAAGGAATTGATTTTTGTTGGGATTTAAAGTGTCATACACATGGATTTTATGTAAGTGCAATTTTAAATGTTTTTTACCTAATAAATACAATGTTACGCTATGGAAGGTTCCCTTTGATGTTTTTACAGTGGTGGAGGAGTACTGTGAAGGTTCTATAGGAGTTTTGTTGCAAACGATTGATCTAGAGGTGTTTCCACTATGGAGTCTGCCATCAGCCTATAGAGGTGTCAAGACCACACAGGCGGCCAACCTTCCTGCAGGAGAGCACTGCAACATCTCATGCGATATTTGACCTACCATTCCAGGTGGTCATTTATCTGTTATGAGTGGGGCTCTGGAGGGGGAGCACTAATTGGAGTACTACGCACAGAGAATTGCTATGGATAAGAAGATTTACTACTGTATCAATATTCACACCAGATGAGGATGGGGGTTTCTTTGAGGGTTTTTTTGAGCTTTCAATTTTTTTTTAAGTTTTATATGTTTGCACAATTATTGGGACTTTAATATATATATATATATATATATATATATTGATATCATATATATGTGCTATTTTTAGTACTATTGTCGTTTAAGCACCTTGCATTTACTTATTGGTTTATTTGGGATTTAGTCACTGGGGAGGAGGAATATAATTGTTAGCCCATGGGGCATTATAGCACATGCACATTTGTGGGGACCCTGTGTAGTAGGGAGTTCATTCATTTATTTAATTCATTATTTAAAGTAGTTTTTGGGAGAGGCAGTGCAGCAATTTTTATGTTTTCACTCACATATTTGTTCACATTTGTGATTTTGCTAGATGCAGTCAGTCTAACTGATCAGTCCTCTGCGCAGGTTATACTCACACACTCCCATTTTTTTTACATCTAAAAATGACTGATGCCTGTCTGTACACTTTTTGAAGTAGTTCCTCTGCAGGGTTATGCATGTAAAGGGGCAGAGTCTGTGCTTTTAATGACAACTTATTATTGCTGAATAAAACATTCAGAGAGCAATACGATATTTTTTTTTCTTTTATATGGATGCATATGTGGTGATGAGTATTATGCAGAGGAATCTTTGTTCTGGAAGGCCTGAAAACAACTCTTGATCAGGATGATTGAGCAGTATTTCATCCTTTAGGGGATACAAGCATGTTAAACTGGCCATATATGATTCATTTGTTTTGTTCAACCAGTGTGTTGAGTGAAATTTAAATAAGGAGCTGATTCTCTCTTCCACCCATTTGATCTGGATAGGGGAATATTTCCCACTGTGGTATTGTATTCTGACAGCAGGGAGCCTTACCTGCCATCAGAATACAATGATCAGCATTGCTGACTACAGCCAGTGGCACTGATCATCCGTGAAAATCCCGATACCAATCGATAGGTTAACTTGTGTACAACCAGCCATACATGGATCACAATTTTCAGCTCCCAGCTGAACCGGCCAAATTTCGATTCATGTATGTTTGTCTTTACACCTCATTTCCTCGTAGAGGTCATATTATGAAGGTGAGCAGGTTAGAGTGACACTGGTGATCGGGCTGCACTTCACAATGTGTAATTTAAAGGAGTATGCACACCTTGGGACTTACCTGAATGTTAGGATGTATCTAACACCCTGACTGTCTTATTTAGTTTTTTGTTAGCTTTTTTTTCTAACTTGGTATTTGCTCAAATTTGTAACTGATATCTTCATCGGTGAAATAGGCTGGATTATCCATCTTGAATTCTGTATCTATACTTTTAAACCAATAAACTCCCTTTCTTCAAATTCATTTCTTATAAAACAGTTATTAATAGTTCTGTAGTCTAATACAACTTTGCCACAGAGATATTTGCATATTTATAATTCAGACCTGTATAGTTGGGGCCACTTTTTCAGATTAACCTCCACTTTTAGGAAGAAAGTATAACCTGTGATGGTTTAATAAAATGTAGATTTATTTGATCAGTCATTTTAAAGTAAGATTGAAAGGTCATGCTACAAAATTGAGCCAGTATTTACCCCTTGCTCTTTTTGATACTATATTTTAGTTGGCCACTATCATGAGGGTCATATATTTGTCAAACATTTCCTTCTTCACTTTTTCAATTGTTTTTAGACTTTGTATTTTCAATTAAGATTAATGTGGATTTAATTTATATTTATGTTAATGCTTGCTTTAAGGAAAATCCAGGAACAAGATGTTAACATAAAAAATAAAATAGCAATTTTACAGCATATACATAAGTAATGCAAGTATAAGCCTGTCAACATTCTTGTGTTAAAATAAAAGTGAACATTCTTTGTTTAGATGTTTTAATAAAGACATGTTTCAAAATGTAAATTAAATATCACAAAACAAGGTAATTTAGTATTAAGCTGTCAAGAAGCTTAAAACATTTTTTCTTTGTAGCCTGTAATAACTAAATGCAGCAACATTTGCTTAGCAACCCTGTTAAAGTGTTTGTTACCCCAACATTTCATATTCCTGATATGTGTCTATTGTACCATGTACATATGTTAAAAGGTATCCTGTTCTTTTTGTATTGTTTCCTTTATCTGAAATGCCTGGACATCCTGCCAGTCCCTCTGCTTTCTTATTTCAAACTGACCACGCTAGGCACAAAAGCATATCCTTTCCAGAGTGGTCAGTTTTTTATAAATGGCCTAAAGACGGAAAGTGGCTAAAGCTGATTTCAGCATGATACAGGACCAGGAGATATGAAAATATTCCAAATGGAAACATGTATCAAGTACATCCAATCAGGTTTTGTACATGGCATTTGACTACTTGATCTGGATACATGACTCCACTGTTGTTTTTTGTTTACTTCACATGGAAAGTAGCTGTCAATATGGTTTTTATGGATTTAGGATAGAGGAGAAATGATTAGCTCTTCATTTCTATAGGTGCAGAGAATGCAGCCACTCTAGAGATCATGACTATTGATGGGGGCTGGTGCTACACTTAATGTAGGTAAATGTAGGTAATGTAGGTAAACAATGTACCAGGGCAGGTGATACTTAAAAGTGCATTTCTAGCAGATCAGCAGATATTTTTCCTGCACTTTAAAGGGATTGAACACAGGAAAATGTGTACACATTCCAGAAATGTACTGTATAAGTTTGTTTGTTTTTTACCCTGACACTCTTACACTAGAGAAAGTATGGGCTACATAACGTGGATTATCTGCATACTCCAATCAGGTACACAATTTGACGTTTATCATATTGGATAGTGAAACTGGCATACATGAGATGCAAGCAGTATCATACATGATTAGCTCCAAACGTCACTGGCCGCACACGGCAAGATAATTTTAAAATATGCATTGAAAAACATATGAACCAATTAAGACATCCTAAGTTGCTGCTTTGCTTTCCTAATGTGTGCACATTTATGTGACACTCAGCTAATTGGTGTCACTCTCTTCATGGAAAGCAGCATGGTTGAGAACAATTAACTACTTGCAAACCACCCTATAGCAGTTTTACTGCTGTTTTTACTGCTACAGGGCAGCCACTCTGTGCAATATCACATATATATACATGATTTTGCACTTTCGGGTAGGGGGCGCACGCACATGTAACAATGCAGAGCTCTGTCCTGTCAGCAGGGATATGTTTGATTTTGTTTCCCTGTAAAGCAGGGAATGTAATCGAGTCCATCCCTTAGTAAAAAACACTTAAACGAAAACACAAAAACACTGGTTTGGCAAACAGTTAACCCGTTAATTGCCCTAGATGTTTAATCTATTCCCAGCCAGTATCATTAGGAATGTGACAGTGTATATTTTTAGCACTGATCACTGTATTAGTGTCACTGGTTCCCACAAAGTGTCAGTTATTGTCAGATTGTCTGACGCAATATCACAGTATCCCTATAAGTCACTGATCGCTGCCATTACTAGTATAAATAAATAAATGAATGAAAACTCTAGCATATATCCCATAGTTTATAACTATAACTTTTGTGTATACCAATCAATATACGCTTATTGGGATTTTTTTTACCAATAATATGTAACAGAATACATATTGGCCTAAATGTATGAAATAATTTGATATTTTTTAATTTTTATTTGAATATGTTTCATAGCAGAAAGTAAAAATTATTGATTGTTTTTTTGTTTGTTTGGTTTTTTTTTCAAAATTGTCAGCCTTTTTTGTTTATAGCACAAAAAAAAAAAAAAAAACAGTGGTGTTCAAATACCACCAAAAGAAAGCTCTATTTGTGGGAAAAAAATTACATCAATTTTATTTATGTACAGTATTGCATGACCGCACAATTGTCAGTTAAAATAAAGTAGTGCCGTACAGCAAAAAAATGGCCTGGTCACGAGGGGGGTAAATCTTCCAGTGGTCAGGTGGTTAATTTTCACAAACGATTCACTATCATCATCATTATCGTTATTGAGAGAAGATTGTTTTCCCCAATTATCCCCGCCGATAATGATAACTTGCACTAGCTCAGCCGCAGAGAGATATGCAAGCACTTACCTTCAAGAAAAGCACCACCACCTAGCATATTTCTCCTCCCCAACACATTCGTCTCTGTCAAACCATTATCCACTTGGATGCCAAACACAGAGAAAAGAAATTTCAAGTTGTACATTGACCACGTCTATCAGTTGCTGTCATCACCAATTTTCTTGCACTTTTGTCCAGATTTTCTTAGGCTCTAAGTTTTCACATCATAAAGATTTTTATGTATGACCAAATTTGACAAAAACATTTCCCTTCTCTACTTGTGATACTTAGGGTTTAAAATCCAAATAATTCACTCTAAACAACCACGAATGACATTTCAAAGATTCAACTTAAAGTGGTTGTAAAGGCTGAAGGTTTTTTTTTTACCTTCATGCATTCTATGCGTGAAGGTAAAAAGACTTTGTGTGCAGCTCCCCCCACAGCCATGGGCGGACTGACCTTTCGAGCACTCGGGCACTGCCCGAGGGCCCGGGGTCAGTAGGGGGCCCCATGAGACGCCCCTGGTATCTTTCATTGGCTTTTTTCATAGGCTTTTTTGGGTAAGGGTGAGGACACAGGAGCCCCATGATCCCCTATTGCCTGGGGGCCCCATGAGTTGTCAGCCTGCCCCTGCCCACAGCCCCCTTTTCCCATACTAACCTGAGCCCCCTCTTGATCCAGCGATGTGCACAAAAGCCTTGGCTGTCCCAGGTTGCTCTCTCCTCATTGGCTGAAACACAGTAGTGGGAGTCATTGGCTCCCTCTGCTCTCAATCACAGCCAGTGAGCCAATAAGGTGAGAGTGGGGGGCGGCTCTGAGCCACGGTCTTATGTGTCTTGTAGACACATAGAGTGGGGCACGGGAACGAGCATTTACCAGTGCCCCATAGTAAGCAACTTGCTATTGGGGGCACTGGTCAAGGGGGAGTAGCCTGATGCATTAGAGGGGGACCTGAGTAGAAGAGGATTGGGGCAACTCTGTGCAAAACCATTGCACAGAGCAGGTAAGTATGACATTATTATTTAAAAAAAAAACTGACCTATAATATCACTTTAAGCCTCCTGATAGAGAGCCAATGAAAAAAAAACATACCCAACATTTACATCCCAACTGAACCTTTTGATTGTATTACCATGATGCAGTAAGGTTCATATCCATAATACCCATAACACATATAATTGTCTTTCTCATTTGTTTATTTTCTATTACTGCAGCAATGGGTTCATACATCCTGACTGCACCACAGTAATAACATTTTAAGGTTCAGTTGGGATTTAAGTTACATTTACTTATCTCAAACAACAGATGCAGCAATTTTAGCATTTTTCCAATCCTTGCCCTGCAGGTGTGTACCGGCTGCAAGTCACTGTGATAAATGGTTGATAGCATCATCTATTAATCTATCGGTAAGCCTACTTAGAACAGTTGTGGTTTCTCATTTGTCTTTAAAAGCATTTAAAGCACAGAGTCATTGGTAGCTGATTATGCAATTTTACTACAAAATTTGGAAGCACTCCAAAAGCTGAACATTACACTGCTGCAGATTGCTGCTGATGTGTCCAGTTAAGTCATCAGATGACTTTAAAGCAGAATTCCACTTTAAGAGGGTATAGTTTTGTTGATTCTCTCCCCCCCCCCCCCACCTTCTACTTTTTCCACTTTTTTTTTTAGTAGAAATATTCACCCCCCTTTCAACCTCCTGGGACACACTACAGGTCCCAGGAGGCTGTAGGTACAATCACAAAGTGCAACAGGTCTTGAAGAACTGGCCCGGATAGGACATTGGGTCCCTGGATATGGAAGTGTCTTTTTATCAAAAGTCAGCAGCTACAATATTTGTAACTGCTGGCTGTTATTTTTTTTCCAGGTTGAAGATTCTCTTTAAAATCATATCTCTGTGAATTTTCTTTCAGTGGTGCTGATAGTATTCAGGCCTCATGAACACAGGAAAAAATGCTGTTTTTACAGGTATACAGAATATATATTTGTTATGCCATTAAACACAGTTTATGTTAGCCTCTTTGGCCATGCACATCAGGCATTTAGATCAGTATTTTAGGAGTGTTTAGATACATAATAAAAGCACCAAAGTTGTGTTCAGAAAGGAGCCTATGAGCATAGCTTACATGAGTACATGCATGAACATGCCTGAATATGCATAAACACATAAATTAATCATAGTGGCCAGAATAAATTAATATTCTGACCAGTAGAATGAGTTTACACTCAATACCATAAGCCTGCAAACACACATAAAAGAGCATTTTTTCTTGATTTTTCTAAAATATTTTAGCAGAAAGATTCATCTTAGATAGGAGTATTTTACCATACCTGTGTGCATAAGGTCTGATAAATGAATCTGTATAATTCAAAAAAGAATTGTTATTTAGGTATCAAGTGATTAGATGTCCTCAATCTAATGCAACATTTGATATAGAAAGTGGTAAATACAATAGATATGGTCATAGCCTAGTCTGAGTGATGCATGGACAATATGTAGCATTATTTGAATAGACCTGCAAATCTAAATTAATGCCTTACTGCTAATGAATCAATGACAAGATCCTGCAGGCTTGTGGCCACAGATAAGAGTAATCAAACTACCACATCACAAGCCTTCAAAAGAATCCTCTAGACCAGGAAATTGCAAAATCAGCAGGAAGAGAGAGATTGTTACATACTGAGGCATTAACTTTCTGGAAGCATTACTTATTTTCAGAAGATCAGAAGGAATATGTTTATTCTCTAATACAATCCAAAATACAAAGGTTCTTCAAAAAGTTTCCGCATTTTTTTTTATCATACTGAACTTATATATGGATAAAAGTGTGGAAGCTTTTTGAAGACCTCTCGTATTATGGAGGGGTTTTCTTGTGAAATATGGCAGCTTAGCTATGTATTTTCCTTCTTAATATTTACAGTTTTTCTGTACTTTTCACTCTTGACGAGATCCTCTTGTAATATGCAAAACTTATTTTGTAATCACCGGTTCATGATTCTTGCAATACATCTGCTATTCAAAGGTTTATTTGTGTTTTCTACCTTCTGTATTGCCCCTTTTTGGAATCCTGCCTTATGCTAACATATAATTTTTTTTATCATTCTGCACTATGGATTGCTTTTATTTTCCTTACAATGTCTTGAATAAAAAGTTATTTGACAAAATGTTATGGGGGAATGAGAGTTATTCCTTCTGAAAGTACAAGTTATGAGCTGCATGCGGATGCAAAATAGTAAATCATGGTCTTAGAGAATCATTAGGGATACAATAACTCATTGGACCTGGCCCACAGCAGTCAGGGTGTCTATCAGAAAAAAAAGTTTTGTCTAGTGCTCCACTATAACATTGATGGCTACCCTTATTTTGTTCAGTACCAAACATTTTCATAATTTGATTAGTCAGCCCATTTCCTGGGAAAAAATCTAACACTCAATTCAATTGTCATCAATGCTTTGTAGATGTTAAAAGCACAGGTTGTTTTTACAGGCCGATATGTGCACACACTCTTTTTTTTTCAACAAGGAGCTTGAAACTCTTGGGTAATAACTCTTGATAATATCAGAGATACCACAACGTCAACAAATATACTGCAGCAACTACAGCCATAAATTTAGAGATGAGCAGTAAAATCGGATGTTTGGAATGTGCCCTTAACAGAATTTGTTATGGATTTATTTGCTTTGCCATTCAAGCAATGGAATATTTTTTACACAACTTGAAAAAAGCAGTGCGTGATCTTAAATGTTTTATTTAATTTGAAAGCTCACAATGAGAAATAATCTTTGTTTTCAGTCTCATAAAGCTGATGTTATAGAAATAAAATACTGTGGCTTGCCAACTGCTTGTACTTTGTTCTCTGTTGCTTGGAGTAGGTCTAGCATAAGATACATTTCACAGTAAGTGTTTGCATGCAATGAAATATCACAGATAGTTACAGTATCACCCCTCAAAAATATTATAGTATTCAGCAAAAAGAAAATAGTTTCATAATTCCTTTCTTTCCAGAATCTGGTGCCATCTTCTTGCAAGTTTCATCTGTTTTGGAGATAAGAGGTCAGCCCATGGATGACAAAATTGTGAATCCAGAAGCCTTCATGTTCTTGGCTTTGTTTTCTCATGTATCACACAGCTCACCCCTCTGCTTCTGCCTTTTAATTTATGACATTAATGCATAAACAACATTTGCCAAATTTGCTTTAAAGAGATTTCTGGAAATCTTGGTGATTATTGGTCTTTATATGGCTCAATTTTCTCTTGTTAGGCTGCAGGCTGAATGAGTAAAAATCAGTTGATTCCCCCATCCATGGTAATAGGATTAAAATAGGATTCAAGATGGCTATGCCCAGCTATAAGGCCCCATTCGCACTTCACGTAGATGGAATAAGCGTTCACGCTCATGTTTTGCCATGCGCGACTTTCGTGCATTTCTGCATGTCATGCATAGGGCAACCTACTCACTTGAATGTGCAGCCCTAACAGGCCTTGGTGCATCATGCCTTTTTTCAGCATGCATTTTGGTGCATTTGTAACGTGTTCAACAAATTGTGCAGCAAAATTTGCATCTGCAAACCGCGTTTGGAGTGCCAGTAATAATTATTTCTAAAATGTATGGCAAAACGTGCATTTTTTGTGCACTTTTCCACACATTATGGAAACACCATGTGTGAATGCGTCCTAAGCTGGTTATAGGCTTTAAATGGCTATTACAGAATCATTAATTTCATAGTTACCCTTTCACATGTATGACAACTCAATATACTGTAGCAGTATAAGCAAATTTAATTAGAACTTAATAAAAAAAAATATTTTTTTTCTCTACAGTATATACACTGGTCATGTGACCTATTTCACTTGCTCAATGGGTGAAGTAAGCAGCAAGCCTCTGATGTATCCTGCAGACTTCAATGCATGCAGTTTTCTTAGCTTCCCATGGCCGCCCAGCACAGATTTGTGCTGTTGTGGTCATATGATTTCATTAAACAAAAAATGTTACATTGGTGAAAAAATAATTAATAACCAATGCTTAACTACTTGCCTACCGAGTACTTTCACCCCCTTCCTGCCTAGGCCAATTTTCAGCTTTCAGCGCTTTCACACTTTGAGTGACAATTGCACAGTCATGCAACACTGTACCCAAACAGCATTTTTATAATTTTTTTTTTGACAGATAGAGCTTTCTTTTGGTGGTATTTAATCACCTCTGAGTTTTTAATTTTTGCTAAACAAACCAAAAAAGACTTGTTGAAAGAAAAAAGTTTTATTAGTTTCTGTTATAAAATTTTGTAAATAAGTAATTGTTCTCCTTCACTGATGTGTGCTGATGAGGTGGCACTGATAGGCGGCACTGATGGGCACTGATAGGTGGCACTGATAGACAGAACTGACAGGTGGCACTGATACACAGCACTGGTGGGTACTGACAGGCATCATTGATTGGCACTGAAAGGCAGTACTGATGGTCACTGATATGTGGCACTAAGGAACATTGATAAGCAGCACTGACTGAAACTGATGGGCACTGATAGATGGCACTGACCGGCACTGATAGGTTGCACTGGTTGGCACTGATAGGAGGCATTGATGGGCATTGGCAGGCATCACTAATGGGCACTGAAAGGCAGCTCTGATGGGCACTGATATGTGGCATTAGTGGGAACTGATCAGCAGCAATGATGGGCACTAAAAGGCAGCACTGATGGGGTTGCACTGATAATAAGGCACTGATGATCAGTTCCCTGATTACCAGTGTAGATATACCAACTGAGGAATGCCGCTTACTGGCTTTCCTCTCCTCACAAGCTGTCAGCATGAGGAGAAGACTACTGTTAACCGGCATTTCCTGTTTACAAATGATCATCTGTGACTGGACACAGCTAATCACATGGTAGAGCCTACATCATCGGCTCTTTACCGGGATCATTGATCCGAAGGACACAGCGCACCACCAATCGTCACGCCTCGTGCCCTCTAAAAACACCTGTAATACAATTAATTAAATGATAATAATTTAATGGGTGGATGTAGAGTTTGTTCTGATGGACAACCCTAGATATCACATGGGATGCATAGGAGGAAGGAGAGAGCAGTGTCCCCCCATCCAGATTCTCACCCCCCCCCCCTACCCGAATCACCTCCATTGCCTCCTTTGTACAGAGCCCTCTTATGCACAGTGCTCTCAGACAAAAGGTCTTCTAGTACACAGGTGCAGCCCTATGAGAGGTGGCTCCCCTGAGGACACTGCAGGCTTGTCTTCCATGCCCCCTTCCTCCGCCCGTCATACACAGATCTCCTTCCTTATGGATGGGAGGATGTATCCTCCCATGTTGATTGCTTTGTCTGTACTACTGGAGGGAGCCCAGGCAACCATGGATAAGTGATTGGAGGGTGGCTGGCCGCAGTGCAGTATGCTTCCTCACCGAAAACCAGGCAGACACATGTGGCACAGCCAGACCATATTGGCCGCAATCTAGTACCCGCACTACATCAACCCCACCCTGCAGCTTGGTCACAGTGAGTAAGATGTCCCCATCCCCCCCATACACCATTTCATAGCCCACTACATCTTCCCTGGGGACAGGGACGCCATCACCCCTGGGGACAGGGACCCATCCTCGCCTGGGGAAAAGGACCCCATTGCCTCTGGGGAAAAGGACCCCAGCTCCAGACCATGCTGGCTGGCAGGGCTGCTTCAGCTACCCTAGGGTGCCAGGAGAGGGCAGTAAAATTCAATTTTCTAGTTACTTGGGATACCAGAAGGGTCACTGGACATGGGGGGGGGGTACAAAAACTCCAGTGTGGAGTGGCAGGAGTATACAGGGGGTTCTATCAGTACCAGTGTGGGGTGGCTGGAGGACAGAGGAGGTCTAGCAGTACCAGTCCAGAGTGACTGGGATGGGGGAACAGTAGTATTAGGGTGGGGTGTCTGGAAGTCAGGGAGGGTGGTTGGGCAGCAGTACCAGCACAGGATGACTGAAACATGGGAGGGGCGGAAAAATGCACTTTTGCCTGTATTCTTGCACCGGCCTCGCCTGTATGCCTGGATAGGAGGAGCAGCTGCATATAGAGGAATTAATCTCTCTATTTTCCTCCTCCTGCCTGCCTTTCCATGCCTGTGGGAGGGGAGAGGGGGAGAAGCAGGCATTCAGTGGCTGCAGGAGGAAAATGGAGGTAGATTCCTCTATATGCAGCCACCCCCGCCTCTCCTCCTATCCAGCTGTGCTCTTTTCCATGATACATTTACCGCCCCCTTCTTTTTCTGAATAGAGAGTCAGTGATCCCTACCGATCACTGACTTTGTCCATTCATAACTGGGGCATAGTAAACTGTGTTTACTATGCTTCAGTTTATGAATGCCTTGGAAGCTCTATACAGAGTTATCCTTGTCCATTCATTCAGTGCATCTGAGGCTGCAGAGAAGGAGATGAGGACTGTGTCCTCAGTCTCCTTCCTCTGTTTCAAAGGTGGAACAACAGAGGTCTGCTTAGACCCCTGATATCTCACCAAAGCGCACCAGCAGGGCTTCTAAAAAAATTTAAAAAAATTTTTTAAAAAATACAAAATAAACTACTGATACCAGTGGTGGAACTAACAGGGTCAGAAAGGTTGTGCTTGCAACCAGGCTCTGGCATTCCAGCACCTGGCACAGAGGGAAGGGCCCTAGCCAGGGGGTCAGGGGAGCCCTTCATGGTTGCTTGCACTGGGCCCTGAAGGTTCAAGTTACTCCACTGTTTACAACGTCCATCAAGAATGCAAAGGCCACAGGATTAGCTGCGATAATTATGCCACTGACAGTGCGGCAGTGCATGGAAATGGCAGGAGCAACCTAGTATTTATAAAAACAAACATATGGATGTAACCATGCATGTGCACACAAATACAAGTCCTAATTTTAAAGACATATATGCAAAGAATGTTTGGGGGTTAACAACAATTTCAGTTTTAGGGGTTTTTTTGTACTTTTTCTCTTTTCCCTTCCTTATCATTCAACAAAAATGCAGTGGAAAATTTGTTATTTAAATGTTCTGCAGTTATGAAAAAGAACTGCCATATTTAGTAATAAAGTGCAAAAGGGAAAAATAGGTGCACTGACCTACAGCAACCAATTATCTTTTTGTTTATGAGATAGACATTTCCAACACATACACATAGATATACTGGGCCCAGATGCATCTAGCCTAAAAGGAATAACATAAAGCAACCAGTCAGATTACAATCATTTACTATGACTTTCCTAGTGTGAAATATAAATAAAACTGCTTAGTAAGTTTGAAAATCATCTAGCGTATGTGCACATTCTTTTCCAAGTAACAAGTTTATTTCACTGAAGTTCTTTATGCTTTTGCTCTCAGTGATCAGTCACCCTACTGTGACCACACGAAGCAAGAGACACCCCATGTGTTTCCTGGATACTAAAAGCTAGCAGGTGGCAGAAATATTGTCTTAATATGTATTGACTACACAGTGTGCTTGTTTCAGAATGCAGTTACCCTTTAAGAAGTGAATATGCGTTCTCAAGGGGACCACAGTTTTCTTCCTCTCTAGCAGGTGTTGTTCTAATAAACTCTTCTAAATTGTACAGCAAATGTCATGTTTACACTGCCTGCAGTTAGCATCACATAGCACTGCTCATCTAACATTTTCACAATGACAAAGATCTCACACAAAGACTAATATACCATACAGTCCAGGGACACAAAGCTGCCTTACAACTTCAACAATATGTGTAGTTTATTAAAGGGCCAAACTGACACCTGTACTAATAATACCTTGATAAACACAGATTTATCATTTCAAATATATATTCTCTGTGCGGAAGAGATTTTAATACTTTTTATCACAATAGTGATGGATGTGTTCATTTATTTTCCAATTATTATTATTATATATTATGTATAATCTGTGAGCACTTTACATGCAATTTCTTAATGGATTTAGAGACAAATGTAAAGACTGATTGAGACAAAAAGAAAAAGAGGACCCAGCTCTATAAAGTGTAAATTCATTATACATAAGAACCTATATTTATCTTTGTTATTCACTTATGTGGTTCCAACATGTCAGGAAGACTAGGATTTGGCAGGTGTTGGTGCCAAACTGTGCAAGTCCCTGCCCCACATCTTCTTGGATAGGATAGAAACCCACCTGTTGTTAAGATCCCTTCGCCATACTATGTCATACTCCTGGCCACAGGCCCACTCAGCACATCCCTGGGCTGAGGCCTAAATATTTCAGAATAATGGAATGTCCACACCGTAAAGCATATTCTGCACTTTACTGTAACTGTTCTATGACATATCACAGTGACACACTAGTAGAATCATTGGCGTGGAATGCCACTTGTAAGGTTAGATATGCTGTTATATATTTCAGCGTAGGGCGCAGGTGAACACTTTTCAGCCATCCTCCCTCTACACCTCCATTCATTTCCTTGGAAGCACTACAGAGTTGGGACTATGTCCCCAAGTCCACAGCATTAAGTTTCCATTACCTCATCACAGTACCCGCTGCTGAGAGTCAGAGTGGATCAAGGTGCTTTTTTTAGTATACGACTCTCTTCCTAATGTGCCTTCCATAGCTCTTCCCAGCTAGGCATGCTTCAAAATATCACATTCATTCCAAGGCTTCACCATTACTCATATCAGAGATCTTTGTTCAGGCATCCAAGGCCTTATGCACCCACTGCAGTACCTATAGAAGAAGGACAGAGGAGATAGAGGAACTACAGTTATTCCTCCTATGTTCTGAACTACCTCGCCCGGGACCAACAAAGGGCCTTTTTGGTCAGCTCTGCAGAAGGCTACATCTTAGCAGTTCTGGGGTGTTTGGCTCCCATGACCCGTCCACACTGGACTCCACCCACACTGGCAGTTTTATGACCACTGACTACACCCATGACATCACTAGAGGAGGGACTTTCCTAAAAGGGGAGCTAATGCCTAATTACAACTTTCCCATTGGGATGCTATAATAGAACAGAGCCATCCAGTGGAAGGCAAGTTAACTGCTCCTGCCAACAAACATATTGCAGTGTGCTTTGCAATAAACATTTGACCATTCTAATCAATTCCTGTCTCCAATAAAACATTTGATCTAAAATTTGTAGCACATTAATACAGACCTTAGGGCTAGTTTTGAAAAGAGGACAAGAAATCCATCACTGCATTGTTGGATTCAGAAAGACACCAGAAGAGACAACCAGAGAACACTATGGAGAACATACAATTTCAAATTCTGCCCTGGGAGGAGTTGGACCAAGAGATGCAAGAGCTACAAGGCCAGAACAAGTAAGCTTACATTCCTGGAGGTTTTGAAGCATTTCTGGGGTGTTTTTTAAATATATTTCAAGTTTTATACAGGTGCTTTTGCATGTGTATAAATCTTCAGCTATTTGTTTCCTGGGATAGGCATGTGGATGAAGACAGCTCCAGAGGAGGAGAGGAGTTTTTCATGCAATAAAACGCATGCGTCATTCATTTACAGACACTCCCATTAAAGTCAAGTGGGACAAAAAAGGCTGATTATGTTAACAAAAAATAGCACATGTGCTTCATTAAACGTATGATGTTGAATGTACAAACAACTAAGCATTGAAATGTGAACAGGCACAATAATAAACAATATGATTCTGCATGTTAAGCATAGTCAGGAATAGGGAAACACACTACAATATGCTCAGGTGAGGGTTAGGTATTAAAGTGCCTCCATTCTGGATGAAGGAGCACAGAGATACTCTTGGACAGCAGCATTGTCAGTCTGGGGGGAAGGGAGTGTTAAATGCAACAGATTTATGTAATAAAATGAAACCAAACTACAGCTAACACTTTCTAAGCAGTGGTATCAAAGGCCTGAGGTGCTGCTCCATGTGAAGTAACCCCACCGATGCGCTGAGAGTGATAGCAGGCATCCTAACACTATCCAGGGGTGAAAAGTCACAAAGAGATGTGGATGCCACTTAGACCAGCACATGTGGATGTAACAGAGAGTGTCTGTGTTGGCCTTAGCCTTCGCTCTGCCCACGCTCACTGACGCGCTTCACCCCACTCATTTGGGCTTGGTCACAGAGGCCATTTTTTTGGTAGAAAGGTTTTACATAAATAAAAATGCTGACCATTGTAAGCACCCCTTTCAGTAATCATTGGTTTATCTCAACCCCTTACCTGGCAACATCACCAGGTGAAAATAAAGGAAAGAAAGCTTAAAAAAGAAAACAAACACAACCATTTTAAAACTGGTAAGCTGCAATATAATAAATGTTTGCTTTTGGGGTTAATGCTACTTTGGGATGCCAGTAATCTGAGTTATGGAAGACAATACTATATTTAAATGGCATGGCATAATCATAAACAGAAAGACATTCCAGTTACGTTTAGGGAGCATATTATTTTCTTTTTTGAAAGTAATAAATGTAGAAATATTACATAGTCAGGCAGGGGGCTACTGGTATAGCTTATTAACTAAAAATATCATTATTACATGATACATATCAATCAATGGTATACAAGCAGAGCTTCCCCATGTGCTTGATTGGTGTTTTACAGCAAAGGAAAAGTATACCAAAAGGCTTTTTGCTTTCGACCTTCTGCATGTTTACTATGAATCAAAATAGTATTATGCTTGAAAGATGTCGAACAGTGAAATATAACCATTTTCAAAGAGATGAATACCCGGGCCTCATAATAAATTGAGTTAAAGCCTCTGTAAATCAAAATAGGTGTAATATTATAAAGCTGCTGACATTCAGCATAGTGTTCTTAAACTATGAAACCTGTCACCTTGTTCTAGTCCAATAACTATGAAAGAGCCTAAGGCTTTCGTACAGTTTACTTCAGGGACTACTAGGGCCAGATTATTCAATATGCTTATTCAATGTAATAAAGAGCTATGTGCAGCAACCCATAGAAAACAGTTATAATTACTGTATGTTTCATTAACCTGGCTTCCGTTAACTGAAATTTGATTGGTGGATCTACAGTAATATACTGCATATATTCAGTACCTATGAATATGTCAAGATTGGATGACAATAATCCATTGGATATCATGTTACAGACTATATGACTGTCACAATTCAGGCACCAGTAAGTAAAGAAGAGTGTACAGATGAGGCTAACAATTATGAGTCCAGGGTTTTCTCTATTATCAGTGCAAAAGTACGTTCTGATACACAATTCAATGGATGTGTATGTCAGGTCTTTGGTTACTGTCTCTAATAAATCTAATACCCGAAAAAATCCATTGAGTAACTATAGTTTTGTGATACCTTGTGTTGGTTTTCAAATTGGTTCCTTTCTCTTTGTGGAACCTCTTGCATTGCAGATTGTACACAATGGGGGGGGGGGGGGGGATTTACTAAAACTGGTGCACTCAGAATCTGGTGCTGCTCTGCATGGTAGCAGATTAGCTTCTAACTTCAGCTTGCTCAGGTAAGCTTTGTCAATAAACCCTGAAAGCTGATTGGTTTCTGTGTAGAGCTGCACCAGATTTTGTACTCTCCAGCATTATTAAATTCCTCCAGTGCCTTTACTGAAAAAAGGTTTTGACACTAAAAACTCCTTGGGTCCAGGGACTATACATTGAGTCTTGACTTTCTCTCAATTTAGGATTACACCTTACCCATACAGGTAAATGACAAGGTGGGACTTAGTTGAAGGATGGGGCAGGAGTTAATCTTGAGTTAGAGAGAGTCCAGGGTCTTGTGGACAGTCTAGAGTGTAGGACTGAAGGAATTCCAGAGGGATACAGAAAGTGTTTGAAGACTAATACAGGTACTTGAGGCATGCTACGTTGGGTACTTTTTATTCCAGGACAGGTTCACCTTACACCAAAGGCAAAATGAGTTCACGCTGTGTGATGTAAGGCCCATTTGTGTTTTTGTCATACTCCATTGAAATGCAAGGTTAATAAAATATTAGGTCAGTCGTTAAGCTAATGTTTAGGCATAGTAAAAATGAACATTAGAAATGTTACATGTCACAAATTGCTTCATAGATTCCTCTGGGTAAAATGCCACATAGACAACATTTTATATTGCATCTTAATTCAATTATCTCAATAAAACTGATAATGGGATTACATCAACTTTTAGTGGCTAGCCACAGTTATGAACAATAGGTTTGTTCACTTTCCTGTCTATGTAGCCTTTACTTAAAGTGGTTCTAAAGGCTCAAGGTTGTTTGCCTTCATGCATTCTATGCATGAAGGTAAAAAACCTTCTATGTGCAGCAGCTCCCCCAGCCCCCTCAATACTTGAGCCTCATCGCGATCCAGCGATGTGAATGACAGCCTCGGCTGTTCAGGGTCTATGCCTCTTCATTGGCTGAGACAGCATTGGTTCCCGCTGCTGTCAATCACAGACAGTCAGCCAATGAGGAGAGGGTGGGACCAAGTCTGCTCCATGTGTGAATGGACACACAGAGCAGAGGGTGCCCCATAGCAAAACCACTGCACGCAGCAGGTAAGTAGACATGTTTGTTATTTTTTTAAAAATTAACCTTTAGAATCGCTTTAAGTAGCAAAAACCATTTAAATTGGCATGGAAAGATTATAAACTCAAGCTACCTTTTTGTTCTATAAGTCTTTTTAAAAGAAAAAAAAATAGAAGGATAGTTAACAGAATAATCATGCTGCCAAGATGTGTAAGCAAATTATAGAAAGGTGGATGGATTTAAAGACAAATAAGGAATTTCACAATCCTTAAAAAAACAAACAAACCTGAAAGAAATAAAACTGGATCTCCATGGCATTCACGGAACTGTATACAATGCAAAAATTATTACAAAGTAAACAATAATCTTACCAAAAACTATATACATTTCAAAAAGTTAAAGGAACACATCAAATCTCAATGGGGAAAAATATCATGCTGGATATCTATGGACTATATGGACTGGGTAATATGTTAGGAATGTAAGGATGCCCCATCATTTGATCAAAATGAAAATGATCAACCTACAGAGGACTGAATTCAAAGACACCCAGAAAATCAAAGTGAAAAAATTATGCAGCAGGTTGGTCTATTTTGCTGAAATTTCATTGCAGCAACTCAAAGTGGAACTCAGTAATTTGTATGGCTCCCATGAGCTTGTATGCATGCCTAACAATGTGGGTCATGCTCCTAATGAGATGATGGATAGTGTCCTGGGGTATTTCCTGACAGATTTAGACCAAAGCATCACTAAGCTCCTGGACAGTCTGAGGTGCAACCTGGCGGCATCAGATGGACCAAAATATGATATCCCAGGGGTGTTCTATTGGCTTTAGGTCAGGCGAGCGTGGGAGCTGTTCAATGAAATCAATTTCTTCATCCTCCAGGAACTGCCTGCAAACTCTCGCCGCATGAGGCCGGGCATTCTCATGCACCAGGAGGAACCAAGGATCCACTAGCATAGGGTCTGACAATGTGTCCAAGGTTTTCAGGGTCAGGGTGCTATTGTCTAGCCTGTAGAGGTCTGAGCATCCCTCCATGGATATGCTTCCCCAGACCATCATTGACCCACCACCAAAATGGTCATGCTGAATGATGTTACAGACAGCATAACATTCTCTATGGCTTCTCCAGACCCTTTCATGTCTGTCACATGTGCTCAGGGTGAACCTGCTCTCACCTGTGAAAAGCACAGGGCACCAGTGGTGGACCTGCCAGTTCTGGTGTTCAATGGCAAATGCCAGTCGAGCTATATGGTGCCGGGCAGTGAGCACAGGGCCCACTAGAGGACGTCATGAAGTCTGTTTCTCATTGTTTGGTCAAAGACATTCACACCAATGACCTGCTGGAGGTCATTTTGTAGGGCTCTGGCAGTGCTCATCCTGTTCCTCCTTGCGCAAAGGAGCAGTTACCGGTCTTGCTGATGGGCTAAAGACCTTAAACAGCCCTGTCCAGCTCTCCTAGAGTAACTTCCTGTCTCCTGGAATCTCCTCCATGCTCTTGAGACACAGCAAATCTTCTGACAATGGCATGTATTGATGTGCCATCCTGGAGGAGTTGGACTGCCTGAGCAACCTCTGTAGGGTACAGGTATCACCTCATGTTAACAATAGTGATACTGACCTTAGCCAAATGCAAAACTAGTGAAAAAAAAGTCAGGAAAGATGAGTAGGGAAAAAAATGTCAGTTGTCCTCCACTTGTAAAACCATTCCTGTTTTGGGGGGTCATCTCATTTTTGCCCATCTAGTGCACCTGCTGTTAATTTCATTAACACCAAAGCAGCTGAAACTGATTGACAACCCCCTCTGCAACATAACTGACCAGATCAATATCCAAGGAATTTAATTGACTTGATGCTATACTTTGATTAAAAAGTGTTCTTTTAATTTTTTTGAGCAGTGTACAAATAGTGAACATTTCCAAAGATCAGAATGTCCCTGCTATCACACACTAAGGGCCAAGATAATAGTTCTAATTGCCTTAGTAAATAACAGAAATATGTGTGTGTGAGTTGTATCTCTCCATGGTGAATTTTTGTTACAAAAATAATAAGTGAATATACAAAGTTATTACAGAAAAATTGCAATGGTTTCAGGCCAATATAACCAGCCTTTCCTCAGGCATGAAACAGTGGAAATTAAAAGGAAATTACAACAGTTTAATTTTAGTTATTTTGTTGAGTTTAGCAATGTTTAGCTGTATTGTTTTTTTCTTGAATATATAAAAATTTATTACATGAAAAAATGTTTCAATACAGAGTAGGCTAAAAAAGACAAAATAAAGGGCAAGATAGCTTCCTGGGTCACCAGGGAGTTGAAATGTAAATTATTTTGGAGCATCAGCTATCATGCACCATTACTGGCAAGTCTGTTAGTGTGCCTCCTTTTCTGGTGGCTATCAGGCAAATTTCATATTTGCCATTTTAGTAGATCAGTTGATGACTGCTGACATTTCCAATTTGCTCTGTGGCTTGGTGCATAAGATTGCTTTACACACTTATAACTCAATTAGCTACACACGTAACAGTACAATTGCTGTAACATTTAGCAATAACTCTGTAATACAATTGCCAAATTAAACAACTAATGTAATTTATACCAAAACCTGTAGTACCTCACACTGCTTAGTAATTAAATTTAAACCAGTTTGATTGTACAATCAGATTTCAATATGGGTTGCCATCCTAAGCAACTGCAATTGACCTTTTGTACTTTTCCCATACAGCCTGATATTGGCCATGCATACATCCATTTTCCAGATATTTCAACCAATTCCAGATAGCTTTCAATTACAAAAATGAGCAAATGAATTGGAATGGAAGGTCACCTACAAGCATCAGTGCCACATGCATAAAAATTTAGATATAAAAATGTGTTGGGGTAGGTTGTCCTGATTTTTTTTTTTATTATTTTTGCAATCCAAAAATGGATAAAAGTGATTGACATTTTTAAGAAATTTCCATGTGTCTAGCTAGCATTGTGTAATGTGTTTAGTTAGCTTTACTTTTTTTTCCCAATGACTGAACAAAGATTATCTTATTGCAAATAATACATTGAACAGCAATTCTTATGGGCCCACTGCATAACTAACAACCACAAGTCATGCAAATAGCAGTGCAAATGTCAGTGTATGACCTATAAATGGCTTTGAATTTTGACAAGTAGAAAAGCTGAAATTTTCCAGTTTCTTAATGTATAAAGAACATATGTTATGGCCAATCGTTGGCTATAGCAACAAAGTAGAAACAGGAGGTTTAAAGTAGTCACCGAGTACATATTGCGAGGTAGTGTCTGAGAAAGATTGAACAGATACATCAAGTCAAAGCTCAAACAACATGTAGTAACACCATTTTACCACCTACTCTAACATCGCTGTCCTTAACCTACCACTACTGCAATGCATGCAAGGAACTGTCACAGGACAAATAGGTAGCAACAAGGCAGTTGCAGTAAGACACCTACACAGCTACTGCACAATTGAATCAAGAGAACAAATCGTTATTTAAAAACAGGTATTTAGGAATCATTTGTTCCTATCTAGTAGTATCTATTTCCTGTTAATTTTATTTTGTGCTTAGTTTCATCAATAAAAAATGCAATTATATACTGCTTTTGTGTAGTTAGTTAAAAATATCATCCTTTTCAGTTTATTGACCCTTTGAACTTCTAAACCCTGCACCGGTTTATATTAGAATTTTTGTCCCTTCTTCTTTTGTGTTGAAGAACAGATTGCTTGAGTTAAAGTTAGATTCTTCCCAGGCAGCCAACCAGAACTTTTGAATTCCTGATTGTGTTTTCATAACTCAGTCTAATAATAGAACTTTATTGTCTTTCATTATTGATACAACATTTTTGCAGGATCAAAGCCAACTCTTTTGTATGGTTTTGAATTTAAATGCCAAGTCTGAAATGCCAAGAGTAGGAAAAGGACTAACAGCATCTGTGCCAGTTATAATGATGATCACACTGTGATCCCTTTCATTTTAAAATGTGATGATAGCTTTTTTATGTATCTGCTCAGAGTAAAAGGGCAATAACCACCAAGGAATGTTATTACCAACACTTTATATTTTGCAAAATGTACCAGACCTGGTGATAAAAATGCTGTCCTCACTGCAGATTATGCAAACGGGGTTTACTGTATGATACATATGATCCGAAATAACAGCCTCCCCCAGTTAGGTTAATTCCCTAAGCACATCAAATTATTGCTAAAATTGATATCTCATTTTGCTAGTTCAATCACAATCTTCCTAAATGAAAGATAGATCTAAAGAGCACAAGTCTTACACATCTTCAATATTACATGAAGAAACACTTTCAAACAGAGATATAAAAAGTTTTCAAAGAAGCAAGGGTAATATAAAACTTGTTTATGTAATATCCTTGAAATGTTTTGTGTACAGTATAGGAGTTTTTAATAACATTCATGGCAACATATGGTATGGTTGGAAGAGATTAGCAGAATGATAATAATGGTGACAAAGCAGGAAGCAATTTCATTTATATGGAGTAATCCCAAAGAAAAAAGTTCTCTATTTGGTTCTTATTTTTACTTGAAAGTGACATTGAAGCCTTAATTTTCAACAATTTTTCCTCCATGTAAAGGCTTACAATATCTGATGCCTCTTGATGTATAAAAGTTGTTCTTTCCTCATTAAGCTGGTCCTCTTAGGGCGGGCCCTGCTTTGGGTTGCAGGCTGAATCTTTACCATTGAACCCTTGTGTGCATGCTCTTGGCTGTGACTATAGCCCAATATTCTAAGCTGTGTGCATACCTGGATGTTTACTGGATACCTTCAGCTGCCATTGTGCCCTTGCTGGGTGTTCCATGTGTCCCTGTGCCTTTAACCACTTGCCCTCCAGAGGATTTACCCTCTTCCTGGCCAGGCCATTTTTGCTATTTGGCGCTGCGCTATTTCAACTGGTAATTGTGCAGTCATGCAGTGATGTACCCAATGCAATTTATGTCATTGTTTCACACCAAAGCTTTCTGTTGGTGGTATTTGATCACCTCTGGGTCTTTTATTTTTTTCTGCTGTAAACAAAAAAAGACCAAAAATTAAAAAAGATATTTTTTCATTTCTGTTATAAAAAAAATTCCTATAGACTCAAATTTTGTCATACATTTAGGCCAAAATGTATTTTGCTATAAGTCTTTGGTAAAAAAAATTCCCAATAAGTGTATATTAATTGGTTTGTGTGGCAGTTATAGTGTCTACAAACTATGATATAGATACTGGAATTTACACAGCTCTTACTTTCTGACTGCCTATCACATTTCTTGAGGTGCTAAAATGACAGGTCAGTACAAACACCCCCAAATGACCCCTTTGGAAAGTAGACATTATAAGCTATCTGCTGAGAGGCAAGTTGAGCCCTTGGAAGATTTATTTTTTTTCCATAGGGAATTTTTGAATTTTCGACTTTTGCACTACCTATTACAGTTTCAGAGGCTCTGAAATTCCAGGATAAAACAATCCTCCCACAAATGACCCCTTTTTAAAAAGTAGACACCCCATGCTATTTGCTGAGAGACATGCTGAGTCAATGGAATGCTTTATTTTTTACCAAAAGTTTTTGAAAAATGACATTTCTTTTTACTTACACAAAGTTTTAAATTTATTAATATATATTGCTCACCCATGCCATGGGTATATGTGGAATTACAACTCAAAATACATTCTGCTACTTCCACTGAGTATGGGGATGTGTGAGACCTTTTGGGAGCCTAGCCACATACAGGAGCCTGAAATCCAATGACCACTTTGAAAGCTTGAAGGTGCGTAACGTCCTCATTTCACTTCCTCACTACCTATCACAGTTTCAGACTCTGAAATGCCAGGATAGCACCAAACCCCCCAAATGACCCCTTTGTGGAAAGTAGACACTCCAAGGAATTTAATAAGAGGCATAGTGAGCATTTTGCAGATCTCAGTCTTTCTCACAAGGTTTTTAGCTAGTAGCCGACCGCAGATAGCCGAATGACGGCTGCACTGCGGCCGGCCAGTTCTGGGTGGACGTCATATGACGTCCTCCCAGAACGCGCTCTCCTGCGCGCCCCAGGGGGCACGCATCCGGCGATCTCCGTGATCGCTGTGTCCTACGGACACAGCTGATCACGTGATGTGGTAAAAGGCCAATCACAGCGGCCTTTTACCACGTGATCAGCGGTGTCCAATGACACGCTGATCAGAGGAAAATGCAAGTGCCGGTTCTCGGCTGCATTTTCCTCACGCTGTCAGATCGTGAGGAAAGTACTGCCGAGAACCGGCAGTTGTCAGAGCGGGGATCGGCACCGATCATCAGGGCACTGATGATCAGTGCCCCGATGATCGGTGCCCAGCAGTGCCGCCCGCAAGTTCCGCCCACCTGTGCCCAGCAGTGCGCCCACTAGCTCCGCCCACCTGTGCCCAGCAGTGCACCCACCTGTGCCCAGCAGTGCACCCACCTGTGCCACTCTGCAGTGCCACCTACCTGTGCCCAGAAGTGCCACCTACCTGTGCCCAGCAGTGCCACCCACCTGTGCCCAGCAGTGCCACCCACCTGTGCCCACCAGTGCCACCCACCTGTGCCCACCCACCAGTGCTGCCCACCAGTGCCGCCCACCAGTGCAGCCCAGCAGTGCTGCCAGTCAGTGCCACCAGCCAGTGCCCAGGGGTTGTGCCAGTCAGTACCGCCAGTCAGTGCCCAGCAGTGATGCCAGTCAGTGCCGTCTATCAGTACTCATCATCAGTGTCACCTATCAGTGCCACCTATCAGTGCTGCATATTAGTGCCGCCTATCCGTGACACCTCATTAGTGCTGTCTATCAGTGCCGCCTATTCGTGCCACCTCATTAGTACTGCCTATCAGTGCCCTTTAGTGCTGCCTATCAGTGCCCATCAGTGCCGCCTATCAGTTCCCATCAGTGCTGCCTCATCAACGCACATCAGTGAAGGAGAAAAAATACCTGTTTGGAAAATTTTATAATAGAAACAAAGAAACTTTTTTTTTTTCAAATTTTTTACACTTTTTTTATTTTTAGCGCAAAAAGTAAAGCGCCCAGTGGCGATTAAATACCAGCAAAAGAAAGCTCTATTTGTGAGGAAAAAATGATTAAAATTTCATATGGGTACAATGTTGCATGACCGCGCAATTGTCAATCAAAGTGCGGCAGCGCTGAAAGCTGAAAATTGGCCTGGTAAAGAAGGGGGTATAAGTGCCTGGTAGGCAAGTGGTTAAAAAGAAAAAAAAGAAAAGAAAAAAATATGTTTTCGTTTTTTATGTTCATTTTCCAAAGACTTGTGGCAACAAACGAGATCTGAAAAATACTCGCCATGCATCTTAGCAAATTTCTTGGGGTGTCCACTTTCCAAAAAAGGTTAATATGGGGGGGGTGTACTATTCTGGCATTTCAGGGCCTCCAACACTGCCATAGATAATCAGTAAGTGTAATGAGGAAATAAAGCCCTTTAAAGCCTAAAGGTACTTATTGGATTTTGGGGTCCTGTACACAACTAGACTGCCAAAAAGTCTCTCACATGAGATATCCCCATACTTGGGAGAAGTAGCAGAATGTATTTTGTGGAGTAATTCCACATATACCCATGGCATGTGTGAGCAATATATCATTTAAGTGACAACTTAAAGTGCTGAGCAAACTGTTGGCGCTATATAAATCCTGTATAATAATAATAACTTTGTGTAAAAAAAAAAAATTCATTTTCCAAAAACTTGTGGTAAAAAAATCAATTCTTCTATTGACTCAACATGCCTCTCAGCAAACAGTTTGGGGTTTCTACTTTCCAAAAAGGGGTCATTTGGAGTGGGGGGCTTTTATGCCCAGTATTAGAAGTGTATGCCTCACATCACTTACTCTTCTAACCACCTGAAGACCAAGCCTTTTCTGACACATTTTCTTACAATGAAAAAATCTGTATTTTTTGCTAGGAAATTACTTTGAACCCCAAAACATATATATTTTTAAAGCAGACACCCTAGTGAATAAAATGGTGGGTGCTGCAATTTTTTATGTCACACAGTACTCTCTTTTTCAAACAGAATTCTTTTGAAAAAAATACACTTTTTTTACTTTTAATGTACAAAAACACAATATATTGGCCAATTGTTTGGTACAATATAAAGTTGATGGTATGCCGAGCAAATAGATACCAAGCATGATATGCTTTAAAATTGCGCACGCCCCTAGTTCTAGAATTACTGCCCTCGATCTGACATTTGCGGCGATACCTCACATGCATGGTGAAACTGCTGTTTACATATCGACACGGGGCCAACGGTTGCACAGGCAGTTGCATGCATGCACGGGGGGGCAGGACGCTTTAATTTTTTATGATTAGTATTATTTTTAAACTGTTTCTTTAATTTTTTTTAGCACTTTATTGTTGTCACAGAGAATGTAAATATCCCCTCTGACAGCAATAGGCATTGACAGGTATTCTTTTCTGAGAAATCTGATATATCTCCTCTGCCCTTACATCATCTGATCTCACCAAGATCGGTGTGATCAGATGCTTTCCAAATTTAAAAATGGCACTGTTTATATCCTGCAAAACTGAAGTGATTAAATGCTCACAGCTTCTGGTTTCTTAGACTATAGAGATGATTGGCACCATTCCGGGATCCAATCAGCTCTATGGTCAGCTGGCAGAAACACCTGCGGCACTCTCAAGTTCCCCCCCGATGGCATGGGACTGCCCGAGAAAGTCCTGGAAGGTAGCGGGGGGGGGTGCATCTTCTCCCGCTGCATGTAAAAGCATTCCTGCAACTAATTAGCCAATAGGATTGCTTTTACATGAAAGCCAATCACCAACTGAAAAAAACAATATTAAGATGCAGGCATCATCCTGGTATTACCACTCAAAGTCCAGTAATGTACTAGTATGTCGCTGGTCCTTGTTGGGTGTATATGCTATGTTCTTTTACTTTTATGCAGCCTGTGGGCTGAATGAAAATGTTCTTTTTTTTTTCATTCAGCCCAAGGGATGAACAAAAGAAAAAGAATATAAAAGATTCCTCTATTTACATCGATCAATGTGGATGAAGAAATCTCTGCCAAAATTTTTTTTTAAATATACAAACAAAGGATAAGGGCCATCCACCCACTGGCCACCCCAGGTCCCTCCAGCCGCGTCACACACTTACATATATTCTGGGAGCAAGACCCAGTGCTGCAACTGAATGGCATTCCTGCAAAGAAAACATCAACGATTAACAGTAAAACAGTAACTCAATAAAACAACTTTTTAATTGAAATATGTGGCAAAAATATTATAAAGTATATATGCCGAAGCATAGAGTTGATCCATCCACTGGCCACCCCAGGCCCCCATGCTTGGGCTTATATGCTCTTTTTTAACTGCGGATGAAAAATCTCGTCCAACAGCGCTGCACACACTTATATATATTCTGAGAGCAAGACCCTGTTGCTGTCAGAATAAAGAGATTGGTGCTGCAGCTGAATGGCATTCCTGCAAAGAAAACAGCAATGGTTAACAATAAAACTGTAACAATAAAACAGTAACTCGACAACAATAAAATGACAACTAATTTGATTTTTTTTATTTCTTTTTTTGCTTTTTATTTTTTTGTTGATTTTTACTGTTTTTTTTTTTTTTTTTTTTTTTACTTTTTTAACTTCCAGGTGGTAGGGTCTCTCAAAATGCAATAGCCAGTTTCCTAACTACTAACATCTTTTGAGACCCAGTGCATATATGTGCCCTAGACTGTGATGTGCTGTACCCTATACTAATAGTCCACTAGTGTATGGTAGCGACAGAAGCAGTCTTTGAGGCAGAGACCAGGTTAGCCAGGACAAGAGGGACAAAAAAAGCAAGTGTCACACCTAATTCCGTGTTTGCTACAAACACAACATTTTTTTGGGGCGCCTTTTAGGTTGGGTACCAGGAATGGCATCGGGAAAATGCCTCTCATGCAGCCAGCTCATTGCATCTGTGTTGCAGATTTGGGCCACAGCACCTTCTGGATACAATAGGGCCATGATGATCTCTTCCTGGAATTTTAGGAAGTATCCACTTTAAAAAGTATCCACTTCGTCCAGTTGCTTTGTAAATCACAAAAGTGTTATATAGAGCCAATTGAAATAAATAGACACTTTTTGTACCAGCGTCTGGATTTTTGGAAAACGAAGTACGGCTTCATCATCTAGTCGTTGAAGTCCACCCCTCCCATGTTAAGGTTATAGTCATGGACACAGGGGCTTCTCAACAACACCAGCTGTTGTGGAAATTTGGATGGTTGTGCCTGCGTGAATGGAAGACAGGACAAAAACATCCCATTTGTCCTTCCACTTCACTGCAAGCAATTCATCATTTTTCAAGCAGGCTTTTTCCCCCTTTCTAAGATGGGTATTTACCGTTGGGGGAAGCCCCGGCGATTATGTCACACGGTGCCACATGCATCAGTTCCAAGATTGTAGAAATGTCTAAATAGTGGCATTATAAAAATTGTCCACATATAAGTGGCATCCCGTATGCAAAAAGTGTGGCACCAAGTCCCAAGCTATCTTGCCACTGCTCCCCATGTAGTCTGGGTATCTGGGGGGGCTCCACGTGACTATTTTTTCCCTCGTAAAATTACATGTATAGCCTGTTGCCTTCTCACAGGTCTTATACATTTTGACTCCATATCTGGCATGCTTGCTGTGGAAAAATTATTTGAATGCAAGGTGGCCAAAAAAAATGAATGAGGGACTCATAACGCAGAAGTTTTGCTGGGGAGTAAACACATGTGCAAATTTCTGGTTAAGGTGATTTACGAGTGGCCAAATTTTGTGGAACCAATCAAATTCTGGATCACCCCAAGGATGAGTGTATTGTTGCTGAAATGCATAAATCGCATTATATTCTCATATCTATGCCTGGTCGTGGTACACATATATGTGTATATGATTAATCGAGTCTGTGGACCAATACAACCACAATTCATTTTTTTTAATAATGCCCATGTTGAGGATTAGGCCCAAAAAACTTTCAATTTGGAAAGCATAATTGGTTTCCATGCAAATGGTCTGGCAAGGTTTGAATTTGGGTTGGCGGCGATAAATTGTTGTGCATATAAATTGCTTTGATCCACAATCCATACAGATCTTCCATGAAAAACAGCTCCAAAAAATCAAGGGCAGTAGTTAAATTTGCTGTTTCTACCTGAGTTCTGGGTTGGCCAGTGAATGGGGGAAGTACGGGTATTGCAGAATTTGTGGGCTGCCAATCAGGATTTGCAAGCACATCCGGAAGGACACTAGGGGCTCTGCAGGCCTGTGTTTGAATTCTTGGTGGCTGCGGGACACTACTTGTGATAGCCACCACCCCAGCTTGTACTGCACTTATGGGACTCGCCACATAACCAAGTGATACTACAGTGCTGGCATGTAAAAGACCAGGATGTACTAGGCCGCTGGTGCTCACCAGTTCACCAAAAGGTAGAGCAGCACTAGTACTGGAACTCTGCTGCATATGAGAATCATCGTATTCTGTGCCTGATTCTGTCAGTGAGGCTTCCCCTTCAATCTCACCTGACATGGTCAAAATCCTGTAGACCTCTTCACTAGAGTACCTTTCATTGGACATTTTGGCCACTAAACTTATAGGTATCTAGTGTTACTCCCTGACAGCATCTGGCTGTCAGGGACTGCTTGAAGCACTATAAAAAAAATGTACCTGCTAGTGCTAGCAGAGATCAGGCCTGATCTTGCTAACCCTGCAGTTTTGTGTGCAATCTACAGTAGATCAGGCCTGATCTACTTTCACTGCACTTGCTGGGGGAGATGGGGGGGTTGAGGGTAGGGGCTAAAAGTAGGTGCTGGCAAGTGCCAGGGCTGATCCTGCTAATGATGTGTTTTTGGGGACACTATACTATTGTGAACGCTGGTATAGTTCTGACCTGATCAAAGATATTGATCTGTTCAGACACTATACTAGCAATGGAGGTTTATTGTGTACGTGAGCATGTATCTGGCAAATAAAGGGTTAAATGTAATGACTGATGTAATGTCAGGCAATCTGACACTATGTGGGAGGGATGCTAACTGACTCTAACACTAGCTGAAGTCACCTGTGACACTAATACAGTGATTGTCACAGTCGTGCATACAAGAGCCAGGCACGGCTCTCACTGTATTAAGAAGTCTTCAGGTATCCCCTCATTACCCCTCCCTCAGGAATGCAATCAGCGTATGATGCTGAGCCCCTGCCTAACAATTCTTTGACAAATAAGGCTTGGCTTGTCCGTTGTGGGAAGAGACACCCAGTTGATTTTGTGTAGAAAGAAACTGTTATGCTTTGTGTGTAGTCAGAGAAGTGAGGACTTTTGGCGTTTTACCATCTAGCAGACCGAGAGCAAAGAAGAATCGCACTGTACCAACGAAACTGAGTGTGAGTCCAGAAATCCCTTTTTAGCTCATCAGACTTGAAACTGCTTAACCCCAGGCATTTATTTGGCAAGTACTTATTTACCTAAATTTCTTTCTGTTATCTGTTTGTGCTGTTGTGCTCTGTATATTTATATATATATATATATATATATATATATATATATATTGGTTACATCTTCTTTCTGTAAATATTTTACTGCACCCTTTTGACCTTTTGGTGATAAATCTTACTTTCTAAAAGTGTTGAACTGTTTCTATAGCTCCTGAATGTAACTTACGAATCACTGCCACTGAAGAGCATTACTATGAGTGTTTAACCCTCCATATAACCGGTCTGTAAAGATAGCGGGATACTGACGGTTAACCAATCATCCTAGTGTATTGCTGAGTTTCCCCTTTCTCTGTATAAAAAGGAGGTGGTGGCAGTGTGAAGGGTTAATTGCATAATTAACCTGACCCAGTAACAATCGCATTCAGGCTGCCCGTATGTCGATTGTGGTCCAATTAGCTGGACAATCAGTGTGCAGGTGCAGCTGAGTGTGGCCTTGTTACGCACGTGACATCGCGGTTTTAGATTGGCTAGTCCTTCGGTCACGAGTTTGGTGAGAAGGGCTGGTGTCTGACGCCAAGCCCGTCACATATTGGTGGCAGCGGTGGGATAGTTGCATTAAGACCTTCAGTGCAGTGTTAGAAATTAGCTCTGCACTGAAGGATTGTAACCTTTGTGGACACAGTCCTTAGAAACAAGCGGTGCATATTTTTTATATATATAGAGAGAGAGACATATAGCAACAGCTCCTTCCTTTTTCTACTTTTGTTCTATCTTTGCTTGCAATTATGCCTGGTGAAGCGAAAAACGAGAAAATGAGCAAAGTGATTTGAGGGCGGAATATACCTCACGATGAATGGAAGATTCATCAAATTGTGAAGATTTGATTCGGGACCTACTGGAGTATGGTATCAGAGCAGATCAGAACATGGGGGAACTTGACCATGACGGGGTTCCCGCTACATCCGATCCCAGTGGCTCAGAGATGGCCTCGCCGGAGAGGCATACAGAGACTGACACAGGAGGATCACCGAATGTTATCATCACACCACCGCCTGAGCAGGCCAGCACTGGAGTGCCTGTAACCAGCAGAGACTCTCCTCAGAGGCAGGAAGCCCTGAAACACCTCATGGAGACAGATCTTGAGGCATACCTGCGGTTCCTTGAACGCCAGGCTGACAGAAAGGTGGCGGAACACCAAGCAGCGGCTGACAGAGAGGTGGAGGAACGGCAAGCAGCGGCTGACAGAGAGGTGGCAGAATGCCAAGCAGCGGCTGACAGAGAGGTGGCGGAACGCCAATCAGCGGCTTACAGAGAAGCTGCAGAATGCCAAGATGAGAGAGAGGCAGTGCAGAAGGAAGTTGATCGTCGGCACGAGCTGGAGATGGCGAGGCTCCAGCCACAGTGACAGGTGCAGAACCCCGGGTCCCTAGAGCACAGGGACGCCTCTCTGGCCATAGGCACAGCAGCCAAGTTTCCTGCGATGGACAAAGATAGTGACATTGACACGTATTTACTGTCATTTGAAAAAACGTGCTGTCAGTACCATGTTCCCCCAACTCAATGGGCTCGGTACCTGACACCAGGGCTACGAGGCAAGGCCCTGGACGCGTTTGTTGAATTGCCAGAGGGGCAGGACGATGATTATGAAGCTTTAAAAGATGCCATCCGGAAGTACCAGATGACCCTGGAAGTGTACCGCAAGCGGTTCAGGTCCATGCAAAAGGGACCTGGGGACTCTTACATGGATGTGGTGAGTTGCTTACGCACCACATTCCGACAGTGGACTAAAGGACTGAAAGCTGACTCCTACGAGTCTTTAGAAGATCTCATGATACAAGATCAACTCCTGCATATCTGCCTGGCAGACGTCAGACAGTTTGTCTTAGAAAGAGAACCAGCCTCTGCTAAAGCTGCAGCCGATTTGGCAGATACCTTTGTCCACGCGCAGGTGTCTGACCCTCGCAAAGCTCCTCCAAATGGCTGGAAAGGAGGGAAATCGCCCATAGCAATCCCTCCTACGCCGGTGAGTCAAGATCCCCCTCAACCAACACCTGCAGCACCTGGGGCCAAGCCATTCCTGACTGACAACCGCAGATGTTTTACCTGTGGGAAAGCCAGCCAGCAACTCTTCTTCCGTGCTGTTTGTCCGCAGGAAGATGAGGGTAACCCCCGCCAACTTGCAGCCAGTCACTGTGGGCATCTGGTCTGTAACTGGTTTCCGGGACACCGGAGCAGAAGTCACCTGACCCTGCCAGAGGTGATTATGCAAAGGAACCTCATCCCAGGAAAGTTCCTTACCCTCACAGGAGTTGGGGGACCCGTTCACACATACCCTGTGCCAAGGTATTCATCGATTGGGGTGCGGGAAGGGGGATGAGGGAGGTGGGGGTCTCGGATGAAATTCCCACACCTGTTTTGTTGGGTGCCGATTTGGGTACTCTTGTGTCCTCTTACGCCCCTGTCGAGAAGGCCCCACCTGAAACTCTCTGGACATGCCAAGGTACTGTGTGCAGATGTTGGGGTAATCTCTGGGCAACCTGTGGATGGACAGAGGGAGGGGGCTGGGAATGGAGTGGGGTGGCAAGATTCTTCATTAGCTGGAGAACGAGAAGAAATCCCCTTGCATGGGGAGGTATCGAACTCATGTGTCACTGATATTGTAAACGTAACTGTTGATAATGATGATGACAATGATGCTGATATTGGTAATGTCAATAACGATGAGGATAATGATGACGATGATGCTGATATTGATAATGTCAATCACGTTGATGATAATGTTGGTAATGCTAATGATGATGATGGTCATGATGATAAATATTATGGATTTTCATTGTTGGGGGCCACCCACAGTGCTGGGAAGAGGGCAGAGGTACAATCTCTGGGGGCTGAGCAAAGGGATGGTCTGGATAGGCCTGTTCCTTGCCCAGGCCCCGAGGATTCTCCCTTGATAAGCGCTCAGCCGTTGTCCTTGCATGGTACTGGACAGCTGGCTGGGACTTGTAGTTCCACGTGTAAGGCAGCACTGGAAAGCAATTCACACATGGACCTCAGCAGCCAGATAGCTGTGAGCTTCCCTGCTGAGAAGGGTACACATAGGCCTGAAAGGGAGACTGAAAGCATGCCATATGATCTGACCTGTCCTGGTGTGTCACCAGGCAGAAAAACGTATCCTAGGCAGTGACAGCACACCTGGATTGGAAGTGTGAGGGGCCTCATTGAAGTTGATCAGCGGATCTCCGAGAGGGGGCTGCGGCCTTCAGCTCCAGGCACCTCTCCTTTCCATTCAGGTACAGGAGCTGCTGGCAAGGCCTATGAGAGATGGTGTCAGAGTTCAGAAAAACCCGGGGAGAGCTCACCGTGCTGTTCATGAGTTGGACGGCAGGGTGTATCTTTCCCCCATGCCTTCAGCCAACCTCATCTCTTAGGAGGTGCAGACTGAACGGGCCAAAGAGACAGAGGGATTGGTGCCGTCAGGAATCCAGGAGCCCAGGAGCCATGAGGTAATGAAGCATCCGGAAGGGGCCCGCTGTCTAACAATCATGGACCTGAGCAGAGGGTCTGGGCCACCATCTCTAAACCAGGAGGCTCAGGACGAGTCAGCCTTCACCACCCCATGTGGCTTGCCTGAATTCCCGGGAAATCTAATTGGGGTTGAAAATGCACCAACCACCTCCCCAGGGGTCAGGAATGGCCTACAATGTGGAATGGAACTGGGTGCAGTTGCCGCGCCTGTCACAGTGATCAGTAAAACAAAATTGTACATTGTACTAATGACACTGGTGACAGGGCAGTGAAGGGGTTAACTGGGGGCAATCAGGGGGTTAAATGTGACCTAGCTGTGCTTTTACTGTAAAAGTGTCCTGCTTTTACTCACATAGATTTGCTTTCTCCGCTCTCTGGAATGGAATGTGTCCCAGGGAGAGATGATTGCATCATTTCCTGTGCCTGTGTTCTGTAAACGCAGATACAGGAAGATCTCTGATAGGGCAGTGATCAATCAGCAGATCCAGGCTGAACATTACAATAACTGTACTGCACTATGAGGAGTCCCTCTTTCTTGTTTACTTATATGATACCAGCTGTACTGATTCTGGTGATGTGGAGCGCCCAGTGACCAGGATACATAGAGGAAAAGGAGTTTCTTGGAGTGTTTTGACCTATGTGATGTGGGTCAATTGGTGAGGTGAGCGTGCATGGGTGATGGTGGTGGATGTCATACATGCACATTAAAGGAGAAGAGTCACAGTTTTTTTGCTATTCACCTTATATGGACTGTTGCATTGTACTTTATTCATGTTAATGAGTTTTTAACCGCCTCCCGCCCGCCATATAGTAATATGATGGATGCAAGGTGGTTCTCTCGTTCTGGGAGGACGTCATATGATGTCCTCCCATTCTCACCGCGCATGCAAACCCAGAGGTGATTAAATACCACCAAAATAAAGCTCTATCTGTCACAAAAAAAATGATAAAAATGTCATATGGGTACAGTGTTGTGTGACTGCGCAATTGTCATTCAAAGTGCAACAGCGCTGAAAGCTGGAAATTGGCCTGGGCAGGAAGGGGGTATAAGTGCCCTGTAGGCTAGTGGTTAATATAATTTTTTCAGCCACTATATTGGTCCAATACGTTAGATACCCCGTGGCAGGGGGTTGTTTCTTTTCATGTGGACCTCATTTGTACCAGTTATTATAGTGTAATATACACTGTCACTGTATTTATTTTTGTTTTTTGTCCTTGTCTAAGGACGTTATTTATTTATTACACTTTTTATGAGTTGATTATTTATCTTTTTTGTTAGTGCAGCACTATTTTCTGCTTTTCTATTCATTTAGTGGTAGAACACTTATATGGGTGCTTTCCATATCCTGTATTTAGTTTGTGTGGCAGCGCATCAGACCTATACCATTTTGTTCATAGTACTAATTTAACTTTGCTATACTGATATGGAATTTACACAATCTTTTTTTTATAATGAATAATTATGCAGAGATAGATAGGTTTGTATTTTGCACATTTAATAGACAAGCAGTGATCTCTTTAGCAACCTAGAAAGGTAAAGCAACAAAAATGTTGCACAAATTTCAAAGCAAATAAATGTCTCAACAACATTTGGCTAATGGTTTACAGATCTTTGTATTAGGTGGATAAAAAATATATGAGCTGGTAGTTATAGGCTTTTGTTCATTTCAGAATCGCTTTTCCCCCCAAAGATGTCTGCAAAAGCAAGTAAAGCATGCCAAATGCAGCTTAACTGCACTGTAATGAATTCCAAATGATCTCATAAGTGTCTCAAACTTACAGTATGCCCATCTAAGCCAACTGACACAGGCTCTAAGGCTTCTATTCTCAGTCTTATGCCTAATATGAGGATGGTTGGCACAGTAAACACCCATAGTGATGGCATATCAAGGAACCTCATATACACAGGAGAACGAGGTGGAAGAACCAATGAATTAAATACATCATCACACAAAATCTAATTGATTCCAGCAGATATTGCCTGGTAGGAAAAGTCACCATCCAAGATAGTATAATGGTACTGAAGCACTTTTGGGTAGTAGATGCTTCAGGGCCCTCAGAGAACAAAACCCAGCTGATTATTTTTGGTATAGTCCAATGTTGGTAGACTATATATATCCATATTAGTAGTGCATAAGTGGCTAAACAAAAGTAAATTATAACTGAGTAGCATAGAGAACCCCCAAAGAGCAAAAGCTCAAAGATATACAATTGTGTCAGCAAGCATCATTGCACTGGTGATTTTTTTTTTTTATCATGGTAATGTTTATTACAAAATGGCTGCTTCTAAACCTCACCTGATGATTTGTATGCTGATAAGTGGAAGCTGCTGTTCAGGTTGCATAATCCTGCAACCCATAATCACAGATATTGATTCTGCAAGCATTTCAGACTACTGTTCATGTTTTGCTGCCTGTATTAATGACTGGAAACAGGCACATGTAGAAGATAGCGCAAGCAGCACATTTAAAGTGGTTGTAAAGGCTCAAGGTTTCTTACCTTCATGCATTCTGCAGCAGCCCCCCTAATACTCACCTAAAACCAGTCTTGATACAGCTGTGTTCACTGGAGTCTCAGGCAATCCTGGGACTCCCTCTCTTCATTAGCTGAGACAGAAGTGGGAGCCATTGGCTTCCACTGCTGTCAATCACAGCCAATGAGCCAATGAGAAGAGAGAGAGGGAGGGACTGAGTCATGGCTCTGTGTATGAATGGACACATGGATCAACAGGTGCCCCCATAGCAAGCTGATTGCTCTGGGGGCACCTGACAGAAGGGAGGAGCCAGGAGTACAGGCTGGGGATCCAAGAAGAGGAGGATCGGGGCTGCTCTGTGCAAAACCATTACACAGAGCAGGTAAGTATAACATGTTTGTTATTAAAAAAAAAAATAAGCCTTTAGTATCCCTTTAAGGAATTTAAACCCAAAGCAAAAAAATAATATACTTCTGCTTACCAGTCACATGAAGTGACTGCATTTGTTTCCTTTTTTTGTATAAGACTTGCAAACAATAAATTGGTCTGTATTGTTTTTTTTTATAGCAGAATCTTTTCCTTAATTTTCACCTGGTAATTCTGCAAACAACACACTTCATATCCCTCGGTGGCTATGCTCATTTCTCTACTTTATCTATGAAGGGAGCAATGGTTGCCACCCTGACTGGACTTCAAATATGTCTGCTATTGTTCATCTTCCTTATATGGGGGACAGTAGTTTACAAAAGGTAGATTATTTTTTATTTAAATGCAACTCACAGGAAGTGACAAGAAATTGTATTTTTTGCAAGATCAACAGGTATTTTCAAGGCTTGATGAAAATGTTATTAACATGAGGAAGATCCTGAAAACTTTTTTTTGCTTGCGTTTCTTTTCCAAGGAGTTTTCAATAATTATCCAAAATGGCATTTATCCAGACAATCATCTGGAGGAACTTTTTGTTATAGTAATTTTAAGGGGTCAAGATATGAAAAGTCCCATGTAATTGGTCATGTCAATTTCCTTATGTCAGTTCCCTAATATTCTATAATTATTGAATATTTTAGAGAGTATGATAAGTCACTGTCAACAATGTTACATATGTATTAGTGATTTTCAAGCAAAACAAAATGATCTAAATAGAAGACAATTTATGGTGAGACACTGTGTGCTAATTAGCTTGCCTGATGTCTGCTTGAAAATAAGTGTCCTGTTCGACTTAATTTCCCTCTAGATGTGATGTTATTTCACTGTCACTAATAAAGAAAATGTGCGCTGCCTCTATTCAATTTGCATATTTTAAAATGTGCCTTGAACAACGTTTAAGAAAATGTAGATTCAATCATGAAAAGTGTATTTCTCCTCCACCTTAGATGACTGATATATTAATCTTAACAAAGCAGAGGAGAAAACAATTGTTCTTTCATTGTAACAGTTGAAGTACAATGAACATTAAAAGTGAAAAGAGTGAAGTAGCATTCTCATTTAAATTTTAAGTTGCCAATGTCATACCTCCTCATTGTACTTTTTGTAATGTGGTTCTGTTTGGGGTAACAACTTTAAACTCAATTTAACAATCTAAAATTGATACCATGTTGTTAAGACATTACATTTACAGAAACCTGCTAAAATCTTTTATACACTTTAGAAATAATTAGTGCTCAATTGTTATTTTTATAAAACATGAATACCAAAAATGTGGGGAAAGGTAAAGCACTCACAAAGATGAAAATGTACCATTCTGTAATATACATTGTCAATTCAGCCATATGGGGAGAAAAATCAACCTTTTGTGGCCCTAGTAAATCAATATATGGACCATGAACAAGTATATTTGACCTGTGAGTTGTTTGCTAGTGAACAGATTTGTTTTTGTTTCTTTTCAGAGGCTCCTTCTATTGCTGTTCGGAAACTGCTGCCAAGTTGTTACTCCATGCAGACAGTTCAAAACTGGTTCTAATATGGATCTCTCAAGTCCATCCATGTTTTATCCTGTGTTCAGCCCTGATGAATTTTATATGACTTTTTTTTACCAACAATTAAAGGATAAGTTCACCTTTAGTAACATGTTACATGTTACACTCATATTAAGGGTGTAACAAGTTATTAAAGCAGCTGCCCCTCCCCAATCCCTTGTGGTGACAGTGGGTTAGAGATTCTCTCCCTGCAACTACTGTCACAATTTAACAACAGTTCTGTCCACTCAGCCTCATTGTTCCTTCAGGGAGATCTGTGAAGTAATAAACTACAAGTCCTGTCTACCACAGCGCAGACAGCTTGCATTTCTCAATGAACTGCAAAGGTTCTGGTGAGCACCCTCACAGTTCGAAGATTCTTCATGCTCTTCAGTAACTGTTGTCCCATATGAGAGGTACTGGTAGATAGCTGTACTGTGAGTCTGCAGGAATGAACTTTGCATCTGCTATCTGCTGATCATGGGTGCAATACTCTATAGGCTCGTAAAAAGTAAAAAAAAAGCATATTTTTTTCACCTGCAAAAAAATGTGCATTTATTACTTTTTTTTTCTTTACAAAAGTGGACTTATCTTTTTATCTTGGACTCTTTAACCCCTTGATGCCGACGTAAAACAAATATGTGGCCTCACAGAACTGGGCATTTTTACGTATGACCGCATATTTGCGTACCTGTCTTTGTGCTGGGAGCACGCCGCATGTTACGCTTCCAGCACAAAGACCGCGATGTCACTGAGAACACCGGGTCCTGTTCTAACGATCAAGACGTGGGACTCCCGATTCCGGGCCACATGATTGCTGTGATAGCCTCTGATTGGCTATCACAGTGATCAGTCACTGTACAGCCCGGCCCCCTTGTTTTTTTCTCTCTCTATGAATGGAGGAGAGAGATACTTTGTATCTCTCTAACTCCTGGCATAGAGGGGGAAAAAATGTTTGTAAAAAAAAAATTAAATAAATAAATAAATATTAAAAAATAAAATAAAGAAAAAATACCTAGATCAACGGTTGATTTAGTTCAGTGCCAGGGTTAGTGTTTGGGTCAAGGTCAGGGTCAAAGATCAAGGTCAAAAGGTCAGGGTCAAAGGTCAGGATATAAAAAAATTGGTATCAGTGTCAGTTAGTGTCAGTGTGTTTTAGGTAAATAAAAAGACAAAAACAAAATGCACACGTTTTACTAACACATGTCAATGTTGCAAAATTGTGTTTAAGCATTTAGATTTGTTTTACCCTTAAGTGTGAAGGGGTTAATCCAGTTTTAGTCTAGCACTCCTGTTTGTTTCTATGCTTTGAACTACCATTGCGTGACCATCAAGGGAAGCCTTTGAGGTGGCAAACAAGATGGCTGTTTAGGGACAAAATGGCTTCATTATAAGAATTATAGTCTGTGCTTATTTCTTTCCTTTACATGTACACTTGGCATATTGCAAAAAAATTCTGATGACTTACTGAAACTTATGATTTATGCTTGGATAACTTGTAGCAAAGGAGTTTCGGGAAATTGGCATCTAGATGCTCATTTTAAATGACACCTCAAGACACAAGAAATAAAAATCCTTTTTCTGATGACTTACTGATGAAGCATAATCACAAGACAATTAACTAAATGCTTGCCATAAACATAATATTCTTTGATTGGTCGATTTCATATCTTGACACAACTTATATCACATACGTCAATCTGTATACTTAAACTGAACCACCAAATAAAAGATTCAGAATGGCTTATTCATCATACTTAAGTTTCTCTGGTCTCTATGTAGCTACACAGTGGGGGGTTTACTAAAACTGGAGCACTCAGTATCTGGTGTACCTGTGCATGGTATCCAGTTTCTAACAGCTTGTTCAATTAAGCATTGACAATAAAACCTGGAAGCTGAGGCTTCTATGCAGAGCCATGCCAACGTTTAGTAAATCGCCCCCATTTATTCTTGAATTGGGGTATCAATAGCTAACAGGGGTCAGGTATCTGTACCTGTGTTAAGAAATCCCATCACACATTGTATGGGAGATGACTCACCAGAACTACTGAGCTTTTTTGAAGGTTTCCTTCATCCTATTGCACATGCAAATCTAAAAGTTCACAGTACCTCTTTGAGTATGTTGTTCTGGAGTCCTTGCATTGGGGCAGGCTGGGTGGATATACCAATTAACAAGAAATACCATTATATGCATTATAGGAGCACTACATGGTAATCACTAATTGGAGTTGAACCCAGTAAGGGAGTTCATCCTAATACCAACATGTGATGTGTATGTGCATTTTTAGTTTTGGCCAATGAGGATGATTCTTCTGTGGTAAAACCATACAGGAATGTGCTTACTGGTTTTCTGTTTTTGGAGTTGAAGCATGGCTGATTTATGCCTTTGTCTGCCGCAGCAACTGTTGCAGTGCTCATTGAGGCTGAGCACATGACATGAACTATGGCAGGGGAATTGTGGCAACATGTGCTCATCCACAAGTTGGAAATGCATTAAAAAAGCATGAAATTGCACAATATGTTGACTTCAATAATCCAGAAATTGCATATAAATGCATTGAAAATTGGCATGTCTCATTTTTCACAAAGGAGCACAATGCAGCATGTAGATATCAATGGTCCCATTGGACTCAAGGTACTGTATTTTTGTGACATAAGCATTTTTTGTTTTTGGAGTTTTATTGTAGAACTGGGGATACGGATTTGGAACTTTAGTAGCATACTCCAAGATTAGAACTATTCACATCAGAGGGCATCTAACTGATCTCTTAGTTAGGGATGGTTTAAGTCCTTGCTGAAAGCAGATAGTAGACTTTAGGCTGTCGCAACAAGCAGGTTAGAGTTATGCAAGGTCCCTTAGCAGTAGCAACAATTGGACAAGCTTTTCAGAATATTAGCCAATGTTCCCTTTTCTAAGACCTACACTGACTATGAAGCACCAGAGGGGTAGCAAAGCACACAGAGTCCCAAGATCTCTCAGTATCTGTACTCACAATGCCCAAGGACAGAATGGTAACCTCCTTCCAATCTTCCCAGCAACACCCTTCAGTGATATCGGACAGATCCTTGGCAGGCAGCTCCCCTCAGTCAGCATACTGAAGAACCAGAGTCATTCTTTCTAGCATCAGGCCCTTAGAAAACTCACCTGAGGCCACATGGCAAAAAGTGCCAGGCGAGGCAAGTCTGTCTCCAGCCTGACTTGATGCAATCCTCTCCAGGGAAAGACCCTGAGCCCATGTCCTCACAGAACATAAATACCACTTCCAGCATGCAGTGGGGCCACCCTTTCCTGCAATTGGTCAGGGCTGCATCCATATTCATGCTGTTCATTTACCTAGCTCTCACCCAGGTTCTAGAAGGTTCTATTTACTTTCAGAAGGCGGGGGGGGGACTCAAGATAAACTCACACAGCACCAGAGCATTATGAGCAGACCTTACTAAATCATCTCACCTCTCTGTTAAGCACACAGGGTCATCCATAAATGTTTCCAGGGTAAAATATGTGAGGCCCTATAGACCCTCAAGGTGGTATGATATTCGTGGGGCACTTGACTCCAGTTCAGTGCTTCCCAGTGAGTTCAGTGCAGCTAAGGTACAGGGAGGAAAGAATCTTACCTTTGCTATGGGATATTAAGAATCTCTTAACTGAGTATGAGGCCAGAGTGATGAGAAGAGAGAATTGGGCCTTAATGGCATGAAGAAACCAAAAGAACATCCAGGTAGGAGCATGGAATGCATTTCCGAGACTATTGAAGGAAAGAAGACACTAGAAAATTGACCGTTTGTGAAAATCATCACCGTATCATGACTAACACGGCTGCCCAATACTATTTTATAAAACAGGGGAGAGCTAATCCACCCAAGGGATATGTAGTTACAATGTAGACCTAGCTATCCCAGGAATAGAACCCACCCAAAATAAAAAAGGTGATAATCTGATCTAAGGTGTTAAAGGAGGAGTCTAGGGACAGCAGTATGCCTGAAAACAAAGACATTTAGAAAGGAAAGTCATTGCGGGGCAGTGCAACGCTGCAGCTTGACAAAATATGAACTCTAACAACAGGATGTAAAGTGAAAGCTTTACACATTTAAAGCACCTAGTCAAGATTTTAGGGGATTCTCCTCTCTCTATCTTCTCCACAGCCTCTGGGCCAGATGCTTGTCAGCACATAGTCCTGCATATTTTTTTTTTATCGATTGTGGCTAATTTGGAAGTGTTAGCTGATATATACGTATGCTGTATGTAAATATGACTTGAATGTCATTCAAAAATGCAATGTTTTGATGAGGACTTTGGCACCTGACTTTAATATGTTGTTTAGAGGAATGGTGTATCTAGAATTCTTTAATTTTCTAATAATAAAGTGGACTTTGGTTCACAAAATGAACCAAGACGTATTCATCCATATTTTGAGTAAACAGTTGTTAAAACCCATGTATACAGTAGATGATGGATTAATACAGTATATGGATGTATTATGAGAGGCAGTGGTTCAGGATGTATAATGTAATCAACTGTTTTCTAAAAAGAATTGTTATGCACATATAGCAATAAAACAATGTTTTAACCTAAAAATGTAATTGAAGCATGTGTGTACCTAAAAGTCATGCTAATGGATGCTAATTTGTGTTTGCTTTCAGATAATAAAAGCAAGGCTTCTATTATTACAATACACTTTAATATACCATAGAACATTCATATGCATTAGGAACACACCACATCTCTCAACTGAGCTGTTTTAATAAAGGAGAAAATAGGTATTTGGACCTACAGGACCACCAGAATAAAGGGAACACCAATAGACTCAACAATAATGATACAGGATAATTGATTACTTAAAATAGCAAACAGTTCCCAGGTGCCCCAGGAAGATACATGACCATTTATTTTAAAGAGAATAGTAATTATGTTATATCAACTAATTGGCCAAACCTTTCCTACCCAATGGACCTCTCGTGACAGTGAAAGTAGCCTCCAAAGGCCAATAAAGATTTGTGTCCCAAATCTATAAAGATGTACTGAAACCATTTGTATCACAGAAACACCTCTTGTAAACTGTCATTTTCATTGACACTAGTTATCACTATGAAAACAGATAACACCTTAAAATATGCTTTCAATTTTGAAGTCAAATTGGGATAATGAGTTGAATAATCTTGCCTAGCTTTGATTTCTTGTTTATGAGGCAGTTGGGAGAGTTAAAGACCAAGTTCACCTTTTAAAAATAAATAAATAAATAAAACCACATCAGTTTGTAGGTAAAAAATGTGCACTTATTATTTTTTGACACTGCAGTCTGTAAGGCATTGCACCCATGATCAACAGGTCTCAGGTGTGATGCCTGGATACTGAAGACTGTCAGTAAGTTATTTGCCCATACCTTGTAAGAGCAGGCAGTTACTGAATGGGAGAAAGAATCTATGAACTACGAGAGTGCTCACCAGCTCCCTCACAGCTCATTGAGAACTACAAGCCCTCAGCTGTAATGACTGATGGTACTTGTACTTCACTGTGAATGAATGATGTGGCCATGTTGGCAGAGCCCACTGTCACAGGAAAGGAGGATTGGGGGGGAGGAGAGGAGGCAGGAGGTGGAACATGTATCACATTCTTGTCACATACCTGGCTGGAGGCTGAGGTGACGAGTGGGCTCCCCTTATGGCTAAGTGCAAAGCACCCCTGAAGATGGTAACAGAAGGTGTAGTGCCCAAAGAAGCATGGGTTGCCAAAGTTGTAGTTGCCTGCTGATACCCGATGAGATGACACCCGTGGGTAGAGCATAGTTAGGAGCAGGTCAGGGTCATGCACAAGTCATCAATCAGGAATAGGCAGGAGCAGAATCAAGAAACAAGCCGGGGTAAGAACCAGGAGAGAAGCTAGAGCAGGTCAGGGTCAAGCCGGGTCGGTAACAGATAATCAGCAGGGTAACTTGCACAGGAACACAGGAACTTGAGGCTGACGATAATCCAGCAATTATTGTGAAGGGTTGCAGTCCTTATGAAGACCACAGGGCACCAGCAACTATTGCGCTTTGCTGTGATGATACACTGTCATGCCCATGGATGCGCCACTGCGTGTGGTGTGCTTATGCACATGCGCACATTTTTACGTAAAATTAACGTGACCATATTGGGCATTGACGCATTTGCCAGGATTTCTTCCCTGACAGTTCTAAAGGTAAACTTAGTCTTTAATATTCATCATAATGTTTACCTTTTCCTCAACGAACGAAATGAGCTTTTAGAATAATTTAAAGTGTAAGTCTACCTAAAGTTCTCATTTTGGCAGAATGCTGATGCGGAACCTCCTCATTAGAGTACGTGATATTTTCCCAATATCATGGATCTTAAAGCGGGAGTAAATTTCATTATCCTTTTTTTAGTGGTCCCCAGGTGTGTTATGCTATAATAGGCAGTGCATATTATAACACATTATGGCAAACTTACTTGTCAAAGAAGCCCTCCAGCACTGCGGTGTGATTGATCTGGAGGATCCAGAGCACTTCCATTTTCAACAGTCTTCTTTCTGGGTTCTTTGATTTCAGGCCCGTAAATGGCCGGGCCACAATAACATCACTCCTGCGCATGCAGATGGGAGTCACATCACCACTTCACATATCAGGGGCCGTAAATGTACGCTGAGCTGCACAGACACAGCTCATTGTACATGACGGCTAACAGGCAAATGGAAGCTTTTATGACAGAAGAGACCGATAAGGTCATTTTTGATAAAGGATGATGTCTAGCCAGTTATATTGAACTAAAGACATCAAGCCCATCACACTGAGCCTTAACTGGAAACTTTATAGTTTTTTTTCAATGGATATACAGTTTCTGATATTATCGCAAAGCTTGCCTAAATATAAATGTCATAATAAATGTGACTTTCTCAGTTTCACTTGGTTTCAATTAAATATTTTATAAACAGATTTGTAGCTAGTCAGCCCAGTGTCTATCCATATCTCATTCCAATTTAATTGCCATTCTTGCTGAATGACTGCTGACACAAAACTATTTACAAGATAAGTCATGTATAGATTATATTTTCTTCAGTCAGTATGGGCTATGAGATTTCTACAGACCCTGAGAGAAATAGAAAATAACAGTCAGTATTTTGCACTAACCGGCAAGATGATCAATACATATGAAGAACAATACATAGGGCTCCAACATACTGTACATACATATTCCAGTTAAAATTAGAAACAAATTTCTTGAAACAATAAAAAACATTGATAAGATAGTTTACCCAAGCTGGCCATACATGGATCAAAATGCAGTCAGTTCAACAGGGACTGGATGAATTTCTATCCATTTATGGGTACGATAGTTGTAGAAAAGTCGATCTACTGATTGATTTCTAACAAACACCCTATCAGATTTTCCCTGCTTGATCAGTGCCACAAGCTATAGCAGACAGCACTGATCAATGTATTCTGACAGCGGAGAAGTCTTCCCACTGTCAGCGTACAATAGGTCAGTGGGTATGATTCCCCCATTAACATTGAATGTGTGGATGGGGTAATGAAATCATTTTTTTTTCATTCAGCCAGCTGGTTGAACAAAAAAAGGGACACACATGATGTGTTTGATTGCTAAAGGCAAATAGGCCCTGTATTTGGAAGGACATTTTCCCTTTGCTTAGTGAGTGCAGTGAATCTCTGCTGGCCTCCACCATCAAATCATGTGCAACCACCAATATTGCTTTTTTTTATTTCCTTACATGTGATTGGGTATTCTTTGCTAAGTGAATGTATACCTTATTCATTAAGTTAAGAGAAAATTCCTTTACAAACAGGACAGCCTCTTTGCCTTTAGTAAATCAATCCCAAAGCTGTAAGATGCTAACAGAACAGGGGCTTGCCTGTTCACGTTAAAAAAAAAACAATGTTCACACAAGTAAATAAATGTTCATTTTGGAAAGTACATGTTTGTTTTGCAAAGTGTTTGTTTGTTTTTCAAAGTAAATACTAGTAAATAATGCAAGGCTGTGTTCATTTTAAATACACAATTGTGCACTTGCAAAAATCCATTCTCTTCATTTCACTCAAACATGTTTGAGTATTCAAGGAGATAGATTTACTAAGACTAGCTTTGAGATAATGTACACTTTTTAATGTGGTACTTTTTTAAATGGCACCCTAATGTGTTAAAGCAACTATTTGCAATGCACCTGCACTGCAGCCACAAACAACACATAGTAATGCACTAGGCATGTGCAGTTTGTTTTGTTCAGAATCGAAATTCAGACTCATTTTTAGCTATTCGGAAATGCAAATGTATCTGAATCTCCAAATTACAATAACAATGAATTTAGGTGAATCCAAAATAACAAAACAAAATTTCAGCCAAAAACGAACAAATTTGAAATATAAACATATTGCTGAATATTGTTGATTTCCTTCAAATGCTATGTGTATTAGTTTTAGAATATAGCCGACTTCTGAAATAGAAATTTCGAAAAGAATAGAATAGCATAAAACAGAATAAAAAAGAATAGAAAAGAAAGGAATAGAAAAGAAAAAACAGAATGTAATAGAATAGAATATAGCTGTCTTCCAAAATCAAAATTTTGGAAAGAATAGAAAAGAATAAAACAGAATATAATAGAATATCAAAGAATAGAGTAAAACAGAATAGAATAGAATAGAATAGAATAGGAAATAAAGAAGTAGAATTGAAAAGAATAGTGTCAGGGTCCGCCGCGGCGCATGGCTCGGCGCAGTCGCAATGTGCCAACTCGCACTGCCGTACGGGCACTAGGTCCTGGCCGGCTGCGGCGGAGATGAACTTGCGCATGCGCACCCACGGCCGCGGGTGCGCGCCTGGCACCAATGACAGCGCAGGGCGCGGTATTTAAATCCGCTCTGCGCTGACATGGATTGCCGTTTGGTCTATCCTGTGTTCCTGTTCCTGTAGTCTCTGTATTTGATCGTTGCTGACCCGGATTGTCCCTGACTGTGCTGAATTCTCCTGCTCTGACCCCCTGGCTTGCCTGACCTCCCTCTCGGATGCCCCCCTTTGGATTTGATCTTCTGTTACTGACCCGGCGAGTGACCTGACTATTCTCTGTCCGCTGCCTTGTACCCGACTGCTCCCATGATTACCGACTCGGCCTGTCTGACCACGGTTCTGCTCATCCATCCATCCCACTCGAGGCCATCCGCCTCTTCACATCAGGCTCTCATCTTAAAGATACATCTGGCGGTCCCCTCTACCACAGGTGGGTGTACCCAGGGTCCGCGACCTGGTCTCGGTCTGCTCCAAGTCTATCCCCACCATCAGGGGCGGACTGGGACTTAGACTCCGCGCTCTGGGAAATCCTATCCTGTGGGTTGCTAGAGGTCCTGCCAGGTGGTTCATTACAAATAGAATAGAAAATAAAGGAATAGAATAGAATAGAATAGAATAGAAAATAGAATAGAGAAAAACAGAATAGAATAGAAAACAAAAGAATAGAACATTAAAGAATATAATAGAAAAAAGTAAAACAGAATAGAATAAAAAATAAAAGAAAATAATAAAATAAAATAGAATAGAATAGAAAATAAACTAATGGAATAAAATAGAATAGAAAATAAAGGAATAGAATAAAAAATAATTGAAAAGATTAGCATAGCATAGAAAAGAATAGAATAGAAAGAATATAACCATCTTCTGAAATATTAATTTAGAATAGGATACATTTGTATTCGAATGTCAAGTCGATAATTTTCGATTTGCTTGAATTAAAATAAAAAAAAACAAATAAACAAAGCTAAACCAATTTTTGAAAAACAAATTAAATGAATTTAACTAAATGAAATTATTTAAATAATGAATCAAAACTATTTTTTTTGTTCTGCACATGTCTATATTGCCCTACATTAGATTGTGGCACAGTGCCTCAGCAAAGAAGATCTGTTGTGGTGCATGGGCAGCTAATCCAAACAAATGTGTTGCTTTATCATACCATAATACACTAGATAAAAAGATGTGGAAGCCATTGTAAAGTGTATGTTCACTTAATTTAGTGAATGCTGTGAAACTGTTGCCTTTTATCATTCAATCATGTGCAAACACCTGAAACCTAATTGGGTGAGCAACCTCTAATCCATAAAAAAATCGACCCAAAGACAAACATAGGATTGCCTTATTTACAGTGGGTATAGAAAAGAATCACCCCCCCCCCCCATTAAAATAATCATATTTTGTTGTTTTGCAGCCTGAAATGAAGACAGACACAGTTTTTGTTTTATCCATCTGTATTTACTCAATGCAACATATCGCATCCAAGTGAAAGATATAACACCAGCATGTCAGAAAAAAATAATAAAAATTCAAAAACAGAACCGCCGAGTTGGAAAAAGGATCAACATATCAGAAAAAAAAATAAAATCAATTAAAATGATTTGTAAACTCAATCTTATATAGCTAATCACCTTCTCAATGGCACACAAATCCATTTGACTGTCAACTGTGTCCAGCTGTGGTCATTTTGATTAGCTCAGCATGAAAAGAGCTTTCCTGGAGCATTTCAGTCCCTGGTAGTGCAACTGAAGCAAACAACTATGGGTGGCAAGGCACTGTCAAAGTTCGTGGAATAAAGTTGTGGACAGGCGATGGATACAAAAAATGTCAAAGGCTTTATCAATGCTTAGAAACACAGTGAAGTGTATTATTAAGAAGTGGAAAGTATATGGTACGACACAGACCCTCCCTGGATCAGGATGTTGCTTCAAATTAGATGAGATTGCCAGGAGGTAACTGGTTGGAGAGGCTGCCATGAGGCCTACAGCAACTCTGAAGCAGTTGAAGGAATTTATGACACAGAGTGGTCATTGTGTGCATGTGACAACAAAATCACAAATTCTATACAAATGTGGCTTGTATGGGAGGGATGCAAGAAAAAAGTCACTCCTCAAGAAAGACCACATGCAGTCATGGCTGAGCTTTGCCAATACGCTCCTTGAAGATTCTGAGGCCACATGGAAAAAGGTGTTATGGTCAGATGAGACTAAAATTGAATTATTTGGCCTCAACACTAAACAATATGTCTGCCAGAAGTCCAATACAGCTCACCATCCAAATAACACCATTCCTACAGTAAAGTATGGAGGTGGTAATATCCTGTTATGGGGGTGTTTTTCTGCACCAGGGACTGGAGCACTTGTTAGGATAGAAGGAAAAAGCGGATGTGGCAAAATACCATCAAATTCTTGAGAAAAATCTGCTGTCCTGTGTCAGAAAGTTGTCAATGGGAAAAAGGTTTACCTTCCAACATGACAATTACAAAGAAAATTGTCTCCCATGGGACTTTAAAGCAGCCATAACAACATAAATGTATAAAAAAGATATTCTATTGATAGAAAATCTATTCAAAAAAGATTAAAAACAATTATGACTCTGGCATCCAAATTATGTACAGTTGTACAACTTGTACCGTGTAACAAATAATCCAACATCAACATCAATTTGGCATCAGCCACTTATGTACATTTGTGATACAAGTCTATCTCCGATGCTTTTTGATTCAATATATTATCTTCATCAAGGGCAATGTGTACTTACAAAAGAAACAGAGAAAAAGACATTAGAGTGCAGACGAGTGCAGTAGTACCTTCCAACACGACAATGACCCAAAGCAGACAGCAAAAATGACCATACAGTGGTTGAAGGAGAAAAAAGGTGAATGTCCTTGCATGGCCTAGACTTAAACCCCATTGAAAATCTGTGGAATGACTTGAAGACTGCAGTCCACAAACAGTCACCATCAGGTTTAACTGCACTTAAGCAGTTCTGCAAAGAAGAGTGGGCAAATATTGCAAAGTATAGATATGCAAAGTTAGTAGAGACATATCCCAACAGACTAAAGGCTGTAATTAAAGCAATAGGCGGTTCAACAAAATACAGACACAAGGGGGTGATCCTTTTTCCAACTTGGCGGTTCTGTTTTTGAATTTTTATTATTTTTTTCTGACATGTTGGTGTTATATCTTTCACTTGGATGTTATAAGTTGCACTGAGTAAATACAGCTGGATAAAACAAAACTGTGTCTGTCTTCATTTCAGGCTGTAAAGCAATAAAATGTAATTATTTTAAAGCGAGGTGATTCTTTTCTATACCTATTGTACCTTAAAGTGGTTGTAAAAGCTCAAGATTTTTTACCTTCATACATTCCATGCATGAAGGTAAAAAACCTTCTGTGTGCATCAGTGTCCCCAGCCCCCTCAATACTTACCTGAGCCTCATTGTCATTCAGCGATGTGAACAAAAACCTCAGCTGTCCTGGGTCTCTGCCTCTTCATTGGCTGAGACAGCAAGCAAGAACCATTGGCTCCCGCTGCTATCAAGCACAACCAGTTAGCCAACAAGGAGAGAGAGGGAGCATGGCTAAGCCACAGCTCCATGTGTGAATGGACACACGGAGCAGTAGGTACCCCCATAGCAAGCTGCCTGCTGTGGGGGCACCCGATAGAAGGGAGGGGCCAGGAGAGCCTATGTGGGACCTGAGAAGAGGAGGATCCGGGCTGCTCTGTGCAAAACCACTGCACACAGTAGGTAAGTATAGACATGTTTGTTATTTTCCAAAAAATAAAAAACTAACCTTTAGAATCGCTTTAACTTTGCTAGGTGAGAAGCTGCGATTCCTTTAGTAAATCAAGCCCATTGAGTGAGAAAACTAAAAAGAGACAATAGAGATGTTAACAAGTATTTTGTGCATCCTTTAGCACAGAGACACAGTTAAAAAATGAGACTTTTCATTTGAAAAAAACATGCCTAAAATTACATATGAAAAATTGACCGCTTGTATTTAATTGCTAAGGTGCAAAATTAAATTTGTAAGCAAAAACTAAAGGTCACACTTAATATTTTATCATTTCTATAATTAAGAAACAGCTATAAATAATTAAAATGTTCTTTAGAGCTTTCCTGTTATAATTGAATGCAGAACCTAACCTTAAAGTATGTCATCTGATTTGAAAAATGTCATTTTAGCAACAAAAAGAAAAAAAATGCACATGATAAAACAAACAATAACGACAGAAACTAATTTTAATCACCATTGTCACTTAAATCTTCTTGTTATCCATCACCTGCAGGTAAATGAGTCTACTCAAATTATCTCAGTATAGATTGATCCAATGGTACTTTGCATATGGCTTTAGGAGTGAATAGAATTTGACCGGTTGCAACACAGCATGAAATGACTGGAGCACACTAAGCCCTAAATTAAATTTTGGAATGATGAATAACTTTTGTAATGATAAATCATTGTGCTTTAAACTTTCTGAGAAAGTAACAGAGTGGTATTTATTTATGAAAGCTATGGTTTGATACAGAGCTGGAAATCCATGACCAAAACCTTAATTACAGTATACCAGTAAATAAACTCCATGCTGTGATGCAGCAGAGTAGGAAAAGGCCATGTTTAAAGCTGCATCTTAATTCATTTTTTACCTACTCCTGGCACATAACTTACCTGTAGTGAAATATGTCACATGTCCTGAAGGTTGATGATTCCTGAATAAATCTTCTGTCTTGTGATGCCCAGTCCTCTTCCCAGCTCTGACCTTCTCATGCTATGGTAGTGAATCGATTTGGGTTCAACATTGCAATGCATTTCAGAAGCTCACAACAGCAGCCCACTCCCTACTCCCCTCTCCTCTACTGAAAAGAGACCACTTGTGTGAGTAGGGAAGGGGGAATGAATGACAGAGTCCTCTCCCCAACTCTCTCTGACTCAGAGCTGTGCCAATCACCAAACGCAAGTTCAATCAAGGAGTAAGTCTCATGTTACTCTATACCTGGAAGCAGGGGCGGACTGACAACACAACTCATGGGGCCCCCGGGCAATAGGGGATCATGGGGCCCCTATGTCCTTTCCCAAACTCAAAAAAGCCTATTAAAAAGGTACCAGGGGCATCTCATGGGACCCTCTACTGACCCCGGGCCCTCGGGCCGTGCCCGAGTTTCCAAATGGTCAGTCCGCCCCTGCCTGGAAGTACCAGAGCTTCACATGACAGGGTAGCTGTCAGGAAAGGCATACCAACAGGTCGACAGGTTCTGGATGGTGTCTTATGCATAGATGCAGGCTTATTCGTTTTCCTTTACATGCATGTAGGAAATGTGCACATGCTCATGCAACTATTGCTCATGTGTGCGCATCTGTTGCTTGCATTGGTGCCAAGCAAGCTATTTAAACTGAGCCTGTGCTATGCTTCCATGCTGTCTTGTCTACAGGGTTCCTGTGCATACCTGCAACCTATTACTCTGCATCTGGCTACTGTTACCAATCCGGCTTGCCTTGACTACTCCTGAACTCCACCAGCACTGACTCCAGCTTGCTTCTGAGCTCCTTTCTGCCTGTATCCCTTGCTGTTGCTCCACTGATCTGTTACCGACTTGGCCTGTATCTTGACTTTGCTCCTGCCTACGCATCTGCACCTTATCTGTCTGTCTGTGTATGACCCAGTTTGTCTGACTCTGCCTCTGTCCCCATTGCTGCTGGACTGCCTGCTGCGAGCCTCTGCCTATCTTTGACTGGTGCTGCTCACCACCTGTCTGCTATCGCCAGTGCCAACCTGCTCCTGTTCTGCTCACTGGTGTCCATCCAGCATTCCTGCTCCACTGCTCCTCTACTGACAGTCTTCCAATGCTTGATCCAGAGAGTCCGTTCAGCCCTGCTGCTAGCAAGACCAATAGGCACTCTTGCCACTCTGAACTCCTGTGCCACTTGTCTGCTCTATTAGGGGCCCTGAGTCAGAGGTGTAAAAGAGGCCTTCCTCATAATCAGGCTCTTCTACCAGGTTCGTGAAAGGGCATGCATTACTAAAGCTATGGTTTGTTTTAAGATCTAAACTAGTGCTGTGTTCACATTGTTAAGTGAACAGCCTCTAAGCCTTTAGGTCAGTGTCGCATGAGTTCTTGCCAAAGGCAGGATTGCCATGCAGGACATGGTAAAGAGGTGAAATACTCACCTACTTACATGTGTCCTTCCCTAACTGGCAGAATGAGCAAGATGTTACTATCTCACATGCAATTTACATTTTGAAGCCTTTTGCGTAGATAGGGAGTGACAGCTCACTGCTGAGGCCAGTGAGGAAGCAACACATAGTAAGCAGGTGACTTACTTTCTTGCATTTACTAGCAATCTGTTGGTGAATTCCCACTTGCTGTGTTTACAGTCCCTAATATTCAGTGGACAAGCTTTGAATTCTATATAACAGGTATTTCAAAAGTCTTCCTAACTACAACATTTCAGGATGAAGGCTTTACGTTATGAGTTTGAGTATTAAATATATCAGAGAGATGGAATTATAATTTAAAGTGTATCTGTATTTAAATAATAAAAGAAAGTGTTGTCCAACACTCCCTTACATTCCCCTGCTTTTTCTACAGTACTAATATTGCCCCAGTGGTATTTGTGCCAGACCTCACATACAAAAGGGAGCATTAAACATACTTAAACACAGCTCCACAATTTGAACACAACACTGCTCAAACAGAGATAAGTGAATGAAAATGCAGCATTTGACAAGACAAGACATGCTGCAAGTTACCTCTTTTTCAGAGTTTATTAGCAGTGCAAATTCTGTTTTGCATAAAAACATGGGGTTAACAATGGCGAAGGAAGAAATCCCCCACACTGGTTTGAGGGAAAAATGTGCTTGCATTGTGTTGTAACTATAAAGAAAAGAAATTCCCCTGTGTTGATGGTGTCTCCATAAGGAAAAACTGTCCCTGCATCAGTGGTGTCTCCATAAGAAAAAATGCCCCTGTGAGTCTTAGTAGAACTTATATGGCATTTGTGTCGATGGGACATAGAAAGGAAGGGAAATTGGGTTGTTGCTGGGAAGGGGTTGCGGCTCATGGATGTGTTTAACTAAAAAAAGCCCAATTCCTAGATAGTTGGCCTTCAATAGCCTTGTCTGCTAGTCCAACCCAGTTTCACAGCAGCATTAACCCTATACAGCCTGCAACTGCTTGCCTAGCTGTCTGTCTGTTGGTCCAACCTGGAGAGGCAGCTGTCTTCCCTCCTGGCCAGGTTTAAATGCTGCACCAGAGATTTGGTGCAGGTCAGAGGTGTTAGAGTGCCACAAGGCTGTGCAGAAATGCGGGAGGCAGAGTAGCTGTATCAGTGAGAGAGGCACCTCTACTGAGAAAGAGATATGTTATCCGCAGGTGTTCTCCTCTCTTCTGCCCACAGTAGGCTGCTATTGAAAGGATGAAGAGCAGAATAATTCCTGGAGGAGCTATCAAAGCCACTGCTGCTTTTCAAGGTAGCTGGGAAACTACAAGCTCCCAGTGAACCCCCCGTCTACATAATAACATTGGTCCCAGGGTATGTGCCCTTTATGTTCCGGTTCCCATGGCTTTTCAAGACACTGATTAGCCAAAGGCAAAAATCTCAAGAGCATGCTCCTATCAAATATAATTTGTAGAAAAGTAACGTCAGTTTAGTAATGCTTGTTAACAAAAGAGTGGGGCTGATATTTTTTTAGCATGAAAATAAAATAAATCTCTTAAACCCATCTAATTGTCCTAAAACCATAAACAACCCTTTTCACTTAACCCTTCCCACCATGCTGAATCTTACCACTCTTAACCATCCACAATACCAAACCCTTAACTTATGCCTTTACACTTAATTTTTAACCCTTAACCTAATTCTAACACTTAAATCTTACACTAGGTATACCCCAAACACTTACCATATTTCCTGAAGTGCTTTAACGCCTCAGCTCCTACCCCTAACTCTTATGCTTAACCTATCTCCTGTAGGTTAACGATAAACTTAACCACTAGCCTACAGAGCACTTATACCCCCTTCCTGCCCAGGCCAATTTCCAGCTTTCAGCGCTGTCGCACTTTGAATGACAATTGCGCGGTCATACAACACTGTACCCATATGACATTTTTATCATTTTTTTGTGACAGATAGAGCTTTCTTTTGGTAGTAGTTACCTCTGGGTTTTTTTTATTTTTTCTTAAACTAACCAAAAACCACTGAAAATTTTGGAAAAAAAAAAGTTTTTTCTTAGTTTTTGTTATAACATTTTGTAAATAAGTGATTTTTCTCCTTCACTGATATGCTCTAATGAGGCTGCAGTGGTGGGCACTGATAGGCTGCACTGATGGACACTGATAGGTGGCACTGATGGGCACTGATGAGGAGGCACTGGTAGGTGGCACTGATGGGCATTGGCAGGCATCACTGATGGGCACTGAAAGGTAGCACTGATACATGGCACTGATATATGGCACTGATAGGCGGCACTGACTGGCACTGATAGGCGGCACTGACTGGCATTGTTAGGTGGCATTGACACGTCACCGATAGGCGGCACTGATGTGCACTGATAGGCAGCACTGACTGGCAGTGATAGGAGGCACTGACTGGCACTGATAGGTGGCACTGATTGGCAGCTCAGATGGGCACTTATATGTGGCATTGATGTGCACTGGTAGGCACTATGTGGCATTGATGTGGCACCGATGGGCACTGGCATGTGGCACTGATGAGCAGCGACACAAGGCACTGATGGATACTGACAGGTGGCACTGCTGGGGCTACACTGATCATCAGGGCACACTGATCATCAGTGCCCTGATGACCAGTGTACATGTCCCCTCCGCGGAAAGCCAATTACTCCTCTCCTCTCCTCTCGAGCTGTCAGCGTGACAGCTCGAGAGGAGAGAAATGCCGATAACCAGCATTTCCCTGTTTACATGTGATCAGCTGTGATTGGACACATCTTCGGCTCTTTCCATGATCGGTGATCCGCTGTGTCTGAGGGACACAGTGCACCACCTATCGCCGCGCTGCTCGCTCCCTGAGCCGCGCATGCGCGGTGAGAATGGGAGGACGTCATTTGACATCCTCCCAGAACAAGAGGACCACCTTGCGCCCGTCATTGGACTATATGGCGGGCGGGCGGTGGTTAAAGTAGAATTATAGATAAAAGTTTTTTTTCATTTTGCATAGAGTAAGGGAGCGTTACAACCCCAAACAGATTTTTTTTTTTTGCTGTATGTGTCTGATTGGGGAGATTGCCCTTCACGTCCTGTCCCATAGACAAAACAGGAAGTGAGAGGAAATTCCTGGAATTAAATTAAGAGAATTCATTTGGGCTCCCCAGGTCACTAGAATTAGTGTCCATATTGGAAAATTCCCCTCTATTACCATTGGCTCCTACTTCTGTCAATCACATCCATTGAGCCAATGAAAAGAAAGAGGGGCAGGGACAAGCTGCGGCTCCGTGTGTGAATGGACACACAGAGCAGCAGGTGCCCCATAGCAAGCTGTTTGCTGTGGGGGCACCCGACAGGAGGGAGGGGCCAAGAGCGCCGGTGGGGGCATGAGAGAAGGATCTGGGCTTCTCTGTGCAAAACCACTGCAGAGAGCAGGGATAGAGTGTAATCCCTCTACACTCTATCCAAAACTAAAAAAAAAAAGTTTTGCCTTTAGTTATACTTTAACCTTAAATATGCACCAATAATATGTGGGGAGAAGTTCTCTTTGAATAGGAAGAATGTGGCCCTTCAAACCAAAACTGCACTGGAGTACTGCAGCTTATTAGCTCACGTTGACTACTGCTTCTACAGCCTGCGTGGAGGGATCCTCCGAGACTTAAACTGGGCATACACTAGTATTTCAAACAAAAATTCACACAAAAATTCTTAGGAAGATTCATACAAAAATTCTCAGTACATTCAAATGTGGTTCTAAAGATTTAATTTGCTTTTACATTTGATATTGGAATGAATGGACTTTGCCAAATGAAAACAACATACACTATTAGAAATGTGTGCATTCCAGAAAGGATTTCCATTCTGCTACTTTGATTTTTCTCATCACTGCAATCAAAAATGAACATCAATTTGACCCCAATAATGATTAGAAAAATGAATGAATGTTTTCACAATGTTCTTATCATGAAAAATGTTGAACAAAATTCTACTAGTGTATACCCAGCTTTACTTGTGTATAACACCCCTGCTTTCACACAGCTCTGTAATGCACAGCACATGCATAATCTCCTAATAGCCTAACCCCCACCTACAGTGATTCACCATCATGGTTGCCAACTGATGTTTCATAATCAGAGTTTTTTATGTGCCAAAGAAGATTCTTCATCATGACTGCACTATAGCATAAGCATAAGCGGGACCATAACATTCCCTTAAACCACCAACTTGTTTAGGTAGAATACTGCCAATAGGTCGCTGCTAGTTTCCTAGCTTATTAGAAATATCGCACTGATTGTTAGTCTTGTCTACATGGCCTCTATAGCCTGCAGTTTCATACATTCCTTTATTACTAATGACTACAAGCTATTACTGCTCTTTTATATTAATCTGTTATTGTATGTAGACAAAGGATCTTTGTTATTCTACCTGTATGTGATTTTCTTTGCTTAATAATGTCTCTGTAAATCTCAGTGCCTGCAGTCGAAATTGTCATTTGTAACTCTTTTAGCTGCACCAGTTTAAATTACATAGTATTTGAGAAGTTAGACCATGTTATGACTGACAGAAAGTATTTCACAGCTATAATTCTTTTCACTTCTCTTAAGTGATTTGCATTTTCCCAGCAAGAACAATGCTTAAAAGCCTTTGGGCAAAACATTGTTATAGATTCAATCAAGCAAAACCATTCCATACCAGAGTTATTTTCTCTGATTTTTTTTATTTTTTAGGGATTTAAACATTTGACTTTTAAAATGCGAAACTTGACAAAAAGTGTGATTTGATGTAGTTTGTCACTCTTATTAAAGTGTGCTGAGTCCTGCAATGGTCATACATTGTGTTGGCAATATCTTGTATTGCTAGGCTATTAACCCTTTTTTAACTGTAGATAGAAAGAAAGAAAGAAAGAAAGAAAGATAGATAGATAGATAGATAGATAGATAGATAGATAGATAAAGAGAAAATCAGACAATAGGTTTGAGCAAGCGTCGAGGTGCTAAATCCAAAACTGTTGACAGTATATTGTCTTGTTTGGAACTTTGAAACAATCATGATTTCTTATGTATGATGGATTAATAAAAAGAAGAGTGCTACAACAACTTGGTGTTACTATCTACTGTATACTGTATGTCCAGAACAATGAATATGTAGTGTACAGCAGCTTTCAATGCTATATAATCAGATTATATATTATTGGCCAACTACACAAAAATTGGCAACTGTCACAACCTATAATCAACCTTAGAAGTAAGGTGCACATGGAAGGGCAATGTACATCACAAACAAACAAAGGATTTCCCAGCAACACTTACCAGTCAGCCTGCAAAACAACAAGTTGGGCCCTGTTTAACAGTTTGCGTTAAAAGCAGAGGGTTTTGTTTGCACACATTTGCAAATACTGTAAGCCACAGTCCCACTTCAAGGGTCCTCTGTATACTGTAAACTTAACTAAAATTTACAAAGCCTCCATAGTAGGAGCATATGTATCAATGGATAGGTTAAGGGCAGGTGTGCCCTCCTTAAAGGTATAGGGATGCAAACTGTTAGACAGGGCCAAATTGGCTGTTGCAGGCTGGCTGGTATGTGTTGCTGGGAAATCCTTTGTTTGTGATGTGCATTGCCCTTCCATGTGTAAGGCTGGTTATAGGTTGGGACAGCTGCCATTTTTTGTGTAGTTGGCTAATTGGTAAGCAGGGACACACTGGATGCCTTTGCTGTCATTTTGGTATATCTGGGAGTCATATGTGTCCCTGTACCTTTAAGGAGGGACACCTGCCCTTAACCTATCCATTGATACATGTGTTCCTACTATGGAGGTTTGGAAATTTTAATTAGGTCCACAGTATACAGAGGACCCTTGACGTGGGACTGTGGCTTATGCATGTATTTGCAAATGTGTGCAAACAAAACCCTCTGTTTTTAACACAAACTGTTTGACAGGGCCAAATTGTTTGTATTGCAGGCTGGCTGGTAAGTTGTCAGGGATCTCGGCTGCCCGCGGGTTTGCGCATGCGCAGATCGCTGATGCGCACTAGCCGGCGAGCACTGGGACTTGGCCGATCGTGGCGGCGGCAGATGGGCACTGTTTTTCTTGAGGTTCACCTTCCACATAACCTACCGGCCTGGCTCCAAAAACACAAAACCCGAAGCCCTGTCACAAATGTTCGAGGACCCCAAAGAAATTCCTAAACCTGATACCATTCTGCCAGCAGGTAACTTTTTACTGTTACAGTCAGAACTTCTGTCCAAGTTGCAAGCTGCAATTATGGGGGCCCCCAATCCATCTGGAATCTCGGTGCAAAGCAGAGAAGGATTGCTATGGAAGGGGGAACAGATTGTGGTTCCTGAAGAGGTTCGAACCCTGGTCTTGGGCTACTGTCACGACCATCCATTGGCAGGGCACTTTGGAATAGGCAAAACGTTAGAGCTGATCCAGCGCACATTTTGGTGGCCAAGTATGGCCAAGGACTGTGAAAGTTATGTCAAGACCTGTGCCATCTGTAACAGGAATAAGCCTACACGGAGTAAGGCCTGGGGCCTACTACGACCCTTACGGATACCTGACAGACCATGGAGTATGGTGTCTATAGATTTTATTGTGGAACTACCACCCTCCCAAGACCATACTGCAATATTCATGGTGGTTGACTGCTTATCCAAGATGGCTCACTTTCTGCCGCTTAGGAACACACCCTCGGCTCCCAAGACCGCACAGCTCTTCATCAAAGAAGTAGTAAGGCTCCACAGAGTTCCTAGGAACATAGTATCAGATCGAGGAGTCCAATTTACGCCAAAGTTTTGGAGAGCTCTGTGTGAAATACTGGAGATCAAGCTGTCATTTCCTCGGCATACCACCCGCAGACAAATGGGCAGATGGAGTGGACCAACCAGACGTTGGAGCAGTACCTCAAGTGCTATACCTCTTACCTTCAGGACGACTGTCTGGCACTCCTGCCCCTAGCGGAGTTCGCCTATAATAATGCAAACCATTCCGCCACCAAGCAATCGCCATTTTACACCAACTATGGGTTCCATCCTACTTTCCTTCCGGATCTGATTCCAGAAAACTCAGTGTCAGCAGCTCAAGATGCCTTGAATTTTTTCACATCCAACAACAAGCTACTACAGGAAGCAGTAACAAAGGCCCAGGAGGATAACAAAAGAGCATTTGACAAGAGGAGAAAGGGGGACTTGGTCATACACCCAGGAGATCAGGTTTGGTTGGCAATGACCAATCTGAAGTTGGCATGTCCATCAAAGAAGTTGGCACCCAAGTTCATAGGCCCGTTTCCGGTAAAACGACAAATCAACGAAGTAGCTTTTGAATTGGCACTGCCCGAATCTTTCCAGATACACCCAGTGTTCCACGTATCCCTGTTGAAATCTGCAACTCCAGATCCTTTCCCAGATCGCAGATCAAGACCTCCGGTGGCCTTGGACATTGATGGAGAAGAAGAGTTTGAAGTGGAGGCAATCTTGGATTGAAGGAGGAGAGGAGGTCAGGTACAATACTTGATTAAATGGAAAGTGGAAAGGCTATGGCCCAGAGGAAAATTCATGGGACCAGCCCAAAACGTCCAGGCTACCAGATTGATCCGAGAGTTTTGTCAGAACCACTCACAAAGGAGAGGTCAGTTTGGCATCTGGAGGCTGCCCGTAGGGGGGGGGGAAATGTCAGGGATCTTGACTGCCCGCGGGTTTGCGCATGTGTAGATTGCCGATGCGCACTAGCCGGCGAGCACTTGGACTTGGGCTACCGCGGCCGCGCATGCACGCCTGGCACCAATGAGAGCACAGGGCGCACTTTTTAAACCAGCCCTGTACATCTCCAAATTGCCTTATGGTCTTGTTCCTGTGTTCCTGATTGTTCCTGTATTCCTGACTGCTTTGTTGCCAACCCAGCGTGATCCTGATACTGTTGTCCTCTCCTGCTCTGACCCTTGGCTCTTCCTGACTATTCTCTGCCTGATCCTGACTGCCTGACCTCCTGTTGCTGAACCTGGCTCGAGACCTGTTTATTCTTTGCCTGCCGCTCTGTACTGCCTGCTCCGCTGTTACCAACCCGGCCTGTCTGACTACGTTGTACCTCTTCACATCTGGCTCTTACCTGCTTTACGCCATTGGCGGCTGCCTTTACCACAGCTGGTGTTACTCGGGGGTCGCAACCTGGTCTCAGGCTGCTTCAAGTCCATCTCCACCATCAGGGGCTCTGGTGAACCAGCAGACTGAGGCTTAGACTCCGCGCCCTGAGGGACACCGGCCAGTGGGTCACTAGAGGCTACCACCAGTCGGCTCCTGATATAAGTGTTGCTGGGAAATCCTTTGTTTGTGATATATTTTATTGGACTTTGGCTTATCAGGGCCTTTCTTTGTAAAGAGACTAAGGAGAAGAGGGGAAATCACAAATACATGTTTTACCCCAGCAGATAATAATGGACAGCATCATAATTTAAAAAAAAAGTCCTTTATTCAGAATTCCAAAAAGTCTAATTTGAAAGACCTGTTACATAACAAAGGAGTTGTTACATAACATAGGAGTCATGTAACATACCAGGCCCAGTATTAATGAACAGATTGGTAGCAGCAGCAGCAAAATATGGCCTAATTTCTCACTATCCTCTTAGACTTCTAGATTGTCTATTTCATTCCCAAAGAATGGTACCAGCTTGTTCAATTGTTGACCCAGTTGTCCCACTGAGGGTCTGTAGGCTACTTAGACCCTTAAACTTGTGCTGTGTGCACAGCTGAAAGAAGAATTTGCTTTGCAGAGGACCTTCATAAACATTAGTGTATCACTACCCCCTTAGGGGTTGCTGTTGAATTGGGTCCCCCTATAGTCCCACACAGCCAGTCATTTAGCATTTCCCACACAAAATTTCATCTGTAGACTGAAATCAGGCCTTGAACATTGGTTTTGTTATTTATTGAGGGGATTAGAACTTGGATAGGGTAAGGGGTGTATAGGATACCCAAGGGAACCGAAATCTGAGGACAACTTTAACTATTCACAGATTCTTTTCTCTGACACAGTCTCTGTTGGAGGGCTAGCCAGCAGCTCCCAATTGTACCACCCCAGACCCTAGATGAACTCCTCTTCACCCAGAAATCTGGAGATTTTCTTCCTGAGCAGGAGATCTGGCTCCTGTTCCTATAAATAAGGTGCACAGTCACTAGCAGAGGGCTCCTTCCCCTATCCACAAAGGGGATGCAGGTGTACTCACTCAGATCCTTTCCTGTACTGCTTGAGGAATGGCTGCTGCTACCAGGCCTGTCAGCTGCGCCGCTCCTTCTCTGCCATACATGTGGTTCTTGCTTAGAGGGAATGAGAGTCCCTCATTTTCCTCCTTTCCAGCTCCAGGCTCACAGGCAGGCCTCATCTCACCAGGCTACCTGGCAACCTTCCTCCTCTAGCCTCACATATTCCTGTTTCACACTCTTCTCCCACCACCAAACTCCCGCTACTGAGCAGGCTCTTCCACTTTTAAGAGAGTCCCAGCCCCTTGTCAAGTCTCCTGTTGGGGATTTTACTGAGGCTCCTCAAGAGTGTAGCGAGCCACTCCTCAGATCCACCCACTGCCTCCAAGGCCCTCCTCTGAAAGCCTCAGAACAGGGGGAAATTGCAGCTGGGCTGGCTTGCAGAGTCTCTCAGCCCTGACCAGAATTTGACCCATTTGGCTGTCTCATCTGAGCTGCTAATCAGCTCCTAACTAACCATTAGGGTCTAGCTCTCCCTAGCTAAACTAGGAGGGTGCTACATTAGTCATGGATAATTCCACAGTTTCTGCATGACATCTAGGTAACACCGCCATGTCAGATTGCTGCGGATCTAGCAATTACATAGTAAAGCAGTTGTTCACTTTCAAAGTGAATGTTCACCTAGCTTAGTGACTGATGTGAAAACAAGTGGAAAGTTACCAAACCCATGTGCAAAAAAAAAACCAAAAACAAAAAAACTGCATTTTAGCTGTCACAATATTGGATGATTTAAGCCGACTGAGTTTCACCGTATTCACTGGCAAATCAGCTCCATGTCAGTTGTTCTTTAGTATGTATTTTTTAATGCTTCATCATGCATTACTGCTGCCATGGTGCTCACTAGCTACTGATGTTTTATTTATATATGTGTATATATATATATATATATATATATATATATATAAATCTGTATATATTTATTGTGATTAATATTTTGACAAGAGAAAAAAATACTATATCCTATTTGCTAAACATCTTCTCAAGAGACTTTCCAGATAGATTTTAAAATACCCCAAAATAAATTACATTTTACATTTAAATTTATGCCAAGAAAAGAGAAATTTGGGCCAATTTGCTTGTCACTATAAATTATTCTTGAGAGATTCTGTAATATTTCTTAAGCAAATACAGAAGATTTTTTTTGGCTCTGTGTGAGTGCACACTTATTATGCATGTGGAGAGCCATTACGCCGCAGTAGCATATGATGGAGGTGGTGAGCCAGTGGAACACTGTTAACAAGTTGCCCATGATTTTTCTGATAATAGATATGTATCTGCAGCTTATAGAATTTTTTTTTTTTGGTTTTAAATGTAAAGACATTAGATGGTGAAAGGTGCTGCAATAGAAAAGAAAGTTACCCTGTGTTTTGTTAACCTCTTTATAAATGTGTATGAAGATGTTCTGATAGATTTAAATGATCTTTTGCACAGTACATTCTTTATTTTATTTATTTATTACTGTTATTTATATATAGATAACTTGTTTTATATCACATTGGTTGGAAGACATTGTATGATAATCTGATTGATAGTACACAGCTTTCATCTGAAATTATTCGAATGGAAAAACACGATTTTTTTTTTGTACGATACCAGATCGTATGATTTTAAATTAATCAGTACAGTATTCTTCCAACACAAATGCTCAGAAATGAAAGAATACATTACAATAAAATACAACACATTACAGTACCAGGAACTCAGTTACATAGCACTAACCAGATGATATAGGGATCTCCACACTCTGCATAAATTTGATCGTACAATCCTGGACAGATGTTGGCGTTGTGGCTCAGCCTCTGATATGATGTTCCACATTTTCTGACACTGTCCTAAACTGTGCTCTTTCTGAACTGAAGTTACCTCTACAATCTTGCAACTGGTGATGACAGACCTCAAACAGGACCCAGCTGTTTGTTTGCGCTATGCCACTACAAACAGCCCATATAAATACAAGGCCTCACTCATCATTCATCTACTAAACATGGCTAAAACTTGCATTCCCCTTTTGAAGAGACAAAGCTCTTCCCCCACCACCCATATATGCTTCTTGATTGTCAATGACATCCTCAATATGGAAGATTTAAGTGGTCCTCTCTACAATTCGGAAAGGAAATTCAGGCTGACATGGAGACCTTAGAGCTTTTTTTACTCTGATGTTCCAATATCTAAATGTCACCCAACCACAATGTATATAAGCGAATCTTCTGCCGCAAGGAAGAAGGACTCATCTTCACCCCGGAACTGGTGCTTGGTCACCATTTTGCGTTTATGTCACTTGACACTGCACATAGCACATTTATGCTTGAAGTACTATGACACATTTTGAAAAAAGAGTTTAATCATAAGCTGGACCGAACCAAAGTTTATAGTTCATTGATTTATGGAAGTAACTCTGAGCCTGGATATGCTTTGTGCAGCCTTTTTTTTTTGGGGGGGGGGGTGTCAGATGTACCCACATGTTAATTTTATTGTTGTAAAAACAAAAAATAACACACATAACTGTTTGGGGTTTTTTAAAACAATGGTCAGAATTGTCCAGAGTGGGCGGTTTACAGCTCCCAGAGCTGTGATCTGGATATGTAAAGGAGGGGGCAAGGATAGTGGTGAAATCATTGGCCAAAATATGGCCAGTGATGTCAGTTGATCCCTACACCCCAAGTACCTTCAGGTTCAGAACACAAACTAGTAGAAGTATATAGGGAGCTATATACAGGCGCAGTCAGCACACAGCTAATGTTTTAGAACACTTTAATATAATTAGACCCCTGGAGGCAGTAATATCTGGATCAGGGTAATGCTGCATCTGTGAAGGGGTTGGGTTAGCAAAGGCCAGGCAAGCAAGGCAAACAAGGTAAGTGTACTTTGTTTTAAAGTGCAATTAAACTTTAAATCTGATTAGTGGCTGTGGGTAACATGTTAGTACCACCTTTTACTTCAGGAATTCTGTAAAGCAGAAACGGCAAGGAGAGTGTTCCAGCATCATTAGCAGGTTTGTGCCATAATCACCTGCTAACCATCAAAAGGGACTGAGCTGGACTGGTTTACTATAGCAATGACTCAATGAGCAGGTAGACTGTTACTTGAATGCTTGTGAATGTTTGATTTTTCCATTTCAGCTATAGTGTGTCTGTAAACCTACATATCTGTTTAATGAAGGGTTCTGGATCACTATTTAGATATTTAATCTGTATAATTTAATGTTTCTAATGATTTGGTGATTTTTATTTTAATACTGTGCTTCTATGAATTTGTTGCTTGATTCTGCTAATTTTGTGAGAACAGCAAGAGGCTAAAGTGCAACATAATATATTTTTTAACTGTTGTCTTCAGTTTACTTTACTTATCATATAGGATAGGTTTCAAATTGTATATATTGCTGCTCCTTTTCATTGTTTCACTTACTGTATACATTTGAAACTGTATATTTACATACATTAATTTTCAGCGAATAGGAATTTTAGAAAGGCAGGACCTAAAGGATGGACCATTCAGATGCGAAAGTTATCCATCTGCTTTATGTTAAGTAATACCTTCAAATGGGATTAGTTTGTTGGTTACTCATTATGTACTTTTAATGTCAATTTTAAACTTTTACTAAAATGATGCTTTATGTGCAAGACAGTGCGTTGATTTACTAAAGGCAAATAAGCTGCTCCTTTTGCAAAGGAATTTTCCCCAGAGCTTAAGGAATGGGGTGAAATTTCACTTTGCAAGAGTACCCAATCACGTGCAAGGAAAATTAAAAAAAAAAAGCATTCTTGCTTGCCCACGATTGGAATATGAGATATTGAAAGTTAGCAAACCTTCACCTCATTCACTAAGCTCTGACAGTAAGTCAACCCGTATATGGCTTTAGGATGATCTAATGTAGGTCTTAGTTCACAGTCAGTTATAGTGAATTTAGATATGGCCTAGAACTGAAAAGCAACTGATGAGAGACAACAAGCATAAGATAGAAAGTTCAAATCTGGTCATATGACTACAGTTATGAAGTCACCATATAACAGCTTTTATTTCCCTGCAGCAGTTTGGAAGTTAACTTGGGAATAAATATCTAGATCTCATTACACAGTTATCACTATACAGTGGGGTTGATTTACTTAAACTGAGAGTGCAAATCTGGTGCAGTTGTTCATGGTAATCAATCAGCTTCAGGTTCGAACTCCAACTTTTTCAATTAAACTTTGACAAAAAGCCTGGAAGATTTGTTTCTGTGCAGAACTGCACCAAATGTTGCACTCTCCAGTTTTGGTAAATCAATCCCAATATGTGTACATGGCCAAACCCTTCAAAGATTTAGCCACTATACCTGTCTATTTCTTGCAATGTACATGAAGATATACTGTAGAAAGATATTTATGATTTGCTATCTCCACCAAAGTGATCTAATTCCACATATGCAGTATTAGTAATCTGGCCCCTGTGCTGGTTAGTGTTTCTATAAACAGACCAAATGTTTTAAGGGGCAGGGACAAGATATGATTTATATTAAGCAGGATAGGCAATAGGCAGCAGAGGTAAAATATGCATTTTCCACATTTATTGGACACATTTTTTTATCATCAAACATTTTATTGGGCTCTTGGGCACCAAGTTATCTGGTGCTACACCAGCAGTTTATTATTACTCCAGATCTCAAACTGTTCCCCAACAGAAAATCTGCAAAGCATTGGCAGCTTTTGATACCAGGGTTGAGAGTTCCAGCTTGAATAACCTGTGGTTCCCATAGTTTCTCTCAGTGGCATGTAGGCTGTAAGTAATGTAAATGGTCACCCTTGTTCAACCTGGACCTGTGAGAGCACAGCCTCCAGACCAGTGTTTCTCAAACTTTTTTCAATCAAGGTACCCTTTAAAATGCACAATCTCGAGGCACCTCATTCTAATTTTACATAATGCAATAATATCCACACACGTAACACATGCAATGTTAGAGGTGATTTATTCTTCCAAAGCAAATATACCTTTACACACTGGTACTGACTAAAATTCCAGTGTTTCTCTTCTCCCTCAGTTTCTCTCCCTCACTCAGCTAATGTGACCCCAGAGCTGATGGACAGTTGCAGGAGAGGGGCAAACGAGGATGCTGTGCAGGTGCTTGATGTCCTCCTTATCAACTGATGACGTCTTTGGTGCTGGGGCTTGGAAACTTGTAATGGTGCACAATGAAAATCTATGGCTTTTTATAACTAAAAGGCAGGCTTCATCCATTCACTAACATTTATACAATTGTTGGCCATTTTGCCAAAGCATCCCTGAAGAAACCTGGGCACTCTGGTTGAAAAAGGTTGTTCTAAACTTTGGGTACTGGTGTCGGTTCTAAGCCAGAACAGGAAGGAAGTCTGAAAAGGATATTATCGAAGCTGCCTCAAGCCAGAAAGTTGGATGTCACTTGTTTTTCTGCCCCAGTCAACCTTCCAGTTACCTCTCTTTTGGTTTATCTCATGCAAGAGCTTTTGGATAGAGTCAGCGTAATGAACATAGTGCTTGATAAAGCATAAATAGTATCTGGTAAGCCTTAGAAAGGCCCTAACCTCAGTCACAGTTGATGGAGACTTCCATTCTCTTATTGACAACATTTTTTCAGTATTGGGTAGCACATTTTGTTTGAAAATGATGTGCCTCAGATACTCAGTCTCACTCTTTAAATTATGGCATTTTTGTTGGCTTACAATTCAGTCCATACTGGTGTGTCTGCACCAATACTGCATCTAGATGGGCAAGATTTTCTTTGAAAGTGGTGGATAACACCACAACATCTTCAAAGTAAATCAGAATGCTATACAAGTTCATGTCCCCAGACAGGGTTCCATCATTCTCTGGAACATAGTTAGTGCATTGTTTAATCCAAAAGGTAATGAGGTAGTCTTTGGTCAGTCTATTTTCTCTACTGGGATCTGACAATATTTATTGGCCAGTTTGAGAGTGGAGTAATACACAGAACATATACAGTACATTTACAAGAGCCAAAAAGTCAGTAAAAAAGTTTACATAACAGGCAGTCTCTTATGTGTCAGCAGTCAGCTATAGGCACCAGTTGACTTGAGATAAGGTGAGGCTGCTGCACTGAAAGGATTACCTCTGGCATTGAAGATCTGACTAAAACCACCCAGTCATTGCATATGTGCATACCGAGGTTTAGTGTATAGCAACATTTCTTTGACTTCTAGTAAGCAGGGTTTGACTCTTGGGTACTTGGGTAGACTTTTGGTACTTGAAGAAATCCCCAAACAGATTTGTTTGGGACTTGATATTCCTTTTCCATGCTGTTCAAAAGCCCCCCTGGAATTTATGGAAAGTTTATTCCATATTCCACCCAACCATGGTCATTTTGAAACCACTGCATGTGGGAAAGCATTATTTATAGTACTTGTGTCCTCTACCTCAAAGTATCAACTGATTGTGATGGTGGAAAGGACGGACCAAAGTCTGCCCACCTCTAGTCATCCAAGAAGACTGGTGCAATAGCTAAACGAATATATCCTGAAACTTTTGAGGCCTGACTGGAGTCTGAATCTGAAGCTTTAGGTTTACTATCCAGTGCAAAAGTAGTTCCTTCTCTGTATGGGATACATAGATGCCTCGGAAATCTCCTGAGGTATTTCACAGGTCACTAACGGGATGCAGTCCAAACAGTGTGGGACTCCTTCAGTAATGCCAGGCCGAACTGGCTTGTCTGGACACCTGGCTCTTTGAGGGAAGCAGCCCAGTCCTATTCACCTATGCCTATCATTGCTGATGGCTGTACCAACAGGGGCCGGAGGTCCACAAAAGGACTGCCTGGGTGGTTGGTTTCTATTTTCATCACCTCAGACTCTGCTAGAATCCCACATTTGGGAGCATATTCCTGGCTTCGCCCAGATAGGGACACAGCTCTGGTAGCTTCTTTCCCAGCAATAGTTCAAACACAAATGTTCCACATGATTGGCACTACAACCAATCACTGGTCTGTCCTAAGAGAGTAAATCAGATCCCACACAGAGGTAAAAGAAGGTAATGGCCCCCTTCCTGACAAAGGGCCAAGCTCTGCATTAGTTAAAAGTACAAGTCTGTGCATGTCTGTATCCAGTGAGTCCATGTGGAAATCACCACATGCTCCTTCCATAATGTCTGCCACAAATTTGTCTCTACATGCTCCGTTTTTCTTCTGTACTTCAATAGCTCCACCCTCCTCCTGCTAACATCCAAAAACAGAGTGACTTTGGCTCAAGGCTTGCCTCCTTTCTTGAAACAGCTAAGCCTGTCGACTATGTCACAACTGTAAGCAGGACTAATAAAGGGCTGGGCTCTTTAGCCCATTCCCAGGCCTACATTGTGGTACTCACAAATTCTCATATACATTTCTCAGTTTTTTCTCTGTCCTTTTCTCATTTCTAGGTCAGAGGCCCTTAGCACCTACTAGAGTTGTCTCCACTGTAACAAATTCCCTCCATTACCCTAAAAAGCTAAGGAAGAAGTGTCACCATACCTGTGAGTTGAGCATTACAATAATGGGGAACTCATTATTTCTTACAAGCTGCATACTACTCTTTCTTCTCACAAACCTGCATTATACACTGTATATTACATATCTATGTGAAAATAAAAATATAGCTTCAAAACATTTATGTTACATTTAGAAGAATCACACAAACTAATGATCACTTTATTATAACTGCTCATCAGTGTAGTAATAGCTTGGCTTCTGTGAACACGTTTGTCTTGTTATATGAGGATTACCCTTAATCAGCCATTGGATTTTCCACGAACATTCCTACCTGGCTGGTTTTAGAATGGAAGCACATCACAGGAACTTTTATCAATCAGACAGCTTCATGGTTATCAAATTGAAGCCAGGATATGTATTGTGACAGCTTAATGTGATCTAATATGTGCGTCACACTTCTGAAGAGCTCACACTGGAGATAATCACTCTCCCGTTGGTCATTACTGTTTATAAAATGAATAGTGATGTGTAGCAGAAGAAGTCTATATGATTAACTACTGAGAATGCTGCAAAACTTGGATTTTCTCTTCATAAATATAAATGATTCCAAGCAAGAAACATTAGAGCTGATCGTTTTTACTTTATTAGGAAGTTAAACAAGTGCTATTAAGTTATCAGCATTGCTTGGTGTTAAATGCTGTACAAGTTACATTGCCCTGTTTATAAATCAATCTCAACATTTCTGGGAGAACAGAGCTATTGAAATGCTGTACAAAAGTATAACATATTTATACATCAGTGTTGTATTTGTGCATGGAATTTGTAGATCAATGACCACACTGTGCATTGCTTAGCAATGCGAGTCCAAAATAACTGTTTGGATTGCCTCATAGTCACCAGATTTAAAATGAGGAAACATATTGTTTGGATGATGAAAATTAGTACCTTAGTGGCTAAGGACCAGTACAAGCAGCTATTTATTGACAAGTGCTAACGCACAAGACCTAATAAGACTGATTTATGATAACTATTGAAATAATACCAAAACAATTGTTTGATTGGCTGCCACAGGCTTCAATTTTGCCCTATTCTGCGTTCGTTTTACAAAATACACTTTGGTGTGACTGCAGTTAGTTATTTCCTTATAATAAGTGTAAATTGGTCCTAATAAAGATTAGATGGCAAACATACCATGCCAAAAATGATGTTGATGCATTCATATTGTAAACAAAATCAAAATGTATTTGCAAGTGTAGTGCAGGAGTTAATAGGTTTCCCTTTTAGCTAGGCTCCCCCTGATCCCACATGAAGTAATGTCTACACCCTGGAGTTGGAGGGTCTGAAAGCAGCATCATGGATGTTTAAGAAAAGGGGAGAGTTCTTTTTGGGCTCTCCCTGGTGAGGGTCGCCTCTGGATTTGGGCTAACTGCTGAAGTGCGTCACAAACCGTGGGACAAGTGATCTTTACCACTGGAAATGAGAACAGACTGAATGAGAAGAAATACAGTGTATATGAATTTTCTTTAAAGAAAGGATCTTCCAAAGCTCTGGCCATTTAAAATAAAGATAAGACCATTCCCATGTGCACATTCATGACTCTGACATGTAAAAAATACATCTGCTGGCAGGTACAAAGTTTAGGCACCTTAAGGGTACAATATAATACTTCGCTCTTGAATAGTATTATGTTGAGGTACCAGAACTCTTTCACAAAGGTGACATTTCAGATTGACCCTTGATGGAGAGTTTATTTATTGTCTAGAAATGTGAATGTGGAATAGCCTGAGAAATAGAAGAGCTGATTTTAATTTTCTTTCATTCGCACTTTTGCAAGTTCATGAAACGAGAGAATCAATGAATAATTGTAACAATATGGCCTATATTTTGAGTTCATTTGCAGCTTAAAGACATGTTTCAGGGACAGAGATCTTCACAGAGAAGTGTGCGTAACATTGAGATTATGAGAAATAGTGCTGCACTGATAATTATTTAACAGAAGCTTACAATTTGGGAGCGCTTTGGAATGTAGAACTCTAAAGAGCTTTTTAGGTCACTGCAATATCACAAATCACTATGTGTGAGCAAATGATGTTACAGCTGTAAAAGCAATGTAACACTTGATTATTTAAAGCCTATGCAGTCTGTCAAGTTATCCTCAAATCCTTAGTCTTGCACTTTCCTTGGCTTTTATCCCAAGCAGTTTAAATTCTCCAGCTGTACTGTAATTGGCACTAGCAGTCTCAGGCTAATCCATACATTCACTGACCTCTTCAGAGAAGATGTGCAAAATTTGTCTTTCCACATTTTTCTTTTTCCAGAAGTGTGACCTATGGAGCTGACATGTTTGTTTTGATTTGCCACCAGTTTAATGGCAACTGATTTATTGATATTCCAAAAAAACTGCATAAAGACAAGAATGTTCTGATCTACAATAAAATGTATGTACTACCTAATAAAAGTTTTACCAGCAAAATGAAACTTCAATAATTCTTTATTACTTCAGCATCTTTAGGGGCTGTAAGAGCCACAGATACGTTTTGCAGGACCACATCCTCTAATTATACAACCAAAGCATACAGTAATTACCAAGACTTGACAAATTATTATTGTTTTATGCTTTATATAATGGCATGGGATTTTAGAGCCAAACTTAGTGAACAAAGAAAAGACCCCTACCCTCCTTCCCTACATGTACTCCTAATTTTTCAAACTTTTAACCTCTTCGCGCCGGTCACACGCAAATGTGTGGCCTCCCGGCATCTGGGCCTTGACGCTGAGCGGCCACACATTTGCGTGCAATTAGGAAAAACATATGTGCTGAGAGCGCGTGCCGTACGCGCTCCCAGCACACATGTCCGGTACTCACAGAAAGGTCCCAATCTCCTCTTTCGATTGGGACCTTTCCAGATCATGTGACTGCCGTGGCAGCGAATCACGGTGGTCACATGACCCTAAAACTCTGCTCCGTCTCCCGGCTTCTGAAACCCTTAAAGAGCCGGGAGGCGGCGGGGCCAAGGGGTTAAACAAGATTGAATACCTTACATTTACAAACTGTGGGCAATGTCAGGGTCCAGCACACTCTCACTCCAGCTTTTTGCCTATACATCTGTACGGGTTTATGTTATAAAGCTGGTGGAATGGACTATGAGCATGAAAACTTGTAATCCATTGAAAACTACAAACCCATCTGCCACGATGGCAGACTTGCAATTCATTAATTCACAGATCACTGTGAATGAATGATACAATTTGAATGATTCCAATTTTAAATGTGAGAGTTGCTAGGGGGTAGAGGAACTCCACACACTATCAGAGGGAGGGGAAGCACTAAAGAGGAAAGAAAATATGTTATACACTATATTGCCAAAAGTATTGAGACACCCCTCCAAATCATTGGAGTCAGGTGTTCCAATCACCTCCATGGCCACAGGTGTATAAAATCAAGCACCTAGGCATGCAATCTGCTTCTACAAACATTTGTGAAAGAATGGGTCACTCTCAGGAGCTCAGTGAATTCAAGTGTGGTACCGTGATAGGTTGCAACCTGTGTAAAAAGTCCAGCCATGAAATTTTCTTGCTACTAAATATTCCACGGTCAACTGTTAGTGGTATTATAACAAAGTGGGAGCAACTGGGAACAATGGAAACTCAGCCACAAAGTGGTAGGCCACGTAAAATGACAAAGCAGGGTCAACGCATGCTGAAGCGCACAGTGCGCAGACGTCATCATCTGTCTGCAGAACAATTGCTAAAGACCTCTAAACTTCATGTGGCCTTCAGATTAGCACAACAACAGTGCGTGGAGAGATTCATGGAACGCATTTCCCTCGCTGAGCAGCTGCATCCAAGCCTTACATCACCAAGTGCAATGCAAAGTGTCAAATGCTGTTGTGTAAAGCATGCAACCACTGGGCTCTAGAGCAGTGGAGACATGTTCTCTGGAGTGACGAATCGCGCTTCTCTGTCTGGCAATCTGATAGATGTGTCTAGGTTTGGCGGTTGCCAGGAGGATTATTGTGTGGGGTTGTATTTTAGGGGTTGGGCTTGGCCCCTTGGTTCCAGTAAAGGGAACTCTTAAGGCATCAGCATACCAAGACATTTTTGACAACTTCATGCTCACAACTTTGTGGGAACAGTTTGGGGATGGCCCCTTCCTGTTCCAACATGACTGCACACCAGTGCACAAAGCAAGGTTCATAAAGACATGGATGAGCGAGTTTGAGGTGGAGGAACTTGACTGGCCTGCACAGGGTCCTGACCTCAACCTGATAGAACACCTTTGGGACGAAATACAGCGGAGACTGTGAGCCAGGCCAGCCAGACATCACCAAGTGCAATACAAAACATCGGATGCAGTGGTGTAAAGCATGCCGCCACTAGACTCTAGAGCAGTGGAGACGTGTTCTCTGGAATGACAAATCATGCTTCTCTTTCTGGCAATCCGATTGACGTGTCTGGATTTGGTGGTTGCCAGGAGAACGGTACTTGCCTGACTGCACTGTGCCTGTGTCAAGTGTAAAGTTTGGTGGAGGGGGGATTATGGTGTGGGGTTGTTTTTTAGGAATTGGGCTTGGCTCCTTAGTTCCAGTGAAGGGAACTCTTAAGGTGTCAGCATACCAAGACATTTTGGACAATTTCATGCTCCCAACTTTGTAGGAACAGTTTTGGGATGGCCCCTTCCTGTTCCAATATGAGGTCCATAAAGACATGGATGAGCAAGTTTAGGGTGGAGGAACTTGATTGGCCTGCACAGAGTCCTGACCTCAACGTAACAGAACACCTTTGGGATAAATTGGAGTGGAGACTGCAAGCCAGGCCTTCTCGTCTGACATCATTGCCTGACCTCACAAATGCGCTTCTGGAAAAATTGTCAAACATTCCCATAGACACACTCCTAAACCTTGTGGACAGCCTTCCCAGAAGGGCTGAAGCTGTTATAGCTGGAAATGGTGGGCCAACTCAATATTGAACCCTACGGACTAAGACTGGGAAGCCATTAACAACTTGCCCTCCTCAGGATTTACCCCCCTTCCTGACCAGCGCTATGGCACTGCGGTACTTTAACTGACAATTGTGCTACTGCCAAATGAAATTTGCATCCTTTTTCCCCTTGAATTGAGCTTTCTCTTGGAGGTATTTGATCGTCTGCGCATTTTTTATTTTTTGCACTATAAAAAAACAGACAATTGAGAGAAAAATATAATATTTTTGACTTTTTACTTTTAAACATGTCCAGTAAAAAATGTTAAAAAATCTAATTTCATCATAAATTTATGGCAAAATGTATTCTGCTATGTCTTTACTAAAATAAAATCCCAATACGTGTAAATTAATTGGTTTATGTGAAAGTTATAGTGTTTACAAATGGCGTTATAGATACTGGAATTTTTTTCTTACTAGTAATGGCGGCGATCAGCGACTTATAGTGGGACTGCGGCAGACATTCTGACACTGGGGGGAACTGACTTTGTGTTACTGACATCTCCAGTGACACCAATAGAGTGATCAGTGCTAAAAAAAGCACTGACACTGTACTAATGGCACTGGCCAGGAAGGGGTTAACATCAGGGGTGATCAAAGGGATAATTATGTGCAGGGAGTGTTTTACATAGAGGGCAGTGCGCGTGGGCTTTACTGTAATCACATTGCTCTGGATGGCTGTGCTGTGCAAAGCCATCCAGGGCAGTGTGCCCGAGCTGACAGGGAGGAGGACTGTTAGTAAACAAAGCAGTCCTCCTTCTCATTAGAGCTGCTTGGTAATCACTAGGCACCGGCGGGGAATCATGGGCCAGGACCCGGTGATTGACAGCCACGAAAGGCAGTGCAGGTAGGGAGCGCACGCGGCTTGCACGTGCCCCCTACCCAGAAACACAAAATCACGTGTATATATACATGATTTTGTGCACCCCTGCCGCCCTGTAGCAGTATATCTGCTATTGGACGATCGGGAAGTGGTTAAAGTTTGTGCGTGTAAAGGCAGGAGTCCCAATACTTTTAGCAATATAGTGTATATTACACACAGATGGTTCTGAAAGGTGAACTTAGGCTTTAAAGGCAAGATCAGGTAAGGTTTCAATATCTCTCTATAGGGTCCTATTTTCTGGCACCATATTCCTCCCCTAAAATAGACTTTAAAGAAAAAATGTTGATGGGTTGGTGTAAAGCACTCCATACTTTTAGGTACGTTAGAAAAGCTAAGCTTTTTATTTTTAAAGTGTACTTGTGCCCAGACTATGGACATTAAAGAAGAACTCCAGCTAAGAATAACATAATAAATAGTCCAAAAACTGTTTTTGCTGCAATATTCAGCTTTAATACACAGATTTCCCTTAAAGTAATTTTTCAGATGTCTGTTGTCTGATGGCCATTACCATTCAACTAAATCTTCTTGGACCTGCTTCACCCAATAAAAGAAGTAATACTGTGATGAGTTAATCTCTCTGATATTCTGCTTTCTCTGTGCACCACCATGTGTTTGCACATGAACTGGTTTGCTTTGTACTACTTCTTCTAAAACCCCAGCTCTCTTTTACAGATACCAGGTCAAATTCAGGTACCTACACTTAGTTTTTACAAATACATTTATTGATGTACTATTGACTATGGAGTTGAATTTGTTTGTGTCTTTTATATCTGCTTAAAGTATCTACATATTCTTTACAAGCAGTAGAACCTTTTTAACCATTTGCCCTCCTGAGGATTTACCCCCCTTAATGACCAGGCCTCTTTTTGCTCCTCGGCGCTGCACTAATTCAACTGATAATTGCGCGGTCATGCAATGCTGTACCCAAACAAAATTTACGTCCTTTTTTTCACACAAATAGAGTTTTTTTTGGTGGTATTTGATCACCTGTGTGCTTTTTACTTTTCATGCTATAAACAAAAAAAGACCAAACACTTTGAAGAAAAATTATATTTTTTACTTTTGGCTATAAAAAATATATAGTAAACTCAAAGTTAGTTATAAATGTAGGCCAAAATGTATTCTGCTACATGTTTTTGGTAAAAAAAATCCCAATAAGTGTATATTGATTGTTTTGTGTGAAAGTTATAGCGTGTACAAACTATGGTATAGATATTGCAATTTACGCAATTTTTTTGCTATACAGCACTGCACTAGTTTAACTGACAATTGCGCAGTCATGCAATGAGGTACATAAATGAAATTTATGTCCTTTTTTTCACACAAATAGAGCTTTCATTTGGTGTTATTTTATCACCTGTGCGCTTTTTATTTTTGGCACTATAAACAAAAAAATTTTGAGAAAATTTTTTTTTGCAAAAAAAAACCAATGTTTTCTCATTTCTGTCATAAAAAAAATCCCAAAAAACTAAAATTTCATCATAAATATAGGCCAAAATGTATTCTGCTTCATGTTTTTGGTTAAAAAAATCCCCAAAAAGTGTATATTGATTGCTTTGTGTGAAAGTTATAGCATCTACAAACTATGGTATAGATAATGGAATTTACACAGCTTTTACTATCTGACTGCCCATCACATACAAGTGCTAAAATACCAGGATAGTACAAACACTCTCAAATGACCCCTTTTCGAAAAGTAGACACCCTAAGCTATCTGCTGAAAGGCATATTGAGTCCATGGAAGATTTGTTTTTTTCCACAAGTTTCTGGAAAATTACAAAAACTTTTTTTTTTTTACACAAAGTTGTCATTTAAATTATATATTTCTCACACAAGCCATGGGTATATGTGGAATTACACCCCAAAATACATTCTGCTACCTCTATCGAGTATGGGGATTACCACAAAAGTGTGAGACTTTTTGGGAGCCTAGCCACATACAGGAGCTGGAAATCCAATGACCACTTTGAAAGCCTGAAGATGCATAACTTCTTCATTTCACTTCCTCATTACCTATCACAGTTTCGGAGGCCAGGAAATGCCAGGGTAGCACCAACCCCCCCCCCCCCCAAATTCCCATTTTTTTAGAAAGTAGACACCCCAAGGAATTTAAAAAGAGGCATGGTGAGTATTTTGCAGATCTCATTTTTTCTCACAAGGTTTTGAAATATAAAAAAAAAAAAAAAATATGTTTTTGTTTTTTTCTTCAATTTTCAACTTGTGGCAACAAACGAGATCTGCAAAATACTCACCATGCTTCTGATCAAATTCCTTTGGGTGTCTACTTTCCAAAAAGTGGTCATTTGGGGGGGGTTGGTGCTATCCTGGCATTTCAGGACCATTGAAACTGTGATAGGTAGTCAGGAAGTGTAATGAGGAAATAAAGCCCTTTAAAAGCCTGATGGTGCTTATTGGATTTTGGGGCCCTGTACTTGGCTAGACTGCCAAAACGTCTCTCACATGTGGTACCCCCATATTCGGGAGAACTAGCAGAATCTATTTTGGGGAGTAATTCCACATATACCCATGGCATGTGTGACCAATAAATCATTTAAGTGACAATTTTGTGTAAAAAAAAAAGAAAACATTTTTTGTTTGTCATTTTCCAAAAATTTGTGGTATAAAAATAAATTATTCTATTGATTCAACAATAGCAAATAGTTAGGGGTGTCTGCTTTCCAAAAAGGGGTCGCTTTGGTGGGTGGGGGCATTTTATGCCCAGCATTAGAAGTTTATGCCACACATCACTCACTCTTCTAACCACCTGAAGACCAAGCCTTTTCTGACACTTTTTGTTCACATCAGTGATTTTTTGCTAGGATCAGTATTTTTTGCTAGGAAATTAATTTAAACCTCAAACATTATATATATTTTTTAAAGCAAACACTCTAGTGAATAAAATGGTGGGTATTACAATTTTTTATGTCACATAGTACTCGCGCATCGATTTTTCAAATGCAATTTTTTTTTTTAAATACACTTTTGTTTACTTTTAATGCACAAAAACACTAAATATTGGCCATTTATTTGGTAGAATATAAAAGATGAAAAAGATGATGATATGCCAAGTAAATAGATACCAAACACGACAGGCTTTAAAACTGCACATTCCCCGTGCAATGGCGACAAACTGCATACGTTTTTAATATCCATAAGCAATGTTTTAAAAGCCTTTACAAGCTACCATTTTAGATTTACAGAGGAGGTCTAGTGTTAGAATTACCGCCCTTGATCTGACGTTCGTGGTGATACCTCACATGCATGGTGCAATCGCTGTTTCCATACTGGCACAGGGTCAATGCTCACGAATGCAGATTCACGCATGCGCAGGGGGGGCGAGGGTACTTTTTTTTTTAAGTTATTTTGATTTTTTTTATTATTTTTACACTGTCCCTTTCATTTTTTTTAAATAACTTTTAATGCTATCAGAGGGAATGCAAATACCCCCTTTAACTTCAATGGGCATTGTCATTTATTATTTTTTGTGAAATCTGGGTTCTATCAGATTCTAGATATCTCCCCTGCCCTTACATTATCTAATCAAACCAAGATCGGTGTGATCAGATGCTTTCTCAATTAACAAATGGTGCTGTTTATATCCTGCGAAACTGAAGTGATGAAATGCTCGTAGCTTCCGATTTCTTTGGCTATAGAGATGATTGGCACCCTTCTGGTCTCCAATCAGCTCTATGGTCAGCTAGCAGAAACACCGGCTGCATTCTCAGGTTGCCCCAATGGCAAGGGAATGCCCGAGAAGGCTGTAGAAGGCAGTGGGGGAGGGGGCATTGTCTTCTGCTGCTTGTAAAAGCAATCCTGCAGCTAATTAGCCACTAGGATTGCTTTTACATGAAAGCTGATTGCTGGCTGAAAAAAACGATACCAGGATGATGCCTGCAGCTGTAGGCATTATCCTGGTATAAGCATTCAAAGTCCAGTGATGTACCAGTACCTCGGTTTATGAATTTAATTCGTTCTGCAGGACATTTCATATACCGAAAAATTCATAAATCGAAACACTGTTTCCCATAGGAATGCACTGAAAACCAATTAATCCGTTCAGAGGGTCAGAAAAACAGTAAACGCTACTAAAATACCACATGAGTAATTTTATTAACTTTATTAAATGCGGTATTTTAGTAATGACAACCATGTGTTAATGTTTCAGCTGTAAGCGAGGTTCCCCACTGACAGATGAATGTAAAAGAATTGCTGGTAATTAAAAAAAAAATTTTAATTGCAGGCAATTCATTCAGCTGTCAGGTGCCAGTTTTAAAATGTAATTACCATTTTGTTTTGTTTTTTCCTTCACTATACAGTAGTTCAGAAATTCAGCAGTCACTTTCCCCCTCCAGCTGAAAGATAGAAAGTTTCTTTTAGTTTATTTCCCCAAGTTAAAAGACACAATGTTTCCTTTCAGTTTCTTAAAATATACAAAGTATCATTTAGCTCCGGGAAACTGAAAGCTAATGTGAGCTATACTGAAGAAAAAAAAAGATGGCAATTGCATTTAAAAATCAGCACTGACATACATTTAGTATTGTGAAAAAAATTTGTAATAATTCATAAACCGAGGCATTATTTTCAATGGATTTTCATTCGTAAACCAAAAATTACATTAACAGAGGCATTCGTAAACCGAGGTATTATTGTATATGCTACGTTCTTTTTTTTTTTGTATGCAGCCCGTGGACTGAATGAAAAAAAGAGAAGAAATCTCTGTCAGAAAAAGTGTGTTGAATGCCCACCACTGGAATATACCGCGCTGCACCCACCCACTTCTAATAGTGGGCACACATTAGGTCACACTTTGCCACATGCGCCAGTTCCAAGATTGTACAAATGTCTAAATAGTGGCACGCTTGAATAAAAATTGTCCACGTATAAGTGGTACCCCATATGGAGAAGGATGACACCAAGTCCCAAACTATCTTGTCACTGCTCCCCATGTAGTCTGGGCATCTGGGGGGCTCCACGTGACTATCTTTTCCCTCATAAATCCGAACAATACTTGTGCTTCCCCAACCGCACCAGTTTGTACTACACTTGATACTCGCCATGTCGCCAAGTCATACTGCAGTGCTGGTATTATTATTATTATTATACAGGATTTATATAGCGCCAACAGTTTGCTCAGCTCTTTACAATTATGGGAGACAATACAGTTCAATACAAGAGGGTTAGGAGGGCCTGGTCCTGGGAGTTTACAATTAGAGATGAGCGAATTATTCAAAAATTTGGTTCGGCTGATTCGCCGAATTCGCCGAATAAATTCGCTTCGAGCCGAATATATTCGCTGCGAATTTAACTTATAAAAAGGGTGTTTCTAGGCTTCAGAGAGCCTTTATATTAGTGCAGAACACTGTACCTTTAATTTAAATGCCCTTGGAGTCTGCTGGGGAAGAGAAATAATACTGTCAATCAGTATGACATGCAGATGAGTGCCGTCGATCTTAGAATCACCGCACACTTCACTCATTTGGGCAGTCATGGGGCCAAAACCAGAGTGTGGAGCCACAGTGTGGCGGTGGAGGCAGCAGCAATGGGAGGCCATACAGCACCCTATGACAAAATGGAACCCACCAGCAGTGTGAGGAGACCTGAAAGTGGCACATGGCAGAGTGTGGCGATGGAGACAGCAGCAATGGGAGGCCGTACAGGGACCCATGACACACTCTGGACCTGGCAGCAGCATGAGGAGGCGGTACAGGGGCCCATGACAGATTACGGGCCTGGCAGCAGCATGAGGAGTCGGTACGGGGGCCCATGGCAGATTACGGGCCTGGCAGCAGCATGAGGAGGCGGTACAGGGGCCCATGGCAGAGTGGCGGAGCGTAAGCAGCTAAAATTGAAGGCCATACAGAGGCCTATGTTAAAAAGTCCCCCCAGCAGCAGCGTGGGGAGACGACTATCAAGAGTCCAATGGCAGAGTGGCGGAGCGGAAGCAGCTTCAATTGAAGGCCATACACAGGCCTAGGTTTAAAAGTCCCTCACAGTTAATTCCAATAACGAACTCTACTCCTCCGTGCAATCTACTTACGAGACCCTGGGCAGGTCTGGGTCCAATTTGTGGTAGAGACTGGTTTTGTTCAGCCATGCTTGAGCGAGTAATAACAGGTCTGTGCTGCCCTTTGGTGTCTGGCTTCATGCGCACAACACTGAACGTCCCAGCGTTTGTCAACGATTTGCCGTTAAGTGATGGAAACCCGCTGAACCACGTTCATGAGGAGCCGGTACAGGGGGCCATGAATCAGTATGGACCTGGCAGCAGCGTGAGCAGACGACAGAGGCACATGGCGCAGGGTGGCGGTGTAGGCAGCATTATTCTGAAGCCATACACAGGCCTAGGTTAAAAAGCGGAAGCCGTCAGCAGCGTGAGCAGACGACAGAGACACATGGCGCAGGGTGGCGGTGGATGCAGCAGTATTCGGAAGCCAAACACAGGCCTCGGTTAAAAAGCGGAAGCCGTCAGCAGCGTGAGCAGACGACAGAGGCACATGGCGCAGGGTGGCGGTGGAGGCAGCAGCAATGGAAGGCCATACAGCACCCTATCACAAAATGGAACCCACCAACAGTGTAAGGAGACCTGAAAGTGGCACATGGCAGAGTCTGGCGATGAAGTCAGCAGCAATGGGAGGCCGTACAGGGACCCATGACACACTCTGGACCTGGCAGCAGCAAGAGGAGGCGGTACAGGGGCCCATGGCAGAGTGGCGAAGCGTAAGCAGCTTAAATTGAAGGCCATACAGAGGCCTATGTTAAAAAGTCCCCCCAGCAGCAGTGTGGGGAGACGACTATCAAGAGTCCAATGGCAGAGTGGCAGAGCAGAAGCAGCTTCAATTGAAGGCCATACACAGGCCTAGGTTAAAAAGTCCCCCCAGCAGCAGTGTGGGGAGACAACTATCAAGAGTCCAATGGCTGAGTGGCGATCCGGGAAGTCAGCGTTGTGATTGCAGATGCAATGCAGAAATTCTACGAAGTAATGCCGTGGGTGCGAAGAAGATCATATACCGTCGTACTTCCATCCATAAGACGGAACAACCTGCGAACCGGGAGCTTTATTGCCCTGACCCGCTGAGCAGCTTCTGGGATACCCAAGAGTTTGGCTTCTGTGGGGAATATGGTTGAAAACTGAAACTTAAAGGCATGTTGACGGAAGGGCACCAGTGTCAGTGCTCCGGAGGGAATATAGCTTCAAAGCTGACACTTAAAGGTATATCGACGGTCAGAGACCACAGGAAGTGGAGCTTGCGTCTTAAATCGACTGAATGTGGCAGACGTGAAACGTCTACGGGCCGTATATGAAACGGGTTGTTCCTCTTTCTGGAATAAGTGTTGGAAATGGCCACTCTTTTTGGTGTGGCGTTTTGTCTATTTAATTCCGATAACGGACTCTACTCCTCCGTGCAATCTAGTTACGAGACCCTGGGCAGGTCTGGGTCCAATTTGTGGTAGAGACTGGTTTTGTTCAGCCATGCTTGAGCGAGTAATAACAGGTCTGTGCTGCCCTTTGGTGTCTGGCTTAATGCGCACAACACTGAACGTCCCAGCATTTGTCAACGATTTGCCGTTAAGTGATGCAAACCCGCTGAACCACGTTCATGAGGAGCCGGTACAGGGGGCCATGAATCAGTATGGACCTGGCAGCAGTGTGAGGAGACCCGAAAGTGGCACATGGCGCAGGGTGGCGGTGAAGGCAGCAGTATTCGGAAGACATACACAGGACTAGTTTAAAAAGCGGAAGCCGTCAGCAGCGTGAGCAGACGACAGAGGCACATGGCGCAGGGTGGCGGTGGAGGCAGCAGTATTCGGAAGCCATACACAGGCCTAGGTTAAAAAGCGGAAGCCGTCAGCAGCGTGAGCAGACGACAGAGGCACATGGCGCAGGGTGGCGGTGGAGGCAGCAGTATTCGGAAGCCATACACAGGCCAAGGTTAAAAAGCGGAAGCCGTCAGCAGCGTGAGCAGACGACAGAGGCACATGGCGCAGGGTGGCGGTGGAGGCAGCAGTATTCGGAAGCCATACACAGGCCTAGGTTTAAAACTGGAACCCAGCAGCGTGAGCAGTCGACAAAGACGCACATGGCAGAGGATGGATCTGGCAGCAGTATGAGAAGGCGGTACAGGGGCCCGTGGCACAGTGTGGTGATGGGGGCTACAGCAACTGGATGCCAGAAAGTGGCCGATAGGGCTATATACTGCATGGAATTATAAAGTTGTAAAGACAGCGGCCTATAAGGCTATACACAGCATGAATATCATGACTTATTCTGAGAGTGGTTTGGAAGGCTATATACAAAAAGTATTTCATGAGCTGTCCGGACAGCGGACAATAAGTACATATATACAAATCAATTCATCAGCTGTCCAGCCAGTGGCCTCAAAGGCGACACATATAGAAAGCAATTCATGAGCTGTTCAGGCAGCGGCGGATTCTGTGTCCCTGAGTAACGATTCTGTGTCCCTGAGTAACGATTCTGTGTCCCTGAGTAACGATTCTGTGTCCCTGAGTAACGATTCTGTGGCCCTAAAGTCTCTGTGGCCCTAACTCTGTCCCTTAATACACACAGGTCTGTCTCTCTTGAATGACCGGAGGCTAATGGAGAATTCTAAGATGGCCGCGATTTATAGCTCCACCATTACACAGTGCTGGCTGGCTGCTGATTGGCTAATGCGATCACATGTCATGAATGCATTATGGGTCAGCGCGCCTTGTCTGCGCGCCTTCCCAGAGATCCCCGCCCCATCTTCTCTGTCCATTTTCTCCGTCGCCACACATGTCGCCGCCATTTTTGGGAAAATTCGATTCGTGCATCCGAAGTTTGCTAATCTTCGGATTCGTCGCGAATAGAATTTTTCCAAATCTTCGGAACGAATTCCACTTCGTCATGTTCGATTCGCTCATCTCTATTTACAATCTAAGAGGTATGTGAAAGACCAAGATATACTAGACCGCTGGTGTCGCTAGTTCACCAAAAGGTAGCGCGGCACTAGTACTGGCACTCTGCTGCATATGAGAGTCATCAAAATTTATTGACAAGTGCTAACAGAGATCAGGCTTGATTCTGCCAACACTGCAGTTTTGTGTGCAATGTATCAAGTGACAGTGACCTACTGACACTGCACTTGCTGAGAGAGAAGGGGGGGTAAGCGTAGGGGCTAAATGCAGGTGCTGGAAGGTGCTGGGGCTGATCCCGCTAATGTTGCATATTTGGGGTCACTATACTAATGTGAACGCTGGTATAGTGCTGATCTGATCACAGATATTGATCCGTTCAGACACTATACTAGCAATGGAGGTTTATGAGCATCTTCCTGGCAATCAAGGGGTTAAATGTGATGACTGGTGTACTGACCGGCAATCTGACACCGTCTGAGAGGGGCATGAAAACCATGGGAGTGCAAATCACATATATATATGTATGATTTTGCGCACCTGTGCCGCCCTGTAGCAGTATTTCTGCTATAGGGCGGTCAGGAAGCAGTTACATAAGCGGTTTGTGTTATGGCGCTGCGTTACTTTAACTGACAATTGTGCGGTCATGCAACGCTGCACTAAAATGAAATTTACATATTTTTCCCCACAAATTGAGCTTTCTTTCGGTGGTATTTGATCACCTGTGCGTTTTTTATTTTTCGCGCTATAAAAAAAAACAATTTTGAGAAAATATAATATTTTGGACATTTTGCTATAAAACATGTCCAGTAAAAACATAAAAAAATCAAATTTTGTCATAAATTTCAGCCAAAATGTATTCCGCGACATGTCTTTGCCAAAAAAAATCCCTATACGTGTAAATTAATTGGTGTACGTGAAAGTTATAGCATTTACAAATGGCGGTATATATACTGGAATTTTGTTTTATATATACTAATAATGGCGACGATCAGCGACTTATGGCGGCGATCAGTGACTTATGGCAGGACTGCGGGACTGCGGCGGACACTCTGACACTGGGGGGGGAACTGACTTGGGGTCACTAACATCCCCAGTGACAGATATACAGTGATCAGTGCAAAAAAAAAACCACTGACACTGTATTAATGGCACTGGGGAGGAAGGAGTTAACTTTTTTAGACAATCAAAGGGTTAACTGTGGGAGGGGAGTGTTTAACTAGTGGGCGGAGGGTGTGTACTTTACAGGAACACACTGATCCCGAGAGCTAAACTCCGCTCTCAGGAACAGTGTGCTGGAAACTGACAGGGAGAAGAGCTGCATTGAAAACAAGCTGTGCTCTGTGTCACTGTTTGCCGGCAATCTCCAGGACCCGGCGGGTCATGACCAGCCGAGACCCGGTGATTGACACCTGCAGCCGCGATCGCGTTTATATACGTGATTTTGAGCAGCGGTGCCACCCTGCCACAGTATATATATATATATAAGAGTAATTGTTTTTTCAATAATACACTCACATTTATACAGATTTTATTAATTTAAATGTGTGTATATAGGTTTTTAGCATCTTTTAACTGTGTTAATTATGTAATGCACCATTCAGGGAATGTAAGTGGAAAGGGTAAATTTTTTTTATAATGACAATAAAGTCTTATGATTAGATCTCTGGAGTACAGAGGTGCAAATTAGCAGCAGTATGTTTTCTTGTGTATTATTAAAGTGGTTGTAAACCCTTACATATACCCAGTGAAATGATTAGCTTCAGGTGATACACAGACATGAAACAACTCATCCTACAGAAGTTGTACCTGTTTATCTGAAACCATCTCTTTTCTACAGCTGTTTAAAGTAGTTTACACAGCTTTTCTCAGCTTCCAGAGGCAGGGGGCAGAGATCTGATGTCAAACACTGCAAATCTCGTAAAGAATAGCTGACTGTACTCTGAGATCTGAGTGGAGGAGATAAACAACCCCCCCCTACTAAACAATCTAATAGAAAAACATGCACAGCTGAGACTGTAGCTCCCCTCTGAAGCTCCACTATTCCATTTAGACCCGATTACCTGTAGTTGGCACGATCTGTCAAAAATGACCCATGAAGATAGCAGGAGAACAAGGAGAAGACAGAAATCACACTCGGTGCTTTGTATTAAGGGAAGTGCACACCACGAAGCAAATACACACTATAAAAGGACATAATCTTAACAGTCCCAAAGGTAGCCACAGCACTCTATGTTTGAGGTAAATGCCCAGGTGCTCGCCGACAAAGAAATTGTTACAAATCCAAAACTAGTATAGAGGCACTCAAGGGTCTTGCAGAGGAGGTAGATCAAAACAGTAAGAATACTGCTCATTTCATCTACCTCCTCTAGAAGAACCGTAAGTGCCTCTATACTATATATGCTTTGTTAATTTTTCGAGTAAGAGGTTTACAACTACTATAATTTATAAAGTAGATAGCTTACAGTGAAGACTGATCATTTATTTGTGAGTGGCAAACATTCAAAATCAGCAGGGGATCAAATACTTATTTCCTTCACTGTAACTGTAGTGTTTCTATCGTCTTCTTCTGGCCAGCTCAGCACCACAATCTCCAGTAAGCAACCAGAAGTATCCTTTCATGAGGAGTCCATACGTACACATGACATGGCTGTTGATGCCTCAACAGCGAGGCTCTTTCTGTCCATACATCATACATCAGCATCAGAGGTTGGTCATCAGCTCTGAGGAAAAGGATTCGTCCTCGAAACGCGTCAGCCATTTGACCGCACTGACAGTGAGAACACCTTGCCCGCCGTTGTGGCCATTATCATTTTTCTATGCTTTTTAGATACATGCTTCGTCTGTGAGTATGTTTTTATTATTTCATTCCTACAATAAACCTTGGATAATGCACTAGGTGTGTGCGCCACTTGTTTTCTCTCTATACTGATGTGAATGTACAATATATATGTAAAGCTTTGTGTAAATTTACGGTGCTATATACAGTGGGGATCGAAAGTTTGGGCACCCCAGCTAAAAATTTGTATTAATGTGCATAAAGAAGCCAAGGAAAGATGGAAAAATCTCCAAAAGGCATCAAATTACAGATTAGATATTCTTATAATATGTCAACAAAAGTTAGATTTTATTTCCATCATTTACACTTTCAAAATAACAGAAAACAAAAAAATAGCGTCTGCAAAAGTTTGGGCACCCTGCAGAATTTAGAGCATGCACTGCCCCCTTTGCCAAGCTGAGACCTGCCAGTGTCATGGATTGTTCTCAATCATTGTCTGGGAAGACCAGGTGATGTCAATCTCAAAGGTTTTAAATGCCCAGATTCATCTGACCTTGCCCCAACAATCATCACCATGGGTTCTTCTAAGCAGTTGTCTAGAAAACTGAAACTGAAAATAGTTGACGCTCACAAAGCTGGAGAAGGCTATAAGAAGATAGCAAAGCATTTTCAGATGTCAATATCCTCTGTTCGGAATGTAATTAAGAAATGGCAGTCATCAGGAACAGTGGAAGTTAAAGCAAGGTCTGGAAGACCAAGAAAAATATCAGACAGAACAGCTCGCAGGATTGCGAGAAAAACAATTCAAAACCCACGTTTGACTGCACGATCCCTCCAGAAAGATCTGGTAGACACTGGAGTTGTGGTACACTATTCCACTATAAAGAGATACTTGTACAAATATGGTCTTCATGGAAGAGTCATCAGAAGAAAACCTCTTCTACGTCCTCACCACAAAAATCATCGTTTGAACTTTGCAAATGAACATATAGACAAGGCTGATGCATTTTGGAAACAAGTTCTGTGGACTGATGAGGTTAAAATTGAACTTTTTGGCCGGAATGAGCAAAGGTACGTTTGGAGAAGAAGGGGCACAGAATTTAATGAAAAGAACCTCTGTCCAACTGTTAAGCATGGGGTTGAATCAATCATGCTTTGGGGTTCTGTTGCAGCCAGTGGCACAGGGAACATCTCACGAGTAGAAGGAAAAATGGATTCAATAAAATTTCAGCAAATTTTGGATGGTAACTTGATGCCATCTGTGAAAAAGCTGAAGTTAAAGAGAGGATGGCTTCTACAAATGGATAATGATCCTAAACACACCTCGAAATCCACGGGGGATTACATCAAGAGGCGTAAACTGAAGGTTTTGCCATGGCCTTCACAATCTCCTGACCTCAATATAATTGAAAATCTATGGATAGACCTTAAAAGAGCAGTGCGTGACAGACAGCCCAGAAATCTCAAAGAACTGGAAGACTTTTGTAAGGAAGAATGGGCAAAGATACCTCAAACAAGAATTGAAAGACTCTTGGCTGGCTACAAAAAGCGTTTACAAGCTGTGATACTTGCCAAAGGGAGCAGTACAAGATATTAACTCTGCAGGGTGCCCAAACTTTTGCAGACGCCATTTTTTTGTTTTCTGTTATTTTGAAAGTGTAAATGATGAAAATAAAATCTAACTTTTGTTGACATATTATAAGAATGTCTAATCTGTAATTTGATGCCTTTTGGAGATTTTTCCATCTTTCCTTGGCTTCTTTATGCACATTAATACAAATGTTTAGCTGGGGTGCCCAAACTTTCGATCCCCACTGTAAGTACCTGTAATAATAATAGTATACACTAAGGGAACCATGAACATGGAATTATTTTTTATGTTCTCCCAGACTATAAACTTCTCTTGGTTGCGGAAATGATTTGAATGGCATATGTACTTAAAATGGATTTACAGAATTTGTTGCTAATATATAAAACTGTTAAATTAAATAAGCCTTTAATAATGCTACTTCAGTTAAGTAATAAGTCATTAATTTCAGTCAGTCAATTATACCTTCACATCATATACATAACATAGAAATTGAGACAGGCTTAATCCACCCAGGCTGCAATTATTAGAGTTTACTGTTTTATGAAGATAAAGTAGTAGGATAATATGCGACTGCTGGGGAGGTTCAGATTCAGGAAAAAGCATGGTGTGAACCTTATTATCTGTTCTAATTCTGAAGCACTGGAGAAATCCAGCAATTTGGGTTATGCAGAAACAGAATCATCTCTGCATCAGGACACCTCAGATGGATATTCAAAGGAATTTAATCCGGAGCACATTTCATCTGACAATGCATCAAATCCCCATTTCCATTTCTCTTTCTGCAAATACAAAAGTTTCTGGTTTACCAAACTTTGTGATTGCCATTGTAAATCTTAAGATATAAAAATTACCATTAACTGACTGTTCATGAAATGACAAAAGTTTGGAATCCTCAAGACAGTAATTTATCATTGCCCTGCAGCTGGCTATGAAGGTCATACAGATGAACAGATTTATGTGTTACTAATATAGAATTTGAATTTCAGTCTGGTTTCTCAATATATTTATATGCATATAGCTTTTGAATCAAAAGCTTTGCCATTTCATGGTGCCGTAGGAAGCAAACACAAGTATTTTCAATTAGTGCTGTCATCATCATCAGCCTTTTAAATCAATAGAATTATTAGACATTTACCTACAAGTACAGCATATAAACTGTATGATGGCAATGTTCTTACGTACAGATTATAAAAAAAAATTATCTGGGGAAACTTATTTTAGGGGTTTTAGAGGCATCAGTTATTTCCACTTAAGGTAACACCTCATATCAAGGTGAAGATTCTCAGCTTCTTTTGTAAATGAATCTCATTGTATACATTGTTGTGCTATGGATCTCCCTTTGTGTCATAATGGCAATAAGAGATATGATGGATCTCCCTTTGTGTCATAATGGCAATAAGAGATATGATCTATGCAAGCAATCAGCTATCAGTAGCAATGGTATAAGGATGGTATAATGTTGGGCAGGGCTAGGCAGCTTTGGAAAGGTAGAGATCTACTTTATGTGCAAGGAAGGACTTAAAGAGATACTGTTATAGAAGTAATGTATGATTTTAAAGAGTTACTCCACTTTTGTTGAGAAAAAACAATCCCCTCTAGTTGATCTATGTACACTGCAAGGATGTTAACAAACTTTCCTGCAGATTCCTACCTTTTGTTATTCTTGAGATATACATAGCTGTTTGTTTGTCTGTGTCCATGTGCACAGTGAATATGTATGGGTGTGATTTTATAATTATTAATCAGCTACTGCACCTACAGGGCTCTAATGAGGAAAATGAAAGGGTCTGCATCCCTTTAGAAGGGATTTCTCTTTGGGAGTATCTCAACAAAAATGATACTTTTGCTGCAGGGGATGCCTAAAATCTGACTTGTATCTTAATGCATATATCTTAATGACTTCTGGGAAAATCAGTAAGCCAATCACACAAGCAAGAAATGACATTTCTGTGGGGCATTCTGTAAACCATCTGTGTACAGAACACCTCCAGGTTGCTAAATTGCTCTGTCTTTTACAGAAATTCACAGCACTGCAGATTGAAAAGGAAAGGTCATGTTAATAATATTCAATTACAATATGACTTGTGTCGCACTTATGTATGATATATATATATATATATATTTATTTTATTTTTTTATTTGCTTTTTTTTATTCCCGTGAAAGTGGAGCTACCCTTAAAGTTTCAACGCCTTTGGAATTATTTATTTTAGACATGAAATAACAGTAGATAGATCTTTTGAGAGGTTTTTTTATTTTTTGATTGAGTCACTGCCCATACTAGGGAAACCATTAGGTTCCAATGCAGACTATGCTATGTCCTGAAAACCAATGAGTTTTTGAGGACAGGCTATGTTTTGCTGAAGAAAACTGACCAATACTACTAGAACTATTAATAACCAACAAAGGTGATTACAACTATCAATTACTTTTTAACATTTCTAGGCAGGTTTTGTCCAATTGAGCAGGCAGGGCACATAAGCAATAGTCCAGGCATGGGCCAATAACTGGAGGTCAGAAAAAACATAGAATCTTGCAGATAGAATTAACCCAGACTAGATTAAGGGAGGGTTAATGATAGAAGGGTAGAAAAATATATATTAAAAAAGCAGGGTTTTCTAAAAAAAACTACGGAGCAGAGATCATTTGTGTACAGGGTAAACAGTAAGGGGGTGTCAGAAAGCATTCTTGGGTAAGTGTCTGTTCCCCAGTGTATGGCCCCTGATCTCTAGGAATTTTCCATTAAAGGGAAAGTAAAGTATAGTTTTATGTTTAGAGGTACATTGCAGTGTTTCTTTCAAAGTAATAAGTGTGAGACATATGCAGTTTTTAAAAAAATCTTTTTATTCCACCTACCACTTTTTCTGCCATTTAAAATGTTTAAAACCATGGGATCAAATAGGGAACCTTAAGAAATCCACTGCTAGTCACTGGTGACTTGCTGCATACCCTGGATTAAGGCTACGTTCACACTAGCGTTGTGTGCAGGAAGCAGAGAGGCGTTTGGGAAGTGTTTTTACCGCTTCCCAAACGCCTCTGCCAATTCTGCACATTACAGCACATGGTGCTGTTCCAACGGGAGCGTTTGCGTCGTGTCACGGCAAAACGGATGCCTCTGGTCGAGTCAGGAGGCGTTGAAGCCTCCTATTCTAGTCTATGGTGCCGCTCCGCAAATGCCCGGTCGGCGTTTGCGGTGCGGTTGCGATGCGTTTGCGGAGTAGTAACACCATTCAAACTGCATTATAGGCGTTTGTGGGGCATTTTTAACGCTCGGCAAATGCTTAGCAACCGGCGCTAAACCGCGCATGCAGCGTTTGCGGAGCGTTGCCAAGCGTTAAAAAATGTTCTGCAAACACCGGACCAACGCTTGCCAAACGCTATAGGGGTGTTTGGCAAGCCTTGGTAAAACAGCCAAGTGTGAACGAGCCTTTAGGGCATTCCTAGGGGTGAGATAATGAGGTTTACTTACTAAAATTGGAGAGTGCAAAATCTGGTACAGCTGTGTATGGCAGCCAATCAGCTTCTAACGTCAGCTTGTTCAGTTAAGCTTTGACAAGAAAACCCAGAGGCTGATTGGTTTCTATTCAGAGCTGCGCCAGATTTTGCACTCTCCAGTTTCAGTAAATCAACCCCAGGGAGTGCTTCCAACCACCAAAGATGCTTATTATTGTTCATAGAGATTTTCAGACATGGAGATTTCCATTTAACATTGTGAAACAGTTAGCTTTTTTTAGCATGGGCAAAAAAGAAAGAACCATTAAATATGTAGAAAACATCTGTCAGCAAAGCTCGAGAGTGACAAGACCCAAAACTTTGGCATTGATGTAAATTAGTTATAATTCTCTGTGATGACTAGCTGTCAGCTGTCTATGGCCAATTTTAAAAGATCTTACTGAATGCGTCCTCATTAATTTTACCATTCATATGTGCCATGCTTAAAGTAGTATTAAACTCTTTATAAAACAAAGCTCTCAACTGGAATGTATTTAATATAATCAGAGATTTACTTACCTTTAATCAACTCTTCCAATAGATGGATTTATATTAATGAACCTTCCCCTGGTGCGCCCCCCCCCTTATTTCCAGTGAGGGAGCACCCACCCCTAGAGTTTCATCTGGTTTCACCTTGGCACTTAAATTCATGTGGACAGAGAGGTGGGCAGATCACAATTCCTCACAGTCACACTGAATGAGCAATCTGTGCTTGCCTGTGCACAGAGCCACATCTTTAGTGATATATAAATATATCAAGTGTGTTCCCAGAAAAACACCAAAATAATTGATAAATATTACAATGGGGTTACAGCAAAGGAAGCATAAAAATAGCAACTCCAGGCACCCCTGCCCTTTTTAATTATCATCTTTGTATTTTATATATATATATATATATATATATATATATATATCGTATATGCACATATAACGTGCACATCTGATTTTTTATACCCACGCCTGTTTATTTCAAGAATAATAAGCTACAGTGTCTCATGAGAAAATGAGCAGCTGTGTAACTAAACACCAAGGAATAGTTTGACCTTTGACATAGCTGTCTTCTGCCACTTATAGTACCATCCTGCCATCTGAAGTGTGCAAGCAGGAATGTCCTCTTCATAGAAACTGATGCAGGAGCCAAGTAGGGAAACGGGTACATCCATGTGAGATGGACTGCTGATTTTTTGGATATAAGGCCTCTATCAACAGCAGAACAAAATCAAGATCCAGCTTTCTTTTCAATGCTTATCCAGTCTGGACACTTTTACCCCCTTCCTGTCCAGGCCAATTTTCAGCTTTCAGTGCTATCACACTTTGAATGACAATTGCGCGGTCATGCAACACTGTACCATAATAATTGTTTAGCATTTTTTTGAGACAGATAAAGCTTTATATTGGTGGTATTTATTCACCACTGGGATTTTATTTTTTTTTGCTATGTAAATTAAAAACTCCAAAAGTTTAGAAAAAAAGTGTTTTTCTTATAAAATTTTGCAAATAAATAGTATTTCATCATAAATCTTGGCCAAAATTGATTCCGTTATATTTTTAGTAAAAAGAAAAATAACCCAAATTAGTTTATAACCAAAAATTATCATTTTTAAACATTTGTTTAATATTATTTTTTATTTATTATTTTTTTTATACATACTGTCACCGTAGCAGTACAGTGTCACCATGGTGACACTGTACTACTTCTGGGGGATGATGAAGATTTTTTTTTTTTTTACACTGATTGCTTTTACACCCATAAAGGATGTAAAAGCAATCATTTCTCCTTCTCTCTAGCTGCATTATTGCAGCCATTGAGAACTACTGAGTGAGCTGTGATTGGTCACAGCTTGTCACATGGTACAAGGCTGTTGTGAATAGCCTTGTACCATGTGACCTCTGTGATCATTCACAGATTTCACACGTAGTAAGCAATGATGTCACAAGTGACATCTTGCTTACTACTCTGCATGTGATCACTGATTGGCCAATCAGCGATCACATGATCGGGACCTCATACAGAGGTCCCATCCGACGATCGGTGTTCCACTGTGTCCGGAGGACACAGCAGGCATCGGATCGCGGTGCTGCGCGCTCCCAGGGAGCGTGCACAAGCAGGGTGCGGGGAGGCCGTTTACATACAATGGCCGGGCGGGAAGTGGTTAATGCCAGAAATCCTGTTCAGCAAGGAAATTGTGGACCGGCTATGACAGAAGCTAGGTAACTTTTAGTATACCCTTACTGCATACATACTATTGGCAATGTTAATTTGCTAGGAATGGCTAGTTAGTGTGTTAATGTGTTTGTGGTCTGTCCTGTATTGTTTTCCTAAGAGGTGTGTATGCACAACATTTTTTGTTTAGTAAAAGCACATTAATATACTACAGGATTTTTCTTTCCTTGAATTTCTGAAAAATAGTAAGAAGACAGCTTGGGGCATACAACAAACTGATCCCTAGAAGAGCAGATGATAGTGACAGAAATATGAAAGATCACACCATGCTGTCTGGCCATTGTAGATAAGCAACCAGGCATCTGTCTTGATGATAAAATATTGTATTCAGAGAGTAGTGGTTAATTATTCATACTCTGAATGGTCTAGGGTTGTCAGTGGTGTACCCCAAGGTTCAGTGTTGGGACCCTTACTTTTTAATATATTTATAAACCATATAGGGTCTGGGATTAAAAATCCCATTTCAGTCTTCGCAGATGACACCAAGCTGTGCAGTGGAATAACGTCCTTACAGGATGTCCACAACTTACAAGCCGACCTCAATGCACTGTTTAATTGGGCAACTATGTGGCAAATGAGGTTTAATGTTGATAAATGTAAGGATATGCACTTGGGGGCTAAGAATATGCATGCATCATACATACTAGGGGGAGTACAACTGGGGGAATCAATGGTGGAGAAGGATCTGGGAGTTATGGTAGATCACAAGCTTAATAATGGCATGCAAAGCCAAGCTGTGGTCTCTAAAGAGAGCAAAATCCTCTCTTGTATTAAAAGAGGGATAGACTCCAGAGAGAGATATATTTTACCCCTGTACAAAATCATTAGTAACACCTCATCTGGAATTGGGCACTAATTCACAACAACATTGGGGAACTGGAGAAAGTACAGAGAAGAGCAACCAAACTAATAAGAGGAATGGAGGAGCTCAGCTATGAGGAAAGATTATAGGAACTAAATGTATTCTCTCTTGAGAAGAAGAGATTAAGGGGGGATATGATCAACATATATAAATACACCAGTGGTTCATATAGTGAACTCAGGGTAGAGTTATTCACCCTGAGGTCATCACAGAGGACAAGGGGGCACTCTTTATGTCTGGAGGAAAAGAAATTTAATCTCCAAATATAGAAAGGTTTCTTCACATTAGCAGCTGTGAGAATGGAGAATAGACTCCCTCAAGAGTTGGTTCTGACCAGCTCAGTGTATTGCGTTACAAAAGGCCTGGATTCTTTCTTGGATACACAAAATATAACTGGTTACTAACATTTATAGATAACGTTGATCCAGGGAATGTCCAACTGCCTCTCGGGGGATCAGGAAGGAATTTTTTCCCCTGCAGGAGCAAATTGGATCATGCTTTGCTGTGTTTTTTGCCTTCCTCTGGATCAACTGTGGGTGTAGGATTATAACTTTTTTTTTATGGTTGAACTGTGTGGACTTTTGTCTTTTTTTGGCTAGACTAACTATGTAACTATTTTAAACAGCTTCCACTTTGCGCTACTCCTGGACATCCATTGGACACATCAGATCACAGAGCAGGGTACAGGGTCAGCGATCATACAGCAATCAACATGTATGTTTCAGTTCATGTTCACCACCCCACCAGTCACAATGTCACTATATCAGTGCGGCCAACAACAGTGTTCAGATCATAGTCACCACACTGGTCTTCGCTTGTCCACCAGACCAGTGTAAACCAGCAACAGCATTCCTGATCACCACCACACCAATCCCAGTGTTACCAGACTAGTGTAAGACAGCAACAGTGTTTCTAATCACTGCCACACCAGTCTCAGCCTCAACAGACTAGCATAAGCCAGTAACCATGTTCCTGCTCACTGCCAAACCAGTACAGTGTTGCCAGAGCTAGTGCAACTAGCAACAGTGTTCCTGTTGACCACCACACTAGTGCAGTGTCACCTCTACTTGCAACAACCAAGGCCTGCTTTTTTTACCCTGTCTCCCCCTGAACAGCTGCATGTGCACATCCCACTGACTATATTCCTGCGAGAAACTACTCCCAGCCATCCCCTGTGGACAAATGCACTACTGGAACCAGAGCAGGTCCTTTGTTCACCCTTTGTTCAGCCTCCTTTACTTCCTGGCTGGTGAACATAGCATTACTGGGGGAAGCCACATATCATTAGGCATGCTTGGCTTATAGGAACAGGGACTGCTATAAGTGAAGCTAAACTAAGCTATATTCCCTGACTATACAGAGACAAGCATTACAGTACACTGTTTTGATGTTTGAAATTTTAATTTTGTGATACGCAATAGAATAGAATGTCTGGTAAATAATCAGTCCAAATATTGAAAAACTCACCCATGTTAGAGGAGCAGAATGTGTTTTAGGGTGAAATTCTAAGTACATCCATGCTGAGTGTGAGAAACATATTAAATTGTGAATTTTATGTAAAAAAATTAATATTATTTTTTTTCTGCATTTTCTAAAAACTTGTGACAAAAAAATACCATGACGTTTATGCTCTCCAAAAATGTGGTCATTTTGTGGGTGTTTCCAGTGCCCTGATGCTCCTCCGGGGCCTCCAAAAATGTGTTCTGTATTCAGGAATCCAGAAGGTGTTTATTAATATGTGTGAGAAATATCTTAATAATTGACAACTGTGTAAAATCGAACATTATTCCTTTTCTTCATTCTCCAAAAATTGTGGCAAGAATATACAACTTAAAACAAACTCACCATGCTTCTTAATACATACATTGGAGTGTCTACTCTCCAAAAATTAATCATTTTAGGGGATGTTTCAGGATTGGGGCCAATTTAGGGGACCTCAAGAAATGGGATAGGCAGTCTGATTAACAGTCTTTTTTTTACCTTTTCGCCAAAGAAATGTAGCAGAACACATTTTGGTGCCCCTGAAAATGTGACCTTTCATGGAAAGTGTAAGGTGGAGCCTTATGCAGATGTCATTGAACTACAGGAAGTGATCTGAAAGCGAGTTTATTTTGCCAGCTGGAATTTTTGTTGATGTGCATTGTTATGCTCTTTATATGTAAATATATTTTGACAAGTTTATAAATCTTGCAATTTCTAGATCCATAGAGCGTTGTGATGTCAAAGCCCCTCCCCTACACATTACGTCATGTGGCTTCATCAGGGTGAATGATTGGACAGTATGGCGTTCATGCAATTTATATAGGGGATGCCTCAGCGCTATTTTTTTGAAGATTATATGGGGATAGCCATATTCCTGTGGTTTGCTGGATGCTGAACCAGTGCTAATATTGCTGCATTCACTGTATATTACACTTCTATCACAACCAACTTATTACACAATAGCACTGTTTATAACCCCCTTTAAGTTGTGCATTGTTGGTTGAATCCTCATATAAATTGCCAATAACTTTCACACCACCTCTACCCAAACGTCAGCAGTGTTATCCACTACTGCCATTAACATGTCCAGAATGGAAATAATATACAATGCGATTATGAAGCCATGTGACCTGGTGGTATAACACGTAGGGGAGGGGCTTTGATGTCACAACGCTCTACAGATTTAGAGATACCAGCTGGCTGCACACAGGACAGAATCGTAATGGTATTGTAGACAATTACTTTGCATAAAGCACTTTTACATACTGCATATGTGAGTGTAACATTTTAGCACAATACATGCTTGTTATAAGGATAAAGCACTATGTTCTGGTTATTTTTCTTGACATGGTAACAGATGGAGGAGAGCAACTAGAGGAGTGAAGGGGATCCAGATCTGTTGGATACCAATCTCATCCAAACTTGCCCATTAAAGGGACACAAGCTTTATATGACCTCACTTAATGGTCTGGTCATATATCTAAGGTGAGTGCACAACTGGTTGGGGTGCACAAGTGTTGAAAAATTACAGACATCAAAGGTGGACACAGAAGCATTTGATATATTGCACTAAAGTGATTGAAGATAATCAAGGAATTAATACGGACATTTTGTTATTTTTTGTTGGATTAATTAAAATTTTGCACTTACGTTTTTAGTTTTCAGTGAGGAAAAATTACTTTTTCCTGTATATTTGTACCTATGATGAATATCTCATAGTGTGTCAGCAGCTGTTTTTCTGAGCTATTTTTAGTGACACTAGCATGGTTTCCTTTTTCTGTTTTCTAGAATACATTTTGGCATTGATTTATGACGAATGATTATTTGCAGAGTTTAATAGCAGAAACTAAGGGAAATATTTTTTTTTCAAAATTTGTGATCTTTTTTTTTAATATAGTAAAAAAAAAGCGGTCATTAAATACCACCAAAAGAAAGCTTTATCTGTCTCTAAAAAATGATAGAAAATTAATTTGTGTAGCATGACCAAGTACCTGTAATCGTCAGTCAAGATATCACAGTGCTGAAAATAGCTTGGATAGGAAAACCATTTCCACAATGCCCACTCACATTGTTAGGTGCATACCCTTGCATGAGGATAACATGGATCTGGCTGTAGGCTCTCTCAGTGCCACCTTCTCCTGTATTAACCACTTCCGGTGTCACTGTGTGGGATGGTGTCTCTTCCTGCTACGCCCCAGTGCAGCGTTTCGTCTTCCTGACATTCTCAAGAGGCCTTTAATAAATAAAAGGTTTTAAAGATTTCACACTATGGTAGTCTCCCTCCATCTGTCACTACATGTTTTGAGAGATATTTAAAGAGAAAGAGTGCAGCTGGCCCAAGAAGGACAAGGCTGATGGTGGTTATCCATGATACTAAGCGCTGTATGACTGACCTGTGATAGGTAGTCATATAAATCTGGTGAGTGTTCTGTCTTTATGGTGCAGATTTTCAGGAATACTATGGCACTGATTGCTGGAAATGGAGCACTTTTCTGACCATGGACACTTTAATAAGTTTGAAGGCATTGTGCATTATACTGTGAATAACTGAAAACACTTGGACACTTTATATGCACAGAGAGACTTTATTGAATCACATTTAATTCTTATTTGAGAATATGAGCATTGTAGAGAATATGCTTGTTTATTGCACATGTTCAAACAAAAACCAATAGCGCTGTGTAAAAGATAGGGTATACTGTATATAAGTGCTGATATGATTAGTTTAGTACTTGGTACAGCAGCTGTGGTAAATTAAGAAATCACATCCAAAGCGCTGGTTTACATTATTTAAATTAATTTATTATAAGTTTACCTGTAAGTAGAAGTGAGAATGTGGTGTTTACTACCGTTTTAAAAGGGGTTGTTGCCATTGAATGAAATAGTGGGTGGGCAGCAGTGTGACATATAGGGCAGCAGGATAATATGTTCCTCACTACTTTGTGTTTGACATGGTCATCCCTGCTGGTATCCACAATCTTACAGGCAGCTGTTGCCATTTGATTACTATTAATCCTTTACCTTAGCAACTGGTAATCAAGCCAAGCAGGGTTGCGTGGAGGGGCATATCAACCAGGCTGACTACACAACACAGGTATCTGACACTCTCAGACATGTAAAATGCTGGAGAGTCTGATGGAGGTTGTTTGTGGGGCTTCAACGGAGTGAAGGTAGGAGATGTGGGCTGCAGGAAAGTTAAGTATAGTAGGATGACACATTTTGTTTTGACAACTACATTATTGCTTTGACCAAGTTGCTTGGAAATGGCTAAAATCTTTGCAAATGTGTTAGAAAAGCTTGTTGTAACACCATTCTTATACAAGTTTAGGCTTAGATCAACAGTGCCTTAGAATGACATCACAAGCTAAGCATTTTGCTCAGAGATATGACTCTCCTGCAACGCAAGTGCAGGGTATAACAGAGAGAGAGAGCAGCTGTGCTTTCTTTGATGTCACTGTTGTCTTCTGCATCTTTTCACAATAGGTTGTAACCCAGGCTTTCTTTACACTAGGTTTTCTGATTTTACTCAGTTTTTATCTCATCTCCAGCCCTGATTGGTGGATCAAAACTTACACTGCAGCCAAGCCTTCCTGTCACGGTGTAAGGTCAGGTTCAGAGACCAGTTGCTATAGCAGTAAAAGGCTTACCTGGAACCAGCAGGATAGGTACACCAGCGGATCCCCCTGGGAATGACGCAGGCTCACCTGAGGTGCGGGGTCTAAGTATTAACCGGTATTCACCAGAGCTCCTAATGGTGGAGATGGATTGGGCTGCGTGTTAATACCAGGTCGCAGATCTCAGGATCACCCCACCAGGGAATGAGCAGACTGGGAACCAATAGCGGATCAACAAGTTAGGGATCAGACGAAAGCAGAGTCGGTCACAAGCCAAGGGTCGGTAACAAATGGTAGCAGATCAATCGTAGTACGTTAGGATGAGACGAAATCGTGGTCAGGAACAAGCCAAAGATCAGTAGCGGAGGTGTAGACAGCAGCAGGAACAGTAGCGGGATATTGGCTGGAAAGGCACAATAATCTGGCAAGGAGGAAGTCCAAGGACATGGCTTATATAGGAAGTTCATGGGAGGAGCAAGGAGTTCAAGGTTCAAGAGCAAACAAGGCCCAAGGCAGGATTATCCAATAGATGAGGCAGAGTGTTGTCCAGCATCCTAGGTAGCTCAGTGAGAAGAGTTACTGCCTGACACAGTAGAAGTCCCAGGTTCAAGTCCAGGCCCTGACACTTCCTCTAACCCCGGGGTGTCAAACTGGTGGCCCTCCAGCTGTTGCGAAACTACAAGTCCCATCATGCCTCTGCCTTTGGGAGGCATGCTTGCAACTGTCAGCCTTGCAATGCCTCATGGGACTTGTAGTTTGGCAACAGATGGAGGGCCACCAGTTTGACACCCCTGCATCTAACCCCTTTAACTAGTTTTGAGGCAGATAATAAAATTCCAGATTTTTATAGAATATTCCTGAACAGAAGTATGGGATATTAACTCTTGTCTGACATCCTTATATAAATCTGGTAACTAATAATATCTTTACCCTCATAGAAAATGAATTTCTACCGCCATTTGAAAATAGTAATGGAAGATTTCAGCATTAATCTGATACGATATGCAGAGGCCTTTAAATAACAATATATAGATATATAAAACCTGTAAATCAGAAATATGTTCCTCTCGGCAATAAAAGGTATTTATGATTATCTGATAGTTGTAGGGCTGCCTTGATTCTCTACTTGAAAATCTTTATACCCCCAGGAAGAATTATAGAAAGCCACACAACAGACTTGACAGCAACGTAATGTTTTTGCAGATTTCGTTAACTTCCATAGCGCAACAAATATTCAATAAAATTCAAATATATCATTTCCAGCACAGCTGCTGGAGGCACATATCACAGTTCTGCCTAAATAGAGTAAGGATCAATTGCTCTGCCTTAGATATAGGCCAATATCATTACTCAAAGAAGACATTAAGGTATATGCAAAATTGCTCACAAACTGTCAGGTATAATCCATCCTTAACAAATTCAGGCTGTTCCTGGTAGGGAATCAAAGGATAATACTACACACATGGAGTTATCAATCTTATACAGTGCTGCTAGCGATGGTGAAACCAAAGTTAATTTATCGTCAGCTCATGAAAAAGCAGTTAAAGAGGGGACTTGGTTCTCTATTTGTCACTGGATAAAGAAAACATTCCTAATAAAAATTCCAAAGCAACACAGCAGTTCATCTGCCAGAACACTCATCAGTAGGTCCTTCCTCTTCATTTCTTTCATTAGTAGATTTAGCAAACCAGCCTCTGGTAGTCTGAAACCCACTCAAAACAGTCCCTGAGAAAAAGGTTAGTGGGTGACTGCATCTATAAAAGCTGAAATACACTTTTTATGTGGATAGGTTTTATTACAGTAGAACTATAGGCAAAACTTTTTCTTTCATTTTGGACAGAGTAAGGGAGGGTTATAACCAAGTCATTTTTTTTTTTGCCATCTGTGTCCCATTGGGGAGATATACCTTCAATTCCTGTCCCATAGCCAAACAGGAAGTGAGAGGATATCTCTGCAAATTAAGGAATCCATTGGGGCCCCCAGGTCACCAAAACTAGTATCCTGATTGGAAGATTCCCATTTCATTAGTTATCTTTACCTTCACTTTCAATGATGATGGTTAACAAGACAAATGGAGAGGGTACATCTCCCTAATGAGGACACAGACAACAATAAAAACCTAATAGGTCTTCTAATCTATCTTCACGCTGTTCAAAACAAAACAAAAAAAAGTTTTGCTTTTAGTTATACCTTAATGTATTTTCAAACATGATGCAAAAAAGAAAAAAAATGCAAGCCCTGAAGAAACCCCCTGGATTGCTTTATGATAGGGAGGTTGTGCTTATAGAGGGCATTCTATTAATCTGAATAATTATAATTTAGATACAATCACAAATGTTAGTATATTACAATGAAAACAAAACATGCTTAAAAGTCTACATATGGTACTTCACTGATATCTTTCTTGCAGCTGAAGTTTTCCTCCTGCCATATTTCTCTCTTGCCACCATTTTTGATCCTGGAGTACTGGGAGCTGGATTTTACTGCCATCTTTTCACAACTATCCCCCTAATAATGCAGCATTGGACTCCTTGTATGTGGAGATCTGTCATTTTAGTTACTCGTTGCCATGGTATCATCAATATCAGTGGATGTTACAGCATTCTCAATGCAGAGTGCTGCTCCAATTCCCATCCAGCCACTTTGGTCTGGGATGAGAAGGTGCTGGCCACAGGAGCTTGTTTCTGCTTTTATGCATTGCAAGTCAATAAAAGAGAGGTTGCAAACAAATGATATCAAACCTCAAAAAAGTCATTAATCCCAATCTGGGTGAAATGCATCAGAGGGGTGTGGCTACAGGTGAGTAGTCAGTGCACATACTGTATCCTGAATAGGTTTTTGGCAGACCGACATCATTAGTGTGTAGACTTTCTTGTATCAACATCAGTGGATGGTAACATTATGATGCTATGCCAACAAAAACTCAAGCTATAATGATATTAGATAAATCTTGAGAGAACTTGAGTTCATGCCTGCCAACTTCTAGGAAATATGATGTGGATATCCCTGGAGACTGCAGGCAGCACAGGATATGAGAAGCAGGACACTGGAAGAGATTAAAAATTATATTTAGCAAAAACAAAAAAAAGATAAAAAAAACTAGTGTTTCCTTTTTTCTGTTGATATATTCTTTTATTTAAAGCTTATAAAATTGTATATTGCAAGGAAGACATGTATACGTATATATTGAAAAGAACAATATCATATGAATAAATGAGTAAGAAAAAAAAATAATTAACAGTATTAATAATGAAATAAAATTCCATAATGTTATTTTATTATCTTTTAATATGTTTTATATATATTATATGTTATTATGTTAATTTATTTAATTGTGTTATCTTTAAAACTGCATCTATACAAAGAGAGCAGGAATGTAATGATTTAAAGTTATAAAAATAGGTAAGGGTCTGCTCTACAATGAGAGCAGAGTAATCATTCTCAACTTGCAAAGAGCTGTTGTCCTTTTTTTTATTATATTTTCCTTAAGTAAATAGGCAGTTCTGGAGTCCTGACTTCACTAGCTGCTTTTACTGGAACAGTGACTCAGTAAGTAGTGAAGCATAGGTAAAAAAACAGCAGACCCACAGTTTGTACCTTTAAGAACTAAGCTGGAAATAAAAGCTCACACGTTAAAGGCTAACCTGCAGCCTCTAAAAATGCCAACATGACCTCTGAAAATGCCAACGTGTTACCTTTCAGCTGGCTATCCACTAGTAGATTTTCAAACAAATATTTGTATGAAAGTTCTGAGTATATCTGATGACTTGATAAATGTGGTTGGAAAGTACTTCAAAGTATTATTTGCTTTCAACATTCAATTTAGGAACAAATTGACTTACCCGATTAAAAAATCACATACAATGTTTGTCCATCCTGCTCCTTCGAATTTTCTTGTCACGAAAAACGAACTTCAATTTGGCCCCCACTAAGGGTTAGAAAAATCAAACAAACATTTGTAAAACTTAGAGTTGCCAATGACATTTTATTAGAGTATGGCCAGCTTTACATACTGCTCCTGGAAGGCAGATTGCTCATGTAGCTCTGTGCAAAGCATGTCTCCAATCTTCATACAGCTTTGTGTTGGTCAAGAATACCTTGTTTACAGCAAAGATGTCTGAAAACACAAGCTTAGACATGCTGTAGTTGTATATTAAAGGTGCTTTAATGTACAACAGAAACTCTTCATTCATAGTGTGTTCAGTTGTTGAACTACCAAACGAGCTCCAGTACACACAAAAACGTTTATGATGCATCTTCTCTTCCACTTACAAATGTGTACTCTTTTGCTGCATAAAAAATACCTTACCATGTTGACCCACCCATAAGACTTACTGTATAACTGGATCCTATTACATGGTCATTAGCATAGAAATTATTCCTTCAATCCTTGGAATTTTTTTTTTTAATATTGTGTCAAGTGTTACCAAGTAGATTTAGTAGAGCTATTCCTTATCAACATATGTGGGCACCCCATTATCTTTCCTCAGTCCTGTTTCTTTCACTCTGCTAGATTACATAGAGTACATCTTAGGTGCACTCATGGAGTTGGTCGATAAAAGAGAAATTGACAGGTACAGATAGTTCTAAACAAAATCACAGGCACAGAACCACAAAACAAGGTCTAAGTTGGAAATAGGAACATGATAAAGACATAGGTTTGATGGACATACTGGAGCAGAAACAAAGAAACAGCATGCCAGGTGTGTGAACAGAGAGAGCAGGCACAGGCAGTGACTATGATTATGAAACAGCCACTGTGTACTTGCATTTTCTATTATTAAAAAGGAAAGAATTTTATCCGTAAGTAGCTGAATTATTACATATATACACATTTTCCTAAAAAATGTCCACGTTACCCCAAAAGAGCAGATAAAGGGAGAGAAGAAAATGACCACAAAATTAAAGTTGTTGTGGCCAATTAGGTTGTCCTTTTATTTTATACTAAAATTAAAGATAAGCTCCAAGCAGACATAAATGGAATACATTAATGCAGTTCTGTAATCATTAAACCACCACCAAATTTATTTTATAACTTAAAGCCATGTAAGTACCCAGATGTGACTGGGTAACATCTTCTAGCAGCCTACTGAACAGCCTGTACAGCAGAGCTCACAGAAAGCAGCAAAAAGCATCACAAGGAGCCAGTCAGGTGTGTTACAGCAAAATGATCATGCTGGTATGAGGAGAGATCAGATTGAAAGAGATGAGGTCATTCGTGCACTGATTCTTCTCTATGAAGTCACAGGGTGGCTAAGTTCACTGCTTGAACCAGCTGCTGACAGGTTCTCGTGCAAACCAGCTTCAATAACATCCAACTTTTGATTGATCATTGAGTCTACATCCACAGTTTTATTTTTCAAGCCCTTAAAAAAGGGGCAGATGTAAAGGACTTGAATATTAGTGTGGTACTTCAATCGCTTATTCACTCATCTCTACAACAACTTGAGGTGATCATGGTGATCATGGAAGCCTTACGTTAGGTAGAAGCTACCAGCCCAAATTTTCAGAATCACTACATGTACGCTAATTATGGATGACAACAATAATATGAAGTAATAGAATAATATAAAATAAACATATAAAGAATCTCCATGGTTACACAGTCTCTTACACACTTTCTGAAATAGTCACAACATGGGGGTAGGAATAAGACCTGTAAATAAAATTTAAACTACAGCAGAAAAAGGTTGGATACCCTCCCCTGATAGACAAGGCTGTGGTCTGGGGAAATATATGCACAGTATTTCATCTATATATTTAGTTATTTGCCGAGAGTTTGACTTTAACCACTTGCTGCCCACCCACAGTACATTTACTGCATGGGGTGGACAGCACAGCCAAGTCCTGGGGTGCACAGTGGTGTAATCCCATGACTGCGCTTTGTACCCCCCACTATGAACGGCTGGGGTATCATATGGATGCTATGAGCATTCATAGCAATCATATGATATTTATGTAAGCAAACTGTCATGAATTGATTTCCATTTGACAGCTTGATTACTGCTTTGATGCAGTGATTGCCCCACAGAGATCACATGATACCTGGCTACCTGTGCTAGGTAATTAGCTGTAGCCAATCACAGCATGTCAACAGTAACTAAGCTGTCATGAATGGAAACCCATTCATGACAGCTAAAACTATTGTGTATACCTGAGAACTATAAGCAATAACAGTGTAAAACAAATAAACCCTGTTCCCTCCCCCAGAGCAGTACAGTGTCAGGAATGTAGGTAAAAAAATGTTACAAAATGTTTACAAATTTTAATTAACAATTATATATTTTTTTCACATACTGTCAAAAATCAGTATCCCTGATGATCACCACACCAGTCACGATAGCACTGTACTGCACTGGTGACAGTATGTAAAAAATACATTGCAAAAGAAAAATACATTTTATTTAATGTCTTCATTTCCAAAAAATTGTGACAACAAATTACAACTTCCAAAATGCCTTGCCACTTAACAAATACCTCAGACTATCTAATTTGCATTAGGATTGATCAATTTTCAAATATACTGTATATTCCATAGTTTGTAGATTCTATAACTTTCACACAAACTGAATATACACTGATTTGGGTTATTTTTACCAAAGCAATATAGCAGGATACATTTTGGCTTATATTTATGAAGAAAGATTATTTATTTGCAAAATTTTATAACAAAAACTAAGAACAATATGTTTTTTTCAAAATGTCCAGTATTCTTTCATTTATATAGCAAAAAATTAAAAAAAACTGTGGCGTTTTGGTGATTACCACCAAAATCAAGCTCCATTTGTGTGAAAAAATGATAAAAGTTTAATTTAGGTACAGCGTTGCATGACTGAGCAAATTCCAGTTAAAGTCACTCACTCTAAAGTGTAACATTTTACAGTGGGAACTTGGCAAGGAGAAACCACCTTGTCTCCTGAGTTATTGAATGGAGTTATTCAATAGATGTTTGTTTTATTTCACCCACTGTACAGGTGCATCTCAATAAATTAGAAGATCATCAAAAAGTTAATTTCAGTAATTCAATTCAAAAAGTGAAATCCTATATTATATAGATTCATTACACACAGAGTGATACACTATATTGCCACAAGTATTGGGATGCCTGCGTTTCCACGCACATGAACTTTAATAGCATCCCAGTCTTAATGTGTAGGGTTCAATATTGAGTTGGCCCACCCTTTGCAGCTATAAGAGTTCCAACTCTTCTGGAAAGGCTGTCCACAAGCGTATTTGTGAGGTCAGGCACTGATGACGGACAAGAAAGCCTGGCTCGCAGTCTCTGCTGTATTTCATCCCAAAGGTGTTCTATTGGGTTGAGGTCAGGACTCTGTGCAGGCCAGTAAAGTTCCTCCACCCCACACTCGCTCATCCATGTATTTGTGGACCTTGCTTTGTGCACTGGGGCGCAGTCATGTTGGAACAGTAAGGTGCCATCCCCAAGTTGTTCCCACAAAGTTGGGAGCATGAAGTTGTCTAAAATGTCTTGGTATGCTGATGCCTTAAGAGTTTCCTTTACTGGAACTAAGGGATCAAGGCCAACCCCTAAAAAACAACCCCATACCATAATCTCCCTGGCAACCACCAAACCCAGACACATCTACTGGATTGCCAGACAGAGAAGCGTGATTTGTTAATCCAGAGAACATGTCTCCACTGCTCTAGAGCCCAGTGGTGGCATGCTTTATCCCACTGCATCTGACACTTTGCTTTGCACTTGGAGATGTAAGGCTTGGATGCAGCTGCTTGGCCATAGAAACAGATTAAATGAAGCTCCCTAGCACTGTTGTGCTAATCTGAAGGCCACATGAAGTTTGGAGGTCTATAGCTACTGACTCTGCAGAGTGTTGGTGACTTCTGTGCACTGTGCGCTTCAGCATGCGCTGACCCCGCTCTGCCAATTTACATGGCCTACCACTTTGTGGCTGAGCTGCTGTTGTTCCCAGTTGCTTCCACTTTGTTATAATACCACTAACAGTTGACCGTGGAATATTTAGTAGCAAGGAAATTTTACAGGTGGACTTATTGCACAGGTGGCAACCTTTCACGGTACCATGCTTGAATTCACTGAGCTCCTGAAAGCGACTCATTCTTTCACAAATGTTTGTAGAAGCAGTCTGCAGTACTTGATTTTATACACATGTAATCATGGAGATAATTGGAACACCTGAATCCAATGATTTGGAGAGGTGTTCCAATACTTTTGGCAGTATAGTGTATATTTCAAGCATTTCCTTCTTTTAATTTTGATGATTATGGCATACAGCTGGTGAAAACTCAAAATTCAGTATCTCAGAAAATTAGAATATTACATAAAACCAATAAAAAAAAGGATTTTTAATACAGAAATGTTGGCTTACTGAAAAGTATGCCCATGTACAGTATAGTATGCACTCAATACTTGGTCAGGGCTCCTTTTGCATTAATTACTGCATCAATGTGGTGTGGCATGGAAGCGATTAGCCTGTGGCACTGCTGAGGTGCTTATGGAAGCCCAGGTTGCTTTGATAGCAGCCTTCAGCTGGTCTGCATTGTTGGGTCTGGTGTCTTTCATCTTCCTCTTGACAGTACCCCACAGATTCTCTATTAGGTTTAGGTCAGGCGAGTTTGCTGGCCAATCATGCACAGTGATACCATGATCATTAAATCAGGTATTGGTACTTTTAGAAGTGTGGGCAGGTGCCAAGCCCTGCTGGAAAATGACATCAGCATCTCCATAAAGCTGGTCAGCAGAGGGAAGCATGAAATGTTCTAGAATTTCCTGGTAGAGGGCTGCACTGACTTTGGACAAACACAGTAGACCAACACCTGTCAATGGCATGGCTCCCAAAATCACCACTGACTGTGGAAACCTCAAACTGGACCTTATGCAGTTTGGATTATGTGCCTCTCCACTCTTCCTCTAGACTCTGGGACCTTTATTTCCAAATGAAATGCAAAATTTACATTGTACCACTTGGCAACAGTTCAGTTCTTTTTCTCCTTAGCCCAGGTAAGACACTTCTGACGTTTCCTCTGGTGCAGGAGTGGCTTGACACAGGGAATGTGACAGTTGTAGCCCATGTCCTGGATATGTCTGTGTGTGTGTGTGGTGGCTCTTGAAGCACTGACACCAGTCATAGTCCACTCCTAGTGAATCTCCTCCAAATTCTTGAATGGCCTTTGCTTTACAATCAAGGCTGTGGTTATCCCTGTTGCTTGTGCACCTTTTTCTACCACACTTTTCCTTCCACTCAACTTTCCATTACTATGCTTGGATACAGCACTCTGTGAACAGCCAGCTTCTTTAGCAATGACCTTTTGTGACTTATCCTCCTTGTGGAAAGTGTCAATGACTGTCTTCTGGACAACTGTCAAGTCAGCAGTCTTCCCCATGATTGTGTAACCTACTGAACCAGACTGAGAGACCATTTAAAGGCTCAGGAAACCTTTACAGGTATTTTGAGTTAATATCTACAATACTGAACTTTTTCACAAAATTTAGATTTTCTGAGATACTGAATTTTGGGTTTTCACTAGCTGTAATTGTTAGAAAGAAATGCCTGAAATATATCACTGGGTGTTTAAAGACTCTATATAATATATGAATTTCACTTTTTGAATTGAATTACTGAAAAAACTTACTTTTTGATAATATTTAAATTTATTGAGATGCACTTGTATAGGTATTTCTTCCCCACTTGTGGGGAAAACAAGAACTTCATGTCCACAAAGTAAACCTGCAGAATTTCATCCAAACTGCTGGTAATAATGGTACCCCCTAAATAACATAGGTAACATTTCTATAGCCTTTTTTCAGATGGTTTCTCTGCTACCTTTGAAAGCTTGCCCATGTATGTCTGTGTACTAGACTCAAATAATGTATCCCCTACAACCATGCAATCGAATAATTCAGCTATTTTTATTAGAAACCCTTATAATGTGAAAAGCAACTGTAACTAAAAAAAAAAAATTACACCCACGTATACAATGAGTACTAAGCCCCGGTTAACACTAATGTAACTTTAAAGTCCAACTATGCTGAATGACTTGCTGCCACTTCAAGCAACTTCAATCATACAGCTCAATGCAAGTCACAAGCAAGTTGCACAAAAGAGGTGCAGGAACCTTTTTAAAGGTTGCAACTTGAGTTACAGATAGTAGAAAGGGGCCGTAGTCATTCATTGGATGTGACTTATCATGTGACTTCGAAGTGGCAAGTTGCATTGGTGTGAACCAGAGCTAAAACACAAATATTTGCTACAAATTGTATATAATGTTGCAGAGTCCACAAACATTCTGTTTAAATGTGTTTCACTCACCACACAAAAAATGTTCTTGGAAATGGATCTACTACAATTAAACAGGTAAATTGTACACAGCACAACACCTGTTTTGAAATCCACATCAAATGTAGATTGTTAGCCCCAAGGAGCAGGGCCCTCAAATCCCTCTTGTATTGAACTCTATTGTTGCTGTATTGTCTCCCGTTATATTGTAAAGCGCTGAGCAAACTGTTGGCGCTATATAAATCCTGTATATTAATAATGATAATAATAATAATAAATGTGTTCCAACTGTGTTATCATTCACCAGATGGGATTGACTTCAAATTGTAAAGGTCAGATACACATTTTCACAATCATCTCAAGATCTTCTATAGGAAATACCCAATTATTTACTAAAAGATCACCTTTCCATTGCTCCAACGCCACTTTCATACATTCTTTAATTGTAGGAAGTGTCAGAAGCAGCTACCACTCCTGATGCATCACTGCTTCTGGTCTTATAACAGCATCCTGGTTTTGACTGTGGCACATTCTTCCAGTCTGTCTGTCTACCTGCAAGGTGATTGATGTGGGCAGTCTCTCGGTACACTTGAAAACTTGATTTAAGCCAGCCAAGCCTGCAATCTCATGTTTGTGATAGCACTGGTTACATGTGCCCAAGCTCCCTGTTTGTCTGCTCTGCTCTGCTAGTTTGGATTCCCTTGTTGATGACCTTGCATTGGATATTGACTACTCTCTGAACTCTGCCTGCCTTTTGACTACAGATCTGACTGTGACTATCCTAAACCTTGCCTTGTACCTAGACTGTTATTGAACCACTCCGCCTGTCTGCCAACTGCAAGTACCTTTTTGCTGTGCTTAGTTCATGCCTTCCTCCAGTATGGTAGCCAGGCACTAAAGAATTGTGTATAAATCCTGGGGGCAACCGAGTACCAGTAGGCCTGCTTGCCTTATGGGATAGGTGGCTGCTATAGGTGAAGCTTGTTATAGTGTCTGACAACCTGCGTTAGAGGCAAGCATGATAGGAAGGATATAAGCAGAACGTACAATCCAATAATGTAATACTGCTTTTAAAAAAAATAATAAACATAATAATAAACAACATGCAATTATGGAAAGAATGTCATCCGCATAGGGTTCCTACATCCCTACACAACATGAAAGCACCAGCCACCTTGACGTCTAAGAGCAGGCTCATCTTTATGTGTAAGTGGGTATAATATGTATTGGACTCATTATAGTGTGATGATAGAAGCCAGTAAAATATATCTAAAGGCAACATTTTTTTTTAGATTTGGATAGAGAGGAGAGGGATTAGAACACTGGTCAGTTTTCATAACAGTCTGTACCCCCATTAAGGAGATTTATCCTCTCTATTTTCCCTGTTTATCATTATCAGTGAAAGTAAAGTAATAGAGGGGAACTCAAGAGGAAATATTCCCATGGGGACACTAGTTCTGGTGACTTGGGGCTCCCAATGGATTCCTTAATTTGCAAGGATGTCCTCTCACTTCTTGTTTAGCTATGAGACAGAAAATCTCAGCAATGAGACACAGATGGTGAAACAGAATCCGACAGTGGTGCTAACCCTCCCTTATTTTATCCAAAATTAAAAAAAAATTGCCTATAGTTCTACTTTAAATGCATTTTCTGGATATAGATTAGATTAGGAGCAATTTATGGAGAAGATTTGTTTGAGCTGCACCATGGTGTCAGCTATGGAGATTTTTGTCCTTACTGGAAGGTGAAATAATGACAAAGGGAACAATCCTCAGAAAAATGATGTGATATGGTAATCACTTTCAGCCAGTACCTGATAATGATTGTAAAAATGTAACCCAGAGATAAAGGTTAAATATCTCATCGAAAATGTGTGCAGCAAGTCATTCCACTAAATCTATTCTAAGACATCAGATTTTAAGGCAAACCTGTCAGATTAAAGTGTCTGTGCAAACAGCTGCTATTTCCACAAGATTCCTTCTTTCACTTTGCATCAAGTCCAGATTCAAAAGCTTTAAAATAATAAAGATTATCTTAAGAAACAATTTAGTCCCTAATTATCCATGCACAAGCATTAACAAAATATGTTTAAAAAATAGGCCAAGTATGTAACTAGCCTTTCTCCGTGAGTACCAGGATTCCACTGTTCTTAAATATGCATATGAGAGGATTGCAATCAGAGAGATTACAGAGATTTCTTATTACTCATTATGAAATTGCATGTTTCCAACTTTCAATTAAACCCCAGAAATAGAGTCTATTTGTTTAGCAGGAAATAAATGCAGTCATTATAGGATGATGTAAATGTACTTGATTATCTTTTGAGACCTTATAACTGCAAATATTTGTGTGTACTTTTCTGAAATGCCATGTGTCTGCATCCACCTGAGCACAGAGATAGCTGTACATATTAAAACCGTGTATAAGCATCGACCAGTTAGTTTAAACAACCTGAGAAAATCTGCCTGGGGGCATGGGCCAGCGTGATTTCTGAGTCCTAAACAGTGCGTTAATCTGGTACACACTTACCCTGCAGGATTTCAAGCTGTCATTGCTGCAATAGATGGGTGGCTCTCCAAAATATAAAAGTGCAAGAATACTTAAAAATAGTATGTTTAAATTTTTTCAATTATTTCCTAACATAAAACAATGTTTTGCAAAACAAAAAAAATGTTTACATTGCTTTGAGATAAAAAAAAAATCAAAGACAATATAATTTCTTTGTAGGATTTGGTATTAAAGTGGAAGTCCAATCTAAAAAATTAGCAGCTCGGTGTACAATACCTGCAGACCTAGTGTTGGAGTTAATTAACTTCTGTGCACATGCATGGGAGTTATGTATGTCATCCTGGCCCAGCCATTAAAGATGGTTGAAGACACCCAACCCAGAAGAAACCCTGGTGAAGGTGTTAGTAGCAGTGACAGAGCATTGAGGGGGACCATGACCATCACAGCACTGGGGGAGGCAGTTTGGCAGATACGTTTGCCACAATGTGCACATATGCTGTACCTACTTGTACAATATGGCACCCCCTTAAACAAAACAAGAAAACTAATAAAGGAAGATAAGGTCCACGCCTGAAATTTTGTAACCCTCATTAAGCCTTTCTGAAGCATTAGGACAATCCACAATTTTTCTTCCTTAGCATAAGGTTCAAATATGTGGCCACCCAGTAGTGATCCACCTTTCTTTGCCATTTATAAACTCATAATTTCTGAAACCGCTATGTACAAGCAAGTATAAAGTGCAGACACCTCTAGGTGATTTTACTCACCTTTGTTACAGGCGAACTGTACCTTCTCCTGTTGACACACCATTATGCCGGGCATCCTTCTTGGCCACAAGAGATGTATGCAATAGGGAAAGGGGCAGGCAAACATAATCAATACAAGGAAGTACTAAAGCTTTGCCTATTTAGAACAGCCAACATTCAGCTGTAGCAGAGACAAATTAAAGTTACTGCAGGTACATTCCTGATAGTAGCTTTATCTTTTTAAAGTCACAGAGTCATTTAACCTTACCTAGACACTAAAACAATTGATAGTAGCTCTGAAGGAGTTGCAGAGACCCATAGCTTTGGTGGGAGGCACAACCCCAGGAACAGATGTAACCCAAACTAGATGCAACAGTGATGACAATCCTGTTTAGGGATGCTAAAAGGCAGGTGGGAGATACCATAATAATGATAAATAGTTATGAAGAGACCGATAAGACTAAATAGATTTTTCTCAGCTTGATTCAAAGCTTTATGTGCAGTAGAAAGCCAAGGCAACATCAGTGTTGTTGGGATACTTTTTTTTTTATCAACAAGTACCAGGAAGCTGGCCAAGACTAAATAGCAAATTTCAAAGTAATTCTAGGGGAAAACTTAAAGTCTGCAAGAAATATGAGTTTGAGGTGAAAGGTTACCTAAACATGCAGCCACTGCTATAGTAAAGCCAATTAAAACTAAGCACCTGAATGTCTTAGAATGGTTCAATCAAATCACACACCACAATCCCAAAAGAATATGGGGAAAGACATCAACGTTGCTTTAAATAAGAGACTCTAATAAACCTGACATAGCTAAAACCCAAGAAGAATGGGCAAAAATTCCAGGATTTCACAAACAGAAGACAGAGGTCATCATGCATATCAGCAATTGCAATAATCAATGTCCTCATAAAAATCTGAAAGCCCACTGGAAGTTTTGGTGGGTTTCCATATTTTCTGAAGATGATTGTGTATACATTTAATATTTATGTTTTAACTGAATAGTTGCATATCGGTTTTTGCAAGTGCTTATAAGTATAAAAACCTCTGTCTTCTATTTGTGACATTTTAGCTATTATATTGAAGTGATCAACAATGCAAAACCTAATACACAAGAGGGTCACTAAATAACCTGATGGTAGCTGGTGGATATGTTCAAAAACTCCAGGACCCAAAAGCAAGATAGTAGCGATTTAATCCAAAACACTTTCAGGTTTAATTACAGCCTCTGGTGGTTCTAACAAGTATTGACATGGGGTGGGGAAAGGTAGCTGAATACAAATGCAACTGAAAAATGCCTGTTTTTTGTTTACCCTTTATGTCACAGTGAAATACAGTATTTTGCATCTCCAGATTGTTAAATAAATTGTATAACTCAAATGGTAAAACCCCAGTTAAATCCACTTTAATCTTAGGTTGTGACACTAAAATCTGTAGAAACGTCTAAGGGGGTAAACTCATATACTCAGCACTGTATATATTCATATATTAAAGCAGTATTAAACTCAAAAGCAAACATTTATTTGCAGTTTACCAATTCTTAGATGTGATGGCTGCATTAGTTTTGTTTTTCAGGCTTTCCTTCTTTTATTTTCATCTGCTGATTTGGCCAGTAAGTTTTCTGTTCAACAGAACAAGCTCTCCTGCAAATGTATCAGTTATAGTGTTGGGGCAAATTGTTTATCACTGACAGAAGTGCTTATATGGTCAGCTTTTATTTAAGTAAAACCATTATTCCAAAAGAAAAAACTGTTATTGATTTTGTAACTGCAGGGCAAGCTGGTGTTTGGCTTCAATTTGTTATTGTATTTAAATCTGCTAGTACAGTACAGTTAACACACATCTAATAATAAACATCTAACACTTCCCTCCCCCCAGATCAACAATGCTGCTGCCCAAAGGTGTCCCTGTGCTCCTTCATCCAGAGTGGAGGCACTCTAATACAGGAGGTGTGTTACTGGCCAGATCACCAGGTAACAACTGAGGGAAAAAAACTAAAAAAAGAAAGCTAAAGCTGCAATATATAAAATTTTTTGGTTTGGGTGCTAATACTGCTTTAATTTTCCACCTTATTAGGTATTTTAGTGTGGCTGTTCATTAATACAGATAGTCAACAACTAACCATGTGGTTGCAATTGAATACTTAAAGTGGTTGTAAACCTCTGACAATAAATATGAACAAAGCAATCCCTCTATTGCGTGTACTTGAGTCAATACAGAGTACTAAGTGTAATTTCTGCCTGCTGCCTTGTTCCTCTGCTATTTGCATGAGTTTCTTCTGAGAAGTTTTCCTAACTCCAACATTTAAAAAGGTGACGGGAAATCTCGAGCACACAGCCTGTCATTGACAGCCTCAGCTCTGTTCCTGTGTGCTGTGTGAAGGGAGTGTGTCCCTTCCCTCCAATCATCTCTTAGCTCTCCTCACTGATCTCTGCAGAGTATAACTTCAGCCCCCGCTTTCTGAAAGTCCAGACAAGCTTCATAAACTCTGCATTTTGAAAGGCAGAAGAGGGGGCTATAATTTATGTAGGAAGAATGGTTTATTCTCTGTGTATCACCTGAGGCCAGTCACTTCGCTAGGAGTATATGTAAGGGTTTACAACCACCTGAAGACATGCTCATATGGCAAAGCAGTCCGAATAATATGTAAAGTTAGAATTAGGAAGATCAAGACTTGATCCTGGCAACTCTGACATTGGAATGACTGTTGGTGGCAGAATGGGTGGTTAGAGCATAGCATTAACTGCTAAATTCATGGAAACTTGCTGCACTACAGTTTTTAGAGTTTAACCACTTGACTTCTGTAAAGTTTTACCTCCCCCCTGCTTCATGACTAGAACATTTTTGCTATTCAGCACTGCACTACTATAACATGCAACACTTTACCCAAATTAAATTTATATAATTTTTTTCACACAAAAAGAGCTTTACTTTGGTAGTATTTGATCACCACTGGGTTTTTTTTTTTAATTATACAGTCAGGTCCATAAATATTGGGACATCAACACAATTCTAACATTTTTGGCTCTATACACCACCACAATGGGTTTGAAATAAAACAAACAAGATGTACTTTAACTGCAGACTGTCAGCTTTAATTTGAGGGTATTTACGTCCAAATCAAGTGAACGGTGTAGGAATTACAACAGTTTGCATATGTGCCTCCCACTTGTTAAGGGACCAAAAGTAATGAGACAATTGGCTTCTCAGCTGTTCCATGGCCAGGTGTGTGTTATTCCCTCATTATCTCAATTACAATGAGCAGATAAAAGGCCCACAGTTCATTTCAAGTGTGCTATTTGCATTTGGAATCTGTTGCTGTCAACTCTCAAGATGAGATCCAAAGAGCTGTCACTATCAGTGAAGCAAGCCATCATTAGGCTGAAAAAACAAAACAAACCCATCAGAGAGATAGCAAAAAAATTAGGCGTGGCCAAAACAACTGTTTGGAACATTCTTAAAAAGAAGGAATGCACCGGTGAGCTCAGCACCACCAAAAGACCCGGAAGACCACAGAAAACAACTGTGGTGGATGACCGCAGAATTCTTTCACTGGTGAAGAAAACACCCTTCACAACAGTTGGCCAGATCAAGAACACTCTCCAGGAGGTAGGTGTATGTGTGTCAAAGTCAACAATCAAGAGAAGACTTCACCAGAGTGAATACAGAGGGTTCACCACAAGATGTAAACCATTGGTGAGCCTCAAAAACAGGAAGGCCAGATTAGAGTTTGCCAAACGACATGTAAAAAAGCCTTCACAGTTCCGGAACAACATCCTATGGACAGATGAGACCAAGATCAACTTGTACCAGAGTGATGGGAAGAGAAGAGTATGGAGAAGGAAAGGAACTGCTCATGATCCTAAGCATACCACCTCATCAGTGAAGCATGGTGGTGGTAGTGTCATGGCGTGGGCATGTATGGCTGCCAATGGAACTGGTTCTCTTGTAATTATTGATGATGTGACTGCTGACAAAAGCAGCCGGATGAATTCTGAAGTGTTCTGGTCAATATTATCTGCTCATATTCAGCCAAATGCTTCAGAACTCATTGGACGCTGCAGATGGACAATGACCCAAAGCATACTGCAAAAGCAACCAAAGACTTTTTTAAGGGAAAGAAGTGGAATGTTATGCAATGGCCAAGTCAATCACCTGACCTGAATCCGATTGAGCATGCATTTCACTTGCTGAAGACAAAACTGAAGGGAAAATGCCCCAAGAACAAGCACGAACTGAAGACAGTTGCAGTAAAGGCCTGGCAGAGCATCACCAGGGATGAAACCCAGCGTCTGGTGATGTCTATGCGTTCCAGACTTCAGGCTGTAATTCACTGCAAAGGATTTGCAACCAAGTATTAAAAAGTGAAAGTTTGATGTATGATTATTATTCTGTCCCATTACTTTTGGTCCTTTAACAAGTAGGAGGCACATATGCAAACTGTTGTAATTTCTACACCGTTCACCTGATTTGGATGTAAATACCCTCAAATTAAAGCTGACAGTCTGCAGTTAAAGCACATCTTGTTCGTTTCATTTCAAATCCATTGTGGTTGTGTATAGAGCCAAAAATGTTAGAATTGTGTCGATGTCCCAATATTTATGGACCTGACTGTATAAGCGAACAAAGGCCAGAAAAAAAAATTATTTTTGACTTTCTGTTATAAAAACATATCCAATAAAAAAAATCAAAAATGTTAGGCCAAAATGTATTCTGCTACATGTCTTTGGTAAAAAAGTGTATGTGTATATTAATTGGTTTGTGTGAAAACCAGCATCTAGAAACTATGGTATATATACTGGAATTTACACAGTTATGATGTTATACTGGTAATGGCAGTGATCAGCGACTTATAGTGGGAATGACAGTGTTGGCACTAACATAGCCTTGCTGGGAGGTACACTGACGTTGCTAGTCACACTAATACAGTGATCAGTGAAAATACTGTACACTGTCACTATATTAATGACACTGGATGGAAAGGGATTAACCACAAGGGACAATCAAGGGGTTAACTGTCTGCCTAACAAGTGTAATATGTGTTGATTTTACTAAGAGATCTGGCAGTTTTTTTCTTACTGCTTTTCAGCAGGAAAAAAAACAGCCAGATCACGGTCTGTGTTTGTAAACACAAGGCTCTGTTCTGTGATTGGCCACAGACGATCAGCTGGTATACAGCCAAAATCATTTGCTGTAACCAGATGATCAACGTGCTGCAGTCATTAACAGCACAGATAGGCAAATCTGGAAACAGGCTGCTGATGTACATGTACGTGACAGTGCCTGCACTTGCTTCCTACTTGCAGCAGATTAACTATGAGTGGGTCGGCAAGTGGTCAAAGATTATGGCAAGAAAAAGAGAATTCAATGGGAGGCAGTTCTTTAAGTGAAAACATCCTATGTAAACCTTTCATAAAAGAAATATAGGGACTGATATTGCTGACCTCCTTATATTAATTCTAGTTGCTTGGCTAGAATGATGTCTCTGGGGCTTCAAGACTTTTTGATTCTCTGACCCATGACAAGAGTGTTGAAAGTCTGAACATAGTTCTTATCCAAATGTTTTTTTTCTGGGATAATGACTTGTAACTTTGAAGTTGGCATAGCAGCCAGGCAACTAGGATTTGCAGAAAGATAAGGAGTAATTGAAGATTGGAAGCACTAAAGAAAACCAATATTTCAGTTTTTGGTAGATACTGAAGAGTTAAATCATCCACCAGACAGAAAGCAAAGGAAAATGTCCAGCAGTGATACATACCGGAAAACGTTTATTCCCCAGTAGAGTAATGGAAGATTAGAATTCCTAGGAGCTTTTTATAGCTGTTGGCACCCTTGTTTTCCCTCACATAATGTTTGGTAAAACTCTCTTTACTTGACAAAATGAGGGAAGAACAAACAGGGGGCTCTGAGGAAGAGGCAAGTCCTCGAAACGCGTCAGCCTATTGGATGTCTACACTCCCCATTGCGGACTGTTACTCAGCGTGGTGTTGACCCAGCTGTACTTTTATGATGTGCCTTGACTTTATTCTCGTTTGTGAGTACAACACCTATTTTATTTCTTATTAAACATTTTGTCTTTGTTCTTCCCTCATTCAGTATATTTGGATTCCCCGGTCCATTTGAGGGCAGCAAGGTGTGCATGTTCCAGGACATTCTTAATGTGGTTGTAGCCTGCATCGAGTCCATCCCCAAGCGCAGGAGAATTTGTGTTTGCTGGTTCATCTTTACTTGACAGGTGGCAGTAAACACCCAAACAATAGTTCTTTTTTTAATATAAATTATTTATTTAAGAAAAGTGCAGACTTACGCAAACTAGAGGTTGATTTACTAAAACTGCAGAGTGAAAAATCTGGTGCAGCTGTGTATGGTAGTAATCAGCTTCTAACTTCAGCTTATTCATTTAATCTTTGACGAAAAAGAAAACCTAGAACCTGATTTAGAAATAGAAGCTGTTTTTCATTCAGAGCTGCACCAGATTTTCTACTCTCCAGTTTTAGTAAATCAATCCCATAGTACAATAAGTCATGTAAAGAAAATTGAAATTTTGAACAATAAACACAAAACATTCCTTACAGAAGATTACATAACCAGAAACATAAAGCAGTTGAAACACAAGCATATGGAAAACAGACAAGGTCAGTGCTGACACTTATGCTCAAAGTGCACCAACCTTAAGCAGGTTGGGTGTGGATAAAGGGATTATTTCCCTGTAGTCACAAACAAAACCATGGAAGGTTGGGTATCACCAACTCTTTTCAGGACAAGTGAATATAGTGAATATGGCAAACTGTAATTTCTGAGGGGGGACGATGCAAGCATGTAGAGAGGAGAGGGTTGTATAGAAAAGAGGGGCCGCAGAAATGTAAAAAGGGCAGAGGATTTGAAGGGGAGAAGGAAAGGTGGGGATTATTGGTAGAAGGATAGGCAGGACAGGAAAGGTAATAAAGGAGTGGGAATGGGTGCGCAGGTCCAGGAAGGGGAAAATGAGGGTTAGGGGAATGGAAAGGTGGATCCAGGAAGGAAGGAGGGGGTTGGGTAACTGGGGTGGGGGGATTAGAGTGCAGCAGACTAATCAGGTAAGGTGAGGATCAAGGGATTAAAAAAGAGAGTAAGGAATATAGGCAAAGCCAAATAGGCTCAAATGTGCTGCTATATGGGTCTAGGAATTTAATATTTTTAGTTATTTATTTTGTTTACAGCCATATTGGGAAACCAAGTGACTGACACTGCCTAAAGCATGTTGTTGCATCAGTAAAAATTGCCACAAAATATACTGTACTATCACTGAATGCCAAAATATATACAGTAAATATTCATGACAATGTGACTAGTAGTGAAGGCTGTGAGCAGCACTCCAATGTGTTCAACAATATATGCACCCAGAAACTGGTGATTGTGTTCTTCTCCAAATCCTAAATGAAGGGGGTTTCTGATAACACAAGTTTTCTTTGGCTATAAAAAAGAGCAGAAAGGTGCAGGGAATGATGGAAGAACTCCAAAGCAGCATGGACGAGTCTGACAAATTGTACTACAATCTAAAATTGATGTAAACCATTTAACATCAACTGCCAAAAGTTGACAGAAGCTGTAGTAGTCAGGAAAAGGAGTGATTCCTCCTTGCCATTCTCCTGACTCCAGCTAATTCTGTCAACTTTTGACAGTTCATGGCAGTTGGGCAATTTTATTTTCTACAAAATAAACAGAATTGAACCAGGACAGTTATTGGTCTATATTTCTTTCAAACACAAAATGCCAGGTGTTTCTTATTTAGGTCACAAACACATACAATAAATCACTAGTTTGCTAACATTTTTGAAAAAGCAACTTTGCTTCATTATACGAAATCCATATTATTATTGTTGTTGACAATCCAAAAAATCTTGAAAAATAAACACATCCAGTTACAGAACACATATTTTCTGCCAAAAAGAATTAAAGTTTAGTATTTACAATTCATACATAACATACCCAAAACAACAAACTGACACTTAAGAAGGAAAAAAATGCTTTTTTAGAAAAAAGCTGCATGTTCTGCAGTGGTCATACACCATTATTTAGTATCTAAAATGTACAGCGTATGTCATTTTTTTCTTTTATTGTTGTGTTGAGGTCTATTGAAGTGACAGTACATTAAGCTTGTCCTGCAGGGTCTCTTCATCATCTGATTCACTTTCTCCTGCACATCTTTCCAGGGTATGCACTGGTGATCTGACAAGGAGCAGTCAAAATAGATCAAATAAAGCACCAACTCAAATAATAGAAGCCATGCTATTCTCCTAAATGTGACTATGGCTAAACAATGACCAACCTATCAAAGCATTTGATAGCTATACATAAAGCTGTACATAGAATTGTAGCCTTATATCTGTGAATGTTTTCACTGGGGATCTGATCTCTTATGTGCCAATGTCAAAAACTGACTTGAACTTCCATTACACAAAAAAAAAATACTGTTATTAAGTTACCAAGAACCAGGATTTAGTCTTTTTGTTTAGTTAGTATTGGATTTTCCTCTATTGTACGAGCGCAGACATACTTCTTGCCATCAGTATATGTGGAAGACATTTGTTTTCCTATTTAGCCAAGCTCTTTTCATAAACCAAACACATGGATTGATTTGTGAAAACTAGAGTAAACCTGGAACTCTTGCCCATAGCGAACTAAATCTTTCATTTTCTTGGACAATAAAAGTTAGTAACGTATTTATTTCTCTGGTAAATGGCTAAAAGTTTGATCATGTTTTCATAAAACAGATTTGCAAACTGCAGGAAGGAGCCTCAAAACTGGTGTCTACGCCATGGTTATAACCATTATAAAAGGGGTCAGACTGAATGGTAAGGAGTTTGGCTATCTTTTCTGGAGGTGGTCACAGATTAAACCATTGGTGTGCTGGCGATGGAGAAGTTCAGTTCTTTGGGAATTGATACACTCTGCATGGAATGTTTTGGGACTGTATTTATCATAGGCAATAATATTTGAAATGATCACATTATTTGGGTGTTCACTTAAAGGCAGTGTCCACAAGTTGAAATGATATAATTTTTGCACTTGTAAGGACGGTGCCATACACGAGAGATATTACATTGCTTGACATATCTGGATATTTGTGGATATTTGTGTAGGTGGCTTTCCTTTTTTGCTGAATATAAGTTTTGTTTTCTTTTTTGCATCACAAGTGTCAGTGCAAAGTTCATTTGCCTTTTTTAAATGATTTTTACAGAGCAAGAATTGTGACTGAAGTGTACAGGATACAGAAACAAACTAGAAATGGCACAAAGACATGAATAAAGTGCACAAAAAAAAATACAAGGGTCCAAATATTAGTTACACTCCTTAGGACACCTAAAGCCACCTTCATCCAATTAAGTGTCAGCATCATGGTGCTGCTACTTTTCTGCATAGGCAGGCACTGTGAGGATTTGGTATCATTGTTTGCAGCACAAAATAGGCAAAATAGGAGTTAGTTCAGTGTTAAGAGTTGGTTTAGGGATACGGTTAGGTTAGTATTAGGGTCGGTTGTTAATGCATTTAGTTTAGCCATTAAGGTTAGGTTTGGGGAGTTAGTCAAGTGTAGGAGTGAGATAAATATTTATAGTAGTATTAAACCTCATTGCTTTTTAGCTTAACACATTGAGCACAGTAAAATAAACATTCCCCAGAAAACCATTTGTTAAAATTCCTACCCCACCACTTGCACTTGTTTACAAATTTCAATTCTGCTGACTCCTGCTCTCTGTACTGATTCCCAGAACTTCCAGTCTCAACGGTGGACAGTGAAGCCTCAACTCAGTCTGTGTGCTTGGAGATAGGAGGGGGGTGGAGGAGTGGGCAGCAGGCTTTGGGACTGTGTATTTCTGTTGATACACACATTTTGTGAGACACAACTAGTCCCTGCATGCAAGGGTGGCTTCATAAGAAAACCAAATTCCCCCTCTGCACACTCAGGTGTATCCAGCCCAAAGGAACCTCCAATGTTGGCAATAGACGATGCCAGGATCTGTACAGCTCTACCTTTAACTTGTCTGACCAAGGTCTTGGAAACAATCTGTACAACAAAAGCAACAAAAGTGAAGTGCAACCTAGCACAGTAAATCTTTAATAAAATAGATTAAAGCATTAATATTGCACTCACATGGTTCCAACATACATGCAGTCATAGCTCTATAAATGCTGAACATAAGATGTGACAACCCATCTCCAACACAGCTATCTAGTTATGGCTGCATATATGCTGGAACTATGTGAGTGCAATATTACTGTTTTAATACATTTTATTAAAGATTTGCGCTTCCTTTTTTGTTGCTTTTGTTATACAACAACAAGTGATCAAATTAGTTATCACAAGTGACCAAATCAGCTGCTAAAGTGCTTCAAAAAATGAGATTTAATATAATTTTAGGGGTTTACCTTAGGCATTATTATGTCTTAGAGCGAAGATTATCTCACAGATGACACCAAGCTTTGCACTGGAATAACATCCTTATAGGATGTCTCCAAGTTTACAAGCCGACCTCAATGCACTGTTTAATTGGGCAACTATGTGGCAAATGAGGTTTAATGTTGATAAATGTAAGGTTATGCACTTGGGGGTTAAGAATATGCATGCATCATACATACTAGGGAGAGTACAACTGGGGGAATCAATGGTGGAGAAGGATCTGGGGGTTCTGGTAGATCACAAGCTTAATAACGGCAATCAATGCCAAGCTGCGGTTTATAAAGTGAGCAAAATCCTCTCTTGTATTAGAAAAGGTATAGACTCCAGAGAGAGATATATCATATTACCCCTTTACAAATTAATAGTAACACCTCATCTGGAATATGCAGTTCAGTTTTGGGCACCAATTCACAAAAAGAACATTGGAGAACTGGAGAAAGTACATGGAAGGGCAGCTAAACTAATAAGAGGCATGGAGGAGCTGAGCTATGAGGAAAGATTAGAGGAACTAAATGTATTCTCTCTTGAGAAGAGATTAAGGGGGGATATGAGAGCTGTGAAAATGTGGAATAGACTCCCTCAAGAGTTGGTTCTGGCCAGCTCAGTGGATTGCTTTAAAAAGGGTCTGGATTCTTTCCTAGATACACAGAATATAACTGGATACTAACATTTATAGGTAAGGTTGATCCACGGAATATGCGTTTGCCGCTCGGGGGATCAATAAGGAATTTTTTCCCCTGCAGGAGCAAATTGCATCATGCTTTGCTGGGATTTTTTGCCTTCCTCTGGATCAACTGTGGGTATAGGATTATAACTTTTTTTTATGGTTGAACTAGATAGACTTTTGTCTTTTTTTCAGCCAGACTAACTATGTAACTATGATTAAATGTCAGGATCCAATGGTAACAGGATAGGTGTTAAAAAAAAAAAAAAGTTAAAGTGGAACTCCACCCAAAAGGGTAAGTTGTCTGCCTCCCCCCCTCCACTGCCACATTTGGCCTTTTTGGGGGGGAGGTAGGAGCGGGTACCTAATTTTGGCTGGTACCAGCTCCCATTTACAAATCAGATTGCCACGGCAATCTGAGCTGAAAGTTAACCCCCCTCCTAACCCCGCAGTCTTCTGCGACACTTCACAGGTCCCAGAACACTGCGGCCCATTCGCAAACCGCAGCCTGCTTCATGCATGCACAGTAGGAAACCATCTGTGAAGCTGCAAGGCTTCACTTCTAGCTTCCCTTACTAAAGATATCGGCACCAGCACCTGAAGCCAACTGAAGAATTGGCTTGGGTAAGGACAGTGCTGAACCCCTGGAAAGGTAAGTTCCCTTATATTAAAAGTCAGAAGCTACAATATTTGTAGATGCTAAGTTTTAATTTTTTGGCAGAGCCCAGAGCTCCGCTTTAAGGTTCACTTTAGGAGATGATTAAAATGCATATCCACCCACTTCAGCATTAAAAAAAAGACCTGACAGAGATTCACCCTCCACATCCTTCTCCACATTAAATTGCGGGTTCCGTTAGAGTTGAATGCCATGAACAACAGCTTTGCTTTTGATTTAGAGACTTTGGCTGAAGTTTCTTAAAAAATTGCTCCCTATGTCATAGTTCATCCATACATGCAACCATACCACAGGGCACATTGGTTATTTTAAAGGAAAATCACATTGGAGAAAATATCAATAAACTATGTATAACTCTTACTATTAAGCTTGCCAAAAAAATGGAAAATGCAGATCTTTAAATGCTCCTAATGCTTTCCTTCTAGACAGGGGAATACATACACCACATATAATTTGCTTTCATGCAGGAATAATGGCTAAAGTAACTATATTTAATGAGTTATCCTATACACTGACCTCTTTATAGGAGTGTCATCTTCTGAAGTTTTAAATCTTCTTCTTTGTCTAGAAAGCTGAAATTGCTCATCACTAGACCCCAGCAGGAGAACTTTCATGTCATCTAGAACAGAAACACAGAAGACTTTCAGCAGAGAAATAAGTAGTCCTTTTGAATCTGCCTTTTTAAAAATATTTTTGTTTTGACATACTGTGTTCCAAGCTTGTTTAAATTAATGTACTATTAATTGACTCTCTACTGCTGATGGAAGTCTGTTATCACATCTTACTGTTTGGTGACCCTACTGAAGAGTTTCTCCCTGACACCAGGGCAGAAATTATGGGAAATCCTACATTGTAGAGATGTCATGACAGTAGGAGGTGAGGGGAAATCTTCCAATGGTTACACATGCTCTGGTGAAAACTAAGACACGAATGTCCCTAATTTTTAGAAAATATACTTTAATTTCCTGTTGTATTTGTTGTGTTTCTAAGACAGGGGAAGAGAAATCTCCCCAGAAGAACACAGAGAGCAAAACAAACACTTACCCTTTCATATCAAAAATTGGAAAAAAAAAGGTTTTGGCTGTACATACACTTTAAAACCACTTGCCAGCCGCCTAACAGGGAAAATATGCCATTATTTTGATGTTTAATGTCAGGGTAATGGCTGCAGCTAGAAGCCATAATACCAGTCTTTCTGCTAAAAGTGATCTGAGTGGCTGATTAGCTGATTATAATAGAAAAAACCTTCTGCTCTGATATAGGTATAGATAGGACTATTGAAAAAACCTGCAAACACCTAGACCTAGACACCACTAGCACAAGGAAACAAAACTGATGAAGTTACGGGACAGTGATGTAATGTGTGGGTCTGAGCGTGGTGATGGTCGCCGCCATTTTGGTACACCCTGGAAGTATAAACCCATATCAATACATGTGTTTGAGACCTGATTTCAATTGATGTGATGTAAGTGTTCATTTGGCATTTCTCCATTAATGTTTTTGCTTTAAAATTACTACACTATGGGATTGCACTCTCTTTTTCCTCTGGGGAGCGTCTGAGCTGGCTGATGTTCCTGTGAAAAGGATTACCAGTTTCAACACTAATCATTATACGGTGAGGAAGGCCATATTCCTGTGATTAGTGTGATTCTATCATCTTGGATATCTATTAAGGGCCCTGGGAGTGTGAAGCCTGAAAGCTGTATGGCCTCTTGGCGTCTTGGTGTGGAGGTGAGGAGGCATTTTAGCTGGTGACAGATCTATCATTCATTTCACCCAGTTGCTTTGTTCGTTTGGAGTTGGCGGTCTATTTACATGGATTTCATGCCGATTTGATGATCACTTATGTTTATTTTGATGGTCATTCATTATTTGTTATATGTGGCTTTAATTATATTTTGTGCTTATTGACGCATGTTTATTTCCACTGTGCATTTTTCACTGGCATCAATCCTGATTATAAGGTGCATTTTTAGTTTCATGCACCTTGTATGACTAGTTTTGCACATATATTTTTTTGCTTTTAGATTGTCAGTTTTCTTTGAACGGCGCTTTTTGTTTAGGACGTGTTAGTCCTATTATGTTGAATACATCATTTATGTTCACTTGTTGATTATTGTGCATGGTGTTTTCATCACAATCCATATTGCACTTAGTTTGGTCTGTTTTCAGGCCTTTACATTTTTATGTATTATTTATGATGCATTTATAGTTTCATGCACCTTGTATGATTAGTTTTGCACATATTTTTTGCCATTTGATTTTGGAATAGTCTTCTTTGCACAATGTTTTTTGTACACTTTTATTTAGGAAGTGTTAATCCTATTATGTTGAATACATTATGTTGACTTGTTGACTACTGTTCACGTTGTATTTCATCACAATCTATATTGCACTTAGTTTGGTCTGGGTTCAGGCCTTTACATTTTTATGTACTATTTATGTTCATTTGCTGATTATTACTCATGTTGTCTTTGTCGCAGTTGATATTGCACATAATTAGGTCTGGATTCAGGCCTTTATACTTACCACCTCTGTTTTGGGGTTATTTTTTCTGTCTCCCCACGCTTCGAATCATTGTGTCCTTAGTACTATTGATATTAGCACAACACCATTTCATTTGTTTTGATTAGCCGATTAGACACCTACCACCAATTTCAGGTGGTTCTCAGGCTTACACTGTCACTAGACCTCCTCTGTAACTCTAAACTGGTAACCTGTAAAAATGTTTAACACGTCACCTATGGAGATTTTTGAGTACCATAATTTGGCGCCACTCCACGAACGTGTGCAATTTTAAAGCTTGACATATTAGGTATCTATTTACTCGGCGTAACATCATCTTTCATATTTTACAAAAAAATTGGGTTACATATTGTGTTTTTTTAAATTCATTAAAGTGTATTTTTTCCTAAAACCCACTGTGTAAATACCGTGTAACACAAAAAAATAGCAATGACCGCCATTTTATTCTCTAGGGCCTCTGCTAAAAAAACTATAATATATATATATATATATATATATATATATATATATATATATATATATAATTTTTTTTTTTTTTAATTTGGGGGTTCTAATCAATTTTTTTTAATCAAAGTGTCAGAATAGGCCTGGTCCTTGTATTTGACAGATTCCACTATGCCCCCTCACTTTATAGTAAAACTAAAAAAATTCTCAACTCTTGCCTTCTCAACCCATCCTAGACACTCTTATGTCTGTTGTAATGACAGGCTCACTTTATTAAAACATGGCTACAAAACAAAATTGCCATTTATGTATTAACCTAAACCAGTGGTAGGCAACCTTTTTTTTCAACTGAGCCAAATCTCGCCAAAACCACGGTTGAAATTTATTTTGAGAGCCACATTTTTAAAACTGAAAATACATCCCCCATATAGTAATTCCTCCCCCATAGTAATTCATCCCCCATAGTAATTCATCCCCATATAGTAATTCATCCCCCATAGTAATTCATCCCCCATATAGTAATTCATCCCCCATAGTAATTAATCCCCCATATAGTAATTCATCCCCCATATAGTAATTCATCCCCCATAGTAATTCATCCCCCATAGTAATTCATCCCCCATACAGTAATTCATCCCCCATAGTAATTCATCCCCCATATAGTAATTCATCCCCCATAGTAATTCATCCCCCATATAGTAATTCATCCCCCATAGTAATTCATCCCCCATATAGTAATTCATCCCCCATATAATAATTCATCCTACATAGTAATTCATCCCCCATAGTAATTCATCCCCCATAGTAATTCATCCCCCATATAGTAATTCATCCCCCATAGTAATTCATCCCCCATATAGTAATTCATCCCCCATATAGTAATTCATCCCCCATAGTAATTAATCCCCCATATAGTAATTCATCCCCCATAGTAATTCATCCCCCATATAGTAATTCATCCCCCATAGTAATTAATCCCCCATATAGTAATTCATCCCCCATAGTAATTCATCCCTCATATAGTAATTCATCCCCCCTATAGTAATTCATCCCCCATATAGTAATTCATCCCCCCTATAGTAATTCATCCCCCCTATAGTAATTCATTCCCCATATTGTGTCAATTCACTTACCTTTGCTCCGCGCGTTCCTCTCGCCGTGTTCCCGCGCTGTTCCGGTCTTCAGGGCGGACAGTCAGAGGAGAGGAGTTCGTCACGCTGCCCTGCCTACATCCTGACAGCCAATGTTTGCCACGCTCCGCGGGCCGGATTAAAAGGTCCGCCGGGCTGTAGTTTGCCCATTGCTGGGCTAGCTGCATTGTCCTGACTTTTGGGGCGGCCGCCCGAGAGGAGGGAGGGGAGCGGGCGCCCGGCACACAGAAGAGCCGCATTTTAGTGTGTAAAGAGCCGCATGTGGCTCGCGAGCCGCGGCTTGCCGACCACTGACCTAAACCGATAAGTTAAAAAAGTGTCCAGAACTGAAGGAGCATGGCAGAGTTTTAAATGCACAGAAAACAAGTTAAAATACACTATATATTCTACAAAACCTTGCCAGATCCCATTTTAACAGTGTGTGCTGCTATATAAACATATCTGTTGTCATTTCCATTAAACTGGCACACACCCTTTCATATATATTAATGCGTCATCAAATACAGATAGTGTTCTAGTAAAAGTGCCAAACAGCAAACTGTATAGGCATTAACTCTATTCAAGTAGGTGTTTGTCAGGTGTTTGTCAGAATATGCAGTTTTTAATGTGTAAAATGTATGATTTGATACAATATATGGGTTTCAGTAGTACTGGAATCAGTGGGTTGGATTTTCACACATATTTCTAACAGTGAATAGAATAAGATGCTTTGCTTAAACTGCATCTAATTTTTATACTTTGCACTTCCACCCACAATATTTCTAGAAAACTACTAATTTGAATACATTAAAAAATAATACTGTTACTTAATTAAAGCCAAGAAGTTTTATACATAACTAATACCAGTAAGTCAATATTCTGAGGGGGAATATGGATTTCAGTAATGTGCTGTTCTTATGGCCAATTCCATCCACCCACACTTTTCTACTGGCCATATAGACCTCCTCGTGATGAGCAAATAAGAATGTGTGGGAGGCACTTCTAGCAACCTGCACTATATAACTGATGAAGGACAAGCAGGACAGTCCTGAACCTTGTACTTGTAAAAACAAGTCTTTAAAGGTAGCACTGATATATATATATAAGCTGCTCAAAAAAATTAAAGAATCACTTTTAATCAACGTATAGCATCAAGTCAATTAAACTCCTGGGATATTGATCTGGTCAGTTAAGTAGCAGAGGGGGTTGTTAATCAGTTTCAGCTGCTTTGGTGTTAATGAAATTAACAAGAGGTGCACTAGATGGGCAACAATGAGATGACCCCCAATATAGGAATGGTTTTACAGGTGGAGGCCACTGACATTTTTTTCCTTACTGATGTTTTCTGACTGTTTTTCACTAGTTTTGCATTTGGCTAGGGTCAGTGTCACTACTGGTAGCATGAGGTGATACCTGGACCCTACAGAGGTTGCACAGGCAGTCCAACTCCTCCAGGATGGCACATCAAAACGTGCCATTGCCTGAAGGCTTGCTGTGTCTTCCAGCACAGTTTTAAGAGCATGGAGGAGATTCCAGGAGACAGGTAGTTACTCTAGGAGAGCTTGACAGGGCCATAGAAGGTCCTTAACCTATCAGCAAGTCTGGTATCTGCTCTTTTGTGCAAGTAGGAACAGGATGAGCACTGCCAGAGCCCTACAAAATTACCTGCAGCAGGCCACTGGTGTGAACGTCTCTGACCAAACAATCAGAAACAGACTTCATGAGGGTGGCCTGAGGGCCCGGTGTCCTCTAGTGGGCCCTGTGCTCACTGCCTGGCACCATAGAGCTCAATTGACATTTGCCATTGAACACCACAGTTGGCAGGTCCGCCACTGGCGCCCCTGTGCTTTTCACAGATGAGAGCAGGTTCACCCTGAGCACATGTGACAGATGTGAAAGGGTCTGGAGAAGCTGTGGAGAACGTTATGCTGCCTATAACATCATTCAGCATGATTGTTTTGGTGGAGGGCCAGTGATGGTCCGGGAAGGCATATCCATGGAGGGACACACAGACCTCTACAGGCTAGACAATGACACCCTGACTGCCATTAGGTATCGGGATGAAATCCTTGGACCCATTGTCAGACCCTACACTGGTGCAGTGGGTCCTGGGTTCCTCCTGGTGCATGCAAATTCACAGCCTCATTTTCAATTTAGCAGAACACCTCTGAGATGATATCATGTTTCGGTCCATCCAACGCCACCAGGTTGCACCTCAGACTGTCCAAGAGCTCAATGATGCCCTGGTCCAGATCTGGAAAGAAATACCCCAGGACACCTTCCGTCGTCTCATTAGGAGCATGCCCCGACGTTGTCAGGCATGCATACAAACACGTGGGGGCCATACAAACTACTGAGTACCATTTTGAGTTGTTGCAATGAAATTTCAGCAAAGTGGACTAGTCTTCTGTATCATTTTTTCACTTTGATTTTCAGGGTGCCTTTGAATCCAGTCGTCTGTAGGTTGATAATTTTAATTTCCATCAAATGATGTGGCATCTTTACATCCCTAACATATTACCCAGTCCATATCAGTATAGATATCCAGCATGATATATTTCCCCATTGAGATCTGATGTGTTTTCAAAGTGTTCCTTTAATATTTTTGAGCAGTGTATAGTCTCATAGGTTCTTTTTTTTAACTCTTAGTGATTTGTTTCATTGCTTAGTGGAATACTCAATCAGAGAAAAAGAAAATACCAATGACAGCATGTGATAGCCCAAACTGTCCTTCACATACTAAATAATGCAAGGACTTGGCAAGTAGGCTGAGGGAGTAGATAATATCCAATGATTTGGCTGTGAAGCAATTATTATATATAAAACACTGAGCTTTCACTCGGGGAAAATGTCAGTGCAACAAATTAATCTTTTTATGCCTGTTTTCACTTAAAAAGGTTGCAAACCCTTATATATACCCAGTGAAGTGATTAGCCCCAGGTGATTCACAAAGATAAAACAAATCCTCCTAAATAAGTTGTACCTGTTTATCTGTGGCAGTCTCTTCTCTACAGCTGTTCAAAGCCCAGAATTTATAAAGCTGTCTGAGTTTCAGAAATCAGGGACAGGAAGCTGAAGTTAAACTCTGCAGATATCAATGAGACTAACTGTAAGAACTGCTTGGAGGGAAGGGACCCCCCCCATCACACAGCACACAGGAACAGATCTGAGACTGTCAATCACCAGTGATGTGCTAAAGCTTCCCCCCCTTTAACCTTTTTTCTCTTGTTGTCAATTAAACTTATCAGAAGTGACTCGTGCACATAGCAGGGGAGTGAGACAGCAGAGAGAAATTACACTTAGTGCTCTGGATTGAGACAATTACGCACGTTAAAGAACCTTTTTTTTTTCTTTTTTATAAGCAATCACATAATCTCTGTTTTCAGCTGCATAAAGGTCTTGGAGAGGTGGGGTAGTGAACAGCAATACACTGATCTTCCCAGGGAATGGCTGTGCAAGGAGGGGGTGTGTCAACACAAGTCTTGGCCACTGAAGGACAGGCAGGCTGTTCTCCCAGCACAGCCAGAACCTTACCACACTGGGATGGATGTGCTCTCATGCCTGCTGTGGTCACTTTTAAACAGGAAAGTAGGAGGACTGGCAGGATCACCATGTATTTTGCACAAAGGAAGCAATACAAAGAGAACAGGATACTTTTTAACAAAAGTACATGGTGCAACAGACACATACTGTATCAGGAATATGAAATGTTGGGGTAACATTCTTTAACTACCATTTTATTAAAAAAACAGGTGAACAGAACTTACAAATGTCTTTATATGAGGGTATCACACTTCAATACTTTTACTAAAGCCAGGTGGCTTTCGTATTGCACACCCCTCTGTTTGTGGCTGAATTTTATTTTATAACAATATTACCAAATGAACAGAAAGAAACATTTAACTAGATATGAAATTACAGACATAGAAAGTAAAATACCAAAAAGGATTACATACTTGATTTTAAAGAACTTAGTTCTTTTTCCAGGCCAGCTAAAGTCTCTCTTTCATTTTCATCTTCAAAGAGATAGTCATGTCTGTCTGCTGAATCAATAGACTCGATCTCTAGGATCTCGGAGGCAGCCCTGGACATCGGTCTTTCTCTTGCAGTGCTAGGCCTTGAATGGTTCAAAGGTCCAGACATTTTGTTCAGTGAGTTGGCAGAAAAAGGTCTTCTGAGAATTTCTGAAATGAGCATAAAATATTAGAAAGAAATCATTAACATATTTTTCCCTCAGTTTTTTTTTTTTTTTTTTAAATAAAACACTATACACATGGATATATTATGCTGGTATCTGCTTTTTGCATATGCTGTTTTTATAAAACAGGTGTTACCTGGAATACAGATATAAATCACCAAAGAGGTCTGGACATGACCAAGTGAAGACGCACGGCTCCTGTGCTCCTGCACCCTCCCAAGCTTTTTACTGCTAAACCTTGGTTTACCAACCTATCATGCTCTCAGCCAAGAAGACGAAAGCAAAGACAACACAGACATCCTGAAGACTGAAGACCAAAATACACCGGTTCTTCCCAGAGACTGGGCGCCGAGGCTCTAATATTAATATGGCAGAGCCACATGGACCACCGGCTGTCTCCCCTTCACGGACTGAACTCCAGCCATCTCCTCTAACCTCGTGTGCCTCGGACACGTACTCAGACCTCCCTGAGACCTTCCTCATGGATCGGTCCAGCTCCCCACCTGCACTGGCTGCCCCTATGACCCCGCAAGAGGGAGACAACATTCAGGTGCTCATCCAGGCACTCCCAACTAAGGCCGACATTGAGGCCCTTGTTCTTGGGGTGGAGGACTCACACCACAAGGAATTCAAACTTGTAAGGGCTGAAGTACAATCTCTGGCTGACCATCTCTTTGAGAACAATCCGTCACAACCCTAGATCACCGGATCACAGCGTTGTAGAAAAAGTAAGTGTCCAATGATGCCGCGGTCATGGACCTCCTGCTACATCTGGAGGAGCTGGAGGACCGGCGCTGTCACAACAATCTGAGGCTCCGAGGTCTCCCAGTGGCCATGGGTCCTGACCAACTGCAAGATACTGTCACAGCAATCTTTTACAAAATTTTGGATTCTGTCCTTCTGGCAGACTTGGAGATAGACAGAGTGCATAGGGCGCTGGGCCCGAAACCTACCAATCCGAACTATCTGATGGACGTAATCTGTTGCCTCCACCACTACAACCAGAAGGAATCTATCCTCTGTAAATCCTAGTTACAAGGTGAGACGGACTTTGATGGGGTTGCAATCAAAATCTTACTAGGCCTTGATGCCCTGCACTCACCCTTGTTACCGACTATGCTTCATATACAATATCTGGACTTTATATGTTATGTTTTCTGCTGGCTCAAGCCCCATATAACCCTATCACATCATAGTGATATCCCCATGTATATGTGACACTCAGGTCATCACCCTGTTCTGTATGTACTGTATTTGACTCCTTTCCACTTGCAAGGGCTTTGTACCTTCATTTTTTTTTCCCCTCTTCCTACCGGGGAGAGGGGCTCTATTCTCTCAGGACACATTAACAGGAGTGCACAGTTATATTTACTCTCATCTCATACTCAATTGTGGGGATTGTGAGTCCTAATATTTATGATAATGGTCGGTCAGAAGTCCTGCGGGGTGGAGGTCCCCCCTTAGCTGACAGACTCAGAGAGTGGGTTGCCCTATGGCAATGGTTTTTGTGGTGGTTTGGAAGTTCCACATTGGTATGGCCGAGGATTCTTGGGGGGCGAGTGTTTGGGACTTTCTGTCTGCCTCTGAGATTCTGGCCGTACGGGATGGAGAAACTGTTTATGTGCCTTTGATCGTCTGCTCACCATATGGTGCTTAGTTTATATTCGTTTTTAATATGTGTGATGTTGCTACCTTCTTAAATATTCTCCAGATGTTGAGGTGGCCCAGTACCTCTGCTGCTCCGGACAAGGGAAAGGGGTGCTCATTCATTGGCTGTTTCCTACCTCGCTCCCCACTAAGCCCACGCTCCAGCAGGTATTGGCTGCCCTAGGAGTGCACTCAGGTTATCCTTATTAATATTTAGCCAAGATTGCGTAGTGAGACGATCTCTTACTTATCTATTGTCTATTATTTCTCTGTTTTTTTTAATTAATCTTACTTTTTCTTACTACTCTTCCTATACCTTCTCTCTCTTCTGCATCTTACCTTATACTCTCTATCTACCCCCCCATCTATCTCCCCCCCTTTTTTTTTCTTCTTCTTCTCTCTCACAGAGTATGACTATGGACTCTCTTTGTGTTACCTCGCTTAATGTTAAAGGGCTGAATGTTCCTAAGAAATGCTGAATGCTCCTAACTGAACTTAAATGGCTTTGCTCTGCTGTGGCGTTCATTAAGGAGACCCACGTCTGAGAGGACAGACTTCCCTACCTGAGAAATCGACACTTTCCTTTTGTCTACCATGTTACTAATAAAGTGGCAAAATCCAAGGGAGTGTCGATTCTCATATCCAGACACTTGCCCTGCTCACTGCAGGAGGTATTGGTGGACGTCAATGGCCGTTTTCTTTTCTTAAAGGTAAGATTGGTGACACTTTAGTAACTTTTGCCATGGTCTATACCCCAAATACTCAACAGGACCTCTTTTTCAGTGGAGTGCTCGCCCGACTGCTGGGGTTCTCTGAGGGATGTATATCACAAGTTTTATATAGAGCACAGCTTCATGATGTCTGGCAGCTTCTTCACTCAGGGGAATGTGACTATACATACTATTCTCCGCCCCACAAGCTCTACTTGTGAATAGACTATTGTCTGATCCCCCATAGACAGCTGCAACGGATAATGCTGGCGACCATTGGAAACATCACATGGTCAGACCATGCTCCGGTTTCGATACGATATTCACTCTCTGGGACTTTGGATTCATGGCGCAAGACTTTACTCCCACACCTTGGACAGCACTTGGACAAACTGTTTCACGCATTAGGTGACTCTGCCTCCCTCCCTCGGGATTTGTTACTAGCTCATATTACTGTGATTCCCAAAGAGGGAAAGACCCCTCATCATGTGCTAGACCAATCTCTCTTTTAAATGTAGACCTTAAACTGTTCACCAAGGTAATTGCTACATGCCTTCAATGACATCTACCTTCCATCATCCATCAGGATCAGGTTGGCTTTATTCTGTCCCGAGAGGCATGGGACAACACCATTAAAATTCTAAATCTAATTCATATCGCCAATCAGTCTGACACTGCTTGGGTTTTTTTAGGGATGGGCGCCGAAAAAGCCTGCGACCGAGTAGATTGGAGGTTTATGTTTGAAGTCCTCCGTCACATAGGATTAGGAGCTCATATGTGTTGCTGGGTATCTAGTGTATATACCACTCCTACTGCCTCGGGGAAGGTGAATGGAGTTCTCCCTGATCCCTTCCCCATCTCCAACGGTACTCGGCAGGGATGCCCACTATCCCCTCTTCTTTTTGCCCTCACGTCCTCTCTACAGTCAGATGGAACCTAGATATACAAGCAATGGGGGCTGGCAAGATGTGGCACAAGATCTCAGCCTATGCTGATGATAGGATGTTCACATTGACCAATTAGATGATTTCCATCCCTAACCTTCTGCGGGAATTTGAGCGCTATGGTGCCCTGTCTAACCTTAAAATTAATTTCTCTAAGTTGGAGGCGATGGGCATAATGTTACCTTGACCTCTCCAAAATTCTCTGCAAACCAATTTTAACTTTAAATGGTCTGACACAGTTCTGAAGTATTTTGGCACCCTGATCCCTCTACATCTGACATGCACTTTCTCTCTGAACTCCCTTGCTTCTGGAAAGAGTCCGCTCTCTTTTGTCTACTTGGCATAAGGGCCTATATTCCTGGTTTGGCCAGTGCAACATTGTGAAGAGCCCCGTGATGCCATGATGCCTCTCTTCTATCCCTCAAAATGCATCCTCTGATCGGCACAACATCCCATGTATGCTCCTCTCTTTTTACCTCATGCTCCCTGTCACCAGAATGCTCCCCCCTTTATCCCATATTGGGAAATCCCAAATTCAAACCAGGCCTCCTTCACAGCTCATTTATGTCCCTTTTTCACTCAGGATGCTTCCAGGCTTCTCACTTCCTAGTGAATGGAGCCTGGCCCTCTATACAACTTCTTTGTGACCCTATGGGGTTTATTTACTAAAGCTGGAGAGTCCAAAATCAGACTCCCTTCTGCCTAGAAACCAATCAGCTTCTAACCTCAGCTTGTTCAATGAAGCTTTGGCAATGAAACCTGGAAGCTGATTGGTTTCTATGCAGAAGGGAGTCTGATTTTGGACTCTCCAGCTTTAGTAAATAAACCCCTATGAGTCCTTATAAATTGGATTTTTGGAAGGCCCTTCAACTTCGTCACTGCTTAAGCTCCCTTCCCTCCCCCAATAGCTTTCGATGTCCGCTCACCACATTAGAGGAATACTGGTCTGCCGAGGGTGCTATGCCTCATGCCTTATCTAAATGATATAATCTACTAATAATACCACTTGTAGATTTCTCCCCAACATATATAGCCCTTTTCTTGCTGTTTTATTAGTGTATGTAGAGTGGCAGCAGGTTACTGTCGCATGTATGCAGAGCTTTTTTTGTTCTCAGGGATCGCTGACCCTGGGACATATTTGATTTCCACTGACCATTGATGCAAGGGCATTTTTTAGTTCCACTTACCCCTGGCTACAGTCTGATACCCCCGACAGTCTCTTGGACACTGAACTGGCCCTTTGTTTAAAATATATAGGCACCCCTGGTGTGCAGTACCCAAATGCTATTATTTTCCTACAAGGGACTACTAAGCTAATTTGAGCTCAACAAAGTGGGAAATCATTTAATGTTGTATATGAGACTGGAATTGGCAATTGTACAAAGTATTTCCTCTTAAAACACCATACAATAAAAAGATATAAGATTAGTTACTATACTGTACAATGGAAATTTCCACTTAAAAAAACATGATGTTGAAAAAACATGGAGAATGCCATTTTCTGAGCTACTGACCTGGAATTAATATGTAGTTTGGGAAAATAATAGAAAAATTTAAAGTCCATATCTACACAGTTGCTTCTGGGTCAGTAATTTTGAGTATTGAAGCAAAGTGGTCAGCGTGAAAGCAGGGAAAGAGAGGTCTGCAATGGCATCCTCCTCATTTTTTTTCACATGACAGCCTTCCTATATTTTCATTTTAACAAGTAAGCTTTAATGAGGACAATAAACAAAAAATTTACACATGATAGATATGAGCACTTAATAAAGATAGGGAACATTAAAACAAAACACACAATTCTGTTCCCCTGGGTATTTGGTGCAAAACAGATCAAAAAGCCTTGGGAATGAGTTTTCTTCTCTGCACATTATCCCTAGCTCCCACAATAGTAAATGTTGAATGTCAGCTTCAGTGAATGAGATTATAGAATAGCTATATTAGTTCTGGATTACATGTCACTGTAGGGTAGACATGTTGGCTATTACAAAACTAAGTCAGCATATCTGAAGGACACTAGAAGGAGATGTAAAATTCTCCATGGAGCTGAAAATAACAGTCATGCAATTCTAAAGGAGATAAAGATATATATCATAAGTATAACTTGTTTTAAGGCAACAGTAAATGTATACCTGTTCTAACAAAAGGATTTCACTTTTCCTTATTAATGCAAAATAATGCGCATACGAAGACAGAGTAGATGTAATAAAAATCTTGCTAGGTGTCCGTTATTAACATATTCATATCAACTTTATGCACGTATTTAGAAATTTTGCGTATAACAATAATTACATGCAAAAATATTTGTCTCCTACATAAAAGTATCCATTATAAATATAGTGCTTGGGAATGATGTTGGAGCTATAGTTGACATCTGCATTAATTACATAGAAGAAGTAGCATGGTTAACACTGACTAGAAAGTGCCAAAATGAGTAGAATGGGTTTGCTATGGGTATAGTTTGCATCTCATTAAAAATTAATTAAGTTTTGTTGACATAGATGACTTGAATGCACTTATTTGGACCAAAATTCTACTGAAGTACAACTCCGCAATAAATATTAAAGCTCTGTACGTCAATTTCAGCGATTAGTTTGGCAGCAATATACAGTGCAGAAATATGGATTGTGAAGTTCTCTAGTCTGTAAATATTGCTTTGCATTGCAGTACAATCCAGCATGACCCTTGCATTACCAATCTAATGTTATATTACCTGCTGCCTACCTTTAATATTGTGATAGTTCTCAATTTTTTCATGTCAGCTATCACTTCGTAGGGAAGGTAGGGAAGCAGACCTTTATTATGGGGATCTTTTTATAGTGTAAATATGTATAATAAAGTAGACCTTAATCCATACAATTTGACCTTGCATTGAAAACTGTAATATTCTTAAAGGAGAAGTAGGGCCAAAGCTCTTTTCTGTAGGTCACAAGAGTGCAGAATGAAAAGCTAAAGTTCACTGTCAGCCGACGTCACAGAGCTGGTCCAGGCTCTCTAAAGATTCCGACTTTAATGTCGGGATCCACCCAGATGTCTGGAGTAGCAGTTGGCTCAGGCTCTCAGCAAGTTGCTGAGAGCCTGAGGCAGCTACTCCTGTCCTCTTTACAGCCCAGCTCTCCAGTGAGTGCTGGAGGGCCAGAGCAGAGAGCCAGAGACTGACAGTCACTGCTCTCTGTTGACTGAAGACTGAGAACTGAGCAATCAGAAGTCTTTGATCACTCAGTCCAAAGTCTTAGAAACACTGGGGGGGAAGCAGCTTCGATCTGATGCTGCATACACCTAGGTGAGTATACTGTAATTACTTTTTTTTCAGAATCTCAAACTTCTTCTAATGATTAACAAATATTTTACCATTCTGGACAGAGAGTGGTCATGATAACAAAAGTTATTTAATATCAAGAGTGGTGAAGGGGGAGAGATGGGGATCAGCTATGCAACATTCACTGATGTTTGAGTGGTCAAAACATGTAAAAGGGCCTCGCTGGAGATAGCCGTCATTACAGCCTTGTGCTTCCTCAGAGTGCCACCCGATGCATGTCTCATACTCATCCTCTTTGGTTTAGCGTCAACAAGCCACACCAAGTCATTATCAGTTACACTGTTACTCTGACCCGCCACATTATTCATCTGTTCGGCTATGGACAAAACCTCTTTCATGCATGCACCTGTATCTGGTCTTTCTAACTGGAGAGGATTAATCTCTGCAGGGGTCAATGCACCCTCGACTAATGGTTATTCTGTAGTCCCACCATCTGGCAAAGCAGCTGCCATGTCCATCCCTTTGTTACCCATGGACACCTTGGCCAGTATTGCAGGTACTTCCTTGCATCACCAATCCCAGTCCATTATGTTACACTCACAGGTGCTCTGTAGCACTGCACCATTTGCCCAGCAGGACACCAATAGAACCTGGGACTCACTAACAGGTTCAGTAAATTTGTAATTTTTTTCTCGCATTACTCTGTTCCACCAGAGCAGCATCAGAGTGGACCTGGACAATCTCCAGCTCCAACACATGGAGTCCCTGTGAAATTTCCAGGGACAACTCTACGGATCTGCCTCCGTTTGCCATGGGAGACATTCCACATTTATCATTAATACACATTACATACAGCATTCATAGACATATCAACAGTACTTTTAGCTTTAGCAAGCTGTCTTTGCCTTTTATTAGCTGGAGCTGATTACCTGTTCATTACACCACCCCTCCTCTCCATAAAAGATTTTCTTGCCACTAGGGCAACTCCAAAGTTGCCCAGGTAAACTTCAAGCACCGACACTGCGGTCTTCTGGGAGTTTTCCAAGGACATCTCTGTTGCACCTGATGCTATCACTGGGGAAAATGGCATACATACTTTTGTGGTCACGCTTAGTACATCTGTCTCAGCACTCTGCTGATTTGTTTCAGGCACAACCAGAGTACACATGTCCTTAAAAGTCCTCAATCTGATTGCAAGTTCTGCTTAATTCTGTGCTTCCCTAATACACATGGTATTTCACAGCAGCATGTCTCTTTTTATGTAACCAGTGGCCAGGCTCTTTCACATTCAATCTTACAACACACTTACCCTTTCTTGGGACAGGTGTTGCAATCCTCACTTGAGGGAGCTGTCTCTCTTTTGCACCATTTCCACAGGCTAATTCCCCCTGCATGGCCATGGGGTGATATTGCAGCCATCTTGGATTCTTCAACACTCCTTGCAGGCCACACAGATTTCCTGTTGCTAGGGGTAACAACTTGGTCATATCTCTTGCAGGATTCTGGATACTGTGCTCTCTTTTCTGAGCTGATGACTTCAAACAAGCTGCCATGATACAAAACTCTGCATTTTTTGTGCTCACTGGTACTCCCTACAGGCCACACAAATCTCTTGCCACTGTTGTCAGGGGTGACAAAAGTTATATTTGCACATGACCCAGGGCAGGTACACTGATTCACACTTCTGCTCTCCTGAGCCATTGGTCGTCTGGTGACTTGGCCTCCTGGTGATACCTTTCCTGCTGCTAAGGGCGATGGCCTGAGCATTGCCAGCAGTACCTGTTACACTAGATTTTTTTCTCCCTGCAGACGTTTCTCTTTAAACTTACTGTAGTCATCAAGGCCTTGGTCCATTAAATGGTAAATTGACCGGAACGTCACCAGCGGTAAGGGTTGCAACAACTTTGACAGGTCTCTAGGCCATGTCCTCCATGTAGTGACTCAGTATGGGCTGTGTGAAATTAGCTACTTCAATTTCAGCCTTGCAATCTTTGTGCTTTTTGACTGCACCATCCTTGCAGTCACACAGACACTGTGCTTTTTCTCAGTTCCACAAATGAAGCCCTATCTTTTTAAGGGCTTCTCCCTCCTCTTCGCAGGCTGATCACCTGCAACATACATGGCCTGTTGTCTGGCTGCTCTTCCATAAAAAGTGGCAAGCATATAAATAGTCCCTAACACAAATTCACTATTGGAGAAAAAAACTTCAAATGAGGTGATTAAGCTCACTGTGCCAGATGCATTTTATTGAGTCATGCCAGTCCAAACTTGTAAGTTTTTAAAGCTTGCAGCCCACCTTTATTTAAAAGGAAAAACAAAGTTCACCGATGGAAATTTTGCCCATGAAGGAATTTTTTCCAGCAAAATATAACAGAAAATGGTGAGCAACCTGGCCTTTAGTCACAGTGCCTTGCTGCATTCGCCCACTCCTGGTATCTGGATAGGGGCTCTGCTGATGCCCCGGGCTCTCTTCTTTGAGACTTGGGTTCCCTTAGTCCCATGGGCTTGTCCCAGCCTTCTCAATCTTCCAGACCCTCTCTTGGTCACCCAGATTCACATAGCTGTCTCATCTTTCTCAGTTCCATGGACATAGAGCCACTGCACCCGTGAGTTCAGTCTCTTGGACTAAGCACCTTGGTCTATGGACAGGATCATACACTTGTCTTCACACAAAGACTTTGTCTCAAAACCCTGAGCTATGGTCAGATTATGCTTATAACGACCCTGCACACTTGTGTACTCACACAGGCTGCAGGCCTCCAGAAAAAACCAGACACGGGATTGAAATATCTGCCCCACCCAAGACATTTGAAACCTTCAAACTCCAGGCCCTGATTTGGGATTACAAAACACAGCTTTCAACACTTATAACAAATACTTTGGAGCGTCTCAGACTTTGAGAATTCTGTGTAATTTCCATATCTATATCCATTTACTAAACTCACACCATGGCAGGACTTCACATATGGTATCATATTTATATACGTACACACATACAGTAGATACTATAAACATACACATTTGCTTGTGTGCATGTTTAATTGGTTCTGTATTTTCCTTCAACAGGAAAAAAAGTTCAGTTCAGAGTTCAATTAATTTAATCTAAGATTGCCCCTATAGATAGTAATGGAAAAAAAAAAAAACAAGAGACCATGGCTCTGCTTTGAAAATGACTTGCATAAAAGGTTCAATGTTCAATGCAGGAAATGTAGGTATCAAATTTTTACCAAAGTACAAAAATAGTACAGAAGTTAGGCTAGGTTCACATCTGAGCAGGTGTGGGAAGGAGTGAAATCGCAGATATGTGTGGGGTACCATTAATCCAATAGGCACCCCCACACATTGGAAACCACAGCATAGTTCCCCATACTCAGAACCACACTGCACTATGTGGCTTCCCTGCAGCTGTTTTTGGGAAAGGTGCAGGGACCCTTTCTCTGCGTTTTCAGGAGAGACAGCAGCCCATTAAAATGAATGGGCCGCTGTGCCGAGCAAACACAGCGGTAAGAAACTGCATGCATAGAGTAGATGTGAACCAAGGGTAACTTTCAATTATATAAAACTTGTTCTTGTGCCACAAAACAGTCCCTTATAAGCTTAATTATTTGATGATTTTTTTTTTATAGAAATTAACCACTTGCCTACTGCCCTACAGCAAATATACTGCTACAGGGTGGCTGCTCTGTGCAAAATCATGTATATATACATGATTTTGAAGTTACAGGTAGGGAGCGCCCGCCCTAACCACACTGCAACAGAAGTCAACCACAGGGTCCAGGCCAGCGATTCTTGGCCGGCACTCTGTGATCCCTGCTAAAGCTGAGAGGGGAGAGATCTGTGTGTAAACAACACAGATCTATCTCCTGTCAGCATAGACATACTGCTTACTGCTGTGCAGAGAGTGAAAGCAGCATGTCTCCTTAGTAAATCAGCACACAGTGTAAGCACAACACACAGTTAACCCTTTGATCGCCCCAGATGTTAACCCCTTCCTGCCCAGTGTCATTAGTACAATGTCAGTGCTTTTTATTAGCACTGATCACTGTATTAGTGTCACTGGAGTTATCAGTGGCCGTTAGTCAATACCCCCAGTGTCAGAATGCCCGCTGCAGTCCTGCTATAAGTCGCTGATTGCCGCCAATACTAGTATAAAATAATTAAATAAAACTTCCACTATACATACCAGCATTTGTAGACGCTATAACTTTCATATAAACCAATTCATTTACACAAATTTGGATTTTTTTTTTGGCAAAGACATGTAGCAGAATACATTGTGGCCTAAATTTATCAAGACATTTTTTATATTTTTTACATTTTTTTTCTGGATATATTTTAAAACAAAAAGTAAAAAATTGTTTTTTTTCAAAATTATCAGTCTTTTTTTGTTTATAGTCCAAAAAAAAAACCGCTCTATTTGTGGGAAAAAAATAACATACATTTAATTTATGTACAGCACTGCATGACCACGCAGTTGTCAGTTAAAGTAACGCAGCGCCATATCGCAAAAAAATGGCCTGGTCAGGAAGCGGGGGGTAAATCCTCTGAAGGGCAAGTGGTTAAACTGTGAAGAAGAACAACAAAAGAAAAGCGCACCAACCTTGCGCATTACCTCAGTAACCAAAATTTATTAAATAAAAGAATGGTACTCACAAACAGAGAATAAAAACAAGCATGTAAGTCCTCAAAGGGACTTTAGAGGCAAGATGCCAATGCGAATCCCATCATGGAGGAAGCCACTCAGTACAGCTGACGCGTTTCGAAGGACATGCCTTCTTCCTCAGAGCTCTGAGGAAGAAGGCATGTCCTTCGAAACGTGTCAGCTGTACTGAGTGGCTTCCTCCATGATGGGATTCGCATTGGCATCTTGCCTCTAAAGTCCCTTTGAGGACTTACATGCTTGTTTTTATTCGCTGTTTGTGAGTACCATTCTTTTATTTAATACATTTTGGTTACTGAGGTAATGCGCAAGGTTGGTGCGCTTTTCTTTTGTTGTTCTTCTTCACAGTTTTGTTTGGGCTTCCCCAGCCTTGGTGTGGAGCTGCACGACCTTGTCTATTCCGGTGGTCCCTTCCTTTTTGGAGTTTGATTCCATCTACTCACCACCGGCCTGGGTCCCGGAGCGCAGGAGACATTGCATTTGGGGCAAGTGGTTAAAAGCAGACAGTGTAAAAGTAAAATAAAAAAATGTAAATGGCCAATGCACAAATAAATATTAAATACAAAATCCAATACAAAGAACAAATTCAAAGCATAAAACTAAATTACTCCACATATTCCCCCCTCCCCCCACAAAAAAATAAATAAATCACCCTTTAAATGAAATGTGTAAATATTTTTTTTCAAAGCTAATTTCTTCTAAACATTAGTGAGCAAAACTATTTGCACTTTGGTTAAATTTCACTTTGCTCATTCCTATTGTGTTGTAACACTTTGTACAATCAGAACATTGGTATAAACACTGATAACTGAAATAATTGCTACATTGTAATCATTTAAGCAGTACATTGTCACTATTGCAACTTTAAAACAACTTTCATTGAATTAGAAATCCTCAGGGATCCCCACAGTGAGAAACTGGCTCCTATAGGTACAGGAAATTCAATCAGCGGAGGAGTGGAGGTATCGATGTGTATATATATGTGCTCTCAGTTAACAAGATTTGGGTGTTATGAATTGATTTTTCCACCTCTTACATGTATAAAAAACTGATGGTGTAATATTCTTATATGTGAATATGCATATGTAAAATATATTTTCCAACATAGATTCTCATGATGCTTCATTGGGGACAGTTTGAATTGTTTTAACTACTGTTTTTATCCCTCCTCCCCAGGTGGAAGGGGGGCTTTTCTCTGTTCTTGGCACTTTCTCCTTTTCTATTCCCTTCTTTCTTTTTCCTTCTTCCCCAACCCTTTCCCTGACCCTACTATGTGTTTTTCCTGGCTTTCCTGACACCAATAGGCTCTGGTATTTAGCCCTTGTTTGGGCCTTTATTGTAATCTTTCAGTTTCAGTTTTATTGTAATCTTTCAGTTGCCCCTCAAAATAATCTGTTTGGATTATTTTTGCATGGTTATCCTGGGTTACAGGTGGCGTTTGATTGTGCTGGGGCAACATGTCTCTGAGACTTGTCACTTCGTATGTCACTAGGACTATGTTGAAGTCATTTGTTTGTATTGACTTATGTTTTCTGTATGCCTATAAATAAAGATTAAAAAAAAACAACTTCCATTGCTTCTGGGATCATTACCAGAGGGGCAGAAGATTGTGTATTATTCAGTATGCTGAAAGCAGAGGAAATATAAAACATTAGACATGGGGGAGAATGATCATATAGTTTGAAATGTCTGGGAGGAGGAGAGGAATTGAGAGCTGCCTAATACTCTGAGGACAGAAAATCAGTGACTGATACAGGGAATAAAAAAATACATCAGAATTATATTAACTTCATATTAACAAGTGTAGGAAGTGATGGATGGTAAGTAAAATCGCAGTAATGAAGCAGAGCGGTAAAATTGTCAAAGTTGAAGTCTCTCTGGATAAGGTGGTGAAAAAGTTATTATGAAAGAAGACTTTGAGCTTTGTTTAGAACAGTATAGAAATGACAAATTGCTACAAAAAGATATAATACTATGTAAATAATGTGTACTGCCAATATTTTAATATATTGCGTTGTTTAAATAATTAACAAAAGACAGCATTAGTTAGAAAAGAGGTGTGCAAGTGTGGGTCCAAACCAGTCAGCATCATAGACAGTACATTGTGATCCCAAAATTATTAAATATACAGTGCCTTGAAAAAGTAATCATACTATTGAGATTTTACACATTTTGTCATGTTACAACCAAAATTGTAAATATTTTATTGGGATTTTATGTGATAGACCAAAACAAAGTGGCACATAATTGTGAAGTGGAAGGAAAATTATAAATGGTTTTAAAAATTTTTTACAAATACATATCTGAAAAGTGTGGCGTGCATTTGTATTCAACCCCCTTTACTCTGATATCCCTAACTAAAATCTAGTGGAACCAATTGCCAATTGGTTTGTTAGAGAACATTAGTGAACAGCATTAGTACAGTGAAGGCCAAGGAACACACCAGACAGGTCAGGGATAAAGTTTTGGAGAAGTTTAAAGCAAGGTTAGGGTATAAAGAAATACCCCAAGCTTTGAACATCTCACGGAGCACTGTTCAATCCATCATCTGAAAATGGAAAGCTTATGGCACAATTGCAAACCTACCAAGACATGGTCATTCACCTAAACTGACAGACCAGGCAAGGAGAGCATTAATCAGAGAATCAGCCAAGAGGCCCATGGTAACTTTAAAGGAGCTGCAGAAATCCACAGCTCAGGTAGGAAAATCTGTCCACAGGACAACTATTAGTCGTGCACTCCACAAATTGGGCCTTTATGGAAGAGTGCCAAGAAAAAAGCCATTGTTGAAAGAAAGTCATAAGAAGTCCCGTTTGCAGTTTGCGAGAAGCCATGTGGGGAACGCAGCAAACATGTGGAAGAAGGTGCTCTGGTCAGATGAGACCAAAATTGAACTTTTTGTTCTAAAAGAAAAACGCTATGTGTGGTGGAAAACTAACATTGCACATCACTCTGAACACACACTCCCCACTGGAAACATGGTGGTGGCAGCATCATATTGTGGGGATGCTTTTCTTCAGAAGGGACAGGGAAGCTGGTCAGAGTTGATTGGAAGATGGATGTAGCCAAATACAGGGCAATCTTAGAAGAAAACCTGTTACGTCCTGCAAAAGACTTGAGAGTGGGTTGCAGGTTCACCTTCCAGCAGGACAACAACCCTAAACATACAGCCAGAGCTACAATGGAATGGTTTAGATCAAAGCATATTCATGTGTTAGAATAGCAGAGTCACAGTCCAGACCTAAATGTAATGGAGAATATGTGTCAAGACTTGAAAATTGCTGTTCACAGATGCTCTCCATCCAATCTGACAGAACTTTGACATTTTTGCCCATTCTTTGCAAAATAGTTCCTCTCCTCGGGGGCTGAACACAAATGCACGCCACACTTTTCAGATATTTATTTGTAAAAAATGTTGAAAACCATTTATCATTTTCTTTCCACTTCACAATTATGAGCCACTTTGTATTGGTCTATCACATAAAATCCCAATAAAATACATTTATTTTTTTGGTTGTAACATGACAAAATTTCAGGGGGTATGAATACTTTTTCAAGGCACTGTACAATTCATATTGTGAGGTTCCATGTAATGGTTGCAAGAATGCAAATCTGTAATAATGATAGAAGGGAAAATAAGAAACAAATAGCTACAAATCACAGGCCTCCATGAGCTATTAAGCCTGTTATAGATAGCAAATGATTGATATGGGTAAAATATTTATAATACTTTTCCCTGCTTTTATAGCATACCACCTTTAAAGTAATGCTAAGCTCTGATTTAAAAAAAAATCTATTTAAAGTATGTATTCTTAACTTTACAAAATACCTTCTATTTGCTCTCAGCCTCCTCTACAATCCCAATTTCTGATCCGACTTCCTGTTAGACAGTGGCTACATTCTTTCTTCATGCTCCCAGTGTAATATAGTCACCCTCTCTCTCTTGCTCCAGAGATGGATTAGTGACTATGGGGTTTGTAATGTGCATACAGCAGTGCACATGACCACAACTAACATGAACTGCTCATTCCAAGTAAACAAAATTGAGGGGGGAAAGGAGAGGTTTAGAAGCTCACAGAGGATGTTCCCAGGAGGCAGAAAAACAAATAAGAAACTATTTAACTGCTTCCCGGGTGCGATATATATGTGTGCTTTTTTATTTCCAGATAGGGGACATACACTACCCGAGTCGCCATTTATGGCCTCAGCTGTCAATCACAAGGGCCTGGCCGGAGATTACTCGCCAACGCCCGGTGATTGCCAAGCATCTCCAAAGGGGGGAGGGGGGGAGAACTGTTTGTAAACAATACAGTTCTCTCCCTTGTCAGCTCCAGCACACTGCTTTGCAGCCGTACAAAGCAGTGTGCTTACAGTGAAGCACTAACACAGCACACTATGTAAAATGGCACACAGCACACAATAAACCCTTTGATCGCCTCACGTGTTAACCCCTTCCTACCCAGTGCCATTAGTACAGTGTCAGTGCTTTTTATTAGCACTGATCACTGTATTGGTGTCACTGGGGATGTCAGTAACACCAAGACAGTTCCCCCCAGTGTCAGAATGCCCGACGTAGTCTCGCTATAAGTCTCTGATCAGCAAAAGCAAAGACATCTAGCAGAAAACATTTTGGCCTAAATTTATGATGAAATTTGTTTTTTGAAATTTGTTTACTGGACATGTTTAATAGCAAAAAGTCAAAAATATAGGTTTTTTCTCAATATTGACTTTTTTTATAGCGCAAAAAATAAAAAATGCACAGGCGATCAAATATCACTTAAAGAAAACTATTTGTGGGGAAAAAGAATGTAAATTTCATTTGGGTGCAGCGTTGTCAGTTAAAGTAATGCAGCGCCGTAATGCAAACAATTGGCCAGGTCAGGAAGGGGCGTAAATCCTCTGGAGGGCAAGTGGTTAATGATAATCAGATTACAGTGCCATTCAGTAGAGAATGTGTATGGATCTAATTTTGGAGATCAAATAAATTGTTTAGTATCACTTTAAAGTTAATGACTATTATATGCTATGATATACTAATACTGGGACCAGTACTGTAAATAATGTCAAGTGTCACTATTTTAAAGTAAGTGCAGAGAATGGATAACCCCAGTACATATGTATTTGTCCGGAGATTCATCAAGATATCAGTGTGACATTTATACTTCAATTTAAACCTAAAAAAATCATGTTGCTGCTACACAGTTGAGTCTGCATTTTTGTAGTAATTGTATGATTTGTGATGAGACCTCACACCAGTTTATCTACTGAACATTTTGACGTAACAAATACAGTGACATTTCTGGACTCTCTCCAGACCTTTTCCTGATTTGTTTTTTATTACAAAGAAGCAATACTACTTGGTTGCCTCCCTTCACCATAGCCTGTGATTGGACAGCGAAGAAGGATCAGTAGACAGATAAGTTCACCTATCTGGCCTCCTCCTGCTAGAATGTTCCTTGTGTGAACATATGAATGTTGCTTACCTGATTAGCTCCTAGTTGTGTCTCCCCCCCCCCCCCCCCCAGTGCTGACATACAGTGGGTAACAGGAGACTGATATTAGGTGGGATTAAGACGATTACAAAAGTTAAATTTCAAATGCATTTTTATTTTTACTGAATTAACTGGTGTTATATTTGAATCTGTTAGCTTTGACTTTTTAGTTATTATTATTGATACATTTATACATTTTAAATGCATAAACTTCACATTCCAGGATTCCTACATATTTATAATTGTTGCTTAGTCTAGAGATTTGTATTTGAAGTATTCTGCTTGTATGTGTTAGCAATCATATAAACTGAAACCAATGTATGAAAACTCAGTGTTTGCAAGATTATTATGTTGACACGTAAACATTTTTGTTACTAATGACTGTAACCTCTGTGAATCTCCCCCCCCCCCATCCTTTCTTTCTGACATTATTATTACTGTTTATTTATGGTTCTGAAAGTCACATACAAGTCCTTGTAAAATGAGCACTCTAATTAGTTTGAGAGATCACTACAGAAAGGTCAAGTACCTCAGAATCACAGTACTTATCACTACAGACAAGTACAATGGCTAAGAATAAGAAAATCCAGGAATTCTTTCTTTCTCTAGCAGGAAGCACATCATACAAACTCCCAGGCATTATAATATACTGTCACACATGGCACTTGACCAACAGTACTTCTATCAAAGCTATGTTATATTCCGGTGAAACTCTGACTCTTGCGGGAAGATAACAGTGAAAACACTAATTTTCTTGGCTTGGTGTCACATTAAGTATACAAACAAAGAACAGAAAGAGACCAGAAGAGATATGAAGGTTCTAAATATAAAAAGGTCCTCGCTGAGCACAGCCTGCTGAACATAAAACGCAGTAGCTGCTGTTCTCTAGAAAGAATTGATGAAGGCCTGCAACCTTTGTGAATAAATTCAACAGGAAATATATTTGCTATCTTGGCCGACTTTAATTGTCATCCATGCTGGAAGCAAACCACGAGACTTCCTTAAATACAGTAATGAACCTTTGAGACATGTTTCTATAGTAAAGTAAAGTAAGATAGCGGATGTGTGTTTTCCTATCTAGCCTAAGGACTTGGTGTTTCCTAACATCAAAATGAATGCATAAAAATGATTAGCTGCTGCTGCAGGTCTAAATACGCATGAACCAGTTCTGCTAACGTTCTTTGTATATTGCAAAGAAATGTATAAAAGTGATTATACTTTAAATATTTTCAAAGGTCACTCTTGAAATGGAACTTATGGAGACTATAAACTATACTGAGGATTGTCTAAAAACTCATCACAGTTTCTTATAAATATTCATGCTAAACTGGCAACTTTTATGGGGATATGAAATGTAATTAGTTCTGCAATAGCTGCCATAGGTATGTAAAAAAAACAAGCATTTTACAAAGAAAACATTTTTATGCTTGCTGGAAACCAAATGAATAGATTACATTAGCAGAGAATTGCATATAGCAAACAAAAAAAGACTGGACTGGAACAAAAAAAGCCAATCAACACACGCTAAATAGAAAGAGTAGGCAAGCTAGAGATAGATAGATAGATAGATAGATAGATAGATAGATAGATAGATAGATAGATTTTTTTTTCCATAATATGTTTATTGAAAGTTATACAAAAGTACAGGTACAGGAAAACAAGGAAGCATGGGTGTCTGGGCTTGTATAATGTAAATTCTGGCATATTTTCCCTGCCGGAAATCCCAGGGGCTTCATACAGCCACCTGTGGACATGGATACCTTATTTTTGCACTGGTGACACAAGAATAGCATACAGACATATAAGAAATATAAAATGTTCTATTTTTGCATAAATTTGTACTTTATACTCAAGTTTACAATAGCACCAGCATATATCCAACTACAGCCATGCACAGCCATTCATGTCCATTGGTGACTGTACACAGCAAAATAAAACTAAAAACCTGACTTTTACTCTAAACACCTATGCCAGGGTGAGAAAATATTGAATTGAAAAATCCAAAAACCTCAGAAACTGGTAGAGCTGTCAAACAGGGATGTCGTAAATGTATTACAAAATGTATTCATATTAAGATACAAAGAGAAAACACACATTTAAAATGCTTTCATATATGTTTCATGAGGGCAAAAGAATCCATGCCAGTGATATACAACTCACATAAGTGAACTGTGCAGTTTGGGACCTTGGGACTCATAAGTATCACAAATAGCTTGTTCATATACAGTACTGTGCAGACATTTTAGGCAGATGTGAAAAACTGCTATAAATTAAGAAAACTTTCAGAAATAGAAGTGTTAATAGTTTATTTTTATCAATTATCAGAATTGGTAAAAAAGAAAAAAACAAAGGTAAATGAACCGAAGAGAAATCCATATCAAATCAATACTCGGTGTGACCACCCTTTGCCTTCAAAACAGCATCAATTCTTCTAGGTACACTTGCACACAGTTTTTGAAGGAATTTGGCAGGTAGGTTGTTCCAAACGTCTTGGATAACTAACCTCAGATCTGTGGATATACAGTAGGCTGCCATGTATTCCCAGACTGACTCAATGATGTTGACATCAGGACTCTGTGGGGACCAAACCATATCTTCCAGGACTTGTTCTTCTTTATGCTGAAGATAATTCTTAGTGACATTGACTGTGTGTTTGGGGCTGTTGTCCTGCTGCAGAGTAAATTTGGGGCCAGTAACATGCCTCCTTGTTGGTATGGAATGATGGTTCTTCCTGCCCCTCCATCTCTGTCCCTCTGCTCTTTTGAAGTTCGCTGTATTCAACTCTTTTCTCCTGTTTGTCTGAGGATCGCAGTCATCTACCGGCCTCCGGGCCCAGTTTCACGCTTTCTCGATGACTTTTCAGCATGGCTACCATTCTTTCTCTCCTCTGAGGTGCCTGCCATCATCCTCGGTGACTTTAACATCCCAGTCAATGTTCACACCCCTGCGACCTCTCAACTACTCAACCTAACTTCCTCTTTTAACCTAACACAATGGTCACAATCCACCACCCACTCCAATGGCAACACCCTTGACCTTGTATTCACCCACCTATGCACTCCATGTAACCTCTCTAACACCCCTTTTCCTCTCTCTGATCACAACTTTATCAGCTACACACTCTCCCTGCCTCCTACCTCCAATGCCTCCAACCAGCAAACCGTTACCTGTAGAAACCTCCATCACCTCAGCCCTGACCTTCTTCACTCTGCTACTGAACGCCTCTATGATGAAATTGCACCCCTGTCCTGCCCAGAGCTGGCCACATCTGTCTACAACAACTATCTATCATCCTCCCTGGATGCTCTTGCTCCTCTTTCTACACACAGAACCAGGCCTCGCCTGTCACAACCCTGGCAAACAGATGACACCAGAAGTCTCAAGAGACGCAGCCGCACTCTTGAGCGAGCATGGCGTAAAACTAAATCTCTGTAAGACTCTGTACCCTCTACAAATTCGCTCTTCGAAAATACAACTCCAGCATCCACGCTGCTAAGCAAATCTACTATAACACTCTCATCAAGACCCTCTCATCCAATCCTCGTCAACTCTTCTCTACCCTTAATTCTTTACTCCACCCACCAACTTACTTACTGCACAGGAGATTGCCAGTCACTTCAATAAGAAGATCGACACAATTTGTGATGAGATCTCCAGTGTCAAGCTTCCTTCTCTAACCAACATACCAGGCCCAACACCAAACTCAACACTCTCCTCCTTCAATCCTGTTACCACCAAGGAAGTTACCGAACTCCTTTCCAAGGCCCAGTTCACCACCTGTCCCCTGAATCCTGTCCCCTCACGACTGTTGCTGCCTCCTTCCTGCTCTATCCTAAACTCTCTAACCCACATCTTCAACCTCTCACTCTCCATGGGCACCTTTCCCTCCCTACTCAAACATGCACTGGTTACCCCAATTCTCAAAAAACCCTCGCTGGACCCCACCTGTCAAGGACCATCGCGACGCATGGGTCTACACATGCGTAGGTGTCTGTCAAGACATGCAGGGCACTAGGACCCAGGCGCACCTGTCGTCTATGACAGTACTGGGAAGGCACTAGGACCTAGGCTGCGCCTGTCAGGTTCAGGGCGGGCTACTTAAACCAGCCCTGCACAGACACTTGCTGTGTTGTGAGTACTCTGATCTGGATTGTCTGACCTTGTTGCCTTCTCCTGTCCTGACCCCTTGGCTTGTCTGACTCTGCTCCTGGATCCTCCCTTATAGATCTGATCTTCTGGTATTGACCCTGCGTGTGACCCGACTATCCCTTGCCTACCGTCTTGTACCGCACCGACCCGCTAGTTACCGACACGGCCTGTTTGACTCTGATCTTGCTCATCCATCCCTCAGGGATCCCCGGGCTCCCTCACATCACACTCTTAACCCACAGGAGCCTCTGGCAGACTCCTCTACCTCTGGTAGAGATACCCGGTAGCTGCGACCTGGTCCCGGAATGCTCCAAGTCCATCCCCACCATCAGGGGCCCTGGTGAACAAGTGTTCCGGTACTTAGACTCCGCACTCTGGGGAGGCTCTATCAGGGGACTGATAGAGGTGCTGTCAGGTGGTCCATTACACCACCTGTTTGAATAACTTAAGACCCATCTCCCTGCTCCCATTTGCCTCCAAGCTTCATGAGCACCTTGTTCACAACTGTATGAACTGCTACCTCACCGACAACAACCTTCTTGATCTCCAACAGTCTGGCTTCCGGCCACAACATTCCACAGAAACTGCCCTACTAAAACTCATTAATTACCTACTAACTGCTAAAACCAATGGCCATTACTCCATACTCATACTCCTTGACCTTTCCACAGTCGACCACCCGCTCCTCCTCAGTAAACTCCACTCCATCGGCCTCTGTGACTCTGCTCTCTCCTGGTTCTCCTCTTACCTCTCTCAGCGCACTTTCAGTGTCACATACAACTCTTCCTCCTCCGCTCCTTTTCCTCTTTCAGTTGGGGTACCCCAAGGTTCTGTTCTTGGGCCCCTCCTTTTCTCTCTCTATACCTCCTCCCTGGGCCAACTGATAACCTCCGATGGCTTCCAATACCACCTCTATGCTGATAACACCCAGATCTATCTCCCCACTCCCCAGCTCACCCCCTCAATCTCCTCACGTATCACAAATCTACTGAGCGACATATCAGCATGGATGTCACATCACTACCTTAAACTCAATCTTTCAAAAACTGAGCTTGTAATATTTCCTCCTCCCCGGTCCCCCACCCACGACTTTACCATTAAGATCAACAGCACAAACATTGGTCTTTCCCCTCATGCCAGGGTGCTAGGCGTAATCCTAGACTCTGACCTCTCCTTTGGGCCCCATATCCACCCACTGGCTCAACCTCTGGAATATTTCCAAAATCCACCCCTTCCTGACCAATGACACCACAAAACAACTTATCAACGCCTTGGTTATATCCCGCCTCGATTACTGCAACTCCCTCCTCACTGATCTACAGTTACACAGGCTATCCCCCCTTCAGTCTATTATGAATGCTGCTACTAGACTCATACACCTTACCAACTGATCAGCGACTGCAGCCCCTCTCTGCCAATCCCTTCACTGGCTTCCACTAACCCAACGTATAAAATTCAAAATACTAACCACAGCTTACAAAGCCATCCACAACGCTGCCTCTAGCTACATCGCCAACCTCATCCACAGATACTGCCCCAAATCGCCCACTCCGCTCCTCCCATGATATCTTCCTCTCTAGCTCCCTCATCACCTCCTTCCACGCTCGCCTCCAGGACTTCTCCAGAGCCTCACCCAAACTCTGGAACTCCCTACCACAGCATGTCCGGTCAGCCCCCACCCTGTCTGCCTTTAGGCAATCTTTGAAAACTCACTTCTTCAGGGAAGCCTACCCTACCTCCACCTAAGCACTGTACTTGAATCACTTCCACCAGATCATCCCCCACAGCTAACACCTTTTGTATCACCTCCCCCTTCCTTTAGATTGTAAGCTCCACGAGCAGGGCCCTCACATTCCTTCTGTACTGAAATGTATTGTAATTGTACTGTCTCCCTTACATTGTAAAGCGCTGCGCAAACTGTTGGCGCTATATAAATCCTGTATACTATTTATAATAATAATTAGAGATGAGCGAAGTATTCAAAAATTCGATTCGACTGATTCGGCGAATTCGTAGAAAAATTTCGATTCGAGTCGAATATATTCGCTGTGAATTTAACTTAAAAAAGGGTGTTTCTAGGCTTCAGAGAGACTTAATATTAGTGCTGAACACTGTACCTTTAATTTAAATGCCCTTGGAGTCTGCTGGGGAAGAGAAATAATACTGTCAGGCAGTATGACATGCAGATGAGTGCCGTCGATCTTAGAATCACCGCACACTTCACTCATTTGGCCAGTCACGGGGCCAAAACCAGAGTGTGGAGCCACAGTGTGGCGGTGGAGGCAGCAGCAATGGGAGGCCATACAGCACCCTATGACAAAAATGGAAACCACCAGCAGTGTGAGGAGACCTGAAAGTGGCACATGGCAGAGTGTGGCGATAGAGACAGCAGCAATGGGAGGCCGTACAGGGACCCATGACACACTCTGGACCTGGCAGCAGCATGAGGAGGCGGTACAGGGGCCCATGGCAGATTACGGGCCTGGCAGCAGCATGAGGAGTCGGTACGGGGGCCCATGGCAGATTACAGGCCTGGCAGCAGCAATGGGAGGCCGTACAGGGACCCATGACACAATCTGGACCTGGCAGCAGCATGGGGAGGCGGTACAGGGGCCCATGACAGATTACGGGCCTGGCAGCAGCATTTGGAGTCGGTACGGGGGCCCATGACACACTCTGGACCTGGCAGCAGCATGAGGAGGCGGTACAGGGGCGCATGACAGATTACGAGCCTGGCAGCAGCAACTTGGACAGGAGGACGTTCAGTTTCTGCACCGTCTGGTGCGTGCTCGCAAACTGTTGTCTCTTGGAAACGGATTCCAAGAAAGACTGCTGACGGAATCCGTGAAGAGGAGTAGCAGGAGAAGGAGCATCTGAACGAGCGGAATATGCCAACAAGCGACAACAGGGGCCCATGGCAGATTAGGGGCCTGGCAGCAGCTATGGGAGGCCCGTAATCTGCCAGCACCCTATGACAAAAAATGGAACCCACCAGCAGTGTGAGGAGACCTGAAAGTGGCACATGGCAGAGTGTGGCGATGGAGACAGCAGCAATGGGAGGCCGTACAGGGACCCATGACAGACTCTGGACCTGGCAGCAGCATGAGGAGGCGGTATAGGGGCCCATGGCAGATTAGGGGCCTGGCAGCAGCTATGGGAGGCCCGTAATCTGCCAGCACCCTATGACAAAAAATGGAATACACCAGCAGTGTGAGGATACCTGAAAGTGGCACATGGCAGAGTGTGGCGATGGAGACAGCAGCAATGGGAGGCCGTACAGGGACCCATGAGAGACTCTGGACTTGGCAGCAGCATGAGGAGGCGGTATAGGGGCCCATGGCAGATTAGGGGCCTGGCAGCAGCTATGGGAGGCCCGTAATCTGCCAGCACCCTATGACAAAAAATGGAACACACCAGCAGTGTGAGGAGACCTGAAAGTGGCACATGTTTGGGGCATGATTCATGGCGGATTTAGTCAGTTGTGTCAGGAACTGGTGGTTTGAAATCCAGACTAATCCACGCCTGATTCATTTTCACAAACGTCAGTCTCTCCACACTTTGGGTGGACAGTCGTGTCCTCCGCGGAGTTGCAATACCTCCTGCCGCACTAAACACGCGCTCCGATGCCACGCTACTGGCCGGGCATGACAGCCTTTCAAGGGCAAATTCAGCTAGTTGGGGCCAAAGGTCAAGTTTCGTTGCCCAGTAGTCAAGGGGATTGTCTACCTCGGTTGGCAGGGTGCTGTCCAAGTAGGCCTAAGCCTGTTGTTTGAGGTCCTGCTCCAGGTCCACCTGATGCTGCTGCTGCTGCTGCTGCTGCTGCTGCGGCTGGTTAGTAGTTTCCTCACTGCGCTGGTGAAGAAAGCTACTCATCATCGACTGCAGACTGAGGCAGCCGCTGCTGGTGGAGCTGCCACTGCTCCTACCACCCCACCCCTCCCCTGCTGCCATGGCAGCGGAACGCGAGCGCACAGGGCCCACAGTGTCTGAGGATGGACGTTGGCGCAGACAGGCAGAGACCAGCTGACTACATAGGTGGTTTTTATAGTACGTTATTTTGGCCTCCCTCTCAGCAGGTGTGAAAAAGGCCACCATTTTTGAACGGTAGCGAGGGTCCAACAAGGTGGACAGCCAAAAGTCATCCCTCTGTCTGATGGTTATTATTCGGCTGTCGCTACGCAAGCAAGCGAGCATGCTATGGGCCATTTGTGCCAAGGAATGCGAGGGACTCCCTGCCTCCATCTCCACAGCATACTGCCACGGTGCGTCTGGGTCCTCTGTCTCCTCCTCCTCCTCTACCAGATGCTCCTGCTCCTCCACTCCTGTCCGCTGAGTGGAAAAACCACCCATTTCACTCAATAATTCCTGAGCACCAATGTCCTCCTCTACCTCCTCCTCTTCTTCCTGTCCTGCCCCCACAGGGGTCATGTGGCGTTGAGATCTGTGCGCCACGTCTACCGCACCCTGACCAGCCATTGTTAACAGCATTTGTTCCAGGACGTGCAACAGAGGAATGACGTCGTTCATCCCATAGTCCTGCCGACTCACGAATAGCGTGGCCTCCTCAAAGGGCCTGAGCAAGCGCAGGTGTCACGCATGAGCTGCCAATGGCTGACATCTAAGTTACACAGGGAGTACCTTTATCCGCTTTTAACATCAGGAAATCGGTGATGGCCTTTCGCTGTTCGTAAAGGCGGTCTAACATATGTAGGGTTGAATTCCACCTTGTTGCAACGTCACAGCATGAGGAGTCAGTACGGGGGCCCATGGCAGATTACGTGCCTGGCAGCAGCAATGGGAGGCCCGTAATCTGCCAGCACCCTATGTCAAAAAATTCTACACACCAGCAGTGTGAGGAGACCTGAAAGTGGCACATGGCAGAGTGTGGCGATGGAGACAGCAGCAATGGGAGGCCGTACAGGGACCCATGACAGACTCTGGACCTGGCAGCAGCATGAGGAGGCGGTATATAGGGGCCTATGGCAGATTAGGGGCCTGGCAGCAGCTATGGGAGGCCCATAATCTGCCAGCACCCTATGTCAAAAAATTCTACACACCAGCAGTGTGTGAGGAGACCTGAAAGTGGCACATGGCAGAGTGTGGCGATGGAGACAGCAGCAATGGGAGGCCGTACAGGGACCCATGACAGACTCTGGACCTGGCAGCAGCATGAGGAGGCGGTATATAGGGGCCCATGGCAGATTAGGGGCCTGGCAGCAGCAATGGGAGGCCCGTAATCTGCCAACACCCTATGTCAAAAAATTCTACACACCAGCAGTGTGTGAGGAGACCTGAAAGTGGCACATGGCAGAGTGTGGCGATGGAGACAGCAGCAATGGGAGGCCGTACAGGGACCCATGACAGACTCTGGACCTGGCAGCAGCATGAGGAGGCGGTATATAGGGGCCCATGGCAGATTAGGGGCCTGGCAGCAGCAATGGGAGGCCCGTAATCTGCCAACACCCTATGTCAAAAAATTCTACACACCAGCAGTGTGTGAGGAGACCTGAAAGTGGCACATGGCAGAGTGTGGCGATGGAGACAGCAGCAATGGGAGGCCGTACAGGGACCCATGAGAGACTCTGGACCTGGCAGCAGCATGAGGAAGTGGTATATAGGGGCCTATGGCAGATTAGGGGCCTGGCAGCAGCTATAGGAGGCCCATAATCTGCCAGCACCCTATGTCAAAAAATTCAACACACCAGCAGTGTGAGGAGACCTGAAAGTGGCACATGGCATGAGACACTGTGGACCTGGCAACAGCATGAGGAGGCGGTATATAGGGGCCCATGGCAGATTAGGGGCCTGGCAGCAGCTATGGGAGGCCCATAATCTGCCAGCACCCTATGTCAAAAAATTCTACACACCAGCAGTGTGTGAGGAGACCTGAAAGTGGCACATGGCAGAGTGTGGCGATGGAGACAGCAGCAATGGGAGGCCGTACAGGGACCCATGACAGACTCTGGACCTGGCAGCAGCATGAGGAGGCGGTATATAGGGGCCCATGGCAGATTAGGGGCCTGGCAGCAGCAATGGGAGGCCCGTAATCTGCCAGCACCCTATGTCAAAAAATTCTACACACCAGCAGTGTGTGAGGAGACCTGAAAGTGGCACATGGCAGAGTGTGGCGATGGAGACAGCAGCAATGGGAGGCCGTACAGGGACCCATGACAGACTCTGGACCTGGCAGCAGCATGAGGAGGCGGTATATAGGGGCCTATGGCAGATTAGGGGCCTGGCAGCAGCAATGGGAGGCCCGTAATCTGCCAACACCCTATGTCAAAAAATTCTACACACCAGCAGTGTGTGAGGAGACCTGAAAGTGGCACATGGCAGAGTGTGGCGATGGAGACAGCAGCAATGGGAGGCCGTACAGGGACCCATGACAGACTCTGGACCTGGCAGCAGCATGAGGAGGCGGTATATAGGGGCCCATGGCAGATTAGGGGCCTGGCAGCAGCAATGGGAGGCCCGTAATCTGCCAACACCCTATGTCAAAAAATTCTACACACCAGCAGTGTGTGAGGAGACCTGAAAGTGGCACATGGCAGAGTGTGGCGATGGAGACAGCAGCAATGGGAGGCCGTACAGGGACCCATGACAGACTCTGGACCTGGCAGCAGCATGAGGAGGCGGTATATAGGGGCCTATGGCAGATTAGGGGCCTGGCAGCAGCTATGGGAGGCCCGTAATCTGCCAGCACCCTATGTCAAAAAACTGAACACACCAGCAGTGTGTGAGGAGACCTGAAAGTGGCACATGGCAGAGTGTGGCGATGAAGACAGCAGCAATGGGAGGCCGTACAGGGACCCATGACAGACTCTGGACCTGGCAGCAGCATGAGGAGGCGGTATATAGGGGCCTATGGCAGATTAGGGGCCTGGCAGCAGCTATGGGAGGCCCGTAATCTGCCAGCACCCTATGTCAAAAAATTCTACACACCAGCAGTGTGTGAGACCTGAAAGTGGCACATGGCAGAGTGTGGCGATGGAGACAGCAGCAATGGGAGGCCGTACAGGGACCCATGACAGACTCTGGACCTGGCAGCAGCATGAGGAGGCGGTATATAGGGGCCTATGGCAGATTAGGGGCCTGGCAGCAGCTATGGGAGGCCCGTAATCTGCCAGCACCCTATGTCAAAAAACTGAACACACCAGCAGTGTGTGAGGAGACCTGAAAGTGGCACATGGCAGAGTGTGGCGATGGAGACAGCAGCAATGGGAGGCCGTACAGGGACCCATGACAGACTCTGGACCTGGCAGCAGCATGAGGAGGCGGTATATAGGGGCCCATGGCAGATTAGGGGCCTGGCAGCAGCTATGGGAGGCCCGTAATCTGCCAGCACCCTATGTCAAAAAATTCTACACACCAGCAGTGTGTGAGGAGACCTGAAAGTGGCACATGGCAGAGTGTGGCGATGGAGACAGCAGCAATGGGAGGCCGTACAGGGACCCATGACAGACTCTGGACTTGGCAGCAGCATGAGGAGGCGGTATATAGGGGCCTATGGCAGATTAGGGGCCTGGCAGCAGCTATGGGAGGCCCGTAATCTGCCAGCACCCTATGTCAAAAAACTGAACACACCAGCAGTGTGTGAGGAGACCTGAAAGTGGCACATGGCAGAGTGTGGCGATGGAGACAGCAGCAATGGGAGGCCGTACAGGGACCCATGACAGACTCTGGACCTGGCAGCAGCATGAGGAGGCGGTATATAGGGGCCTATGGCAGATTAGGGGCCTGGCAGCAGCTATAGGAGGCCCATAATCTGCCAGCACCCTATGTCAAAAAATTCAACACACCAGCAGTGTGAGGAGACCTGAAAGTGGCACATGGCATGAGACACTGTGGACCTGGCAGCAGCATGAGGAGGCGGTATATAGGGGCCCATGGCAGATTAGGGGCCTGGCAGCAGCTATGGGAGGCCCGTAATCTGCCAGCACCCTATGTCAAAAAATTCAACACACCAGCAGTGTGTGAGGAGACCTGAAAGTGGCACATGGCAGAGTGTGGCGATGGAGACAGCAGCAATGGGAGGCCGTACAGGGACCCATGACAGACTCTGGACCTGGCAGCAGCATGAGGAGGCGGTATATAGGGGCCCATGGCAGATTAGGGGCCTGGCAGCAGCTATGGGAGGCCCGTAATCTGCCAGCACCCTATGTCAAAAAATTCTACACACCAGCAGTGTGTGAGGAGACCTGAAAGTGGCACATGGCAGAGTGTGGCGATGGAGACAGCAGCAATGGGAGGCCGTACAGGGACCCATGACAGACTCTGGACTTGGCAGCAGCATGAGGAGGCGGTATATAGGGGCCTATGGCAGATTAGGGGCCTGGCAGCAGCTATGGGAGGCCCGTAATCTGCCAGCACCCTATGTCAAAAAACTGAACACACCAGCAGTGTGTGAGGAGACCTGAAAGTGGCACATGGCAGAGTGTGGCGATGGAGACAGCAGCAATGGGAGGCCGTACAGGGACCCATGACAGACTCTGGACCTGGCAGCAGCATGAGGAGGCGGTATATAGGGGCCTATGGCAGATTAGGGGCCTGGCAGCAGCTATAGGAGGCCCATAATCTGCCAGCACCCTATGTCAAAAAATTCAACACACCAGCAGTGTGAGGAGACCTGAAAGTGGCACATGGCATGAGACACTGTGGACCTGGCAGCAGCATGAGGAGGCGGTATATAGGGGCCCATGGCAGATTAGGGGCCTGGCAGCAGCTATGGGAGGCTCGTAATCTGCCAGCACCCTATGTCAAAAAATTCAACACACCAGCAGTGTGTGAGGAGACCTGAAAGTGGCACATGGCAGAGTGTGGCGATGGAGACAGCAGCAATGGGAGGCCGTACAGGGACCCATGACAGACTCTGGACCTGGCAGCAGCATGAGGAGGCGGTATATAGGGGCCTATGGCAGATTAGGGGCCTGGCAGCAGCTATGGGAGGCCCGTAATCTGCCAGCACCCTATGTCAAAAAACTGAACACACCAGCAGTGTGTGAGGAGACCTGAAAGTGGCACATGGCAGAGTGTGGCGATGGAGACAGCAGCAATGGGAGGCCGTACAGGGACCCATGACAGACTCTGGACCTGGCAGCAGCATGAGGAGGCGGTATATAGGGGCCTATGGCAGATTAGGGGCCTGGCAGCAGCTATGGGAGGCCCGTAATCTGCCAGCACCCTATGTCAAAAAATTCTACACACCAGCAGTGTGTGAGACCTGAAAGTGGCACATGGCAGAGTGTGGCGATGGAGACAGCAGCAATGGGAGGCCGTACAGGGACCCATGACAGACTCTGGACCTGGCAGCAGCATGAGGAGGCGGTATATAGGGGCCTATGGCAGATTAGGGGCCTGGCAGCAGCAATGGGAGGCCCGTAATCTGCCAACACCCTATGTCAAAAAATTCTACACACCAGCAGTGTGTGAGGAGACCTGAAAGTGGCACATGGCAGAGTGTGGCGATGGAGACAGCAGCAATGGGAGGCCGTACAGGGACCCATGACAGACTCTGGACCTGGCAGCAGCATGAGGAGGCGGTATATAGGGGCCTATGGCAGATTAGGGGCCTGGCAGCAGCTATGGGAGGCCCGTAATCTGCCAGCACCCTATGTCAAAAAACTGAACACACCAGCAGTGTGTGAGGAGACCTGAAAGTGGCACATGGCAGAGTGTGGCGATGGAGACAGCAGCAATGGGAGGCCGTACAGGGACCCATGACAGACTCTGGACCTGGCAGCAGCATGAGGAGGCGGTATATAGGGGCCTATGGCAGATTAGGGGCCTGGCAGCAGCTATAGGAGGCCCATAATCTGCCAGCACCCTATGTCAAAAAATTCAACACACCAGCAGTGTGAGGAGACCTGAAAGTGGCACATGGCATGAGACACTGTGGACCTGGCAGCAGCATGAGGAGGCGGTATATAGGGGCCCATGGCAGATTAGGGGCCTGGCAGCAGCTATGGGAGGCCCGTAATCTGCCAGCACCCTATGTCAAAAAATTCAACACACCAGCAGTGTGTGAGGAGACCTGAAAGTGGCACATGGCAGAGTGTGGCGATGGAGACAGCAGCAATGGGAGGCCGTACAGGGACCCATGAGAGACTCTGGACCTGGCAGCAGCATGAGGAGGCGGTATATAGGGGCCTATGGCAGATTAGGGGCCTGGCAGCAGCTATGGGAGGCCCGTAATCTGCCAGCACCCTATGTCAAAAAACTGAACACACCAGCAGTGTGTGAGGAGACCTGAAAGTGGCACATGGCAGAGTGTGGCGATGGAGACAGCAGCAATGGGAGGTCTCCCATTGTCCCAACATGGCCCAAATAGTCCCAACATGGGCCCCCTGGCCACGCTTGACTTTCTGGCCACATAGTCGACATACGGCTACGTTTACTTCCTCGGGCGGCTTGACGAAAAATTGCCACACCGCCGAGTAGGAAACTTTGCCCCCGATACTCCTCACTGGCTGACTGCTGCTTCCTCCGTGCACACCGGCACCAATACTGGCCGTGGTGGTAGGCTGCAGTGGAGCTGGTGCTCTACTCCGTGGCCGTTTGGCTCCACTGACACTGCTTCCACTGACACTGCTGCGACCCTGCTGCTGTCTCCTGGGCAACCCACCGACTGTTTCGCTCACTGCCAAGCTGCCACCCTCTTCTCCTGATGATGCGGAAGAAATTGCCTGATGACGACGAGGCTGCCAAGTGCGATCAACCTCCTCATCATCAAGTAGGGTCTCCGCCTCACTACTAGCCCCCTCGGCTGCGTCTGGGTCAGGAGACAGACCTGTCTCTAGACCGGCTACCGGGCCACTCTCCTCGCCACTACTTCTTCGCCTAGCTGCTGAAAAGGCGGATGTCTCCCCCCGTTCCTGACCGCCCTCTGTTAGCTCTTCCTCACTGTACAGTGGGGCTGAGCCCACAGCATGCGATACTTCGCTTGGTGAGGGAACACCAAAGGACAGGGGCAGGTAGAGGACACGTGATTTCAGTGGGCTAGGTCCCGGGCCATGCCAACTAACGGTTGTGTCTGACGTACCCACCGACCGTTGGCTGTAGGTGTCAGAGGTGACCTGGGAAGAGGAAGACGACCGAGCCAACCAATCGACGACGGCAGGGTTGTCGGTGGAGACACGACCGCTGGATGACACCGGGAGCACTGGCCTCTGGCTGCGAATAGTGCTGCCTCGACCCCTTCCTCTGCTGCCACGTCTGCTCGCTCCTAAAACATTGCCTCCTCTGCCACTCCTCTGCATGTTGTCTGACATACTCTTTAATTAAACGATTATGTGTCCCTGAGTAACAATTCTGTGTCCCTGAGTAACAATTCTGTGTCTGTGCGAGTAACAATTCTGTGGCCCTAAGTAACAGTTCTGTGGCCCTCAGTAACAATTCTGTGTCCCTGATTAACGTTTCTGTGGCCCCAAGTAACAGTTCTGTGGCCCTCAGTAACAATTCTGTGTCTGTGCGAGTAACAATTCTGTGTCTGTGCGAGTAACAATTCTGTGGCCCTAAGTAAAGTTTCTGTGGCCCTAAGTAACAATTCTCTGGCACTCAGTAACAATTCTGTCTGTCCCTGAGTAACAATTCTCTGGCACTCAGTAACAATTCTGTCTGTCCCTGAGTAAAAATTCTGTGGCCCTAAGTAAAGTTTCTGGGGCCCTGAGTAACAATTATCTGGCACTCAGTAACAATTCTGTCTGTCCCTGAGTAACAATTCTCTGGCACTCAGTAACAATTCTGTCTGTCCCTGAGTAAAAATTCTCTGGCCCTAAGTAAAGTTTCTGTGGCCCTGAGTAACAATTCTCTGGCACTCCGTAACAATTCTGTCTGTCCCTGAGTAACAATTCTCTGGCACTCAGTAACAATTCTGTCTGTCCCTGAGTAAAAATTCTGTGGCCCTAATTAAAGTTTCTGTGGCCCTAAGTAACAATTCTCTGGCACTCAGTAACAATTCTGTCTGTCCCTGAGTAACAATTCTCTGGCACTCGGTAACAATTCTGTCTGTCCCTGAGTAACAATTCTCTGGCACTCAGTAACAATTCTGTCTGTCCCTGAGTAAAAATTCTGTGGCCCTAATTAAAGTTTCTGTGGCCCTAAGTAACAATTCTCTGGCACTCAGTAACAATTCTGTCTGTCCCTGAGTAACAATTCTCTGGCACTCCGTAACAATTCTGTCTGTCCCTGAGTAACAATTCTCTGGCACTCAGTAACAATTCTGTCTGTCCCTGAGTAAAAATTCTGTGGCCCTAAGTAAAGTTTCTGTGGCCCTGAGTAACAATTCTCTGGCACTCCGTAACAATTCTGTCTGTCCCTGAGTATGAATTCCGTGGCCCTAACTAGCGTTTCTTTGTCCCTAAGTAAAGTTTCTGTGGCCCTCAGTAACAGTTCTGTGTCTGTGCGAGTAACAATTCTGTGTCTGTGCGAGTAACAATTCTGTGGCCCTAAGTAAAGTTTCTGTGGCCCTAAGTAACAATTCTCTGGCACTCCGTAACAATTCTGTCTGTCCCTGAGTAACAATTCTCTGGCACTCAGTAACAATTCTGTCTGTCCCTGAGTAAAAATTCTGTGGCCCTAAGTAAAGTTTCTGTGGCCCTGAGTAACAATTCTCTGGCACTCCGTAACAATTCTGTCTGTCCCTGAGTAACAATTCTCTGGCACTCAGTAACAATTCTGTCTGTCCCTGAGTAAAAATTCTGTGACCCTAAGTAAAGTTTCTGTGGCCCAGAGTAACAATTCTCTGGCACTCCGTAACAATTCTGTCTGTCCCTGAGTATGAATTCTGTGGCCCTAACTAGCGTTTCTTTGTCCCTAAGTAACAGTTCTGTGGCCCTGAGTAACAATTCTGTGTCTGTGCGAGTAACAATTCTGTGGCCCTAAGTAACAGTTCTGTGGCCCTCAGTAACAGTTCTGTGTCTGTGCGAGTAACAATTCTGTGTCTGTGCGAGTAACAATTCTGTGGCCCTAAGTAACAGTTCTGTGGCCTTCAGTAACAATTCTGTGTCTGTGCGAGTAACAATTCTGTGTCTGTGCGAGTAACAATTCTGTGGCCCTAAGTAAAGTTTCTGTGGCCCTAAGTAACAATTCTCTGGCACTCAGTAACAATTCTGTCTGTCCCTGAGTAACAATTCTCTGGCACTCAGTAACAATTCTGTCTGTCCCTGAGTAAAAATTCTGTGGCCCTAAGTAAAGTTTCTGTGGCCCAGAGTAACAATTCTCTGGCACTCCGTAACAATTCTGTCTGTCCCTGAGTATGAATTCCGTGGCCCTAACTAGCGTTTCTTTGTCCCTAAGTAAAGTTTCTGTGGCCCTCAGTAACAGTTCTGTGTCTGTGCGAGTAACAATTCTGTGTCTGTGCGAGTAACAATTCTGTGGCCCTAAGTAAAGTTTCTGTGGCCCTAAGTAACAATTCTCTGGCACTCCGTAACAATTCTGTCTGTCCCTGAGTAACAATTCTCTGGCACTCAGTAACAATTCTGTCTGTCCCTGAGTAAAAATTCTGTGGCCCTAAGTAAAGTTTCTGTGGCCCTGAGTAACAATTCTCTGGCACTCCGTAACAATTCTGTCTGTCCCTGAGTAACAATTCTCTGGCACTCAGTAACAAATCTGTCTGTCCCTGAGTAAAAATTCTGTGGCCCTAAGTAAAGTTTCTGTGGCCCAGAGTAACAATTCTCTGGCACTCCGTAACAATTCTGTCTGTCCCTGAGTATGAATTCTGTGGCCCTAACTAGCGTTTCTTTGTCCCTAAGTAACAGTTCTGTGGCCCTGAGTAACAATTCTGTGTCTGTGCGAGTAACAATTCTGTGGCCCTAAGTAACAGTTCTGTGGCCCTCAGTAACAGTTCTGTGTCTGTGCGAGTAACAATTCTGTGTCTGTGCGAGTAACAATTCTGTGGCCCTAAGTAACAGTTCTGTGGCCTTCAGTAACAATTCTGTGTCTGTGCGAGTAACAATTCTGTGTCTGTGCGAGTAACAATTCTGTGGCCCTAAGTAAAGTTTCTGTGGCCCTAAGTAACAATTCTCTGGCACTCAGTAACAATTCTGTCTGTCCCTGAGTAACAATTCTCTGGCACTCAGTAACAATTCTGTCTGTCCCTGAGTAAAAATTCTGTGGCCCTAAGTAAAGTTTCTGTGGCCCTAAGTAACAATTCTCTGGCACTCAGTAACAATTCTGTCTGTCCCTGAGTAACAATTCTCTGGCACTCAGTAACAATTCTGTCTGTCCCTGAGTAAAAATTCTGTGGCCCTAATTAAAGTTTCTGTGGCCCTAAGTAACAATTCTCTGGCACTCAGTAACAATTCTGTCTGTCCCTGAGTAACAATTCTCTGGCACTCAGTAACAATTCTGTCTGTCCCTGAGTAACAATTCTGTGGCCCTAATAACGTTTCTGTGGCCCTAAGTAACAATTCTCTGGCACTGAGTAACAATTCTGTCTGTCCCTGATTATGAATTCTGTGGCCCTAACTAGCGTTTCTTTGTCCCTAAATAACGATTCTGTGGCCCTCATTAACAAGTCTGTGTCCCTGAGTAATGGTTCTCTGTCCCTAAGTAACTTTTCTCTGTCCCCAATTATCGTTTCTGTGGCCCTAACTCTGTCCCTGTCCCTAGTACAGAGCGGTCTGCCTCTGTTCAATAACTGCAGGCAAATGAAGAATTCCAAAATGGCCGCTATTTATAGCTCGACCATTACACAGTGCTGGCTGGCTGGCTGCTGATTGGCTGATGCGATCACATGTAGTTGAGGAATGCATTATGGGTCAGCGCGCCTTGTCTGCGCGCCTTCCCAGACATCCCCGCTCCGTCGCCGCACATGTCAGCCGCCATTTTCTGAAAAATTTCGATTCGCGCGTCCGAATTAGGCTATTTTTCGGATTCGGCACGAATCGAAATTTTTCCGATATTCGACTCGAATTCCACTTCGGATACTTCGATTCGCTCATCTCTAATAATAATGACTAAGTATCTGCCTGTATTTCTCAGTATTGAGGACACCATTGATCCTGATCAAACATCCAACTTGATTTGCAGAAATGCAGTCCCAAACTTGCAAAGAACCTCCACCATGCTTCACTGTGCCCTGATGATCAGTGTACATGTCCCCTCCAAGGAATGCCGATTACCGGCTCTCCTCTCCTCTCAAGCTGTCAGCGTGACAGCTTGTGAGGAGAGAAATGCCGATAACCAGCATTTCCATATATACATGAGATCAGCTGTGATTGGACACAGCTGATCACATGACCGAGTCAAAATCTTCGTCTCTTTCCGTTGATCGGTGATCCGCTGTGTCCTAGGGATCGCTGCGTGCTCCCAGAGCTGCGCATGCGTGGTTATGGAAAACCAGGATGCTTCAATAGCGGCCTTCAGCTCTTCTGCATTGTTCGGTCTCATGTCTCTCATCTTTCTCTTGGCAATGCCCCATAGATTCTCTATGGGGTTCAGGTCAGGCGAGTTTGCTGGCCAGTCAAGCACAGTAATCCCACGGTCATTGAACCAGGTTTTGGTGCTTTTGGCAGTGTGGGCAGGTGCCAAGTCTTGCTGGAAAATGAAGTCAGCATCCCCATTAAGCTCGTCTGCGGAAGGAAGCATGAAGTGCTCCAAAATCTCCTGGTAGATGGCTGCGTTGACCCTGGACTTAATGAAGCACAGTGGACCAACACCAGCAGATGACATGGCTCCCCAAATCAACACAGACTGTGGAAACTTCACACTTGACTTCAAGCATCTTGCAGTGTGTGCCTCTCCATTCTTCCTCCATACTCTGGGTCCTTGGTTTCCAAATGAGATGCAAAAGTTGCTCTCATCAGAAAAGAGGATTTTGGACCACTGAGCAACAGACCAGGTCTGTTTTTCTTTAGCCCAGGTAAGACGCTTCTGACGTTGTTTGTTGTTCAGGAGCGGCTTGACAAGAGGAATACGACATTTGAAGCCCATGTCCAGGATCCGTCTGTGTGGTGGCTCTTGATGCACTGACTCCAGCCTCAGTCCACTCCTTGTGAAAGTCCCCAACACTTTTGATTGGCCTTTTCCTGACAATCCTCTCCAGGCTGCGGTCATCCCTGCTTCTTGTGCTCCTTTTTCTTCCACACTTTTCCCTTCCACATAACTTTCTATTAATGTGCTTTGATACAGCACTTTGGGAACATCCAACTTCTTTTGTAATTACCTTTTGAGGCTTTCCCTCCTTATGGAGGGTGTCAATGATGGTTTTCTGCACAACTGTCAGGTCAGCAGTCTTTCCCATGATTGTGATTCCTACTGAACCAGACTGAGAGACCATTTAACGGCTCAGGAACCCTTTGCAGGTGTTATGGCTTAATTATCTGATTAGAGTGGGACACTTTGGGCCTAGAATATTGCACCTTTTCACAATATTCTAATTTTCTGAGATTGTGGATTTGGGGTTTTCATGAGCTGTAAGCCATAATCATCACAATTATAACAAATCAACTACTGAACTATCTTGCTTTGCATGTAATGAGTCTATCTCATATATTAGTTTCACCTTTTAGGTTGCATTACTGAAATAAATGAACTTTTGCACGATATTCAAATTTTTTGAGTTTCACCTGTATAAGTGGGCAGGAACATCCAAAACTCTCAGGTGGATAGAAAAAGCATCAACGGATACACCACGAAGATTTTTATGTTGCCATATTTAAAACATAGAAGAAACCAGGAGCTAATTCAGTCCACCAAGTGGTAAACTTAAACATAAAACACCAATTTTGCATGAACTAAGTTTGAATCCATATCTGTGGCAGTTTTATTTTTAAAAACATATCACTGGCTGTAGCATATTTATCTGGGCTGCGTCCAGCAGATCTATCACGTTAAAGCTGCCTTGCTGGCAAAATTAAAGGCACACACAGCAGCTGTGTTTTCATTGATGCAACCTTAAAATATTTTTGCAAGCAAGCAATCAGAATATTTTTATTTTGCTTGGTATAGGCCTCATGCAGGCCCTGTACAACAAAACTCACAATGGGGAAGGGAGAAGCAACACAAGGAGCCAATCACTTGTGCAAGGAACACAGAGTAGTGATAGGAAAAAAGAACGGAGTGACAGAGAGATGAACTCACCACTCTACTTTTTCTCTTTTCACTGTCCAACCATAAGCTAAGATTGGAGAGAAATATTATTGAACTGGAGAAAAATTAGATCTCCTGCCCTGCCAGACTGGGCTGTGCTTTGTGACAGAGCTGTTTAAATCTCAGAACTGGATGCAGAGGGATACAAATCCTTAGGTAGGTAAACAGCTCCCATGTACATACTTTATCTGTGTATTAAACTGCTTGTATAAAGTTGAGCATTAGCTGCTACTATCCACTGAATACATTTCAAGACACAAAAGCCACAGCATATACAAAAACGTATTAGAGTGTACAAGAAATTTTTTCTTATACATATTTTTTATTTCCCTCAGTCTGCATAAAGCTGCCATCATCTAAGCAAATTTATGTAAGCAAAAGTGAATATTCAAATCCATAGTATTTATAAACGGCCAGGCTCATTTTAGTTATTTGAGTACTTTGGAATATTGAAACTGCTTGGTGTAAATGACAACCTGTTGCAGATTGGCATGGAATAGACTCTTGTAGTACAGAGTAATTGTTCTCTATCCATATCACAAGCTAATGTATATAATACTATGCTATTTAATGTATAATGTCGGTAGGAGGATTTTACAGCAACATTTTCCATAAAAGGAATACTTGACAGTAACTATGTCATGCACGTTAGCATTTCCTTAGGATTAATGGTAACAGACAGCCAAAGTAACTGATCCTGAAAAAAACTGTATTTCGTTTATGCTAGGAATGAATATTCACCATTTTTAAAACTATCATATTTAAAGAATTAAGAAACTGATTTTTTTGCATTTCTTTAGCCTATAAAGTACACATATTATTAACCATGTGACCACAGGAAGGTTTTACCCCGTTCATGACCAGGGCATTTTTTGCTATTCAGCACTGTACTTCTCTAACTGGCAATTGCTTGGTCATGCAACACTGTACCCAAGAAAAATTTATATAATTTTTTTTACACAAACAGTGTTTCTTTTGGTGACATTTAAATCGCCACTGAGTTTTTATTTTTTGCTGTATAAATGAAAATATACTGAACATTTGGGGGGAAAAAACAAATTTTTCTTAGTTTCTGTTATAAAATTTTGCAAACAAATAATCTTTCTTCATACATTTAGTAAAAATAACCCAAATCAATGTATATTATTTAGTCAGTGTCTATAAACTGTAGTAAATATATTTGAAAATTGATCAATCCTGATGTATTAACAGCTTCATCTCATTTCTTGAAGATCTAAAATGCCAGGACAGTATAAATACCCCCAAATGAGTTTTTTTTTGGTAAGTAGACAGTCCAATGTATTTAGTAGGCGGCAAGGTGAGTTTTTTGAAGTTGTAATTTTTGTAACAGTTTTTTTGTAAAGTAAAGGACTTAAATAAAATGTGTTTTTTTTCAAATTTATTTTAAAATACTGTCACCAGTGCAGTACGGCATCATCATATGACTGTGATCAGGGATACTGACTGGTGACAGTATATTAAAAAATAAAACTGTTTTATAAAATTTGTTAAACATTTATTTTTCAACATTATTTATTCTTTTTTTCCCATTTTTTCGGCATATTGTCATCAGAGTATTTTTTTTAACACTATTACTGCTAATAACTATGATTGTCACTGTTATAAGCAATAGTTTTAACTGTCATGAATGGCTTTCATTCATGACAGCTTGCTTACTATGCAGTGATTGGCCAGAGCGAATCAAATGGTACAGGGGCCCAGGTACCATGCCATAGCTATGGGCCAATCACCGCAGTAAGCAGTTTTGCTTGCATTGTAATCATGTGACCAATCATAGTGATTACAGGATACCCCGGCCACTCACTGTGGCCTGGCACCAAGCTTCATGACCCGCTATGAACAAAATCACACCACTGAATACCCCAGGGGGAGTGCCAGTGAGCATGTGCCCCGCAATGTGCTTGCAGCTGCCACTCACTCGCATTATATATACTGTGGGTGGAAGGCAAGTTAACAAAGCAAACTAGTCCAAAACTACTCACCAGTTACTCTTTGACTAACATATCTTGGAGTGGCAAAGCGGTCTACAATATGGTTGCTGTACTCAGCCTGTGCCTTAAGTACAATATCTTCAACAACAGTTTCATCTGCAAAACTGCTTAAGCTGCTATCTGGTCTCCAATATTCGTTACCTAAATGAATGGCAAACAAGAAACTACTGTAAGTATTAGTGATTCACACAGAACTGTATACATAATATATACATGGAAGATCTATGTACATTCCTAAACAAATATTTAATATAACATTCTAGAGAGCAAACCATGAGCTTCAATAATATGGTAAAGTTAGCACACCACTCATCAAAGATTGCAGTACACACAACACTTTTGGTTTAGTTTTTCATAATTTCTTAACCGATTATAATCAAATTATATGGGATTTGCCTTGTTATTTTACACTGATTCCTGGGAAATCTGTTTTATTAGGTCTCTCATTTCATTTGTCTTCAGCAATTTGATGACTTGCCAACAAGTAATACATTCCTTATGTGCAAGATACTGTAAATTGTGTCTTATCTATTCCTTTGACTGAATATGCACAATGTAGATGCATGTCTTAGTCGGCTCTGAAGTTCTCATTTTATGCCCAATTCAATACTAGTAAACAGTGCTAGACTGTCTTCTTGCAGAATTTGGGATCCTTAGTGTTCCCAGGATCTCTCTAGATAACCCGCACCCTCCTGTGTACTGGCAGTGGGTAAGGCAAGTATACACCTTTAACTTATCTCCTGTATGTGTGTTTTTCTAATGTAAGGTTTTTCAAAGGGAAGGGGTGGGGGTGGGGTTGTGGCAGCATCTAAATGTTAAGTGTTTTTTGTATTTTGATGTAAGGTCCACATTAATAGGCAATTATTCAGATAAAACTATATTACTTTAAGATAGTAAGTTGGCAACCTTCTTTATTAACATGCATCAATCACCTGACCATTGAATTTGTTTCCTATTGTTCCTATGTGGACAGCACAGTGGCTTAGTGGTTAGCACTTCAGCCTTGCAACACAATGTCCTCACTTTGAAAAACTAGGACACTACCTGTATGGAGTTTGCATGTTCTCCCTCTGCTTGAAAAGGTTTACATAGATCAGCTGTAACCAGGAAGCACTGCTCTGTCTATACCCAGAGTGTACTCCAAAGAGCAGATATGATGTCACCTGAAAGTCCTGCCTAACGTGGGACAACATCTTCAGCAATGAGTACTCCTGGCTTTGCATCTGACCTGCCAGAAATTCTTCTTCAGAAATTGTTTTTATCTTTGATAAACATCTGTCTGACAAATTTTTTTTTAGATTTTCTGACATTTTTGTTTCCACAAAGCTGAGGGCTTTTGATTGAAGCATCGTAACTGCCCAATACGAATAATATGTTTATGTCAGATTTTTAAAATATACACATTCTTAATAGTTCATACTACTGTAATTTGTTATCTTGATATTGCTGCTATATAGATTAGTTTTCTTTTTGTTGAAATGCTGAGACACGGGCTCTGCTCATTTTTGTGAAGGTGCTAAAAAAAGTTACCTTTTTATTAGGTTTATCTTGGAATGTCAAGAATATTGGGTTGATTTACTAAGTCAGTGGAGCTTGTTCAGTTTTTAAAGTGGATTTTTACTTAGCTTAGTGAATGAAGTGAAGTTATGTTGACTTCAATTATCCAATCATGTCTGAGCATAAATCCTGTTTTATTTTTAATTTCCACATTACTTTCTCCTTAGCTTTATCTCATTCACTACACTAAGTAATAAATAACTATGTAGAGTGTACACATTTTACTCCTTTAGGCAAAAAAAAACAATGTTTTGCATTTTTGGGGAAATATATCTGTGGTTAACAGACAGGTTGCATCATGTTATACATGCATTGTCTGTGTGTTTTCTTTTATATAATTGTAAGCTCTACGAGCAGGGCCCTCCTCCTGTATTAATTTGTATTGTAATTGTACTGTCTGCCCTTATGTTGTAAAGCGCTGCGTAAACTGTTGGCGCTATATAAATCCTGCATAATAATAATAATAATCTGCCCCTTCCTCATTCTGTAATTAGGGCATGTTCTATGTAGTTAGTCCCTTCCTTCTTCATGTTCAGTCTCCATTTTTATTCTCCACATGTTCTGTAACCTGCTGGAGCTATACACACACCATGATTTTTTGACATATCTAATGTTCATCAGTACAGTATATACTTCACAAGTTTGGATTAAAGCTTTCAACGATCTGCAGCATGTCATTTGGATCGAGTCATTGTCTGCCAAGATGAGTAACACATCTCATGCCACTGGACTAAGTATCAAGATCACAGTTGCAATGCTTAGATGTGGAAGCAGAATAGGTTATCTTAACCATTTGCCCTCCAGAGGATTTACCCCTCTTCCTGACCAGGCCACTTTTTGTGAAATGGCGCTGTGTTACCTTGACTGACAATTGTGAGGTCATGCAGTGTTGTACATAAATGAAAATTATGTTCTTTTTTCCCCACAAATAGAGCTTTCTTTTGGTGGTATTTGATCACCTCTGTGTTTTCTATTTTTTGCGCTATAAACAAAAAAAGACTGACAATTTTTTAAAAAAAACAATATTTTTGACTTTTTGCTATAAAACATATCCAATAAAAAAATTTAAAAAAATCAAATTTCTTCATAAATTTAGGCCTAACTATATTCTGCTACATGTCCTTGCTAAAGAAAAATCCCAATACGGTCAATTAATTGGCGTCTACAATTGGTGGTATATATAGTGGAATTTTATTTTTTTATACTAGTAATGGCGGCGATCAGTGACTTATAGAGGGACTGCAGCAGGCATTCTGACACTGGGTGGGAACTAACTGCCACTGACATCACCAGTGACATTAATACAATGATCAGTGCGACACTGTACTAATTACACTGGGCAGGATGGGGTTAACATCTGGGGCAATCAAAGGGTTAACTGGGTGCTCTGTGTGTTTTACATTATGTGCTGTGTGTGGTTTACTGTGGAGACATGCTGCTTTGTATTTCTCTGCTGTGCAGAGAGATACAAAGCAGCGTGTCCTTGCTTACAGGAGAGAGACCTGGTCTCTCCCCTGTCAGCTTTACCCGATGATCACCGAGTGACTGACATCCCTAGTGGCCAGCGACATGGATAGGGCGGTGCGTGTGCACACCCCCTACCCGGAAATATAAGGTGGAGGGCAAGCAGTTAAAAAGGCAACATTCATGTTCTAGTTTATATTAGGAATCAGGTAGAGGGACTTTTGCACAATTTTGTTAGCTGTGGTTATAGGAGCTCCAAATATCTCAATAGCTCATAAAGTAAAATGGATGGATTACAGGTTCCTCAGAGGTTTAAATAAATGTGTTGTTAGAGTATTGATATTCAGGTTTTAAATAAATATAGTTTAACCAAGCAAGTAAATAGCCTTAAAACAAGTCCTTGTTGACCTCTGTAGCTGCAGACACCATCAAGAATTTAACCCACATAAATTATAGCAGAAGCACTGAATTCTTTATCGCTCAACAGCTCCGCTCATCCTGCTCCCTTCTCCGTGGCTCCCAACTCTGTGTTAACATTAGAGATTAAAAGGGTGGAAGGTTGCAAGGTCACCGCTGTGAGGGGGAGCAGGGTGAGATGAACTATCTAAGGAAGGACGTGTATAACTTCTGCTTTGAATTTTGAGGATGCATTACTCCAGAGTACCTGCAGCTACAGTGAGGGATTATTCTGAAACTCATTTATTGCTTGTAAATAATATGTAAAAATTTGAATGACCATTGCCTAGCCACAAATTCAGGTGACTCCCTTTGGAAAGCACTATTAGAGTGGAAACACAATTTATGAGAAGTTCAGCAGTTAGTATTTACAGAATTTTAGTTTAAAGATAATTTTCCAGACAGATACATACTGGCTATATAAATTGGCAACAAAGAACCTGCTGGTCAAATCAGAAGTTCTAAGCAGTTTTTGTGATTCTTCACATATTTTAAAAACTCTTTTCAAATTAACAGAGATATGACCATTGGGCTTAGTCAGCTATACACAGGATGTCAATAGCCATGCAGTGCTTGACTCTCGTTAAAAATTCCAGAATATTTGAAATGATCTTTAGTGATTATTTGAATAATAAATATTGTTTACAAATATTTTAAAAAATATATAAAAAATGTGTATCTTTTCAAAAGTGAAAATTCAAACATATTTGTTCAAAATTGTTATACCTTAAGTACCAGCTCTATAGCTGTGAAAAAGGTAAATAAGAAAATTCATATTTTTATTCTATCTTTAATATAAATATACCAAACCAGTCTACGTTTATCTATCATTAAAACCATGATGCATTTAGCTCATGCAAAAACTACTTGACAAAACTTTAACATCTTATATTTTCTCGCTTTCAAACATGACAATATTATAACAAGGATAAAAAAAGGTGGAAATGGATGTCTTCACATTTTTCACAAGACAAGCATTGAGATTACATATTCAGCTACAAAGAAAATGTGTTAAAATATTATGGTAATCCAGCTGATTAAACAATTGTACTGAAGCAAACATGTTTTGCTACTACAAAATGAGACACATATCAAGCTATGTTATTTAAAGTGACATTAAACCCACAGTTACATTTTCCTACGGATCATAAGCACATAAGGGTAGATTTATTAAAGCTGGTACACTCAGAATCTGGTGCAGCTGTGCATGGTAGCCAATCAGCTTCTAACTTCAGCTTGCTCAAATAAGCTTTAACAATAAAACCTGGAAGCTGATTGGTTTCTATGTGCACCAGATTTTGTACTTTTCAATATTAGTAGATAAACCCCATACAGAAATTCAACTAACAATCTGATCTATTATTATACTGTATTGCTAAATACCTTTGTTAAAAGGTTTTGATATCAGTCACGTGAAGCTATAGAACTAGCTCCACACTGCAGTGTGAGATGGAGCTATCAAGAAACTTCTGACACAACCTCAGCTATCCATCATGTAGGCTACTGCATACTGTATTATGTGGGGTGGGTAGTTGGGGAGAGAAAGTCATTATCAGCCAACCTGCTGAAGCTGCTCCAGAAGCCGATGAAGAATGTTATAAGGGGACGACTTTCAGAGGTGGGAAAGAGGAAGTGTTCTCTGATTGGACAAGGAGGAGATTTAGACATGACCACCCTGCTTCTCCAGTTTGTCCAATGAGATATGAGAAAATGCATAGGCAATATATACATATATATATATATATATATATATATGAAAGACCTGACCTGGCAACCTACACTGTAAAATAATTGCTAAGTGAATTCATGGAAAAATTTGCTTATGAGTGACGGTCCAGGCAATCGCCAATGTTCGGATACAACTGAATGGATATATACTGTATATATATATATATATATATATATATATATATATGTTACACATACACACATACTATAAAGTATATTGTATCACTTTAAATGTAAGCACGAGCTTTCTAAAGCTCAGATCTCTGCCAAACACTACTTTTTGTAGTGAAAGAATACAGGTTTTGCGTGTTTATTTTATACATTTTTATTACAATAATGCTTTTTTCACAGTACAATACAAAGAACATGTCCCTACCACAGTCAAACTCCCTATATGGGCAGAGTATAAAAGAAAAGATGTTAGCTTTCTCTCTGCAGAAAATTATATGTAATAGAAGAGTTAACTTTTTACACTGCCAATATTTTTCTACAATTAAAGGAGGAGACTTGCAAACATTGGGAAAATGTGCAAACTACATGCAGAAGGAAAAAAATCAAGGACCCAAACACTGCAAGGCATGAGTATTAACCACTTAACCACCATGCAGCTCTTCTTAATTTTGCCACCTGTTTTTCAAGGACAGTACAGTAAAGGTCCCTTAGCTGATACCTATTCTGTGGCTGAACAATCTTTACTGTCACTTACAACAATCAACAAATATGGCACATGTGCTATTGCAGAGGTTTTTTTGATCAGCTTCAGCAAAGGCATCAGAGGAATGTAAGGGGAACTTGCACTGCCAAGAGTGAACAGAGTCGGAAAGCAAATATGTAATTTAAGGCACATATTAAAATTCTACCTTTTTGCCTTAAAACTCTAAATCTACTAAGATTAAAAGGGTGAATGATGCATATTAAATGCAAATTTTAAAGTTTGTTGCAGGTCTGTTGCCACTGCAAATTGGACCATCCTTTATTGGGTTTTTTGCATTCCTCTGGATCAACTGTGGGTATAGGACTGTGTATATAGTAGTTTTATTTGTTTATTTTTTAGTCTTTTTTCAACCTACGTATGTAACAAAACTCTATGTAATTAACAGAGTGTTGAATAACAAAAGAAAAGAAAAAGAGCAGACAAAATAGGTAAGGAGGTAATAGGCCATCTGATGATTAATTACTGGGTGACACATCTCTTGGTTGTATCTACTCATATAAAATAATGACCAATTTTTAACACATAGTAGGTAATTTATAGGGAAGGACATTACTGCAGAAGTGTATGGCAAGCTGAAGGAGGGAGGGAAACTATACTGGCCCAGGCAAGCAAACAGAATAATCAAGGCCTGATTACAAAGGAACAGAGATAATATCCACATACCTGTCCTATTTTCTTGTTCGTTATACTATGAGTCATAAACAGATATTGATTTCTATACTGTACAGCAGCAACACATTTTGTTACATCTACTGACAAGGTATTCATCTTAGTCAAAGTGGATATGCTATAAAGGACACAGTAGATTGGTAAAAAAATTTAGGAGTGCATTCAGTTCATGAATCTACCCAACTTTGTGTCATCCTACATCAGTAAGGATGGCCACACATGGATCAAAATTCAGATGGTTCAAGAGAGACTGGCCAAATTTCGATCCATGTATGGGTAGGCTGGTTGTACACAAGTTGATCTATTAATTGACTACAACCAGCTTGATGAGTTGTCCCAAAGATTAGTGCCACTGGCTATAGCCTGCAGTACTAATCAATGTATTCTAATGGCAGGGAAGTCTACCCACCATCAAAGCAGGGAGGATTCTCCTATCCAGCTCAAATGTGTGGATTGGAGAATTGGGTAATTTTTTTTTTCATTGAACCCACTGGTTAAATGAAAAAAAAAAAAATTATTAATGCATGGACAACGTAAATCTTCCCGCCGACAGTAGACATATATGCAGCATCATGGAAGTGGGCCTTTACGCTTGGGGTCGCATTTATGTGTATCTGTCTTTTTTTTTTTCCAATATAAATTATTTGTAGCAAAAGTCATTGTACAAAATAACAGGCAAAACAAACAAAAACAAAGTCATCTTAGAAAAAATCAGATGTTAGTTCCATAGATGAGCTCATCAAGGAAAATCAAAAAATATATATTATTGTAGAAGTAAGCATCTGTATACAATAACTAATCATTACATAAGCAATAAGCTACAATACAGCTATTAGTTCATTTATATAGACTATTTAGTTTTTATATAAAAAAGAAGAGCGACAACAAGAAAAAGGATAAAGAAAGGTAGATAAGAATAAATCACTGTATGGTATAAAAAAGGAGATATATGTATATAACATGGCCGAGGAAAGCTCAATCTTGTGAAGAACACAAATTTGTATCAGCCTAATCAACCAGTGCAGAGGTGGTCAAATAAGTCAGAATAACAGAACATAAACCAAGGTCTCCATATCTTACGAGATTTAACAGAGGTATTATTGGAGATGGCTGCTGTCTCCTCCATGTCACTTATTTCCTCAGCAGAACAAAGCCACTCTTTGATCTTAGGAGTATATGTGAATTTCCAGTGGTGAGGTATAATAGATTTGGCAGCATTCAGTAAATATCTCACCAAGGAGTGTTTGTATTTTTTAAGTGAACAATGGTTGACATAGAGCAAACAACAGCCTGGGGTAAGTTCTAAGGAGGTCTCTGTAATAAATTCAATTGTGTTGCAAACTTCCATCCAATATGGCTAAAATAGTGGACACTCCCACCAGATGTCTAACATGGTCCCTTTGTGTAGGCCACATCTCCAACAAATAGACTACAAAGGAAACCATTGCCTCAATTTGCTCGGGGTGGCATACCAAATGGTCAGAACCTTATAAAAGGCTCCTGAAATCTAGTTCCTAATGAAGATTTATGAGCCAATATGCAAGCATTTGTCCACTGTTCTTCTGTTAAGGAAGTATTTAATGCTAGCTCCCATTCTGAACTAAATCTGATGGTAGCTCCTATCTCTGAGTACTGTAGCCATTTTTATATCAGGGATGTTACTTTTTCTGTCATTGTGCCTTTTAAACAGATGGATTCAAGGGGAGTCAAGGGTCTAGAAAAATTATTCTGTTAGGAGAATGAATATAGGTGTGCAACTGGACTTAAGTCCAAAAAGTAAAGGCAGGTGTATTTAGTTTGACTTTCAATTGTTTAAAAACTTTACATTTATCCCTTTCTAAACATTGTGTAATTACCAAAGGAGGAACAGAATCCACAGTGGTAACATTAGTCAGAATTTGTCCTGGGGTGAAATCTGGATTATGTATTATGGGTGTTAATGGCCCCAAAGAGGAAGCAATGCCATATGCCTTTGAAACTTTATTAAATACTGCTAAAGTGGGTCCAATCAGTGGATGATGTTTCACTTGTGGTGGGTATTTATTTTCAGGGATCCAGGGTAGAAATCTCACTGGGGTGGAAGTACTAAGAGTTTCTAGGATCACCCAATCCTTACTATCTTTATGGCAGTTCCAATTAATCACTCTAGCTAGTATTGAAGCATAGCAGTATTGTAAAAAACTAGGTAGGCCTATTCCCCTGACATTTTTAGGTTTAGAGAGTAGCTGTAGATTAATTCTCAGCCTATTAACAGGCCAGATAAAGGTACCTATTATTGAATGTAATTGTTTAAAAAAGCTGGAGGGTATGTCAATAGGTATCGTATGGAAGTAATATAAAATTCTAGGCAGAATTGTCATCTTGACCGCTGCTGCCCAGCCGAACCACAGGTTTTTATTGTCCAATTATTCAAATCATGGGAAACATTTTGGAGGAGAGGTTTATAATTAGTTTGATAAAGGTCAGATAAGTGAGGTGTGAGCCAAACTCCTAGATATTTAAAGGCATTAGATACCCATTGAAAGAAGCAACTGTTTTGTGTTTCTTGTAGAGTAGCTGGCGATATAGATATATTGAGGGCTTCAGACTTGGTATAATTGATTTTCGATATATAGCCAAATTGTAAGAACTCATGCTCCATGTGGTCCACGTAAGAAAGAATAATAACTCATCCGTATAGGCTGCGGCTTTATATGTGGTAGATCCCTCGTCCAAACCTCTAACTGAGGAGCTGTGAATGACCATTCTAATGAAAGGCTCCAATGTGAGTATAAACAAGATAGGTGAAAAAGGACAGTCTTGTCGTGTACCATTCCTAATATGAACTGATTCAGACAATGTACAGTTAATCTTCAGTTTGGCTGAAGGATTTTGGTAAAGTGAGGAGATCCACATCATCATATGAGCTTTCAGTTCTATGTGAGCACATAATAGTATCATATAATCCCATGCTACCCTGTCAAAGGCCTTCTCCGCGTCCATTGACAGGAGAAGGCCCTCGACAGGCCCCCACCGAATATGTGAATCACATTCAAGGCCTAGATCACATTGTCGCTTTCTTCTCTACGTGGCATGAAGCCAACTTGCTCAGGGGCGATGAGTTGTGGAAGGAGATCAGCTTTTTTAAACAATTACATTCAATAATAGTTACATTTATCTGGTCTGTTAATAGGCTGAGAATTAATCTACAGCTACTCTCTAAACCTAAAAATGTCGGGGGAATAGGCCTACCTAGTTTTTTACATGTAATCGAGATGCTATCATTTTTACTAATAATTTTAAGTCAAGATTTAACAGTGAAATAGGTCTAAAGCTAGAGCACTCAGTGGGGTCCTTACCCGGTTTGGGGAGAATTGTAATATGTGCCATTGAAAAAGTGTTTGGCAACTTTTTTGTTCTTTTAAAGATCTTTTAAAGAATTTTATGCTTTCAATAGAGAGTCCTTCAATATATCAACAACTGTTTTATAGTAATGGATCGTATAGTCATCTGGGCCTGGGCTCTTTCCAGATTTTTGTGATTTGATGGCTAACAAAAGTTCTTCCTCCGTAATTGCATGTTCCAACATCTCAGAATCTTTTGATTCTAATTTGGGCATACCACTCCATATAATATAATCTTGTATAATCTGAAAGCTGTTTCCCTGAAAGATTGAAGGTTTATGTGGCAATGGGAGATTGTACAATTTGGAGTAATATTTGTGGAATTCCCCTGCAATATCATCTGTAATATTAGACATTTTATATTCAAAGTTCTGACCCTAGGGATATTGGATGACATCCGAATCTTGTGTAATCCTTTAGCAAGTTACCTCCACTTTTATTCCATGTTCATAAAAGAACCCTTTTTTAAAGAACAGAATATGTTTGGCTTTTAAATTTAAGAGATTTTGCAACTCACTACGTGTTTCTAAAAGTTCCATCACCCTTTAAATTGCTACTGAATGTTTATGTTGGGATTCTAATTTGGAAATTTTTGTTGTCAGGGCTAGCACAGTTTTTTCCATTTCCTTTTTTCGTTTGGAAGCCAGATTAATAAATTCCCTGCGGATCAAACATTTGTGAGCCTCCCAGGTTGTTAAAGGCGACATATCATCTAAAGAGTTCTCTCTAAAATATAATTGGAGAGAATTAGTAATTTGGTTCAAATTTGAGGGATCTGTTAGTAATGTTGGATTCAATCTCCAGCTACACACCTTATGAAAGGTTTTATGGCAGCTTAGCAAAATAAAAACAGGTGCATGATCCAAAATGGTCTGTACTCCAATGCCTGCATTTTCCAAAGTATGCAAATCTTTCTGCGTGATAAACAAGTAATCGATGCTAGAGTACTTTTTGTGTACTGGCGAGCAGAATGTATAATCTCGATCAGAGGGATGGACAGGTCATCAATCTGTCAATGTCATAGACCCATGTAGGGTTTTTATCTGTTTCAATATCATAAAAGAAATGGCATATTTGCCACTGGAAGAATCCTGGAGTGGGTCTAGAGATATATTGAAATCACCACCTAAAAGTATACAGCCAGAGGCAAATCCAATGAGTTTATCTATTATTTTACGACAAAACGGCATGTGTGCTTTGTTGGAAAAATAAACATTTGCTAATGTTATCTGAACATAATGTTATTTCCCTTTAAGAAAGAGATACCTGCCATCTGGATCTGTTAAATGCTGTGTGTGTTGAAAGCCTGAAACTCTTTCTAATAGAATAAAAACCCCTTTGTTTTCGAATGAGGGTTAGGGGCATGATATGGCCAAGGAAAATTAGAAGTTGTCAATTCTGGTATAGAATGAGCTACAAAATGAGTCACCTGTAGAAAAACAAAAAGCTGGTTTAGCCTTTTTGAGTTCCCTCAGCAATCCACTTTTTGGGACTATTCAAGCTTTGAATGTTATTAGAAATCGCTGTATGATTTCTCCCTAGAGCGGAATATGCCATGTTAGAGCTCAATGGGGAGAAGAAGAAGAAAGAAGAAAGAAGGAAGGAGGAAGAAGAAAGAAGAAATAGCTAGATTTGATCTAGGTCAGTGCCAGGGTTAGTGTTAAAGTCAAGGTAAGAAGCAAAGGTCAAGGTCAGAGTAAAAGGTCAGGTTCAGTATATCTTGGGCAGGATTTTTTTTTAAAAGGATTTTTAAAATTAGTATCAGTGTCAGTTAGAGTCAGTGTAGGATAAAAAAAAGCAAAATGTGCAACTTGGTTTCTGAGTTGTACTACAGGTACAAATATCAATTAACATACACATTTGTGGTATTGCTGCAATTGTCAGGAGCAGGAGAATTGTTTTCTAGTTCTTTGGTGGTAGGCTATGGTAGTAGTAAGAAATGTACAGCTACATTTGAAAAAATATTTTTTTTACTATTATTTTGAGCAGGATTTCCTTTGATAATAAAAAAAAAAATCAGGAGATATCCATTACCATTTACCACCAGAAGAAAGCTCAATTGTCCTAAAAAACAAGGTATAATCCACCTGGATGTACAAAGTAGTTGGAATGATATGTGCAGTTTTACTAACACATGTCAAAGTTGCAAAATTGTGTTCAGGCATTAAGATTTGTTTTACCCTCGGTCACTAAGGGGTTAAGGTAACTTATTTGCCTCTTCATCAAATTTCTGATCAAATTTCACACTTCCAGTCTAGTTCTGACTAATTGCATCAATGTTTTTGTGGTAGGTACTTAGATGACAGTCAATTTTTGCATCAGGGCTCTATTGCTTGTAATGGCACTTCTGCTTGTGTGGGTAGTAATGTCTGCGGGCACAATGAACTAAAATATGACACGTTACTTGCCACAAAGATCAATATTTTTAGCCATTATTTTAATTTCTCACATGCCTTTAATGAAGAATATAATGACTGTTATTGCAAATAATGTTGTTAAGGGGGAAGGCACAGTAATAGTGTCTCTTTATTACAAGTCATTGTGTGTTTTATATGCCACAATACTAGTCAGACTTTGGAAGGGCTGAATCATACATGAATCCCCATGTCTGTATTACTATGAAAGGATTACATTTTATATCTCTCTTTTAACTGCTTTCCTTTTCAGTATTTTTTCCAAACAAAGGAATGCTATATCAAAAAACAATTACACACCCCTCATTGTGGCAGAGCTAGAACAGAACAGTATACAATTATTTTTGCAGCTATAAACATATACAAGTGTTATTTTTTTTTTTGTGAACACACGTCTCTTATAATTTAGCAAAGAGTGGATTGTATGCCTTTAGTGAATCTGTTCATGAGCACCCTCCAGCAGATTCGTTCAATTCTATTAATGTTAAAATGTCAACCATGAAATTCAAATAATTGCCACTTAGTACTTTCTACGGTGCACTACAGCCTTCTGATGTCATTCGGATATTGACATTTGCTATGAATATGAACACAAAAGCTAGAATATTCAATGACAGCAGGGCCAACAAAACAAGACAATAACATAAGCAAACATAATTAAGTTACATATGTAAACATGATTTACATCTATAACATTTTGTACAAAGCTATGCATAAAATATACAGCGTGTTAGGAGCACAGCTCACATATTTTATTCTCTCTGATGTAAAAGCAACAGATATATAATTTAGAGATTACTCTTACACATGGCTTCTGCTCATATCTAAAGTATATGGCATGTTAACAGATGATTAAATAATACAATTTAGGAGTTAATTCACTTCACTCACAACGCTTGACCTTATCTTTTGTTCTTTATGCCAGGTACATGTAACACTTACTGTATATGGTGAGTACAAGATCCTTAGGCCCCGGTTTAGACTGGTGTCAACTTGTGACATATAGGGGTTGATTTACTAAAACTGGAGAGTAGAAACTAATCAGATTCCAGGTTTTTTGTCAAAGCCTAGTTGAACAAGCTGAAGTTAGAACCTAATAGGGTACCATGCACAGCTGCCCAGATTTTGTACTCTCTAGTTTTAGTAAATCAACCCCATAGTGTCACTTAACAAGTGAAAACACATTAATTTCAATGGCTGCCGTTCTAATCAATGCAGCTCAAATTGCAGCGACAGCAAAAATGTTCCTGCACTGCTCTAATATGACTTCAATGCTACTTAGAGTCCCGTAGACTCTAATGTTGCATGAAAGTCGCAAGCAAGTTGAACTGCATAGTTGCACTGGAAATCGCACAACAATGGGGTCACCGCAGTGTGAACAAAGGCTAAAACATATTTATATGCTAAGGATTTGCTTAAAAGTTCAAGCTGTGGTTGACAACAACTCTAGAAGAACACAACAAGCAATTGAGCTGGCTGGATAAATTCCAGATTTTAAGATATTCTTATTTAAATATGATTTACACAGTAGAAAATGATTACTATTCAACAATCATTACCCTACAATGTTTACTTTAGTGTGCCTGTTTATTTTTGCTCTCCTGCTCCTTTGCATCTGTATTGGTATTACACCTAAATACCATTCTTTCCACTTATTTTCTAAAGAAAAACACTCACAGATTATGCCCTCCCTACCCTCCGGGCTCAGGCTGGTCTCCCAGAGGCACAGGTAGCAGAAGCAGCAAGTCAGGATCTAGAACCCCAGGCTGTCACAGATATGCTCTATGCTCAGCCTGTGACTGGACAGGAAATGTAGAAACAGTACAGTGACAAGTTCATCTTCTCTCCTCCTATCAGCCTACTCCATGTCAGAACATGAACAGATTGACTCTTTGTGTTGCTTCTTCCTCTCCCACTTAGCTCTGCTGTATATGAACAGCAACAGACTGCATTTATGGTACTTACATAGCTTGCATTTACAAAATGCATGCAATCATGTTTTAAAATAGCATTAAAGGATTGTTTTATCTAACTGAAATGCGGCTGAAATGCCTTATCAGGTGTTTGTTTCCAGTTGAATCTGACGGTCTCACCCAGCTTCGCACTCCTGAATAGCTGTGTAGGTTAATAAGAAAACACAGCCCTTTGGCAAGCCACTCTCTGTTTCCTCCCTCCAAGATGACTGAAGGAGAGCTGCTGGTACCTGCACTGTCCCTCAATTCCCTCACATTTCCCCATCAGGAAGCTTGTGGGAAGCTGAGCTGAGGGACCCGTCCCAATACTTTTGTCAATATTGTGTATGTTGGAGGAATTGTTTCATCTCTGTGTATCACCTGAGGCCAGTCACTTCACTGGGTATATGTAAGGGTTTACAGACTCTTTAAGATTTAATGCTACTTTAAGATATAAAGAACTGCATTTTGTTGTGTCTTTTATCTTTGCCTGAAGTTCAGATTTAAAGGCAGTCTTCTAAGGTCAAACAGGGGAATTCAAAACAGCCTTAACAACAGTTTTTCTGGCAGTAGTTTCCTTAAAGTGATATTAAACCCCAAACCAATAATGTAATGTATTGCAGCTCACCAGTCATTAGATGTGCTCTTTTGCCTCTGTTTTCACTTAGTAATTTGACCAGTAACACACCTCCTGTATTAAAAGTGTCCCCAATCTGGATGAAGCAATATTGTCAGTCTGGGGGAGTGGATGTTAGATGTACTAGAAGCTGTTACAGCAAAAAGTTTTGTTCCTTTTGGGATAAAGTTTTTACATAAAGAAATATAAGCTGATCATTGTAAGCACCCCTGCCATTATTGAATGGTTTCTCTTATCCCTGTAACTGATAAATCTGCAAGAGAGCTTGTTCATTTGAAAAGCAACAGACTCACTGACTGAATCACCAGATGAAACTAGAAGAAAGAAAGTCTAAAAAAGAAAACAAATTTAGCTATTGCATCTAACTGAGGATGTGGAGCCTCAGCTCCTTGCATAGATAGAAAGGGCTGCAAGGGCTCGCATAGTTATAATAATGAGGAGTTTTAAGTACCCTGAAATTGACTGGAGTAATGGCACTGCATGAACAGTTAAAGAGCAAAAAATGTATAAACCTATAACAAGACAATGTTATGGTACAGTTCACAGTGACCCCAAGTAGGAATGATTCTCTGCTGGACCTGGTAATATCAAACCATGCAGAGATTATTACTAATGTTCATATAAAAGAACATCTGTGTAGCAGTGACAATAACATGATTTCATTTATTGTTAGCTGTAACCAACAAACACATACTAGAAAGATAAAAATGTTTCACTTTAAGAGAGCAAATTTTCCAAAGATGAGGGCTAATATCCAGGACTGGGAAGGATAATTGACACTGATAAACACAGAACAGAAATGGGAATTCTTCAAAACCACTGTATGTGAACACACTGCAAAATTTTCATGGGCAATGAGTTTAAAAGACTAAAAATAAATTGAGGCTCACAAAGTTAAAAAAGCTCTAAATAATAAGAAAACAGCTTTTAAAAAATATAACAATGAAGAAACACTATCATCATTTAAATGGTACAAGGACTATAGCAGAATAAGTAAAAAAGAAACCAGGCAGCAACATTTCTAAACAAACATTACAAAAGAAAAATTCTTGAAATATATTAATAGTAAAAAGATCTGGTCTGAGCATGTAGGCCCTTTACAAAATAATCTAAAGTGGGTGACTGGGGACAAAGAGAAGGCAAATTTATTAAATACCTTCTTCAGCTCTGTGTATACAAAGGAGTATGGGGAAGCTTTTGTCCATAATGAGGATGACATTGACACAGCCCCAAGTGATCTACTATGGTTCAAAATTGATATGGTCCAGAAATATTTAGACAGAGCAAAGGTGAATAAAGCACCTGGACCAGATGCCTTAAACCCAGAGGTCCTAAAATAATTGAGCTCTGTCATATCAAAGTCATTGTTTCTCATTTCTAAGGAATCTTTATTGATTTTTACAGGACCACTGTGCTGGTGTAAAGCCAATGTGGTACCTATATTTAAAAAGGGATCAAAGTCTTTACCAAGTAACTATAGACCTGTTAGTTTAACATATATAGCTGGGAAGATACTGGAGAGATTTATAAAATAACAGATAGATGAGTTCTTGCTAGAAAAAATATTATAAGTAACAGACAGCATGGAATCATGAAAGACAGAAGTTGTCAATCAAATTTGATTTCCTTTTATGAGGAGATAAGCCTAACCTGAGACAAAGAAGTGGCTATGGACGTAGCACACTTGGATACTGAAAAAGCGTTTGACACAGTTCCCCACACATAACTAATGTGTAAGCTAAAGTCTACGAGCTTGGAAAAATCAGTTTGTAAATGGATAGAAAACTGGATAAAAGACTGTATTCAAAGAGTAGTAGTTAATGATTCTTACTCTGACTGGTCTAGGGTTAGTAGTGGTGTACCCCAAGGTTTAGTGTTGGGACTTTTTATTATATTTAGAAATGATATAGGGTCTGGAATTAAAAGTACCATTTCAGGCTTTGCAGATGACAGCAAGCTGTGCAGTGGAAAAACATTCTTACAGGATGTCTCCAACTTACAAGCCGACCTCAATGCACTGTTTGATTGGGCAATGTGGCAGATGAAGTTTAATGTTGATAAATGTAAAGTTGACTTGTCACTGGGTTGGAGGAGCCTGATGGACAACTGAGAGACTAGTTTCCAGTCAGGTCCTCTTCAATTTTAAGTGACAGTGCAAAGCAGTGGACAGATTCAAAAGCCCCTATTGAACTGAGTAGCAGCTATGGATCAGCCCACTCCCATGCACTGTCAATCAAAATGGAGCTAACCTGATGAAGAAGTAGTCTAACCGTTCCCTCATCAGGCTCCGCCCACCCCTAGTATAAAACTCCTCAGCCAAGCACCTGTCAATGTTGCAAGTGCAGTGGCAGGGAAGGGAGTGTTCACCAGCGCAAACATGGGCAAATTCATACACCTGCCTGTGACAGATACATGAACTGGGCGCAAACACTGACACTTTCAGTGCGGCAGCTTGATGGAATTCTAAAGGATGTCTGCAAAATAGTGGTGTAAACCTCCTGCACTTAAAACTACTAACTAAGTACAAAGTTTCACAGAGAAGCTGCTACCATGTAATCATATACCAATGATCAAATACATGCAATAAAGATAAAATGATGTAGCACTACTCACAAACCATAATTAACATACTGTATTTCCATTAATATAATCAAAAAAGTGAAGACATACTATGCAGTGACACAATGTGCAAACTATACCATGTGATAAGATCCTCAATGGGTCTAAACCAGATAAATCAAACGTGATATGATCCTATTTGGATCAACAAGTGAATAAAAGATGAAAAATCGCACATCTACATAATATGTGAAAACATATGATAAATAAAATGAGTGAATATATCCTAAGCAGGATACAACAGTGATAGTGGATAATAGTCCAGCTGGGACTTGGAAGTGGTGAGTCCGTATCAATATGGACACTTATGAGATAAACGCATAAACATGCAAAAAAAAAAATAAACGTGCATACAATATGCAAATTAAGGTAAATGATCATAAATCCAGTAGTGCAACTATCAAAAATTGCAACTCAAAGAAAGAAATAACAGACACAATAGTGAAAAAAACAATAGTGAAAAAAACATACAATGTGAAAAAAATGTCTGTGTAGAAACGACTTCAATTATGCAGCAAACCGCACGCTAAGGAATAATACACTGCAAATCTGTGAACCAAAGTCCAGACCAGTGCTAACCACACCGCTTTAATCCAAAAACAGATGAACACTCGTGCTGGTGTATGGTGACTGTGGGTAACTGCAAACAAAATCCAAAAGTGGCAAGATTAGCCTCTTACCTTATAACTTCGATCCATAAGGATCAAAGCATATTTGGGATCACAACATCAGATCCTCCAAGCATATGATTTGCTGCTACTCAGACCTCTCCCCGCAAGTGGTCTCCCTCTCTGGGGTATGCGTAATGATGGTGGCTTCCTCTCCAGGTAAAGGTATGGGGTGTGAGCCAATTCTCAGCTCCTTGGCCTTTTCCATCAGACCCTCATTGGGCTCCTCTGTACGCTCTCCCGATGCCTCAGCCTCCCACACACGGCAACGTGATCCCAGCTCAGCCTTAAAACAATGAACTCCAGCACAACATCAACAAAACCAGCAGCTTCCTGCCTGAGACCTTTACCTGGAGAGGAAGCCACCATCATTACACATCATTACGCATCATTACATCATTTTATCTTTATTAAAGGATCTCTGCGACACCCAATATGAGTTCCCTGAATGTGTTTCTGGGTGCAAGCTTCAGGTACATTATCCTCATACCTAGTGAAAAGCTTTTGTGGGTCACAGGCTTGGAACATGCATGTGTATATCAGGTGTTCCAGTTCCTGGTACTGACATGCTAGTTCAGGTCAGTGAATCTCCAATTAAATGAAGCATAAAGAGTACAGCCCAGGAGCTTCAACCTTTGGAAACAAGTCAGCAGTGGGAGCTTCAATATACTGTCTTGATGATTTATTGAAATGCACATGCTCATTTTTCATCCACAATGGCTCCAAACTTTTAAAGACTGGATGTGCTCTAAGGACACAACCTGTACAGGTGAAACTTGAAAAATTAGAATATCGTGCAAAAGTTCATTTATTTCAGAAATGCAACTTAAAAGGTGAAACTAATATATGAGATAGACTCGTTACATGCAAAGCAAGATAGTTCAAGCCGTGATTTGTCATAATTGTAAGGATTATGGCTTACAGCTCATGAAAACCCCAAATCCACAATCTCAGAAAATTAGAATATTGTGAAAAGGTGCAATATTCTAGGCTCAAAGTGTCCCACTCTAATCAGATAATTAAGCCATAATACCTGCAAAGGGTTCCTGAGCCGTTAAATGGTCTCTCAGTCTGGTTCAGTAGGAATCACAATCATGGGAAAGACTGCTGACCTGACAGTTGTGCAGAAAACCATCATTGACACCCTCCATAAGGAGGGAAAGCCTCAAAAGGTAATTGCAAAAGAAGTTGAATGTTCCCAAAGTGCTGTATCAAAGCACATTAATAGAAAGTTATGTGGAAGGGAAAAGTGTGGAAGAAAAAGGTGCACAAGCAGCAGGGATGACCGCAGCCTGGAGAAGATTGTCAGGAAAAGGCCATTCAAAAGTGTTGGGGACTTTCACAAGGAGTGGACTGAGGCTGGAGTCAGTGCCTCAAGAGCCACCACACACAGACGGATCCTGGACATGGGCTTCAAATGTATTCCTCTTGTCAAGCTGCTCCTGAACAACAGCTAAAGAAAAACAGACCTGGTCTGTTGCTCAGTGGTCCAAAGTCCTCTTTTCTGATGAGAGCAACTTTTGCATCTCATTTGGAAACCAAGGACCCAGAGTATGGAGGAAGAATGGAGAGGCACACACTGCAAGATGCTTGAAGTCCAGTGTGAAGTTTCCACAGTCTGTGTTGATTTGGGGAGCCATGTCATCTGCTGGTGTTGGTCCACTGTGCTTCATTAAGTCCAGGGTCAACGCAGCCGTCTACCAGGAGATTTTGGAGCACTTAATGCTTCCTCCCGCAGACGAGCTTTATGGGGATGCTGACTTCATTTTCCAGCAGGACTTGGCACCTGCCCACACTGCCAAAAGCACCAAAACCTGGTTCAATGACCGTGGGATTACTGTGCTTGATTGGCCAGCAAACTCGCCTGACCAGAACCCCATAGAGAATCTATGGCTCATTGCCAAGAGAAAGATGAGAGACAAGAGACCAAACAATGCAGAAGAGCTGAAGGCCGCTATTGAAACATCCTGGTCTTCCATAACACCTCAGCAGTGCCACAGGCTGATGGCTTCCATGCCACGCCGCATTGAGGCAGTAATTGCTGCAAAAGGGGAGCAAACCAAGTACTGAGTACATATGCATGTTTATGCTTTTCAGAGGTCCGATATTGTTCTATGTACAAGCCTTCTTTTATTGATGGCATGTAATATTCTAATTTTCTGAGATAGTGGATTTGTGGTTTTCATGAGCTCTAAGCCATAATCATCACAATTCTGACAAATCATGGCTTGAACTATCTTGCTTTGCATGTAATGAGTCTATCTCATATATTAGTTTCACCTTTTAAGTTGCATTACTAAAATAAATGAACTTTTGCACGATATTCTAATTTTTCGAATTTCATCTGTAAATGCACAGCTTACCCTGGAAACTGAAAGGCAACTCCACATTAAGATTAATAAACTAAAAGTTACTTTATAATTAAAATTGTATGAGGTAGTGCTTTCAGTTTTATGCTCGGATAATAAGTGAACTCAAAATCTGGCATTCAAAGAACACAAGAACAAGCTGGGTAATTGGTACAGCGGTGCCCATAAAGCACTCATTATAATATTTTTACTGTATCAGAAAGCAGGCTTCCTGGGATTCTTTATTTATTTTTTTCTTGCAGGAATGAAAGGTTTTGTGTTTGTTACTTTGAAGGAGCTATATCCCATGCTGCTTGTTTGAGACCTAATTACCACATATTTTAGCCAAAAGAAGAAACAGGAGAAAATCACTCATTTCTGTGATTGCTGTTATTTTATTATTACTTTAGTTTAGATATAGCATGCCCTCCTTTCCCATGTTTTGCTTTTGTTCACAGTTATTTCTGTCATGTCCACAAATAGGACTGATTTATCATGTCTTGTAATATTCTTGGAAAATAGCAGGGATAAAAACTGACTTAAGGGTATATTCTGTTGCCATCCTGCAAAATACTATAATAGTTAATAACCTGGTGATTTCCCTCCCTGTTCTCAAACCAAGAGTTTTGCAGGCCAAGTTGTCTCATACTGGCAGGAACTGAATCACCTGCTTGTGGCACTGTACTTCCCAGAGCGGGAGGTTACAGTTCCAGTGTCAACCAGAGGATGTCACCCAGCAGCCAGCAGTTTCTAGTCTTCACCTGATGCTGATTGCTGGAAGGGTATATACATAGGTCCCCTTCTGCTATTACACAGCATATCAGTGTTTAGCATTATTTGCTGCCAAATACTGTATGCCGTTTTTCCTGGTCTTTATCTTGATCTTGGTTCTGCCCTGCATTCTGTAGCCTACTGCCTCTCGTCTGCTCTCCTTGTTCCTGATCCCAGTCCTGGTTCCCCCTTCTGTTCCCTGCTTCTCCAGTTTAGGCTTCCTGCTTCTTAGGTTTATTAGTCAGGTATTCTGTCACTGGAGTTCTTGTTTGCTGATGGATTTTGGCTTCACTGTAAATAAATATAGTCTGATCTCTGTTTCTAAGTGTAGCCACACAGATCTGCCTATCTCAGCTGTTGATTCCTGACACATATGCACTATTAGGAGTTACATTGAAGAACACAGCATAGATCTTAATAAGCATGAGTTTAGTATGCATACCCATCTAAACGATGCAAACGTTTCATTATTAAGACATAAATGATTCACAGCATGGTCTTATCTGCCCCACTGCAGTCTGCTGGAGAAGTAGTTCTGAAGGAGAAAAGTTACACAGTACTAACAAGAAGCTGCAGTCCAGCCAAGGGACAACGTCTAAGCCCTGCTTAATCTGGTGACAACATATCATGGGAGATTTATATAAAAATGAAAGGCATATGGATACACCATTCTTTGTTAAGCATATAGAAAATGTCTTTTTGTACAAAATTGGCAGCTGACTAAACAAATATTACTTGTTGTCTGAAGATACTCTTTAAAGAAAGTATATATGAGATGAAAAGCATAAAAACAAAGAATATCCAATAATATAATCTATTTTCCTTTTCTTAAAATGGAAATAAATGTACAGGCTAAGCTGTTCTGGTAAACACACTTTTTATGTGGTGGAAAGATAAGCAAATAAAAATAAAGACTGTTCACTAAATCCTAGGCTTTCCACCTGCTAGATACATTTGGGCTAATTTGTTGAGGTTTTGCTTTGTTTGTGCTCAGCATGTATTTTCGAAAATGATGTTGAAACAAATGGCATAAAACTGCTCAATAAAATTGCTGCTAACTCACAATAATATGATTTTTGTACTCACTGAAAAATTCTTGGAGTTCATTGAGGGACACGGGATTCAGAAACAATTGGATTATACTGCCACCTCCTGGAGGATTTGGACACTGTCAAAAAAAGTGACCTGTCTGATATACCCCTTCCCACTCCCAGCCAGACTATAAACACAGAGTGTGGGGTCTGTGTCCCCCAGCAAACTCCAGGAAAGGTATTTTAACTGCTTTCCCGACGCCCTATAGTAGAAATACTATATATATATATATATATATATATATATATATATATATATATATACACACACACATGATTTTGCACTTCCACGTAGGGGGCACACGCGTGCATGTTTGCTTAGCAGAGCCATACAAACAGTGTGCTTACACAGTAAAGCACACGCACAGAACACACAGTAAAACAACACACAGTAAACCCTTTGATCACCCCAGATGTTAACCCCTTCCTGCCCAGTCTCATTAGTACAGTGTCAGTGCTTTTTATTAGCACTGATCACTGTATTAGTGTCAGTGGAGATCTCAGTGGCAGTCGGTCAGTCCCCCCCCAGTGTCAGAATGCCCGCCGCAGTCCGGCAGTCCTGATATAAGTCGCTGATCACCACCATTACTAGAATAAAGAAACTTTTTTTTTAAATTCCAGTCTATATACCGCCATTTGTAGACGCTATAACTTTCATGTAAACCAATTAATTTACACGTATTGGGATTTTTTTTTTTAGCAAAGACATGTAGCAGAATACATTTTGGCCTAAATTATGATGAAATTTGATTTTTAAAATTTTTTTACTGGACATTTTTAATAGCAAAAAGTCAAAAATATTGTTTTTTTTCTCAAAATTGTTGGCCTTTTTTTTTGTTTATAGCGCAAAAAATGAAAAACGCACAGGTGATCAAATACCACCAAAAGAAAGCTCCATTTAAGGGAATTTATAGGAAAAAAAGGATATAAATTTCATTTGGGTGCAGCATTGCATAACCATGCAATTGTCAGTTAAAGTAACGCAGCGCCGTATTACAAAACAATGGCCTGGTCAGGACGGGAAGTAAATCCTCTGGAGGGCAAGTGGTTAAGGTGAGTAATACAATTTTATTCTATTTTTCGATTATTGAGGGACACAGGGTTCAGAGAGATTTGAGATGCTGAAAAGCAGTCCAACTGAGGGGTGGACAACACAGCAAACAAATTAGTTTTTATATGCAGTAAAGCATGCTTGTTATACTTTCTTAATCCTCTGCACTGTGTAAAAAGGATGTTTGATCCTGTCTTTTCTGACTCCCCCCCTTCTTCCAGTCTCCAACCCATCTGCTGATAGAACAGAGCCTTGGGGACAAGTTGCATGTGTTTAGTTTGGTGTGTATTGCTAGAGATGTTTTTTTTCTTGGGAGAGTGCATGTGATCAGCACAGGGCCAATCACCGCTGTCCAGGCAGAGGGTCAGGGTTCCTTCAACCTCTCAGGACAATCAGGGGAGAATGAAAACTCCTCCTACAAGCTTTAACCAGTACTCTGCTGGACACTGATAGAAGTCACAAGACTGCTCTAACTGCTGATGAGAAAAGATATTTACCAGTTTATATTTACTAAAATAATTGCATTTGCATGTTCTGTGTACTGTGAGGGACCAGCTATAGTGCATGCAGGGTCATGGGTTTAGTAACACTTTAAGACCATAGGCTTGACCAATTATCTATCTGAGCCACCAATAAATTGTGGAGTTAGAAGCTGATCCCCCTGTGTGGGAACCATCTGGGATCACATAAAAGGAGTCTGTCTTCCTAATGGAAGAGGCGATTGTGAGGTAAACTCATATAACAAGAACTATATTCAGAAAATGAAGAGTGATTTCCTTCTGATGTACTGGAGTCTGACAGAGGGATGACAGTACATTGTCCTGTTTGAGGTGAAAGGCTGAAACCACCCTAAGAAGGTAAGAGGCTTTATGACTCAATGCTACCTTGTCTCTATGTAAGACTAGATTGGTTTATTTACCAGCCAAGGTTGTGAAGCAAAAAGGTAGGCACCCTTGTGAGTAAGCAAGAAGTGAGTTAGAAAGAGTAATATCCCTGATAGGTTCACAGGGCTGTTTAGAGGTGCCAAAAGAGCCAAAGTCAAATCCCATGGAGTGAAGGGTATACAAAAGTGTTAAAGAGTGGGACACTAGCAGTCTCTGTAATAACATCACAAGTGTTGAGATTGGACCCTTGATGGGCCAAATGCTGGTCAAGACCTAATTGTAAAAAGGTCAGGACAAACCCACAGAATATTTCCTGGCATGTTTCTTTGATCACAACAAGCGAAGTATATCTTCCATGTGCAATTATAGACCTTTCAGAAGTGAATTTCCTAGCATTTAGCATTGTAGGAATCGCCGATTCACAGAGGCCTCTATCCCTCAAGGCCTGGGCTGCTGTTAAAGACAGTGACTAAGAGGCACACATGTTTTTCTTTGGGTTCTGCAATATTTTCGGATGTGGCAGTGAGTGGTACTATATTACCCCTTTACCACACAATCTCTTTTATTTTGTGAACATTACCTTTAGAACAGCTTTACTCCCTATCGGAATAGGGTTCCTATGGTAATGATGTCTCCTTTCCCATAAAAGGGAATACATATTTCTATCCTGTGCACCTGTTGATGTATTCCAAGACGTTGTACAATTTGAATTTACTTCTTTAGCTGCTAAAATAGTGTGGGGGGCAGAACCACCACAGGGCTAACCTATCTAAGAATGAAGGATGATTAAACATGACATGATTTGATTGTACGTGAGGAGGATAAGGGATGCACAGTAATTGTTTATAAACTCAGGGAAATATAATACTAAAGTCATTAGGCAATTGAATGATAGTACCATATACAAAGTCCATCAATCAAATCCTGTTGCTGCATTTAACCTCCCTGGCGGTAATCCTGAGTGTGGCTCAGGGTTCATTTTCAGTACCAAAAGCGGTAACTCCAAGCCACACTCGGGATTACACTGTAGTGTGTGTGTGTAGTGTAACTTACCTTGTCCCTGCGATCCCCCGATGTCCTCCCACTGTGTCCTCCGGCCGATGTCCTCCCACTGTGTCCTCCGGCTGATGCCTGCATCTGTCTTCCAGATTCCCTTCCCTGCGAGTGCCGCAATGCAGGGGGCGGAACCGGTGGGAAATTAAAAAAGTAAAAACATGACATACACACAATACATTGTAATCTGTTAGGATTACATTACTGTACCAAACCATTTCACCTCAGTTTTATCCCTAGTGCTTTGTCCAGTGCCTTGCCTGCACTTTTACCGTTCTTTCTGCATGGAAACTTGAGAACGTCCATGGCATCCAAAAAGCATCCCTTTAGGTCAAAAGCGGTATTAGACCAGGTAGAAAACAGCGGTAGTGAATTAGAATCACTTGCAGAAATGAGCAATAGTGATTTGTGGGGAAATTGGTCATCAGACACTGAAATTTCCATGCAAAACAATGTACCGCATTGACATTCAAAAATATTGACATAATCAGACCGCCAGGAAGGTTAAACAGTACTTGGCTGATCTTTTGGAATGTGTCAAAAGGATGAGGATTGTTATCAAACAATTGAATGATTATCTGTTTGTGGAGGAACCTATTACCCCATCATTTGTCCAAGGTTCATAAGTGCCTAGACAATGTTCAAGGCAGACCCATAGGGGGCTATTTACTAAAACTGGAGAGTGCAAAATCTGGTGCAGCTCTGCATAGAAACCAATCAGCTTCCAGGTTTTATTGCCAAAGCTTAACTAAACAAGCTGAAGTTAGAAGCTGATTGGCTACCATGCACAGCTGCACCAGATTCTGACTGCTTTTAGTAAATCTAGTTTTAGTAAATCCACCCCATAGTGGCAAGTCTTGGTTCACTCCTGGAACAACTTGGTGAATGGACGGATGCCCACCTCCAATGTTTGGTTAGGAGGCTCCCAGGGTATATCAGGGATACAAAAATGTTCTTGTCATATACGAAGAATCTTACCTGGAGAGGGAAATTTAGATGCGTGGGCACTGTACACCTCCATTCCCCATCATTTGGCCTTTTGGGCAGTAAGGGAACAATTGGAGAAAAAAAGCACCTATAATAGTGAACTACAGGAGTTTTTGATCATGCCTGTCAATTTTTTGCACAAGCACAACTATTTTTTCTGTAACGGAACCTATTATCTGTGTCTAATTTGAATCCTCACTAGCAAATATATATATGGGGATGTGGGAAGAGTATTGTATTCTTTCAGTCAGTAAACCCTTCAAAGGTTACATCCATTGGTATGGTCACTATAATGATCACCTGCTGCTTATTTGGAGTGGCACCATTGAGGATGCCGAGCACTTTGCTGAATATGTAAACAGTAATGATCTTAATATGCATTTTACTCATGATTATCAGAAATGCTATATTCATTACCTGGATGCCTTTTTTGGAAGGGAATCCCAGTACAGGTTTAGTGAACACGAAAAATTATGTGCTGGCAATTCCATTTTTCTTGCCAGCAACTGCCACCTTTCTCATAATATACTGTACCTCTAAATAAGTGCCGTGCTTCACCACAAATAAATGTATAAAAAATGAATTAAAAGGCATACACTATACATACAGTTGTGTTCAAAATAATAGCAGTGTGTTGAAAAAAGTGAATAAAGCTCAAAATCCTTCTAATAGCTTTTATTTCCATACACACAAATGCACTACTCATTCTATTCCAAATCAAAACATGAAGAAAAATATATCAAATTTGTGTTGTTCCTCTAAACAAATTGAAGAAAAGTGAATATTAGACTGTTCAAAAAAATAGCAGTGTTTGTATTCTTCTTTACAAACTCAAACATTCACTATATAAACTGAAAAATGTTTCAAGATTTTGCTTTCCTTTTGAATCACTTAATATTTCGTTGTATAAGCACTGTTTCTGAGAACTGCTGTACATCTGTGTTGCATGGAGTCAACCAACTTCTGGCACCTGTGAACAGGTATTCCAGCCCAGGATGATTGGACTACATTCCACAGTTCTTCTCTATTTCTTGGTTTTGCCTCAGAAACTGCATTTTTGATGTCACCCCACAAGTTTTCTATTGGATTAAGATCTGGGGATTGGGCTGGCCACTCCATAACGTCAATCTTGTTGGTCTGGAACCAAGATGTTGCAAGTATTCTGATGTATTCAAACTGATCCATGATCCCTGGTATGCGATGAATAGGCCCAACACCGTGGTATGAGAAACATCCCCATATCATGATTCTTGCGCAACCATGCTTCACTGTCTTCACAGTGTACTGTGGCTTGAATTCAATGTTTGGGGGTCGTCTGACAAACTGTCTCCGGCCACTAGACCCAAAAAGGACAATCTTATTTTCATCAGTCCACAAAATGTTGCGCCATTTCTCTTTAGGCCAGTCAATGTGCTCTTTGGCAAATTGTAACCTCTTCAGCACATGTCTTTTTTTCAACAGTGGGACTTTGCGCGGGCTTCTTGCAGATAGCTTGGCTTCACATAGGCGTCTTCTAATTGTAACAGTACTCACAGGTAACTTTAGACCTTTGATCTTCCTGGAGCTGATTGTTGGCTGAGTCCTTGGCATTTTGGCTATTCTTCTATCCATTTGAATGGTAATTTTTCACTTTCTTCCACGTCTTTCAGGTTTTGGTTGCTATTTTAAAGCATTTGCGATCATTTTAGCTGAGCAGCCTATCATTTTCTGCACTTCTTTATATGTTTTTCCCTCTCCAATCAACTTTTTAATCTAGGTACGCTGTTCTTCTGAATAATGTCTAGAAAGACCCATTTTCCTCAGAATTTCAGAGAGAAATGCACTGTAACCAGCATGGACAACATTTGCTGCCTTCCTTCCTTCCTTAAATAAGGGCGATAATTGCCACCTGTTTTTCAAAGAATGAATGACCTCACTAATAGAACTCCACACTGCTATTATTTTGAACATGCCCCTTTCAATTAGTGATTCAGTTACACAGAATAAGCAGCATGCATGTCATGACTGTTGGATTTCTATTACTCTACTACACCTGCTAGTAAATTATTTGCCATGTAGAAATATCATTTCTACCAAAAACAGTGATTGATCAGGTTAGTGATGTCTGACTGCTATTATTTTGAAAACAACTGTACAAGTGCAGTAATAAACACATGAAACAAACTTATATAAACTCAAATTGTGCAAATGACATCCAACAGTCCAGTGCCAGCAATATGCATTAAAGTCCCAACATCAATTGCGCATTCCTATTAGTAGTGGCTCCAATACCGCACTACCAATTTCTCTATCACCACTGTGCCACACAATGTGTGTATATACAGTGCTATGAAAAAGTATTCATACCCCTTGCAATTTTCCACATTTTGTCATGTTATAACCAAAAACAAAAATGTATTTTATTGGGATTTTATGTGATAGACCAACACAAAGTGGCATATAATTGTTTAGTGGAAAGAAAAGGATAAATGGTTGTAACATTTTTTACAAATAAATATCTGAAAAGCGTGGTGTGCGTTTGTATTCAGCCCCCGAGTGAATGCTTTGTAGAACCACCTTTCACTGCAATTACAGCTGCAAGTCTTTTTGGGGATGTCTCCACCAGCTTTGCACATCTAGAGAGTGAAATTTTTGCCCATTCTTCTGTGCAAAATAGCTCAAACCCTGTCAGATTGGATGAAAAGTGTCTGTGAACAGCAATTTTCAAGTCTTGCCACAGATTCTCTATTGGATTTAGGTCTGGACTTTGACTGGACCATTCTAACACATGAATATGCTTTGATCTAAACCATTCCATTGTAGCTTTGGCTTTATGTTTAGGGTCATTGTCCTGCTGGAAGGTGAACCTCCGCCCCAGTCTCAAGTCTTTTGCAGACTCTAACAGGTTTTCTTCTAAGATTGCCCTGTATTTGGCTCCATCCATCTTCCTATTAACCAGCTTCCCTGTCTCTGCTGAATAAAAGCATCCCCACAACATGATGCTGCCAACACCATGTTTCACGGTGGGGATGGTGTATTCAGGGTGATGTGCAGTGTTAGTTTTCTGCCACACATACTGTTTTACTTTTAGGCCAAAAAGTTCAATTTTGGTCTCATCTGACCAGAGCACCTTCTTCTACATGTTTGCTGTGTCCCCCACATGGCTTCTCACAAACTGGAAATGGGACATCCTATGGCTTTCTTTCAGCAATAGCTTTCTTCTTGCCACTCAACCACAAAGGCCAGATTTGTGGAGAGCACAACTAATTCTCCCACCTGAGCTGTGGATCTCTGCCTAATGCTCTCCTTGCCCAGCCTGTCAGTTTAAGTGTACGGCCATGTCTTGGTAGGTTTGCAGTTATGCCATACTCTCTCCATTTTAGGATGATGGATTGAACGGTACTCACTGAGATGTTCAAAGCTTGGGATATTTTTTTATAACCTAACTCTGCTTTAAACATCTCCACAACGTTATCCCTGACCTGTCTGGTGTGTTCCTTGGCCTTCATGATGCTGTTTGTTCCCTAACCTCTGAGGGCTTCACAGAACAGCTGTACTTACATTGAGATTAAATTACACACAGGTGGACTCTATTTACTAATTAGGTGACTTCTGAAGGCAATTGGTTCCACTAGATTTTAGTTAGGGATATCAGAGTAAAGAGGGCTGAATACAAATGCACGCCACACTTTTCAGATATTTATTTGTAAAAAACTTTGAATTTGATCATTTTCCTTCCACTTCACAATTATGTGCCACTTTGTGTTGGTCTATCATATAAAATCCCAACAAAATACATTTATGATTTTGGTTATAACATGACAAAATGTGGAAAAGTATGAATACTTTTTCAAGGCACTGTATGTATATGCAGTGAAAGCCCTCCATCAGATGTGCTCTCACCTGGATTCAATGACCAAACTGCTAAGTGAGGTAAAATAACGCTTGTGTCTCTATAATTAGAACTCTTATATACGGTCCTCACCAGTTCAAATGCCTCCTTGCTCCTCTGTAACTCCTCCTACACTCAATAGTACTCCTCAGTCATACATAAGTAAATAGAAATCACCAAATATAGTGCTTTATCCACATATAACTTCAGCATATAATTACCACACCACATTCATACTTCCGAGCGTTGTGATTTCAAGCCCTTCCTCTAGGCATTACGCCATCGGGTCACGTGGCTTCATCAGGGGGACACATGCTTCATCAAACACTATGTTTGATTGTGAATCCTGTCACATTTTCTTAATTTCTTACAGTTACAGAGCCTTGTCCAGTCACACCAGGAAAACACTACTCTTAACACAGGGAATCCAGGGTATGGTAGTTCTGCAGCTATTCACTTGTATTGTACAGTGCCACTTTAAGACTACAATTCTGATCCTCAGTGTCTGTGTAGGAAGTCCTTTCCCTGCCTCCGATTGGTTCAGGTCCACTGCAGTCAGGAATGAGGGAGGATCACAGAGAGCCGCTCCGATGCTCACACAGCAGGGAAGCCCATGGTGACAGGCATCTGCTGCAGCATAGTGATGATGGGGAGAGGGAAGTGAAAGGAGAGAGGCAATATACAAACTAGTTATATACATGCCCACGTGTTCTTACCTCTACACATGCTCTCTTCATCCATGTCAAAGTTAAGAGTTGCATGTTCATAGATCTGTTGGGAATGGAAGTTATCTTTCACTTCTTTATGGTCTGTTTCCAGAATGAAAAATCCATTCAGACCTTGGTATTCTGATGCTTGATTTTTTTCTCTCAGGACAATGTTATAAAATTCCTAAGATACAAGAAGAACTGTAGTTTTCATACAAAAAATAAAAATGGCTTTGCAAGTTAAAAAATAAAAAAAACAGTTCTCACTGCAATACTCATCTCCTATATGGTGCAGGTCCCACAGAAAGTCCTCTCCAAGACCAGTTAAAAAAAAAAAAAGTATGGAAACTCATATTTTCAAGGAGGGATTGCTCTAGTGAAGGGGGTCAATATATTGGCTTTCCTTTCCTGACTAGTTACGGTCACAGACATTTCTTTCTGAAATGATTAAAGCTGAACTTAAGGCACAAGTAGAATTTAAACTAGCTTTTTGGTAAAAAAAAAGTATATGCATCTAAAGTGTGTATTATTTTATTGTTATACCATGCATGTCAAGCTTGATATATTGCACAACATTTGTATTTTACCATTGGGACCTGCAGTGCCTTGAAAAAGTATTCATACCGCTTAAAATTTTCCACATTTTGTCATGTTACAACCAAAAACGTAAATGTATTTTATTGGGAGTTTATGTGATAGATCAACACAAAGCAACACATAATTTTAAAGTGAAATGAAAATGCAATTTTTTTTCAAATAAATATTTTAAAAGTGTGGTGTGCATTTGTATTAAGCCCCCTTTACTCTGATACCCCTAACTAAAATCTAGTGGAATTAATTGCCTTCAGAAGTCACCTAATTATTAAATAGAGTCTACCTGTGTATAATTTAAGTTTAGTATAAATACAGCTGTTCTGTGAAGCCCTTGTGAAGAAGTTTAACCGCTTTAGCTCTGCCCTATAGCAGGATTACTGCTACAGGGTAGACTCCCTGCGCAAAATGATGTATATATATATATATATATATATATATATATATACACGTGAACCGCACTCCCGCTGTGGTCGCAGGCTGGGGGTGCATGGGTGTGTGCCCACCGACCCGGTGGTGCCATGATTCAGTGCTGCCCTGATCAATCAGCAGATTCAGGCCAGTTATGTTCGGCATGGATCTGCTGAGTGATCACTGCACTATCAGAGATCTTCCTGTACCTGTGTTTACAGAACACAGGCAAAGGAAATGATGTAATCTTCTCTCCCTGGGCACATTCGGGTTCCAGAGAGAGAAGAAAGCAGATCTATGTAAGTAAAAACAGCACACTTTTACAATAAAAGCACAGCTAGGTCACATTTAACCCCCTGATCGCCCCCAGTTAACCCCTTCACTGTTCTGTCACCAGTGTCATTACTACAGTGTACAGATTTATTTACTGGTCACTGTATCAGTGTCACAGGAAATTTCAAATAGCGTTAGCGTCAGTTAGCGCCAATACATCAGTCATCACATTTAACCCTTTGATTGCCAGGAACTTGCTCATATACAAAATAAACCTCCATTTCTAGTATAGTATCGGAACGGATCAATATCTTTGATCAGATGAGAACTATACAAGCATTCACAATAGTATAGTGTCCCCAAAAATGCAGTGTTAGCAGGATCAGCCCCAGCACCTGCCTTTAACCCCATACGCTTAATCACCCCACACTTCTCACCTAGAAAGTGCAGTGTCAGTAGATCACAGTCACTTGATACACTGCACACAAAACCGAAGTGTTTGCAGAATCAGGCCTGATCTGTGCTAGCACTGGCAGGTAAAAGTCACACTAGGTACCTATACATTTAGTGGCAAAAATGTCCAACGAAAGGTACTAAAGGATTCTGACCATGTTAAGTGAGAGCAAAGGTGAAGCCTCACTGACAGAATCAGGCACAGAATACTAACCTGTAGACAGCAGTGGCACCCTGACAGATAGCTCAGACGATGGAGTAGAGGTCCCTGCTAAGGTCAGGCGTACTCGACCCAGTTTTCAGGTTGCTGAGGTGGTACAATTGCATGATGATTTTCATATGCAGCAGAGTGCCAATATTACCTTTTGGTGAACTGGTGAGCACCAGCGGTCTAGTACATCCTGGTCTTATAATACAAGCACTGCAGTATCACTTGGTGACATGGTGAGTCCCATAACTGCAGTACAAGCTGGGGCGGTGGCTAGCATAAGTAGCACCCGTACTTCCCCCATTCACTGCCCAACCCAAAACTCAAGTGGAAACAGCAAATCCTACTAATCCCCTTGATTTTTTGGAGCAGTTTTTCATAGAAGATCTGTATGGATTGTTTGTATATCAAAGCAAATTATATGCACAACAATTTATCGCCACCAACCCAAATTCAAACCTTGCCAGTTCATTTGCATGGAAACCTATTACGGTTTCTGAATTTAAAGTTTTTTGGGCCTAACACTCAACATGGGCATTACTAAAACAAATGAATTGCAGTTGTATTGGTCCACAGACCCGATTCATCATATGCCCGTGTTCTCTGCTGCCATGGCCAGACATAGATATGAGAATATAATGAGATTTATGCATTTCAATGACAATACACTCTGTCGTCCTTGGGGTGACCCTGAATTAGACTGGCTCCATAAAATTTGTCCCCTCGTAAATCACCTTAACCACAAATTTGCAGATGTGTATACTCCCCAGAAAAACATCTGTGTTGATGAGTCCCTCATTAGTTTTTCTGGCCGCCTTGCATTCAAACAACCTCTCCCCAGCAAGCGTGCCAGATATGGTGTCAAAATGTAAAAGACCTGTGAGAGGGCAATAGGCTATACATGTAATTTTTGGATTTAGGAGGGAAAAGATAGTCATGTGAAGCACCCTGGATGTCCAGACTACATGGGGAGCAGAGGCAAGAAAGTTTGGGACTTGGTGTCACCCTTTTTCCATACGGGGTATCACTTATACGTGGAAAATTTTTATACAAGCGTGCCACTATTTAGACATTTATCCAATCTTGGAATTGGTGCATGTGGGATTCCCCAAACGGCTTGTAAATACCCATCTTAGAAAGGGGGAAAAAGTCTGCTTGAAAAATTATAATAATTTCTCGCAGTGAAGTGGAAGGACAAACAGGATGTTTTTGTCCTGTCTTCCATTCAAGCCAACACAACCATCCAAATTTCCATGTCAGCTGGTGTTGTTGAGAAGCCCCTCTGTATCCAAGACTATAACCTTAACATGGAAGGGGTGGACTTCAACAACCAGATGATGAAGTCATACTTAGTTTCCCGAAAAGACAGATGGTGGTACAAAAAGGTGTCTGTTTATTTATTTCAGTTGGCTCTATATAACGCTTTTGTGCTTTACAAAGCAACTGAACTAAGTGGATCCTTCCTAAAATTCCAGGAAGCAAGTATCACGGACCTTTTGTATCCAGAAGGTGCTGTGGCCCAAACCCCTAACCCAGATGCAGTTAGCCAGCTGCATGAGTGGCATTTTCTCGTTGACATTCCTGGTACCCCAACCCAAAAGACACCCTAAAAAAGATGTGTCTGTAGCAGATACGGAATTAAGCGTAACACCAGCTTTTTTTGTCCCTCCTGTCCTGGCCAATCTGGTCTCTGCCTCAAGGACTGCTTCTGTTGCTACCATGCACTAGTGGACTATTAGTATATGGCACAGGCTAGGGCACATATATGCACAGGGTTTCGAAGGATGATAGGTACTCAGGAAACTGGCTAGTGCATTTTGAGAGACCCTACCAGCTAGTCTCTGGTCATCTGGTCTCTCTCCAAGTTAAAAAAAAGTTAAAAGAAAAATAAAAAAGTAAAAAAAAAACATAAAAAATGAAAAGTAATAAATAAATAACCCAAAAATAGTTCTCATTCTATTGTTGTTGAATTACAGTTTAATTGTTACTGTTTTATTTTTCACCATTGGTGCTGCAGATGAATGTCATTCCTGCAAAGAAAACAGCAATCTGTTTATTCTGACGGTAACAGAGTCTTGCTCTCAGAATATACGTCAATTCATGCAGTGCTGTTGGATGAGATGCCATGCATGGGGGCCTGGGTGGCCATTGGGTGGATGGCCACTATGCTTTGACATATATTTAAAAAAAAAAATTGGCAGAGATCGATGTGAATAGAGGAATCTGTTAGGATTTTTTTTTTTGTTCAGCCCATGGCCCAAAAAAAAGAACATTTCATGTGTGCCCACCATTAGAAGTGAGTGGATGTAGGGCTGTATATTCTAATGGTGGGCATACCACACATGTTTTCTTTCAGAGATTTCTTCTTTCTTTCAATCAGTCCACAGGCTGCATAAAAAAAGAACATAGCATATACTGTATACCAAACAAGGACCAGATACATACTGGTACATCACTGGACTTTGAGTGGTTATACCAGGACGCTGCCTGCATCTGCAGGCATCATCCTGGTATCGTTTTTTTTCAGCCAGTGATCAGCTTTTATGTAAAAGCAATCCTAGTGGCTAATTAGCTATAGGATTGCTTTTACAAGCAGCAGGAAAAGATGATTCCCTTCTATGGCTTTATCGGGCGGGTTTCGTGCCTTCAGGGAAACCTGAGAATGCCGCTGCTGTTTCTGCCAGCTGACCATAGAGCTGACTGGAGACCGAAATGGTGCCAATCATCTATATAGTCTAAGAAACAGGAATCTACAAGCATTTCATCACTTCAGTTTGGCAGGATAAAAACAGAACCATTTTTAAATTAGGAAAACATCTGATCACACCTGTCTTGGTGAGATCAGATGATGTAAGGGCAGAGGAGATATCTAGAGTCTAATAGACCAAAGATTTCTCAGAAAATAATACCTGTCAATCCCTGTTGCTGTCACGGGATATTCACATTTCCTGCTAACAATAAAAGTGATTAAAAAAAAAAATGAAAGGGACAGTGTAAAAATAATTAAAAAAATCAAATTAATTAAAAAAAAGAACAAACTAAAGCACACGTGCTCCCCCCCCCCCCCCGCACACAACTGCATGCGCAAGCGTTGGCCCCGTGTCAGTATGTAAACATTGTTGCACCATGCATGTAAGGTATCACCGCAAACATCAGATCAAGGGCAGTAATTTTAGCACTAGACCTCCTTTGTAAATCTAAAATGGTAGCCTGTAAAGGCTTTTAAAGCGTCACCTATGGATATTAAAAATGTATGCAGTCTGTTGCCATTGCACGGGCATGTGCAGTTTTAAAGCATGTCATGTTTGGTATCTATTTATTCGACATACCATCATCCTTTATATTTTACAAAACAATTTGCCAATATATTGTGTTTTTGTACATTAAAAGTAAAAAAAAGGGTATTTACTGATTTTTTCATGTGAAGAAAAAGTGTCAGAAAAGGCTTGGTCTTCAGGTGGTTAGAGTGAGTGATGTATGGCATAATCTTCTAATGCTGGGCATAAAATGCCCCACCCCCAAATGACCCCTTTTTAGAAAGTAGACCCCCCAAACTACTTGCTGAGAGGCATGTTGAATCAATAGAAGAATTTATTTATTTACCACAAGTTTTTGGAAAATTACAATTAAAAAAAAATTTTGACACAAAATTATCACTTAAATTATATATATTGCTCAAACATGCCATGGGTATATGTGGAAAAAGTACCCACAATACATTCTGCTACTTCTCCCAAGTATGGGGATACCACATGTGAGAGACTTTTTGGAAGTCTAGCTACGTACAGGACCCTTCAGGCTTTTAAAGGGCTTTATGTCGAGGGGCGCATGCGCGGCCGGCTCTGATGGACGCGGCTTGAGATCCGCTCCGTCCACCCGCCAGCTAAAAACCGGCACTCACCGGCCCCAGGGGACATAAACCACCCCACGTCGCTGCCGCTATCTGCCCGCACCTCAACAGCCATGCCCCGCAAGCGCAGAGCCCCGGATCACCCCGGGAAACTCCCTAAATTCTTCCCTGCTCTGGGAAGCCAAGATGGCGGCCGCAACAGCACAGTGGAGGGAGAAGGCAGACACGAGGAGGAGGACTACAGAGCCCAGCACAGGGACCCGAGGCTCCAGGCATCGCTGTATCCAGGGGACCCTGGTGAGTTATCACCCCCCTTGTCTCCCACGACCAGCAGCCCTGCCAAATCCAGACCTCGTCTGGACCATGACCCGGACCCTCCATACCAAGCCAGTACTCTCCTGCCTCCATCCCCCAATGTAGACCTCCCTGACATAGCCGCATTCCCTGCAGCGGACCAACCGCTCACAGAGGTGACAATGAAACATATGCTGACGTCCCTGCGCCAATCCCTGCAAAAGGATGTATTCACATCCTTAAACCAAATATCTAATGTGGTCCAACACCAAGAACGCAGAATAAACCACATCGAAAACAGCCTGGGTGACATAATAACAGCACACAATGATTTGATTGACGCACACGCGGATCATTCGTCCGACATCGAACAAATCAACCTAAAACTGGCCGACTTAGAGGACCGTTCGCGACGCAATAACATCAAAATCAGAGGGATCCCTGAATCAGTAACCAATGAAAATTTGTTTCCCTACATACAACAATACGTCAAAATGCTGCTCCCAGCACTTCCGGACATAGAGCTTGCGATTGACCGGCCCACCGCTTGCCCAAACCAACATTTTTGTCAGCTTCAATCCCAAGAGATGTTCTAATTAGAGTACACTTTTACCATGTAAAGGAAAAAATTATGACGGCGGTCAGAAACATGCCACCTCTCCCCCCATCACATGCAAATCTCCGCCTTTATGCGGACCTTTCCAAAGCCACGCTCCTCAATAGGAAGAAAATGATTTCCATCACAAAGGCCCTCAGAAATCATGGTATAGCCTACCAATGGGGCTTTCCAACTAAACTAATAGTGCGGCGACAAGGCAGAATATTTACCGTTAAAAACCTGGAAGCAGGCATTGATCTGCTTAAAACCTGGAATATCCTCCCTGCAGATACACAAGACGCCATTCCTAACTCGGCCCAACATATGGAAGCAACATGAGCGACACATGAAACATTCCAGGCGCAGACAAATGTCCTGCCCCCCCCAGGGGACCTATTCTAAATGTCCAAATGTCTGGCAATCGGCCCTTATTTGAAGATGTTTGTTCTATCTGTTTTTGTTTGGCATGACCCTTCCCGGGGTCAAAGCCCATCTACACCCCTCAGTTCTAAAGTAGCAATGTTGGCTACTTGGCCTACCTGCTTTTTATCCAGAAATGTTTTTATTATCCTTTTTATCTCCACCCCCCTTCTTCCAAGGCACTGTCGAATACTCCTCCTTACTCCTACTTCCGCATTCCTACAGCCTACATGGCACAAAAATCTCACAGCATCCATCCGAGCCATACTGGTACCACAAGCAAGCAACCAATTCCTATTTCTAGGAGATTACCGAGTCTTATTTCTCTTAAACAGCAACCCGACACTGTACTTTCAACGAATACTTCCCTACCAATGATTACTATAACATCTCTCAACGTTAGAGGCCTAAACTCCCCATTCAAGAGATCACTGCTCTTTAAAGAAACCAGGAAATCCCAAGCTGACATTTATTTCATACAAGAATCCCATTTTGCCACTGGAAAAGAACCTAAGCTACACCTCCACCACTTTTCACAACTTTTTATGGCTACCAACCCCAAGAAGAAAAATGGAGTCATCACAGCCATCAGCGACTCTCTTCCTTTCCGCCTCATCTCACAAATAGTCGACCCACTTGGACGCTTTCATATCCTTATCTGTCAGATCAATGATATAATCCATACATTGGTAAATGTATATGGCCCGAATAACAACCAATTGCAATTCTATCGGAAACTCTACAAGACCATCTCTACCCATAAACAAGGCAGACTCATAATTGGCGGAGACCTCAACGTTATGAGCAACCCTCTTGTGGATTCATCATCCAAAAGGAAATCTACTAAATATACCTTTAACCGATTTCTACACGACCACTACCTATATGATATATGGAGATGCCACCATGGCTCCGAGAGGGACTATACTTACTACTCCCCCGCACATCTTTCCTATTCAAGGATAGATATGTTTATTACCGATAAATGGACATTACAGCAAGCGACTTCATCGAACATTGGCACTATATCCTGGTCAGATCACGCACCAATCAGTTTAACCCTAGATGATGATGGACGTTCGGCACTTCCGCCGATCTGGAGACTCAATTCCTCACTCCTTTCATTCCTGGACAATCAGAAGCATATCTTGGAAGCACATAATTTATTTTTTGCTACTAACACCACACCGGATATCTCAATCACCACACTCTGGCAAACATACAAGGCATACATGAGAGGTATCCTCATACAATTAAATTCGCGTATAAAAAGACAGAGGTCCCAACAAATCGACCAACTCCTAACCTCCATTAATCTAAATGAAGAACTCAACAACAAAAAATCCTAACCCCTCCACTTCTGCGACCCTAAATCAAGAAAGAAATAAATTACGTACCCTACTACTCCATTCATATGACACCAATCTCCAAAAAACGAAGACCAAATTTTATGCACTGGGAAATAAAGCAAGTTCTCTTCTTGCTAAGACCATTAAACATAAACGACTTAAGACCAAAATATCTATGATTCAACACCCAATCACAAGTTCGCCGCTTTCAAACCCGCAAGATATAGCCAATGCTTTTGCAACATATTATCAAACGGTATATAATATAAAAGATGACCCAAACACAACCCAACCTACGATTCCTACCATTGAAAGCTTCCTACATAACTCCAAGCTCTCCCGCATTACCCCCTCTCAACTTGAATCTCTATCGGCGCCCATCTCGTCAATAGAAATTGAAAGAGTTATCTCTACTCTACCCTTAAATAAATCCCCAGGGAATGATGGTGTCACTAATGAATTCTACAAAACGTTTGCTTCCGACCTCAAATCACACCTATCTGTTCTGTATAACCACGCAGCTTCTACCGGTGAATTCCCTTCCGACATGTTGCAGTCGATAATCACTACTATTCCAAAACCGGGTAAAGACCCAAAATCTACTCAAAATTACAGACCAATTTCGTTAATCAATACGGACATAAAAATATACGCCAAAGTGATTGCCCAAAGACTACTCCCCTATCTACCTACGTTGATACATCCAGATCAAGTGGGTTTTATACATGGTAGACAGGCCCCAGATGCTACTAGGCGAATAATATCGCTTCTGCACCACCTAGAAACTGATAAACGTCCCTCTCTCCTCTTGTCATTAGATGCGGAAAAGGCTTTCGACAGAATTCATTGGCAATTCATGACACTTACACTACAAAAATTCAGCATTACTGGCTGGCTACTATCGGCGATTCTTGCTCTTTACTCTCAACCATCTGCTAGAGTTTTAACTAATGGCACGCTCTCACAACCCTTCTCCATATCAAATGGAACCAGACAAGGGTGCCCCTTATCCCCCTTAATCTTTGCCTTACTAATAGAGCCACTAGCGACTAAGCTCAGAAACGACCCAGAGTTCACGGGAGTCAAATACCATAGTACAGAACATAAAATCAGTCTCTTTGCAGACGACATCATACTCATAGTTACAAACCCACATAAATCTCTTCAGACGATACGTGCGCATATTAGCGATTATGCAGAGGTTTCGTACTATAAACTTAATGAACCCAAATCATCAATATTAAACCTGTACACACCGCCCATAACCCAGGATTTACTATCTAAGCAGTTCCCTTTTACCTGGGAAAAACACAGCATCCCATATTTGGGAATTAAACTCACCGCTAATACTAACCAACTCTACACAACTAATTATAGACCGCTTCTTGAAACTATCCCACAGGATCTCAAAAACCTACGTACTGCTACTCTATCGACACTAGGTAGAATAGCAACCCTAAAAATGTGTATACTTCCTAAAATACTATACATTTTTCGAACACTACCTATTCCAGTTCCCTACTCTTTTTTCGCCAAACTCCAGGCGATATTGAACAAGTTCCTATGGAACTCAAAAAAATCCAGATGCGCCACGAATTTACTAATATGCCCTACCCTCAGAGGAGGAGCAAGTCTCCCACACATGAAATCCTACTACCAAGCCGTTCTGCTAGACCAGCTCTTCTTCTGGTGGCATCCCTCCCCTGAAAAACTATGGTCTACTATGGAAACATCTTTATACAGCCCACACGCTCTAAAGGACATGATGTTTCTACCTCGCACAGCTCAGAATCAAATACCCCTTAAACACCCATGTATCCGCGCTTCCTTAACAGCCTGGTACGACTTTATTGACTATAACAAATCGGGGAACCACAACGTACAAGTCCCTACCCCACTATCATCCCTCCACCACATCATCCCCCACTTAAACCTAACGACATGGATGACCTCTGGAATACTTCATATTCATGACATATATACCTCAGACATATTAGACTCCTTCTACATCACCCAAAGTAAATTCCACCTCCCTGACACCGAACAATTTACCTATATGCGCATAGCCCACGCACTCTACAAAACCAAAATTTTACATAACATAGAAATCCCTGCAACGGCTCATCATTTCTTACATAGAACTACCTACCCAAAGAAAGGAATTTCCACATTCTACACTCTTATACTCGAAAAACAATTTGCAACGTGTACGTCTTCCTTAACCAACTGGGAAAAGAATTTGCACCAAGCCGTTTCTCCTACTGTGTGGGAAAAAACATTCACTATTACTTACAAGGCTTCAAAATGTTCTTCCCACTGGGAAACATACTTAAAAATTCTACACGAATGGTATATGACTCCTGTTAGGTTATCTTTATTTTATCCACAACAATCGCGAGCTTGCTGGAGACACTGTGGAGAGTCTGGTTCACTCCTCCATATACTTTGGAACTGTAAGTCGATTAAGTCTTACTGGAACAAAGTTTTTCAGATATTATCCTCCATTACAGATACACTAATTACTCCAAGTCCTGCTTTGGCTCTCCTACACATTGGCATAGATAAATTCCCTATAGATTCAAGGACCATCATCTTACATACTCTAGCTGCTGCAAAAACCAATATTACCAGATTATGGCGCTCTAACACTACTCCCCCTCTGTCTCGCCTCTTTCAAGACCTTAATCTAAATTGTGAAATGGAAAAAAGAATAGCCTTACACAACTCAGCTTCCCACAAATTTAAAGTCCAATGGTCTCGCTGGCTGAAACATCCAAATTGTTCCGTAAACTGATTACTAATACGACCCGTCCAAATTTAACAATAGTGTATTCCCATGTGCCTTCCCTTCTTGTTTCCTTCCCCCTTCCAAACTTTCATCTCTTCCCCAATTAAATTTTTTGTGACCGTGAGAATGGTTCACTGACCAATGAGCATACCTCTCCTGTAAACATCTGAAACCTAAAATATCCCCGGCCTATTGGTGGGGATCCTTCACACCTGTTTATTCTCTGTATGTATTACAATTACCCATGTGAACTCTTTATTCTCACATTCAAGATTTACCATGTTTTTCTCCTCTGTATGTCTGAAAACTTTTCTCAATAAATAATATTTGAACATAAAGGGCTTTATGTCCTTATTCCAATATGACCCCTTTTTAGAAAGTAAACACCCCAAGGAATTTGATAAGAAGCATTATGAGTATTTTGCAGATCTTGTTTGTTGCCCTCCAGAGGGCAGGGTTAGGTTATAAAAAAATTCCAAGCTTTGAACATCTCACGGAGTACTGTTCAATTGAACTGTTCATGTGAAAATGGAAAGAGTATGGCACAACTGCAAACCGATCAAGACATAGCCGTCCACCTAAACTGACATGCCGGGCAAGGAGAGCATTAATCAGAGAAGCAGCAAAGGGGCCAATGGTAACTCTGGAGGAGCTGCAGAGATCCACAGCTCAGGTGGGAGAATCTGTCCACAGGACAACTATTAGTCATGCACTGCATAAATATGGCCTTTATGGAAGAGTGGCAAGAATAAAGTCATTGCTGAAAGAAAACCATAAGAAGTCCCTTTTGCAGTTTGTGAGAAGCCATGTGGGGGACACAGCAAACATTTGGAAGAAGGTGCTCTGGTCAGATGAGACCAAAATTTAACTTTTCGGCCTTAAAGCAAAACACTATGTGTGAGGAAAACTAACACTGCAAATCACCCTGAACACAGCATCCCCACATGCTACATCTTACTGTGCTAATGGTGTTCTGGCTCTGACGTCACCTGCCTCCTTTCCACACGTATCGTCACGCACCACATGACTTCATCAGGGGTCCCATCTGATGAAGTCACGTCAGAGCCGGAATGCCGTGAGCACAGTAGGAGACACTGCTCGGTGTATTGTACAGCTAGACTACTTCTGCCACACTGCAGTTTTTATCACTGTATTATAGCCAACTATACTGCTAAAATGTTCGCTCGGAGGATACAGTGGCCATATATGACGGGAGGATTATCCATAGAAGAGAGATCTTTTTTACCCCCACACTAGGAGGGGAGATGATTGGCTGACCTGTTGTTTGTACGGGTCAATACATGAAGGTGAGGGTCCACCTATACTATATGGTCACCGTGGTGATATACACCATTTAAAGATTTACAGCACCGGGATTGTAGGCTCATTCTCCAGTAGGAATATGGCTTTTTCCACTGAAATTTGCTGAAGAGTTTTTGTTTCTTTTTTTCTTCCTTTTGGACTTTCACATTTGAAGCTTCACATATGTGTTTTTTGGACTTTATGTTATGTTTTTTATGTCTTAATGTATTTTGAGCAGCACAGCACCACACATTAATACAATTTTTTTATGTGATGAACACACTTTTTATGTGTTTGCAGCAGCTTGTATTCTTCTTTGTTTCACAATTTATTTATTATTTGGCAGCGCACAGTTTTTTCACTTGTATATAATTTTTTGGGTTTTCACTGTTGTCATACTCTTTTCCTGCCCAATTAGAAAGACAGAATTAGGTGTATTTGCCAGGATATGCTGTTGTCAGGAGTTTGCGTCACAAGACATTTTTCACTGTTTACATATACAGTATGTATTTCATGTGCACATTTAGCAGTTTACAAGGAATTCAGCTTTAATGCACACATCATATTCAACTTAATTAAGTTTTTATAGATTTTCTAAGGTTTTATATAGCAGCAGTATAAAGAGGTATACTTTTTGACATGGTATTCTAGATAACACATTCTCACAATTCCCTGCAGCATTCAACCAGCTAAGTATGTAATGTTTCTCCATTCTATCCAAACCAGTGGGTCTCCTGGTGAAGAAATAGTACATAACAGAGGTCACACAGAGTAAGACTTGACGCTTTTTGACAAAACACTTATATGATAGTGGCACTCTGTGTCTACATGGAATCTCCTTCCAGTGAGATATAATGAACAATGAAGCAGCCAGACTCAGAGAAATTAAGGTCACTATTTTATTTGCTGCATGTGCACAGCATTACCATTCCTCCGCTCCAATAAGTATATAAGAGGATGTAAGAATTCAGCAATATTTAGAGTGAAATTATTTGAATATGAATGTAATTTGTCACACACAGACTATCTATAGTGCTGCAGCTGATATCCTTGTCACAGACTGCCATATGTACTCATGTCAATGTTTAAAGAGATGATAAAGACGGAGTTGCTAAACATAAAAAGCCCCAGCCATTCAAAATAAGAAAACATGTCTATTTTAAGTTATGTTGAGTTATATCATATTCACAATGTAATAAAACTAGGCACAGAAAGTACTGCTTTGAAATTCAAGAGCCAACAAATCTAAACCTCACATACAGTGGGGATCGAAAGTTTGGGCACCCCAGCTAAAAATCTGTATTAATGTGCATAAAGAAGCCAAGGAAAGATGGAAAAATCTCCAAAAGGCATCAAATTACAGATTAGACATTCTTATAATATGTCAACAAAAGTTAGGTTTTATTTCCATCATTTACACTTTCAAACTAACAGAAAACAAAAAAATGGCGTCTGCAAAAGTTTGGGCACACTGCAGAATTTATAGCATGCACTGCTCCCTTTGCCAAGCTGAGACCTGCCAGTGTCATGGATTGTTCTCAATCATCGTCTGGGAAGACCAGGTGATGTCAATCTCAAAGATTTTAAATGCCCAGACTCATCTGACCTTGCCCCAACAATCAGCACCATGGGTTCTTCTAAGCAGTTGTCTAGAAAACTGAAACTGAAAATAGTTGACGCTCACAAAGCTGGAGAAGGCTATAAGAAGATAGCAAAGCGTTTTCAGATGTCAATATCCTGTGTTCGGAATGTAATTAAGAAATGGCAGTCATCAGGAACAGTGGAAGTTAAAGCAAGATCTGGAAGACCAAGAAAAATATCAGACAGAACAGCTCGCAGGATTGTGAGAAAAACAATTCAAAACCTACGTTTGACTGCACGATCCCTCCAGAAGATCTGGCAGACACTGGAGTTGTGGTACACTATTCCACTATGAAGAGATACTTGTACAAATATGGTCTTCATGGAAGAGTCATCAGAAGAAAACCTCTTCTACGTCCTCACCACAAAAATCATCGTTTGAACTTTGCAAATAAACATATAGACAAGCCTGATGCATTTTGGAAACAAGTTCTGTGGACCGATGAGGTTAAAATTGAACTTTTTGGCCGGAGTGAGCAAAGGTACGTTTGGAGAAGAAGTGGCACAGAATTTAATGAAAAGAACCTCTGTCCAACTGTTAAGCATGGGGTTGGATCAATCATGATTTGGGGTTGTGTTGCAGCCAGTGGCACAGGGAACATCTCACGAGTAGAAGGAAAAATGGATTCAATAAAATTTCAGTAAATTTTGGATGGTAACTTGATGCCATCTGTGAAAAAGCTGAAGTTAAAGAGAGGATGGCTTCTACAAATGGATAATGATCCTAAACACACCTCAAAATCCATGGGGGATTACATCAAGAGGCGTAAACTGAAGGTTTTGCCATGGCCTTCACAATCTCCTGACCTCAACATAATTGAAAATCTATGGATAGACCTTAAAAGAGCAGTGCGTGACAGACAGCCCAGAAATCTAAAAGAACTGGAAGACTTTTGTAAGGAAGAATGGGCAAAGATACCTCAAACAAGAATTGAAAGACTCTTGGCTGGCTACAAAAAGCGTTTACAAGCTATGATACTTGCCAAAGGGGGCAGTACAAGATATCAACTCTGAAGGGTGCCCAAACTTTTGCAGACGCCATTTTTTTGTTTTCTGTTATTTTGAAAGTGTAAATGATAGAAATAAAATCTAACTTTTGTTGACATATTATAAGAATGTCTAATCTGTAATTTGATGCCTTTTGGAGATTTTTCCATCTTTCCTTGGCTTCTTTATGCACATTAATACAAATTTTTAGCTGGGGTGCCCAAACTTTCGATCCCCACTGTACCTACTATATGTACATACAAACATATAATGCATGTATAATTGTGCGTGTAGAGGATTCAAGAGCTTGAAATATTAATGATCAAGATACCTTATCAAGGAAAAGTGTTTTCCTGCACAGCTGACTTTTAACCCTGCCATACATGGAAATTTGGCCAGTTCAACAGAGACCAGCTAAATTTTGATCCATGCATTGGCAGGGTGGTTGTACAAAAGTTGATCCACCAATCTACTTCTGTACAACCACCCCATCAGATTTCTGCTGCTCAATCAGCTTTAGCCAGCAGTACTGATCAGTGTATTCTAATGATGGGGAAGTCTCCTCACTGTCAGAATACAAAGGCACAGCAGGGAGGACTTTATGCGTGGATGGAGGAATTGGATTATTTTTTTTTTTGTTCAACTCGCTGGTTGAACGATAACAAAAAAGTATCATCTATGGGTTGTCTTAATGTACATAAAACCTATTTATTTTAAAATGCAGCTCATTCAATATTCTGGCTGCCTACTGTAGCATGCAGTTACAGACAGTAATGTGGTGCAGCAGTGTTCATCTGGTCTTACTGGTTTCCAAACCCTTACATATTCCTGCTTGTTCATAATGAGTAGCTCAGCAAGCTTTCTAAAACAAACTAACCACAATCACTTGAGAAAAGATGCCAAACTACAGTATCTGTGAACAGTTAGCACCTCCATAATGGAAAAAGACAAACATGTTAATGAAAAAATACACTTCTGTTTCCTGCCATTAAATTCTACGACAATGCTTTAAAACTATCAGAAAATGCTTTAAAGTGATATTAAACCCCAAACCAAAAATGTAATATATTGCAGCTTACCAATCATTAGATGTGGTGGTTGCATTCATTTATTATTATAGGCTTTTCCCTGTTTTCACCTGGTTATCTGGCCAGTAGCACACCCTCTATATTAGAGGGCCCCCACTCTAGGTGAAGGAGCACCAGGGTCAGCTTTGGACAGCAGCAATGTCAGTCTGGAGGAGTGCTGAAGCTGAACTCCGGCTAATATTTTATAAGCAGTTACAGCAAACAGTTTTTTTTCCTTTTGGAATAAAGGTTTTATATAAATAAAAGTTTGAGGTGATTGTAGCCGTATTAGTACATTTGCAACAGAAACAATTGAGTACTGTCTGTGATACTTTTTTTATTTGCACTAACATACAATTTTGAGGACAAGCTTTGAAGAAGGGGACATACCCCAAAAGCTTGTCCTCAAAATTGTATGTTAGTGCAAATAAAAAAAGTATCACGGACAGTACTCAATTGTTTCTGATATAAATAAATAAATGCCAATCATTGTAAGCACCACTGTCAGTGGCAAATGGTTTATCTCATATCATAAACTGATACACAATACTGGAGAGCCTGTTCTTCTGAAAAACAGCAGACTTACTGACTGGATCACCAGGTGAAAATAAAAGACAGAAAGCCTAAAAGGAAACTAATGCAGCCATCACATCTAAGAATTGGTAAGCTGCAATATAATAAATGTTTCTATTTGGGTTTAAAACTGCTTTAGTATAAAATGGGAATGTATTTATAGCCTATTGTTATCATCCATCTATAAATACATTTTACAGGCTTATTTTCACCCTAGCTAGTATATTAGTATAGAAATTGCCCTTAGCAAAACTGTCATAGACAATATTTCTCCTGAAAAAAAAGACTGTAAAATATTGAGTTTTGCCTTTATAAATAGTCCCCAATGTGTAAAGCTGGATATTGAGTAAGGGCATGGACAGAATTTGACAGGAATAGGTTTATAGGCAGATATAATCTCTGGTATGCTACCATGTGTACGAAAAGAACAAAAAGTCTACCCAGAAAACTCATCATCCTGTTCGAAGCAATGAAAAGCTAGAGTAAACCTTTATGCCTTTCTTGTATTATCACCATTCAATAAAAATACATAAAAAAATTACATTTTTACCTCAGTTTCTTTATCTGTTTTGGCATGCACTGATTTACTTACCCAAGAAGATCTTTGTGGATATTAATGCCCTTCTGACATCTTTCCTCTGGGGTCCTCACCTCCCTAGGATTTCCTTAGAAACTTTGCAACTTCCAGTGCAAAAGGGTGGTTTGGCTTTGCTCAATTTACAATGTTATTATTTGGCTGCTCAGTTGACTCATATTCATTGGTGGTTTTACCCTGATCTAAAGCTTCGGTTACTTCCCAGGCTGCCCGTATGCACTCATACGAAGCCCTGATTAATCTACTATATAGGAATGGCCTGTACCCTTCTAAGGGTGCAACTGTACTGAAGCTCTCCTACAAAATTTTTCACATTTGTAATCGCAAGATAAATGGATCTCCTCATACCCAGTCCCTGAATGCTCCCTTATAGTTCAACAAGAGTCTGCCAGAACTAGCTACGTTTTCTGATGTGCTGTGGTGGGCCCGCTTTGGGCTCAAGTATGCACATCAGTTATTTGCTGCTGGAACTTTTAAATCCTTTTCCATGCTAAAGGCTTAACTAGGCATTCCTATAACTATTCCTTGTACTATGTACAACTATGGCATGCAGTGGGGGCCCAGTTTGACTTGCGTGATGTCCTTCTTCAGCCTTCGGAACTAGAAATTTTGTTATTTGAGCATGATCATGCCAAGTTAGTTCCTAGATATTACTCTGTGCTAATATTCTCTCATATGTCCTGTATAGACATGATCAAAACCCAATGGCAGGCTGATGTCCCATCATTGCAAGATTAGACTTGGATGGAAGTAATAGGAACTCCTGTGGTTATAGCAGCAGAGGATAATAGATAGAAAGCTACTGTTTTCATGTTGCCACTGGAGACTTCTTCCATATGATATGGGACTGTCCTGGGGTGAGGCAATTTTAGTCTAGTCTCACCTCATTCATAGAGGAAAAGTTGGCTTTTCCCAACATATTTTCCCCAGCCCGGTGTCTACTTAGAGACCTGGAAGAGGACGACCTTAGTGTCTCTCAAAAAACGTTACCTAGGTTTCTTTTTTTATGCAAAAAAACGCCATTGTCCTAAGGTGAAAAAAATGTGACACCCCCCCCCCCACTTTACATATTTGGATTGATTTATTAAATAATGCCTTAATTATGAATAGAATAAAATGATTTACACTGCGCGGAGCTGTCTGAAAAAATTTGATAAAATTTGGTTGTATTGGACCTCTGCAATCTCAGGTAATATAGAGTTTAATGTCTGTTGAACTCCCTTATGATATGTCTTGCACCTTGTTGCTTTGGTGGTCTTGTGTAAGATGTGTGGATTTTTGTGCCTTACCCTTTGGATACATTGTTTCCTGTACCCTATATGCCTATACTGGAAACTAACCAGCTGTGTTGTTAGAGTTGTACTTCTGGCTTTATGTGCGGTGTTCTCCCAGCCTGTCAGTATGTACCCTGTCCAATTTTCTTTTGCTTTGTTGGTTACAAAAACACCTTTAATAAAAATTACATTAGGGCAAAATATGTTTAGCTGATAATGTATGCACATTATCCTATCTGATGTATATATTTATGACAGCACCCTGCTAGTAAAGCTTGAAAGTGCAATTAATGGACAGGGAATCAGCACATAACACCCATTTATCACTTTCATTTTAATGCATAAGTCTATCTGTCTGTGCTTAGTTCCACTTGAACTGTTCCTGTAACAAGCTGTGCACTGTAGAACGATCAAACAATACAAAATACCAGCATCTCTAATTCCTCCGCAAAACATTTTTGTTACAAGCATCATATTTATAACAAATATGAGAAGAAACAGAGTGAAAAGATGTTATGTAATTTTACCTGGGGCACGTTCACCATTAAAGCTGAATCCAAGCTCTGGCTGTCCTTAAAGCTTTTGTACTTCATTGATTTGCTGTCTTCTGGATGTGATGCTGTAAGAAGATGATCTGTATTGAATGCATTAAAAGAGTATACATAGCTGTCAACTGCTTAATTGTCCTGCCACACTTGTGTTTTCCCCAGACAACAGCACAGTCTATCATGAGCAATGTGCTGGATAAAAATAATGGATTTTGCAGACTGGTAAAACAATTAATATGTACAAACTTTCATACTTAAAATACAAATTTAGCAACTTCTATTTTTTTGGTTCAGAACATTAACGATGTTCTGCAGTACTTACTGTCAAATACAAAAAAGACAGAGAGAGCAGTTTGCATCACTGCACAACTAATTGCCCCAATTAGTGTATTAAAAAGAATGTGTCCATAACAGTTAAGCTGGCTCACTTTCTCAAATATAATGTTTATTACCTGTGGTTCATTTGACATAGCAAACTACATGAAAGTCAAAGAAGGAAATTGACTTCTTTGACACAATTGTCATCTTGTTACCTTGTACCTCTAAAGAACGTAGCTGGTTTATAAATGCAAAAAAGATTGGAAAATTAAATAAAACTATTTAACAAGCATAGATCTTGTTATTCAATGATTTTTTTTCAGTCATGCTAGTTCTAGCTGTAATTAGCAAATGCATAAATGTGTATTCAATATCAGTGTCACTAAAGAGGTCAAAAAGGTTCCATCTGCAATTTCAATAGCTTTCACAGGCCTGCAGCCATCACATAGAAATGTAAAAATTATGGAGCATAAATATTTTATTGATAGGGAAATTGAACCAGCCTAATTTCTATCTACTGTAGATTTAGTTAGTGACAAACCCCTGTTTGTGTGATCATAAATGATTTTACAACAATACATCTTTAGTAGTTAGTAGCAACATTTCAGGGATCAAGCAAAGTCCCTTTCTGTGCAGTCCCAAAACATTGGTTGGTGAAATCCATCTCTCTGATGTCTGAATAAAAAGGAATATTACTTCCAATGGTGTGCTTGTGAAAATACTTCTATGCTTGGATCAAATGGACGGTGCCATCTCTATGGTTTACTATAGTACACTGATGGCATGGGACATTTACCTGTATGACATGAAACTCATTCCTTATATCCCTATTGAGGCAATTCACGTGGCTAACCAGAGCACAAAGCTTCTATGAGCCCTGAAACTGCTCCTAGTTGTTGGACATACCCTACATGTTGTGGACTTCCTGCACCAATGTGGCTGCACTGCTCTGAAAAACCTCCGGGGCTGGCTGTCCTTTTGACAATTGAGCACTGCTTCGTGCTGCAGTATATCTAACAATATTATTGTGGCGATGGGGTTGATTTACTAAAACTGAAGAGTGCAAAATCTGTTGCAGTTCTGTATCATAGCTAATCAGCTTCTAACTTCATCTTGTTCAATTAAGGTTTGCTATACAAAAAAACTGGAAGCTAATTGGTTTTTATGCAGAGCTGCTCCAGATTTTGCACTCTCCATTTTTAGTAAATCAACCCCAATGTATTTAAATTATTATTTTTTTTTTATGCGCAGATCAAGAGTGTTTTTTAGTCTGCACATAATCTCAGTTAATGCAACCTCACGTGAGAAAAAAAAATTAAATTAAAATTGTTCCTATATAACTATTTGGTAGCATATAGTTATCCATAATTAGCTCTAATTAATGCTTCCCTTTACAACAGCATTTAACTATGATTTTTTGATGATTTTCAATATATATCTAGAGATGAGCGAATTATTCAAAAATTCGATTCGGGCGATTCGCCGAATTTCAGGAAGAAATTTGATTCGATGCGAATTTATTCGCTACGAAGTTAACTTATAAAAAGGGTTTCTAGGCTTCAGAGAGCCTTTAAATTAGTGCAGAACACTGTACCTTTAATTTAAATGCCCTTGGAGATGAGGAAGGAGAAGGAGAAGGAGAAGGATGAGAAGAAGGAGAAGGAGAAGGATGAGAAGAAGGAGAAGGATGAGAAGAAGGAGAAGGAGAAGGATGAGAAGAAGGAGAAGGATGAGAAGGAGAAGGATGAGAAGAAGGAGAAGGATGAGAAGAAGGAGAAGGAGAAGGATGAGAAGAAGGAGAAGGAGAAGGATGAGAAGATGGAGAAGGAGAAGGATGAGAAGAAGGAGAAGGATGAGAAGAAGGAGAAGGAGAAGGATGAGAAGAAGGAGAAGGAGAAGGATGAGAAGAAGGAGAAGGATGAGAAGAAGGAGAAGGATGAGAAGAAGGAGAAGGATGAGAAGAAGGATGAGAAGAAGGAGAAGGATGAGAAGAAGGATGAGAAGAAGGAGAAGGATGAGAAGAAGAAGGATGAGAAGAAGGAGAAGGATGAGAAGAAGAAGAAGGATGAGAAGAAGGAGAAGGATGAGAAGAAGGAGAAGGATGAGAAGAAGAAGAAGGATGAGAAGAAGAAGAAAGATGAGAAGAAGGAGAATTCCAAGCCGGCAAAAAGTGTATCTGCAGAGCTCCGCTATTTCTTAGCGGAGCTCTGCAGATACACTTAGCGGAGCTCTGCAGATACACTTTTTGCCGGCTTGGAATTCTTCTTATTTTCATCCTACTTCTTCTTCTTCTTCATCCTCATCCTCTTCTTCTTCTTCTGAGGATGAGGATGAAGAAGAAGAAGAAGAAGTAGGATGAAAATAAGAAGAATTCCAAGCCGGCAAAAAGTGTATCTGCAGAGCTCCGCTATTTCTGACAGTTCTGTGACATTCCCTCCATACAGCGGTTGAAACATTGTATCTATTTGTTTCCATAAATGGTTCCATTTATGGAAACAAATAGATACAATGTTTCAACCGCTGTATGGAGTGAATGTCACAGAACTGTCAGAAATAGCCTATTTCTGACAGTTCTGTGACATTCACTCCATACAGCGGTTTCAACAGCATTCACTCCATACAGCGGTTGAAACATTGTATCTATTTGTTTCCATAAATGGAAACAAATAGATACAATGTTTCAACCGCTGTATGGAGTGAATGTCACAGAACTGTCAGAAATAGCGGAGCTCTGCAGATACACTTAGCGGAGCTCTGCAGATACACTTTTTGCCGGCTTGGAATTATTCTTATTTTCATCCTACTTCTTCTTCTTCTTCTTCTTCATCCTCATCCTCTTCTTCTTCTTCTGAGGATGAGGATGAAGAAGAAGAAGAAGAAGAAGTAGGATGAAAATAAGAATAATTCCAAGACGGCAAAAAGTGTATCTGCAGAGCTCCTCTAAGTGTATCTGCAGAATAGAGGAGCTCTGCAGATACACTTTTTGCCGGCTTGGAATTATTCTTATTTTCATCCTACTTCTTCTTCTTCTTCATCCTCATCCTCAGAAGAAGAAGAAGAGGATGAGGATGAGGAAGAAGAAGAAGAAGAAGAAGTAGGATGAAAATAGGAAGAATTCCAAGCCGGCAAAAAGTGTATCTGCAGAGCTCCTCTATTCTGCAGATACACTTAGAGGAGCTCTGCAGATACACTTTTTGCCGGCTTGGAATTATTCTTATTTTCATCCTACTTCTTCTTCTTCATCCTCATCCTCTTCTTCTTCTTCTTCTGAGGATGAGGATGAAGAAGAAGAAGAAGAAGTAGGATGAAAATAAGATTAATTCCAAGCCGGCAAAAAGTGTATCTGCAGAGCTCCTCTAAGTGTATCTGCAGAATAGAGGAGCTCTGCAGATACACTTTTTGCCGGCTTGGAATTATTCTTATTTTCATCCTACTTCTTCTTCTTCATCCTCATCCTCAGAAGAAGAAGAAGAGGATGAGGATGAAGAGGCAGAAGAAGAAGAAGAAGAAGTAGGATGAAAATAAGAATAATTCCAAACCGGCAAAAAGTGTATCTGCAGAGTTCCTCTATTTCTGACAGTTCTCTGACAGCTCCTTCACATGTACAGCGGTTGAAACATCTGTTTCCGAATAAAAACATCTGTATCCTAAATGGAAACAAATAGATACAATGTTTCAACCGCTGTACATGTGAAGGAACTGTCAGAGAACTGTCAGAAATAGCAGAGCTCTCTGCAGGGACACTTTTGCCGGCTGATCGGGAAAAATCCGATTCGCACACCCGAAGTAGGCAAATATTCGGATTCGATGCGAATCGAATTTTTCCTGAAATTCGTATCGAATTCCACTTCGCCTGGTTCGATTCGCTCATCTCTATATATATCATTAAATGTAAAACATTTTGTTTTGTCTTCAATAGTTTTGTTTATTCTATTTTCCTGCAGGGAAATAACAAATACACAAAATGTAAAAAAAAATTTTTCCTTTGCCATGGTTTGTACCAGAAAATTATAGTATCATTATAAACAGTGACTGGTTTGATGGCATATAACATATATACTGCAGTACCACAAAGTTTAATTCCTCATTTGTTGACAGTTACATCCTGGTATTTGAGTAAGCTGTCTAGGTCTCACACATGCTGCTTTTAGGATTCATTGAGCCACAGCAGCAGCATAAGGACCCTGAAGTGATACAACCCAGTGTCTGAACTACATTTAATCTGTCATGGGCTGTACTCCAAAGAGAGATAGCTATTTTATGCTGAGGACCGTGTTAATTTCGTTGACAAAAATATGTTCGTCATAATTTTTGTTAGCAGCACATTTTCAGTGATGAAAACTAAACGAAACTCAATTTGAATTTTTGTCAATTGATGAAAACTATCAGAAAAAACATTTAAATTTTGTCAAAGTATGAAAACGGAACAAAAATGCGAGGGAGGGACGTTTCTTGTAATTATTATACAGTACAGTATTTATACAGCGCCAAAGGGTTTGCTCAGTGCTGTACAGTAGCAAGGGGGACAGAACATGAGACAAGACAGTAACAATACACTACACGAGGGGTTCGAGGGCCCTGCTCTTTCTAGCTTACAATCTAGGAGGGAGGGTAAGGTGGTACAGGAGGAGATGAAACTTGTTCTACTTATAAAGATGTTATATAATGGCTAAATCTGTGTCTGTGTAGTTTGTTCAAACCTTAATACCATAAATAATAATCTGTTATTAGATTTTAACTGCAGGAGTACATAATGAATTTGGAAATTGTAGAGAAATACTTAAATAATGCATTACAATTTAACTAAACCCATTAGATTTTAGTCAAATAAAATGTAGATTTTAGTCAACTAAAATGTACTGGAGATATTAGTCAACTAAAATACAACTAAATCTAAAACAATTCAGATGACTAAAATATGACTAAAACTAAAATGGCATTTTAGTCAAAAGACTATGACTAAAACTAAATCAAACTTTGATGTCAACATTTACACTGGCTGAGGGTGGCATTTGTTTTCCCTTTTAATTTCAATTGTTAGAGTAGTAGTAGTAGGTAGTAAATTAACTTGGTATAGTACAATATATAAATATACAAATATCTCAAAAGCATCAAAGGTCAGAATTTACAGCTTAGGTACCAAGAGTAATTTTGACTTACCTGTAAATTCCATATCTTGGAGTACTGTACAGAAAACAGGCAAAGTAATCCTAGACCCCAAGTTATAGGCTCATACCTTCAGGTGACTGGATTATGGTAAAGCTTTTGAGGACACACCCCCTGGGCACCTCCACTATAACCCTACCCCACGCTGTGAATCCTCAGTTTTTTACATTTGGAATTTTCTGACATATCAGAGTGAAGCTGTTTAGGTGAAGGGCCTCTTCCCCTTGATCCAAGTGGTGGCGGCTGAGGGAGTCCCCCTTCCAGTTATCCACTCCTAGGATGTGGCCCATGAGATAGCTGGTTAGTGAGTTTCTGTCCTTGAGATTATCTGGTTTGCTTTCTTCACGGCTGCAGGACTGCTAGTGCCCCTTTGGATGTTGATGTAAGCCACGGCCATGGCATTTTCTGACTGCACCCTCAAAAGGAGGAGAGGGTCCAGTGTTACAGAGTCATCCAAGCTGTTCTGAGCTCTAGGATGTTTATGGGAAGCTTGGCTTTCATATGTGACCATGTTCCCTGGACTGTGAGGGACTGGAATATTTCTCTCCAGTCTGAAAAACAAACATCTATTGTTATCACTTTCCAGTGGTTGGGAAGGAAAATCTTCCCTATTTTTAAGGCTATGCTTGAGATCCACCATATTAGGGAGTTCCTTGCTTGGCTGGACTGGAACATGGATAGGTCGAGAGAAAGAGTATGCTTGTTCCAAATCGGCAAAATGTTGTGTTGGAGAGATCTTCAATGTATTGGGTAAATGGTACATCTTCGAAGGAGTCTACCAAGAAGTCTAAAATTCTAATAGAGAATCTCATTGTGGGATGTCTCCTTGATTTCAGTTCTTAAGTGTGGACCCTGTGAGAATGAATTTTCTTTTCTGGAAGGAAAACCTTCACTTGAGAAGTGTATTTCATGCTTAGAGAAGGCTGGAGAGCAATTTTTTTTAAATGGATCACCCATTCAGGAGCCTGGAGCATCTGAATTGTTCTGTGGATGTTTGCTGACAACTGGAAGAGAGTCCTTAAGGAAACGGTTGTCTCGATGACTTGTGACCTGGATGCCCTGAGTTCTGAGAAGGGCAAAGAGAGGTGCTAGGACTTTGTGCATACTTTGTAAGCAGAGGAAAGGCCAAAAGGCAGTGCCACATACTGAAAGTGATTGAAACTGCAAAGCACAGAAAGTGCTGATGAGGTGGATCAATGGGAATATGCAGGTAGGCATCTTGGATGTCTACGGATGCCATGTATTAGCTCTGCCTCAATTACCGACTTTTCAGAATCCATGCAAAATTTTTAATTTGAAGGTATTTGTTAGGGAATGTTAAGTGCAGAATAGAATGAATAATTCTATTGGGATTTGGTACCGAGAACATATACATTACATATTACATATAGTTACATAGTTAGTCTGACTGAAAAAAGACAAAAGTCCATCTAGATCAACCAAAAAAAAGAAAATTATAATTCTATACCCACAGTTGATCCAGAGTAAGGCCAAAAAAAACCCAGCAAGCATGATCCAATTTGTTCCTGCAGAGAAAAAATTCCATCTGGACCCCCCCCCCCCTCCCTCCAAGAGGCAGATATTCCCTGGATCAACTTTACCTATAAATGTACAGGTTTGAAAAAAAAATCATTTGAACCTGTCTTGTCCAGGTACAGGCACACCTACTTCCTGCAGCAATAGATGGTTCTGGGAATTTTGCAAATCTGACTGTCCTTGAACAGTCTTTGGTTTATTTGAAAGAAGAAAGTGATGAAAGTGTAGAGTTTTGAACTGTGTTTTGTACCCACTTGACACCACTGACTGAACTTGGAAATCTGAGACCCAGAGATAGACAAAATATAACAGATGTGCCCCCACTCTTAGGAGTAAAGGTGTCCCTAAGTAAGGAAGAATGTTTTGGGAAGGACTTGCTGGGTTTTGTCACCCATGTTATGTGCCAAAAAGAAAGGATAAACTTAGGTTTGGAAGTTGAAGCCAGGTAGAGGCTCCTGAGGAGGAGGGTTTGGGGATCTTCCACTGTGAAAATAAAACCTTTCCTCCTATGACAGCTTTTATGAATTGGTCAAGTGCCTCCCTAAATAGGCATATTCCTTGAAAAGGCATACATGTGAGGAATCTTTTACAAGCGGCTTCAGATGTCCATGCTTCTAGCCACAAGAGTGCAACACGTGAATGGAAATTAGAGCTATTTTGGAAATTTGATTCATGACATGTTCTGGGAGATTCACAAAAAAAAGCAAAGCAGAAGTCAATTGCTGCAATTGCTCTGTTAAAGCACAATCCTGGAAAAGGGGCTCATGTTGGTTGTTCATTATCCTAGTCCAGCTAACTGCAGTTTGACATACTGAAATTCCAAGTTAGAAAGAAATGTGGGTTTCTGGCGCAAGACTACTTTATACTTGTGAAGAATGAGGAATTTCTCCTTAAAGGAGCTGGGTTCAAAAGGTGGCCTCTGCTGGGCAGAGAGAACCAAATGAAGGTCAGCACAGTATGCTATAATGGATGTTTGATGTGAGAAACCTTGAATAAAGGGATATACCAGAAAAAATAAGGCCAGAGGTTATTGGAAAATAATGGACAAGGCCAAAACCTGTCTCTTTATAGAGTACTTAAGGTCAAGCTATGGTCAAGTCTGATTGCCAGAATACCAGAATGAGAAGCACAGAGTAATCTCTGGGGTTGAATTGCCTGTGTTCATACCAGGCAAAAGGATTTCCAGGTAAAATAGCAGAACTTTCTGGAAGTGGCTTTTTTTTCTTTTAACAACGTAGAAATACCAGAATCAGAGACCCCTGTGTGCCTGAAGACCTGGGCTTCAACAACCGTGCACTTACAGCCACAGAATGGGTATTGGGGTAAAACAGGGCCCTGAGTATCATTTGTGACCTGTTTGGATGAGGTCAGGGGTCATATCCTGGAAGTCTGAGTATTTTTGTGTACCAGATTCTTCTAGACTGATTTGGTGCAATAAGAATTACACTTTGTTTCTCTTGCTCTATTTTGCAGAGTAGTCAAGGCAGAATTCGCACTGGAGGAATGTATAATTTAGCCTGAAATCAGTTCAGGAAATTATAAGTGCATCTGATTCCAGTGCTAGAAGATCTTTGGCCCTGGCCAAAAACAGAGCTAACTTGTTGAACCTGAAGGTCAGAATATCCACATCTGGAGTCTCCCATCTCTGACATATATTGAAAATGTGGTTAAAGGGCTATTCCCCTTGGTCCGGGCAGTAACGATGGAGGTAATCCGCTTTCCAATTGTCCACTCCTGGGATGTGAACAGCAGAGCACACTGGACTGTGTTTTTCTGTCCAGGAGATGATCAGGCTTGCTTTCTTCAAGGCTGCCTGACTCCTGGTAGATGATGTATTCCACAGCAGTGGTTTTGTCTGTTTGTACACTGATCAGATGTGTCTGAAGAGAAGGGAGTCAAGGGATGCAGAGCTATTGCTTGGAGCTCCAGGATGTTGATGGGAAGCTTGACCCAGAACTGTAAGAGACTGGAACACTCCTTACTTAGACAGGCTGGCATATGTTGCTATCACTTTCCAATGATATGGAAGAAGGGACTTCCACATTGTCAAGATTGGGTTGGAAATCCACCAGGTTAGGGAGTTACTTGCTTGGCTGGATAGAAGCATAGGGAGGTTGAGAGAAGGAGCGTACTTGAATCATGCCAACAAGATGTTGTGTTGAAGAGGCCTTGAATGGAATTGGGCAAATGGAACAGCCTACAGGCTACTATACCTTTCATGGAGAATCAACCGGAGGGATGTCTCTTTGACCTTAAGACTCAACCATGGGATCTGAGATTTACTAGTTTCTTTTCTATAAAAAAGACCTATGCTTGGGTTGGGTCTAGAATGAGGCCCAAGTATCCTGTAAGCTGGTTGGTATTAGTGACAAGACATTCAAACCAGAATCCTCTAGTACTTCAGCCCCCATACCATGTTCAGAAAAGGCTTAAGAGACAATTTGCAAACCCCAATATAGTGTGGCCACAAAAATCTGTTGTAATTAAAATTCTCCCAGGTTGGAAAGCACCTTACAACTCCTCCTGGTTCCCAGCACCATAGGGGAAGTGGAACAGGTAACCTTAAACCTCCTCTCCAGCTCAATGAAATCAGCAGCTCATACAGGGAGATGAAACAAAAGAGATAAATCCCGTAGTGTAAATTCCAAAAGTAAAAGTGCTGGGAGACAGGAGTATTTGCAAGGTGCTTTCCAACCTGGGATATGTTTGATTTTTGTGACCACTCTATATTGGGGGTTGCAAACACTGGCGGCTTCTGATTTGGATGTCATGGCACCTATACCAACCAGGGGACTTTTGTCTTAAGTGTTTTATCACTGTTACCAAAGGACTACTACTTAAGTGTTAAATCACTGTTACCAATTTTTTGCATGGACTTCTTGTGTTCTCTGCAAATTTTTGTGTGTCACTGATAATTAGTGGTATGTGCACTTTATTGCATTTGTGTTGCACTTTATTACACTAGCCTGCACATTGAGTGTGTTTGCATGCTAATATACCTGTTATATACAGTACCTATTACATACATTTTAGGTTTGTCTATACTCTTTTCACATTTATGCTGAAGTTTTAATTTGTAGTGCTGCACTTCGTGTTTTCAATGTTTACATACTTGGTATCAGAGTATTGTGTCAGCTGCTAGAAAGTTTTTTTTAAAAGAAAGAAGAGGTATATTACCTTAGGGCACTTGAAATAAAATGGAGGACTTACAAAGTGGGGTATGGTTATAAAGAAACACCCAGGGCGCATTACCTCAAGAGCTTTTTCCAATCACCTAAATGTACTATTCTATAACCCAGAGTCTATGAATATCAAGCCTGTGTTCTGTACTGTACAAATAAGAAAATGTGTTTTATGTATTTTGTAATAAAAATGTGATTTTACTATTTAGTTGTACATTAGATCTTTACAATAAAACCTTCTTGTTTCTGAGATATTCACTTGAAAGTGTTAATTTGATCCTAAACTAAAACCTTTACTGTCATGTATAACTGATGTATGAAAATACTATTGTAACGGACCGCCTGACAGCACCTCTATCAGTCCCCCGGTAGAGCCTCCCCAGAGTGCGGAGTCTAAGCACCGGAGCACTTTTTCACCAGGGCCCCTGATGGTGGGGATGGACTTGGAGCGGTCCGGTACCAGGTCGCAACTACCAGGTATCTCCAACAGGGGTAGAGGAGTCTGACAGGGGCTCCAGAGAGCTAGGAGTCTGATGTAAGGGAGCCTAGTGATCCCTGCGGGGTGGGTGGATGGATGAGCTAAATCAGAGTCATGCAGGCCGGGTCGGTAACTAGCGGATCGGTTAGGTACAAAACGGTAGGCAAAGGATAGTCGGGTCACACGCAGGGTCAATACCAGGAGGTCAGATCTAAACGGGAACATCCAGGAGCAGAGTCAGGCAAGCCAAGGGGTCAGGACGGGAGAAGGCAACAAGGTCAAAACAATCCAGATCAGAAGTACTCACACACAGGTAACAGGATACAAAGACCATTCGGCAACAAGTGTCTGTGCAGGGCTAGTTTAAATAGCCCGCCCTGCACCTGACAGGCATAGCCTGGGTCCCAGTGCCTGCCTAGTACTGTCTAGACGACGGGTGCGCCTGGGTCCTAGTGCCCTGCCACCTATACGTCTCGGCAGACACCTACGCATGTGTAGACCCATGCGTAGCGATGGTTCCTGACAACTATCTTGCCTTAGAAGTTATAAATGTAAGGCAAAGAATGGCCATTTATGGTTCCACATACTTATTTTCCTATACAAATGGTGTAATACATCTCTGGAACACGTCCCCCCTTTATAATGTTTAAATGGAAGGGACTGAAAGCAACATTTGAGATTTCTATTCTTCAATAATGGCAGATATACTGTACAGTACAAGTCAGGTGGTATGTGCATCTCCACAGCCAATTATTACTTCATCGAATTGCCTAAATTTTATAGGACATACTGTAGACAAAACTGCTAATAACCTGATTAGCTGTCAGTAGCATTGTAGAATGTTTTTAAATTGCAGCTATTTCCTGGCCTATAAGCCTGGATGGCTTCAGGGTGTGCAGAAACCTTAACAGATATCCCTTATTGGGGGAAGGATCAATGCATTATTACTCATCTTTCTAACTGTATTAAAAAAAAATACAGGATGTCTGGGTGACTGGAGACATGGCTGCAACATGCAGTAAAGATGAGGGGAGGACTGACAACTCGTGGGGCCCCGGGCAATTGGGGAATAGGGGATCATGAAGCCCCTGTGTCTTTGCCCAAAAAAGCCTATGAAAAAGGTACCAGGGGCATCTCATGGGGTCCCCTACTGACCCCGGGCCCTCGGGCAGTGCCAAGTTTCCAATGGCCAGTCCACCCCTGGTAAAGATACAGCAATGATTTCACATTGGAGACACATTTTAAAAAAACATGGCATAAGCATGTCTGTGTACGATTTGGGACATGCTTTGAAAAAGCATTAGTGTGGGGAGTTATCTGGAACTGGATCATTAAAAAATATACCAATATATTGGAAACGTTCTGTATGATCTTCTTTCACTAAGGAGTTGTATATTTGCAATGAGTGTGCATCTGTGGAGCATGTGGTGGAACACTTTTTTTTAGTGATTTAGGAAGAAGGTGGAAGAAAGTTTAAGGAGCACAAATATCATTTACACAGTGTGCTGCATACTGCATTTATAGATCTGGACTTGTGTTTTGGAAACTTTATGGGCTTATTTAATATTCTTGTCACATGGATGTAAATGTTTGAAGTGCCTTTCTCATTATATTTGTTTTTTGTACACATCTTTCTAACTATTTAGGTTATACAGTATAAAACAAGATGGCTGACTATGTACAGTGATATTTTGCAAACAAATTGACACTATTTTGCTTCTTACGCTATACTCAAATGGGTGGGCATGTTGTTTGTGTATGCATTCATCTTTATACAGCACCACTGGATTCCCAAGACAAGAAGAGAACAATTCTACTCACTATCAAATGGCCACAGTTACAAGGCATTCTGCTATTACTGCTGTTTTTGCCAGACATACATGGAGATGCCATTGAATTGGGTTGCTCCCCACAGGATGTTGTTGAATGGAAAGAATAAAATGATAACAGATAAGATAAAGGCTGAGTTCAAAAGCATCAGGGAAGGAGTCTGCATGGGTAGAAGGTAGCTCACCTTTACATCAGTGCACAAGGGACTGTCTTTTTTTACCTGTGGAAATAGCTATGCTAGTATGGAGTTCTTTATGAAAATGATTTGCACAATGGGTTCATATTTTTTCTTTAATATCTTCAGAATATTTCCATTTTCTGGAAGCGGTAAGATTGCCCTATTGTTTGTTCATTACATGTCATTTCAGCATGACTCCCCAGAGTCTCGGTTACTGTTGTTTATGGACATTGCCTGTTTATTTAGGACAAGAATATGGCTCCTTTGAGTAACATACTATGTAGGTTTGAGAGGAGTTATGCATTGTGTTCCCAGGAGTTTTTAAACACAAGTAGAATTTTGAAGAGTACAAAATTTCAATTACATTTCAATTACTCCTATGTGAGAAAATCTTTTATCTTGTTCTGAGAGGTAATGTAAGGTACATTAAAACCTACATAAATCATTCTTGGTTTATTATATTGCCCATCTTAAACTAAGCTGTAATGCATACTAGCTTTGGTGCATAGGCTCTGTTATAGTTATCACCATAAACTGAAGAGGCTTTTCAACCTGTTGCCATAAACATACCAGATAAGTAAAATCTTTATCATTTTCTTCCCATATCATCCTTATTATGCATAGTCATATGCAGTTATACAGTAACTGTATTTGCATATTTAACTAAGTTTTCTAAGTATTTTGCTAAGTTTTATGTTTTTACTCATTTTCTTTTTCTCTCTCTTTTTATATATATATATATATATATAAACTGTGTATATACAGGGGTTTGATTAAAAAAAATGGAAACACTACATGATTCGCAGGTGTGAAAGTGACATTTTCCTGTTGAAAACGGAAGTGATGTAACATTCTTTTGCTTCCACTGTGTGATGAGACACCTAGCTAATAGGTGGAAAGCCTATTAAGAAAACAACTGCTGCAAAAGTGACTGCAGAGCTCAATTTCAGTCCCATGAAGACTGAGATTGAGCTCTGCAGTCATTTTGCAGCAGTTGTTTTCTTATTCCGGGTCACAATCCTGCGTAATGTCCTTTTGTCTCTTTCAGTCAGCTGGCCATGTTGACTGAGCTTATTCTCAGATGACGTTTTGCCAGAAATTGTATATCCCGTCATAACCTTTTATACTGTACCTTGCGACATGGCAAATAGATTGCCAACTTCAGTCACAGAGGCACCAGCTAAGCGGGCACCAGCAATTCTGCAGCTCTGACATGATTCCGAATTACTAGCAGCACACACAGTGAATGACGAAAGTGAGGCTTTCCAGCTAGGTGCCTCTTTACACCGCAGAAGCAAAAGAATGTTACATCACTTCCGCTTTCAACTCAAAATATGTCACTTTCACACCTGCAAATCATATAGTGTTTCCATTTTTTGGTGTGTGTATATATATATATGTAGAGAGAGAGAGAGAAAGAACATCTTACATTTAAGGTAACATCTTTCAAAATATTTAACCTCCTTGGAGGTATGATTATTTCAGATTTTTAGTGCTGAAAGCGGTACCATTTGTTTGCATGGAAATATGTATTTTTTTAATTGTAGGCCTGTAATTTTTAGGAAAAACTCACTGAAATCTGTCTGAACAAGAGTCTAGTAAACATCCCGGGTATGATAAAATTTGAAACACAAAATCATAAATTATAATTTAATAAATAATCAGAAAAATAATATAAAAATAATAAAAAATTTAATTCAATAATGTAATCAAACCAAAAACACTGAAATTTGAAATATAGCGCCAAGTTCGCACATCGCTGAGCTCAGTCGCAAAATCGTTTTCAGTGTCTGATGACGAATTTCCCCCACGAATCATTATCACTCAATTCTGCAAGTGGTTCTGATTTACTATCGCTGTTCTCTAGCTGATCTAAACCGCTTTTGACCTAAAGGGACACTTTTTGGATGCCATGGACATTTCTCAGTTTCCAGGCAGAAAGAACAGACAAAATGCAGGCAGGGCGCCGGACAAAGCACTCGGGACAAAATGTATGTGAAATTGGTTGAGACAGCAATGTTTTACTATGTAAAATGTAAAAAAAAAAAAAAATGACATTTTTTAAAATTTTTAAATTTCCCGCTGCCGCCGCGGCGCCCGTACGTCCCGACGTCACAGGGACAGGACACAGAAGTAAGATGCCGGCATCGGCCGGAGGAGATGGCCGGGGACGCTGCAGGGGACACATCGTGGGAGCGCAGGGTACGGTAAGTGAAGAACAAATGCCGGAGCAGTGCTGCATGGTATTCCCGAGTGTAGCTCGGCGTTACCGCTCTTGGTACTGAAATGTTACCCCGAGCTACACTCGGGAATATCGCTAAGGAGGTTAAAGGTCAATCAACCCCAGGCTGATTTTCCAACTACAGATGGAATTGACAGGCGAAATCATGGATTCTTCTGTATTCCTGTCACTCAGCACTGGAATTCTATTTTGTTCTTCCCTTGACCAGCTTGTTTGGCCCTTCACTCAACCTCATCATGCTATGTAGATCTTATCTGACAATTTTGACGTACATGGTATAAAAGTAATTATCCCAAATGAGCAATTTTACCCACCATAAGGCTCAATTTACTAAAGCATAACACACTGTAATTTCATTACTGTGTTTTTTTCTCATTTTAACAATCAAAAGTTATTTTTTGGATAAGCATGAATCAGCTAATTTTTTTTTAACCCAGTATTGTATAATGCCTGAGAAAGAAACCTAAGCTGTTTTGAAAGCTTGCACTTTTATGTGAGCCAATATAGTACCTCATTCTAAACTTTTTGCAAATTCTGAACTGCCAAATGGACAATGCTATGAACAAAAGATACAAATTTGGATGTATTGTATATTGCCTAAACCTTTTGAATTTTGATAATTTATAGGGAATGATGTGCTCTCCTCGCTAATCATTGCTTTAGGGTGGACACAAGGGGACTAAAAAGCTAAAAAACTCATCATGACCTCAGTTTCAATTAAATACATGTCTTCCTTTACATTGGATGGATTCACTGCTCCGTTTCCTTTTCATAGATTCTGACTGACTTTTTATGGTGTATGGCTGCCTCTTTTGTAGGCGCAATCCTCTGTTGCTTATTTTCCGCGTTAGTGTTCTCCACTCTTGCTAGGTTTCTTCATCCACCTGTGTGCTTTTCCTATTACAGTGCTCTCAACAAACATTATATTTTCCTCTTCTGGCATCCATCTCTGCTACTGCTCTCATTCATTCCACACATTGCAAGTATACTGCTTTGGAATCAGGATAGTCAAGAGGATGACAAATAGGTGGTGGGCTACCATAGATACCTAAAGGCTGCTGGGAGCTCTGTTTATTTTATTATTATTTTTATGATACATAGGAAAATGTTTGTTTTTTTAAACTTACAATTGCACTATTTTTACTCATAATATAATGTTTATATTATAGCAATAAACTACCTTTTACACCAGTTGTATCCTGGAAAAACTTTACAGGTTCTTCTTTTTCAACAGAGTAAGTTGATCGCAAAGGTGCACTTTTCTGTTTCATTACAGAACAAACAGGTGATTTGGAAGATAATCTGGCAGAACCAAATGGCTGTTTCTGATTTCCAGGCTCTGGAAGCCTAAAGTATTAAAATGAATATAATAATATAAAATTAAGTATAACATTTTATAACACATTTTAACCAGAAGATAAACAATCTAGTGTTAAACCGTAGAGTCTACTAATAAAGGTTTTTCTACAGGGAATTTGACAGTGAATCTTTTATAACAATTCAAGCACATTGCCTGGCATTTCATACCCACATTATTTTTAATTGAGTGAATGTGCACCAAGCAAATGTAGACATCCTGCAAATGTCACAGTGAACTGTCAAAACGTCTTTTAACCTGGCAAGCAAATTTACCAGCTGGAGCTCTCCGTAGTGCTGAAACTGTGTTTTACAGCTTCAGCACCAAGTAGGTTAAAGTGATACTAAACCCAGCACCCTGCATTCACTATATCTCGTCTCCCACAGTACACAGAACATGGAAATGCAATTATTTTAGTAAATATAAACTGATAAATACCTTTTCTTATCTGCAGTTAAAGCAGTCTTGTGACTTCAGCAGAGCACTGGTTAAAGCTTGTAGGAGGAGTTTTCTTTCTGCTCTAGGAGGATGTGAAACCCTTGACCCTCTGTCTGGTCAGTGCTGATTGCCCCTGTGCTGATCACATGCACTCTCCCAAGAAAAAAAAAACCTCTCTAGCAATACACACCAAACTGAGCATGTGCATGTGATTACTGGTTCAGTCTGTATCAGGTGGTCATTTCAACAAGAGGAGGGGCAGAGAATAAAGGATCACACAACCTTTTTAGACAATGCAGAGGATTATCCCTTTGGTTCCACAGTGAGTATAACAAGCATGCTTTACTGCATACACAGACTGATTTTACTGTTGCAGGTTTAATAACACTTTAACAACAACAAAATACATCCCATCCTCAATGGGCAAGAATCATCCTGCACTCCAGACATGCCTGCTTGTATTCCCATGGCAATAGTACAGTGGGTGTGCAGCCCTCTTCCATAATCATACCAGCCAGCTTGTCCTCAGTATTGCGTAGGTACTTCAAGGCCAGTTCCACAAGAATAGGAGAAACTCTCCCAAAGCATCACAGGCGGCAATGAGGTGGCTGGAATGAGGCAGTGTCCACGCCCCAATAAGCTAATTCTATATTCAGGTATTAACATACAGTACAGTAAATAGCAGGTTACACCACTGCTATTTTGTATATTAGTCCCAATATGAATAATGACGTGCCCATATGTGAACATATTAGTAAAATTGAAACATTAAAAAATTACACTTTTTTCACTACAGTTCACCAGGGAGGTGGGGCAACTTACTTGTCCCCCATGGGGGCAAGTAAGTGGTAATAAGCTACCTCTTGCCAACAATGGTGCACCTCTCAATGTACCCCCCAATGTTGAAGAGCCAGCAGGCTTGTATGAACATGGCAGGGGGCAGAACACTGCTTCTTGCCATGGAAATTCCCAACCAGTATGCCTAGCATGCCAGACTGGTTCTAATTGTTTTCATTATACTGTACTTTCATTTTTAAAAAATTATAAGTTCTGAATCTGTGTTAAAAGTACAGGGTCAACACTCTATAGGCAATTGGTGTATTTTTCTAATTATAAAATGCATGCATTTGACAATGTCTCTGGTGAATTGCATTTCAGTAAATGTCAAATGGATGTAGCACCCTGCCCTAGTAAGGCTAAATTTAATTTTTGGCTTCACTGTACTCAATGGAGTGGTGATCTGTTTTTTGGTCTGGTCAGGTTTTTCTTAAGTCAGTGGTTGATTGTTCCTGTTTGCCCCTGGAAGAAGAAGAATCAGCCACTGAAGTTATGAATATTTATCTGCCAATCCCTGGGGAGTGAAGATTAATGTTTGGGAGGTGTGCCCAAAGTATTCTTGTCCAGTGGCTGATGCCTCTAGGATGCAGCCTGTGTACTAGCTGTTTGGACCTCAGCATGTGCTTGGCTGAGGGCTTGAAGAAAATGTGATTGAGAGACATTTGAGCATATCACCTATGGAGGTCTGGAGCACTACATGAATGTTTTCCCATTAAAAAGTAGGAAGAATGTTAGAGAAAATAACTTTCTAATGCAAGAACAAATGTTTCCAAATATCAGTGAATGCTTTATATGCTGGACAAATGCTGGGTGAATATACATGGAACTGTGCTTAACCTCCCTAGCGGTCTGATTATGTCCATATTTCTGTGCTCAAAGCGGTACTTTTTCTTGCATGGAAATGTACTTTTTTTATTGTAGGTCTGTAATTTTTAGGAATAACTCACTGAAATCTGTCTGAACAAGAGTCTAGTAAACATCCCGGGTATGATAAAATTTAAAAACACAAAATCATAAATTATAATTTAATAAATAATCATAAAAAATAATATTATAATAATAATGCATTTAATTCAATAATGTAATCAAACCAAAAACACTGAAATTTGAAATATAGCGCCAAGTTCGCACATCACTGAGCAAAGTCGCAAAATTGTTTTCAGTGTCTGATGATGAATTTCCCCACAAATCATTATCACTCAATTCTGCAAGTAGTTCTAATTTACTATCGCTGTTCACTAGCTGGTCTAAAACCGCTTTTGACCTAAAGAGATGCATTTTGGACGCCATTGATGTTTCTCAGTTTCCAGGCAAAAAGAACAGTAAAAATGCAGGCAGGGTACAGGACAAAACACTAGGGACAAAATGTATGTGAAATGGTTTGATACAGTAATGTTTTACTATGTGATTTTAGTGTATTTAGTGAATGTCACTTTTTGTCATTTTCAAATTTCCCACCAGTTCCGTCCCCCGTACGTCCCGACATCGCAGGGGACGGAACCCAGAAGACAGATGCCAGCATCCGCCGGAGGACATTACCGGGGACACTGCAGGAGGGACATCGCGGGAGCGCAGGGCAAGGTAAGAGAAAAACATATCCCGGAGCAGTGCCGCATGGTAAGCCCGAGTGTAGCTTGGGGTTACCGCTTTTGGTACTGAAACTTTACCCCGAGCTACACTCGGGAATACTGCCAGGGAGGTTAATGTTGAACACTGCAGGTTACACTGCAGAAGCTTGTATTGTGGGGTGTGGTCACATTTATGCAGACACAATATGTAATTGTTAGTATAAATAAATCCATTGCTAAGGACAACTTGTTGATAAGTGGGGAAAATAATTATTTGATCCCCTGCAGATTTTTTAAGTTTCCTAACTTACAAAAAAATGAAGGGCCTATAAATTTTATCATAGGTGTATTTTAAATAATAGGGACAGAATATCAATCAAAAATCCAGAAAAAACACATGATACAAATGTTATAAATTGAGTTGCAGTTCAGTGAGTAAAATACTGTAAGTATTTGAACCCCTACCAACTAACAATAATTCTGGCTCCCACAGACTGGTTATGTGCTCATGTGATAAATAGATTAGTCCTGTCAATTTAAGAAGGTGCTCTTAATATTGTGTGTAAAACAGACACCTGTCCACAGAATCTCATTCTTCCTCACCATCATGGGAAAGACCAAAGAGCTGTCAAAGAACATTAGGGACAAGATTGTAGACCTGCACAAGGATGGAATGGGCTACAAGACCATCAGCAAGAAGCTTGGAGAGAAGGAGAGAACTGTTGTAGTAATTATTCACAAATAGAAGAAAAACAAAATAACCATCAATTGCCCTCAGTCTGGAGCTCTATGCAAGATTTTGCCTCAGAAATGGCATGTGAAAAGTGAAGGGTGAGCCCAGAACTACACAGGAGGAGTTTGTGATTGATCTCAAGGCAGTTGGGACCACAGTCCCCAATAAACCATTGGCAACACAATACACCACCATTGATTGAAATCCTGCAGCACCTGCAAAGTCCTCCTCTTCAAGAAGGCACATGTACAGGCCCATCTGAAGTTTGCCAATGAACATCTAAATGATTCAGAGAAGGATTGAGAGAGTGCTGTGGTCAGATGAGACCAAAATTGAGCTCTTTGGCATTAACTCGACTCTCCGTGTTTGCAGGAAGAAAAATGCTGACTATGACCCTAAACACACCATCCCTACAGTCAAGCACGGAGGTTGAAACATTATGCTTTGGGGCTGTTTCTCTGATAAAGGTACAGTGGGGATCGAAAGTTTGGGCACCCCAGCTAAAAATTTGTATTAATGTGCATAAAGAAGTCAAGGAAAGATGGAAAAATCTCCAAAAGGCATCAAATTACAGATTAGACATTCTTATAATATGTCAACAAAAGTTAGATTTAATTTCCATCATTTACACTTTCAAAATAACAGAAAACAAACAAATGGCGTCTGCAAAAGTTTGGGCACCCTGCAGAGTTCATATCTTGTACTGCCCCCTTTGGCAAGTATCACAGCTTGTAAACGCTTTTTGTAGCCAGCCAAGAGTCTTTCAATTCTTGTTTGAGGTATCTTTGCCCATTCTTCCTTACAAAAGTCTTCCAGTTCTTTGAGATTTCTGGGCTGTCTGTCACGCACTGCTCTTTCAAGGTCTATCCATAGATTTTCAATTATGTTGAGATCAGGAGATTGTGAAGGCCATGGCAAAACCTTCAGTTTACGCCTCTTGATGTAATCCCCCGTGGATTTCGAGGTGAGTTTAGGATCATTATCCATTTGTAGAAGCCATCCTCTCTTTAACTTCAGCTTTTTCACAGATGGCATCAAGTTACCATCCAAAATTTGCTGAAATTTTATTGAATCCATTTTTCCTTCTACTCGTGAGATGTTCCCTGTGCCACTGGCTGCAACACAACCCCAAAGCATGATTGATCCAACCCCATGCTTAACAGTTGGACAGAGGTTCTTTTCATTAAATTCTGTGCCCCTTCTTCTCCAAACGTACCTTTGCTCATTCCGGCCAAAAAGTTCAATTTTAACCTCATCGGTCCACAGAACTTGTTTCCAAAATGCATCAGGCTTGTCTATATGTTCATTTGCAAAGTTCAAACGATGATTTTTGTGGTGAGGACGTAGAAGAGGTTTTCTTCTGATGACTCTTCCATGAAGACCATATTTGTACAAGTATCTCTTTATAGTGAAATAGTGTACCACAACTCCAGTGTCTGCCAGATCTTTCTGGAGGGATCGTGCAGTCAAACGTGGGTTTTGACTTGTTTTTCTCACAATCCTGCGAGCTGTTCTGTCTGATATTTTTCTTGGTCTTCCAGATGTTGCTTTAACTTCCACTGTTCCTGATGACTGCCATTTCTTAATTACATTCCGAACAGAGGATATTGACATCTGAAAACGCTTTGCTATCTTCTTATAGCCTTCTCCAGCTTTGTGAGCGTCAACTATTTTCAGTTTCAGTTTTCTAGACAACTGCTTAGAAGAACCCATGGTGCTGATTGTTGGGGCAAGGTCAGATGAGTCTGGGCATTTAAAATCTTTGAGATTGACATCACCTGGTCTTCCCAGACGATGACTGAGAACAATCCATGACACTGGCAGGTCTCAGCTTTGCAAAGGGGGCAGTGCATGCTATAAATTCTGCAGGGTGCCCAAACTTTTGCAGACGCCATTTTTTTGTTTTCTGTTATTTTGAAAGTGTAAATGATGGAAATAAAATCGAACTTTTGTTGACATATTATAAGAATGTCTAATCTGTAATTTGATGTCTTTTGGAGATTTTTCCATCTTTCCTTGGTTTCTTTATGCACATTAATACAAATGTTTAGCTGGGGTGCCCAAACTTTCGATCCCCACTGTACAAGTCGACTTTGCCGCATTGAATGGCCAATGGATGGGACCATGTATTGTAAAATCTTGGATGAGAACCTCCTTCTCTCAGCCAGAACACTGAAGATGGGTCATGGATGGGTCTTCCAGCATGACAATGACCCAAAACATACCAACAAAGCAAAAAAGAAGTGGCTCAAGAAGAAGTACATTAAGGTCATTGAGTGGCCTAGCCAGCCTCCAGATCTTAATCATATAGAAAATGTATGGTGGGAGCTGAAACTTTGAGTTGCCAAGCAACAGCCAAGAAACCTTAAGGATCTAGAGAAGATCTGTAAAGAAGAGTGGACCAAAATCCCTCCTGAGATGTGTGCAAACCTGGTAATCAATTACAAGAAACATCTTACCTCTGTGCTTTCCAATAAGGGTTTCTCCACCAAGTACTGACTGGACAAAAATCTGCAGGGGATCAAATAATTATTTTCCCCACTGTAGCTGCCACTGTATAGAAAAACCCTTGAAACCATGTATTTGGCTGAAGTAGCATCTAGCACATAACAAGGGTGGTATACAGCATATGCAAGGTCCATCACTTAGGTTAAACAATACAGTGGGGCAAAAAAGTATTTAGTCAGCCACCAATTGTGCAAGTTCTCCCACTTAAAAAGATGAGAGAGGCCTGTAATTGGCATCATAGGTAGACCTCAGCTATGAGAGACAAAATGAGAAAAAAAATCCAGACAATCACATTGGCTGATTTGGAAAGAATTTATTTGCAGATTATGGTGGAAAATAAGTATTTGGCCACCTACAAACAAGCAAGATTTCTGGCTCTCACAGACCTGTACCTTCTTCTTTAAGAGGCTCCTCTGTCCTGCACTCATTACCTGTATCAATGGCACCTGTTTGAACTTGTTATCAGTATAAAAGACACCTGTCCACAACTTCAAACAGTCACACTCCAAACTCCACTATGGTGAAGACAAAAGAGCTGCCGAAGGACACCAGAAACAAAATTGTAGACCTGCACCAGGCTGGGAAGACTGAATCTGCAATAGGCAAGCAGCTTGGTGTGAACAAATCAACTGTGGGAGCAATAATTAGAAAATGGAAAACATACAAGACCACTGATAATCTCCCTCGATCTGGGGCTCCACGCAAGATCTCACCCCGTGGGGTCAAAAGAATCACAAGAACGGTGAGCAAAAATCCCAGGACCACACGGGGGGACCTAGTGAATGACCTGCAGAGAGCTGGGACCAACGTAACAAAGGCTACCATCAGTAACACACTACGCCGCCAGGGACTCAGATCCTGCAGTGCCAGACGTGTCCCCCTGCTTAAGCCAGTACATGTCCGGGCCCGTCTGAAGTTTGCTAGAGAGTATTTGGATGATCCAGAAGAGGATTGGGAGAATGTCATATGGTCAGATGAAACCAAAATAGAACTGTTTGGTAGAAACACAACTCGTCATGTTTGGAGGAGAGAGAATGCTGAGTTGCATCCAAAGAACACCATACCTACTGTGAAGCATGGGGGTGGAAACATCATGCTTTGGGGCAGTTTCTCCGCAAAGGGACCAGGACGACTGATCCATGTACAGGACAGAATTAATGGGGCCATGTATCGAGAGATTTTGAGTGCAAACCTCCTTCCATTAGCAAGGGCACTGAAGATGAAATGTGGCTGGGTCTTCCAACATGACAATGATCCCAAACATACTGTCCGGGCAACGAAGGAGTGGCTTCGTAAGAAGCATTTCAAGGTCCTGGAGTGGCCTAGCCAGTCTCCAGATCTCAACCCCATAGAAAACCTTTGGAGGGAGTTGAAAGTCCGTGTTGCCCAGCGACAGCCCCAAAACATCACTGCTCTAGAGGAGATCTGCATGGAGGAATGGGCTAACATACCAGCAACAGTGTGTGTCAACCTTGTAAAGACTGACAGGAAACATTTGACCTCTGTCATTGCCAACAAAGGATATATAACAAAGTATTGAGATAATGTTTTGATATTGACCAAATACTTATTTTCCACCATAATTTGCAAATAAATTCTTTCCAAATCAGCCAATGTGATTGTCTGGATTTTTTTTCCCATTTTGTCTCTCATAGTTGAGGTCTACCTATGATGCCAATTACAGGCCTCTCTCATCTTTTTAAGTGGGAGAACTTGCACAATTGGTGGCTGACTAAATACTTTTTTGCCCCACTGTATACCTGGACCAATCTTGCACAGATGAGTCTCTCATGATATACTGTAGATAAACTGAACGTAAGTGAATAAGCATGGAACAATAAGGACAGTAGATACTCAAAATGCCCTTCTTTTGAGGACAACTAAAGAGATTATCAATTTAATTGTCTTTGAAGGAAAAGAAAAAGCCATTTTGTTTTATTCCATGACTTGAAAATAGGCCAGGAAGCAAAATTGCAAACATGGGAAATATTTTGGCCAGGCTTCATGGGTGACAGAAAAGACCTCTAGGTATGGCATTTGCATTAAAAAATATTTTTATAAACACCAGAGTGTATTTTTAACTACTAGGGCCCTTGTCTGCATGGGCTAGTTTATGCAAAAGGTGACATTAAGGTGAATATCTATATACATATGTACAATATGGAATGTTACTCCAGTCACAAAATACACTGTCCACTATTAATGCTAAAAGATAATCAACGCAAACAAAGACGTGCAAAATGGATCTCACCCAAAATACTGAGCACAGGCTGCTACTGTGTCCATGGAGACACTGCCTCACAAACATTACCATGTGGCTGAGAAAGGAGGGAGGTAGCTGAGGAGCCTACTGCAAATAACCTTTGCCTTTACAAGGTTCGCACACAGGCTTCCTCATAGGACATGACCACTTTAATGTAGTATAAACTAGCTGGCAAGATAGAAAGTAGGTAAATAGGACAACTATGATTGGCAATGAAAGGATGTATTCAAGGAATGGATGGATAGTATTTACCTGTGGGTGGCATGAACACTGCAGCCTCTATTCATCACAACACAACCAAGTTCACTAAATGTATATGCTGGCTACAAAAAGCCTAGCCTGTGACAACAATGTGCCATATGTGAGTACCAACGTGTGTAAGAGACATCTGACTGTTCCCCTTGCCTCCTTGAGTGATGCACTCATGTATTTTCCTATGCTCACCCTTGCTAATGACAGATCTGCCTGTCTATGGCCAGATTAACACAACAATGTAGGTCTGCATTGCCTGTTCTATATTTTCAGTTATAAATATTATCACTAAATAAAGAAATCTGTAATCAGCAAAAAAGACAAGCTATTTGACATTTTATCTAAGCATCCTGAATACGTGAAATGTCTGAAAGTGATAAGCCTAGCAGAATCCCATGAAAAGCTGTTTATTTGCATCTTTTATGATTACAAGACAAATATTAAGCACTGTTATCAGGATAAGTTGGACATAAGAAGATAAACCTATTTTGTGAACAAACATAAAATCTAAATGCAAAATTACAAAACTCTTTTACCAGACAGACTTATTCCAATATGCACAGAATGTCGATAAGTGTTGAACTTATAACAGTGCACATTCCTCAATTCCTTTTTCTGTCTGATGTGACACCTACTTAGTACTTCAGAATAGTTATCAGTCAAATTCTCAGGTGCTTGTACAGGCAGTTGACACTAGTGCGCCATTTCTCTAACTCCTCGATATTCATTGGACTCCCTTACTCTTATAAATGTAAATGAGGCAGAAAACAGGACATAAATTAAACTGTTTTTTATATAGAGAAACAACAAACTCATTTATGAAAAAATCCTAAAGTAGGCTTTTTTCATGTACAAAAGTGTACATTAAAGCATTGACAGGCCAGATAAAGAACTAAACATGTGTTGTGTTCTGCATTTGCATGTTTTCACTAAATTGTTCCTATCTTCGCCATAGTTTTCCAAAACAGTTCCTGGGAAACACAATCGCCATGTTCTGGTTCTCCCCACAGAATCACAATCAAAATTAGTGCTGTGCTTTAAATGACACATTTGTTCTTGGTACTGGTAGTTCAGCAGTGCTTATATTTGTCACAGGGCTTCTGGCACTGAGAACACAGAAAAAATCTGCAGATCCGCTAACCATAACATAAAACATTATTCCTATCCTAAAGCACCTCCAATCTCAGTGCAAGGGGCAGTCATCTTGGTTAGGTTTGGTGATTGGCTGATGCAAGAGCAAGGAGAGTGAACTGGTTTGGTGGAGAAAGGGAGCTCTGTTGTGCCTCCAGCCTGCAGAATGCAGGGAGGAATTCACTGTGGGGACCATGTGCTGCTGCAACCATTTTCCTGTGCTAAGCAGATGAGAGATAGCACCACAAGGCTGCAGTGAAAGGGCAACAGTGGTGTGTGGCCAGAGTTTGCTGGAGCTATCTAATGCTATGCTGCCCAGGAGATGAGGGCTAATCAGAAACTGTTGTAGTCACCATTCTCTGCGAAATGCTGCACGAGAGGAAACAGTCCTGGAAGTAAGCAGGTGTGTGGGAAAGAGACTGAGCTGCTGCTGCTGGACGAATGCATCCCTGACGTAGCTGACCACAATCTGGTGAGAACTCAGAGAAGCAAAGAGACTTAGATACTTCTCTCTTGGAGGGTGTGATTTGAATGTGTGGTGAGATCACACTGTACTAGAGAGCACTCCCACCACTTGAAAGGAAGGAAAAGAGGGACTGTCTCAGCAAGATTGAAAAAGAGATAATCAGCAACATCTATCCCTGTCTGACTTGAACTGGACTTTTACTTAATCTGGATACATGTCCAGAGACTCAGAAAAGGGTGCCCTGGGACTGGTAAGAGACTAACATCATATAAGTTAATCTGTTGTCTGCTGAGAACTGTTGTGCTTTCTTAAAGGGCCCCAACTTTGCCCGCTAATGTTTTTTTTTCCAACAGTCACTAGCCAGTGACTTAAAACTAGGACTGTTATAGCAAGGTAGGATTGTCGTTATATACCGTTTCTAGGTGAATGCAGTTTAATTCTGTTAATTACTGTTAGTCAAAATACTACAGGTGTTTAATCATATCTCTCAGAGTAATGTTGTGTCAGTAAGTGCTGGGTGAGTGAGAACAATTCAGCGGCACCTCTGGGAGTAGCACTACACACTAAAGTCCTTTCTTTAGCAACTCAGCTTACCCTGCTCTCAGCCCTTCAAGAGTCATGGCACCCTTGTAATCTTTAATGTAAACACACAGCAGGAGGTCCGAGAGAAGGAAGCAGAGTGAGCGGAGCTGCAAACATCTTAAACAACGTCAGTGAATCTGCTGTAAAATTTCAAGATGAATTTCTGCGCAGTTTCTGCAGCTACAAAGATCAGTTAACACTTGTTTTGAATTTTAACAAAAATTATTACTCACGCATACTCAAGTGACCTTTTACTTATATCTGGGGGACCCACTGATAAAAATATCCATCCCCATGTCTCCTGGCTGGTGTAACAGGCTGTACCTCCACTTTACACTACTAAAAAAAGTGTATAACATTGTTAAAAAGCTGCTGGAAGGAGGGCAAGAGCACCTGTGGCGCAATTCCACTTCCACTTCCTGTCCTACTCTCTGCAGCAGCCTATTGTAAAGGAAAATCTATTATGATCTCTGGACAGTGGACAAGGAGGTACGGACAAAATGAAAAAATGACCCTGGCAACTAATGGGATAAGCAATTTCCTACTCTGTTCAAAGCAGTTCAGAGGAGCATGTCTGACTACAGGAGAGCTGGTGTGTGAGAGCCGTGGTCTGACTCCCCTATGTGCTGGTAAAGCTGGGTTTTTTAACCTTTGCTTCATTACTTTGCTGGTAAGTAGAGGTATGTTTATTGCTGTATGTGCAGGCTGAATGCATAGCAGGTATAAAAAAGGGTTGATTTGGGCTAAAAATAATACTTATTTGAATGTGATATTGTTTCAGGTTACTAATTTACACAGCACCAAAATATTTTTATATACTTTACAAAAAGCAATACACCATTGGAGAAATACATTCAAAGCAGTATCCACTTAATGTTTGTAGAACAGTCATAAAAATACGCATACCTTCATTTAAACTAAAAAAGAGCAGAAAATTCGAATACATTCTAGGTACATGCTGATTAGTTGCCAATTAGGCTGATTTAGAATCTAGCAGATGATTGCCCTGTGTCTGTCATTGTGTGACACCTGATAGACAGATGTTCAGTTAATACAAAATCAGACTGACTTCTGTTTTGTAAAAGAATTAGAATTCAGAACATAAATCAAAATGTGTGAACTAATGAGAGATAAATAAATTGACTTGTTCAAGGTTTTAACAGCTCTTTCAGCATGCATGACTTATTAGAAAATATCCTCAACCGACTGTCTAAGAAATGTATTTATTCAGAAACTAACAATAATCCTGGGGCTAAATTAACACATATGAATGAATACATGCAATGTTTTGGCAGCAAACCTAAAGCAAATGTGTTATTTGAAAAATAAAATGAATAAAAATGTTTTTGCCTATCAGTCTGACCGCTAAACATAACAGCCAAATACTAACGCTGGCCAACAGGTATGCTGCTTCTCTTATTCAATTACTGTCAAAATTTCAGATACAGCAACAAAATCTTTGTCAACTGTTTTGATTTATATTTGAGCTGCGAGAGTTATCATACTCAAGAACATTAAAAAATGCATTATAAATAGAGATTCTGAACAATGTAATTCAGAGTCACCCAGTTTGCCTAAGAATTATGTGACTTGCTGGGATGCCTAAATCCACTCTATACCTGAACAACATAGCACTGCTTTTCCAATGTATCTTACATTGCTATATACAACTCTCCATGGTGTGCATCTAGCAGATAGGAGATCACTCCATTCCCTGTATGTTTTCTAACCTTGTGTTTAATCTTCTTGAGTGTACAGCTTCACAGATTCCCATTGGCCTGTTCACCCCAATGTTATTATAACTTGAAGGGGCATTGCAATTTAACTCAAAATTCTATAAAAATGTGCACACAATAGTATCAGCGCTACAATGCATTCAAGAGAAAAAATCTGATTTCTCCTTGTATCCTGAAGCCTAACCCTATCAGAAGCTTGTTTGGGCATTTGTATCCAGATCATCCTCACATAACAAAACAGGTATAAAATTAATGTAATCTTGAACATGAGGGCCACGGAGAATTTGTGATAAACTTGATCAGAATGCCTATCACCAGCTGCACTTCACAAACATTTCTTGCCAACCAGCCTACAACATTTGTGAATAATGAACTAGGTAAATGAACCACTATACAAGTAATTGAATAAGTTCTAGCTGCCATGACCACATTGTTAAAGCCGTATTATAGGAGAAGTAGGGTTAAAGCTCTTTTGACCCTATGTCTCCCGTTGGTCACAGGATTGAACTTAGTTCTGCACTCTTGTGACCCACTAAACCCTGCTGTCGGCTGACCTAACTGAGGCATTCAGGCTCTGGAGTTATCCTGACTTTAATGTCGGGATCCACCCTGATTCCTGACTGGCAGCTGGCTCAGCCTCTTGGCATGCTGAGCCAGTGGTTTCCACCCCCCACACAGCCCAGTGCTCCAGTGAGCGCTGCAGGGGCAGAGCAGAGAGCCAGGGACTGATGGTCACTGGCTCTATCTGCTCACTGAAGACTGAGAACTGAGCGACCAGCTTGTAAAAAAAAAAAAATCTTGTAAGGGTTGCTGCCTCCAACGTATTATGTCAGCAGCAGCATTGGTATGGAAACAAACGTCTGGCTGCTATAACTTCTCACTCCCAGCCACTAGCTTTTTTTTTGGAAGTGATCCAGTCTTATCTACATGTATAGTAATGTTAGCACCCTTGTGCTAGCAATATCGTTATGTTAAAAGAAAAACATTTTTTTCAATGTACACACAAATACAAATTCAAAATGTGTGCATCGGGTCTGCATTAATATGGAAACTATGTTTGCACTACAATTATTAGATACCAATGCACACGCTGTAGGGCCATCATTCTATGTGCACTGTGAATTGTTTTCACCAACAGGTCTCAGGTTGTTTTAGTAGTGTTGCATTGTTGTACATCGCAGTATTTGCATACAATATTTTTTGCGTGAACATACCACTACAGTTAGGAATTTCTGATTGTTTGATTGGTGTCATATAGCATTTATGTACTTGCAAGCTTAAAGTTTAAGGTAATTAGGAATTGCAATGTGTGCACAGACGTTTTTTTTTTTGTGTGTGTGTGATTCTATCCTATTAGGTATCTACTTACTCAATGAAACCTCATCTTTTATATTTTCCCAAACAATTGGGTATTATATTGTGTTTGTGTGCACTAAAATTAATTTGAGTGCATTTTTTTCCTAAAAACACAGATTCGATAAATAACAGCACAATTATTGTATGATACAAGAAATTGCAACTGCAACAACTTTATTCTATAAAGTCTTCTTTTAGAAAATATATAATGTTTTGGGGGACTTAATGTTTCATGTATGAAAAATTTTTATTTTAGCATGTGTACACAAACTGAAAAAGAAAAAAGCTATGGCAGCAAAGGGGTTAAGCCGTTTATTATGCCATTCAAAGCGAAAAAAAATAATTTTCAGTTTAGATATTTTTTTTTAAACATATGCACATGAGCTGCAAGAGCTTTTTAAAGTGTCACTGTCACAACGGGAGCATGGGGCTGCCATTGTTGTCCTTCTAAAGTAAAACTAGTTGCTTACCTGTGTCTGATGTACATTCTTTTAAATCACAGACCCTGAACATGCATGCTCTAAATGGTGCTGAGAAAAGTATCAGAATGTCTAATATCTATAGTTATTAGTGGTCGCTGATTCAGAAAGTCAGATCAACTAACATTATCAAATGCAGAGGTCATCAATGGCAGCCTCCATAATCCTCATATGACCCTCTAGTCCAGGGGTCCTCAAACTACAGCCCGCGGGCCACATGCAGCCCACCAAGGCCATATATCCAGCCTGCCGGCAGGGGCGTATTTTCTGCGAGGAAGGGACACTAGGTACAGGGGCGGGCAGGGGGCTGCTGTACCTTATCTGGCTCCGGTCTCCGTCCCACGATGATCCAGTCCAGGAAGCGCTGCTCCTTCATTCACTCCGGCCACTCCCCCACTCCTGCCACTCGGCTCTGCCTCCTCACCGGTGATTGGGTGCCAGAACTGTACAGTAGCTCAGGAAAGGCACACAGGCGGCCAATCACATGTGAGGAGGCGGAGCTGAGAGGCCCCGCAAACATCGAGTGAGGGAGAGTGAAGAAGGACAGCTGACAGGTAAGGGTGCTGTGCTGATGGTGCTGCTGCAACCAGGCATGCTGGCTGCAGCAGCACCATGCTGGAACAGGGGTCAGCAAGTTAAGTGTCATTGGTGTCAGTGGGAGGAATAGTGCCCCATCATTGGTGTCACTGATACTAATGATGGGGCATTATTCCTCCCACTGACACCAATGATGGGGCATTATTCCTCCCACTGACACCAATGATGGGGCACTATTCCTCCCCCCACTCACACCAACGATGGGGCACTATTCCTCCCCCCACTGACACCAACGATGGGGCACTATTCCTCCCCCCACTGACACCAACAATGGGGCACTATTCCTCCCCCCCACTGACACCAATGATGGGGCACTATTCCTCCCCCCCACTGACACCAACGATGGAACACTATTCCTTCCCCCACTGACACCAATGATGGGGTACTATTCCTCCTACTGACATCAATGTTGGGACACTATCCCCCCCCACTGACACCAATGATGGGGCACTATTCCCCCCCACTGATACCAATGACGTACTATTCCTCCCACTGACACCAAAGATGGGGTACTATTCTTCCCACTGACACCAATGATGGGAAACCATTCCTCCCACTGACACCAATGATGGGACACTATTCCTCCCACTGACACCAATGTTGGGACACTATCCCCTTCTCCCACTGACATCAATGATGGGGCACTACCCCCCCCCCCCCCACACTGACACCAACGATGGGGCACTATTCCTCCCCCCACTGACACCAACAATCGGGCACTATTCCTCCCCCCACTGACACTAATGATGAGGCACTATTCCTCCCACTAATACCAAAGATGGGGCACTATTCTTCCCACTGACACCAATGATGGTAAACTATTCCTCCCACTGACACCAATGATGGGGCACTATTCCTCCCACTGACACTAATGATGGGGCACGATTCTTCCCACTGACACCAATGATGGGGCACTATTCCTCCCACTGACACCAATGATGGGGCACTATTTTGCTCCATAAGACACACTTGGGGGGAAATGTCTGTGCGTGTTATGGAGCGGCTGGCCCAGTATTCCCGCCGCCGTTGTATGTCCGCAGTCTCTGGTCATCTCCTGTACTGTGTCTGCATTTGTTCATAGTTTTTTTTTTTTTTAAACTATAATCCGGCCCTCCAATGGTCTGAGGGACAGTGAACTGGCCCCCTGTTTAAAAAGTTTGAGGACCCCTGCTCTAGTCCCTTTAATTTACAGAATTCCTGCTGCCTTCACTGCAAACTGTATGACAAACTCAGCACTATCCTCCTCCAACTCAGAGCAATTGTATGGATCCAAATAAAAATAATATTTAGAACTAGAACTTCCAAATGCATATTGAGTGTTTGCTGGATATTACTGTATTATGAAGTTAGTACTGTGCCATCTATATTCCCTTTGAGTATATGTCTGATTTTACTATGGATTTCACAGGTTTGGTATGCTTTGTAAGTGGTTAATAAGGGAGCCTTTACACTTCAGCAATGTGACATCTACAAGCTGAGCTTCAGAAACATGCAGGTATGATGTTTTTTATGGCATTTCTGTTATATTACCTGTAAATTACTTTTCAATATTTTGTTAAACCCTGTAAGACCTCATGCATGTTATCAGTTAAGTTTACTATATAGAATATATCTGTTAAAATCTATGTCTCTTGAGCTATGATATTGATATTATTAGGTTAATAGAAACTGCTGATTAACGGAACGTAATTTGGCACTGTTTCACAGAAGCATTTCTCTTGAATATTTTACAGACATGCGCACTCTTGCCACTTGAAACCTTTGGACCAGAGGTAATGCTGCTCATTTATTCACAATTGTGTTTCTTCAGTTTGTGTGTTTCATGTTAATAAACAGTAGGTCTATTTGTTTTCAGAATAAGTACATATGTTCAGCAGCATGTACTACTCACTGATTTACTAAAACTGGGGAGTGCAAAATCTGGTACAGCTGAGCATGGTAGCCAATCACCTTTTAACTTCAGCTTGTTCAATTAAGCTTTGATAAAAAAAAAACCTGGAAGCTGATTGGTTTCTAAGCAGAGCTGCACCAGATTTTGCACTCTCCAGTTTTAGTAAATCAACCTCTATGTATTACTAGGTGGTGTTTTTTATAGGGTTTCCATGCTATCATTAGACAGATTTATGTCGGGGGAAGAGGTTGGCATATTACAAGTATAGAATTCCGTTATTGTATTTTAAAAAGACTGAACTAAGATGTTTATTTTTTACTGGCATCCATTTAACAACAATTCCATTAGGTAAAGTACCTAATATTACTCACATCTTAATGACATGTAATGTCAGAAGCCTTGGAACTCAATGTAGATAAACTGTAGTATTTATGAGGAGTGTTCAAGTCAAACACTTGTAGCAACCTCCTAGTTAGATAGGGGGAGATAGCTGATTTTTATTTTTAGTTAGGAAGGCTGAGTAGCAGCCTGGACAATAGTTAGCTGGGTCAAATTTTGGTCAGGGCTGAGAGGCTCTGCAAATCAGTTCCTTGATACCTCCCCCTGCTCTAGAATCTTGAAGATTCTAGAAGCAATGGGCGGGGTGAGCAGGAGCTGGTCTGCACTCTTAGGGGATCCTGACCAATCCCCAAGCAGGAGGCTTGGCATGCGATCAGGACAGCCCTTAAATTTGACTAAGCCTGCTCAGCAACAGGAGAGTTCAAGTGGAAGATGTGAGGAAGCGGAGATGCAGAAGCCTAGGAGGGGACCCAGTGGGAATGGGTTTACCTACAGGCAGGGCACTGGAAAGGAGGATCACTCAGCCTCACCAGTCCCCAGAATGAGGACCACCTGTAGAGCCAGGAAAAAAGCCAGCCCAGCAGAAGGCCTGAAGGCAGCCACCTACTTAAATCTGAGTGAGTAGTCCTAGACCCCCTGGGCCAGTTAAGGGAAAAAGAGCTCCTGGTTGGAAACCTGATTAGCTCCTTACCCAGGACTGTTTCATTTAAAGCAGCAAGCATTGTATTCCCTTGCCAAGAGATTTCCTCAGGCAGCTGGATAAGAAGAGGATTATCTGGGGTCTGGGGTGGTACACCAGGAGAGATTGGAGAGCTCTCCAAGAAGAGTTTCTGCTGTGTATACATAGTTGCTAAGGATTTTGTCCTCAGTTTGCAGTTCCATTAAGCATCCCAAACACCCCTTACCCCATCAACCCCTTAATAAAACATAAAAACAAGTTCAAGGACTGTGACTCTGAATGCAAGTCTGAGAAAATGCGTGTTGCCTGGCTGTGCAGGACTACAGGGAGACCCAAATCTTCATCAAATCCTATGGGGGTAGTGCTACACACTTATCCCAGTGTTTAACTAATGCCTGAAAAGCTTCAGCATAGAAAGATTTGTCAGTATGCTTGAAAAATCCTAGGACAGCCTGCTTCAGTTAGTTATTGGTGCTGAAATGAAAGATTTGTCTCTTGTACAATTTCAAGACAGGTTATCCAGGATCAATTGTTCCACGCGCTGAATATTCACAGGAATGACTGCTGTGGACTGGGAACTACCACGGCCGAGATCGTCACTGACGGACGTACGGCCATCTTTGAGACATTTACACCATTCAAATGTCTTACGGCGGCTGAGGATCTCATCACCGTACTGTGTTTGTCTTCCGTAGATATCTGTGGGTTTTATGCCTCTGTTTACAAAAAACTCCACCACCACACGCTGTTTCATGCATGCAATAACACTGTTGTCTGCCATCTTGATTAATGGTCTGTGGACTGGAACGCACCATATGCACCGCCTATAAGTAATAGGACACACTTTTACCTGTAAAACGAGTCCCAGTTTGACTTGAACGCTCCTTGTATTTTCTCCTAAGATTGAAACCAGTCACAGTCTGTCTTTTAGATAAATATCTTTAGAAAACTAAATAGTAGGCCTTGTAGAAATTACTAATTCAATGGTCATGTCATTCATGGCAAACATCCATCTCCAGTGGAGTTTGTACTTGAATCTGCAAATTTATGTATTTCCATGGGGTATTTTCATTGCCATGGGAAATATATAAAGCCTAGTTTGATCCAGAGGGTCAGTCCAGTTTTATAGTAACAGAAATGTATTCTATATAATATACACTCTTTTTGTAAACCCCTCCAGCAAATTTGATGATTTCCAGCTCAGTATTTATAACACAGCATACTACTGTATGCGGCAATAGTTTTAATACATTAAAGAACTCAGAATTGGATGCATTTCATAATGACCCCTCTATTGTACAGTTGCAAGAAAAAGTATGTGAACCCCTTGGGATTACGTGGAGTTTTGCATGAATTGGGCATAAAATGTGCTCTGAACATCATCTAAGTCACAACAATAGAAGAACACAGTCTGCTGAACATAATACTACACAAACATTACATGTTGCCATGGTTTAATTGCACATAACATGTAAACATTCACAGTGCAGGGAGGAAAAAGTATGTGAACCGTTGGACTTAATAACTGGTTGACCCTCCTTTGGCAGCAATAACCTCAACCAAACGTTTCCTGTATTTGCAGATCAGACCTGCACAACGATCTGGAATAATTTTGGACCACTCCTCTTCACAAAACTGTTTCAGTGTAGCAATATTCTTGGGATGTCTGGTGTGAATCGCTCTCTTAAGGTCATGCCACAGCATTTCAATCGGGTTGAGGTCAGGACTCTGACTGGGCCAGTCCAGAAGGCGTATTCTGTGCTGTTGCAGCCATTGTTTTGTTGAATTACTTGTATGCTTTGGGTCATTGTCCTGTTGCATCACCCATCCTCTGCGGAGCTTCAGTTGGCGGACAGATGGTCGTACGTTTTCCTGCAAAATGTCTTGATAAACTCTGGAATTCCTTTTCCCATCAATGACAACAATCCGTCCAGGCCCTGAGGCAGCAAAGCAGCCCCAAACCATGCTGCTCCCTCCGCCATGTTTTACAGTGGGGATGAGGTTTTGATGTTGGTGTGCTGTGCCTTTTTTTCTCCACACATAGTGTTGTGTGTTCTTCCCAAACAACTCAATCTTGGTTTTATCTGTCCACAGTATATTTTGCCAGTAGTGCTGTGAAACATCCAGGTGCTCTTTTGCAAACTTCAAACGTGCTGCAATATTCTTTTTGGACAGCGATGGCTTCCTCCGTGGTGCCCTCCCATGTACTCCATTCTTGTTTAATGTTTTCTTTATTGTAGATGTGTCAATAAAAATGTTAGCATGTGCCAGAGATTTCTGTAGGTCTTTAGCTGACACTCTGGGATTCTTCTTTACCTCATGCAGCATTCTGCGCTGTGCTCTTGCAGTCATTTTTACAGGACGACCACGCCTAGGGAGAGTAGCAACAGTGCTAAACTTTTTCCATTTGTAGACAGTCTGTCTTACCGTGGACACATGAACATCAAGGCTTTTGGAGATACTTTTGTAACCCTTTCCAGCTTCATGCAAGTCAACAATTCTTGATCGTAGGTCTTCTGAGAGCTCTTTGAGGCGAGGCATGGTTCACATCAGACAGTGCTTCTTGAAACCAGTAAACCCAAAATAGGTGTGTGTTTTTTAAGGGCAGGACCTGTGCCAGCAACACATCCAATATCATCACACTGATTGGAGTCAAGGTTGGCTCACTACTGGCTTCAATTAGCTCTGGGAGAAGTCATTAAGCTAGGGCCTCACATACTTTTTCCTCCCTGCACTGTGAATGTTTACATGTTATGTGCAATTAAACCATGGCAACATCTAATGTTTGTGTAGTATTATGTTCAGCAGACTGTGTTCTTCTATTGTTGTGACTTAAATGACGTTCAGAGCACATTTTATGCCCAATTCATGCAAAACTCCACGTAATCCCAAGGGGTTCACATACTTTTTCTTGCAACTGTACATATGCTAACAGGTATAACATATGCTCATTTTACGGAGGTGGTAGGATCAATTTATTTTTGATGTTTCTAACACTTACAGGATATAGAATACTTCTGTTTCTCCTCAAGAAATAATTCCTTATCTAGATTATATTATCTGGATTATATTTTTGCTTCTTCCTACATACCTCTACTAAAAACATAAGATAGCATCTTTGCTCGCTTTATCTATGGGCATTCTTCTTTACTTCTAGAACCCTCCACTACTAGAGGGAGGTTTAGTACATGTGTACATACTTGTGAAGTCTGACCATCTTATACAAGAAAGCATTTGTAAAGGTATTGTTTTATTAAAATACCATATCCTGCTCACAGGATTTGATTGAAAGCAGCTGCAGCCAATGGTTCCCCTGCTGCCTCTGTGAGCAGAGAGCCACTGCAGATGGGCACAGCACTGGATTGAGAAAGAACTCGGGGAAGTGGGGAAGGCATTAAGGTAAAAAATGTCAAAGCAACAATTGCGGTGCAGTGATCCTGCCAAACCGCATCACACACCAGCCGCTACATTATAACACAGTGGCTGGTGTGAATGGACTCTAAGAGCAGGACAGGGATACAGCTAGCATTAACTGCTACAGGGCGGCAGGAGTGCACAAAATCACGTATATATATACGTGATTTTGCATTTCCGGGTAGGGGGCGCACGCCCCCTACAGTTCTCTCCCCTGTCAGCTCCAACACACTGCTTTGTATGGCTCTGCATAGCAGACATTTGCATAGCATAGCAGACCCATACAAAGCAGTGTGCTTACAGTTGAAAACACACAGCACATAGTTAACCCTTTGATCGCCCCACATGTTAACCCCTTCCTGCCCAGTGCCATTAGTACAGTGTCAGTGCTTTTTATTAGCACTGATCACTGTATTGGTGTCACTGGGGATGTCAGTGACACCAAGTCAGTTCCCCCCCAGTGTCAGAATGCCCACCGCAGTCCCGCGATAAGTCGCTGATCACCACCAATACTACTAACAAACAAAAATGTATTCATTTACACGTATTGGGATTTTTTTATAGCAAAGACATGTAGCAGACTGCATTTTGGCTTACATTTATGACAAAATTAGATTTTTAAATTTTTTTACTGGACATGTTTAATAGCAAAAAGTCAAAAAAATTGTTTTTTTCTCAAAAGTGTTAGCTTTTTTTTTAAAGTGAAAAAATAAAAACCGCACAGGTGATCAAATACCACCGAAAGAAAGGTCTATTCGTGGGAAAAAAACAACGTAAATTTCATTTGGGTGCAGCATTGCATGACCACGCAATTGTCAGTTAAAGTAAAGCAGCGTCGTAACGCAAAAAATGGACAGGTTAGGAAGGGGGGTAAATCCTCTGGAGGGTAAGTGGTTAAAGAGATTCTACATATAAGAAATTAAGTTGGTTAATTTAAATTCTTAAATTAACAGCAAATGTTTTGGACATCTTATACTGTGTGATTGGAATGTGGCTCGAGAGCTTTTAGCGAGAAGGGACTACTGTTTTACAGGTACAGTTCCAAATGTCATAAAAAGTGAACTCTGGCATACTCTAAGGTGACAAAGGGAGCACTGATTAAAGAAACAGAAGAGTGTCACCATATTGTTTATTGCAATTAAAAGACTTTATGTGTTTTTGACTAAGAAAACACATTCTCTGATTTACTTGAGCGCAGAGAGAAATTTAAGCCAAATACCAAAGACGGTGTAAAAAAGTTCACTGCTAAGATCACATGAGGTGAGCTTAGTCATTGTAACATGCTTGAAGCTGCCAAAGGTTTAAACAACCTGAAGACATAATGTTAACATTACAGTAATGTATTTGTTTTGCTGGTAGAGAATTTTGCATATTTAAATTATGCTGCTGGCGCGGTGGGAATGATAGGCTTCATTTTGTATGACCTTAGACGGGAACTCAACTCATCTAATGCATTCCAATTAGTTTGACAGACAACCCATACAGCTGAAAAGAATGAAATTTTCAAACGGGAGAATCCTGGATCCTCTAAAATGAGGTACACAGTCATTAAATATAACTGTTTTCAAATTAAAAATGTATTTGCAACCTACAAGCCTGCATTAGAAGTGCTTATTTTTCTAAATTTACAACATTTGTTTCCAGTGTTTATGTGTTTTTGTCTACTATGCATTATAAGATATGAAAAAGCTAATGTCAGAGCGGACCTTGAATGGGAACAATTATTTCAACCATTATCAGTTTTCAGGATGTAAAATGCATTGTGTACAATATTATTTTCATAATTGTACAGGACTAAAAGGCAAAAGGGGCCACTGAACAAGGCCTTGTTTTTTTGTTTTTGTTTTGTGATTTTTTGTTTTAACAAATATGTCATCTTGTTTTCCTCTCTGCTGTTAACTTTAAAGTGAACCTGTACTCCACTCTTATATCTGTGCATCACCTATACACTACAGCAATTTTTACAATTCTGCTATGGGCCTACTGATTCAGCAGTAACCATTTTGACTACTTAAGATTATAGAAATACATACAGTTAAGTCCATATATATTTGGATGCAGGCACAATTTTCATACTTTGTGGCTCTGTATGCCACCAGAATAAATTAAAACTAAACAATCCAAATGAATTTGAAGTGCAGACTTTCAGCTTTAATTCAAGGGGTTAAACATAAATATCAAGTACAAATTTTAGGAATTGCAATCATTTTTATACACAGCCCCTCCATTTTCAGGGGTTCAAATGTAATTGAACAAATTAATATAATCATAAATAAAATGTTCATTTTTAATATTTTGTTGAGAATCCTTTACTGGCAATGACTGCCTGAAGTCTGGAACCCATGGACATTACCAAAGACTGGGTTTCCTCCTTTCCGATGCTTTGCCAGGCTCTAACTGCAGCTGTCTTCAGCTGTTCTTTGTTTGTGGGCCTTTCTGCCTTTAATTTTGCCTTCAGCAAGTGAAATGCATGCTCAATTGGGTTGAGATCAGGTGATTGACTCGCCCATTGCAGAATATTTCACTTCTTTTCCTTAAAAAGCTCCTGAGTTACTTTTGCAGTGTGTTTAGATCATTGTCCATCTGTACTGTGAAGCGCTATCCAATCAACTTTGCTGCATTTGGCTGAATCTGGGCTGACAGTATATCTCTAAACACTGCAGAATTCATCCGGCTGCTTCTGTCTCATCTTCAATAAACACCAATGACCCAGTGCCACTGGAAGCCATGCATGCACACTGCCTCCACCATGTGTTACAGATGACATTGTGTGCTTTGGATCATGAGCTGTTCCAAGCCTTCTCCACATTTTTTCTTCCAGTCATTCTAAAACAGATTAATCTTAGTCTCATCCGTCCAAAGAAAACTTTTACAGAACTGGTCTTTTAGATGTTTTTTGGCAAAGTATAATCTGGCATTTGTATTCTTTAGGCTTACATGGTTTGCACCTTGTGGTGAACCCTCTGTATTTGCTCTTGTGAAGTCTTCTCTTGATTATAGACTTTGAAAATGATGCACCCACCTCCTGGAGAGTGTCCTTCAATTGTCCGGCTGTTGTGAATGTTTTTTTCTTTATCATAGAGATCCGGAGATCATCCACCACTGTTGTCTTCCATGGACATCTATGCCTTTTTATTTTGCTGAGCTCACCAATGCGTTCTTCTTTCCTCAGAATGTACCAAAATGTTGATTTGGCCACTCCTAATGTTGCTGCTATCTTTCTGATGGATATGTTTAGTTTTTGAAGCCTTACTACGGCCTGTTTTACTTGCATGGACAGCTCCTTTGACCGCATGATGTAGGTTCACAGCAATAGATTCCAAATGCAAATACCACACTTAGAATAAACTCCAGACCTTTTACCTGCTTAATTGATGAAGAAATAATGAAGGAGTAGCCCACACCTGGCCATGAAACAGCTTTTGATTCAGTTGTCCAATTACTTTTGGTCCCTTGAAAAACGGGGGTTCGCTACTCTTAAGAGCTGTAAGTCCTAAACCCTTCCTCCAATTTGGATGTACATACCCTCAAATTAAACCTGAGAGTGTGCACTCTCAGCCCATATCCATTATATAACTATAACTTGAATATGTTTTGGTAAATACCTGAAAAAAACTAAAATTGTGCCTGTGTCCAAACATATATGGAGGTAACTGTATATAATTTTTAAGGACAAACACGGCTTTCTTTTGCCAATATTGTCTTGCAAAAATTTTTTTTTTTCCATGCAATCCATAAACAAAAATATGTAACAAAAGTAAAAAAAGCTATTTATTACGTGTTACATGTAACAGTGTTACTGTAGATAAAAGTATCTATTTTTTTAAAATCATATATTTCATTTAACCATTAGCCGCCCGGCCAATGGCCGTTTGGCGGCTTCAAAACTGTCTCTGCACTCCGGGTGCACGCCATTTGGCGTGCTCCCGCACATGCGCGGTTTGCGCTAATGCAGAGTGGCGCAGCAGTGCGATCTGTCACCGGCCGTGCACCTCGGACACGGCCGATGACAGATCCGAGTACCGGCTCCCGTTGCTGGTACCATGTGACCTGCTGTGACCAATCACAGCAGGTCACATGACAGTTGTATACAATGGATGGCTTCATTCATGATGCCATCCATTGTATACTAGTGCCTAGCTGTGAATGGTCACAGCTAATCACATGCACATGTCATGTGATTAGCTGTGACCAAATCACAGCTAAGCACAAAAAAAAAAAAAAAAAAAAAAAAAAGCTGAATGAATCGATTTCATTCAGGTAAATGCTTGCTTATAGCAAAGTAATTCTTTGCTATAAGCAAATTGTGTAAAAAAAAAATAAATAAATAAATACTGATCACTTCCCCAAAGTAGTATAATGTTACTATGGCAGCATTGTACTACTTTGGTCATAGTAAAATATGAAAAAAAAATCTTAAAAAAAATGTAATAAAAAATTAAATATAATAATAAAAAAAAAAAAATATATATATATATATTTTTTTTTTTTTTTTCATACTGTCACCAGTCAGTGTCCCTGTTCACCGCCATGCCAGTTATATGATGACGCTGTACTGCACTGGTGACAGTATGTAAAAAAAAAAATAGTGAAAATATTTTTTTTAATTTTTTCATTTTCCGAAAAATTATGACAAAAAAATACAACTTCAAAAAACTCGCCAAGCCTCTTATGAAGTACGTCGGACTGTCTACTCTGCAAAAAGGGGTCATTTGGGGATATCTGTACTATTCTGACATTCTTGGACCTCAAGAAATTAGATTGCCTGTCAGTACTTCAGGATTGATCAATATTCAGATCTATACCATAGTTTGTGAACTCTATAACTTTCCTACAAACTAAAAAATACATTCTAATTTGGGTTATTTTCACCAAAGACATGTAGTAGAATACATCTTGGCCTAAATTTATGAAGAACAATTATTTATTTGTAAACTTTTATAACAGAAACAAAGAAAAATGTGTTTTTATTTCAAAATTTTTGGTCTTTTTTTTGTTAATTTAGCAAAAAATAAAAACCCCAGCGGTGATTAAATACCACCAAAAGAAAGCTCTAGTTGTGTGAAGAAAATGATAAAATTTTAGTTTGGGTACAGTGTTGTATGACCGCGCAATTGTCATTCAAAGTGTGAGACGCTGAAACCTGAAAAATGGCCTGGGCAGGAAGGTGTAAAATTGCACGGTATTGAAACGGTTAATATTAAGGTGCATGCATTGTAAAGATATTTACAAATGAAATAAAAGCTTTGTTTTCAATTTTGCATTTTTTTTTAAAGGCTAGGTTCCCTTTTTACAGAAGCTGGCCCATACAGAAAAGTAACCCTAGACGTTTTAAACGCACTGTGTGGTATGTTGAAATACAGTTAGATGCAGATGCCATACCTGTAGCCCATTCCTGACCCAATGCAGTCCAGCTGAATTACTCCATTAGTTACATCCTTCTGTGCTGGGTTAAGGGTAGACACAGATGCTGTTGAAAAATGAGTAATATATGGCCAGCCAAGTCCTCTCTGATTGAGGCACATTGCTTTTTCAGATAGCAGTTTTCCCTAAATGGTGATTATATGTCCTTGTCTGAAGCATCAGGTTGATCCTCAGTGCTCTTCCCTTGGATGTGCCAAATTCCATCACTGGTTCAGGTTTTGATTCCTTCCGATACTCTTTTGTAGTATGATCTCTACATCTGCTGGATCTCTCAATGGCTATTGCATACCTCGTTATGCTGCATTTGGACATCCAGACTGTTTAAAAATTTCTGAAATTCTTCATTCCTCATGGAACGATAAAGAAAACAGGACTTTTGTACTTACTATAAAATCTTTTTCTTGATGTTCACTGAGGGATACAGGCCCAGTGCCTCTGTGTTATTTGCTTTTCTACTGCTTTCTCACAAAACCAAAGCATGACAGACAAGATTATATGGGGGGCTGGCTTAAAGCAGAACTCAAGTCAAAACTTTTATTTTCCCATGCAGTGGGGTTGTGCCCACACTGCATGGGTTAAGTGCTCGTTTTGTCCAGAGGCTCAGGGAAAAGCTGTACTTAGCACTTCCTCCGATCCTCCAGAAAACTGTGCTTCCCCACGTCCAGCGGTGCACTGTTCCTGCCATCCTTACGTCAGGAGCTGGTCTATTAGCGTGATGACACCAGGAACAGCCCATTCACAAGAACACTAGCTTGTGTGGGGGGGAGGCAGGAGTGATGGGGACCGGTCTTATCCTCCGAGGATCGGCAGATTAGGTAAGTATATCTTTGCTTTCCGAGACCCTAGACAAAAAGTAGCATTTAACCCATGCAGAGAGGCCACAGCCCCACTGCATTGGAAAATAATAATTTTGCCCGGAATTCTTTTATAACACTCTTTTGTTAGCCAGTGGGCCAACCTCCTCTAGCTGGCAGCATAACCTGACTGTTTAAAGTGTTACTAAACCCAGGACCCTGCATTCACTATATCTGGTCTCCCACAGTACACAGAACATGGAAATAAAATTATTTTAGTAAATACAAACTGCTAAATACCTTGTCTCATTAGCAGTATATACAGTAGCAGCCTTGTGACTTCTAACAGTGTCCGGCCGAGCACTGGTTAAAGTTTGTAGGAGGAGTTTTCATTCTCCTCTGACCTATGAGGCTGTATGACCCCTGATCCTCTGTCTGGACAGTGCTGATTGGCCCTTAGCCGATCACATGCACCTCCCAAAAAAAAACTCTCTAGCAATACACACCAAACTGAGCATGTGCAGATTACCTCCTCTGTACTTTGTCAGCAGATGGATTGGGGACTTTGAAAGAGGGGGGATCAGAGAAGGCAGGAACAAACTGCCTTTTTACACATTGTGAAGGAGTAACCCCATAGGTTCCACAGTGAGTCTAACAAGAATGCTTTACTGCATACACAGACTGATTTTACTTATTCTGTTGAGAAAATTGTGTGCAGCAGAGTCAAACTCTAAATCACAGGCAGTGTTCCAAAGCCCCCCCAAATGAAACTTGTAAAGAGTATGTAGCTTGGGTGTCCCCTTGGGACTATTATTACATTAACCCTTTGGTGGACATAATAGCAGGATGAACTGAGTCCATGGGCAGCTCAAACCTGTTTCCTAGAAATGGAGTGAATTATGAATTTCACTTAAATACGATAAAGGGTTAATGTCTGGGAGATACAGAAGCATTCCCTTTCTTTAGTCGGGATCCTGAGTGGGATATGAAATACATGAATGGGGAGAACAGAACTAGAAGTAATGAGGAATAAGATGGTTAAGCTGGGTGCTGACCTCCAACATGCTTTCACTGGTAATGCACGGTGGATTCCCACCATTTTGCAGCCCCATTTCACTGTCCTTAAACTGAAGAAAGATTTTATACAAAACATTAAAGCTGGACACGTTGAATGATGCTAAAAATTGGGTCACTTGTGCTGTGCAGTTTTATGGATGGAGCAACAGAGATATGTTAGAAAATTTCTTGGAGAGCAATCTGCATGAGAGAGTAAAAGCTTTGTTTAAACTATCAGTAGATACTTGGGTAACCTAGTTTCCAGATAGGACAAAATGTAATTTGGATGTAAAAGAAGGTAAATCATACTTTTCTTGTACAGGTCAATTTATGTATTTCCCAATTTATGTATTTATGTATTTCCCAATCATCAGAGACAGTACACAAGTAATGTGTAAATTTATAACCTTTCCTACTCCCATGTACAATGTACTTACAGCTGATTTAGAATGGTGGATGCCCACTTATCTTGGAGAATATATAACAGATAACAACATGACATATTCACTAACAACATGTATGCAATCTTCTAATGGTATGGTGTGTTCACATAGAATTGAGGTATATAAACCCTGTCTATTACAAAGGGATATTAATGTATGTATGGGGACCCCCACGGACCTGCCCTGCTGCCTGGAGAGGGGAACTGGGTTGGTTTGACCCCCATCCAAGGAGACTGAGCTTTGAGGCATACTGATGCCTATGCAGCCTGCTGCGGCTTCCCGGCCTGTGACCCATCCGATTGCTGCTGCCCTGCTGCCTGGAGCCTGGGGAGGTGAGTTGCTGTCTGGGGGAGAGTGATGCTCTCCAACAGCCCCTAAATCTCACTCTGAAGACCTGACGCCTGTTGAGACCTACGCTCAGGGGAGCCCGTGCAATCTTCCCAGGAGTGAAGTGGCTTGACCTGGTCCAGAAGACCAGTGGAGGGGTGGCTGCTGCATGGAGGGGGAACGTTGGAGCTGTCTGTGCAGCCCCCTGAAGATTTGGTACTCGGCACTCTGCAGGGCCCTGGCAGCTCTGTGCCCTGTTTGGCTCCTGTGTCAGGCTTGAGATCTGACTGGGGTCCATGCCTGTACCTGCGCGAAGGGCTCCAATACCTGCCACGGCTCATATCTACCCTCCCCCATGAAGTGCTAGTGTCCTGCCATACCATGGGCAGAGCTGCTTACCTCCTGTGTGGGTTCAGCTTCAGCCTAGTTTATACTTATTCAGTCACATGTGGGGCCAATTACCCGTATTCTGCAACAATTGTTATAGTAACCATTTTTTCTGCCGTTGAGAAGGAATATTGGGGATGACTAGAGGAAAGCCTTCAACCGCTGGCAGAAAGACCAAAACTACACAAGCTGTAAAGACCAATTGACCCTTTAAGGCTAAAGTGGGGGCCGCCATGGCCGCATCACCCTCTCAGGAGCCCAGCCCACCTGCCGCACCGGGGACTTTAATTCTCTCATGATAGCAATTACCAACTGTCAGGCAGTGTTTACCACAAAAATAGAACACCTGCAGTCTGATGTGGGGTTGATCAGGAGGGATCTTGACAGCGGTTGAGCAGCATGTCAGTGATGCAGGACACTATCTGCAACCATTTGGCAGAGATGCATACGCTGCGGGTTAAGGTCAAATAGCTCAAGACTAGAGCAGAGGATGCGGAGAATCGCAGCAGGCATAACAACCTCCATGTGGTGGGCCTTCCTGAGGGGGCAGAGAGTGACGATCCACCTCAGTTTACCGAGAACCTCCTTCACTCCTTGCTGCCTCGAGCCACCTTCTCCAGCTTCTTTGTGATCGAGAGAGTCCATCAAATGCCAGCATCCAGGGGCCCACCTGGTTCGCCGCCCCACATATTTATTTTTAACCTGCTTAACTACTGTGATTGAGATATGGTGCTAAGGGCGGCTGGGGCCCAGGGGGGCGCTATGAAAATCAAAATCACAAGTTGATGCTGTTTCCGGACTACTCGGTGGATACCCAATGACAACGCCAATCCTTTGATGCTGTTAAAGCTCAACTACATGCTGAAGGCCTTACCTATGGCATGCTATTTCCTGCGAAGCTCAGAGTTCAAGATGGTGAAACCACACGCTTCTTCACTGTGCCTGAGGAGGTAGAATCCTGGTTGGAAACCCTATGATCACAGCGCTGATCTTGTTGCACCACTGGAAGATTAGTCATTCTGCTACCTCTGCCCCGGTCTATAAGTTGAATTGGGACTCCCAAATCATCCGTTTCACTAGTTATAATCTAACTTAGTGCCATCGGCGACAGCTGAGTGATATGCCCCATTAACTATCAGGTGGCATCTCTTCGACATGTGAGCTCTTCTTACTTGCTCTATGTACTCGCTCCACAGACATCTCTATGGGTGGTACACCATGACCAGATGGGTTTTATGCCGGGAAGGGTACTGATATTAAGATACATAAACTGTTTACCCATATTTCTGCAGCTCGCGACAGTGATGACCCTGGTGTGGTACTGTCCCTGGATGCGAGAAGGTCTTTGATTTGGTTGAGTGGGAGTATCTATGGGAAACTCGCTTCGGATTTGGCCCTAACTTCATTTCTTGGATCAGATGCCTTTACAGTGCACCACTTGCAACAGTACATACTAATAATATCCTTTCCCCCCCTTTTGCTCTCCATAGGGAGACTCGGCAGGGCTGTCCGCTTTCGTGTGGCTTGTTTGCCCTGGCGATTGAGCATTTGGCCTACTTAATCCGCTCTTCCAATTCCTTGCATGGTAGGAGCTACAGCGTCATTATCTTCCTGCCACCGGCACCATGGAGGTCCCGGCGGCCATCTTTTAATCCACCTCATGGTCAGTGTTCGTTTTGTTTATTTATCCTCACCTATGCTATACTGCTTAGAATAAAATCTTTTAAACGGTATCACGCTATTGGTCTCCTTTCTTTGTGGCCCTTGGTGAGTCACATATCACCTGTAGAGCCATCTTAGAGAGAGACTGTGGATTATCAGCAACATCCAGCGGGTGGAGGAATATCTGGTTTGACCTGACCTTAAAGAGCTATCAGTGGATCTTGTAGAGATTATTTATCTCTAAATGCGCAGTTACGCTGTGCATCTGGTGAGGGCACAGCCTTATCCTTTTCACGTTCACCGCATGGAATCAGCACTTTGAAGGAGAGAAATTACCACAAAGACTGTTTTTGCACTGCATGTTACTCTGCTTACTGTTCAGGATCACATTAGTCACCTATGATCACTATATTGATATCTTGGATATTTTCATTACTTGTGATATAGCGCCGCATCTTTTATATTTTATGTTTTTGTAAGGTTTATTGGTATCCTTTTTGATGCTGTGGCTGCTTTAGTTTCATAGCGCTCGCAACTTCTTTTAATATTTACAATTCCTTGCATGGCCTACCATTGGTCAACTGGGAGGATAGGGTTTCCCTGTATGCAGATGGCGCTCTCTTATATTTGAGGGACTGTAATTTGTCTCTTAGAGAGGTGCTGAGTCTCATCGATCGCTTCGGCAGATACTTTGGAATATGCATTAATTGGGAGAAGTCAACACTGTTTCCTCTTGTGCCGGGGCCCTTGCCTGATATTTCCTTTGCCCCTATTAGATCTGTCTTTCAATTTAAATACTTGGGTGTAACAGTGCAGTGTGACTTGATGAAGTACCTAGCAGACAATCTTCAAAACCTCCTGCAACAGCTGCAGACTAAATGTACTGCTTGGTCTTCCCTTCCTATTAGCACCATAGGCCAGGTTAATTTTTTTAAAATGATAATTCTACCCAAGTTTATCTATTTTTTTTGGCATGTGCCGGTGCAGATCCCTCAATCCTTTTTTCGTCACGTAGATAGTGTCGTCTCTGTGTTTATTTGGGCTGAAAGGACCCCTAGACTTTCCCGATCTACTCTGCACTTATCTATTAATTGTGGCGGCCTGGCATTTCCTAAACTGCTTTCATATTACTGGGCAGCTCTTCTGGTCATTGTGCGCTGGTGGCTCTCCCGGCCTAGAGATAATGCTGCGGGGATCCTGGAGGCAAAGATGCTGGGCTCGTATGCAGAACTTTGTAACCTAATTCATAGAGGTCCAAAAACCAACTATTCTATCACTCTGCCCATGCTGATGATCCTGAGGATGTGGAGTCGGACTAGAGTTCAGTTTAGTGTAAATAACTCCTACTCCCCTCACACGCTGTTCTGCCCTCATCTGCACACGATACCAGATCCTGTGGTGTGGGCTCGACATGGCATTAAAACATTGCACCATATTATGCCTTGTGGCGTCCTGCTTCCCTTTGACTAACTCAAATGCAATCATGGCTTGCCTAACCAGATTATTTTCCGGTTTTTATAATTTCAATTTCCTTCTCCGCCTACCATTCAGACTGACCCTTTAGAAAACCTGTTGTTAATGGAGGACTTGCCTAAACTGTTGCCCTCTCTCCATTCCCTGTTGCTACCCCTATCTACCCCTAGAATTCAGTTGATTTATGACAAATGGCACACAAACCTCCCATCTTTGTCGGAGGATGATTGGGAGGACTGTCTTTTCCAGTGCCTCCCTACCATGATCTCAGCCGGGGAACGCTGCATACAGCTAAAATTTACCCATAGAGTATATTACACCCCGATATATCCTGATAGATCGGCAACATGTCCTCTCTGTGATGGGGCGGTGGGTTTCACTATATGTTTTGGGAATGTTCCAAGCTACTTCCCTTTTGGGCCGGGGTGCTAGATACTATTAACGCTGTTAGTAAACTGTCTATTCCCAAGGATCCACTGATTATGTTGTTGGGTCTCCTGGACCTCGTGGAGACGTCTAAGCATAATAGATTATTCATCTTTTATGCTCTCTATTACGCTAGAAGAGAAATTGAAATGGAAGCAGTCTACCCTGCCGACAATCTTTGTCTGGAAATCAGCAATCAACCTATAAACTTACTTATACGACTCGTAACTGTCCAGCTAAGTTTGATAGAATATAGGCTGGGTGGGTGGAGGCACAGGGCCTTATGGTATAACATTTGGGTTTTTATCTTGCGGGTATGTCCTGTTTGTATTGTGTGTTTGATTGGCTATTGTTTAAGTTTACGATTTGCATTTCCTCTTCACCCCCCCAACTCCTATTTGGTGGGTGATGGCCATCTACAGTGTATTCTGTATGTTTCTCCCGATCTGACTCCGGTTGGCCGGTTGAATCTGTATGATCTTTAGCATTGGAATCTCATGTATATTGTATTTCTACTGAATGCCATAAGCTTGTTTGTTCTTATGCCACTTGTTTTGTTATATTTTTGTACGATTTCAATAAACGCAACTGTTAAAAAAAAATAGTTGCAAGCAGTTTCTCAAATACAAGTAGATACTGCACATCATTGGTATGATGTTTTTACAGGTTGGTCTTCAAATGGTACAAGCATGATGAGACCTATTATGTATCTGATTGTTATATGTGCTGTTGTGCTAATATTGCTGGTAATGTACAATTGTTATCTGGTATACACACTTAAAAAGAAAGTAAGAAACATTATGTACTGTATAATGCAGTTGAGGCTTACTGGAATCAGAAACTGTGAGTTGTCACTTTGTGAAAAAAGGGAGGTTGTGCAAGGGTTAAAATATAGATAACAGTATAAAGATTCTGCTTGCTTGGTAGAGAAAACACCCTGAGCTTGTTTATTCTTATCATGCTATGATCATAAGCGGTGTGTTATATTAAAGAATTTATGTGTACCTCCCTTATTGAATATATATAAAAGGAAAGTCCTTGTCAGGGAGCGAGGAGCCAGACACACAAGAAGGTGCAATTAAAGGTAGGTTTATTAATATAAAAATAAGACAAGAGTCTATGCAAGTCCAACAGAGGAAATCATAGCCAAAGCCGGGGTCAAGAGCCAGGCAGAATCGTAGCCAGAGCCGGGATCAGGAGCCAGGAAGAATGATTGCCAGAGCCGGGGCCAGAAGCCAGGAGGAGTCTTAGCCAAAGCCGAGTCGGTATCCAGGAAAGCAATGAGTAGCTAAACAGGAGCTTGCTGTTGTGCAACAGACAGAACACGAATGCAATGGACAGCCGCAAACAGCAGACTTATATGTGATAAGCCGCCACCTCCTGGGGGAGGAGCTGCAGAGGGCTGAAAGCATAAAGGATCCCACAATGCTTTGCAGACACCTAAGATGGATGTCAGCACATGGAGCAGCACAAGGTCTGAGGAAAGGTAGGACCTTGACAATCCTCTTTATTGGTGGAAAGAGAAAACACTGCCCGGTTACCATCCTACTATGTAAGTGTATTTAAGATGAAAAGAGGAAAATAAAGTTGAATATTGCTTCAGGATACCTTGTGTGTCTGAGTGCATTATTCCCGAAGTTTTGTGTCTGATAGTGTGGAACAAAGGTTGCCAGCATAAGGTGTAGTATAGGTTAAAAAATTAATCCTTTTAGTGGGTTTGGCTTTTTCTGGATTTTGCAGCTCTGGATCGGAGCATTCAATCCTGAGTCCAGGTTTTCCTAGACACCTGCAATCAGGAGTACACAGCTGTGAGGTGTTGTTATATACTCAGATCTGAGAATAGCTGAGAGCACCCAGTTGGAGACCACTCCCAGTGGGGGAGACGGAATGTCTCACGGAGGGGTCAGAGGACCCAGCCAGATGCCAAGAGGCAGAGGTCTTAGTTCCAGGAGTCAGGCCAGCTCCTATCAGGAGAACCCCATCCATAGCCCAGAGATGGGCCTTACAGCAGGGTGCTGTGTCTAAAGGCTAGAGAGCCAAGTATCCAGGAGAGGTACTGCAATTGAAGCTGAGTGAGCTTATGAGCCAAATGGCTCCACATTTTCCAATGTATGGATTTCTGTTGAAGTTGGAGAAGATCCCCTGCATGGGAAATCATTCGTTTGTGAACATTCCCTTTCTTTTAAATAAAAAAGGGCCACCAAGCCCTTAAACATATTTCCTGTCTGCCGCAGACTCACTAAAATAATGCATCTACCATGAGAGCTAACTACCCCATGTCACAGTGTGTATTTAGAATGATGTATCAATAAATGGGTTGTATAAAACAATTAGTTGCCTTTCCTTAAATGCTTGTATTTAGAAGAAAATGCATTTAAAGATGTGCTAAAGAATACAGAGCTGCATTCAGTTGTGTTTCATGCCTACCTGGAGGTCAGCTTAACAACACACTATACATACCTTGCTCTGGTTTCCACATCTGTCACCAAGAAATGTTTAGTCTCTTCAAGACCTCCTTCTGGTTCCTAAATAAACATAAAAAAACACTTGCGTTACAAAAAAGTAAATTACATTCGGAGGGCAAATGATGCTAGAAATTGAAAATTATCCCAGTTTCTATAAATTAGAGGAACATATCTGTCCTGCCTATACCACCTAACCAAATTTAATCTGCACTGTAAAATTAAAAATATAGAATGACTGATTACTAAAAAAAACACAGATACGCACACAAACTCTTTAAAGTAAATATTAATGTCACAATTTTTCTAGGAAAATATATATTCTAACGATGATATTAAATTTTGACCATAAGTCAGCAGCAACCCATGCAATCCATCCAAAGAAACCAAAACAAATAGGTTTAGAAATTAAGTTATGTGTAATAAAATGGAATGAGACAGGGAAAAAGTAGTCAACATATGAAGAAAGGGAGGTGCACAAAAGCATGGAAAGCCAAGACATTAGCTGAATATATCAGTGATTAGAAAGCAATCCTGCCCCTTGTCAGTGCAAATTAATATCAGCTGGTTCAGTCTCAACTGATGGCCTATAAAAAGGTGTCTCATTACCAAGGTATCACACAAGAAACATCTCATGATGGGTAAAAGCAAAGAGCTCTCTCAAGACTTTTGCAACCTTTTTTTTGCAAACCATACTGATGGCATTGATTACAGAAGGATTTCTAAACTTCTGAATGTTCCAGTGAGCACTGTTGGGGCCATAATCCGGAAGTGGATAGAACATCATTTCACCATAAACCAGCCACAGCCAGGTGCTCCTCACAAAGATTTCTGACAGAGGAGTAAAAATAATTATCAAAAAAGTTGTTTAAGAGCCAAAGACAACTTGTGGAGAGCTTCAGAAAGACTTGGAAGTAGCTGGTACAATTGTTTCAAAGAAAACAGTAAGTAATGCACTCAACCACCATGGCCTACTGTATATGCACGCTCACAACGCAAGACTCCGCTGCTGAAGAAAAAGCATGTTGAAGCTCGTTTAATGTTTGCTGCACAACATTTAGACAAGCCTGTGGAGTACTGGGAGAATACAGTCTGGTCAGATGAGATCAAAATTTAACTCTTTGGATGCCATAGTACACACTGTGTTTGGAGGTCAAATGGCACTGCACATCACCCCAAAAACACCATACCAACAGTGAAGTTTGGAGGCGGGAACATTTTGGAGGTGGTAAAAATGTTCTTTTTGGAGGTGGTAAAAAAACTGGGGCTGTTTTTCAGCATATGGTAAACTTCATATCATTGAAGAAAGGATGAATTGAAAAATGTACCAAGACATTCTTGATAAAAATCTGCTGCCATCTATCAGGATGATGAAGATGAACCGAGGGTGGACATTTCAGCAAGACAATGATCCCAAACACAAAGCCAAAGAAACTCTCAATTGGTTTCAAAGAAAGAAAATAAAGCTGCTAGAATGGCCCAGCCAATCACCTGACTTAAATCCAATAGAAAATCTATGGAAAGAACTAAAGATCATAGAAGAGGTCCACTGAACCTTCAAGATTTGAAGACTGTTTTTCTGGAAGAATGGGCCAAAATCACACCTGAGCAATGTATGTGACTAGTTTCTCTATACATGAGGTATCTTGAAGCTGTCATTACCAACAAAGGATTTTGTACGAAGTATTAAATAAATTTCTGTTAGCGCGTTCAATACTTTTTCCATGTGTCATTTCATTTTATTACACATAACTTAATTTCTGAACTTATTTGTTTTGGTTTCTTTATATGTAGGGATTGCATGGATTGTTACCGACATGCGGTGAAAATTTCATATCAATAGCATCTTTAGAAATATTTTTACTGAGAAAAATGGTGACGTATTCAATACTTTGTTTACCCGCTGTATATATTCTGTAATAAAATCTGTATCAGTCAATGAAAGATAAATATAATCTTAATAAAGGAACAATTACACAGAATAATTTTTCTTTGTTAAATAAAACAAATGTTAAAGGTCATACTACCATTCTCTTAGCAGTATACAAGCACCCAAGTATGGTAATGGTAGGCATACACAAATCGATTTGTGATCTACAGTTGTGTCCAAAATTATTCAACCCCCAATGCTGTAAAGGGGTTTAGGGACTATAGTGTACATTTGGAATTGTATTCAGAATCAAATCCTACAAGGACGTTGTAACTACCCAAATGCAACTAAAATGACATCAATTGTTTATGTAATACAGTAGTAAATGGTTCTTATGTGGTTTCTTCATTGCCACAATTATTCAACCCCTTAAAGACTACCACTCTGAAGAACAGAGGTTCATACAGGTGCTTTCCATCAGGTATTGAAAACACCTGTGGATGTCACCGAGCAGCAATCAAGCATAATAAGCACCAATTAGGCAGCTTTAAAATGACTGTGATACTCAGCTCCTTCTAGACATTTACTGGTGTGGTTACAAACATGGTGAAGGCAAGAGAATGGTCCAGGAAGACAAGAGAAGAGGTGATTTCTCTTCACAGGAAGGGCAATGGCTATAAGAAGATTGCAAAGATGTTAAACATACCAAGAGACACCTTAGGAAGCATCATTCGCAAATTCAAGGCAAAGGGCACTGTTGAAACGCTACCTGGTCGTGGCAGAAAGAAGATGCTGACTTCGACTGCTGTGCGCTACCTGAAGCGTAGAGTGGAGAGAAGTCCCCGTGTGACTGCTGAGGAACTGAGAAAAGATTTGTCAGATGTGGGTACAGAAGTTTCAGCCCAGACAATAAGACGCACACTGCGTAATGAAGGCCTCCGTGCCAGAACTCCCAGGCGTACCCCCTTGCTGTCTCCAAAGAATAAGAAGAGTCGACTGCAGTATGCCAAAAGCCATGTGGACAAACCACAAAAGTTGTGGGATAGTGTTCTGTGGACTGATGAAACAAAATTAGAACTGTTTGGGCCCATGGATCAACGCTATGTTTGGAGGAGGAAGAACAAGGCCTATGATGAAAAGAACACCTTGCCTACTGTGAAGCATGGTGGAGGGTCAATCATGCTTTGGGGCTGTTTTGCTTCTGCAGGTACAGGGAAGCTTCAGCGTGTGCAAGGTACCATGAATTCTCTTCAGTACCAGGAGATATTGGATGGAAACGTGATGCAGTCCGTCACACACCTGAGGCTTGGGAGACGTTGGACCTTTCAACAGGACAATGATCCCAAGCATACCTCCAAGTCCACTAGAGCATGGTTGCAGAGGAAAGGCTGGAACATTTTGGAGTGGCCATCGCAGTCACCAGACTTAAATCCGATTGAGAACCTCTGGTGGGACTTAAAGAAAGCAGTTGCAGTGCGCAAGCCTAAGAATGTGACTGAACTGGAGGCCTTTGCCCATGAAGAATGGGCGAAGATACCCGTAGATCGCTGCAAGACACTTGTGTCAAGCTATGCTTCACGTTTAAAAGCTGTTATAACTGTAAAAGGATGCTGTACTAAGTACTAAGATTGAATGTCACTTGGGGGTTGAATAAAACTGATAATGCTGTGAGCACAGAAAAGACATTTGTGGTTATTTCATTATAACTGTTATGTTATATTTGTCTGACCTACAAGTGCCTCTTTAATGTAAATGTAAGCAAGATGACTGAATGATCAAAAGCAATGTCAAACTGGCCAAAACACTCAATTTCAGTGGGGGTTGAATAATTTTGGCCACAACTGTATGTAGGTATGAGCAATCATGAACCCCCAAGGTATTGTTCCAAAGTTTTGCAACTGACTGAAAATATCAATCACAAATATGACCTATCAGTTACAAAAGAAAATGATTCATTAAAAAACCTAATTTAACAGCTTGCTCACAAGCCCCTTTGTGAGAACTTTGGGCAGATGACAGGTACTCTTTATGGAGACATCAGGGGTCTGTTAGACCTCTGATGTCTCCCCTGCCATCCAAAGCAACTAAGCAGACCCAGACTGTGCCTGATTAGATGCTTCCCTGGCTGTAACAGCCAGAAACCATAAGTGACTAAACCCTTGTGGCTTCCGGGATCATCTGCTACAGGGGAGATCAGGGAATAGACATTTCTCTATCTTTTCTGTAGGCCACCATACTGGCTACTTACTGTGGTCCTGGGCTCAACAGAGAAACAGGAGAGCCCGGGATCTGCTGCAGGTGGTGGTGAAAGGGCTGAAAAAAAGATACCAAGATCATGGCTACAGCTGGCAGCCATAATCCTGGTATTAACTACTTGCTGACAGGATGTATATATATATATATATATATATATATACATATACATACCCTATATATATATATATATATATATATATATATATCACCCTAGTCAGCAAGTGGTTAATCAGTATAATTTAGGATTGGTTCTCTGACATACATGCAGACATTTGCTTGATCGATCGGAAGAAATCAGCAAGATTCCTCACCACTGTTCGGTTTGCCAGAGTCTAAATCGATCATTGAAGCTATAGACAAGTGTTCAAGATGGAGATAAAGCCACACAGAAAAGAGCGTGGGTCTAACTATATAGAGCACATCCCAGCTACAGAGCGAGGTAGGGACAAAATATTTTAAGGCATAGCAGCACACAAAACATGATAACAGACCAAGGAACAAGGTGCTTTTTCAGGAGTACAGTGCCAAGGCAGACCACAGAAAATAAAGGATCATCACTAGTAAAGGAGCTAGACCATACCAAGATGTTACACAGGTCCACCATCATTGGGGACATCACAGAGAGTGATGCAACCTAAGCAGATGAGTTCTATGGCATGCGATTTGCGTTAACAGTCTATAGAATAACAAACTGTGTCATCAGTTAAGAGAATCTGGAGAACTGTAAATAGCAGAAGCTTACAAGCAAATCACTGGTTCCAACTAATCTGCTAGTGAATATTCTACAGTCATAAGCACATAAAAAGCAATACAGCTAGCAACTGAAAGAAAGTTAAGGTGTTTTCTGCAAAGAAAAATGCAGTAACTCCTAACAACAAGTCAGAATTACTGTCAGTTCACACTGAATCTGACTTTGAAATCGTGCAAATTCACTAGCACAATTTCAAAGTTGTGTGTCAGTGTGACTCCAGGTGCGGTTTGGCTGATATCTGTGCGACTTTGTGCACAGATTTCTATACAAGTTTCACCTGAAATCGCAAAAAAAAATAGTGCTGTAAAAAAAGTGTTTGAAATCGGCACAGCAACGCAAAGTTGGAAACGCACCAATTTGAACGGTTCCGTTGCTGACAACAGGGTGCGACTTGTCATGCAATTTGAAACTGTCAAATATTATGACAAGTCGCACAGGCATGAACCAGGGCTTACTGGTTTGACAAGTGAAAATTAAAATCTTATTGGTCAGGAATGGTTACTGCACTTTTTTTTATAACCAGAGTCCTTGTTATTGTGTTATTACATAAACACATACAAAGGCTGACAGTGTGTATACAGACACGGAACAAAAAGTTACACAATTTTATAGCTTAATCAGCATTCATTGTAGAAAACAAAACATCATAAAGCAGCAACATTGAATATAAAAAATTGTGAATTAATCACATGCATTTTAGCTTTCTTGTGTGAAAAGGTTGGGTGCCAATTTCAGCTGGATAAAATGACTTATTTTTCATAATTACTCATTATCCATGAAATGAAAAGTGTCCAGGAGAAAAACAGCTCATTTAAGATATGAACAAAAGCTAATATGATGTATGATAATTTTTTTTTGTTAATGGTTGAACTGGATGGACTTTTGTCTTTTTTCAGACAGACTATGTAACTAGGAGAAGGGGCACACAGAAGAAGGAGAAAATACTCAATTTTAAAACTAATAGTAACTGATCAAATGCACCCCAGCAACTGCAGACGTTTCCAGAGAGTAGATTCAGGAATTATATTTGCTTGGTCATTAGCCTCCTAGTCTCTGACCCATTTAAAGTTCATTTTTACTCATGTAATACAAAATGATTTGGGCACATTTTACCCAAATTAGCAGGGAATCAAAATAAATGTCACACATTTTAATGTTAGCTTAGTCATGATGTCACACTAAGGTAGATTCCTGCAAAACTTTTAAAAGTCTATACAACTTTATAAGTGGTGGTTGATGAGTAGTGACACGTGGTTGGTGGGCCTGCACAAAATTCTTAAAGAGAATCTATGGTCAAAATGTAACATAATATATCCATTTCCACATTTTATATCAATTACGTCTAGCCTACTCCTATTACTCTGAACCAGCTTTAGATTTTTATACTTTCTTTTTGAAGATCCCCATACATTTACGTCATTGAACTCTGTGACACGTATTCGCTTTGCCCAGTTGATAGGCACTACTTTGTCACAGAATTTGCAAAGCCTGCCTTTTAAAATACCTAGGTGCTAAGAGGTGGACTTTCTGGAGGCAGAGTCAGTACAGGAACCACTGATTGAAGGCTGCAAAATACTGTGGAATATGTAGCCCTTAGAAAATCAAAGCAAACAGAAGAAGAGAGGCTGCAAACTATGCAGGGAGTCCAGGAAAGTCTGGAAAAAGATGGCCAGCAGAAAGGCAGTACTCATAACATGAAAGGAGGTGTTTCCAGTTAGATTATACTGAATTGTTAAAAATAACTATTGCTATTATAATGCTGATGTTATAAAATGACAGCGTATGCTATGACCATAGATTTACTTTAGGATGAAGGCCAACAGGTAAAGCTAAATTATAAAAGAGGTACTGTAGATCTTTCATCATTTCAAATCATATGTTTTTTAAGCACAGCTAAATCATTGCTAGTGCTAATGGTTTACCGGTACACCATACAGTTATAATACACGTGAAAAAGGTACTAATACAAGGGGGTTGATTTACTAAAGGCAAATAGGCTGTTTTGCAATGACTACCCAATTACATGAAAGGAAATTAAAAAATATGAATTTTTGCTTGCACATGATTGGATGGTGGAAGTCAGCAGAGCTTCACCTCATTCACTGAGCTCTGCAGAAATTTCATTGCAAAATGCATCTTCTCTTGCAAAGTGAATAGCCTGTAGCCTTTAGTATTTTTTTTTGTAAAATTCTATGTATTAGTAATTTTTCAGAAAACATACAGATTAACAACAAAAAAACAAGATATGGCTACGGCCAACAAGCCAGGTAGTCATCCAATGACACAACAAAAATAATAAATACAAAATACAAAAAGAGAGGAGAACCATGCCTGTGTTGTACAGGGAACATCAGTATACATATACATTCAGGAGAAATAAGATATCCCCCTACCCAAAAACACATCCATCCTACCTGTAACTTTCCATCTATTTTCAGCTTTAGAGATTTGAGATATGAATTGAAGCATTATGCAGGTGAATGATACAAACATAAAGTAAGGTTAGGCTCACATGTATGCTAGTGCAGGAATGCATGTAAATAGCGAGCATTCCTGCAATCTCAGGCACCCACAGGCAAAATGTGCTGCTATATATCAGATGCATGGGGATGCCATTAATTTGTAATGGCACGTCCACACATCAAAAAATGCAGAGCATTTTTAGGTGTGGGAAATTGCATGGTGCAAGTGCGCCATGCAATTTACCTTCAGTTGCAACATGAAAAAGGTGCAGGTACAGTAGCCCATTAAAATGAACAGGCTGCTGTGCCGGCACAAATGCTACACGTAGAAACTGTACATATGAGAACCTAGCCTTATATGGAAGCATGTGTACACTTAAATAAATCCTGCAAAAGTACCACCCTGCGGGTGCAATTTGAAAAATGTGAAGAGAACTTATTATTGCATTTCCTGCAGGGGCTGCAACTCATTCAAATTAATGGGCTATTGTACCCAACAAATTTGACACTCAGTAACTGCACATATTTGAATTAGCCTAATTTGGAAGCCCCTAAAGTAATCATGTGTACACTCAAATAGAGCCTGCAAAAGCACCATGCAATTTTCCTGTGCCTGCAATTTCAAAAAGGTTCAAATGAATGGGCTGCTGTGCCCAAGCAAACAAGGCAAACAGAAACAGCACATATGTGAACCTAGCCTAATAAGAAAGTCCCTAAAGTAATCATGTGTACACTCAAATAGACCCTGGTCCCCTGCAATGTGGAGATAATGCTAGACACATATCAAACAGCCACTCTTTGCTTTATGGAAATCAAAATTTAAATGAAGATTTCTGAGTCTTGGGCTCTCTGGTTTATACATGAAATACTAATTGTTTAATGAGAAAATTAGAAGTAAATAGACAATAGACTTTCAATACACAACAAAGGGATTCAATCTAAGGTCCCAAACCCTACTCACATTTTAACTGGCATGTGAGATTGATATTATAACTTTGTTTTCAACATACAATGATTGATGCATACATAGTAAATGAACAAAGTAGATTATAGAAAATGAGAGCACGGAAATCACTTTCACATTAACTAGATGCTAATTCTTCGACTGTGTCTGAAATTAAATTTCAAATAAATCACCATGTCAATCTATCAACAAAACATAAAGTTTCACATTTAAAAGAAAATTTTAAAAAGCAATGTTTATTGCTGGTATGAAAAAGCCTATGGCCAAACATGCCCACAGTAATGTAATTCCACAAAAAAAAAACACTTTATAAGTAAAAGAAATAAAACCACCTGCATGTAAACATTATTCCCAAGACCTTCATATGTATACAAGCCAAATGCAGTTCAGATCGGCAAAAGCCAACATGCATGATCACGCATTTTGTAGGAAGTTGACCCCCTCAGGGAATCAGATCCCCTGAGGACATCAGCTTCTGATGAAATGCATAGAATGGGGCCAGGCACAGTGATGTAATTGCGTATGCCAGCTTTGCCGATCTGAACCTCATTTAGCTTGTATACTGTACATTGTGAAGCACTTGGGAATACTTTTTACATGTGAGTGGGTTTAATGCTTTTACAAATAAAGTGTTTTTTTTTGTGGAATTACACTATTGTGGGCATGTTTTCCCTGTCTATGTACAATGGCCCCAACTGAGAGGTGGAGTTTTAACATCTGCTGTGCCAAGGAGGAGTAGCGCTGGGTGGCTAATTCAAACATGCTTACCATGGCTGCTCTGTAACTGGGGGTCATGGCGTTGGGGTAAACATCTTTCCATTTGGGCACATAACCTCATTTTGGGAGACAGGATTGTTTGGAATGATTCTTTGCTGGATTAACACTTTCACAGATGCAGTGGACTTTTACTGTCACTTCTATTGATGCACTATTTGGACTTTGTTACATCTGCTCACTTTTGTATGATCTTAAGCTACAGTTGCACACTTGTGTTGTGCCAGAACATCTGGAGTGCAGTTCTGTCTCTTTGGCATATATATATATGGAATGTTTTTCTGTTGTAAGTGCAGTCTTTTTTGGTTCATTTTTTTTAATGACACAGTATTTTTTTTCTATATCTGGGTAACAACAGGTTAATACATAAAATAGGCAAAGCATAATTTCCTTGATAAGGAATGCGAATGCACTCGACACTAATTACATGCAAGAACCTCAGCTGTATAAGAAATTACCTGCAAGGACCAGCGATTAGCTCCAGTAGCTGTCAGCCTCCCGTTGCTTTGGATGGGACTGCCTCCCAAAGCTAATCTCTGGGAACCCCTGTAGGCGTTCTCTCATGTAATTGGTGTTCGGTGCATTCACGGGTGTGAATGTACCCTTAAAGATTCTGGATGGATGGTGACACCCACACAACACTCCCTTCACTATCACACTACTGTTTTTCATAATAAAGTCATCACTATTCTAGATCAATGCTATAATTAGAAAACCCCACTTGAAGACTGATGGCAATCCACACAAACCCCCTTTCTTCAAACTAATGATGCTACAAGCATAACTCCATAGTCTCCTAGGAAGATGGCACTTGCACATCCCTTATATCAACCGCACTTGTGGACTTATGCCACTCACATATTCCTAACATATGCTTGCATATGCCTAACTGATGTGTAGCTACCACTGCAACTCATCTTATGTACACTGATTCCAGAATAAAATGTACAACCACCCTACCAAAGGAAACACTTGAAACCCATGCAGACATGTTTGCATTCTGCTATTCCCACCTACTATAGTAAGATGCTATCATCCCCTGACACTGACTAGTGAAAATCCAGGTTTTTAGCCATCGCACACTGATGATTCTATACCCTTCCCCAAGCAGATACTGTACACCCAACCTTCAAAACTCCAGTCCTCATAAGGAAGCATTAGTATTCCCAACCACAGGACTGAAATTCAACATTCTTAAACACCCTTAATGTGCCCACTGCCCCCCGCTTTCTTCTCTTCTGGTAACCAACCTTCAACCCCTCGAAGTGTAAAGAAATTTCACACCAAACAGTATTACAATGGTTTTATGAGTCATCACCATTTACATGTTTATCATTTACTATTCGTGTTTTCAAACTTCTCATACATGCATCAGCTTTAACTCTTAAGACAGTTCTTTCTACTCAGGTGTTTGACCTATAGTGTATGTCTTGTGCCTGGAAACTACACATTTTATGATGCATTTGCCTCCAAATGCAACATCCATTCAGATATTTTTGTGACAATCAAACACATGCACCAATCAGCTATAACATTAAGATACAGTAACTGACAGGTAACGTGAATAACACTGGTGATTTTGAAATTAGTAAACATGTTGTCCATGAAAATGATTGGAAGCAGAAAAAAAATGGCATACCAGTTTATTGTGTACATAGATGTGTTGCTGCAGACTGGTCAGGGTACCCAAGCTGACCCACACCCACAGCCAAAAGCACAGTATGGGAATAAGGCAAGCCAACAGAGGCAATGTGATACTTTGACAAATATTCTGCTGGGAAACCTTGGTCCTGCCTTTTATCTGGATGTTACTTTGACACATACCACCTATCTAAACATTGCTGCTGACCCCCCTTCACGGAAATGGTATTTCCTGATGGCAGTGACCTCTTTTAGAAGGATAATACGCCCTGCCACACTCCAAAATTGGTTTAAAGATGGTTGGAGGAAAATAACAATGAGATCTCAAGATCTCAATCCATCAAGCATCTGTGGAATGAGCTAGAAAACCATGTCCGATGCATGGAGGTCCCACCTCGCAACTTATAGGATCTGATACGGACGGCTTGGTGTCAAATACCATAGCACACATTCAGAGCTTTAGTGGCATCCATGTTGAGACAGGTCAGGGTTGTTTTGGCAGTAAAAGGGGAACCTACTCAATATTAAGTGGGTCATCATAATGTTATGGCTGATTGGTATATTTTATTTTCTTTTTCCACAGCTAAACAGTATTATTCTGACACTGCAGTTGATAGGGTGGCCTATAGGTGGGTGGGACAGTAATGCACTGGAAGGAGGATCATAAATGCCAAAGCAGATTTAGGGATTTGTGTCATACACCTTTCCCACATGAAAAGGAGGACTGGGATAATTTGGCCTGGGAGGCACACATAATCAATTGACCCTTTCATAATAAGGACAGCTTCCTGTGGACTAAGGAAAACATACAACGTAATGTGTGTTGTGATTCCACAGTGATTGGTAGCCATGTTGAAATGTGGGTGCAGTCTTAAAACTAATCTCCATGTGCCAGCTCACCTAGCACCTTTCCGATTCTACCCCTTCTAACTAATAGCTTGAATAGAAATTAAGAAAAATATAATGTAAATGCTACATTTATGCTAGAAAATCTGTGATCGCATCCTGGTCCTGAGTCATTTCCCTTCAGGAGCCAGGGTCCTTTTTTGGGTGTCCATGTCACACAGGCAGTGACATGGACAATTTCTAAAAGTCCTCTTGGGATTTAGAAAAGGAGTCCTGGAAAATCGACATCACTGGTTTACCAGTACTCAGAGACTGCACCATGAAGGACACAGGCAGTAAACTTGGTTAATTAAAACACTGACTCAAAAGGTACTTAATCAAAAAGAAAGAGTGAAGGCATGAGAGAGGAGAGTGGGAAGGGACTTATGTTTTGTTTTAACGATCTTGGTCTATTTTGACAAATCTTTCCAGATAAAAAATGGAGGATTTCAAGGACTAAATTGTAAACAGAAGAGATACTTTATAAGCTTAGCAAGATGACTGCTTTTCTGCAAAAATGAGATGGATTCACCTAAAAAATAACATATTAAATTCAACACCATCACCACAAATAATCAGTATAATTCAGCTTCCTTCAACAAATGAGCACAATATTTTTCACAGTTTTGCATTCTTCCATCATTGACTTTCTTTTAGCTCTTTGCATTAATTCACATACCATCTTAGAATTGCACATAAAGTCGTTGCTGAAAGACCTCCCTATGAAAGGCACTGTGATCAAAAGTTTGAACACGGAGAAGACAGCTATATATATATTGCCCAGCAACATGCTGAAAGACTTCCCTCTGCAAGGCACTGTGATCAAAAGTCTGAACATGGAGAAGACAGTTATATAATGTCCAGCAGCAGGCATTGACTGGGGGCCCTGATCTGACTAAGGTCTAAATGGGGAAGTACTGCCACTGAGGGATGCCAGCCCAACATCATTTTTTTCTGTATGCTGGAAGGGCAAATGCCCCCTGGTTCTCCAGTCAGGTTCTCCTCTGCCCATATTCTAAGTTTAGGCTCTTATGCAAAAAAATCAATCTTTGGTATCCTGTGTTTCTAAACAAAGCCCACAGGAAGCCTCAAGGATCTTCAAAATACAAAAATAAATATAATACCATAATACAGCTACGTATGTTAATATAGTTCTAAAGGTAAGATTTTTAGTAAATGAATGTGTGAAATTGAAATGTCTTTTAAAACTTCCATCCAATATCCAGCTAATGCATCCATGACATCCGCCCTGAACCAGTGCAGCTATACTACCAACTACCTTCATAAAATTGTTTGAATTCTCACACCCAAGCACAATGAGGTTCTTTTTAAGATTTAAGAAAACACAGTCAAAACACGTACTGTGTATTGATAACTACAAGGCACTACTTGGACCACATGTGAGTTGAGTTTCCCATGCATTTTAAGGATAACAACCCAAATAACAAAACTGCAATAAAAACATATGCTGTGGCTTATCAGGCCTTAAATGTGACGGCTGAATTTGTGTTCCTTTTTTTCAGACTGTGAACATCTTCAGAAAGTACAGAAAATACCTGGTGATCTTGTCAGAAATGCAGTGTCATTATCACTTTCTATGAGCTTAGCAAAAAGCAGGAACAACCTTATCTTCCTTGATTGAACTACTAATCCCATCAGACCTAATGTAATGGAGAAGACCAAAAGCAGACATGTTCAAGTACAGCATGAATGGCAATCATGGTTCCCTCCAGAGATACAGATATACATTGATTACTGCTAAGCCGTCATATATTTAATTTTTTTTTGGGGTTTTGATACCCGTTTAGTGAGTACCAAGCTGGAATAAACATGCATCATTGGTATATAAGGTGTTTTCTAGTACTGAGTCTGTATTCTCACTGGGTACCAGTCAGTATGCCCTTCCGCATCATATGGGTAGTTCAAGTGAGGGAAAGACCTATAAAAAGACCAACTTGTCAATAGTATTCTTTAGGAGGGCAACCTAGAATCTATAGCTACTAACCCACAACTAAATTATTCTTCGATGAGAATAATTATAATAACTAGCTTTCAGAATCATAGGAAATTCCTTGGTTTCCACACATTGACTAATTACAATATTCTGTCAATGTAAGCTATTGTGTTTACAGAGAACTGAAATTGTTCCTATAAAATAATTAATGGGGATTTTGAACTTACCTTAAAATCCATTTCTTGAAGTTCATTGAGGTGCATTGGAATTCAGAGACTGTTGGTTTATACTGCCACCAACAAAAGTATTTAGAAACTCACAAACAAAAAAAACAGTGGCCAGCTTGGTATTACCCCTTCTACTCCCACATTGCCTCAGTTTGGTCAAAAGCAAAACTAAGAGCATGATCAAGGACACAAAAGGGCGGAACCTCTGTCCCTCAATGAACTCAAAGAAATTAATTTCATGGGAAGTACAAAAATCGTACATATATATATACATATATATATATATACACACACACATACATACACTATATTGCCAAAAGTATTGGGACACCCCTCCAAATCGTTGGATTCAGGTGTTCCAATCACCTCCATGGCCACAGGTATATAAAATCAAGCACCTAGGCCTGCAGACTGCTTCTACAAACATTTGTGAAAAAATGGGTCGCTCTCAGGAGCTCAGTGAATTCAATTGTGGTACCATGCTAGGCTGCCACCTGTGCGATAAGTCCATCTGTGAAATTTCCTTGCTACTAAATATTCCACGGTCAACTGTTAGTGGTATTGTAACAAAGTGGAAGCAACTGGGAACAACAGCAACTCAGCCACCAAGTGGTAGGCCACGTAAAATGACAGAGCAGGGTCAGCACATGCTGAAGCGCGTAGTGCGCAGAAGTCGCCAACTGTCTGTAGCATCAATAGCTAAAGACCTCAAACCTTCATGTGGCCTTCAGATTAGCACAACAACAGTGCAGAGAGAGCTTCATGGAATGGGTTTCCATGGCTGAACAGCTGCACCCAAGCCTTATATCACCAAGTGCAATACAAAGTGTCGGATGCAGTGGTGTAAAGCACGCCACCGCTGGACTCTAGAGCAGTGGAGACATGTTCTCTGGAATGATGAATCACGCTTCTCTATGTGGCAATCTGATGGACGTGTCTGGATTTGGTGATTGCTAGGAGAACGGTACTTGATTGACTGCATTGTGCCAAGTGTAAAGTTTCGTGGAGGGGAGATTATGGTGTGGGATTGTTTTCAGGGGTTGGGCTTGGCTCCTTAGTTCCAGTGAAGATAACTCTTAAGGCATCAGCATACCAAGACATTTTGGACAATTTCATGCTCCCAACTTTGTGAGAATAGTTTGGGGATGGCCCCTTCCTGTTCCAACATGATCGTGCACCAGTGCACAAAGCAAGGTCCATAAAAACATGAATGAGTAAGTTTGGGGTGGAGGAACTTGACTGGCCTGCACAGAGCCCTGACCTCAACCCGATAGAACTAGATGAATTAGAGCGGAGACTGCGAGCCAGGCCTTTTTGTCTAACATTAGTGCCTAACCTCACAAATGCGCTTCTAGAAGAATGATCAAACATTCCCATAGACACACTCCTAAACCTTGTGGACAGCCTTCCCAGAAGAGTTGAAGCTGTTATAGCTGCAAAGGGTGGGCCAACTCAATATTGAACCCTACGGACTAAGACTGGGATGCCATGAAAGTCCATGTGTGTGTAAAGGCAGGCATCCCAATACTTTTGGCAATATAGTGTGTGTGTGTATATATATATATATATATATATATATATATATTTATATATACACACAGTATATTTACACTCAAACGCATACACACATACATACTTGCATATATATCCATACATATTGTAACACTTAACACTACAGGCATTTGTTTCTGTTAAAATATGTCAGAAAAAAATGCTGCTTATTTTCAAAAGAATGTGTACATGAGGCCTACTTGAAGTCAGACAGAGAGAAACTGCTTTAGGAGATCTAAGCTAGGGGGCTATCCCCATTTAGTTTGGGAACTTTGAACAGGTTGGAACAGAATCACTGGAACCATTCCACCACAGGTACATGAGCAATGACTCCATCAGACTCACAAGGGATGTATGGAAATCTGCTAATCTATGTGGTAACACAGACAGGTTGGCAGACATGACCCGAGGAAGAGGCAAAGAATGGAATTCTAGCTTTAGCACTTGAAAACTGACTCCTTCACCAAAACATCTGAGAAGTTGGATGTACAAATGTCTGCAAAGGCCAACAGATACTCCTAACACACATGCTTAAAAGAACAGCAAACGCTAAACAATATCTTATTTTCCACTACTCTTATGCACTGCTCTATGCACACTGCAAATCCCATAGTCCATAGTCCTAGCCCATCTCAGGAGTGAGCAAGAGATGGTGGATACATTACAACATACAGTGGGATCATCTTCTAACATAGTCATCTTCTAGCAGGAAGTCATATCACAGCAGCAAGTAAAAAAGAAATTTGGAGTTTTGGAGGAGGCTGAGAGCAAAAGAAGGTACTTTTTTAAGTTAAGAATACCATACTCAGGAGCGGACTGACAACTCATAGAGCCCCGGGCAATAGGGGATCATGGGGCCCCTGTGTCCTTGCCCAAACTCAAAAAAGCCTATGAAAAAGGTACTAGGGGCATCTCATGGGGCCCCTTACTGACCCCAGCTCTCGGGCAGTGCCTGAGTTTCCAAATGGTCAGTCAGCCCCTGACCATACTTGAATAGATTTATTTTTTTTTTCAAACCATTTAGTGTCACTTGGCAATAGAAGGAGCTAGAGGCTCCGAGCACGTAGCCTGACTGTCCCACGTCTCTGCTTTCACTCCCCACTGACCTTCTGCTTACTCCTGTGATGTCATATCCTGCTGGTGTGTTCCAGGCTGGTTACTAGGCTCCTTCCTGCACAAACGCTGCTGGATCAGCTCCACAACACCACCACTCTGCAGGATTGACCACTACAGTGTCTCTTACCATCTCCATCAGCCCAGCAGCTATTGCACTAACCACCGGTGGCGCCTGCAGGACTTTTTGAGGAACAGTCATCTCTCATCTCTCATATACACAGATGAGCTTATTTTATTACTTCCTTTGTGAGTGTTTTAAATCCTTTGCTATTAAGTACAGCGTTATTACTACACTCAGATGGGCGCCTCCTGTCTCTTTTCTTCTGTCACTGCATACAGAGTTGGCTTCCTCCGAGGATGGCTGCCGTCTTTTTGTGCTAAAAAGGACTTACTGTACACCAATGCATTTACATACCCTGTTTTAAAGTACTTGCATGCCACAATATTGCCATTATCATCTTTTACTTTATATATTTTTTATCCTTTTCACCCTTACACTACTTTACTCCTGTGCACCAGAGTTACTATAACAGCTTAGCATTGCATCCATTTTAGTTCATGGTTAAGCATATACAGTATATAATTCACAAACTCACTATGCCTATGCAAAGCATTAGTAACACAGTTTCCCATATCACTTCACCCTGTAGAATGTGCAGAAGATTATACCATATGTCACACTATGTCACTCTATGCACTCTTCTTTATGATATATCCTCCACATTGCTTGAATGATTATGTGTTCAAAGGCAAGGCTGTTTTCATTGGTCAGTATGTAAAGGCTCCTTTATCTCTTTTAGTGATTATAGTTCAGGCTCCCAAGTAGTCATGAGACCCTCTAAACCAGCGGTATAACTACTGCAGTTATAGAGAAATACCTCAAAAGCAAATACCTATAGCTGCATTATTGTTCTGGGACTGTAGTCAGAATGTAGACATGAATATATCCACATAGAAAACACAGGTATGCCACATCACATCAAGGTATAAGTGCTGAAATGATCCATCTGTACTTTATTCCATCAAAATTAAAGGTGAGAGATGAAGTGATAACATTTTTTCCTTTATAAATTGGTGAAATGGCCAAATCCTTTCTCAAAACACTGCAAGTAGCAATCTACTTCTGTCACCCTTTAATCAAAGTTTAAATAGTCCCACTATACCTTATCCAGCTCTACAATCTTTAAAGCAGGTTCATGCATCACGTCGTTCCTGACATGTTCTTCTGCTCTGAACAAAGCCACATAATTTTCATGAGCTTCCATTTCTTCAGCTTGAAAGAGTAACAACCAGGAAAGAATTAGTGCAAAGTCAATGGCATTAACGTTTCATTCAGTCACTTAAGTGAAGTCAATAATGATGCAGCAGGGGCATACTAACCTGTCAAATCATTGCACACATTCAGTCCATTCTCAGATACTGTGGGCGAATATATCATTTTATCCATCTGTTTATTTGGGAACTGATTAACTGGAGTTCTGAAAACAATTATGAAGAAAATTATTTGACAATTTCCTAAGAGTTCCCTCTAAGCTAAATTCTTTGGCAAAAATATTGAAAACCTTAAACCATAAATCTATATATTCTAGGGCTGTGCAATGAAAACCAGCAAAATTCATTTCTATAAAGGTTCTATAAGCACTGAAGTGTTAAGATCCGCTAAGGCAGCTCTTCTTCATATTCAATAACAGCTGTTTGGCTTGGACAATTCAATTCACAAAATTACCTCTCTCAGAACTCAACTTGGCGTTAAAACAAATAAAGCCACCAAAGTCAGTCAAAACAAAAGACTGCACTAGTGCAAAGTACAATTTCTATTTATATCCCCATGCATCCCACTGCAATTGAGGAAATCCAGGCAAAATATTGTAGTTTGTTTTTTTTGTGTACTGGGTCCTTATGCCTCTCACAGGCTTGTTTATAAGTCAGGCCTTAAAAACTAAGGACCTTAAAAACTGAGGACCTGTTCATTGTCAGTCTCCTAAGCTGCTTCATTTTGCAATCAATCTAGCGAGTCTTGATAGAGTTTTTTGTGGACAGCATCTACAGTATTTTTCGCTCCTTAAGACGCACTTTTTTCCCCCCAAAAAAGGGGGGAAAATGTCAGTGCATCTTATGGAGTGAATATGGAGTGGCCGGTCCGGTATTTCCATCGCCGACACCATGTCAGAATACCGGGCGGCCGCTCAGCTCTTCTCTGCAGCAGGACCTTACCTGATCCTCGGTCCAGTGCTGTACAGTCTTCCCGTGCCGGCATCTTTAGTGTGGGCACCCGGCTGTGACAACCGGGTGCCGACTGCGCATGCACGAGAAGCGCTGCGCTTTGTGAATGGCCCGGCGTCTTCTGGGACCTGTCGTGTCCCAGAAGACTTCGGGCCATTCACAAAGCGCAGCGCTTCTCACGCATGCACAGTGGGCACCCGGCTGTTACAGCCGAATTCCCACACTAAAGGGAGGACAACTCCGCGGAAGTGGGAGCGGGTACCTGTCAAATTCAGGTACCCGCTCCCCCTTCCTCCCCAAAGGTCCACAGTCTCTGGTCATCTCCTGTACTGTCTGCAGTCTCTTGGTCATCCCCTGTACTGTCTGCAGTCTCTGGTCATCCCCTGTGAGGGACCGCCGAGCGGCACCACTAGCACTCCACTGGTCAGGCGTGCCCAGAGCGCGGAGTCTAAGCCCCAGGGTACTTGTTCACCAGAGCCCCTGGTGGTGGGGATGGACTTGGAGTACCCCGGGACCAGGTTGCCACTACTGAGCACACCTGTCAGTGGTAGGGGTGTTCGCCAGGGGCTCCAACCAGGGAGAGCCAGATGTGAGGAGGTCGGGTGACCCCGATGGGATGGATGGATGGATGGATGAGCAAGTGCGAAGTCAGACGGGCCGAGTTGGTAACGTAGAGGACGGTAAGGTACAAGGGAGCGGACAGAGAATCGTCGGGTCACACGCCAGGTCAGCAACAGCAGGTCAGATCTAGTGAGGGGCATTCAGAAGAGAGGTCAGGCAAAGCAAGGGTCTGGGCAGGAGAAAGCAGCAGGTCAAGAGCAATCCGGGTCAAATAACTTACTAGGCACAGGTTCAGAATCACAGGATACAGGTAAGACCAGAAGGCACTGAATGACAGCTCAGGGACATTTAAATGTCCCGCCCTGCGCTGCCATTGGTGCCCAGCGGGCGGCCGCGGCTTCTACTGCGCATGCGCGAACTCGAACGCCGCGGCCGGCCCGGACCTAGTGCCCATATCCCTGCACAGGGCGGTGCACTGCGCCTGCGCCGGGACCATCGCGGCGGGGATCGAGGGGATCCCTGACATCCCCTGTACTGTCTGCAGTCTCTGGTCATCTCCTGTACTGTCCGCAGTCTCTGGTCATCTCCTGTACTATGTCCGCATTCTCTGGTCATCTCCTGTACTATGTCCGCAGTCTCTTGTCATCCCCTGTAATATGTCCGCAGTCTCTGGTCATCTACTGTACTGTGTCCACAGTCTCTAGTCATCTCCTGTACTGTGGCTGCAGTCTCTGGTCATCCCCTGTACTGTGCCCGCAGTCTCTGGTCATCACTGTACTGTGTCCGCAGTCTCTGGTCATCCCCTGTACTGTGTCCGCAGTCTCTGGTCATCTCCTGTACTGTGTCTGCAGTCTCTGGTCATCTCCTGTACTGTGTCCGCAGTCTCTGGTCATCTCCTGTACTATGTTTGCAATCCATTGGTTCAGAATATTTTTTTTCTTGTTTTTCTCCTCTAAAACCTAGGTGCGTCTTATGGTCAGGTGCGTCTCATGGAGCGAAAAATACGGTACTTTCCTTTGATACCATACTTTGAATTATATACTTTTTTTAGATATGAGAGAAAAAAGGTGAAAATTATGAAAAATTATTTTTTGATGATTTGGGTGACATAAAAAATGGAAAAGACAAAGCAATGTTTTTTTCTGAAATATATATTTTAATTTGTCTGGAATCAAGCAATGCCAAATGTGCCTGATTTTTCCAAACTATAGGGATATATATGGTTTAGAAATACTGGCATATACTGTATATTAGATTTTATCTATAAAGCTTTTTTCTCACACTATGATATGACAACAAAGGATCCATCTTTGAAAATATATAGAAAAACCAGATTGTAAATGTTTTGAAAATTTGTAATTAATAGTTTAATATAAAGTGTTACTAAACCCACATCAGTAAAATCAGTCTGTATATGCAGTAAAGCATGCTTTGTATACTCACTGTGGAACCTAAGGGGTGTATCCTCCACATTGTGTAAAAAGGCTTTTTTTTAACTTGTCTTCTCTGATCCTACCTTTCTTCTACTTTCCCCAATGCATCTGCTGATAGTACAGAGCTTTAGGAGTCACTCTGCACATGCTCAGTTTAGTGTGTATTACTAAAGATTTTTTTTTTTCTTTGAGAGGGTGCATGTGATCAGCACAGGGCCAATTAGTACTGTCCAGACAGAGGGTCAGGGGTTATGCAGCCTCATAGGACAGTCATAGCAGATTGAAAACTCCTCCTACAAGATTTAACCAGTGCTCAGCTGAACACTGATAGCAGTCACAAGACTGCTATATACTGCTGACGAGAAAAGGTATTTAGCAGTTTATATTTACTAAAATAATTGCATTTCTATGCTGTGTGTACTGTGGAAGACCAGATAAAGTGAATGCAGGGTCATTATTATTACTATACAGGATTTATATTAGCATCAACAGTTTGTGCAGTGCTTTACAATGTAAGGGCATACAGTACAATTACAATACAACTGAATACAGGAGGAATCAGAGGGCCCTGCTCATTAGAGCTTACAATCTAAAAAGGGAGGGTCAGGTGACACAAAAGGTAATAGCTATGGGGGATGTGCCAATAGAGAAAATACATGTGCAGTTGTTAGGTGGAGGCAGGATAGGCTTCTCTGAAAAGTGTTCAGGGATTGCTGAAAAGTGAACAGAGTAAGAGATAGTCAGACAGATTGGGCTAGGGAATTCCATAGGATGGGAGAAGTCCTTCACGCGAGCATGGGAGGAGGTGAAAAGCGAACTAGAAAGCAGAAGGTCTTGGGAAGAACAAAGAGTGCAATTTGGTTAGTATTTTGAGACTAGGTTAGTGATGTAGCTGGGGGCTTTGTAAGTTGTTGTTAGTATTTTTATTTAATTTGTTGGGAATTTGTGGCAGTCAATGGAGGGAATGACAAAGAGGGGTAGCAGACACTTGGTAAGGTGGATGTGTCTGGCAGCAGCATTCATGATGGACTGGAGGGGGGATAGCCTATGTAAAGGTAAGCCAATTAAGAGAGAGTTGCAGTAGCCTAGGCAAGAGATAACCTGGGAGTGAAGAGCTTTATGGTGTCAGTGATTAGGAAGGGGCGTATTCTAGAGATGTTGCAGAGGTTAAGATGGCAAGCTTTGGAAAGTGATTGGATGTGGGGCTGAAAGGAGAGTTCAGAGTCCAGGATTACACCTAGCACCCTGGCATGTGGGGACAGGTTGATGGTTGTCCCATTGATCTGGACAGAGAAGTCAGGGGAAGGGAAACGTGGGGGAGGAAATATTAGGAGCTCAGTTTTGGATAGCTTGAGTTTGAGGAAGTAGTGTGACATCCAGGCTGACATGTCAGTCAGTAAATTAGGGATACATGAGGAGACTGTTGTTGTGAGCTGAGGGGTAGAGAGATAGATTTGGATGTCATTAGTATAGAAATGATATTGAAAGCCATGGAAGGCTACCAGCTGACCCAAGGAGGAGGTGTAGAATGAGAATAGGAGAGGTCCAAGAACAGAACCTTGGGGGACCCCAACGGAAAGAGGAAGAGGAGAGGAGGAAGTAGAATTGTAAGTGACACTGAAGGTGCGGTGGGATAGGTAGGATGGGAACCAACAAAGAGCACAGTCATGGATATCAAGCGAGTAAAGTTTTTTGAGGATGAGGAGTGGTCAGCTTTATCAAAGGCAGCTGAGAGGTCCAGAAGTAGGAGTACAAAATAGTGTCCATTGGTTTTTGCTGTTAATAAATCATTTGTGAGTTTTAGGGGAGCAGTTTCTGTGGAGTGTTGAGGGCGAAATCCAGACTGAAGGGGATCAAAAAGGTTATCCTTGATGAGGTGGTCACTCAGCTGGTTATAGACCAGGCGTTCAAGGAGTCTGGAGGAAAAGGGGAGCAAGGAGATGGGGCATAGGTTGTTAAGATTGGTGGGGGTCAAAGGAAGGCTTTTTAAGTATATGGGTGACTAGCATGTTTAGAGTAGAGGAAAGTTGCCAGAAGAGAGGGAGTGATTGAAGATGTAAGTTTGAGAGTGTAGGATAGAGCCAGAGGGTGACTGCAGCATTTTAGAGGGAATTGGGTCAAGGGGACAGGTGGTTAGGTGGGCGTTAGAAAGAAGTTTAGCAACTTTTATAGTAGCAGGGTTAAATAAGGGCAGTGTTGAGTGTACCTGTGGACATGGGGGTCTTAAGTGAGGGAGATATCTGTAAAGTGGGCATTTCATTACAATTTGCACCAATCTTATTTTTTAAATGATTGGCGATCTCCTGGGCAGTGAGTGAGTTAGTGGGTAGAGGCAGTGGAGGACGAAAAAGAGAGTTAAAGGTAGAGAAGAGTTGATGAGATGGTGCTACTGAGAGTGATAAAATAGGTCTGCTTGGCAGTGTGGAGGCAAGAGTTGTATTTTTGGAGGGCAGTTTTATATTGGTTGAAGTCTTTGTGAGACTTAGTCATACGCCACAGACGCTCAAGTGCGCAGCTGCGTTTTTTGAGACTTCTGGTATTGTCTGTTTGCCAGGGTTGTAAGGGTTGGGGCCTGATTCTGTGTGTAGTGAGAGGGGTGAACTAGTCCAGGGCAGAGGACAGGGATCTATTGTAGACAGAAGTGGCTAGTTTGGGGCAGGACAGGGGTGAGATATTGTCATAGAGGTGGTCAGTAGCACAGCAGAGAAGAGAATGGTTAAAGTGGTGAAGGTCTCTACGGGTAATTGTTAGGCGGTTGGAGGGAGAGGTAGCTGAAGACAGGGAGAGAGTGAAACTAATAAGGTGGTGATCAGAGAGAGGAAAAGGAATGTTGAAGAGGTTGGATGGAGTGCATAGGTAGGAGAATACAAGGTCAAAGGTGTTGCCTTCAGAGTAAGAGCATGTACCCATTGCTTCAGGTCAACTGAAGAGGTAAGAAGTTTAGAAGTAGCAGGAGTGTTAGTAATAACAGGGATATTGAAGTCATCGAGAATGATTGTGGGAATTTCAGAAGAACGAAAGTAGGGTAGCCAGGAAGAGAAGTCATCAAGGAACGGTCCATGGGGCCGGTAGATGACAGCAATTCTTAAAGAAATTGGAGAAAATTGACGTACGTAGTGAGCTTCGAACGATGAGAGGGATAGAGAGGGAGGAGAGTGAAGAACCTGAAAGGTGCTCTGTGGGGATAGGAGGATACCCACTCCACCTCCTTTTGCATCCACTGGGTCTGGGGGAGTTAGTCTAGAGAAGACTACTATGGGAGAGGGAAACAAGAGAACCTGTGTCGGATTCATGAAGCCAGGTTTTGGTGACAGCAAGCAGATGAAAGGAGTTAGTGACAAAGAGGTCATGAACAGAGGTGAGTTTGTTGCAGACAGAGCGAGTATTCCAGAGGGAACATGAGAAGGGTGGAGTGGTTTTAGGAACAAGAGGAATGGAGACTAAATTTTGTGGATTGTGACTGTTGCCAGAGGGCACAGGGTGATGGGTGCATTGGTTGCAGTTATATAAAGGACCATGGGTTTAGTAACACTTTAAGGTTACTTGAAATTAAAGCGCAGAATATTTTAAATAAATTAAAAATGGTAGTTTTTAGCTATTTTTCCAGTTTCTTCAGCATAAAAGTAGATAATGATGCTATGCAATATGAGAGAACTAGGAGAATACCACATAAGTATGTCATATCGTGGAGACATGATAGGCCATGCAATCTGGTTGTCAGTGGCTGAAAACTGGCATGTCTGTTTTTTGGTACAAAACTGCATTTACGGTGGCTCAGCAGCAGAACCTCAGAAACTATGCCAAAAGCAGAGTCCCGAAGGTTTTGTGCCCAAATTGACTGATATTTGAAACTGCTAACAAGTCCCTTCACTTCGACTAAAGCATAATGCTGCCACCACCATTCTTCACTGTGGGTGTGGTGGGTTTTTTTGGTGATGTGCAGTGTTGGTTTTGCACCAAGCATACTATTTGAAATTATGGCCAAAAAGATCAATTTAGTTTTCAGACTGATTTTGGAGGAATGTCCATTTATTGGTAATGTCACCGTTGTGCCATATTATCTCCACCTGATGACTGTCTTCACTGTGTTCTATGCTATGTCTCATCACCTCCATGCAAGGTTTGGTTTTGAAGTGTGCTCCCCTCCCCATTCACACTATCTGCAGTGGCCTGCATTTTCCTGCACTGGATAAGCATAGGTCGTGACTAGGGCAGATTCAAAACAATTGTTTTCTATGTCCCCCATTCACAACACAAGGCTGGTGTGATGTGTGGTGTGAAAAAATACAGCATTTTTCCCCAACGCACTGGATAACACAGCATGTCATTGCATTGCTGTGCAAAGACATAAACGCAGTATCTCTAAGTACTATGTGATATTTAAAAAACAGTAAAATAGACAAAAAAGAATAAGCGTACACTGACAGGTCCCCACACAGTTTGCGTTTTACCATGTTGGTGTAGTGTTAACATAGATTTACTGAAAAGCAGCATAAACAACTGGAGGGTTAGACAAAATACTTCATTTAATTCTGGCTTCTGTGGCGCAGGGAGTGATGTCAACTTTCTGATGGCCAGATCCTGGAAGTAATGAGCATTACAAATCTAGAGCATGTTACAGGAATGCATGTTGCTTTCATTAAAAAAGTAATTCTTTTTTAAATGGTACCCCAATGCATTTTTGCTGCAGTATACCACAATGCACTACTGTGCGTTTTGATGCCACTGCCTCAGAAAAAGTTCTGCATGTCCATTTTTGGTCCATTCCTGCACATTGTCAGTCCATTCAAAATGCATGGATTGCCTTAACACAGCACACATTAACATGTATGCGTTAATGCAATGCACAGGAAGGGAGAGGTGTGAATAGACCATAAAGTAGCATTGTGACAGAATGAAAACTGACCACAAAAAGTTCTAGTTATGCATCTGTTTAGAGTGAAAATCTGTCTCATCTTGCAAATCTGTGCAGTTTGCTGTCAGGATAAAAGGCGTAGGGGGTCACAAATACACTGTAAACTTGTCATGGGACCTGATTTGTGTCTATATCTGTGTTGCTAATTTGTTGATAAATGTCCACATGTAAATCCCCACAGTGATAGGGTTCTAACCCCTTGCCTCTTTGGGAACACTATACATTTTGCAATTCCTACTGCTTCTCCCCAGTAGTTAAACTACTAACCAAACCTAACAGTTCCACGCAGATTTGTGGCAGCATCAAAATCTCAGTGCCTACATTTGAGACGGTTTCTGGTGACAGTTATAACCCCTGTCAGATTTTTTTTTTTGCCATAAGTGTCTCATTGAGGAGATTTACCTTTACTTCCTGTCCCATAGCCAAACAGGAAGTGAGAGGAAATCCCTGCAAATTGAGGGAATTCCTTGGGGACCCCTAGATCACCAGACCTAGTGTTTCCATTGGAAGTTTTCCCTTCTATTACTTTTCTGGGGGCAACCCAAAATTTGTGATTTTCTTTTACTTTCACTTTCAATGATAATGGAAAACAGGACAAATAGAGAGGGTGAATCTCCTTAACGGGAGCACAGACAGCAATAAAAACTGGCAAATGTTCAAATCCCTCTTCTCTCCATCCAAAACTAAAACAAGTTTTGCCTTTAGTTATACTGTAACCACTTCCCAACTGCGCTATAGCCGAAAGATGGCTACAGCACAGTTGTCCAGTTCTGGAAGGGCGTCCATGAACATCCTCCCAGAACGTGCCCCCTGCGTACCCCCAGCGGCGCGCACACAGCGTTGTCGGTGATTAGGTAAAATGCCAAACACAGCAGCCTTTTATCACATGATCAGCTGTATCCAATGACACAGCAGATCACAATGTTGCTCACTATACAGTTGCCAGTTATCGGCCACACTTTCCTCACCATGTCACAGCATGAGGAAAGTACTGGCGATAACCAGCAAATGTGACAAGGGAGATCTGCACTGATAATCAGGGCACTGACTATCAGTGCCCTGATTATCAGTGACGCCCAGCAGTGCCCAGCAATGCCAACCAGCAGTGCCACCCAGCAGTATCACCCATCAGCGCCCAGCAGTGCCACCCATCAGTGCCCAGCAGTGCTGCTCATCAGTGTCGCCCCTCAGTGCCCAGCAGTGCCGCCAGTCAGTGCCGCCCATTAGTGCCCATCAGTACCGCCTATCAGTGCCACCTATCAGTGCCCATCATTGCTGCATATCAGTGCATCATCAGTGCCTCCTCATCAATGCCCACCAGTGCCACCTAATCAGGCAACGCCTCATCAGTGCCCATCAGTGCTACCTATCAGTGCCGCCTATCAGTGCTGCTTATCAGTGCAGCCTAATCAATGCACATCAGTGAAGGAGAAAAATTACCTGTTTGAAAAATGTAATAATAGAAACAAAGAAAAACTTTTTTTTTCAAATTTATTGCTCTTTTTTTGTTCATAGTGCAAAAAAGAAAAACCCCAGTGGCAATTAAATACCACCAAAAGAAAGCTCTATTTGTGTGAACAAAATTATAAAAATGTCATATGGGTACAGTGTTGCATGACTGCACAATTGTCATTCAAAATGCAACAGCACAGAAAGCTGAAAAGTGGCCTGGGCAGGAAAGGGATGAAAGTGCCTGGTAGGCAGGTGGTTAATTACTTTATGAATCCCTGTGTTTCCAATTCAAAGTACAGTAAAACCTTAACATGTATGTTTCTGCCTATATGAGCAAATCCCTTTATCTGCCATCTTTGCATTACATACAGTGTTGTCTGGAACCTGAATTTCATGCTTGGCGCTTGACTTATTATGTGCCTGGTTGGTTTTTACTATCTGTGTAATCCATATGTGAATATAAAAGCAGGGGCTTGAGTGGGCATTCTGCCAGGGCAGGCAGAAATTAAAGCAAGCAAGACCTGTGGAAAAATAACTAGTGTATACATAACGATTCCGACACTAATCAGACTATTCTTTATATGCTTAGCATGAAAGATTTCCCGCAACATCTCTTTCATGAAGCATCTTTCACAGTGCTGCCAAAATGATCATTTGTAGCTAGCTGTTATAATCAAACAGTTCAATTTAATGTACTAATTAAATGCAAGACCTTTTTCAATCATTAAATAAAATGTAGTTCATGAAAGAAAGAATGAACTTAGATCTATGGCATTGTTTACATAAACAGAACTGTGAACAACAGTGTGTGAAAACATTTGAACTGTTGCCAGCACTATTAATTATAAAGTCATTAGTGCAAATGTAAAGCTTTGGGGCTCATTTATAAAAGAATATGTATAGTATGCACTAAGGGGTGTATTTATGTAAAGAATGCATAGCTATTCATCCAGAGAAACTGCTGCTACATTTGTTCTGTGCAAATAGGGTAAAGTGAAATGTTCTTCTATTACCTTTACAGGTCAGATATTATCCAGTCATAAAAATAGAATGCATTAAGACCACTAGATGGAGAGCTATTTAACTGAAGCAATTTTTTTTTTTAAATAAATAAAATTCAACCTGTAGAGGTGATAGAAGAAGAACATTAACTTTTTCCCATTCACACAGAACAAATCTACCAGCAGTTGTGCTGGTCAATATATATATATTTATTTATTTATTTTTTAAAAACAACTCTAAGGGCTCAGGCCTAACTGTGTTGGACACGGTTTTCAATTAGATTTTAATTGTTTAGGTCTACAGCACTTCTCCATAGTAACATTTAGTTCCTTAGGCCTCTCTCACATACTCAATCTGATCAGGTTTGCCTGTCAGTTTTTCAGGTGGACCTGATCAGATGGTCCATGCATTCCTATGGACAGGCAGATGTAAACAGACGTGTGTCCATTTATTATTATTATTATACAGGATTTATATAGCGCCAACAGTTTGCTCAGCGCTTTACAATATAACAGGAAACAATACAGCAACAATACAGTTCAATACAAGAAGGATTTGAGGGCCCTGCTCCTTGGAGCTTACAATCTAGGAGGGGCTAGTGGTACAAAATGTAGTAACTGTGGGGGATGGACTGGTTGGAAGAGTAGAAGATTTCAGTATTAGCTGAGGGCAGGATAGGCTTCCCTGAAGAGCTTTTCAGAGATCGCCTAAAAGTGAGCAGAGTAGGCGATAGTCTGATAAATTGGGGTAGAGAGTTCCAGAGGATGGGGAAAGCTCTGGAGAAGTCCTGGAGACGAGCATGGGAGGAGGAGACAAAGGAGCTAGAGAGTAGGAGGTCTTTCGAGGAGCGGAGAGTACTGTTTGGGTGATATTTAGAGACAAGATCGGTGATATAATTTGGGGCCAAGTTATAAATGGCTTTATACGTTATTGTTAGTGTTTTGAACTTTATGTTCTTTTTCTGTTGGGCAACGGGAAGCTAGTGGAGGCCACCTACCTCCAGATCCACTCCAGTCTGCTAGAAAAAAAAAAGGACTAAGGGGATCTGTCCTCTTCTGTTTAGGTGGATTGGATCAGAGGGTAGTCAGGTGTAAATGGAAGGCATCCATTTACTCCTGGCCACCCACAGAGCTGAATGTGTCATCTGTCCACTCTGCTCCAATCAGCAGGAGATCTGTGAGAGGTACCTCTGCTGATTGGAACAGAATCCGCCTCATGAAAGGGGCGTTATTGTTTCATTCTAAGGACCACCACTGCTTCTACTATCAATTTATCATTATTTTTATTATAATTTGCTACATTTAATTCATGGCTCATTTTGGTTACGTTACTTGGCTGTTTTCATTTGTTTTGGTTGGTGTATAGTGCTGCAACTACCTTTTTGTAATTTGAAACTTATTGGATACCACCAGCCTCTGTGATTTAGATTTATTAATATATATTAATAATATAATAATTATTACTTCATTTAGAATGAAAAACACTGGTAAGCTTACTAAAAGTAAAGTTGTCTTTTAGGTAGAGGTTAAACCGACCATACCTTCTGTGTTTCTTCAGCATCAGTTTCTCTAGGTAACTTAAGCCACTGTCTTTAAATTCAACTTGGAATGGTTTTCCAGTGAAAACAGTCTGAACTGCTGAATCACCAATAGAATCTAGGGGAAAAATGAATATTTGAAAACAACACCAATGCCATTTCACATGATCAAAAACATGTAAAATAAGATCATGCAGTATGCATCCTTAAAGCCAATTTCCATTTTCAGGCAGAGAAATTTATACTTGTGAATAGAGGAAATTCTGTCCTTCTTCCACCCAAAAAACATAAATTAGCTACGTATGTATAAATGTACTTTTTTAACTAAACTGATGGAACATTATTAACCCCTAAAGAAGAACTAAAGGCAAAGACTTACAGCATACATGGGTGCAGAAAAGTGAAGCTCAAGGAACATGGTGTGAACAAGCCCTTAGTTTTGGATAGTATTGGGAAGGATTGGAACCTCGGTTAGGGTATTATTGCTGTCTTTGTCAATACTGGAGATATTTCCTTTAAGTCTTGTCCCAGTCAAAGAAAGTCTTCAAAGGCAAAGAGACAAGAAAAAAAACGTTTTTTTTAAGTAATATAGAGGGGTCATAATCTCTGTTGGATTTTGATTCCTGGATTAGTTCTTGTGCTGTTGTCACCATGACAAAATGTGCATGGAAATTTCTCCAAGGGGGTCAACAAGACAACAATAAGAGCCAGAATATCTAACCCTTCCTTACTCTTTAAAAAATGTTGGCTGAAGTTATGTTTTAAATCATGATATCATCATCACTCTGCTACTGTAAAGCTGCCCAGGCTCATCCAAATACCTAATACAAATGCAAGAAGTTTACTGAACCAGGAAAATGTTTCATATTATGTAGCAAAATCTCAGAAAATTGGAATTTGTTATACCTGATCATCTTTATGAGATGTTAACTGTTGTATGTGTGTGCCCTGTAATAGGCCTGACATGCATACATATCGTAGACTGCACGATTTACCAATTTGTTAAGAAAAAACGTAAAGTATGGTCATTTGGATGGCATTGGCACACAGGCAAAGAATATTGTAGACTATTATACCATTAAACAGTTACAGTTAGGTCCATATATGTTTGGACACAGGCACAATTTTAGATTTTTTCAGGCATTTACCAAAACATATTCAAGCTATAGTTATATAGTGGACATGGGCTGAAAGTGCACACTCTCAGAAAAAGGGGATGGCTATTCTTAAGAGCTGTAGTTCCTAAACCCTTCCTCCAATTTGGATGTACATACCCTCAAATTAAACCTGAGAGTGTGCACTTTCAGCCCATATCCATTATATAACTATAACTTGAATATGTTTTGGTAAATACCTGAAAAAAACTAAAATTGTGCCTGTGTCCAAATATTTATGGACCTAACTGTATATATATATATATATATATATATATACTGTATATATATATCCTTATGGATACGCTTAGGGGAGTATTTATAAAGCAGTAAATGCAGCATTCACCAGTCATTCACTACAGGTGAATCAACCACTGTAATGTAAATGCATGTAGTAATGTAGGAAGATATACTTGCATTGAGTGTTTGGTGAATGTCACTATCACTGCCCAAAAAATAAGGCCTCATGCAGTGGACATTTTTACAGCTACTCCTAGGGGCGCCTGGCTTTTTTTTTTCTGCCTCTAAACTCCACTACATGTTAGCCTATGTGTCCATGCACACATAAACGTTTAGAGCTGTTTAGTGGCAGAAGAGTTTAGAGGTTGGAAAAAAAACCCACTGTCAGTGCATCCAGAAGCAGCAGCATTTTGGCAGGAAAAACGTGTGTAACTCCCTGGTCACATCAAAGCCGATTTTGAAATCATGCGACTTACAGTGAAGTCGCACGATTTCAAAACTGGGTGACCTGCCAATTTCATTGTGATTTGCAAGACATCTGACACAAATGTCCATGCAAATCGCAACAAAAGTAGTGCATGCACTACTTTAGAAATCGGTGTGGCTCTGACCAAGTCGGAACCACACCAATATGACCGCTTTAATAGTGGACAATAGGGTGCGGCTTGGCATACAGTTTGCAAGTCGCATGGCACGCAAATCGGATGCCAAGTCGCACCCGATGTGACCAGGTGCTAAATGCATGTACACGCATGTAAACGTGTGTTATTGCTAGGTGCATTTAGTGCTTAAGCATTGAAAGAGAAGTATGGCTTTCATTTTTATTTTTTTCCCCCCATTATACTTATCTAAGTGGATGTAGCATCGGTGTGACTCTGCATTTGTCCCCCGCTGGTTCTAACGGTTAGAACGCTGAGTTCTCCTCTCCGCTTTGCACCCCCCCCCCCCCAAGTGCTCACTGGATCACTGCACTGTGGAGGGGGAGGAAAGGGGGAGAAAATGGCTGGCACACGCTCTCAGTAGATCACTGAGAGGCTGAGCTAGGTGCCGCTCCAGACTCTGGGGTAGATCCTGACTTTGAAGTCGGGATCTTTCCCCAGCCTGGACTGGCTGAGTGACATCAGCCGATATCAGGCTTCAGCCCGCTGTCGGCTGAAAACAAGTCACAGGAGTGTAGAGTGAACTGCACTCCTGTAATTCACAGAAAAAGAGCTTTGGTTGTACTTATCCTTTAATTCATTTCAATGGCCCAAATAAGTTATTTATTCTGGTCAAGTTAAATGAATTAACTCCCAAATACTTGAAGCGGGTAAACACGTTACACACTTTTACAAACGTTAGGCTTTTTCTTTTTGCAAAAACACTGCTGCCAGGAGGAGGCCTCTAGGAAAGTAAAAAAAAAAGTCCAGTGTGTATGAGGCCTTAAAGTGGAACAGAACTAATTTTAAACCCTCTTGTTTTCTGATAAGAATTACCTATGAGAAGGCTGGAAGCAGTGCAACTAGCCAGCCGCACAGAACTGCACCAACAAGATCTGACCACCCTCAGGACAGGCTGTTTGCAGAGAACATCTGATCTTAATTTTTCCCAGGAGCGGCTAGCTAGCTGGGATAGTAAGGAAAGCATAACACAAAGCATCAAGAATATCATCAACATGTTTAAAACAGCTCCACAGGCAACACCGAAACACTGATCTATTTCCCCATTGTTAATTAGAAAAAAGCCACCCTTACCCTATGGCTCACTCAGGCTTATGGTAAATACATTTATGTTCGAAGAGCAAGCCCTGTGTGAGTGTCCTTACTATACAAGTGAATCCATACCATTAATTTTTTCCTAAATGCAATCCCTAATTGAAAGTATATCGGTAGTAATATTAATCAAATGTTTAAACGGGTTTATTTATTGCTCCTTTAAGTAAGAATAAATCCAAAAACAAAAATGTAATATACCAATCTATAAATAGTATGGCTGCATCTGTTTTCTTTTCTAGGCTTATTTTCCATTATTTTTACTTGGTGATCTGGCAAGTAACATACTGCCTGTCTTAGGGTGTCACCAATCTGAATGGAGGAGCGATGGAGACACCTTTGGACAGCAGAACGGTAAATCTGTGGAGAGGGTAGAGTTAGATACACTAGCAAGTTTAGGTGCACTTAACTAGCAAATTAAAGCCAAACTCCAGCTAACACTTTTGAAACAATTACAGCAACAGTTTTTTTTCCTTTCAGGATGAAGGTTTTACATAAAATAATAAAAGCTGACAATGGTAAGCACCCCTGTCAGCAATAAATAGTATGTTCCAACACTCTAAGGGTTCTTTCACACATGAGGCCAGACAGCATTAAAACCAAGAGGTTTTACCATCTCCTCTGCCTGTCTGAACACAGACATGCAGCTTCTCAGGGCTGTACACTAGCCATGGCCTGATGCTGTGTTTTACGGCCGTGGCAAACATGAAACAGCAAGCCACATTCAGCAGGTGTTACCACCACTGAATGCATTCTATGCAAGTCTAAGGGCTGCAACACAAAAGCCCCCTCACCTCCACAAATCTGTGCAATGCACAATTGCATTGCAGTGGTGCAACATTTACAGGGTTAAATCATGCTGTGAGTTTAGTGATCACCTCCTCAACAGCTCTGAAAACAAATCCACTGTGGATCACTTTTCAGAGGGGCAACCAGAGCTGCCATACATGTGAATAAGCTCTAACACTTTTGCTAGACAGCTTAGTCTGCTGAAAAATAGCAATCGCTTGCGGGATGAACAAGTGAAAATAAAGGAAAAAGTCTGGAAAAAAAAGAAGAAAACAAATGTGGCTACCAGATCTGTGATCAAGCAGATATTTATCAATGCCTGTAATAAGCAGAATTATTGTTTTGTTTTCCTTTTTTTCTTTTATTTTACAAGTAATAAGCTTTTATTAGAAATAGCGGCAACAGGGGCGGACTGACAACTCATGGGGCCCCCGGGCAAAAGGGGATCATGGGGCCCCTGTGTCCTTGCCCAAACTCAAAAAAGCCTATGAAAAAGGTACCAGGGGCATCTCATGGGGCCCCCTACTGACCCCGGGCCCTCGGGCAGTGCCCGAGTTTCCAAATGGTCAGTCAGCTCCTGAGCGGCAATATACACAAGAAGTGCCGCTTGCATATCCAGTCATCAGGAATAGTTTACAGCATTATTGTTTAAGGTCTGACACAATGGAGTTGATTTACTAAAAGAAAATAGACAGTGTGCTTTGCAAGTGCGGTTGCATTCATTTTCCCCAGAGCTTAAGCTAGCCATAGATGAGACAATTTTCTTTCCTGCAACCATAGGTCAATGGCTCAATTCATAGCTCAATTCCCCCGTCAACACATTCAGTGTTGATGGTGGAACCCGCTGGTGGGTTATTATGTTCTCCCAGTGAGGAGGGGAGGGGGATGGGGAAGCCTTCCCTGCCAGGAGAACACAGTGGTTATTGCTAGTGGCTATAGCCTCTGGCAATAATCGCATGAAAAATTCAACAGACTGATTGTGCCCAAGTCATACAACAAATGATTTGGGAACAATCATCCTGCCCATTGGAGGTTTGAATCCCTGGTGAACCAGCCAAGATTTGAACTATCTATGGCCAGCTTTAGTGAATGTAGTGAAGCTCTGCTGATTTCTAACATCCCATCAGGTTGAAGTGAAACTTTACCACATTACATTTACTAAGGAGAATGAGTGCAACTGCACTTGCAAAGTGCACAGTCTCTTTGCCTTTAGTAAACCAACCCCATAAGTTTGCAATTACATGTTTCCAGTGAATATCACAGCTTTGGGTTGCTCAAATAAGAAAAATATGTAAATTCTAAATATGACACAAATGATATCCTCATTCTATTCCATACAGATCCACTACTTAATGACCCTGTAGTCTATTTTTCATTAGTTTGTACCTTACTGTGTTTTTCTGCCTCCTTGTAATGTCCTCAAATCAGCACCCCAATCTCCCCTCCCTCTTCCTCTCCTCTTCACTTCCATTTGTTTTGAATGAGCAGTCCCAAGTCCATCTTCAGAGACAGGGTGGCCATGTCACTACATACAGTGGAGCCATGAACGAACATAGTAGCCACCCTCTCACAGCAGCAAAAAAATAAATTTAAAAAAAGGAAACTGGAGAATGCCCTGCTGTATACAATTTTAAAATATACTTGGATGTTTTGTGAAGTTCCTTTTGCAGGTGCACTTTTGAATCTATAATTGTTTTTTCTTTCCTTCCTGTGTGCCAGGATAATGCGCTGTAGCATGGCGGACACTTCAGAGTGACACAAATATTTTAGGATTGTAAAAAAAACGATTGGCATTTTCCAGCCAACCAATTAATTAAAAGCCTCTTCTACAGGTATTGCATTACTTTACTTGGCCAGTCTGCTTGGGAGACTGATTATCTACTGACTGGAGGGTAGATATAGTCTAAGATTTGGAGGGCTTGCATGGAAGTATGTGTCAACCAACATCACCAGAAACTAAAAATGGACGGAGATTGTGAATATCCACATATTCATATCGGTGTGATCCAGGTATGACCTAGGTTTTTCCAACTACTGCGCTCATCTCTAAAGGCGACATTTAACATCAAATTCCTTAAATCCAACCGATCATTCTCCTTTGTTCTTGCCACATGAACCAAAAATGTATAAAAAATGTAAATGTCCTTTTCCATTGTGTTTTTTTCAGGACACATAAAAGATCAAATTATTTTTCACAAAATATCATAACCACCTAGAACAGAGCTAATGATGGCTTCATTTTAGTTTAGCAGCATCTGGAATAAGAAGACTACACTCTTCTATTGTAAAACAAAGTGTATAACAGATACTGCAAGTATCTTGCAAATGAGAACTCTCATCACTTTCAAGCTTTAACATCTCAATATAGTTAAAGCATAAGGCATCAACAGAGTTTGTTTGCTGGTAAGTGAGTGTTCAGATGCAAAATATGTAATTAGTGAGAAAATAAATGCAAAATGCTAATGTGCAAACCTTTGATGATGAAGAATCATCTGAATTGCAAAGAAATGTTAGATGTTGTGTGGTATATGGATTCAACTGAGTAAAGATGTGTTTGCATTTCCTCAGTGGGCTAAAGAACAAGAAGTCAAGTCTCTTAAGGGTGATTTAAAGAAAGTGGCATGTATCTTTTAAATGGATCTATTTTAAATGAAAAAGGACCATCTGGGGAAGGTGGGGGGTCATCAGTTGCCCTGCACTAAGGTGACTATTAGCAAGTTAAGAATATATGATGGCATGAATTAATCAAACACAATCATTGTTATTAAAGAACCTCAATGTCATTAAAAAAAACATAATAGGTTGACATACCTGTAACTTCCATAGCTTTGAGTACAGTTCGGGACACAGGAATTGATTCTTTGACCATGGTTTTTTTTACTGTTATCTTCAGATGACTGAACACTGGCAAAAGCTTTGCTGGGACTGCAACCCCCATCCCCCCCCCCACCAGTGTATCCATATGATCCCGCCCACTCTGTGAGGCTCCAGTTTTTTAGCAAGCAATAAGGAGATCGCAGAGAAACAAGGTGAGGGACCTGTGTCCTGTACTGTACTCCAAGATATGAAATTTACAAATTAATGTAAATGTAAAAAAACAGACAGAAAAAACATATATATCACACAATAGTGTTAAATAATGTGTAAGATCCTTCAGGATCTATAAAGGTGTCTGAAAATGTGATGAATACTATATTCTAAAGTGCAATATATAATAAATGGGTCTTTATAAAGTGACAGCAACCAGTCCCAGGTGGGACCAACTCCCAAAATTATAAGTGATAATTATATAATTGTGATGTATCCCCAATCAGGGATATATATCAATGGTAACACAAATCAAGTGACTGGTGTAAATATCCACATGAAATAGTATACATCAATAGCCAAGTGTCGAAACAATAAAAAAAATCTCAATAACCATTGATGTGTAGCAGTGCCTTTATCTTCATTAAAGTGCTCCAGTGCTGGTGCAAATGGTGAGCATGAATCCTAGATGGCAGGCATGCCCCCTCACCTCCTTGATGCGAAAAATATAAAATATAAAATGGTAAGCCCATAAAATATTTTATGGGCTTACCAGGGGCAAAACATTGCATCTCTAGTACCCCCAGTAGTGATATTATTCATACCACATTGAGGAACAAATCAGTGTTTAACCCTCAAGTTAGCAATAACAATCAAATTGAAGTGTTTAAAAAAATGGTTAATCTAGATCTTGAGAAACTGAATATCCCCAAAGAGCCACGGAATATTGGTTTAAAAACTATCTAAACAGGAAAACATAGTGATTAGACCTGCAGATAAGGGTGGAGGTATTGTTGTTTTATCAAAAGAATATTACCTCAAGGAACTTGGAACACAATTAGGTGATACCACAACATATCAAAAACTCAATAAGGATCCAACAATCAAATATAAAAAAGAATTGGAAAAAATAGTAAAAAAAGGAGTGGAAATAAAGATTCTAAATAAAAAAAAGAGGTAAATATTTAATACCCAAAATGTGCAGAATTCCGGTGATCTACACGGTGCCGAAAGTACACAAAGATTCAGTTAATCCACCAGGTAGGCTGATAATCAACGGAATGCAGTCCATTTTAGCTAGGATTGGACAATATATAGATATCCATTTGCAGCCATTAGTGAAAAATACTAAATCGTATCTTAGGGACACCAAACATCTGATCCAAATATTAGAGGAAGTGAAGCTAAACCAGAATATCATTCTAGCAAGTGCAGATGTATCATCACTCTATACAATAATCAATCATGAGGATGCCATACAATCAGCTAGTTGGGGTCTAAGGGAATGTATCCAATTATCATGGAAGCAAAGAAAATTCATTCTTGAAGCTCTGGACTATTGTTTAGCACATAACTACTTCTGGCATAATAACACATTTTTTAGACAAACGAAAGGTGTGGCAATGGGAGCGAGATTCGCTCCCAGTGTAGCCAACTTGTTTATGGCTCAGTGGGAAGAAGAAGCAATATACCAACACCCACCTGATGAATTAAAAGTATACAAGAGATACATAGATGATGTGTTTATAGTATGGGAAGGAAAAGAGGCTGATCTAATAGAGTTTTTAAATATATTGAATATCAACAGCAAAAATATCAAATTCACATGGAACCATAACAATAAATGTATCCAGTTTCTGGATTTAGAGATCATAATGAATGAATCAAATATTTATACTAAAAACCTTTTTAAAGAAGTGGATAGAAATGGGTACATTCCCTTAGATAGTTGTCACTACCCCCCTTGGCTGCTTAGATCCCTAAAGGACAATTTGTTAGGCTCAGACGAAATTGTACGTATGAAGAGGATTATCTTGAGCAAGTAAAGATAATGAAAGAACGATTTATTGCAAAAGGCTACAAAAGCAAACAGATTAAAGATAAAATTGAAGAAGTATGTAATATTGATATATCCCTGCTTTTGAAAGATAAGGAAAAAGAAGAAAATTTTATGGAACAACCAGCCATTATTATAGATTTTAATGTAAATTATAAAAAAATTGAACACATTTTTAGAAGACACTGGGCGATCTTGAAAACGGATTCAGCCTTAAATAAAATATTATCTGATCAGCCTAAATTTGTGTACAGAAAGGCACCTACCCTTAGGAATAGACTTGTTAAGAATGTATTAGATCCACCCACTAGGAGCAAAAAGGTCACGTTTTTAGATGTAAATGTTTTTTTCGCTGTAGAAAATGCTACGCGTGTAAAGCCACTATGGGCCAGAACAAAAAAAGATATTCGTTTAGATCAGAGACAAATGGGAAAGAGTTTAAAATCAATGAATTTATCTCATGTAAAACAGAAGGTGTCATACATGAGCTGCAATGCGGGTGTGGACTGCAGTATATAGGGCGCACCAAAAGACCGCTGTGGGTCCGCTTACGTGAACACATCCAAAAGATAAAAAAGGGATTCCCTAGACACAGCGTGTCAAAACACTTTGCAATACATCACAATAAAGACACATCAGGCCTTCTTTTTTGGGGAATTGAACGGTACAATAGGCATTGGAGAGGCAGCCATAAAGTATGCACATTAAGTAAGGCGGAGTCAAAATGGATATACACAATGCAGACCCAAGTTCCTATGGGGTTAAACGTTGAGTTTGATCTTAACTGTTTTATCAGTGATTTTTAGATTTATGATCAGGGTTTTATGATGCACATATATGTTGTAAACACTCGGCATGGGTTCCCTGTATCAACCTGGCTTCATATATTTCACGGTTTTATGTAAGGTTCATCCATTAGTCCACGTGTGTTAGTTTTTTAGGAAATGAGGGAATTTGCCATCTTTGTATTTAGGTTGGCATATATATTGTATATATATATATATATATATATATATATATATATACAGTTGCATGAAAAAGTATGTGAACCCCTTGGGATTACGTGGAGTTTTGCATGAATTGGGCATAAAATGTGCTCTGAACGTCATCTAAGTCACAACAATAGAAGAACACAGTCTGCTGAACATAATACTACACAAACATTAGATATTGCCATGGTTTAATTGCACATAACATATAAACATTCACAGTGCAGGGAGGAAAAAGTATGTGAGGCCCTAGCTTAATGACTTCTCCCAGAGCTAATTGGAGCCAGGAGTGAGCCAACCTTGACTCCAATCAGTGTGATGATATTGGATGTGTTGCTGACAGCTGTCCTGCCCTTAAAAAACACACACCTGTTTTGGGTTTACTGGTTTCAGGAAGCACTGTCTGATGTGAACCATGCCTCGCAGAAAAGAGCTCTCAGAAGACCTACAATCAAGAATTGTTGACTTGCATGAAGCTGGAAAGGGTTACAAAAGTATCTCCAAAAGCCTTGATGTTCATGTGTCCACGGTAAGACAGACTGTCTACAAATGGAGAAAGTTTAACACTGTTGCTACTCTCCCTAGGCGTGGTCGTCCTGTAAAAATGACTGCAAGAGCACAGCACAGAATGCTGCATGAGGTAAAGAAGAATCCCAGAGTGTCAGCTAAAGACCTACAGAAATCTCTGGCACGTGCTAACATTTTTGTTGACACATCTACAATAAGGAAAACATTAAACAAGAATGGAGTACATGGGAGGACACCACGGAGGAAGCCATTGTTGTCCAAAAAGAATATTGCAGCACGTTTGAAGTTTGCAAAAGAGCACCTGGATGTTCCACAGCACTACTGGCAAAATATACTGTGGACAGATGAAACCAAGATTGAGTTGTTTGGGAAGAACACACAACACTATGTGTGGAGAAAAAAAGGCACAGCACACCAACATCAAAACCTCATCCTCACTGTAAAACATGGCGGAGGGAGCATCATGGTTTGGGGCTGCTTTGCTGCCTCAGGACCTGGACGGATTGTTGTCATTGATGGGAAAATGAATTCCAGAGTTTATCAAGACATTTTGCAGGAAAACGTACGACCATCTGTCCGCCAACTGAAGCTCCGCAGAGGATGGGTGATGCAACAGGACAATGACCCAAAGCAAACAAGTAATTCAACAAAACAATGGCTGCAACAGCACAGAATATGCCTTCTGGAGTGGCCCAGTCAGAGTCCTGACCTCAACCCGATTGAAATGCTGTGGCATGACCTTAAGAGAGCGATTCACACCAGACATCCCAAGAATATTGCTACACTGAAACAGTTTTGTGAAGAGGAGTGGTCCAAAATTACTCCAGATCATTGTGCAGGTCTGATCAGCAACTACAGGAAACGTTTGGTTGAGGTTATTGCTGCCAAAGGAGGGTCAACCAGTTATTAAGTCCAAAGGTTCACATAATTTTTCCTCCCTGCACTGTGAATGTTTACATGTTATGTGCAATTAAACCATGGCAACATCTAATGTTTGTGTAGTATTATGTTCAGCAGACTGTGTTCTTCTATTGTTGTGACTTAGATGACGTTCAGAGCACATTTTATGCCCAATTCATGCAAAACTCCACGTAATCCCAAGGGGTTCACATACTTTTTCTTGCAACTGTATATATATATATATATATATTATATATATTTTATTTTATTTTTGAATTGGCATTATAGTCTATATATGCGTGTCAGATATTATTATCTAAAATTTGAGCTGGCATATATATAGGTGACACCACTCTCTTTCCCCTCCTTTATGACATTTATTTTTATTAATTTTGTAATTATCATATTTTTAATAAATATCTTATTTTATATAGTTTTACATTAAAATAATTATAGTCATATCGATATACCAGTTTTTGTAGGTATTTTTACCTTTTCTACCTTTCAACATTATATTGTTAGCCATATATGAGGTCATAGGCATTATGTATGGGACTAATATCAGGAGTTTTTACCCAAGGTTTTCTACCGCTTGGTTTACACAATTATTCAATTATTACATACTGCATAGTTTGCACAAGTATATATTTATACAGCTGTTTTAAAGATTGGGTGTGGATCGAGCGATATACTAATTGGTATATAATTATATGACAACCAGCTAGATCCCCTGGTAAATGGCCGTGTCGATAATGTCCTCGATGCAATAGAGACTACTGTAAAATGGCCACGGCGGATCTTCCCACCGCTGATAGAGTGACATGTTATATGTCATTCAATCCAAATAAAATTAGTTAGATCCTCAAGAAAATGGCCTCGTCGTTAGTGTCTTTGATTCTATGTAGACTACTACAAAATTGCAACGGCGGGCCTTCCCACCGCTGATTGATTGACAGTTAGGTCTTCCTATAAATATAAGCCTTCATTCACCATGACGTTATCCTGAGGAAGTCACGTGTGCGTGACGTAACGCGTAGATGCGGCGTGGTGATGCACTTCCCGTGGAGCGCCATCTTACTACTCCAGAGTGCATGCAGTACACCCATGCTTAGTGGTGTAAAAGCCTGATTGATCTTCTTATATGTGAGTTTGAACTTGGCGATTTTACATGTTTTTATACTAATAAACGGTGTTGCACTATGGGATTCTGCTTTTTATCCCTTTATGGTCCTAAATATGGTGTTCACCTATTGACATATATACTACGGTTACCTGTATATGGAGGAGTGATCTATATTGGAGGAGATTACCAATAAGGGGCTGTGGAACGTGAGTGGCCTGGAGAATCATTACCTGTAGAATCCGGGGAGATCCAAAAGGCGTGTTTACCCTTGTGGGTCACATCAAGGTGGTGAGGGGGCATGCCTGCCATCTAGGATTCATGCTCACCATTTGCACCAGCACTTGAGCACTTTAATGAAGATAAAGGCACTGCTACACATCAATGGTTATTGAGATTTTTTTTATTGTTTCGACACTTGGCTATTGATGTATATTATTTCATGTGGATATTTACACCAGTCACTTGATTTGTGTTACCATTGATATATATCCCTGATTGGGGATACATCACAATTATATAATTATCACTTATAATTTTGGGAGTTGGTCCCACCTGGGACTAGTTGCTGTCACTTTATAGGGTCCCTGGATAAGACCCATTTATTATATAATGCAGTTAGAATATAGTATTCATCATGTTTTCAGACACCTTTATAGATCCTGAAGGATCTTACACAGTATTTAACACTATTGTGTGATATATATGTTTTTTCTGTCTGTTTTTTTTACATTTACATTAATTTGTATTTATGTTTAGCGCTACACCATTATTGTATCATATTCATTTGTCCCATAGGTAGAGGATTGGGTGTGAGCAGCAATTCAGTATTTAGGTTCAATAGCAGCGCAGGGGGATTTTTACATTATTATGAAATTTACAGATATGTGAAAATTCCTACAGTATTAGGAATTGTCATACAGTACATGACACAGGATTTGATTCTTAAACCATAGGACTTTCGCAAGCAATGATGTGAGGGGTAGGCAACAAAATACCCACACCAGCAGCAACAGGTCCACAGGAAAAACAAGAAGGGTCAACAGACCTAAAAGAACAGTTGACAGCAGAAGCACATTGCTACCAAAATGGATTTGAAAATGTGAAGAAAGGATAAGGTGGTGGCCTGCAACGTGTGAGAAAAAACAATGCTACATGCTGTAAAAAGCCTAAGAACCCTAACAACCTCTGGGAGATTGAACTCAGGTAGAGAAGAAGGGACTCATTCAATGAGGATAGAAGTCCTAGAAAAAATGCAACATTACCATCCCACTGGGTGGAAGAGAAGGGAGGAATCCCATAGAGGGAGCACTCTTTGAGAAAACAGAAGAGAGTTCCCAAGGGAAGACATAGCAGATAGCCATAGACAAAAGACCTGATCCCACCCATAAGGTGAATTGTGAATTGTCTGACATGGCTTTAGGGTAGAAAATGGGGAGGGAGAATGACATTTTCATGGAAGATGACAAGTACCAGGTAAGCACCAGACAAGCACCGAGTAAGTACCAGACATGCACCAGGTAAGCAAGGACTATTGGCCTCCAGGATACTTGGTCCCTATGTAGCGTGGGAAAAGAAGGGGGCTCCCAAGAAGAAAATTTGGCAACTCCAAACAGAAGAAATTGTAGGATGGGGAACAAGAACAAGCTCTGGTATGTAGTTCTCTATTATCACACTAGGTGAGAACTACCTCGCATGATAGATTGCACAGTATGGGGAAAGCATTCTGCATGCCACATGGAAAGGGGCATCTAAGCTAAAGGTTAGAATGTACCTAACTATAGAATATCAGTGAATTAGAGATAGGAGATCTATCGGTAAAATTCTGTAGAGTAGTCAAATAACTAGAAATGCTTGGTGAGAGAGGCAGGCAAGTGCTGGGGTACCTACAGACCACATGCAGAGAGAGAAACAAATGCAATGCAACCTTTTCCAGTATTAAACCTAGGAACAGAATCAACTGGTAAAAAAGGCTAGGTTATTCAGAAGCTGTGAGCAGAATGGCTTCTCAGCCCGTAAAAAGGGCAATTTAGTAATCCATAACATCCACACACACATATCCTAGAAATAGCAGGCACATCCCACTAACTTGACTGTCCTTGCTTAAATTGTGAAAGTCTGTGTAGGCTTGATTTCACTCCAAACACACTAGTAAATACCGTGATAGCCCATGTACTCTTCTTCTGTGTTCAGTATCCCCAGCTTTCAAAACACTCACCAAAAGATGTAAACTCCTTAAATCAATAACTAGGTCTATGAGCGCTTTGTCTTAAATCTTGGTCCTCCCTGTTCCACTCCTACAACACCTCCTCCAGAGCTCAGAACCTCTTATGGTAGCTCACCCGGCTTATTGGTATTGTAGGTATTGGTCCCCCCAAAAGGTTAAACTCCACATTTTATCTCTATTATAACATAGTGTAATCCTATTTATTAGAGTATATATAAATATATATTAAAAAATACCAAGTTATACTTACATATAGATGTAATGTACAGGCAATCCACTTTTCTGTTCCTGTCAATGGAGCACAGAATGGTTTCCAGGAAGTGGAAATGGCATATAGCAAGTAAGCTTGATCCTGCGTGTTTTATCATTTGACCTCTTTAGTAGAGGTACCACCTACACAACCTCCACTGTAGAATACTCTTGTGTCTTAACCCTTAACATTCCACATTCCTCCTTTAGCCTTAGCATTATATACAGATCCCCTTTCTTAGCAGTCTAGTGATTCTAAAGCATATGTACTAACCTATGTGTATAAGTGCAAAAAAAACCTCAAAAATTAAATCCTTTATTACAATCTATAAGAAATATACATCAAATATTAACATGTGTTTTTTATATTGTATACTTCCTTAAAAATGAAGTAAACAAAATTAATGAGATAAATATAATGTATAAAAAATATATAAAATTATATATGTGTGTGTAAAATTCCTTCAATAAAATGAATGAGTGTTAAAAAGTAAAAAAAAAATATAAATTTATATATCATAGGATGTAATAGAAGTATATTGAAAAAAAATGTGGTGTACTATAAACAGAATGGTGAATCCTATAGGGGGGCTTTCACATGGGTTTAAAATTGGATATAAAACTATTAAGGTTTCTATCCATGTTAAGACCTCCTGGGGTTAAAGTACCCAGTATATAAATCCCCTCAGTTTCGTTTTGTGACACTGCTTTTTTAAATTGGAATGATTTTCAGTTTTGTCTATTCCATAAAAAAGGCCTCTTAGTTCATAGTTACGGTATTCTCTAAAATGTCTGGAAAGCGTGTTTTCTTATGTTATTAATGTGTTCTCCCACCCTCACTGATAATTTACGAGTGGTTCTACCCACATGTTGTAGCCCACATGGACACTCCAATAAGTATGTGGTGTAGGTAATATTACATGAGATATATCTCCTAATTTCATACTTGCAACTGCATTCTACAAGGGCCACATCTCTTGCAACAAAAAAACCCCTTTGGTCTAAAAAAGTTCCCTTTTTTCTTTTATGGGTCCAATACATTGTGGACAAGCGTATTTCTTGAACCTGGGGCCCTTTAAAAAATAAATTTGGGTTAACTTTGTAGCATCTTTGCTATTGTCATGATAAGGGTGTTTGGAGAGGAAAACCACATAGGAAGGAATTATAATATATGGGATGGTCCAAGAGTTTTTACTTATTTCAGCATAAAGGTGTACTGTAATATAGTAGGAGTGACCATAGAGTATAGTTTTTTTGCAGATTGAAAGATCATGTATTCTTTTTAATGGGTTGGATATTTGTGGAACAGTTGGTTCGATTGCATTTCGTTTTATATTAATGTGTTTTATGTATGAATTGGGCTCACATAATAATTTAAAGCACTGTACAGTGTTGATTAACTGCAATAGATCATGACTGAAGGGGGCAAAACAGATTTTACAAGCAAGATAGAGGAGGACAATGCATTGGAAAGTGTGATTGTAGATAGTGGGGTAGGAAACCCTTTCCTTCCATACCCACTGTCAGGCTCCGCCCAACGGGATCTCTAGTGGTCCACGGCACGGGGTTTCCCAGGACGCGGAGTCTAAGTCCCAGTCTGCCTTTTCACCAGAGCCCCTGATGGTGGGGATGGACTTGGTGCAAGACTGGAACCAGGTCGCGTCCCTGGGCACCCCCGGCGGTGGCAGAGGGGTCCCGCTGAGGGTATGTGCCCGGGATGAGTCTGCTGTGAAGGGGATGACAGACCCTGATCCGAGCGGGATGGATGGGATGACAGATCCCGAGCGGGATGGATGGACGACTGCTAGGAGTGAGCGAGGTCAGACTAGCCGGGTCGGTATCGTGCGGGCAGCGTGGTACAGAGGGAGCAAGCGGAGAATGGTTGGGGTCACAAGCCAGGTTCAGCAGGTAGCGGGCAGCGTGGTACAGAGGGTCAGGCAGAGGGATGGTCAGGAACGAGCCGGGGTCAGAGCAGGAGAGGGTCAGCGTAATCAGAACAGGCAGAGTTTGGCAACAAGGAAACGTACTAGCAGGAACACAGGAACAAGACCTTGCGGCACTTTGGAAATGCACAGGGCAGATTTAAATAGGGCGCCCTGAGTTTCCATTGGTGCGGCCGCGATTGCTACTGCGCATGCGCGGCCGCCGCCGCGATCTCTGTATTCGCCGGCCAGGAAGAGTCGGCGATCTGCGCATGCGCGCGACGCTGAGCGGCCAGGATCCCTGACATTGCCCCCCTCCTACGGGCAGCCTCCGGATGCCCAACCGACCCCTTCCTAATGCCTGGTTCCGAAAAAATTTCTGCACAAGTCTTGGGGCGTGCACATTTTGGGCCGGCTCCCACGAATTTTCTTCCGCCCCATACCCTTTCCATTTCACCAGAAACTGAGTCTGGCCTCCCCTTTTCCTACAATCCAGGATAGCCTCAACTTCAAATTCCTCCTCCCCATCCACGTTTACTGCCTCCGGTGGTTTAGACCTTCGATCCGGGAAGGGGTCTGGAGTTGCTGATTTCAGTAGGGATACGTGGAAGACCGGATGAATCTTCATAGATTCAGGCAGAGCGAGCTCGTATGCCACCTCCTTGATCCTGCGTTTGACCCGAAATGGACCCAGGAATTCGGGAGCCAATTTCTTTGATGGGCAGGACATCTTTAAATTTGTGGTGGACAACCAAACCTGGTCCTCCGGCCGCAAACTCAACTCCCCTCTTCTCTTTTTATCAAAAGCCCTCTTATTGCTCTCCTGGGCCTTTGCCATCGCCTCTTGGAGCAATTTGCTATTAGAGGATAAAAAGCCCAGCATGTCCTGCGTGGCCGGGACCGTGACTTCCGGAATCAAATCCGGTAAAAAAGTGGGGTGGAACCCATAATTTGCGAAAAAAGGAGCCTGGCCTGTAGCAGAATGACTCGCGTTATTATAGGCGAACTCCGCTAGCGGCAGGAGGGTCAACCAGTCGTCTTGGAGGAAGGTAGTGTAGCATCTGAGGTACTGTTCAAGTGTCTGATTCGTTCGTTCTGTCTGGCCGTTTGTTTGTGGGTGATATGCAAAGGACAATGACAGTTTAATCCCAAGCGTCTCACATAGAGCTTTCCAAAATCTAGACGTAAACTGAACCCCCCTATCTGACACAATATCCTTGGGGATTCCGTGGAGTCTTACCACCTCCCTGATAAAAACCTGTGCGGTCTCATGGGCTGTCGGTGTGTCCTTTAAGGGTACAAAATGAGCCATCTTGGATAACCGGTCTACAATCACAAAGATTGCTGTGTGTTCCTGGGAGGGTGGAAGCTCTACAATAAAGTCAACGGAGATCATGCTCCAAGGTCTGTCAGGTATTGGTAGTGGGCGTAATAGGCCCCAGGCCTTGTTTCTGGTAGTTTTATTCCTCTGGCACACGGTGCAAGTCTTAACATATTTCTCGCAATCCCTGGCCATAGTGGGCCACCAAAAGGTGCGTTGCAATAGTTCCAGGGTCTTGCGTATTCCAAAATGTCCCGCTAACGGGTGGTCGTGGCAGTATCCAAGTACCAAAGTACGGGTCTCCTCGGGAACTACAATCTGGCCTTCTTTCCAAAGAAGCCCCTCCCGATTCACTAAGGAAATACCGGGTGTGCCTGGCATGCCTATGGATGCGGTCTGCAGTCTGGAGCGGAGCTCAGATTGTAGGATCAAAAAGTTCCCTGAGGACAAGATTGTGTCAGGTCGGGGTGTCTCTTCAGGGTCCCCGAACATACGGGAAAGCGCGTCGGGCTTAGTATTCTTTGATCCTGGTCTATAGGTAATGTGAAAAGCAAATCGCGAAAAAAAAAGTGCCCACCTAGCCTGACGTGGTCTCAAGCGCTTTGCTGTCCTCAAATATTCCAGGTTTTTGTGATCTGTGAATATCAATATTGGGTGTACCGCCCCTTCTAATAAATACCTCCATTCCTCTAGTGCCACCTTGATTGCTAGAAGCTCCCGGTCCCCAATATCGTAATTCCTTTCTGCGGAAGTCAGTTTTCTAGAGAAAAAGGCCACTGGGTGCATGAGCTCTTTAATGCCCTTCCTCTGCGACAAAATCGCCCCCACTGCGTTTTCAGACGCATCCACCTCCAGGATATAGGGCATAGATGAGTCAGGATGGCTCAGGATAGGGGCCTCAGTGAATAACCTCTTTAAAGTGGTAAACGCTTCCTGCGCTTCTGGTGTCCACTGGAAACAGACCCCCTGTCTGGTTAACTGAGTAATCGGGGAAATTAAGCCTGAAAAGTTCTTAATGAACTTTCTATAGAAGTTTGCGAAGCCTATGAACCGTTGGACCGCCTTCTTGTCAGTGAGTATGGGCCAATCTAAGATAGCTGACACCTTTTGGGGATCCATGGCTATACCGGTAGTGGAAATGGTCAGACCCAAAAAGGAAATGCTATGCTGCTCAAAGCAGCACTTGTCTGCCTTAGCATATAGACCGTGTTGGCGGAGTTGTTCCAAAACGTACCTCACATGCCCCCTATGGACCTCTAAGGATGGGGAAAAGATCAAGATGTCGTCTAGGTATACGACAACAAAGATGTCCAGATAGTCCCTAAATACGTCATTAATGAAGTGTTGGAAAGTGGCGGGCGCGTTGCATAGGCCGAAGGGCATGACCAAGTATTCAAAATGCCCGAATCTAGTACGGAATGCTGTTTTCCATTCATCCCCCTCTCTGATGCGGACTAGATTGTATGCTCCCCTCAGGTCCAGTTTAGTAAAGATAGAAGCTGACTTTAATCTCTGAAAGAGCTCAGGGACTAGAGGTAGCGGGTAACGATTCTTGACAGTTACTTTGTTCAGGTCTCGGTAGTCTACACAGGATCGTAGGGATTTGTCTTTTTTTTCCACAAAAAAGATACCAGCCCCAGCTGGTGAAGTGGAGGGCCGAATGAACCCCTTGCGGAGACGTTCGTCAATATACTCCTTTAGAACCCCTAATTCCCGTTCAGTTAACGGAAATATTCGCCCAAAAGGTATCTCCGAGCCTGGGAGCAAATCAATCGGGCAGTCCTATGTTCGGTGCGGGGGCAGGACCTCTGCCCCCCGCTTACTGAATACATCTAAATAACTATGGTAGGCTAAAGGAATGGCTTGAGCCAATTCTGCCTCCATATCCAGACAGAGCAAAGCCTGCGGTGCCGGAGACGCACTAGGGAGGCAATGCTGCTGGCAATAGGATGACGTGAAGTGAACTGATCCAGACTTCCAATTAATCTGCGGGTCATGGGCTTGTAACCAAGGGAGGCCCAAGATCACCGGGAACAGGGGGGATGCGATGGCATCCAGGCGGAGAAGCTCCTGGTGATGGTTGGCCACTGTAGTAAAAATAGGTGGAGTTTCACGGTCCACTACCCCTGACCTAATTTGGGACCCGTCAGCTAAGAATATATTTAACCCTGTCTCCTTTGACTGTAAAGGAATCTGCTGCTGAGCTGCGAAATCCAGATCTATGAAGCAACTACATGCTCCAGAGTCTATAATTGCGCTAGTTACCACAGTTCTCCCTGGCAGCTGCAAGGAGATAGATACTGCTAGATAACTGGTGTCGTTCTTAACCTTAGGAGTAACTGTGGAAAATATCGCAGGAAACCTCATCCTCTTGGCAGGGCAGGTATGTACTATATGGCCCGCCTCCCCACAATAAAAACACAATAAAAACAAAGCCGGTTTACCTGACGCCTCTGGCGCTCCTCAGACGTTAGTGGAGACCGAACCCCTCCTGATGACCTGAGATTTGACGTATCCGTGAATTCCTGGTTCCGGTTGACCCGTGGAGACTTGGTCTGGACTGGAAGTTGCCTGGCTGATCTCTGCTCTTGGCTGGACCTTTCCCTCCTATGTTCCCGCAACCGGCGGTCAATCTGGATAGATAAGGTTATTAGGCCCTCAAGAGTTTCGGGCATGTCAACTCGGGCCAGCTCGTCCTTCAGTGGTTCGGTTAACCCCATGTGAAATTGGTGAGACAGGGCCGCCTCATTCCATTTAGTGTCACCACCCCAACGCCTGAATTCGGCGGCGTATTCCTCCACTGCCCGATTACCTTGCCTTAGGGTACGTAGGGACATTTCGGCCGTCGCGGCCGTATCTGGGTCGTCATATAAGAGCGCCATTGCTTTAAAAAATGCTGTTACTGAACCTAACTGAGGGTCTCGGTTCTCTAGTAGTCGGTGGGCCCAGGCTTGGGGTTCCTCTTGTAATAAAGAAATAATGAACCCGACCCTTATGGTTTCTGATGAGAACGTTCGAGGCTGGAGGTCGAAGTATAACTGGCAGGAAATACGAAACCTCCTGAATCTACCTCGATCCCCGAAAAAATGTTCCGGTAAGGGAACTCGGGGCTCCGGTGCAGATGTCAGAACTAGTGTTTCCCCAGGGCGCTCTTTAGCCTGCCCGGTAGGGGTGGCTAAGGTCTGCATACGGTCACCTAATTCTGTATAGCCCTCCTGGAGGAGCCTAACCCCCTCTGTGAGGGTGGCAATGTGTTGGCACAGATCATCCAGGGGGAAAGTTCCCCTTCCAGACTCAGTCATGGCCGCCTGTCAGGCTCTGCCCAACGGGATCTCTAGTGGTCCACGGCATGGGGTTTCCCAGGACGTGGAGTCTAAGTCCCAGTCTGCCTTTTCACCAGAGCCCCTGATGGTGGGGATGGACTTGGTGCAAGACTGGAACCAGGTCGCGTCCCTGGGCACCCCCGGCGGTGGCAGAGGGGTCCCGCTGAGGGTATGTGCCCGGGATGAGTCTGCTGTGAAGGGGATGACAGACCCTGATCCGAGCGGGATGGATGGGATGACAGATCCCGATCCGAGCGGGATGGAAGGACGACTGCTAGGAGTGAGCGAGGTCAGACTAGCCGGGTCGGTATCGTGCGGGCAGCGTGGTACAGAGGGAGCAAGCGGAGAATGGTCGGGGTCACAAGCCAGGTTCAGCAGGTAGCGGGCAGCGTGGTACAGAGGGTCAGGCAGAGGGATGGTCAGGAACGAGCCGGGGTCAGAGCAGGAGAGGGTCAGCGTAATCAGAACAGGCAGAGTTTGGCAACAAGGAAATGTACTAGTAGGAACACAGGAACAGGAACAAGACCTTGCGGCACTTTGGAAATGCACAGGGCAGATTTAAATAGGGCGCCCTGAGTTTCCATTGGTGCGGCCGCGATTGCTACTGCGCATGCGCGGCTGCCGTCGCAATCTCTGTATTCTCCGGCCAGAAAGAGTCGGCGATCTGCGCATGCGCGCGACGCTGAGCGGCCGGGATCCCTGACACCCACTTCAATGTATTCTCCATGGGATTTTTGCAAAGAGGAGCACGCCTTCGAAGGGCATGCACAAAAGGCAACTTTTCTGAGCAGGGTCAGCCAACCAAGCTCTAAATCCAAAATTTCTGAGCATATGCAGATAAAGTTAGAACATTCTGGAGATTTACAATGACATGCCCCATTGCATTTTCACAAAATGTCAGTGGTGAAAAATCTTAAGCAGCCTCCACTAAGATGTCTGAGCCCCCCTTGCCTTCTGCAAATGCAAATGGACCAAGACAAACGTAACTGGACAATTCAGGTTGAAATTTAGGAATATGGTCAGAGGGAGGAGAGGCAGAAGTGAGTGTGTGGCTGTTGGCCTTGATGGCCTTTGGAATAGATCAGACAAAGGCAAAGAGGCTACATTTAGCCAATTTGTGGGGGAGCATGAAAAGTGGGCTTGAGGGGTGTGAGTGTAAAACTTTGCAACAGAAGGAGCAACCTGAGAGGAACTTGGGAGTTTCCCTAAGGTTTGCAGCAGATTTCTCTCTATTTGTCCCATGTGCTCCCACTCCCAAGATGCCTATAATTCATCATTGCTGAGTGCGGATCTTCCCCTGAGAGGTACTCACAGAATGGATCCCGACTGAGGGAGTTCACCAGTTCACCGTATCTGGTATGAGGGAACCGCAATAACCCAGATGTTAACTGAGTTTCTGTGGCTGTGTCTTTGAGGTATCAGACAACAGGTGAGACAGCAAACAATCCTTTTGCATTCTCAGTGGAAGATGACAGTCAGAAGTGCACAGTTATGCATCTTATAAGCACTACATCACCAGCCAGAGAGGAACTTCTGGGAGTGAGGTGAAAGAAATGAGTGACAAATTTAAATTGGTAAAACACTATATTAGCACTAACTATAGGGCCAAATAATGTGAGACAATAAATGCTAAGGAAAAAACACTAAAAGTGTAGATTACCCCATAACCTGTGCCTTCAAAACAATTTGTGTTGTTAGCACTGCGTTGCAAATATGTAGCATGTATTACAGTTCCAGATAATGATCCAACAAGACATGTATAGCCAGGACAGGAATGTAAAGGAACTCTGTCTTAACGTGCCTACGTTGCTGGTCCCGTTCAGGGTTCCGGGCTTTGCCCAGCATACCTTCCAGGGGCTTTCAGGGTCTAGGTGCCATAGGAATGGCCCCCGGCCCTGGACCTTTATAGCATCCTGAAGCTAACTACATTTGTTGCACCACATGCCTTGGCATGAGCAACAAAGGTAAGATCCAGTGAGCAAAGCAAACATTACAGACTAGCCCCACAGCTGCAGGGTCCAGGTATAGATCCCAAAGGTATACACCAAGGGTAACTGATCTTGAAACTGCTAATGAACCCTAAGGCAATAGGCAGTCAGATCTTGATAGAAGCATCAGTCAAAAAAATCTCCAACAGAAGGGGTCCATCACCCAAGAACACTAGCAAAAAAACTGGAACCTCACGGAGTGGGTGGGGATATATGGATACAGGGGGAATCAATTGCTGTATCCTGTACTGTACAATTAAGATATATATTTTAAATCACTAACAATATAATCAGTTGACTCAGAAGAGCAGCTAACATTGAAATTGCAGTTTTCTAGACCCTGTCACTAATACAGCTATGTAAATAAGCTCATCCCTTCCACTACATCATGTTGACTGACAGTATAGTTCATGCAAGAGAAAGGCAGGGAAAAGTACCAATGAATCATATCAACCCAGCTTTTTATTTCTTGTCTCACATCTCCTTAGCTATGACATGTGAGGAAGAGAAGTGGGCATACAGAGAAACATTCAGTTATTTGTCTGCATATGACATGTAGAGGTATAAGGATGCCATTTAATGAAAATGTTTCTTGCAAGAGTTCTAGTTTTTCTGACATAATAAAAAATATGTAATGGGGGCATTATATATATATATATATATATATATATATAGAGAGAGAGAGAGAGAGAGAGAGAGAGATTACTAGCATTGCTAAATATAAACATACTGTATATACACTTAAGCTATTTGTCACATTCTACTTCATTTTCAAATTTCTTGTGGTTGTAATGGGCTAAATGTATCTAGAGCTAAATGCATTTTCTGATGCAATGTATCATTCAACTGTAATGCCATTTCCACTCCTTCAAATGAATGCACCAGTAATATATTTACTTGGTCCCTTTCTAGAGTTAGAGATGTCCCAAAGTTCTCATATGTGGATATTACAGTCATAGACTGTCAGGTGACTCCTTTGCTGATATGGAATCTTTATCTACTAAACTGTACAGGGTACCAAGTGGTAGACATACCTGAGGGGTATTAGCAAACAGAAGGTTCCTGGGAGAATGGAGTACTCTGGAACAGACAAAAAACAATGGCCAGAACTTCAGGGTCCTTGTTGAACCTCTGTCTCATCAGGGTTTACTGAATAGTCCAATGGCAGAGCAGGAAATGTGGATTCCTCAAGGTGCAGAGTTTAACAGCTATCCAAATTTTACAAAGACCCCCTTGAGCGCCAGGCCCAATTTGATCTAGGCACCAAGAACCATAAATAGATGAACACCAGTGAACTTGAACATACGGATGGATATAGGCCAGATGTCAGAGCAGGCGGAAGACACTGATAACTATGATACAATAGGGAGGTCAGCAAAAGCAATGGACTTTGATAACCAGGATACAAGCCAAAAGTCAGGCAAGGCAGTGGACACAGACAACCAGGCCTTGAACCGAAGGTCAGGGCAAGCAGCAAACATGGATAAACAGAACACAACCTGGGATCAGTACACATAAGTCACACAAGTACAGGATACAGGCAAGGGAGAACCCACTGGAAAGGGGTGTGGTAGCAAGCTTGTAGAGCATTGCCTGTGCACTGAGCAAGAGGCTGCACCAAGTGTAAATAGGCAGGTCAGGAGCAGAAAGTCACACTGATTGGCCATGGCTGGAAGTCAGAAAATGATTGGTTGTGGCTGTAAGCTGTGCTGATTGGCTGAGGCATTACAGTTAAGACCATGAAGTGCAGACAGCCACTTGCCATAAGGGCAGATGTGACACTGAAATGCAGGAGGTTAAGAAAGCTGACAGAATTCCACTCTTAAGAGGCCTCCCTACATACTGTATCTGGAACCAACTTTAAATTCATTTTTAGATTAAAAAATATGTTCTTACAAGAGGAAGCAAAAAGACATTCAATGCAGATTTCCAAGACTGCTCAGAGCCGTATGCTTTCCATTCAATGAGATACTGGAGTGTCCCTTTGGAAGGCTGAGAGCCCCTCTCTTCATTTTCCTGGTTGTCTTAGGAACAGGCTGATAAAAAAAATGTAGAAGAGTAAAGGTTTAAGAAACAAAAAATATAATTGTAAATTTTGAGGTTCTTAGGAATTTGAAGTTTGAAACAAACATGGTTTATCTTGGAGGTGATCATATAAGGGTCATTGAATTTGTTGAGTTTTATGTTCTTGATGGAGAATAAGGCTCTTCACCCAGGCTCGAGAAGTGGTGGTTTGTATCTGTGAAGGTCTGAAAAGTTTTTGAACTTGTTGACTGCTGTTTGGTGATAGAATTTTAAACTTCAGACCAAATGGAATTAAAAGACCTCTAAGCAATAGCTAAAGTAAAAATATCAGGAAAGCAAGCAATGGGAAGATAAAGTTGTGGATGTCTCCCTTAGCCCATAAAGTGGAGGGTTTTCCAAGAGCTGGAACGGATATGATTTTTGTGGGATAATTCAGACCATGGAAGGAGAGAGGTCAGTAAGTGTAGGAGCGAGAGCTGACAACAGAGAAGGCTGTGGAACTGGAGGAACATGGGAAACCTGGTGCTGATCAAAGTGTGTAGCCAGTTCTTGCAGGAATTGTATCATTTGGGTCTGATCAGACTCCTGAGATTCAAGTATTTGGGATATGCTTCTGGATAAGGTAGTCAGGAAGCAGCAAGGAGCCAGTAGGGTTCTTTAGCCAAAGCAGATATTAAGGTGGCACCTTTACTGGTGTGGACCCCTCTACCACACTGTACAGGATACACTGCCGTAGATATACCCAAGAGGTGTAGATAGCCAGCATGTTCCTGGATTTGCAAAGCACACCTGAACTGAAGGAATACACTCTTTTTTTGGACCTCTGTCTCAACAAGGTGTAGAACACAGGCCCCTGGGGGAGCAAGAGACACAAGTCTGAGAGCTATCTGATTTTTACCAGGGACCCTCTAATGCAAACCCCTCATGGGGGGGGGGTTGGACTCAGCTACTTGTTGACCTCAGGTCACTACTCCTGGGTTCATCCCGATCTAAGAGCCAGGGACCTCGGACAGAGGAACACCAGATAGCTGTGTATTGGAACAGAAGGCTGGATACAGGCAAAAGCTCAGGTCAGAGAGCTGACAAGGATAAACGTGATACAACCCGAAGGTAGTGGACATGGTTAACCTGGGCAAGGTCAGGGGAGGCAGTGAACACATAGTTACATAGTTAGTCTGGCTGAAAAAAGACAAAAGTCCATCCAGTTCAATCATTAAAAAAAAAAAGTTATAATCCTATACCCACAGTTGATCCAATGGAAGGCAAAAAAAACCCAGCAAAGCATGATCCAATTTGCTCCTGCTGGGAAAAAATTCCTTCCCCCATGAGGGTATATTCCCTGGACCAACTTTACCTATAAATGTTAGTATCCAGTTATATTCTGTGTATCTAAGAAAGAATCCAGGCCTTTTTTGAAGCAATCCACTGAGCTGGCCAGAACCAACTCTTGAGGGAGTCTATTCTACATTTTCACAGCTCTCACTGTGAAGAAACCTTTCCATGTTTGGAGATTCAATTTATTTTCCTCCAGATGTAAAGAGTGCCCCCTTGTCCTCTGTCATGATCTCAGGGTGAATAGCTCTACACCGAGTTCACTATATGAACCATTGATGTATTTATACATGTTGATCATATCCCCCCTTAATCTCCTCTTCTCAAGAGAGAATAAATTCAGTTCCTCTAATCTTTCCTCATAGCTGAGCTCCTCCATGCCTCTTATCAGTTTGGTTGCCCTTCTCTGTACTTTCTCCAGTTTCTTTTTGTGAACACCAATAGCTGAAAGACAAGCTGATGTCAGTACTCAGAAGTCACACAAGTACAGGATACAGGCAAGAAGAATTCACTACAAAGGGGCATGGCAACTAGCTTGTAAAGCATTGTTTGGGCAATGCTAAGTTTAAATAGGCAGGAGGAGAGAGCCCCATTGATTGGCTGCAGCTGGAAGGAAGAAGCTGCACTGATTAGCTATGGCCAATGGTTCTGCTGATCAGCAAAGGCCAGACAGAGGAAGCTGTGTTAATTAGCAGCAGCCAGAAACTGCGCTGATTAATGACATATAAAGCTTCAAGCAGATCATAGTGCTAATAATACATTTGTATGAACAGAAAGTTCAGGAAATCAACATACTGGAAATCTTGTTTTGTATGAATCAGGTTATGGTAGTACGATGTAATAGTGAAAAAGGTATAATTCTGTCACACTCAGCATGGGCCACACAGGAGGTAAGCATTGGGACACCATAGTATTAAGTAAAATGGCAAAAGCAGTCCAATACTGAGTATATTAGCGTAAAGTAACTTGCTGGAATTATCTTTATATTAGATCTCTAGTTTCCATCATTCCGAATTCCAATATAAAAAAAAGGAGTTTTGACTTACCTGTAAATACCATATCTTGTTGTACAGTACAGGACATGGGTATTACTCATATTCATATAAGCTGGTACCTTTAAGTGATTGGACACTGCCAAAGCTTTTGAACACATGCCCCCTGGGCCCTCCCATAACTCCACCCGCTCCATAAGTTTTATAGCAAGCAATGCACAGTAACCAAGGAATAAATAAAAGGGTGTCCTGTACTGTACGCCAAGAAAGGGGATTTACAAGTCAAAAGTCCCTTTATTTTAATCATACAGTACAAAACACTGACTGAGTATTTATGGACCCAGGGACTTCCTTAAGCAATCAATGAATGAGCCAACTGGATAAAAAACAAGGGTCAACTGACCCAACTTCAGAGTGCCTCTGCAGGAACCTTGCAGCCAAAAACTTCATCTGAAGACAATTGGATGTCCACCTGTAGAGCTTTGAAAAGGTATGAACAGAAGACCAGGTGGTGGCCCTATCAAGTTGGGCAGCCAAGGCTTTGTGCTGGAATGCCCAGGAAACACCCACTGACCTGGTGGAGTGAGAGCATAAAAGCACAGGTGGAATTTTGTCCTTTATTGTGTAAACTCTGGTGATGGGCTGTCTTATTCATCTAGCAATGGTGGGCATGGAAGCTGGATGTTCTTTGTGAGGTCCTAAAACCAGGACAAATAAGGAGTCCATCTTCCTGATAGAAGCTGTTGTTTTTTATATAGACTCTGACTCTGGCTCTGACTACATCCCGGCAATGAAGAGTGAATTCCTTTTGGGTGCTTTGGAGCAGGGTGCAAAGATGGCAGGATTATGTCTTGCATAAGAAAAAAATAAGGTTTTGGGCGTAAGAATACCTTTTCTTTCTGAAGAATGAGGATTGTCTCCTTGGAAGAGAGATCCACTAATTTAGGAGAGATCATCTAAAGGGATTTCAGAGATGGCTTTAAAGAGTGGTTTCTGCAAAGACAGAGAGACCAGATTGAAGCCTTAAGAAAGCATGGGCTGCTGTAAGGGTGGCCTTACCCAAGATACACTTTGAATAAAGGTTATGACAAGAGAGAGTGAGGCCAGAGGTGTTTGCAAATGGACAAGGATGAAGCCTGTCCTTTCAGAGTGCTTAAGGCCAAGTCCTTTTCAAGTTCTGATGGTAAGAAAGACAAAATGTGAGACAAAAAGTAAGCCCTTGGATTGACATGCATGTGTTCACACCAGGCAAAAGAAGGATTTCCAAGTACAATAGTAAATCTTTCTGAAAGTGGCTCTTCTTGCTTTTAACAAAGTAGGAATGATAGAATCAGAGACCTCACAAATTTTTAAGATCTGGACTTCAATAGCCATGCTGTTAAAACAAGTGACTGAGAAGCAGGATAGAATAGAGGGCCCTGAGACAACATGCCTAGTCTGTTGAGAAGAGGCCAGGGATTGTCTACTAGTAGTCTGAGTATGTCTGTGTGCCAGGTTATTCTGTACCAGTTTGGTGCAATGAGAACCACCAGTTTCTTCTTTGCTCTATTTTGCGGGGCAGGCAAAGCAGAGTTCGCACTAGAGGGAAGGCACAGATTAGCCTGAACTGAGATTAGGGAATTATCAAGGCATACGATGCCATTGCTAAAGGGTTCTTGGTTCTGACCAAAACAGAGGTAATGCGTTGTTGAATCTGGAGGCCAGGATATCCACATCCGGGATCCTCCATCTCTGACATTTCAGGTTGAAGATATCAGGGGGTCCTGGGATGTGGACAGCAGAGATTGCTGAACAGTGTTTCTCTTGCCTTGATATGATCTGGTTTGCTGCCTTCAAGGCTGCATAACTCCTTGTTCCCCCTCACCCTGATTGGATGTCCTTTCAGAAGGGAGGTACAGTGGTGCAGAGTCACACTTATCGCTGGGCTCAAGGATGTAATGGGGAGGTTAAATACTACCAACTACTATGCTCCCTGACCTGTGAGGGACTGGAACACTCCTCCCCAATGTGAAAGACAGGTGTCTGTCATAATTACTTTCCATTTATATGGAAGGAACAGCTTCCCCCCATTAAGGTATAGCCTGTATAGCACCTTGTGACTAACTGTATGCATTGCACAAAGTGTCAAAATGAACACCCACAACACAGGGTCCGATTTCCAAGTCTTTTTACCAAGGTTGAACCTATTCGGATGCACTACTTCTATTGTTTTATTAGAAGAGAACCCCCCCCCCCGAGTCCCCATTGTGACAGTAGGCTGGGGATCTTCTTGCTGTCACAATTTAAACAAGACGCAGCCATACAGGGCTCCACTCACCCATCCGAGTCATTCATTCCCAGAGTTCTGTGAATGGAAGAACTATGAGTACCGCTTGTAGCTCTCAATGAACTACCAGGGTGCTGCTGAGCACTCTAGGTAATTAATTGATGCTTCCTGTCAGTGTGTAACTGCCTGCTCGTATGAGGTATAAGCAGATAGTTTACACTGATAGTCTTCAAGAGCCTGACATTGCACCCGCAATCTGCAGATCAGGGGGTGCAATGCTTTACAGGCTTCCAGAAAAAAAATAATTACAAAAAATAATACAAAAAATAATAAGTGTACATTTTTTACTTGCAAGATGAACTTTTTCTTTAAGCTAAGAGAGATTCCTCCATAAGGGAGAAGAGGCCATCACGTTTAAACACTAGCAAAAAACACACAGAGGACTCATGGAGTGGACTAGTTATAAGGGGGATGCCCAGGGAGCAGTCCTCAAAAGCTTGCCAGTGACCAATTATCTGAAGGTACCAGCATAAAACCCATGATCTATGATCAGCATGTGTACTGTACATTTTGACTATGATATAATAAAAACATTATATAACCAGCCAGGCAACAATAATACCTGTAGTCAAACTATGCGCTCATTTGACTGTAGCTGGATGATTATTTTAATGACTTCTGATATAAATGCCAACATCTAATGCAGCTTCAAATCTAAAATAGTAGGAGTCAATCCTTCATTGTTGTTCACATACTGGAGATGTAAAGCTGAGTCTGTTTGTTTAATGGAAAATGGTGTGCCCACTAGGATTAGTTTGTGGTAGATGTGCGATTTGCTCTTGGATGAAAATTATTATTTCTTTTATTATTTTTGGAGATTTGGATGTATACATATCTTTGAAAGGACATAACGAATGTCTACGAATCTGAAAATAGTTATAACAAAATTAACGATTTTTGCATTTGTTTCATTAATTTCATTCAGAAGACATCACATGATAATTCAGGCCCACGGGGAAATGAAATAATTTTTTGAATTTGTTTGATAATTCAGATTCAAGTAAATTTGTGATTTAAATAGATTTTGTAATTGTCAAAGTCAGTCAGTTCCATTCCACACTCTAATGCAATTCTTGGGTTTGAAAAATTTGGGGCCACAGAATTTTGCATTATTTATTCTGTTGCGTCTGAAAGTATTGAATCTTTCCAAATAGTTTTGATATAAGATTATGGAATCTACCTGAAATACATATTCTGAAAAAAACTGCAAAATATACGGACCAACGAATATACAAAACAAATGTCGAAGATACAAAACAAATTCTGAAAAGGAATCAGTTTAACATAACAAAATCCTTCAATGAACGAATGCATCCAAAACAAATGCACGCATGCACATTTCTGGTTTGTGGTTCAGGAGTCAGAGGTTTAAGGTTGTATCAGTAAACCTGCCAAAAAATAGATTAATTACTGAATCACAGGCCATCTATTACCCTTTAGAACTAATTTTGTTAAGGCCAAAGTATGTTGTCCACCTATCCTACTGCTGTTTCTCTTTAGTTGCCTCCCAAAAGTTGAACACAGTCAGAGTACACTGTAGGGTTAATTTAGTAAAGTAGTAGTGTTAATTTATCTTAATAGCCAATGTGTGTTTACTTCAATCACCCAATCATACAGAAACAGAAAAAAATATTGCTTTATTTCCGCTGCATGTAACTAGGTATTTAAGGTGAAACGATTTCACTTATTTACTAATCTCAGTGAGCCTACACTTGCAAAGTGAATATTCACTTTACTAAGTGAACAGTTTCTTCATCACTGTATTTAGGCCTTACAGCCACACAAGCACTTCAGCTTCTCAATAGATCACAGAAAAAGGAAAGTTCAGAGCATTTGACAGGTCATTTTCATGTCACAATTTATTTAGATGCAGGTGGTGGTGCCGTATCAGCAGCTGCCTCCAAATCCTTGCTATTGTGACCAAATGCCCAGCCATTTTTTACAAGGAAGGCTTCCAGACATAGCACAAAGCAAAAATTTCCCAGCAAGCTTACTAGGTATCCAATACAATTTACATTGTTTCAACAATTTGTGATACAAACAGAGGTTTTAGTTGCACAACATTTGCAAATGTAAGTGTAAGCCATGCTGTCTCATCAAGGTCCCTCTCTGTAGTGTGGTCCATAATTCTAATCTAAGAGAGCTCCCATTTTAGGATATACAGTACATAGGAATAAATAGCAGGGTAGGTATACCTGGAGGTAACCCATTCCACCTTAAAGGGGCAAGGACACACCAGAATCACTACACAACACTACAGCAGTTGAAGACCTCCAACGTGTCCCTGCACCAAATCCTGCAAGTAAAACATACATGGCAACTGTGTTAACTGATTTTTGCTAGGTTTCTTAAAGTGGAGCTCCACCCAAAAGTTTTTTATATTGTGACTGGAGCTCCTCTTTAAGTATTATGCACATGAAAAGCCCATTCCATGTGTAACTAACTTTAAAAAGTTAGTTATAAACTGATTAAATCTTCCACCCTGCTCCTTTAAAATATTTAAGCTCCTTTAAAAAAAATTTTTTTTAATTCAGCACAAGGGACAGCACTTACAATCAATGCAAATTGTCACTTGTGGTGCTGGCTGCACATTTAGTTGAAATATTCAGTCCTCTGATTTCCTACCCCTGCAGTAGTAATCTTCCAATGCTACAGAGTCCACCTTACCCATTCATACATAGCTTTTCATGCATGGAAGCTATAGTATAATATACTGTATACAGGTGGAACTCGCAAAAATTCATTTATTTCAGTAATGCAAGTTAAAAGGTGAAACTAATATATGAGATAGACTCATTACATGCAAAGCAAGATAGTTCAAGCCATGATTTGTCATAATTGTGATAATTATGGCTTACAGCTCATGAAAACCCCAAATCCACAATCTCAGAAAATTAGAATATTACATGCAATCAATAAAACAAGGATTGTACATAGAACAATATCGGACCTCTGAAAGTATAAGCATGTATATGTACTCAGTACTTGGTTTGGGCCCCTTTTGCAGCAATTACTGCCTCAATGCGGCGTGGCATGGAAGCTATCAGCCTGTGGCACTGCTGAGGTGTTATGGAAGACCAGGATGTGTCAATAGCGGCCTTCAGCTCTTCTGCATTGTTCGGTCTCATGTCTCTCATCTTTCTCTTGGCAATGCCCCATAGATTCTCTATGTGGGTCAGGTCAGGTGATTTTACTGGCCAATCAAGCACAGTAGTCCCACGGTCATTGAACCAAGTTTTGGTGCTTTTGGCAGTGTGGGCAGGTGCCAAGTCCTGCTGGAAAATGAAGTCAGCATCCTCATAAAGCTCGTCTGCGGAAGGAAGCATGAAGTGCTTCAAAATCTCCTGGTAGACGGCTGCGTTGACCCTGGACTTAATGAAGCACAGTGGACCAACACCAGCAGATGACATGGCTCCTTAATCAACACAGACTGTGGAAACTTCACACTGGACTTCAAGCATCTTGCAGTGTGTGCCTCTCCATTCTTCCTCCATACTCTGGGTCCTTGGTTTCCAAATGAGATGCAAAAGTTACTCTCATCAGAAAAGAGGACTTTGGACCACTGAGCAACAGACCAGGTCTGTTTTTCTTTAGCCCAGGTAAGACGCTTCTGACGTTTGTTGTTCAGGAGCGGCTTGACAAGAGGAATACAACATTTGAAGCCCATGTCCAGGATCCTTCTGTGTATGGTGGCTCTTGATGCACTGACTCCAGCCTCAGTCCACTCCTTGTGAAAGTCCCCAACACTTTTGAATGGCCTTTTCCTGACAATCCTCTCCAAGCTGTGGTCATCCCTGCTGCTTGTGCACCTTTTTCTTCCACACTTTTCCCTTCCACATAACTTTCTATTAATGTGCTTTGATACAGCACTTTGGGAACATCCAACTTCTTTTGCAATTACCTTTTGAGGCTTTCCCTCCTTATGGAGGGTGTCAATGATAGTTTTCTACACAACTGTCAGGTCAGCAGTCTTTCCCATGATTGTGATTCATACTGAACTGCAGGTGTTATGGCTTAATTAGCTGATTAGAATGGGACACATTGAGTCTAGAATATTGCACCTGTTCATAATATTCTAATTTTCTGAGATTGTGGATTTGGGGTTTTCATGAGCTGTAAGCAATAATCATCACAATTATGACAAATCACGGCTTGAACTATCTTGCTTTGCATGTAATGAGTCTATCTCATATATTAGTTTCCCCTTTTAACCATTTGCCGCCCCCGCCCTACGGCCGAATGGTGGACGGCAAATGTCATCAGCGTTCCGGGTGGACGCCATATGGCGTCCTCCCACACATGCGCAGATTGCGCTCCTGCAGAGCCGCGCAGCGGCGCGATCTGTCACCAGCCATGTACCTCGGACATGGCCGATGACAGATCTGAGTACCGGCCCCCGTTGCCGGTACCATGTGACCTGCTGTGACCAATCACAACAGGTCACATGACAGTTGTATACAATGGATGGCTTCATTCATGCCATCCATTATATACTAGTGTCTGCCTGTGAATGGTCACAGCTAATCACATGCACATGTCACGTGATTAGCTGTGGCCAAATCACAGCTAAGCACAAAAAAAAAAAAAAAAAAACCCTGAATGAATCGATGTCATTCAGGTAAATGCTTGCTTATAGCAAAGTAATTATTTGCTATAAGCAAATTGTGTAAAAAAAAAAAAAAAATACTGATCACTTCCCCAAAGTAGTACAATGTTACTATGGTAATAGCATATGGTGAAATATGAAAAAAAAATCTTAAAAAAAAGAAAAAAATGTAATAAAAAAAAATATATATTTTTTTTTTTTTCATACTGTCACCAGTCAGTGTCCCTGATCACCGCCATGCCAGTTATATGATGACGCTGTACTGCACTGGTGACAATATGTAAAAATAAAATAGTGAAACTAATTTTTTAAAATTTTTTCATTTTCTGAAAAATTATGACAAAAAAAATACAACTTAAAAAAACTCGCCATTCCTCTTATGAAGTACGTCGGACTGTCTACTTTGCAAAAAGGGGTCATTTGGGGGATATCTGTACTGTTCTGACATTCTTGGACCTCAAGAAATTAGATTGGCTGTCAGTACTTCAGGATTGATCAATATTCAGATCTATACCATAGTTTGTGAACTCTATAACTTTCCTACAAACTAAAAAATACATCCTAATATGGGTTATTTTCACCAAAGACATGTAGCAGAATACATCTTGGCCTAAGTTTATGAAGAACATTTATTTATTTGCAAACTTTTATAACAGAAACAAAGAAAAATGTGTGTTTATTTCAAAATATTTGGTCTTTTTTTGTTAATTTAGCAAAAAATAAAACCCCAGCGGTGATTAAATACCACCAAAAGAAAGCTCTAGTTGTGTGAAGAAAATGATAAAATTTAGTTTGGGTACAATGTTGTATGACCGCGCAATTGTCATTCAAAGTGGGAGAGCACTGAAACCTGAAAAATGGCCTGGGCAGGAAAGTGTAAAAGTGCCCGATATTGAATTGGTTAAGTTGCATTACTGAAATAAATGAACGTTTGCACGAAATTCAAATGTTTCGAGTTTCACCTGTAATATAGTATGGTTTCTATGAATGGAGGAGGTGAGTGGAAAGGGAGGGCATACAGTAGTTGTCACTCGCGATGAGTACCTGTGACAGACCCCTCAGCTTGTATTAACCCCCACTGGAAGATTACCACTGCCTGGATATAGGGGGATCAGAGGACCAATCATTTCAGCTAAATCCTTAGCCAGCAATCCAAGGGGCACATTAATTGTAAGTATTGTCCCTTGTGCTAATTTTTTTCTATGTTTTGTCTAAACGTAGGCTTTAAGACTCCTGTTGTCATGGGCTGATAGGAATGTGTAGAGGGTAAGAGGTAGCAGCAGGCTCCAAAACTACCTGGAAGTGTCTGAGTAGCCCAGGACTCAGCAGGAAAGGCAGGTTATCAAAGGTTGCTGTCGGTACTGTATATACAGGAATATATACAATATATGTTATTCATATACACAGTAGGTGCCTTTAATTTATACCTATAACAATTTTTTTTTATGACAGTCTCTTTAAGCATTTGACAAATTGGCAATTATATACCGAAATGGGGATCTTAAAGCGACTCCAAAGGTTCATTTTTTATTTTTGGAAAATAACAAACGTGTATACTTACCTGCTGCGTGCAGTGGTTTTGTTGAACAGCCTGGATCCTCCTATTCTCGGGTCCCCTGCAGGCTCTCCTGGCTCCTCCCTCATGTTGGGTGCTCCCACAGCAAGCAGCTTGCTATGGGGGACACCGCTGCTCCGTGTGTCCATTCACACACAGAGCCGTGGCATGTCCCCACCCCCTTTCTCTCCTCATTAGCTGACTGGCTGTGATTGACAGCAGTGGGAGTCAATGGCTCCCACTTGCTGTCTCAGCCAGTGAGGAGACAGAGACCCAGGACAGATGAGGGTGTCATGCACATCGCTGGATCTCAATGAGGCTCAGCTAAGTATTGAGGGGGCTGGGGACACTGCTGTACACAAAGTGTTTTTTACCTTCATGCATAGAATGCTTGAAGGAAAAAAAAACCTTCAGCCTTTACAACGACTTGAAATGTATTTAAACCTCACAATCAGTGAAAAAAATAAAGATAAATACAAAATAAATTTCACTGTTTAAAGAGTAAAAACATGGAAATACATAGAGAAAGCAAATTTGTATATCTATAAGGATATGGATATGTATATCTATAAGAATAAGGATATGCTCTGTGTAAATGAAGCTTACCTGTGCCTTTTTCAGTGGTATCAAGAGATTGTGATTTGGAATGATTTTGATTTCTCCATTCCAATAAAGCTTCATTAAAATATTTTGCAGATTCCTCTTCATTAAAGCAACCATGCAGCAATGACCCAGAAGTGTCCGGATAACACAATTTTCTCGCTTCTGAGCTAAAACCCTAGAGAAATTTGAAATCGAGCTTGTGAATATTTTGTACAAATTATCACTGCTTTGTAAATATTTGTACACAATCAAATAGTAATATAGGAGGATTTTTTTTTTTTGCAAAAGGGATCATGTTTTAATAGGAGAAGGAAAAAGTATATATGGCAAATATACAAACTGTATATGAAGATATGTATGCACTCTTCCATGTAAAAAAAAACTCTTTAGCTACACACACCAAACTGAGCATGTGCAGAGTGGCTCCACACAATATGTCTTATCAGGAGTTAAGAGGGGGACACTGGAAGAAGGGGAGGATCATAGAAGTCGGGATCAAACAGTGTTTTTACACACTGCAAAGGATTTACCCCTTAGGTACCACAGTGAGTATAGCAAACATGCTTTACTGCATATACAGACTGTTTTTACTGTTGTGGGTTTAGTAACACTTTAAATTCAACATGGTCTCACAAGCAGAAAGTGGTATTGGTACCGTATTGGCAGATTTGATCTGCATAACAGAGCACGGGTAATCTGCCATGGACAAGTGAATGACAAAGTCCTGTGTTCTAAAACTAAGGAATGGTTTCTCAGTTGTCTGTAGTATTAAAGAAATAATCTCTTAATGCCAATTTTTTTTTTAAAGCTGCTAGTCATTCACATGACATGAGAAAGCCGAAAAAATATTTATACTTCATGTTCTGGATTTAAAAATGTTATTTAAAATTTAGCTATCCTTTAATATTTGTACAGACATTGTTTAGTATTTTTACGGACAATACAACATGCCATGGAACTGATGTATGGAATCTGAAAAGTAAAGCCCCATTCTGCCCAGAACGAAAAACTAAAATTTGACCACTTTTACGCCTATGTTTCCCTATGTTTGAATTGATTCCTCTCTAACAATACAGTTAGGCCCATATATATTTGGACACAGGCACAATTTTAGATTTTTTTTCAGGTATTTACCAAAACATATTCAAGCTATAGTTATAAAATGGATATGGGCTGAAAGTGCACACTCTCAGGTTTAATTTGAGGGTATGTACATCCAAACTGGAGGAAGGGTTTAGGAATTACAGCTCTTAAGAGTAGCCATCCCCCTTTCAAGGGATCAAAAGTAATTGGACAATTGAAAATAATCATAAATAAAATGTTAAATTTTAATATTTTGTTGAGAAACCTTTACTGGCAATGACTGCCTGAGGTCTGTACCAAACTGTTGATTTGGCCACTCCTAATGTTGATGCTATATCTCTGATGGATTTGTTTTGTTTTTGAAGCCTTACAATGGCCTGTTTCACTTGCATGGACAGCTCCTTTGAACGCATGATGTAGGTTCACGGCAATAGATTCTAAATGCAAGTACCACACTTAGAATCAACTCAAGACCTTTTACCTGCCTAATTGATGAAGAAATAATGAAGGAGTGGCCCACACCTGGCCATGAAACAGCTTTTGATTCAACTGTCAAATTATTTTTGGTCCCTTGAAAAAGGGGGGATGGCTACTCTTAAGAGCTGTAATTCCTAAACCCTTCCTCCAATTTGGATGTACATACCCTCAAATTAAACCTGAGAGTGTGCACTTTCAGCCCATACCCATTATATAACTATAGCTTGAATATGTGTTGGTCAATACCAACTGTATATATCCACTGTATATATGGACCTAACTGTATATGCAGACACTTACCTCATCACCAGCTTCTCCTTTCCCCTCAAAGGAAGTAAATCCAGCTGACACTGTCCATTCAGTAACATGCTTGTCTTTTTCAAATCTTCCACTGGACTCATCAAAATTCCGTTCTTTTCTGAATGCATGTAAAGCATCTAATTTGCCATCTTGAGATTTCCCCTGCAATATGAAATATTAGAAGTAAACTGAATTACTAAACAATTTCACTGCTGACATAAATGCATGAAATTAGCAACCCACTGGCTCCCAGTATGTTGTGCAGATATTTCCAATGGACATTTCACTTTTGCAGTACTTTCTGTACGAGCTAAATTTCTTGTCGAAATGTCTGCACTTAGCTCATTATTTAAAAAATATGCAAATTGGCACAGAAGAAGTGTACTTAAGGAAACTACTAAAGATGAACAGAATTGTTTCTTCGGCAATATTCTCTTCTACAGCTCTGAGTACATTTATCTTTTCAAACCGAAGAATAAAAGGCACTGTTAAGTCCAGGTTATGCTGAAATTGGAATGCAACGCAGAGCTATGTCGGATTTTTTGACACATTTTATTTTTATGGCACTAAGCTTTGCATGTGTTGGCAGTTGTAGTTCAATTAAATTAAAAAGTAAAGCCCTCGCTGCTTCATTTAAAATGCTCTTTTATATGGTCTGCAGGTGTATCTTAAGAGGCAGTTACTTATGTAAGACTGCACATTTAAGACGTTCATTTCCATACTAAACAAGAGACATCACTGCTTAATATCAAACTAACCATAATGCAAGAGGAGAAGAAAAACAGTAAAAATGTGAGCTAGAATTTATTAAATTAAAAAACATTCACTGAAGTCATACGCTGACAGTATAAAAGAGCTTAGAGGTTGCAGCTGCTTAAAAGTTGCCAAGAAAGAAATCACAGAAATATCCTGGTGCCAGGGGGACTCACTAGCTCAGATTGCAGATGGTAGGGGGCAACAGAAAGTCACTGACTTTCCTTTCTCTGACCTGATATTCCTACAAATGCTAAAAGGTAGAGTATAGAGACAAATATTATGTGAATAATACTACAAAGATGATCTTTTTTACATGCTGCTGAATTATATAACTTCTTGTTGGCAAATACCTTATTTAATAACACATTGATTTCAGTTTGTTGCAAAGAAACACAAGATTAAAGATTACCTGAACTGTGGAAGCTGTGCCAACAAAAAAGGCAAGCAGAGGGCAAATGAGTAATCACCAGTATAGTCTCCCTACAACCTTTCCTCATTACTAATGTACTCTGCCATGATCCACACTGTGTCTCTGAGTGGAGGTAGCCATCCTGCTAAAGGCAGAACTTTGTTTCTTATGTCAGAGCTGCCACCCTGATGACTGCTGAAAGAATATTCAAGAAGCAGCAGGAAAAAGTGCATATCTGTAGGTGAGATGGATAAAGCAGAAGCAGGGAGGTCCTTGCAGTGCAGATCCTTAGGTATAGCTGTCTCTCCAGCATGGAGAATAGCGAGCAGCATAGTAGTGACATCACCAAATCTAACTCCAAACTATGTGAAACTAGCAGTCAGAGGCAGCAGTGCCTTAGATCTCACACTGCAAATACACAACGAGGCTCAAGGAACAGAAAGTACAATTTTTTCAGGAGGAATTCAAGACAAAGGGTAAAACATTTCAGGGTACTGCTTAGGCACAAATAGCATTACTAGGTGCTGTCTACGATATAGTAAATATGAACTTTTTGTGGGTACATTGTTTCCGGCCAGCAGTAAAAGCTTTACTTCTAAAAAACTACTGGTCGGCAAGGGGGTAAAGTGCACACTATCCCTCTATTGTGTGTACTTGTCTCTATCCAGAGCACTAGGTGTCACTTCTATCTGCTGTCTCATTCCTCTGCTGGATGTAAGAGTAACATAGACACCTTATGACAGCAGTATTGTCAATCAGGAGGGAGGGGAGTTAGATTCACTAACTCCAAACTCCAGCTAACATATTATAAACAGTTACAGCCACAGTTTTTACCTTTTGGAATAAAGGTTTTACTGAAATAAATGAAAGCTCATCATTGTAAGCACTCCTCTCAGTGTTAAATGGTTTTTCCCAATTAACTACTACTACTACATCTGCAGGACAGCGTGTTCTCAAAAAAACAACAGATTTACTGGCAGGATCACCAGGTGAAAAGAAAAGAAATGCAGCCATTACATCTAAGAATTGGTAAGCTGCAATATAACAAATATTTATCTTTAGGTTTATTACTATTTTAAACATAAATAATACATGTAGTTCTTTTTAGTTCCAAAGGATTTGTATCTTATTTTTAGTCAGTCATGTGAATTAATCACCTATGCTTGGTTCAGCTTTGCAGCTTCTTAGATCATATGCCTGCTCATTGCACAAAATAGATGCTATTGATTCATGTCCAGTGAGCAAACTGGAAACGGAAAGTGACACTGGAAAAAACTCAACCAGGATTTGTTAGGCTATTTGAATGTGAATCTCAGGACTGTCTGAAAAGAATTACAAATCCCTTTTAATGGGGTAATACATTTAAACCAGAATTACACCTAAAACCAAAAATATAATATATTGCAGCTTGGTGGCTACATTATTTTCTCTTTTTTAGGCTTGTTCCCCTCTGTTTTCACCTGGTGACCTGCCCAGTAGCACATATCCTGTATTAGAGTACCCCCAGTCTGGATGAAGGAGCACAGGGGGCACATTTAGATAGCAGAATTGTCAGTCTGGGGGGAGGGGAGTGTTAGATGTACTAGCAGATTTAACACATTAAAGTCAACTGCAGCTAATACACTGCTCAAAAAATTAAAGGAACACTTTTTAATAGCAAAAAGTCAATTAAACTCCTGGGATATTGATCTGGTCAGTTAAGTAGCATAGGGGGTTATTAATAAGTTTCAGCTGCTTTAGTGTTAATTAAATTAAAAAACAGGTGCACTAGATGGGCAACAATGAGATGACACTCAAAACAGGAATGGGTTTACAGGTGGAGGCCACTGACAATATTTTCCCTACTCATCTTTTCTGACTGTTTTTCACTAGTTTTGCATTTGGCTAGGGTCAGTATCACTACTGGTAGCATGAGGCGATACCTGGACCATACAGAGATTGCACAGGCAATCCAACTCCTCCAGGATGGCACATCAATACATGCTATTGCCAGAAGGTTTGCTGTGTCTCCCAGCACACTCTCAAGAGCATGGAGGAGATTCCAAGAGACAGACAGTCATTCTAGGAAAGCTGGCCAGGGCCATAGAAGGTCCTTAACCCACCAGCAGCTACGGTATCTGCTCCTTTATGCAAGGAAGGACAGGATGAGAACTACCAGAGCCCTACAAAATAACCTCCAGCAGGCCACTGATGTGAATGTCTCTGGCCAAACAATCAGAAACAGACTTCATGACGGTGACCTGGGGGCCTGACATCCTCTATTGGGCCCTGTGCTCACCTCCAGGCACCGTAGAGCTAGAGTGGCATTTGCCATTGAACAGCAGAATTGGCAGGCCTGCCACTAGCACCTTGTGCTTTTCACAGATGAGAGCAGGTTCACCCTGAGTACATGTGACAGATGTGAAAGGGTCTGGAGAAGCCGTAGAGAATGTTATGCTGCCTGTAACACCATTCAGCATGACCATTTTGGTGGCCAGTAAGTGATGGTCTGGGGAGGCATATCCATGGAGAGCATACCAAGACATTTTGGACAATTTCATGTTTCCAACTTGGTGGGAACAGTTTGGAGATGGCCCCTTCCTGTCCCAACATGACTGCACACCAGTGCACAAAGCAAGGTCCATAAAGACATGGATGAGCGAGTTTGGGGTGGAGGAACTTGACTGGCCTGCAAAGAGTCCTGACCTCAACCCGATAGAACACCTTTGGGATGAATTAGAGCGAAGACTGGGAGCCAGGCCTTCAAGTCCGAAACCAGTGCCTGACCTCACAAATGTGCTTCTAGAAGAATGGTCAAACATTCCCATAGACACACTCCTAAACCTTGTGGATAGCCTTCCCAGAAGAGCTGAAGCTGTTATAGCTGCAAAGAGTGGGTCAACTCAATATTGAACCCTACAGACTAAGACTGGGATGCCATTAAAGTTCATGTACGTGTAAAGGCAGGCGTCCCAATACTTTTGGCAATATAGTATATCTGTAGGTGGGAAATGACCACAAAACATCTGTTGCCCACAATCTACTGGAGTATATGCAGAACATATAGAAAAGCTGAAGTACAGCGCACTGAAAGTTACTGTGGGTAGCCCATCCAAAACTATGGAGTTGCATCACAGGAACAGTCTCCAGTACAAGTCAAGGTTAAAACCTGTTTATTAAATGATGTATGAAAAAACAGCACTGCAATCAGATGAACTAGTGGTGTTTCCAACTGGCAGTTTCCCAATGCACAGCTGTATGGATTGGTATGTGTAGTTTGCTATTGCCATCTGCCATCTCCTACTTCACACCAGGAGTCATGAGTTTTTAACAGTTGTTAGATCAGTTGACTGGGAACATGTTATGAGTTACAGTGCTCACTATTATTCATCTGATTGCACTGCTGGTTTTATACATCATTTAATAAACATGTTTTAACCTTGGACTGTAGTGCAACTCTATAGTTTCGGAAGGGAACTCCAAAACAACTTTCTGTGCACTGCATTTAAGCATCTTTAATGTCCTTTCTGTCTGCTGCCCCATTCCTCCTATATCTTCATGAGTCACTTCTGACAGGTTTTTCTGACACCAAGAGAAAAAAGGTGACAGAGCGGGATCTTCAGCAGATTCACAGCCTCAATTCTGTTCCTGCGTGCTGTGTGAAGGGGAGGGGGGTGTCCCTTCTCTCCAATCAACTCTCAGAGCTCTCCTGACTGAGCTCTGCAGTGTGTAACTTCAGCTCTCCACCCTCTGTTTTCTGACAGCTCAGACAAGCTTTAATAATTCTGGACTGTGAATGGATGTAGAGAAGATGCAGGTAAACAGGTACAACTTATATAGAAGGATTTGTTTCATCTCCATGTATCACCTGAGGCCAGTCACTTTACTGGATATATGTAAGGGTTTACAACCACTTTAACATAAAAGATTGTCTCATACATTAATAATGTACCGGAATAAATGGTCTGGAGTATCATAAATCATGTGTTCAAAGTGATGCTGTTAAGGAAAAGATATAGAAGGGTGGTTGTCACAGTTTGGTTTTATCTGTGGATTTTGTATTCTAATTGATTTTAACATGTATACAATTAAATGGATGGTTTTATGTGTAGAAGCTGAAAGATAGCTGAGATATTATTTTGATTAAGGGTGTAAAAAGGTTATTAATTCCCAAAAAGAAGTAGTGACACCCAAAAATCAAATTTGACTTATGTTTGATGTAAAAGTGTTTGCTCATACCAAGGCTAACAAAACTAAAATAAAAAAAATGAAAGAGTTCTAGTTGGTTCTGGGCTTTTTCATTTCATGCCAAAATGTATTTACATTATTCATGTATCATTCTTTATACAAACTTAAAAAGTGTGATTCTACTTAATCTTGTTTTCTCAATTGACAAAAAAAAAAAGAAAACAATAAAAAATCCTGTAGCTTTTAAAGTGCAATTAATAAACATACTTTGTGTTTGCATTCTTCTCAGAATCAACAGGGACCAAATACTTGAGAATTTCAAAGTGTACACCAAATCCTATCTACCATGAGAGTTTACATAATTTGAACCAAGATTAAGGTCTTGTTATGTCTGTTCTTTGACAACAGTTGCAAAATCCATGAAACTTTAGCCATGTTTTGCTACTGTTGATACAGTGTTAAACAGACCAGAAAATTTAAGAATCTCGTCATGTTCTATTTTCCTAACCAGCTTATTCAGAGCAGCTTCAGTAGGGCAGCATGAGATTTTGTTCTGCTTCAACAGATTTACAGTGAGCAGCTGATCATCCATAGACATGCGAAGAATCAATTTTATTGGTGAGACAGACAGGCAATAAAGAGATATCATTGCATAACATCATTCTTATTACAAAAGTGATAAGCTGGAATATTTCTAGTTTAACAATGAGACACGTAGTGAAAAAAATGCATTGCATTCAAGTCTGACAAGTCACAGAAAAAAATGTAAATAAAATACTCTTTTACTGTACACGTTGATTTTTTCCTAACTTGTGACACAACTTACTCGACTGTAACACATTAATGGAAAAAGAACATTCTCCTACTTGATAATATACAGATGATAATAATTCGTCATTATATTTGGTACATAGTGATGCCATTTGCAAGCACAAGGAAACTTCTTTGAAGAATAATGATAGTGAGGTAGAGAGATTTAAACTGGAGGAAAGGAAAAGAGATATTATCAATAGCAAAATCTGATTTTAGCTTTCATTTTTTAACCTGCCCAGGAAAAATGAAAGCTAAAGTTCAGACAACATAAAAAGCTGGCAATGTGCTATGGGGGTTATTTACTAAAAATGTAGAGTGCAAAATCTGGTACAGCTCTGCAGAAAACAAATCATGTTTTATTGCTAAAGTTTAAGTGAACAAGCTGAAGTTAGAAGCTGATTGGCTACCATGCACAGCTGCACCAGATTCTGAGAGCTCCAGTTTTAGTAAATCTCGCCCCAGTGTCTGTTACTACAGATCCTAATGTGTACCTACAGTACACGCTAACCTTTTTGTTGTGTTGTCTCATTAGGGAGATACCCCCTCTTTACTTGTGTAGTTGTCCTTTTGATGATCGTTACCAAAGGAAAAGTTTAAGAGACTCATATTTCTTATAGCTGTCACTAGAGGTGATGGGAATCTTCTAATAAAGACACATGTTCCAGTGGCTTGCTCTTATAGCCCAGAACTTGCCATAAAGGTAGTAATTAATGCCAGGATGCCGGCTAAGCTGAACAGTGTAGCTACACCATAACGGATGGCCAATGGGAGGTGGAAGGCTCAATCTGCAAGGTAATGCAAAGCAATACAAAACAGGTTAGACCTGGAAGCTGAAAATGCAGAGGGGGGACCACACTGGAAGAGGGAGGTCAAGGAAACTGGATCTGGATCATACTGGAAAAGGTAGAGCCTGGACATTGGATCAGGAGTCAATGAAGTACAAAGAGTAATCCAAGTAAGAGCAGATGATGCAGGCAGAACCTGGAGCCAGCCAGTATTCACCAGGTGTCCCCTTACAGGTGTATTGGGCTTCAAAGTGTGCTGATCCCAGGTCCACCCTGATTTAGGTTCCACTGACCACAAGATGGAGGACTCCAGGAATAGTCCAAAGGTCATGGCAGGCAGCAGACATGGATTACCAGAACTTGCCAGAGGTCAGGACAGGCAGCAGACAGATTACCAAGATAAGTACATGGGAATTAATGGACAAGAATGCAAACTAGATAGAAGTAAGGCTTACCAGGTGCACAGCAGCTATCTAATAATAGCATTCCTTGGGCAGTGAGCAAGGAGCTACACCAAATGGCAATATGGAAATAGGCAGGGCTGTTGGAGGAAGCTACTCTTATTGGCAGTGGCTTGATGGGGGAGAAGATGCCATCAGGGACAGACGATTGCTGCTGGATCCGTTACAGCCAGCCAAATGGAAAGCACCACTCTGATATGCCATGGCCTATCATTAAGAGTGAGAAACTCTGAAAGGAAGTGGCTGCAATAATATGGATAAAGCAAAAATTGCATTTATCACCAAAATCGATTCTGTCTTTGTTGGATCAAACAATAATTTGTGGGCTGAGAGCTTTTCAAATCTATGATCAACAGATTGGTTTTTGCTATTCATTTAGCCAGCATCAAAGATTATAAGATATTTTCCCTTCTTTATCCCTGCCTTACAACCAAATAAATTGTAAGCTTCTCCACCTTCTACATTACAGCTGAACAGATTGCAAGCTATCCCACCTTCTACACCCCTGCCTTATAGCCAAAAGAGATTATAAGCTATTTAACCTTTTTTATCCCTGCTTTAAAAATAAAAACATTATAAGCTCTTACACCTTCAATAGCCTTGTATAATAGCCCAAGAGACTATAAGCTCTTCTTCCTTCTTTATCCCTGTCTAATAACTAAAACAATCAAATCTCTATCCACCTTCTACATCCCTGCCTTACAGGCTCTTTCGCCTTCTTTATCTCTTCATTATAACTAAAAACACTGCTAGTGGTACGGTTTTGTACATTGTTAGCCATAGATAGTAGGAAAGTAAACATACAGGTGATAACTTTCATGTGGCTAACTGGATATCTTCTAAATGCAATGTTTCTCATCTTACAGGTCAGCTTTAATATTCTATGGTTTTCTCAGTTAGAGGATACCTATTCTTTTATTACTAGTAATTCTAATTACACCCCCTTCCAAACCTGCATGCTTACTAGTAAGAATGAAAGAGCTACCTGATTGGCATTTGCCCTTGATCGAAGGTCTGTGGAGATGGCCAGGGGGTAGGGGAGAAATGGGCTCATCTTATGATAATATAATGTGGTACCTAAATACTTGATTTTTGATAGAATTGTAAAATGAAAATCATTCTGGCCCCTAAAAAATGCAACTAAATTTTAGTATACTTTCTTTCATCTTATCTCCTATCATACCCTCTATTTTAAGACTATCTGAACACTATCTATGAAGAATTTTCAACTCAATATCGCCTAATCAATATATTAACCACTTGCCCTCCAGAGGATTTACCACCCTTCCTGACCAGGCCATTTTTTGCGATAGGGCGCTGCATTATTTTAACTGACAATTGAGTGGTCATGCAACTCTGTACATAAATTAAATTTAATTTCTTTTTACCACAAATAGAGCTTTCTTTCGGTGGTATTTGATCACCTCTATGTATTCTGCTACATGTCTTTGCTAAACAAAATCCCTATACAAATTAATTGGTTTACGTGAAAGTTATAGCGTCTACAAATGGCGGTATATATACTGGAATTTTTATTTATTTTATACTAGTAATGGCAGCAATCAGCAACTTATAGCGGGACTTCAGCGGGCCTTCTGACACTGGGTAGGAACTGCCTTGCCACTGACATCCCCAGTGACACTAATACAGTGATCAGTGCTAATAAAAAGCACTGACACTGTACTAATGATACTGAGCAGGAGGGGGTTAACATTTCGGCGATCAAAGGGTTAACTGTGTGCTGTGTGTGTTTTACTGTGTGTGCTGTTTTACTACAGAGATATGCTGCTTTGCATTTCTCTGCTGTGCAGAGAAATACAAAGCAGCATTTCCTTGCTGGCAGGAGGGAGACCTGTGTTGTTTACACACAGGTCCCTCCCCTGTCAGTTCCACACGGCAATCACCGGGTGCTGGTGGGGAATCTCTGGCCAATGGCGGCACAGGTAGGGCAGCGCACGCGCGCACCCCGTACCAGGAAATGCAAATCACATATCCAGTATATATGTGATTTTGTGCAGCCATGCCACCCTGTAGCAGTACTTCTACTATAGGGTTGCAGGCAAGCGGTTAATTACACCCTATGAAATTTTACCTCAGTATATGTGCACAAACAGTTACCAAGCTAACTGTATACCTCTACCGGCTCCAGAACTTACAGCAAGTTTCCCCACAGTCCCAAGATAGAGGAGCACGAGCCCTGAATATCTGAGATGCAGTGTTCTGAAAAAACATCGCAGGCACAGGGAGAAGGGGGAGCAGCAGGTTGGCTTGCCACCTGGATGCATTCAGTGTGTGTATGTGGGAGCTGGACAGTGTGCACAAGTATAGCTCCATAGGACCCTCCAAGGGAAAGGAACCATCCCAAATACAGATATTACAGCCAGCACTGTGGGGACCATCTCATAGAGACAGAAAGGTAAACTTGATGAGATTAAGGAGCAGTATGCAATTTAAGGTCATTCATTTGAAATAGAATATTGTCAAGTAACAGAATATAACATTTAACTTTTGTTTAACATTTTTCACTATTTCACACTTACTTTAGAAACAGGACAACATGCTTTTATACGAAAATATATTTTATTCCTGTAAGCTCTACTATAAAATGGGAAATATGATTACAGCCATTTTAAAATATTTACATGTCTATACTAGTTATGCTTGAAACATATCTATACTATTTATGTTTCAAATACTCTTATGTGTGCATATCTGTATATAAAAATGAAGTAAAACTGCAGTTTCTTTTACTATGAAATACAATTTTTCCAGCACTATACTGATTATTTTCATCTTACTGACTTGCAGTAAGGACCTCTGGCTTTGCAAGATGGACTCTGCTTACAATGCTGTGCACTTGCTGATCCTCAGAACTCTATTACACACTCCTCTAGAGAAGGCATTTTGCATGTTATTCATACCAAGTACAGAATCTGAATGTTGGCTGCTCAGAAAGAAGCAAGGCAGGTTGGATAGCAGTATTTAAGATGATACCCTTTATTAAAGAAATACTAATTTTTATATAGCAGTAGAATTAAAAGTCTGCAAATATAAGCACCATTTGAAATGAACTGCCCCATTACATGCTGATTTTAACAAGAAATAAGTGTATGCATGTTGAAATCAGCAAGCAGTTTCTTAACTTATATCAAAATAACTTTTCCTATGTGTTAGCAGAGAAAATCTTTTTCAACTGGGTCACAGACATGCAAAAACAACACAAATGAAACACTGCAAGAGTATATTACCATCACGCTAGAATCAGTTTAGGATTTAGCTAAATCTAAGAATTAAGCCAGCATATTAAGTGCAAAGCTTCTTTAAGACTCACTTTGGATTAACTTTTCTTAGTTTAATTAGAACAATTTTAAAAGAATGCAATTGACTCTAAATTTATTTTTTTAATCCATTCATTAGAATAAGAAACACTTTCACTGTATATATCTCACTTGCTTTATACTACAGCTGTCCTGATCTCATCGTTTTAATTAACTGGATTGGAAGTATCTATAATTTATGAAGTGTTAATTGCAGCAGCACATATGGAATTATTGTAATGCTATATGGTTCCAATTCCAATGAAGCACTGCAAAATATACAGTTACTTATATTAGCCACAGATGCCCATTTGTAACTGAAAAGCAGGAGACATCTCCCCCATTCTGTACTGTTGTGCCAGTACCCAGCTTGATGATTGACAGCCACAATATGTGGGTGTAAAGGGTCTTCTTCCTTCTTCATCACTGGCAAGAAAAAAATTGGGTAGACATCTAAACTCATGCGTGATCAATCCAGGACAAGCACACAGTGCAACAGAGGGGAAGCGGGCGAATTGTTCAGACAGTGAGAGGTACCCAGTTACGTGCCGATTGTCACAAAACACAAAAACAGTTGTAGCCAGGTACTGGACTACCACAGTTGAGTTAAAGACCTTGTTCCAAAATGCAACTGTCTCACTGCTGTTGCTTTCTTCTCCTCCAGCCAGCAGGGGGAGAATCAAATCATTCCAAGTTTAAAGACTATACTATAGAACCTCTGGAACTTTGGGAGATGCAGCTTGAGAAAGCAGCCATACTGATCAGATGCTGTCCTTTTAAACTATGAATTTCTATGGCCCATGTGCTGCAGAAGGAGCTAGGAGGGCTTTATATTCCTTGTTCGGGAAAAGCCCACTCTCTTCGCACCACAGGAATTGGAGCAGAACAGACCTATTGGAACAAGTCACATGAGAAGGCCTGAGTGTAGGCCTAAGTTGTTGTGGTCGGCATCGCTATTCATGCAGTTGACAGACCAAGGCTGCTGCCATAGGATTGCTGAATTCACCAAACCACTTTGTATCCTGCAGAACTGTTGAATGGGTCACTGTCATCAGGAACCTGCTTTAAAATGGGGCCCCCCTGCCACCACAAGACTTTGCAAGGTCACGTGGAGTTGGTGAACAGGCCGCCAGCCCATCTACTCTTAATATCAGAACTACTGCTACTATCCCTCACTCTCCCTTGTACTCAGATCCTTTTACCTGAGATTACTATTGCTTGATTTCACCTTGCATTTACTGACATCACAGGGTGCACGCAACCCTGGCTGACAAGTGTTGCTCTGTTTAGTTATAACTGCATCTTCACTGCCTGCAGAATATAGTATCACCTCCATCTAGAGACTACCCCTTTTGCCAGTTTATGACTCCCATTTTCTTAGTTGGTTTATGCTGATTGTGCTCTCTCAACCTGTCTAAGGTCATAAAATGACAGAGAGGGGTCAGCGCATGCTGAAGCGCACAGTGCGCAGAAGTCACCAACTGTCTGCAGAGTCAATAGCTTAAGACCTCCAAACTTCATGTGACCTTCAGATTAGCACAACAACAGAGTGTAGAGAGCTTCATGGAATGGGTTTCCATGGCCAAGCAGCTGCATCCACACCCAACAGAAAGTGAAATGCAAAGCGTTGGATACAGTGGTGTAAAGCACACCACCACTGGACTCTAGAGCAGTGAAGATGTATTTCCTATAGTGACGAATCATGCTTCTCTGTCTGGCAATCTGATGGACGTGTCTGGGTTTGGCAGTTGCCAGGAGAATAGTACTTTCCTGACTGCATTCTGCCAAGTGTAAAGTTTGGTGGAGGGGGGATTATAGTGCGGGGTTGTTTTTCAGGGGTTGGGCTTGGTCCCTTAGTTCCAGTGAAGGGAACTCTTAAGGCGTCAGCATACCAAAACATTTTGGACAATTTCAAGCTCCAAACTTTCTGGGAATAGTTTGGGGATGGCCCCTTCCTGTTCCAACATGACTGCACACCAGTGCACAAAGCAAGGTCAATAAAGACATGGATGAGCGAGTTTGGGGTGGAGGAACTTAACTGGCCTGCACCTAAACCTGACAGAACACCTTTAGGATGAATTAGAGCAGAGACTGTGAACCAGGTCTTCTCGTCTGACATCAGTGCCTGACCTCACAAATGCGCTTCTGAAAGAATGGTCAAACATTCCCACAGACACACTCCTAAATCTTGTGGACAGCCTTCCCAGAAGAGTTGAAGCTGTTATAGCTGCAAAGGGTTGGCCAACTCAATATTGAACTATATGGACTAAGACTGGAATGCCATTGAATTCACGTGCGTGTAAAGGCAGGCATCCCAATACTTTTGACAATATAGTGTGTGTTGCACTCCAAAACTTAGCTCTTCTTTCTGTGTTTAATTTGCTTGTGCGCAAACCAGTAGTGGTGAATCATGTCAAGGAAGGTTGATTTCAGGTGCAGACATCAATGTTCCCAGTCTTTTTTTTTACAAATTAAACACAGAAAGAAAAGCTAAGTTCTGGACTGCAGCTTATACTTTTCATACTTTTGACTGAAAGTGGAGAAGGGATGTGGTAGTCAGCACCCAGGTTGTCCGTTTGGAATATAGGGAACATAGACAAGTTACATAGACAGAAAATAGTTCTCTTTCACCTAACATTATTTATACAGTCCTTTACCTCTGAAATCCCTTCTTAATTTTAATTTTTTTCCTTCTTCTCCCTCTCTTCTTTTCTCTTTTTCACTGTCTTCCTTTTCTTTTATCACTCCATACTTTACTCTGTTTTCTTTTCACTTGCAATCCTTTTCTTTCTCTCCTTTTTCACTCTGTTATACCCCATCTTGTTTCTTCTAAGCTCTCATTACTATCCCCCTTTATTCCAGCCCAGTGTTCCTATACTTCCTCACTCTATTGTTTATACCCACCAGGAACTTACGTTACTCTTAAAACAATGTGAATGTACTATCCACAGACTGTAGGCTCCTTCAAAGCTCTTTTTCTTAAATGTCTCTAGCAGTACTGTATATAGGAAATGTGTCAGGTCAACGCACATGTAGACCAAACAGTTGTCCGTAAGTGTCAGGGCTCCCAGGTGTGACCAGAGGTGTGTGACTGACGCAGGGAAATGCAGACTTCAGATATGTGATAAACAATATAATTTATTAACACTAACCAGGGTCAGCAAAGGAACAGAAACAGGATGCAGGACAGATACAGGGCCCAGGACAAACACAACACCAAGGCAGAGTCTGCAAGTCTGGCCATCCCTTAAATACACCAGTATCATCAGTTCCAGGTGTTAGCTGGCTGAAAGGTTGAGTCTCTGATTGCTGGGAGCACCCGCTGGCCAGCCCTGGTACTGCAGATCAAAAAGCAGGTGAGTCCCACCATTGCTGGCCAATCCATTCCTGACAGTACCCCCCCCTCAAGGAGCGGCCTCAGGACGCTCCAAACAGTCCTAGCTGGGCAAAATGTTCCACCGCCCGGGTCTGGTAACTGGCGGGATATCAAAGACTGGCACACCGGGCAGGACTCCGGGCAGCGGCACACCGGGCTGGACTCCGGGCAGAGGCACATCGGGCTGGACTCCGGGCAGAGGCACATCGTGCTGGACTCCGGGCAGAGGCACATCGGGCTGGACTCCGGGCAGAGGCACATCGGGCAGAGGCACACCGGGCAGAGGCACATCGGGCAGGACTCCGGGCAGAGGCACATCGGGCAGGACTCCGGGCAGAGGCACATCGGGCAGGACTCCGGGCAGAGGCACATCGGGCAGGACTCCGGGCAGAGGCACATCGGGCAGGACTCCGGGCAGAGGCACATCGGGCAGGACTCCGGGCAGAGGCACATCGGGCAGGACTCCGGGCAGAGGCACATCGGATTACCAGGCGAAGCAGCAGGCAGCGGGCCACCAGGCGGAGCAGCGGGCACCGGGCCCCCGGGCGGAGCGGCGTGCACCGGGCCCCCGGGCGGGGCGACAGGCATCGGGCCCCCGGGCGGGGCGACAGGCATCGGGCCCCCGGGCGGAGCGGCGGGCACCGGGCCCCCGGGCGGGGCGACAGGCATCGGGCCCCCAGGCGGGGCGACAGGCATCGGGCCCCCAGGCGGGGCGACAGGCATCGGGTCCCCAGGCGGGGCGACAGGCATCGGGTCCCCAGGCGGGGCGACCGGCATCGGGTCCCCAGGCGGGGCGACCGGCATCGGGCCCCCAGGCGGGGCGACAGGCATCGGGCCCCCAGGCGGGGCGACAGGCATCGGGCCCCCGGGCAGGACTCCGGGCAGAGGCACATCGGATTACCAGGCGAAGCAGCAGGCAGCGGGCCACCAGGCGGAGCAGCGGGCACCGGGCCCCCGGGCGGAGCGGCGGGCACCGGGCCCCCGGGCGGGGCGACAGGCATCGGGCCCCCAGGCGGGGCGACAGGCATCGGGTCCCCAGGCGGGGCGACAGGCATCGGGTCCCCAGGCGGGGCGACCGGCATCGGGTCCCCAGGCGGGGCGACCGGCATCGGGCCCCCAGGCGGGGCGACCGGCATCGGGCCCCCAGGCGGGGCGACAGGCATCGGGCCCCCAGGCGGGGCGACAGGTCTCGGGCCCTCAGGCGGAGCGGCAGGCGCCGGACCCCCAGGTGGAGCGACAGGTCTCGGGCCCTCAGGCGGAGCGGCGGGCGCCGGACCCCCAGGTGGAGCGACAGGTCTCGGGCCCTCAGGCGGAGCGGCGGGCGCCGGACCCCAAGGTGGAGCGACAGGTCTCGGGCCCTCAGGTGGAGCGGCGGGCGCCGGACCCCCAGGCGGAGCGACAGGTCTCGGGCCCTCAGGCGGAGCGGCGGGCGCCAGACCCCCAGGCGGAGCGACAGGTCTCGGGCCCTCAGGCGGAGCGGCGGGCGCCGGACCCCCAGGTGGAGCGACAGGTCTCGGGCCCTCAGGCGGAGCGACAGGTCTCAGGCCCCCAGGCGGGGCGGCGGGCGCCGGACCCCCAGGCGGAGCGGCGGGCGCCGGACCCCCAGGCGGAGCGGCGGGCACCGGACCCCCAGGCGGAGCGACAGGTCTCGGGCCCCCAGGCGAAGCGGCGGGCACCGAGTCACCAGGCACGACAGTGGGCTCCGAGTCAACTGGCATGACCGCTGGCACTGGGTCAGACATTGGATCGTCTGGCTGGACAGCGGGCATCGGGTCACCAGGCATCAGGTCATTTGGCTCGACAGCGGGCACCGCGTCATCTGGCAAGGCAGTGGGCTCCGAGTCAACTGGTATGACCGCGGGCACTGAGTCAGACATTGGATCGTCTGACTAGACAGCGGGCATCGGGTCACCAGGCATCGTCATTTGGCTCGACAGCGAGCACCGCGTCATCTGGCAAGGCAGTGGGCTCCGAGTCAACAGGCACGACAGTGGGCACCGGGTCATCAGGTACCGGATTGTCTGGCTCGACAGCGGGCATCGGGTCACCAGGTATGACAGCGGGCACTGGGTCACCAGGCATCAGGTCATTTGGCTCGACAGCGGGCACCGAGTCACCAGGCACGACAGTGGGCTCCGAGTCAACTGGCATGACCGCTGGCACTGGGTCAGACATTGGATCGTCTGGCTTCAGGCTGAGTACAGGCATCAGGCTGAGTACAGGCATCAGGCTGCGTACAGGCATCAGGCTGAGTAGAGGCATCAGGCTGAGTAAAGGCATCAGGCTGAGTAGAGGCTTCAGGCTGAACCACGGAAGGCAGGTTCACCGGTTTGGATACTGGCAGGATGGTATTGGTTGGAAAGAATTTTCGCTTTTTTCTGGTTTTAACTACTGGAGCACTGCAAGTAAACGCAGGTCTGCAAACGAATGGAGCAGCTGGAGACAGAGAAGAACTGGAGGATGGAACAGGAGAGGGAGCAGTTGCTACAGAGGGCTTTTTTACAGGGTTAAAGGCAGGATAGGTGCAGCGAGTGGGAACAGGGTACTGACATGCGGTAGATAGCAGGGCAGGAGGAGCTGTTGGGAATGCAGGAATAGAGCTTTGAGGAAATAGATTAGAAGCAGGACTGGGTCTTTGTAAGCTGACTGAGGCTGGGTGCAACAAGTCTGTCCATGTCTGCAGTATGGGTTGAACAAAGCTGAGCTTACACAAAGCCTGTCTGACCAAAGACTGCACTGCGTTTATACAATCTCTTAGTACCTGTGGTGAACATGTGGAATAACGCTCCAGAAAGTAACCCACATCATCCTCTAATAACCACACCAGGGACTCTACCTGGTCTGCACTAAATGGTGGCAAAAATTCATCCCTGCATTCGGGGGAACCAGATGAAACCAACTCAACACAAACCTTAATCAATGGCTGCACCATAGAGAAATCTGTGCCCTGATCTACTAGAACATGAGCGAGCCGTATACATTCTAGCAGTTCATCCCGGGTATACTCCTTCAGAGTCTGATAAGCATATTTTCTGTCATCAAGCACTAGCAGAGATAAATACTCAACCTCATCCAGATCCATCCTTCCCAGCAACAAGCCAAGATGGCTTCCCTGTGCAGCCACTTCTGGTCAGGATTGGCCTTGGTGTAATGTCAGGGCTCCCAGGTGTGACCAGAGGTGTGTGACTGACGCAGGGAAACGCAGACTTCAGATATGTGATAAACAATATAATTTATTAACACTAACCATACAAACATAAACGCAGTGCAATACTAAAACATAATACAGTGCAAACAAACCAAACCAACCACCCACAGATAACAGTACATACAAGCAAGCGTCGTCAGGCAGGCCGGGTCAATATCAATAGGGCAGGTAGGTACAGGGGGAGCAAGCGGAGATGGGTCGGGGTCACAGGCCAGGTTCAGCAGGTAGCTAGCAGCGTAGTACAGAGGGTCAGGCAGAGGGATGGTCAGGGTCACAAGCCAGGGATCAGAACAGGTAGCAAGCAGCGTGGTACAGAGGGTCAGGCAGAGGGATGGTCAGGAGCGAGCCGGGATCAGAGCAGGAGAAGTCAGCAGCGGTTCAGATCAGGCAGGGTCAGCAAAGGAACAGAAACAGGATGCAGGACAGATACAGGGCCCAGGACAAACACAACACCAAGGCAGAGTCTGCAAGTCTGGCCATCCCTTAAATACACCAGTATCATCAGTTCCAGGTGTTAGCTGGCTGAAAGGTTGAGTCTCTGATTGCTGGGAGCACCCGCTGGCCAGCCCTGGTACTGCAGATCAAAAGGCAGGTGAGTCCCACCATTGCTGGCCAGTCCATTCCTGACAGTAAGGTTTAATGAATAAACATTTATAGAGTAACATTGTACTGATTTTCATAGACTATATAAACCATCTTGTTGTTTACGATTTGTTTATTACATCGGGTGATACAGGCATATACATTTCTATAAATCAGACACAAAACTTCTGAGCCATTTCATGTAACTAAAGACCTTCAATAAGGCTATTTGGTTGTCTGTTAACTGCTTACTAAATGCTTTGTAAGCATCTGAATAGCAATATTATTGACTTACAAACTAAATGCCATATCAGAACATTTTTGTAAGCATCAGCGTTCACCCATATAATACAAAATTCAGGTGTGTTTGCTGTAGAACCATACCTGCTATAGAACCAATTAGAAGGCAATCTGTAAATGCTTATTACAAACTCAGTGTGAATGAGCCCTAAGGGATTAGATTCGCTCATCAGTCCACAAATCCAATTGACATGCCTGCTGCAATCCACTGCTACAGATGGCAGTACCAATTCACATACCTTACTGTTTTACAGTCAGTAGCTGTTGTTTCCCAACACTAGAGCTGAATATTTATTTTTTTAGAGCTAATGTTTGGCTTCAGTACAAGCATACAGTACTTACATTAGGCTATATGTTGCTAGTGAAACAGAAGCGACCAGGAGCACCACCAATTCTCTTACTATTCATTCACCCCAAAATCAGGAAGAAATCACCCATTATTTGTAATATAGCATCAATGACATAGTACTGAGCCTTGTTTCAAACTGCTTTTGTGTGAGACTAAAGTCGCTTGTCATATGGTTGTGTGCTTGGCAATTTTCTTTTCTGAGGAATACAGAGGTCATCGCTCATGAAACACACTGGTGTGCATTTTTATTGGTTCAGATTCAGAGTCATCCAGGTAATAAGGACACTGGCCACCACAGAGATTTAGTGAGCTGGGGAACCTGCTAAAAAAGATGAGTGCCAGCATGAAAATAATTTAAAGCCACTGGGCAAGCAGAACTTGTATGCCGAGATGGAATGTGTAACAGACTATCTAAAATTGCCTGCTCTTACATTTCCATTTTCTGATGAGGGAACCTGCAGTTTCTGCAAATTCTAAGCATATTTTCCCTTACCCCTGAAGCCTGATAAATGGCCACTTGGGCACCAATCTCTGAACTGTGGAAGCCAGAAGGCAATGTAACATGTTCTGTTATAACTGAAGTACTAGGTTTTCCACTGAGACTCTGGTAGTCACATAGTAAAGCGACTGCTACACAAAATGGCAGTTAAGTAAACCTTTACTTAAAGTGGTTGTAAACCTCTGACATGAAATATGAACTAAGCATATCCTTCTATAGTTTGAACTAAGTGTCATTTCTGTCTGCTGCCTCATATCTCTGTTATCTGCCCTCTGCCTTGTGGGTGCAGTGGAGGAGGTCAGCCCTCTGGCATTAGGAGGTTTACTGTTGCTTGGCACACGTTGATGTTATATGTACGTTCTATGATATACTTATATAAGTATTTACATATGTATATGATGTAATCTGATATAATTAATATATATGTATGTATCCTTTTAGATTTTACTACTTAGTCCCTGAAGAAGAGATTGTTGCCGGGAAACATATTGGGCCATTCTTCTAGTGGCTTAATGTCTCTCACCCCCCCCCATAGAACCTTTCTGGTGGTTATAGTATGTCTTATCACTAGTTTTGTTCCTTGTAGTATGGTGGGATGTGGGACATTGTCTGCGGGGACATTGTACAATGAAATTTTAAACAAAAAAAAAAATTGTTTGTGTCATGACTTATTGTCAAAATAAAGTACAAGTGATTTTACTGATATGTGTTTATGGTTTCTGTGCCTCTAAAGTCCATTTACATTCCTTCCCCTTGCCTATATTCCCCATTTTTTGGTTTAATGCATATGGCTGCCTATGACCGATACAGACACCTGTCAATATACTTATGCACATAAAAACAATAAACATAAAAGTAAATGAAAACAAGCACTATTTGGACATAAGACCATGCATGACAAGAAACTGAACTACATATATTCATATATGATGTACTGGTCAAAATATTCTGAAAATGTATTAAAAATCTTTCCAATGTTTTAAAAGAACTTCTTAAACATTATTTGGAGCACCCAAAAATGTCTGGCCATTATTACATAAATAGGAAATGCGTGCTACACACAAAAAATAATTAAGGCAGAAAATCCCATCATAAGTAGCCACACAGACCTGTAAATGTTGTATACAGGACATCAAAAATGTGTGGGATCCCATTTAAAATGTAACCCCTTAAGGATATGTGTTTGTAATTGGAAGATCCAATAGACCTCTTTTTTACAGAAAAGTCTAAAGGTGTCACCAACTTTTTATTGCCTGGAATTCGTAAGACTGTATAATTCCCCCCATTCTTCTCATTAAAATCTCGAGCAACATTGAAGGAATTACATTTTTTAATGTCATAAACATGATTGTGCAAGTAATCATGCAGCCTTCTGGTTGTTCTGCCCACATATACAGAAAAAATGTCACGTGACTTGAGTGACGTAACGCGTAGGCACGGTGACGCACTTCCGGCGCAGACGCCATCTTGCTGCACCCAAATTGAAAACCCATGCAGATACACCCAGAACATGAGATTCTGAAATGCTGTTTGTCTAAGGATCAAAATGTGAGTGCAATACTTGGATGTCTGTACTTTTATCAAGTTTAATAAAAGGTATTACACTATGGGAGGTTTTATCTTTGTCTTTTGAGATATTGGCTCTTACCATATGCGTTTACCTGGCGAGATTACTGCTACTTATATGTACATCCCTGGAAGTGAGATCGCTGAGGGGAGAGATATCCAGGAGTAGAGGAATCATATACATGGAGGATCTGTGTTAGTGATCCAAAAAGTGTTTTGACCCCTTGCAGGTCGAAGTAAGGTGAGCGGCCAATTTCGGCTTTTGACGGCTACCCTTATGTGATTACTCACGTACACCATCCATGTGCACGAGTACAGTGGTGTAGTGCCACAATTTGGACTTTTTTCACTAGCTTTCCACTTTATTTGGAGTCATACGTTTTGCATAATATAGGTTCACATTTGTTCATAGTATTGATTGTGTTTGATCGCTGAAAGAGAGCGCTGAAATGCGTGAACCTTTCTCCGCTACTGGTACATTATACTGTATGGTGTTTTTATGCCTTTTCTAATATGATAGTGGATGAGTGTTTCAGTTCTGCCTTCTGGATCTTTCTTCAATTTCAGGTACATGAGGATATATGAGGGTTTGTTTCATCTCTGTGTATCACCAGAGGCTAGTCATTTCATTGGGCATATGTCAGGGTTTAAAACTACTTTAACCACCTCCCGCCCGCCATATAGTCCAATGACGGACGCAAGGTGGTTCTCTTATTCATATGACGTCCTCCCATTCTCACCGCGCATGAGCGGCTCAGGGAGCGCGCATGCGCGGCGATCGGCGGTGCACTATGTCCCTTGGACACAGCGGATCACCGATCACGGAAAGAGCAGAAGATGTCGGCTCAGTCATGTGGTCAGCTGTGTCCAATCACAGCTGATCACATGTAAACAGGGAAATTCCGGTTATCGGCATTTCTCTCCTCTCGAGCTGTCACGCTGACAGCTCAAGAGGAGAGCCGGTAATCGGCTTTCCACGGAGGGGACATCTACACTGATCATCAGGGCACTGATGATCGGTGTGCCCTGATGATCAGTGTAGCCCCAGCAGTGCCACCTGTCAGTGTCCATCAGAGCCTTGTGTCAGTGCTCATCAGTGCCTCGTGCCAGTGCCCATCAGTGCCACATCAATGCCACATATCAGTGCCTACCAGTGCACAGCAATGCCACATATCAGTGCCCATCTGAGCTGCCTTTCAGTGTCACCTATCAGTGCCAGTCAGTGCCACCTATCAATGCCAATCAGTGCCACCTATCAGTGCTGCCAATCAGTGCCACCTATCAGTGCCAGTAAGTGCCGCATATCAGTGCCAGTCAGTGTCACCTATCTGTGCGCATCAGTGCCGCCTATCAGTGCCGTGTCAGTGCCGCCTATCAGTGCCAGTCAGTGCCGCCTATCAGTGCCGCCTATCAGTGCCATGTATCAGTGCTGCCTTTCAGTGCCCATCAGTGATGCCTGTCAGTGCCCATCAGTGATGCCTGTCAATGCCCATCAGTGCCACCTACCAGTGCCTCCTCATCAGTGCCACCTATCATTGTTCATCAGTGCAGCCCATCAGTGCCCACCACTGCAACCTCATTAGCGTATATCAGTGAAGGAGAAAAATCACTTATTTACAAAATTTTATAACAAAATCTAAGAAAAAACATTTTTTTCCCCAAATTTTCAGTGGTTTTTGGTTTGTTTAAGAAAAAATAAAAAACCCAGAGGTGATTAAATACCACCAAAAGAAAGCTCTATCTGTCACAAAAAAATGATAAAAATTTCATATGGGTACAATGTTGTATGACCGCGCAAATGTCATTCAAAATGCAACAGCGCTGAAAGCTGGAAATTGACCTGGGCAGGAAGGGGGTATAAGTGCCCTGTAGGCTAGCAGTTAAAGCAGATCTCTCAACGTCACTACACTGCCACTAGAGTTTCCAGGACCAATAATGACACCATCATTGGACAGTCAAAATCAAGTATCTACAGTATGTCACCAAACAGCAGTATGACATCACATGATCGCAGATTTAGGTATTTGGGGCATTTAGATTGGGCGTTTCTTAAATTACAACAATTAGATAGAGAGAGTGAGGGTTTTGTTTGGGGAATCCCGGGTCGAGATCCAAAAAATGTGATAATAATATAAGTGTTGGTTTGTGCTTTAAAAAAAAACTGCATATGTTGCCTCTGCTCAGGGCCTGTTTGTTTGAAAACAACATCCATGCACCTAGTAGCTAACAATCATGATCTAGATTGCTTAGGCTTAAGGACACATGATGGAGCAATATTTTTATTCATAGCCACAAAGATGTTTTTTTCTGAAAATAATAATGCGATTTGATAATGCTGACACATGCTACATTGACTCAAGTGAAGTGGGAAATTTAAAGACAGGTCCACTTTAAATGCAACAATTTTTACATCTGACTATGGTGTAAATTTTAAATAATGTCATTCTACTTACAATACTCCTGGTTCATAGTTTGCACAGATATTACTGATGCAAAGACAACACAGAAGAAGGGCAAGCTGTACTTGCTACACATTATAATTATGGACTCCAGTAATAATTCACTGTTAGTCATGCGCTACCAGTGCATAATGATGTAATATCCCTTTGACTGTCAGCAGCAGCTGCAGTGTAGCAGGTCCCAGCAGAGATGCTGAAGTAAACCCAGTTTCCTGTGATTAATAATTTTAATTCCAATATAAACAATGCAGTATGCAAGTGATTGGCATTGCTACCAATAATGTTGTGCAGAAAAGAAAAAGGCACTAATGGTGCATCTCAATTTTAAGGTGTGACAGCCTGTATGATACCTGATTGTTTATTCATAAACAAAGAAATATTTCATTAGATTACAAAAATCACTGGCTCTTACATTGACTCTAAGTTCCTTAGGTGATTTTTACAACAGCCATAATGATTTATTACACATGGCTAGCTTATTACATGTGGTAGATCATGTTTAAAAAAAATAAATAAATGTATGCATGATTAAATGCCATAAGAATTTCAAATGTTAAAGTAAAACGAATGTCATTAAAAAAGACTAATGTTCTTAGCAAGATTACTAAATGGAAAGCTATAAATCAGCATTTGGGAAATGTATTCTAACAAAAATAAACAACGGTGATAACAAAAATGATACTTAAAACTACTAAAAATAAGACATTTAACTATAAATGCATTGCAGAAAGATGGTCCTCTGCGAATGGGAAAGTGGAAGTACCTGAATGGGCGTAGTTCTGTGTAGCTTCAATGCCCCCTTCTGGTGAATTTTTGAAAAGCATACAGCACAGTAATCCTCGCCACACTCCAAACACATCTTCAGTGAAAAGCATTGAACAGAACAAAAACAAATTACTGTATTGACCAAAGGTTCCAGGAATTCCATACATGTGTTAAATTATACAGCAAGCTAACAGATAATCGCCTGAAAGCTCAAGTGTTATCAGTACAAATGGTTTGGAAAATGGGTAAATATTTCAAACAAGTGCCCTGTGCACGTATATGGAAGATCTGTGAAGAAAAGATGAACACTATTATATTAAAAATATGCGTATGTGCTAATATGTAAATATAAATGTTTACATGGGGTTAGAAGATGATCTGATAATCTCATGTTTATCCACATCCAAAAGTCGGCAAGTATGCTCAATCAATCTGAAGTATTAATGTCTTATGTACTCACTTGCCCCTTAATTAATAGGATAGCAGGCTGACCACTTGGCATTAGGTTTGTTTTCTTATGGGCTGGAAAGTAAGACCCTTATTTTTATATTTTAAAGGCTAGCTCTACCCAAAATTAATACTTGGTTATACATATGCATTGGTGGGTTAAAGCACCTTCTGTAATATAATAGTTAATGGCAGTTTCACTGGTAAAATTACCTTGCAGCAGTTAAGGTCGTAATGATGACACACCTGAGCACCCCCCACCCCTAATGTATTATTCTCTTTTATGTAGAATCTATTTGGAAATGTAATATGATCATTTGGCTTTGTAATAGCTGCAAGCAGTGGAGTTGAACAGGGAATTCCGGTGGGAAATCTTACCAATAGAGTTCCTTAGAGATATAAGCCAGCAAGTGAGTGGATCCAAAAAATATAGTGTAAGACTGCAAGATTTGTTTGTTGACCTTTAAAAAGAACTTGATAGGACCAAATATATGGTAGCTGCCATTGCTGAACAGAAGGTCAAAGATCACCCAAAGCCTGGCAGTTGCTGTCCTGTCAACTACCTGAATTCAATCACTATATAAAATTCTCTGTGAGTCTGCCCCCCATTATTCCAAATAAAGTTTCACAATCGATTAACATTCATAAAGCTGATTAAATGATAAGTTCACCTTTTTAAAAATAAATAAATAAATACGTTTTTTGCAGGTAAAAAAATTTGCATTTTAAATTTTTTTTTTAGCCTGTAAAGCATTGCGCCTGTGATTAGCCCCTGTCACAATGGGGCTCAGGGGGTGACAGGTGCTGCTCTTTTAGTAACATGTTACACCCTAAATATTGTTGTAACATGTAACTAGAGGTGAACTTACCTTTTAAAGGGAAAAATTATCTTTCCTCTTTCATCAGTAAGCTTGCATAATCTGCGTAATTATAATCAATAAATACCAAATAGCCACATTCTCACATAAGCACATTTTGTGTAACTGTCTCCTACCCCATTCAGTGCCTACTGTATGTTCCATTTGTGCTTTGGCTTAAAACATTTAAACTGTTTTCACTTTTTTTAAACATTTATATGTTATAAAATTTATAACATATATAGTACCTGATCTTCATTGCCTTCCTCATATCATATGAGGAAGGCGGTATTAGCTGAAATGCGTTAGCATTCTGTATACTGTGCCATTTGATATGTAGTTAATAAAGTTCAATAAGAAAAGTACACCGAGCTGCCAGCATTACTTGCTTTGGATCCACAGCAAAGACGTTTTGATGGCAGGGATACACATGAATGAGAGATACGACAGCTGTAAAAAGGCAGCAATTGCATTCAAAAATGCCCCCAATGACCTTACTTAGTATGTTACAGAGAAAAAAAATCAGTCTTCCTATTAAAGTATTCTGTAAAGTCTCCACCACGGTATCTTATACCGTCAGGTAATTTAGAAAGGGGCTTCATCAAAAGACAGATGATATTTGGGGTTATTTGTTAAGAACGAGAAAATAGCAATGATGTGAAAAAACTCATAGCAATCATTAATGAAAATCATTGACTGGTAGTGGATACTGCACTGTGCTGTAACTTAACAAGCCTTTAAAAACACTTTTAATTTCCTTCAAACTCTTTATACATACCAGCAATGCACGTTTAGTTTCACACTGTCCACAAACTTTCCCCTTTAATCTGGGTTTCTCAGTGGTTGGCATATCGGCAGGCCCTGATGTCTTCAGTTTCTCAGGCTCTTGAGAAAACATAATACAGTTCAAGTCATGCACAAAGAATAGCACGGAAGACTGAGGAAAGCATTCAATCACCTGTAATATATTAGGTGTCCTGTACTCTGGCAGAAACACGTCACTTACTGGCAATCCACAGTCACAAATTATTCTTCAATGTGCAGTCTGCGATTAACAGAAGCTTGAGTATTCAATATTTGTTCCTTCACAAGCCACTAGTTAACATATGCAGCGATGCATTAGTTTAATTTAACAGGTCTGGTTATTGACAACAGGCCAGCACATGGAAATTGAATAAATCACAGTGCATCTGACTAATGGAAGCAGGAAGTCATAACTGCAAGTGAAATATGGGGCCAATTTACTAAGAGGACAAAATTAGATAAAACCTCCAATGAGGCTGATAAATGACAGCAATATGACTGCATGCGTTCACTAATTGTTTAGCAATTAAAGGTGGCATATCTCTTTTCTTTAATTAAGGAGGACAGCTTAGAAAAGAACAGGTAACACTAGAAACAAAACACTAGAAGTATTGCTATATAACAGAAAGCTATATAATGCAACTAATTTCAGTATGATCACACATTGATGTGGAAATATACAGGGTTCAAAAAAAGAGGAGATTTTTCCATATATGCTGCGAGCAATTGCATGTCAGGGTGGAAACACCATTGTGTAAGCATTTGTTGTTGGCAAAAAAGGGCCAGAACACCTTGCCTATGATCAGCTATTGTGCATTGCCTCTATAATGATCTGTTCAAATAATTATTTCTATTCCCATCATTGGACTGTTTCTGACACTGCCATGCTGCTTTTTAAAACTCTGACCTTGACCATGGCCTGATAGTTGAACTTTACTTACTTGCCACATGCCTTGAACCCTTGCTTGTTAGACATTAATTCTGTCTGCTGTCTGTCTTGATCTCTTACCTGTCTGATACCCACCATAGGTGCACTTTGGAGCATCAGCAGTATAACATCTGTACTGCCACTGGCTTCAATGAAGACCTGTCACTCCATATTTGTGCTCCAGATGGAGTTTGGCACTGCTGATGTGGAGAATTTACTAATTGTGAAATCCTTGGTAAGAAACCAGTGAGCTACCCAACATTAGAAGCAACTGTACTGTAATCTGTAATCTGCACTGGAAAGGTGCACAATTTAAATTGATGTTTTCTACAATCAACTTATCCAAAAGGCTGTTTGTACCAAAGATGGACCAGCCAAAATTCGATCCATGTATGGCGGCTTAATTCGTATAGTCATCCTGTTGGCTGCAGTGCCACCCAGAAGCACTGTTAGAGGACTGCTAGATCAAGCTGCACTGGATTTTAGGAAAACTCTAATTATTTAAGCTTTTTTTAAATTTAGCAATGCCACATGGAGGTCAATTCACTAAGAGATAAATACTGCATACATTTTATGTTAAAATAACTAATGCAGTATTTATCTCAAAAGTACACAATTCACTAAAAACATGCAATATTTACCATATGCGTTAAATATTTATGTTTTGTGATATTTAGCACCTAAATTTTAAATCTAGTGCTATTTTGGGCATTTTTTCACAATTTTCTTTTTTTTGCAAGCTAACACTGCACCAGAATGCAAACAGCAATATTGTGAAACTTTGAAAACATTCTAGTCTGCTTTCATTCAATCTCCCTCTAGTGAAATGTTACAATTTATTTTCATTCCTGAGCTCAGAGAACATTTTCAAGCTGATACATCGTATACTTTTCACTTCCCGGCCAGTGTAGACTTCCTCTAAGTGTCGGTTCACATATATGCGGATTAGATGCAGTTTGTGCTGCATCCAATCTGCATCACATGTGAAAAAACATTGCTTCCTATGGTGTCTGTTCACATATCTCTGATGCACTGGCGGTGCGGATTCAGTGCGGTTTAAAAAGAGTCCTGTACGATTTCTTGTATTGACTTCTATGGGAACTGTTTCAAAATCACATATGTGTGAACAGGATAAGATCCTGAGCTAATCCTGTCCTGAACCTGAAGTAAACCTGACATGAACCGTAAAACAACTTCTAAATTAATTATCTGTGAAACCTGAGCTTCAATCCACACTACACATGTGTGAATCAGCTATAATTGTTATTTTGTACATTTCTATAATACCGCCAGCAAACACCAGGTGATAACTAATGAATGTGAGTGTGTTTATAGTTAATTGACTTTAATGATTTATCTAATGTTTTTTGCAGTATTTATCTCACTATTCTGACAAATGTGCGGTATTTGCAGTACCTCACATTCAATAATATTACTTTGATGAATTGACTCGTATTATCGCATGCAATATTACAGATAAAATGAGTCACGTGACCTTCATATCGCATTTGGTAACCTTTAGTGAATTGACCCCATAGTGTCCTGAATTATAAATAAAAGTTGACTGACTAAATTTCCTTTGCCTAAGGTTGTTCTGTAAGCATGTAGCATTTTACCTGGAACTGGATTTTTGAGAATTTTTAGCTTCACTTTCCCTGAAGAAGCCTGAAATAAACAAAATAAAGTGAATTATGAAAAACAGGATCAATGAAACATGACAAGTATGAGCGACAGCTGTCACAAACACAGTGGGTTTCATTGCTCAGCGTTTCTTTCATGAAAATTGACTGTGTTGCCTAACAGTGGCGATTCTGATTCAAATGCACACAGAAAAAATGACAATTGCAGAATTACATTTTTTATTCATATTGGTTGCTAAGGGAGAATACAGAGATTCTACAGAATCTACAGACATAAAATAGATAGGTACATATATAATAAACAGTATTTCCACTTATCACTCATTTACATTTTCTTCTAAATCCACTGTTTGTGCTACACTGTAACAGGTCCATACCTTGACAACATTTTCCTTTTTGTGGGTTTGAGTTTGATTTCCAGTTTGTCCAGATTGCCAATGGTATCCATTTGATCGTCTGCAAAACAAAAAGGTATATGCATAAAATTAAATTTTATTTCAGGGACATCATTCATGTAAAAGTGATTGCACCATCAAACTGAGAGGAGCAAACTCATCTAACTTGATCATCTAATATGGATTCCACGAACGTGCTTCAAATGGAGCTGTTCGTAGCACAGTTACTTTGGAAGATATTCCATGGCAGAAACAAAATGCTGGACGCACTATACCTTTGTGCTGAGCTAAGAACATCTTGATATAGTTAGAAAAACACTGGGGTTGATTTACTAAAACTGGAGAGTGCAAAATCTGGTGCAGCTCTGCATAGAAACCAATCAGCTTCCATTTTTTTTTTTTTTGTCAAAGCTTAATTGAACAAGCTGAAGCTAGAAGCTGATTGGCTACCATGCAGAGCTGCATCAGATTTTGCACTCTCCAGTTTTAGTAAATCAACCCCAATGAAGTGTTGAGTAGAACTGTTCAGCAAACCTTCACCAAGGCCTTTGTAGGATCAATGTCTACGAAATAATGATGATAATGAAGGACACCAAGAACTGGGGAACGTACTACCCATTATTTCATAATTTCAGGAACAAGAAACATTTACAGTGCAATACAATCTTCAACCCAATATCTGCTTTAACCACTTGCCCTCCTGAGGATTTACCCCCCTTAATGACCAGGCCTCTTTTTGCCACTAGGCGCTGCACTAATTCAACTAATAATTGCGCGGTTATGCAATGCTGCACCCAAACAAAATTTACATCCTTTTTTTTCACACAAATAGAGCTTTCTTTTGGTGGTATTTGATCACCTGTGCGCTTTTTATTTTTCACGCTATAAACAAAAAAAGACCAAAAATTTTGAAGAAAAACTATATTTTTTACTTTCAGCTATAAAAAATATATAGTAAACTCAAAGTTGGTTATAAATTTAGGCCAAAATGTATTCTGCTACATGTTTTTGGTAAAAAAAATCCCAATAAGTATATATTGATTGCTTTGTGTGAAAGTTATAGCGTCTACAAACTATGGTATAGATACTGCAATTTACCTAATTTTTTTGCTATACAGCGCTGCGCTAGTTTAATGGACAATTGCGCGGTCATGCAATACGGTACATAAATGAAATTTATGTCCTTTTTTTCACATAAATAGAGCTTTCTTTCGGTGGTACTTGATCGCCTGTGCGGTTTTTATTTTTTGCGCTATGAAAAAAAAGGCTGACAATTTTGAGAAAAAAAAACTATTTTGGACTTTTTGCTATAAAACATGTCCAGTAAAAAAAATTTAAAAATCTAATTTCGGCATAAATTTCGGCCAAAATGCATTCTGCGACACGTCTTTGCTAAAAAAAAAACCCAATACGTGTAAATTAATTGGTTTACGTGAAAGTTATAGCGTTTACAAATGGCGGGAAAGATACTTGGATTTTTAATTTTTTTTTATACTAATAATGGCGGCGATCAGCGACTTATGGCGGTGATCAGCGACTTATGGCGGCGATCAGTGACTTATGGCGGCGATCACTGACTTATGGCAGGACTGCGGGACTGCGGTGGACATTCTGACACTGGGGGGAACTGACTTGGGGTCACTGACATCCCCAGTGACACCAATACAGTGATCAGTGCAAAAAAAAAAAAACACTGACACTGTACTAATGGCACTGGGGAGGAAGGGGTTACCTTTTTTATTCACTGAAAGGGTTAACTGTGTGAGAGGAGTGTTTTACTAGGGGGTGGGGGTGTGTACTGCACGGGGGGGGGGGGACAGCTGATCGGGGGAGATAAACTCTTCTCTCCCGATCAACGTGGCAGGAGCTGACAGGGGACTGACAGAAAGCAGAGCTACTGCACCCCTGCTCTCTGTCAGTGATTACCGCTAATCGGCGGGACATTGCCTGTAATGACTGGCCGTGACCCAGTAACTGACACCCACGGCCGGAATCGGAGGTGCAGGTAGGGTGGCGGCGTGCCTCGTGCGGCAAGTGGTTAACACTGTTATCTAGTAAGCAGTGGCAATTTGTTAAACTGGAGCAGACAGAATATGGAGCAGCTGTGCACAGTAACTAATCAGCTGCTAACTTTGGCTTGTTCAAATGAGCTTTAAAAATTGTTGTCCTCCCTCCCCCCCTCCCCTTAGTCTTCTAGGACATGTGACAGGTCCCAGAAGACTACGGGACCATTCAGAAAGCACAAGCTACCGTGCAAGCTGTCACAGCAAGGTGCCCACACTGAAGATGCCAGCGCCGGGAACACCAGACGTTGAAACGGGCTGTGGGGAGGACATGGCAGGATCGAGGGACAGGTGACTGGCTGTTTTTTAAAAGTCAGCAGCTACAGTTTTTGTAGCTGCTAACTTTTATTTTTTTTGCAGTGTTACTGGAACTCCACTTTAAATTCCTCAGGAGACTGCTACCCCCTGTAACAAACCCTCCTTTTTTCTTTTGACTTTTCTCCATCATCATCATTATATACCACACAAGAGCAAGGCTAAAATGTCGTGTCTTGGTTTATCCATAAAGAGGTGATCAAATCGATAGACCATTAAGTGCATATAATATTTACATTACTTTACAAAATCAATATATCCCTAGAAATGCATGTGTTTGTAATTATATGGGAAATGATGGAGACAAACGGCTCCAGCAGCACTTGTCCATATGTCAGCACATATAACAAGTCACTATAACTCAGCAAAAGTCACTAAAACAAAGTGAATCGGTGGTTGTATATTGTTCATCTAAAGTGTATATTTACTCACTTTGCCAGCCATATTTCTGTCAAGACCCAATTATTATTAAATTGAAACTAAAGTTGAAAGAGCAAAAATGCTAACAAGCTTTTCTTTTGACAAAAGAGGCTGTTTACATCCCTAGATGATGCTAGCTAGCAGTCAGCATTTTTGATTTTCATTTTTCATCAATGAGCACGAGTACACGAGGTGAGCATGCACAGCTCAGGCTATTGTCTAAGATTGATTCTGTGTCAGAACTAAGAAACTGCCATGTGCATGCGCGACAATTACCTCATCCCGGCCAATCAAGCTGGCCGAAGGTCCAGAACCTAGATGATGCCCAGAGAAGGGCTGCTTTGCTAGCTATGTCTGTCACAATGTGCAAATGTGCTCTTCATACTTACACATTACTACAAAAAAGATTTTAGGGGCCAGTATGTTTTTTCTGTGTTTCACTGGTTTGATTCTGCTTTAATGGAACTGCTTACATTCCAGTTAAACATCAAATTAGTCATTTTTGAGCTTCGTCTTTTCTTTATTATCTTTAGAACAAAAGATAAGACTTTTTCAAAGATATTTTTATCTCTTTTAAGTCAGGTATATACTGTATACCTGCAAACAAACATTTCATTTTAAAGCAGAACTTCACCCTAAAAGGGAAATTTCACTTTAACACCTCCTTTGAAGTCAGTATCTAGTTTTAGCAGGTACCTGCTCTCACTTTGTAGGAGGATATCTATTTCTACACCCCGGCCCGCAACCTGCTGAGACGCATCAGAGATCCCTGGGTGCTGCTGAACCATTCATACAGCACAGCATGGTCCGCACATGTGCAGTGGGAAGCTGGCTGTGAACCCACAATAAGTCGCAGCTGGATTTCCTTAGTAAAAATGCCAGCACCTGGGACCTGAAGACTGGCAAAGAACCAACCTGGGTGAGGACAGCACTGGATCCCTGAACAGGTAAGTGTACCTCTGACAGATCCAACCAGGACAAGGGCTTTTGGAGCGGACTAGGGGCTTGCCTTCTATCCACTGATTATGGCCCATGGAGAGAGCAGATCATTTTGTAATGATGGACAACAACGTGATAAACGTTGAGAGCGAGACTTGGATTAAATCTCTGAATACAGACAATAAATCTTCCCTTTTGGAGTGGATGGAAAGATGTAATAATAATAATCTTGTACAGGTTACCAACCAGAGGAAATATGGTGGCCCTCATGCTGACTGGGTTGGTGAAACTCGTCTATTTGGGACAGAAATATTTATCAACAATCTCCCTCAAGAAATCAATGAAGAGAAATGAATTCTAATATTCAGACTGTTGGAATATTGTATGAGTTTTGTCTTATGATGGACAGATTATACAAGTGAAAGCAAACACCTGATAGACAGCATGTGTAATGGACTTTGTGTATTCAGGGGTGGGATTGTTGCCGGTCAGTTTGTGGTGTGCTCCCTGATTAATCAAAGCATTGTCTGGGTGCTTGGTTCAGCTTTGGCATCTAAGCTAGTCTCATCTAGTCTTGGGTGCAATGCCAGCTATAATACCTTGGTCCTGTGTCCCAGTGGCGAAGAAGCGGTTCTCTGATGGAAGGCACAAGTTGCGTGCCAGGCGTTCCATCACAGTACTATTTTAAAAGTTAGCAGCTACACTATTTCTAGCTGCTGGCTTTTATATATTTTTTTTAAAGACTGAAGGTAATCTTTAAACCCTTCCCGCCTACCTTGGCTTCCCCTTTAAAAGTTCTTAATGCCCAGGGGAACGGGAAGGATTGGCGATCATGTGACCCCTGAGACTGGCTGTCACAGTGGTCACATGATTGGAAGCTGGTTGCAGCAGCTAACAGTTTGTTCTCGGGACCAAAAGCCATTTTCGGCAGCTTGGTCTTTGTACTAGAAGCGCACAAGGAGAGCACTCCCAGAACAGAAACACTGCCTGCCCAGCAATCAGCAATGCATATACATGGTATGTGGGCATTAAAGCCCAGTATTTTGCCACTGCATATAGGATTTACTGGGGCATAAAGGTGTCAAGCAGGATCAACCAACAGGTGACACTCTACAGTTCACTGACTACAAGTTTTCTTTAATCCTTTACACCTCTGATGTCCAACCTGCAGTTTGGGAAATATTTGTTTCCCTTAGCTAGGTTCTGACTTATGGCAGTAAAACAAAAAAATATTCCTTAGATTGGAATCAAATAGTTCAATAGCTTGGTTTATTTTTTTCACCCTAACTTTCTACTGTGATGTTCATCCTTTTCCTCTGTTTATTTTTTGTTTGAGCCTTTTTTAATGGATCTTGCTGTGAATAATATCAAATGCAGTACACACAATTTTTAAGGGGGCTGTAGAGAGCACAAATGTGGAAGCACTGATTTGTAAAGGGGCCGTCCGTATTAGCAGTGATTTCAAGCTCATGTAATGTATCTATGGTCTTTGACTGCCTCCTGAAGCATGCTCCCAATCTACGATGACTCCTATAGCATGTCTGCCATCTCTGACCATCTAATGCATGTCCACTACCTCTGACAGCTTTCTGTAGAATGACATTCACTAAATAGAATGCACAGCTCCTTAGTGATGTTAGGGGCTTCATTTGAAGTGCTCTGTATCAAGAAAGTTGATCAGCACTGCTTTAAGATATGCCCTTAAGAGAATGTAATTTTATCCCTTATTCAACTGCCACATACAAACGCAACCGCGGGTGTCAGGTGAGCTTGCATACTAAAATGACAACTGTCCACACATATTGATGAGCACGCTGGAGTGGGAGCGATAATTCTAACAGTGAATTCCTCCATTCACTGTTAACTCATGACTCATGAGCTGTTAAGGTTCTCAAAGTCGCCTCTGGAAAATTTGGGATATATAGTTTTTCGTGGTTTCACATGTATGTGCAATTTTGAGACTTGACATATTTGGTATCTATTTACTTGAAATTGAGAATAGGAGAATAATTTGGAAGAGAACATCTTTCCAATGTGAGGGACATCTCTGCTTAGACATTTGTAGAAGGTTTCCCCTCTATTCCTGTTTCTTTTTTTCATTCCCAATGGTATTGGTAATCAAGACAATTAGAGAGAATGAATCTACCTAACAAGGACACAAACAACAATAAAAATTTGAAAGTGGTTCTAATTCCTCACCGATCTGCTTGTGCTGAGTCAGTGAAATGGAAAAAACTGGAGCAAGTAGGACAGATAACTCTCAATTCAGAAGGTGAGCAGCCCATGATTTTCCTTTATGTTGTACTTTAAATGCAAGTGAACATGCAAATAAGATTTGTAAATACATGTAGACACCATATAGATGTTTACACATATACTACCATGGTAAGGACAACTGTTTCATGCATTTGGGTAAGTGAACATGTTTTTAAACTCAGTCTATGTAAACAAAATACCATGTCCACACCGCAAAAGGTATAGCTATAACCTTAGCACATAACCACTATAGTCTTAGCCTGAATATACATATCTATATATGTATGATATATGGTATGTATTATATGTTGTAGAAAACTGTAAGACATTTTACAGCATCTCTTTAGATTGACGATGGTGGCATTTAATAAGATCTGGAAGGGTCAACAACCATCAGCCTCTTTTAAGCCTGGTCATTTATAGTTACATCCCTGCATACACAGTTCTGGTGATAGCTGTGTAATGAAAAATAGTTTATAGATATATCGGTCAGAAGATATCGAGAGAAGTTCTGCTGTAAATCATTTTCCCATCCTCTGCTGTATCCTACATCATCTGAAAGAATCATTGCAGGGACGACAAGAAGCAGTATTAGATATTCAGCAAAATCTGCAAGTAAAAAACTGGCTGAAAATCTTTTTCGTAGGACTGTGAGTCAGTGAAACATGAACTGTGGGATGATTACCACAGCAACTGCTTGCTGGAGTAATCCTTCTGCTGAAGAAAAGGATTGTTTCTATTTACACTGGGAAGAGAACAATGTGTCTGTGCAACAAAGTACAACAGCAACTGGTTATTTTCAGCATGTATCTGTGTGTATATAGAAAAGAGAAAGCTGTAGGTTATTATTCACATACTCCCGTTCTTCTTTCTCTCTACTCATGCTCTGGCGCAACTGGATCAGCTTCTGCTCCATTTCCTGATTCTGCATCTCAAGCTGTATTGTTTCCATACGAAGTTCTCTGACATTCCTAAACAAACAACATTGAATAAACATTACACAGCCATTTAAAGGAATGTGTACTGCCTTCCTCCTGTTGAGGCAGACATTCTGCATGCATGGAAACTACTGATGCTGTGTTGTTTAAGCAGCACAAGAAAATGGACCTTTCAGGATAGATATTTGGGAGCTGCCACTCCTGCTATTAAAGGTGCAACCATCAGGACTGTCATTCTTATATAGTCACCTCAGTCATGCAGGTTCTGCTTCAGTGACTCAATAAGTAGTAAAGCAAAAATCAAAATGACAGCCACGAATCCTGCAATTTCATAAACAAATCAGCAATTGCACTTTCTATCTCTTGGTTTTCACAGAGTAGCTCTTAAATCCTAAAGACCTAAAAGACATTTGTGAATGTTATGAACATGTGACTGCAAGGCTTCATTGCCCATTGAGCAGGCTGAAAAAAAAGAGTGAAGTCTACGACTCTCAGGCATTTCAGTTTGTTCATTTAACCTAGTGTCCGGCAACAAGATGACTCTGTTCTGATGTACTCTCCTTCCAAATCAGTGATTTAGGGCTCTTTCACATGGGCAGGCTGATCGGTTCTCCCTGTCCGTTTTTCAGACAAACCCGATTGGATCACCCATTGATCTGTAAGGGGAGGCGGATGTAAATGGACGTGTCTGTTTACTATCACCTGCATCCGATTTGATTAAAACGGATGGAGATCAGTTACCCATACATGGGATACGATGACAGTCAGATGTAAAAAGACAGGTGGTCCATTTACATCTTTTTCATCCATCCATTTTTTCATTAAAGCCATTTTTTGATAAGCTGCAGGGTCCCATATGAAACTTTTGTTTAGGGGAATCTTTTACCCTTGTATTACCTATGTGATGTTTTTAAGCTTCGGTGACCACACCCAATATTGAATTTATTTATTTTGGGTGGAGTCAACAATCATCTGGCAGCCTATATATATGCAGGATGATTAATAATGATTAACTTTCCCTGCATGGGCTATAGAGGCTCTTGGCGTACATTTTTTAATGGTTTGACTTTCCATTTACATCTGACCACCCTATAGAAAACAGTTACCTATAGAGACCTGTCATCCGCCTGCTCAGCGGGGATCAGCGGACAGATACCCCCATGAGCAGGGGGATCCACTTGCCGGAGTCTGCCCTTATGAAAGGGCCCTTGTGCAGTACTCATCTTCCACAGTGGCCAGTTCTCACCACCCCCCACATTAGACATATTGGTGGTTATTTCCTAAAACTGGAGAGTGTAAAATGTGGTGCAGCTCTGCATAGAAACCAATCAGCTTCCAGGTTTTACTCCCAAAGCTTAATTGAACAAGCAGAAGGTAGAAGCTGATTGGCTATCATGCACAGCTGCACCAGATTCTGAGTGCACCTGTTTTAGTAAATCTCCCCCATACTGTATACAATCTTAACCCCCATGGACTATATATGTAATTGTCACCTGTTCCCTCCCCCCAACAACACCCATATATTCAGCTCCAATTTTTCCCAAAGAAAGCTTATATACAGTTTTCTTCCACAAAAGCAGCTTCATATACAGTCCACTACCCCACTGCAATAGTTATATGTATAGCTATCCACCCCCCTTCCCCAGGAGCCAAGTTACAATTTTGTACACCTGATTCAACCGTAAGAGCAATGTAGAAACTAGACCTCTGTGGCATATGTAGATTTGTTACTGTCTTGAGCCTGGCCATAGTCAGATTGAAATTTGGCTGCTTCTTGTTGAACCAGATGAATTTCAATCCATGTATGTGCAGGCTGGTTGTACTGAAGTCAATCTATTGATCGACTTCAGTACAACCAGCCTGTCGAATTTATTTGTATGATTACTGGTAAAGGGTAATGCCGGCAGCAGTAACCACTGTATTCTGATGGAGGGGAACCTCCCACTGCCAGAATTCATAGCGCAGTTAGAGGGATTCCCCCCATCAACACTGAATTTGTTAATGGGGGAATTGAGCGACTTTCCTTCAACTGGTTGTTTAATGTATGGCCAGCCTTAGAAAGCATATTCACAAAGCCATCTGACTATGCTTTTAACATGCTTTTAGAACCTTTAACATGCTTTTAGAACCATTGTTTACATGAACTGTTGGACTAAGGAAACATACTGTACCAGTTGCTTAGCATACAGAGATCTTGAAACATCAATAGCTACTTGTGTTCTGAAAACATTGGTTCACCACACAAAATGGCTGCCTCCATTGTGCAGGTAAAATAGCAAGAATTATTAAAGTATATGTAAACCCACACCTTGTAAAATAAAACCCCACACAATTTAAAATAGAAATGAAAGGTAAAACACTTGTGTATAGATATATACACAATATAAATACCTTTTTCCCCTTTTTTTATAAATGATCACATACCCCCTGTTCTCAGCTGCATAGAGAGGTGGTGTGGAGAAACAGCATTACACTGAACCTCCAAGTGAATGGCTGTGCAGGGGATGGGGGGGGGGTGTCAGCACAAGCCTGATCATTGGAGGAGAGCTAGAGAACTAACCATGCTGTGCTCCCATGCCTGGTGTGGTCAGCTTTTATTAGGAAAGCAGGGTAACTGGCAGGATCACCAGGGATTTCACACAAAAGAGGTAATACAAAGAGAACAGGATACCTTTTCATACAGCATTCTGGTACAGCAGGGACATATCAGGTATATGAAATATTGTCTTTACATATTCTTTAATTACAACACAAATTAAAAAATAGCAATGATTACATTGATAGAGAATACAATTTATTTTAAAAACACATTTTTGTTTTTTAAAAAAAAAAAATACCATGGCTTCTTGAAATTTCTCATTTAAGATTACGTATTGTTCTTCCTACTATTACAATCTGGATAAGCAGTTAGTAGTATATATCTGAGGCATTGCACTTACTTTGTTTTTAATCTGACAGAATTCCCACTCTTTGCAGGAGGAAGCATAACAAAATCGCTGCTCATGGTTTCAGCAGAAGGCACTTCTTTCACAGCCTAAAAAAAAGGAGCCTGACAAAAGACATAGAAGAATAATGATTGTAGCACTGTGGGTTACTCATAAAATACGGTATTCCAATATATTTGCCGATGCATGATTTGTAGTTAAAGATAAGACAAGCAAATGAAACCTCTCTCTGCTGTCATTCCTGCTGTGTAGAACATTGATATAGAAAAAGGCAGAGTCAAGCCATTGTTTTAAACATCAGAGTATATTTCTGTATTCCTTTTACTTGGCTGCTCCTTGCTTGGGAAAAAAAGATGAATAAATTGGTTCAGCTTGGGCACTGATCACATTTAGTTATCCCCTTATCCAACCCACCAATCAAGTACATATGGATCACAAATGTGGAGGGTACCAACATATAGTTACTGCAAGTGTGTTTCCATTATACTGTGAATAAAGAGACTAATTGTACAATCTAAAGTATTGCATCAGAGATGCTGAATCATTTTTTAAGACTAAGACTAATGCACGCCATAGACGGCTTGAAAACCACGCGTTTTTTTGAATGATAAACAAAAAATTGGTTGTTCGTTAAACCGACGTTACCACCAACGATTACAAAAGTCGGCCGACCAAGTCATAAAGTTCACCTCATATAACAGCCAAAACGTCTGTTCCTTCTAGGTCACGGCTCATGAGCATATTTTTTTCCGTTAAAACGATCGTATGATTTGGCCATCACTGCTGCAAAAAACGGTTGTTTTCCACGAATTTTCCAACATGACCAATAATCCAAAAGTCCAAAAAACCCGAAAACCAGCCGACCAATTAACCCACTAACAGTGAGAAAATCAGCCAATTAATCTTTCGGACGAAAAATCGGCTGATTTTCGAACCGTCAATGGCCGGCATTAGTGTCCAAGTGTCAGTGTACCATTTTAGAACGACTAGTTAATCATTTTGACATTTTTCTGGAAAAAATTGTGTTTCCCAAGATAATCCAATAAATAGAAGTAATTATCCATAAGCTTCAGAGTAACTACATGCTGAATTTTGATCCAATGGCAAAAATTAATTTCATCAGAGGTCCGTCGATATTAAAGAACAAAGATTAGATTATACCCAAAAATTTAAAGCCCAACTAAAGTCATAGAAAACATTAGAGTCACACACATATTGCTCCAATACCCCATGAATTCATTGTTTTATCTCCACTTTTCAGTCTTAGCAGATGGTCAGTGTGCCTAAATACTGCACAGTCCAGCAGACACTAGGGCTTTGACCAAGATGCATGGGGCACTTTGTAATGTGAGTGTTACTCATTTTTTCTAGCTTTGTCAGCCCAGCACCAGCCATCTTCCCATAACAGACAGGTTAGAGGTGATGATATAAAGATGCTAAACAAATTCTTCATACTTTGTAATGAAGTACAGGACTGGTGCATGCATTACATTTTGAAATGCACAGCAACCAGTTTGCATGGTACCTTTGTATCATGCGATCCATTGTAGGCCGGCGCTGGCAAATGCACTACATTTGCAACCTGTGTTTGGGGTGGTGCACAGGAATATATCTTTCCCTACTGTGAACTAGTGTGAACAGACCCTCACTAGTAGAGTCTCTCGACCTTTTGCTCACAAAAGGAAAAACACAGAAATCTAACTGCAGTGCTATGCTGTCAATAAACTCGGAGAAAATAATGTAAAAGCAGTATCAAACCCAAAAGTAAACATTTCTTATATTGCAGCTTACCAATTCTTGTTCATGCTCTCTAGCAGAATGTACCAGTTTACATGGATGAGACCATCCATTTACCACTGGCAGGGGTGATTAAATTGATCAGCTTTTATTTATTCATGTGCAACCTTTATCCCAAAAGGACAAAAATGTTAGCTGTAACTGATTATAAAGTGTTAGCTGGAGTCTGGTTTCAATTTTTTATTTGTATTCAAATCTGCTAATACATTTAAGGGCTCATGTACACTGCAGCTGATAAACTCACGTTTAGGAGCTGTTCATTGTTTTTTTCAGCAGCCCCTGAACTCACCCTAATGTTTTCCTATGTATCCATGAACACATCTTTGTTTACAGTCGTTTACAGGCATTTGAGTTTACAGTCATTTTTTTGAACGCAGAAAACTTGTGTTCAGCAGTCAATTTTATCAGGGGTTCAAACGCAAAACGTTTGTAAATGTGGTAAATCACGTTTATAAGCGTTAGAATTTTTTTTAACTCTTCCAGTTCCCGATGCTGTCCAGAGCCTTTTTTCATCATGAAAAATGCATGCACATCGTTTTCAAGGTACTCAGATGGACAAAACACTGAACACAGGATGTTCCTACCAAGCTTGTCACACATTGTAATAACCAGTTCACACCTCAAACCTCTCCCACCCTTGGAAACAAAAGATATGTTAATGACCATTCACACCTCAAATTCCTCATGCAGACCCCCTGCCAGGTGAACTTAATGACTCACTCTACCAGACACCTATCCCACCCTTGGAAACAAAAGAAATGTTAATGAGCAACTCACACCTAAGCTAATCTCAACACGTAGTGCTCTCTCTGCTTCTACTCTCTGTATTTCTCTGAAACAGTCTGAAATAGTTAGTTAATAATGCACCACTTTTCAGTGGATTCTGGGCATTTGGGAGGTTCTCCGGCGCTTTTCTTTAAAAACGCTTCTAAATGCAAACACACATAAATGCGTTATGCAAACGCGTCTAAACAAACATTTTTTTTTAACCTACGTTTTTCAGCAGTCAGTTTCCATCATTCAGAAGTGTCCTGTGTACATGGGGTCTAACACTCCCCCCCCCCCCCCCCCCAGACTGACAATGCTGCTGTCTGCTGTGAACTGGCTCCTAACTCCAAAGTGGTGTCTCAGTAATACAGGAGGTGTATCACTGGCCAGATCATCAGGTGAAAACAGAAAGGGAAAAAAACAAAGAAAAGAAAACTGATGCAGCCACCACCTCTAATATTTGGTAAGCTACAATATAATCCATTTTTGGTTCTGGGTTTAATACTGCTTTAAGGGAAATCTTAATGATTTTTTTTTTACTCGCCATAGATTTCTTTCTCCAAGTTCACTGAACACCACAACTCTGAAATTAGAGACCTGTGTTTTATCTAGTGTCTATTCCTTTGGCATTGTTGTATCACCGAATGATCGATGGGGTATAACACTATACTTGTTGTGGGTGAATCAAACTACTAAAAGCAAGCATCAGCATGACAGCCAGGCAACTAGCATTTTTTTAGAGGATCAACAATGGCAAACTACAAATCCCCCTCTTGGCAGTTTGTTTTAACAGTCTTTTGTTCCTTTTTGTTCCTGTATACAAGACTTCATAAACAAATACTGACAACAGCAGCACTTCAGTGAGGAGAGATGCCGCTCATGGGGAGCACCCAAGAGAATGAGTGCAGCTGTGTCAATGCAGACAGATGCTGCAGCCTTGGTTCAGTTCTGCCCGGAGCAACAAATAGTAAAGTGAAGGCTTCACTGTCTGCTCTTGTGTGTTGTGACTCTCAGTTCAGTAAATTCTTTCTGTCCCCAATGTCAAGAAGCACATGGCGTGTGTTAGCAGAATGGACCAAGCACGCCATTTAAAATGCCTGACTGCAAAGCCCAGCTATGAAGTTTCCATGGTATTGCTTAAAATTTGCATTTGCTGATCATGTACAATTTTTTACTATCTTTCTTTATTTACACTTATTTGTGCACTGCATCAGTAATAATTAATGTAACCACTTACTAAAAAGCAGTTCATTAATCATTGAAATACTGTAAAAAAGATTCATAAAGAAAATGAAAGGGGGAGGAAGTAAGTTCTCATCACGTATGCATTGTTTTGGTACAGTCATCAGCAACCTGAGAAACCAAAAAGCGCCCTTGTTAATGTCAGCTAAGCTGTGATAATGTGTTGAACACTAAATGAACGATTTAAAAAAATGCAAAAAGAGCTAGCAGCTGATTTTATTTATTGTACAAGTAAAGTTTTCTAGCAAAATAAGGCTGAAGAAAAAATCCTAGTAAATCATTTATGCATAAAAATCTCAGAGCTGCCTTGTCCTTACTTGAACGGTGAGCTCAAAATAGCTTGCACAGTAGTGTATATGAAACCCTCAAGCACGATGTGGAAAATGACAATTGTCTTGCATTAAAAATTCCTATTTTAAATAGTTGCAAATGTGTTCTTATACAATACAAAAGCTCTGAGGATAGTTTGAGATAAGTTACAAAGCCAATTTTATCATACATTAGCAGCTCACAAAATATATGGCGGCATGCCTTCTTTTGCACTTACATATACAGTGGGGATCGAAAGTTTGGACACCCCAGCTAAAAATTTGTATTAATGTGCATAAAGAAGCCAAGGAAAGATGGAAAAATCTCCAAAAGGCATCAAATTACATATTAGACATTCTTATAATATGTCAACAAAAGTTAGATTTTATTTCCATCATTTACACTTTCAAAATAACAGAAAACAAAAAAATGGCATCTGCAAAGGTTTGGGCACCCTGCAGAGTTAATATCTTGTACTGCCCCCTTTGGCAAGTATCACAGCTTGTAAACGCTTTTTGTAGCCAGCCAAGAGCCTTCAATTCTTGTTTGAGGTATCTTTGCCCATTCTTCCTTACAAAAGTCTTCCAGTTCTTTTAGATTTCTGGGCTGTCTGTCACGCACTGCTCTTTTAAGGTCTATCCATAGATTTTCAATTATGTTGAGGTCAGGAGATTGTAAAGGCCATGGCAAAACCTTCAGGTTACGCCTCTTGATGTAATCCCCCATGGATTTCGGGTGTGTTTAGGATCATTATCCATTTGTAGAAGCCAACCTCTCTTTAACTTCAGCTTTTTCACAGATGGCATCAAGTTACCATCCAAAATTTGCTGAAATTTTATTGAATCCATTTTTCCTTCTACTCATGAGATGTTCCCTGTGCCACTGGCTGCAACACAACCCCAAAGCATGATTGATCCAACCCCATGCTTAACAGTTGGACAGAGGTTTTTTTCATTAAATTCTGTGCCCCTTCTTCTCCAAACGTTCCTTTGCTCATTCCAGCCAAAAAGTTCAATTTTAACCTCATCGGTCCACAGAACTTGTTTCCAAAATGCATCAGGTTTGTCTATATGTTCGTTTGCAAAGTTCAAATGATGATTTTTGTGGTGAGGACGTAGAAGAGGTTTTCTTCTGATGACTCTTCCATGAAGACCATATTTGTACAAGTATCTCTTTATAGTGGAATAGTGTACCACAACTCCAGTGTCTGCCAGATCTTTCTGGAGGGATCGTGCAGTCAAACGTGGGTTTTGAATTGTTTTTCAGTGGGTTTTCAATACTGCGAGCTGTTCTGTCTGATATTTTTCTTGGTCTTCCAGATCTTGCTTTAACTTCCACTGTTCCTGATGACTGCCATTTCTTAATTACATTCCGAACAGAGGATATTGACATCTGAAAACGCTTTGCTATCTTCTTATAGCCTTCTCCAGCTTTGTGAGCGTCAGCTATTTTCAGTTTCAGTTTTCTAGACAATTGCTTAGAAGAACCCATGGTGCTGATTGTTGGGGCAAGGTCAGATGAGTCTGGGCATTTAAAACCTTTGACATTGACATCACCTGGTCTTCCTAGACGATGATTGAGAACAATACATGACACTGACAGGTCTCAGCTTTGCAAAGGGGGCAGTGCATTCTATAAATTCTGCAGGGTGCCCAAACTTTTGCAGACGCCATTTTTTTGTTTTCTGTTATTTTGAAAGTGTAAATGATGGAAATAAAATCTAACTTTTGTTGACATATTATAATAATGTCTAATCTGTAATTTGATGCCATTTGGAGATTTTTCCATCTTTCCTTGGCTTCTTTATGCACATTAATACAAATTTGTAGCTGGGGTGCCCAAACTTTTGATCCCCACTGTATGTTATACATATACATTAAGATGCCAAAAGTATTGGGACACCCCTTCAAATCATTGGATTCAGGTGTTCTTATTACCTCCACGGTCACAGGTATATAAAATCAAGCACCTTGGCATGCAGACTGCTACAAACATTTGTCAAAGAATGAGTTGTTCTCAGGAGCTCAGTGAACTTAAGTGCGGTACCGTAATAGGCTGCCACTTGTGTAACAAGTACATCTGTGAAATTTCCTAGCTACTAAATATTCCACTGTCAACTGTTAGTGGTATTATAACAAAGTGGAAGTAACTGGGAACAACAGCAACTCAGCCACGAAGTGGTAGGCCATGTAAAATGATACAGCTGGTCAGCACATGCTGAAGCACACAGTGAGCAGAAGTCGGCAACTGTCTGCAGAGTCAATAGCTAAAGACCTTCAAACTTCCTGTGGCCTTCAGATTAGCACAACAATAGTGCGTGGAGAGCTTCATGTAATGGGTTTCAATGGCTAAGCAGTTGCATCCAAGCCTTACATCACCAAGTGCAATGCAAATCGTTGGATGCAGTGGTGTAAAGCACACTGCCACTGGACTCTAGAGCAGTAGAGATGTCCTCTGGAGTGACAAATTAAGCTTCTCTGTCTAGAAATCTGTTGGACGTGTCTGGGTTTAGCGGTTAGCAGGAGAACGGTACTTGCCTGACTGCATTAAGCCAAGTGTAAAGTTTGGTGGAAGGAGGATTATGGTGTGGGGTTGTTTTTCAGGGGTTGGGTTTGGTTCCTTAGTTCCAGTGAAGGGAACTCTTAAGGCGTCAGCATACCAAGACATTTTGGACAATTTCATGTTCCCAACTTGGTGGGAACAGTTTGGAGATGGCCCCTTCCTGTCCAAACATGACTGCACACCAGTGCACAAAGCAAGGTCCATAAAGACATGGATGAGCGAGTTTGGGGTGGAGGAACTTGACTGGCCTGCACAGAGTCCTGACCTCAACCTGACAGAACACCTTTGGGATGAGATAGAGCAGAGACTGTGAGCCAGGCCTTCTCATCTGACATCAGTGCCTGACCTCACAAATGCGTTTCTGGAAGAATGGTCAAACATTCCCATAGACAAACTCCTAAACCTTGTGGACAGCCTTCCCAGAAGAATTGAAGCTGTTATAGCTGCAAAGGATGGGCCAACTCAATATTGAACCCTACAAACTAAGACTGGGATGCCATTAAAGTTCATGTGCATGTAAAGGCACGCATCCCAATATTTTTGGCAATATAGTATAAGTGAGCCCAGGGCAAAGATAATGTGAATAAAGACTTTTGCACTCTATGTATGAAGATAAAACCCTTCTGTGTGCAGCAGTGCCCCCAGCCCCCTCAATACTTACCTGAGCCTCATCGTGATTCAGCGATGTGAATTACAGCCTTGGCTGTTCCAAGTCTCTGCCTCATCATTGGCTCCTGCTGCTGTCAATCACAGCCAGTCGGCCAATGAGGAGAGAGCTGCGGCTCCATGTGTAAATGGCCACACAGATCAATGGGTGCCCCTATAGCAAGCTGCTTGCTGTGGGGGCACCCGCCATACAGGAGGAGCCATGCTCAGTTTGGTGTGTATTGCTAGAGAAGGTTTTCTTTCTTGGGAGAGTGCATGTGATCAGCACAGGGCCAATCAACACTTTTAAGACAGAGGTCAGGGGTCCTGCATCTTCCCCACCCCCACATACGCAGACATTTCGGTTTCAGTTCGGTTTTCGGCCACATGCATTCTAAATTTTCGGTATTGGTTTCGGAACCAGAATTTTCATTTTGGTGCACCACTAATTAGAACACCTGTCAGTGTTTTATTGATGTCTGTGCCCCCGTTAAGGAGATTCACCCTCTCTATTTGTCCTGTTTACCATTATCATTGAAAGTGAAAGTAAAAGAAAATCCCAAATTTTGGGTTCTCCCCAGAAAAGTAATAGAGGGGAAATCTTACAATAGCGACAATAGCGACACTAGCTCTGGTGACCTGGGAGTTCCCAAGTGATTGCCTTAACCACTTCATAAATGCGCTATAGCCAAAAGATGGCTACAGTGCCATTGTCCAGTTCTGGGAGGCCGTAATATGACATCATTCCAGAACGTGCCCTTACGTGCGTCCCCAGCAGCGATGTCCATGTCCGATGTGTCCTATAGACACAGCTGATCACATGATGAGGTAAAAGGCCAAATCACAGTTGCCTTTTACCACGTGATCAGCTGTGTCCAACGACACAGCAGATCACTGAGCAAATACAGTTGCCAGTTATCGGCAGCACTCAGCGTGAGGAAAAGACTACCTATAACTGGAAACTGTCACAGAGGACATCTGCACTGATCATCAGGGCACTGATGATCAGTGCCCTGATGATCAGTGCCCATCAGTGCTGCCCAACAGTGCTACCCACCAGTGCCCAGCAGTGCCGCCCAGCAGTGCCGCCCATCAATGCCCAGCTGTGCTGCCCAGCAGTGCTGTTAGTCAGTGCCGTCAGTCAGTGCCGCCCATCAGTGCCCATCACTGCTGTATATCAGTGCAGCATCATCAGCGCCTCCACATCAATGCTCACCAGTATTGCCTCATCAGTGCAGCCTATCAGTACCCATCAGTGCTGCCTATCCATGCCACCTCATCAGTGCAGCCTATCAGTGCCCATCAGTGCTGTATATCAGTGCAGCCTCATCAACGCACATCAATGAAGGAGAGAAATTACCTGTTTGCAAAATTGTATAATAGAAACAAAGAAAACGTTTTTTTTATTACTCTTTTTTTATTTATAGTGCAAAAAATAAAACACCCAGTGGTGATTAAATACCACCAAAAGAAAGCTCTATTTGTGTGAAAAAGAATGATAAAAATGTCATATGGGTACAATGTTGCATGACCACGCAATTGTCATTTAAAGTGTGAGAGTGCTGAAAGCTGAATATTGGCCTGGGCACGAAGGGGGTAAATGTGCGCGATACGCAAGTGGTTAAAGTGGTAGTGAACTTCTTTTTTTATACTTTTACCTACAGGTAAGCATACAACAAAGCTTACCTGTAGGTTAAATGAATATCTCCTAAACGTGCACCATTTAGGAAATAATCTAGCTAGCGGCAGCCGGTGACATCATAGGTGTATATGCTCTGCAGGAACGGCATACCCGTGCCATTTGTTCAGAGCTGTGTGCTCCCGTAGCCTGGAAACCTGGAAGGTAGACTGGGTGAAGATGGCAGCCTCTTTAGCGGTGACAGCACGTAGCTGGTGGGCTTTGTTCTCAGGTAAGTCTTTCATAATGTGTCATTTTGACATTACCTTGCAGGGGAAAATTTTTTTTTTTTTCTTTTTTTTAATTTGCAGGGATTTCCTCTTTTAACTGTTTGGCTATGGTACAGGAAGTGAAGCTAAATCTTCGAAATGGGCCAGAAAAAATGTAGCCCTCCCTTGCGCTATCCAAAATGGGGGAAAAAAAGTTCTGCCTATGGTTCTACCTTAAAGGATGAGTTCACCTTTTGACAAAAAATAATATATGCACATTTTTTTTTTTGCAGACAAAAAAATGTACACTTATTACTTGTTGTTGCAGGAGCCTGTAAAGCAATGCACCAGCGATCAACAGATCGCTGATGCCATGCAGATCTCCTGCAGACTTGTCAGTATATCTGCTTGCCGTACATCCTATATAAGCCAATACACTCTGACAGGAAGACTCAATGAACTCACAACGCTCACAGCTATGGCTGTCAGGACCCATTTCTCATTCACAGAAAACCCCTGCATGGCCACGTCTTTTAAAAATGTTGACAGCTAGCAGAAGAAGAAGAATCCCCGCGAGCTGTCAAAATGGGGGAGCGGGGGCCAGTCATACATGTTACACTCTGAATATGGGTGTAACATGCAACATGTTATGAAAGGTGAACTTATCCTTTAACTCTGTTAAAAAAATGGTATTTCTACACCAAAACATTGATATTTAGGTTCCATGCACACTGGGCTGAAAAAAATGCCAATCCCTCGTCAGAAAGAAAACACTCATATAGAGCATTTTTGTACACAATTAGGAGAGTTTAGCATTTTTTTCTACCAAAAAGATCCAATCAAAAACACAAACCAGAAGGTTTTTGTTTCCTGTTTGTAAACTCTGAGCTCAAAATATGCCTCTAATCTCTTACATTGTAAGCTCCAAGGAGCAGGGCCCTCCTAACCCTCTTGTATTGAATTGTATTGTTGCTTTATTTTCTCCCTTTATATTGTAAAGCGCTGAGCAATCTGTTGGTGCTATAAATCCTGTATAATAATAATCATCCTAACGTTCATGGACACATAGGATAACATTGAGCAGCTTCTACAGACAAAACACAAAACTCTTCTGGAAGCAGCAATTTTTAAGCCAGTGTGCATGGCCTCTAAGATCACTCCAAAGTCATTAGCTGAAAAATAAGCTTCTCCTTGATGAAACTGAGTTTCTTGACTTCTTAAAACACAGGGGAACTAATATCAATCGTTTACTCAGAACTCTCTTGGTATGACCTCTATCCTAGCATGCCTGGGACAAATTTATTTTTTGGCCCTTTATTACTGTATATAAACTCTGTCTATATCAATAGGCAGAACCCATTGGACATAACACACTGCGGGAACTGTTCAACAGTATATAACACATCTTCCCCTACACTCTTCAGGACCTTGTCTCTGAGAGTGTTTGTAATGGGGCCATAGTAGAAAATGGCCATCACATCTTAAATCTAATGCAAAGAGTGCTTTCACTCAAGCAAGAACAGGGAACAGATATTATAGTGATGTTACGGGGGCACAGGGTTCCCTTTTATCAAGACAATATGAACCCTGTTATATTGGTAAAAGGGGCACATAAGTTCTGAAAACATCACTTTCATATCTATACATTATGTTTCCTTGAGAAAAAATACTTTGTACATTGAAATTATGATGTGCTAGTACACAGTGTCCTTTTGTTAAGATAAAATGGACAATGTTATCCTAGTAAAAGAGACTCATGGGTCATTAAAACATTCTTACATCTGTTCATGTTCCTTTGACTAATACTCATTCTGTATTACTGGCAATTCCTACTATTGCTATGTAGGGCCACACAACTAAATACTATATGTTCTGACACTGGAGGGATGTGTATGTGTGAGAAGGGGGTGCAGAGGGGGCATCTGCCCTAAGCGCAGTGTTTGGAGGGGGGGGGGTACATGGGCAGATAGCTGCCGTCTCAATGCGGCACTTCTGGAGAGTGAGAGTAGACCAGGCTACATTCTGTCTCCTCTTGTCTTGTGAAATACAGTATCACATGACTGGAGAGGGGAAGAAGAAGAACCTGCCTTCATTACTGGTGGGTGCCACACTGAGAGTACACGAGGCGGGGGTGGACAGCTCAACCCTAGAACTCCCCTCTCACCCCAGTGATGTGCAGTAGATAACTTCAGAGGGCATTAGACAGGTGGTCAGAGGGCATTATGTTGACTCCACACTACCTGCTTTGTCCCCTAAAATTCTGCACCATGGCATCACAACCCTGTGCACTGCATGCGGTAGCGGGGTGGTTGCAGTGTGCCTGAACACGACAGGATTTTGCTGTGCATGTGTATTTCCCTGTATGGTTGCCTTTGCAACCTGGAGGGGGGCAGTTGAGAGGTAGTAAAAATGTGGCTCAATCACTGGCAAAAATTAAACAGCATGTTACATTTGGTGGGTGGTAACACTGCCGAAGGCGATATACTGTATATTAAAGGGTATTTATGGTCAAAACTTAAAATCATATTTCTCGGTTGTAAGACACAGCATATTCTTCAGCAACTGGGTTACATGTTGCCACCTTCAGGTGACTGGACGCTGGCAGACAGAACTGTAAAGACCCCTATATAACCCCTCCCACTTACAGATACCCTTTGTTTTTTTTTGGTTGTGTCCTTATGTGTGCTGGTGGATGAGGTGCACTCCTGTTTAAAGCTAGATCCTCCAGATTCCATTCAACCAAAAGTTGCAAATATGGGCTCCAAAAAGGTTCCTAAGCCACTCAAGACCTTTCCTATGCACTTTTTAGTACAGAAAGCTTTATCACTTCTTGAGAATATATATATTTTTGTGTACCTCTGAAACGGTTTGATCAGCAATACTTCATGGAAGAGGAGATTTATTAAAACAACTGAGCAATTCTTTCTGTGGATTCTGCTATTGGCTGCCTAAATAGATCTCCTATTCCTGTTCCTGTTGAGGATATCTCAGGCTGGACACAGTGGATAAAAATACTTGAATCCTTGTCTAAGGCTTCTTTTGCTGCAGTGGGGCCTGCCATGCAGTCCATCACTGCCTATATGGAGATCAATGAGACCCTTGTGGTCTGTTCTAAAAAGAATGGTTTACAACCTGGGTTCTATTCTCACTGATACTTACTGTACTGCAGCACTTGGAACTTCGTCCAAACGCCAAACAATATTCTGTGAATAATCTTGGAGATTCTCTCCAGCAAATGTTCAGAGTTGGCATTCTGTCTGTTCAGATTCACCACATTCTTTTGCTTAAATACTGGTTTACTGAACCAGCTTGTAAAGAGTGCTGGTTCACGTTTCTTTGGTGAACAACTATATACTCATTGAAAGAGCACACATTTGTATAGCAAAAAAAAATGCTAAGGCTCCTGTGAACAAATCCTTCGGATTTGGGTTTTGAAAGAGTTCTTTTCATCCCTCCCAGACTTTTTCTTCCTCCAAGTGAAGGCCCAGCATCTCCTTGCACTGCAAGCCCTGGGCTCCCAAGTCAGCTAAGCCCAGCTGCAAGCCCCTCTTTCAGAGATGGGGCACCCTCAATTCTTTAAGTGAGAGGACATCTGTTGGCTTTCTCAGACACCTGGATTCAAGACATTCTTGATCGCTGGGTCCACAGGAGGTACAGGCTGGAGTTTTGTTCTCTCCCTTCCCCCTGATTCATGCCTTCAAATCTGCCATATCTGCATGCTGCTCTTCAGCAGTTTTTCACCTTATGGGTAATTATTCCTGTGCCTGCTCCACAACAATCTAGAGAGGTCTCTTTTCACTGCTTGAATGTGGTTTGTTCGGTATAGGTTACCTGTCAGCTACAGCTTCCCTTTGATTTTGGGATTCTCCTTTATTCTTCCTGACAGCTCTCACAGGGGTAATTATTCCTGTGCCTGCTCCTAAACACTCTTGAGAGGTCTCTTTTCACTGCTTGAATTTGATTTGTACTGTATAGGTTACCTGTCAGCTACAGCTTCCCTTAGATTTTGGGATTATCTTTTATTCTTCCTGAATGTGCTCACAGGGGACATCCTGCTTCTCATTTCACCATCGCTAGGTTAATGTCAAGCAGGGGCGGACTGACAATTTGGAAATTCGGGCACTGCCCGAGGGCCCAGGGTCAGTAGGGGGTGCCATGAGATGCCCCTGGTACCTTTTTCATAGGCTTTTTTGAGTTTGGGCAAGGACACAGGGGCCCCATGATCCCTTATTGCCCAGGGGCCCCATGAGTTGTCAGTCCGCCCCTGATGTCAAGTCATTCTTCAAGCCTATTCCCTTCCGGTTAAGGTTTCTCCCTTTCTTGTTAAGGCCCACTTTGCTGTCTGTGAGACTTTATTAGGCCTTTCAGAATCACTCATTTGTTTCACAAATTTGTAAGGCGATTGCATGGTGTTCATATGTTTGCTACGTTTTATCAGGTGGATGATCAAGCCTCTGCTAATGCCAGCTACAAATATCTGTCTAGTTAGGGTCTTAAAACCTTGTTTGTGGGCTTGTTTGCAGTTTGTTACCCACCCTCTTTTTTGTATTGTTTTGTATGTCCCAGTTATCTAAGAATATACCTGTGTCCTGTACTGTTCAATCAAAAGAAAAAATGATCTTTCCTGTAAAATCTGTTTCTTAAAGTATAGGGCCCTCCCCTATGTCTCTGTAACTCCATTTTGCTTGCTACAACACTGTGGATAACTATCAGTGGGAGGGGTAATATAGGGTCTTTATAGTTCTGATTGCCAGTGCCCAATTCCCTAAAGGCAGCAAAATATAATTCAGTTGTCTAAGAATATGCCTGTCCTGTACTGTACTCCAAGAAAAAAAATTTACAGGTAAGTCATAAATCCTTTTATTTGTTTCAACATTCTGTTTCAGTTATTTCCAGCCTACTCCTATTAATCTGAACTATCATGACATTTGTAAATGTACTCTGTGAAGAACTCCACACATTTACTTCATTGAATTCTGTGGCACATATTTATTATAGCCTGTGAGTAGGCACTGCTGTGTCACAAAATTCACAGATCCTGTCTTGTCAGCATAGGAATAGCAGCTTGCAGGCAGCAAGGTACCATGGGATATGCCGTCCTTGGAAATTGAGAATAAACAGAAGTGGAGAAGCTGCAAAGCATGCAGGGAATCCAGAAAATTGTGGAAAGAGATGGCCAGCAGAGAGGAAGCACTCACAACATAAAAAGCAGGGTTTTTTTTAGGTAAACTTATTGTGGATTGTCAAAATAACTAATGTTTGTATTAATATTAAAAAGCTTATGTCATAAAATGAAAGAGTACACTGTGACCATAGAACTCCTATAAATACCCAACAATGTACACTCTACAGCTGAATCTCTTTGCTGACGCACTGCACTTGGGATCCCCTACCTTCTTGAAGGCTGATATCTGCAGAAAGTTAAAAACAGCACAATATGACAGAACTCAAGCTTGGCTATAGGTTGCTAAGGCATTGCACTGTGGGAAATCAAGGGATTGTGCACATCCTCCCTATACTAAGTAATTTGCGATTCTGTTGAAATACCCGCTGGCAGATTACGGTGGCCAATGTTGACAAGATAGGTGCAGTTACCCCCATTTAGGTAGATACAACATAGTGCACTGGGAATCCTTTCTCCTGCATTAAATATCTATTTATAAAACAAAAATTATTTATGCAGTCTATAGTAAAACAAGGATATAAAACATCAGTAAATAATAAAACCGCTCCTCACAAGACCTCCTTCCCTCTAGTTCCCTGGTCTCCTCCTCCCATGCCCGCCTCCAGGACTTCTCCAGGGCTTCACCCATCCTGTTGGAACTCCCTACCCCAATCCATCAGACTATCACCTACTCTCCTCTCCTTTAGGCGCACCCAGAAAACCCACCTCTTCAGGGAAGCCTACCCCGCACTCTGCTAATTGCCGATCTCGATTCTTCCTACCACTCCATCCCCCACAGCTATTCCTCCCGTACCACTATCCCCTCCCTCCTAGATTGTAAGCTCCAAGGAGCAGGGCCCTCGAACCCCTTGTGTATCGCATTGTAACTTTTATTGTACTGTCTCATGTATTGTCTCCCATTTTAATGTACAGCACTGAGCGAACTGTTGGCGCTATATAAATACTGTATAATAATAATAATAATAATAATAATAATAATGTGTTTAAAAACTAGTACACTTAAAGTGACAGTAAACCTTGACAGCAACAAATATTATGAACAGACCTCAAAGCCCATACCATGTACAATTGTATAACAAAAAAAAGGAAAACAAATCTATTTTTCTACTTTCTGTTACAAAACTTATCCAATAAAAAATAAAAAATTCTAAATTCTTCATAAATTTAGGCCAAAATGTATTCTGCTAAATGTCTTTGGTTAAAAAATACCTCACTCAGTGTATATTAATTGGTTTGTGTGAAAGCTATAGTATCTACAAACAATGGTATACTGTATATACTGAAATTTACAAAGCTATGACGTTATACTGATAATTGCAGGGACTTATAGTGGGATTGTGATAGTGTGGTGGGAAATCTGGCGCGAGCGGACGCAGGCTGGCAGGTACACTAGCTGACACTGACATCAATAGTGGCACTAATACACTGTATTAATGACACTGGGTGGGAAGGGGATAACATCAAGGGGAAATCAAAGGGTTAACTGTGTGCCATGTAACATGCTGCTTTTACTTACAGTTCAAGCTGTCTTTTTCCCCTTGCTTTGCACTCAGATTACTGATCTGTGTACAGGGCCCTGTGTGTTTGTAAACACATGGCTATGTGCTGTGATTGGCCACAGCCAATCAGCAAGTCTCAACCATAAATCATTGGGTAGGACCTGCTGACAAAATCCCGCTGTGATCTTGGGGGTTAGCAGCAGGTGTGTGTATGCATGCCCCTAACTCGGAACAGGCTGAATGACGTACATGTATGTGATTCAGCCTGCTCGTGCTGCCCACCCACAATAATGTACTGTGGGTGAGTGAGAAGCAGGTCCTACCCAACAGGTATACCTATTAAAAACAAGCTCTACCCTAAACTATCCTTCTAATATTAAAAAATGAATCTATACATCTAACTAGATTCTATGAATTATATTTAATGGGTTCCTAGCAATACGGATGATATGGTAGCATTTAATGTGGGCTTGGCAGTCCTTGTAGAAATCTGTGTATGGACATTTCTTTCTACTATAGATTACAGGTTAAATCCACCCAGAGACCTGAGGATAATGTACAAGCCATACATATGTGGTCTCGGTGGTCCTTGCAGAAACTTATGTGTGGACATTCTACTACAAATTACAGGTTAAATCCATCTTGAGACCTTTTAATGGCTGGAGTGTCAAGGGCTCCTGGATAGTGTCTTTATAATATTTACAGATTGGCTGTATCACTCCAATGTGTTGGTCCCAATTTATGGATGCAACTATTATGTCTGGAAGAACATGTCAGCAAAGGGTCTTTTAATTGATCCTACTCTTATCCGGGGAGCCTCCATGCTGTTTGCTTGTTACCATGACAATGCAGCTAAAATAAGCTGCAGAAGAGTCACAATGACAGACAGCTGTCATTTTGCATTTCAGAACATTTCCATAAGTAAAACCAGACTGAAGTACCATCTAGCTACTTTACAGGGGACATATACAAAATGTGTGTTCATTGAATACAGTGAAAACACAGTCTAGTTTCCTTTAAATCCCCTGCAAACTTCAAATAAGTAGCAACATCCTTTGAACTGTGAGAAACAGCCTAGCTAGTAACAATGCATCTTGTAATCTGTTGTTCAAAATAGATTTTAAATGCCAGTGTATTTGTTGCTAAAGGAAGTATACATAATGCATGAATGTCAAATATAATCAGTTTTTGATGATCTTGGCACCAACCGATTTCTGAAGGTCACTGGTCTTAAGAAGTTGCTTAAAAGTCAGAATTTGTATCAAGATGACTTTATGTTTTTAAACCCTATACTGGAAAGTGAACAAGGGAATTATGTCTAAGTAAGCACAAAGTCAAACTGAATTAGCTTATCACAAATCGTTTTGATTGTTGTGAGATATGGCAGATCTGTCTTCTAGGTTTAAACTGCTCGATTCTATGCCTTTCACATGCAGATATCTCAAGAATATACCCCTCTTTTACTAAATATACTGACCAAATACAACAAATTATACTAGACTCGATAAAAGGAAGCACAAATGGGAATGCATAACAACCAGTAGTATAAATTATATTTTAACTGACCTTTGTTGCACTTACACTTTTATAAGAGAACCCCCTACCCCTAGCCCCCCTTGTTCCCATTCTCTTACTTACTTGTGCCTAATTCAGTGAGACATTGCTGACTAGGTAGCTGGGTGGTTTGTGACAAATTGTTCCAGCACTGCAATCCCATTCATACCTATGGACTTCCAATAACAAGATCCTAGAAATCCATAGGAATAAATAAGAATTGCAGAGCGCATGCCCAGGCCCTGCTGGGTGATCTACTCAGCAATATCTCACTTTACTGGGGTCAGGTGGGTATAGGGCTAGCAGGAAGAGGTCTGGAGAGCCTTGTGCTCTGACAGAAGTCTAACCACAGTAGTCACCCATAGACAAAAAAATGCAATAATTTTGACCTAAACCTGATACTCAAAATTAATGCCTTCACAACACATAGGTGACAATATACTGCAAGGGATGGGTGAGTAAGAAACTAGATTGTTTTCTATTCATATGACTGTGAGTCCTATGGTCAAAGCATCAAAGTCAAAGCTTCCAAAGCAATAACACAATAAATCTTACAGCTACGAAATGGCCCAAAAAAGGAATAAAAACTGAGGTTCCTAAAGCAGAACTCCAATTATGGTTTGTATTGCATAGTTACATGGGTCAGCTTGGACCAATGTAAATACACATATTTCATATCTGTAGGAGCATTGCAAAAGCAAAGAATCACTGTAGTAGTTAGCTTTAAATCTTTAAATTCATTCTATGCTCTTGACTTATATTGTCTGCACTATTCACCAGACCCTGGTGTTGGGGCTTCCGGTCTTCTCTCCATCTCTAAGCTCCACCAACCTTAGAAGAACTCCGGAAAGTACTGAGGTGGGGGTAGGGGGATATTTGCCATTGTCTAAATGCTTGAGGAGGATATTTGCCATTGGAATAATGCCCGAATAAGGGATATCAGGAAGGTCCTAAAAATCTGGATCTTTAATAACTTAAAGCTGAAGTTTAGCTAAAAAAAGAAATATTTCCAACAGATATAGTTTACTTACCTGCAATGATGTATGTCTCATATTGTGGCTCCTGGAGGAATCTTCTGTGCAGGGATGCCTGTCCTCTTCCTGTATCTGAACTTCCAGCGCTGCAATGATTAGCAGCTTCAGTTCTTCAGGTAGAATGACATGACAGATGGTTCAGCAGGGACATGCCCCCTTCTTCCTCTATTTAGAAATGTTTTGTCATTGATTACACTGCCTTTAACAAGACTTGTGAATGGAGGAGAGTCTGATCAGTCACAGGATTCTTTCCCACATTCACAGATCTTGTTAAAGGTAGTGTAATCAATGACAAAACCTTTTACCCGCATCTTCCCCCCCTGCAAACCAGATGGTCCCCCCAGGGACATCATAACAAAATCTCACTATTTTCACACGAAAGTACAACTGCTAGCAGTGGCATACGAGAAAGGCTCTATTACATTTCAAGGCTACACATGCCAATTGTTCAATGACTTGGCTTCCCTCATCGTACAGACCCCTGGAACTTGCTGCTATGATCCTATCACTGACAGACACCTGTTTCTTTTACATGCTGGCTAAGACTCACTGCTGTGTGCTGACCAACTCCTCATCCAGTTTACACCCTGAGAAAACCAATACCAAGTAATGAATTTGGACTCTTATCTTTTGGACTGGTGCTCCTTCCACGTGTGTATGTTTTTTTCTGGTCACCTGCTGGAGTACCCACTGGAAGGTAGCCTTGTCTATCATAAGCAGCCTAACCTGAGCAGTGAGTTCTTCAAATGTTTTTACCCTCTCACCACTTTGGATAATTCATATCAAAGTCCCAGTGCCTCTTGGATGCCTTTATTTCTTTTGTGTTCTCTCAGCGGACAGACATTGTACCTCCTCTCAGCTTCTATCTCTGGGCTTCCCAATTAGAGAAACTCACGACATAAAATTCTACCTCTGTGGTTGTTCTTTACCTACCAAGTCATGTCATTGGACATTCCCTGTCATCTGGTGGTTACATCTTGTAATTGTTTGTTTGTCTGAATATCCCATTGCCCCAATCTGACCACCACCAAATACAAAAGGTACTACCATTCTCATTTCCACTTCACCTCTTATATTTAGGTATAAAATTAAAAAGCAACCTTGACGATCTTTAAAAACCCAATTACCGGGGGGCGCATGCACGGCTTCCGACGGCTCGGTTGCATGTAAGAGTAACTCCACTATCTCTCTCTGTTCTGCCTGCTTCCCGGACCAGAGGACCTTGGACCCACACAGATTTGTCTCTATCACCCCCGGGACTGCCTAGTGCATGCCGTCAACCAAAAATAAAGGCAAGGGCATCGCTCAAAAGCCTCTAACAACTTACCTACTGCAGGCTCAGGAGCAATACAGTATGTCCCAAAATGGCGCTGGCAGCCCTACCTCACCGCGCCTCTCACAGGACTCAGCGGCCTCTATCCCTGCACCGGACAGTGAGTACAATTCTCAGCTTACCAAGGGGGATTTATATAAAAGCTTGGAGACTATGTACACCAAATTAGCCGCTAAATTTCAATCTGGAAAAATGGTCTGGAATCCCATTGGAGAACATAGAAGGCTCATAAAAGATGGATGTGACAAACACAGTGTCCCAAGGTATTTTCTTTGCCATCACAACAAGAATTTTAGTGTCCTAGAAGTGATGGGCATAGAACACATTCCCAAAGGAACCCTTACTGATATTGAGAGGTTAGCCCTCCCATGTAAAAGGGAAACCTTTTGGATCTATAAATTTGGGTCTATGGTACTGAATGGCTTTAATGAGGACCTTGAAGTACATAGCATCATCTAAGTGGTAACTTAGGGTTTTCAATATATTCTAAAATAAAACCCCCATCACTATCATTACATGATTATTATTTTTAATATTTTATATATTTAATACCACTCTGTTTATTCGGTCTATAACAGTAATTACTGAATTGTATTCATATTTATTTTTCTGTTTATTTCTACATATACAGTTGTGTTCAAAATAATAGCAGTCAGACATCACTAACCTGATCAATCACTGTTTTTGGTAGAAATTATATTTCTACATGGCAAATAATTTACTAGCAGGTGTAGTAGAGTAATAGAAATCCAACAGACCCAACAGTCATGACATGCATGCTGCTGATTCTGTGTAATTGGATCACTAATTGAAAGGGGCATGTTCAAAATAATAGCAGTGTGGAGTTCTATTAGTGAGGTCATTCATTCTTTGAAAAACAGGTGGCAATTATTGCCCTTATTTAAGGAAGGAAGGCAGCAAATGTTGGACATGCTGGTTACAGTGCATTTCTCTCTGAAATTCTGAGGAAAATGGGTCGTTCCAGACATTGTTCAGAAGAACAGCGTACCTTGATTAAAAAGTTGATTGGAGAGGGGAAAACATATAAAGAAGTACAGAAAATGATAGGCTGCTCAGCTAAAATGATCGCAAATGCTTTAAAATGGCAACCAAAACTTGAAAGACGTGGAAGAAAGCGAAAAACTACCATTCGAATGGATAGAAGAATAGCCAAAATGGCAAGGACTCAGCCAACAATCAGCTCCAGGAAGATCAAAGAAGTTCTAAAGTTACCTGTGAGTACTGTTACAATTAGAAGACGCCTATATGAAGCCAAGCTATCTGCAAGAAGCCCCCACAAAGTCCCATTGTTGAAAAAAAAGACATGTGCTGAAGAGGTTACAATTTGCCAAAGAGCACATTGACTGGCCTAAAGAGAAATGGCGCAACATTTTGTGGACTGATGAAAGTAAGATTGTTCTTTTTGGGTCTAGTGGCCGGAGACAGTTTGTCAGACGACCCCCAAACACTGAATTCAAGCCACAGTACACTGTGAAGACAGTGAAGCATGGTTGCGCAAGCATCATGATATGGGGATGTTTCTCATACTACAGTGTTGGGCCTATTTATCGCATACCAGGGATCATGGATCAGTTTGAATACATCAGAATACTTGAAGAGGTCATGCTGCCTTATGCTGAAGAGGAAATGCCCTTGAAATGGGTGTTCCAACAAGACAACGACCCCAAACACACCAGTAAATGTGCAACATCTTGGTTCCAGACCAACAAGATTGACATTATGGAGTGGCCAGCCCAATCCCCGGATCTTAATCCAATAGAAAACTTGTGGGGTGACATCAAAAATGCAGTTTCTGAGGCAAAACCAAGAAATAGAGAAGAACTGTGGAATGTAGTCCAATCATCCTGGGCTGGAATACCTGTTCACAGGTGCCAGAAGTTGGTTGACTCCATGCAACACAGATGTACAGCAGTTCTCAGAAACAGTGCTTATACAACTAAATATTAATTAAGTGATTCAAATGAAAGCAAAATCTTCAAACATTTTTCAGTTTATGTAGTGAATGTTTGAGTTTGTAAAGAAGAATACAAACACTGCTATTTTTTTTAACAGTCTAATATTCACTTTTCTTCAATTTTTTTAGAGGAACAACACAAATTTGATATATTGTTCTTCATGTTTTGATTTGGAATAGAATGTGTAGTGTTCCCAATGCATATGTGTGTATGGAAATAAAAGCTCTTAGAAGGATTTTGAGCTTTATTCACTTTTTTCAACACACTGCTATTATTTTGAACACAACTGTATATGTATACATATTCTTATATTTTTTATTTATTTATATTATATTATATTATTAATTTTTATATATATATGTATATTTTACCTTTTTTATTATATTGTTTTATTATATATACCTATGCACGTTTTTATAAAATATGTAGGTACTTTTATTATATTTATCAATATTATTAGCACTAATATAATGATAATTCTCCTATTCACCATTACAGATATGAATAGTATTATTGACAATCTTTCCCATTATTCCAATGTTTTATTACCGTCAGCAATGTTTTTGAGATGTGAACTCATCCAGCTGGCTAATGAAGCTTCATTAAGCATCCTTCCCCCCCTTTCCCCCCCCCCCTTGATTGTTATATGTCAAATGATAAAATGTTTTATAATCTTGCACATGCCACTTTGACACAATTAAGCCTAAAAGGTTTTTATTATGGTCGTATTTAGGTTTTAATCACACTTTGTTCCTGTCCTTATAATGTATTTCATATTTCAATTGCAATCCGATCCTGTTGTGAGACAAGCCATCCGCTCCTGATTATCCCCGATTATCCCCCTGGTTGTTAAGCCGGCCCCTTCTGCCATACAGGTCTCCTATAAAATGGCCAATTGCCGGACTTTTTACAGACTTGATAAAGCGGATGCGCGCGAAACATGTTGTCTCAGCAACCGGCCTCTTCCTTCTAAAGCTGCCGCTCCAGCGAGAGTTCCCCCCTCCGTCTCTCCACATCGTGGTGACGTCATCCGGGGAGCTGGGACGTCGGATACACGTGGTCCCTGCACTGACAGGCATTCTACTCTCCACTGCTTCCCTCTGAGCAGACGAGCCATCCATCTTGGAACCTGGCTTTTCAAAGCCACAGGCTGGTTATCTATTTTTACCATATGAATTATTAAAGGCACACCTCCATATAAGGTGTATTACTTTTATCACAAAACTACACAGCGCCTGGCTCCTGTTCATAAATTTCAATCTAAGCTACATGAAAGTACAAATGTTCTATTCCAGGAAATAGCTGCACTTGGGGCCCGTACTGACTGCCTGGAAACTAAACATGATGAACTTAGTTTGGCCTATGGTGAGTTATCCAGGGAACATGAAATGCTTCATACATCATTTAAACAGCTAAAGGCACAGGTAGAGGACCCGGACAACCGTAACCGCAGGAATAAACGAAGATTCGCGGGGTACCCAAAATGGTTACTTACCTCTTTCCTTGTATGCTTAAGCTGTTTAAATCACTGCTTCCTGATAGATAATCTAAAGCTTTTGTCTGTGATCATATTCAAAGGGCATTGTGCTCAAAACGACCCCCTGATAAGCCTCCATGTAATATAGTCCTGTGCTTGAAAGATTTCCTGGTTGAGGAATATATTCAAAGAGCTGTCTGTAACACTCCAGCAATATCTCTTGATGGAACACCACTACAGATATTCCCAGATACAGTTGCAAGAAAAAGTATGTGAACCCCTTGGGATTACGTGGAGTTTTGCATGAATTGGGCATAAAATGTGCTCTGAACGTCATCTAAGTCACAACAATAGAAGAACACAGTCTGCTGAACATAATACTACACAAACATTAGATGTTGCCATGGTTTAATTGCACATAACATGTAAACATTCACAGTGCAGGGAGGAAAAAGTATGTGAACCTTTGGACTTAATAACTGGTTGACCCTCCTTTGGCAGCAATAACCTCAACCAAACGTTTCCTGTAGTTGCAGATCAGACCTGCACAACGATCTGGAGTAATTTTGGACCACTCCTCTTCACAAAACTGTTTCAGTGTAGCAATATTCTTGGGATGTCTGGTGTGAATCACTCTCTTAAGGTCATGCCACAGCATTTCAATCGGGTTGAGGTCAGGACTCTGACTGGGCCACTCCAGAAGGCGTATTCTGTGCTGTTGCAGCCATTGTTTTGTTGAATTACTTGTATGCTTTGGGTCATTGTCCTGTTGCATCACCCATCCTCTGCGGAGCTTCAGTTGGCGGACAGATGGTCATACGTTTTCCTGCAAAATGTCTTGATAAACTCTGGAATTCATTTTCCCATCAATGACAACAATCCGTCCAGGCCCTGAGGCAGCAAAGCAGCCCCAAACCATGATGCTCCCTCCGCCATGTTTTACAGTGAGGATGAGGTTTTGATGTTGGTGTGCTGTGCCTTTTTTTCTCCACACATAGTGTTGTGTGTTCTTCCCAAACAACTCAATCTTGGTTTCATCTGTCCACAGTATATTTTGCCAGTAGTGCTGTGGAACATCCAGGTGCTCTTTTGCAAACTTCAAACGTGCTGCAATATTCTTTTTGGACAGCAATGGCTTCCTCCGTGGTGTCCTCCCATGTACTCCATTCTTGTTTAATGTTTTCCTTATTGTAGATGTGTCAACAAAAATGTTAGCATGTGCCAGAGATTTCTGTAGGTCTTTAGCTGACACTCTGGGATTCTTCTTTACCTCATGCAGCATTCTGCGCTGTGCTCTTGCAGTCATTTTTACAGGACGACCAGGCCTAGGGAAAGTAGCAACAGTGCTAAACTTTCTCCATTTGTAGACAGTCTGTCTTACCATGGACACATGAACATCAAGGCTTTTGGAGATACTTTTGTAACCCTTTCCAGCTTCATGCAAGTCAACAATTCTTGATCGTAGGTCTTCTGAGAGCTCTTTTCTGCGAGGCATGGTTCACATCAGACAGTGATTCTTGAAACCAGTAAACCCAAAACAGGTGTGTGTTTTTTAAGGGCAGGACAGCTGTCAGCAACACATCCAATATCATCACACTGATTGGAGTCAAGGTTGGCTCACTCCTGGCTCCAATTAGCTCTGGGAGAAGTCATTAACCTAGGGCCTCACATACTTTTTCCTCCCTGCACTGTGAATGTTTACATGTTATGTGCAATTAAACCATGGCAACATCTAATGTTTGTGTAGTATTATGTTCAGCAGACTGTGTTCTTCTATTGTTGTGACTTAGATGACGTTCAGAGCACATTTTATGCCCAATTCATGCAAAATTCCATGTAATCCCAAGGGGTTCACATACTTTTTCTTGCAACTGTATCTCCCATGCTACTCTGGATAGGAGGCGAAAAATGAAGGATTACTAGTGGAAAACCTCTTACGCTACTATGTACCCAATAGCATAAAACAAGGGAGGGGGGGCTGCTAACACCCAACCATATACCAAACGGATAATAAGAAACAATAATTGATTTATTGGTGTAGCACTACCCTAAATAAACTTATATAACAACCATATGAACCCAATAATAAAATTTTAAAAAATTACAAATCATACAAATATAAAGTGAATAAATATGGTCATAAAATGAAATGATCCTTAAGCCGATCTAGAAATGAAAAATGCATAAACACAATGGTGAAACATAGCGAAAATGAAATTAGTCCAAATGGACTAACAATGATGTGAAAACAATATTTGCATAAAGTAAAAAGTGAACCCCTATAATGGGATCGATATCCTCTCAAGAAAGATGTACCAACAGGCATAAATATGCCAGAATATTTAGTGAAAAGACAGTGACATCTGTGGATCCCAATGTGGGAAAAAATGTTTTTCAAAATAACAAGTGCTGTGATATATCCCAGAATGCAGGACAATGATTTATACGTGACAAGTCCAGGACGTGGTGACGTATTTGTATGATTTGTCATTTTTTAAAATGTTATTATTGGGTTTGTGACGGAGCGTAGGCAAGATAGAACACACAGAGTAGATGGCAAACGCACAAAGTTTTATTGAGGCAAACAGATGACAGTCACCGAATAGGGGGAGTTCGCAGGGAGGGTGAATACGCCAGTCCAGGGCGACACGGAAGGACCAACACACTTAAAATCCAACACTGAGAGCCAAGGGAGAGTCTCTGTAGCAAGTAATCCAACAGGGAGTTTGGTGTGAGTCTCTGTAGCAAGTAATCTAACAGGGGGGTTGGTGTGAGGTCAGCACAAGAACAGTTCAAGTGAAGCAAGCAGAGAGCATGTACTCACGGATCTCTGGAGTCTGGCAGACAGTCTTCCCCAGGTCTGGGAGAAGGGGGGTCCTAGGCAGCCTTGGGTCTCTGCCGAGCCTGGCCACGAAAAGGTCCCGGCCGCAGCCCAGGCTCCTTCCGTCAGCTACACAGCGGTGAATACCTTGGGAGCCTGACATCAGCTTCTTAAAACTGGTCGGACCCCCCTAGTCACCTAGGCAACCAGGGGGGGCGGAGGTAGCGTGGCTCCAGCTTTCCTTTAGGAATGCCTTTGATCTTTGTGGGGGGGGAGGGCACAGATGAGAGAGAGCAAGGACAGAGCAAGGGGCTGAGTCTCTGTAGCAAGTAATCCAACAGGGGGGGTTGGTGTGAGGTCAGCACAAGAACAGTTCAAGTGAAGCAAGCAGAGAGCATGTACTCACGGATCTCTGGAGTCTGGCAGACAGTCTTCCCCAGGTCTGGGAGAAGGGGGGTCCTAGGCAGCCTTGGGTCTCTGCCGAGCCTGGCCACGAAAAGGTCCCAGCCGCAGCCCAGGCTCCTTCCGTCAGCTACACAGCGGTGAATACCTTGGGAGCCTGGCATCAGCTTCTTAAAACTGGTCGGACCCCCCTAGTCACCTAGGCAACCGGGAGGGGGGCGGAGGTAGCATGGCTCCAGCTTGCCTTTAGGAATGCCTTTGATCTTTGCAGGGGGGGGGGAGGGGCACGGATGAGAGACGGCAGGGAGAGCAGGGACAGAGCAAGGGGCTAAGGGGGGGGGGCAGCTGTGACAGGGTTCATATGAACAAATTTTATTATTGGGTTCATATGGTTGTTATATAAGTTTATTTAGGGTAGCGCTACACCAATACATCAATTATTGAAAAATTAAGGATAATACTGCCCTCACCTCGGCTCGCATTAGATATAAATGGGGTTTTTCCTTCAAGTTATTTGTCCCTCACAATGGGAGCACTTACACAGCTACCACCATTCTAGAGGGCCAGGAGATCCTTATTAAATTGGGACTTGCAGATGCTGAGGTGTTACCACATCCTCCTTCTACTCCCCGCATATCCCCCATCTGGAACACATCATCACCTTGACAGGACAGACAAGATGTCGGTTGAAAGGAATATCTTGCAGGAGATACTCTAGTAATCTGCTGGTGCCCTAACCTGGGACAGTCCAACTGTATACATGATGCAATACTTCACTATTGTGAAATAACCTTCACGTGCATTCTTTTGACTTTACTATTTTTGTCTGCAGGCCTGATCCACGGAGGCTGATGCAATGCTACCCCACTCCGTTGCTACCCATGTTTATACCCATTGTTCTTCTTTTGAAGAGTAGTCCCCAACATACTCATGGTTACCAACAACGGAGGTCAGGGCATTTCAGCCCTTTGAAGGCATGTTTCTTCTTTTTATCAGGTTTAACCAATTGGCTACCTGACCCATGGTTTGATGTGCCTGATTTCTGGCGTATGGCTCTTTTGGCCATTACTTTGTAGTTTTCTATATTTTTTTACTGTTGTTTTATAATGTATGGAAGCACTTAACATTTCATTTAGATATATTGTTATTCTATGTCAGCTGTTGGTCGAGCTCCTACATGCTCCATGTAACCCCACTGGGGCAGTGATATTTACATGGCTCCCGGGAGAGCTTTTTTTTAACTTTATTGGTACCCCCTGCTCTCTTTTTCTTGTATGTTATGGTCAGACGCCAGAATTTATGGTCAGACCATAATATTGCATCACTGGCTACATCTTTCATAGGCCTAGCAAATACCCCATATTCCTGGCTTCTAAATGACTCCCTGCAACGCATGGGCTTTAATGAGGAATTTGTGTCTGGTATACAAGCCTTATATAATTCTCCATCAAACAAAAGTAAGACTTCCAGGTTGTAACTCAGATTTTTTCACTTTGGGCAGGGGCACGTGACAGAGTTTCCCACTCTCACCCTTATTATTTGTCTTAATTTTAGAGCCCTTGGCCACAGCCATTAGACTACACCCAGATATATCTGGTTATCAGCTCCTTGCCTCACAATTCAAATTATGCATGTATGCTGATGATGTTATGCTTTTTGTAACTAACACACTGATTTTGGTACCAAATCTATTTCAGCTACTTACCAATTTTGCATCCGTCGGGTCTCGCAGTTAACTTATCTAAATCTATTGCCTTATTGATTAATATCCCACAGACCCTAAGTGCATCTCTATGTAGCTCCTTCCCATTTCAGTGGTCATATGATAAGATCCCATATCTAGGCATCCAACTCACTGCTAAAGATTCTACTGCTTTTGCTGTGAAATATCCTCCATGTGTGTCTCGTCTCCGTAATTTAATTAAAATTTGGCGAACATATCCAATTTAATGCCTGGGTAGAGTCACGGTGGTTAAGATGAATATCTTGCCCAAACGCCTTAACCAGCTTCAGAGAGGTTAACAACTTTATTTGGCAAAACAAATGGCCGCTCTTCTCTTCTCTTTTAAATCACAACACTCTGAGGGCTTGAGACTACCCAATTTCTGGCTATACTTTTTGTCCGCTTATCTCTCCCAGATAGCCCAATGGTCCATGATTAATTCTAAAGTCCCTTTGGTTTATTTTGAAGCCCAATCGATACGTCTATTTTATATCCCAGGACTTTGTGGACCTCTCTTATTTCTCCACGTTTGATTTCTCCCTATAACACCATAGTTTTTTACTCATTGACCCTTTGGTCACGTTAAAAAACCAAACTGGGTCTGGGATCCCCTGTCTTACCACAGGTCCTCCTTCTTTGATAATCCGAATTTTGCCACTGGTTTCTCTTCACCGATTGACTATCCATTGTGGTATGATAAAGCCCTTATTAAATTAGTTGATTTTCAAACAGGGGTACATTTATCTCCTTTAATCAATTGCAGACCCAATATAATGCTCCAAATCGAGAGCTCTACCACTACCTACAAATTTGCCACTTTTTTACATCACAACATGGCCTTTCCCCTTCTTCTCCTATCACATTTTTGAGCGTATCTGCTGTGACCCATCCAGAGGCAGAGGCCTTATATCAGACCTATACCGCTCTTTCTTAGAGACTTACTATGCTGCCTCACCCCCATACAGAACTAAATGGGAAGTAGACTGTAATATACAATTTTCTGCTGAAGACTAGGACACCATGTTGGATAATATACATAAAAGCACTAAATCCCTTGCAGTTTGGGAAACAGCCTTCAAGGTACTTACCCGTTGGTACTCTCCCCCTTCTAAACTTCATGCTATCTTCCCTGGAGTCTCAGATCTCTGTTTCCGGGGTTGTAATCTCATTGGTACCATCACACATATACTTTGAGAGTGCGCCCATCTTTCCACAGTGTGGAGAAAAATCTCAGAGATTGCCTCAGCATTGGTGGATTCACATGTTGACCTATCTATGCAGACGTGCTTGAATGGCTCCCCCATTCTGGGTGTCTCAGCTCGTAGGACAAGATTGATTCATACTATATGTGTATCTACTCTTTTGGTGATAGCTCTACACTGGAGGTCAGCTGCTGTCCCCTTGTCCTCTGTATTGAGGAGAATTGATATGGTTATGCTTATGGACTGATACATTATACCTTGCAAGATAGGATGCATCTATTTAACTGTAAATGGGATGACTGGAAACGTCATCGTCACATATTGTTGGACTAACATATATTTATTTGTACTTGAATTATCCCACCTTCTGAAGTGATGATATCTAGCCAACTTATTGTGTGCTTCTTTTTAGTTGTTATATACATATATACTGTAAATTTCTCCAATCATTGAATTTCTTTATACCCTTGCTTATAATCACATGATATGTAACTCGATACTTGTTTTTTGCCCAATAGTTTGTAAAAAAAAAAAAAAAAAAAACAATTACCCTTCCATGTTGACTCATCTCTCTTAACTAGGTTGTCCTCCCCACCTATTTCCTGGCAGTGCAGGATGACAACAGTTAAAATTACTATCTTGACAAAAATGTTATATCTCTTGAATGATGCTGGTGTTATGGTTATGTGTACCGCAGATCCCCCTACTAAAATTTTGCTGTATGTTTATCAACGTGATGATTATGTTACTCATGGACCAACATTTTTCATCTGAGTACTTATATACTATACCATACCATACCATACTTATATATCATACCAAGTACTTTTGTCATTTTCATTGTTGTTCAGATTTAAGTAATTATTCAATAAAACTTTTGAACAAGGCGAAAACTTCATAGAAGTACAAAAAAAATAGACTCCGACTATGGCAAAAAAAAAATCTCACAACCATTTACTGCTGTATCAATGTACTGTTTAGTTTCTGATGACAGGTTCTAATGCTGACTCTGTGGAAATGCACAGCAATAATATATGCTTCCTATTTTACTTCATAAATAATATAGGCAAAAACATCACATTAATTCTTAACAAATAAATTATGAAATCAATGAGAAAAAAGGTTGGAATCCCTAGGGATTGTAAAAAAAAAAAATCAATGACTTATAGTATACCATGTAAATGACTTTTTCCAGAAATTTCCCATCTTGAAATGTTATGGTTTATTTACCTATCTGTCTTTAGCAAATTACTTTCAACTCTCTTTAGCCTTTTCTCACTGTTCCAGTAAGTCAGTTTCTGTAACAATTCAAATGACACAGTTGATTTTTTATCCTGTACTAATAAGCTCTAGAGAAAGGTAAACATTTTCTTTCTCTTTGGTCTCTTCCAATCACCAATGCTCAAAGTACTAGTTGGGGAGGTAACAAACTAAGTTTGCATAAGTCTGTGAAGTTTCATAGGTCTGTAATTTTAACTTTGTTTAAAGTTGTAGATCAGATTTACAGCAGGAAATGGTTAAAACCCCAGTCATTTTTTTGCTATCTGTGTCCATTTACTTCCTGCAAATACAAAAGGAAGTAAGAGGAAATTCCTTCAAAATGATGGACATCCCCTCTCAGACAACTGTCACTGGAACAAGTGTCCAAAATAGAAGATTTCAAATCAATTTTCTGTTCTGATAACAACTCAAAATTTCCTCCACCTCAAATTGCTACTAAAGGTTATGATTTTTTTAAAATAACAAACATGTTCTACTTACCTTCTCTATGTAATGGTTTTGCACAGAGCAGTCCCGATCCTCCTCTTCTCAAGTCCCCGGCTGGCACTCCTGGCTCTTCCCCCCTGATCAAGCTGCTTGCTCTGAGAGAACTCATGCATGCTTGCTCCCGAGCCGCCTGTGTGTATCTATGAGACACACAGAGCGTGGCTCTGTCCCATTAACGACTCCTGCTTCTGCCTCTCTCTCCAGTATGAGAGAGAGAGAGTGGAGAGAACCACTGCTCTCAGGCCCAGTGCTAGATCAAGATTAGGTTCAGGTAAGTATTTGGGGGACTAGGGAGGAGATGCATACAGAAGGTTTGTTGCTTTAATGCATAGAATGCCTTTAGAACCACTTTAAGAGGTTCTAATTGTTCCCTTCTTTATCCACACAAAAACTGGGTTTTAGAAACACTTCAACGTGATATGTTTGGGGGAACAAATACGTACCCTGTCATATCTGGTTCTTTATTTGGCACTGGAGCTTTTTGCAGCCAAACACAATGGGGAGCTTTGCAATTTGATCTACAGTATAATACCTTGGTGTTAAGCTGGCCATTCAGCAGGAACCGGCCAAATTTTGATCCATGTATGGCCATTCCTGTTCATGAGAAGTCCATCTGTCAATCAACTTTTCATGAACAGGAATTTTGGAAAATCTCTGCTCGATCAGAGCATACAGCCAATGGGCTACAGTGCTGATACGTATATTCTGATGGTGGGGGTGCCACTGTTAGAATTCAAAAACAAAGCGGGGAGGATTTCCCCATCCACCTCGAATGTGTGAACGAAAAAACTAAGCAATGTATGGCCAGCTTTAGTCCTCATTTATACAGACATACTTAAGCATACACCCATGTAAGGGCCCCATTTGACTGCATGGAATTCACAGCTGTGCATCTGCATGCAGGCTAATTCATGTCATCTGAACCACATCAGCTGCTATATAGATCTCATTAATACCTCATTAAGAATACTGTGTCCAGTTTTGAAGAACTTACAAAAAGATATTGATAGAACAAGCTCAGTGACAAGCAACAAAAATGGTGAAAGGTATGAGAAATATAACATATGAGGAGAGATTGCACAAACAGAACTACAGCTACAGGGCAGCAGGGTTGAGCAAAATCACGTGTATATACCTGATTTTGTACTTCTAGGTAGGCCCTACCCGCTCAACCAATGGTTGCTACAGCTGTCGATCACCAGGTCCTGGCCAGCACCTGGCGATTGCCGAGTATCACTGACAGGGGAGAGGTCTGTTTGTAAACAATACAGACTCTCCCCTGTCAGCTCCAGCATGCTGCTTTGTATTGCTCTACATAGCAGAGCAATACAAAACAGCATGCCTCCCTAGTAAAACACAGCACACAGCACAAAATAAAACACACACAGCACACAGTTAACACTTTGATCACTCTAGATGTTAACATCTTCCTGCCCAGTGTCATTAGTACAGCGTCAGTGCTTTTTATTAGCACTGATCACTGTATTAGTGCCACTGGGGATGTCAGTGATAGTCAGTTCCCCCCAGTGTTAGAATGCTCGCTGCAGGTTTTCTGTGTTGCTCTTTGATACAAGAGGTTCCTGAAAGGCAGCCCTGTCATAAATTCCAATTTAGTGAAGCCCAAAATATAATTTTTGTTGAGACTGGGTCACAGAAGCTCTGATTCAACTCTGTGGTAATTTTGGAGGCTGTAATTTTATGGTATATATCAACTATCCTATTAAGTGTATGTCGGCAGGTGAGCTATGACTTGTGACCACTACTTCTCTTTGCTGATGAAGTCTATCCATGTTTAATGTATGCTGTAATTTTTAGGCTATTTTTCTTTCCCCCTAAATCATTTAACACTTTTTATTTACTGAACAATCCAGGCGCCAACTATTTGCATCTTTGGAATTTTGTATTTGCCTTATATTGCTTTCAAAATTCATATATTAAACTCATGAAATGCCTGATCAATTCATACTTAGCATATGACAAAAATATGTATATTAATCAGGGGTGTGGAAACTTTTTTTAAAACTACTTGTCCAATTACTAAATGGGGGTCGAAATCTACTTTTCCCTCATGACAATCTACTTGTCCTGATTAAAGAAAATAATTTTAACCAAAACCATATTTAAACACAAGCCTACAGGGCACTTATACCCCCTTCCTGCCCAGGCCAATTTCCAGCTTTCAGCACTGTTGCACTCTGAATGACAATTGCGCGGTCATGCAACACTGTACCCATATGACATTTTTATCTTTGTTTTGTGACAGATAGAGCTTTCTTTTGGTGGTATTTAATAACCTCTGGGTTTTTTATTTTTTCTCCTAAACAAACCAAAAACCACTGAAAATTTTGAAAAAAAAATGTTTTTTCTTAGTTTTTGTTATAAAATTTTGTAAATAAGTGATTTTTCTCCTTCATTGATGTGTGCTAATGAGGCTGCAGTGATGGGCACTGATAGGCTGAACTGATGGACACTGACATGTGGCACTGATGGACACTGGTAGGTTGCACTGATGGGCATTGACAGGCATCACTGATGGGCACTGAAAGGCAGCACTCATATATGGCATTGACTGGCACTGTTAGGCAGCACTGATAGACAGCACTGATGCACACTGATAGGCGGCACTGACTGGCACTGATAGGCGGCACTGACTGGCACTGATGGGTGACACTCAAAGGCAGCTCAGATGGGCACTTATCTGTGGCATTGATGTGGCACTGATGGGCACTGAAATGTGGCTCTGATGTGGCACTGATGGGCACTGGCAGGTGGCATGGATGAGCATTGAGACCTGGCACTGATGGACACTGACAGGTGGCGCTACTGGGGCTACACAGATCATCAGGGCACACTGATCATCAGTGCTCTGATGATCTGTGTACATGTCCCCTCCGAGGAATGCCGATTACCGTAAGGAATGCCCTTACATGTGATCAGCTGTGATTGGACACAGCTGATCACATGACTGAGCCGACATCTTCGGAACTTTCCGTGGATCGGTGATCCGCTGTGTCTGAAGGACACAGCGCACCGCCGATCGCCGAGCTGCGCGCTCCGGGAGCCACGTATGCGCGGTTAGAATGGGAGGACGTCATATGGCGTCCTTCCAGAATGAGAGAACCACCTTGCGTCCGTCATATTACTATAAGGCGGGCAGGAGGTGGTTAAATAAGGTCTTATTTGTTATAATACTACTGAATGAGACAGTTTTATCACCAGGGATTTTCAATGGATGTATGTCACTTTAAATCTTGAAATGGCTTTGCCAGGATGAAAAATACAAAGGGTTGAAAAAGACTTTATGGTGACCTAAACTTTTAATATTTTTAACATTGCACTGTTTATATCATACTCACCTCCCTGCCTGTCTCCAGCACCGAACCCTGGGACTAGCAGGAAGGGGAGAGACCTTGCAGTGTGACAAGCACCGATTGGGTGCTCATCAGGAAAGGGTAGTGTGGGTCTCTCTTAATGCCCAGCAGAGGCGCATCTGCTGAGACAGTAAATTACCCTTGCACATGGAAGTACTTGGGTACTCAGTACAAGCACATGCTGAGCAGAGAAATCAAGCTCCGGAGTCCATCAAGGTAGAATCATTTTTTTTGTTCAACCTGCTGGTTGAATGAAAACTATGACTAGTGTATGGACTGCCTTACTGAGCCTACCATAAAGAAGAATTTCATTAATACCAGCAACTGTTGGAACAATGAGCATCTTAGTCAGGTCTATGCACAGTATAATGTAAAGAGTACAGGGGTCAGGAGTAAGTAAAAAACATATGGAGTGCAGCAGTCAGGATGAAAACCACGCTCACAGCAGAGTCCCCCCTTGCATCAAAGTCCCCAGCAATTACCTCTATACATTGGAGTGCGCCCTCACATCAAACTGCGACGGAGTGCGCCCTCACATCGAACCGCAGTGGAGTGTGCCCTGACATCGGACCACGGCGGTGTGAGCCCTGACATCAGACTGCGGCAGAGTGAACCCTGACATCGGACTGTGCCAAAGTGCACCCTGACATCGGACTGTGGCGGAGTGCACCCTGACATCAGACTGCGGCAGAGTGAACCCTGACATCGGACCATGCCAGAGTGCGCCCTGACATCGGACTGTGGCGGAGTGCACCCTGACATCAGACTGCGGCAGAGTGAACCCTGACATCAGACTGCGGCAGAGTGAACCCTGACATCGGACCATGCCAGAGTGCGCCCTGACATCGGACTGTGGCGGAGTGCACCCTGACATCAGACTGCGGCAGAGTGAACCCTGACATCGGACCATGCCAGAGTGCACCCTGACATCGGACTGTGGCGGAGTGCACCCTGACATCAGACTGCGGCAGAGTGAACCCTGACATCGGACCATGCCAGAGTGTGCCCTGACATCGGACTGTGGCGGAGTGCACCCTGACATCAGACTGTGGCAGAGTGAACCCTGACATGACATCGAACTGTGGTGGCATGCACCCTTACATGACAGTGGACCGCGGTAGAGTGCACCCTGACATCCACAGTTCAGTTGCTAACTGGACATGCAATGGTTAAGTGTGTGAAAGTCCTGGAAGAACAGGAGGAAGAAAGGGAGGGAGATAAGTTCCATTAATGCAGAGATCATTCACTGCAGGCTGCTCTCTGCAGGCTCAGACAGCAGCATTATTAGTACAGCCAGATGGATCTTCAAATTTCCCACCCACACGCACACAAGTCCCCTTCATCAAGCAATCACCGGAGACACAGAAGAGAGGGGCAGGTAGAGCAAAACAATACCTCTCTCCTCTACTCTCCTGTCCATGCAAGGAGGGAGGGGGGTGCACTTGCTGGACGCGTGTTACACTCAACATGCACAGCTACACCCATTCTACCCATGTTTACCAAAAGCCAGAACTACCTGTCCCGGGCGATAAGATTTGCACATCCCTGTTAACTGAAAACTGTGTGTTGAAATGATCAGTAGATCCAGTTAAACTGATAATGTACATCAAAAATTTCTGCAGAAGTTTAACTTAGGCTTGACTACCTCCTCTCTTTAGGCCATTTAAAATGATGTGAGGCCTCACTGACCTAAAGAGAGGTTTGGCAGGCAAAAGGACCAAAACAAAGGCCAATTTCTAGGAAAACTTGGGGTTTTCATATAACCTCAGATGGTTGTGAATCTACTTATCTATTTGTCAAGCTCTGATTGTGCATTTTTATTGTCGTATGCTCAGTTTGCATTGCCAATGTTTGAAATGTGTTTTTTTAATGGGAACCTATAATAGCTTTCAGCCAATTTTATTTTAATTGCTTTTTTAGGGTTTTATGTTTTTAAACTACTGTTTTATATCTTCACAGCTCCCTTTGTGTGACTGAAACCCCTACCGAGCCCTCTGATAAGAGATAAGTCACTGCTTTGATGACTCAGTGAGGTACATTTATCATGAAAAATTAGTAGCACAATTAAATGCAAATCAGGATTCCTCCAATTTAGCAAAGTGTATGCAAGTTTTATTGTGTGTTTGCAACTCCTGCACCTGTAATCCTGAGCAGTCAATGGCAACAAATTTGCAAAGTGCTATGATATATTTATCACTGAAGATATGATTTCACCTTAAATAGACACATAGGGCTTTATTTACTAAAGCTGGAGAGTGCAAAATCAGGTGCACTTGTGCATAGAAACCAATCAGCTTCCAGGTTTTATTGCCAAAGTTTAATTGAGCAAGCTGAGGTTAGAATCTGATTGACTACCATGCACAGGTGCACCAGATTCTGATCAAACCAACTTTAGCAAATCTCCCCTATAGTGTACTGTAGTTAAGAAGTGGTCATAGTCAGGTTTTAGGCCTCATGCACACTGGACATTTTTTCAGCTGCTTCTAGGTGCGTTTTTTTTTTCTTTACCCTGTCTCTAATCGCCCCTGCATGTTAGCCTATATGTCTATGCACACACAGGATTTACAGGAAGGGGAGTTTAGAGGCAAAAAAACAAACAAACACTGCCAGCAAATCCAGAAGCAGTGGCATTTTGGCAGAAAAAAATATTGACGCCTGTAACTGCATGTAAACGTGTGATAACGCTAGGTGCATTTAGTGCTTAATTTATTTTAATGACAAGAATAAATGATTCATCTGGTCAATTAAATGAGTTAATGCCCAAGAGTGTGACGTGCCTAAACGTATTACACACTTTTAGACGCAATAAGCATTTTTTCTGCCCAAACATTCCTGCCAGGAGGAAGACTTCTAGGAGTGTTGGCAAAATGTCCTGATTGCATGAGACCTTATTCTGTTTCAGTGCTTCTTTAGAGCAGAAGAAGAAGGGATATATAAATCAAGCTGGAATCTTGAAGTATATCAGTTAAGCCCCTTCCACACAGGGCCAACTCCCCAAGGAGTCCCCTTGCTCAGCGGGGGATCTGTCCACTGATCCCCCGCTGAGCAGGCAGATGGCTGGTCTGTGTCAAGTTTGCTTATACAGAGTGGACACAGACAAAGCCCGCTCTCCTCTATGGCCAGTTAGATGGAAATGGACAGAACAGACATCTTTTAGGGAGAGGAGGGATAGGCTTCTCTGAAGAGAGGAGTTTTCAGACAAACAGACAGATAGGTAGACAGATTGGTGTAGGGAGTTCCAGGATGGGAGAGGCTCTGGAAAAGTCCTAAAGATGAGCACAGGAGAAGGTGATTAGGGGTTTAGAGAGCAGGAGGTCCTGGGAGGAGCAAAGAGGGTGGTTTGGGTGATTGGAAATTAATTTGGGGATGTAATTTAGGGCAGAGTTGTAGATAGCTTTGTAGCTTGTTAATATTTTGAATTTGATTCATTTGGTGAATAGAAGCCAGTGGAGGGATTGGCTGAGAGGAGTAGCAGACACTGTTTGTTAAGATGAATAAGTTTGGCAGCAGTATTAAAGTGTTACTAATTCCACAACAGTGAAATTCTGTATATGCAGTAAAGCATGCTTGTTATACTCACTGTGGAACCTAAGAGGTTAATCCTCCATATTGTATAAAAAGGCTGTTTGATCCTGTCTTCTCTGATCCTCCTCTTCGTCTAATGTCCCCAATCCATATGCTGATAGTACAGAGCTCTACCAGTCACTCTGCACATGATCGGTTTAGTGTGCATGGCTTTTTTTTTTCCTTTGGGAAGGTGCATGTGATCAGCACAGGGACAGTCAGCACTGTCCAGACAGAGGGTCAGGGGATATGCAGCATCATAGGACAGTCACAGCAGAATGAAAACTCCTCCTACAAGCTTTAACCAGTGCTCAGACAGACACTGATATAAGTCACATTACTGTTATATACTGCTGATAAGAAAAGGTATTTGGCAGTTTATTTTTACTAAAATAATTACATTTCCATATTGTAGGTACTGTGGGAGACCAGATATAGTAAATGCATTGTCATGGGTTTAGTAACGCTTTAACGATAGACTGAGGGAGTATAGCCAGTGAGGAGGGAGTTGCAATAGTTGAGGTGATAGGTAACAAGGAAGTGAATTAGGGTCTTTGTGGTGTCATTGATTAAGAAGGGGTGTATTTTGTAAATGTTATGGGGTGAAGGCGGCAAGATTTGGACAGTGATTGGATGTAGGGCCGAAAGGATGTCAGATTTTAGGATTACGTCTAGCCCCTGGTATAAGGGAAGGAAAGGATAGTTGTGCTATTGATCTAGAAAAGGGGAGAGGGAACATGGGGTAGGGAGTAAGGAAATAATATGAGCTCAGTTTGGAGATATTGGGTTGAGGAAGTAGTGTGACAGCCATACTGATATGTCAGTTAGTAAATAAATGATGCACAAGGAGAGTGACGGGGTTTGCTGAGAAGAACAGATATAATTTTGGGTGTCATCAGCATACAGATGGTATTGGAAGTCGTGGAAAGTTATCAGCTGACCAAAGGGGAAGTTATACATAAATAATAGAAGATAACAATACTAAAACATGTGAAATGGATTGTAGAGCTTCACTGCTATTTCTAAAATTGATGATAGACAGGGGATTCTGCCACTAGAGAGAAAATGCCAGTGGTGGATCACTAAAGAGGCTGCCTGTATGTCCTTAGGGAATTGTTCCCCCTGTAGCAGAGGTAGCAAAATGTTCCTCTGTTGCTGGCCCAAACGCTGTTGAATCATAATCGCTAGCAATGGGAGAAACATTCTGCTGACTCAACAACAGCAAAAGAAATTCTCTAAGGACAAAAAGGCGGCCTCTTGTGATCCTGTTGTGATTTCAACAAATCGCCAGTGGGAGACTCGCTAGCAGCAAACTCGCCCGTTTGACATTAGCCTAAAGGAGAACAGAAAATATTAATATGAAATATTAATGTAACTATTACTTTTGTTTAAAATATTCCTTTTAATTAGGCAGTGCAAACAGTAATGATGACCTGAAACATGTAAAAACCTACTGCAACCAATCAGATTTCAGTTTGCTTAGAGTACTTCAACTGTGCATATACTGACAGCATTTCTCACTGGCCTGCTAATGGCATTGGAAAATGGTTAATTTCACTTGGGAAAAAAATCAAACAGTTGTTAAATCTATGAAGAAAAGGTACATTTGTGCAAATGTTCCAAAAAAGCAGATCTAGGTTCATATTTGCATTTGTCACAGTGAACAGAACAGATGATTTTAATACATTTACATTAATCTTTGGGGTTTTTTTTCTTTTTCTGGAAGACAGTACCATATCTTTGAGAAATGATCCTGCTAGGTCTCATCTATGGGATGGAAGGCATCAAAGTACTGTTCTCGAGCTATGACAATATAAGCTGACAGATCAATGCAAATATCCTATTACTTTCATCTGGTAAAGTCAGGTGCAAGAGTGGATTAATTTTATCCGTGCAACCAAATAAGAATAACATTTTAATGAATTCCCCTCAGAGATTGCAGAGCAATCATGGCAAAATACAGCTTAAGACCAATACGTAACTTCAGGCCCAGTTTCACTGGAAGGTTTATTGCACTACAATTTATGTTAGTCTCAGAGGCAGTTAAAAAAGCCGGCAGACATATTGTTACTGGAGAAAAGCCAGCTCAGTAGATTGTGATACCTTTTCAGAACATTTTGGCCCGGTAAAAGGTATTATCTTAATTAAGCTGTATTTGTCATTAAATCATTATAGTAATAAAGGCAATTGTTAGTTTTTTTTACGGTAATTTAATATCATTATACAGGTCCTGCATATTTAAGAAGTCTATACTTTGTAGAAAAGAACCGGGAGGGTCAACAGAAAACCATATGTAGATAGATATATTTTATATCTAGTGACATTCAGAAATATAAAGCACTCTCTTTGAAGACCTTATCTGTAATCCTGCATACTAATTTAGCTGGGTGCAGCAGGCTAAGTGATCCACCAGCTCACCCCTCCCCCCCCCCCACCACCACTGCAATGCATATGAAACAGAGCAGGTTGGGAGAGGGGCTGCACCGCCTCTCTTCACCATTGGTGGCTGTGGGCTGCTTCCTCCTCCCCTCCTTGCTGCTGCTGGAGGGGCTGTGTGTGAGGATTTGCCACTGTTGCAAGAACAGGCCGTGCAAAATCCCCTCCCCCCCACTCACTCCTTCCCTCTCCCTCCTAGCAGCCGTGGACCTGAGACAATCAGGCGCAAGCAGATGATATAACAGCCCCTGTGGACACTGGGAATTGTAGTCCACATGGAGTGTTGCACAACACAAGTGAATGGCTGTGGAACTACGATGCCCACTATTCCCTGGCATAACAGAGGAGGACAGAACTTTTCTGGGGACTGGGACTCAGGACAGTCTAGTGCTGGGAAAGTGAGTGAGGACCTTGTACTTTGAGTGTCTGCATCCATACAAACCAGAGTGCCGAGAAACAGAGCAACTGTGAGCTTCTTGTATGCTGGGACCTGGAGCAGTGCAGATCCATCGCTAGGGTGCCTGTGCCCACACCAGGGACCAAAGGACTGAGACACTGAGGGTTCTCCTGCCATACCAGAACCCACAGCTGGAGGGACCCATTGCCATGTGTACATACAGTCAGAGAAAGCCAGTGTGGAACAAGTCATGAGAACTGGGACTTCTGAAACAGCTGACCACCAAGTATATGGAACCAGACCTGGTGCCTGCCAGGAGTGGTGAGCAAAGATACATCTTTTCATCCCTTGCTACACACAGTTAGTGAAACAGAGACTGCTCTTTACTTAGTAGCCCATCGGCCATCCATTACACTTTCTTAAAGGTAAGGCTTCATGTGCACCTCCTTACAGAAGGGCCCCAATGTAAGCCGGCTAACACTGACAATTAGGCACCAATACTTTACAGCCACCTGCTGGGGTACCCCTTTGTCTGGAATGCTTACACCCCACCCACTATTGGGGTTGTATGAGTAGTGTGCACACAAGGACCTTTTTTGGGGTTAGTTAATGCCCATTACGAATAACCTTGTTTGTACCAATTATAATTCATTTTAGCATTACTACAGTTCAGATGATTGCCATTTTATGGATCAGTTTTCACATTATCTAGTGCTGCATTTTTAAACCTGTTCAGTTGTCTGCTTATTGATTCTTGCACTGTTTAACCACTTTGCCCTAATGCACCTGTTGTCTACTATCCAGTTACTTTTTTTTTGTGTACTGTTAAAGAGTGTTAGCCTTCTAACTCTTAAGTTAAAAGGGTATGAACGGCCTTCAACCTATAACCAGGTGTGTTAGTGGTGACTGAGCAGCTTAAAGAGTCATGGTAGAACAGAAAACCTGTCATCTTAAGCAGCTTCCATGGGGGGTAAGCACTACACTAATATCCTGCAAGCATCCATGAAAAAGAAATATCCCAGGCATTTGCTACCTCACCAACATAGGAAAAAGAAAGTATAGGTATACTCCTGATCAGGGGAGGAAATACCACTGTTGCACAATATGCAGCTGCACAGGGCCTTCTGGGATTTGAAGCCCATTTTACTACATGTGAGCAGAAAGAGGTGGCATGAGTACTAGGACCCTTCACATTGTCACATAGACTTGAACACTGCTCACTACAAGGGCATGTGAAATGTGGGAGGACTCCTACATGATGCCCTAAGGCCTTATTCACACAGCTGAATAGAGTACAGTGGAAACCAGTTGCAGGGTTCACAGGTCTGTGCATTCAGCTGTGAGACAGATCAATAACAGGCGCCACGGCTATCCAAGAACGAGAGCTGCCCCAGCAGCATATCATGAACCATGAAAGAGTTTAGGTATTGCAAAGGCTACTCTGCATATCTATCTACCATTAAAGGATAAGTTCACCTTTGGGAACATGTTACATGTTCTACCCGTTGTTACATGCTCCCACGGCTGCATTCACCGCTGGCTCCGCTGCATCTAGTGACAGCAAGCAGGGAATCTTTTCCCCACGCTCGCTTTCACAATTTTTTAAAAATGTGGCCTTGTGGGGGACCAACTGCCCAGAAGTGTCACTCATTCACATAGTTCTGTGAATGGGAAACTACAAGTACTGACAGCCTTTGCAGCTGTTGGCTTGTAGTTCTCAATGAACTACCAGGGTGCTGTTGAGCACTCTAGTAGTTCATTGTCTCTTCAATGTATGACCACACATATACACTGACGAGTCCTGCATGGCACCCAAGTTCTGCTGAGTGCGGGTGCAATGCTTTACAGGCTCCATGTAAAAAAAATAATAAATGCGCATTTTGTTACCAGCAAAAAGATGTGCATTTTTTTTTTTTTTTTTAGGTGAACTTATCCTTTAATATGACTGCCAGTATTCAAATGGAGTCTATAATAAATCAGAAATCCTCTTGCGCTAAAAAATGGCAAACAACCAACATTAAGCTGCCAACACTCACCTACTGATACCTAGTACAGTGTGAACTTCATAAATAAATAAATAGTGTGGCGCTCAAAATAAATAAATAAGTAAATAAATAAGTTTATATCAAAATAAATAAGTGACCAATTCATATAATGCAATCTAAAAAATCTCCACAAATATCAAAGAATAATAATAAATAAATTATTAAATAAATTATTAATAATAAATAACTGTGTATCCTATAAAACTCAAGTGATCACACTCTAAATTAATCTAGTGTCTCAATAAATAATAAGATACGTGCTTATAAATGGAAAAATGGTGACCAGGTTGTATCACAGCCTATATAAAGATAAAAAGTGCTATAGTGCCAAAAAAAGTGCATAAAACGTTTGTCCAACCTTTCTAAAAATCAGTTGAAAACAATGTCCATCAGGTGATAAATATATTCATGCAATGTGTGGTGATAATCAATAGGTGATTGGTGCCAAAATCCTCTCCTAACGGTGGCTAGATATCCTCCTCACCTCCTCCCAGTGACCCCTAGGGGCCAGCAGGCTTGCAGGATCACCCTGGATCCTTAATTCAAATGGGCCAGCAGCTTTCCTCCTTCATTGGATTTCTTTATTGGCCTCCTATTTCCCTTGCTCAGCCAAGGTGCCTCTGAAGAACAATGGCTCACCAGTCCATTTCTGTATTGTCTAGTTGGCTGATCTCCCGAGTGCAAGACCGGTCCCCATCACTCCTTCCCCCCCTGCACACCAGCGGTCTTGGAAATGGACTGTTCCGCACATTATCAAGCCCCAGACCAGCTCTGGACGTGAGGACTGCAGGAACAGTTGACTGCTGGACGCGGGGGTGCGCAGTTTTCTGGTTGATTGAAGGATCAGGTAAGTATAGCTTTTCCTTGCGCCCCTAGGACAGGCATGAAGGAATTTTCATTTGCGCCCTAGGGGCGAAAGGAAAAGCTATACTTACCTGATCCTTCAATCAACCAGAAAACTGCGCACCCCCACGTCCAGCAGTCAACTGTTCCTGCAGTACTCACGTCCAGAGCTGGTCTGGGGCTTGATAATGTGCGGAACAGTCCATTTCCAAGACCGCTGGTGTGCAGGGGGGGAAGGAGTGATGGGGACCGGTCTTGCACTCGGGAGATCAGCCAACTAGACAATACAGAAATGGACTGGTGAGCCATTGTTCTTCAGAGGCATAAAGAGCCATTGTTCTTTATCTTTATATAGGCTGTGATACAACCTGGTCACCATTTTTCCATTTATAAGCACGTATCTTATTATTTATTGAGACACTAGATTAATTTAGAGTGTGATCACTTGAGTTTTATAGGATACACAGTTATTTATTATTAATAATTTATTTAATAATTTATTTATTATTATTCTTTGATATTTGTGGAGATTTTTTAGATTGCATTATATGAATTGGTCACTTATTTATTTTGATATAAACTTATTTATTTACTTATTTATTTATTTTGAGCGCCACACTATTTATTTATTTTTATAGTATTCAAATGGAGGTCCCCTAAATCTCTACTTACACATGGGTCCTAGTGAACATATCCTCCTAATACAGTATGTGTTTTAAAGTGGTTGTAAACCCTTACATATACCCAGTGAAGTGAGTGGCATCAGATGGTACACAGAGATGAAACAAATCTTCCTACATAAGTTGTTCCTGTTTATCTGCAGTCTTCCCTTCTCTACAGCCATTCAAAGTGCTGAATTTATAAAGGTTGACTGGGAGTTCAGAAAAAGGGGGAGGAGAGCTGAAATAACACACTGCAGAGCTTAGTGAGGAGAGCTCTGAGAGCTGATTGGAAAGAAGAGACACAATCCCCTCCACAAGACACAGAGCTGATATCAGGAAAACTTGTCAGAAGTGACTCATGCAGTTGCACCGGTGTGAGCAGAAACAGAGGGGAACTCTGCACTGACCAGTAAGTGAAAAGTATACAATGTATCTGTGTGGAAATGTTCTCCCCTGAGTCTAGGTTCACACTTGTGCGGTGTGGGACACCACATGTAAATTGCATAGAAATCGCACCACATTTCTGTGCAAATCACATGTGATGTCTGTGCAGTGCGATTTAAGCCACACACTTTGTCTGGCTCACATTGCATCCGCACCAAAAAGGTGCTGGACGCTTTTTTTTCAACACCTGATCCCCATCGCATGGGTGTTCACATCCATGCGATGCGAATTCTGGCAATTGCACAGTACAATCTGCTTTTGTGGTGTCATTAATTTGACACCTGCACCAGATCGCACAAACAATTGTAATGTTGTTATGATCCGCCAGGTGGTGCCTCAGGCTGCCAACTGACAGACCTACTCAGAGCGTGGGGTCTAAGCCCGGGCTGTGCTTTCACCAGAGCCCCTGATGGTGGGGATGGACTTGAAACAGTCCCAGGCCAGGTCACGACCTCCGAGCAGGCCCGCCAGTGGCTGAGGAGACCCTTGGGGACAGGTACCGGGAGAGCCAGATATGAAGAGGATGGCGGCCCCAGCAGGGTAGTAACGGATCGTGGGCCCGTGAGGGTAAGCGGGGTACAGAATCGGTAGGCGAGAGTAGTCGGGTCACACGCAGGGTCAGCAGGGAAGTCAATCCGTAGAATGGTCAGGGCAATCCGGGTCAAACGCAGGAGCAGGCAGAATAGTCAGGACAATCCGGGTCAAACGCAGGAGCAGGCAGAATAGTCAGGGTCAATCAGGGTCACAAGATAGGTGCAGGAACTCAGGATCACAGGAAGACCTTGCGGCAATCTGTGACAGTGCAGGGCATCTTTAAATAGTGCGCCCTGCACTGTCATTGGCCGGCTAGGACGCGCCCCCGGCTGTCATTGGACGCCTGAGGCGCGCCCGTGGCTCCTACTGCGCATGCGCGGCGTCCTGTCAGCCGCGGCTCGCCGGGACCTAGTGCCTGTGTCCCGGCGCGATCCGCCGCCACTGCGCATGCGCGAGGGACGGAGCCGCGATCGCGGACCATGGAGCCGTGGTCCCTGACATTGCCCCCCCCCCAATGGGCACCCTCCGGGAGCCCCACTGATCTCTCCACCGCGGGTGAGCACGAAAAAACTCCCAGATGAGCCTGGGCGCGTGGACGTTCTGGGCGGGTTCCCATGAGTTCTCCTCAGGGCCATACCCCTTCCACTTTATCAGGAACTGTGTCTGGCCCCCCCTCCTTCGGCAACTGAGGATAGTCTCCACTTCAAATTCCTCCTGGTCACCTATAGTGACTGCCTCGGGAGGTCTGGATTCACGGTCCGGGAAGGGATCCGGTCTGGATGGCTTCAGGAGAGATACATGGAAGACAGGATGTATCTTGAAGGTCTGCGGAAGCTCGAGCTCGTAGGCCACCTCGTTAACCACTCGCTTTACCGGAAAGGGGCCGATGAACTTGGGTCCCAGCTTCCTTGAAGGACATAGCATCTTCAAGTTGGTTGTTGCTAGCCAAACCTGATCCCCTGGTTGAAGCAGTAATTCTCCTCTTCTCTTTCTGTCGAATGCCCTCTTACTGTCCTCTTGGGCTTTAGCGATGGCTTCCTGAATTGTCTTGTTATTGACAGAAAAGAAGTTCAAGATGTCTTGAGATGCTGGTACCGGATTCTCAGGCATCAGATCAGGGAGGAATGTGGGATGATACCCATAATTGGAAAAGAACGGGGATTGACCCGTGGCTGAGTGACGCGAGTTGTTGTACGCGAATTCCGCGGAAGGCAGCAACGACAGCCAGTCGTCCTGAAGGTAGGATGTGTAGCACCGTAAGTACTGTTCCAGCGTCTGGTTTGTTCTCTCAGTTTGGCCGTTGGTCTGTGGATGGTAGGCGGATGAAAGCGACAGCTTGATTCCCAGCGATTTACATAAGGCGTTCCAGAACCTGGAGGTGAATTGGACCCCCCGATCTGATACTATATCTTCGGGAACACCATGAAGCCTAACCACTTCCTTGATGAAGATCCGTGCCGTTTCCGGTGCTGATGGGGTCTTCTCCAGGGGCACGAAATGTGCCATCTTTGAGAAGCGGTCGACGATCACCATTATTGCAGTGTAGCCCTGGGATGGTGGAAGTTCAACCACGAAATCCATGGCTATCATTTGCCAAGCCCGCTTGGGTATGGGTAATGGACGTAACAATCCCCATGCCCTGCTCCTGGAGGGCTTGTTCCTTTGACAGGTGGAACACGTTCGGACGTACTGCTCACAATCCTTGATCATGTCTGGCCACCAGAACGAGCGCCGTAGCAGATCCAGCGTCTTCGTTACCCCGAAGTGGCCCGCCATAGGATGGTCGTGGCAGTGCCCTAGGACCAGGGTTTGCACTTCTTCTGGGACCATGATCCGGTCTTCCTTCCAAATTAGCCCACCGTGGCTCTGGAGGGGTGATTCAGACGGAACTGGTAGTCCTACAGAAGCATCAAGAAGCCGGGAGCGAAGTTCCGTTTGTAGAGCGAGGAAACTCCCAGAAGGTAAGATGGTGTCAGGTAGCACAGCGTCGTCGGGGTCCTCAAACATGCGGGACAGAGTGTCTGGTTTAGTGTTCTTAGTACCGGGTCGGTACGTTATATGGAATGAGAATCGAGAGAAGAAAAGCGCCCATCTCGCTTGGCGAGGTCTCAGTCGTTTTGCCGTTCTCAAATATTCAAGGTTTTTGTGATCTGTGAATATTAGGATTGGGTGTGTGGCTCCTTCCAGTAAATACCTCCATTCTTCAAGAGCAGTTTTAATGGCCAGGAGCTCCCGATCTCCAATGTCGTAGTTGCGTTCCGCTGGAGTCAACTTCCTGGAGAAGAACGCCACAGGGTGCAGAAGTTCCTTGGTACCATTCCTTTGGGACAAAACCGCCCCTACAGCATTTTCGGAGGCGTCCACTTCCAACACATATGGGAGAGAAGCATCTGGATGGCAGAGAATGGGAGCAGAGGTGAACAATTCTTTGAGCTTTTCAAAGGCTGTCTGCGCTTCGGGAGTCCACTTAAAGCGGACCCCTTGTTTCGTCAGTTGCGTGATCGGGGAGACCAGACCGGAGAAGTTCCTAATAAACTTCCTGTAAAAGTTGGAAAAACCGATGAAACGCTGTACCCCCTTTTTGTCGGCGGGTATTGGCCAATCTAAGATCGCCGTGACTTTCTGGGGATCCATCGCGACCCCCGCGGAAGAGAGAACCAGTCCCAAGAATGTGGTTTCGTGCTGTTCGAAACAGCACTTTTCTGCCTTTGCGTATAGCCCGTGTTGACGCAACCGTTCTAATACCCGTATCACGTGACCCCGATGAACCTCCAGTGAAGGGGAAAAAATTAAGATGTCATCCAAATAAACCACCACAAAAATATCAAGAAGGTCACGAAAAACATCATTGATAAAGTGCTGAAAGGTCGCCGGTGCATTACAGAGCCCGAACGGCATCACCAAGTACTCGTAGTGACCGAATCTCGTACGGAACGCCGTCTTCCACTCATCCCCCTCCCTGATACGGACAAGGTTATAGGCCCCCCGCAGGTCTAATTTAGTGAATATCGTTGCCGATCTCAATCTCTGGAGGAGCTCGGGGACTAGGGGTAAAGGATAACGATTCTTTACCGTTATTTTGTTCAGGTCACGGTAGTCTATGCAGGGCCGTAACGATTTGTCCTTCTTCTCTACGAAGAATAACCCGGCCCCGGCTGGGGATGTGGATGGACGAATAAATCCCTTCCGAAGGTTCTCATCAATGTATTCCCTCAGTACTCCTGATTCTGCTTCGGACAAGGGAAAGATACGGCCGAATGAGATTTCAGATCCGGGTAGGAGGTCTATGGGGCAGTCGTAGGAACGGTGCGGAGGGAGAACGTCAGCTCCTCGCTTACTAAAGACGTCTAAGAAGTCATGGTAGGCCGGGGGAATAACCTGGGATAGATCGGTGTCACCATCCAAGCACAGGAGGAACCGGGGAACCACGGATCCTGTGACGTGGCAGTGACTTAAACAATAGGGTGAGCAAAATTGAACTGTTCCCTTTTCCCAGTCAATCTGGGGGTTATGGGCCCTCAGCCAAGGGAGGCCCAGAATGACTGGAAAAAGGGGGGATGCGATGGCATCCAAACGGAGGAACTCCTGGTGATGGTCTGCCATTGTGGTGAAAATGGGTGGTGTCTCCTGGTCCACCACCCCTGATTTTATACGAGACCCATCTGCCAAGAAGATGTTATACCCCCTTTCTTTGGTCTGGAGAGGGATTTTTTGCCGGTGGGCAAAAGTCAGATCGATGAAGCAACTACAGGCTCCTGAGTCAACGATTGCGGTCACCGACAATGTTCCTCCGGGGAGCTGTAAAGACACAGGAATGGCCAGGTAACTCGACTGATCATCCCTTCCTGCAGGTAAAGTAAAAGAAACGGGAGTGGACTTACTCATTTTAGCAGGACAGGAGCGCACCTGATGACCAGCTTCCCCGCAGTACAGACATAGGTTCTGTGATAGTCTCCTTTGACGTTCCTCGACCGATAAGTGAGAACGGGCCAATCCCAGCTGCATGGGTTCCGGGTGGTCCCCTGTTTCCGTGCTTCGCGGATGGTTCCCTGGGGTTGGAGCTGTATCTCTGGAAGGAATCCATGCCAACCTTTGACCCTGACTGCTCCTTTCCAGCCGACGTTCCCTTAGTCTACGGTCAATTTGAATGGCCAACTCAATCAGTTTTTCCAGGGAGTCAGGTAGGCCTACTCGCGCTAGTTCGTCCTTGAGAGGCTCAGACAGCCCGATGCGGAACTGGTGACATAAGGCCGCATCGTTCCATCTGGTGTCGCCCATGCAACGCCTAAAATCGGACACGTATTCTTCGGCTGTCCGGCGGCCCTGCCGCAGGGAGTATAGAGTCGCTTCAGCGGAAGCAGCTCGCTGAGGGTCGTCATACAAGACGGCCATGGCCCGAAAGAACTCGGTCACGGAGTCAAGATGGGGGTCGTGCTTCTCCATCAGACGGTGAGCCCAATCCTGGGGCTCATCCTGAAGGAGGGAGACTATAAACCCCACCTTGACGGTCTCAGTGGTGAACGTGCGGGGTTGTAAGTCAAAGTATAGGGTGCAGGCGTTCCGGAAGGCTCGGAAGCGGCTCCGATCACCACGGAATCGTTCCGGCAGAGGAACGCGGGGTTCAGGAGCTAGGGATGTGGCAACCGCTCCGGATACCGGGTTAGCGGGAGGTCCTACAGGTGGAGGACTCTGAGCAGGGGGAGTCAGGGGGGCTATTGACTCCATGCGGTCCTCCAGTCGGGCGCAGCGACTGTGGAAGTTCTGAAAAGCCTGGGTCAAGGTGGCCAGGTGCTGACAAATATCCTCTAGGGACGCCGGTCCACTTCCTGGCTCTGTCATGGCCGCAAGGTACTGTTATGATCCGCCAGGTGGTGCCTCAGGCTGCCAACTGACAGACCTACTCAGAGCGTGGGGTCTAAGCCCGGGCTGTGCTTTCACCAGAGCCCCTGATGGTGGGGATGGACTTGAAACAGTCCCGGGCCAGGTCACGACCTCCGAGCAGGCCCGCCAGTGGCTGAGGAGACCCTTGGGGACAGGTACCGGGAGAGCCAGATATGAAGAGGATGGCGGCCCCAGCAGGGTAGTAACGGATCGTGGGCCCGTGAGGGTAAGCGGGGTACAGAATCGGTAGGCGAGAGTAGTCGGGTCACACGCAGGGTCAGCAGGGAAGTCAATCCGTAGAATGGTCAGGGCAATCCGGGTCAAACGCAGGAGCAGGCAGAATAGTCAGGACAATCCAGGTCAAACGCAGGAGCAGGCAGAGTAGTCAGGACAATCCGGGTCAAACGCAGGAGCAGGCAGAATAGTCAGGGTCAATCAGGGTCACAAGATAGGTGCAGGAACTCAGGATCACAGGAAGACCTTGCGGCAATCTGTGACAGTGCAGGGCATCTTTAAATAGTGCGCCCTGCACTGTCATTGGCCGGCTAGGACGCGCCCGCGGCTCCTACTGCGCATGCACGGCGTCCTGTCAGCCGCGGCTCGCCGGGACCTAGTGCCTGTGTCCCGGCGCGATCCGCCGCCACTGCGCATGCGCGAGGGACGGAGCCGCGATCGCGGACCATGGAGCCGTGGTCCCTGACAAATGTGGTGCGGGAAACTCACAGGATGAGTTACCGCATTAGTGTGAACCTAGACTGAGCTTGGAAAAGAAAATAAATTGTAATATTTTATATATATATATATATATATATATACACACACCAAGGGATAAGTGTAATTTCAAAGATGCTTCAACAGTATAATCCACTGGAGTACCGAGAATAACAAGCATCTATTGTACTAATACATAATACTATTCTAAAAATTGTTTTCTTTATTTTTTTCGCTGTTTTTTTTTTCTTTTTCTCTTTCTTACTCTCAATTCTATTTTTTCTTTTTCAATATCCACAGCGAGGGTTTTCTACGGACTGAAATTTGTAACAGTAGATGACAGTTGTTAGTTCATCCACGCTTCCACTATAGATGTAGCAAATTGATATTAACTATTTACTTATGGTAAAAAAAACCTGATGGCAAAGTAGGTTGCATGAAAAAGATTGTATTCTGCTTTAGGCAGAAATATTCCATCACCAAGGTGGATTAAAGCAAAATAGTGGGATAAACATAAATATGTAATAGTACCCTGTCTACAGTACATATGTTAGTTGCTAATACTATTTGTATTTTCTTTTATCTTATTTTGTTTTTTTTTTATTTATGGATATGAAAAATGTAACAAAAATATTTGCAAAAAGTAAATAAATAAATAGCAACATTTCTCCAGAGGGAGATTGTGCTGTGAATGAAAGCACAATAAAATGTTTTCAGTTTCATTAATTCTCTGTACATTTATTTCTACCTCTGGTGAAGTGTTAGAGTCAAAAAAAAAAAATTGCAAAAGAATCCAAAAAAAAGCTCACTAAATTTATGTGATAAATATCTTAAAACATAAATATTTTGCGCATTCTATAAATAATATGTTTTCTCATGAATTATCTACTTTTGAGAGAAATACAGCATGAGTTACTTTAACTCACAAATTCATAGCGATATTATTTGTTCACACTATAGAAACGCAGCCCAGATGCATTCCAGATGCATTTCCACATGTGCATTTTTGACACGTTTCAGTACATTTTTTATGCATTCCCGTTTATTTTTTCCCCTCTCTTTTTCTTCAATTTAAACTTAAAGAAGTTTTGGTGCGTTTTACCACATTCCAGTACAGTTCTGTGCAGAAAAAATGCAGCCTGTTTTACTTTATTTTCTGCAACCAGAACGCACTGGAACTACAATCATTAATGTGAATTATAACATTGATAACCATATAACCTACTTTCTGTGCATTTCGGATGCAGAAAAAAAGCAACTGAAACACATGTAGTGTAAACTGGCCCTTAGTGTCCTCTTCCTCTGTGTTGAAAGTCTGGAGAGCCCTGGTCTATACCCATCCCCATCTGGTCAGTGTCAATAAGGGCCAGTTCACACTACATGCGTTTCAGTTGCTTTTTGTCTGCATCCAAAACACACAGAATGTAGGTTATATGGTTGTCAATGTCACAGTTCACATCAGTGCTTGCAGTTCCAGTGCTTTCCAGTTGCACAAAAAAAAGGTAGAACAGGCAGCATTTTCCTGCACAGAACTGTACTGGAACGTGGTAAAACGCATCAAAAATGCACCGGAACACACATGTCCCTATTTAATTGAAGAAACATAGGGGACAAATTGAACCAGAAAGCATCAAAAACACACCGAGAAGTGTCAAAAACGCATCAAACATGCACCGGAATGCGTCAAAAACGTGCATGCAGAAACACATCTGGACTGCGTTTGTATATCGTGAACCGGCCCTAAAAGCAGTCTTGTTGCGTTATTTGTAGCATTCCTCTCACTTCCTGTTGAATTTGGGGACAGGAAGTGAAGGGAAATCCCCTCAATAGGACAGCATGGATTATTATTGTAACTCCCTCCTCACTGGCCTACCTCATCGCAGGCTATCGCCTCTTCAGTCTATCATGGATGGCAGACTCATCCACCTTACTAACCGTTCTGTATCTGCCACCCCTCTCTGCCAATCCCTCCACTGGCTTCCCATTGCCCAACGAATAAAATTCAAACATTAACAATAACATATAATGCCATTTATAACTCTGCCCCAAATTACATCACCAATCTTGTCTCCAAATATCACCCAAACCGTACTCTCCACTCCTAGCACGACCTCCTGCTCTCTAGCTCCCTTGTCTCCTCCTCCCATGCTCATCTCCAGGACTTCTCCAGAGCTCCCCCCATCCTCTGGAACTCTCTATCCCAATTTATCAGACTATCACCTGCTCTGCTCACTTTTAGGCGATCTCTGAAAAACTATCTCTTAAGGGAAGCCTATCCTGCCCTCAGCTAATACTGGAATCTTCTATTCCTCCTACCAGTCCATCCCTTACAGTTATTACCTTTTCTACCACCAGCCCCTCCCTCTTAGATTGTAAGCTCCAAGGATCAGGGCCCTCCTATCCCTCTTGTATTGAACTGTATTGTTGCTGTATTGTCTCCCGTTATATTGTAAAGTGCAGAGCAAACTGTTGGCGCTAAATAAATCCTGTATAATAATAATGATAATAATAGTAATAATATTGTTATACAGGAGTTATATAGCGCCAACAGTTTGCTCAGCACTTTACAATAGAGGAGTACCATGGAGAGCGTGATGGCAGTGGTGGGGAGGGTATACTTTAGCTTGGCTCAGCTGATCCTGACACTTTACCAGCTAACAGGTCCATGGAGATAGAACACATCCCCCTCCCCCATTGTCCTTCACACAGTCCTGAATGTGGAGAGCCAACCGCCCCTCCATATAGTGCCAAACTTCCCCATATACACAGCATACCCCCCACCCTCCATCTCTCCCTGACCAGGAGCACACTCACCGGCTCTCTCGGGGAATCCCTATTAAACCGAACAAAGCGCTTTAGATCACAGGAAGGACAAACGGTTTACATCCCGGAGAAACTTGTGTTTCTTGTTGCTAGGCAACCACCCCTTCAGCAACAGGAGCCACCGAGGTCCCGCCCCTCGACTGCTTTTTGATTGGCAAATACAGACAGCATGGTACCACGAATTTCCTGGTTGGCTGTGATTCACCTGCTTGGTTGACGTCAGAGATCCCCGCCCCCTGCAGAAACGGCTCCACAGCAGGTGTGTGCGGAGTACGGAAAGAACGGGAGGGAATGCATGGCTAGCACTGGAGGCGTGCTATGGCTGCCTGGAGTGTTTACAGAAGTCTCTGTAGATTGCAGTTGTTTACCTCTGAGTATAAAACATCCGGGGATGCTGCGCAAGCTCAGGTGTGCTGAAACTACAAATCCCAGCATGTCTTGCAGAGGTTACCAATACCTACCCCTGCTAAAGGCTTCTTCACAGACCACCATGGATCAATGAGGCTCAATGTAAGGGCACAGAGAACCGTTGTCTGTATGTGTCCTGTTCACAGCATATACAGAGATTGGATAAAAATACAGAAACACCACGTGACCAGGGGCGGACTGACCATTTGGAAACTCGGGCACTGCCCGAGGGCCTGCGGTCAGTAGGGGTCCCCATGAGATGCCCCTTGTACCTTTTTCATAGGCTTTTTTGAGTTTGGGCAAGGACACAGGGGCCCCATGATCCCCTATTGCCTGGGGGCCCCATGAGTTGTCAGTCCGCCCCTGCACGTGACTTGCATTTGTGAAAGTGGCCTGTTTTGCATTGAAAGCGGAAATGATGTAACCTTCTTTTTGCTTCTGCTGTGTGATGAGACACCTAGCTAACAGATAGGAAGCTTCACTTTTGTCATTCAATGCTAACAGGTAGGAAGCCTCACTTTTGTCATTCAATACGTGTGCTGTAGGGCTGCCACCTCATCCCTTTAATACCAAACACATATTAATTATGCAGGGTCTTAAGCTGGCCACACCCGGGTCGAATTCCGAAAGAATTTTCTTTTCGAAAAAATGTTTTTTTAATTTTTATACGAATTTCACACCATAAGGCTCCATTCACATCTGAGCATAGTGGTTTTTAGTGCAATTTTTTTGCGCATATTTTACTATGATTTTTCTGCATTTTTGCACATCTTTATACAGCTTTTTTAGCTGTTTTTTGAGTGTTGACATTTTTTATTAGCCAATAAAGAAAAATGGGCCACCGAGTCCCAAACGACTCATGAGTAATTAGCTGTCAGCGGGGTTCCCCACTGACAGCTGCATGTAAAAAAAAAAAAGGCAATTACAAAATAGTACAAAAAATTATGTGGGGTCCCCCCCTCCATCCATACCTAGCCCTTTGAGTCGTGTTAAAAAATGGCGTGGGGTCCCCTCCAAAATACATACCAGAGCCTTATCCGAGCAGGCAGCCTGGCAGGTCAGGAAAGGTGGGGGGCAAGCGAGTGCCTCCCCTCCTGAACCATACCAGGCCACATGCCCTCAACATGGGGGGGGTGCTTTGGGGCAGGGGTGCTCCCCCCCAAAGCACCTTGTCCCCATGTTTATGGGGACATGGGCCTCTTCCCCACAACCCTGGGCTTTGTGGGTCTGCGGATGGGGGGCTTATCAGAATCTGGAAGCCCCCTTTAGCAAGGGGCTCCCCAGATCCCTCCCCCCATTGTGAATGAGTATGGGGTACATGGTACCGCTACCCATTTACAAAAAAAGAAAAGGTGAAAAAAGACAGGAGACAGTCTTTGACAAGTCCTTTATTAAAAGAAGAAAAATAAAAGAATGTCCCCCAAAGTAGATCCAACGCCAATCACCATGCCCACCACCGCCACTCGAGAAAAGAAAAAAAAAGGCTCTGCTCCCAACGCTGGCTCCCAGATGTCTGACTGCTCTGCTGGCTTGACAGTTCTTAAATGTGTAAAGGCAATTTATTTGCCATGTCATGAGGTACAAGGTTATGATGGCATATATTGGCTGACCTTTGGGGCTCTGCATTGTTGGTCTTTTCTGCGCCCCCATATTTTGCCCTCTGGATGGCCCCTCGCCTTGTGGGAACATAGAGGAGGCCTGCCCTTTATGATTGGAGGGTTTATTGCTGCATGGTGCATGTTAACATTATATGTAAGTCTTATATTGTTGTATTAACTTTTCTGTGTTTACATGATGTAATTTGGTATATTCATCATATTTATTTCCTTTCTAGATTTTACTACTAAGCCCCTGAAGAAGCGATTGTTGTTGCGAAACATGTTGGGCCATTCTTCCAGCGGCTCAATGTCTCCCACCCTCCCATAGGACCTTCTGGTGGTTACTGTATGCTTTATCACTAGTTCTGTTCCTTTCAATATGGTGGGTTGTGGGACATTGTCTAATGATCTTTTTTCATTTAAAGATGTGTTTTCATGACTTATTGTCAAAATAAAGTAGATTTTACTAAAATGTGTATAGAGTTGCTATGCCTCTAAAGTTCATTTGCACTTCTTTCCCCCTTCCTTTTTATTCCCCACTTTTTGTCTGGTATAACTAGGACGTGGCACTAGTGTAATATTTTTTGGGGAGTGATCTGACACCCGAGTACACTCCAATCTTCTCTTCCTTTTTTGCTTATGATGGCATATATAGTTTGCAGGAAAATGTCACCTGATAAGCAAAAGCGCAGGCTGCATGGTCAGGTGACCGAAAGAGACAAAAGGACATTGTGCAGGACTGTGACTCGGAATAAGAAAACAACTGCTGCAAAAGTCACTGCAGAGCTCAATCTCAGTCTTCCAAAGCCCATATCCACAAAAAATGTACGGAGAGAGCTCCATAAGCAAAACATCCATAGGTGATCTGCAATTGTCAAACCACTAGTCACCAATGTTAATGCTCAGAAGAGAAGATAGTGCAACATCCATAAATCATGGACTATCAATCAATGGAAGACTGTAGTACGGTCTGATGAATCAAGCTTCACACACCATTCCCAACTACTGGACGTGTTTATGTGTGGCAAACACCCTCCCAAGCTTACGACCAGGACTGTCTTGTGCCAATGGTAGAGCATGGTTTGGGCAGCCATATCTTGGTGTTCTGCAGGCCCCACCATCACCTTGAAAGGTAGAGTCACTGCCAGTGGCTAGGAACAAATTTTGGCCATGGTGCAGACATTGTTTCCCGAAGATAGCGCCATTTACCAGGATGATAATGCTCAGATTCACACAGTTGGTGTTGTCAAATTATGGTTTGGCAAGCATGCAGACAAAGTCTTGCACCTTACCTGGGTTCCACAGTTGCCAGACCATAATATCATAGAGCCACTATGGGTAATTTTGCAGAACAAGGTTCAGGCTCGTTTTCTGCCTCTGACATCTCTGCGAGAACTGGAATGATTTTTTTCATAAAGAGTGGTATCAGATTCCATTATCCACCATCCAAGACTTATATTTGTGAATTCCCAGGAGAATTGAATTCAGGCCGTCTTTGATGCCAAAGGGTGGTCCAACACCGCATTCGGTAACGATTTAGTTCTTTTAGCTGGTGTTTCCATATTTTTGTCCAACCATTGTATGTGCCATGGTGTTCCCTGCTTAAAAATGTGTGGACACAGGTGCCTGCGTAGGTTTCCTCCGTGTACTCCGGTTTCCTCCCACACTCCAAAGACATCCTAGTAGGTTAATTGGATCCTGTCTAAATTGGCCCTAGTATGTGTATGTATGAATGTTAGGGACTTTAGATTGTACGCCCCTTGAGGGTTAGGGACTGATGTAACTGTACAATATACAGTCAGGTCCATAAATATTGCGACATGGACACAATTCTAACATTTTTGGCTCTATACACCACCACAATGGATCTGAAATTAAACGAACAAGATGTGCTTTAACTGCAGACTGTCAGCTTTAATTTGAGGGTATTTACATCTAAATCAGATGAACGGTGTAGGAATTACAACAGTTTGCATATGTGCCTCCCACTTGTTAAGGGACCAAAAGTAATGGGACAGAATAATAATCATAAATCAAACTTTCACTTTTTAATACTTGGTTGCAAATCCTTTGCAGCCAATTACAGCCTGAAGTGTGGAACGCATAGACATCTCCAGACGCTGGGTTTCATCCCTGGTGATGCTCTGCCAGGCCTCTACTGCAACTGTCTTCAGTTCCTGCTTGTTCTTGGGGCATTTTCCCTTCAGTTTTGTCTTCAGCAAGTGAAATGCATGCTCAATCGGATTCAGGTCAGGTGATGGACTTGGCCATTGCAGAACATTCCACTTCTTTCCCTTCAAAAACTCTTTGGTTGCTTTTGCAGTCTGCTTTGGGTCATTGTCCATCTGCACTGTGAAGTGTCCAATGAGTTGTGAAGCATTTGGCTGAATATGAGCAGATAATATTCCCGAAACACTTCAGAATTCATCCTGCTGCTTTTGTCAGTAGTCACATCATCAATAAATACAAGAGAAGAAGTTCCATTGGCAGCCATACATGCCCATGCCATGACACTACCACCACCATGCTTCACTGATGAGGTGGTATGCTTAGGATCATGAGCAGTTCCTTTCCTTCTCCATACTCTTCTCTTCCCATCACTCTGGTACAAGTTGATCTTGGTCTCATCTGTCCATAGGATGTTGTTCCAGAACTGTGAAGGCTTTTTTAGATGTCGTTTGGCAAACTCTAATCTGGCCTTCCTGTTTTTGAGGCTCACCAATGGTTTCCATCTTGTGGTGAACTCTCTGTATTCACTCTGGTGAAGTCTTCTCTTGATTGGTGACTTTGACACACATACACCTACCTCCTGGAGAGTGTTCTTGATCTGGCCAACTGTTGTGAAGGGTGTTTTCTTCACCAGGGAAAGAATTCTTCGCTCATCCCCCACAGCTGTTTTCCGTGGTCTTCCGGGTCTTTTGGTGTTGCTGAGCTCACCGGTGCATTCCTTCTTTTTAAGAATGTTCCAAACAGTTGTTTTGGCCACGCCTAATGTTTTTGCTATCTCTCTGATGGGTTTGTTTTGTTTTTTCAGCCTAATGATGGCTTCACTGATAGTGACAGCTCTTTGGATCTCATCTTGAGAGTTGACAGCAACAGATTCCAAATGCAAATAGAACTCTGGACCTTTTATTTGCTTATTGTAATTGGGATAATGAGGGAATAGCACACACCTGGCCATGGAACAGCTGAGAAGCCAATTGTCCCATTACTTTTGGTCCCTTAACAAGTGGGAGGCACATATGCAAACTGTTGTAATTCCTACACCGTTCACCTGATTTGGATGTAAATACCCTCAAATTAAAGCTGACAGTCTGCAGGTAAAGCACATCTTGTTCGTTTCATTTCAAATCCATTGTGGTGGTGTATAGAGCCAAAAATGTTAGATTTGTGTCCATGTCCCAATATTTATGGATCTGACTGTATATATGTAAAGCGCTACCTAAATTGATGGTGCTATATAAGTTCCTGTAATACATATAAAATCTTCACAGGTTATCAAAATGTAGACAAATCATTACCAGAGCCCAGTTGGCCTGTAATCTCCAGATCTCAGTCCAATTGAACATCTGTGGGGTGTGCTGGAAACATAAGTCCTACCTATGGACTCACCTTGCAACTTGCATGATTTACAAAGTATAAGTTCACCTTTACAAAAAAATAATAATAAATGCACATTTTTTGCAGGTAAAAAATATGCATTGATATTATTTATTTTTTTGTTAGGAGCATGTAAAGTATTGCAGCAGCGATCAGTAGATTGTGGGTTTAATGCCACGATCTTGCATACTGCCTGTGTAGCTCTCTGCCTATATCTCTGATACCAGCAGCCAGTTATACTCTGACAGGAAAAGACGGTGAACTACCTAGAGAGCTCAACAGAGTCTTGGTAGTTCATTGAGATCTACAAGCCAACAGCTGCAAAGGCTGTCAGTACTTGTAGTTTTCACAGAACACTGTAAATGAATAACACACCTGGGCAGGTGGAGTCCCACACAGCCACATTTTTTTTTAGATTGCGACAGCTAGCGGGGGAAAAGAACCCCCACTTGCTGTCAAAACGGAGGATTGGGGGGTGTGGGGTCAGGCGCATCTGTAACATGTTACAAAAGGTGAACTTATCCTTTAAAGGATCTGCTCCTGAAGGCTTGTGCCAGATACCACAGTATACATTCAAAGGTCTAATGAAGTCCATACTCAATGGATTATGAAGGGTGGTCATAATGTTATGGCTTATCGGTGTATTTGTTTAATTCAACAAGGTTACTGTTACGTCAACCCCATTTTTTTTATAATAGCAATTTTATATGGGTCTGTGTGTGTCTTACTGCAACCAACTGCATTTCTAGCAATGGAAACATTTGTATCCTTTTGTCCAGATTGCATCCAGCCAGTTGAGACATCCACACCAGATGAGGTATGTTTGGTTACATCATGTTACAGTGTGATCTTTGTGATTGTTCGTGCATCTCAAGGAAGCCAAGGGCATCTTTGAATGACCATCACCTGTGTATACAGTTTAATCTGTGTTTTGTAGTGTGAAATGTGGCTTCGTTTTATTCTTATTTTTATATAGTCAAGCTGTATTGCACTCCACTTTTGAGACTGTGTTTTTATCTCTCAATGGACATGTCATTATTTGTTTATTTTTGTTTTATATATGTGTATTTTTAGCATAAATTCTTCTTTACCATCATTTTTATGTGTATTATTTTGAACTTTTCCTCCATCCCTTATGAAGGGGTTTGTGTGACATGACATTGACATATGACATGGACAATCAATGCTGATACAAAAACAGGAGTGCAGGCAGGCACCAGTTAAAAGGCTGGGCCACTTTATTCCATAAAAACATAGCGCACTTGCAATTAACCATCATTGAGGACTATCCTGAACACATCATCAGTAAATCTTATGAATGATAGCAGTGGAAAGTCTTGGTGTCAGCTGCATGTGGATGCTCCCACTGTACCATAAAAATTAAACCAATCAGCGCAAACGCTACCTTAATATCTGGAGAAATTTGCAAGATGAACACAAGATGATTTGCAAGATGTCCTGAACCCTGCACTCTGTATTACGCAGTCCTGAATCCTGCACTCTGTGTCTTACGCATTTCTGAACCCAGCACTCTGTGTATTATGCAGTCCTGAACCCTGCACTCTGGGCATTATGGAGTCCTGAATCCTGCACTCTGTGTATTAGGCAGTCCTGAACCCAGCACTCTGTGTATTATGCAGTCCTGAACCCTGCACTCTATGCATTATGGAGTCCTGAACCCTGCACTCTGTATTACGCAGTCCTGAATCCTGCACTCCGTGTATTACGCAGTTCTGAACCCAGCACTCTGTGTATTATGCAGTCCTGAACCCTGCACTCTGTGTATTAGGCAGTCCTGAACCCAGCACTCTGTGTATTACGCAGTCCTGAACCCAGCACTCTGTGTATTACGCAGTCCTGAACCCAGCACTCTGTGTATTACGCAGTCCTGAACCCAGCATTCTGTGCATTATGGAGTCCTGAACCCTGTGCTTGTGTATTACACAGTCCTGAACCCAGCACTCTGTGTATTACGCAGTTCTGAACCCAGCACTCTGTGTATTATGCAGTCCTGAACCCTGCACTCTGTGCATTATGGAGGCCTGAATCCTGCACTCTGTGTATTAGGCAGTCCTGAACCCAGCACTCTGTGTATTACGCAGTCCTGAACCCTGCACTCTGTGCATTATGGAGGCCTGAATCCTGCACTCTGTGTATTAGGCAGTCCTGAACCCAGCACTCTGTGTATTAGGCAGTCCTGAACCCAGCACTCTGTGTATTAGGCAGTCCTGAACCCAGCACTCTGTGTATTAGGCAGTCCTGAACCCAGCACTCTGTGTATTAGGCAGTCCTGAACCCAGCACTCTGTGTATTATGCAGTCCTGAACCCTGCACTCTGTGCATTATGGAGGCCTGAATCCTGCACTCTGTGTATTAGGCAGTCCTGAACCCAGCACTCTGTGTATTACGCAGTCCTGAACCCAGCACTCTGTGTATTACGCAGTCCTGAACCCAGCACTCTGTGTATTAGGCAGTCCTGAACCCAGCACTCTGTGTATTAGGCAGTCCTGAACCCAGCACTCTGTGTATTACGCAGTCCTGAACCCAGCACTCTGTGTATTATGCAGTCCTGAACCCTGCACTCTGTGCATTATGGAGGCCTGAATCCTGCACTCTGTATTACGCAGTCCTGAATCCTGCACTCTGTATTACGCAGTCCTGAACCCAGCATTCTGTGTATTATGGAGTCCTGAACCCTGCACTCTGTGTATTAGGCAGTCCTGAACCCAGCATTCTGTGCATTATGGAGTCCTGAACCCTGCACTCTGTGCATTATGGAGGCCTGAATCCTGCACTCTGTGTATTAGGCAGTCCTGAACCCAGCACTCTGTGTATTACGCAGTCCTGAACCCTGCACTCTGTGCATTATGGAGGCCTGAATGCTGCACTCTGTGTATTAGGCAGTCCTGAACCCAGCACTCTGTGTATTACGCAGTCCTGAACCCAGCACTCTGTGTATTAGGCAGTCCTGAACCCAGCACTCTGTGTATTAGGCAGTCCTGAACCCAGCACTCTGTGTATTATGCAGTCCTGAACCCTGCACTCTGTGCATTATGGAGGCCTGAATCCTGCACTCTGTGTATTAGGCAGTCCTGAACCCAGCACTCTGTGTATTACGCAGTCCTGAACCCAGCACTCTGTGTATTATGCAGTCCTGAATCCTGCACTCTGTGTATTACGCAGTTCTGAACCCAGCACTCTGTGTATTACGCAGTTCTGAACCCAGCACTCTGTGTATTATGCAGTCCTGAACCCTGCACTCTGTGCATTATGGAGTCCTGAATCCTGCACTCTGTGTATTAGGCAGTCCTGAACCCAGCACTCTGTGTATTAGGCAGTCCTGAACCCAGCACTCTGTGTATTACGCAGTCCTGAACCCAGCACTCTGTGTATTACGCAGTCCTGAACCCAGCACTCTGTGTATTACGCAGTCCTGAACCCTGCACTCTGTGTATTATGGAGTCCTGAACCCTGCACTCTGTATTACGCAGTCCTGAATCCTGCACTCTGTGTATTACGCAGTTCTGAACCCAGCACTCTGTGTATTATGCAGTCCTGAACCCTGCACTCTGTGCATTATGGAGTCCTGAATCCTGCACTCTGTGTATTACGCAGTCCTGAACCCAGCACTCTGTGTATTACGCAGTCCTGAACCCAGCACTCTGTGTATTATGCAGTCCTGAACCCAGCATTCTGTGCATTATGGAGTCCTGAACCCTGTGCTTGTGTATTACACAGTCCTGAACCCAGCACTCTGTGCATTATGGAGGCCTGAATCCTGCACTCTGTGTATTATGCAGTCCTGAACCCAGCACTCTGTGCATTATGGAGGCCTGAATCCTGCACTCTGTGTATTAGGCAGTCCTGAACCCAGCACTCTGTGCATTATGGAGGCCTGAATCCTGCACTCTGTGCATTATGGAGTCCTGAACCCTGCACTCTGTATTACACAGTCCTGAACCCAGCACTCTGTGTATTATGCAGTTCTGAACCCTGCACTCTGTGCATTATGGAGTCCTGAATCCTGCACTCTGTGTATTACGCAGTCCTGAACCCAGCACTCTGTGTATTACGCAGTCCTGAACCCAGCATTCTGTGCATTATGGAGTCCTGAACCCTGTGCTTGTGTATTACACAGTCCTGAACCCAGCACTCTGTGCATTATGGAGGCCTGAATCCTGCACTCTGTGTATTAGGCAGTCCTGAACCCAGCACTCTGTGTATTACGCAGTCCTGAACCCAGCACTCTGTGTATTATGCAGTCCTGAATCCTGCACTCTGTGTATTATGCAGTCCTGAACCCAGCACTCTGTGTATTACGCAGTCCTGAACCCAGCACTCTGTGTATTACGCAGTCCTGAACCCAGCACTCTGTGTATTATGCAGTCCTGAATCCTGCACTCTGTGTATTATGCAGTCCTGAACCCAGCACTCTGTGTATTACGCAGTCCTGAACCCAGCACTCTGTGTATTATGCAGTCCTGAACCCAGCACTCTGTGTATTATGCAGTCCTGAACACAGCATTCTGTGCATTATGGAGTCCTGAACCCAGCACTCTGTGTATTATGCAGTCCTGAACACAGCATTCTGTGCATTATGGAGTCCTGAACCCTGTGCTTGTGTATTATGCACGCATGGATTTATTTTAAGACCCTCCCACTGTGCAATTGGCCACACCTACCCTATGAAGCAGTGCACTTCTCTGCAGGAAGGAGGAGGAGGAGGGGTCATTCCTGTACCTTTTCTCTGACAAAAAAAGCCCTGCTTAGGACATTTTAATGGGACCTAAGGCTGGATAACTAAAAAGACCAAGACTGGACACTAAAAAAATCTGACACGACTTTTACATTGCAACACACTGCAAGTGCACTGTGATGTGCTGCAGTGTGAGTTCATTGCCCAGTACTATGCGTTGGCATAACCTACAGTAATATGTGCATTTTACCTCCTGTTAATGCAATGCAAATTTTAAAATACTAAGCAATTTTGTGGTTCTTTGTACTTGTTGGGGCCACTTTTTAGGCCCCCTATATTCACAAAGTTGGCCACTCCTAGGTTAAAGGGTAAAAAAAAAAAAAAAAAAAACAACGCACCAACAGTTGTTCTCCAGTTGATATTGCACTTCCCATCACACTTTTCCAGCTAAATACTTCAGGAAATGTTTTATGGCACCTTTCTCTGAGATTTAAATCTTGTTTCAATTTTTATTGTAATGTTCACCTTTTGATAAAAAATAATAACGCACAATTTTTTGCAGGTAAAAAAATGTGCATTTATTATTTGTTGTTGCAAGAACCTAGAAATCATTGCACCAGCCATCAACAGACCACTGGTGTCATGTAGGTTTCCTGCAGATCTGTTAGTACATTTGCTTGCTCATACGGGATGTCCCCAGACCACTATTCTGGCTGCATGGGCGCTGAGAGCTCATCACCCATAGAGGTAATTATAGTGGGGACCAAGGGGGTGGGGAGGATGTTAGTTTATGTTTTCTTTTTTTTCTGAAGAGGTGAACTAAATTCTTTTAAGGTTTACATTTTTTTCTGAAAAGGTGAAATAAAGTAGGGTATACACATTGAGGTTTTTTTTAATACAACCAGCAGGTTAAATGAAGAAAAACTCACAGATCCCTGCATCCACACAAGCGATGTTAGTGCAGGGATCTCTCCTGCTGAGTTATTGTATTCTGAAAGGGAGAACTCCCCCCCGCCCTTTCTCCACCAGAATACACTGATCAGCACTGCAGCCATTGGCTGCAAGCACTGATTGAATGCTGGTTTTCCAGCAGGACTGTTCAACTTTCAGTACATGTATATCCAGGGCCCAGTCACATATACACATTACCATATGTTAACAGACAAGTATACTGTATGTGCATTGTAGTGTACTGCTACTCATTTTCAATAGCATCCCTATATGCATATACAGTAAGTGAAAATACACCTGCGCTATAACACACCAAAACACACAGAGGGGATGAAGTAAAGTAATGCTCCCAAACATCAGTTATTATTATAGACTGGAAAATCTGTGAATGATACTTGATCATGCATTTATTAATGGAGAAAAGTTACCAATAATAGCTTTTTACTACATGTGCACATCTAATATGTATTGACCATGGATTGTAATAAGAACATTGCAGAGTAACAAGACACACAACATATTCAAGGAAGGAGCGATGTCTTATTAACCTTTCAATTCTCGAGGTATCTGCACATGTATTTATTTTTATTTTTTTATTATTAATATGTCACACTACAACCCCTTCACCATTCAAGGCCACGACTATAAGATATGTCAAATGTAAACGACAAGAAAATAGCTGACATATTGTGATTGGCTGGATGCTGAGAACTGCTCCAAAAACATGACCGTTTATTCTATTTATAACGATTCCACATCTCGACCTCTTACATCACTCAGATCTGGATTCGTCACCTTTCCCATAAACAGAATTGATCCTAGAGGAGAAAACCATACATTAAAAAGCAATGATATTTGACAGGATGATCATGAAACAATGGCAATCAATAAAAAAACTGTGTTTGTTTCGAATTATAGATAATCATTCCATTGAAATATGTTTGTTGAGATTACTATAATTAATTGTTGTGTCTCCCATCGTAATCAGGGGTTCATTAGAGTTGGGGGTTCATTTTTCAAAAACACTGAAAACGTGTTATTTTCATTTCCATGTAATTCCTTCAGCATTTGTAAGGAAGATATAGATCTTAAATTAATTTCACATATTTAAGAGGTCATACAGCACTGGCTGTTCCATGAAATAATACATTAACTTGATCCTCCTCCCGTCACACTTTCCAGCTTGAATGCAGCAGAAAGCATGAGATATCACTCTCAGTTATGATGGCCATTACCTTTTACAGACAATAAATCAGCTTCTGTGGTCTATTTTGGCAATGAAAGTTGCAGGTGACATTGTCATACATCATAAATTTTTCTCAATTGAGGAATTCATGAGTATGCTGCTGTAATAGGCAATCCATTACTGCCTATAATTGTGCACAGAAGCAACTATAACACTAATGTTTATTTTAAAATATAAAAATCAATGGAATATAACATAAACTAAAAAACATACCGTACAAAAAAAAGATCCAACATGCATATACGCTATATTGCCAAACGTTTTGGGATGCCTGCCTTTACACGCACGTGAACTTTAATGGCATCACAGTCTTAGTCCAGAGGGTTCAATATTGAGTTGGTCCAGACTGTGCAGCTATAACAGCTTCAACTCTTCTGGGAAGGCTGTCCACAAGGGGTAGGAGTTTGTCTATGGGAATGTTTAACCATTCTTCCAGAAGCACATTTGTGAGGTCAGGCACTGATGTCGGATGAGAAGGCCTGGCTCACAGTCTCCGCTCTAATTCATCCTAAAGGTGTTCAATCAGGTTGAGGTCAGGACTCTGTGCAGGCCAGTCAAGTTGCTCCATTCCAAACTTGCTCATCCATGTCTTTATGGACCTTTCTTTGTGCACTGGTGTGCAGTCATGTTGGAACAGGAAGGGGCCATCCCCAACCTGTTCCCACAAAGGTGGGAACATGAAATTGTCCAAAATGTTTTGGTATGCTGATGCCTTAAGAAATCCCTTCACTGGAACTAAGGGGCCAAGCACAACCTCTGAAAAACAACCCCACACAATAATCCTTCCTCCACTAAACTTTACACTTGGCACAATGCAGGCAGGTAAGTACTATTCTCTTGGCAACCACCAAACCCAGACACATCCATCAGATTGCCAGACAGAGAAGCGTGATTCGTCAATCCAGAGAACACGTCTCCACTGCTCTAGAGTATAGTGGCAGCATGCTTTACACCACTGCATCTGACGGTTTGCATTACACTTGGTGATGTACGGCTTGGATGCATTCTATGAGTTCCTGTTGTTCACAGTTGCATCCAATTTGTTATAATACCACTAACAGCTGACCGTGGAATATTTAGTAGCAAGGAAAGTTCACGGATGGACTTTTTGCACATGTGGCAACCTACCATGGTACACTTGAATTCACTGAGCTCCTGAGAGCTACCTATTCTTTCACAAATGTTTGTAGAAGCAGCCTGCATGCCTAGGTGCTTGATTTTATAAACCTATGGCCATGGAGGAGGTTGGAACACCTGAATCCAATGATTTGGAGAGGTATCCCAATACTTTTGGCAATATAGTATATAACACAATCTTGAAAAAGGTAATTGGCCTTTAATTTAATTTCCATATGTCTACTTCTATATAGCTACAAAAGATATAAATCCACTTTGTGTGCACCAAATGCCTTTGCAAACCTAGTTATGACATTGTAAAAGTAGAAGTGACATCATCACTGGAGGAGGATACAAGAATAGTCACCCTGCACAAGGAGAGAGAGCAGCAGTGACTGGGCTTAAATTGTTATTAAACCCATGACCCTGTATTCACTATATCTGGTTTCCCACAGTACATAGAACATGGAAATGCAATTATTTTAGTAAATATAAACTGCTAAATACCTTTTTCCATCAGCAGTTAGAGCAGTCTTGTGACTTCTATCAGTGTCCAGGAGAGCACTGGTTAACCTGTTCCCGACCGTGCTATAGCCGAAAGACGGCTACAGTGCAGTTGGCTAGTTCTGGGAGGGCGTCCATGGTCCCGGCTGGGACTTAGTGATCGTCGGCAGGGCTGAGAAGGGAGAGATCTGTGTGTAAACAACTCATATCTCTCTCTTGTCAGCATGGACATGCTGCTTTGTATCTCTATGCACAGCAGAGAGATACAAAACAGCATGTCTCCCAAGTAAAATACAACACAGCACACTGTTACCCTTTGATCGCCCCAGATGTTAACCCCTTCCTGTCCAGTGTCATCAGTACAGTGTGAGTGCTTTTTATTAGCACTGACCACTGTATTAGTTTCACTGGGGATGTCAGTGGCAGTTAGTCAGTTCCCACCCAGTGTCAGAATGCCTGCTGCAGTCCCGCTACAAGTTGCTAATCACTGCCATCACTATTATAAAAAAAAAATAACATTTCAGTATATATACTGCCATTTGTAGACACGATAACTTTCACATAAACCAATCAATATACAGGTGATCAAATACCACCAAAAGAAAGCTCCATTTGTAGGAAAAAAAGACATAAATTTAATTTGGGTGCAGCGTTGCATGACCGCTCAATTATTAGTTAAAGTAACGCAGAGCCGTATCGCAAAAAAATGGCCTGGTCAGGAAGGGGGGTAAATCTTCTGGAGGGCAAGTGGTTAATGCATAGAATGCATCAGGGTAAAACAAATCCTGCCTTTGGAACCACTTTAAGCATTACAGTGGTAGGAGAGTGTGATATGGGAGACAAGAAAGGCAGAGAGAAGCACTGACTTCCTAGCAGAAGTCAATATTTACATGATTTACTATCCTGAATTTCAGGACTTCTGGGGAGAGGACTAAGAGCATAATAAGGCACCTTTAGGCATCTTCAGTGGCATGCTGCTTCCACTCAAAGTCCCAATCCATCTTGGACAAAGAATACAAATTTTCATGCCCAATTGGCTATTTTAAACAACAACAAAAATCCCCTTCAGATACCATACTCCCCTAATCAGCAATGCTATCTCTCTCACACTAACCAATCCAGTGACGTGTTACCACTCCTCTTCTGGGTCGAATGATAACTGTTTTATTTAACACTCTTTTTTGTGAGCCTAAGGTGCAAGGTTCTATGCTCCTAGCCCTGGGTTCACAGGAGAATGCTGTAGAGAACGACGCCATGTCAATATGTGGTAGTGCTCTCTGTGCATTTAGGATCCACCTACTACCAGATGAAAAAAAAAAGGGTAAAAAGAACCCTCGACATCACCGGACCACACCCCTGAAAAAATGTATGTATATCGATTTTCTTTTTTTTAATGGGTGCAGGGGTCCTTCAAGGGGGATGAGGGGTAAAGATGTACATGCTTTAAATTTTTGTTTTGTTTTGGATGCACTCATTCATTGAAGAATTTTGTTTGGTCATATTGTTTGTTTTTGGAATTTGTTTTGTATCTTCGGTATTCGTTTCTTAGATACGTTGGTTCGGGTGGGTTCGAACAATTTTGCAGTTTTTCTGTAAGATTGCTATACATTCAATATATTATCAAATAGGAAGGATTCTAATCAAAAGGATTTCGAGAAATGGTGTGAGCTGATTGGACAATATCAACTGGCATCAGGTGCATCTGAAATAAAAAATGGAATGAATTTCGAATCCATTCGTTATCCGATTCTGAATTATCTAACAAATTTGAAAATGTAATTCATGTCCCCATGGGCTATTATCGCATGATGTAAGGTCATCCAAATGAAATGAATGCATTCGTTAATTTCATTATAACTTTTTTTTTCAGATTCGTTTACATTTGTTTGGAGATTCGTATACATCTGAATCTCTAAAAATGAAATTTTCATCTGATGAACGAATCAAAAGGAAATGCACATGCCTAGTGAGGGTCAAAGAAGAAGGGTGGATCCAAGTCCAGAGCTGAGCTTTAACTTTATTTTATGGGCTAGGTCAGCAATGGGCAAACTACGGCCCGCGGGCCGTATACGGCCCGGCGGACCTTTTAATCCGGCCCGCGGAGCGTGGCAAACATTGGCTGTCAGGATGTGTGTAGGCGGGGCAGCGTGACGAACGTGAGGGGAGCTAGGCTCCTCTCACAGTCCGCCCTGAAGACCGGAACGGCGCGGGAACACGGCGAGAGGAACGCGCGGAGCAAAGGTAAGTGAATTGACACAATATGGGGAATGAATTACTATAGGGGGGATGAATTACTATAGGGGGGATGAATTACTATATGGGGAATGAATTACTATGGGGGATGAATTACTATATGGGGGATGAATTACTATGGGGGATGAATTACTATGGGGGATGAATTACTATATGGGGGATGAATTACTATATGGGGGATGAATTACTATGGGGGATGAATTACTATATGGGGGATGAATTACTATGGGGGATGAATTACTATGGGGGATGAATTACTATATGGGGGATGAATTACTATGGGGGATGAATTACTATAGGGGGGATGAATTACTATGGGGGATGAATTACTTTATGGGGGATGAATTACTATATGGGGGATTAATTACTATAGGGGGGATGAATTACTATATGGGGGATGAATTACTATATGAGGGATGAATTACTATGGGGGATGAATTACTATGGGGGATGAATTACTATATGGGGGATGAATTACTATGGGGGATGAATTACTATGGGGGATGAATTACTATGGGGGATGAATTACTATATGGGGGATGAATTACTATGGGGGATGAATTACTATGGGGGATGAATTACTATATGGGGGATGAATTACTATGGGGGATGAATTACTATATGGGGGATGAATTACTATGGGGGATGAATTACTATATGGGGGATGAATTACTACGGGGGATGAATTACTATATCTACTCTTGGTCCGGCCCCCGGGTCCAATATATGAACCCATTGCGGCCCTCAAGTCAAAAAGTTTGCCCACCCCTGGGCTAGGTCATACTAGATGCAGCTTTGTTTGTGTTTTTTCTGGATCAAAAATGCAAGAACAATGTTCTCCCTATCTTCCAATGGCCATAGTTCACACCAGTGCTGCGCATTCCAGTGCAGACAAACAAGTAGAACATGTTGTGTTTTTTCTGTATGAATGCATCTGGAACGTGGCAAAATGCATCAAAAATTCACCGGAACGCATAAAAAAAAAGAAACAAAGAAATAAACTGGAATGCATCAAACACGTACATGCAGAATTGCATCCAGAACACAGAAATTGTGGTGTGAACCTACTCTAAGACTAAAGTGCCCTTTAAATCTGTGTTTAAAATGAGCTTGGAATGCAAGACTTTACTGATATACCTCATTTAATCTAAGTAAACACACTAGATATTTCACTCAAATGGCATAGAGACAAAACACATGCATTTTTGTTATTCATGCACAGTGAACTGTGTCTTGGCCAATAATAAAATCTGATGTGTGATTTTGAGTGACAAATGAATACTATGCACTGTCAACCTTAAAGTAAATCATTTTATTTGCTGTTGTCATCTGCTGAGCCATTAACTAGATCAGATGTCACAACAGCGCATAGCAAATGGAGTTAAGCAACAGCCTTTGCCATGTTTTATGCAGTTAATGTTTTATAGTATATAGACTAACCAGATTAAAACTTGGAATTATAAAGAAATAAAAAGAATTATAAAGAAATAAAGAGATGTAGTGTTTTTTAAGATCAACTCACCTGATGCGTTGTGCCGAATAAAAAACAGGAAAGGACGTTCAGCTACAAATCTGTGATTGGCCATGCTCATTGCAGCTACCTGCATCCCTGAAAAATGCAGTATTAACAGATTAGCTTTTGTATTCAGTTCTCTAGGCTTAGAGATTCTCAAATTTATTGAAGCTCGTACCTCTTTCAAGCCAGTGTTGTATCCCTTGACCTTACCAGCAACTGCTATATACTATATGTGCAAATGTTTTAGCAGCAAAATGTTCTGCTTTTAAGGCCCCATTCACATCTGTCCGTTTTGTTGCTCAAAGCTCCAAAACACTGAACTTCCAAAACCCTTGTATTTCAATAGTAGCTCACATGTTCAAATGTGAGCTCTTAGGAGCCTGCAGTTTGTTGCCTGATGCTTCAAAAGCTACATAAGCTATTTTTGAGGCAGAATTGGGCATTTTTGGCCCCATAGACTTAAATGGGAATTCAGCCTTTTCACATCTTTTGTTACGTGTTTTTCCATTTATAAGAACTGGAATCCTTCCCTACTGCTTCCCAGTGGTTAAACAAAAATGACAGAAGTTTGAATACACGTATAGTTGCACAAAAAAGTATACGTGAAAATAACTCTGCTCAGTTGTGAATGCAGACTTAAAGTAATAAGAAACCCTTACATATACCTGGTGAAGTGACTAGCCTCAGGTGATACAGAAATCCTCCAACATAAGTTGTACCTGTTTATTTACAGCAATCGCTCCTCCACAACCATTCAAATTACATAATTTACACAGCATTCCTCAACTCCAGAAGGCAGGGGACATGGATCTGATATCACAGCACAGAGTGAAGAGCTGAGTGTAATCTGAGACCTGAGTGGAGGAAAGGAACACCCCACCCCCCTCTGTATAATCTCATAAGGTAAAATGCAAAGCTGAGACTGTCCATCACCTGCTGTGTGCTGGAAAGTGGGGGTGGGGCATCTCCCAGAATTGTCTGGTGTCAGCACAGACTGCCAGAAGTGACTCAGAAGATGGCAGTGCAATGAGAAAGGAGACATAACTCATTCTGGGTCCTTTGGATTGAGGCAAGTACACCATACAAGGAGTGAAAGTACACTATAGAAGGATATACTTTGTTCATTTTTCATTTCAGAAGATTACAACCACTTTAATTAATAAACATCCTTTTGTTATATGTATACAGTAATATTTGCCTATTATTTTACCCTCAGAGACCATCAGAACTACTCTCTAGTGTACACATAGCAATTAAGAACTAGTGGTTCAGGCTATTGACAGTTTGTCACAACTGAATTGAGTAATGGTTTAGATACAGGTGGTCCTGAATGTGGAGGTTTGGTGAGCAAAAGGTGTTAACATCAATTAAAGGTAAAAAAAAATATGCACATGATTAAAAATGAATTAATTCATAGAAATAGGATAACAAGATCTACATAAGACTTTAACTGGTTAAAAATGTCCGTCTGTCTTCACGATCTAATTAAAATTATGCTACCCACTGAAAGTGTGGAACTTGTATAATTACACTGTTCTAAACCTCCTTTGGTGCCTTCAAAAGCAAGATCAGCTGGCTGCAAAGATCACCATCTCCTTTCTACATCTGTGCAAAAATTGAATAATTAACTTAAATCAGAATGCATTTTAAGTTACGGTGATGAAACACTCCTAAAGCTCTAATAATTCTTTAAAACCATGAAACTACCAAACTTTATTTATTTCAGGTAATTATATAGCGATGTCAATTTACGCAGCGCTTTACACATATATATATTATACATTCACATCAGTCCCTAACCCTCAAGGGGCGTACAATCTAAGGTCCCTAACTCACATTCATACATACACATATTAGGGCCAATTTAGACAGGATCCAATTAACCTACCAACATGTCTTTGGAGTGTGGGAGGAAACCGGAGTACCTGGAGGAAACCTACGCAGGCACAGGGAGAACATGCCAACTCCAGGCAGGTGGTGCCGTGGCTGGGATTCAAACCAACAACCCTAGTACTGCCAGGCGGAAGTGCTAACAATTTAGCCACTGTGCTGCCCTTTAGAACCACTATCTGTTATACCATGCCCTGAATACAACAGTTTACTAAAATGACTAGGTTGACAATGACCTTTGAAAACATGCAAAATGACTACATCACCTTTTGCTATAGAATACTCTTACCTTAAAGCAGTCTTAAACCCAAAAGCAAACATTTGTTATATTTCAGCTGGTAGGGCAGGTGGGTGGCACTTCCTCCATGTTCCTGTCCTTACTGAGCACAAAGTGTGTGTCACAGAGGAGGTGTACCCTGGGGTGGGTTCTTCTGGGCTATGCTAGGCACCTAATATGGGTCACTCCCCTGCACATAGAGTACCTTTTGCTTGAACAGACTATTAAACTTTAGCAAACTCTTGATGTTAATATACACCACTCCTTCACTCATTACATTTAGGAGGGACACGCATTCACCTGTCCAGCGTATCTCCACTACAGTAGCGGAATGGAACCCCAAAATACACCTAGCGTGGGCTCCATGAATGCACTCACTTACCTCTTCATTTTCCATACCTCTGCACAGAATTGGGACCTCTGCGGTGCTGATCTGCTGTTTTACCAGCTTCCCACCCACCATATAAGGAAATGACGGACGGGCGGCAATTCTCTAGATCTGGGAGGACATCATATGATGTCCTCCCACTCTAACTGTATGTGCGCGCCCTCGGGGGCACACGGCGATCAATGGTGCACTGTGTCCATGGGACACAACGGATCACCAATCACTGTAAAGAGCAGATGACGTCGACTCTGTCATGTGATCAGCTGTGTCCAATCACAGCTGATCACATGTAAACAGAAAATGCCAGCTATCGGCGGTCCTCTCCTCCCGCTGACAGCTTGTGAGGAGAGGAGAGCAAGTAATCGGCATTCCTCAGAGGGGACATCTACACTGATCGTCAGTGCCCTGATGATCAGTGTTTCCCCATCAGTGCCACCTGTCAGTGCCCATCAATGCCACTACTACGTTCCCATCAATGCCACATATCAGTGCCTATCAGTGCCTCCCAGTGTACATCAGAGCTGCCTTTCAGTGCCGCCTATCAGTGCCAGTCAGTGCTGCCTATCAGTGCCAGTCAGTGTCGCCTATCAGTGTTGCCTATCAGTGCCGCCTATCAGTGTCATATATGAGTACTGTCTTTCAGTGCCCATCAGTGATGCCTGTCAATGCCCATAAGTGATGCCTGTCAATGCCTATCAGTGCCCATCACTGCAGCCTCATTAGCGTACATCAGTGAAGGAGAAAAATTACTTATTTACACGATTTTATAACAGAAACTAAGAAAAACTTTTTTTATCAAAAATTTCAGTCTTTTTTAGTTTGTTTATCAAAAAAAAAACTCCAGTGGTGATTAAATACCACCAAAAGAAAGCTTTATCTCTCTAAAAAAAAAATGATAAAAATGTTGTTTGGGTACAGTGTTGCATGATCGCGCAATTATCATTCAAACTATGAGAGCTCTGAAAGCTGAAAATTGACCAGGGCAGGAAGGGGGTAAAAGTGCCCTGTAGGCAAGTGGTTAAAGTCCATGTGTGGCAGTGTGCATTCTTGCAGGATCCAACAGCTTGCATCTTCAGGGTGGACTGCAGGTTCTAGCAGTCCCTCTACATGGCTGAAGGCAGGTGACTTTGGGCACAGACCCCGGCAACAGTGGTGACATAGGACCCCAATGGTGACAGCAGCGAGGAATCTCTCCAGGTTCTGGACCACTGTCCCTATATATTAGCACAGGACCCCCGGACCCCAAAAGCCAGTCAAGGGAAAAACTCTGATAACCCTGACCCTCCTGTCTAGGGCAGCACCTATCTAGACTAAATTACAAACTGCCTGCAAGCTTACCAATTCTCTGATGTTATGGCTGCATTAGTTTTCTTTTTTAGGCTTCATTTCCATTATTTTCATCTGGTGATCCAGCCAGTAAGTCTGTTGTTTTTCAAAGTGAACAAGCTCACTTTCAGATGTATTTGTTACAGTGAAGAGAGAAACCATTTACTACTGTCAGGGGTGATTACAATGATCAGCTTTTATTTATTTATGTAAACCCTTTATTTCAAAAGGAAAAACAACTGTTGATGTAATTACTTATAAAGTATTAGCTGGAATTTGGTTTTAATTTGTTAGCTTATCTAAATCTGCTAGTACATTCCTGACATTCCTCCCCCCCCCCCACCAAACTGACAATGCTGATGTCCAGAGGTACCCCCTGTGCTCTTTCATCCAGAGTGGGGGCACTCAAATATAAGAGGTGTTTTACTGGCCAGATCACCAGGTGAAAACTGAGGGAAAAAAGACTAAATAAAGAAAATGAATGCAGCCATGACATCTAATGATTGGTAAGCTGCAATGTATTACATTTTTTGTTTTGGGTTTCATACAGCTTTAAAGTAAAACCATGGTAGATTTTAAACCTATGTGTTTTCTGTTTTGCAAAATGCACAGCAGTCCATTTAACATGATTTCCTATGGGACAGGTTTACATCTCCATGTTTTCACTTGGTGTATTTTTTGGAAAGGGTCAGGGACTTTTTTTAAATGCAAAACGTTGCGTTTTTGGTTCTATAGACTGCAGAAAAGCATGTAGTGCATTTTTGGCACGTTTTTGATGCGTTTTGCATTTTAATCTGCCCAGCAACAAGCTGGAAAAAAAAATCAAAATGCATCAAAAACATGGCAAAAACGCATGTGTAAAAATGCAAAACGCACTGCAAAAAGCACTGCAGAAACAGATCAAACGCAAGCTTCATAGGTGTGAACCTAGCCTTAGGGATGGTTATAACCCCTGTCAGTTTTTTTGGCATCTGTGTTCCATTGGGGAGATTTACCTTCACTTCCTGTCCCATATCCAAAATGGGAAGTCAGAGGAAATCCTTGCAAATTAAGGATCACCAGAACCAGTGTCCCCATTGGAAGATTTCCCCTCTATTAATTTTCTGGGGACAACACAAAATCTGGGATTTTCTTTTCAATGATGATGGTAAACAGGACAAATAGGATGGATCTCCCTAATGGGGACACAGACAGCAGTGAAAACCTAATAGGTGTTCTAATCCATCTCCACTTTGTCCAAAAAAAAGAAGTTTTGCCTTTAGTTATAATGTAAAAAACAACAAAAAAATCAGAATGCGCTTATATCATATATCGTGAAGAAATGTGCAAAAGCTATAAGTATATATTGTAAAAAAGAAAAACCCCAGTGAATCTCTTCATAAATTATTCATATACAAAAGTCCAACATCCCAAATTATTTCTTCTTAAACCAAATAAATCCACCGTGCTCAATCCACCACCAGATGAATGGAATAAACTCACCAGAGCTAAATGCTGATCAAATTATAAATCAGCACAAGCGTATTTGCTCTGGGAGCGATGAGAAAATCCAAGGAAGCACCCTTCTGTAATTAGAAATCCAGACACCAGGAGCAATGCTCTGCAACCACTCTACGATAGGGCCAGGACTTTTTATACAGCGATCATCCTCCAAATAAATGGTAGTATCACTCCGAAATAAAGGAAAGGCATGATGGTGCAGTACGTAAAAACTATGTATGTTTATTTAAAAATTCATATTACTCACAAAGCAAGTGTCCACCTGACACTGGTATAACAAGCGGTAGAAATATAAGAAGCATATAGCGAACGAACTCCGTTCACCGCGGACACCTCGCCGACAGTTGCCGGGAACGTCCTGACGTCATCCAATAGGCGGAGCCTATTGGATGACGTCAGGACGTTCCCGGCAACTGTCGGCGAGGTGTCCGCGGTGAACGGAGTTCGTTCGCTATATGCTTCTTATATTTCTACCGCTTGTTATACCAGTGTCAGGTGGACACTTGCTTTGTGAGTAATATGAATTTTTAAATAAACATACATAGTTTTTACGTACTGCACCATCATGCCTTTCCTTTATTTCGGAGTGATACTACCATTTATTTGGAGGATGATCGCTGTATAAAAAGTCCTGGCCCTATCGTAGAGTGGTTGCAGAGCATTGCTCCTGGTGTCTGGATTTCTAATTACAGAAGGGTGCTTCCTTGGATTTTCTCATCGCTCCCAGAGCAAATACGCTTGTGCTGATTTATAATTTGATCAGCATTTAGCTCTGGTGAGTTTATTCCATTCATCTGGTGGTGGATTGAGCACGGTGGATTTATTTGGTTTAAGAAGAAATAATTTGGGATGTTGGACTTTTGTATATGAATAATTTATGAAGAGATTCACTGGGGTTTTTCTTTTTTACAATATATACTTATAGCTTTTGCACATTTCTTCACGATATATGATATAAGCGCATTCTGATTTTTTTGTTGTTTTTTATTTTTCACCAATATTTTGGGTTAGAAGTTTGCAGCTTTTTTATAGAATTATTATTGTTGATTGGCGCTTTCTGTTTGTTATTTTTAGTTATAATGTGTATGTAAATGTAAACTTTTTTTGGATAAGGGGAAGTTTTTCAAGAAGGACACATGTTTTGGTGACAACTGTGTAAGATGGGAACTCCTTCACCTTGCAGAGATTTTCTCGTACTTCCTGTTGCATTTCCAAGACAGAAAGTCAACTTCCTATAACGAGAATCCTGGTTTGCTAGACTACAAAACACCCCCTTTACATTATGGAGAGAAGGAAACTTTTTTACTAGTCCAGCAGAAGAGAATGTGGACATTTGGAGAGTTTCACTGCAGCAGAAGCAGTGTTGTCCTCTCGCTACAGGAAATGTGGAACTCACTGGGTTCCTGGCAGGCTCAGCGGGTATTTTTCTGTACCTGTATCTTTAAAAAAAATATTGGAAAACAAGCCCGTATTGCAGAAAAGTACTAAACATGTTTTTTATTACTTTGCCCAGACATACACTTTATTACTAGTAGTTATTTTGTAGTGCTGAGATTTTATTCATAATAATAACCACAGATACAGTATAAAGAATGTTTATCTTTTTCTTGTACCTGTTGCTGCGGCTGCTTCACTCCCAGCTTCATTTATTTCAATAGAAACTTTCTGAGCCACTTTTGAAATGTACAAATTTGATGTATCTGCAAAAATAAAAAATAGAGTACATGACAGACAACAGAAGATTAATATATCTTGATAGTCGACCTTCTGTGTACACATTATCCACAACAGACAGTATCTGGAAATTGGCAAAGAATGATGTCAGAAAATACTAAAGTGCAAATAGCGAAATAACTAGCTGCTATAAAGCTATTTATTGAAATGTGGCATACAATCTCTATATATTTAGGACCCAGTTATGTTCTAATTGTGGGCTCAATTATTCCTGCAATTGCTCACAGGGCAATATATGCATTGATTTCTTTACTAATACACTCAGTGATATGCTCAATTACGTTACTCAGCTAAATGTTATAAAAATATATCCCGAATGGAAGCCCGCCCCCTCTTCTAAAGGTTTTGTAAGGGTCTATAGATTCAAGCATGAGCAACCACCATACAATAATGGAAAGTGATACTAAACACACACTGTTTAATTTACATTGTCCCTTCTCTTTCTGTATGTGGATTATGGTATTGTAGTTATTTTCATTAAAAAAAAATCTAAGTACCTTTTTCCTAATTGATAAACAGCTGTCATATGACCCAGCTCTTTCCCAGACTGTCTGCATGGAAACAGTGGCAGGAGGAGCTTCTAGCCCTCTGCTGCTGGTCACATGTTAAAAAAAAGAGAACATACTTCGGAATATAAAGGAAATATACATAATCAACATCAAATAAATGTTTTAAATTGTCATACAAATATAATGTATAGTAACCAATCAGCTTCTAATTTCATATCGTTCAATTAAGTGTTGGCAATAAATGCTGTAAGCTGATTTGTGCATAGCTGGTTTCTATGCAGAGTTGCAACATATTTTTTAAAGTCCATGTGTGGCAGTGTCCATTCTTGCAGGATCCAGCAGCTGGCATCTTCAGGGTGGACTGTAGGTTCCAGCAGTCCCTCTACATGGCTGAAAGTTCCTGAAGGCAGGTGCCTTTGGGCACAGACCCCGGCAACAATGGCGACATAGGACCCCAATGGTGACAGCAGCGAGGAATCTCTCCGGGCTCTGGAGCACTGTCCCTATATGGAGCACAGGACCCCCGGACCCCAAAAGCCTGTCAAGGGAAAAACTCGGGAACAGAGGTAACCCTGACTCTCCTGTTCAGGGCAGCACCTATCTAGACTAAATTACAGCCTACAAGCTTACCAATTCTTTGATAGCTGCATTAGTTTTCTTGTTTAGGCTTTATTTCCGTTATTTTCATCTGGTGATCCAGATGAAAATATTGGAAACAAAGCCTAAAAAAGTAGGAGGTAACTTTTTCCTAATCGATATACAACTGTCTCATAACCCAGTTCTTTCCCAGCCTGTCTCCAGGTAAACAGTGGCAGGAGGAGCTTCTAGAAGACTAGGAGCTTCTAGTCTAGTCTTCTAGACTTGGCTCACCTCTGATGGTTTCTGCAAGGGTGCGGAGTCCAGGCTGGAGCTCTCAGTGAGGACAGCAGCCTCCCAGCACTATGAAGCTTCCCTCTCATACACATTGGGCCCCAATCATTCTACGCACATAGGGTAACCCTGCAACCAGAGCACAGTCCCGTCTATTGATTGACTCCAGATGAGTAGAAAAAATGGCGGAGCCAGCATTGGACAGGCCCCATTCGTTCACTAGCCAGCTCCCTGTCACAGCTGGAGAATCGTGTGTGCCAGTGTGAGTATTGGATATGTATGGACCTGGGGTAATGTCACCACTTCCCATCCTAGGGGGAGCTGACACTTCACTGCTACATGGAATACTGTCATATGTATATATATATATATATATATATACACCACCACAATGGATTTGAAATGAAACAAACAAGATGTGCTTTAACTGCAGACTGTCAGCTTTAATTTGAGGGTATTTACATCCAAATCAGGTGAACGGTGTAGGAATTACAACAGTTTGCATATGTGCATCCCACTTGTTAAGGGACCAAAAGTATTTGGGACAATTGGCTTCTCAGCTGTTCCATGGCCAGGTATGTGTTATTCCCTCATTATCCCAATTACAATGAGCAGATAAAAGGCCCAGAGTTCATTTCAAGTGGGCTATTTGCATTTGGAATCTTTTGCTGTCAACTCTCAAGATGAGATCCAAAGACCTGTCACTATCAGTGAAGCAAGCCATCATTAGGCTGAAAAAACAAAACAAACCCATCAGAGAGATAGCAAAAACATTAGGCGTGGCCAAAACAACTGTTTGGAACATTCTTAAAAAGAAGGAACGCACCGGTGAGCTCAGCAACATTAAAAGACCCGGAAGACCACGGAAAACAACTGTGGTGAATGACCAAAGAATTCTTTCCCTGGTGAAGAAAACACCTTCACAACAGTTGGCCAGATCAAGAACACTCTCCAGGAGGTAGGTGTATGTGTGTCAAAGTCAATACAAGAGAAGACTTCACCAGAGTGAATACAGAGGGTTCACCACAAGATGTAAACCATTGGTAAGCCTCAAAAACAGGAAGGCCAGATTAGAGTTTGCCAAACGACATGTAAAAAAGCCTTCACAGTTCTGGAACAACATCCTATGGACAGATGAGACCAAGATCAACTTGTACCAGAGTGATGGGAAGAGAAGAGTATGGAGAAGGAAAGGAACTGCTCAAGATTCTAAGCATACCACCTCATCAGTGAAGCATTGTGGTGGTAGTGTCATGGCGTGGGCATGTGTGGCTGCCAATGGAACTGGTTCTCTTGTATTTATTGATGATGTGACTGCTGACAAAAGCAGCAGGATGAATTCTGAAGTGTTTCGGGCAATATTATCTGCTCATATTCAGCCAAATGCTTCAGAACTCATTGGACGCCGCTTCATAGTGCAGATGGACAATGACCCAAAGCATACTGCAAAAGCAACCAAAGAGTTTTTTAAGGGAAAGAAGTGGAATGTTATGCAATGGCCAAGTCAATCACCTGACCTGAGCATGCATTTCACTTGCTGAAGACAAAACTGAAAGGGAAAATGCCCCAAGAACAAACAGGAACTGAAGACAGTTGCAGTAGAGGCCTAGCAGAGCATCACCAGGGATGAAACCCAGCGTCTGGTGATGTCTATGCGTTCCAGACTTCAGGCTGTAATTGACTGCAAAGGATTTGCAACCAAGTATTAAAAAGTGAAAGTTTGATTTATGATTATTATTCTGTCCCATTACTTTTGGTCCCTTAACAAGTGGGAGGCACATATGCAAACTGTTGTAATTCCTACACCATTCACCTGATTTGGATGTAAATACCCTCAAATAAAGCTGACAGTCGGCAGTTAAAGCACATCTTGTTCGTTTCATTTCAAATCCATTGTGGTGGTGTATAGAGCCAAAAATGTTAGAATTGTGTCGATGTCCCAATATTTAAGGACCTGACTGTATGCACTAAATGGTCATGTGTGCTGGAAGGCTGTGAGGCAATTGTGAGAGCAAATATACCATCATGCTGTCATATAATAGTTAATGGCAGTTTCATTGGTAAAATTACCTTGCAGCAGTTAAGGCCGTAATGATGACACACCTGAGCACCCCCCACCCCTAATGTATTATTCTCTTTTATGTAGAATCTATTTGGAAATGTAATATGATCATTTGGCTTTGTAATAGCTGCAAGCAGTGGAGTTGAACAGGGAATTCTGGTGGGAAATCTTACCAATAGAGTTCCTTAGAGATATAAGCCAGCAAGTGAGTGGATCCAAAAAATATAGTGTCAGACTGCAAGATTTGTTTAAAGTCGACCTTTAAAAAGAACTTGATATGACCAAATATATGGTAGCTGCCATTGCTGAACAGAAGGTCAAAGATCACCCACAGCCTGGCAGTTGCTGTCCTGTCAACTACCTGAATTCAAATCACTATATAAAATTTTCTGTGAGTCTGCCCCCCATTTTTCCATCATTCCCTCATCATTCCCTGTGTATGAGGAGGGGGAGACTCTTCAGAGAAATGAAGAATTCATACAAGAGGTCCATAGGCCACATAGAAAGAATGCCGGACTGTGCTGCACCCAGGCACCCCTAGGTGGTAGTGCGCCCTAGGCAACTGCCTAGTATGCCTAGAGGAAGCCCCAACCCTGTGTGGAGGACACTTCAAGCCAAAGCACCGTTTGATCAGCCTCCATGTCTGGATATCCTGGTTTGCTGTAGTGAGCACTGCACCTGTTTTCTAATCACTGCTTGCTGGTTGTTTTGCAACACTGCACCTCAGGTCTCTGCAGAGCACATCTGACCTAATCAGTATGGGGGGTGCCTACTCACTCTGTAGATGGGGAACTTTCGTGAAAGCGCTCACTAATGCCTGGGACCAGGGGGGCCACAGTCGTGCAAGAAGGTGGCACTCCATACTTAGAAGTGAGCCGTAAACCTTGCACAATTACATAATAAAGCTGAGGCTTTGTACTGTGAGACACTCATTCCCATGACACTGTACACCTTATCCTATTGAATGCAGCATTTTGAAGGGTACACTGCAGAGCCTGTGTCCTGGCCCACCAGCCTAACTTTTATTGCCACCTCGCACCCAGTGACAATGTGGAGGTCCCGCCATGCACTAAGCGTGGACCTCTGTGCTTGGTCAAGTAAATCCTTTGACTCTCCCATACCTCCCACTCTCCCACTAGGTCCATCTGTGCTGCAGATTCTGTCCTGAATACAGTAGGGGCACAAACCTCTAGGGAGGGAGTGAGAGCACCCTCGCTACCAGATGAGCCATTACCCATGCCCAGTACCACTTTCCCACTGGCTGACTGCCATAGCATTCCCACCAGTCCTGGTTACCCACAGAAACCATGTTAGACATGACTTCCTGTCAACTCTTCTGTGTGGTTAACCTCTCCATGGTGGCTTTTCCTCTCCTTCCCATGCGTGTATTATAGGCCCTGTTTTTTGGATACGCCATGTAACTAAATACACCGCTTTTGTAGGAACTTCAGACCAGGCAGGAGACAAATAATGGCACTTTACTGAAATTTCCAACAACACAGTCCATGCAGAAAAGTTGGACAAGAAACATAATAACAGTTCTGAACTAACTTGGGCTTTAGGTTCATATCTTCACAAAGTAAAATCCTTCCATTAAGTCCACTGCTGGTGGGTCCCTGGTCTCAGGCAGAATCCCGTTGGATGACCCAGCTGGATGACACAGTGCAGCAGTCCATCCCCTCCAGTCCCATGAGGGTGATCTGGACCTGGAGCTGGCCAAACTCTCCAATAGCCCCTCCCCTTGTATTTATGGGCCCACAGCAAGCAGCAGGACCATGAATACCCGGGAAAAAGAATAGAATCACCTTAACCCTTTTCCAGCTCTGAGCAGCCTGAACTCAATACACAAGGAGCAGTAGAATTGATACCAGACACCCCTCAAAGTGCAGACAGGGCAAAAGAAAGCATTCCCTAGTATCCCATAAGCACCCGCTTACAAATAAATCTTTAGTAGACTTCTTAACATTCAGTCTGTTCATAAAAGTAATGGACCTTGGATTAAAAGTCTGTAAAGAAGGCCACATTTTAGCTCCTGTAATTCCAGGAAGTCAAAAGAGCTTTTGATTTAAAGAGTACAACATAACTTTTAAGTGAATGTGATCAAAGATCTGGGTCAGAAATGTTTGTAGGCACCTTAACTTTTTTAATAACATTTATATGTCACCTGTTATTCCTGAAAGATCGCAGTTCTGGTCGAACAGATTGGTCACTTTTAAATTCAGCAGAGCATGCTTTAAGTCTACTTTCTGTTCTATTTTAAACCTGCAAAAAGATTTTTAAAAATACAGAATATTCAAATGACACATTTATGTAACCTATCACTTTCAGAACTTATTGTTGGTGTGTATTTATGCCATATCCATTAAGTAAACCATAATAGTGACATGCAACACTGAGAATTACAAAAGCAGACATAGTAGTAGTGCATGTACCAAATTTAACATTCATTTCTCAAATTGTTCTTTTCTTAGCACAAAATTGAATATGACTGGTAATATTGAGGCATCACATGCAGTTCTCACCTTAGACCAGCCTTTATCAACCAGGGTGCCCAGACACCCTGGGGTGCCTTGAGATTTCTTCAGGGGTGCCTTGGCAAAATGTCTAAAAATTGTCCAAAACTTGCATACAAGCCAGTGGGTGGAACAAGCCTGCCTTTTAGTTACACAAAGCCACAGGTTTTCATGGCTCACCATTACGACCTTCTAGCTGCTGACGTCCTGACAACCAATTGCATCATCAGTTGATAAGGAGGATGTCAGCTGCCTGCACAGCATCCTAGTTTGAACCTCTCCTGCCCCTCTCCAGCAGTACTGGGGTCACATTAGCACAGTGATGGATAAAAACTGAGGGAGAGGAGAAACACTGGATTACTACTCAGTACCAGTGTGCAGAAGTGTATATGCTGTGGAACAATAAATCACCTCTAATGTTGGGTATCCTATATGTATGGATGTTGCTGTATTATATAAAGCTATTAGCATAGTTCTTTACATTTTAGCATGGGGTGCCCTTTTAAAATTATGGACAGTCTACAGGCACCCTGTCCTTTAAAGTTATGGACAGGGTACCTCAGGACTGTCCATAATTTTAAAGGGTGCCTTGACTGAAAAAAGGTTGAGAAACACTGCCTTAGACACATTGATAAATTACTCTATATGTTTTATTCATAGGCCCATTAAAGCAAAGCCAAGTCAAGGATTGTATCATTGTTTTATAAAAAAAACTGAGGCTTATGACATAAACCACTAACGTTTGGCAATTGTAGCACCCTCCTAGTCAGGTGTTAGGATTTGTATAGTTAGGTTCAGCATAGCGGAGTTTCTCTGCTTACCAGAGAGGCTGTCAGGTAAGTTCAGTGTGGTATTCTGCTTAACAGAGTGCTGTGATTGTTTAGTTAGGTTAGCTCATGAGGCTTTGGTGCTCCTGAGTTCTGCCCGCCTTCAGGAACGTATGAGAGCTTTCCAGAACATGGGTAGAGATTAGGCAAATGAACAGCATAAATATAGATACAGCTCTGGCCAATTGCAAAGGAAGTAAGTCCCGTTGCATGCTGGGAGTGGCATTTATGTTCTGTGAGCACATGGGTTCAGCATTCTTCCTGGGAGGGGATTTAACAGCCAGCCTGGAGACATGTGGCCTCAGGTGGGTCGACCTGAGGGTCTGAAGTTAGAGAGAGTGACCCTGGTTCTACAGTAAGATGAATGAGGGGAGCTGTCTGTCAAAGATTTGTTTGGTATCACTGGAGAGAGAGTCACTTGGAAAATTGGAAGGACTCTGAACTTTGCTATCCCTCTGGTGCTTGATTGTCAGCGTGGGTCTGAGAAAAGGGAACACTGGCTAGTGTTCTGAACAGCTTGTCCAACGGTTGCTACTACAAAGGACTTTGCTTAGTTCTATTACTTATAAACTGCTATAGTCCATGTCAGGGCTCTCTCCTTGGCAAAGGTGTTAGGAGACCTGGCACCCCTGCCAGTACCTTGCATGAACGCAGAAGTTCACATCGGCTCAAATTTGGCACCAAACGGCCTTTATAAGGAAGCCCTGCACTACTCTCAGGTGCTGAAAGATCTCTGGCTTCCCAGTACCTTGTTCCTGTTTCCTGTGTTATTGTGATCTGTGATTTTCTGATACCGATTCGGCTTGCTCTTGGACCTGACTTCTCTGCTTAACCTCTAAACTGACCTTGGCTTGGCTAACGGATATTCCCTCTTTGCTCCTCTGTGTATGACATCAGCTATCCCATCTGACTACATGTGCTCTGATTCCCACCTGATACCTGATATCGGCTATGAACTGGCTATCCTGTGATCCTCTGTTTCCCGGAAGGCTTGCATACCTCGCACAGGCACCACCTGTCTGCAGATCCCATCTCAGTGCATCAGCTGTGCTCCTGGGTGGACCACCAACAAGCACTCCTACAGGCGACCTGTGCCACTGTGGGACTGACTCCTGCTGTCCCACTCTCAGGGGGTCAGGAACTTAGCCGCAAGGGAAGTCCTCTTTCCATTGGCCTCTAACACCAGGTACGTCAGTCCACCATAACAGACCTGTACCTGAGGAGTTCAGCAACTACTACTACTGCTAAAGGAGCTTTGCTCACTCCTAAACTACTTGTTGCTACACTTTAGGGAAGTCTGCTACCTGCTTTCAGTCAGGACTTCAATACTGCTTAACTAAGAGATCAGCTAGATGTCCTCAGTGTGAATAGTTCTCATTTTGGAGTATCCTACTACAATTCCCCATTCCTATCCCTAATAAAACTCCAAAAGCAAACATTCCCTAGACTGGTCATTGAAGACAATGAGCAGAAGTGTGTGTGTGTGTATTTGGCTGAAGAAATACAATGTGCCTGGCTGCAGAACGAAGTAAGGATAAACCAGGCCCTCGCAAGGGTAGCGATACACAATAGAATGGAAGGAGTATATCTGTGAAGGTATTTACAGAGTTATATGGGTAAAATAACCAGGTTGGATAAAGTTAAAGTTATACTGTACATTTTATGAATCACTATGTAGAGTAAGAGCTGGAAATCCTTTAGATATGCATGGTGTTCTTTGGTAGGGTTATGTATTGCATTGCGAACAAGGAGGGGGTCTTATAAATTATTACATGTACATTGTACTGGTTAGATGATTAGCTGGTGATACTCTGTCAATATGATTAGTAACACTGAACTATGTTGGCGACATTCTAATCTGAATAGCCACAAGGCGAGCTATGGTTTCTGATGAAGTGTCATAACCCATTTTACAAGGTGGTACATGAGAGAAGGTATGAATGAGTCCATGAAAAATCTAAATGCTACCAGAATTGGCACCTTATCTTTATCTAACTTAAGATTTAAGTTGAACCATATGCTTTACATCTCAAGTTAGAGTATAGAAAACATTTAAATGTTAACTCACCTAGGCAAGCTAATTTCCACTGTCTCCTGTGTCATCTTAGTCTTCCATTCTCTTAGTACTGGTTTTGTCAACGTTTTTTCAAGAGCCTCTATTTCCACATTTTCTGCTGGGAGAGCTAATACTAAGCTGATCTTGTCTCCTTTATATGGAAGTTCCAATACCTGGTATTCCAAATCATTCTCAGAAAAATATCCTAATAAAATAAAAAAAAAACATAAAGCAAAGTGAATCTGATGTAAGGGTACACTGCGATGTAATCAGGGTGTATTTTATAGCACTAAATTGTGATGGTTTTTCACATACAATGTACTTCTTAGCAATTATGCTCATTATTGAAAATTCAGCCCTGCTGATTTCATTCACTTCAGATGCCCCACAATGTAGAGTTATAGAGATTTAAAGCGGTATTAAACCCAAAACCAAAAAATGTGATATATTGCAGCTTACCAATCATTAGATGTGATGGTTGCATTAGTTTTTGGGATTTTTTTAAGCTTTTTTCCCTTCTGTTGTTACCTGGTGATCTTGCCAGTAACACTAGAGTGCCCCCACTCTGGATAAATGAGCACAGTGGCACCTTTTGGACAGCAGCAATGTCAATGTAGGGGGAGATTTAAGTAGCAGATTTAAATATGCTAACAAATTGAAGCCAAACTCCAACTAATACTTTATAAGCAGTTACAGTAAACTTTTTTTGAGAAAAGGTTTTTACATAAATAAAATTTGATTGTTGTAAGCACCCCTGTAAACGGTAAATTGTTTGTCTCATCTTTCTAACAGATACATTCTGCTGGAGAACTTGTTCTTGTGAAAAAACACTTACTTACTGGCTGGATCACAAGATGAAAATAGAGGAAAGAATGCCTAAAAAAGAAAATGAATGCAGCCATCATATCTAAGAATTGGTAAGGTGCAACATGATAAATGTTTGCTTTTTGGTTTAATACCGCTTTAAAGCTTATCTCCAGGCATTTTTATAGTCCCCTAGCAGGAGTTTAAAACAAAAAAGCAGCTCTGGCTACAATACTAACCACCCCTCTGGCACTATTACATCTAGTAATTCCTTCCCTCCACTAGATGTCCTCAGTCTTCCAGCTTGAATGACAGTGTCATTAAACCTGGAAGACTGAAAATACGCTTAGAGTGCAAGGAATCTTGGATCTGCCCTAATTGGCCCTAAAACTTACTAGTGATGAATTCAGCATTGTTCTTTGAATCACTGAAGACCCACCCATAACTGGAGATCTTAGGAGAAAAACGAACTGTATATGAAACAAGTACAAATTGAGGCATTGGATTAAAACCAATCAGTAGATCATTCAAATTGTGATTAAGACACAGTGGCTCTGGTAAGGCTGTTCTCAACAAAAAAAGTGTCCCCAAAACAGGAATCCTGTATTTGAAGAGAAAAATGCACACTATCCAGTGAGAGTACCAAACAAAGGTCCAAACACTTTCAATATCAATATTTGTTCACCAGGAGACAACGAAGAACAGCCAAAGCATTTCAGAGACCCAATGATCTCCAAAGATTGGAGGACTTTTAGGCCTGGTTCACACTAGTGAAATTTCAGATGTGACTTGAGTCACACCGATACCCATGACAAGGAAAATCATGTTGTTTTCAATGGTGTCTGTTCACATCAATGTAACTCAGCACAGAGCAATTTTGGAAAAGGTTCGTGTACTACTTTGGTACGATTTCAGTGTGATTTTGGCCATATAGAATATACAATTCTTATCAAAGCTGCATCCAAATTTCATCCAAGTAGCACTATATATTCACATTGAAAGTAGGATCATAATTATATTGAAGCTGTTTGAACCTAGCCTAAAGCTGCACAATCACCAAGGTTTCATTGTTTTCATCATATAAAATTAGACCTGACAAAGACCAGTAAAGCAATGGATTAGCATAGATGCTGCCCTTCTGAATGCACCAAGTTTTTTTTTCTATATTTACATAGCAAAGTGAATGTTCATTTATTTATTGAATAAAGCAAAGCTGTATTTACTTCAGTTATGCAGCCATGAACAAGGCATAGTCCTGTGCATTTGGCTGAACTCTCAAAGTGAACACAGCTTCAACTTATGATCGAAACAAAGTAATTACTCTCTACCCCTTTAGTAGATCAACACTGTATTATGTTTACAGTGTAGAATCGGGCCCAGACTCGTTTTATAACTCTCTCTTTCACCAAAGAAGCTGATGTGCCTAGCAGTATATATGGGCTACCTTGGCTTCCTCTGATCTTCTCAATCGAGTTCAGATCCAACTAAAATTCTATCTATACTGATTCTTTTTATAAAGTGGGGAAAATAATTATTTGATCCCCTGCAGATTTTGTAAATTTGCCCACTTACAAAGAAATGAAGGGTCTATATTTTTTATCATAGGTGTATTTTAAATGCTAGAGACCAAATATCACCCAAAAATCCAGAAACAAAACATGATACAAATGTTGTAAACTGAGTTGAGGTTCAGTGAGTAAAATAAGTATTTGATCCCCCCCCAACCTACAATAATTCTGGCTCTGACAGACTGGCTATGTGCTCCTTTGGTACACAGATTAGTCCTGTCAATAAAAGAAGGTGCTTCTAACGACAACTCGTTATGTGTATAAAAGACGCCTGTCCACAGAATCTCTTTTTTGGGCACCACCAAGGGCAAGACCAAAGAGCTTATTATTATTATTATACAGGATTTATATAGCACCAATAGTTTGCTCAGCACTTTAAGAGCTGTCAAAGGACATCAGGGACAAGACTGTAGACCTGCAACACAGCAGGAATGGGCTACTAGCCTATCAGCTAGAATCTTGGTGAGAATGAGACAACTTGTGGAGCTATTATTCTTAAATGGAAGAAATAAAAAATAACCATCAATCGCTCGGTCTGTAGTTCCATGCAAGATTTCACCTCATGGGGTAAGGATGATTATGAGAAAAGTGAGGGATCAGCCAAGAACTACATGGGAGGAGCTTGTGAATGATCTCAAGGCAGTTGGGACCACAGTCACCATACAAACCATTGGTAACACAATACGCTGCCATGGACTGAAATCCTGCAGTGCCCTCAAGGTCCCCCTCCTCAAGAAGGCACATGAACAGGCCCATCTGAAGTTTGCCAATGAACATCTAAATGATTCAGAGAAGGATTGGGAGAAAGTGTTGTGGTCAGATGAGATCAAAATTGAGCTATTTAGCATTAACTCAACCCGCCGTGCTTGGAAGAAGAACAATGCTGACTATGAACCTAAGAACACCATCCCTACAGTCAAGCACAGAGGTGGAAACATTATGCTTTGGGGCTGTTTCTCTGCTAAAGGTACAGGCCAATTTTGCCACATTGAGGGGCCAATGGATGGGCTATGTATTGTAAAATCTTGGATCAAAACCTTCTTCCTTCAGCCAGAACACTGAAGATGGGTTGCAAATGGGTCTTCCAGTGTGACAATGATCCAAAACATACCGCCAAGCAAACAAGGTAGTGGCTCAAAAAGCAGCACATTAAGGTCCTGGAGTAGCCTAACCAGTCTCCAGACCTTAATTCTATAGACCATTCATGGAGGGAGCTGAAACTTCGTGCTGCCAAGTGACAGACAAGAAACCTTAACATTTAAAGAAGATCTGTAAATAAGAGTGGACCAAAATCCCTCCTGAGATGTTTGCAAACCTGGTTTGCTAACTATGGCACTAATTCATAAAAAGAACATTGGGGAACTGGAGAAAGTACAGAGAAGGGCAACAAAACTGATAAGAGGCATGGAGGAACTCAGCTATGAGGAAAGATTAGAGGAACTGAATTTATTCTCTCTGGAGAAGAGAAGATTAAGGGGGGATATGATCAACATGTATAAATACATCAGTGGTTCATATAGTTAACTCGTTGTAGAGTTATTCGCCCTGAGGTCATCACAGAGGACAAGGGGGCACTCTTTACGTCTGGAGGAAAATACATTTAAACTCCAAATACGGAAAGGTTTCTTCACAGTAAGAGCTGTGAAAATGTGGAGTAGACTCCCTCAAGAGTTGGTTCTGGCCAGCTCAGTGGATTGCTTTAAAAAAGGCCTGGATTCTTTCTTGGATACACAGAATATAACTGGTTACTATTTATAGCTAAAGTTAATCCATGGAATATCTGATTTTTTCTCAGGAATTTTTTCCCCTGCAAAAGCAAATTGGATCATGCTTTGCTGGGTTTTTTGCCTTCCTCTGGATCAACTGTGGGTGAAATTATAACTTTTTTTTTTTCAGCCAGACTAACTATGTAACTGGTAACCAACCACAAGAAACATAATATAACATTTGTATCGTGTTTTTTTCTGGATTTCTGGTTGATATTCTGTCTCTATCATTTAAAATACACATATGATAAAAATTATAGACCCTTCATTTCTTTGTAAGTGGGCAAAAATCTGCAGCGGATCAAATAATTATTTTCCCACTATACATAGTAGCAAAATATATCATAGCCCAGCAAGCTGAGCTTGATTGTGAATAGAATCTGTAGTTAATAGCTAGGTAGTCTAAGGCAGTTACATTTTGTTCTTGAACAGATTGGATTAAACAGAAAACATAGCTTTTGGGTGTTTCTGCTTCATTGCTCTCCCATCTGTTAAAAGCAACATCAAAATTTGTTAAGTGTACTATATACTAAACATGCTTTTTCTTGAACACTTGAATTACCGATGTTTGTTGTTGTTTGGAGGTGCATCATTGGTATCTTGGTTACATTGCCTTTCTTTACTTTGAAGTCTTGTGGATGAGTGGCATCTGGGCTAAACTTGTGTTTCCATTCTCCTCTGAAATAAACAGCGTTGACCAAAACAAGTTTTGACAGTGGTTCAAAATCTCCACTTGAAAACATGTGTTTGATTTTACCTGGACAAAGAATGGCAAAAAAATATTAAATAATATAACTGGTTCTATTTAGAAGAGCTGTGTGAGCCAATTGTAAACCCTATTCTAAAAGGCACCTTTTTGTTAAAGATTTTTGGGTGACGTGCATGGCAATCATTTATAAACTTGTGGTTTTCATTTGGAAAAAAAGATATCATGTTTTGAAAAGGTTTGTCTTGCATTTGATTTTCCTGACATTTTTGTCAATAGATTTTACCAGCATCCATTTAAGAAATTGAATTACTTGATGACAATAAAGAGAAATACATACAAAATCCTTAGCAATTCCAAAAGCACTACAAAACCTAGCTCATATAATACACAAAATTACTTGGCTAAATTTATTAAGGAAACATGGCTGTACAAACTGTAAATATGGTTATTCCAAAGTAAGCATGTTACTAATAATTCCTATTCCAATTCATAACTAACAAGGAGAGGTGTATTTGGGAAGGGCAATGCTATAAAAGTGCATAAAAGAAAATGATCTAACAACCAATTCAACTGCCCAGTAAATGGGACTGATTTTATTCTTTTATATTCTTCAAACTGCCAATTTATTTAACTAATATTTGCTTTCTTTATTTATAACATTATTTAATTAAAGTAGATGTAAACCCTTACAAGCCTTAGATGATACACTGAGATGAAACAAATCCTTTTACATATGCAAGTTGTATTTTTTTTTATTTTCAGCAACCTCTTCTCTACATCTGTTTAATGTCCAGAATTTACACAGCATCTCTGAGCTTCCAGAGGCAGGGGGAGGGGATCTGGCATTACAGAGAGGAGAGCTGAGTGTAATCTGAGACCTGAGAGAAAGGAAGGGACACACCACCCCTACACAATCTCCTGGCTTTGTGCAGGCGCTTTCCTCCCCATCCTATGGAGCCAGCACAACCTGTTAGAAATGATTCATGCAGATAGTAGAGAAATGCGAATTCAGACAAAAATCACAGTTCTTTGGATTGAAGCAAGTACACACTATAGAAGGAGAGGCTTGTTCATTTTTCATGTCAGAGGTTTACAACCACTTTAAGACCTTCATCACCTTCAAGGCTTCATCACATTAGGTGTATACATTTTATATATATATATATATATATATATATATATATATATATATGAATATATATAATTTGTTTTTTATAGCTTCTCAGCTGGAGCCAGCTACTGGCCATAAATATTATATTTCTATATTATATAAGAGGCTTGTTTATGAACATTCCTCTATGCAGTAGCTGAAACATAAAAAGAAAGCATTCAAGCCATTTCTTTATCACGTGTAATGTAGTTCTAGAATTTTGAAAGATAGCAGCTTTGAAAATAGCAAAGTAAACTCTCCCAGCATGTACTTATGTCTAGCTGTAATTGTGAGAAGAGAACATGTGGGCTCGATTTATCTCACTGACCAGTGATGCATTGAGAGAAATACTTGGTTACCAGGATATTTTTCTGTGGTCTTATGTGAAAGGTTATACAAATGAACAGATGGGACCTCTGGAGTTACTGCACACGGTGGTTGAAGGCTGAGTGTGATGCTAAGGGAAAAATTGTTTATTTTTATGAACAGTTCCTTAAACGAGGATTGTCTTGTTAATTTCATATACTCAGTATCATGAAAATGACCAAATTACTTACAAACCTCTTAACCTTAACAGGATTCAAAAACAACCTTTAGCAAGAGAGTTTCCTGGAATCACAGAGAATTTGCTGTCTTTTCTATATATTTGAGAACACGGCTACTGTAGTCTTGTTCATAACTTATCATTTATCATGCTCACTTACCATTTTCCTCATCTCTTATTAATCATCCTTCATCATCTCTTGCTCGTCACTTTTTCTGCACCACTTATCCCTCACTGTTCACTTCTCATCAGTTATCTTGACTTGGAGTCTTCTATCATCAATTTACTGCTTATATTGTACCACTCATACCTTGCCATACAGCAATTCTCATATATTTGCTTCACATATCACACACTTGAATGGCCTGGCAACTTCTGGAATTTCACGGTGCCAAAAGATGGTAGTCAGAGGGCTCTCTTGCTAAATGAGTATTTTCTAGCATTGATAATATACACATGCAGGGTTGAATAGCTCACACACTCCTCCAAAATATAGCATTGAACTTTATTATCACCAAAACAAATAACCAAAGAAGAATAAGGTCGATACTTCATTAACAATTTAAAATGCAACGATGTCTAGTTGCCAATATCCCTGGAAAATGAGGACACTTTCCCACACCAAGCAAAAAATAATGGTGTTCTTTTCATTGTATCTGCCATGGCATCTTATGTGTTGTCCCTTTTCTGCTGAAACATGGCTGGTGTTGGACAATATGGAAATTGTGTCCAGCAGAAGGAGGGACACGTGGAAGCTATAAATGTTGTACAGTGTAGCAAACAATCAGATTTTGTTCCACTGAAGTCATGTCAGTACATGTCAAATATGACTCTAAAGAAAGGGCATGGCCTTGAAACATGTTAGTGTTTAGTGGAGGTATAACTTTCACCAAGTATACAACTTTGGTCCCTCTTTTTCACAGTGAGAGAATGTTCAGCAACTGGTGGCATGATTAGGTGGTCCTGTGGATATTGTTCTTTGGTAATATGCCCTGATCAAGTCAATTCATTGTAAGTGCAATCATATACTTTTTAATTTTATTAAAATGGTTTAAAGGCTAAAGTGTTGATAAATCTGTGACCCTGTAATTCACTATATCTGGTCTCCCACAGTACATAGAACACGAAAATGCAATTATTTTAGTAAATCTAAACAGCTAAATAACTTTTCTCATCAGCAGTTAAAGTAGTCTTGTGACTTATATCAGTGTCCAGCAGAGCACTGGTTAAAGCTTGTAGCAGGAGTTTTCATTTTCCCCTGATTGTCTCATGAGGCTGCATAACCCTTGACCCTCTGTCTGGACAGCACTGATTGGCCCTGTACTAATCGAAACACACCAAACTGAGCATGTGCTGCTTGCCCCAAGGCTCTGTTCTATCAGCAGATGGATTGGGGACAGTAGAAGAAGGGGAGCATCAGAGAAGACATGATCAAACATCCTTTTTTACACAATGCAGAGGATTAACCCCATAGGCTCCATAGCGAGTATAACAAGCATGCTTTACTACATATACAGACTGATTTTACTGTTGTGGGTTTAGTAACACTTAAGTTTACCTTTTCCAGGAAATAGCCTACACAGTTAAGGGGCCCATTCAGATATTAAAAAAGTGTGTATCTTTGTTAAATGTTCATTAATTTATTACATAAAAAAAAAGATTGCCATACTAATAGATATAATACTATATCCTTGTAATATCTCCGACTCACTTACAATGAAGTGTGGATCATAAACCTAGTAATACTTGGAAAAACAAAGTGGCAGTTGGCTGTGCGGGTTTGCACTAGTCAACTGCCACTTTGTTTTTTCATTAATTTATTACCATACTTATAGGCCATGCTGGCAACCCTGGAAGCCTAGAGGAAGAATTCCCAGTTCGCAATACCCAAGTCCTACCTTGTTGCTAGAACATTCATTTTTATAACGTTGGGAATGAGCATTCAATGGTTTTCACATTCTAGCAACAAATCAGCCAGACTTTCAGGAGGGCCCAAATGGCCTACTGGATTGACAATAAAATTCATGAACATTTTTAAAAGCTGCACATTTTTAACCGCTTCCCGCCCAGCCTATAATAGAATGACAGCCAAGCGGGAGTGCTGCCATCCTGGGTGGACATCATAAGATGTCCTTCCAGGATCAAGCCACGCTGCAGCTCAATCTGTTACCTGCTGTGTCCACCAAACACAGTGGATGACAAATCAGTGTACTGGGCCACTATTGGTACCACGTGATTGCTGTGACCAGTCATAGCAGATCACTAAGGGATTGTACACAATGAATGCTTTCCATTATTAGCCATTCAGTGTGTACTATTGTGTTTATTTCTGTGATTGGTCACAGTGATTACATGTTGCAGACAGGGTCAATCACAGTGCATCTGTACTTTGTGATAGCTGTGGCCAACCACAAATCCTAATCACCTCCCCAGAGTAGTATAGCGTCACTATAGTAATACTGTACTGGTCTGGTCACAGTATGTAAAAGAATTGTAAATATATATATATATATATATATAGAAAAAACCCACATTTTTAAAATTTCCTTGTTTTCCACAGAACTGTGACAAACAATTACAACTAACCATGCCTCTTACTAAATACCTTGGACTGTCCACTTTCCAAAAAGCGGTAATGGGGTATATGTATCATTTGTATCTTCCAGGCATTCTTGGGCCTCAAGAAATTAGATTGGCTGTCAGTACATCACGACTGATCAATTTTCAAATATATACCATAGTTTGTGGACTCTATAACTTTCTCACAACTTTTTTGAAAAGTTGTGGTCTTTTTTAGTTTATTTAGCCAACGATAAAAAAACAGTGGTGAATAAATACCTCCAAAAGAAAGCTCTATTTGTGTTAAAAAAAAAAGCCCTAAAGATTTATTTTAAGTACAGTGTTGCATGACCGAGTAATTTTCATTCAAAGTGTGACAGCTCTGAAAGCTGAAAATTGGCCTGGGAGGGAAGGGGGTGAAAGTGTCTGGTATTGAAATGGTAAATATACTGTATCTACTGGGGTCCCTTGACTGCATAGACTATTTTCTAGAACAGGTCAACTTACCCCTTAATCTGCACTATCCAGTGCTTTCTCTTTCTATTCTTGATATCAGGGAATGTTGCTTTAGGTTATAATACAAAAACATCACAAATGCAGTTTTCACTTGAACCAATAGATTCCCTATGTTAGGTCTACTACAGTAACAACTAATCTGGTAGGGACACTTAAAAAGTATTTGAATGGTTTGTATCTGTTTTTTTTCCTTTGATTTGCATTATGCTAGAGGCATAGTATAAAGCTCAAACAACTATGTATTACTATGCTAAAATCTGCTTTGCTTCAAGCTCAGGCAGCTTTGCAAGTCTATTTTATTCCCTATAAAGTAAAATGCCTACCTAGAACAAAAACTACTATTTATTTATCTTCACAGAATGTATAGATTACCATTTGTTTGTCTTTCTACCCATGCACTTATTATTTTGGCAGATGCTTTCAAATCTTGGAAATTCACCAGCTTTATTTCACTCTTGAAAAAATCCCTGTTGCTATGGAGATACTGCTCCTTCACGTGGAAGCCTTCTTGAAGGTAGAGGGCATTTGCGAGATTAAATGCAAATTCTTTATTTTCTTCTGAAATGACAGAAACCAGCTTTTGGAGCTCCGAAAACTCCTCACCTAAAGACAGAGATTTGTGTATTAGTCAAATTTTAATGATCTAAATAATGGTATACATTGTACTGGAAAAGTTTCCGAATGAAGGCATATCATTGTGGATGAGTTCTCTTCCCCTTACGTTGGCACCACACAGTATAGCTGACTCTCGATAAATGCTGCTCCACTTTCAGAATGTGACAATGCAGCTGAGGATTGTTTTGTGTTAAAGGTAATTGGCTGTGTAAGAAATATGGTGGTACAAAATAATGTTTGTTACTGTAGCAGAGATACAATTAGCTCTCTCTGTCTCCTAAGGGAGTAACAGCACAATTGAGAACGGTGAAAAGCATTTCTGTTGAACTGTAAAGGGATGAAAGAGCTGATTTATTAATCCGTGAGAAAAACTGTCCATATCGGTGCCCTTCTAATAGGAAATCTAGCCGTACAGATGGAATAGAGAGCTGGCAATACATAGTAGTTGGAAAGCTACATGTTTGATCCTTGTCCGTACTATGTTAGGTGAGCAGCTACCCTTTGGATTCTACTTTATCTTATGCAATGAAATCAAAGAAATACATCATACTAAGCAATAAATGTGCAGCTTACCTGTTTTTTAGGGAAAAAAAAAAATTAACCACTTGAAGACCAGGCTTTTTCTGATACTTTTCGCTTATATGCAACAATCAATATTTTTTGCTAGAAAATGATTTAGAAGCCCCAAACATTATATATTTTTTTAAAGCAGAGGCACTAGAAAATTAAATTGGTGGGATAACCCAATTTTTTGTAAAATATATGATAAAAAAGATGATGTAAATAGATTTCAAACATGTCATGCTTTAAAATTTTGAATGTCCACGCAACAGCAACAAACGACGTAAATTTTACTATCCATAGGCGACATTTAAAAGCCTTTACAGGTTACCACTTTAGAATTACAGAGGAGGTCTGATGCTAGAATTACTGCCTGTGATCTGACGTTCACAGTGATACCTTACATGTGTGGGCAGTCGCTATTGCGTGTGTGCCCCCAAAACCAAGATAAGTGTGATTAAATGCTTTTCTTTTTTAACCCCTTGGTGCCGAGCATACAAAAATTAGCTGCCTCACTGGAATGGGCTTTTTTCCGTGGAGCCGCTAATTTGCATACCTGTCTCTGTGCTGGGAGCATGCCGCACGGCGTGCTCCCAACACAAAAACTGGGGTGTCAGTGAGAGCCCCGGGTTCTGTTCTAACAAAACTCTCGATTCCAGGTCACAAGATCGCTGTGAAAATTTCTGATTGGATATCACAGTGATCATCACTGTGAAGCCCGTCCCCCTTGTTTTTTCTCTGTGAATGGAAGAGAGAGATACATTATATCTCTCTCTGTCCTTTCAGAGATAAAAAAACATGTTTGTAAAAAAATAATAATAAAAAAAATTAAATAAAAATAAATAAATAAAAATACCTAGATCAAGGTTTGCCAGGGTTAGTGTTTTGGCCAAGGTCAGGGTTAAAGGTCAAGGTGAGTATTTTTTTCTGTCAGGATTTTTTTTTTCATTTGCAAATCATTATCAGTGTCAGTGGCAGGATTAAAAAAAAAAAAAGTAAAATGCGCACTATAGTTTCTGGGCCGCACTACAGGTACAAACAACTAACATACACATATGTGGTATTGCTGCGAACGTCAGGAGCAGGAGAAATTATTTTGGGTTGTTCTTTGGTCGTTGGTTATGGCAGTAGCAAGAAATATATAACTAAATTTAAAAAAATAATTTTTTATTCTATTTTGGGTCAGTTTTTCCTTGATAATAAAAAGAACTCAGAAGATGTCCATTACCATTTACCACCAAATGAAAGCCCAATTTGTCCTGAAAAAAAACAAGGTATAATCCACCTGGATGTACAAAGTAGTTGTGATGATATGTGCAGTTTTGCTAACATGTCAACGTTGCAAAATTGTGCTTAAAAATGGTGCAGTTTAGTTCCGAGTAAACTGGAAGTGGTGTCAGGTCATCGCTTCTGAGTTACTATGTAACAGTCAAGCAAAGCCGATTCTGTCTTTGTTCAGCTCTGTGATCAGCTGGCGGTCGTGCCAGCTGGTCGATTGGGACTCACAGTGGAACAGGAGATCCTGTTAAAGCTGCAGAAAGTTGTGGGAGGGACGGGACATCCCCTCCCGCTGCTTGTAATAGCAATTGAGTGGCTAGTTAGCCGCTCTGATTGCTATTACAAGAGAGACTACTGTTGGCTCTAAAAAACAGCATCAGAATGCCTGCAGCTGTGGGCATTATCCTGGTACAATCACTTAAAGTCCAACGACGTACCAGGTACGTGACTGGTTGGCAAGTGGGTAACACTTTTTTGTTCATATAAATGATGCTGTGTCTTGTTCAAGCTTATTTTGTGCATGCATTTACACGTTGTATGGGTAATCATCTGATATAAGGCTTTGTTTACATGTGTGACTGAAGGCCTCTGACTGCAGAGCTGAAAGTTACCAGGGCCAGTGGCCGCGTTAGGACACAGTGCAGCAATCATACTGCGGTGCAGAAAATGTATGCAACAGTTCACATTCAGCAGGCAGTGTTGCAGCCAAACGTGACCCTTTCAACTGCAACCACATGTAAAGCAGTGCGGTGGGCTTTCAATGGTTAACACAGGCATTGAAGTGTGTAAACAGATCACCTCTGAGCTGCCTGCTGAATGCCTCTGAAAAGCAATCTGTGGTGCCTCTTATATACTGCGGAATGATTTTCAGAGGGGTAGAAAATGTATAAACAAGGCATAAGTAGGCCTGCCAGAACACATCTACATTCAGTTGTTGCTGTCGTATGCAGATGTATGGCCTAGTTCACTCAAGCTTCAACCTATGTAAGGCTTAGTTCACACTTACAGTGGGGGGGGGGGGGGTGGTAAAAACAAGTGGTTGAGCCATGTCCTCCCCCAAAGCTGAAAAGGCAGCCATAGGGGGTTATACATATGAAAAAATGATCCCCTCACCACACACAACCCAAGACCAAACTCCCTCAAGAGCTGGTTCTGGCCAACTCAGTAGATTCTTTCCTGAATGCACATAATATAACTGGATACTAATATTTATAGGTAAAGTTGATCCAGGGAATATATGATTGCCTCTCGGGAGATCAGGAAGGAGTTTTTTTTCCTTTGCTGGATCAAATTGGATCAAGCTTTATTGGGGTTTTGTCCCTTCCTCTGGAACAAATGTAGGAATTGGATAGTGTATATGGAGGTTTTCTATTTGTGTGTGTTGTTTTTGTTTTGTTTTCTCTGTTGATTGAACTTGTGTCTTTTTTCAACCAGAATAACTGTGTAACCAGTGTAAATGAATGGGGCCACACAACAACAACCACGTGTATTGTGGGTTTGTGTGTATTTAAACAGGACGAAAGCTCTGCAAATGCTCTGTAAAAGTTCACATTATATGGCACTTATACAATCAGAAGCCTGTGTGACCTGGGAATAACAGCTAGTTTACACCAGCATTGATCTCGCTTTTCAGAGGGCATTTGACAGGCAGGGAGAAGCATTGTGTAGCCTTTTCACCGCTTGTTTTTAAACCTGCACTAGCATGACAGCAGAGATAACTTTTCACAGGGCATATGTACTCCACCCCCCCACCACCACCACATTGGTGTAAACAAGGCTTTTTTCTAAGTAATCACATTCCCTCTGTTTTCAGCTGCACAGAGAGCTTGGGGAGGAGAAACACTGCAGAACACTGGTCTTTACAGTGAACGGCTGTGAAAAGGGAGGAGTGTCAGCACAAGTCTGATCATTGGAGGAGAGCATGCTGAGTTACCAGCACAGCTAGAAAACTGACCACGGTGTGTTCTGCTTAATGTGGTCAGTTTTTAATAGGACAGCAGAGGGACTGGCAGGAACACCAGGGATTTCACACTAAGGAAGCAACGCAAAGAGAAAATAATACTTTTTTAAACAAGTATATGGTATAGCAGGCACATATCAGGAATAAGAAATTTTTGGTTTACATATTTTTTAACTCAATGTATTTTAAATGCAAGAAGTGTAAGTGCCTTTATATGACCTGTTATAGCCTCTTGCGATCCTCTGTGTTGCAGATCTCAGACTGCAAGAGGGAGAAGCAACACAAGCAGATAATCAGTTGTGCTGCAACATTAATGTGCTAACAAGGAACATGCTGATGGGAGGAGAGAGCAGAGTGATACAGAGACGAGCTCATCAGTGCTCTGCTGCTCCTTTACTCCATAGCTTTAATTTCTGCATCTGCATCCGCTATGGAAAATATCAAACCCACTAAGTTTCAAAATTACCTGCTGCTGAAGAGTTTATTTAAAGTGGAACTTTAGTCAGAAAAAGTCCTGCTATATCACTTCAGGCTGGCCCCTTTTGCAAGTATAGCTATATAAAACATTAAAAATAAATGCCTATAATGTTTAAAATCCAGTAGGGCTATGTCTAACCCTGTGCTCTGCACGTGCTCAGTTGTCCTGTACTCTCTGCACTGTGCCGATAATCAGTGATTCACTATAGGCCAATCAGCTGATGGCCACAAGATTTACTGCAGAGCTGAAAGGAGGCAACAGCAATGACATAGACCACAGTGCCAAGGGAACACAGATTAGGGAGGGAGAAAATGAAAGCAGGAGAGGTTACAGGACAAAATCTGCTGTCAGAGAGATAAAAAAGACATATCTTATCTCCCTGATTATCTCTCCTTTCTCCTGCACAGCCTGAAAATTCACGGCTGTAAAAAACTTCTTCAGGCTCCTTCTCTAGCTGATCCAACACATACAATCAAGGCTGGAAATGCACATATTTTAATCACAGAAAGTGACATGTAGCTTTTCAGATCAAGGAAAGGGGGAGAGTTCTGAATAAGGAAGTGACTGCTCTGGGCTTCAAGAAAATGGCAGCCTCCGGCAAGAAGAAACAGGAGAAATGCTGGAGGCAACACACACTAATTTTGGTAGCACAGTTATTAACGTGGAATGTATGTTCCTTGCTAAGGAACATTACTTGTTATCAAACTGTGATGGGTAAAATTAAATCAGAAAAGTAATGAGAAGCCCAAGAGCCAAGTGTTCTGTATCTAATGGGGTGGATTGTGTTGAATTAATTCTGTGATGGACATCATTATACACGGAGGCCTAAGGTAATCAACTTTTTTTTTTTTTTGCTTTTTTTAAAACAAATATATGGCAACCTTTATTGATAGACCCCGATAGGCACAGGAGCACCAAGCATGGCCAGTCAATTCATGGCTCATGATAGGCCCCTCAAATCATTCAAAATTGTATTGATTTTGTGATTTAATGACAAAATTAAACAGTGTGACCTATCAATGAATAGATTGACCTATTTGAGCAATCCATCACATCTGTAGAAGAATTTGCTATTCTGTCTCATACATTTCCTAGACAAAGGTTGTAAGGCTGTCAAGAGAGTATGAATATATGTATGCCATCTAAAAGACTGAGAGACCAACATCTCTACGTGGTCTTTTCAGGTTCACCAGTGATCATATTATTAACAGTATTTGTGCAGAGCTTTCTCTCCTAATTATTTTGCAAAACATAGTAAATGTGAGATGTTATTGTAAAGGTATGCTTAATGAATCCCACAGGCTTGAATAAACAAGAAAATCCTATGTCTTCTTTTAATATGTCCGGGGATGAAGCTTTATAGACAGAAGTGGGAATGTGTTGCACAAAGGAGCTGCATGTAAGAAGGCAGATGCAACATATAAAAAGAAGAAGAAAACAAAACGGTGAAGACATTTTAAATATACTATAATATGTCCTTGTGATTAAAATATTATAAATCAATGCACAGGAGGATTTGAAGAGGTTCCACATCTTTAAAAGCTAACTGGTGACTCATCTCAGCAACAAAATATTTCAAAGCTAATGAATGACTCATCACTCAAAAAGTGTAGAAAAAAATTGTATGATGTGTTCACACAACTATGGATGCCTTTTATCTACTGCCAAGGCCTTCTTATGACCCTATTCATAGTGCTGCCAAGCAGTGCAGAAACCCCTCCATAGACGTGGTCTACACACCCTCTCTATACACAGCAGTGAAAAGCATCATCATTAGTTAAACATGAGCATGATTTTACATAAAACATGATTTTACCTGTCGTTTTCAATACAGTAATCTGCATTAGGCTTTAAGCTTGAAAGAGATATCAGTATCTTTGTAACTGCGTAGTCCTTAAGGATGTTTGCTGGAAACTCGGATGCTTCTCAATATAATATATTTATTGGTTACAAAATATCGGTACAGGATCTACAGATGCCAAAGAGTTTTAGTGAAAGCCTTCCTCATAGCATATGATAAGCTATGAGGAAATATTTTGCCGAAACGCGTTGGCACCTGTAGATCCTGTACCGATATTTTGTAACCAATAAAGATATTTTATGGAGAAGCATCCGAGTTGCCTGCTAACATCTTTAAGGACTACATTGAGACAAATGAACGCTTTAGCCTGAGTGCTGGCCTCCAGCTCTCATTAACAACACAGCCGTTGAGCTTGGGTGAGTTTAATTTCATCTCTGTAACTGCCCTTTAAGAAATGGGAGCCACGCAGCTTGGGATTGGTTGTTAGCTTGTCAATTGAGGGAGTAGTTTAGTAAGGGCATAAATAATGGGGGTGGAGTCAGAGGGAGTAGATGAAGAAAGTGGGCTGGTGTAGTGACAGCTGTCAATGTGCTGGGAAGAAGGAAAGAGATAATCGTTTCCTTGACTTGGGGATAACAAAGCTATGCCGTGTTCTCCCCAGGAGGAAGAGTTACATTCCCTCTTGGAGATTATATTGATTTAAGTGGAACTCCAACTAGATGGAAGGTTGAATGTGATATTAATTAAAGTGGTTGTAAACCCTTACATATACACAGTGAAATGAGTGGCCTCCTACCACCCAATCCTCCTACAAAGGTTGTACCTGTCTATCTGCAGTCTTCTCTTCTCTACATCAATTTAAAGTCTAGAATTTATAAAGCTTGTCTGTGCTTTCAGAAAACAGAGGCGGACAGCTGAAATTACACAGTTCAGAGCTCAGCCAGGAGAGCTGATTGGAGAGAAGGGACACACCCCTGCATACAACACACAGGAACAGAGCTAACAGTGTCAATTGCAAGCTGTGTGCCAAAGATCCCTCCCCATCACTTTTTTTCTCATGGTGTCAGGAAAACTAGTCAACAGTGATTCATGCTGATAGCAGACAGAAATGACGCTTAAGCTGGCCATACATTCTACTGTACATTTTTCCTGTACAAATTTCCTTTAGATTTGCTTTGTTCACATTTAATGTTTGAAGTTTACAACCACTGTAAAGTGTACCTTCACCCAAAAGGGGAGGTTTCACTTGTTTGCCTCCTCCACCATTCCTCTTTAACATTTGGCATTTCATTTTTTTGGGGGGCGGGGGGGTACATGGTTTTGAAAGGCATCCGCTGCCACTTCATCCCAGATCTCAATTCCCCCCCCCCCCTCGCCTGCAGCCTTCTGGGAAACATCATAGGTCCCAGAAGACTGCATGACCATTCACGAAGCACAGTGTGACTCCTACATGCACAGTGGGAAGTCGGCTCTGAAGTCATCACAGACAGTTTTACCTTAGGTACAGGCTTGGATGAGGACCCCTGGACAGGTAAGTGTCCTTATATTAAAAGTCAGCAACTACAGTATTTGTAGCTGCTGACTTTGAATTTTTTTTTTTGGGGGGCGGGTACCTGATTTTGACAGGTGCCCACTCCCACTTCCGCCCAGATCACAATTCATGCCCCCTGGAGCACAGGGTGGCTCGTGTATGCACAGTGGGAAGCCAGCTGTGAACCTGCAAGGCAGTCCCACTATAAGTGCCACCATTACTAGTAAAAATAAAAAAAAATCCCAGTATGTATATCGCCATTTGTAAACGCTATAACACGTAAACCAATTAATTTACACGTATTGGGATTTTTTTTAGTAAAGACATGTAGCAGAATTACATTTTGGCATAAATTTATGACAAAATTTGATTTTTTCAATTTTTTTACTGGACATGTTTAATAGCAAAAAGTCAAAAATGTTTTTTTTTCTCAAAACTGTCGGTATTTTTTTTTATAGTGCAAAAAAACAAAAACTGCACAGGCGATCAAATACCACTGAAAGAAAGCTCAATTTGTGGGGAAAAAAGACGCAAATTTAATTTGGGTGTAGTGTTGCATGACTGCGCAATTGTCAGTTAAAGTAACACAGTGCCATAATGTAAAAAATGGCCTGCTCAGGAAGGGGGGTAAATCCTCAGGAGGGCAAGTGGTTATAGGCTTGGGTGAGGACCCCTGGACAGGTGAGTGTCCTAATATTAAAAGTCAGCAACTACAGTATTTGTAGCTGCTGACTTTGAATTGTTTTTGAGGGGTTACCTGATTTTGGCAGGTGCCCGCTCCCACTTCCGCCCAGGTAACAATTACCCCCTAGCCTTCGCCAGCAGCCTTTTGGGACACATCATAGGTCCCAGAATACTGCAGGATCATTTATGAAGCACAGCGTGGCTCATGCTTGTACAGTGAGAAGTCAGCTGTGAAGCCGCAAGGCATCACAAATGGTTTACCTTAGTTACAGGCTTGGGTGAGGACCCCTGGACAGGTAAGTGTCCTTATATTAAAAGTCAGCAACTACAGTGTTTGTAGCTGCTGACTTTGAATTCTTTTTTTTTTTTTTGGGGGGGGGGGACTGAAGGTCCTCTTTAAAGTAAGTTTACAAAAAAATGTAATTGTCCTGAGATCTAGCCACTCAACATTTATCAGATGTACAAAGCTAGAATTGAAACATTTATCGACAGTATTGCTACTGTTGCTAAATGTGACAAATCCGATTCAGAGCTATTGGTTTTCAGGAAGCAAGACTCTTTGGATATGGTACGGATTATAAGGGGGAACTCCACATAAAAAAAAAAAAGAAAAAAAAACCCATGTGCACAAAATGTAAAACGCTTCAACCCCCCCCCCAAAAAAAAAAATTAATAATTACCAGGAACATACTCTGCTCAGGTGTGACTGCATTCTTTACTGTGCTTAAGCCATACCCTGAAATGTACCTTTTGCCTGGAATTTGTTGTGAAAAATAACAGAGCACTTCCTGATATGTCAGGGTGACTAGGCACATCTGTGCTTACAGCCTCATAGCTGTGTATCTGCAGTGTGAGATCTAGGGCACTTCTGCCTCTGACTGCTAGTGTCAGGAGATTTGGAGTGAGATTTGGAGATGTCACTACTGTGCTGTTCACTGTTGTCCTTCTGGAGGAGCTGGTATGAGGAAGCAAAGCCCTGCCTCCATCATCAAGATGGTGGCCACCACACAGAGACACAGAGCAGAACATGGCATGGTAAGTCAGTAACAGGTAAGGTCAGCTACAAGGAGACTAGTTCTTTGCCCTCCTGTTTTTTTTTCCATTCCTCATTCATTTCAATCAGGTATGATTAGGTTGGGTTGTACTATGTCCTGTAGCAATGTGTTTTGAATTTGGAAAAAAATACATTTGTTTCAATGCAGGAAAGCCAGTCAGTAATCATAGACAGACAAGGCTGTGAATAGATAGTACTGTCAGTCCCACAAAGACCATTACTAAATCCAATTTTTGAATCTATTCACCTATGATTGATATCCTGTCCAAAGATGATTGCAAAACAAATAGGTTGCAGTTACAAGCCCATCTTTCTCATCTCTCCCGAGCTCTGTGCTCACAAATAGCCCACCAATACGTGAATAATCCTGGCTTTAGAGAGGGCTGACCCTATTTGCTGCCAGTATAAAGAAGCATTGATTAGCCTTCTTGTATCCAGCAAACAGCATGCAGAAAGTATGGATGTGGGATTAATAAAATGTAGACTCACTTTCTTGATTTCCCTGCAGTTTTAGAACTTCCTTTATTTGTTGAGATGTTGCTCCTCTCGCTCCCAGTTTTATCATTCCTAGAATCAAAGTAGCACCAAGTGGGGAAAAAATAATGTTCTCTTCGGTGTTAACTGAACGTATTGCCTGGTGCAGATCCACAGCAAATTCAGTAATAGTGTCTCCCCAGAGCCTTGGAGCCGCACTGGATACACTAACTCCAGCCAGAGTCACAGCAAACAGGAGTATAAGGGGTCTCTTCATTGTAATACAATTTCCAAGTACTCTTCTGGGATCTGAAAATGAAAGTGCACAGTTAAGAAAAAAAACAGCAAAGGTAGCTTCAGGATCTTCGCCAGTTTTACTTCCTCTAAACACTTACTGAGTTTAAAGTAGATGTAAAACCCAAACTGAATGATATTAAAGTGTTACTAAACCCACAACAGTAAAATCAGTCTATATATGTAGTAAAGCATGCTTGTTATACTCACTGTGGAGCCTAAGGGGTTAATCCTCTGCATTGTGTAAAAAGGCTGTTTGTTCCTGTCTTCTCTAATCCTGCCCTTCTTCTACTGTCCCCAGTCCATCTGTTGATAGTACAGAGCTCTAGGAGTCACTCTGCACATTCTAAGTTTGGTGTGTATTGCTATAGATTGTTTTTTCTTGGGAGAGTGCATGTGATCAACACAGGGCCAATCAGCACTGTCCAGACAGAGGGTCCGGGGTTATGCAGCCTCAAAGGACAGTCAGAGCAGAATGAAAATTCCTCCTACAATCTTTAACCGGTGCTCAGCCAGACACTGATGGAATTCACAAGATTGCTATGTACTGCTGATGAAAAAAGGTATTTAGCAGTTTATATTTACTGAAATAAATGCATTTCCATGTTCTGTATACTGTGGGAGACCAGATATCATGAATGCAGGGCCCGGGTTTAGTAACGCTTTAAGTTTGGTAAAGCACTGTGGATCATACTCAACTGAAATGTTTAGTAAATAAAATGATTGTTTTTACAAATTTTCATCTAGTGTTGCATCTTAGTGCTGCTAGTCTCCTACAGCCACCTCTTGTCTACATGAATACATGCTAGCAGTGTTTCCTGATGAAGACGACAGTGAACCATACCTTCCTAAATTGTGTTCAAAATACACAGCCACCTGTAGTTTCTCCTTGAAACCTGTATGTAAGGGTAACAATACAGGGCAACTGGTGGACAGGGATAAAACATTGCCATCCTGTTTTTGAATTATTAACATTTTATTAAAAGTTGCAGACATAAAAAATTAAAAAAGTACGCAAAGCCAAAAATATACAACTATCTGATGTATGTATTGAAGAGAAGGGGAGGAGCAAAGGAATCAAAAATCACATCAAGAGAGCAAAAATCCACTTTAAATTAAGCTAGATTTGACTCAAAGTGGAAATACTGTGTCTTCTACCATTAAAGCAGTATTAAACCCAAAAGGAAAACTTTTATTATGCTGCAGCTTACCAATTCTTAGGTGCGATGGTTGCTTTCTTTCGCTTATTTTTATCTGGCAATCTAGCCAGTAAGTCTGTTGTTTTTCAAAAGAACACACTCTTGCAAAGATGTAGCATTTACATTGTTGAGACAAACCATTTACCACTGACAGGGGTGCTTACACTAATCAGCTATATTTATTTATGTAATATCTTTATCCCAAAAGGGAAATAAATTGTTGTTGTAACTGCTTATCCCCATATCGGCACGGTAAAACATAAATGCGCCATCCAGGAGTTTGGCTGTAAACCTGGGTGCCACATATGTTTGTGTTCCTGTGTTTGTGCTGGGAACACAGTGTGTTCCCAGCACAGAGAATGGGCTCTCACTGAGATTCCCAGATTTTGTACTAATGATTGTGACCCTGGACTCCCTGTTCCTGGTCACCTGATCACTGTAATAGCCTCTGATTGGCTATCACAGTTGTCAGTTAATGTGCAGCCTGCCCCTGTGATTTCTTTCTCTTCTGAATGGAGAGAAAGATACATTGTATATTTCTCTCCTTGCAGGAGAGAAAGATGTAAGCAAGAAAAAGTGTGTATAAAAATAATTTACATTGTTTTAAAAATTAAGAAAAAGATATCTAAATTGAGGTTTGATCCGGGTCAGAGTCAGGGTTAGTGTTAGGGTCAAGTCAAAGGTCAGGGTCAGCATTATTTGGGTAGGATTTTAAAAAAAAATGCATATTTTAAATTAGTGTTAGTGTTTTAGGTTGGATAAAAAAAGCAAAATGCACACAATTATTTTTGGGCCTTACTATGGGTACAGACAACAAATAACATACACATGTGGTATCGCTGCAATTGTCAGGAGCAGGGGTATTTATTTTGGTTGACTACTACTACTATTTTGGGCCAGTTTTCCTTTGTTAATAAGAAAAAGCAGATATTGTTACCATTCACCACCAAATGAAAGCCCAATTTATCCTGAACACAAAGTAGTTTCAATCATATGTACAGTTTTAATAACACATGCCAAAGTTGCAAGATTGGGTCTGGACATTAAGGTTTGTTTTGCCCTAGGTCAAGAAGGGGTGATAAAGTGTGACCTAGAGTTTGGCTTCAGTTTGTTAGTGTATCTAAATCTGCTAGTGCATCTAACAGTCCCCTCCCCACCAGAGTGAACATACTGCTGTCCAAAAGTGCTTCTTGTGCTCCTTCATCCAGAGTGTGGGCATTCTAATACAGGAGGTGTGTTACTGACCAGATGACCAAGTGAAAACAGAGGGAAAAAAGCCTAATAAAAAAGAAAATGAATGCATCCACCATATCTAATGACTGAAAAGCTGCAATTAATTACATTTCTGGTTTTGGGTTTAATAATATTTATTAACATTAATGAGTCAACCAATTGTCTTCATTATTTGTGTTTGCATAGGTAACAAATCCAATTACTTTATGAGTGCAATTCATTCATAAGTGCAATCACTGCAAATTGTGTGTGCACTGTAGTGACCGTACCATGAACACTGATACAGATGCATCCATATTCATGATATGTGCTCTTTCATGTTGTCCCATAGACTACATCCTAGCCAATCTGGAACTATTTTGGTATGATTTATGTTTGGCAATGCGTGACATGCTGTCTTCATTCACAATGTAATAAATAGGTACATGGCTACAACTGCTGTCAGTATGGTCACAACTGAGCACAGTGCCAAAAATGTATACTTACTACTTACCCTTCAATATCAAGAAATTTTAAATATTCTAATGTAGAGGTAATATATATATATATATATATATATACAGTTGTGTTCAAAATAATAGCAGTGTGTTGAAAAAAGTGAATAAAGCTCAAAATCCTTCTAACAGCTTTTATTTCCATACACACAAATGCATTGGGAACACTACACATTCTATTCCAAATCAAAACATGAAGAAAAATATATCAAATTTGTGTTGTTCCTCTAAAAAGAAAAGTGAATATTAGACTGTTCAAAAAAATAGCAGTGTTTGTATTCTTCTTTACAAAATCAAACATTCACTACATAAACTGAAAAATATTTGAAGATTTTGCTTTCCTTTGAATCACTTAATATTTAGTTGTATGACCACTGTTTCTGAGAACTGCTGTATATCTGGGCTGCATGGAGTCAACCAACTTCTGGCACCTGTGAACAGGTATTCCACCCCAGGATGATTGGACTACATTCCACAGTTCTTCTCTATTTCTTGGTTTTGCCTCAGAAACTGCATTTTTGATGTCACCCCACAAGTTTTCTATTGGATTAAGATCCGGGGATTGGGCTGGCCACTCCATAACGTCAATCTTGTTGGTCTGGAACCAAGATGTTGCATGTTTACTGGTGTGTTTGGGGTCGTTGTTTTGTTGGAACACCCATTTCAAGGGCATTTCCTCTTCAGCATAAGGCAGCATGACCTCTTCAAGTATTCTGATGTATTCAAACTGATCCATGATCCCTGGTATGCGATAAATAGGCCCAACACCGTAGTATGAGAAACATCCCCATATCATGATGCTTGCGCAACCATGATTCTGTGGCTTGAATTCAGTGTTTGGGGGTCGTCTGACAAGCTGTCTCCGGCCACTAGACCCAAAAAGAACAATCTTACGTTCATCAGTCCACAAAATGTTGCGCCATTTCTCTTTAGGCCAGTCAATGTGCTCTTTGGCAAATTGTAACCTCTTCAGCATGTCTTTTTTTCAACAGTGGGACTTTGCGGGGGCTTCTTGCAGATAGCTTGGCTTCACATAGGCGTCTTCTAATTGTAACAGTACTCACGGGTAACTTTAGACCTTCTTTGATCTTCCTGGAGCTGATTGTTGGCTGAGTCCTTGCCATTTTGGCTATTCTTCTATTCATTTGAATGGTAGTTTTTCGCTTTCTTCCACGTCTTTCAGGTTTTGGTTGCCATTTTAAAGCATTTGCGATCATTTTAGCTGAGCAGCCTATCATTTTCCGCACTTCTTTAAATGTTTTCCCCTCTCCAATCAACTTTTTAATCAAGGTACGCTGTTCTTCTGAACAATGTCTGGAACTACCCATTTTCCTCAGAATTTCAGAGAGAAATGCACTGTAACCAGCATGTCCAACATTTGCTGCCTTTCTTCCTTAAATAAGGGCAATAATTGCCACCTGTTTTTCAAAGAATGAATGACCTCACTAATAGAACTCCACACTGCTATTATTTTGAACATGCCCCTTTCAATTAGTGATTCAATGACACAGAATCAGCAGCATGCATGTCATGATTGTTGGGTCTGTTGGATTTCTATTACTCTACTACACCTGCTAGTAAATTATTTGCCATGTAGAAATATCATTTCTACCAAAAACAGTGATTGATCAGGTTAGTGATGTCTGACTGCTATTATTTTGAACACAACTGTATATATAGTAAATGGAACATATATAACACATGCTTATTACCATTTGAAGAATATTAACAAACATATACAGCAATGCAAAGATTTTGGTGAAAAGCAAATATGGAAAACCTTATTTTACAATCATACCTTAGCCTAAACGTATGTACTCCTATGTCTGTACTGGTCAAAAGGCACTACATTATATTAAACTAATTTAAGCTTATTCAGTAGTATAGTGCAGCATCAAGAGCAATATTACTGTACACCCACAGAGACTAACCAAACGTCCATTAGATGACGTCAGATCAGTCAAAGGCAAATGCAGGTTGGCTGCTGTGGGTTATTTCACTTTGTATGTTGCATTTTCCATACAGAATAAGCTCATTTATCTTACTTAATATAAGGCGCAGTATGAGACTTTAGAAATCTTTTCTGTATCCGTTTGGCTACATATTTTTGGATTATAGGATACTCACTTGTTCAACAGCTCAGCATTTCCCTTGACAAGAAAAGTAAATGTCTCTGAATGTAGAGGGAACAAGTGCAGCCGTTTAATCTGTCAGGCCAGTGATTAATTTTTAAAATGTCAGAGTATGTTTGTTGACATAGCTATCTTGAAACATTTAAAACCAAGCTAAAATTTTACTTTAGAAAGCAAGTGTAAATTTTGTACTTGTATTATATAATAAGCACTGTTAAACCTGAACAAATTTCAGTTGCTGTAATAAAAAGAAAGTTTATAGAGGATAGTTTTAACTTTATTGGAGCTAACACTCATCCCATAGACCACAATTAAGAGACGATGTTGAGTTTCGAATGGAAAGCAGATAACCTGTTTTCCCTAATAATAGTGCTCATTACTGGACTCTAACATCTACTTACTTATATTTGCTGGAAATTAATGTAATCGTTACTTTCTGAGGACAAATAGTCCTGGGCTTAACCACCACGAACCTGTAGTACACATGGATCACTTTTAAGTTGGCCTCCATTCTTTGTCATTGGTACCAAGGAGGCTCTACCAGAAGCACAAGCTGCAGCCAGCATATCTCCCAGTCATGCAGGTTCCCCAACAATGACAAGGCCATAACCCATCCAAGAACATCTGAAACATATCTGGGTAAATATTATCCGCTAAAGAGCTGAAGACAAATGCAAAGGCTACGCTACGTACTATTCACTACTTTGATTAGAGACTTTGATTTACTAAAGGCAAATAAGCCATTCACTTGCATAGAGAAGTTACACTTTCCAGAACTTTGCCCCAGAACTTGGTGAATGCGGTGAAGTTTCACTTTACAAAGAATACCCAATCATGTGCAAGGAAATTATTCACTATACTCTGGGGCATTCAAAAAAAAAAGAGGTCACCTTAAGAATAAGTACATTCTATTTATACCTAAAGTAACAAACACACAACAACAACCAAAACTTGTTACCTGCTACAGAGTACACAGTGAAAGCACAGAATAAATAAGTTTAGTTACAATATGTCAACTTCAGATAATAGAGGTGAATGTATTACCCTGTTCAACCTATGAGGCCTATTATATAACACAAGTCAACATTGAAATAATTGTATTACCAGGGACAAGGGTGCTGGAACAGGAAAATTAAAACATGTAGTGGCAGCTATTGTTTGTGTACATCAAGAGTTAACTGCAGAGTCAAACGTTCAGTCACTGTCCACTTGCTGGCACTTATATTATTATCCCAGGAGCTGGAAAATCTCTGTGCAGGGTGAGGGTGAGAGTGCAATTGTATAAATGTAAAAGTGTACAAGCAGCATGGATCCCAGAGGGTCAAGGAAGGCTCAAATGAGTGTATATTCTTTTGTCAGCTTCAGTGCTACCTTTTAATGTTTTTTTACACAGTTTACCAGGTCTACACTCTAAATGCAGCACAATGATGGTGGGAGCAAGGGGTTCTACATTACCTGTGAATTGGTTTAATGATGTAACTTTTAGTTTGACAGTTCCAGATTTGCACATTCTACCATGCTGAGATTTGAGGTGCAGTGCCCCTTAAGCTGTAGTGGAATGGTTTACTTGTTAGTCATTTACACTATATTGCCAAAAGTATTGGGCCACCCCTCCAAATCATTGGATTCAGGTGTTCCAATCACCACCATTGCCACAGGTGTGTAAAATCAAGCCAATGAACCAAATGCGATATCTCCTGCGCTCCGGGACCCAGACCGGTGGTGAGTAGATGGAATCAAACTCCAAAAAGGAAGGAAGAAACCACCGGAATAGACAAGGTCGTGCAGCTCCACACCAAGGCTGGGGAAGCCCAAACAGAACTATTTTTGTTGTTCCTCTTCACAGTAGTGTAAAATCAAGCACCTAGGCATGCAGACTGCTTCTACAAACATTTGTAAAAGAATGGGTCTTTCTCAGGAGCTCAGTGAATTCAAGTGTTGCACTATGATAGGTTAGCACCTGTGTAATAAGTCCATCTGTGAACTTTCCTTGCTACTAAATATTCCACACTCAACTGTTAGTGGTATTATAACATAATGGAACTAACTGGGAATAAGAGCAACTCAGGCACGAAGTGTTAGGCCACCTAAAATTACAGAGCAGGGCAAGCATATGCTGAAGCAAACAGAAGTCGCCAACTGTCTGCAGAGTCAATAGCTATAAAACCTCCAAACTTCATGTGGCCTTCAGATTAGCACAACAACAGTGCTTAGAGAGCTTCATAGAATGAGTTTCCATGGCCAAGCAACTGCATCCAAGCCTTACATCACCAAGTGCAATGCAAAGCATTGGATACAGTGGTGTAAAGCACACCACCACTGGACTCTAGAGTGGTGGAGATGTGTTCTTTGGAGTGACAAATCACGCTTCTCTGTCTGGCAATCTGATGGACGTGTCTGGGTTTAGCAGATGCCAGAAGAACCGTACTTGCCTGACTGCATTGTGCCAAGTGTAAAGTTTGGTGGATGGGGGATTATGGTGTGGGGTTGATTTCAGGGGTTGAGCTTGGCCCCTTAGTTACAGTGAAGGCAACTCTTAAGGTGTTAGCATAACAAGACATTTTGGACAATTCCATGCTCCCAACTTTGTGGGAACAGTTTGGGGATGGCCCCAACATGACTGCGCACCAGTGCACAAAGCAAGGTCCATAAAGATATGGATGAGAAAGTTTGGGGTGGAGGAACTTGCCTGGCCTGCACAGAGTCCTGACCTCAACGCAATAGAACACATTTGGGATGAATTAGAGCAGAGTCTGCGAGCCAGGCCTTGTCGTCCGACATCAGTGAATGATGTGCTTCTGGAAGAATGGTCAAATATTCCCATAGACACACCCCTAAACCTTGTGGACAGCCTTCCCAGAAGAGTTGAAGCTGTTATAGCTTTAAAGGGTAGGCCAACTCAATACTGAACCCTACAGACTAAGACTGGAATGCTATTGAAGTTCACGTGCGTGTAGAGGCTGGCGTTCCAATACTTTTGGCAATATAGTGTATCATAGGCCTTATGTTATTCACACACATTTCATTCTAATTGTTCAATAATCAGATCTATAAAAATAAAGAATTAAGCCATGTGTACATATTTAGATGTAAAACGATTTGATTGGACAGGCTGCACATTTCAAATGAATTTAGGGAGGTTGCAGTAACGTGATATAATAGATTTATTTCAATTTGACTTCTTAGAGCATTAAAAAGAATAAAATGGTGACTATCATGATTTATAATTCTAATGACAAATGAAATAAAAAATTGGAACTGTGTGTAGCATTGATAGAAATCTCTTGACTACTGTACATGATGAAAAACTTGGATGCATAAAAAATGTCAGTGCACACACTTGTAGGCAGATGTAGTATGGCCTCCCTACACAGGTGGCACTGTGATAGCCACTGCCAGGCAGGGAGGGTGTCGGACAGGCGGAAGGAGGAACTCGTGTAGGTGTCATCCGAAAAGCGGCTTTCTGATTGGCCGCTGCTGCCCTGGATAATCTTGGTGGCCATCTTTAGTGTGGACAGTGCTAATAAGTAGCACTGTACTGCTGCAGCTGGCATGCATTTGCAAAGTGGGTAGGTCAGGAACCCGCCAGTTAAGGACAGTGTGTCTAGTGTAGGGAAAGATTCCAGTGGAGGGAGGACAGAGTCGGATGCCTGTGTCTCCAGCCAGGAGCTCCTTCCATCTTCAGGTGCCTTATTACCAGACCACCTTCCAGCCACTTCCTTCATGGATGTTGCCAGACATAGTAAGCTATTTAGAGTGTCTTCTGTAATACTAAGACTGTGTTTGCCAGACCTTCTGTAGAGTACTGCAGTGCTGGGTTCAGCCTTGTTACAAAGATCCTGCTACCAGATTTTTGGAACTTTTGTGTTAATACACTTTACTAAAAGCGATCCAAATAAAACTTTTAGTGCTGCTCTAAGCTGAGATAGAGATCTCCCGACTGGTTGTAGTGAAGGGAGCTGGTGTCAGTGAATCATTCAGAGGTGGAAGGACATTATCAAAGAGAAGAAAAGGCGCACTCACCAACCCAGTGCATTAGTACTGTACATGACAATTATATTTACCACATTTCAGGGAATAGGCGTATGGTGCCCCATCCTAATGAAATCAGGAGATCCAAAGAAAAAGAGAGGGGTATACCCTCAGTGTAAAGGGACTTTAAAGGCACCATACTAAGTTACCAACACAACTGATATACAATAATACAATATATTTATTAAGTTACATAAAAAAGGGTGGGGAAATACATAGCCACCATCCAAGAAACGAATACATATTTTACAAAATAACTTGCATACAAACCATACAAATACATGGCTGTAGCTGCATCCCGCTGATCAATTCCAAAGCGTTTCACAGTTTTATATCTGCTTCATCAGGGACACCTCAATATTAGCTAGAAAGTTTGTGAAAATATTTCAGCAGCTTTCTAGGTAGTCCCTGATGAATCAGATATAAAACTGTGAAACGCATCAGAATTTATCTGTGGCTATGTATTTCCCCACCATTTTTTACGTAACTTAATAAATATATTGTTTCATTGTATATTTAGGCAATCTTTGAAAACTCACTTCTTCAGGGAAGCCTACCCCACCTCCACCTAAGAACTGTGCTTGAATCACCTCCACCAGATAATCCCCCACAGCTATCACTTTTTGTATCACCTCCCCCTTCCTTTAGATTGTAAGCTCTACGAGCAGGGCCCTCCTATTCCTTCTGTACTGAAATGTATTGTAATTGTACTGTCTCCCTTATAATGTAAAGCGCTGTGCAAACTGTTGGCGCTATATAAATCCTGAATAATAATAATTGTATATCAGTTGTGTTGGTAACTTAGTACAGTGCCTTTAAAGACCCCTTACATTGAGGGTATACCCTTCTCTTTTTCTTTGGATCCAATGCATTTGTATGTAGATGAATGTGGCTTAGTCAAAAAGGCACAAGCAACAAAATTGAAGAGAGCTGCACTGTCTATTACAAATGTGGCATCACTTAACAATGATTTGGAGGTTTTCCCACACACACATCTGTCATCTTTATTGACAACAATTAGGCTGAATCTTACAATGAGCTAAGGCTTACTGCCTGCACACCAATTAATAACACAGACTGACTTCAAACACCTTTATGAGCAAGGTCCTTTTAGCCCCGCTTCACATATATGCGGTCGTGCATTTTTCACGGGCACGAGAGCCCATTCATTTAAATGGACTCCCATGCCCATGACACGCAGGGAAGAAGTCCCTGAAAACGCAACCCGCACGGGAACCTTAGTTCCCAGTACGGTTGCATTTTCCAGTGCGGGCGGCGTGCCATTAGAACTAATGGCATCTGCCTGCTGGTCCGCATTTCTCTGTGCGGGTGATGCGGCTGTGTGGATCCGCAACGGCACCACCCGCAAAGATGTGAACCTAGCCTTAACCACTTCCCGACTGGCCGTTGTATATAAACGGCCGGACAGTGGCAGTGCAGGGTCGGGTGGCCGTTTATAAACGGCCTCCCCGCACCCTGCTTGTGCGCGCTCCCTGGGAGTGCGCAGCACCACGACCTCCGGACACAGTGGAACACCGATCCTCGGACGGGACCTCTGTACGAGGTCCCAATCATGTGATCGCTGATTGGCCAATCAGTGATCACATGCAAAGTAGTAAGCAAGATGTCACTTGTGACATCATTGCTTACTACGTGTGAAATATGTGAATGATCACATAGGTCACATGGTACAAGGCTATTCACAACAGCCTTGTGCCATGTGGCGGGCTGTGACCAATCACAGCTCACTCAGTACTTCTCAATGACTGCAAGAATGCAGACAGAGAGAAAGAGAAATGATTGCTTTTACATCCTATATGGGTGTAAAAGCAATCAGTGTAAAAAAAAATAAAAATCTTCATCACCCCCCACAAGTAGTACAGTGTCACCATGTAAAAAAAAAAAAAAAAAAAAAATAATAATATAAAAAAATAAAATAAAAATGTAAAAAAAAATGTTTAAAAATTATAATTTTTGGTTATAAACTAATTTGGATTTTTTTTTCACTAAAAAGATAACGGAATAAATTTTGGCCAAGATTTATGATGAAATATTATTTATTTGCAAAATTTTATTTAAAAAAACACTTTTTTTCAAAATTTTTGGACTTTTTCATTTACATAGCAAAAAAAAAAAAATTCCAGCGGTGAATAAATACCACCAAAATAAAGCTTTATCTGTCTCAAAAAAAATGGTAAAAAATTCATTTGGGTACAGTGTTGCATGACCGCGCAATTGTCATTCAAAGTGTGATAGTGCTGAAAGCTGAAAACTGCCCTGGTCAGGAAGGGGGTAAAAGTGTCCGGTCTGGAAGTGGTTAAACTCTGGACCAAATGTAGACTGAGGAAGAGCTTAAAAGGAATCTTTTCCAATCTACTGTACTTTCTTGCATATCTGCACCACCAAAAGGGGACTTCAGGACAGAACTCAAAACACAGAAGAAAACTGTAGGACCTGGAAAGTGAAAGGAGGATACTATATGGGGGTCAGTGTCAGAAGGGGCAGGGAGTGTGTAGAATATTTTGTGGCACATATAATAATTTCTAGTGTCTTTAGGCGATTTCAGAAAAATTAAATAGCCAAAAATATAAGAAATAGAAAAAGAAGTTATAAAAATGGAACAAACTTATAGAAGCATGTGTGCCTCTCCATGTGCTACTGCTCTAAGCAATGTGTCTGAGCCTCCCAAGAGTAAGGAAAATGACGTCTCCTAAGCTAAGAGAGCATGCACCTGTTTATGCTTGTCAGCATGTGAATAAATGTACAAATGTACCTGCATGCCTTCCTCGTGGAGTGTCTTTGTGTCTGTATGAGTATGAATGGACGCATGTGTGTCTTTTTAATCTCTTAGGATGTCTTTTTATGTTACATGTAGACATCATAATTTTCAGAACTCAGAACCATGTATGGCAAACAATTCTGCTTAGTACAGTGATTTCATTGATGGGAGGGGATACTACATATATTGCAGGGCTATTTTGTGCCCTAGGCAAGACCAGCTACTTGTGCCCCCCCCCCCCCCCCCCCCACCAAATAAATAAATTTAAAAACAGTAGAAAATAATAAATCAGCAAAACATAAAACTGCTACATTTCTTTTAATTTGCAAAAATAAGTGCCATAAGATGCCACAAGCACCAGTGAGTGGAGGATGATGGATCCACACTCTGACAGATCCCAGGCTGGAATTCCCCAGGCAATGGGGGGAAATAAAATGCTGTGACATCAGGCAGCCCACACACACACACACACAGAACAGCTGAATTGAGCGTTTCCACACAATGACAGATCCGACACAACACACCACCACCAACAATGACACAGATCAGCAGGCACTAGGCTTTGGGATTGTGAGGATGTCTTCACTCACTGACATATTGCATCTGTGATGGATGGCCGGCCAGCCAGGTCACACTCATACAGACACGAAACATCAGAGTCAGACATTTCCTTCCTCCCCAGGTGCAGCTCTGCCTCTGATGAATGGGAAGAGAAGGGCTAAAACTCCACAGTGATCAGCAGCCAACAGCTGGCTTGCAGTAAGGGACTGAGTTTGAGAGGAACACTGGAAGGAGCGGCAGCTCAGCTGCTACACTGGCCCCAGACATACAGCATCTTTCTCTGTCCTTTCTTCCTCCCCCCTGCTGCCCCTTCCCTGCGCTAGAGGATCATTTGTGATGTGGTGGTGTCCCACACAGCGAGAGTGCTGGCCTGTGCTGAGCACAGGCACCCCTAAGTGGCAGGGCACCCTAGGCGGCCACCTAGTTTGCCTAGTGGAAGCACCAGCCCTGCATATATGGTCTTTTGATTGACATGTCCACATGTGACACTCTATTCTTGATCTAAAACATGACTTCACAAGTTAAAGATGACAGCGCTCCATCAGCTTACTCATGTGGCCAGTTTCTCTATTCAAAGGATAGCATAACTAAGAATTATCTTTACAACATATTATCTCAATGTTGTATACCCAAAAATCGACTTATGTAACACATATTACCAGTTATAAAAACATAAATTAAATACAAACAGATACAACTAGAATATACTATTTCATACTATTTTCTAACTAACAGTATGTACTGTATATATTATTTTTATTACATTGATTCTATCTATTTTGGTTCACACCTGACTCCCATGACACCCTACACCAGAGATCTTCTAACCAGCTATGCCCATCTTCAAAAATGTCCTAAATACTTACTTACCACGCTCAGCCTCAAGCTAGTTAACTTAACTCCAGATGTATTCTGACATTTTTCTGGCTCAGCTGTAACTGAAGAATTCGACACTATCACTTGCTCAAGGCCAACCACACAGTTTTATATTAATTATGTTTAATCATAAAAACCAAATATTATGCAAGCTTGCCATAAATATAATATATGTCCTATAAGTGCCAAATTATGAATTTAGAGTGATAATCTAACAGAGTGGTAGGGGGTAGAGTTTAAAGTGAATCTGAAAATTTGCAAAAAGTAGACACAATAGCAGTCTAGTTCCAAATCGGTTTGTCATTTTTAACTTTAACTAGGTTCATGAATGCAATGATGGGGATGCAGAATGTAGTTGCAGGCAGGGACTGCAGAAGACAATAATGTACCTGCATTTCAAAGAGGGGAAGTATCAGAATGCTGGGTAAGATAGTTGTTTTTCAAAAGATTTCTTTCAGGTATCTGCAAATATCACTATGTAAGTAAACACACATATTTGTTAAAGTCAGGAAGATACAGGATAATAAATTCAGTATACATATTTTATCTGTTCTGGTAAATGACTAAGCATGGGGACCTGTGTAGCCACTAGGTGGAGCTCATACATGTATCTTCTAAAGAGTGGAAAGGAATACAGCAATCTTTTTTCAAGTGCTCTATTCAAATTTGGCGATTATTTTTCAGTTAATATAACTATTGCTGCTTTTCATGTTGTGCCACCAATATACTGTCTTTGTTTACTATCATTTGCTTCCTCTCAGTTATATAGTTTGATCTGGTGTACTCATATAATCTGCTAATTTGGCAGGGCATCAGAGGCACATTTGTTTTAAATTTGTTTTTTTTTCCTGTATTTTTTTATGCACAGTTAAAGGTACACAGCAATATGACCAAAAAGGATACCTGTGCTGTAAAAATACAGAGGCTACTATTGCTTAAAATGCAAGTGTTTGGATATCAGGCCCCAGTACTTAAAGTAGTATTCCAACATATACCGAACTAATCTTAAAATTGCTCCCCCCCCCCCAGTGCCAGATTACCACAAAGGCATATAGGCAGAGTAGGTACTAGCCTATGGACCCCACGCTGTTTAAGGGCATAACAACCATGGATAAAAATAATATTTATCTAATCTTGAAAGAATATTACAATGAAACTTTCTTAAATTGTTTACAAAAGATAGAAAAAGAAAATCAACTCAAAGAAAGGAAAACTTTACATTAAGGATTCTATAGAGAAAATACTGTATTAACCACTTGCCCTTCAGAGGATTTAGCCCCCTTCCTGACCAGGCCATTTTTTGCAATACAGTGCTCCGTTGCTTTGACTGACAATTGCGCGGCCATGCAACACTGCACCAAAATAACATGTATTTCCTTTTTTTCTCACAAATAGAGCTTTCTTTCAGTGGTGTTTGATTGCCTCTGTATTTTTTATTTTTTGTGCTATAAACAAAAAAAGACTGACAATTTTGATTAAAAAAAACCCAATATTTTTTACTTTTTTCTATATAACATATCCAGTAAAAAATGTAAAAAAAAAAATCAAATTTCATCATAAAAAAAATCCCAATACATGTAAATTAATTGGTTTACATGAAAGATATAATGTCTACAAATGGCGGTATATATACTGAAATTTTTATTTTTATTACACTAGATCATAGTGGGACTGCGGGACTGCAGCAGGCATTCTGACACTGGGGGGAAACTGACTAACTCTCACTGACATCCCCAGTCACACAAATACAGTGATCAGTGCTAATATAAAGCACTGACACTGTACTAATGACACTGGGCAGGAAGGGGTTAACATCTGCGGTGATCAAAGGGTTAACTGTGTGTGTGATTTATATTGTGAGCTATGTGTGTTTTACTAGGGAGACATGCTGCTTTGTATTGCTGACAGGGGAGAGATCTGTGTGGTTTACACACAGACCTCTCCCTTTTCACTGTGCCTCGGCACTCTCCGCGTGCTGGTGGAGAATCTCCAGCCAGCACTCGGTGATCAACAGCTGTAGCCACTAATGGCTGCATGGGTATGGTGGCACGTGCATGCTCCCTACCCGGAAATGTAAAATCATGGATATATACGTAATTTTACGCAGCCCTGATGCCCTTTAGCAGTAGTTTTGCTATAGCATGGCAGGGAAGAAGTTAATGTCATGTACCCAATAACAACTTAAAGTGACACTAAGGCTTTGTTTTTTGTTTTTTTCTTACAATAACAAATATGTCTATACTTACCTGCTCTGTACAGTGGTTATGCACAGAGCAGCCCTGATCCTCTTCTTTACAGGTTCCCACCAGCGTTACTGGCCCCTCCTCCTTGAGCAGTGCCCCCAGGGAAAGCCGCTCACCCTGTGGGGCACCATTGTGTCCATAAGACACATAGGGATTTATTTACTAAAGCTGGAGAGTGCAAAATCAGACTCACTTCTGCATAGAAACCAATCAGCTTCCAGGTTTCATTGCCAAAGCTTCATTGAACAAGCTGAGGTTAGAAGCTGATTGGTTTCTATGCAGAAGGGAGTCTGATTTTGGACTCTCCAGCTTTAGTAAATAAACCCCATAGAGTCATGGCTCGGCCCCACCCCCTGCTCTCTCCTCATTGGCTCATCGGCTGCTATTGACAACAGCGGTGTCAGTATGCTGATTAGCAGTTTATATGTTTATATTTACTAAAATAATTGCACTTCTATTTTCTATGTACTGTGGGAGACCAGATAGAGTGAATGCAGGGTCCTGGGTTTAGTAACACTTCAAGTAATAAAAATGGTGTAAAAAAAAATACTATATATATATATATATATATTCAGCACTTTAAACAATTGAGCCCCCCTGCGCCCACACACACATGCCTATTGCTTTGTAAATGCACAGGTTGGAAATATCGATTGCACTACATGACACATATTGCTGCATGCACTGGAGTTACAGCAATAATTCTATCTTTGGGTCTCCAATTATTTTTTAACGTGTGCAAAACAGGCAAAAACAGTTCTGGCAGCAAAAGGTTAAAAGTGTATATGAACTACACAGGTCTACTATGCAAGTACTATAAAAGTGTATATGGACACTAGGTAGCAGTGTATATCACCAGTATTCGTGTATCTTAAACAATAATAAACAAACAAAACCTATGTGTCAAAAATAGGGACTGTAAAAATCAAAAACCATAAATAATAAGTGTCAATAAAAAGTCCAGAAATTATTAAGACCATCAACAGTATCAATATTGATCTATACAACACTGGTAAATGTGCTCTACTCTTATCATGCAAAGCAGTGCTCTCCAAGTGGTGCTCTTTGGTGGTTTTACACCTTCCCCCTTAACACACTGAGACTCACCGGATGTTTAGGCCTAAGCAATGTCTATATGCACTTATGTAATGATGACAAGATCTGTATCTCTGCTCTCCTCAATGTCCCCTTGTGTATACTCCTCAGCTCAGGGATAAAAGGCCTTAAACAGGATCATTGCGCAACCTTCACGTTTTACTTCACGTTTTTGGTGAGTCTTAGTGAGTTAAGGGGGAAGGTGTGAAACCACCGAAGAGCACTGTTTGCAGAGCACTGCTTCACATGATAAGAGTGGAGAACATTTAAAGTGGTTCTAAAGGCTTAAAGAGGAAATCCGGACAAAATTATTATTTTCCCATGCAGTGGGGCTGTGCTTGAACTGCATGGGTTAAATGTTTGTTTTTGTCTAAGGGCTCAGAAAGCAAAGATATACTTACCAAATCTGCCGATCCTCTGAGTGCAAGACCAGTCCCCACCCCCCACCGCTCCTGCCCCCCCTTCCCGCACGCTAGTGGTCTTGAATTTATGAAGGTAAAAAACCTTCAGTGTGCAGCAGCCCACCGACAATACTCACCTGAGCCCGCTCTTGGTCCAGCGATGTGCACAGGAGACTGGGCTTTCCCGGGTCTCTCCCTCCTCGTTGGCTGAGACACAGCAGCGAGAGCCATCATTTCATTGGCAGAGACACATTGGCTCCCGCTTGCTGTCAATCACAGCCTGTGAGGGGAGAGCGGGGGGGGGGGCTGAGTCCCACTCTGCTGTGTTTTATGGACGCAGAGAGCAGGGCTTGGGGATGAGCATGAACCAGTACGACCATAGCCAGCGGCTTGCTATGGGGGCACTGCTCAGGGGGAGGAGCCAGAATTGTTGGCGGGGGACCCTAGAAGAGGAGGATCAGGGCTGCTCTGTGCAAGACCACTGCACAGAGCTGGTAAGCATGACATGCTTGTTCTTTTGAAAAGAAAAAAAAACAACAACGAGGCTTTAGTATCACTTTAAGAGTGTTGTATAGATCACTACTGACACTTATTATTTATGGATTTTGATGTATAAGGTCCCTATTTTTTCCAAATATGTTTTGTTTGTTTATTATTGTTTAAAATACACGAATACTGGTGATATACACTGATACCTAGCGTCCATATACACTTTTATAGTACCTGCATAGTAGACCTGTGTATTTCACACAGGTGATTTTGGAATTGCGGAAGGAGTATCATATGTGTATAGAGTAAAATTCCTTGGTGCAGTGATTTAATTATTTAATAGCAAAAGGATTAAACCAGGGCTTGTCAAATTTGCTTTGAATCTAGGGGCCAGCTAAAAAAGTTCAGAGCCTGGTGGGGGGGGGGGGGGCAGCATGACAGTCAGGGGTGCAGCAGGACAGGGAGGGGAAGTATCACAGGAAGGGGGCATCAGGATAGGTGGGGGGTGGGGCAATGAGACAGGAGGGGGAAGTGTCACGGGAGGGGGGCAGCAGGACAGACGGGGGGCAGCGTCACAGCTGGGGGGCAGTGGGACAGGTGGGGGCAGTGTCACACACACACCTTGAGAAGCACCAGTCCTCCCAGCTATCACCTGTCCAAAAGTGTCTCAGTGTCAGTGGAGAGGATCTGATGCCAGGAGAGGTAGCTCAACCTGTGTCCCATCTCCACCAAAATCTCCAGAGCCAGCTGCAACAGAAAGCGGGTGGGCTACTCCACACTGCCATTCCTGACCAGGGCCAGCCTGACAGCAGGCCCCGACTGCTCCCTGCACACACCTGGGCTCCATCTACCACTCCACTCTCCTCTGCATCTTGGCAGCCAATCCGCTCTGACAGCAGCTGCCCCACCTTAAAGATGGCCCTGGTTGGGGCCCATGGTTCGGGTTCCTTGAGACGCTCGGGCCCCCTACTTTGTGTATGGGCTGTTGTCCCCTGATGTTGTTCCCTGATGGAGGCCCTGCCATCAGTGGGTGGGCTTGCAGAGGCCCAGGTGCCTGGGACACAGTTTCTTGGCACCTGGCATTTGTTGAGCCCTGGGTCAAACATGCATGCACTCCTGAATTTGTTCCATGTAGTTTCTCTTTGTGGGTTTCCTGATGGTGACAACACTGGAAAATGTCTGTACAATGTGCATGGGTTCTAAAAGTTTCACACTGAGATCATTATAGGAAACTCTGATTTATGATGTGCATGTTTGATTCATGAAGACACTGCATGACCTCCAGACAACTAGAAATTTCTGAAGAGGTAAGGAATAGCCACATATTTCTCTCCTTGACTGCTGAGAGTCACTACCAATGTGTATAGTAAAAGTCAACTCCTTCGCACTCAAGAGCATTAAATCACCATGGCAAGCAGCTGGAGAACACAAGTAAGTATTCTCGTAGGCTTGAGGTTTCCACAGGCCACCAGGTAGCCTCCAAGCTTTGCATCCCTCATCAGACAGGAAGGTCCAAAGTGTTGCACAATAAAAAGGAAGTAGGGTGCACCAGCTTAGTGCATTACCAACAGTACCATTTACTAAAATGTAAAATGCAGACACTTATACTCCTAAAACCAAATGAGTGTAAGGCACATAGCATGAACCAGAAGGTGACTCCAGCTGTAGCATCAATTTGCAGCTCAAGATGGGCACAAACAACATCCAATGCATAGCTCTGAGGAAGGGCATTTACCCTTGAGGCACGTCAGTGTTTGCTCTGCATTGAATGCCGTTTTTGCCTATCTAGAGCTACAAAGTGAGGTTACAGCTGGAGTTGCCTTCTGATTCATGTTATGTGCCTTACACTTCTTTGGCTTTGCGAGTATAATTGTCTGTGTTGTACATTTGATTAAATGGTACTGTTGGTAATGCACTAAGGTGGTGCACCCTCATTCACCACCATCTAAAAACCACACCTTGCCCAAAAATGACACAGTGGCTAATTTTATATATATATAAATAAAAGGGAAAGGCTGGAGCTTTATTGAAATAAAAATGGATGGATAGTGCTAGTCGCAGTAATACTGTAAGCACATGCAAACAATAACCTGATATAGTCTAAGAAGCTTGTCCTTACCATCAGTGCCAGACAGACATTAGAATGACCCAAAATTCAAAATGAGGATATAACCCATAAAAGCAATGTTAATTGCTAGCAAGGTCCAACCGGCAGTAAAGCTGTGACAAATTATCACAGGGCAGGTGGGTGGGCAACTCTTCTGAAGGCTGAATTTCCTTAGGTTAGTGGGGTTGTGCCTCAGTGTAGTCTTTTTTTTTTTCCAGAGATCAAGCTCTGCCCCTTTACATCATGTCCTTGTAGCCAATCCTGATGGAGCCACCTAACCTCCCTGCATTAGGTCAATGGGCACCGCATAGCCATGCTTCTAGCAGTGAAGGATCCTTCTTCCGAAGGGGTTTGAGGGCCTTCACTCTCCTAGAGTGGACGTTGCTGATAGAGTGCAAGATCAACTGTTTACATGGGCCCTCCCTTCCCACTGCAATAAAGCAACATACAAAAAAAAAATGGTGGGTAAACTTAGATAGTATACTTACTGTTCCCCTTGTTTTCAATAGTGCCATGATAAGATTCCCCAGCTGAGATACATGAAGCTTACACATTCACACACACAGTGGCTGCCTGGTGTAGAGTAATAGAACTGACAACCGATGTGTTAGGAATGGACTGGCCAGCAATGGTGGGACTCACCTGCCTTATGATCTGCAGTACCAGGGCTGGCCAGCGGGTGCTCCCAGCAATCAGAGACTCAACCTTTCAGCCAGCTAACACCTGGAACTGATGATACTGGTGTATTTAAGGGATGGCCAGACTTGCAGACTCTGCCTTGGTGTTGTGTTTGTCCTGGGCCCTGTATCTGTCCTGCATCCTGTTTCTGTTCCTTTGCTGACTTCTGCTCTGATCCTGGCTTGTGACCCTGACCATCCCTCTGTCTGACCCTCTGTACTACGCTGCTTGCTACCTGTTCTGATCCCTGGCTTGTGACCCGGACCATCCCTCTGCCTGACCCTCTGTACTATGCTGCTTGCTACCTGCTGAACCTGGCCTGTGACCCCGACCATTCTCCGCTTGCTCCCCCTGTACCTACCTGCCCAATTGATATTGACCCGGCCTGCCTGACGACGCTTGCTTGTATATACTGTTATCTGTGGGTGGTTTGGTTTGTTTGCACCGTATTATGTTTTAGTATTGCACTGCGTTTATGTTTGTACTGTTAGTGTTAATAAATTATATTGTTTATAACATATCTGAGGTCTGCGTTTCCCTGCTTCAGTCACACACCTCTGGTCATACCTGGGAGCCCTGACATTACACCAAGGCCAATCCTGACCAGAAGTGGCTGCACAGGGAAGCCATCTTGGCTTGTTGATGGGAAGGATGGATCTTGAGGAGGTTGAGTATTTATATCTGCTAGTGTTTGATGACAGGGAGTATGCCTATCAAACTCTGAAGGAGTATACCCGGGATGAATTGCTAGAATGTATACGGCTCGCTCATGTTCTAGTAGATCAGGGCACAGTGTTCTCTGAGGTGCAGCCATTGATTGAGGTTTGTGCAGAGTTGGTTTCATCTGGTTCCCCCGAATGCAGGGATGAATTTTTGCCACCATTTAGTGCAGACCAGGTAGAGTCCCTGGTGTGGTTATTAGAGGATGATGTGGGTTACTTTCTGGAGCGTTATTCCACATGTTCACCACAGACACTGAGAGATTGTATAAACGCAGTGCAGTCATTGACCAGACAGGCTTTGTGTAAGCTCAGCTTTGTTCAACCCCTACTGCAGACATGGACAGACTTGTTGCACCCAGCCTCAGTCAGCTTACAAAGACCCAGTCCTGCTTCTAACTCTACTCCTGTATTCCCACCAGCTCCTCCAGTTACAGCCCAGTATACTTGGCTATCTACCGCATGTCAGTACCCTGTTCCCACTCGCTGCACCTATCCTGCCTTTAACCCTGTAAAAAAGCCCTCTGTAGCAACTGCTCCCACTCCTGTTCCATCCTCCAGTTCTTCTCTGTCTCCAGCTGCTCCATTCGTTTGCAGACCTGCGTTTACTTGCAGTGCTCCCGTAGTTAAAACCAGAAAAAAGCGAAAATTCTTTCCAACCAATACCATCCTGCCAGTATCCAAACCGGTGAGCCTGCCTTCTGTGGTTCAGACTGATGCCTGTACGCAGCCTGATGCCTCTACTCGGCCTGAAGCCTCTACGCGGCCTGAAGCCTCTCCTCGGCCTGAAGCCTCTACGCGGCCTGAAGCCTCTCCTCGGCCTGAAGCCTCTACTCGGCCTGAAGCCTCTACTCGGCCTGATGCCTGTACTCGGCCTGATGCCTGTACTCGGCCTGATGCCTGTACTCGGCCTGATGCCTGTACTCGGCCTGATGCCTCTCTTCAGCCCGAAGCCTCTACTCGGCCTGATGCCTCTACTCGGCCTGATGCCTCTACTCGGCCTGAAGCCTCTACTCGGCCTAATGCCTCTACCCAGCATGATGAACTGATCCAGCCTGACGATCCTATTAGGCCAGTTGACTCGATGCCCGCTGTTGATCCAGATGATCCGGTGCCCGCTGTCGTGCCAATTGACTCAGAGCCCGCTGTCGTACCTGGTGACTCGGTGCCCACTGCCTTGCCAGATGACGCGGTGCCCGCTGGCAAGCCAAATGACCTGATGCCTGGTGACCTAGTGTCCGCTGTCATACCTGATGACCCGATGCCCGCTGTCGAGCCAGACAATCCGGTACCTGATGACCCGGTGCCCACTGTCGTGCCTGTTGACTCGGAGACCACTGCCTTGCCAGATGACGCGGTGCCCGCGGTCGAGCCAAATGACCTGATGCCTGGTGACCCGATGCCCGCTGTCCAGCCAGACGATTCAATGTCTGCCCCGGTGCCCGCGGTCATGCCAGTTGACTCGGAGCCCACTGCCTTGCCAGATGACGCGGTGCTCGCTGTCGAGCCAAATGACTTGATGCCTGGTGACCCGATGCCCGCTGTCCAGTCAGACGATCCAATGTCTGACCCAGTGCCCGCGGTCATACCAGTTGACTCGGAGCCCACTGCCTTGCCAGATGACGCGGTGCCCGCGGTCGAGCCAAATGACCTGATGCCTGGTGACCCGATGCCCGCTGTCCAGCCAGACGACCCAATGTCTGACCCAGTGCCCGCGGTCATACCAGTTGACTCGGAGCCCACTGCCTTGCCAGATGACGCGGTGCCCGCTGTCGAGCCAAATGACCTGATGCCTGGTGACCCGATGCCCGCTGTCCAGCCAGACCATCCAATGTCTGACCCAGTGCCTGCGGTCATACCAGTTGACTCGGAGCCCACTGTCGTGCCTGGTGTCTCGGTGCCCGCCGCTCCGCCTGGGGGCCCGAGACCTGTTGCTCCGCTTGGGGGTCCAGCGCCCGCCGCTCCGCCTGGGGATCCGGCGCCCGCCGCCCCGCCTGGGGGCCTGAGACCTGCCACTCCGCTTGAGGGCCCGAGACCTGTCGCTCCTCCTGGGGGTCCGGCGCCCGCCGCTCCGCCTGAGGGCCCGAGACCTGTCGCTCCACCTGGGGGTCCGGCGCCCGCCGCTCCGCCTGAGGGCCCGAGACCTGTCGCTCCATCTGGGGGTCCGGCGCCCGCCGCTCCGCCTGAGGGCCCGAGACCTGTCGCTCCTCCTGGGGGTCCGGCGCCCGCCGCTCCGCCTGAGGGCCCGAGACCTGTCGCTCCGCCTGGGGGTCCGGCGCCTGCCGCTCCGCCTGAGGGCCCGAGACCTGTCGCTCCGCCTGGGGGTCCGGCGCCCGCCGCTCCGCCTGAGGGCCCGAGACCTGTCGCTCCATCTGGAGGTCCGGCGCCCGCCGCTCCGCCTGAGGGCCCGAGACCTGTCGCTCCGCCTGGGGGTCGGGCGCCCGCCGCTCCGCCTGGGGGCACGATGCCTGTCGCCCCGCCTGGGGGCACGGTGCCTGTCGCCCCGCCTGGGGGCCCGGTGCCTGTCGCCCCGCCCGGGGGCCCGGTGCCTGTCGCCCCGCCCGGGGGCCCGGTGCCTGTCGCCCCGCCCGGGGGCCCGGTGCCTGCTGATCCGCCCGGGGGCCCGGTGCCTGCTGCTCCGCCTGGTGGCCCGCTGCCTGCTGCTTCGCCTGGTAATCCGATGTGCCTCTGCCCGGAATCCTGCCCGATGTGCCTCTGCCCGGAATCCTGCCCGATGTGCCTCTGCCCAGAGTCCTGCCCGATGTGCCTCTGCCTGGAGTCCTGCCTGATGTGCCTCTGCCCTTTGTGCCTCTGCCCGGAGTCCTGCCCGATGTGCCTCTGCCCGGAGTCCTGCCCGATGTGCCTCTGCCCGGTGTGCCTCTGCCCAATGTGCCTCTGCCCGGTGTGCCTCTGCTCGATGTGCCGCTGCCCGGAGTCCAGCCCGGTGTGCCGCTGCCCGGAGTCCTGCCCGGTGTGCCAGTCTTTGATATCCCGCCAGTTGCCAGACCCGGGCGGTGGGACATTTTGCCCAGCTAGGACTGTTTGGAGCGTCCTGAGGCCGCTCCTTGAGGGGGGGGTACTGTTAGGAATGGACTGGCCAGCAATGGTGGGACTCACCTGCCTTATGATCTGCAGTACCAGGGCTGGCCAGCGGGTGCTCCCAGCAATCAGAGACTCAACCTTTCAGCCAGCTAACACCTGGAACTGATGATACTGGTGTATTTAAGGGATGGCCAGACTTGCAGACTCTGCCTTGGTGTTGTGTTTGTCCTGGGCCCTGTATCTGTCCTGCATCCTGTTTCTGTTCCTTTGCTGACTTCTGCTCTGATCCTGGCTTGTGACCCTGACCATCCCTCTGTCTGACCCTCTGTACTACGCTGCTTGCTACCTGTTCTGATCCCTGGCTTGTGACCCGGACCATCCCTCTGCCTGACCCTCTGTACTATGCTGCTTGCTACCTGCTGAACCTGGCCTGTGACCCCGACCATTCTCCGCTTGCTCCCCCTGTACCTACCTGCCCAATTGATATTGACCCGGCCTGCCTGACGACGCTTGCTTGTATATACTGTTATCTGTGGGTGGTTTGGTTTGTTTGCACCGTATTATGTTTTAGTATTGCACTGCGTTTATGTTTGTACTGTTAGTGTTAATAAATTATATTGTTTATAACATATCTGAGGTCTGCGTTTCCCTGCTTCAGTCACACACCTCTGGTCATACCTGGGAGCCCTGACATTACACCAAGGCCAATCCTGACCAGAAGTGGCTGCACAGGGAAGCCATCTTGGCTTGTTGATGGGAAGGATGGATCTTGAGGAGGTTGAGTATTTATATCTGCTAGTGTTTGATGACAGGGAGTATGCCTATCAAACTCTGAAGGAGTATACCCGGGATGAATTGCTAGAATGTATACGGCTCGCTCATGTTCTAGTAGATCAGGGCACAGTGTTCTCTGAGGTGCAGCCATTGATTGAGGTTTGTGCAGAGTTGGTTTCATCTGGTTCCCCCGAATGCAGGGATGAATTTTTGCCACCATTTAGTGCAGACCAGGTAGAGTCCCTGGTGTGGTTATTAGAGGATGATGTGGGTTACTTTCTGGAGCGTTATTCCACATGTTCACCACAGACACTGAGAGATTGTATAAACGCAGTGCAGTCATTGACCAGACAGGCTTTGTGTAAGCTCAGCTTTGTTCAACCCCTACTGCAGACATGGACAGACTTGTTGCACCCAGCCTCAGTCAGCTTACAAAGACCCAGTCCTGCTTCTAACTCTACTCCTGTATTCCCACCAGCTCCTCCAGTTACAGCCCAGTATACTTGGCTATCTACCGCATGTCAGTACCCTGTTCCCACTCGCTGCACCTATCCTGCCTTTAACCCTGTAAAAAAGCCCTCTGTAGCAACTGCTCCCACTCCTGTTCCATCCTCCAGTTCTTCTCTGTCTCCAGCTGCTCCATTCGTTTGCAGACCTGCGTTTACTTGCAGTGCTCCCGTAGTTAAAACCAGAAAAAAGCGAAAATTCTTTCCAACCAATACCATCCTGCCAGTATCCAAACCGGTGAGCCTGCCTTCTGTGGTTCAGACTGATGCCTGTACGCAGCCTGATGCCTCTACTCGGCCTGAAGCCTCTACGCGGCCTGAAGCCTCTCCTCGGCCTGAAGCCTCTACGCGGCCTGAAGCCTCTCCTCGGCCTGAAGCCTCTACTCGGCCTGAAGCCTCTACTCGGCCTGAAGCCTCTACTCGGCCTGATGCCTGTACTCGGCCTGATGCCTGTACTCGGCCTGATGCCTCTCTTCAGCCCGAAGCCTCTACTCGGCCCGAAGCCTCTACTCGGCCCGAAGCCTCTACTCGGCCCGAAGCCTCTACTCGGCCTGATGCCTCTACTCGGCCTGAAGCCTCTACTCGGCCTAATGCCTCTACCCAGCATGATGAACTGATCCAGCCTGACGATCCTATTAGGCCAGTTGACTCGATGCCCGCTGTTGATCCAGATGATCCGGTGCCCGCTGTCGTGCCAATTGACTCAGAGCCCGCTGTCGTACCTGGTGACTCGGTGCCCACTGCCTTGCCAGATGACGCGGTGCCCGCTGGCAAGCCAAATGACCTGATGCCTGGTGACCTAGTGTCCGCTGTCATACCTGATGACCCGATGCCCGCTGTCGAGCCAGACAATCCGGTACCTGATGACCCGGTGCCCACTGTCGTGCCTGTTGACTCGGAGACCACTGCCTTGCCAGATGACGCGGTGCCCGCGGTCGAGCCAAATGACCTGATGCCTGGTGACCCGTTGCCCGCTGTCCAGCCAGACGATTCAATGTCTGCCCCGGTGCCCGCGGTCATGCCAGTTGACTCGGAGCCCACTGCCTTGCCAGATGACGCGGTGCTCGCTGTCGAGCCAAATGACTTGATGCCTGGTGACCCGATGCCCGCTGTCCAGTCAGACGATCCAATGTCTGACCCAGTGCCCGCGGTCATACCAGTTGACTCGGAGCCCACTGCCTTGCCAGATGACGCGGTGCCCGCGGTCGAGCCAAATGACCTGATGCCTGGTGACCCGATGCCCGCTGTCCAGCCAGACGACCCAATGTCTGACCCAGTGCCCGCGGTCATACCAGTTGACTCGGAGCCCACTGCCTTGCCAGATGACGCGGTGCCCGCTGTCGAGCCAAATGACCTGATGCCTGGTGACCCGATGCCCGCTGTCCAGCCAGACCATCCAATGTCTGACCCAGTGCCTGCGGTCATACCAGTTGACTCGGAGCCCACTGTCGTGCCTGGTGTCTCGGTGCCCGCCGCTCCGCCTGGGGGCCCGAGACCTGTTGCTCCGCTTGGGGGTCCAGCGCCCGCCGCTCCGCCTGGGGATCCGGCGCCCGCCGCCCCGCCTGGGGGCCTGAGACCTGCCACTCCGCTTGAGGGCCCGAGACCTGTCGCTCCTCCTGGGGGTCCGGCGCCCGCCGCTCCGCCTGAGGGCCCGAGACCTGTCGCTCCACCTGGGGGTCCGGCGCCCGCCGCTCCGCCTGAGGGCCCGAGACCTGTCGCTCCATCTGGGGGTCCGGCGCCCGCCGCTCCGCCTGAGGGCCCGAGACCTGTCGCTCCTCCTGGGGGTCCGGCGCCCGCCGCTCCGCCTGAGGGCCCGAGACCTGTCGCTCCGCCTGGGGGTCCGGCGCCTGCCGCTCCGCCTGAGGGCCCGAGACCTGTCGCTCCACCTGGGGGTCCGGCGCCCGCCGCTCCGCCTGAGGGCCCGAGACCTGTCGCTCCATCTGGAGGTCCGGCGCCCGCCGCTCCGCCTGAGGGCCCGAGACCTGTCGCTCCGCCTGGGGGTCGGGCGCCCGCCGCTCCGCCTGGGGGCACGATGCCTGTCGCCCCGCCTGGGGGCACGGTGCCTGTCGCCCCGCCTGGGGGCCCGGTGCCTGTCGCCCCGCCCGGGGGCCCGGTGCCTGCTGATCCGCCCGGGGGCCCGGTGCCTGCTGATCCGCCCGGGGGCCCGGTGCCTGCTGCTCCGCCTGGTGGCCCGCTGCCTGCTGCTTCGCCTGGTAATCCGATGTGCCTCTGCCCGGAATCCTGCCCGATGTGCCTCTGCCCGGAATCCTGCCCGATGTGCCTCTGCCTGGAGTCCTGCCTGATGTGCCTCTGCCCTTTGTGCCTCTGCCCGGAGTCCTGCCCGATGTGCCTCTGCCCGGAGTCCTGCCCGATGTGCCTCTGCCCGGTGTGCCTCTGCCCGATGTGCCTCTGCCCGGTGTGCCTCTGCTCGATGTGCCGCTGCCCGGAGTCCAGCCCGGTGTGCCGCTGCCCGGAGTCCTGCCCGGTGTGCCAGTCTTTGATATCCCGCCAGTTGCCAGACCCGGGCGGTGGGACATTTTGCCCAGCTAGGACTGTTTGGAGCGTCCTGAGGCCGCTCCTTGAGGGGGGGGTACTGTTAGGAATGGACTGGCCAGCAATGGTGGGACTCACCTGCCTTATGATCTGCAGTACCAGGGCTGGCCAGCGGGTGCTCCCAGCAATCAGAGACTCAACCTTTCAGCCAGCTAACACCTGGAACTGATGATACTGGTGTATTTAAGGGATGGCCAGACTTGCAGACTCTGCCTTGGTGTTGTGTTTGTCCTGGGCCCTGTATCTGTCCTGTATCCTGTTTCTGTTCCTTTGCTGACTTCTGCTCTGATCCTGGCTTGTGACCCTGACCATCCCTCTGTCTGACCCTCTGTACTACGCTGCTTGCTACCTGTTCTGATCCCTGGCTTGTGACCCGGACCATCCCTCTGCCTGACCCTCTGTACTATGCTGCTTGCTACCTGCTGAACCTGGCCTGTGACCCCGACCATTCTCCGCTTGCTCCCCCTGTACCTACCTGCCCAATTGATATTGACCCGGCCTGCCTGACGACGCTTGCTTGTATATACTGTTATCTGTGGGTGGTTTGGTTTGTTTGCACCGTATTATGTTTTAGTATTGCACTGCGTTTATGTTTGTACTGTTAGTGTTAATAAATTATATTGTTTATAACATATCTGAGGTCTGCGTTTCCCTGCTTCAGTCACACACCTCTGGTCATACCTGGGAGCCCTGACATTACACCAAGGCCAATCCTGACCAGAAGTGGCTGCACAGGGAAGCCATCTTGGCTTGTTGATGGGAAGGATGGATCTTGAGGAGGTTGAGTATTTATATCTGCTAGTGTTTGATGACAGGGAGTATGCCTATCAAACTCTGAAGGAGTATACCCGGGATGAATTGCTAGAATGTATACGGCTCGCTCATGTTCTAGTAGATCAGGGCACAGTGTTCTCTGAGGTGCAGCCATTGATTGAGGTTTGTGCAGAGTTGGTTTCATCTGGTTCCCCCGAATGCAGGGATGAATTTTTGCCACCATTTAGTGCAGACCAGGTAGAGTCCCTGGTGTGGTTATTAGAGGATGATGTGGGTTACTTTCTGGAGCGTTATTCCACATGTTCACCACAGACACTGAGAGATTGTATAAACGCAGTGCAGTCATTGACCAGACAGGCTTTGTGTAAGCTCAGCTTTGTTCAACCCCTACTGCAGACATGGACAGACTTGTTGCACCCAGCCTCAGTCAGCTTACAAAGACCCAGTCCTGCTTCTAACTCTACTCCTGTATTCCCACCAGCTCCTCCAGTTACAGCCCAGTATACTTGGCTATCTACCGCATGTCAGTACCCTGTTCCCACTCGCTGCACCTATCCTGCCTTTAACCCTGTAAAAAAGCCCTCTGTAGCAACTGCTCCCACTCCTGTTCCATCCTCCAGTTCTTCTCTGTCTCCAGCTGCTCCATTCGTTTGCAGACCTGCGTTTACTTGCAGTGCTCCCGTAGTTAAAACCAGAAAAAAGCGAAAATTCTTTCCAACCAATACCATCCTGCCAGTATCCAAACCGGTGAGCCTGCCTTCTGTGGTTCAGACTGATGCCTGTACGCAGCCTGATGCCTCTACTCGGCCTGAAGCCTCTCCGCGGCCTGAAGCCTCTCCGCGGCCTGAAGCCTCTCCGCGGCCTGAAGCCTCTACTCGGCCTGAAGCCTCTCCTCGGCCTGAAGCCTCTCCTCGGCCTGAAGCCTCTCCTCGGCCTGAAGCCTCTCCTCGGCCTGATGCCTGTACTCGGCCTGATGCCTGTACTCGGCCTGATGCCTGTACTCGGCCTGATGCCTCTCTTCAGCCCGAAGCCTCTACTCGGCCTGAAGCCTCTCTTCAGCCCGAAGCCTCTACTCGGCCTGATGCCTCTACTCGGCCTGATGCCTCTACTCGGCCTGAAGCCTCTACTCGGCCTAATGCCTCTACCCAGCATGATGAACTGATCCAGCCTGACGATCCTATTAGGCCAGTTGACTCGATGCCCGCTGTTGATCCAGATGATCCGGTGCCCGCTGTCGTGCCAATTGACTCAGAGCCCGCTGTCGTACCTGGTGACTCGGTGCCCACTGCCTTGCCAGATGACGCGGTGCCCGCTGGCAAGCCAAATGACCTGATGCCTGGTGACCTAGTGTCCGCTGTCATACCTGATGACCCGATGCCCGCTGTCGAGCCAGACAATCCGGTACCTGATGACCCGGTGCCCACTGTCGTGCCTGTTGACTCGGAGACCACTGCCTTGCCAGATGACGCGGTGCCCGTGGTCGAGCCAAATGACCTGATGCCTGGTGACCCGATGCCCGCTGTCCAGCCAGACGATTCAATGTCTGCCCCGGTGCCCGCGGTCATGCCAGTTGACTCGGAGCCCACTGCCTTGCCAGATGACGCGGTGCTCGCTGTCGAGCCAAATGACTTGATGCCTGGTGACCCGATGCCCGCTGTCCAGTCAGACGATCCAATGTCTGACCCAGTGCCCGCGGTCATACCAGTTGACTCGGAGCCCACTGCCTTGCCAGATGACGCGGTGCCCGCGGTCGAGCCAAATGACCTGATGCCTGGTGACCCGATGCCCGCTGTCCAGCCAGACGACCCAATGTCTGACCCAGTGCCCGCGGTCATACCAGTTGACTCGGAGCCCACTGCCTTGCCAGATGACGCGGTGCCCGCTGTCGAGCCAAATGACCTGATGCCTGGTGACCCGATGCCCGCTGTCCAGCCAGACCATCCAATGTCTGACCCAGTGCCTGCGGTCATACCAGTTGACTCGGAGCCCACTGTCGTGCCTGGTGTCTCGGTGCCCGCCGCTCCGCCTGGGGGCCCGAGACCTGTTGCTCCGCTTGGGGGTCCAGCGCCCGCCGCTCCGCCTGGGGATCCGGCGCCCGCCGCCCCGCCTGGGGGCCTGAGACCTGCCACTCCGCTTGAGGGCCCGAGACCTGTCGCTCCTCCTGGGGGTCCGGCGCCCGCCGCTCCGCCTGAGGGCCCGAGACCTGTCGCTCCACCTGGGGGTCCGGCGCCCGCCGCTCCGCCTGAGGGCCCGAGACCTGTCGCTCCATCTGGGGGTCCAGCGCCCGCCGCTCCGCCTGAGGGCCCGAGACCTGTCGCTCCTCCTGGGGGTCCGGCGCCCGCCGCTCCGCCTGAGGGCCCGAGACCTGTCGCTCCGCCTGGGGGTCCGGCGCCTGCCGCTCCGCCTGAGGGCCCGAGACCTGTCGCTCCACCTGGGGGTCCGGCGCCCGCCGCTCCGCCTGAGGGCCCGAGACCTGTCGCTCCATCTGGAGGTCCGGCGCCCGCCGCTCCGCCTGAGGGCCCGAGACCTGTCGCTCCGCCTGGGGGTCCGGCGCCCGCCGCTCCGCCTGGGGGCACGATGCCTGTCGCCCCGCCTGGGGGCACGGTGCCTGTCGCCCCGCCCGGAGGCACGGTGCCTGTCGCCCCGCCCGGGGGCCCGGTGCCTGTCGCCCCGCCCGGGGGCCCGGTGCCTGCTGATCCGCCCGGGGGCCCGGTGCCTGCTGATCCGCCCGGGGGCCCGGTGCCTGCTGATCCGCCCGGGGGCCCGGTGCCTGCTGATCCGCCCGGGGGCCCGGTGCCTGCTGATCCGCCCGGGGGCCCGGTGCCTGCTGCTCCGCCTGGTGGCCCGCTGCCTGCTGCTTCGCCTGGTAATCCGATGTGCCTCTGCCCGGAATCCTGCCCGATGTGCCTCTGCCCGGAGTCCTGCCCGATGTGCCTCTGCCCGGAGTCCTGCCCGATGTGCCTCTGCCCTTTGTGCCTCTGCCCGGAGTCCTGCCCGGTGTGCCTCTGCCCGATGTGCCTCTGCCCGGTGTGCCTCTGCTCGATGTGCCGCTGCCCGGAGTCCAGCCCGGTGTGCCGCTGCCCGGAGTCCTGCCCGGTGTGCCAGTCTTTGATATCCCGCCAGTTGCCAGACCCGGGCGGTGGGACATTTTGCCCAGCTAGGACTGTTTGGAGCGTCCTGAGGCCGCTCCTTGAGGGGGGGGTACTGTTAGGAATGGACTGGCCAGCAATGGTGGGACTCACCTGCCTTATGATCTGCAGTACCAGGGCTGGCCAGCGGGTGCTCCCAGCAATCAGAGACTCAACCTTTCAGCCAGCTAACACCTGGAACTGATGATACTGGTGTATTTAAGGGATGGCCAGACTTGCAGACTCTGCCTTGGTGTTGTGTTTGTCCTGGGCCCTGTATCTGTCCTGCATCCTGTTTCTGTTCCTTTGCTGACTTCTCCTGCTCTGATCCTGGCTTGTGACCCTGACCATCCCTCTGTCTGACCCTCTGTACTACGCTGCTTGCTACCTGTTCTGATCCCTGGCTTGTGACCCGGACCATCCCTCTGCCTGACCCTCTGTACTATGCTGCTTGCTACCTGCTGAACCTGGCCTGTGACCCCGACCATTCTCCGCTTGCTCCCCCTGTACCTACCTGCCCAATTGATATTGACCCGGCCTGCCTGACGACGCTTGCTTGTATATACTGTTATCTGTGGGTGGTTTGGTTTGTTTGCACCGTATTATGTTTTAGTATTGCACTGCGTTTATGTTTGTACTGTTAGTGTTAATAAATTATATTGTTTATAACATATCTGAGGTCTGCGTTTCCCTGCTTCAGTCACACACCTCTGGTCATACCTGGGAGCCCTGACACGATGATTGCTGCTGCTACTAGGTTTACGTCCTCTTGGTCCAAGCCAAGACAACAGATTAGGGGAGGTATTGCGATATAGTTAAACCAGTGCTATTTAGTCATAACCAACATGTTAAGACAGATTATTATTTATTTTTATTTTTTTAAGTGGTGTATCATTTAGGAAATTTTATTCAGTGATTTGTACCTTTTAAAAGGTAATTAAAATAAATGCAGTGCTATAAACACAAACATACAAATTTTAAAAGTTTTCTTAAAAAAAGGTTAAGGAAAAATTAAGAAAACTAAAGGTTATTAAAGGGCTAAAATTTTTATAAGAAAAAAATGCCCATGTACAACTTGAGGTACTGGGTTTCTCTAGCAACTTGTCAGTTTCAGCATTGCCAGATGATTGGTGCAGGTTTATTTCTGAGAGAGCTAGCACTATGAAGGATCTGGTGTGCATGCCTCATATGATTTACATTCTGAGATCTTCTGTGCCAGGGAGGCAGTGAATGCCAGTTTGTAACTGGGGGAAGCATATGACCCAGTGCAGAAACAGTAGAGGTTCCTGCCACTAGCTGGGCCTCCCCTGAGCACAGTACGCCATGCAGGTGCTTCCCCTGGCTCTGCCTGGACTTTCACCATCCTTCTTCCACTGAGATCTGAGAGATGTAGAATGTCAAGCGTCTGTGGTAGTGAGCTCTTGTAGATTGCCAACTCAGGGTTCCCCAGGGCACAGAGTCTAAGCCCCAGCCTGCTTCTTCAACAGAGCTCCTGATGGTGGAGATGGACTTGTAGCAAGCTGGAATCAGGTCGCAGTCCCCAGGTACACCTAGCTGAGGATGCAGAGACCACTCACGTGCAGGGGCGGACTGATCATTTGGAAACTCGGGCACTGCCAAAGGGCCCGGGGTCAGTAGGGGGCCCCATGAGATGCCCCTGGTACCTTTTTCATAGGCTTTTTTGAGTTTGGGCAAGGACACAGGGGCCCCATGATCCCCTTTTGCCTAGGGGCCTCATGAGGTGTCAGTCTGCCCCTGCTTACGTGTGCAGAGTACAACCAGCAGGAGACAAGCCAAGGTCAGGACAGACCTCAGGTGTTACTTTAAAACCATATGCTGCTTTTCAGTAAGGGTTAGGGGCATCACTTAAAAAGCTGACCTTGCACAGAGTTTATATGTAGCATTTAAAGGATAAGATCACCTTTATACAAAGAATAATAAATGCACATTTTTTGCAGGAAACTGTAAACCATGGTACCAACAATCAGTAGATCACTGGTGCCATGCAGGTCTCCTGCAGATCTCTCAGTATATCTACTTGCCGATACAGGATGTACGAGCTAGCAGATATACTGACAGAAAGAATCAATGAAGTACAACGGCGATCCACAGCGCCATGGTAGTTCTTTGAGAACTACAAGCCGACAGACGCCAAGGCTGTTGGAACTTGTAGTTTCTCATTCACAGAACACAGTTATTGAGTGATGCAACATCCCCCGCTAGCTGTCAATGCGGGGGAGCTGGGACCAGTCTGATCATAACATGTTACACCCTGAATACGGATGAAACATGTTATGAAAGGTGAACCTATCCTTTTACCTTTCACTGCTTTAGACATTCATTCTTTACAACTTATCATGTCAATGCCGAAGAAGGAAATAGTTAAAAAATGAACAATTGTATATCCTGCTGTATGTGGACCTGCAGGTGAATATGAAAATCAAAGTTCCCAACAATAAATAGACAGCTTCACATTTAAAGTCATTTTTTATTATACCACAAGTACTCGTTGATTCTGCTAGTTCTCTGTTCACCAAATGGCTTCTAGTGTCAGTCCGACAACATTATACTGTATATCCACTATCTACATAGAGAAAGCTATATCGTTGTCAGCACCTGGTAGTTTCCCTATCACACTGAGCTTGCACAATAATGAGACACTCAATCTATTTTCTAATGAATGGCCACATGCCAGTTGAAAGTTGAAATTAGGTTTTTAATAGGAGTTCCATTAAGATGTTGAACAGGCAGCCATAGCAGCCAGGAGTCTGTTTATAGACCAGTGCTGCCACTAGGGTTGCCACCTCGTCCCTTTATACCCGAACACATATTAATTACACAGGTTTTGAGGCTTTTTTTTTAATTCAGATAAGGCACTAGATAAGTTTAATTACTACCTTAATCAGCCACAGAACCTGTGTAAGTAATATGTGTTCGGGTTTAAAGGGACGAGGTGGCAACCCTAGCTGCCACTAGTGCAAACATTACGCCAGTGACAGTGAAGGGGGTTAACATTATACAGTAGTGGTCTCCAAAATGTGGCCCTTTGCTTGACTTTACTCGGTCCTTGAGGCACTATTTTTCCCACTGATTCAAGGCTCCATTCCTTCCACTGGCACCAATGATGAGGTATAATTTCTCCTATGGGTATAAATGTTTAACTGCTTCTGCACTGCCTTATAGCAGAAATACTGCTACAGGGCGGCATGTGTGCGCAAAATCACACATATATGTATATATATATATATATATATATATATATGTGTGTGTGTGTGATTTCACAGCTCAGGGTAGGGGGTGCACGCGCCCTACCCACGCAGCCATACATGGCTATGGCTGTCAATCACCGGGTCCTGGCCGGAGATTCCATGCCGGCACCCGGCGTTTGCCGGGGATCACTGACAGGGGAGAGACCTGTGTATAAACAACACAGATCTCTCCCCTGCCAGCTCCTGCACACTGCTTTGTATGGCTCTGCATAGCAGTGTAAAGCACACACACAGCACACATAGTAAAACAGCACACAGTTAACCCTTTGATCGCCCCACATGTTAACCCCTTCTTGCCCAGTGGCATTAGTACAGTGTCAGTGCTTTTTATTAGCACTGATCACTGTATTGGTGTCACTGGGGATGTTAGTGACACCAAGTCAGTTCCTCCCAGTGTCAGAATGCCTGCTGCAGTCCTGCTATAAGTCGCTGATTGCCGCCATTACTAGTAAAAAAAAAAATCCAGTATCTATACCTCCATTTGTAAACTCTATAACTTTCACGTTAACCAATTAATTTATACGTATTGGTATTTTTTTCTAGCAAAGATATATAGCAGAATACATTTTGGCCTACATTTATGAAGAAATTTGATTTTTTTTTTTTTTTTTAATTTACTGGACATGTTTAATAGCAGAAAGTAAAAAATACATATATTTTTTTTTCAAAATTGTTGGTCATTTTTTGTTTACAGCGCAAAAAATAAAAAACACATAGATGATAAAATACCACCAAAAGAAAGCTCTATTTGTGAGAAAACAAGGACGTAAATTTAATTTGGGTGCAGCGTTGTATGACCATGCAATTTTCAGTTAAAGTAATGCAGCGCCGAATTGCAAAAAATGGACTGGTCAGGAAGGGGAATAAATACTCTGTAGGGCAGGTGGTTAAACACTATTCCTTCAATTGACACCAATATGGGGGCATTATTCCTTCCGCTAATACCAATAATGGGGTACTATTCCTACTAATGATGGGGCACTATTCCTGCTCCTACTGACCACATGTATGTAACAATGTAATTTATTGTAATAATAATTATAATATATTCAACATATGTAACTATGTAACTTGTTTACTCCCACTGACCACCAGCCTGAAACAGTTTTAATTCCACTGGCCACAGTCCAGCCCACCTAAAATCTGAAGGACAGCAAACTGACCCTTGGAGACCCCTGTTCTACAGCAAGAATTTTTATGTTATACGAGTAATGTTCCAACTCTATATTTATTGTAAAAAAAAATAACAGAAAGAAAAGTGGAGTTTTCCCCCTTAGTTTCAGCCTGATATAAAGATTTCATGATCATAATAATAATAATATTCATAATAATAATAAAGAAGATTAAAAAATGTAGGTGGAAGGAGAGATAAATAGTGGGGTTGTGCTTCAAATAAAACACTTACCTTAAGTCCTCATGCTTTTACAGCTGCTGTTTTTGGTTTTTGGCATTTTTTTCCTACAGCCAGTAAACTCCCCATCATGTTATCCTATGTGTCCATGCACACATAGACTGTAATCAATGTTTTTTTGGCAGGAGCGTTTTTTGGCTGGAAAAACTCCCCAGAACTAATGGGTTTCTAGAGGAGTTTTTTAACTGTAGAAATGCTCTAACGCTGCAAAATGTTGCAAACAGGTGTTTTTGAATGTTTTTTTGAGCAAAAAAACATTTTTTGGGGTAAAAAAAAGCTGAAAAACGTGGAAAAACGCAGCTAAACGCTAATGCAAAAACGTTAAATAATGCTGAAAAACTTGCGTATCTAACGTGACTTTACACGGTTGGTGCTACCAGCGTTATTAAAACGTCCAATGTGCATGGAGCCTAAAAGTATATAAAATGGAGAATACATTTTGATGTTGGACTTCTAGAAAATGGCTGCAGCATTAGGAGTGTTGCATAGTAATGGCATCCCTCTTCCAATTAGCCCAGAAGCAGGGGCAGACTGACCATTTGGAACCAAGGGCCCGGGGTCAGTAGGGGGCCCTATGAGATGCCCCCGGTACCTTTTTCATAGGCTTTTTTGAGTTTGGGACACAGGGGCCCCATGATCCCCTATTGCCCGGGGGCCCCATGAGTTGTCAGTCCGCCCCTGCCCAGAAGTGTTCACCTCTTCCCCCTTTCTTCAGGAACAAACATAGAGGGAAACACAAAAAGTGTCAGGGCTCCGGGGTGTGACCAGAGGTATGTGACTGACGCAGGGAAACGCAGACTTCAGATAGGTTATAAATAGAGATGAGCGAATCGAAGTATCCGAAGTGGAATTCGAGTCGAATATCGGAAAAATTTCGATTCGTGCCGAATCCGAAAAATAGCCTAATTCGGACGCGCGAATCGAAATTTTTCAGAAAATGGCGGCTGACATGTGCGGCGACGGAGCGGGGATGTCTGGGAAGGCGCGCAGACAAGGCGCGCTGACCCATAATGCATTCCTCAACTACATGTGATCGCATCAGCCTATCAGCAGCCAGCCAGCCAGCACTGTGTAATGGTCGAGCTATAAATAGCGGCCATTTTGGAATTCTTCATTTGCCTGCAGTTATTGAACAGAGGCAGACCGCTCTGTACTAGGGACAGGGACAGAGTTAGGGCCACAGAAACGATAATTGGGGACAGAGAAAAGTTACTTAGGGACAGAGAACCACTACTCAGGGACACATACTTGTTAATGAGGGCCACAGAATCGTTATTTAGGGACAAAGAAACGCTAGTTAGGGCCACAGAATTCATAATCAGGGACAGACAGAATTGTTACTCAGTGCCAGAGAATTGTTACTTAGGGCCACAGAAACGTTATTAGGGCCACAGAATTGTTACTCAGGGACAGACAGAATTGTTACTGAGTGCCAGAGAATTGTTACTCAGGGACAGACAGAATTGTTACTGAGTGCTAGAGAATTGTTACTTAGGGCCACAGAAACTTTAATTAGGGCCACAGAATTTTTACTCAGGGACAGACAGAATTGTTACTGAGTGCCAGAGAATTGTTACTCAGGGACAGACAGAATTGTTACTGAGTGCCAGAGAATTGTTACTTAGGGCCACAGAAACTTTACTTAGGGCCACAGAATTTTTACTCAGGGACAGACAGAATTGTTACTCAGTGCCAGAGAATTGTTACTCAGGGACAGACAGAATTGTTACTGAGTGCCAGAGAATTGTTACTCAGGGCCCCAGAAACTTTACTTAGGGCCACAGAATTTTTACTCAGGGACAGACAGAATTGTTACTGAGTGCCAGAGAATTGTTACTCAGGGACAGACAGAATTGTTACTGAGTGCCAGAGAATTGTTACTTAGGGCCACAGAAACTTTACTTAGGGCCACAGAATTGTTACTCGCACAGACACAGAATTGTTACTCGCACAGACACAGAACTGTTACTGAGGGCCACAGAAACTTTACTTAGGGACAAAGAAACGCTAGTTAGGGCCACGGAATTCATACTCAGGGACAGACAGAATTGTTACGGAGTGCCAGAGAATTGTTACTCAGGGCCACAGAAACTTTACTTAGGGCCACAGAATTTTTACTCAGGGACAGACAGAATTGTTACGGAGTGCCAGAGAATTGTTACTCAGGGACAGACAGAATTGTTACTGAGTGCCAGAGAATTGTTACTTAGGGCCACAGAAACTTTAATTAGGGCCACAGAATTTTTACTCAGGGACAGACAGAATTGTTACTGAGTGCCAGAGAATTGTTACTCAGGGACAGACAGAATTGTTACCGAGTGCCAGAGAATTCATACTCAGGGACAGACAGAATTGTTACTGAGTGCCAGAGAATTGTTACTCAGGGACAGACAGAATTGTTACGGAGTGCCAGAGAATTGTTACTCAGGGCCACAGAAACTTTACTTAGGGCCACAGAATTTTTACTCAGGGACAGACAGAATTGTTACTGAGTGCCAGAGAATTGTTACTTAGGGCCACAGAAACTTTACTTAGGGCCACAGAATTGTTACTCGCACAGACACAGAATTGTTACTCGCACAGACACAGAACTGTTACTGAGGGCCACAGAAACTTTACTTAGGGACAAAGAAACGCTAGTTAGGGCCACGGAATTCATACTCAGGGACAGACAGAATTGTTACGGAGTGCCAGAGAATTGTTACTCAGGGCCACAGAAACTTTACTTAGGGCCACAGAATTTTTACTCAGGGACAGACAGAATTGTTACTGAGTGCCAGAGAATTGTTACTCAGGGACAGACAGAATTGTTACGGAGTGTCAGAGAATTGTTACTCAGGGACAGACAGAATTGTTACTGAGTGCCAGAGAATTGTTACTTAGGGCCACAGAAACTTTAATTAGGGCCACAGAATTTTTACTCAGGGACAGACAGAATTGTTACTGAGTGCCAGAGAATTGTTACTCAGGGACAGACAGAATTGTTACGGAGTGCCAGAGAATTGTTACTTAGGGCCACAGAAACTTTACTTAGGGCCACAGAATTGTTACTCGCACAGACACAGAATTGTTACTCGCACAGACACAGAACTGTTACTGAGGGCCACAGAAACTTTACTTAGGGACAAAGAAACGCTAGTTAGGGCCACGGAATTCATACTCAGGGACAGACAGAATTGTTACGGAGTGCAAGAGAATTGTTACTCAGGGCCACAGAAACTTTACTTAGGGCCACAGAATTTTTACTCAGGGACAGACAGAATTGTTACTGAGTGCCAGAGAATTGTTACTCAGGGACAGACAGAATTGTTACGGAGTGTCAGAGAATTGTTACTCAGGGACAGACAGAATTGTTACTGAGTGCCAGAGAATTGTTACTCAGGGACAGACAGAATTGTTACTGAGTGCCAGAGAATTGTTACTTAGGGCCACAGAAACTTTACTTAGGGCCACAGAATTTTTACTCAGGGACAGACAGAATTGTTACTCAGTGCCAGAGAATTGTTACTCAGGGACAGACAGAATTGTTACTGAGTGCCAGAGAATTGTTACTCAGGGCCCCAGAAACTTTACTTAGGGCCACAGAATTTTTACTCAGGGACAGACAGAATTGTTACTGAGTGCCAGAGAATTGTTACTCAGGGACAGACAGAATTGTTACTGAGTGCCAGAGAATTGTTACTTAGGGCCACAGAAACTTTACTTAGGGCCACAGAATTGTTACTCGCACAGACACAGAATTGTTACTCGCACAGACACAGAACTGTTACTGAGGGCCACAGAAACTTTACTTAGGGACAAAGAAACGCTAGTTAGGGCCACGGAATTCATACTCAGGGACAGACAGAATTGTTACGGAGTGCAAGAGAATTGTTACTCAGGGCCACAGAAACTTTACTTAGGGCCACAGAATTTTTACTCAGGGACAGACAGAATTGTTACGGAGTGCCAGAGAATTGTTACTCAGGGACAGACAGAATTGTTACTGAGTGCCAGAGAATTGTTACTTAGGGCCACAGAAACTTTAATTAGGGCCACAGAATTTTTACTCAGGGACAGACAGAATTGTTACTGAGTGCCAGAGAATTGTTACTCAGGGACAGACAGAATTGTTACCGAGTGCCAGAGAATTGTTACTCAGGGACAGACAGAATTGTTACTGAGTGCCAGAGAATTGTTACTTAGGGCCACAGAAACTTTAATTAGGGCCACAGAATTTTTACTCAGGGACAGACAGAATTGTTACGGAGTGCCAGAGAATTGTTACTCAGGGACAGACAGAATTGTTACGGAGTGCCAGAGAATTGTTACTCAGGGCCACAGAAACTTTACTTAGGGCCAGAGAATTTTTACTCAGGGACAGACAGAATTGTTACTGAGTGCCAGAGAATTGTTACTCAGGGACAGACAGAATTGTTACTGAGTGCCAGATAATTGTTACTCAGGGCCCCAGAAACTTTACTTAGGGCCACAGAATTTTTACTCAGGGACAGACAGAATTGTTACTGAGTGCCAGAGAATTGTTACTCAGGGACAGACAGAATTGTTACTGAGTGCCAGAGAATTGTTACTTAGGGCCACAGAAACTTTACTTAGGGCCACAGAATTGTTACTCGCACAGACACAGAATTGTTACTGAGGGCCACAGAACTGTTACTTGGGGCCACAGAAACGTTAATCAGGGACACAGAATTGTTACTGAGGGCCACAGAACTGTTACTTAGGGCCACAGAATTGTTACTCGCACAGACACAGAATTGTTACTCAGGGACACAGAATTGTTACTCAGGGACACATAATCGTTTAATTAAAGAGTATGTCAGACAACATGCAGAGGAGTGGCAGAGGAGGCAATGTTTTAGGAGCGAGCAGACGTGGCAGCAGAGGAAGGGGTCGAGGCAGCACTATTCGCAGCCAGAGGCCAGTGCTCCCGGTGTCATCCAACGGTCGTGTCTCCACCGACAACCCTGCCGTCGTCGATTGGTTGGCTCGGTCGTCTTCCTCTTCCCAGGTCACCTCTGACACCTACAGCCAACGGTCGGTGGGTACGTCAGACACAACCGTTAGTTGGCATGGCCCGGGACCTAGCCCACTGAAATCACGTGTCCTCTACCTGCCCCTGTCCTTTGGTGTTCCCTCACCAAGCGAAGTATCGCATGCTGTGGGCTCAGCCCCACTGTACAGTGAGGAAGAGCTAACAGAGGGCGGTCAGGAACGGGGGGAGACATCCGCCTTTTCAGCAGCTAGGCGAAGAAGTAGTGGCGAGGAGAGTGGCCCGGTAGCCGGTCTAGAGACAGGTCTGTCTCCTGACCCAGACGCAGCCGAGGGGGCTAGTAGTGAGGCGGAGACCCTACTTGATGATGAGGAGGTTGATCGCACTTGGCAGCCTCGTCGTCATCAGGCAATTTCTTCCGCATCATCAGGAGAAGAGGGTGGCAGCTTGGCAGTGAGCGAAACAGTCGGTGGGTTGCCCAGGAGACAGCAGGAGGGTCGCAGCAGTGTCAGTGGAAGCAGTGTCAGTGGAGCCAAACGGCCACGGAGTAGAGCACCAGCTCCACTGCAGCCTACCACCACGGCCAGTAGTGGTGCCGGTGTGCACGGAGGAAGCAGCAGTCAGCCAGTGAGGAGTATCGGGGGCAAAGTTTCCTACTCGGCGGTGTGGCAATTTTTCGTCAAGCCGCCCGAGGAAGTAAACGTAGCCGTATGTCGACTATGTGGCCAGAAAGTCAAGCGTGGCCAGGGGGCCCATGTTGGGACTATTTGGGCCATGTTGGGACAATGGGAGACCTCCCATTGCTGCTGTCTCCATCGCCACACTCTGCCATGTGCCACTTTCAGGTCTCCTCACACACTGCTGGTGTGTTCAGTTTTTTGACATAGGGTGCTGGCAGATTACGGGCCTCCCATAGCTGCTGCCAGGCCCCTAATCTGCCATAGGCCCCTATATACCGCCTCCTCATGCTGCTGCCAGGTCCAGAGTCTGTCATGGGTCCCTGTACGGCCTCCCATTGCTGCTGTCTCCATCGCCACACTCTGCCATGTGCCACTTTCAGGTCTCCTCACACACTGCTGGTGTGTAGAATTTTTTGACATAGGGTGCTGGCAGATTATGGGCCTCCTATAGCTGCTGCCAGGCCCCTAATCTGCCATAGGCCCCTATATACCGCCTCCTCATGCTGCTGCCAGGTCCAGAGTCTCTCATGGGTCCCTGTACGGCCTCCCATTGCTGCTGTCTCCATCGCCACACTCTGCCATGTGCCACTTTCAGGTCTCCTCACACTGCTGGTGTGTAGAATTTTTTGACATAGGGTGCTGGCAGATTAAGGGCCTCCCATAGCTGCTGCCAGGCCCCTAATCTGCCATAGGCCCCTATATACCGCCTCCTCATGCTGCTGCCAGGTCCAGAGTCTGTCATGGGTCCCTGTACGGCCTCCCATTGCTGCTGTCTCCATCGCCACACTCTGCCATGTGCCACTTTCAGGTCTCCTCACACTGCTGGTGTGTAGAATTTTTTGACATAGGGTGCTGGCAGATTAAGGGCCTCCCATAGCTGCTGCCAGGCCCCTAATCTGCCATAGGCCCCTATATACCGCCTCCTCATGCTGCTGCCAGGTCCAGAGTCTGTCATGGGTCCCTGTACGGCCTCCCATTGCTGCTGTCTCCATCGCCACACTCTGCCATGTGCCACTTTCAGGTCTCCTCACACACTGCTGGTGTGTAGAATTTTTTGACATAGGGTGCTGGCAGATTACGGGCCTCCCATAGCTGCTGCCAGGCCCCTAATCTGCCATAGGCCCCTATATACCGCCTCCTCATGCTGCTGCCAGGTCCAGAGTCTGTCATGGGTCCCTGTACGGCCTCCCATTGCTGCTGTCTCCATCGCCACACTCTGCCATGTGCCACTTTCAGGTCTCCTCACACACTGCTGGTGTGTTCAGTTTTTTGACATAGGGTGCTGGCAGATTACGGGCCTCCCATAGCTGCTGCCAGGCCCCTAATCTGCCATAGGCCCCTATATACCGCCTCCTCATGCTGCTGCCAGGTCCAGAGTCTGTCATGGGTCCCTGTACGGCCTCCCATTGCTGCTGTCTCCATCGCCACACTCTGCCATGTGCCACTTTCAGGTCTCCTCACACACTGCTGGTGTGTAGAATTTTTTGACATAGGGTGCTGGCAGATTACGGGCCTCCCATTGCTGCTGCCAGGCCCCTAATCTGCCATGGGCCCCTATATACCGCCTCCTCATGCTGCTGCCAGGTCCAGAGTCTGTCATGGGTCCCTGTACGGCCTCCCATTGCTGCTGTCTCCATCGCCACACTCTGCCATGTGCCACTTTCAGGTCTCCTCACACACTGCTGGTGTGTAGAATTTTTTGACATAGGGTGCTGGCAGATTACGGGCCTCCCATAGCTGCTGCCAGGCCCCTAATCTGCCATAGGGCCCTATATACCGCCTCCTCATGCTGCTGCCAGGTCCAGAGTCTCTCATGGGTCCCTGTACGGCCTCCCATTGCTGCTGTCTCCATCGCCACACTCTGCCATGTGCCACTTTCAGGTCTCCTCACACACTGCTGGTGTGTAGAATTTTTTGACATAGGGTGCTGGCAGATTACGGGCCTCCCATTGCTGCTGCCAGGCCCCTAATCTGCCATGGGCCCCTATATACCGCCTCCTCATGCTGCTGCCAGGTCCAGAGTCTGTCATGGGTCCCTGTACGGCCTCCCATTGCTGCTGTCTCCATCGCCACACTCTGCCATGTGCCACTTTCAGGTCTCCTCACACACTGCTGGTGTGTAGAATTTTTTGACATAGGGTGCTGGCAGATTACGGGCCTCCCATAGCTGCTGCCAGGCCCCTAATCTGCCATAGGCCCCTATATACCGCCTCCTCATGCTGCTGCCAGGTCCAGAGTCTCTCATGGGTCCCTGTACGGCCTCCCATTGCTGCTGTCTCCATCGCCACACTCTGCCATGTGCCACTTTCAGGTCTCCTCACACTGCTGGTGTGTAGAATTTTTTGACATAGGGTGCTGGCAGATTAAGGGCCTCCCATAGCTGCTGCCAGGCCCCTAATCTGCCATAGGCCCCTATATACCGCCTCCTCATGCTGCTGCCAGGTCCAGAGTCTGTCATGGGTCCCTGTATGGCCTCCCATTGCTGCTGTCTCCATCGCCACACTCTGCCATGTGCCACTTTCAGGTCTCCTCACACACTGCTGGTGTGTAGAATTTTTTGACATAGGGTGCTGGCAGATTAAGGGCCTCCCATAGCTGCTGCCAGGCCCCTAATCTGCCATAGGCCCCTATATACCGCCTCCTCATGCTGCTGCCAGGTCCAGAGTCTGTCATGGGTCCCTGTACGGCCTCCCATTGCTGCTGTCTCCATCGCCACACTCTGCCATGTGCCACTTTCAGGTCTCCTCACACTGCTGGTGTGTTGAATTTTTTGACATAGGGTGCTGGCAGATTATGGGCCTCCTATAGCTGCTGCCAGGCCCCTAATCTGCCATAGGCCCCTATATACCGCTTCCTCATGCTGCTGCCAGGTCCAGAGTCTCTCATGCCATGTGCCACTTTCAGGTCTCCTCACACTGCTGGTGTGTTGAATTTTTTGACATAGGGTGCTGGCAGATTATGGGCCTCCCATAGCTGCTGCCAGGCCCCTAATCTGCCATAGGCCCCTATATACCGCCTCCTCATGCTGCTGCCAGGTCCAGAGTCTGTCATGGGTCCCTGTATGGCCTCCCATTGCTGCTGTCTCCATTGCCACACTCTGCCATGTGCCACTTTCAGGTCTCCTCACACTGCTGGTGTGTAGAATTTTTTGACATAGGGTGCTGGCAGATTATGGGCCTCCCATTGCTGCTGCCAGGCCCCTAATCTGCCATGGGCCCCTATATACCGCCTCCTCATGCTGCTGCCAGGTCCAGAGTCTGTCATGGGTCCCTGTACGGCCTCCCATTGCTGCTGTCTCCATCGCCACACTCTGCCATGTGCCACTTTCAGGTCTCCTCACACTGCTGGTGTGTAGAATTTTTTGACATAGGGTGCTGGCAGATTACGGGCCTCCCATTGCTGCTGCCAGGCCCCTAATCTGCCATGGGCCCCTATATACCGCCTCCTCATGCTGCTGCCAGGTCCAGAGTCTGTCATGGGTCCCTGTACGGCCTCCCATTGCTGCTGTCTCCATCGCCACACTCTGCCATGTGCCACTTTCAGGTCTCCTCACACACTGCTGGTGTGTAGAATTTTTTGACATAGGGTGCTGGCAGATTACGGGCCTCCCATAGCTGCTGCCAGGCCCCTAATCTGCCATAGGCCCCTATATACCGCCTCCTCATGCTGCTGTCAGGTCCAGAGTCTGTCATGGGTCCCTGTACGGCCTCCCATTGCTGCTGTCTCCATCGCCACACTCTGCCATGTGCCACTTTCAGGTCTCCTCACACACTGCTGGTGTGTAGAATTTTTTGACATAGGGTGCTGGCAGATTAAGGGCCTCCCATAGCTGCTGCCAGGCCCCTAATCTGCCATAGGCCCCTATATACCGCCTCCTCATGCTGCTGCCAGGTCCAGAGTCTGTCATGGGTCCCTGTACGGCCTCCCATTGCTGCTGTCTCCATCACCACACTCTGCCATGTGCCACTTTCAGGTCTCCTCACACACTGCTGGTGTGTTCAGTTTTTTGACATAGGGTGCTGGCAGATTACGGGCCTCCCATAGCTGCTGCCAGGCCCCTAATCTGCCATAGGCCCCTATATACCGCCTCCTCATGCTGCTGCCAGGTCCAGAGTCTGTCATGGGTCCCTGTACGGCCTCCCATTGCTGCTGTCTCCATCGCCACACTCTGCCATGTGCCACTTTCAGGTCTCCTCACACACTGCTGGTGTGTAGAATTTTTTGACATAGGGTGCTGGCAGATTACGGGCCTCCCATTGCTGCTGCCAGGCCCCTAATCTGCCATGGGCCCCTATATACCGCCTCCTCATGCTGCTGCCAGGTCCAGAGTCTGTCATGGGTCCCTGTACGGCCTCCCATTGCTGCTGTCTCCATCGCCACACTCTGCCATGTGCCACTTTCAGGTCTCCTCACACACTGCTGGTGTGTAGAATTTTTTGACATAGGGTGCTGGCAGATTACGGGCCTCCCATAGCTGCTGCCAGGCCCCTAATCTGCCATAGGGCCCTATATACCGCCTCCTCATGCTGCTGCCAGGTCCAGAGTCTCTCATGGGTCCCTGTACGGCCTCCCATTGCTGCTGTCTCCATCGCCACACTCTGCCATGTGCCACTTTCAGGTCTCCTCACACTGCTGGTGTGTAGAATTTTTTGACATAGGGTGCTGGCAGATTACGGGCCTCCCATTGCTGCTGCCAGGCCCCTAATCTGCCATGGGCCCCTATATACCGCCTCCTCATGCTGCTGCCAGGTCCAGAGTCTGTCATGGGTCCCCGTACGGCCTCCCATTGCTGCTGTCTCCATCGCCACACTCTGCCATGTGCCACTTTCAGGTCTCCTCACACTGCTGGTGTGTAGAATTTTTTGACATAGGGTGCTGGCAGATTACGGGCCTCCCATTGCTGCTGCCAGGCCCCTAATCTGCCATGGGCCCCTATATACCGCCTCCTCATGCTGCTGCCAGGTCCAGAGTCTGTCATGGGTCCCTGTACGGCCTCCCATTGCTGCTGTCTCCATCGCCACACTCTGCCATGTGCCACTTTCAGGTCTCCTCACACACTGCTGGTGTGTAGAATTTTTTGACATAGGGTGCTGGCAGATTACGGGCCTCCCATAGCTGCTGCCAGGCCCCTAATCTGCCATAGGCCCCTATATACCGCCTCCTCATGCTGCTGCCAGGTCCAGAGTCTGTCATGGGTCCCTGTACGGCCTCCCATTGCTGCTGTCTCCATCGCCACACTCTGCCATGTGCCACTTTCAGGTCTCCTCACACACTGCTGGTGTGTAGAATTTTTTGACATAGGGTGCTGGCAGATTACGGGCCTCCCATAGCTGCTGCCAGGCCCCTAATCTGCCATAGGCCCCTATATACCGCCTCCTCATGCTGCTGCCAGGTCCAGAGTCTGTCATGGGTCCCTGTACGGCCTCCCATTGCTGCTGTCTCCATCGCCACACTCTGCCATGTGCCACTTTCAGGTCTCCTCACACACTGCTGGTGTGTAGAATTTTTTGACATAGGGTGCTGGCAGATTAAGGGCCTCCCATAGCTGCTGCCAGGCCCCTAATCTGCCATAGGCCCCTATATACCGCCTCCTCATGCTGCTGCCAGGTCCAGAGTCTGTCATGGGTCCCTGTACGGCCTCCCATTGCTGCTGTCTCCATCGCCACACTCTGCCATGTGCCACTTTCAGGTCTCCTCACACTGCTGGTGTGTTGAATTTTTTGACATAGGGTGCTGGCAGATTATGGGCCTCCTATAGCTGCTGCCAGGCCCCTAATCTGCCATAGGCCCCTATATACCGCTTCCTCATGCTGCTGCCAGGTCCAGAGTCTCTCATGCCATGTGCCACTTTCAGGTCTCCTCACACTGCTGGTGTGTTGAATTTTTTGACATAGGGTGCTGGCAGATTATGGGCCTCCCATAGCTGCTGCCAGGCCCCTAATCTGCCATAGGCCCCTATATACCGCCTCCTCATGCTGCTGCCAGGTCCAGAGTCTGTCATGGGTCCCTGTACGGCCTCCCATTGCTGCTGTCTCCATCGCCACACTCTGCCATGTGCCACTTTCAGGTCTCCTCACACTGCTGGTGTGTAGAATTTTTTGACATAGGGTGCTGGCAGATTACGGGCCTCCCATTGCTGCTGCCAGGCCCCTAATCTGCCATGGGCCCCTATATACCGCCTCCTCATGCTGCTGCCAGGTCCAGAGTCTGTCATGGGTCCCTGTACGGCCTCCCATTGCTGCTGTCTCCATCGCCACACTCTGCCATGTGCCACTTTCAGGTCTCCTCACACTGCTGGTGTGTAGAATTTTTTGACATAGGGTGCTGGCAGATTACGGGCCTCCCATTGCTGCTGCCAGGCCCCTAATCTGCCATGGGCCCCTATATACCGCCTCCTCATGCTGCTGCCAGGTCCAGAGTCTGTCATGGGTCCCTGTACGGCCTCCCATTGCTGCTGTCTCCATCGCCACACTCTGCCATGTGCCACTTTCAGGTCTCCTCACACACTGCTGGTGTGTAGAATTTTTTGACATAGGGTGCTGGCAGATTACGGGCCTCCCATAGCTGCTGCCAGGCCCCTAATCTGCCATAGGCCCCTATATACCGCCTCCTCATGCTGCTGCCAGGTCCAGAGTCTCTCATGGGTCCCTGTACGGCCTCCCATTGCTGCTGTCTCCATCGCCACACTCTGCCATGTGCCACTTTCAGGTCTCCTCACACTGCTGGTGTGTAGAATTTTTTGACATAGGGTGCTGGCAGATTAAGGGCCTCCCATAGCTGCTGCCAGGCCCCTAATCTGCCATAGGCCCCTATATACCGCCTCCTCATGCTGCTGCCAGGTCCAGAGTCTGTCATGGGTCCCTGTACGGCCTCCCATTGCTGCTGTCTCCATCGCCACACTCTGCCATGTGCCACTTTCAGGTCTCCTCACACACTGCTGGTGTGTAGAATTTTTTGACATAGGGTGCTGGCAGATTACGGGCCTCCCATAGCTGCTGCCAGGCCCCTAATCTGCCATGGGCCCCTATACCGACTCCTCATGCTGTGACGTTGCAACAAGGTGGAATTCAACCCTACATATGTTAGACCGCCTTTACGAACAGCAAAAGGCCATCACAGATTTCCTGATGTTAAAAGCGGATAAAGGTATTCCCTGTGTAACTTAGATGTCAGCCATTGGCAGCTCATGCGTGACACCTGCGCTTGCTCAGGCCCTTTGAGGAGGCCACGCTATTCGTGAGTCGGCAGGACTATGGGATGAACGACGTCATTCCTCTGTTGCACGTCCTGGAACAAATGCTGTTAACAATGGCTGGTCAGGGTGCGGTAGACGTGGCGCACAGATCTCAACGCCACATGACCCCTGTGGGGGCAGGACAGGAAGAAGAGGAGGAGGTAGAGGAGGACATTGGTGCTCAGGAATTATTGAGTGAAATGGGTGGTTTTTCCACTCAGCGGACAGGAGTGGAGGAGCAGGAGCATCTGGTAGAGGAGGAGGAGGAGGAGGAGACAGAGGACCCAGACGCACCGTGGCAGTATGCTGTGGAGATGGAGGCAGGGAGTCCCTCGCATTCCTTGGCACAAATGGCCCATAGCATGCTCGCTTGCTTGCGTAGCGACAGCCGAATAATAACCATCAGACAGAGGGATGACTTTTGGCTGTCCACCTTGTTGGACCCTCGCTACCGTTCAAAAATGGTGGCCTTTTTCACACCTGCTGAGAGGGAGGCCAAAATAACGTACTATAAAAACCACCTATGTAGTCAGCTGGTCTCTGCCTGTCTGCGCCAACGTCCATCCTCAGACACTGTGGGCCCTGTGCGCTCGCGTTCCGCTGCCATGGCAGCAGGGGAGGGGTGGGGTGGTAGGAGCAGTGGCAGCTCCACCAGCAGCGGCTGCCTCAGTCTGCAGTCGATGATGAGTAGCTTTCTTCACCAGCGCAGTGAGGAAACTACTAACCAGCCACAGCAGCAGCAGCAGCAGCAGCAGCATCAGGTGGACCTGGAGCAGGACCTCAAACAACAGGCTTAGGCCTACTTGGACAGCACCCTGCCAACCGAGGTAGACAATCCCCTTGACTACTGGGCAACGAAACTTGACCTTTGGCCCCAACTAGCTGAATTTGCCCTTGAAAGGCTGTCATGCCCGGCCAGTAGCGTGGCATCGGAGCGCGTGTTTAGTGCGGCAGGAGGTATTGCAACTCCGCGGAGGACACGACTGTCCACCCAAAGTGTGGAGAGACTGACGTTTGTGAAAATGAATCAGGCGTGGATTAGTCTGGATTTCAAACCACCAGTTCCTGACACAACTGACTAAATCCGCCATGAATCATGCCCCAAACATGTGCCACTTTCAGGTCTCCTCACACTGCTGGTGTGTTCCATTTTTTGTCATAGGGTGCTGGCAGATTACGGGCCTCCCATAGCTGCTGCCAGGCCCCTAATCTGCCATGGGCCCCTATACCGCCTCCTCATGCTGCTGCCAAGTCCAGAGTCTCTCATGGGTCCCTGTACGGCCTCCCATTGCTGCTGTCTCCATCGCCACACTCTGCCATGTGCCACTTTCAGGTCTCACACACTGCTGGTGTGTAGAATTTTTTGACATAGGGTGCTGGCAGATTATGGGCCTCCCATAGCTGCTGCCAGGCCCCTAATCTGCCATAGGCCCCTATATACCGCCTCCTCATGCTGCTGCCAGGTCCAGAGTGTGTCATGGGTCCCTGTACGGCCTCCCATTGCTGCTGTCTCCATCGCCACACTCTGCCATGTGCCACTTTCAGGTCTCCTCACACTGCTGGTGGGTTCCATTTTTTGTCATAGGGTGCTGGCAGATTACGGGCCTCCCATAGCTGCTGCCAGGCCCCTAATCTGCCATGGGCCCCTGTTGTCGCTTGTTGGCATATTCCGCTCGTTCAGATGCTCCTTCTCCTGCTACTCCTCTTCACGGATTCCGTCAGCAGTCTTTCTTGGAATCCGTTTCCAAGAGACAACAGTTTGCGAGCACGCACCAGACGGTGCAGAAACTGAACGTCCTCCTGTCCAAGTTGCTGCTGCCAGGCTCGTAATCTGTCATGCGCCCCTGTACCGCCTCCTCATGCTGCTGCCAGGTCCAGAGTGTGTCATGGGCCCCCGTACCGACTCCAAATGCTGCTGCCAGGCCCGTAATCTGTCATGGGCCCCTGTACCGCCTCCCCATGCTGCTGCCACGTCCAGATTGTGTCATGGGTCCCTGTACGGCCTCCCATTGCTGCTGCCAGGCCTGTAATCTGCCATGGGCCCCCGTACCGACTCCTCATGCTGCTGCCAGGCCCGTAATCTGCCATGGGCCCCTGTACCGCCTCCTCATGCTGCTGCCAGGTCCAGAGTGTGTCATGGGTCCCTGTACGGCCTCCCATTGCTGCTGTCTCTATCGCCACACTCTGCCATGTGCCACTTTCAGGTCTCCTCACACTGCTGGTGGTTTCCATTTTTGTCATAGGGTGCTGTATGGCCTCCCATTGCTGCTGCCTCCACCGCCACACTGTGGCTCCACACTCTGGTTTTGGCCCCGTGACTGGCCAAATGAGTGAAGTGTGCGGTGATTCTAAGATCGACGGCACTCATCTGCATGTCATACTGCCTGACAGTATTATTTCTCTTCCCCAGCAGACTCCAAGGGCATTTAAATTAAAGGTACACTGTTCAGCACTAATATTAAGTCTCTCTGAAGCCTAGAAACACCCTTTTTTAAGTTAAATTCACAGCGAATATATTCGACTCGAATCAAAATTTTTCTACGAATTCGCCGAATCAGTCGAATCGAATTTTTGAATACTTCGCTCATCTCTAGTTATAAACAATATAATTTATTAAAGACTAACAATTCAAACATAAACGCAGTGCACCAAACCCCAAGATAACACAAATACATACAAGGTGAAACAAACCCAAACCTAAACTGATACAGATACACAGGTACATACACATATAGAGCACAACGTGATCAGGCAGGCCGGGTCGATAACTATCGGGCAGGTAGGTACAGGAGGAGCAGGCGGAGAGAATGGTCAGGGTCACAAGCCAGGGATCAGAACAGGAGAAGTCAGCAGCGGTCAGGATCAAGCAGGGTCAGCAACAAGACAGGAACAGGAACGCAGGTTTACAAGATACAGGGCCCAGGAAAAACACACACACCAAGGCAAAGACTGCAGGTCTGGCCATCACTTAAATACACCTGCATAAGCAGTTTCAGGTGTTTGGCTGGCTGCAGGGTTGAGTCTCTGATTGCTGGGAGCACCCGCTGGCCAGCGCTGGTACTGCAGCCCACAAGGCAGGTGAGTCCCACCATTACTGGCCAGTCTATTCCTGACAAAAAGACTGGAGCAGTCAGAATCTGGAGCAGCTGTGCATCCACTTCTATGTGATATTTGCATGGCTCAAAGCTCAAAAGAATAAGTTCTGCTTTAAGTACTGGGCCCCCGCTCTCCATGAGCAATTGGCACCTTTGGGGAGTGGGTACCTGATTTTGACAGGTACCCAATCCCACCTCTGCTGTGATCGCCTAGGCGATCAGAAGCAGAAGTTGCCCCCCCCATAGACTTCTGGGACAGGTCCCAGAAGATTACGGGACCATTCACAAGGCTCAGCGCTACTCGCACATGCGCAATGGGCACCCAGCTGAGATGCTGGAAGCTGTCACAGCAGGGTGCCCACACTTAAGATACCGGCGCTAGGGAGCGAGGACGGCCAGTGAAACCAGCTGCAGTAAGTCCACCACTGGATCGTGGGACAGGTGAGTAGCTGTTTTTAAAAGTCAGCAGCTGCAGTTTTTGTAGCTGGACTGGAGCTTTTGACTGGAGCTCCGCTTTAACTGAACAAGCTGAATCAAGAAGTTGCTCTTCTACTTCCTGCTGCTTGCTTGCTGCTATGGGGTTCTACTGCCCCCAGACCAAGCATTCAGTGACAGTGCTGCTGGAAGATTTCCTGTGCTGAGAGCTGATTGCTGCTATCATCAAAGATTGCTGAGGGTTAGAGGGATCTAGCAGTGCTGCCACAAAATACTGGGTCTGCACTGAGGGCAGCGTAGAGTCTTTAGCAACAAGCCGAAATGGTGCCAGTAGTAACAGGAAGGTAATAACATTACATCATTACTATGCTTGTGCAGTAGCATCAACATGTGGGTCAGAGCAGGAGCGGACTGACAACTCATGGGGCCCCCGGGCAATAGGGGATTATGGGGCCTCTGTGTCCTTGCCCAAACTCAAAAAAGCCTATGAAAAAGGTACCAGGGGCATCTCATGGGGCCCCCTACTGACCCCGGGCCCTCGGGCAGTGCCCATATGGTCAGTCCGCTCCTGGGTCAGAGCCATGTACAACAGCAATATTTAACAGTGAGCACATCCAAGGTAGTACCTGCAGGTGAGTCTGTGTTTCATTGGGACATGACCTTCTAACTTATGACCCCATCAGCTTTCACCACCTCACCAACTCTTGGCTTCTGCTGTGGCTTACACAAGCCCTGTAATCTCCAGCCTGGCCCCTCACACCACCAACCCCTCTCCCCAGTCTCTGCTGCTAACCAAGAGGCCACAAGCCTGCAGCCACCTCTATCACTACTACTGGACTAGCATCCTCTTGACCTCAACTCCTAATCATCATGATGCCTGCACTCCTCTTCTCACCGTTGTGTCTGAAACCTCTCCACCACTGTGCCTTTACCTACCCCCCATACCGCATGCTTGTACTACCAAAGTTTACCCCCATCCACACCTGCACACCAAGCCCCACTCTATTCACTGCACTTGACCCTCTGCTTTGCCTTACCTCTCCTACATGCCAATACTTTGCCACGTAGTCCAGATCTGTGCTTGCTGCCACTACACTGACCCAGGCCTCAGCACTCACCGTCACTGTACTAATGCACACGTCTATGCCTTCTGCCACTGCAGTGACACATCCTGGTGTTTCATCCTGTTCCACAAACAGACACACTTTTGCTGGTAAGCCATTTCATGCAACAGAATAATTAATATGAAGAATGCATTTATATTTTCCCAAGAGTGATCTTCAGATCAGGTAGTGTGCAGATTTGGGATCTTAAGCCCCAATATTTTGGCACTTGGAATCCCTGAGACAGTTGTCAGCTTTGGGTCCTTTTAATCCATTCTACCTCAAGTCTTGTTCAAACTGGGACCCATGGTGTTATCTGTGGATCTTCACATCCATAATATAACTAAGTGGAACAGCAGGAAACTAGGAATTATACTAATACTTAACTGCTGTACCTGTGGCTAGGTCCCTAGGGTCTCTGCCATGCGGGTTCGGTCCTGGTTTGCTGGGGAACTAGGGAGGGAAACAGAAAACCATTCCCCTAACTATGCAGAGAATCTGTCTTCCCTGGTGGTACTTTCTTTCCACTGCCTGGCTGCCATATCATTCCCTTATGTTGGTTACCCTTAGCAACAACATATACTCCTCTTCACCTAATGTGTGTTTAACAGGCCCTGTTCTTTGCTATACACCATATACCACCATTCACCCCTTTGTAGTAACTTCAGACCAGGCATGAAACTGTTAATAAACTTTACAAAACATCTTGTCAAGACAATCCAGCAACATAAAGAACATACTGCAAAAGTCTCCCCCTAAGGCCCCTTTCACACTGGCGGTCCAGTCGGGTCTGCCTGTCAGTTTTTCAGGCGGACTCAATCGAACCATCCATAGACCTGTATGGACTGGCAGGTGTCAGAGAACAAGTGTCCGCTGATGCCCACCGGCATCCAATCTGATCCTGTATGCCAAAAACAGACGGATGGGGATTGTTCCCCATCCATCCAGTCGGGTGGCAACAGACAGATGATCCATTTCCATCCCACTGCCCCATAGTAGACAGCAAGCGGAGTCTGTGTCTGCTTTGGAGTAGCAGAGCGGACACAGACCTGTCATCCAGCTGCCCAGCGGGGATCAGTGGAGTGATCCCCTCCGCTGAGCAGGTGGATCAGCTGACAGGTCCGCCTCATCTGAAAGGGGCCTTACTATCTAACCGCAGGCTGTCCAGATCATACCTTTTAGGAAAGCAAAGTCCATTAGGCGCACCCTGAAAACCCATCTCTTCAGGGAAGCCTACCCCCTGCTAACTTGACCGACCTCCTCCACTCTTCCTACCACTCCATCCCCCACAGCTATCTCCTCCTGTACCACTATCCCGTCCCTTCTAGATTGTAAGCTCGAAAGAGCAGGGCCCTCGATCCCCTCATGTTTTGCATTGTATTGGTATTGTTCTGTCACATGTTCTGTCCCCCTTTGTAATGTACAGCGCTGAGTGAACTATCGGCGCTTTATAAATACTGTATAATAATAATAATAATTAGCAACAGTTCATAGTTGACAGGTTCCTGGTTCTAGGGAGAATCCCAGCAGGGTGACCCACTTGCCACAGTTCTTCAACAGGATTACATGTCACAGTACCCCTTCCTCTGTAATCTACTGTGCAAGCTCCTGCTTTGAGCCCTCCCCTTGTATTTATGTGGATTGCCACAGGGGGCAGGACCCAAGAAAACGCAGGAAAGATCTGAGACTCAGTTAACCCCTTCTCATCCTGGGCAGCCTGGACTATCTGCATAGCTACACATTGCAATTAATACAACAGCAGAAATATATTCAGTGGCACCCTGTACCCACCTGTTTATAAGTGGGTGACTATGAGCCACTGCAAACACAAAACACAGTACGGCGAAAGTACTTACCCCTAATCTTTTCAAGTGTTTACGTTTTTGGACCATTACAAAATACAAGAGTTTACAAACTTGTTCCATTAAGAACTTTGATTGTTTAAACAGTGCATTCAGTAAACAGTACAACTATTGGTGTGATATTATTTTCAGCAGATTGTTTTTGTTTATTATTATATTATATATACAGTCTATAGATTACTATTTAAATGTATGTCAGATCATATTTTATCAGTCATCCATGGAGAAATCTGGGAAATTCCAAAAGGATTACAAATATTTTCTCACATTGCATTTTAGGATAAGAGTGGCTATAGATGGTTAGATAATTTCCTGAGAATGATGGATGGCAAGATATCTGCCCATCCCTAAACAAATTTCATGAGAGGCAGAATTGCTGTGGTCATCACCTCATAGTGACAGAAGTGTACTCCTTTCATTTGATCTATTTTTCTACTCCATAGCAGAGGAAAATCAGACCTGCTGTTTGCAGAATCTGCCTGTGTGAAGAAATATCTGCAACCAAGGTACTCATTATTATATCTTAACATGACACAAAACTCTGCTTTAAAAAAAGAAAAGAAAAAAAAGAAGAAAAAAGGATGTACTCTTAAAGGAGAAGTTTGGGGTTAAAAAAAAAAAAAAAAAAGCACACGCACTCATTGTTGTGATGCTGCAGCTGTCCCCTGCTAGTTCTAAGACTGAGAACTGAGCGATCACATGACTGCTGATCGCTCAGTTCTCAGTCTGAGATGACTGTCAGTTACAACTTCTATCAACCACTGCCTACAATCTACCACTCTTGGTTTCATCTGTTTCTCAGTTTAAGTAACCAGACAAACCAAAGTTTGGTGAAAATTAACTGAGACTACTTCAGTGCAGATCAAATGATGCATTTTAATTGATTTTCATGTCTGTTATGGTTACTCAGAAAAAGCAGAATTACTGAAATTGTGGGTGGCAGATTGCTGTGGCTGTGAGTTGACAGAGGCTCCAAAAGATGCCAATGAAGCTAGCAAGTGTATGGAGCACATTAGTAGAATTTCAGGCATTGTATATATTTACGTAGTTACATTGGTATAGCTTGGAAAAAATGTAAATATGTATACCATACCCAGAAAAATAAACATATTAAAGTGGTTCTAAAGGCAGAAGGTTTTTTTTTTAGCTTCATGCATTCTATGCATGAAAGTAAAAAAAACCTTCTCTGTGCAGCAGCCCTCCAGCCCCCCAATACCTACCTGAGCCCCATCGCAATCCAGCAATGTGCACAAGTGCCTCAGCTCTTCAGGAACTCTCCCTCCTCATTGGCTGATACAGCAGTGGAAGCTATTGGTTCCCACTGCTGTTAATCATAGCCAGTGAATAAATGAGGGGAGAGAGGGGACAGGGCGGAGCCGTGGATCTGTGTGTCAATGCACACGCAGAGCAGTGGCTTGGGAGAGCCTGCTTGGGTGCCCCCATAGCAAGCTTCTTGCTCTGAGGGCACTTGACAGGAGGAAGGGGCTAAGAGCTCCGGTGGGGGACCTGAGAAAAGGATAGGGTCTGCTCTGTGCAAAACCATTGTACAGAGCAGATATGTATAACATGTTTGTTATAAAAAAAAACCAAAAAAAACAAAAACATGCCTTTAATATTACTTTAGGTAATCTCTGGAATACCTGCACACGTTGATGGGTCAGAAATTTTAAATATAAACATACAGTGGATATAAAAAATCCACACACCCCTGTTAAAATGTCAGGTTTCTGTGATGTAAAGAAATGAGAGAAAGATAAATCATGTCAGAACATTTTCCACCTTTAATGTAACCTATAAGCTGTACAACTCAATTGAACAACAAACTGAAATCTTTTAGGTGGAGGGAAGTAAAAATAAAAAACTAAAAAATTTTGATCTTATTGGGTATGAGTCTATCAGCATGGCACATCTTGACTTGGCAATATTTGCCCACTCTTCCTTGCAAAAACATTCCAAATCTGTCAGATTGCGAGGGCATCTCCTGTGCACAGCCCTCTTCAGATCACCCCACAGATTTGTGATCAGATTCAGTTCTGGGCTCTGGCTGGGCCATTCCAAAATGTTAATCTCTTCTGGTGAAGCCATTCCTTTGTTGATTTGGATGTATGCTTTGGGTTGTTGTCATGCTGAAAGATGAAGTTCCTCTTCATGTTCAGCTTTCTAGCAGAAGCCTGAAGGTTTTGTACCAATATGGACTGGTATTTGGAACTGTTCATAATTCCCTCTACCTTGACTAAGGCCCCAGTTCCAGCTGAAGAAAAACAGCCCCAAAGCATGATGCTGCCACCACCATGCTTCACTGTGAGTATGATGTTCTTTTGTTGATGTGCAGTGTTGTTTTTAGTTATAAGCGACTGTGCACACTTATTCAACCACATTATTTTAGATTTACAGTATATGTTTACTTTTCCCCCCTAAAAGATTTCAGTTTGTTTTTCAATTGAGTCATACAGTTTATAGGTCACATTAAAGGTGGAAAAAAGTTCTGAAATGATTTATCTGTGTTTAATTTTTTTACATCAGAGAAACCTAACATTTTAACAGCGGTGTGTAGACTTTTTATATCCCCTGTATGCTTCTACATTGCATTTTGACATGACAACACAGGTCTGAATTTCTAAACATATGTTGTCAGTCTTGTCTATTTCATTTCTGATGGATTACAATGAACACAGCTCTCTCTTTATCTCCATAACCCCTCCTTGGGCACACGCAGAGCACCCAGAAAGATATCTGCTCACTAGATTCCTGGCAGGATCAGCAGGTATTTTTCTACTTATTGAACAGATATAAAACAAACATTTTCAATAGTTTATTTAGCAGACCAAAAGGAGGCAAACAGGAGATGTTCATTATTAGGGTTTACATACACTTTAAAGATATTATAAAATACTATAGTTACACACAGCTAATTGGTTTGATGGAAATATTTTATTTACAGTTTTTAGTAAATTGCCCATATGTCAGTTTGTCTGTGGCTTTCAGACTGTTATTTCTCTTTCTGTCTTGCCGGTTTCTTGTTTCTCTTTATCCTGGGCTCTGGAAACATTCTGTCATTTAGTTGTTTTGCTTTTAGTTCACGTTCCAAAATTTCTCTTGGGAAGAGGCTCCCCTCGTCAAACACAGCTTTCAGTGCTAGAATGGCGATAGAATCACATTTACATTATTCATGTGGCTGGCAAGTATCCAAAAAGTCTTTATTAACACTAACGATTGCTAAAGTGACCCAGTTTTACATTGTTATCCCTCTTTCTGTTATCATAGGCAATGTGACATTCTTATAAGACCAAGGGCAGGAGCAAAGCACAAATGAGAAAAGTCTTTCAGTGACTACATACAGTTGCTGTGTACTTTCAGTCAACTGATTCCCATACATGTTTCAGAATGTATTGTAATATAAACACTTATATTCAGGATTATCCTTTTAAAAGATGTGAATCCTCATTTACATGACTTTTACAAAAACATACAAGGTGGATTTTCCAATAATCCATCTACACAAAGGCTGATGTTTTGTCAATTAGATCTAAAGATCAGAGAACTCTTTGTTCTTTTAATGATCAAGGAGACAGCAAGTTTTACCATGATAATCCCTCCTTCTGAATCCTGTTCTGAATTGTGCATATATAGGCTGGTTTTGTTAAAAGTTATATTGCAACACTATGTTTAAAAAAAAAAGGAGGGAGTGCTCGCATTCGGTAATTTTTTTTAATTGCCCTAAATCCATTTCATTTGGAGTACAAACTAGGGCTATCAAATAATTATTTTCTTTTTGGTATGCCATGTTGATAGCTGTAAGCCCATGGTACAATGTAAACGTCAGGGCGATGATGCCTACCTACAGCTAACCCAAGAAAAAATGTCACAGGCATACATTTGTGTGAGTGGAGCAACACTGTGGAGAATGTGGGCAATGTTGTCCAGGTTTTAATGGGCTGGAGTAAGGAGAATTTATTATTTTCAACAGAATTTTAATTTAAATTTGTTTTTCTTGGAATGTTTTTCATAGGTACAATACCTACAGACAAATATCAGACAATGTTAGGAAATGGTCAATGGTCATATGGTGTTGGGGGTAGTAGAGAGTTGGTGATAGTGCTGGTCCATGTAAGGCAATAGAATTCCACATCTAAGATATAGTTATGGCTATCAATTAATTGAATTCTGTGAGTTTTTTGTAATTGTACATTGTTCACCATTGAATAGAACTTATAGCACAACTGAGTTCAAAAAAATTACTGTGAATGCAATTGGATAGAAAGAAAAAATTATAGTATTACCTCCACATTCTTTCTACAGCAGTCTTTGTCCTCATGAACACTTGACGTTTTTACCGCTGCTGTTTTTTGGCTTTTGAAGTTTTTTTATACAGCTAGTAAACTCCCCAGCATGTTATCCTATGTGTTCATGCACACATAGACTGTAATCAACGTTTTTTGGCTGGGACGTTTATTGGCTGGAAAAAAACTCAGCACTAGTGGGTTTCTAGAGGATTTTTTTAGGTGTAAAAACGCTCTAACGCTGAAAAACGCATCAAAACACTGCAAACCAGCGTTTTTGGACTCTTTTTGACCAAAAAAAATGCAGGAAAACGCAGTTAATCACAGCAAAACGCCGCTAAACACTAATGCAAAAACGCTAAAAAAAGTTGAAAAACTCAAGTTTTTAATGTGACTTTACACAGTTAACGTGACCAGTGTTATCAAAACGTCCCGTGTGCATGAGGGCTTCAAGTGTCTAAAATTTGACTGTGCAATCTAATAGGCACCTAGTAAAAATTGGAACTCTCACTAATTGGTCAGACACGATCTCCTCTTCTCTGCAATACTGTTGGAGGACACATATACTAATGGGTTAGGCTGTTACTCAGCTCAGCCAGCACAGACCACTGGATAAGGGGGTAGGAAGGAACCTTATTCCTGAGAGATAGGTATTTTAATTTGCTTACAAACAAAACTCAGTCACATATCATAACATGGAGGGTTATAGGACTATAAAGAGATGTATAAACAGAAAAGGTGTTAGTCTTCAGTGGGGGTTTTAAATAGACCTGAATTCAAAAAGTGAAAATTTTGTGAGTTATATGGAAATGTAGGAGTGTCAATTGTTCCTAAGCAGTATCACAAAAAATGTACCTCTTGCCTGGAATTGCTTATAAAATTGAAGTGATTCTAAAGCCTAAAGGTTTTTTACCTTGATGCATTCTCTGCATTAAGATAAAAACCTTCAGAGTGCAGCTTCCCTACCCTACCCTCCCCCCAGCCCCCCTTATACTTACTTGAGCCCAATCTCGATCCAGTGATGTACATGAGAGCAGAGGATCTCGAGTCTCTCCCTTCTCATTTACTCCCACAGCTGTCAATCACAGCCAGTGAAGAGGGAGCAGGTGGCGGGTCCAAGCTGTGCTCTGTGTGTCCAATGGAGCGAGAATGCACAAGCAAGTGGCCAATTCTGACATTTCTCACATATATGTAAAATTCTGCATTTTCTGCTAGAAATTACTTAGAATGCCCAAACATCATATACAGAAAGCAAAGGCCCTGGAGAATAAAATGAAGGCCATTTTATATGTCATATTAAATTTGTGCAGAGGTTTATTGAATGCACATTTTCAGGAAAAATCATTCTTTAATGAATTTTGGTGCACACAAGCACAATATAGCACCCAATATTTCGGTAACATACTGTATAAAATATGATGCTAAGGCAAATAAACAGATACCTAACATGTCCTGCTTAAAAATTTGGCATGCCTGTGGAATGGCAACAAATTATGATGCATTACATTATCCATAGTTTGTGCTTTAAAAGCCCTTACAGGTTACCACTTTAGAATTAAACAGGAGGTCTCGCACTCGAATTATTGCTCTCACTCTGATGTTTGCAACAATACCTCACATGTGTGGTGTGATCACTGTTTGCATATGTGTGTGGGACCTATGTGGCATTCGCATTTGTGCATGAGCAAAGGGGGGGTTTAATTACTTTATTTTACTTAATTTTCTTTACTCTATCCCTTTAGGTTTTTTATTTGGGGGGGTCAACTTTATTGCTATCAAATGGGATGACAGTGACAGGTACTCCTTACTGAGAGATCTGGGGTTTATTAGATCTGTCCTCAGCCCTCATGAGCATCTTATCAAACTGAGATCAATTTGATCAGATGCTTTACAAGCCGGCAACGACTTTTAAAAACCAAACCAAAAATGGAGGTGACGAGACCCTCATCATTTCTGGTTTCCTTCGTCACAAAGGAGGGGAGAGTATGGCTGTACCTCCTTCTTCTCTGTCTCTTCATCTGGAAAAGCAGAGAGTAGCAGTCCTAGGCTCCCTGATCGCACTGGAAAGACTGGGAGCAGCAGGAGGCGGCAGCAGGAGTGGGGGCCCCCTTCTGCACCCTGTAGAAGTGATTGGGCAGCTGTAGAGTCACTTAGATCACTTCTACAGCAAAGCCTATAGCGGGGTCAAAGAAATTATACCAGGATCATGGCTGCAGCTGCAGCCAGGATCCTGGTATCATGGCTGCAGCTGCAGTCATAATCCTGGTATCACTGCTTCCAAATGAGGATGTGTGTATATATATATATATATATGCACGATGGTCAGAATGCAGTTAAGTAAGGAAACCACCAGATATTACTGTCTGTGGTATCTCAAATGAATATTATGAGGTCCACAGAGAGCTATCACTTTTGCTGCACAGGGCAACACAGTGGCTTAGTGGTTAGCACTTCTTCTGTTTGAGTTCTGTCCAGGATACTATCTGCCTGGGGTTTGCACATTCTCCCTGTGGTTGTGTGGGTTTCCTCCCACACTCCAATACAGGTTAATTGGCTCCTGTATAAAATTGCCCTATAGAAGGATAGTCTACTGAGTGTGCCAAAGCTGGCTGCCTCACCATCTGCCAGAATAGCAGGTAAAGCCCTTTGAGTCTCCAGGGAAAAAAGCGCTATGTTAATTCATCTGCTTCTGCAACCGGTTTCCAGCGCTGAATTATATGAAAATAAACAAACTTGAGCACCCGGTGTGTGGGGAGGAGGGGAGTGAAACATGTAGGCTATGTAACAGCTTCATTATCATGTGCTGTTTAATAGACTATGCTGTAAGAGCCAGTGGGCTGTCATTAACTTTTAAAAGCAATCTGTCACTTAGTTTTTGCTGTCTTCTAGTGTCTGCATTAAAAATGACTTAACCAATTTTCCAACAAACTGGAAGTTTTCTGCGGCTGACACCACCAATCTTTATCACTTTGTTGCACTTGTTGCTCGATCACTAACTTCTCTGCTCAGCTGTCACAGTTAGGACTCGAATCTGTCACATTGCTGCATTGTGCATGGGCAGCATCAGTTGTAAGAATAATAGGCACCACAGTCTTTTCATCATTGCTTTATAAAACCACACAAAAGTTTGTGTACATGTCACCTTTTCATCAATGCCATATACAACCATAGTCATTTATTTAAATCCCTTTGTAAGAGATGTGAGTGGTACAAGTTGTTTTAAATTGTTAAATCATTTCTGTCTGCTTCTCCTAATTGCAACAGCAGTAGCCATCTTTCTTCCACAGCAGTAGGTAGCTGATGGCAGAAAATTTCAATAGCAGCTGAAAATAAAATTGTAGTTCTAGGACATACATAAAAGTATTAAAGCTGAACGCCAGGCAAACAGCTAAATCGCACTTAAAATGCACAAATGTGATCTGTCTTATCTAACAAAGATTTGTAATTCTGTCCAGCCACTTTTGTGATTCACTCACCTTTGCCAGACCGCACAGTCATTAGGAGGACACCGTTGTTTCTGTTAGGCCCCTCATTCACATCGGGCACTTTGGGAAACATGGTGCTGTTCTGTCGCAATTGTCGCGTGATAAATCTTGCTTAAATTGCTTCAAGCTTCTGCTCCTTTTTGGGTGATAAGCTCCACGCAATGTGGTTTGCTACTACTGCAGCATGATTTATTGCACAACAATAGTGTCAGAATTGGACTGTATTTAGGTGACATTGATGATGAATGACACCCAAACAGGTGTGGTGTGTTTTGCCACTATTGCAGTGCGATTTGAGATCGCATACAGAATCACAGTGATTCTGCCTGAGATCCCAAATTGCCAGATGTGAACAGGGCCTTAGGATTCATGCCTATGGACACAGGCGAGGCATATATCCTGCTGATAGCAGCTTGTCAAAATCAATGATAGGGTGCAAACTGACACGACTGTTTCAAGCGGTACTCACATTTAGGGCCATATACACAGGGCTGTGGATAAGGGGGTACCACCAGTCCTCCTGTATGTGGCCCAGGCCAGCAGGGGGGCCCAGACAGCTGGGTGATCAAATGTGGGCAAGGAGGGTGATCGGCACAGAGTGGGTGCAAATACTGGTACCATTCCCCTGTATGGCTCTCCCTGCAGCAGCTGAAAGCCAGATTATTCTTCTCTCCCTCCCGCTGGCTTTCAGCTGCTGCAAAGAGATCCATACAGGGGATTGGTTCCAGTAATTGCACCCACTCCTCGCCGATCACCCTCTCTGTGCACCATACGCTTTCCTAGGCCTCCCCCCTGTGTGCCCCCACCCCCACACTGCTGCTGGCTTCCCTTCCCTCCTTCCTACCAGTAGCTGTAAGCGCACAATAGGATCCTTCAGGATGCAGAGTGGGGGAAGTGTCCTGTAAGTATGTAAAATTTTACCAGTCCCTTTCCTTCCTGAATAAACACAATGAGTGCTTGGTACCGATCACTCACTGTGTTCATTCATAACTGAAGAAAAGTAAACTGTGTTTTTTTGGGAGGGGGCCCTGTCAGGTTGGCTGTATGGGGCCCCGTGGTTTTTACCAGCAGCCCTGCATATACATATAGGAATATATGCCCAGATTGAGTAATTACGGTAAACTCCTGTGTACATGGGTCCTAAACCTTACAGTTACCACAACTCCAGGCTTTAGCTGGACAACAAAGGGAAAAGCAGCATGCTTCTTAGGCTGCAGCACAACTAAAAGAATATAAAACTACATTAAATAGTGTTCTAAAAAGAGAAAGAACTCTTGTCACCCTTGTTTAACACTCAGCTTAACCTTTCATGGATAAACTGGGAATCTAGTTGGTGTAATCAAATAAAATGAATCTGTAGGTTGGCAAACTGCTATTATTTTTTCAGGACTCATGCACAATGCATGAGATCCCAGCATTGTGGTATGGGTGGAAGGCAGAGGCACCATCCTGTCCTGCTGCCAGCAGCCTGTAAAACGCTATGAGAACCTGAAAGCTGCTGCATATGGATGGGGCTGGACAATGCACTAAGTGTAACTAATGTTTGGGCCAGTTGTTTGGATGTTTGGACAAATGTCCAGAATGCAGAATACTTACGTTATGGGCATTCGTCCCTGGGTGCATACTGCCCTAAACCCTAGTACTGCTCAGCGTACCATCCAACCCTGTCCAGCCACAGCACCATTTAGCCTCTCATAAAGTTTAACAGGCTTCCAGCCATGGAACTGGACAGTGCACCTAAGCCTTCCACCCGCATCACAATGCCGGAATCTCATGCACCGGGGCTAAACACTCCAAGTCCTAATAAAATGATAACTTAAAGTGGAATTCCTGCCTAACACTAACTATGTATAAAAATGTCTCACCCCAACCCCCTGTGCTACCTAAGCTGTGTTCAAAAAGTATACTTACTGTTTTTTAACCTACTCTGGCCCGGTCATGTACACCGTGTTACAGTAAGCAGAAGCTGCAGGGGAAAAGATGGAGCACTTGACAACAGCTGAAATTTCTGGGAACTGTGGTGTCACCCAAAGGCGCCCATATGCAAGCCATCATCAGCACTTCCTCCTTTCCCCTGCAGCAGACGCTCAGTGGCACAGGGGAGATGGAGCTGGCCACTGAGTCCTTAACAACTGATGACTCATCAGCTGTCAGTGGGTTTCCCCACCAACAGCTAAATGTAAACAAAAGAATGCCGGCAATAAAAAACAAAAAACAAACAAAAAACAAACAAATGGGGTCCCCCCATCCATACCACACCAAAATGTAAAAAAAAAAAAAACAGCATGCCACCCTTCCTGTCCAGACCCTCATCCAAACATGCAGCTTGGGAGGTCAGGAAAGGGGGGGGGGGGAAACAAGCAAACGCCTACCCTTCCTGAACCATGCCACATGCCCTCAACATGGGGGGGTGCTTTGGGGCAGAGGGGGCTCCCCCCCCCCAAAGCACCTTGCCCCCATGCTGTTGTTTAATAAAGGACTTGTCAAAAACTGTTGTTGTGTTTGTACTCACTTTGTACACTTTTTGTGGTTAATGAGTAGGGGTACTGTACTCATTCACATGGAGGGGGGGCGGGATCTGGGAGCCAGCTTGTTAAAGGGAGCTTCCAGATTCTGATAAGTGTCCCCCCCCCCCCGCAGACCTCCACAACCACAGCCCAGGGTTGTTGGGAAGAGGCCCTTGTCCCCATGAACATGGGGACAAGGTGTTTTAGGGGGGGAGCCCCAATGCCCCAAAGCACCCCCCCCCCATGATGAGGGCATGCTCACTCATCCACCCCTTTCCTGACCTGTTGGGCTGCATGCTCAGGAAAGGGTCTGGTATAGATGGGGGGGAACCTAACGCTTTTTTTTTTTCTTTTTTTTTCATTGCCGACATTCTTTTGTTTACATTCAGCTGTCATCAGTCATCAGTTGTTAAGGATGCACGGGCCGGCTTCCCAACCCTCTCCTTAACAATCAGCTATTCTTCACACAGAATTTGTATTGGTCGATAAATTTTCGACCAATTTGAAATTTAATCATTTCGAAAATTTGGAATTCGTTAGGAAATGAATAAACAAAACAAATTCCAAAACAAATCTACAAAACAAAATTAGTAACATAACATATTTATCCAAAACAAAACAAATTTTTCCGTTCTGCACATGTCTACCAAAAACATTCCAATATTCCTATAGAAACTTTATTAAAACAATATGTACTTACTTTCTGAGAATGTAGGGCCTTCCACAACCTTAGAACATTTATCTTCTGTCTTTTCTCCAAAATATTTGTCAGGATTTATAATAAAATCCGGCTTGCTAATTTCCAAAGTATCCTGCAGAGTATCAATGTTTAACAAGCTGAAGGTACCTGCAGTCAGTCACAAAAATAATAAATACTTATGTGTAGATTTTTCTCCATTTTATGGAAGGCTAGGATCACACCTATGCAGTTTGTTTGATCCGTTTCTGCAAAGCTTTTTGCGGTGCATTTTTGCATATGAGTTTTTACGCGTTTTTGATGTTTTTTTCCCCAACTTGTTGCTGGGCAGAATAAAACACATCAAAAATGCACTACATGCTTTTCTGCAGTGTCTCCATTGAAGTCTATTGAACCAAAAACACAACGTTTTGCATTTAAAAAAGTCCCTGACCTTTTCCAAAAAATGCACCAGGTGAAAACGCAGAGAAGTGAACCTGTCCCATAGAAAATCATGTTAAATAGACTGCTGTACGTTTCTGCAAAATGCTACGGAAAATGCATACGTAGGTGTGAACCTAGACTCATTCAAAACATTATCAATATTCAGATTAATATCCTGCTTGCATTTGTATGTTTTCCCTGTGTGGGTTGTTCTGGCTTTTCCAGTTTCCTTCCACAATCCGAAAATGTGATTGAGATAGATCCCCAGTGGTTGAGAACTACTGTACTAAACCACATGTCTGTATCAATGTGCATCAATGTGCAGGTGGAGGGGGATGAAGAACAGTTGAATACTCACAGTATTTACAATGCGTCATGTATGTATGCAGATAAACATATACCAGTCAAAGCATATGTACAGCATTTCACTAACAAATGTGGTCTTACTAACAAATATATAAACCATCATCTAAATGTTCACTAGGCAACTGGTTGATACCTAAAAGAAAATAGGCAAAAAAACTGGGGTACTGTAATATGTGTTTTATATGCTCGTCTCATGTAGGAACAAGACCACATGAAAAGTGCATGGATATCATCAACAGTAACTAAAAACTGATACCCATAAAAAATAGCAGAGCCCAAGCTCTATGGCACGTACTACTGTGTGCATGTGTGTGCTATGGTGCACTGTTCAGAGGTGCAGGCTCTGACTCTGACTATCGCAAGCACACATGTATACACTGCTGGTTGAGAACGGAGATTTTAATGATAAATAACTGTACATACACCACCGTATTTGCTCTAGCATTGCTTAAAAAACATTTGCAGCATTCCCTTTGTTTCAGTGATGTGCATTTCATATGTCAGTCAGGGGCGGACTGACCATTTGGAAACTCGGGCACTGCCCGAGGGCCCGGGGTCAGTAGGGGGCCCCATAACATGCCCCTGGTACCTTTTTCATAGGCTCTTTTGAGTTTGGGCAGGGACACAGGGGCCCCATGATCCCCTATTGCCCGGAGGCCCCATGTGTTGTCAGTCCTCCCCTGACGTCAGTGCTCAAATGTGCTGCTTGTCACATTGGGGGTGATTTGCTAATACTGGAGAGTGCAAAATCTGGTGCAACCCTGCATAGAAACCAATCAGCTTCCAGGTTTTGTTGTCAAATCTTAACAAAACAAGCTGAAATTAGAAGCTGATTGGCTACAATTCATAGCTGCATCAGATTCTAGGTGTTCAAGTTTTAGTACATTTCCCCCATTGCAGTTTTTTCAGCTAGAATTTTAACATGCATGTTTTACTTTATTGATATAAAAGATACAAATTATTTGGATGTATTTTGTTCAGATGAATAAACATACTGTAGATGAGAGAATAAGGCAAAGCTAAATTAATTTTTACTTTTACACCTTACTCCTTTAGCAATTCTGTATCATTGGGGTTGATTTACTAAATGAAAAGAGGCAGTTAAAGGATAACTAAACCCAAGAACAAGAATGTAATATAATGAAGGCTACATTCCTGAGGTGTGGTGGCTGCATTAGTTTTTCTTTTTTTCACGCTAAGAACATTTTCAGCAAGTATCGAAAATACCTGTTGCTCTTGCCAGTAATGCAGTGTTCATGTCACTTCTTGCGAGCCGCACTGAAGTATATCTTATTTCCTAGGTAAGTTCAATAAACTACCAATTGCCCTGCCACATCCCATTTAATGGAGAATTAGATACAATTTGTAGTCCATATCAGCCTAGGTTGAAAGCAGCCTAGGATGACAACTATGGCTCCCTCCATAGATCAGTGGAGGAGTGATGTACCCACCCATTAACAGGAAGTGTGTTATTTGCAATATTACCAGGTGAAAATACGATGAAAGAAGATGGAAGTGCAGCACTACCCTTATAAGGGCTGCTGGATTTGTTTTGGAGAGTTAGTAACTGGTCCTTGAGCTGGTTCTTAGTAGTTTTTATTAGGGGTTACCAATTTGGATGGGGGTATATGGGATGCCCAAGGAACTGTGAAACTCAAGGACAAACTTCTTAGCAACTTTTTCCACAAGAAAAATACCAACAATCTCTGTTGAAGAATGCTACAGTCCTTTTTGGTTTACCTCCCAGGTGAATCCTCCTCTCCAACCAGCCCTACTGAGGGTATCCCTAAACAAGGGGGTCCCAAGAACTTGCAGTAAAGATGTCCCCGATGAAGACTAGTTGGGTATTGCACCTGACCACCCTCTACTCTTTTCTGGCCCAGGGGTTGTAGGAATACTCACACTGTTCTCGCCTGCTAGCATGGTGGGTTGGTGGCTGCCTTCAGGTGTTACACTGAGCTTGCTCCTTCCCTGCTAACAGGTTGTCCTCCAAAGGAGACATTGAGGCAGTAGAGATCCTCCTGTCCAGCATCCTGCCTGTAGGTAGGCTCCCCTCCCTAGGGCCCCTTTCCAGGCTCCACACTCCAGCCTTCCTCTCAGTCCATATTCTACGGTCACGGTGCTGACCAATCAAAAGCCATCTAGCCCGTACTGCACTGATGCTGTCAAAGAAGGAAAAGCCGCTTCACAGGCCTGAGAATTTTAAATCCCCACGGCTCTCTCTCCTCTCTGTGCAGGAATGCCAGTACGGGCTAGACAATTTTTGATTGGTCAGCATCATCACAGTGCTGACTAATCAGAAGCTTTCTAGCCCATACTGTCATCCCTGCAAGGAGAGGAGAGAAAGCCGCTGCACAGGTCTGAGAATTTGAAATCCCCATAGCTTTCTTTTCTCTCCTTGCAGAAATTACAGTATGAGCTAGACGGCTTCTGATTGGTCAACACAGTGACGGTGCTGACCAATCAGAAGCTGTCTAACCCGTACTGTCATGCCTGGAAGGAGAGGAGATAAAGCCATAGGGATTTCAAGTCCCCTAACCTGAGAAGCGTCTTTTCCTTCTGTGACAGCATGGAATCAGTTGCAAGGATGTTTCCCACACTGCTCCTGTGTGAGCTGTATAGGCTATGACAAGCCTGTGTTCACACAGGAGCAGTGGGGAAGCCACGTGCAATTTGGAAAGGAATCGCACAACATTCCTGTTCAAATTGCATGCTATCATTTGCGGTGCGATTTGTGTCCATACATTGTGTATGGACTCAAATGGCCCTGCAAAGTACTTTTACTCGGTGTCCATAAGTACTTGACCGAAAGTATTGGTACTCTTACCTGCCAATCAAAAAAGGGTATTGGTGCATCTATATTCAAAATTTCTGCCTTTCTACTTCTTCACTACATGGGGGCTTGAAGGGATGAGCAGTTTACTAAGATAGCATTGTTTTTGCCTGCTTTTTGGCTCATAGGAAGTGGCAAACAAAAGTGAAATTCTGGCAAGATCAACAGGTATTTTCTGTACTTCCTAAAAATGTTCTTAGCTTGAAAAAACACAGCTGTCTCAACCACCACTTCTGAGGACTGGTAAGCTGTAATATATTACATTTTTATTTTGGGATTTAGAAGCAATTTAACAGTCTTTAATGCTTTAGTAAATCAACCCCAGGGACTCGCCTAGTAGTGAATAAAGGTACAGATGACAGTCTAGAGTTTCTACCTTCAAAAACAAATTTGTATAGCAGATCCCATATTTCTATATGTGATATATATATTTGTCTCAACCTGGCTCTGCTGAGCTTTGAACTTACACATATCTTTTATGGGGAAGGACAATAGAGCAGAAGGTGAAATTGGCTCATCAGTAGGGGGAACGATAATGATCAAGACAGATTTTATGCCCTATGTAATTTACTGTTCCTTCCAACAATGAGTGGTTGGTGGACACAGAGGTCACCTACAGATAAGATTTTCACCAACAAACAATGGACAGATTGAGTGACTGTAATTGATTATCTATATTTACATTGCCTGATCATCAATTGATAGAGTTCTGGACTTCATGCATAAGGAAATGCATAATTTTTAGCATCCCACAAATATAGTCATTGATATACAGTAAAACCTAAAAGATAACTACACCCAAGATCAAAATGCAATATATTACAGCTTACTGTCCTAGATGTGATGGCTGAATTTTTTTTCATGCTAAAAACATTTTCAGCAAATACAGAAAATACCTGTTGGTCCTGCCAGAGATGCAGTATTCTTATTACTTCTTGTGATCTGCACTGAGGAACATCTTCCTTCTAAGTTATGTTCTGTAAACATACTAATTTATCTGCCCCCATGTCATTAAGATGAAGAGAAAAAAACACGTTTAGGTTGACAACAATGGTTTCCTCCATAGATACAGTGAAGGACAGCCATGGTTAAACATAGAAACAGAAAAGTGACGACAGAAAAAAAAACGAGCGATCCATAGAGCCCTTTTTTTTTCATGTATGTGTGTGTTTTCTTGTGGAGGTTTTTATGGGGGGGCTGTTTTTGTAGTGTTTTTTGTGTTTGTTTGTTTTTTGGGGGGGTTGTTTTGTGTGTTTTTTCTCTTTTTTTGTTTGTTTTGTTTTTTGTTTTTGTTAACTTTCTTTTGTCTGAGTTTAGATCTGTGCTTGTCCCAAGCATGTTTGAAGCTGTTTACTGTTGACTGGCTCACTACCTCTGCTGGAAGTTTATTCCAAGCATCAACTACTCTTTCAGTAAAATAGTACTTTCTGAGATTAGTTTTGAGCTTTCCTCCAGTTAAAGGTCATGCCCCCATGTTCTTGATTTTGGTTTCGTGTTGAAAATGCTGCCCTCCTGAAACTTATTCACCCTCTTGATGTATTTAAAGGTTTCATTCATGTCTCCCCTTTCCCTTCTTTCCTCTGGACTGTACATGTTAAATTCCTGAAGTCACTCTTGATATGTTTTATCCCCCAGACCTTTCACCATTTTTGATACCCATCTCTGGGCTCGTTCTATCTTATCAATATCTTTTTGTAAGTGAGGTCTCCAGAACTGGACACAGTATTCTAAATGAGGTCTAACTAAAGATCTATATAGGGGAATCAGAACCTCTTTCCTCCTGCTGGTGACCTCTCTAGTGATGCATCCTAGAATTCTATTCACTTTGCCCACTGCCTGGCCACACTGTTTGCTCATTCTGCATTTGGTTCCCTTCATAAATACAGTAGAGAAATGACGTAGCCTCCCGGGGACAGGAAGTGTGTTATTTGCAGTAATACCTGGTGGAAATAAAGCAAAAGAAGCTTGAAGAAAGAAAAAAAATGCAGCCACCACACCAAGGAATAGTAAGCTGCATTATATTACATTTTTGATTTGGGTTTAGATATTCTTTAATGCTAAACTGTAGCCATCTAGAAAATGCCATGTAAGGTCACTTAACTTTATTTCTTTGAAAATGAATTCCTGTGTTAATTATTTACCTTTTACTGCCTTTGTTTCTGTCCAATAATTAACTCCCGCCAAGTCTGCCCACTCACCTACTCCTACTACATGGTATATAAATACAATGTTACTGTTGATAAGCACACAGGGGCTGATTAACACTGTGGATACAGACATTCCCAAGTTGCCCTACATACCCAGTCAATAGACAAAAACGCAACTGATTTCAAACTGGATTTTACAGATAATACATACATTGCACAATATAACTGGCGGTATTCGAAATTTAAATATAACTTCAGTGGGGTAACTACAGATCACCTCTAAAGGTTCCTCCACTGTAGATACAAATTTAGAGACTATGTCTTATTGTCAGATGCTTATGAGCTTTCCGCTCTTCAAAATATATAATTAAAAATGTGTTACATTTACATCTATGTTCAAAAAGTTTGTTGTATTATCTGTTTACTTTTCATTGGACTGTGTTCAAATCTGTAGGCAGTATTTTACATCATATTTCAAGTTTTCTTGCAAGTTTAATGAACGGTTTTCTATGGGAACAAATCAAAAGCTGCCTTTAAGAAGCACTGTGACTGCTAATATTTTATTTATGGCGGTCGGTACTACAGTAAAAATGTCATAAATTTAATATAGATCAAGCCTTATAAAAATGTCATCGGCATTGCACTTACCAACAATATGCTGGACTGAATCTCCAATGAAGTTTGAATGTAACTTTTCTTTTAATGCATTTTCTCTGTATTTTTTACCCAAGATTGTGTTTTCCCATGGACTGTTTCTATATAAACAAAAAGATTGTGTTCATAGTTCTGACTGCAATATAATAAATGGCTAGTCTGTGTTACATAAGCTACTGTATATTACAGTCAAATTTAAAGAAAAAAGCAACAAGGTACAGGTACAGGTCATATTAAAGGTCTTGGCAAAATACACCTTTGTGATTGTCTATATGACCACATCATGGTGTAAAGTCAGGCTAAAGTATATATAAAACCAAAACATTTCTTAAAGATACGAGGTGGTATCAAAACGTTTTGAGACTAGTTTTGTAACACGCCAACAGATGGCAGCACAAGTCTGTCACAGGGAGCACTGACCTTCATAAGTCAGTGTGACAAAGATCGTCCTGTGTACATCAGGAGTTGAACATTGCACTGAACTGACTGGATCAGTCGCTGGTCATAGGTGGGTGGTTGCATGGATGGGTAGGGAGCAGTCAGTTGTACCCAATGGTGGTTATTGGCAGTAAGCCCTCCTAGGGTTTGGGCTGCTGCCTTTCTGGTATGGCCTTGAGGTCGTTTCCACATGTATGCTTGGAATAGTATAAAAGAAGGAGCGCCCGATGTCCAAAAGAATGCACTTTTGATGGTATATTAGGAGGCATTTATTGAGAGTAACGACAAGTACATCAAGCCAACACATTTCGGGAGAAACGACTCTTCCTTCTTCAGGGCTGTTGCTGCATGCTATTAAATGGGTCACTCTGTCATTTTTTTTCTCCGAAACCTGGTAGATATATAACCGATGTGGGAATTTTTCTCATTTAAGCTCAGACGAATTGGCTTGCATTAAAAACAAGCTCACTGATGTGCAAAACAGGTCAAAGCATAATAACTTGAAAATACGTGGCATACCAGAAAGCGTCCAGGCATCCCAACTGCCTTACTATGTCCGTGACCTCTTCCAAACTGCAGTGCCAATGCTATCGCCTGCTGATTTAACAATAGATAGAGTACGCAGCATTCCTAAACCATCAATCCTTCCTGCACATGTTCCGAGAGATGTCCTACTGAGAATTCGCTTCTATCAAGCCAAATACAAAATTCTAGAGGCATTCCATAAAAAAGAACATCTCCCTGATAATGCAAGTCACCTGCAAGTACTCCCAGATTTATCCACACATACACTACACCAGCATAAAAATCTGAACACTACCACCAAAGCCCTGAGAATTAATTTAATTGGTTACAAATGGAAGTATCCAGCCAAATTGTTTATCACACACAAGGGCACTACTACGCTCATCACATCTCTGGAAGAAGGCTTCCACTTACTATGCACATGGGATATTCTACCAGATCCCTCATGCACTCCGCCCCTGCACGCAGCCCCTACACTATTGGCTGAAGACTGGCAAGTAGTCTCCTACAAAGAAATGCACAAGCAGCATTCAAAGGGACACACTAAGTGTAAGGAATGGACTTGCCAGTGGTGGTGGGACTCACCTGCCTTGTGGGCTGCAGTACCAGGGCTGGCCAGTGGGTGCTCTCAGCAACCAGAGGCTCACTCCTGCAATGAGCCATCACCTGAAGCTGATTACAACAGGTGTATTTAAGGAATGGCCAGGCCTGTGATCAGGGCCTTGGTGTATGTTTCCCATGGGCCCCTGTACCTGCATCCTGTCTGCTTTCTGCCTGATCCAGATTCTGCTTCGATCCCTGACTCTGCATGAACTCCGCCTGTCCTGACCTCGGCTATTTCTGACTACTTTTCCGCCTGCTCCTTGTGCCCTGCCTGCCGTTTGCTACCGACCCGGCCTGCCCGACTACGCTTAGTACTGTTTCTATTGTTTTCTGTTGGAGGTTTGGGTTGGTTTGTTTGCACTGTGTTGTTGAACACCAAGGCCATTCCTGACCAGAAGTGGCTGCATAGGGAAGCCATCTTGGCTTATCGTTGTTGGGAAGGATGCATCTTGATGAGGTGATATATTTGTCTCTGCTAGTGTTTGATGACAAAGACTATGCTTATCAGATTCTGAAGGAGTATCCCCGGGATGAACTGCTAGAATGTATACGGCTCGCTCATGTTCTAGTAGATCAGGGCACAGAGTTCTCTGAGGTGCAACCATTGATTCAGGTTTGTGCAGAGTTGGCTTCATCTGGTACCCCCGAATGCAAGGATGAATTTTTGCCGCCATTTAGTGCTGACCAGGTAGAGTCCCTGGTGTGGTTATTGGAGGATGATGTGGATTACTTCTTGGACTGTTATTCTGCATGTTCACAACAGGTGCTAAGAGATTGTATAAACGCAGTGCAGTCTTTGACCAGACAGGCTTTGTGTAAGCTGAGCTTTGTTCAACCCATACTGCAGACATGGTCAGACTTGTTGCACCCAGCCTCAGGCAGCTTGCAACGTCATTCCTCTGCTCAAGGCACTCTTCCTGCATCCCCGACAGCACCCCCAGTGACAGTCCAGTATACTCTGCTAACTACCACATATCAGTCCCCTGCTCCCACTCGCTGCACCTATCCTATCTTTAACCCTGTAAAGAAGTCCTCTGTAGCAACTGCTCCCTCCTTTGTTCCATCCCTCAGCTCTTCTCTGCCTACAGCTGCTCTATCCACTTACAAACCTGCGCTTACTTCCTGCGCTCCAGTAACTAAAACCAGGAAAAAGCGAAAATTCTTTCCAACCAATACCATCCTGCCAGTATCCAAACCAGTCAGCCTGTCGTCTGAGAACCCGCCTTTCGTGGTTCAGCCTGATACCCTGATGCCCGATGACCCAGTATACCCTACCCAGCTTGATGTGTCTACCCAGCCTGATGGTCCTATTATGCCAGATGACTCGGTGCCCGCTGTCGAGCCAGACGATCCAATGCCAGATGACCCGGTACACGCTGTCGAGCCAGATGACCCGGTACCCGCTGTCGAGAGAGAGGACCTGATGCCAGATGACCCGATGCCCGCTGTCGAGCCAGATGACCCGGTGCCCCCTGTCGAGCCAGATGACCCGATGCCAGATGACCCAGTGCCAGCTGTCGAGCCAGATGATCCAATGCCAGATGACTCGGTGCCCACTGTCGTGCCAGATGACTCGGTGACCACGGTCTTGCCAGATGACTCGGTGCCCACGGTCTTGCCAGATGATTCAGTGCCTCCTGTCTTGCCGGATGATTCGGTGCCCGCTGTCGTGCCAGATGACTCGGTGCCTGCTGTCGAGCTTGGTGACCCAGTGCCCGCGGTTCTGCCAGATGGCTCGGTGCCCGCTGTCGTGCCAGATGGCTCGCTGCCCGCTGTTGTGCCAGATGACTCGGTGCACGCTGTCGCGCCAGATGACTCAGTGCCCGCTGTCATGCCAGATGACTCGGTGCCCGCTGTTGAGCTTGGTGCCCCAGTGCCCGCGGTTCTGCTAGATGGCTCAGTGCCCGCTGTCGTGCCAGATGGCTCATTGCCCGCTGTCGTGCCAGATGACTCGGTGCCCACTGTCATGCCAGATGACTCGGTGCCCGCTGTCGTGCCAGATGACTTGGTGCCCGCTGTCGAGCTTGGTGACCCAGTGCCCGCGGTTCTGCCAGATCACTCGGTACCCGCTGTCCTGCCAGATGACTCGGTTCCCACTGTCGAGCTTGGTGACCCAGTGCCCGCTGCTCCGCCTGATGGCCCAGTGTCCGCTGCTTCGCCTGATGGCCCGGTACCCGCTGCCTTGCCTGCTGCTCCACCTGATGGCCCGGTGCCTGCTGCTCTGCCAGATGACTCAGTGCCTGCTGCTCCGCCTGATGGCCCGATGCCTGCTGCTCCGCCTGATGGCCGGTGCCCGCTGCTCCGCCTGATGGCCCGGTGCCCGCTGCTTTGCCTGCTGCTCCGCCTGGTGACCCGGTGCCCGCTGCTCTGCCTGATGGCCCGGTGCCCGCTACTCCGCCTGATGGCCCAGTGCCTGCTGCTCCGCCTGATGGCCCAGTGCCCGCTGCCTTGCCTGCTGCTTTGCCTGATGGCCCGGTACCCGCTGCTCCGCCTGATGGCCCGGTGCCCGCTGCTCCGCCTGATGGCCTGGTACCCGCTGCTCCGCCTGATGGCCCGGTACCCGCTGCTCCGCCTGATGGCCCGGTGCCCGCTGCCTTGCCTGCTGCTTCGCCTGATGGCCTGGTGCCTGCTGCTCCGCCTGATGGCCCAGTGCCCGCTGCTCCGCCTGATGGCCCGGTACCCGCTGCTCCGCCTGATGGCCCGGTGCCTGCTGCCTTGCTTGCTGCTCCGCCTGATGGCCCGGTGCCCGCTGCTCCGCCTGCTGGCCCGGTGCCCACTGCCTTGCCTGCTGCCCAGCCTGACGTGCCTCTGCCTGCTGCCCAGCCTGACGTGCCTCTGCCTGCTGCCCAGCCTAACATGCCTCTGCGTGCTGCCCAGCCTGACGTGCCTCTGCCTGCTGTCCCGCCTGACGTGCCTCTGCCTGCTGTCCTGCCTGACGTGCCTCTGCCTGCTGTCCCGCCTGACGTGCCTCTGCCTGCTGTCCCGCCTGACGTGCCTCTGCCTGCTGTCCCACCTGATGTGCCTCTGCCTGCTGTCCTGCCTGACGTACCAGCTCCTGATGCCCAGCCTGCTTCTGGAAAACCTGTGTCCAGCAATCTGCCTTCCTGCAGTCTCCAACAAAAAGATAGGCCTATCAGCAGGAGACCCAGCCAATTGCTTGATTCCGGCAGTGGGATGTCTAGCCAGTTGCCGGACCCAGGCGGTGGAACATTTGGGCCATTACGGACTATTTGGAGCGTCCTGAGGCCGCTCCTTGAGGGGGGGTACTGTGAGGAATGGACTTGCCAGTGGTGGTGGGACTCACCTGCCTTGTGGGCTGCAGTACCAGGGCTGGCCAGCGGGTGCTCTCAGCAACCAGAGACTCACTCCTGCAATGAGCCATCACCTGAAGCTGATTACAACACGTGTATTTAAGGTATGGCCAGGCCTGTGATCAGGGCCTTGGTGTATGTTTCCCATGGGCCCCTGTACCTGCATCCTGTCTGCTTTCTGCCTGATCCAGATTCTGCTTCGATCCCTGACTCTGCATGAACTCCGCCTGTCCTGACCTCGGCTATTCCTGACTACTCTTCCGCCTGCTCCTTGTGCCCTGCCTGCCCGTTTGCTACCGACCCAGCCTGCCCGACTACGCTTAGTACTGTTTCTATTGTTATCTGTTGGAGGTTTGGGTTGGTTTGTTTGCACTGTGTTGTTTTTTAGTCTTGCACTGCGTCTATGTTTTGTTTAGTCTTAATAAATTGTCTTATTCACACTACCTGAAGTCTGCATTTCCCTGTGTCAGTCCACACATTTCTGGTCATACCCGGATCCCTAACACTAAGCATCAAGTCACTACTTGACCTCATTATGAAAATATAACAGTCCCGGCCACAGGAGTTATACCAACAGCTACATTTTTTCCTACCCCCGTAAGAGTTGCAGCTTGTCTGTGCATAGTTCTGTTAGAAAACCTTTTTTATTTTCTCATGTTTCTTCACCTCAACTTATGCTGATATCATCTAGGCATATTTTAGATTCTTGTTTTCAAGTATCTGTTTTTTGTCTCTGCTTTTTTGTTTTAGCCTTATTTTTTAGGCATTCGACAGTTAAGTATTTCATGGATACCTCCTGTAACCAGATGACTTCATCCTGGGATAGGACTTGGACCGCAATACAAATTTTCCACCTACTGAGGCTACATCTGCCAAGCATCCGAGTAAGTCTGTTTTTAGTTCCTTGTTTCTCTCGCTACAATGATGATTAAAATAGTTTCTATCAATGCCCAAGGTCTCAACCACCTGCCAAAACATTTTTTGCCTGGAAAGAGACTAAATTACACCATGCTGATATCTTAGCCGTCCAAGAGAAGCACTTCCAAACCGGAGCCATTCCCAAGTGCCAGCACAAGGACTTCCCCCACATATATACATCTACTTTTACATTAAAAAAAGGAGTGATGCTAGCCATCAGGAACTCAATGGCCTTCACATTGCACTCATCTACTATAGACCCAGATGGTCGCTTTATTATCCTGAGATGCGACATAAACAACAAGCCTTATTCCCTAGCTAATATTTATGCTCCTAATGTTCACCAGCTAAGAGTTATTCGCAAAATGTTCCGAAAAATCTCCACTGAAAAATATGGCAACTTGCTAATGTGTGATGATTTCAATCTCACAGTAAATCCTCAATTAGACCTGTCCTCTAGAGATAAAGGCAGAGTGCCTCATTTATAATCCATCGTCCATAATGAAGGTGTCTATAACTCAACAAGAGAGACTATTCTTATTTTTCTTTACATCTTCAATCATAGGCATGGATGGATTTATGTATAGTTGATAAGTGGCTGTTACAGCAGGTATCCTCCTCTACTCTATCAACCATTATGTGGTCAGACCACACTGCATTGGTTACAACTCTAGTGGAGAAGGATACTTGCACACCCACAATATTGTGGCGTTGCAACAATAGCATTATTCAAGATCTTAAAAACAAGGCTTTATTGTCCAAACACATTCTAGATTACTCCTCTTCTAACACCACTAAGAATGTTACCGCATTTACACTTTGGAATGCCCACAAAACATACATGTGAGGCATGATTTTGAAGCTTTGTGCACATACCAAACACCTACACAATTCAAAATTTAATACTCTCTTAAATAATATCCATGTCTTAGAAACTCAACATAAAATACAATCCAACCCGACTACCTCTGCTTCTTTGCATAAACAAACGAACGGAACTTAGGGAACTCCTGCAGGTCCAACATGACAAATGTCTTTGCTTCTTAAAACTTCAATACTACTCACACAACAAAGCTGGAATGTTTTTGGCCAACAGACTCAAAGCACAAAGAACTAAGACTAAAATCCCATTTATATTTAATACCACCACTTCTCAGAAATTACTAAATCCCCAACATATTGCCGACACATTCGCTGATTATTATGGCAGCCTCTATAAGTTATAAAATGGTCAGACTACTCCACAACCACAACTACTCTAAATCTGAAATAGAAAAGTTTGCTCAGCTGAAATCTCTCAGGTTATTAAAACTTTGCCCTCAGGGAAATCTGGCCCAGATGGGTTCACTAATGAGTATTATAAAACCTTCAGTTCATAACTCCTCATCTTGTTAGTCTGTTCACTGCTGCACAAGAGGAAGCCTCATTTCCACAAGAAGTGCTTAAAGCGCATATCATTGCACTCCCTAAGCCTGGGAAGGACCCTGACACACCCTCAGTTTAGACCGATTTAATTGTTGAACTCAGACATCAAAATTTATGCCAAATGATTGGCACTTCGGCTCATGAATATAATGCCTTTTCTGGTCCAGCCTGATCAAACCGACTTCACTAAGGGACGCCAAGCGTCGGACACAACAAGACATATAATTATAATTTAAAGATTATGCTAAGCACACTTGAATGCCTTCTGTGCTCCTATTTATTGATGCAGAGAAGGTGTTCGATAGAGTTCAGTGGGGTTACATGACAAACGTTCTGAAAAAGTTTTGTTTCCAAGGTCCAATACTCAGCCATATTGGCATTATACTCTTCTCCCTCAGCTCAGGTATACACCTCTAGTTTACTATCTAAAACTTTCCATATCATCAATGGCATAAGGCAGGGTTGCCCGCTGTCACCGCTCATTTTCAATCTAATGATTGAACCACTGGCTGAGACCATCAGAATGAACTCTTCCATCACAGGCTTCCATTTTCATAATAGGTCTCACGTTATCAACAATGTGACACTTTTGTTGACGAATCCTTCTGAGTCATTATCTCAAGTACTGTACACTTCATTCTCTCACAGTTCAGCGCTGTCTCTTATTATAAAGTACATTTTTCCAAATCCCTTATTTTGAACCTGGGTATTCCCACCATGGCCCAATCAGCCATGGAAAAAGCTTTCCCTTACATTTGGACTTCCAGTGGACTACCATACTTTAGGCATTACCTTAATATCTTCCATTGCTAATCTAGCAGAGGCTAACTTTAAGCCCCTTGCAACTAAAATAGGCATCAAACTTCAACACATATCAAGCTTTGAGCTATCATGGGCTGGCAGGCTATCAGCCTTTAAAATGTTAGTCATACCACAAGTTATATATTACTTCCCATCCCCCTCAAAGCATCTTATATAACCTCTCTGATGTCCATTTTTAGAAAATACCTTTGGAAGCAGAGGAGAGCTAGATGCTCGTATATCCAATTAATAAAACATAAATCAGTAGGAGGTATATGGTTTGTCGACATTAAAGATTATTACACAGCCACTATACTGGATCAGCTTAAACATTGGTTTCTCCCTACACCGAAAAATTTATGGGTAGATATAGAAGCAGTAACCGTGCTGACTCATAATTTACGGCTTCTTCTAATAGCTGACACTTGGTCTCCACTACCATTAGATACGATGCCTATTACTGTTAAAGTCTCGCTATTGGCTTGGAGACTTATTGTTAAATATAGGAAATTAACCCTATCATTTGCTGATATTTCTGTGCCCATTGATGATCTTAATGTATTTCTTCCTCATCTATCACCCACCAATTTGTCTCAATATGCAATAAGCAATGTGAAAGATTTCTATAATGACAACAAACTTAAAAATTTAAGAGTCCTACAAAAGGATCATAATTTTCCATTGTCGGTACTTTTTAAACGATTTAGTATCCAACATTTCCTACTGGCTTCACCCCCTCCTGCCATCCAATTAGACTCCAAAATATGGCAATTTTCCAACAATCTATCTCAGTCCACCAAAGGTATTGCTTTCTTCTATAACTTGTTTCAAAATTAAAATGTCATTTTGCAAAACTGCCCCCATCATGGCGTGGGAGACAGATCTTCAACAATCATATACACTGAAGCAGTGGCTTCATGCATTTAAATACTCATATGCTATCTCCCATTGTGTCAATTATTGGGAAATTACGCAAAAGATTATATCTAGATGGTACCTTACTCCGTACCGTATAGCTCTTTTTATGCCGGGAGGCTCACCTCTCTGTTGGAGAGGTTGTGGCCAAGTGGAAAAATTACTTCATATTTTTTGGACATGCAAAAATTTAAGGATCTTTCTGTGAAGCGTGTTCTGGCTCATCTTCAGTGTCACGGGAGTTCTGACTAATCCAAAACCTGACCTAGCAATTTTAAATAACTAACTTTTTTTTCTCTATCTCTATATGTATCTCTTGCAGTTGCAGGGCTGTCTTTATCTATATGTCTGAAAATTTTCTATAAAAATCTATTGAAACAAAAAAAAATGATCTTGTTCTTTAGACTTAACCAAATCCAAAATGGCATTCACACAAAATAGTTATGGAATTTAATTAAGAAACCTTAAAGTCACCGCTTGGCAAATGATCCACATAGTCTGTAACAGCTGATGACAACCAAGAATCCTTGTCAGACTTAATACTTAGTTTGGTGCAATCTATTATTTCCTTACTCTTTATGTTTGAACTTAACAAAAGTTCAGATGTCATTTGTTTTCTCTGCTTTGGTTTGCTAGATGTTCCAGGTACCTCCCTTGTGAAAAAAGTGATTCTGCAACCTAAGACTGTAAAAGTGCTTAGAAAACTATGGACAACATTGCTTATACAGACATCACATTCATTTATTTGCAGGCAACAGTTGGAAACAATCAATAATGGCTGCAAAAGTTCATGACATATACAATACTACTCTGTAAGTTAATTGTTCTCATTAATAATCTTAAACAAAAACATGATTTGGTACATACTTGAAGGGCAAGTCCTCTTTATCTTCAGTTAGCAAATGTTGTAAATGAGAGCCAAGGTCTTCCTCTGTTTCATTATAGGGAGAGGCCAAGCCCTCTGCTGTTACCTCTGCACTTTCTAATTTATTATCTGCTACAAGTAGAGGAGGACATTTTTCAATTCTCCAGTGTTCCTCCTAGACAATAAGATACAAGGAGAGATTAAATAAAAAAAAACCTTTACTGTGTTTGTATTGATTAGATTTAAACAAGAATCACTAGCAATTCTTCAACTGGAAGGGTCAACAACTTACTGAGTTTTCAGCGTTCTAGAACATCAGGGTTATGGATGATTCCTAAGAGGCAGGGGGTGTGATGTGATTAAAGATAATTGAGAATTAAAGAGGACAACACAGTTAGAATGAGTCATTAACAGTTTATGAAACATTTATTGTTATCACATAGAAGCAAATTTTAGTTAGGAGGAGGGTTATTATTTTAAAATGACATAGAGAAGACTAACATGCAGCTATTTTACAGGAATGCTGAGATTCTTTCATGGAATAATCAACATAATCATGCTGCATTCTCTAACCTCAAGTTGCACACTTTTTATCATGCTCCATGAATGATTAGCAGCTCGTAATTTCATTATAATCCCATAGTGGCCATGATCCCTACCTACACAACAGTTATTTAAAATTTTTCTGGTGGAGTTCACCACCTCTCAGAAGTTCCAAGTACAGAATAAACAGGAAATGCTGTACAGTTTGAATTTGGGATCTGATTCCTGTACAAAGCCATCGGGAAAAGAGGGTCAGATCACTCCTGCCTTGCAACATAAGGATTGCTCATTTCATTTTCACCAACAGCACTATATGTACTGAGCCTGTATGTCATCCCAAAAATTGTGAGTAGAGAAAATCTGATAATATGGATCATTTTCACCATCGAAAAAAATATACAGTACTTCTTGCTAAGCTGTCATTGGAAAAAAAAGGCCAAGAGTGTGGATATTATTATTATTATTATTATACAGTATTTATATAGCGCCAAAAAGTTTGCTCAGCGCTGTACATTATAGTGGGAGACAGTACATGAGACAATACAGTAACAAAACAATACACGAGGGGTTCGAGGGCCCTGCTCCTTGGAGCTTACAAGCTAGGAGAGAGGGGATAGTGGTACAGGAGGAAGTGGCTGTGGGGGATGGAGTGGTAGGAGGAGTGGAGGAGATTGGCTGTTAGGTGAGGGCGGGGTAGGCTTCCCTGAGTAGGTGGGTTTTCAGGGTGTGCCTAAAGGTGAGGAGGGTAGGTGACAGTCTAATGGTTTGGGGTAGTGAGATCCAGAGGATGGGGGAAGTCCTGGAGTCGGGCATGGGAGGAGGAGACCAGGGAACTGGAGAGTAGGAGGTCTTGTGAGGAGCGAAGAGTACGTGTTGGGTGGTATTTGGATATCAGGTCGGTGAGGTAGTTTGGGGCAGTATTATGAATAGCTTTGTACGTCAATGTTAGTAGTTTGAATTTTATGCTTTGGGCAATCGGAAGCCAGTGGAGGGAATGACAGAGGGGGGTGGTGGATACGGAGCTGTTGGTAAGATGGATAAGTCTGGCCGCTAAGTTCAGGATAGACTGAAGCGGGGAGAGTCTGTGATGAGGTAAGCCAGTGAGGAGGGAGTTGCAGTAGCCGAGTCGTGAGCTAATAAAGGAGTGAATGAGTTGTTTAGTAGTGTCTGGGGTTAGGAACGAACGTATTTTGGTGATGTTGCGGAGCTGGAGCCTGCATGAATTTGCCAGCGATTGGACATGGGGCTGGAAGGATAGATTGGAGTCTAGAGTGACACCTAGAACTTTGACTTGCGGGGTGGGACTGATGGTGGCTTTATTGGTCGTGATGGAGATGTGTGTGTTTGCATGAGTGTGATAGAAACATTAAAAATTCCCATAAGGGGGGTGGACTAAACTGTTCTATGTACCTTATTAAAGTTGATCTTCTCCCTGAAATGAAAGTTTCCTGCTCCCTTCTGCTACACAAAAGGTGGGGGTGACATCCTCTGATGAGCATAAGCATGGTCAACTGACCGAAAGAGACAAAAGGACATTGTGCAGGATTCTGACCCAGAATAAGAAAACAACTGCAAAAGTGACTACAGAGTTCAATGTCAGTCTCAGTGTTACATCAATTCCATGACATGTCATCACTTTCACACCTGTAAATTATGTAGTGTTTTAATTTTTTGTCTAACCCCTGTAGATAGATAAATGATTAAAAATGTAAATTGCTCACTCAAACAGTTATACTGTATTCTCTAACTCATGCATCTTGAGCAGGAGTACGATAATCTAAAAGGACAGAAATCCACCAAAATATTAGACTGAATAAACTCCTCTCGTTTCGACACATACTCCTGGTCAAGGCCCGTGAGTGCCTCTACTATTTTCTGTTTATCTACAAATGTTACTTTGCTGCAGTGGATTTTGATTTATGGATTTATATATACACTATCTTGCCAAAAGCATTGGGATGCCTGCCTTTACACATACATGAACTTTATTGGCATCCCAGTGTTTGTCCATATGGTTTAATATTGAGTTAGCCCACCCTTTCCAGCTATAACAGCTTCAACTCTTCTGGGAAGGCTGTCCACAAGGTTTAGGAGTGTGTCTATGGGAATGTTTGACCATTCTTCCAGAAGCCCATTTGTGAGGTCAGGCACTGATGTCAGATGAGAAGGCCTGGCTCGCAGTCTCCGCTCTAATTCATCCCAAAGGTGTTCTATCAGGTTGGCCAGTCAATTTCCCTCACCCCAAACTAGCTCATCCATATGTTTATGGACCTTCCTTTGTGTACTGGTGTGCAGTCATGTTGGAACAGGAAGGGGCCATCCCCAAATGGTTCCCACCAAGTTGGAAGCATGAAATTGTATTGGTATGGTCTTGGTATGCTGATGCTTTAAGAGTTCCCTTCACTGGAACTAAGGGGCCAAGCCCAACCCCTGAAAAACAATCCCACACTAAAATCTCCCTCCACTAAACTTTACACTTGGCACAATGCAGTCAGGCAACTACTGTTCTCCTGGCAACCCCTGACACGTCCATTGGATTGCAAGACAGAGAAGTGTGATTCATCACTCCATAGAACACATCTCCACTGCTCTAGAGTCCAGTGGCAGCGTGCTTTACACTACTGCATCCGATGCTTTGCATTGCACTTGGTGATGTAAGGCTTGGATGCAACTGATCGGCCATGGAAACCCCTTACATAAAGATCTATATGCACTGTTGTTGTGCTTATCTAAAGGCCACATGAAGTTTGGAGGTCCTTAGCTATTGACTCTGCCAACAGTTGGAGACTTCTGCGCTTCAGCATGCGTTGACCCCGCTCTGTCATTTTACATGGCCTACCACTTTCTGGCTGAGTTGTTGTTGTTCCCATATGCTTCCAGTTTGCTATAATACCACTAACAGTTGACCGTGGAATATTTACTAGCATGAAAATTTCACAGATGGACTTGCGCAGGTGGCAACCTATCACAGTATTACGCTTGAATTCAGTGAGCTCCTGAGAGTGACCCATTGTTTCACAAATGTTTGTAGAAGCAGTCTGCATGCCTAGGTGCTTGATTTTATACACCTGTGGCCATGGAGGTGATAAGAACACCTGAATCCAATGATTTGGAGGGGTGTCCCAATACTTCCGGCAATATAGTGTGTATATATAGTGTGTGTGTGTATATATAAAGTATATATATATATATATATATATATATATATAAAATTTGTTTTTGTTGCCTGCTACTAGCAGTAGTCAGCTAGGGTCAGGATGTATAAGTATGTCTCTATACATACAGTATGTATATTGCAGAATATGTATATTTTTCTATAAATATTTATTTTGTAGATCTTTTATTCCCCTTCTTTGTATTCCCTTATCCCCTCCCTTTTTCTGTATGAGATGCCCCGTTCCTGTGCTCAGGAACCTTTTTGTTTTGTCCCCCAGCCAGTGAGGACATGGCTGTTTTCAGCGGTGGGTGAATGTAGCACACTTCTAGGTAGCTAGGGGGAGCTAGGTAGGATTTTTTTTTTTTAGCCAGGAAGGCTGAATGGGCTGAGACAGAGGGTTATTTTAGATCACGGCTGGGAGGCTCTGCAGGTCAGCTCCTTGACACTTCCCCCTGCTCTAGAGATCTTGGAAAAGATTCTAGAAGCAGTGGGCAGGGATGAGGAGGGGCTGGCCTTCAAACTTAAGGGATCCTGGCTACTCCCCAAGCAGCATTCTAGGCATGGGGCCAGGGCAGCCCTTAAATGTGAGAGAGTCTGCTCGGTAACAGGAGAGTTCGGGTGGAAGATGAAGTGAGAGGCTGGAGAGCAGAAGCCTGGGAGCAGGCACAGATGGACCTGCAGGCAATAGACTGGAAAGGCAGACAGCTTAGTGATTGTTTCCCTTGACATAATGTGGCATACACTGCAGAGTTATGGCATGCATGGGTGTTATCCACGAAGGAAGCACATGCACAAAAAAGCCCACCTAGAATTTGCCAGGGCCCATGCTGAAAAAAAAGAAGACTACTGGGACTCTGTACTCTGGAGTGATGAGACCAATATAAATGTCTTTGGAACTGATGGCTTCAATACTGTATAGTGTTGCAAAGGTGAGGAGTACAAAGAAAAATGCATGGTGCCTACAGTGAAATATGCTGGTGGCAGTGTCCTCCTGTGGTGCTGCATGAGTGCTGCTGGTGTCGGGGAGCTGCATTTCATTGATGGTATCATGAATTCACAGATGTACTGCTCTATATTGAAAAAGAAGATGCTACCATCACTCTGTGCCCCTGGCTGTCATGCATTTTTCCAACATGACAATGATGCAAAACATACACTTAAGGCCACTGTTGCATTTCTGAAGAAGAACAGGGGGAATGTAATTTAAGTATGTCTTTTGATCTGAACTCAATTGAACACCTATGGGGAATTCTGAAGAGACAAATTCATCATTACTATCCATCCAGCATCCAGGCTCTAAAAGAGGTCGTTCTTGAAGAATGGAAAAAGATTGATGTTGCAATATGCTGTCAACGTATTTATTGCATGCCTAGAAGACTTGGTGCTGTCCTTACAAATCATGGAGGTCATACAAAATACTAGATGTAGTAGTTTTTGTTGTGGTGTGTAGTCATTTTTGCATCAACTAATTTTAGTAAAACTGAAGATTTTGTAATCTTAGTTATATTATTAACCTTACTTTCATGTAATGAGCTAAACTAATGCTCTATAAAACTTAGTTTACTCACAATTTTGGAACTTGTTGTTATGTTCATTGAGATATTGATTAAAATCTTACTTTTCAAAAGGGGTGTACTCATTTATTCTGATATATATATATATATATATATATATACAGTATATAGTATTGTAGCAGTGCACTGTTCCACCAGGGTGATGTGAACTCAGAATCCTCAACCAGGCAGGTTAAGGGGCTCCAGGGGGTTTGCTTGATTACGAGGTAACTGACTTTTCGGTTTCTTCACCGATTAGAAAGTCAGTTTTTGGGACCTGGAGCCTGGAGATTTCAAAGCGATCCAGGTGGGATGAAATCTCCAGTCTTGGGTCCAGGTTTTTGGAACCACCACCACAATCACTGGTCAGGTGTGTACTGGGCTATTAATAGTGACATGGCCATTGTTCTGGGCTCCACTGTCCTGAGGAGTCCAGGTGTGCAAGGGTGCGGCCCGAGGGGTACATGTCTGAGACAGAGACCCAAACTTGAGGACCAGAGCAATAGAATGGGGCTGCTATCTATGTGGACAGTGTTGGCAAGAAATGGTCTGTGGGAGACAGACGAGGGTCTAAAGTAGAATGTCTGAGCAGTACTGAGGTATGCATAGGCCAGGAGGCTGTGTAACTACTTCTTTACTAAAGTGAGCCAGGAGGCTGTGTAACTACTTCTTTACTAAAGTGAGCCAGGAGGTTCATGTTTTTGTGTTAAGGTTGAAGACCCCCTGCATGGGAAAACATGAATTATGCTTTATGGAACTCTGTGTGAACTTTCCTTTATATAACTTCTTAAATGGAAATATTTGGCGTGAACTGTACTTGCTAGCGGGTGCCACACTTGAACTAGATAACACCAAACGTCACAGCATACTGTATATAGAAGTATAAGGTAAAATATACAGTAAGCGCTCATCAATAGTGGCAGCAGCTGAACATAAAGGAAAACACATATAAAGTCCCACAATTCATATATATAAAATGCAGCGCTTGAAAAAAAGTGATGATAAAACACAGTCCAGTGAAAAAAAGTGCTCCGTATTTCCTAGTGCAAGTGGTAAAGATTTACACTAACCAGATAGCGTAAAAATATACGCATGTGTATATGTATCCTGTAGAGTCCCCTTCTCCACTCAGATCTGGTCAAATAAATAGCCGGAAAAGGTAGACATCCTACGCCCTCTTGTGGTAAAAGAGTGGTCCAGCAGATCAGAACGATACCAATCAGAGTAAGCCTTCCCCCTTCACAGGAGTTGACAAGGAGATCCCTTGGGGCTGTAAAAGTTGAGGAAGCTCCTCACAGGGGACACAGGGAAGTACTCATAGTGTAGTAGGTAAGGCTTTATTGTAAAAACATAGGTGCACAATAAACAGGGTATAGGCAGGTATGGATGAACACACTGACCCCTTGGTATTAAAGATGGCCGCCGGGCCTCCTCGTGGCACCGGCGGCTTAGTGTCAACGGCGTCCTAGTTCCCCTCTGACGCGTTTCGTGCGCACGCACTTCTTCAGGACTCATCTGGACACCCAATATGCATCAAGAGTGACCATCCATCACTCCCTGCATAGGGCAATACTGTATATACTCCACTCAGGAGATATATTTTCCACAAGCTAACCTACTAAATACCTTCCATTATCTTAGCCTATAGTTAGATGGATCTCTTCTGTGGTATTTTATACTTTTTTTTATCAAATCATTTTTGTAGTTTCCCTACAAATGTTTCAATTGGAAGGTTACCCCTCCTATTCATGTTACGGTGAATACACAAAATTTGGATTTCCTCACTTTCTGTCCTAGTGACATGACTGTGATCAAGAAAGCAATAAACACCTGTGAAGAGGTGCAGGTGGTGCTGCTGTAGTGAACACACAGTGTCAGGCTGCAGTAAACTTGAAGCATGCTTTCAAGTGTTACTAAACACCGGACCCTGCAAAATACTTTTTCTTATCAGAAGTTAGAGCAGTCTTGTGACTTCTATCAGTGTCCAGCTGAGCACTGGTTAAAGCTTGTAGGATGAGTTTGTTGGTTATGAGTTAGAGAAGACACTAGTAGCTTGTTATGAGGCAGAACTTGGTTTACTTGTGTGGCTTAAGTTGCAAACATACAAATCATTTCAGCAAACTGTAACGGCAGACATCTTGGTTATAAAAAGAGAGAGAAGAAGAGAGAGAACCAACAAGTTTTACAGATATGCACAACTGGTAACCTTAGTGTACAGTGCCATCTACTGGTCAAGTGATATTAACACACAATACTGTATATAGTACATGCTGTTGCATCCCCAACAGAGTTTTCATTCTCTTCTGACTGCCCTATGAGGTTGCATAGCAATTGACCCTCTGTCTGGACAGTGCTGATTGGCCCTGTGCTGATTACATGCATCCTCCCAAGAAAAAGAAATAACTATCTACTAGTACAGACAAAACTGAGAATGTGCAGAGTGTCCCTGAGGCTGTGTTCTATCAGGAGATGAAATGGGGAACATGGAAAAAGGGGAGGATCAGAGAAGACAGGATCAAACAGCTTTTTTACACAATGCAGAGGATTAACCCCCTAAGTCCCACAGTGAGTATAACAAGCATGCTTTACTGCATATACAGACTGATTTTACTGTTGTGGGTTTAGTAACACTTCAAAGAATAAATTCACTATTGTTCACCTTTTTTTCTAAATTCAAGCTCCCTTATGTACCAATTAATGTACTTCTTTTGCAAAAATTCAAAAGCTTCCCATTTATTCTACCCACATTTATCACACTGTCCAGATGGATATATAAAAAAGCTTCTCCAGTACTTCTGCCTTTCTTCCTGCAGAGACTTTATGGTCATGACACAGGAAGGAGTTGACCAGCTGACATCATTAGCACACAACCTGCATCATCTACCCTCCTACCTACCACCCACTTCCAGGCACACGACTATTAAATGAAATGCAATCAGTCAGTGATCACTGTTCTCACTAAATACACAGGCGTCAATCTTTTTTTTCTACTTTTTTCTTGCATAGATTATTCATTTGGCAGTATGTGCCTATGTGATAGAGCTGTAGTGTTGAAAACAGAAGAATTGTGTTCTGGGTTCTGTAAAGCTGCCCATACACTATACAATCTTAGATCTACCATCAACTATGTAGTGCAAGGGCCTGCCTGACTGGATACAGAGTGAATGGGTAGATAGGTGGGTCCTACTATTCCATAGTTCTGGAAAATCTAAAAGAGATTGTGCAGAGATTGTACAATCAGATTGCATAGTGTATGGCCATCTTTATACAAATAGGAGGGAGTGGACAGACACTCAGCTGTCAGGCCCCGTTCACATCTCTGCATAGCGGGAACTCACATCCCCAAATGCTTTTTTTTTTGTTTGGGGGGGAGGGTGTTTTGGAGCATTTTCAGCTGTCATGCATAGGGCAGCTCATCAACTTAAATGGGCTGCCCTACATGCAACAATCACCCCAAAGAAGCTCCACGATATTTTTTTTGGAGTGGAACGTGGTGCTTTGATTTTTGTGCAGCGCATTTCTGAAACACGAGGCAAAGGCACATTTTCTGCGCAGTGTGGCATGCATCCAGACACACACAGCTGAGAATGGAGCTTCGCTGTACTTGTGTAAACAAACCAATTTCACTTTGCCCCCATTCACATCTAGAGTAGTGGGAGCGCACGTTTTTTGGCTCATTTTTCCCATGACATGCATAGGACCATCCATTGATTTCAATGGCATGCGATACACGTAGCTCATGGGACATTTTGGTGTGTTCTGTTTTGAGCGTTTTTTACTATGCACTTTGCAGCAATTGCCATTCCTTTTTTCACATGGAATAAAGTGTATTTGCTTCTGTGTTTGGTATGCCATTGACAATGAATGGCACCGAAAGCACAACTAGTTAATTTTAGGTGTACAAAGGTGGCCATACACTATACAATCTGATTGTACAATATCAGTACTATCTCCTATAGATTTACCAAAACTATATAATAGGAGGAGACCATCTATCCAATCACTCTGTATCCAGTCAGGCAGGCCCTTGCACTACATAGTTGATGGTAGATCTAAAGGAGATTATAGAATCAGATTGTATAGTGTATGGTGAGATTTACAGAACCCAAAACATACGTATCCTGTTATCAATATTACAGCTCTATCCACATAGACTGTTATCGGATCCCTCAGCACATACTGCCAAATGAACGATCTATGCAAGATGAAAGTTAAGGCAGAAGAATAAAAATCGATAAATGTGTATGTAGTGAGAACAGTGATCACTGACTAATTGCATTTCATTTATTCATTTCATTTGTGCGCCTGGAAGTGGGTGGTAGGTAGGAGGGTAGATGAAGCAAAATAAAAATGAGAAGCGCACAAACCTTGCGCATTACCTCAGTAAACAAAAATTTATTAATAAAAAAGGTACTCACAAACAGCGAATAAAATCAGGCATGTAAGTCCTCACAGGGACTTCAGAGATAGAGAGCCAGCGCGAGTCCCATCGCGGGGGTAAGCACTCAGTTCAGCTGGCGCGTTTCGAAGGCCAAACCTTCTTCATCAGAGCTCTATCTCTGAAGTCCCTGTGAGGACTTACATGCCTGATTTTATTCGCTGTTTGTGAGTACCTTTTTTATTAATAAATTTTTGTTTACTGAGGTAATGCGCAAGGTTTGTGCGCTTCTCGTTTTTATTTCGCTTTGTAGTGTTGGTCGGGCTTCCCCAGCCTTGTTTGGAGCCGCACAACCTTTGATGCACTGGTGGTCGCTGTTTTCCAGTTCTGGTTCCACCTATTTACCACCCGCCTGGGTCCTAGAGTGCAGAAGAAATCGTGTTTGGTCTAGGAGGGTAGATGATGCAGGGTGTGTGCTAATGAGGTCAGCTGGTCAACTCCTTCCTGTGTCATGACCCTAAAGTCTCTGCAGGAAGTATAGCAGAAGTAATGGAGAAGCTTTTTCATACATGCATTTGGACCGATAAAGGTGGGTAGAATAAATGGAAAGCTTTTGAATTTCTGCACAAGAAGTACATTAATACTATATTGGTTCATGGGGAAGCTGGAATTTAGAAAAGAAAAAAGTTGAACAAAGGTGAACTTATCCTTTAAGCAGAATGTCATTGGTATAAACACCCTAGTGGGAGGACGCCGCTTAGAATCTAACTCACAGTTCGGTGTGGTACAAGATGTGGCTGAGGAGAGATGGCAACAGCATCTGTTCAGAGGTGGGGATGCAGCCTGGCCAGTCCGATCCCAAGCAGGATAGCTTCTTCCTGAACAAAAAGTCCCTATTCTGTCCCTCCTTGCCAGGAATCTTTCCCTACCTCTAAGTAGTTTCCCTAGCAAGTGAGGTCTATCTCTCTCTACACTAGCCACTGGTCAGAAAACATGCCACAACCTAGGGGCAGGGACTTGTATAGACCCTGCTGATCCAAGTTGGCCACCAAGGGTCACAAGGGTGCAGAGTAGCCAACCGGAATGCTGCCCCATTGATCGAGAAAACCATAGAGAAACCATGTTTCCCTCGACTTCCTCTCCAGGCTGTGGTACCACTCAGGATGAACACCACCCACAGTGGAGAAAACAGACTGCACCTGTCCAGTGGTGTATATAGGTTTTTTAATGCCCTAGGCAATACAAAAAATCAGTGCCCCCAACCCTGGGAGAGAAAGAGAGAGACTCACCATAACAGCTCTCCAGAATTAAACCATTTTTAGATGTCTTCATTCCCACCGACAGCCCTCTGTTCCATCAGCGCTGCCTACATCACTCTCCCGGCTGTTCCCCTGGCTTCCCTTACTCCACCCACCCCTGGAGCCCCTTGGAGCCTCCACATACACAGTGCCATCCGCTCCTGGTGACTGGTGTGATGTCACCAGGGGCGGACTGACAACTCATGGGGCCCCCTGGGCAATAGGGAATCATGGGGCCCCTGTGTCCTTGTCCAAACTCAAAAAAGCCTATGAACAAGGTACCAGGGGCATCTCATGGGACCCCCTACTCACCCCGGGCCCTTGGGCAGTGCCCGAGTTTCCAAATGGTCAGTCCACCCCTGGATGTCACTACACATGAACCAGCGGCTGAAGGCAGAGCACAAGGCGCACAGGACAACCAATGTCCCTTCTTCTAGGGGGGCAGCACTGCCCCCCTGAAAAATGCCACCCAAGGCAAACACCTTGTTTGCCTTCTGGTAAATACATCCCTGTACCCTCCTACACACCTAACAGGGGACCTGTACCACCACTATATCCAAAATGAAAAAAGTTTTGCCTTTAGATACTCCTTAACGCTTCTTAAAAAAAGAAGAAATGTTTACCTGCCCAAACACTCCAAGTAGATTTCCATACAAATCACTGACACATATACTGCAGTCTGCGGATGAAGATATGATCAGGAGACACTGGCTGTGTGTACAAGTTTCTATGTGTGTGACACAGTCACTGTGAGGCTGAAATGATGAAACCAAGGAAGGAAGTTCATCACATTTGTGTTCGCTGTATTCAGTGCAGTAGTCCTGTAACATACAGAATTGGATGGAATACAAGTGATTAGACTACAAAATAAAAACCTATGTTCAAGTCAAAATGGGTATAGTCCTTAATAATTAATATTTATATATTTTAACAATCATTAGCACAAGAGTACTTAGACTATACTGGACTGATTGTTAACCACTTCAGGTCCGGACACTTTCACCCCCTTCCTGTCCAGGCCAATTTTCAGCTTTCAGTGCTATCACACTTTGAATGACAATTGCGCGGTCATGCAACACTGTACCCATATGAATTTTTTAGCATTTTTTTTTAAATGAAAAAGGCCAAATATTTTGAAAAAAAGTGTTTTTCTTATAAAATTTTGCAAATAAATAATATTTCATCATAAATCTTGGCCAAAATTGATTCCGTCATCTCTTTAGTAAAAAAAAAAAAAATAACTCAAATTATTATTTTTTTTTTATATATATTATTATTTGTTTTTTTTTTTTTACATACTGTCACCCTAGCAGTACAGTGACACTGTACTACTTGTGGGGGGTGATGAAGATTTTTTTTTTTTTTTTTTTACACTGATTGCTTTTACACCAATAAAGGCTGTAAAAGCAATGATTTCTCCTTCTCTCTGGCTGCATTCTTGCAGCCATTGAGAACTACTGTGTGAGCTGTGATTGGTCACAGCTTGCCACATGGTACAAGGCTGTTGTGAATAGCCTTGTACCATATGACCTCTGTGATCATTCACAGATTTCACATGTAGTAAGCAATGATGTCAGAAGTGACATCATTGCTTACTACTCTGCATGTGATCACTGATTGGCCAATCACTGATCACATGATCGGGACCTCACAGAGAGCTCCCGTACAGCAATCGGTGTTCCACTGTGTCCACTATGTCCAGGGAGCGCGCACAGGCAGGGGGCGGGGAAGCCGTTTGTAAACGGCCACTGACCCTGCACTGCCACGGTCCAGCTGTTTATATACAAAATTTAAACATAAATAAAAATTATAAATATGAATTTTAATGTTTATAAATTCAATTATGATAAAACTAAAACAAAATATTATTTAGTTCTGGAGATCCATGATTTACACTGTCTACAGATGAATACAAACTTGCACAAACATACACAGACACACAATAGGTCCTTGCATTTGTAGTACTCCAGCATCCAAACGAAATAAATGGAATTAATTTCAAATCTGATCTGATATGGGTTAAATTTTAGAAGTTGCATAAAAACTATAAATGTAAAAAAAATACTAAAAGGACAAATAATTAAATAATTTGGCCGGAGCAGCCACTACCCTGCCTATTGGTTCAGGGTTTTTATTACAACAATAAAGAAGTAATGTACATGTTCATTTTTAGAATGCTTCTTTCAAGGTCAGCCAACATTACATAACAGAACATCAGTCAATGTAGCCAGTGTTTTATAGTCTTTCAGGCCACAACAACATTACAGAATAGATCACAAAAATGAGTACAGCGGCTACAAGATTAAGAAAACATGCTTTGAGAAAAAAAAATGTGCCCCTTCAACCATTTTGCTGTCACTCCACAATTGATCAAAGATGCCAATGTCCATGGGCAGAATCTGAAATGATCTTTGATGTACCATGGCTTATCTTCTTTTTAACAGTGAAAAAAAGCATCACAGTAGACAATATTAGAGTCAGCCACGTTTACCTGATTTGTTACAATCCAAGAAAAATAAATAGTAGTACAAAATACTGATGTGTATTCTATGCGCCATTAACAGCCATACCATTTTTTTCCATTTTAGTTTTGGATGGAGCTGGAAATAATGTGTGCTTCTGTTAGGACTTTATTGTCTGTTCTCCCCGTTCGCTTATCTCCCAGTGTTTCTTACAGCCCCAAAATATAAAATATTGATGTCTCTGCAAAGCTGGGACCAAATATTAACCAATGGAGGAACTTTATCATGGAAGAAATACTGGGAAATGCATGTAGGATAAGTAAGGGGGGCACTTTAACATTGGAAATAAATACTGGGAAATGTATGTAGGATATGTGTGTGGGGGGAAGGGGGGCACTATACCATGGAAAAAATACTGGGAAATGCTGCATGTAGGATATGTGTGTGTGTGTGTGGGGGGGGCACTTTACCATGGAAAAAAATACTGGGAAATGCTGCATGTAGTATATGTGTTTGTGGGGGGGGCACTTTACCATGGAAAAAAATACTGGGAAATGCTGCATGTAGTTGTAAGATATGTAGGTGGCACTTTACCTTGAAAGAAAATACTGGGAAATGCTGCATGTAGGACTTATGTGTGTTGGTTGGGGGGGGCACTTAACCATGGAAAAAATACAGGGGAATGCTGCATGTACAGTAGAATATGGGGGGCACTTTACCATGGAAGAAAATACTAGGAAATGCTGCATATAGGATTATTGTGTGTGTGTGTGAGGGCAGGGGCACTTTACCATGGAAAAAATACTGTGAAATGTTGCCTGTAGGATATGTGCGTGTGTGTGTGTGTGTGGGGGGGGGGGGGCGGCACTTTAGCATGGAAAAAATACTGGGAAATGCTGCCTGTAGGATATGTGTGTGTGGGGGGGCACTTTAGCATGGAAAAAATACTGGGAAATGCTGACTTTAGGGTATGTGTGTGTGTGGGGGGGGGCACTTTAGCATGGAAAAATACTGGGAAATGCTGCATGTAGGATGTGTGTGTGTGGGGGGGGGGCACTTTAGCATGGACAAAAATACTGGGAAATGATGCATGTAGGATGTGTGGGTATGGGTGGGAACTTTATCATGGAAATAAATACTGGGAAATGCTGCAAGTAGGATATGTGTGTGTGTGGGGGCACTTTACTTTGAAAAAAATACTGGGAAATGCTGCATGAAGTTGTAGGATATATAGGTGGCACTTTACCATGGAGGAAAATACTGGGAAATGTTGCATGTAGGATATATGTGTGTTGGTTGGGGGGGGGCACTTTACCATGGAAAAAATACTGAGAAATGCTGCATGTACAGTAGGATATGTAGGGGGTACTTTACCATGGAAGAAAATGCTGGGAAGTGTTGCCTGTAGGGCATTTGTGTGTGTGTGGGTGGGGGCACTTTACAATGGAAAAAATACTGGGAAATGTTGCATGTACAGAAGGATATGTAGGGTGTACTTTACCATGGAAGAAAATGCTGGGAAGTGTTGCATGTAGGGCATTTGTGTGTGTGTGTGTGTGGGGGGGGGGCACTTTACCATGGAAAAAATACTGGGAAACGTTGCATGTACAGAAGAATATGTAGGGGGTACTTTACCATGGAAGAAAATGCTGGGAAATGTTGCATGTAGGATATATGTGTGTATGTGGGTTGGGGGGGGGGGGGCACTTAACCATGGAAAAAGCACTGGGAAATGCTGCTTGTAGGATATGTAGGATGAGCACTTTACCATAATGCAAATAATAGGAAATGCTTCATGAGGATTATATAGGGGGCACTTTACAATGGAAAAATAGGAAATGCTGTATGTAGGATATGCAGGGGGCACTTTACCACAAAAACAATAATAGAAAATGCTGAATGAAAGACACCTACCTACATTACCTTTCAATGTACTCACAACATTGAGCAACTGATAGACACACACAATGCCAAGATGAAACATATCTTACCATGGCCCTAAAAAGCGGCTATTTGTATCCTTGCAGTGCCCGCGCTTTGAATGTTAGATTGCTATAATATGCTTAACTATATGATATGTTTACTTCAAACAAAAAGTCAGTGTCTTTTGTGTGCAGAAGTGTATTTTTTACTTTACCGTGATGTTCCAAACTTTTATCCACCCATCAAGATCTCCTGTAATGAGATAATTGTTTGTTTTGTCCATGGCCATAACGATGAAACTGGCTCCCTCATGAGCTACAAACTCCGCCATTAAGTGGTTTCTAAATATGTTCCAGAATCTAACATAGCCAGATCCTCCACAAGACACTAAGTTCGCACCACCTGAAAAAGAAAAGAGTAAAGACTATGGTAATAGCACAGAAAAAATTGTAGCTGGTTGCAAGTCTATTTGTACTAATTTTATATTGCCCTGGATCATCCGATCAAAAGAACATCACTTCATTCATGAGCATGTCTTTTATTACCAGCCTTCACTTTCATAGTGTATTATTCAAACTACAATTCCAAATAATATTTATTTGTTATTTGTAAAACAACCCATTCAATTTAAAATAAAATGTAAAATAAAAATGCATTTTGTATAGATAAAAAAAACATTATAAATAACGTTTTTTTCCTTGATCACATAGCCTCTGTTCTCAGCTGCAGAGAGAGCTCAGAGACCCGGGGGAAGAGAAACAGCATCTCACTGATCTTTCCAGTGGATGGCTGTGCAGTGGGGGGGATGTCAGCAGAGGTATCATCATTGGAGGAGAGTAGGCTGAAAACTAAGCAGAGGCAAAAAAAACTGACCATGCTGTGCTCTCTTGCCTAGTATGGTTCGTTTTTAATAGGAAAGCAGAGGGACTGGCAAGAAAGCCAGTTATTTCACACAAAGGAAGCAATACAAAGAGAACAGGATACTTTTGTGAACACAACTACATGGTACTGCAGGCACATAGCAGGAGTATGAAATGTTAGGTTTACATATTATTTAAAGTCTAGCTCGAGTCAATACCGCTTTATGGTATGGATAGGATAGAAGAAGGTTATAGCCTTTGTCAGGCTTTAATTATCATCTGTGCTACTATTGTAGTGATTTCCAGTATCAGGATAAGAAAGGAGGGGAAAATATCTACAATAGGGAAACAGACAAATACAAATGGAAAGCAAGTAAAGGTTAAAATGTAGACATGCTTTTGCCCCTATCTGGTGACAACCTTGCCTCCAGGCCCTATTTTGTCTAAACAAAGGGAGAAAGGTGACACAGGACAAGCCACAGTGAAGCAAGACCCTCCTTATTGACCATACTGATGTCCACAAACTCACACATAAGCTTGATTTATACCTGTTACTCAGGGAGAGCTCAGCTATTACCACCTTGTTTACAGAAAATGCCCATAGATAGGATCAGTTTCCCTGTCCTACTTTTCAAGCAAGCTCACACAGTGATCCAGCTTCATTGGTTGCTAGGGTTCAGGCAGCTGAGGTACCTTCACCATGAAAGTGCACAACACTGTACAGCCTGGCCTCCTGCATCCTAGCAAACAAATAAGAGGTGCAGCCTGACTGTTAGCATAATTTCAACAAATGATGCTGTGTGGCCTGGTCCTAGTAACCAATGCAGCAGCCATGAGCTCATTTTAACCCCTTAAATACCAGAATAATTATGAATGTACCTTGGTACACATGGGGTTGAAGTAAACTTGCACTCAGATTATGCACACTAAAGTAGTTATATGATTAAAAAAAAACAGTAAAAACACTAAAAAGCAATAACTCATCTCAGTTTCTCTAAACATTGTAAAAAAATTTGTTTTCAAAGATCACGACAGAGACACTGTGGTTATTTATGAGAACTTAGAGTCTTAGAGGATCTTTGAGAAGGAATAACTTCATATAAAAGCAGCTAGAGAGATCATCAAGATATTGTTTTAAAGCTAATAATGTATTAGTTGCAAGCCTAAGCACAAGTGCAATTTAATTATTTTAACAGATGTATAACTAAATTAAAGGGTATATACAGTGTGTGTGTGTGTGTGTGTGTATATGTGTGTGTGTGTGTATATATATATATATATATATATATATGTGGGCGGCACAGTGGCTTAGTGGTTAGCACTTCTGCCTTGCAGTAATTGGGTCATGGGTTAAATTCCCAAGCATGGCACCTCCTGCTTGGAGTTTGCATGGTCTTCCTGTGTTCGCGTGGGTTTCCTACCACACTCTAAAGACATGCTGGTCGGTTAATTGGCTCCTGTCTAAATTGTCCTAGTTTCATCCCTGGCCATGTGGGATCTCTTGCATGGTAGGGGTTGGGGAAAGACCTGGCAACCTACCCTGTAAAATAATTGCCCCTGTAAGACCTGGCAACCTACCCTGTAAAATAAAAGAGAATTCATGGAAAAAGTTGCTTACGAGTGATGGTCCATGCAATCGCCAAGGGTCGGATATGACTGAATGGATAGATAGATAGATAGATAGACAGACAGACAGACAGATCCATCTAGTTAGCCAGGGGGAGCTAGCTAGGTTTCTAGTTAGCCTGAGATGAATCAGCCAGGTAGCTTTAGGTCAGGGCTCTGCAGGTCAGTTCCCTGATACCTCCCCCTGCTAGAAGCTTGAGAGGTTTCTAGAATGCAGTGGGTGGGGGTGAGGAGGGGCTAATCTGCATACTCAGGGGACTCTGACCAATCCATAAGCAGGAGACTTGGCATGTGGTCAAGGCAGTCCTTAAGCATGGGAGAGCCTGGAAGGAAGTAGTCAGTGTCAGGTGGAAGATGATATGAGAAGGCTGGAGTGTGGAGTCTGGGAGGGGGCCCAAGCAGGGGCTCACCTGCAGGCAGGATCTTGGAAGGAGGATCTCTCAGCCTCAACCGTCCCAGGACAGCCTGGGAAGCGGGGAAGAAGCCAGCCCAGTGTTAGGCCGAAATGCAGCCACCAACCCAACAAGCTTACAAGAGAGTACTGAGTGAGTAATCCTGCACCCCTGGGCCGGGTAAGGTGAAAGGGCAGTCAGGTGGCAAACCCAACTAGCTCCTCATCTGGGGCTGCTCTACTACAGTGGTAGTTTCTGGGTCCCCTTGCTCAGGGATTCAGTTGGGTGAAGAGAGGGATTCATCTGGGATCTGAGGAGGTACACCAGAAGGGCTGGAGAGTGTGACGGTGTGCGGCGTCAGACCCCTGCCCTTCTCACCAACTCATGACCAAAAGACCAGCCGATCTCGCACCGCGCTGTCACTTGTGTAACTATACCACTGTCAGCTGCGCCCTGCACAAAGATTTTCCAGCTCGCGGGACCACAATCTATATGCCAGCAGCTTGAGAGTGATTGCTACTGGATCAGGTTAATTACGCAATTAACCCTTCACACTGCCGCCACCACCACCTTTTTACAGAGATGGTGGAAACTCACAAATCTTAGCAGTAACACTATGATATTAGCATAAGAGTCTGTAACACACTGTCACCGTAGACAGATGTATTCAGAGGATTATCACATACCGTAGCACTCTCCAGAGACAGGAATTCTTTAATTTGCATTAAAAGCTTTAGAGACAGTTCAACACTTTTCAGAAAATAGGATTTATTACTAAAAAGGTCAAAATGGTGCAATTAAAATATTTACAGAAAAAGATGTAACAAATATATAAAGAGAGCAATAAAACAACAGAGAAATAAAAGAGAGAAGTTTCAGAAGCCAGAATACTTGCAAAAGTCCTTGGTTTGAGCAGAGTGCAATCGTCCAAACAAAAGGTTGCCTTTGCTCTTAAGATCCTGATCGATGTTAAAAGGAGAGCTTTTTTTTCTCCAGGCTGTCAGTCTTTTTCTATCATCTCAAAGGGGTGTCTCCTGAAAACAAATGACCAATCGTCCTATTTGGGGATTGGTGTTTAGGCGGTAACCAAGGCTATGACCAAATCCCTTACAAGTTGATACTACGCTCAATAACCTTCAATAGGTACAGGTAGCATCCTAGTAACTGGCAGATTAATATTTAGAATCATATTCCAAACGCACAGATACCAAACTTTAGCATATCCTGCCACTCCAGATAAAAGAAATTGCTTTCTACCCTCTTGTAGGCGCTACATAGGGATGTAAGGTGTCATGTGACTCATATTAAAATTATCTATCCGAATATATACTTCATATTAATGTGCCCAGTTCCTGCTGAAGTTTTTGAATTTGTATGAAAAATGACTAATGTGGAATGTACGTTTTATGGCATGCTTTAGCCCTAACAGGTCATGACTGATTGAGTTGTTTTTCGATTGGGCAGAGTGGTGTTCAAACATACCTCCTGGAACCAGACTAATTAGTGGTTTACAGCCCTGGAGCTCATCCAGCTGTGCATATCTAAGATATGCACTCTTGACCCCCCCCCCCCCCCAGTGTCCCTGTCTCTATTGCGCACAATCGTCACAGAGAGCTCTTTAACCACTTGCCCTCCTGAGGATTTATCCCCCATCCTGACCAGGCCTTTTTTTGCAATACGGCGCTGCGTTACTTTAACTGATAATTGCGTGGTCATGCAGCGCTGCAAAGAAATAAATGTCCTTTTTTTTCTCATGAATTGAGTTTTCTTTCGGTGGTATTTGATCGCCTGTGTGTTTTTTATATTTTGCGCTATAAAAAAAAAGACTGACAATTTTGATAGAAAAAAACAATATTTTGGACTTTTTGCTATTGAACATGTCTAGTAAAAAAATTGAAAAAATCAAATTTCATCATAAATTTAGGCCAAAATGTATTCTGCTACATGTCTTTACAAAAAAAATCCCAATATATGTAAATTAATTGGTTTATGTGCAAGTTATAGCTTTTACAAATGGTGGTATATATATTGAGATTTTTTATTTTATTTTTACTAGTAATGGCGGCGATCAGCGACTTATACTGGGACTGCGGTGGACATTCTGACATTGGCAGGAACTGACTTGGTGTCACTGACATCCTAAGTGACATCAATACAGTGATCAGTGCTAAAAAAAAAGCACTGACACTGTAATAATGGCACTGGGCAGGAAGGGGTTAACATGAGGGACGATCAAAGGGTTAACAGTGCGCTGGGTGTGTTTTACTGTGGGGCAGTGTCTGTGTGCTTGCCTGTAAGCACACTGCTTTGGATGGCTGTGCACAGCCATCCAAAGTAGTGTGCCCGAGCTGACAGGGAGAACTGTTAGTAAACAAAACAGTTCTCCTCCCTGTTGGAGATCCTCGGTAATCACCGGGTGCCGGCGAATAATCACCGGCTGGGACACGGTGATTGACAGTCGCGGCCACGAATGGTGGTATGGGTAGGTCACTACCCGGAACTGCTAAATCATGTATATATAGACATTATTTTGCACACCTGTGCCGCCCTGTAGCAATATTTCTGCTATAGGTGGTTGGGAAGCAGTTAAGGATAGGCTGTTTGCCTATGGACTTGTACATAGTTGCTAAGGAGAGTTTTCCTCATGTCCACAGTTCCTTGGACATCCTATATACCCCTCAACCCCAACCAAGTTCAATACCCCTTATTAAAACTACAAAAACAAGCTCAAGGACTGTTTACTGTCTCCATAAAATGCATGTTGCCTGGCTGTGCAGGACTATAGGGGGACCCAAAACTCAGCAATTCCAAAGGGTTAGTGCTACATACCACTGACAAAAATAGTAAAATGTTAGGCAACATACAATATGCCAGACTGCATCTAGAGAAACCTCAAAACCTCTACAGCAAAATAATTTGGATTGATGAGACCAACATTGAACTTTTTTGGTCACAGCCATTAATGCTATGTTTGATTTGAAATCCCCAGTATTCCAAATGAGTTTATTGTTAGGACAGTGTCACATAAAGTATAAAAAAAACAACATTTCAGGGACCTCGCAGGGTCCCTTTCAAGGGTCCCTTTTCTCTTGTAGCAAAAAACACACAAAACACAATCATATGGACTGCTGGTGACTTTGCATCTTTGTGTCTGGTTCTGAGCATCCATCTTCAAAAGGTCCATCACTGTGAGGAGTGAAGCTTTTATTTTGACTTTATAATGTTTGTAAAAGAGTCACCAAGGTGTAGGAATAGAAGCATATGAACCCCACTGTGAAGCAGTTGTGGGTTTATGCTATTTGTTTTGGTGTCTAAGTGGCACAGGGAATTTATGCAAAATTGATGGCAAGATAAATGCAGCATATTTTCAATAATATTGGAATAAAATTTTCATTTTTTTCCAAGTGCAAAAGTTTCACTTGGACCCTCCAACATGACAATGATCTAAAACAGGTCACGTTGACCCTTCAGTGGCAGCAGTAGGATAAAGTGAAGGTTCTATGAGTGACCATCATAATCTCATGACCTCTGCATTAATGAATCATTTTGGTGGTCAAACATGCAGTTCATGTCAAATTACAAAATAAATTATTACAAGACCTGGCAGCTTTATTACAGGCTGTCAAAGGGGGCAACAAAGGATATTAAAGTATAACTAAAGGCAACACTTTTTTTTTTTAGCTTTTGGACAGAGTGAAGAGGGATTAGGACAGCTATTAAGTTTTTATTGCTGTTTTTTGCCTCTGTTGGGAAGATTCCCCAATGGGAACACTAGTTGTGGTTACCCGGGTCCCCAGGGAATTCCCCTAATTTATTTTTTAAAAAAAAGAAATTTCTGGACTAGTTTCAAATATCTTACGAAGTGGCTTGCACAATATCCTGATGCCAGATATTCGTTAATATTATATGAATAATTCCCTTAATTTGCAGGGATTTTCTCTCACTTCCTATTTTGGCAGTGGGACAGGAAGTGAAGGTAATTCTCCCCAATGAACACAGATGGCAAAAAATAAACTGATAGGGGTTATAACCCTCCCTTACTCTACCAAAATGAAAAAACATTTTTTGGCGTATAGTAACTTTTGGACAGGAACATTTATTATTTCTTTTATTGCTATGGCTTTGAGATGATTATGCTAATCTTTATTGCTTGATAGTTAATTTGAATCACATTAAAAATGAAAAAAAAACCTGTTTGGCCTAATCACTCATGTTTTCTTAAAAAAGTCCACATCTTACAAGTTCTTCCAGGAGTATGTAAACCTATGAGCACAACTTTGTGGGTATGTACTGTGTGTATACATATATATTTTTAAATATAATTTATTTCAGTTGTGGGTGTAAGTTATAGTGTGTCAGCTTGTTTCCAAAATCTCATAACTTTTTTATAAATTCTACAAAATAACCATTAATTAAAGAGAGAAAGCTGAGAAATCAATGTTATGTGTGAAAGGAAAAAAAAAGAGAAAAGTTGGCATTGAAGCAGGAAAGTTTCGATGACATGAAGAAAACAATTTGGCGAGAAGTGGTGAGCCAGAGGCAAGGTAAGAACAAGATGAGAATCCAACTACAAAACACAATGCTGTACAACAAGGCTGTCCAGCCGATGGCACATTATAATAACGATGCTTGGATAGATATCCCTAATTCTCAAGGCTGTGTGGCAGTCAAGATCTTCCCCGATATTACTAATTTTATTTTGCAAGTTTGTCTTTTATGATTTAAAATGAAGCGTGCTTGTAGTGAGTGTTGTGCTTTATGTCCCAGTAATTTGGATGGAATATTAAAATCAACAATTGTTAAGCTATGGTAATAGTAAAAGAACTGCTCTGCTAGAGAAAAAAAGTAGTCAAATATTGCAGCTGCTGACTTTTAATAGACATTTACAGATCCAGGAGTTCAGCACTGACATCACCTAGGCCAGTTCTTCGCCAGTTTTAAGGTCCCCGGAGCTGCCATCTTGTTTGTGGGAAGCTGGCTGTGACTTTCTGCTGTTTCATAGCCAGCTCTCCATTGTGTATGCAAAAAGTGAAACTTCTGCTGTTCTTACCTAGGTGAAAGGCGAGGAAGTGGGTACCTCTAAGAAATAGGTACCTGCTCCTTCCAAGGAAAAAAAAAACCCTCCAAAAGTGGTAGAGGAGTGGTGAAGTGGAGGAAAAATAGAAAGTTCCCATTTTAGGTGAAGTTTCACTTTAACACTTCCTCAGTACAGGTTTCCTCTAAAATACAGTTTGGATAAGGCTCTGTAGCTAGTTGCCTGTCTACCATGCTGGTCACTTAAAATGACAGAACAGAGTACATACTTACTTTTCCTGCTGCTGGTATTCATCAGAATTACATCTTGATTTAAAACAATGTACTTCTTTTTAAAGTTGACTTAAACCCAGATATTGATGTTTTCTCAATATCTTCACCTTGCTATGCCCTACTTATAATTAAAGCTAAAAGCTTCCAAATACGTACTTCTCAGACCCAGATGCATCAGCAGAAGAGGCAGACGATTAGTAGCTAAATATATGGAAGCTTTTAGTTTCATTTATGGGCAGAGAAAACTTTGGAAAGAACATTAGTATCTGGGTAAAAGGTCTGCTTTTACATCAGCTATATGCATATATGTGGTGGTAGGGCGGGTGGGCCTTAACGTCCAGCAGCTACGTACATGCGTCAATGTATTGTTCTATGGTGCGCTCCATCAGCGTCCCCAAGAGTATAAGTGAACTGTTACAGTTTACAGTCAAGTACCGATGATCCGGAGCAGATATTACGAGCTCCCACTGACATCAGCCCTGTGCAACCAATTACATTGCTGCATGATCAGGAACAGCTCCTATCGGCCTTAAGCGTCACAGCACCCTTACATATACTCAGTGAAGTCACTGGCCTCAGGTGACACACAGAGATTAAACTAATCCTGCTACATAAGTTATACCTGTTTATCTGCAGTCTTCTCTTCTCTACATCCAGTCCAAAATTTATACAGCTTGTTTGAACTTTTAGAGAACAGGGGGCGGAAAGCTGAAATTACACACTGCAGAGCTCATTGAAGAGAGATGAGAGCTGATTGGAGGGAAGGGACACACCCCCTTCACAAAGCACATAGGTTCAGTGCTGAGGCTATCAATCACAGGATGTGTGTTGGAGCTCCCTCCCCTGTCAATTCTTTATTTTTGGTGTTAGAAAATCTTGTCAGAAGTGATTCATGCTGATAGCAGAGGAACAAAGGAGCAGGCAGAAATAACACTTAGTGCTCTTCACTGGGACAAGTACACACTATAGAGAGATATGCTTTGTTCATATTTCATGTCTGAGCTTTGCAACCACTTGAAAGCCTTGGCTCCTGCCACTGTAGAAAAAAATCAATCAGCCTATGTAATCAAGAAGCCCCAATGGGTAACAATAAACTAAGAAGCTTTAGGAAATCTTTATTAATGTATCTTCCATACCAATAGGCCATTTGCACCCCAACCATAGCCTACTCAAAAAAACTCCAAATATTTTGAACATCTCAGTTCTGTCCTACCTGGAAAACTCATAATATTCTTCATATCTTTGTTCTCTCCTGTTGGCAGGACTAGCCAGCTCTTGGGCACTGGCCCCCAGTAACACAAGATTCAGTGCAATTTTGTTCAGAGCCTCGCATATGCACAGAGTGTTCTCTCTCTGTTGCTGAGCTCAACAGCTGCAACAGAATAGTGCGCAAATTGCCCATACATGGAGATGTAAAGCACAGCACTCACTTCTGTGATGAAGGAGCAAGTGTCCAGCGCAGGGGCGGACTGACCATTTGGAAACTCGGGCACTGCCCGAGGGCCCACGGTCAGTAGGGGGCCCCATGAGATGCCCCTGGTACCTTTTTCATAGGCTTTTTTGAGTTTGGGCAAGGACACAGGGGCCCCATAATCCCCTATTGCCTGGAGGCCCCATGAGTTGTCAGTCCGCCCCTGGTCCAGCGGCTAACTCATCCTGCCAACAGAAGAATGAAGCTATGCAGAATATTGGGAGTTTTTCAGACAGACTACAGGGGGGATGCAAATGACCTACACGTATGGCAGATACATTAATGAATTTTTGTAAAAGCTGCTTAGTTTATTGTCACCTGCTGGGGCTTCTTGATTGAATTAGCTTTTTTTTTTATTTACAAAGGAGAACAGACCCTTTAAATTATATTTCTTCATTTCCAAAAGAAAACACTAAAAGCTGCATATGCAAACAAACTGCTTGAGGTCATTTACTGAATAAAACGATGTGATGAGTGGGAAAAATGTCATTCACCAACAACTTCATTGGTTCAGAAAATTGACCCAAGCGGCTTTTTAATAATGTATTTTCATGACTGTTTCTAGTTTTGTTTATTCCTCATCAGTGCATGTTTTTTGTGTTTTGACAGTGTGTCTCCAGTGTTTCTGTAAACTCACCAATTATACACTTCTGAAAAGAAGGCTGCTCAGCCAGGTTTGTACAAATGAGATTATGCACAGTGTGTGCGGTCATTGTACACCGCTGTGTTCTCCTCGCAAAGTCACAGTGTCTGCTGCTACTAAAATTCTTTCCTCATTATTTCAAATCAATAAAATTAATACATCTTGAAAGTACCTCTGACTTAATGAACACTGTTTTCTTCAAAGTGAACAATATCAAAGCAAATTAATTAAAAACATGGGTCAAATTTTTATATTTTCACAAAATAAATTAATTACAAAAATGCTCTTTGGCATACAGCTTTGGTATATGAGTTGTGTATGAAGTATATAGGTCATTTATTTCACTAAATTGAGATTTCCTGCTACCAATTTCACAATGTGGTTAACGGATATCAGTGTGATGCGATTTGTTGATGTATGTTATAATTTAGTTGTAATCATAAAATAATAATAATGATAATTTTTATAACAAAACTATCATTTTTTTTGTTGTATTTTTATCATTGTTTTATTGATTCTAATTTGATTTAGAATGATGTGATAATGTGTAAATGACTTGTCACATGTAAATAAACCTATGCAATGACTGCGATTTTATTGATTACAAATAAAATAGTAGCTGATGATTGAAAAACATTGTAGCTGATGACTACAGTATACAAAGGAAAGTTGAACCTTTCCTTCGGCCATCTGTAGGCACAGCCCTATTTTAGCTGATAGAGTTATGAAGGGTAATAACTGGGCCAGATTCACTAACAAAAAGAAAAAAAAATATCTTGCCTGAAGTTGGATTTTAGATCATACTACAGTGGCTTTCTTTAGCAAGCTCATATTTCTCATTTTTGCTGAGAAATGCAAAGATCATAATTCTTTGGACCACTGAAGCATTGATTAATTAGTCAATGAAGGCCAGATCTCCCTTTTCTAAATAACACAAAAGAGACACAAAGAGTATTCTGATAGGTTGTTATGGATCATGGCCCTTTCTACTATAATTTGGCAATGAATTGTTTAATAAGCCACTACAAGGCAAATGAGGCTTTGCTTTTTTCTTAGTAAAGGTAAGATTAAGGTAAAGGTTATTGAACATACGCAATTCAGAATTAGAAAATTAACGTTTTTGTTTTTCTAAAATGTCAATCCAGTCACTAAAATATTGTATGTGCCATTTTTGGATAGAATAGGATTGGTAAAAATCTCTGTTGGTTTGATTTTTGTTGTCTGTGTTCCACTGGGGAGATTTCTCTTCATTTGTCCTGAAGACTCAACAAGAAGGGAAGGAAGGAAAATTTGGATTCCCCTTCACTTTCATTCTGATAATGATCAGCAGGGTTTTTTTCAGTGGGAACGCGGGGGAATGCAATTCCAGCACTGAATTTATATAATGACAAGGGGTTTTGGGGTGTGCTGATGGGTGTATTGATGGTCCAAAAAATGGCCCCTGCCCCAGTCTATAACTGGCCTTCACAGCAAGGAGCACATGGAAAGGCGACTCATGTCAAACAACAAAAGAAAAAAAAATCTCAGCTCAACTTGCCAACCAGCCTGCAAACAAACCGAATTAACCTGTCTAACAGTAAGCGTTAAAAACAAGGGTTTAGTTAGCACACATTTGCAAATACATGGGTGTATTGATGATGGCTGCTGGGGGATCTATTGTTGCTGGAGGGTACCTATTTTTGCATAGTGGTCTGTTCTTGCTGGGGGGATTATGTTTCTGGAAGGGATCTACTGCTGCAGGAGGGATCTATTGTTGCTGGCTGCTGGGGGATATATTGTTGGTGGAGGTCTATTGTTGCTGGGGAGGTCTATTGTTGAGGTGGGGGTTTGATGTTGCTGGGGGAGGGGGTCCGTTATTGCTGGAAGAAATCTACTGTCGAGGAAGGGGTCTATTGTTGCTGGCTGCTGAAGAAACTATTGATACTGACTGCTGGGAGATCTATTGTTACTGGGGTGGTATTTTGTTGTGGAGGCCCATTGTTGCCGATGGATCTATTGTTACTGGGGGGGTATATTGCTGCTTGTTCTGGGAGATATATTTTACTGCTTTTCTTGTTACCATTAACAAATTCCATACAAAGTACTTAACACCAGAAAATTATACTTGTTTCTGTATTCCCTAAAAGGGGCAGTACTGGGAGGTGGGTAGGGGTGGAAGTAAGGGACAGTGTTCACAGGTGGGTAAGTGGACAAAGACAAGAAGTAACTCAGAAGGGTGAAGTTTCTGCACCTATTCTCTGGGAAAAAAACCCTGATGGTGAGATAAAGGACAGATAAAGATGGTAAATCAACCAAGAAGGAACAAAGTCAGCAAAAAAAACTTGAGAGGTGTTTTAATCCTCTCGTACTCTATCCAAAGCCTAAAAAAAATATATTCGGTGATAAAGTCTCTTTGACCTTTTAATGTAATTTCAAGAGCAATTTTCAATGTTTTTAAAACTGTGCATTGAAATCTACAGCTTTCATTGAAATAAAACCAGTTCATCTTGCCTTGAAGGTTTTTGTTCAGGCACTTCCTGTTAAAGGGTGACAACACTCTGTCCCCATCTCCCAAATGTGATCCTGCTTTGCCGCAATGTTACACAAACGTCTGATGTAAACTACAAGTCGTTTTTTTTTTTTACACAAATTACACAAACACAGTTAACTGTTTATCACCACCAGGACACCCGCTCTAAGAAATGAGAGTGGTTGTTTTAGCACACTTAGGGGTTGATTTACTAACACTGGAGAGTGCAAAAGCCGGTGCAGCTCTGCGTAGAAACCAATCAGCTTCCAGGTTTTATCATCAAAATTTAATTGAACAAATTCAAAGCTGATTGGCTACCATGCACAGCTGTACCAGATTCTGAGTGCTCCAGTTTTAGTAAATCAACCCTAAATTTCATTCAATTAAAGCTGAACTCCAGTGATGATATATTTTGATACTTACATTGGGCCAGTTTGGCACAATGTAAGTAAGCATATATAATACCCGGTTAGCCTTTTTGGAAGTTGTAAATTTCCAAATTTCCGTAATCATTACTGTATACATGTCATATCACTATAATGGAGTACAGGGGAGCTGGGATATACATTACTGTATACATGTCATATCACTATACTGGAGTACAGGGGAGCTGGGATATACATTACTGTATACATGTCATATCACTATACTGGAGTACAGGGGAGCTGGGATATACATTACTGTATACATGTCATATCACTATAATGGAGTACAGGGGAGCTGGGATATACATACTGTATACATGTCATATCACTATAATGGGGTACAGGGGAGGGGGGATATACATTACTGTATACATGTCATATCACTATAATGGAGTACAGGGGAGCTGGGATACACATTACTGTATACATGTCATATCACTATAATGGAGTACAGAGGAGCTGGGATATACATTACTGTATACATGTCATATCACTATAACGGAGTACGGGGGAGCTGGGATATACATTACTGTATACATGTCATATCACTATAACGGAGTACAGGGGAGCTGGGATATACATACTGTATACATGTCATATCACTATAACGGAGTACAGGGGGAGCTGGGATATACATTATTGTATACATGTCATATCACTATAATGGAGTACAGGGGAGCTGGGATATACATACTGTATACATATCATATCACTATAATGGAGTACAGGGGAGCTGGGATATACATTACTGTATACATGTCATATCACTATAATGGAGTGCAGGGGAGCTGGGATATACATACTGTATACATATCATATCACTATAATGGAGTACAGGGGAGGGGGATATACATTACTGTATACATGTCATATCACTATAACGGAGTACAGGGGAGCTGGGATATACATTACTGTATACGTGTCATATCACTATAATGGAGTACAGGGGAGCTGGGATAGACATACTGTATACATGTCATATCACTATAACGGAGTACAGGGGAGCTGGGATATACATTACTGTATACATGTCATATCACTATAATGGAGTACAGGGGAGCTGAGATATACATTACTGTATACATGTCATATCACTATAACGGAGTACAGGGGAGGGGGATATACATTACCGTATACATGTCATATCACTATAATGGAGTACAGGGGAGCTGGGATATACATCACTGTATACATGTCATATCACTATAATGGAGTACAGGGGAGCTGGGATATACATTATTGAGTAATGTATATCCCAGCTCCCCTGTACTCCATTATAGTGATAGGACATGTTGTATACAGTACTTACTGTCCCCCCGAGTCCCCCACAGTGGTGGAGAGGGTGTCTCCTCTCAGCGGAGGAGAGCGGACCTCTCCTGCACCTGTCCCCTCGGCGCCCGTGCCGCAGAAGCCGGAAACCAGAAGTTGTAAACCGGAACTCGGCTTCACAATGAGGCTTGGAGTGCAGGTGCAGTCGCTCCATGCTTCATCTGTGCTCACCGCTCGCAGCCGCTCGCCACAGAGGAATTTCTCCTCTCATTTGGCGAGCGGCTTTTTCAAGCCCTGGGTTATCACATATTATTATTATTATTATACAGGATTTATATAGCGCCAACAGTTTGCTCAGCGCTTTACAATATAACGGGAGACAATACAGTAACAATACAGTTCAATACAAGAGGGATAGGAGGGCCCTGCTCCTTGGAGCTTACAATCTAGGAATATGCATACATATGTTGTGCCAAGGTGGCGCAGTATAAGAATGCAAGAAATCTCCTTCCTGGAGTTGAGCTTTAAGGTTTACATTTGCTTTAATTCATTAATGACATCCCTCATTTTCATGCCTCATGCCTAACTGATGCGCCTTAAGAAGTAACAGGCTGAAGTTGTTTAAGGAAAATAATATGGCTGCCAGCAGGAAAAAAACTGGCTGTAGCCAATCTGCACAGCGATAGGAATGTGTTAGAATATAATCTGCGGAAAGCTTTCACCTGTTGCTGAGATATGTTTTCTAGCCCCGAGGAAAAACAATCTTGTTACAGTGTTATTGCTGTCAGAGTCTGTGTTGCAGAAGCCGCTCAGCGAGCGTGTATATCTTCCAGAGGATGACGAGGAGAGACTTCTCTTACCAGCGCTGGGTAGCTGAGAGTCTGAAACGAAAAACATTTTTAAATTTCACCTTATAAATGAATGTTGTCAGGTTTTATTTATGCCATGCACTGCAAAATCAAGCAAGACACTCCCTTACTGCCTATAGACATAGCAATACAAGCCGCTGATTGCATTTATAACATTTTAAAGGGTTATACCACCTTTCAATGATTTGGTCAATATAAATACCACACATTGTTCTACAGCATGATTGTGTTCCTTAGTTTACTTTTTTCTTATGTGAGAGATCTGCCCACTTGCCCCATTTTTTTCTTTCAAATGAATCCTTATTTTTATTTAGCCATCTTTCTGCACGCTGGCGTAGAAGCCATATTTTCTCATCCAACCGCACTTTCCATTTGTCTTGTTGCAAAAAAAAAAAACATGTATAGACACAAGAGAGTTACTCAATATGATACTGAGAGGTAGGCTTTCCCAATATGTCAGCTAGGGTAGTGCAAAAGTCCAGATTAAGAAGGATGTAGCAGGATCCCACACTGCTATGTGGTGAAGAGGCTCAAAGAAGGCACAAGAGTGTCCAAGAGTTACCACCTAGCACCATGGCTCTCAGCATGATTCTTCCTGTTTAGAACTTCTTGCAAAAACAAAGTACCTTACTCAGTAAAATGCCAGCAGATACCTGGAATCGTGAACACTTACTTTGAACTGACTATAGTGGACAGTAGATAGCACCGTCTAATAGACATCACAGTGTTAACTGCATACTGCATCTGAATTTTATGCTTCATTGAAAAAATGCAAGCTGTGATACAGAGACAGCAGTGCCCCAAGACAGCCTTTCTCAAACAGAGTACCTAGGCACCCTGGGGTGCTTTGAGGTTTCTTCAGGGGTGCCTTGGAATAATGTCTAAAAATTGCCTAAAACTTGTATACAAGCCAGCGGGTGCAACAAGCCTGTCATTGTGCACCATTACAACCTTCTAGCCACCAGCGTCTTGACAACCAATGACATCATCAGTAGATAAGGAGAATGTCAGCTGCCTGCACCGCATCCTTGTTTGACTCTCCCCTGCCCCTCTACATCAGTGCTGGGGTCACATTACCTCAATGATGGAGGAAAATTGAGGGAGAAGAGAAACACTGGAATACTAGTCAGGACCAGTGTGCAAAAGTGTATTTACTTTGGAAGAATAAATCACCTCTAATGTTGGGTGTCCTACATGTGTGGATGTTACTGCTATTAGAATAGTTTTTCACATTTTAGAATGGGGCGCCTCAAGACTGTCCACAATTTTAAAGGGTGTCTCAGGATTGTTCATAATTTTAAAGGGTGACTTGACTGAAAAAAGGTTGAAAAACACTGTCCCAAGGAGTGTTTTCTGCATTATGCTACAGAAAACATTTAATGACTGGAAGAGAGGATGGTCATATGACTTTCACAAGTCATGTACTCAGACTTTCATCTTCCCAGCAAGTATCTGTAGTGTGGTATTGCAATGGACAACCCTCTTTGGGATCAGAAAGAAAAACATGCATTTAGGAATTGTCAGTATCATCTCCTGTACCGCTGCAGATCCGTTGTTCAGCTGAAGGAAATTCACCACCTGCGTGAACAAAGCCTAACTAGGCCACAATTTTCCTTTCCAAAACAGTGGTGAGGCCCCACTAAAGCTACACAAGTCCAACATGTACCCAGACTTCTGGTAGCTTTATCCACTTTGCCTGCTAAAGAGGCTGTCCTACTGGCGCTCAGTGGACTAAAGTAGAACTATAGGCAAAACTTTTTTTTTTTCATTTTGGATAGAGCAAGGGAGAGTTATAATCCCTGTCAATTTTTTTTTCTTTGTCATCTGTGTTCCATTGTGGAGATTTCCCTTCACATCCTGTCCCATAGCCAAACAGAAAATGAGAGGAAATCCCTGCAAAAGTGGTAGTAAACCGCATCCAAAAAAAAGTCCCCTGCAAGGTAAAGGCATAATAAGCTCATTTGTATCTCATACTATCACATTATGTAAAACATAAATTAAAATGAAGCTCTCCAGCAGCGGGCTATCACCGCTGTAGAGGTTACCATCTTCTCCCGGTCAGCCTTCTGGGTTTCTGAGCTCCAGCCATCTGATAGGCTGATCCATAATGACGTCAATCCCACACATGCGCACAGGAGTCTTGGGACATGGCAGAGTGCTCTGAAGGAACCGCACAGGTATGCTCTTCCTTCAGAGTGCATGTGCCAGCTCTAAAAAAACATGTATATGAGTATGGAGATGCTGGGGATATCTTTATCAATGTTAATCATATCTATGAGCACTAATTTTATATTTTGATGCCATTATGTCATGTAATAATGGTATGTGTAGTCTAGTACTCCTTCTCATTGTTGGGTATTGTTTTACCTTAAATGTAATTAATGAGATGGTGCTGTATTGATTTTAATATATTTTTCTATTTCGATTACTTGGAAATAAAAATTGTGATTTTACAAGTTGCCTCATGTTGTGCCGATAAAGTCCGCTTTTTTGAGGGACATATTGTTCTTAAGCTATTTGTATTAATTCTTGGATGTGACATGGTGAAGGTTCATATAGCTGCACTTTGAATTGTAATGGCACCTGGGTGCATAGCCTTTTGGGTGCAATGCATCAAAATAACACAAAGCACCCAAAAATTTGTGTGCTGTGCCATCATAATATACCAAACAAAATGTCTTACTGCCGCATTCACTCACCTACCCAAAGGTGGTAGAAAAGCCTGCTCTATGAACTAGTGCAAGGGCGGAGGGGGAAGGCTGAAGAAAATAGACTTGTAACTGGTCCAAAGATTCATTTCTATGTTACATAGTTCATAGTTACATAGTTATTCTGACTGCAAATAGACAAAAGTCCATCCAGTTCCACCATTAAAAAAAAAAGTTATAATCCTATACCCGCAGTTGATCCAGAGGAAGGCAAAGAAAAACCCAGCAAAGCAAGGAACAATTTGCTCCTGCAGGGGAAACAATTCCTTCCTGATCCCCTGAGAGGCAATCGGATATTCCCTAGATCATCTTTACCTATGAATGTTAGTATCCAGTTATATTCTGTGTATCCAAGAAAGAATCCAGACTTTTTTAAAGCAATCCACTGAGCTGGCCAGAACCAGCTCTTGAGTGAGTCTATTCCACATTTTCACAGCTCTCATTGTGAAGAAACCTATGTGGCTAAATATCCTCTGTAGCAGATTACAGGCTCAGAGTCACTCTTCAATACCAGCAGCAGGATGAGCACCCCAGAGCCTGAACCTTTAAGAATGAGTCAGCAATGGCATTTCCCTTATTAATGCCCTCACAGGTCCACTTTATTCATCACAGACGTAAATGGAACATCTAAGATAGAAGCTGGATATCCAGTTTAATGGAATGTTATGACTCGTAAGCACATTCTTAGAATTCCCTAGCGATAAGAATTTATTCGTAGTTGGTATCTGAATGGTTATTTCAACCCAGTGCTGTTAAAATCAATGGTAATGGAAGAGCTGTGCGAAAGGTGACTCTGTAAGGTGATCATTCACTGCTGTGTTTGTATGCATGCAATTACCCACAATGCTTTGGAACAGCAAGGAAATATATTTCCATAGACACAATCTGCTGGATGTAATTGCAGAGAACTGAGGCAGTGAACATATTAAATTATAGTTAACCTAATAAAATGTACTTGGTAGAAGTCAATTATTTAAGCAGGTATTTTATTTTCTTAATAACATAATGAGTTTTGGTGTCATAAAATTGTTCCATCTTTCATTCTTTAGCAAAATACAAGTATCTCATCCATTATAATCTGTACCTCTGAGATTGTTAATTACATCAACTTAATTCTAGAAACCTATACATTGCATATGGAGGAACTATGCAAATGATTTTTTTCTATGGCATCATTATAATTAAGGTTGAAGTACTGTTATATTAATTATAATGTACTTGATCAGGTCCTTTATTCAATTAAGTTGTGGAAGCAGGAAGCAGACAGCATGCCGGGGAGTAGCTCAGCTGCCTGACTGAAATCAGAACAACATAATGCACCTTTGACTTGAGTGGTGAGTTGCAATTATTCAATGTATAACTACAGTAAATTTATGTTACACACGTGCTCATCAAAAGCATTCATAAGCTGAGACACTTAAAGAGAAACTTCACTCCCATTTTGCTTTTGTTTTTTAAACCCCCCTTTAACCTGCAAGGGGTCCTTCCCCACCATCTTTTTCTCTGACAAAATTAAATGGCCAGCTGCCTTATCCAAGTTCAAGCAGAGGGCTCCCGATAACCTGTACCAGCTCTACCCACTGTGTCCCTGCTTCAGCAGATTCCTGGGATTGTGACGTGCATATCCCAGGGGACTTCAGAGAAGGAGATACCATTCTTGCCGTGGCAAGAAAGGTGGCTGAAGTGGGCTAAATAAAAAAAAAAGGTCAACAAACAAAGAAATATGGACCATTTTACAATTTAGAGAGAGGGGGAGTGCAATGATGCTTAGTGTATCCATTGAGTAAAAGTTCACCTGTAAAAAAAATATTGACACTTCAAGATGGGGTACTATAGGTAATACAAAATTGAAATGGCCCATCACACCTTTGTGTGCATTCATGCACACATTGTAATGCATTTAGAATGCACAGAGCATTCAGATGTGTGTCTGCTGTGGTTTGCTATAGAGCAAGTGCATTCTTTTTTACTGTATATGTGCATTCGGCTCCCATGAAAAATGAATAGCAAAACACATACACAGCATACTACCCAGCATTAAAACGTGGGATTTCTGTACTAACACAGAAAATTCCAAAAAGCAAAATGAAAATGCAGAGATTTTATAGGTTGCTCAAAATGAACTAGAAATCCTTATTTGTCAATGTGTCTGCACCATGGACTGCCTGTATTCAATCTACTTACATTTGCAGTGCTTATTTCATTATGACAGATTCTTCTTGGACAGCAGAGCCAATTCTTTTTCACACTATTGATTAATTAGGCCCTGGTGCTTACTATTCTTGCAGGATGTGTCAATGCATCAGTATTAGGTAGCCTAGATAGTGAATCTGTCAACTTTGGCATTTTTCCAATGATGGTGTTCTATCTATAGGGCCTATTTATAAATGTCTTCCCACAGTTTTCTAATTGGATGTTGGAAAAAAGTGTAAGTCCTGGGTGAAAGTTGTGTGAATCGTGTGTGAAAACATTTATAAATACAGTAGATTCTATATGTTTTTGTGGATAGGTTTGAGATTGTAGATTATTTAGCCTTTTTTAAATGGTTGCAGCAGGTTACACATAAGGGTTGATTTACTAAAACTGGAAAGTGTAAAATCTGGTGCAGCTGTGCATGGTTGCCCGTCAGCTTCTAACTTCTGCTTGTTCAATTAAGCTTTCACAAATTAAACCTGGAAGCTGATTTCTACGCTGAGCTGCACCAGATTCTGCACTCTCCAGTTTTAGTAAATCAACCCCATAGATTCTCTGGTTTGCAGTGCAGACATTTACTTTATTATTCACATTACTTTATCGGGTCAGCAGATTAGAGGGACAGATATTATAACAGTTTGAACAGTCTAATCATATTTTTGGTATATTGTGAAGCAAATGCAGTAAAAATATGTCAGCTCTGAAACATTAAAGTGTTACTAAACCCTGGACCCTGCATTTACTATATCTGGTATCCCACAGTATACAGAACATGGAAATACAGTTATTTTAGTAAATATAAACTGCTAAATACCTTTTCTAATCAGCAGTATATAGCAGTCTTGTGACTTCTATCAGTGTGCAGCAGAGCACTGATTAAAGCTTGTAGGAAGAGTTTTCATTCTCCACCGGTTGTCTTATGAGGCTGCAGGACCCTTGACCATCTGTCTGGATGGTGCTTATTAGCCCTGTGCTGATTACATGTACTCCCCCAAGAAAAAAAAACTCTTTAGATATACACACCAAACTGAGCATGTGCCACTTGCCCCCAAGGCTCTGTTCTATCAGCAGATAGATTGGGGACAGTAATAGAAGAGGAGGATCAGAGAAGACAGGATCAAACATCTTTTTTGCACAATGAAGAGCATTAACCCCTTAAGTTCCACAGTGAGTATAACAAGTATGCTTTACTGCATATACAGACTGACTTTACTGTTGTGGATTTAGTATCACTTTAAAGTATACCTTTTTTTGTTTGTTTGTTTGTTTGTTTGTTTTTCATTTCGGACATAGTAGGGATTTTAAGCCATCTGTTTCTTATTAGGGAGTTTCCCCTTTCCTTCCTGTCCTGTAAACTCCTACCTTTACAATGTGAGGGAAACACCCTATTAAACAGTTGTCATGGGAACAATTGTCCCTAATGGAGAGTTCCCTTCTGTCCTGGTGGCAAATCACACTTGATTTACCCTTACTTTCATTCCTCATGTATCTGGAGTTCAGGACAGTTAGGTTGAATCTCCCTAACAGAGACAAAGACAGAAATTAAAAGTTACAATATATTGCCAAAAATATTGGGACACCCCTCCAAATCATTGGATTCAGGTGTTTCAATCCCATCCATGGCCACAGGTGTTTAAAATCAAGCACCTAGGCATGCAGACTGCTTCTACAAACATTTTTGAAAGAATGGGTTGCTCTCAGGCAGAGGCGGACTGACAACTCATGGGGCCCCAGGGGAATAGGGGATCATGGGGCCCCTGTGTCCTCACCCACACTCAAACCACACCCAAAAAACCTATGAAAGATACCAGGGGCATCTCATGTGGCCCCTTACTGACCCCGGGCCCTAGGGCAGTGCCCGGGTTTCCGAGTGGTCAGTCCTCCCCTGCTCTCAGGAGCAACTGGGAACAACAGCAACTCAGCCACCAAGTGGTAGGCCATGTAAAATGACAGAGAGGAGTCATGCATGTTGAAGCACACAGTGCACAGAAGTCTCCAACTGTCTGCAGAGTCAATAGCTAAAGACCTCCAAACTTTGTGTGGCCTTCAGATTAGCACAACAACAGTGCATAGCGAGCTTCATTGAATGAGTTTTTATGGCCTAGAAGCTGCATCCAAGCCTTACATCACCAAGTGCAATGCAAAGTGTCGGATGCAGTGGTGTAAAGTATGCCTCCACTTAACTCTAGAGCAGTGGAGACGTGTTCTCTGGAGTGACGAATCATGCTTGTCTGTCTGGCAATCTGATGGACGTGTCTGGGTTTGGCGGTTGCCAGGAGAACGGTACTTGCCTGACTGCATTGTGCCAAGTGTAAAGTTTGTTGGAGGGGGATTATGGTGTGGGGTTGTTTTCAGGGGTTGGGCTAGTTCCAGTGAAGGGAACTCTTAAGGCGTCAGAATACCAAGACATTTTGAACAATTTCATGCTCCCAAATTTGTGGGAACAGTTTGGAGATGGCCCCTTCCTGTTCCAACATGACTGAGCACCAGTGTACAAAGCAAGGTCCATAAAGACATGGATGAGTGAGTTTGGGGTGGAGAAACTTGACTGACCTGCACAGAGTCTTGGCCTCAACCCTACAGAACATCCTTGGGATGAATTAGAGTGGAGACTGCGAGCCAGGCCTTCTCATCCGACATCAGTGTCTGACCTCTCAAATGTGCTTCTAGAAGAATGGTCAAATATTCCCATAGACACACTCCTAAACCTTGTGAACAGCCTTCCCCAGAAGAGTTGAAACTCATATAGTTGCAAAGGGTGGGCCAACTCAATATTGAACCCTATGGACTAAGATTGGGATGCCATTAAAGTTCATGTGCGTGTAAAGGCAGGAGTCCCAATACTTTTGGCAATATAGTATATATATTAAAATAAAGTCTTGCCCTTAGTAATACTTTATTAAATATGAGTACAAAGTATCAACTTATTCTTGGTGATTGTTATCATGGATGTGAAATCTTTCAGGTTGATAGTCATTCAGCAGTTACCTTTAAATTATCCTATCACAAGCTTAGATAACTAAAATGAAAAACATATTATCTGAAGCTACCTGCAAGAAAAACTGTTGGCCTGATCTACTAAAGCTTATGCACATATATTGTCACATTGATTGTGCATAGATAAGCAAATTGTATCTGTACAGTATCTACTATGTACACAGACTCAGTACAGGCTCCAGCACACTTACAGTGCAATTACTAATTTTCTGTGAAGTGTACTACAACATCTGAATGTATCCCATCTAAGTAGTAGTTTATTTAAAATAAAAATGTGCTTTTCTCCATAGAATTTGGAGCTCACTGATCACCATGGAGTGCATGAAATGCATATCTCATATAGGAACAGAAATGTAGCATAATCAGTGCAAACTGATATAATTAAGGGGCTTGTAAAAAGGCCTGTAAAAATACACTACAGTTAAAGGAAAGAAGCCAAAGTGCATGCTATGCTGAAGATATCACAGTGTGCATGTGCAGATATACAGTAGAAGCTGTGGCCATGGTCATAGCATGTATATGGTTTTACATGCTACTGCCTCTATACAAGTTTTCAATTATCAATACCTATACATACAATTTTGACAATTGTTCACCTGTCACCTAGAATGTAGTAAATGGACACTGATGGTGTACGTACTTACAATAATTTTGATTAATAAACTGAACTATATGAATTTGAATATTTATATATTTTTTCCTCACCTCATAGCAACAGACTGTGGATCAACCCCAAAGGACCACCTTTTAATTAAATATTAATAAAGGAGAGAAGGTACCCCCCACTAGAGTTTGATGTCTTGTTCTTTTTCCAACCCAATATGTTAGCTAGTTAGCTTCTGCAGTATGCTGCCACTACATGAACCATGCTTGAGGTTATTGCAGCTGTATTAGTGTACTTGCAACAGAAACAATTGAGTACTGTCCGTGATACTTTTTTATTTGCAGGGTGTGCCCCCTTCTTCAAGGTCCAAGCAATACTAACATCACAGGCTACATTGTAGCACTGATCTGATGTTTGAAATGTTTGTTGTCAAAATCGAGAGTTTATTTTTAGAAATTTGTATAGGTATTGCAAGTGTTTTGACATTAAATCTTTTCTTTTTATTATTACTGCTTAGATCTTGAAGAAGGGGGAACATCCTGAAAGCTTGTCCTGAAAAATTGGATGTTAATGCAAATTAAAAAAGTATCCTGGACAATACTTAACTGTTTCTACTATGTGAACCAGGAATACAGAAAATTGTTTTCTGTAATTTTCCTTTCCTTGCATATCCTCATGGCAGTATAGCTCCCTCCCCAGTGTCCTGTCATGCTCAGTATGAAACACTAGTGGTGGTTGTAGTTGGGGTGGTTTTCCTATCATTTATTACGTAGTTAGATAGTGTTCTTGGCTCGTCAAGGGGGAAAAGTTGCCTGTAGTATGCTCCAATGAGGGAAAGCCAAGAAAGGGAATTTACAGCAAGTATATAAAAACTATTTTCTGTAATATGAAGTGCCATTTTAAAAAAAAAGATTTTTTTTTTTACGTGTTTATTACTTTTTGATGAATATTTGTTTATTGATATTACTTTGGGAAGTGCTTTACCTTTGAGAATTATTTCTTGCCTATACCTCTAAGGCACGGGTGTCAAACTGGCGGCCCTCCAGCTGTTGCCAAACTACAAGTCCCATGAGGCATTGCAAAATTGACAGTTACAAGCATAACTCCCAAAGGCAGGGGCATGATGAGACTTGTAGTTTCACAACAGCTGGAGGGCTGGAGTTTAACACCTCTGCTCTAGGGTATATTTTATGCAGCTGCTGTTATGATGTATAGAGAACAACGTACACAGTACTCGTAGTACTTATTGAAGAAACCTTGAAAGGGACGCTGTGAGTTGGCAGCCTTGTAAGTGGGAAGCTTTTGATCATGAGGTCCGAATTCCTGTTAGAGAGGGACTTGAACTGTTTAGTTAGTGCTGGACAGACTATGATTTATTTTTATGTTTTATTCCTGTGGAAACATTGCATGTTTTTGTTTTTTTTTATGCTGGATAGCTGTCTGTGTTTATTTGATGCTGAGAATATTATAAAGATGGTTGCTGACTGTATGAAACCAACACATAGGAGGAGATTTGCTAAAACTGGTGCTCACAGAATCTAGTGCATAGTAACCAATCAGCTACTATCTTCAGCTTGTTCAATTAAACTTTGACAATAAAACCTAGAAAATGATTGGTTACAATGCACAGCTGAACCAGATTCTGTGTGCTGCAGTTTAGTAAATGACCCCCATACGCTCTCATCAAGGATGATCTTACTGTTGTTCCCAAGGCAATTGTTTCCTTAAGAAATCTATGGTCCTTTGGGGATTATTTCATGTGTATATCATTTTATTTACATATTCCCTGAACACATACTGAGATGTTCAATCATGTTTTATTCCTATTTCAATTTTGTTTTATAGGATTGTTTACATTTATTAAATATTTACCTGATTTTGACCTCAGAGCTCTAGCAGGGTCCGGATGAAGTTTTCTTGAAGCATTTTCTGTATTGTTATTCCAGACAACAATTTCTCCATCATAACTTCCTGCATGCAAACAAATGTGAAATCATAAATCAAAAATGAAAGGACTGGTATTCCTACCAATCTGAGATGAGGACAATAATGAAGCATGGCAAGGGAAAGTATGGTATCAATTGTAACCATCCAGGTATATCCTACTTGATATTTGCCATTTTGTTTTGTTCTCATTAGACTAAAAGATTTTGTGATATAAATTGCAATAGTTTTAGGGAAATAAATATAACATGTAATTTACACAACATCGTTGTGACCAGATATAGCTCCCTCCTATATAATTTCTAGGTTCGGTAAATTTAGTCTTTAGCTCTCCTGCAATCAGTGGAGCTGCTTGTGATTGCTCTAGTGTGCTCTGAGTTTCACAGGCTGTGGGCTTGGCTGCTTCCTCCTGCATTCTGAGCAGTTCTGGAAAGTAGTGGGCTGAATAAAACAAATCAACTGCTGAATATTTATGTTGTCTCAGCCAATCCCTGGGGGAGGGTGCTCAGATGGTGGCTCAGTGTGAACATTAATAGTCTGAAGCCTGGAGCTGCCTTATTGTCCAAGGTGAGGAGATCCCAGCCTGAAGGGCTACTGCCCTTCTGGGCAGTCCAGTTGTGCTTCATTTTCTCATCAAGATCCCAGGCGTGCTAGCCTTGGGGGCCCATTACGTTGAACTTTGCTTGAGCTGACTGAGGGATTTCTGAAGAGTTCACAGGAAAAATGTCTAGCTGATATTGGAAGGATGCAATCTTTGTGAGGTAGGAACGCTGAACCTTTTAGCGTTTTGATGCAATGGGTGGTTTGCAGTCCTAGAGGCTGCTCACCAGCAACCGTGGAGTCTTGCTGGACCCCCAGAGGAGTTTGTTGAGGTTCTTAAAGGATGGGAGCATCATACCAGCTTGTACAGACTTCTTAGAAGATTTTTATTTGTAACAGCTAATGCATTTCAGGGGCTAAGCACTCCCCCTTCATCAGGGCTAAAAACTAAAGAAAATACAAAGAATCCTTAAATGTGTTAAAAGTTATGAGTATATACAAATATAAAAGTACAGATACCTTTATACAGTATTATTGGAGCCAAAAGGGAAATACATTGTTCAACTAAAAGGGTATGCAAACTAAGAAAGAGAAGAGAACATGCTCTTGTTAAGGCAACAGGGCACCACAAAAACAAAAGCTAAATGTGTTTTCATTCTTGCTAAAGCAACAGTGCAACACACACACACTAAATAAATAAACAATAAAATCAATAATAACAATAATAGTAATAATAATGAAAACAAACACCAATGCTCTGCAAATGAGAAGTACATAAACCCATTTGAACAATCCATAGACAATATGATATTCGTGCAAAGTAGGTCCTATTCTAGACTATATGGACCCAATATATGAGTGAGCTGTAGCTTAAATGAAGGGACATTGGAGCCGAGACTGAAACAAGTACAGACCAAGTCCATGTGCAGTTGACAGCTGAAAGTAATGGCAGAAACAGAAAGGAGGGAGAAAAGGAAGCAAAGGAAATTGAATAAATACATATGAGCGAAAACTATGCTATGGCAACAATAGTGTGGGGAGGAAAATAATAGTTGTGAGGGAGAACAAACTAGGGCTAAAAGTAATCATAGGATAGGGGGTGGGCCAAAACAAAATACAAAAAAAAACCAAAAGAAGAAAAAAAAGGCAAAAATTGATCGATAAATGAATACATTGGTATGGAACTAATTCTGCAGAGAGTTTCTATGCTTTCATTTAAACCAGGAGTAAGAGGATTGAGTTGGAAAATCCAAAACGTTTCTCTTTGGCATAGTTTCTTGAAATTGTTGTACTGAATGGACAGAGGCACTTGCTCGATGATGGTTGCTGTACATAGATCAAAGTCTCTATTGTGCATACTTGCAAAATGGCGATATAGGCTGTGATCTTTAAATACAATTTGATATCATGGCAGTGTTTGTTGAGCCTGTTCCTAAAAGTGTGTATGGTTCTACCTACATATTGTAATTTACAGGGGCAAGTGATCACACAGATAACATAGTCAGTGAAGCAGTCCACCTGGACTTTGATGGGCCATAATATTCCATTGCTGTTGGATGTTATCGAATGAGTTTTGTCAGAAATTGTCTTTCAGCAGAGACATTTAGTATGGTTACATCTGTAGCATCTTGGTATTTTTGTTTTGGTGACCACAGAGGTCCTTTGTTAAACACGACTCGGGGCTTTCAGGTTCTTGAGGGTCTCGGATGTACATAAGATGAGCCTGAGTTTAGGGGAAGTTATTTTTTTAATAATGGATCTGCCTGCACAATATGCCAGTGTTTGTTTAGTATGCTGCAGATGCCTCTATGGTTCTTGTTGATGTGATAAATGCCAATGACTTGTTTTGTCTATCAACTGGTCCTCTTGGAGTGGGCTTGAGGCAATCAGTTTGTGTTAGCTCCCTTGCATATTGGAAGGAGGTATTCAACTATCCAGAGACATACATGGCTGCGCAGGCACAGATGTGCGGGTTCCTGTCTTTCTGTGCATAATAATGCGCATTCGTGCACCCGCGGCCGCCCGCCACTAATGTTGGAGCCAGTGGGACTATTTAACCCAGCAGTTCTGTGAGCCAGTGCTGTCTGATCTGCAGCTCACTCTGTATTCCTATGCCTTTTCCTGTATTGATACCCATGATTGACCCGGCTTTTCATGACCTTGCTTAAATGCTACCTGCACTGACCTTGGCTTGCTTGTTGGATTCTGCTTCTGCTTTCTGTATCTGCCTGATCTGCCTTACTGCTGCTAACATTGGCCTGTGACCTGAATTCCCTTCTGCCTGCCGTCTGTTATTATTATTATTATACAGGATTTATATAGCACCAACAGCGCTATACAATATAACGGGAGACAATACGGCAACAATACAGTTCAATACAAGAGGGATAGGAGTGCCCTGCTCCTTGGAGCTTACAATCTAGGAGAGTTACCGCATGTTACCAACCCATCCTGTCTGACCCTGCATCCAGCTTCGCCAGCCTGCCCTGCTGTGCCATCTGCCTGCCGCCAGCTTACCTGCTACCAGCCTATTATGCTGTCTCATCTGTCTGCTGCCGGCCCGCTTACTACCGGCCTGCTCTACTGTGCCAGCTGCTGCCAGCCTGCTCTGCAGTGATTTCTGCCTACAACCAGCTGCTCCACTCCAGGCATCCATCCAGCAAGGTGTCAGCTACTCCTACGCAGACTACTGGACTGATCAGGCACCTATACCCTGCTTTGCTCTCATGATTGCTGTTCCACCTTCAGTGGTCCCTGAGCCAGAACTGTACAAGAGGACTTCCTCTGCATGTCAGTCTCACTAATGAGGTACATGACAAGCACCCACTGGGGAAAGAACCATGGGACCAAAAAAGAGGGCCCTTTAAGGGGTGAGCGCTGCACAACGTATGCAAGATATATTTCTCAAAAGGAACATAAAATAATATTCATATTTAATTACGAACCTCTGTGCATGGGTGCAAACCTGGAACGACTCATTAAACTAAAATAAAATTGAAACTTGATTGTCCATGCATATTGTGTTAGTTTTTTTTTCCCATACCTTGTATGTTTCTGCTTTTTATGCCAAGGTGGGTATTGTGAATTCCTCACGATTTCAAGAATTGGCAATCAAATATTCCTGAAATATATCTGTTTGTAGTGAACACTGCATGTGGATTGATGGAAAAACTATTGTATACGTTTACTAGGTTTTTTTAGTATAACTACATTCTGCAGTATTTATATATGTATCCTCTATGGATGTATATTCTCCTCTTGCATGGTAAATACACTTATGGTTGGTATTCTTGGATCAGTTACTAGTGAAGTGCAATTAGCTGCATTTTAACAATTTACATACATGGACACACTTGTTAGGATGCCAGCATACTCTACATGTGTACATGAGTGTGGACATGTTAGAATCTCTTTCAGGTGTCATTGCTCTTTGTGTTAGTGTTGGGGAGATTTCCATCTCTTCCTATCCTGGTTGTACACAAGTAGTCAGGGTAAACCTCACCAACAGGAACATAGACAGCAACTAACCCCTACCCACCCAAATTTACTGAAATAAGTAATTTTTATTGACATCTATGTTCCCATAGGGGGGTTTTCTTTTTCTGCTCCTTCAACCAAAATCGAAGTGAAGTAAAGCATCCCCAGTGTGGTTCAAGACAACATTAAAAACTCCACAAAAAGCTTGTCTTCAATGTTCTTACTTATGGGTTGGTCTGTTAGTGCCACGTTTTATTTTATTCTTCAGCATCCTCTGGGCCTCCTTCTCCAAGAACCGCTCTCATCATGGTGTAGTCATTGATCAGATAGACAATTGATCAGTGTAATAATCAGACTGTATGCCTCAGCATGTAGACATCAGTACATGCTAATAATAGCCATTGTCTAAATCTATGTCATCAATATAGAGTTCAAAACACTGATCACACTGCTATATCCCATCTGTGCAAATTACAAGCAGGTACAGACTGTGTATACAATGTTGCATACAGAGCCAGGCCACCTGACACTATGCTTATCTACCCCTTTAGAATAAATATTTGTCTAAGACAAGAGATATATACATGCCTTATGTCACTGCTTCCAAAATGCTCAGTACTCTCCAAATAGTGCAAAGAAACAGCTGTCAATGTTGTCCAAAGCCTAGTCTTGGTGTGATTGGTAGCAATTGGAAACACACTCTCCACATTCTTTTTGAAAGCACACTCCAAATAGGAACGTTTATAAAGATAACTACGGTACATTCACCGGTCACTTTATTAGGTACACCTATTCAATTGCTTGGTAACACAAATTGCTAATCAGCCAATCACATGGCAGCAACTCAATGCATTTAGGCATGTAGACGTAGTGAAGACGACTTGCTGTAGTTCAAACTGAGCATGAAAATGGGGAAAAAGGGGATTTAAGTGACTTTGAATGTGGCATGGGTGTTGATGCCAGACGGCTGTTTGGAGCATTTCAAAAACCGCTGATCTACTGGGATTTTCACGCACAACCATCTCTAGGACTTACAGAGAATGGTCCTAAAAAGAGAAAATATTCAATGAGTGGCAGTTGTGTGGACGAAAATACCTTGTCAATGTCAGAGGTCAGAGAATGGGCAGACTGGTTGCTGCAACATTCAGATGATAATATAATTTTTTTCACACACAGTTTTCTTTTTTGATGGTATGTACTTGCCACTGGATGTTTTATTTTTTGCAATATAAGTTTTTCTTTGTTTCTATTATAAAATTTTGCAAACAGGTAATTTTTCTCCTTCACTGATGGGCATTGAAGAGGCTGCACTGATAGGCAGCACTGATGGGCACTGATAGGCAGCACTGACGGGCACTGATAGGCAGCACTGATGGCAACTGATAGGCGGCACTGATGAGGTGGTACTGATAGGCGGCACTGATGAGCTGGCACTGATATGCAATATTGATGGGCATTGATAGGCAGCACTGATGGTTGGTACTGACTGACAGCACTGACTGGCGGCACTGCTGGGCACTGACTGGTGGGACTGATGGGCACTGATGGGCGGTACTGATGGGTGACACTGCTGGGCACTGGTGGGTGGCACTGCTGGGCACAGGTGGGTGGCACTGCTGGGCACAGGTGGGTGACACTGCTTGGCACAGATGGGTGGCACTGGTGGGTGCCCTGATGATCTGTGCCAATCTGTCCTCTGAAAATTGCTGGTAATCGGCAGTACTTTCCTCACGCTGTGAGAGCGTGAGGAAAGTGCAGCCGATAACCGGCAACTGCATTTTCCGGTGATCTGCTGTGTCATTGGACACGGCTGATCACGTGGTAAAAGGCCGCTGTAATTGGCCTTTCACCACATTACATGATCAGCTGCGTCCGCCGAGTGCACGATCCCGGGGGTGCGTGGGAGGGCGTGTTCTGGTAAGACGTCATATGACGTCCTCCCAGAACTGGCCGGCCGCAGTGTAGCTGTCATTCGGCTATCTGCCGTCGGCAAGTGGTTAAGGTGTATGTAAGCTCTAACAATGTATTTCTCTTATTTGCTCTATTCTGGTCTGTTCATGGAAAGCATTTAATTATAACTGCTTGACAAGTGCACAATAAAAAAAAAAAATAGCTGTTTATCCAACCAGAAATTTTGTGAACTTCCTGTGCTCTCTGCCTCTGAACTGCTATCAGTTAGCATTGTTTTCTGCTACCTCTGTGTACTACAAAACACCTTCCCTGTTATGGAGAAGAAAGGGAGGTGTTATGTAGCCCTAAGTATTGCAGCATTCTGTAATCCTAACACACTCCCTGTCCTAGGGTTACCATGCTGCTCAGTATGGTTGTCAATAGAGATGAGCGAATTATTCAAAAATTCCGTTCGGCTGATTCGCCGAATTCGCGGAATAAATTCGCTTCGAGCCGAATATATTCGCTGCGAATTTAACTTATAAAAAGGGTGTTTCTAGGCTTCAGAGAGCCTTTATATTAGTGCAGAACACTGTACCTTTAATTTAAATGCCCTTGGAGTCTGCTGGGGAAGAGAAATAATACTGACAGTCAGTATGACATGCAGATGAGTGCCGTCGATCTTAGAATCACCGCACACTTCACTCATTTGGGCAGTCACGGGGCCAAAACCAGAGTGTGGAGCCACAGTGTGGCGGTGGAGGCAGCAGCAATGGGAGGCCATACAGCACCCTATGACAAAATGGAACCCACCAGCAGTGTGAGGAGACCTGAAAGTGGCACATGGCAGAGTGTGGCGATGGAGACAGCAGCAATGGGAGGCCGTACAGGGACCCATGACACACTCTGGACCTGGCAGCAGCATGAGGAGTCGGTACGGGGGCCCATGGCAGATTACGGGCCTGGCAGCAGCATGAGGAGGCGGTACAGGGGCCCATGGCAGAGTGGCGGAGCGTAAGCAGCTAAAATTGAAGGCCATACAGAGGCCTATGTTAAAAAGTCCCCCCAGCAGCAGCGTGGGGAGACGACTATCAAGAGTCCAATGGCAGAGTGGCGGAGCAGAAGCAGCTTCAATTGAAGGCCATACACAGGCCTAGGTTTAAAAGTCCCTCACAGTTAATTCCAATAACGAACTCTACTCCTCCGTGCAATCTACTTACGAGACCCTGGGCAGGTCTGGGTCCAATTTGTGGTAGAGACTGGTTTTGTTCAGCCATGCTTGAGCGAGTAATAACAGGTCTGTGCTGCCCTTTGGTGTCTGGCTTAATGCGCACAACACTGAACGTCCCAGCGTTTGTCAACGATTTGCCGTTAAGTGATGCAAACCCTGCTGAACCACGTTCATGAGGAGCCGGTACAGGGGGCCATGAATCAGTATGGACCTGGCAGCAGCGTGAGCAGATGACAGAGGCACATGGCGCAGGGTGGCGGTGTAGGCAGCATTATTCTGAAGCCATACACAGGCCTAGGTTAAAAAGCGGAAGCCGTCAGCAGCGTGAGCAGACGACAGAGACACATGGCGCAGGGTGGTGGTAGATGCAGCAGTATTCGGAAGCCAAACACAGGCCTCGGTTAAAAAGCGGAAGCCGTCAGCAGCGTGAGCAGACGACAGAGGCACATGGCGCAGGGTGGCGGTGGAGGCAGCAGCAATGGAAGGCCATACAGCACCCTATCACAAAATGGAACCCACCAACAGTGTAAGGAGACCTGAAAGTGGCACATGGCAGAGTCTGGCGATGAAGTCAGCAGCAATGGGAGGCCGTACAGGGACCCATGACACACTCTGGACCTGGCAGCAGCAAGAGGAGGCGGTACAGGGGCCCATGGCAGAGTGGCGAAGCGTAAGCAGCTTAAATTGAAGGCCATACAGAGGCCTATGTTAAAAAGTCCCCCCAGCAGCAGTGTGGGGAGACGACTATCAAGAGTCCAATGGCAGAGTGGCGGAGCAGAAGCAGCTTCAATTGAAGGCCATACACAGGCCTAGGTTAAAAAGTCCCCCCAGCAGCAGCGTGGGGAGACGACTATCAAGAGTCCAATGGCAGAGTGGCAGAGCGGAAGCAGCTTCAATTGAAGGCCATACACAGGCCTAGGTTAAAAAGTCCCCCCAGAAGCAGTGTGGGGAGACGACTATCAAGAGTCCAATGGCTGAGTGGCGATCCGGGAAGTCAGCGTTGTGATTGCAGATGCAATGCAGAGATTCTATGAGGTGATGCCGTGGGTGCGAAGAAGATCATATACCGTCGTACTTCCATCCATAAGACGGAACAACCTCCGAACCGGGAGCTTTATTACCCTGACCCGCTGAGCAGCTTCTGGGATACCCAAGAGGCCCATGGCAGAGTGGCGGAGCGTAAGCAGCTTCAATTAAAGGCCATACAGAGGCCTATGTTAAAAAGTCCCCCCAGCAGCAGCGTGGGGAGACGACTATCAAGAGTCCAATGGCTGAGTGGCGATCCGGGAAGTCAGCGTTGTGATTGCAGATGCAATGCAGAGATTCTATGAGGTGATGCCGTGGGTGCGAAGAAGATCATATACCATCGTACTTCCATCCATAAGACGGAACAACCTGCGAACCGGGAGCTTTATTGCCCTGACCCGCTGAGCAGCTTCTGGGATACCCAAGAGGCCCATGGCAGAGTGGCGGAGCGTAAGCAGCTTCAATGAAAGGCCATACAGGCAGCAGTATGAGATCTGGCAGCAGTATGAGAAGGCGGTACAGGGGCCCGTGGCACAGTGTGGTGATGGGGGCTACAGAAACTGGATGCCAGAAAGTGGCCGATAGGGCTATATACTGCATGGAATTATAAAGTTGTAAAGACAGCGGCCTATAAGGCTATACACACTATAACAATCATGACTTGATTGACCATTGGCCTATAAGGCTATACACAGCATGAATATCATGACTTATTCTGAGAGTGGTTTGGAAGGCTATATACAAAAAGTAATTCATGAGCTGTCCGGACAGCGGACAATAAGTACATATTTACAAATCAATTCATCAGCTGTCCAGCCAGCGGCCTCAAAGGCGACACATATAGAAAGCAATTCATGAGCTGTTCAGACAGCGGCTTCTAAGGCGACAGATATACAAAGCAATTCCCGAGGTGTTCAGGGAGCGGCCTGAACGGCTAGGTTATTACTAAATATATTTTTGTGGCCAAACATCGGCCTATAAATAGATGTCTACACAGTGACAAAAAATTATGTCGCCAGACAGCGGCCCCTAAGGCGACAGATATACAAAGCAATTCCCGCGAGCGCACAGGGCCCACAGTGTCTGAGGATGGACGTTGGCGCAGAAAGGCAGAGACCAACTGACTACATAGGTGGTTTTTATAGTACTTTATTTTGGCCTCCCTCTCAGCAGGTGTGAAAAAGGCCACCATTTTTGAACGGTAGCGAGGGTCCAGCAAGGTGGACAGCCAAAAGTCATCCCTCTGTCTGATGGTTATTATTCGGCTGTCGCTACGCAAGCAACCGAGCATGCTATGGGCCATTTGTGCCAAGGAATGCGAGGGACTCCCTGCCTCCATCTCCACAGCATACTGCCACGGTGCGTCTGGGTCCTCTGTCTCCTCCTCCTCCTCTACCAGATGCTCCTGCTCCTCCACTCCTGTCCGCTGAGTGGAAAAACCACCCATTTCACTCAATAATTCCTGAGCACCAATGTCCTCCTCTACCTCCTCCTCTTCTTCCTGTCCTGCCCCCACAGGGGTCATGTGGCGTTGAGATCTGTGCGCCACGTGTACCGCACCCTGACCAGCCATTGTTAACAGCATTTGTTCCAGGACGTGCAACAGAGGAATGACGTCGTTCATCCCATAGTCCTGCCAACTCACGAATAGCGTGGCCTCCTCAAAGGGCCTGAGCAAGCGGCAGGTGTCACGCATGAGCTGCCAATGGCTGACATCTAAGTTACACAGGGGAGTACCTTTATCCGCTTGTAACATCAGGAAATCGGTGATGGCCTTTCGCTGTTCGTAAAGGCGGTCTAACATATGTAGGGTTGAATTCCACCTTGTTGCAACGTCGCAGATCAGGCAATGCTGTGGAATTCCGTTCTGCCGCTGCAGCTCAAGGAGGGTGTGCTTTGCGGTGTAGGAATGGCTGAAATTCATGCAAAGTTTACGTGACATTTTAAGGATGTCTTGCAGTGGGATGGTGGATTTTAGGAACCGCTTGACAACCAGATTGAACACGTGAGCCATGCATGGCGCATGGCACAACCTTCCTTGACGCAGAGCAGACACCATGTTCTTTCCGTTGTCGGTCAATATGGTTCCGATTTTCAGTTTGCGCGGAGACAGCCATCTGTCGATTTCTCTGTTCATTACACTCAGAAGTTCCTCCCCTGTGTGACTACGTTCGCCAAGGCATACCAGGTGCAGCACAGCGTGACACTGTTGCGCCCTGCACATGTGATATGCCGGTCGGGTAATGGGACTTGGCACGGGGGTGGCGGCTGAGGACACGGCGGAAGAAGAGGTGGTAGAGGCGGACATCTTTGCTGGACCAAGGACGTGCAAACGTGGAGGCAAAAGCGGCGTGACCTGTCCAAGTTGCTGGTGCGGCTGTGCCGGCACCACGTTCACCCAGTGGGCCGTAAATGACATGTACTGTCCCTGACCGTAGTTACAGCTCCACACGTCGGCGCTGCCGTGCACTTTGGCAGAGACCGACATGCTCAAAGACTGGCCCACCATCTCTTCTACATGTGAAGGCAGGGCTAACACTGCCTTTTTGGCGAAGAAATGCCGGCTTGGCACTCTCCACCGCGGCTCGGCACAAGCCATCATTTCTCGGAAAGGTGCTGAGTCCACCACTTGGAAAGGGAGGGACTGCAGCACCAGCAACTTGGACAGGAGGACGTTCAGCTTCTGCACCTTCGGGTGCGTGCTCGCAAACTGTTGTCTCTTGGAAACGGATTCCAAGAAAGACTGCTGACGGAATCCGTCAAGAGGAGTAGCAGGAGAAGGAGCATCTGAACGAGCGGAAGATGCCAACGAGCGACAACTCCCCTCAGCAGAGGTGTTGGAGCCTTGACTGGCTGATAGAGGGTGATTGACGTCGGGTGACGGAGCAAGTAACGGAGCGGGTGATGGAGCGGGGGCTGGGGCAGGCAGAACCGCCGTATCTTTATCACGGTTTTCCCAGGCCACCGAATGGTGACGCTGCATATGCTGACGCAACGCTGTAGTCCCAACATTGGCCCCCTGGCCACGCTTGACTTTCTGGCCACATAGTCGACATACGGCTACGTTTACTTCCTCGGGCGGCGTGACGAAAAATTGCCACACCGCCGAGTAGGAAACTTTGCCCCAGCTACTCCTCACTAGCTGACTGCTACTTCCTCCGTGCACACCGGCACCACTACTGGCCGTGGTGGTAGGCTGCAGTGGAGCTGGTGCTCTACTCCGTGGCCGTTTGCCTCCACTGACACTGCTGCGACCCTGCTGCCTCCTGGGCAACCCACCGACTGTTTTGCTCGCTGGCAAGCTGGCACCCTCTTCTCCTGATGATGCGGAAGCAATAGCCTGATGACGAGGAGGCTGCCAAGTGCGATCAGCCTCATCATCATCAATTAGGGTCTCCGCGTCACTACTAGCCCCCTCGGCTGCGTGTGGGTCAGGAGACAGACCTGTCTCTAGACCGGCTACCGAGCCACTCTCCTCGCCAGTACTTCTTCGCCTGGCTGCTGAAGAGGCGGATGTCTCCCCCCGTTCCTGACCGCCCTCTGTTAGCTCTTCCTCACTGTACAGTGGGGCTGAGCCCACAGCATGCGATACTTCGCTTGGTGAGGGAACACCAAAGGACAGGGGCAGGTCGAGGACACGTGATTTCAGTGGGCTTGCTCCCGGGCCATGCCAACTAACGGTTGTGTCTGACATACCCACCGACCGTTGGCTGTAGGTGTCAGAGGTGACCTGGGAAGAGGAAGACGACCGAGTCAACCAATCGATGACGGCAGGGTTGTCGGTGGAGACACGACCGCTGGATGACACCGGGAGCACTGGCCTCTGGCTGCGACTAGTGCTGCCTCGACCTCTTCCTCTGCTGCCACGTCTGCTCGCTCCTGAAACATTGCCTCCTCTGCCACTCCTCTGCGTGTTGTCTGACATACTCTTTAATTCAATAAGCACCCCAAAAATAAAAACGGATTTAACTCTTTGAACGTACAATAGTGGTTGTGAAGCAGAAAGTCAGTTTATTTAGCACAATCGGTCAATTGCAGCTTGCCGTTGGCTGGAAACTGTACGTTTATGTCACTGGAATGCACTAATCACCCAAAAAATATTACCGCCACCCGGCGTGTAAATGGATCTAACTCTTTGAACGTACAATAGTGGTTGTGAAGCAGAAAGTCAGTTTATTTAGCACAATCGGTCAATTGCAGCTTGCCGTTGGCTGGAAACTGTACGTTTATGTCACTGGAATGCACTAATCACCCAAAAAATATTACCGCCACCCGGCGTGTAAATGGATCTAACTCTTTGAACGTACAATAGTGGTTGTGAAGCAGAAAGTCAGTTTATTGTACACAATCGGTCAATTGCAGCTTGCCGTTGGCTGGAAACTGTACGTTTATGTCACTGGAATGCACTAATCACCCAAAAAATATTACCGCCAGCCAGCGTGTAAATGGATTTAACTCTTTGAACGTACAATAGTGGTTGTGAAGCAGAAAGTCAGTTTATTTAGCACAATCGGTCAATTGCATCTTGCCGTTGGCTGGAAACTGTACGTTTATGTCACTGGAATGCACTAATCACCCAAAAAATATTACCGCCACCCGGCGTGTAAATGGATCTAACTCTTTGAACGTACAATAGTGGTTGAGAAGCAGAAAGTCAGTTTATTTAGCACAATCGGTCAATTGCAGCTTGCCGTTGGCTGGAAACTGTACGTTTGTGTCACTGGAATGCACTAATTACCCAAAAAATATTACCGCCAGCCGGCATGTAAATGGATTTAACTCTTTGAACGTACAATAGTGGTTGTGAAGCAGAAAGTCAGTTTATTTTGCACAATCGGCAAACTGCAGCACCAACTGTGCACGACAGCCACCAAAAAAAAAAAGGGTGTATGTCACTTTAAATTTTCGATTCTTTGATAGCTGTGGCCCTAAGTAACGATTCTGTGTCCCTGAGTAACGATTCTGTGTCCCTGAGTAACAATTCTGTGTCCCTGAGTAACGATTCTGTGTCCCTGAGTAACGATTCTGTGTCCCTGAGTAACGATTCTGTGTCCCTGAGTAACGATTCTGTGGCCCTAAAGTCTCTGTGGCCCTAACTCTGTCCCTTAATACAGACAGGTCTGTCTCTCTTGAATGACCGGAGGCTAATGGAGAATTCTAAGATGGCCGCGATTTATAGTGCTGGCTGGCTGCTGATTGGCTAATGCGATCACATGTCATGAATGCATTATGGGTCAGCGCGCCTTGTCTGCGCGCCTTCCCAGAGATCCCCGCCCCATCTTCTCTGTCCATTTTCTCCGTGGCCACACATGTCGCCGCCATTTTTGGGAAAATTCGATTCGTGCATCCGAAGTTTGCTAATCTTCGGATTTGTCGCGAATAGAATTTTTCCAAATCTTCGGAACGAATTCCACTTCGTCATGTTCGATTCGCTCATCTCTAGTTGTCAACCTAGGACAGGTTGAGTGTTATTGGCAGGATTACCAGGTGAAAATAAACAGTATAAAATAGAAAACCTAGGTAGCCACCACATCTAAGGACAGGTAAGCTAAAATACTATCAGCCTTTGTTCTTGGGTTTAGATAACTGTGATATTGGGGAATTCAGCTCAGCGGTAGAAGTGTTTGTAGTGAGTCCATGCAAGTCCAAACTGTGGTTTTAAAGTGGTTGCAAAGGCTCAAGATTTTTTTTACCTTCATGCATTCCCCCCAATACTCACCTAAGCCCTCTCTTGATCCAGCGATGTGCACTGAAGTCTCGTCTCCCTCTCCTCATTAGCTGAGACAGTAGCGGGAGCCATTGTCAATTGTCAATCCCAGCCAGTGAGCCAATGAGAATAGAGAGGGGGCAAGGCCGAGCCACAGCTCCATGTGTAAATGAAGACACAGAGCAGCTGCTGGGGAGTGCACATTCATTTGTGCAGTGAGCACAACATAAGAAGCAGGTAGGAAGCTTTATTGCAGGAGAGACAAAGCATGTCTCTTCTGCATTAAAAATCCTTCCCGTCTGCCAATTTTCCATCCGTAGCCTAAAGTTCCAGTTTAAGTAGAGCACCTCTGTCTTCTAACACACCTGGCTGAGCAGCGGTTTTACATTCCTCTCTCCCACAACCCTTCCCATGGCCATCCACCTAAATTCTAACATTACAGCCTGATAGGGCTGTACACATGCCACAAACACAATGATTTGCTTTGTAGCTGCAGGTTCAAGATACAAGAATGGAGCCTCCATAATCATTAGGAGCCATTTAAATTGGTATTAATCCCAAAACCGAAAATGTAATATCTTGCAGCTTACCAATCATTAGATGGTGGCTGCATTCGTTTTTTTTCCCTTTTCCCTCTGTTTTCACCTGATGATCTGATCCAATAACACACTTCCTGTATTACAGTGTCCCCACTCTGGATGAAGGAGTACAGAGACACCTTTGGACAGCAGCTTTGTCAGGCTAGATCAGCCCCAACATATATAAATGGGTTAAAAATTGAGGTGCAAGGAATAGTTAGGAAGGGGGAACCAGGTGAGGGATCTGGAACAAGGGGATCAGATACAGTATGAGGTAGCAGGATAAATAATACAGGTACAGGACAGGAACAGAATCACGGCAGGAATCAGAATTATGATAAATCAGCAAGCAAGTATATAGCTAACAGCCAAAACACTAAAGCACTGATGAAAGTCAAGGGAGGGGTTGTATACACCTGCTGGTTGCCACCAGAACTACATCCTTCAACTCTGGGAATCACAGTGCCACCAGCAGGGGATCCAGGTCCTGACACCTTGTTATCAGAGCACCTATATGGACTACTGGGAAACTTCAGGTCATGTGCAATACACCACTGGCAATACCTTGTGTGGGGTAGCAGCACTCTTAGGCACACAAGTCTTCTGTCCTGTCAGTGATTCTTGTCCTGTTACCAACTACAAAGTCATTTTGAAACAAGTAGCGCAGAACACTTACTGACTGGTCTCTAGGAGGGTTCTGTCCCGCAGTGGGCCCTGTGATAGGGGCTCTGCTACTAGCAAGGCACATGAAGTACCAAGCCACCCCTCACTTAAGATTTAACATGACTTGCTTCGCTTCTGCATAAGGTGCATTACAATATATTATGGTTTTGTTGTACAACTGGCTGCACTAATATTAGAAAAAAGTCACTTCAGTATTAAAGCGAAGTTCCAGTCCCCAGAAGAAATTCTTTTTAAAAGTTGACCCAGGATTGCCTTTTCGAGAACATTAACAATTGGATAAAGTTATAAGTTATAGCCTTCTAATTCATTTTAAATATGTAAATCTTTACCTTGATCTCAGAAGCAGGCAGGCGCCATGAAGGCTGTGGGCATCTGAAGCCCGCAATGCTTTTTTTCCTGGAGGTGGTGCTCCTGGTTATCCCAGCATGCACCACTCGATCTTGCTCCTGCGCAGTACTGACACTGCTCGGTGCTACTTGTATAGAACAGGTTGCCATAACAATGGCGGGGATGGGGGAAAGTTCCCGCCCCCTTATGGCAATCTGTCCATCAAATCACACCAGGGGGAAGGTAAGTGAGATCTGAAAATGGAGCAAGCCCCACAACAATAATTAGAACTGCACAGATCTTACACTTCCTTCCCACACTAGACTTCGGTAAAATGGCGCCAAACTCCACCCATTCACATCACTTCTGGCTTTGAAGTAATGTGGCCAGGACCGGAAGTGCAGTCTTGAAATATGATTTTAAGATATTTACATTAAGAAAACAATTTTTTTTTATCCAAATCGTGCTGCACAAACACACAAACCATGTAATTAGAGGAACTTTAAAAAATGGGTGGAACTCCGCTTTAAAGTGCAGAGTCCATCTTTGTAGGAACCTTTGATCAGGTCCCATTATTGGGTAATGCCACAAGAACAACTGATTACATAGTACAGTATTTCCTCACTGCATCACTCCCATACCTGGACTTACCGCAAGATAACCAGCACCAGCCAACAGTTCACAAACAGGATTAATAATAACTTTAAGTAGGCACCTACCTACATCCTTATTAACATACTTGGTCAGTGACTCAAAGTACTGAAGCAAAAGAGGCCAGTGTGAGAGGAAAGCAACTAGCATTTTAAAAAAAGAAGAGATCAAGAATGCTGATCTCATGACAGATTTCTTTTAACTAGTTGATCAACAGTCTAACAGACAGCAAAATAGGTAGTGTGGTGCTTTCTGATTATACATATTGTTGTAAATTTGTATTTGTAAAATATTCTAAAGGACTTTACAGAGTGCTGTTCCCCAGAGCCTGTAGAGAGCATGGCATCAAATCCTAGGCATTCCCAAGATTACAACTTTCATCTTTGGTAAAATATTTTAATAATGTCCCTGCAAAAGGACGCTGGGCAGGGGCGGACTGACCATTCAGGAACTCGGGGCACTGCGAGGAGTGGACTGACAACTCATGGGGCCCCCAGGCAATAAGGGATCATGGGGCCCCTGTGTCCTTGCCCAAACTCAAAAAAGCCTATGAAAAAGGTACCGGGGCATCTCATGGGGCCCCCTACTGTACCCGGGCCCTTGGGCAGTGCCTGAGTTTCAAATGGTCAGTCCGCCCCTGGGCACTGCCCGAGGGCCCAGGGTCAGCAGTAGGCCCCATGAGATGCCCCTGGCACCTTTCATAGGCTTTTTTGGGTGTGGTTTGACTATTTGGCTAGGACACAGGGGCCCCATGATCCCCAATCCCAGGTTGGGTTGTTGAGTTGTCAATCCGCCCCTGACGCTGGGGCATGATTTTTTATTATAACACCGAGTCCTGCCATTTGGTTATAATACATACAGACACTCCAGTTAGTAGTCAGCACTGGCAAGGCCTACCTCAATTTTATAGGATGGGGCAAAGTTAACAAAGAGAAGATTAGTTTGTTTCATCAAAAAACATAGATAAATGTGTCTTTGCACTATTGTATTAGATAAATCATATCTAAAGGATCTCTTGCTTACAGGGAAAAGGGGTCTAAGTACTACTTGTGCACAAGTGCCCTCTGCTGTCTACACATGTAATTGACTGTACATGAAAGCCAATCTCACTTCTCTTTCTCACTAACATGGAATTCAACATTACATTGGAGTTCTTGGCAGTCTCACGCTTGATGTGTAAAAATTAATGAAGAAATTTGTTTTGGATAGAAAATAATGTCTTCTTTGTGCCTAGCTTGACCTAATACCGAAACTTTCTCAGCTTTCATGAATTTCTCAGGTAGACACGTACTAAACCGTGCCAGGGAATATTTAATCCTGCTGCTATATATAAATAAATTAATTTGCTAAAAGCTGTAATTTCACTGAACGGCAGTAATGCATGAACATTTCTGATATAAAGAAAGATTTTATTATTCAAGTTATTTAGCACACTCTGTGAACTGAAAACTGATACAAGAGAAAGTTATTGTCTTTCTGGTCACACAAGAACAAGTCTGCATAAAAGTTCTGACAAATCTGACAAAAATTTTAGGCGTAAAGGTACATTTGCAGAATTGCTAAACTGAGATACACATTTACAGTAAACAGTAACATAATTGAAATTCAGATAAGGACAATTGCAAAAAGCCAAGCAATTTATGTGATATTTTCTGCATTTCTCTATTTGTTTAAGACGTGCTGTGAGTTTGTTTTGCTTTTAGATGCTTTTAAGTGTATTGATTTGCTTCATATTTGTATAAGATTTACAACAGTATTTGAACGTTTTAATAACACAGTTGAGTACTCTCCATGAGACTTTTGTTTTTTTTTGTGCTAACAATTTTTAAGGCAAGCTATAAGGGATATATATATATATATACATATATATATATATATATATATACATACAGGTGTACCTCGGTTTACGATTGCCTCGGTTATCGTAATTTTCGGTTTATGAATGAAAATCCACTGAAAATAATGCCTTGGTTTATGAATTTTTTCGCAATATGAACGGATTAATTGGTTTTCAATGCATTTACAAATTTTTTTAAATCATGTCCCTGTACAGTACTATGTCTTTAAAGTGCACTTTATAAAGAGTTTTGAACAGATAAAACTTTTCTTTACTTTTTTCTGACCTCCAGAATGGATTAATTGGTTTTCAATGCATTTACAAAATTTTTTTTAATCATCTCCCTTTATGTCTTTAAAGTGCACTTTATAAAGAGTTTTGAACAGAAAAAACTTTTTTTGACTTTTTTCTGACCTCCGAAACGGATTAATTGGTTTTCAATGCATTTACAAATTAATTTTTAATTATGTCCTTGTACAGTATTTATGCCTTTAAAGTGCACTTTATAAAGAGTTTTGAACAGATAAAAGTCTTTTTTTTTTACTTTTTCTGACCTCTGTAACGGATTAATTGGTTTTCAATGCATTCCTATGGGAAACCACGTTTCGGTTTACAAATTTTTCACAATATGAAAAGTCCTGCAGAAGAAATTAAATTCATAAACTGAGGTACACCTGTATGTATGTATGTATGTATATATATATATATATATATATATATATATATATATATATATATATATATATATATACACACACACACACACACACACACCCCCCTCTGTGCAATCAGTACTAATACACAAAGTTTTAACAAATCTGAAAAGACATTTTCTGAATGTATAAAAGAAGGTAATGGAATGGCTAACCATAGCCCTTAACCCTAACGATGACATTTAACCATAACCCTAGCCCTTGTCACTAACATGTCACTAACATGGACACATAAAGGTTCCTGCACTATATTGATGAGACTTCGGTGCTACTTCAGTGCCAGAGAATGTAAAGTCGCATCAAAGTCACACTACATCTACAGAACTGTCATACTTATTTAAAAAATAAATAAATAAAGCAAAATGTATCAAAAACTCAACATGTGAGTTTTTGGTGGTGTTCCATTGAAGTCTATTGCACAAAAAACACAGTCTGCTGCAGGAAAAAAAGTCCCTGACTGCTTTCAAAAACTCACTGGCTCAAAACGCATAGATGTGAACTAGATCCATTAAAATCATGTTAACTGGACTCTACCGCATTTTTTGCAAACTGGAAAACACTGCAAAAATGCTCAGGTGTGTACCTAGGGTAAATTAGGTTGTAAGCTCTAATGAGCAGGACCCTCTGTTTCTTCTTGTACCAAATTGTATTGTAACTGTACTGTCTACCTTCATTTTGTAAAGCGCTAAGCAAACTGTTGGCACTATATAAATCCTGTATAATAATAACAGTAATAATAATAATAAATTGGCCCTAGTATGTGTATGTATGAATGTGAGTTAGGGACCTTAGGTTGTATGCTCCTTGAGGACAGGGACTGATATGAATTTAGATTATATATGTAAAGTGCTGGAGCTATATAAAAGTATCTGTAATAATTTAAAAAAAAAAAAATTAAAAATAAATGTCAACTTCCCTTTATTTTCAGTCTTAGTGATAATGGTCACCAAGTCAAATAAAGAGGTAAATCTCTCAGGCAGGGACACAGACCACAAAAAAACTTGGCAGAGGGTTTAAGCCTTCCCCACTCTACCACAAAACAAATTGCCTCTATATATCATGGGCGGATCTAGGGGGTGCTGGGGTGGGCTATGCCTCCCCCCCAGATATCAGTTGTGCCCACCCAGGCAACCTGTGGACGATGTCCATCAGTTGAAGCTGTGTGCAGTGACTGGCTGCATCTATCAAGTCTAGTGTCTGTGACAGACCTCAGCCAGCACACTCCCCCTCCCCTTCCCTGCATGGACAGGAGAGGAGAGATCAATGTGCACCTCCTCCTCCTCCTCCCACCCCTCTCCTCATGTTTGCCCCTCCCCTCTCCTCATGTCTGCCCCGCCCTCTCTTCATGTCTGCCCCGCCCTCTCTTCATGTCTGCCCCGCCCTCTCCTCATGTCTGCCCCACCCACACTGCAATTCCCAACCAGGGCTGTACTTGAGAAGTTGTGTGGGTGGGAAACTTGAAGCACTACAGCCGGCAATTATGTGGTGGCTGCAATATTGAAGACTGCCTGAGCCACCAGACCAGCGTGGGGTGAGTGAGCTGAACTCTGCCCAATGCTGAACTCTCCCCAACTCCTTCCCTTTCTCCCCCTCCCCCCTTCATGTCCAGTTAGCAATCAGGGACAACTTTAGTACTGTTGGGTATAGCTGGCAACCTGCTAGTTGGCTAAACTGCTGGGGTTTTCACTCACACGTTTGTGATGCTTCTGTTTTATCACCTTTCTGCCCATCCACAGCATGGCTTTAGGGGCCTGTTTACATGAGCATTGGTCTCTGAAGAGCATTCTGCATTCAGATCGCTTTTCAGAGAGCATTTGGCAGGCAGTAAGGAGGTGTTGTTTCGCCTCTTCATCACCTGCTTTAACCCCTAGAACCCCACACTAATGCACTGGAACCGCATACATTACACACCGTTGTGGGGTGCTTGCAGAGGTGGGTCATGTTCAGCAGGCACTGCGCCCACAAAATGCAACAGAGTATATAATTCCTGCCACAGCCACAAAGTAAAACATCATAGTGGTAGCATGTGTACACCCCCAGACCTGTGTTGCCAACCATCCATAAATTTATAGACAGTTTGTATAAAACAGGCACTCTTCTCTTGTCCATAAATGTTCACAGACAGGAAAAAAGCACACATAAAACCCCTTTGCCATGGGCTCTGAACTGTGCATGCACAGTACCGCAGCCAGCCAATTAGAGAACTGGGTGTGCACCTGTGCAGTGACATCATGGCGCATTTTAGGCATGGCTTATATACACACACCCAACCACACAAGTTGAGGCTGAACCCAGCAGTTCATAGATTGGCTCACTTAAGAACTGTGCATGCAGTATGTCTAAGGGGGTCACTCTACCAGACTCTGATGTAAGAAGGGGACTCTGCCAGAATCTGATGTAAGGGGACACTCTGCTAGACTCTGATGTAAGGGGACACTCTGCCAGACTCTGATGTAAGAAGGAGACTCTGCCAGACTCTGATGTAAGGGGACACTCTTCCAGACTCTGATGTAAGAAGGGGACTCTGCCAGACTCTGATGTAAGGTGACACTCTACCAGACTCTGATGTAAGGGGACACTCTGCCAGACTCTGATGTAAGAAGGGGACTCTGCCAGACTCTGATGTAAGGTGACACTCTACCAGACTCTGATGTAAGGTGGTGGCACTCTGGGGTACTCTTCCTAACTGTTGCACTCCATATGCTGTTTTGTTGATTACTTAGCACTGATAAGTGCTGCCAGCTATAAATTTTCCTAGAGGCTGGTTGTACAGAAGTCGATGGGTACACTGCCCTACAAACTTCTGATTCCTGCCCTTTGCTCTGCTAACCCCTGTCCTCTGCCCTGCTGATCCTCAGTACGCTCCACTATTGATTCCTGTTTTTGTACACTGCCCTGCTAACTTCATATCCTCTGCCCCCCTGACATTTTCTACTGCACCTCCATATCATACTGGCTAGATCCGGCCATGCTGAATACACTTTATACACAGATCTCAATTTTTCCTATACGGGCTTGTTCACACAAGGTACAGTACAGGAACATGTAAAATTGTCAGTTTTCCCACACTGCACAAAAACACACTGCCTTCTGCAGACATATGCAGGTGCCATTAATGCTTAATGGCACCCCTGTGCATCTGGCAAATGCACGGGCGTTTGCAGCCACCAAAACATGTGCTACCACAGTACTTTTTGTGTGTACTTGTGTGCTTTGCAGCCTATTGAAATGAATGGGCTACCCTAAATGCTCAGCATTGAAAATGCACAGGAACATGCAGAAAACTCTCGCAATGGATGCACCTCTAAAGTGTGAACAAACCCTAAATGTTGAATTGTGGACCACCTCTTTTGCCTTCTCAACAATCGTATTGGTTATTTCATGTGACGAGCAACATAAGGTTACTCTTCAGGAGGCAGGAACTGGTGGGTCCAGATATAATGTTTAATGCAAAATTGTGATTTGTATGCCTTTTCAGACAAACCCACTATAGGATCCTTGGTTTCTCTACTGTACTGTAAGTCTAATGCATCAAAGTGTTGGCACTCAAAGTGTTTCTCAGCCCCAATCAGCTATGAACCTCTGTTGGAAGATTGAGTCTGATCTGTGGTATACAGGGGTGGACTGACAACTCATGGGGCCCCAGGGCAATAGGGGGATCATGGGGCCCCTGTGTCCTTGCCCAAACTCAAAAAAGCCTACGAAAAAGGTACCAGGGGCATCTCATGGGGCCCTCTACTGACCCCGGGCACTCGGGCAGTGCCCGAGTTTCCAAATGGTCAGTTCGCCCCGGTGGTATATCAAACACAAAGAGTTTTCTTACCACTGGCCTTATGAAGCCCATGTTAGGTGTTCTGTGAAATTTGGCTACATTAAATAACATAGAACTCTGATTAAAGTAATTTAGAGCAGCTTTTTTATAGACAATTATCCAAAACAAAGACATTTATCCAGACAAGATTGTCCAATTATAATGGTGCTAAAGGTTTAGACAAAGGTGCACATCATCAAACCGTAGTCCAGACTAAGTCAGGCCATAGATGGTTTGATTTTCTTTTTTGCAACCACAGGTTGCAGGAAAGAAAAATTGCTTGATTCCCCTATCAATACAGTCAGTGTTGACTGGGGAATTCCTCCAACATCTTTTGTTCTGCATGGAGCCATCCCTACCGGGAGAACACAGCACTTATTGCTAGCGGCTATAGCCGCTGGCAATAAATGTATGCAAAAATCTGACATACTGGTTGTACCCAAGTCAACCGATGGATTACCTTGGGTACAATTAGCCTGCCCATAGATGGTTTGAATCTCATCCAGTCCCTGCTAAACTGGCCAAGATTTGAACCATCCATGGCCAGCTTAAATTTCTTTGTACAAAGGTTCACACAAAGGTGTAAATGGCATATATTTATTGTAGAACTTTCAAAGCTTGGCAGTTGCTGGGTAATGTGTGATGGGAAAGTTGTGATAATGATGTAATGGTTGTATACTCTGTATCACCCAAAGGGCATCTCAAAATGTCTTTATTGGATTGGATATCCTTCATAGGTATGGAAATGCTAATTGATACTGTATATTGACAGCAGCTGGAGGCTTGCTGAAATTAGGTAAACCTTATATTATACAGTACTCAAAAGGAACACAAAAGGAGCATTGCAGCATAGCATTTTTTAAGTCTTACCTGTGGCAAGACTTTGTGGGGGCAAAAATGCTGCACATAATATATCATCTTGGTGCTGCACCCCTCCTTTCCATTCTGATGGCTGAACAAGGTATTGTGATAGTGTGTTCAGGCGAAAAGCTGTGATCATCCTTAAAGGAAACATATGATAAAAATATTGAATACATTATTTTTAATCCTCATTAGAGATGAGCGAATTATTAAAAAATTTGATTCGGCTGATTCGCCGAATTTGCGGAATAAATTTGATTCGATGCTAATTTATTCGCTGCGAATTTAACTTATTAAAAGGGTTTCTAGGCTTCAGAGAGCCTTTATATTAGTGCAGAACACTGTACCTTTAATTTAAATGCCCTTGGAGTCTGCTGGGGAAGAGAAATAATACTGTCAGTCAGTATGACATGCAGATGAGTGCTGTCGATCTTAGAATCACCGCACACTTCACTCATTTGGGCAGTCACGGGGCACGACGAAGAAGATGAAGAAGAAGATGAAGAAGAAGATGAAGATGAAGATGAAAAAGAAGAAGAAGATGAAGAAGAAGATGAAGAAGAAGAAGATGAAGAAGAAGATGAAGAAGAAGAAGAAGAAGATGAAGAAGAAGAAGAAGATGAAGAAGATGAAGAAGAAGAAGAAGATGAAGAAGAAGAAGATAAAGAAGAAGAAGATGAAGAAGAAGATGATGAAGAAGATGATGATGAAGAAGATGATGAAGAAGAAGATGATGAAGAAGAAGATGATGAAGAAGAAGAAGATGAAGATGAAGAAGAAGAAGATGAAGAAGAAGAAGATGAGGATGATGATGAAGAAGAAGAAGAAGAAGAAGATGAGGATGAAGAAGAAGAAGAAGAAGATGAGGATGATGAAGAAGAAGATGAGGATGATGATGATGAAGAAGAAGAAGAAGATGAGGACGATGAAGAAGAAGAAGAAGAAGAAGAGGAGGATGAAGAGGATGAAGAAGAAGAAGAAGAAGAAGAAGAAGAGAATGAGGATGAAGAAGAAGAAGAGGATGAGGATGAAGAAGAGGATGAGGATGAAGGAGAAGAAGAAGAAGAGGATGAGGATGAGGATGAAGAAGAAGAAGAAGAAGATGAGGATGAAGAAGAAGAAGAAGAAGAGGAAGAAGAAGAAGAAGATGAGGATGAAGAAGAAGAAGAAGAGGAGGATGAGGATGAAGAAGAAGAAGAAGAGGAAGAGGATGAGGATGAAGAAGAAGAAGAGGATGAGGATGAAGAAGTAGAAGAAGAGGATGAGGATGAAGAAGAAGAAGAAGAAGTAGGATGAAAATAAGAAGAATTCCAGTATAGCAAAAAGTGTATCTGCAGAGAGCTCCGCTATTTCTGACAGTTCTCTGACAGTTCCTTCACATTTACAGCGGTTGAAACATTGTATCTATTTGTTTCCGAATAAAAACATCTGTATCCTAAATGGAAACAAATAGATACAATGTTTCAACCGCTGTAAATGTGAAGGAACTGTCAGAGAACTGTCAGAAATAGCGGAGCTCTCTGCAGGGACACTTTTTGCCGGCTGTAGAAGGGATGAAAATCGGCCGATCGGGAAAAATTCGATTCGTGCATCCGAAGTTTGCTAATTTTCGGATTCGGTGCGAATCGAATTTTTCCTAATATTCGAAACGAATTCCACTTCGCCAAGTTCGATTCGCTCATCTCTAATCCTCATGATGAGGTTTGCAGTTTATTGCACTGGCTTGTAAGACACCACAAAGTCAATTGACTATTTAAAGTGTATCTAGGGTCAAAATGTAAAATCATATTTCTTTTCCACATTGTATTTCAATTTTGTCTAGCCTACTCCTATTAGTCACACGTTTCCCCACACGTTTACTTCCATGAATTCGGTGACACACATTTATTATGCCCTGAGAGTAGGCACTGCTGTGTCACCCATTTCACAGAGCCTGCCTTCTGAACTACAGAGGAGCTGACAGGAAGAGTTTCAGAAGATGGAGTCAGTACAGGAATCACTGCTTGCAGGCAGCAAGGTACCATGGGATATGTAGTCCTTAGAGGAGAAGCTGCAACGCATGCAGGGAATCCAGGAAGCTGTGGAAAGGTATGGCCAGCAGACAAACAGAAATCACAACATGAAAGGGTATTTTACAAGTAAGATTTTAATGGATTGTAAATATAACTATGGATTGGGTTGTATTACAATTCTGATGTTATAAAATATCAGTGTACAGTATAACCTTCAAAGCTGAAGTTTAGCTAAAGACATTTTCTTTTTCTCTACAGCTTTAGTTAGATTACTTACCTGTAATGAAGCATGCCCATGAAATGCAGGCTGATGGATTCTGTAGAAATCTTCAATGCTGGGCTGCCCTGTCCTCTTCCTGCTGTTGAGCTTCCAGCACTATGGGGTTACCAGCTTTAGTGCTCCAGGCTCTGGACTATTGCTCTCTCTTCCATTAAGAAAAGTTCTTTTAGTGCCCATTGGCGAAGCTAGACATTCTTTCAGTCGTGGAAAAGACTTGGTGGAGGCGGGGGGGGGGTTCTGCTGCTTAGTCAGGGGAGAAGGGGGAGAGGGGGTTCTGGTGCTCAGTCAGGGGAGATGGAGGATACTGGTACTCAGTGGGGGGGAATTGGGAGTCCTGGTGCTCAGTGGAGGGAGATGGGTGTACTGATACTCAATGGGGAGAGATGGGGGTTCTGGTGCTCAGTGGGTGGAGGTGGGGGGTCCTGGTGCTCAGTCAGAGGAGATGGGAGGTACTGGTGCTCAATGGTGGGAGATAGGGGGCCTTGGTGCACAATGGGGGAAGATGGGGGTCTTGGTGCTTAGTTGGGGCAGATTGAGAGCACTGTCAGTCAGTGGGGGAGGGGGGCACTGGTGTTCAATACCTGGCTGCTTGATACCATGTGGAATCCTGTACAAGAATCATCCTTCCTCTCACTGTTCTTGTTTGCTGATCTTTCTTCAGACAGATGCAGTGACAGCTCAAACAGTCACTGCTGCCACAGACATGCCAGACCCGGGCTCCTCTGGAGGGATGCCTGGGGTGCCAGTACAGTGACAGGTCAGCCAAGTAAACAAAGAGCCAACAGCAAAAGAAGACTTCCCATACTGACTTATCTGCTTGGCTCTGACTCATCTAATGCATAGGCCAGCAGAGGAAGCCAGTGGTGGAAGTCTTCCTTTGCTGCTGCTCTTTATTTGACTGAGCTGTCCCTGCTCTGGCATCCCAGGCATCCCTCCAGATGTGCCAACCACAGGCATAGTGATGATACCACTGTCACTACTCCTGTCCATGCTGGCGCCCCTCTTAATATGGAACCCAATGCAAACGCTTCTCCTGCCCCCCCTAATTTTGTCCCTGTGTGTTGACACTGGATGCCACTGAACACATACCTGGAGACATTTTAGTTAGATAAGTAGAACCATCTCACAACTTATGTGTTTAATGAGGTCATTGCATCAAGGTTGTCATAAATAGGCTACACAGTTTATGTAAATAGGAACTTCACAATGGGTTGTTTTACTAAAAGCAAATAGACTGTTCGCTTTACAAAGGAAGATGAAAGGGAATTCTCCCCAGAGCTTAGTAAATGAGGTGAAGCACTGCATCCAATCATGAACAAATTGAAATGCTGTTTTAATTTATTTTCCTAGCACATGATTGGTTCTTTGAAAAGTGAAATTTCATCACATTTACTAAGATCTGGAGCTAATTCCCTTGCAAAGTTCAACTTTCCCTGCCAAGAGACCAGCCCATTTGCCTTTAGAAAATCAACCACAATGTGCCATTTATATAGTTAGCAACTCAGAACACCAAAAGAATACACCTTGACATGACTTTGACACAGTATAGTGAATAAGGTAAAGCTGTGTTTACTAGGTATACTTAATGCAGTGCATGGAAATGACAAGAAACAGTATGTAACTTTATATGATTGGATTAATAAAATGAACACAATTTCATTAAATTCACTAAGCTAAGTGGGCATTCCCTTTTATGAAATTACATTCTCTCCTCCTTCCATATTTAACGTCATTGAATGGTCATCACCATTTTTTTATGTACAATTTAATACATTCAGCAAAAGATACAGCCCAAATAGGTAGGAATGACCTGTACAATGGTGGCACCAACCACGAACACCAGGTTAAACCACTCCTTTGCAAGGTGACCCTACAAAAAGGCTTTATCTCCAAAAGTTTAACCACTTGCCCTCCTGAGGATTTACCCCCCTTAATGACCAGGCCTCTTTTTGCTACTCAGCGCTGCACTAATTCAACTGATAATTGCGCGGTCATGCAATGCTGCACCCAAATGAAAATTTACGGCCTTTTCACACAAATAGAGCTTTCTTTCTGTGGCATTTGATCACCTGTGCGCTTTTTATTTTTCACGCTATAAACAAAAAAAGACCAAACATTTTGAAGAAAAACAATATTTTTTACTTTCAGCTATAAAAAATATATAGTAAACTCAAAGTTAGTCATAAATTTAACCTAAAATGTATTCTGCTACATGTTTTTGGTAAAAAAATCCCAATAAGTGTATATTGATTGCTTTGTGTGAAAGTTATAGAGTCTACAAACTATGGTATAGATCAGCAATGGGCAAACTACGGCCCGCGGGCCGTATACGGCCCGGCGGACCTTTTAATCTGGCCCGCGGAGCGTGATACTGTCCGGATGGCTGTCAGGATGTGTGGAGGCGGGGCAGCGTGACGAACGTGAGGGGAGCTAGGCTCCTCTCACAGTCCGCCCTGAAGACCGGTGTAGCATGAAAATCTGTCTCCTATGAGGATCTGTCCCCCTCGACATATCTGCGCATGTGCCGGAGATCGCCGATCGGCTGCTAATGCCTGAAACTGGCACATGTGCAGATACGTCGAGGGGGACAGATCCTCATAGGAGACAGATTTTCATGCTACACCAGAACGGCGGGAACACGGCGAGAGGAACGCGCAGAGCAAAGGTAAGTGAATTGACACAGGGGGGACTTGGGGACTTAATATGGGGAACACGGCGAGAGGAACGCGCAGAGCAAAGGTAAGTGAATTGACACAGGGGGGACTTGGGGACTTAATATGGGGAATGAATTACTATAGGGGGGATGAATTACTATATGGGGGATGAATTACTATATGGGGGATGAATTACTATAGGGGGGATGAATTACTATATGGGGGATGAATTACTATGGGGGACTTAATATGGGGAATGAATTACTATAGGGGGGATGAATTACTATGGGGGACTTGGGGACTTAATATGGGGAATGAATTACTATAGGGGGGATGAATTACTATAGGGGGGATGAATTACTATGGGGGACTTGGGGACTTAATATGGGGAATGAATTACTATAGGGGGGATGAATTACTATATGGGGGATGAATTACTATGGGGGATGAATTACTATATGGGGGATGAATTACTATATGGGGGATGAATTACTATGGGGGATGAATTACTATATGGGGGATGAATTACTATGGGGGATGAATTACTATATGGGGGATGAATTACTATATGGGGGATGAATTACTATGGGGGATGAATTACTATATGGGGGATGAATTACTATATGGGGGATGAATTACTATGGGGGATGAATTACTATATGGGGGATGAATTACTATATGGGGGATGAATTACTATGGGGGATGAATTACTATATGGGGGATGAATTACTATGGGGGATGAATTACTATATGGGGGATGAATTACTATATGGGGGATGAATTACTATGGGGGATGAATTACTATATGGGGGATTAATTACTATGCTTACTATGGGGGAATATTACTATACTTACTATGGATGACACATACACATCATTCATCTACTCTTGGTCCGGCCCCTGGGTCCAATATATGAACCCATTGCGGCCCTCAAGTCAAAAAGTTTGCCCACCCCTGGTATAGATACTGCAATTTACGCCATTTTTGTTGCTATACAGTGCTGCGCTAGTTTAACGGACAATTGCGCGGTCATGCAATACGGTACATAAATGAAATTTACATCCTTTTTTTCCCACAAATTGTGCTTTCTTTTGGTGGTATTTGATTGCCTGTACATTTTTTATTTTTTGCGCTATAAAAAAAAAGGCTGACAATTTTGAGGAAAAAAAACAATATTTTGGACTTTTTGCTATAAAACATGTCTAGTAAAAAAAAATTTAAAAATCAAATTTAGTCATAAATGTCTGCCAAAATGCATTCTGCGACATGTCTTTGCTAAAAAAAAAACCCAATACATTTAAATTAATTGGTTTACGTGAAAGTTATAGCATTTACAAATGGCAGGAAAGATACTGGGATTTTTAATTTTTTTTTATACTAATAATGGCGGTGATCAGCGACTTATGGCGGCGATCAGTGACTTATGGCGACGATCAGCGACTTATGGCGGGACTGCGGGACTACGGCGGACATTCTGACACTGGGGGGGAACTGACTTGGGGTCACTGACATCCCCAGTGACACCAATACAGTGATCAGTGCAAAAAAACCACTGACATTGTACTAATGGCACTGGGGAGGAAGGGGTGAACTTTATTATTCAGTGAAAGGGTTAACTGTGTGAGAGGAGTGTTTTACTAGGGGGCGGGGGTGTGTACTGCACAGGGAAACGCTGGTCAGGAGCTGTCAGGGAACTGACAGAGAGCAGAGCTACTGCAGCCCTGCTCTCTGTCAGTGATTGCCGCCGTGATCGGCGGGACAGGTACGGCGGAGGCGCGCCTCGCGCGCGCCCCCTACCTGTTTTGAAAACACATGTTTTAAAACGTGGTTTTGCCCAGCCGTGCCGCCCTGCCAACGTATTTCTACAGTGGCTGGGCGGCATGTGGTTAAAGTAGAAAAAGTATCTTCACATTTTCTGTCCACACTTTGTGGCTAATTTAAAGACATTTGCCACTACTGAAGTTGTTGATGGCATTTTGGGGGGAGGAGGGGGGGGTGAGGCATTATCCCTGCGCCTGCACCATCTAAAGCAGAGCAGACGTATATACTTTCAAATGAAAAACCTGACACTACATCTCCTCCTTTTCTCTGCAGCAATAATGGTCTCTAACTACAGAGGCACTTGTACATAGCTCAGTACTCTCAAGCCAACTATTTCTCCATTTTTAAAGATACTCAGATCATCAACTACATCACTGTTTGAAATTATTTCTTACGGCACTGACCTTGCTAAAGGTCAGAGAAGATAAATCTTAACACGAAAATTGATCATGGCGTAGTATCTACAAACGTCAGAAATTTTAAGCCTAAAGGCCCATGCACACAGCAGCAAAAAACATGTGGATTTTTATCAGTAATCTTTTTTTCTTTTTTTACAGCTCTGAAGGCAAGTATATTGTTCTCTATGGGCATCTGAGCACAGTTGCACAAAGATCAGTAATGCTGCACAGTTATCTGTGTCTGAGTTCCTGCATGTAGACTTTTTTTACATTGTACACATGAACATGTTTGTGCTAACATTTATATGAGTGCTCTATTGGAGTACAAAAGCTGTCTGTGTCCTAGTAATGGAGTACACTAGGTGGCAGTAGCTACTTGCATCCTAGTAACAGGTGATGTTGAGTGGCAATAGTCACCTGCATCCTAGCAACAGAAGACTCTAGACAGCAATAGTTGCTTTCATCCCAGCACCTGCGAAAGCTAGGTGGCAATGGCCATATTCATCACAGCAATGATGGTGCAAAGTGGCAATAGCCAACTGCATCCTAGCAACTAATAGGCTGCATTAATGCTGTGCTCTTGTACACATTGCTCATATATTACATGCATACAGCATACAGAGCACCATTTATACAGGATCTTGCTGTTGTTTTCTGCCAGCAAGATCCTGCATACTAGTTGCCATATTTTTATACAACTATATATATGTAAACTAATACTGTATATCTTGTTAATTAATGGATTTTGCAGCATCAACTAGAAAGTCCCTAATTATCATGGTACTTACCTCTCCCATCCAACAACCAGTATTGTTCTCTTCAGTACCAATATCTGAGAAATTTCTGCTGCCTGGTCTCTTCCAGCATTTAGTTTATGGTGACAATGACCATTGAAATCCCATATCTTGAAAAAAGAACAGCAATATGACTGGCTCTTAGTTTGTTTATTTTACGGTTTCAATAACAATTAAAATAGTTGAACAAATGCAATATTCAGTTTGAATCTGTATAGTAAAAATAAATTATGTCTGTGTTTTCATAGCTTTAGCAATAGCATGATCGCAGCATCCCAATATAGTAAGAAAAGAGATTGACTGTAATATTGATTAAAATGGATGGATGATATACTGAACAGATAGAGAAGCAGAATGTGCAAGGTGAAAAGCCTAAGTTGCAAACAGTGGTCAACATTCTGACTAGCCAAGTTGCAAAAGTTGGTTTGACACAATGGGGTTGATTTACTAAAACTAGAGAGTGCAAAATCAGGTGCAGCTGTGCATGGTGTCAAATCAGTTTAAAACTTCAGGTTTCTCAAATAAAAGAGAAGTATGTGTTTGATTGTTTCCCCCAAATTATACTTACCTAGGTGGATGCAGCATCTGTCTGATGCTACATCTGTCTCCCGCCGGCTCTAAATGTGAGAACTCAGCGAGCACATGACCATTGATCGCTGAGTTCTCCCTGCCGTTTTGATCAGAGAGCGGTAGTTGTAAGCTGGGAATGCTGTCAATGATTGGCTGATAGTAGTAAGGTATGAGGTTTGAGTTTGCCACTACCACGGCTATGTGGCAAATGCCTGAGATTCATTAATCACAAACTTTTGGCCAAATACTCCAGGAATTCAGCTACTTTGTAAAAAGTGCAGGCATATTATGAGTTAAGACCAATGGGGTGCATGCCATCCCCTGGAGTTATCTCTGTTATTTACATCTGACAGGTTTATGGAGCTCCCCAGAAGGCAGCTATAGTTACGAAAGTTCTGATGCTGGACCATCTGGTCTCAGTTCCTTCAGCAGTCAATAAAGCTGCAATGGCTGTCCCTTTCTTCCTCCTGACAGTCACAGAAGCTGTTGTATTATGTGAACTCATTCACATAAATACAAATACAAAGTCTTCTGTTAATGGGCAGAAGAGGGGCAGGGTGGCCAGAGCTGCTGTGTGTGTATCTCTCCTCTCAGAGCAATAAGTGTCTCCTTTGGGAGCACCATAACCATAAACCATAGGTCCAGGAGGTGTTGTGCACCTTGTTGGGCATACCTCATAGTATGCCTACACATTTTAGAAAGTGTCTGAAATCCTGGAATTTGGCTTTAAAAGTTAAAGGATAATGCAGTGCATAGCCTTTGTTCCTGATTAGCTGAGTCACAAGAGCCAATAATATGAAGAAGTAGATAATACCTCCCTCTTTGTATACAAGGGTTGGCTTACAGGAGCCACCTTGTCAGTGTGTGTTGGAGGAGCTATAATGGAGATCTAACAAATCTATTTAGAGAGATACTGTTTTTTTTTGTTGCTGTTCTTTATTCTTTAATTTTTGGTAGTGGTACCTGTCCACCATAGCAGTACCTGGCTGACAATGCCTTTGGTTTGATATAATGTTCTGGTAAAATTATCCCCTTACAGACTTTAATAGGGTTCTTCAAAAAGATGTGAACTTCAATCAAAACTGCAAACCAAACTCTGGCAAACTCTTTCAACCCTGATGGGAGTAGTGACATCAACATCAGCCAGAGTCAGTGCTGTATGGATGGAGAAAGTCAGGCTGTGTTCTTTCCTTCTGCTTCTGGCTATTTGTTGGCCTCCTATTGCACAGGTATTAATAGTAGTAGCCCATTTAGTGTCATGATTACCATTTTTATGGAGTTCACAAATGTCACTATCAAACCACATAACTGTTATCCCCATGTTTTCCATTCCTTGTACATTTCAATAACTAAAATATTTCCTACGGTTTGCTTAATATTTATATTTTGCTAAAATTCTACACTGATGTAATAAATTATATTACCAAGAAGAAATGACCCCTGAAGCTGCCAGAAGTGTCCCAGGGGTACAGGCACATACCTCCCAACTTTTTTAGATTGGAGCGAGGGACACCTATTAGCAAATATATGTAGGCATAGGACACATCCCCTGCCATGCCCCCTTTAAGGAGAATTATAAGAAAAAGAGATTAGTTAAACCCACAAGTGCTATTTTTTACAACTACTATTCCTTTATACTGGCTTTTGAAGTCTACAACTGCAATTTAGAAACTGGATGAAATGTTTAGTACTGTGAAACTGTTTTTGAAAGATACTATATTTTATATACAACTATATGGATCAGAACAAAATGAGGGACAAAATGCAGGGGTATAGTCCATAGGGCGCTCCTGTTGGATCCAGACCTCTGTAGCCACTAGGGGGGTGCCAGAATGGATATCAAGGATAGGGAAGCCCAACAGACACTGAGGCAGCTCTTAATAGAGTTGGAAGCAAAGCTCTAGTGCAAAAAGACTTGGAAAGAAGGCGCCTCTAAGTGTAGTATTGGCAGTTTATTAACATACAAAGATAAAATTCCACTTACAGGAAATCAGAACATGACAGGCTCATCAAAGTAAATTGACCAATGTTCCTAATGGTATGGGTTATGGGTTTTTCCTTTTGATAAAATGAGGGGGAAAGAGAGACAGAGGGAATGTGTTCCAAATCAGGGACAGTCACTCAGAATCAGGGACAGTTGGAAGGTATGCAGGCACTACTAGCTGACAGCTTGTTTGCTGGAACATGGCAAAAGTCATGAAAGCATGTATGATAATGGATTTCATATGGGAAAAGTTGGATGATAGATAGATAGATAGATAGATAGATAGATAGATAGATAGATAGATAGATAGATAGATAGATACCGTAGACAGATAAAATATAGTAATGTAATTTATTATGTAAAAACTATACACAAATATTTTTGTAAAAAAAATGGTACATTTTTTCTTTTAAAAATATTCCAGCTGGTGAAAAATGTCACCTGCTTCCCGTTGCATAAAAGGTGCTATACATTGCCATTGCCCATACTGAGAATCCTTATATTATATTGGCGTGTTTTGGTGTGGCTATTATTCGATGATATATTTTCCTTCTGAGCTTTTTACGTGCAAAGATTCTTTCTTTGCATGTGTAATTTACATTTAGAAAGGCATCAGTGAAGCAGATTTTAGTGGTCGTTTACTTGTACACACCAGCTATGCAAAATGTGACTTAAGGTCCTTCTATAACAATCAGCTGCAAGGTGCCCAGGGTGACTGTATTCCACTTATATAATATATCCCTCTAGTCCCATTGAAGCAGAGGCTTATTTTGATTAGCCCTTTATTTGTGTTGGTGGAGATATACACAGAGCATTTTCCAATTTTCCAATAAAAAATATCTTAATATAAAAAGTAATAAATAAACGCAGGAAAAGACATCTGTGGGCTATATAGACATACCAATATTGAAATATTGTTTAAAATGAGTTTATAAAAAATGGAATAACACACAATATTGGCATTGCCCATAGGTCCCAGGTTAATGTTTTCTTAATCAGTACAAAATGAAAAGTGACGGCTGCAAGTGGATTTGCTGGTACATGAAATAACTCAATTTTTCTTCGCATTAGTTTATACGTGAGCCTCAGTGTATAGCTTTAGTTAACACCTCAGTTAAAGCAGTTTATATATTTATTAAGCTGACAGTTCACAAAAGAAGCACTTATATGTTTTTAAATCAATAACTTATTTGTCTTAAACAAAATGGTAAAGGTTTTGTACTATGTATAGTTTTCAACTGTCTGTATCCCCAATGGAGAGATTTCCTCACTCAGTCCTCATTATCTGTGACAGTGACACAAACAAAAAAAAGAGAGCAATGGGTGTCAGTGGGACACATCAATGAAAAGACTGATGGAATAAAACAAAAGCATTTTGTGGTTATCTCTGTTCCCATTTGGAGATAGTTATCTTCACTTCTTATCCCTCTAGTACCCTGTCCGTGCCACAGGAAGGGAGGGAAATCTTTCCAGTGGGATTCCGGCATTACCAAAACCTAACAAAGCTTCTAGCACTTCCCAAATATATCTAAGGTTCAAATACAGCCAAAACTGTTTTAAAGTGTATGTAACCCTTAATAGTGAATTTATGTTATTTGTGTCCTTGAGGTCTGTAAATGACACCATTGAAAGCCTGCTATACTAATTTAATAAATTAATTTTAAAGACTTCTGATTCTGCCCGAAATCCAGTGATGTTCTGTGTTCTGTTCGCTCTTCAGTATTATCTCTAAAAAAGGAAACTAGGCCTACAGAACACCTTCCTCTTATGGAGAAGATGAGAGGGGAAGTTGTATTGTAGTTCTAATATACTTCTTGTCCTATGGTAACAAAGCTCTTCTTCATGTATAGAGTACAGTGAGTGAGTGTTTAACTGAGGATAGGAAGTGTGTTAGTGGTGGGATCGCAAAATGAAATTAAAGAAAAAAAGTCAGAGAGAAAACAAATTAAACCATCACATATATGGACTGATGAGGTACAATATATTACATTTTTGTTGGTTATTGCCAGAACTAGGTAAGTATGCAAGTGAGCAGGGCCAGTGCATGGATTTTAGTATACACAGTTGAAGGAGCATTTCACTGCCCCCCCCCCCACCATGGCGCCCTAAGGCAGCTGCCTAAGCAGCCTTATGTTGGCCCCAGCCCTAGGTGCTGAAACCAGCAGTACTGGCGATCGGGTTCCAAAAACGGGAACTGGTGATCCGTGTGCCACAACCTGGGGTACTGGTTTTCGGGTTGCTAAAACTGGTGACTGGGGTTCCAAAAATTGGAGGGTATTGTGATCAGATTATAAAACTGGTAGTTGGGGTGCCAAAACTGGCAGTTCTACAGTTGTCTGAATGCTGAAACCACTGTACTGGTGATCGTGGCCCCAAAATTGGCTGTACTGGTGATCAGGGTATTAAAGCCACTGATAGTGATGTTTGGGGTTCTACAGCATGCAAAACTCACTGACTAATGGAATGCCAAATCCAGCGGTAATCACTTTAGTGCCAGTCACGTCTCCAGCCTGTGACCCCCCCAGGTACCAGGCATGATTGCACAAAGGATGTGGTTTTATCTTTTGAGCTTCCAGGTAACCCTGCGATTGCCTCTAATACTTGGGATAATACTGTGGTGGGCCCCTTGGTGAACCCCTCTCTGCTGCAATTCAGCAAAGTAATCTGTAATGGTTGAATGAGCATATATTGGGGGGTTAGCAACTGTACTATGCTCCAGGATATGGCGGTGACAGGGATGTATAGTGTGGGAGCAACATTCCTAGGCAGGATGTGTGGATCTCAGTGCCTCCTCTACCAGGGATAGATGGAGTATGTTGTCCCAGCTGTCCCCTGCGGTGTCCATGTTTAATCCTCTCCCCCTCCTACTCTCCTCCTATGTTGTGTGTGCCTGTGGTGCTGTCCCCTGTTAGCCCGGTGCAGAGCTCTCTAGCCCTGGCTGTGGGGAACTGTTCAGTATCTCATTCTCTGGGCGCCGCTAGCTGCCCCCATGTACCGTGATAAGACTGCCACAGCTGCCCTGATTTCCTATCTCATACCCGGTTCCCTATTTCATGCCGCACAAATAGTATAACTATACCCGCGCTAATCCATGCCACCCACAGATATTAGAATGCCAAAAATTGAGTAGCTCAGCCGAGGCAACCAACAGAGCAAACGTTGTTAAGAAACAACCCAAAAACTACCAGAAGCACACTTATTTAAATAACAATAAATGAATAGCAACAATAAAAAGAATACATATTTATTGAATGCTTCACAGACAACCACACAAAAAAATCCAAAGAAGAACACACAAGCCCTCAGCCCAGATAGGATCGGTGCTACATTATTGTATGTGGGAAACTGTAGCTGGTGTAATATCGGCTGGTAAAGAAACAAACAGGAAAGCCTCTGATAAATAGTAAGTAATTTCACCTGAACAGGTAAAGCATCCACTTACCTGAGGGATAATCCTGGTCCGCAGACTCACCTGTGTTCCTGTTTGCTTCCTTACCAGAAGGTTATTACACATCTGCTGCTGCTGGGGAGACACATAAAGTCAGGCTGGGCTGGGGATGGAGTGGAGTACCAGAGGAGTGAAGTTACTCGGCGGGGGAGAGCACTTTGGTCCCACATAGAGCTGCCACACAGCCGGCGCACAATCAGGGAGCCACAAGAGCACCAAGCCCGGACCGACAGCACAGGAAATACAGGCAGAGGGAGGGGACAAGGCGGAGTTGGGTTGAGTGGGGAGAGGAAGAGCCACTGGAAGAATATCAGCAAAACAGGGCCAGTGCAAAGATTTTTCTCAGGGGAGGGTACATTTTACTGCGCTCCCTATCCTGGCGCCCTAAGGCGGCTGCCTAAGCCGCCTTATGTTGGCACCGGCCCTGCAAGTGAGGAGGGTGAGGGTTGGTTAGATGAGCTCCTCATCTGACGTCCATCTGAATGTATTCTTGTATATACCGTGAACAAATATGCACTTGCAAAAATTTGCGGTGGCATTCACCGTGAAGATTATTAAGTGGATATGTAAGGCCCATTTACAAGGATTACTATGCTCTATAAATCTAGAGATGCAACATTCTAGACTGTTCTGTGCAGCCTGGTTAAAGAGTGCTGATTGGCTGATTGACTCTGTCCTATCAGCTGGGAAGCTGGTTAAGATCTGTCTCAAACAGAATGAGAATCTCAACAGGTTTTTGCTGTACTGAGGAACTGTATACAATAATGTAGTCATCAACATTCATTATCTGATCTATGGGGAATGGTGGGGATCTTTGTAGTGTTCCATTAGGTGAATTCTAACTCTTTTGGAAACACATGGCTAAGAAGTAGAGTAGGAGAGAAATTCTTTTCCGGGGAAGAGGCACCTATACGTCAGCCCAAGAAACCTTTGCTTATAAAAAGGAATGCGTTGGTGTTTTCTTTGCATATTGAAGGATCTTCTGGGGAAGTTCAGCCCATCATTATGTTGTGATCCTTCTCTCTTCAGTGCAAAAGGACAAAGGGATGTGAGTGAGTATGGGACATGTCTACATGAAGTGGTCAGTGAATGTGCATGGAAGTGAATGTACATGGAAGGGATCTGATGTCCCTGAGTTTTATTTGTGGTAAAGAGTCAACTATCACACATAAAGCACTAATCAGGATTGTGCCCTGCAAAAGAAATGCATCTCCCGATGAGAAAGAGTGTCTGGGATATGAAGGAAAGAATACATAAAAGCTAAGTTCACTTTTACCAGAAAATAGCCTTTGCAGTTAAGGGGTAGATATTTAAAAACTTTACAGCTTCATAAAATGTTCATTAATTTTAATGTCATACCTTTAGGTCATTTGTCCCCCTCCAGTAGCCTAAGTGAAACACTCCCAGTTAGCAATCCCAACATGCTGCCTTGTTTCAAGGTATAAAAACTGTTGGCATTCACTCCTGTGTTCCTGGGGGTGAGCATCCAATTGTTTTCACGTCCTAGCAACAAGGCAGGATGTGAGGACTGCTAACTAGGAGTTTTGGGGCCAGGCTTCTTAAGGGAGCAAATGGCCTACAGGTATAATAAAGTTAATGAACATTTTACAAAGCTGCACAATTTTTTATATTTACTGGGGTCCCTTGACTGCATGGGATATTTTCTGGAAAAGGTGACCTTTAAGCCCTTAAGCTTGCATTAGACCGGGTTTACATACACTCACCGGTCACTTTATTAGGTACACCTTGCTAATACCAGGGTGGACCCCCTTTTGCCTTCAGAACTGCCTTAATTCTTTGTGGCATTGATTCAACAAGGTGTTGGAAACATTCCTGAGAGATTTTAGTCCATATTGATATGAGTTACTGTTGCCTTTCTGTCATCTCGAACCAGTTTGCTCAATCTCCTCTGACCTCTGACATCAACAAGGCATTTTCATCTACACAACTACCGATCACTAGATATTTTCGGAATATTTTCGGATATTTTCGGACCATTCTCTGTAAGCCTTAGAGCTGTTTGTGCATGAAAATCCCAGTAGATCAGCAGTTTCTGAAATACTCAGACCAGCCCGTTTGGCACCCACAACCATGCCACATTCAAAGTCACTTAAATCTCCTTTCTTCCCCATTCTGATGCTCAATTTGAACTACAGCAATTCTTCTTCACCACGTCTAGATGCCTAAATGCATTGCATTGCTGCCTGGTGATTGGCTGATCAGCAATTTGTGTTACCAAGCAATTCAATGGGTGATACCTAACAAAGTGGCTGGTGAGTGTACGTGTGGGGCCGCTTTAAGTGTGCTTTTTCAAAGGAGTCTGGTGTGATTTCATTCAGTGTTCAGGTGTGATTCAGGTGCAAATTTTTAAAGTGTATGACACTTGAAATCGCACCTGAACCAGGCTGAAAATCGTACCTGACTCTTTTTAAAAAAACGCACTGCAGCTGGCCCTTACATATGTGAACTGGATCCATAGAAAGCCAGTTTGGGTCACATGCCATGTAAATCAGATGCATTTCAAAATGCATCCAATTCGCATATATGTGAACCAGGGCGTAGGGTTGATGTACTAAAGGACTAGAGATTCATCAGTGCTTAGGTTAATGTTCACAATAGCAAAATTAGGAGGTGCACACCACATAGATCAACCACATCCGCTGGTGAGCTAACAGATTCCTCTGCATCTTGGCCACACCCTTCTTGGCCATGTAGAGGTCACCTCTACGACTTGGCCCAATCAGGGTGAAACACATCAGAGGGCCTTGGCCAAGATGTAGCTGGAGCATGTGTTATCAGTGGATGTGGTTGATCTATGTGTTGATCACCCCCTAATGTTGCTATTGTGAGTATTTCTTGGAGTGAGACATGCTCCTAGAGGGGCTGGCACACACTGTGGAGAACCAACAGAAGGATGAACGGAAGGCGTTTGAGCAGTGTTATTTTTTATATGTGGTCAAAGTTAATGTTCATCTTCAAAAATATATGTTTACTTTGTAAAGTGAATGATAGAAAATAGAGTGCACCTGTGTTCTATTTTAATACCAAATCATGTATAGAAGAAATTAGAGAAACAGGATATTTGCTAGCACAAGATCAGTTGATTGAAATTAACAAAGCTTCCTCTTATTCATTGATTTACTAAGCTCACTGAGCATTCGTCTTGATAAGTAAACAGTCCCTCTTCCTTTAGTATGAACCTCTGTGTGTGTGTAGTAGCTTGTTTTCCTATACATTAGTTAAAAAATTGAGCAATGAATTCTATTTTAGTAAAGTGAGTTGAATGAAAGGGCTAAAGACCTCAAGGCTTGGGTGGTACATTGTATGGTAATGCACTTTTATTAAAAAAAAAAAACCTGTCCCTCAATCTCTTCTCTAATTGAAAAATGTGTTTTTAGTTATTTTTATTTTATTTATTTTCCAAGTGAATGGGAACACATAACAAACATATACACCAATCAGCTATAACTTTATGACCATCCACCTAATATTAAGTAGGTCCCCCTTTTGTTGCCAAAACAGTCCTGACCCTTCAAAGCACGGGTGCAGATCCTTTAAAGCGGAACTTCACTCTCTCAATCAACATTGACTATTTTTAATCCTTATGCTGCTAGCATTAATAAATAGATAGGAAGGTATATCATATTTATTTGTTTTAAACTTATTGTTTGCATTTCTTCAGTTATTTCCTGGTTTCCAAACCTAGGCAAATGATGTCATACACCCCAGGAGTCTTCAGAGGGGAGGATGAGTTTTCAGTTAGGCACACCCTCCTGTCTGCATGCCTAAGCTAAAGTCAGATGGATTCCAGGACGTAAATGCTACCTGAATCATTTGCCCTTACTCAAGATGGCCGTGGCCAGAAATGCTAGATTTCTCAGCAAAATAAAGCACAGAGACATGGATGGATGGGGGAGTTTGCTATGAATCTTAAAAATTAATTAAACAGTGTTTTTGGTTTGTGGTGCTCACATGCAGTATAGTATAGTTCTGCTTTAAGTTGTGAGGTGGGGCCCATATGGATCAGACTTGTTTTTCCAGCACATCCCATAGATGCGTGAAAGATTGAAATCTCAATAATTTGGAGGCCATGGCAACACCTTGAACATTTTTGTGTTCCCTAAACCATTCTTGAACCATTTTTGCTGTGTGGCAAGGAGCACTATCCTGCTGAAAGAGGCCACTGCTGTCAGGGAATACTGTTTCCATGAAGGGGAGTGCTTGGTCAGCAACAATGTGTAGGTAGGTGGTACACACCAAGTAACATCCACATGAATAGAAGAGTCCAAGGTTATCCAGCAGAACATTGCCCAAAGCATCACACTGCCTCCCCCGGCTTGCCTTCTTCCTTTACTGCATCCTGGTCTCCAGGTAAGTGGTGCACATGCAGCTGGCCATGCACATGATATAAAGAAAACATGATTCATCAGAGCAGGCCACCTTCTTCCTTTGTTCCGTGGCCTAGTTCTGCTGCTCAAGGGCACAGTGTACGCACTTTTATCTGTGGTCAGCATGGCACCCTGACCAGTCAGCTGCTACAGAACTCCATACACAATAAATTGCGATGCTCATTTCTTTCTACTTTCATCACATCAGCTTCATGAACAAAATGTTTACTTACCACCTAATATATCCCGCTGTCTTTCAAATGGCATTTTAATGTGATAATCAATGTTATTCACTTTACTCGTTATTGGTCATAAAGTTATGACTGATATGTGTAGTCAGGGATTCTCAAATTTGACTTCAAAAGTGAAAATACTCTTGAACATTCTCTACTCCTTTAGTAAATAAACTCCTTTTGAGTGTTAGCACTTAACAATTCTTGTGTGACAGAAGAAATGCTCAGGCTGGTTGGGATCCCATTACAGTGCACTGAACTGTATAGAGGACTCTCCAGTTTCACAGGTGCCTGCCAAATAAAACAATCAAACCTGCAGACACCTAATATGTGATAAGAACACTAGCTGCTGTCACATACTGGACAAAATTGTTTTTTTTTTTAAATTCGGATAAGACTGGGATGATCCTCTGCAATTTGCAAAATGAAACTACCATAGCACTGTCAGTTGAACACTGTACAGCTAAAACTCTATGGGACACAGGAGGCTGCCTCCTTAGCAGACATATAACTGCAAAATCAGACTATATAATGCAAAGTTGAGGCAGGATACCAAGCAGAGGGCCGGATAATATTGTTTGTTTGTTCTTTTCCTGAAATCGTTTAGCAGTAAAGCACACCATATATTATACAATTTTCATTCCTGCAACCATGGGTTGCAGGAAAGAAAACCGCTTACTTCTCCATCTACACACACAACATTGATGGAGGAATTTCTCCTGCAGTACCATTGTAATTTGTAATTTGCAGGGAGCCTTCCCAGCTGGCAGAATACAACGATCACTGCTAGAGGTTATAGCCGCTTGCAATGATCTTTCGGGAAAAACCTGGCTGGTTCTATTGAAGTCGATTGATGGATTGACTTCAGTATGACCAACCTGCCCATACATGGGGCGAATTCCGTCTGGTCTTGAGTAGAGATGAGCGAATCAAAGTAGGCGAAGTGGAATTCGTTTCGAATATTAGGAAAATTTCAATTTGCGTCGAATCCGAAAATAAGCAGACTTCGGATGCGCGAATCAAAATTTTTCCTAAAATGGCGGCGACATGTGCGGCGACGGAGCGGGGATGTCTGGGAAGGCGCGCAGACAAGGCGCGCTGACCCATAATGCATTCATTCATGACATGTGATCGCATTAGCCAATCAGCAGCCAGCCAGCCAGCACAGTGTAATGGTCGAGCTATAAATGGCGGCCATTTTAGAATTCTCCATTTGCCTCCAGTCATTCAACAGAGGCAGACCTGGCTGTATGCAGGGAGAGAGTTAGGGACAGAGAAACGTTACTTAGGGACACAGAAACGTTAGTTAGGGCCACAGAATCGTTACTTAGGGCCATAGAAACGTTACATAGGGCCACAGAAACGTTACTTAGGGCCACAGAATCGTTAGTTAGGGCCACAGAAACGTTACTTAGGGACACAGAATTGTTACTCAGGGACAGACAGAATTGTTACTGAGGGATACAGAATTGTTACTGAGGGCCACAGAATCGTTACTTAGGGCCACAGAAACGTTACTTAGGGCCACAGAATTGTTACTTAGGGACAGACACAGAATTGTTACTGAGGGACACAGATTTGTTACTGAGGGCCACAGAATCGTTACTTAGGGCCACAGAATTGTTACTTAGGGACAGACACAGAATTGTTACTGAGGGACACAGATTTGTTACTGAGGGCCACAGAATCGTTACTTAGGGCCACAGAAACGTTACTTAGGGCCACAGAATTGTTACTTAGGGACAGACACAGAATTGTTATTGAGGGACACAGAATTGTTACTGAGGGCCACAGAACCGTTACTTAGGGCCACAGAAACGTTACTTAGGGCCACAGAATTGTTACTTAGGGACAGACACAGAATTGTTACTGAGGGACACAGATTTGTTACTGAGGGCCACAGAATCGTTACTTAGGGCCACAGAATTGTTACTTAGGGACAGACACAGAATTGTTACTGAGGGACACAGATTTGTTACTGAAGGCCACAGAATCGTTACTTAGGGCCACAGAAACGTTACTTCGGGCCACAGAATTGTTACTTAGGGACAGACACAGAATTGTTATTGAGGGACACAGAATTGTTACTGAGGGCCACAGAACCGTTACTTAGGGCCACAGAAACGTTACTTAGGGCCACAGAATTGTTACTTAGGGACAGACACAGAATTGTTACTGAGGGACACAGATTTGTTACTGAGGGCCACAGAATCGTTACTTAGGGCCACAGAAACGTTACTTAGGGCCACAGAAACGTTACTTAGGGCCACAGAATTGTTACTTAGGGACAGACACAGAATTGTTATTGAGGGACACAGAATTGTTACTGAGGGCCACAGAACCGTTACTTAGGGCCACAGAAACGTTACTTAGGGCCACAGAATTGTTACTTAGGGACAGACACAGAATTGTTACTGAGGGACACAGATTTGTTACTGAGAGCCACAGAAACGTTACTTAGGGCCACAGAAACGTTACTTAGGGCCACAGAATCGTTAGTTAGGGCCACAGAAACGTTACTTAGGGACACAGAATTGTTACTCAGGGACAGACACAGAATTGTTACTGAGGGATACAGAATTGTTACTGAGGGCCACAGAATCGTTACTTAGGGCCACAGAAACGTTACTTAGGGCCACAGAAACGTTACTTAGGGCCACAGAATTGTTACTTAGGGACAGACACAGAATTGTTATTGAGGGACACAGAATTGTTACTGAGGGCCACAGAACCGTTACTTAGGGCCACAGAAACGTTACTTAGGGCCACAGAATTGTTACTTAGGGACAGACACAGAATTGTTACTGAGGGACACAGATTTGTTACTGAGGGCCACAGAAACGTTACTTAGGGCCACAGAAACGTTACTTAGGGCCACAGAATCGTTACTTAGGGCCACAGAAACGTTACTTAGGGCCACAGAAACGTTACTTAGGGCCACAGAATTGTTACTCAAGGACAGACACAGAATTGTTACTGAGGGATACAGAATTGTTACTGAGGGACACAGAACCGTTACTTAGGGCCACAGAAACGTTACTTAGGGCCACAGAATTGTTACTTAGGAACAGACACAGAATTGTTACTGAGGGACACAGATTTGTTACTGAGGGCCACAGAAACGTTACTTAAGGCCACAGAATTGTTACTTAGGGCCACAGAATCGTTACTTAGGGCCACAGAAACGTTACTTAGGGCCACAGAAACTTTACTTAGGGCCACAGAAACGTTACCTAGGGCCACAGAATTGTTACTTAGGGACAGACACAGAATTGTTACTGAGGGACACAGAATTGTTACTGAGGGCCACAGAACCGTTACTTAGGGCCACAGAAACGTTACTTAGGGACACAGAATTGTTACTCAGGGACAGACACAGACTTGTTACTGAGGGACACAGAATTGTTACTGAGGGCCACAGAACTGTTACTGAGGGCCACAGAACTGTTACTTAGGGCCACAGAAACATTACTTAGGGCCACAGAAACGTTACTTAGGGCCACAGAAACGTTACTTAGGGCTACAGAAACGTTACTTAGGGCCACAGAATCGTTACTTAGGGCCACAGAATCGTTACTTAGGGCCACAGAAACGTTACTTAGGGACACAGAATTGTTACTCAGGGACAGACACAGAATTGTTACTGAGGGCCACAGAATTGTTACTGAGGGCCACAGAACTGTTACTTAGGGCCACAGAAACGTTACTTAGGGCCACAGAAACGTTACTTAGGGTTACAGAAACGTTACTTAGGGCCACAGAATCGTTACTTAGGGCCACAGAAACGTTACTTAGGGCCACAGAAACGTTACTTAGGGACACAGAAATGTTACTTAGGGACAGACACAGAATTGTTACTGAGGGACACAGAATTGTTACTGAGGGCCACAGAACTGTTACTGAGGGCCACAGAACTGTTACTTAGGGCCACAGAAACGTTACTTAGGGCCACAGAAACGTTACTTAGGGCTACAGAAACGTTACTTAGGGCCACAGAATCGTTACTTAGGGCCACAGAAACGTTACTTAGGGACACAGAATTGTTACTCAGGGACAGACACAGAATTGTTACTGAGGGACACAGATTTGTTACTGAGGGCCACAGAACCGTTACTTAGGGCCACAGAAACGTTACTTAGGGACACAGAATTGTTACTCAGGGACAGACACAGAATTGTTACTCAGGGACACAGAATTGTTACTGAGTAACACAGAATTGTTACTGAGGGACACAGAATTGTTACTCAGGGACACAGAATTGTTACTCAGGGACACAGAATTGTTACTGAGGGACACAGAATTGTTACTGAGGGACACAGAATTGTTACTCAGGGACACAGAATTGTTACTCAGGGACAGACACAGAATTGTTACTCAGGGACAGACACAGAATTGTTACTGAGGGACACAGAATTGTTACTGAGGGCCACAGAACTGTTACTTAGGGCCAGAGAAACGTTACTCAGGGACACAGAATTGTTACTCAGGGACAGACACAGAATTTTTACTGAGGGACACAGAATTGTTACTGAGGGACACAGAATTGTTACTGAGGGCCACAGAACTGTTACTTAGGGCCACAGAAACGTTACTCAGGGACACAGAATTGTTACTCAGGGACAGACACAGAATTGTTACTCAGGGACACAGAATCGTTTAATTAAAGAGTATGTCAGACAACATGCAGAGGAGTGGCAGAGGAGGCAATGTTTTAGGAGCGAGCAGACGTGGCAGCAGAGGAAGGGGTCGAGGCAGCACTATTCTCAGCCAGAGGCCAGTGCTCCCGGTGTCATCCAGCGGTCGTGTCTCCACCGACAACCCTGCCGTCATCGATTGGTTGGCTCGGTCGTCTTCCTCTTCCCAGGTCACCTCTGACACTTACAGCCAACGGTCGGTAGGGTACGTCAGACACAACCGTTAGTTGGCATGGCCCGGGAGCAAGCCCACTGAAATCACGTGTCCTCTACCTGCCCCTGTCCTTTGGTGTTCCCTCACCAAGCGAAGTATCGCATGCTGTGGGCTCAGCCCCACTGTACAGTGAGGAAGAGCTAACAGAGGGCGGTCAGGAACGGGGGGAGACATCCGCCTCTTCAGCAGCCAGGCGAAGAAGTAGTGGCGAGGAGAGTGGCTCGGTAGCCGGTCTAGAGACAGGTCTGTCTCCTGACCCACACGCAGCCGAGGGGGCTAGTAGTGAGGCGGAGACCCTAATTGATGATGATGAGGCTGATCGCACTTGGCAGCCTCGTCGTCATCAGGCTATTGCTTCCGCATCATCAGGAGAAGAGGGTGCCAGCTTGCCAGCGAGCAAAACAGTCGGTGGGTTGCCCAGGAGGCAGCAGGGTCGCAGCAGTGTCAGTGGAGGCAAATGGCCACGGAGTACAGCACCAGCTCCACTGCAGCCTACCACCACGGCCAGTAGTGGTGCCGGTGTGCACGGAGGAAGCAGCAGTCAGCCAGTGAGGAGTATCGGGGTCAAAGTTTCCTACTCGGCGGTGTGGCAATTTTTTGTCAAGCCGCCCGAGGAAGTAAACGTAGCCGTATGTCGACTATGTGGCCAGAAAGTCAAGCGTGGCCAGGGGGCCCATGTTGGGACTACAGCGTTGCGGCAGCATATGCAGCGTCGCCATTTGGTGGCCTGGGAAAACCGTGATAAAGATACGGCGGTTCTGCCCGCCCCAGCCCCCGCTCCATCACCCGCTCCGTTACTTGCTCTGTCAACCGACGTCAATCGCCCTCTATCAGCCAGTCAAGGCTCCAACACCTCTGCTGAGGGGAGTTGTCGCTCGTTGCCATCTTCCGCTCGTTCAGATGCTCCTTCTCCTGCTAACCCTCTTCACGGATTCCGTCAGCAGTCTTTCTTGGAATCCGTTTCCAAGAGATAACAGTTTGCGAGCACGCACCCGACGGTGCAAAAGCTGCTGGTGCTGCAGTCCCTCCCTTTCCAAGTGGTGGACTCAGCACCTTTCCGAGAAATGATGGCTTGTGCCGCGCCGCGGTGGAGAGTGCCAAGCCGTCATTTCTTCGCCAAAAAGGCAGTGCCAGCCCTGCATTCACATGTAGAAGAGATGGTGGGCCAGTCTTTGAGCATGTCGGTCTCTGCCAAAGTGCACGGCAGCGCCGACGTGTGGAGCTGTAACTACGGTCAGGGACAGTACATGTCATTTACGGCCCACTGGGTGAACGTGGTGCCGGCACAGCCGCACCAGCAACTTGGACAGGTCACGCCGCTTTTGCCTCCACGTTTGCACGTCCTTGGTCCACAAAAGATGTCCGCCTCTACCACCTCTTCTTCCTTCGTGTCCTCAGCCGCCACCCCCGTGCCAAGTCCCATTACCCGACCGGCATATCACATGTGCAGGGCGCAACGGTGTCACGCTGTGCTGCACCTGGTATGCCTTGGCGAACGTAGTCACACAGGGGAGGAACTTCTCAGTGTAATGAACAGAGAAATCGACAGATGGCTGTCTCCGCGCAAACTCAAAATCGGAACCATGTTGACCGACAACGGAAAGAACATGGTGTCTGCTTTGCGTCAAGGAAGGTTGTGCCATGCGCCATGCATGGCTCACGTGTTCAATCTGGTTGTCAAGCGGTTCCTAAAATCCACCATCCCACTGCAAGACATCCTTAAAATGTCACGTAAACTTTGCATGCATTTCAGCCATTCCTACACCGCAAAGCACACCCTCCTTGAGCTGCAGCGGCAGAACGGAATTCCACAGCATCGCCTGATCTGCGACGTTGCAACAAGGTGGAATTCAACCCTACACATGTTAGACCGCCTTTACGAACAGCGAAAGGCCATCACCGATTTCCTGATGTTACAAGCGGATAAAGGAACTCCCCTGTGTAACTTCGATGTCAGCCATTGGCAGCTCATGCGTGACACCTGCCGCTTGCTCAGGCCCTTTGAGGAGGCCACGCTATTCGTGAGTCGGCAGGACTATGGGATGAACGACGTCATTCCTTTGTTGCACGTCCTGGAACAAATGCTGTTAACAATGGCTGGTCAGGGTGCGGTAGACGTGGCGCACAGATCTCAACGCCACATGACCCCTGTGGGGGCAGGACAGGAAGAAGAGGAGGAGGTAGAGGAGGACATTTGTGCTCAGGAATTATTGAGTGAAATGGGTGGTTTTTCCACTCAGCGGTCAGGAGTGGAGGAGCAGGAGCATCTGGTAGAGGAGGAGGAGACAGAGGACCCAGATGCACCGTGGCAGTATGCTGTGGAGATGGAGGCAGGGAGTCCCTCGCATTCCTTGGCACAAATGGCCCATAGCATGCTCGCTTGCTTGCGTAGCGACAGCCGAATAATAACCATCAGACAGAGGGATGACTTTTGGCTGTCACCCTTGTTGGACCCTCGCTACCGTTCAAAAATGGTGGCCTTTTTCACACCTGCTGAGAGGGAGGCCAAAATAACGTACTATAAAAACCACCTATGTAGTCAGTTGGTCTCTGCCTTTGTGCGCCAACGTCCATCCTCAGACACTGTGGGCCCTGTGCGCTCGCGTTCCGCTGCCATGGCAGCAGGGGAGGGGTGGGGTGGTAGGAGCAGTGGTAGCTCCACCAGCAGCGGCTGCCTCAGTCTGCAGTCGATGATGAGTAGCTTTCTTCACCAGCGCAGTGAGGAAACTACTAACCAGCCGCAGCAGCAGCAGCATCAGGTAGACCTGGAGCAGGACCTCAAACAACAGGCTTGGGCCTACTTGGACAGCACCCTGCCAACCGAGGTAGACAATCCCCTTGACTACTGGGCAACGAAACTTGACCTTTGGCCCCAACTAGCTGAATTTGCCCTTGAAAGGCTGTCATGCCCGGCCAGTAGCGTATCATCGGAGCGCGTGTTTAGTGCGGCAGGAGGTATTGTAACTCCGCGGAGGACACGACTGTCCACCCAAAGTGTGGAGAGACTCACATTTGTGAAAATGAATCAGGCGTGGATTAGTCTGGATTTCAAACCACCAGTTCCTGACACAACTGACTAAATCCGTCATGAATCATGCCTCAAACATGTGCCACTTTCAGGTCTCCTCACACTGCTGGTGTGTTCCATTTTTTGTCATAGGGTGCTGGCAGATTACGGGCCTCCCATAGCTGCTGCCAGGCCCCTAATCTGCCATGGGCCCCTATACCGCCTCCTCATGCTGCTGCCAAGTCCAGAGTCTCTCATGGGTCCCTGTACGGCCTCCCATTGCTGCTGTCTCCATCGCCACACTCTTCCATGTGCCACTTTCAGGTCTCCTCACACTGCTGGTGTGTTCCATTTTTTGTCATAGGGTGCTGGCAGATTACGGGCCTCCCATAGCTGCTGCCAGGCCCCTAATCTGCCATGGGCCCCTATACCGCCTCCTCATGCTGCTGCGAAGTCCAGAGTCTCTCATGGGTCCCTGTACGGCCTCCCATTGCTGCTGTCTCCATCGCCACACTCTGCCATGTGCCACTTTCAGGTCTCCTCACACACTGCTGGTGTGTTGAATTTTTTGACATAGGGTGCTGGCAGATTACGGGCCTCCCATAGCTGCTTCCAGGCCCCTAATCTGCCATGGGCCCCTATACCGCCTCCTCATGCTGCTGCCAAGTCCAGAGTCTGTCATGGGTCCCTGTACGGCCTCCCATTGCTGCTGTCTCCATCGCCACACTCTTCCATGTGCCACTTTCAAGTCTCCTCACACTGCTGGTGTGTTCAATTTTTTGACATAGGGTGCTGGCAGATTACGGGCCTCCCATAGCTGCAGCTAGGCCCCTAATCTGCCATGGGCCCCTGTACCGCCTCCTCATGCTGCTGCCAGGTCCACAGTGTCTCATGCCATGTGCCACTTTCAGGTCTCCTCACACTGCTGGTGTGTTCAATTTTTTGACATAGAGTGCTGGCAGATTACGGGCCTCCCATAGCTGCTGCCAGGCCCCTAATCTGCCATGGGCCCCTATACCGCCTCCTCATGCTGCTGCCAAGTCCAGAGTCTGTCATGGGTCCCTGTACGGCCTCCCATTGCTGCTGTCTCCATCGCCACACTCTTCCATGTGCCACTTTCAGGTCTCCTCACACTGCTGGTGTGTTCAATTTTTTGACATAGGGTGCTGGCAGATTACGGGCCTCCCATAGTTGCTGCCAGGCCCCTAATCTGCCATGGGCCCCTATACCGCCTCCTCATGCTGCTGCCAAGTCCAGAGTCTGTCATGGGTCCCTGTACGGCCTCCCATTGCTGCTGTCTCCATCGCCACACTCTTCCATGTGCCACTTTCAGGTCTCCTCACACTGCTGGTGTGTTCAATTTTTTGACATAGGGTGCTGGCAGATTACGGGGCTCCCATAGCTGCTGCCAGGCCCCTAATCTGCCATGGGCCCCTATACCGCCTCCTCATGCTGCTGCGAAGTCCAGAGTCTCTCATGGGTCCCTGTACCGCCTCCCATTGCTGCTGTCTCCATCGCCACACTCTTCCATGTGCCACTTTCAGGTCTCCTCACACTGCTGGTGTGTTCAATTTTTTAACATAGGGTGCTGGCAGATTACGGGCCTCCCATAGCTGCTTCCAGGCCCCTAATCTGCCATGGGCCCCTGTACCGCCTCCTCATGCTGCTGCCAAGTCCAGAGTCTGTCATGGGTCCCTGTACGGCCTTCCATTGCTGCTGTCTCCATCGCCACACTCTTCCATGTGCCACTTTCAGGTCTCCTCACACTGCTGGTGTGTTCAATTTTTTGACATAGGGTGCTGGCAGATTACGGGCCTCCCATAGCTGCTGCCAGGCCCCTAATCTGCCATGGGCCCCTGTACCGCCTCCTCATGCTGCTGCCAGGTCCACAGTGTCTCATGCCATGTGCCACTTTCAGGTCTCCTCACACTGCTGGTGTGTTCAATTTTTTGACATAGGGTGCTGGCAGATTACGGGCCTCCCATAGCTGCTGCCAGGCCCCTAATCTGCCATGGACCCCTATACCGCCTCCTCATGCTGCTGCCAAGTCCAGAGTCTGTCATGGGTCCCTGTACGGCCTCCCATTGCTGCTGTCTCCATCGCCACACTCTTCCATGTGCCACTTTCAGGTCTCCTCACACTGCTGGTGTGTTCAATTTTTTGACATAGGGTGCTGGCAGATTACGGGCCTCCCATAGCTGCTGCCAGGCCCCTAATCTGCCATGGGCCCCTGTACCGCCTCCTCATGCTGCTGCCAGGTACACAGTGTCTCATGCCATGTGCCACTTTCAGGTCTCCTCACACTGCTGGTGTGTTAAATTTTTCGACATAGGGTGCTGGCAGATTACAGGCCTCCCATAGCTGCTGCCAGGCCCCTAATCTGCCATGGGGCCCCTATACCGCCTCCTCATGCTGCTGCCAAGTCCAGAGTCTCTCATGGGTCCCTGTACGGCCTCCCATTGCTGCTGTCTCCATCGCCACACTCTGCCATGTGCCACTTTCAGGTCTCCTCACACACTGCTGGTGTGTTCAATTTTTTGACATAGGGTGCTGGCAGATTACGGTCCTCCCATAGCTGCTGCCAGGCCCCTAATCTGCCATGGGCCCCTGTACCGCCTCCTCATGCTGCTGCCAGGTCCACAGTGTCTCATGCCATGTGCCACTTTCAGGTCTCCTCACACTGCTGGTGTGTTCAATTTTTTGACATAGGGTGCTGGCAGATTACGGGCCTCCCATAGCTGCTGCCAGGCCCCTAATCTGCCATGGGCCCCTATACCGCCTCCTCATGCTGCTGCCAAGTCCAGAGTCTGTCATGGGTCCCTGTACGGCCTCCCATTGCTGCTGTCTCCATCGCCACACTCTTCCATGTGCCACTTTCAGGTCTCCTCACACTGCTGGTGTGTTCAATTTTTTGACATAGGGTGCTGGCAGATTACGGGCCTCCCATAGCTGCTGCCAGGCCCCTAATCTGCCATGGGCCCCTATACCGCCTCCTCATGCTGCTGCGAAGTCCAGAGTCTCTCATGGGTCCCTGTACCGCCTCCCATTGCTGCTGTCTCCATCGCCACACTCTTCCATGTGCCACTTTCAGGTCTCCTCACACTGCTGGTGTGTTCAATTTTTTAACATAGGGTGCTGGCAGATTACGGGCCTCCCATAGCTGCTGCCAGGCCCCTAATCTGCCATGGGCCCCTATACCGCCTCCTCATGCTGCTGCCAAGTCCAGAGTCTGTCATGGGTCCCTGTACGGCCTTCCATTGCTGCTGTCTCCATCGCCACACTCTTCCATGTGCCACTTTCAGGTCTCCTCACACTGCTGGTGTGTTCAATTTTTGACATAGGGTGCTGGCAGATTACGGGCCTCCCATAGCTGCTGCCAGGCCCCTAATCTGCCATGGGCCCCTGTACCGCCTCCTCATGCTGCTGCCAGGTCCACAGTGTCTCATGCCATGTGCCACTTTCAGGTCTCCTCACACTGCTGGTGTGTTCAATTTTTTGACATAGGGTGCTGGCAGATTACGGGCCTCCCATAGCTGCTGCCAGGCCCCTAATCTGCCATGGGCCCGTATACCGCCTCCTCATGCTGCTGCCAAGTCCAGAGTCTGTCATGGGTCCCTGTACGGCCTCCCATTGCTGCTGTCTCCATCGCCACACTCTTCCATGTGCCACTTTCAGGTCTCCTCACACTGCTGGTGTGTTCAATTTTTTGACATAGGGTGCTGGCAGATTACGGGCCTCCCATAGCTGCTGCCAGGCCCCTAATTTGCCATGGGCCCCTGTACCGCCTCCTCATGCTGCTGCCAGGTACACAGTGTCTCATGCCATGTGCCACTTTCAGGTCTCCTCACACTGCTGGTGTGTTCAATTTTTTGACATAGGGTGCTGGCAGATTACGGGCCTCCCATAGCTGCTGCCAGGCCCCTAATCTGCCATGGGCCCCTATACCGCCTCCTCATGCTGCTGCCAAGTCCAGAGTCTCTCATGGGTCCCTGTACGGCCTCCCATTGCTGCTGTCTCCATCGCCACACTCTGCCATGTGCCACTTTCAGGTCTCCTCACACACTGCTGGTGTGTTCAATTTTTTGACATAGGGTGCTGGCAGATTACGGTCCTCTCATAGCTGCTGCCAGGCCCCTAATCTGCCATGGGCCCCTGTAACGCCTCCTCATGCTGCTGCCAGGTCCACAGTGTCTCATGCCATGTGCCACTTTCAGGTCTCCTCACACTGCTGGTGTGTTCAATTTTTTGACATAGGGTGCTGGAAGATTACGGGCCTCCCATAGCTGCTGCCAGGCCCCTAATCTGCCATGGGCCCCTATACCGCCTCCTCATGCTGCTGCCAAGTCCAGAGTCTGTCATGGGTCCCTGTACGGCCTCCCATTGCTGCTGTCTCCATCGCCACACTCTTCCATGTGCCACTTTCAGGTCTCCTCACACTGCTGGTGTGTTCAATTTTTTAACATAGGGTGCTGGCAGATTACGGGCCTCCCATAGCTGCTGCCAGGCCCCTAATCTGCCATGGGCCCCTGTACCGCCTCCTCATGCTGCTGCCAGGTCCACAGTGTCTCATGCCATGTGCCACTTTCAGGTCTCCTCACACTGCTGGTGTGTTCAATTTTTTGACATAGGGTGCTGGCAGATTACGGGCCTCCCATAGCTGCTGCCAGGCCCCTAATCTGCCATTGGCCCCTATACCGCCTCCTCATGCTGCTGCCAAGTCCAGAGTCTGTCATGGGTCCCTGTACGGCCTCCCATTGCTGCTGTCTCCATCGCCACACTCTTCCATGTGCCACTTTCAGGTCTCCTCACACTGCTGGTGTGTTCAATTTTTTGACATAGGGTGCTGGCAGATTACGGGCCTCCCATAGCTGCTGCCAGGCCCCTAATCTGCCATGGGCCCCTGTACCGCCTCCTCATGCTGCTGCCAGGTCCACAGTGTCTCATGCCATGTGCCACTTTCAGGTCTCCTCACACTGCTGGTGTGTTCAAGTTTTTGACATAGGGTGCTGGCAGATTACGGGCCTCCCATAGCTGCTGCCAGGCCCCTAATCTGCCATGGGCCCCTATACCGCCTCCTCATGCTGCTGCCAAGTCCAGAGTCTGTCATGGGTCCCTGTACGGCCTCCCATTGCTGCTGTCTCCATCGCCACACTCTTCCATGTGCCACTTTCAGGTCTCCTCACACTGCTGGTGTGTTCCATTTTTTGTCATAGGGTGCTGGCAGATTACGGGCCTCCCATAGCTGCTGCCAGGCCCCTAATCTGCCATGGGCCCCTATACCGCCTCCTCATGCTGCTGCCAAGTCCAGAGTCTCTCATGGGTCCCTGTACGGCCTCCCATTGCTGCTGTCTCCATCGCCACACTCTGCCATGTGCCACTTTCAGGTCTCCTCACACACTGCTGGTGTGTTCAATTTTTTGACATAGGGTGCTGGCAGATTACGGGCCTCCCATAGCTGCTGCCAGGACCTTAATCTGCCATGGGCCCCTATACCGCCTCCTCATGCTGCTGCCAAGTCCAGAGTCTGTCATGGGTCCCTGTACGGCCTCCCATTGCTGCTGTCTCCATCGCCACACTCTTCCATGTGCCACTTTCAGGTCTCCTCACACTGCTGGTGTGTTCAATTTTTTGACATAGGGTGCTGGCAGATTACGGGCCTCCCATAGCTGCAGCTAGGCCCCTAATCTGCCATGGGCCCCTGTACCGCCTCCTCATGCTGCTGCCAGGTCCACAGTGTCTCATGCCATGTGCCACTTTCAGGTCTCCTCACACTGCTGGTGTGTTCAATTTTTTGACATAGGGTGCTGGCAGATTACGGGCCTCCCATAGCTGCTGCCAGGCCCCTAATCTGCCATGGGCCCATATACCGCCTCCTCATGCTGCTGCCAAGTCCAGAGTCTCTCATGGGTCCCTGTACGGCCTCCCATTGCTGCTGTCTCCATCGCCACACTCTTCCATGTGCCACTTTCAGGTCTCCTGACACTGCTGGTGTGTTAAATTTTTTGACATAGGGTGCTGGCAGATTACGGGCCTCCCATAGCTGCTGCCAGGCCCCAAATCTGCCATGGGCCCCTTTACCGCCTCCTCATGCTACTGCCAAGTCCAGAGTCTGTCATGGGTCCCTGTACGGCCTCCCATTGCTGCTGTCTCCATCGCCACACTCTTCCATGTGCCACTTTCAGGTCTCCTCACACTGCTGGTGTGTTCAATTTTTTGACATAGGGTGCTGGCAGATTACGGGCCTCCCATAGCTGCTGCCAGGCCCCTAATCTGCCATGGGCCCCTGTACCGCCTCCTCATGCTGCTGCCAGGTCCACAGTGTCTCATGCCATGTGCCACTTTCAGGTCTCCTCACACTGCTGGTGTGTTCAATTTTTTGACATAGGGTGCTGGCAGATTACGGGCCTCCCATAGCTGCTGCCAGGCCCCTAATCTGCCATTGGCCCCTATACCGCCTCCTCATGCTGCTGCCAAGTCCAGAGTCTGTCATGGGTCCCTGTACGGCCTCCCATTGCTGCTGTCTCCATCGCCACACTCTTCCATGTGCCACTTTCAGGTCTCCTCACACTGCTGGTGTGTTCAATTTTTTGACATAGGGTGCTGGCAGATTACGGGCCTCCCATAGCTGCTGCCAGGCCCCTAATCTGCCATGGGCCCCTGTACCGCCTCCTCATGCTGCTGCCAGGTCCACAGTGTCTCATGCCATGTGCCACTTTCAGGTCTCCTCACACTGCTGGTGTGTTCAATTTTTTGACATAGGGTGCTGGCAGATTACGGGCCTCCCATAGCTGCTGCCAGGCCCCTAATCTGCCATGGGCCCCTATACCGCCTCCTCATGCTGCTGCCAAGTCCAGAGTCTGTCATGGGTCCCTGTACAGCCTCCCATTGCTGCTGTCTCCATCGCCACACTCTTCCATGTGCCACTTTCAGATCTCCTCACACTGCTGGTGTGTTCAATTTTTTGACATAGGGTGCTGGCAGATTATGGGCCTCCCATAGCTGCTGCCAGGCCCCTAATCTGCCATGGGCCCCTGTACCACCTCCTCATGCTGCTGCCAGGTCCACAGTGTCTCATGCCATGTGCCACTTTCAGGTCTCCTCACACTGCTGGTGTGTTCAATTTTTTGACATAGGGTGCTGGCAGATTACGGGCCTCCCATAGCTGCTGCCAGGCCCCTAATCTGCCATGGGCCCCTGTACCGCCTCCTCATGCTGCTGCCAGGTACACAGTGTCTCATGCCATGTGCCACTTTCAGGTCTCCTCACACTGCTGGTGTGTTCAATTTTTGACATAGGGTGCTGGCAGATTACGGGCCTCCCATAGCTGCTGCCAGGCCCCTAATCTGCCATGGGCCCCTATACCGCCTCCTCATGCTGCTGCCAAGTCCAGAGTCTCTCATGGGTCCCTGTACGGCCTCCCATTGCTGCTGTCTCCATCGCCACACTCTGCCATGTGCCACTTTCAGGTCTCCTCACACACTGCTGGTGTGTTCAATTTTTTGACATAGGGTGCTGGCAGATTACGGTCCTCCCATAGCTGCTGCCAGGCCCCTAATCTGCCATGGACCCCTGTACCGCCTCCTCATGCTGCTGCCAGGTCCACAGTGTCTCATGCCATGTGCCACTTTCAGGTCTCCTCACACTGCTGGTGTGTTCAATTTTTTGACATAGGGTGCTGGCAGATTACGGGCCTCCCATAGCTGCTTTTAGGTCCCTAATCTGCCATGGGCCCCTATACCGCCTCCTCATGCTGCTGCCAAGTCCAGAGTCTCTCATGGGTCCCTGTACGGCCTCCCATTGCTGCTGTCTCCATCGCCACACTCTGCCATGTGCCACTTTCAGGTCTCCTCACACTGCTGGTGTGTTCAATTTTTTGACATAGGGTGCTGGCAGATTACGGTCCTCCCATAGCTGCTGCCAGGCCCCTAATCTGCCATGGACCCCTGTACCGCCTCCTCATGCTGCTGCCAAGTCCAGAGTCTCTCATGGGTCCCTGTACGGCCTCCCATTGCTGCTGTCTCCATCGCCACACTCTGCCATGTGCCACTTTCAGGTCTCCTCACACACTGCTGGTGTGTTCAATTTTTTGACATAGGGTGCTGGCAGATTACGGGCCTCCCATAGCTGCTGCCAGGCCCCTAATCTGCCATGGGCCCCTATACCGCCTCCTCATGCTGCTGCCAAGTCCAGAGTCTGTCATGGGTCCCTGTACGGCCTCCCATTGTTGCTGTCTCCATCGCCACACTCTTCCATGTGCCACTTTCAGGTCTCCTCACACTGCTGGTGTGTTCAATTTTTTGACATAGGGTGCTGGCAGATTACGGGCCTCCCATTGCTGCTGCCAGGCCCGTAATCTGCCATGGGCCACTGTACCGCCTCTTCATGCTGCTGCCAGGTCCAGAGTGTGTCATGGGTCCCTGTACGGCCTCCCATTGCTGCTGTCTCCATCGCCACACTCTGCCATGTGCCACTTTCAGATCTCCTCACACTGCTGGTGTGTTACATTTTTTGTCATAGGGTGCTGGCAGATTACGGGCCTCCCATAGCTGCTGCCAGGCCCCTAATCTGCCATGGGCCCCTGTACCACCTCCTCATGCTGCTGCCAGGTCCACAGTGTCTCATGCCATGTGCCACTTTCAGGTCTCCTCACACTGCTGGTGTGTTCAATTTTTTGACATAGGGTGCTGGCAGATTACGGGCCTCCCATAGCTGCTTTTAGGCCCCTAATCTGCCATGGGCCCCTATACCGCCTCCTCATGCTGCTGCCAAGTCCAGAGTCTCTCATGGGTCACTGTACGGCCTCCCATTGCTGCTGTCTCCATCGCCACACTCTTCCATGTGCCACTTTCAGGTCTCCTCACACTGCTGGTGTGTTCAATTTTTTGACATAGGGTGCTGGCAGATTACGGGCCTCCCATAGCTGCTGCCAGGCCCCTAATCTGCCATGGGCCCCTGTACCGCCTCCTCATGCTGCTGCCAGGTCCACAGTGTCTCATGCCATGTGCCACTTTCAGGTCTCCTCACACTGCTGGTGTGTTCAATTTTTTGACATAGGGTGCTGGCAGATTACGGGCCTCCCATAGCTGCTGCCAGGCCCCTAATCTGCCATGGGCCCGTATACCGCCTCCTCATGCTGCTGCCAAGTCCAGAGTCTGTCATGGGTCCCTGTACGGCCTCCCATTGCTGCTGTCTCCATCGCCACACTCTTCCATGTGCCACTTTCAGGTCTCCTCACACTGCTGGTGTGTTCAATTTTTTGACATAGGGTGCTGGCAGATTACGGGCCTCCCATAGCTGCTGCCAGGCCCCTAATTTGCCATGGGCCCCTGTACCGCCTCCTCATGCTGCTGCCAGGTACACAGTGTCTCATGCCATGTGCCACTTTCAGGTCTCCTCACACTGCTGGTGTGTTCAATTTTTTGACATAGGGTGCTGGCAGATTACGGGCCTCCCATAGCTGCTGCCAGGCCCCTAATCTGCCATGGGCCCCTATACCGCCTCCTCATGCTGCTGCCAAGTCCAGAGTCTCTCATGGGTCCCTGTACGGCCTCCCATTGCTGCTGTCTCCATCGCCACACTCTGCCATGTGCCACTTTCAGGTCTCCTCACACACTGCTGGTGTGTTCAATTTTTTGACATAGGGTGCTGGCAGATTACGGTCCTCTCATAGCTGCTGCCAGGCCCCTAATCTGCCATGGGCCCCTGTAACGCCTCCTCATGCTGCTGCCAGGTCCACAGTGTCTCATGCCATGTGCCACTTTCAGGTCTCCTCACACTGCTGGTGTGTTCAATTTTTTGACATAGGGTGCTGGAAGATTACGGGCCTCCCATAGCTGCTGCCAGGCCCCTAATCTGCCATGGGCCCCTATACCGCCTCCTCATGCTGCTGCCAAGTCCAGAGTCTGTCATGGGTCCCTGTACGGCCTCCCATTGCTGCTGTCTCCATCGCCACACTCTTCCATGTGCCACTTTCAGGTCTCCTCACACTGCTGGTGTGTTCAATTTTTTAACATAGGGTGCTGGCAGATTACGGGCCTCCCATAGCTGCTGCCAGGCCCCTAATCTGCCATGGGATCCCTGTACCGCCTCCTCATGCTGCTGCCAGGTCCACAGTGTCTCATGCCATGTGCCACTTTCAGGTCTCCTCACACTGCTGGTGTGTTCAATTTTTTGACATAGGGTGCTGGCAGATTACGGGCCTCCCATAGCTGCTGCCAGGCCCCTAATCTGCCATTGGCCCCTATACCGCCTCCTCATGCTGCTGCCAAGTCCAGAGTCTGTCATGGGTCCCTGTACGGCCTCCCATTGCTGCTGTCTCCATCGCCACACTCTTCCATGTGCCACTTTCAGGTCTCCTCACACTGCTGGTGTGTTCAATTTTTTGACATAGGGTGCTGGCAGATTACGGGCCTCCCATAGCTGCTGCCAGGCCCCTAATCTGCCATGGGCCCCTGTACCGCCTCCTCATGCTGCTGCCAGGTCCACAGTGTCTCATGCCATGTGCCACTTTCAGGTCTCCTCACACTGCTGGTGTGTTCAAGTTTTTGACATAGGGTGCTGGCAGATTACGGGCCTCCCATAGCTGCTGCCAGGCCCCTAATCTGCCATGGGCCCCTATACCGCCTCCTCATGCTGCTGCCAAGTCCAGAGTCTGTCATGGGTCCCTGTACGGCCTCCCATTGCTGCTGTCTCCATCGCCACACTCTTCCATGTGCCACTTTCAGGTCTCCTCACACTGCTGGTGTGTTCCATTTTTTGTCATAGGGTGCTGGCAGATTACGGGCCTCCCATAGCTGCTGCCAGGCCCCTAATCTGCCATGGGCCCCTATACCGCCTCCTCATGCTGCTGCCAAGTCCAGAGTCTCTCATGGGTCCCTGTACGGCCTCCCATTGCTGCTGTCTCCATCGCCACACTCTGCCATGTGCCACTTTCAGGTCTCCTCACACACTGCTGGTGTGTTCAATTTTTTGACATAGGGTGCTGGCAGATTACGGGCCTCCCATAGCTGCTGCCAGGACCTTAATCTGCCATGGGCCCCTATACCGCCTCCTCATGCTGCTGCCAAGTCCAGAGTCTGTCATGGGTCCCTGTACGGCCTCCCATTGCTGCTGTCTCCATCGCCACACTCTTCCATGTGCCACTTTCAGGTCTCCTCACACTGCTGGTGTGTTCAATTTTTTGACATAGGGTGCTGGCAGATTACGGGCCTCCCATAGCTGCAGCTAGGCCCCTAATCTGCCATGGGCCCCTGTACCGCCTCCTCATGCTGCTGCCAGGTCCACAGTGTCTCATGCCATGTGCCACTTTCAGGTCTCCTCACACTGCTGGTGTGTTCAATTTTTTGACATAGGGTGCTGGCAGATTACGGGCCTCCCATAGCTGCTGCCAGGCCCCTAATCTGCCATGGGCCCATATACCGCCTCCTCATGCTGCTGCCAAGTCCAGAGTCTCTCATGGGTCCCTGTACGGCCTCCCATTGCTGCTGTCTCCATCGCCACACTCTTCCATGTGCCACTTTCAGGTCTCCTGACACTGCTGGTGTGTTCAATTTTTTGACATAGGGTGCTGGCAGATTACGGGCCTCCCATAGCTGCTGCCAGGCCCCAAATCTGCCATGGGCCCCTTTACCGCCTCCTCATGCTACTGCCAAGTCCAGAGTCTGTCATGGGTCCCTGTACGGCCTCCCATTGCTGCTGTCTCCATCGCCACACTCTTCCATGTGCCACTTTCAGGTCTCCTCACACTGCTGGTGTGTTCAATTTTTTGACATAGGGTGCTGGCAGATTACGGGCCTCCCATAGCTGCTGCCAGGCCCCTAATCTGCCATGGGCCCCTGTACCGCCTCCTCATGCTGCTGCCAGGTCCACAGTGTCTCATGCCATGTGCCACTTTCAGGTCTCCTCACACTGCTGGTGTGTTCAATTTTTTGACATAGGGTGCTGGCAGATTACGGGCCTCCCATAGCTGCTGCCAGGCCCCTAATCTGCCATTGGCCCCTATACCGCCTCCTCATGCTGCTGCCAAGTCCAGAGTCTGTCATGGGTCCCCTTACGGCCTCCCATTGCTGCTGTCTCCATCGCCACACTCTTCCATGTGCCACTTTCAGGTCTCCTCACACTGCTGGTGTGTTCAATTTTTTGACATAGGGTGCTGGCAGATTACGGGCCTCCCATAGCTGCTGCCAGGCCCCTAATCTGCCATGGGCCCCTGTACCGCCTCCTCATGCTGCTGCCAGGTCCACAGTGTCTCATGCCATGTGCCACTTTCAGGTCTCCTCACACTGCTGGTGTGTTCAATTTTTTGACATAGGGTGCTGGCAGATTACGGGCCTCCCATAGCTGCTGCCAGGCCCCTAATCTGCCATGGGCCCCTATACCGCCTCCTCATGCTGCTGCCAAGTCCAGAGTCTGTCATGGGTCCCTGTACAGCCTCCCATTGCTGCTGTCTCCATCGCCACACTCTTCCATGTGCCACTTTCAGATCTCCTCACACTGCTGGTGTGTTCAATTTTTTGACATAGGGTGCTGGCAGATTATGGGCCTCCCATAGCTGCTGCCAGGCCCCTAATCTGCCATGGGCCCCTGTACCACCTCCTCATGCTGCTGCCAGGTCCACAGTGTCTCATGCCATGTGCCACTTTCAGGTCTCCTCACACTGCTGGTGTGTTCAATTTTTTGACATAGGGTGCTGGCAGATTACGGGCCTCCCATAGCTGCTGCCAGGCCCCTAATCTGCCATGGGCCCCTGTACCGCCTCCTCATGCTGCTGCCAGGTACACAGTGTCTCATGCCATGTGCCACTTTCAGGTCTCCTCACACTGCTGGTGTGTTCAATTTTTGACATAGGGTGCTGGCAGATTACGGGCCTCCCATAGCTGCTGCCAGGCCCCTAATCTGCCATGGGCCCCTATACCGCCTCCTCATGCTGCTGCCAAGTCCAGAGTCTCTCATGGGTCCCTGTACGGCCTCCCATTGCTGCTGTCTCCATCGCCACACTCTGCCATGTGCCACTTTCAGGTCTCCTCACACACTGCTGGTGTGTTCAATTTTTTGACATAGGGTGCTGGCAGATTACGGTCCTCCCATAGCTGCTGCCAGGCCCCTAATCTGCCATGGACCCCTGTACCGCCTCCTCATGCTGCTGCCAGGTCCACAGTGTCTCATGCCATGTGCCACTTTCAGGTCTCCTCACACTGCTGGTGTGTTCAATTTTTTGACATAGGGTGCTGGCAGATTACGGGCCTCCCATAGCTGCTTTTAGGCCCCTAATCTGCCATGGGCCCCTATACCGCCTCCTCATGCTGCTGCCAAGTCCAGAGTCTCTCATGGGTCCCTGTACGGCCTCCCATTGCTGCTGTCTCCATCGCCACACTCTTCCATGTGCCACTTTCAGGTCTCCTCACACTGCTGGTGTGTTCAATTTTTTGACATAGGGTGCTGGCAGATTACGGTCCTCCCATAGCTGCTGCCAGGCCCCTAATCTGCCATGGACCCCTGTACCGCCTCCTCATGCTGCTGCCAAGTCCAGAGTCTCTCATGGGTCCCTGTACGGCCTCCCATTGCTGCTGTCTCCATCGCCACACTCTGCCATGTGCCACTTTCAGGTCTCCTCACACACTGCTGGTGTGTTCAATTTTTTGACATAGGGTGCTGGCAGATTACGGGCCTCCCATAGCTGCTGCCAGGCCCCTAATCTGCCATGGGCCCCTATACCGCCTCCTCATGCTGCTGCCAAGTCCAGAGTCTGTCATGGGTCCCTGTACGGCCTCCCATTGTTGCTGTCTCCATCGCCACACTCTTCCATGTGCCACTTTCAGGTCTCCTCACACTGCTGGTGTGTTCAATTTTTTGACATAGGGTGCTGGCAGATTACGGGCCTCCCATTGCTGCTGCCAGGCCCGTAATCTGCCATGGGCCACTGTACCGCCTCTTCATGCTGCTGCCAGGTCCAGAGTGTGTCATGGGTCCCTGTACGGCCTCCCATTGCTGCTGTCTCCATCGCCACACTCTGCCATGTGCCACTTTCAGATCTCCTCACACTGCTGGTGTGTTACATTTTTTGTCATAGGGTGCTGGCAGATTACGGGCCTCCCATAGCTGCTGCCAGGCCCCTAATCTGCCATGGGCCCCTGTACCACCTCCTCATGCTGCTGCCAGGTCCACAGTGTCTCATGCCATGTGCCACTTTCAGGTCTCCTCACACTGCTGGTGTGTTCAATTTTTTGACATAGGGTGCTGGCAGATTACGGGCCTCCCATAGCTGCTTTTAGGCCCCTAATCTGCCATGGGCCCCTATACCGCCTCCTCATGCTGCTGCCAAGTCCAGAGTCTCTCATGGGTCCCTGTACGGCCTCCCATTGCTGCTGTCTCCATCGCCACACTCTTCCATGTGCCACTTTCAGGTCTCCTCACACTGCTGGTGTGTTCAATTTTTTGACATAGGGTGCTGGCAGATTACGGGCCTCCCATAGCTGCTGCCAGGCCCCTAATCTGCCATGGGCCCCTGTACCGCCTCCTCATGCTGCTGCCAGGTCCACAGTGTCTCATGCCATGTGCCACTTTCAGGTCTCCTCACACTGCTGGTGTGTTCAATTTTTTGACATAGGGTGCTGGCAGATTACGGGCCTCCCATAGCTGCTGCCAGGCCCCTAATCTGCCATGGGCCCCTATACCGCCTCCTCATGCTGCTGCCAAGTCCAGAGTCTCTCATGGGTCCCTGTACGGCCTCCCATTGCTGCTGTCTCCATCGCCACACTCTGCCATGTGCCACTTTCAGGTCTCCTCACACACTGCTGGTGTGTTCAATTTTTTGACATAGGGTGCTGGCAGATTACGGGCCTCCCATAGCTGCTGCCAGGCCCCTAATCTGCCATGGGCCCCTGTACTGCCTCCTCATGCTGCTGCCAGGTCCACAGTGTCTCATGCCATGTGCCACTTTCAGGTCTCCTCACACTGCTGGTGTGTTCAATTTTTTGACATAGGGTGCTGGCAGATTACGGGCCTCCCATAGCTGCTGCCAGGCCCCTAATCTGCCATGGGCCCCTATACCGCCTCCTCATGCTGCTGCCAAGTCCAGAGTCTCTCATGGGTCCCTGTACGGCCTCCCATTGCTGCTGTCTCCATCGCCACACTCTGCCATGTGCCACTTTCAGGTCTCCTCACACACTGCTGGTGTGTTCAATTTTTTGACATAGGGTGCTGGCAGATTATGGGCCTCCCATAGCTGCTGCCAGGCCCCTAATCTGCCATTGGCCCCTATACCGCCTCCTCATGCTGCTGCCAAGTCCAGAGTCTGTCATGGGTCCCTGTACAGCCTCCCATTGCTGCTGTCTCCATCGCCACACTCTGCCATGTGCCACTTTCAGGTCTCCTCACACACTGCTGGTGTGTTCAATTTTTTGACATAGGGTGCTGGCAGATTACGGGCCTCCCATAGCTGCTGCCAGGCCCCTAATCTGCCATGGGCCCCTATACCGCCTCCTCATGCTGCTGCCAAGTCCAGAGTCTGTCATGGGTCCCTGTACGGCCTCCCATTGCTGCTGTCTCCATCGCCACACTCTGCCATGTGCCACTTTCAGGTCTCCTCACACACTGATGGTGTGTTCAATTTTTTGACATAGGGTGCTGGCAGATTACGGGCCTCCCATAGCTGCTGCCAGGCCCCTAATCTGCCATGGGCCCCTATACCGCCTCCTCATGCTGCTGCCAAGTCCAGAGTCTGTCATGGGTCCCTGTACGGCCTCCCATTGCTGCTGTCTCCATCGCCACACTCTGCCATGTGCCACTTTCAGGTCTCCTCACACACTGCTGGTGTGTTCAATTTTTTGACATAGGGTGCTGGCAGATTACGGGCCTCCCATAGCTGCTGCCAGGCCCCTAATCTGCCATGGGCCCCTATACCGCCTCCTCATGCTGCTGCCAAATCCAGAGTCTCTCATGGGTCCCTGTACGGCCTCCCATTGCTGCTGTCTCCATCGCCACACTCTGCCATGTGCCACTTTCAGGTCTCCTCACACACTGCTGGTGTGTTCAATTTTTTGACATAGGGTGCTGGCAGATTACGGGCCTCCCATAGCTGCTGCCAGGCCCCTAATCTGCCATGGGCCCCTATACCGCCTCCTCATGCTGCTGCCAAGTCCAGAGTCTGTCATGGGTCCCTGTACGGCCTCCCATTGTTGCTGTCTCCATCGCCACACTCTGCCATGTGCCACTTTCAGGTCTCCTCACACTGCTGGTGTGTTCAATTTTTTGACATAGGGTGCTGGCAGATTACGGGCCTCCCATTGCTGCTGCCAGGCCCGTAATCTGCCATGGGCCCCTGTACCGCCTCTTCATGCTGCTGCCAGGTCCAGAGTGTGTCATGGGTCCCTGTACGGCCTCCCATTGCTGCTGTCTCCATCGCCACACTCTGCCATGTGCCACTTTCAGATCTCCTCACACTGCTGGTGTGTTACATTTTTTGTCATAGGGTGCTGGCAGATTACGGGCCTCCCATTGCTGCTGCCAGGCCCGTAATCTGCCATGGGCCCCCGTACCGACTCCTCATGCTGTGACGTTGCAACAAGGTGGAATTCAACCCTACATATGTTAGACCGCCTTTACGAACAGCAAAAGGCCATCACAGATTTCCTGATGTTAAAATCGGATAAAGGTACTCCCTGTGTAACTTAGATGTCAGCCATTGGCAGCTCATGCATGACACATGCGCTTGCTCAGGCCCTTTGAGGAGGCCACGCTATTCGTGAGTTGGCAGGACTATGGGATGAACGACGTCATTCCTCTGTTGCACGTCCTGGAACAAATGCTGTTAACAATGGCTGGTCAGGGTGCGGTAGACGTGGCGCACAGATCTCAACGCCACATGACCCCTGTGGGGGCAGGACAGGAAGAAGAGGAGGAGGTAGAGGAGGACATTGGTGCTCAGGAATTATTGAGTGAAATGGGTGGTTTTTCCACTCAGCGGACAGGAGTGGAGGAGCAGGAGCATCTGGTAGAGGAGGAGGAAGAGGAGACAGAGGACCCAGATGCACCGTGGCAGTATGCTGTGGAGATGGAGGCAGGGAGTCCCTCGCATTCCTTGGCACAAATGGCCCATAGCATGCTCGCTTGCTTGCGTACCGACAGCCGAATAATAACCATCAGACAGAGGGATGACTTTTGGCTGTCCACCTTGTTGGACCCTTGCTACCATTCAAAAATGGTGGCCTTTTTCACACCTGCTGAGAGGGAGGCCAAAATAACGTACTATAAAAACCACCTATGTAGTCAGCTGGTCTCTGCCTGTCTGCGCCAACGTCCATCCTCAGACACTGTGGGCCCTGTGCGCTCGCGTTCCGCTGCCATGGCAGCAGGGGAGGGGTGGGGTGGTAGGAGCAGTGGCAGCTCCACCAGCAGCAGCTGCCTCAGTCTGCAGTCGATGATGAGTAGCTTTCTTCACCAGCGCAGTGAGGAAACTACTAACCAGCGGCAGCAGCAGCAGCAGCAGCATCAGGTGGACCTGGAGCAGGACCTCAAACAACAGGCTTAGGCCTACTTGGACAGCACCCTGCCAACCGAGGTAGACAATCCCCTTGACTACTGGGCAACGAAACTTGACCTTTGGCCCCAACTAGCTGAATTTGCCCTTGAAAGGCTGTCATGCCCGGCCAGTAGCGTGGCATCGGAGCGCGTGTTGAGTGCGGCAGGAGGTATTGCAACTCCGCGGAGGACACGACTGTCCACCCAAAGTGTGGAGAGACTCACGTTTGTGAAAATGAATCAGGCGTGGATTAGTCTGGATTTCAAACCACCAGTTCCTGACACAACTGACTAAATCCGCCATGAATCATGCCCCAAACATGTGCCACTTTCAGGTCTCCTCACACTGCTGGTGTGTTCCATTTTTTGTCATAGGGTGCTGGCAGATTACGGGCCTCCCATAGCTGCTGCCAGGCCCCTAATCTGCCATGGGCCCCTATACCGCCTCCTCATGCTGCTGCCAAGTCCAGAGTCTCTCATGGGTCCCTGTACGGCCTCCCATTGCTGCTGTCTCCATCGCCACACTCTTCCATGTGCCACTTTCAGGTCTCCTCACACTGCTGGTGTGTTCCATTTTTTGTCATAGGGTGCTGGCAGATTACGGGCCTCCCATAGCTGCTGCCAGGCCCCTAATCTGCCATGGGCCCCTATACCGCCTCCTCATGCTGCTGCCAGGTCCAGAGTCTCTCATGGGTCCCTGTACGGCCTCCCATTGCTGCTGTCTCCATCGCCACACTCTGCCATGTGCCACTTTCAGGTCTCCTCACACTGCTGGTGTGTTCCATTTTTTGTCATAGGGTGCTGGCAGATTACGGGCCTCCCATAGCTGCTGCCAGGCCCCTAATCTGCCATGGGCCCCCGTACCGACTCCTCATGCTGCTGCCAGGCCCGTAATCTGTCATGGGCCCCTGTACCGCCTCCTCATGCTGCTGCCAGGTCCAGAGTGTGTCATGGGTCCCTGTACGGCCTGCCATTGCTGCTGTCTCCATCGCCACACTCTGCCATGTGCCACTTTCAGGTCTCCTCACACTGCTGGTGGTTTCCATTTTTGTCATAGGGTGCTGTATGGCCTCCCATTGCTGCTGCCTCCACCGCCACACTGTGGCTCCACACTCTGGTTTTGGCCCCGTGACTGCCCAAATGAGTGAAGTGTGCGGTGATTCTAAGATCGACGGCACTCATCTGCATGTCATACTGACTGTCAGTATTATTTCTCTTCCCCAGCAGACTCCAAGGGCATTTAAATTAAAGGTACAGTGTTCTGCACTAATATAAAGGCTCTCTGAAGCCTAGAAACACCCTTTTATAAGTTAAATTCGCAGCAAATATATTCGAGTCGAATCAAAATTTTTCCACGAATTCGCCGAATCAGTCGATTCGAATTTTTGAATACCTAGCTCATCTCTAGTCTTGAGGCCATCTAAGGCCAGCTTAAAGCTCAGCATAAATTAGAAAGTTAAAAAAACTTGCATTTCAGGAATGTTTGTTCAATTTTGGTGCTGTTAGTGAGGTCAAATTGACATTCATTTTCAACTGCAGTGACAAGAAATTTTGGAGCACCATGATGGAAAATATTTTTCGAAAAGAACAAATTTTGAACTGTGAATATGGTTTTCATTTGGGAAACTACACTCATTTCAAAATCAAATGTTAAAAGCAGAATTTTAAAGTACATTCAAACATTTGTCAAGACATCAAACATATTGATAAGAATTTTGGTACAAATGTTTCTACCAACACTTGTTCGTAAATCTACTAGTGTATGATCAACTTTAATCCTGCCATAGATTTGAGATGGCTATTGCCCAGTTTGGCCAGTTAGTTGTATTATAAAACAGTTGTATATCTATGAGTGCTTTGTGATTTTCACAGACAACCTCAGGCCAAACAATATTAGAGAAAAAATTCAGTTATATGAAATAATATTTTTGCAAAATACAATTGACACTAAAAAAGACTCACTCAAGATGAGGAATGTGCCTTGACTTCTCATCTTTGAATCAATTACCCCAATATAATTTCTAATCTGATCTTTATTTCTATAGCCTAAAGCTGACCATACACTTGTAGAATGTTGGTAAAATTTTTAGTTTTAAGAATGTTCAATCACTTTTTTTAATCATTAGTGGGGTCAAATTGATGTTTGTTGTTTTGACAGCAGTGATGAGAATATTCAAGGGAGCATAATGGAAAATTTCTAACAGTGAATGTAGTTTTTGTATAGGAAAATCCATTCATTCCCAATTTGAATGGCAAAAGTAAATAGTTTTTGAAGTACTTTCAAATGACATTCATCATATCATCAAATGCACAGATGAAAAGTATTGTATGGTTGTTTGCACAGAAATCTACTAGCGTATAGCCAGCCTAACCCTTTACAACAGCCTTTGCCACTAAAGTGTGCCAAGAAAGTTAGCTATATATATTTTTATTTCATTACTCCTCCTCATTGTAACACTGTGTATAAACGCATGGGTTCCAAAACCATTTTCAGAAATGAACAAAGTCTGAAGACGGAATCTATGGCATGCCGAAAGCTTGCATCTTTTTTTTATTTAAGTCAACCAATGAAGGGTATCACTTAAACTCCAAACTTTCTGCAATGTGGGCATTTAGTAAGTGGAAAGTAAATGGGTAAGATATTTGATTGCCCCCAACATGTAAACCCTGGTTACATGAATATCAGGTTTGAACTGACCTTGCTAAAATGAGAATGTGTCATTGTAATTCTTCTTTTATAAACATATTAAAATATAATAATTGCTGTAAACCCCCTAATTTGACAGGTGTTCAGCCCTCTTATTGGCCCAGTAAGGTTATTTTAGTCCAAATCTGATGATACTTGGCCTTTTGTGCCAGAAATTGACTCTCCCTGGCTATTGTAGGCAGTTGGAATATGATTTAGACAGGATGGAAAATTGACTTATATGATCATAACCTCTGCAAGTGTATGGGGTCATCAAAGCATAATCCACAAGTTCATCAGTGGTGCCAAACATCTTTAAAGGATAAGTTCACCTTTCATAACATGTTACATGTTACACCCATATTTAAAGTGTAACATGTAACATGTTAAGATCAGACCGGCCCCACTCCCCCACTTTGACGGCCAAGGGGGGATTTTCTCCCCCCTTGCTAGCTGTCAAATGTTTAAAAAACGAGGCCGTGTGGAGCTCTGCCTGCCCAGCCGTGTCGCTCATTCCCTGTGTTCTGTGAATGAGAAACTACAAGTCCCAACAGCCTTAGTTACGGAGCACCGTGATAGTTCATTCAGCCTTCCTGTCAGTATATCTGCTTGCCTGTACGGGATGTATATACTGACAGATCTGCAGGAGACCTGCATGTTACCAGCAATCTGCTGATCGCTATTGGAATGCTTTAGAGGCTCCTGCAACAAAAAATAAAAAATGCACTTTTTTTTTAACTGCAAAAAAAATGTGCATTTGTTTTTTTATATATAAAGGTGAATGTATCCTTTAAGATTTGATATGTGTCCCATTCCTGCTCTTTTATGAGAAATGGGCCAGGCAGCCAGCATGATACATTTGTGGACATATAACCATGCCGTGTATAAATTTGTTTTACAGCTATCACTGGCTAACAGCATGAGTAAACCCAGTGAACAAACAGAGATCAGTTACATATTGTAAATCACGTTCTCCTCACCTTTACTGTGCCATCAGTGCTCCCTGTTAGCAGCCTGGTTTCACTTGCATCTAAAGCCATAGTGCTAATCTCTGCATTTCCATGGCAGCCTGCAAACTGTTTGATTTTCCGTCCTGTGTCTATCATCCAGAAAGTAATCGTTGATCCTATGTCTGAGCTGATTACCTGAAAAGTGGTGGAAAATGATATTTCACTAGAATATTAATATGGTTAGCATAATAAGGATTTAAAATGCAAGCCATTCACAATTTTTAAAAGATATTGCCTCTATGGAGTACTCACTCTACGTACTGTATACAAATGCTAAATTATATCTCTATAGATGGAATCTGTGGATTATACAGTCTAAACATATTCTGACATGTGACAAGCTGTGAAAATAGACACCTCCCACCATAATTTCATGCTCCACCCTCTTTTCTGACAAGTCCCATTTGCACAGTCACATCTCCCTTTCAGAAGACTAGGTGTACACTCCAACATGAGTGCTGCCAGCAGAAAATGCATCCAGTTATAGGTCTGACTGTCAATGTCTATCAATCTGTGCCCATGATTGTCTCTGTGTAACAATGCAGTGCAAGGACAAGGTCCTCTGGAAGCCAAAGTGGAGCTACCACAGTGCATACCCGTCTCATCTGAGATGGGTGAAACTTGTACATCTGAATGTACAGTAGCCAGGCAATGCCACCCCAGTGTTCAAGTACAAAATGCCAATGGAGCCATGTTGTTATCAGTTGCAGATCCTGTTTTCCTTCTGTTGCTCTTCACTAATAGCCTATTCTATATGAGTGGGCAGTCATTGCAAAACAACTGGTAATGATTGGAACATTGCACATTAACATGTTGTTGCACACTGCAACAAAAGGAGAGGGGTAAAAGGATTTAAAAGTGTACATACAAACAGTTAAAAAAAACCCTGCAAAAACGAGTAGCTAACAGAAGAAGGTTATGAAGGACTTTAAAAAAAAGGAAATGAAAAAAGGCTACATTTTTGTTTAAAAAGACTATTTTTGCCTATAGTTTACATTAAAGTGGTTCTAAAGGCTTTTTTTTTAACCCTGTAAAATAGTAAACACATAATACTTACCTGCTCTGTGCAATGGCTGTGCACAGAGCAGCCCCAAGCCTCCTCTTCTCAGGTCCTCCTCTGGTGCTTTTGGCCCCTATCCTTTGCCAAATGCCACTTGTGCATGCTCACTCCCAAGTTGCCTCTGTGCGTTTATGGGACAGACAGAGCATGGCTCAGTCCCACCCCCACTCCCTCCTCACTGGCTGTGATTGACAGCAGCAGGAGCCAATGCTGTGTCTCAGCCAATGAGGAGAGAGTCCTGGGAGAGCCACTCCTCTAGTGCACATTGCTGGATCAAAATGTAGCTCAGGTAAGTATTGATGAGCCTGTGGGGGAGCTGCACACTGAAGCTTTATTCTATGCAAGAAGTTAAAAAATCTTCAGCCTTTAGAACCACTTTAAAAGCTAATTTAGGATTGATTGCTACCACAGTAGTCTTCATTCAGAAATGAAGGTAGAGCAGTACTGGGCTGTCACACTGAGAGCCTAGCACCGCAGATCACACTGTGAGAGCAGCTCTCCCAGTGTAAATATTGGAGCTTTGCTGTCACTTTGCCATCTGTCCCCTGCACTCTGCTTATCAGGAGCAGTGTATCAGCTCCTGACACAGAGCCAGCAGTTGTTGAACTGACAGCAAGGTTCTTGTGTTTTAATTAGGATAGCTTCACTTTCTTAGTGTAATATGCAGGACTGAGCTGGCAGTTTCACATGACATGGCTGGGCCATGCGGAGGCAGGGAGGCTTAAGTCCCTGCTGCAACCCCTATGTAAAGTGTCCAAGGTGGGTGCCTCTCCTGCCTCTTCCTTAATCTAGCCTGTAACGATTGTGCGCAGTAGAAACATGGAACCTGTACGTGACAGCCATTTTTGTTTTTCATGAGGAATGATCTTCCTCCCTCTCGAAAACTAGAATTTGTGGCTGTAACTTTTAACAAACTTCAAGAGAACCTCTTATCTTGATTAAAACACAGAGCTGGCCAGGCTGTAAACAGCTAATTAGCCTTGGCAGGATGTCTGTTTCCACTATCCATGATGGTTGAGGTGATTGTAGCCGTATTAGTGCATTTGCGACAGAAACAATTGAGTACTGTCCGTGATATTTTTTTTATTTGCACTAACATATAATTTTGAGGAAAAGCTTTCGGGGAGTGTTGAAGGGTTAATCACTCTCAGGCGGCTGGCACATAGACTGTGGTCCTGCGAGCAGGACGAGGATTATGAAGCCCTAAAGGACGCAATTGTCCGGAAGTGTACCGTAAGCGATTTAGGTAATTGCAAAATGGTTGAACTGGATGGACTTTGGCTTTTTCAGCCAGACTAACTATTACTCTTATACGGATGCAGTAAGTCGCTTATGCACCACATTCCAGCAGTGGACAAGAGGCCTGAAAGCTAACTCCTTTGAATCCCTGGAGGATCTCATGATCCAAGATCAGCTGCTGCACCTCTGTCCAGCAGACTTCAGACAGAATGTTTTGAAGAGAGAACCAGCATCTGCCAAACCAGCAGCAGAACTGGCAGATACCTATGTCAACACTCAGGTCTCTGACCACTGCAAGGCTCCTCTGAAAGGCTGGAAAGGAGGAAAATCACCTATAGCAACCCCTCCTAAGTTGGTGAGTCATGTTTCCCTGCACCAAGCACCTGCAGTCCCTGGTGTCCCACCAATCTCCATTGACACCTGAAGATGTTACACCTGTGGGAAACTTGGATATCTCAGGATGTAGTGCCCTAAGCAGGGCTGTTCAACCGCAGGTCACTGTGGGCAACCGGACCGTAACTGGTTTTTGTGACACAGGGGCGGAAGTCACATTGATCAGACCAGAGGTGATTGAAAGAAAGGGCATCATCCCAGGAAAGTTTTTTACCCTCACTGGAGTTGGGGGGACCCAAACACATGTACCGCGTGTTAACGTGTTCACTGATTGGGGTGCCGGAAGTGGGATGAGAGAGGTAGGAGTCTTGGATGAAACACCCGTTCTGTTGGGTGCCGATTTAGGTACTCTTGTTTCCAATTATGCACCTGCTAAAAACACCCTGCATGCCCCCACGGAACTCTGTGGACATACCAAGGTACTGTGTTCAAATGTTGGGTCAATATCTGGGCCACCTGTGGATGGACAGAGGGAGGGTGAGGAGAGTGTCGAAGTACAGAGTTCTCCATCTCTTAGGGAAGGAGAGGAGACCCCTTTGCATGTGCAGGTATCAAACGCATGTGTAGTTGATGCTAACAATGTAATTACTGAATGTAATGATGATGTTTTTTAATTGTTGGGGGTCAACCACAGTGCTATGAAGTGGGCAGAGGTACAGTCTCTGGGTGCTGAGCAAAGGGATGGTTTGGATAGGCCGTTTCCTTGCTCCAGCCCAGAGGATTCTGCCTCGATAACCCGCCAGCAGTTGTCTTTTTATGGAAGTAGACAGCTGGGTGGTACTTGTAGTCCCAGCAGTGGGGAGTGACCAAAGTGTTGAAGCCCTCAGCAGGCTAGCTGTGAGCTTCCCTGCTGAGAAAGATAAACAACAGCTTGATTGGGACAGTGAGGAGCTAGGATTGAATAGTCTACAGGCAGGGGGCTTGTGGACTGGAAGAGTTAACCAGCTGCTCATTGTGTCCAGTCAGCTTAGGAGACATGTATTGAGAGTGCCATCTGATATGGCCCGTCAGGGTCTATGGGAAAAACCTAAAGCCAGGGAGGAAGTCACACAGAATTATTTCTGGCTTAAATATAACCCTACACAACCAACCAGCACAACTCATGTCATGGGCAGTGGGCAAAGGGACAGAGGGAATGCCGCGGTCAGAGGTTCAGCACTGGGAACCACAGATAGGAAGAGACCTCAAGAGGTCTGGAACTGGGGAGGCTAAGGTGATCATGGCCTGGCCTACTCCCCAGGCCAAAAAGCAGGTTACGTCATTCTTGGGTACAGCTGGCTATAGTAGGACACCTGGGTGCAACTATCATGGCTCAACTGAACCTGTGACTGACCAAACAAATGCAAAACAGATGAAAATGGCGTCATTGATGCCAGCATGTAAAGAGGATTGTTCAACCTGGGCGAAGGTACCTGTCAACACACCTGTGAAGTGAGCCCCGAAATTCACCTATCTGGTTCTGGCGCACACAGGTGCCACTACCTTTGAGTCAGGTGTAGTTCTGGGCTTGAGGAATGAGACCAGAGAGGGACATCTCATCCTCTACCTATACAGGAAGCTACATCTCAGTAAGTTAGCATATGACACCCCTGAACAGAAGGGTCTTGTGATCAGGTAGGCACCACAGAAGCTGCCATGATATCCAGGTGGTTATAGCAGACTGGTACTCACCCCTCATAACCCACTTTGTTGGCATAACAGTGTTGCTAGGGAGAACAGCACCCTTCTCAGAAGGAACCTGATTCTCCAGCAATGCAGTTGTACCACATCCCACAAAGCTAAACGTCTGGGCAAAATGGACCTGTGTCCCTACAAGCCAAAAAGGCAGCAGGAATTGGTTGTGTCACAAGGGAGATTGCAGTTCCCTCCTCTACAACCACCTGAGGGGGGAGGTGTAACTATTGTGTGCAATAGAGACATGGAACCTATATGTGACAGCCATTTTTGTTTTTCATGAGCAATGATCTTCCTCCCCTCCTCCCTCCCAAAAACTGGAATTTGTAGCTATAACTTCAAAAGAACCTCTTATCTTAATTAAAACACAGAGCTGGCCAGGCTGTAAACAGCTAAAGTCTTGGCAGGATGTCTGTTTCCACTAACCTTGAAAAACACTTTCTTCTGCCCTTTCATAAAACAATAATAACTCAGTCAAGCAGTCACACATGACCTGTAAGGCCATTAAGGCTCTAGGAATGCAGAGCATGCCATAAAACGTCTATTCCGCATATAACAATTCCACATACAATTCATAGAATTCAACAAGAACAGGACACATTACTATTAGGTATATATTTGACTAGGGAATATCATACCGAACAAATCAAGGTCATACATGGCTATGTTAGCACATAGGAAAGGGGAGAAAGCAGTCTTCTGCCTCCTGGGTGACAAAGGTACTGCAGAATTCACTAAAAAAGTACCAGGCGATCCTGCCATAAAAGAGCTTATTCAGGCACCTTCTATCAAAAGTATGACAGTTGTGCCCCTGCTTTGTCAACTTGTCATATGCTTTCCTGGTGGAGACCATAAGCAACCATGCAGACACACGGGTTGATTTACTAAAACTGGAGAGTGCTAAATCTGGTGCAGCTGTACACGGTAACCAATCAGCTTCTAACTTCAGTTTGTTCAATTAAGCTTTGGCAATAAAACTTGGAAGCTGATTGGTTTCTGTGCAGAGCTGCACCAGATTTTGCACTCTCCAATTTTAGTAAATCAACCCCGCATTGTGCAGATCTGGTCCATTGAAGTGCTGCTGATGCTGGAATGAGTGCATGTAGAGGGGAAGTGGTTGGAAAAGGCTGGAGGAAATCACAGCACATCAATTCAAATCACAGCAATAAGATGCAAAAAAGGATGAAAAATACGTACACAGATTGAAATTGTTTGCAATACAATACGTAGTGCTTGGGAAACTGAATGTCCTTTTAGGGTTTTAGATGTGCTTTCAAGATAAACACAAGCCACACATGTCTATTTCGCATGCAAGCTGTGTTTAAGTATAGTACACCTGGCACAATAGACAATCCCGTCTCCTTCAATCTTAGTGAAATTATATAGCTAGTTTTACACTGTAGATGATCATTAAAAGCAGTGGGACGTCACCTGAGAAAGGCTTTTAGCTCAGCTGTATGGGTTTTAACAGTGGATTATCCTGTTTGTATTCTGTTTGTATTGTAGTCTCACAATGTCCACTTAGGAAGCATGCTAATTATATAATTATGTTACAATAAAAACATAAAATGAATACTTACCAAAAAAAAACCAACATAAGAATTTCCTTTTAGTTATATTGATCACTTGTTTTTAGCTGGTCTTAAAGCAGAATTAAACCTAAAAACTAGTGCATCTGTGTATCTAACCCATCCCCCCCCCCCAAAAAAAAAAACTTAAAATACTGCAGTTTACAAATTATTAGATGTGATGGCTTTATTAGCTTTCCTTTTTAAGGTTCTTGTCCCTTTATTTTCACCTGGTGATCAGGCCAGTAACACACTTCCTCTTATAGTGTGTCTCCACTCCGGGTGACAGAGACACCTTTGGACAGCAGTATTGTCAATCTGGTGAGAGGATAGTGTTGAGCTGGGTACACACGGGGCGATAATTGCCCAAAAATGGTCAGCTTGGCAAGAACGGAATGACTTGCGGCCCATGTGTACAGCTTCTCATCCAACAGAAGCTGGTCTCATGACTGGCTACTGTCGAATGAGCATGGTGGAATACCAGCATTCAGTCAGCGCTCATAGCCACTGGCTTTGAGCATTGATCACTGTGTTTTGACAGGGTGGGGAGTTCCCCTGTCAGAAAACAATAGCTCAGTGAGGAGATCATATCAGATCTGATAGTACAGCAATCTGTACGTTTTTTTTGTTCAGCCCGCTGGGTTGAACGAAAAAAATCTTCCCGTGTGTACCCAGCATTAGACTAGCAGATTTAGGTGAATTTGACTAACAAATGAAAGCTGAACTCCAGCTCAAGCAATTACAGCAACTGTTTTTTTCCCTGTTATGATAGGCTCTGGTTCACGCTGAATATAACTTAGACATTGTGTGCCTCCTGATAGCCTTCGTATCCATGTATTTAAGCCTGGCAGTTCCAATGTCTCCCATCTGTTGTTACTTTTATTCGATTGTAATCGGGATTTATACAATTGTAGGTAATATCACTTCTCATATCCTGGTCACTACTGGCTAACAGCCTGTATGTTTCAATGATTAAATTTGTATGCTTATTTGCTCTTTCACCAGATGCATCCGACTAGCTCTCGTGGAAGCAACTTATTGTCACGAAACATGTTGAGCAAATAATCCTCTGTTAGTCCCCAACTGGATTAATCATCCATTTTAAACTGGTAGCCCATGTGGCATATACAATCCAATGTATTATATATATGGGGGTAACCCTTTCCAATGCAATCTTTTGACTTCATTATGACCTGGTGCCATTGTGATTTGTAATGTTGAGCCATTTACTGTTATGCATAATTGTTTACAGCTTTTTCTTTGGTTTTAACCATTAAAATTGTAATAAAGATTGTATTTTTACAAATATTGGTTGTGAGGTTACATGCCTATAAAGTCCATACTATATGCTTTCCTGAAATCTACTGACTTAAGGACACGGCCCATATTGAATTTCCTTGGTTCCCATAGTACCGCCCTATGGTAACACCTTAATTTACTATTTGGCCATCTCCATAAAAAGTACCTGTCAGCTGCCCATGCTATCACAGCCTCCTTGTCAGCCTCCTTGTGATAGCAATGAAGGAAAATAATAAATAAATAAATAAAACGTGTTATATATATATATATATATATATAAAAAATAAATTAAAAATAATAATAAAAAAATGAAAGCACCCTTGTCACCCCTGCAAACACCATATAAAAAGCGTGTAGGGCGTGCATGTGTATGTAAACATCAACTGTGTCACACTGGTGAGGTATTGTTGTGAATGTTGGAGTGAGAGCAATGGTTCTAGGGACAAGTTCATGGTTAACACTAAACTGATGACCTGTGAAGGCTTTTAAAGCATTGTCTATGGAGAATTTTTGGTACCATAGTTTTTTACAATTCCACAGGCGTGTGCAATTTTAAGGCATGACATGTTTGGTATCTATTTACTTAACACCATCCAATCTTAGATTTTACTAAAAAAAATACAGTGGGGATCGAAAGTTTGGGCACCCCAGCTAAAAATTTGTATTAATGTGCATAAAGAAGCCAAGGAAAGATGGAAAAATCTCCAAAAGGCATCAAATTACAGATTAGACATTCTTATAACATGTCAACAAAAGTTAGATTTTATTTCCATCATTTACACTTTCAAAATAACAGAAAACAAAAAAATGGCGTCTGCAAAAGTTTGGGCACCCTGCAGAGTTAATATCTTGTACTGCCCCCTTTTGGGAAGTATCACAGCTTGTAAATGCTTTTTGTAGCCAGCCAAGAGTCTTTCAATTCTTGTTTGAGGTATCTTTGCCCATTCTTCCTTACAAAAGTCTTCCAGTTCTTTGAGATTTCTGGGCTGTCTGTCACGCACTGCTCTTTTAAGGTCTATCCATAGATTTTCAATTATGTTGAGGTCAGGAGATTGTGAAGGCCATGGCAAAACCTTCAGTTTACACCTCTTGATGTAATCCCCCATGGATTTTGAGGTGTGTTTAGGATCATTATCCATTTGTAGAAACCATCCTCTCTTTAACTTCAGCTTTTTCACAGATGGCATCAAGTTACCATCCAAAATTTGCTGAAATTTTATTGAATCCATTTTTCCTTCTACTCGTGAGATGTTCCCTGTGCCACTGGCTGCAACACAACCCCAAAGCATGATTGATCCAACCCCATGCTTAACAGTTGGACAGAGGTTCTTTTCATTAAATTCTGTGCCCCTTCTTCTCCAAACGTACCTTTGCTCATTCCGGCCAAAAAGTTCAATTTTAACCTCATCGGTCCACAGAACCTGTTTCCAAAATGCATCAGGCTTGTCTATATGTTCATTTGCAAAGTTCAAATGATGATTTTTGTGGTGAGGACGTAGAAGAGGTTTTCTTCTGATGACTCTTCCATGAAGACCATATTTGTACAAGTATCTCTTTATAGTGGAATAGTGTACCACAACTCCAGTGTCTGCCAGATCTTTCTGGAGGGATCTTGCAGTCAAACGTGGGTTTTGAATTGTTTTTCTCACAATCCTGCGAGCTGTTCTGTCTGATATTTTTCTTGGTCTTCCAGATCTTGCTCTAACTTCCACTGTTCCTGATGACTGCCATTTCTTAATTACATTCCCAACAGAGGATATTGACATCTGAAAACGCTTTGCTATCTTCTTATAGCCTTCTCCAGTTTTGTGAGCGTCAACTATTTTCAGTTTCAGTTTTCTAGACAACTGCTTAGAAGAACCCATGGTGCTGATTGTTGGGGCAAGGTCAGATGAGTCTGGGCATTTAAAACCTTTGAGATTGACATCACCTGGTCTTCCCAGACGATGATTGAGAACAATCCATGACACTGGCAGGTCTCAGCTTTGCAAAGGGGGCAGTGCATGCTATAAATTCTGCAGGGTGCCCAAACTTTTGCAGACGCCATTTTTTTGTTTTCTGTTATTTTGAAAGTGTAAATGATGGAAATAAAATCTAACTTTTGTTGACATATTATAAGAATGTCTAATCTGTAATTTGATGCCTTTTGGAGATTTTTCCATCTTCCCTTGGCTTCTTTATGCACATTAATACAAATTTTTAGCTGGGGTGCCCAAACTTTCGATCCCCACTGTATGTATGCTATTGTGTTCATTTTAGTGTATTTTTTCCTAAAATCCATTTTACTGAATTTTTTTCCTAGTGAATTTTTTCCCTAAAAATCTGTGTTTAATAAATAACTGCACAGATATTGTGCAACATAAAAAAATTGCACCTACCACCATTTTATTTTCCAGGGTCTCTATACTTTTGGGGGAGGGTACAATAATTTCTAGAAAGAAATGCAGATTTCAAAGTAGTTGTAAATCCTGAAGGTTTTTACCTTCATACATTCTATACATGAAGTTAAAAAAACCTTATGTGTGCTGCCTCCCCCACAGCCCCTCCTAATACTCACCTTAGCCACCTCTTGTGCGATGTGCACAGGAGCCTTGGCTGTCCTAGGTCTCTCTCTCCTCATTGGCTGAGACACAGCAGCGTGAGCCATTGACTCCAATTGCTGTCAATCACAGCCAGTGTGCCAATGAGGAGAGAGCAATGGGCAGGGCTGAACTGTGCCTCTATGTGTCTTACAGATTCATAGAGCAGGGCTTGGGAGGGAGCATGCACCAGTGCCTCCATAGCAATTGGCTTGCTTTTGGGGGCACTGATCAAGGGGAAGGAGCCAGGAGCTCCAGCGGGGGACTCTAGAAGAAGCGGTTCAGAGCTGTGCTGTGCAAAACCATTGCACAGAGCATGTAAGTATGACATGCTTATTTATTTTGTTATTTAACCTTTAATATTACTTTAACAAAGTGTTTCTCAAACTATTTTCAGTCAATGCACCCTTTAAAATTCTGCACAATCTCAAGGCACCCATTACAAAATGTAAAAAAACTAAATTAATAGTTTTACAGAACGTAGAAACAGATGTACATGTAGACACCAAATGTTAGAGGTGATTTGTTCTTCTAAAGCAAATACACCTTTGCACACTGGTACTGACCAGTATTCCATTGTTTCTCTTCTCCCTCAGTTTCTCTCTCTATCATTCAGCTAATGTGATCTCAGCCCTGACAGAGAGGCGCAGGGGAGGGGCAAGTAAGGATGCTGTGCAGGTGCCCTATGTCCTTCTTATCAACTGCAGACATTGTTTTTTTACGTCATCAGTGGCTAGAAAGTTGTAATGGTGCACAATGAATACCTCTGGCTTTGTGTAACTAAAAGGCAGGCTTGATCCACCTGTTGGCTTGTATATCGTTTTTAGGCAATTTTTAGGCATTTTGCCAAGGCACCCCTGAAGCAACCTGAAAGCTTCTTTAACATGTGCGCAAAGAAATAAAAAATTGCTTTGGTAGGCAAGTGGTTTAGGATTGAAAATGCGCAACATAATACATTTTTGCATGGTTTAATTCTTCTCTAAGGCATGCATGAAACAAATACAATCCAAATACTCAAACAGTATGTGAACTGTTACATGTGTCAAAAGAATTCCAGTTTAGTTCAGCTGTTCTTGTAATCCAGGCATCCTTACCAGATGGCACAGCCAAATGGTGGACCTCTGTGGCAGTCCTAGACTGTCACTTGGTCTAGAGGGCATCCCCAGGCTGCTGATTTGACATTGAAGGAACAGCAGTGCTCCTATGAGTCATAACTCAGCTTTCTCCTCTTGTAGGCATGCTCACCATGGCCGGATCTAGTGAGGTGCTGGGGTGGCCTATGACCCCGCCGATATCAGTTGTGCCCACCCAGGCAACCTGTGGATGATGTTCATCAGTTGAAGCTGTGTGCAGTGGCTGGCTGCATCTATCAAGTCTAGTGTCTGTGACAGACCTCAGCCAGCACACTCAACCTCCCCTTCCCTGCATGGACAGGAGAGGAGAGATCAATGTGCACCTCCTCCTCCTCCTCCCACCCCTCTCCTCGTGTCTGCCCCGCCCCTCTCCTCATGTCTGCCCTGCCCTCTCCTCATGTCTGCCCCACCCTCTCCTCATGTCTGCCCCTCCCACACTGCAATTCCCAACCAGGGCTGTACTTGAGAAGATGTGTGGGTGGGAAACTTGAAGCACTACAGCCGGCAATTATGTGGTGGCTGCAATATTGAAGACTGCCTGAGCCACCAGACCAGTGTGGGGTGAGTGAGCTGAACTCTGCCCAATGCTGAACTCTCCCCAACTCCTTCCCTTTCTCCCCCTCCCCCCTCATGTCCAGTTAGCAATCAGGGACAACTTTAGTACTGTTGGGTATAGCTGGCAATCTGCTAGTTGGCTAAACTGCTGGGGTTTTCACTCACACGTTTGTGATGCTTCTGTTTTATCACCTTTCTGCCCATCCACAGCATGGCTTTAGGAGCCTGTTTACATGAGCATTGGTCTCTGAAGAGCATTCTGCATTCAGATCACTCTTTAGAGAGCATTTGGCAGGCAGTGAGGAGGTGTTGTTTCACCTCCTCACCACCTGCTTTAACCCCTAGAACCCCACACTAATGCACTGGAACCGCATACATTACACACCGTTGTGGGGTGCTTGCAGAGGTGGGTCATGTTCAGCAGGCACTGCGCCCACAAAATGCAACAGAGTATATAATTCCTGCCACAGCCACAAAGTAAAACATCATAGTGGCAGCATGTGTACACCCCCAGACCTGTGTTGCCAACCATCCATAAATTTATAGACAGTTTGTATTAAACAGGCACTCTTCTCTTGTCCATAAAAACAAAAAACAAAACAAAAACTAGATTCCCACATCTACACATTTGACGTGGATGCAGAAATCCAGCTGAGGTATTGTGTTCTGACAGCAGAGAGACTTATCACTTAGCTCTGATAAGTGCTGCCAGCTATAACTGGCGGTGCTAATCGTGTGGAAATTTTCCTAGAGGCTGGTTGTACAGAAGTCGATCGGTACACTGCCCTGCAAACTGCTGATTCCTGCCCTTTGCTCTACTAACCCCTGTCCTCTGCCCTGCTGATCCTCAGTACACTCCGCTATCGATTCCTGTTTTTCATACACTGCCCGGCTGACCTCATATCCTTTGCCCCCCTGACATTTTTTACTGCACCTCCATATCATACTGGCTAGATCCGGCCCTGATGCTCGCAGTGTTTGACAGCATTGTGCATCACGGCACAGTCTTGTTTGGTATTGGCAGTCCCTCTCCCTCGCTGTGCATGGGATTAGAAGAAGGTGATATAAGGGCCAAATGCAGGTGTTCATTGCATCTATAATCATTTTAATAATTTATTGTTACTGTAAAATTCAGCTTCACAGAGGTACAATTTTTTGCAGCCTTCTCTGTGCAAGAATGTACTAGCATTTAACTGTCTGAAGCAATAGCACACTAAGATTTGTGGATATAATGAGCTTGATGATACCAATCAGTAGCACAGTGGGTAATAATGATGACTGTGCCATAGAGTCAGGTTCCACCAACTAAACCAGTGATATGCTATTGATCTAAGCGATTTCTATAACTGATTCTGTCTGTATTATTCAGCATCTGCGCTCATTACATTCCTCTTCCATGACACACACACCTGACTACACACAGATCTGTGACTTGCATTTAAAATTTACCTGTTTAAAAGTCGAGTTGTACAGCACACACGTTACTGGTTTCTCGTGGCTCGCCACGCTTTTGCTAGCCTCACTCTTCATTTCTAGAACTGCCAACTGATTGTTGAATGACAGAAAGAGGCGTCCGTGGAGCTCGTAGAAATAGAAGGTTAATTGAAATTCCAGAGTTTTTGGGAAGATCCCAGCTAAACGTTGTATGCACACTTGATGATGAACATCCCATACCCTCAACACCTGCAAAAGGATTCACAATACAGCTTGTAATATTGTATTTTTAAGGCTATTACAGTATCTATGTATCCCCTACAGTAACTGTGTTGCAGAAATAACAGTATTCATTTATACCCAATGACAATCTAGAGCAATAAAACAAGAATCAAATTGTGACATGAAAGTTTTTTTAAATCTATGTTTATTGAAACAGTTATCATACTGAAGAATAGTAAAAGAAATGACAGTACGACATTGATGTGTCTGTAGTTTTTGCATTGTTTTTTTGACAGGCTAAATTAAAAAAGAGAAAGGAATTACCAATTTACAAATGATGGAAATAAACATCTAAGCAATAGAGAAAGAAAGAAAGAAAGAAAGAAAGGGATAATAAAAATTATATTTTTATATACAGTATATAAACTAAATAAAACAAAACATTGGCAACTACCTGTGCTTTGTATATGAAACATTTGGGAAATGGGTCATGTTGGCAATAGTGTAGAGGTATGCAGTAGATTTCTGAAAACAGGATACAGTGGGAGCATTATAGAATTAGTGGAAAATCATTGGGGGCATGGGTTGGGTACTGGTACTTTTAACTTGTGTTGTACCATGTTGTGTTTTGGAAGACTATAAGTGAAGAATAAAACTGAGAACCTGGCATGGGTTTCTGAAGGAATGGGGGTCAAGTGTTAAAGATTCTCAGTTTTGGTGGATTTGAAATGTTAAAAGAGAAGTTTAGGAATAAAAAAAAAAGTATTTATAGTCACCTAAGTGGATGTTGCATCTATCCCCTGCCACGTCTAAGACTGAGAATTGAGCCTTCAAAGACCACTGATCACTGAGTGAAAGCCAATGACTGTCTGTCACCAGCTTTCTGCTCTGCACCTCCACCGTTCACTGGACTGTGAAGGGTGCTGGAGGAGCTGGCTCAGGCTCTTGGTGACTTGCTGAGAGACTGAGCCGGCTGCCAGTCGGGAATCAAAGTGGATCCCGAATTTAAAGTTGGGATCTTTCCAGAGCCTGGGCTGGCTCAGTGACTTCAGCCAACAGCAGGCTTTAGCCGGCTGCCAGCTGAAAATAGGTCACAGGAGTGTAGAAAGAAGTGCACTCCTGTGATCAAAAGAGTTTTGGCCCTTTTTCTCTTTTAAAGTAGGACTAAAAGCAGAGCTTGTTTTTCATTTTGGATAGAGTTAGCGGGGTTATAACCCTTGTCAGTTTTTTTGGCCATCTACCATTTACACTTTTAATCTGATCTTGGGGTGTTTTGTAGGTGTACACTTTTTTTGGTAGCTGCTGGCAGCTTTTTTGAATATACTTACCACTTTAATTAGGTGCAGCTGTTTCTATTTTATAATCACTAATAGTAAACCTGAGGGGCTATAACCAGTTTCTGAGAATACATTTTTTCACTGACAGGAAGCATAAATGTTTACATTTTGTAAATTATGTTGTGTTGAATTAGTACAAAGTTTTGACAGTATCTGAAAAATTGTCAAGGTTGGCTTTGGCATTCTGCAGTAATATGAGTCATATACAGGATGACCTCACACCAACAATTTGCTTAGGGCTAAGGAATCATGAAAAAGTTCAGTTAAGTTTTATTGAAAAGTTCAGAGTAACAATTTTTTGTGGGTGAATCTTTAATTAAGCATAGCAGGTGTAATGTGATTATGGGATAACATACTGTATTTAGTTTGTAGAAAGAGGATTAACATACGTTTACCACCTTTGTCTAACACATGTTTAGATATGATAGTAATATATTAAAAGAATTTAGCTTAAGGTGACCATGGCATGCAAATATTACTTACATGTGAGCCCTAATTTTGTGAACCACTGTTCTTCTGTGCTGTACACTTCTATATATGAAGAAGGGGCTTGAGGCAGGGCCGTCACTTCCACTAGGCAAACTAGGCAGTCGCCTAAGGCATACGGCCACCTAGGGGCACCTGAGCGCAGCACAGGCCGGCACTCTCTCTGTGTGGCCTAAGGACCTCTTGTATGAATTCTTCACTTCTCTGCAGAGTCCCCCCTCTCCTCATACACAGGGAATGATGAGTGAACGATTGTATGTTTACTCTACACAATTGTCTCACAGCCTGTCCACACACATGACCATTTAATATATATATATATATATATATATATATATATATATATATATATATATATATATATATATATATATACATATATATATTAAAAAAAGCTTTTCTTGCTGACCAAAGGAAAAATAAGATCCTTTTTCATGCATCTAGTGTAATATGGGAAAATAAAAGAAGAATTATGATTAATGGTCAAAGACAACAAGAAAAGCTCTTCCTCCTTAAAATGTCTGTGCTAGCAAATTATAAAAACACTCTAAGGAGACTGCTACCATTATCAGAAAAGATTTGTATATCAGTCATTAGTGACTGATTTTATTCCATTAATGTATCTCTCTAGACTTATGTGACAGTGATTGGTTTGACATCCTGCATGTTGTGCTAGCAGGAAAAAAAACCCCATTACAAAACGACTAAGAGAGGAGGGAAAAGCTGCAGATGGCTTTGCTGTCTGTGGATGGAAGTCGCACGGAGAACATAAATGAGCTACTTTTAGGTCAGACTACATGTATGCTGTTCATTCTGTGTTTAGATCTCAGTCTCAGTATTTCAGCAATCTGCATGATATTCTAAGGAAAAAGGCTGCCTATAGTTTCTGTTTATCCAGATGTAGTGCTTACCCCTGAAGGGGCTGCTGGAAAATAACGTAGGTCTTCAGGTTGCCAGGCCAAGCACACCAACAAATCTCAAGCTCAGTATAGAGGTGTCTTTTTGAAGATTAATTGCAATATTTGAACACAGGTAGAGCGTTGAGGGTGCAGGATACTCCAAAACACACATGGGCATAGAGGACAGATTCATCAGTATATAGTCCTTCAGTAGCAGCCCTAAGTGTTACTGAAGGTGGAGGGGACAGCCAGCCAGACTGTGACTCTGTAAAGCAGTCACAGTCCTAGTAACAACTTTTGGCATCTAACCTTCAGAGCCAAAGCACAATGGAAGCTCTAGGCAATAGACCCTACTCACAATGTCCAGAGACAAATCCCCAACAACCTTTCCTTTGGCACTTTTCAGTGAAAGGGGTCCTTCTTCAGTCCAGGTTCCTAAAGTAGTGTTCTCCAGCAAATTCTCTTTAATCCAGGCTTCTTCCCGCCCTCAGTCAAGCAAATGCTGAGGCCTAACAGCAACAGATCTTCAATAATACAGGCTGCCTCCCAGTGGCAGAAGAACCAAGAGAAGACAGATCTGAACAGATCCTCCCAAACCTTTATCTCCTATCCAGTCACACCTTCTGGGCCACTCCCTCCCAGGGATTGGCTGAGATCAGATAAGTATTCCTAGCTCACAGATTGATCCTCCTACTCTATTTCTGGAAGCTTTTTCCAGGCAGGCAGGAGCAATCAACCCCCTAGTTTAGGGAGACCTGAGCAAACCTGAACGATAAATTCCTGCACACTTGGGTACAAAAGAGCCAAAAATTATTTTTTTACAGCCTAGGGCAGGGCGCTACACAGAGATCCCATATACTCCTTATTAGCTTCAGGCATTTAAAGAAACTAGTGTAAAAAAAATCAATCAGCGCAGTCACCAAAAATTAATAGTGTGTATGAATATGAAACAACACAAAAATCAAAATGTCAAGAAACAATGGGGATGATTTACTAAAGTTGGAGAGTACAAATTCTGGTGCAGCTGTGCATGGTAGCCAATCAACTTCTAACTTCAGCTTTATTCAATTAAACTTTGGCAAATAAAATCTAGAAGCTGACTGGTTTCTATGCAGAACTGCACCACATTTTGCACTCTCCAGCTTTAGTAAATCAACCCCAATATATCAAAAAAATAATTAAAAATAAGCGTAATCACATTACAAGGGGGTCGCCAGCTGAAACACTACAACACCTTATAACATATTGCACTAATTTCTGGTTATCTAAATAACCTTTTATCAATAAAACATTTTAAAAATGTGCTTTGAGCTTGACACAACCCATTTAAGAAGCTTTCAGGACTGATGCCAATGGCATTATCTTTAAGGGTCTATAGAGTAATTAAAGGAGTAAAAAAACAACACCCAAATCTTATTAGTCTAAGGATAAACATACCTTATCTTTAGAGAAACTGAGAAGCTGCTTACGATTGGAGATGAATTTGACGGTCATCACACTGGCCATATTGCCTTGTAGAATCCCATTGGGTTTGGAGATGACATATGGATTCCACAGACAAATCTTATTATCAATTCCAGCAGTTGCTGGCAGGAAAAAAAAATGCATAACAAGTTTAATAATAATAAAAATTGTTAATATTTATTGAAAACAATAATACTGTATGTATATTTAGTCATTTTGGTTTGTGTACATATCTGTGACTGTTTATGTATTCTTCTATATTAAGAAATGGTTTAGTGATTATAATGTCACTGATAACTATGGTACTATTCATGGTATTATGCCAGCTCATAGTCTTGTTTACCAGGACAGAAGAGTAAAGAAAAAGCACCATCAAAACACATCAAATGTTCTCTGTATTTTATGTATGCCTTGCCTGGTTACTGGGAGATGGCATGTGTTTGCATGCTGTCTTCAATGTTTGAATTTCCTCTGCTTTACTCCCAGAATCCAAAGACATACTGGTTATGTAATTGGCTGCATTGTGTCTAGTAGGGGCAGTCACTTGTGAGCCTCATGGTTGATTGATTATCAGATGATCAGAAACCAGTCTGATTGGTTTATCAGTGGAGACCCCAGTTGCCCATGGCAGCTGAGCTTGGGGGCACATTTATTAATTTTCCCCCAACATGAGTCATCATTCTGGGGATCTTTAATAAATAGACTGTGGACAGGAAGACATTAATGTGTAAATAAAAAAGTGGTGCCAGACATTTTTGTTTTATTTGAAAACATGTTATAAGCCATATTTCTCCTTTAAGGTACAACACAGACGCTGCAGGCATTTTTCACGGCATTTGTCTTACTATAACCATGAACTTGGCACAAAGTACTGTAACTGGACGATAACATTCCCATGAATTTTAATAGAAAATAAAATGTGGCCGAACTGTTTCTCTGGAAATAGTCTCTGGGACTACAATATTATGTGAACACAGCTCTTTGTAATGTACTGTATAGTATGCTCATGTCTCTAAGGTAAAATAAAGGACCTTTACTACTCATAGAAAGAAAACAACATTGCTATATAATACAGTCAGGTATTGGAGCGAGTGACCACACACTGTTCAACAAATTATTTGTTTAGTAGTAGCAGTTCACAGCCAATTTAACTTAGAAACTCAACACAGATATAGGAGAGTTAATATGTGCCAGTCTCGGCCTCATCCACAGAATGATTTGTCAAGCTGTGGTACTTAAAGTAAACCTATAATCTAATGTGAAATAAAACTAAACGTTTAACAGTCTTGTCGAAATCCATAAATAAAGAGTAACAGAACTACTGCTCTGGCTGCATGAGTGAAATCCAATGTAAGTTGATATCTGATCTGTAGGGAAGGACCACTCAGTGTGATCTCTTATTGTTCTCTTTATCAGTGATTACATGATTAAGTGCATAGGCATTTTTGACATGTGATCAGTACTGGAAGAAGCCCAATTCAGTGCTTTCTGGAGGAAAAACACATAGCAGACACTGGAACCAGAGCCCCCCACTCCCTTATTCATGATGCTAAATCACACCAGTGGGATGAGAAGCATTGATCCCTTCCCTGTCTTCCTGATGTATTATCCCCTCACTCATGCTTCTGTTGTCTAAAACTGACTATGCTTTCCGGACACTTCAAAATAAGGAAAACACTACAATTTGGTGAAAGATGCTTGACTGTTCTACAGTTTTACCCTTGTAACTGAAAGACCCTGCATGTCTCCTCTGGGCTCCATTCAATGTATTGCAATGCAGATTGCATTACAATACATTGCTTCTCAGCTGTGCTAGCTATGAAAGTTACAGGGGTGACCGGGAAGTCACGTCATACACACCACTTTCCGAGTTACAGGAAGAAGGGGAAGAGAGCAAAAGTCTGTCTGTTCTCCTCCCTCTTCCCTACCGGGTGGTAACTGCCAAGTCAGCCCCAGAACCACAGATAGGCAAATGGAGCCTGGAATACATAGCGGGTGGGGGGGGGGGAAGCGGGGGGGAGTTGCAAGTACTGGGGGTGTGTAGAAGCAGTCAGGCGGCAGTGCAGCCACACGACTGCTTTCACTTGACAGGCAGTTTTAGACACAATCTCGGTGGGTGCAGCCACTAGATTGTGGGTAAACCCCTCCCCCCCCTTGCTGTCAGGTCCATTTGACATACAGACCTGGCAGTGAAAGGGTTAAAGCTTAATAAAGCAATGGTATTCATCCCAGAGTTCTAAGAGAACTTCGAGGTATAGTCGTTGGACCATTAACTGATCTTTTTAATCAATCTCTTCTAACAGGTTCCCCATGACTGGCGGACAGCTAATATTGTACTTATCCACAAGAAGGGTAACAAGGTAGAATCTGGCAATTACAGGCCAGTGAGTTTAACACTGGATATAGTCAAGTAATGGAATCACTCCTGAAAAGAAGGGGTATTAACCCTTTCCTGCCAGAGTCGTTTTTGCACTTTTTCCACACATTTAAAAAATAATTTTAGGCCTGAAGATTACATAAAACCCCCAAACATTATATATTTTCTGAAAGCAGAGACCCTAGAGAATAAAAAAGTGGTAGTTCCAATTTTTTATGTCACAAAATATTATTGCAAAGGTCTAGGAAACGTAAAATTTCTGTAAAAATCACACTAAATGCAATTTTAGGGCAACCAAACGTAATAAATTACCCAAGTTTGGTAAAATATAAAAGAAGAGGTTGTGCGGTTGTGTTGGGTAAATAGATACCCAACATGCCAAACCTTAAATTTGTGTGTACCTATGAAATGGCGACAAACTTTAGTACCCTATATTTTCTATAGACAACGCTTCAAAATGACCCTATAGGTCATAGTTTAGTGCCATAGAAAAGGTCTGGTGCTAGAATTATTGCTCTCACTCTGGCATGCACGGCGATATGCAACATGTGTATCACAATCAACGTTTTCACGCATAGGTGCCCAACGTGTGCGTTTACATTCGTATGTGTATATATGTGGAGCTGGGGGGGCCTCAGTTTTTTTGGGGGGTGGGATGTTTTGTGCTAGGGTGTAACTTTATTTTTTTACATAAAAAAATGTTTTTATTACTTAACTTATTTTTTCCATCACATAGGGAAAACAAAGTCACCTATGTGATGATTTGTTGGTGACAGGTTCTCTTTATTGAGACACGCAGTATCTAATAGACCCTGCATGTCTCCTCTGTGATCCACTAGATGTATTGCAATGCAAACCACATTGCAATACATCTTTCCCTGTCTATTCTAGCTGAGAAAGTGACAGCCGTGACCCGAGCTGATGTCATGGACGTCATCTTCCAGGTTATGTGAAGAAGGGGAGGGGAGCAGACCCTCCACCTGCCGGCATACGCCATGGCTCCCCCCGGGCCCAAAGATGGTCAGGTAGAGCCCGGTTACATGGCGGGAGCACGCCCATGGTGGGGGGCACCAGAACAGGGGGCTGTGGAAGCAATTAGCGGCAGCAGAGCCACCTTACTGCTTCAAGAAAGACATCAGGAATTTAACATATACAGTCTGGAGGCAAGAAGGGAAAGTGAACACATGATTGAAAGCTTTAAATACATCAAGGGGGTGAATAAAATTCAGAAGAGCAGTATTTTCAATATGAAGCCACGGTCCAGAACACACGGACATGGCTTCAAACTAGCAAGAGGAAAGTTCAAAGCTAATCCTAGAAAGCATTATTTTACCAAAAGCGTAGTTGATGATTAGAATAGACTTCCAGCAGAGTTAGAGTATGTCAAGAGTAAGTAGATTTAAACATTTAAACATGCTTGGGACAAACATAGATATATACTCAGACAAAAAGGTAAAATATATATGTATACAGTATAACTAGAAAGAAAAGGGGCAAATTCAATGCACTATTTGGTCTTTTTTCTGCATTACTTTTACCTTTCATTAAGCTGTTCATCAATTTAAGTCTAATTTTAAAATAAAAAAAATCATGAATTTTATTACATCACAGATCATAAATGTAATTACAGGAAACTGTGAGCTATATCAGTATATATTTCCAGCTCTCTGTTGTGTATCTGACTTCCCCCTTTATTATCATACCTTAAAGTGTAATGTGTGTATATAGCTGAATAGAAATGTCAAGCACACCTTGTACATGCTAATCACAATAGTTACATTTAAGCTAAAGGCACATCACAATGTTGCCTGGGGTAGAAAGTATATGATGTGTTAGAAATAAGATGTTGTTGCTATGACAACAATCTGAGAACTGTGTCATAGCTCATGTAATTTGTTCTAACAAATTTCATTAAGTTATTGTAGAAGACAGTTCTTATTAAACTCTGCCCAGAGTATTTTTTGTGAAGAGGAAGGAATCCTGGTGGTGGCACCAAAAAAAAAGGATGTAAGGTGACGCCATTTTAAAAGATTCAGAATTTTCCCTACATGCAATCTGCCTTATAGCAAAAGATTCAGTCTCTAACTCCTGGGCTGTATGCTAGTCCTTAGGAAATGACTTTGAAACTCTTCAGCTTCACTGAGAGTGCATGCCAAGTAAAGCACCAAGATCACTTAAAAGGCAACCCCTACCAGTAGCAGATAATAGTCTTACCTGCACCACCCTAATGCTCTGTTCATCAGTCAGGAGCAAGGAAATGGGGGGCACAGGACTTGCCCCCTTTTTTTCACATGACAGCACTGGTTATTGGTGATTAGCTGCTTAGGTGCTTGGTGCCATCACATAGGGAAGGGAAGAGAGTCCTCCTCATAGTGTAAGCTCCAACTTGTGGCTCAGAGCATACTCAGGGATAAAAGTCTTTGTCCCCATTGATGAGAAGGTTAGAGGAAGGTAAGTACTGTATATGCAGCTTTACGGATGGCATTAAAGTGAATCTTTGATTTCCCTTCATAGGCAAATACAAGTTCATTCAGGTTCTGTTTCAAAATGTGGCATTCTCTGTCAAATATTTAAATCTAGTAGCTCAACCAACCATGTTTGTGTTTGATCAGACCTGCTAGAGGAATGGTCACATATAAGCCCAATAATTGAAATTTCTCCATGTGAATAAATACATTGTGAATCACCTTCAGAATGGAGGACATTTTTAATGGTATTGTGGTTATGTTATTTAGCCAATTTATATACTAGTGGAATTCTCCTTAATAGAAACCTGTCATGAGAGAAATACAGTGGCTGTCTTTTGTTAATGCAACTGACTGGTTCCTTATTGTCTTCAATGAGGCACTGATCCACAACAGGCATGCGGCCACAGAGGAGTTTTCCATACTTGTTCCATGTTAGTAGCTTAAAAAGCAGTGAAGCCAGAAACCTATGTAGACACTCGGCCCTAACAGGGGTTGTGTCAGCCTGAGCTGAAATGATAGTTCAGCTTTGTTCAGGTTCTCTTCAAGCTCTAGTTAGTTTGCTTCTGCCTGCTGCTGGGGTGTGCCGCTGGCAATATTGTGCAAGTCTGCAATAATTTATTTATTAATATTTATATCTCCCTGGACAACCATTAGGAGGTTTATTGCTGATATGAGGTGTATTGTGCATACTGGAGGACTATATAAATATTCAAGGGAATCCTCTGGAAGATCTTGCATCCCAGGCTCTGTCTAGTGAAATGGGGTTGCTGCTGAGGTTCTTGTCCTCCCAGGTCTACTGCCTGGGGAGTGTGAGTTGAGTTACATAGAGGGGGAAGGGGAAGGGAGAATGTCGCCAGCACACCGAAGATCACCAATATGGGTCCAAACATTTTAATGAACGATCACATAGTTAGAGCAAAGCAACGCTTCAGAGTCTCGCAGGACCCCTTCATCAGGCATGTGACCGATGAAGGGGTTTTGTGAGACTCTGAAACATTGCTTTGCTCTAACTATGTGATCGTTCATTAAAACTTTTGGACCTATATTGGTGATCCTCTGTGTGATGGTGACATTCTCCTTTGCTGATTTTGTTCAGTTCCAGCCGACGGTTGCTGCAGTACCCACTTATACACACAGCCATTTTTAACACAGGAACATGTGCGTTTGGATTGTACACTTGCATTGAGTTACGAAGAAGCCCAAGTCTAGGGTCTGAGGCTTCCTGCTGTCCTGCGGGAGGGTATATTCATGAAAAGTGGAACAGGAAGGTGATGACCTAGATTGGTGCACAAAGTGTGAACCTTCATCTACTAGAGAGTGTCCAGAGAAGTTAGGGGCAAGGCAGGAAGTCTGATGACTAATCCATTGAGTACTAAAACTGCTTACAGCCCGTGGTCCAAAGAATACAGAATTGCTGATCTGACTTAAAGACCCTATTGTATGACTGTTAAACTGTCTCAAAGTGATTGTTGCCTATCTCTTCACACTACCACTATAAGTCAAAACTAAATCCTAAGGTGAAATTTCAGCCCACCTGACCTCCGGAGGTCTTTATTAACCTCTAGGGAGTACAAGGGTATAGGCAGGTTTTCTTTGAAGAGACCTAGGTGTTGATTTGATAAAGGCTTTTAACCTTCCTTTTGCTAGCACATAAGGTACTATGCTTAGAGAAATTTACTTTGCAAAGTGAACAGTCTCTATTTATATACTAAACCCCTTTTGTGCCAGGAGTGACTTTTGGGGGTGGGGGGACCCCTGTCTCAGCTCCCCATGTTTCCATTATGTGTAAGTCATCCTGAGCCTGTTAGGGGTACAGGGTGAAATGTTCTAATACTGGTGTGGGGGTTGTTCATTGTTCACTGCCATGCGGCTGCATCCCATTGTTCTAGCAAACTATTATGGGATGTAATGTTTGTGTCTTGGTGTGGGGGTTGGTCATTGTTCACTGCCAAGTGGTGCATCCCATTGTTCTATTGTGTGCCTTGCTTGGGAGCAAACTATTAAGGGATGTAATGTTTCCGGCAGCCCTTCCCCCTGATGGGACGGCCTGCTGATGTGTTTCCTGTCTGGGTGTGTATTTCCCCGCCCTGTGTATATATCTTGTATCTATGTTAAAATAAAGCAGTCTATTTCCTGTCTTTCATACAAGTCTGGTGTGTCTCGTCTTGTATGGCCAGCGGTGGTGTCCGTGGATCTAGAAGAGCTTGCATCAGGGCATGGTGTTGTTGACCTCTGCCCACAACAATCAGCACCGCAGGAGCTACAGGAAGAGGATGCAATCAGCACCTCACAACAGCAGCTTGAGCTGATGTCCGTGGATGGGACTTCGGTCTCCACTGACACAACCCCAGAAAAGGGTCTGGCATTGGGACAAGAAGATGTCAGCCTTACTTTGCAAACACTGGGGGATGTCCAACAAGTCAAAGTGGATGAGACTACAGTCGCCACCTGGATACCTCAGGGATGCTGGGCAGTTGGCCCAGATCCCCCACAGCATGATGGAGTCAGCCCAGCCACCCTGTCATCTCTCCAGCGGCTGAGAGAACTTCAGGGAGAAGGACCAGTCCGTATTTCTCCCAGTGGTGGGTATATTCTACGAGAGAGGCAGAGGTTGGCTGGGTGAGTAATGCTTTGTGTGGGACAATTTGTTTGTGTGGGACAATTTGTTTGGGGTACTGTGTGGGTGCTGGCATTTGGGGACTGGAAGTAAAGACTAACTTCGGAGTCCATCCGTCTGGGATTTACTCCTGCGTTAGTCTCCTGCCGAAAGGGGAGATATGTGACGGGAGTGACTTTTGGGGGTGGGGGACCCCTGTCTCAGCTCCCCATATTCCCATTATGTGTAAGTCACCCTGTGCCTGTTAGGGGTGAAATGTTCTAATATTGGTGTGGGGGTTGTTCATTGTTCACTGCCATGCGGCTGCATCCCATTGTTCTAGCAAACTATTATGGGACGTAATGTGTGTGTATTGGTGTGGGGGTTGGTCATTGTTCATTGCTAGGTGGTGCATCCCATTGTTCTATTGTGTGCCTTGTTTGGAAGCAAACTATTATGGGATGTAATGTTTCCGGCAGCCCTTCCCCCTGATGGGACGGCCTGCTGATGTGTTTCCTGTCTGGGTGTGTATTTCCCCACCCTGTGTATAAATCTTGTATCTATGTTAAAGTAAAGCAGTCTATTTCCTGTCTTTCATACAAGTCTGGTGTGTCTCGTCTTGTATGGCCAGCGGTGGTGTCCATGGATCTGTGTTAGGACAGGGAAGCGGAATCACCCAAGTGCAGTCTGGGTTCGGTTCCGTTACACCTTTGTCTCTAGGAAAGAAAAAAATGACCGCAGGAATAAAGTGTGGTTACCCAGAGGTGCCAGCACATATCCGCAGTAGCTTCAAAAAAGCCTTCAAATATGGCTGAAGCTATAGTGCTTACAGGTAGTGTTAGCTGATATTGCTATAGCTTGCTGATTATTGGTCTATCACTATGATGGGTTGCATCATTGGACAATAATAATGTGCATGAGGCAGAAAGAGGCAGACAAGCTATATCTGCAGTAGCTTCTTTGGTTCTCTTTAACTGTCCAATTTTAAATCATACAAGTGTCAGGCAATGCTAGCTCTTTAGTAAAAACAAAAAAAATAAGAGAGACACATTGTGCACTATTATCTGACATAGACAAGTAACCTCAGCCACAGCAAGACTTTCACTGCCCTGATACATACCAATTATATTTAATCCGGAATCATAGTCAAAGCCATTAATTCCTTTTGTAATATTCAGTGATGTTGTCCTCAGATGGGTTTTGCCTTTCTCTCTCCAGGCCAGAATCACTGTGTTATTGTCACTTGTACTACACGACAGAAATGCCTCCAAATGAGAGCTGTAACTAACTGCGGGTGAACACAGAAATATCCTCATTAGTTTTGCGCAAGATGCTATTTGAAGTTATATCTGCAGCCACGAAAAATGTCAAGCAAATCCGAAAATGATCTTTATTACCATGACAGATTGAAAATGTTACAAGAGTACTACAGTTCTATTAAGGTCAATTAAGAAGCTGTCATATTTTTAATCAAACCTTTTCTACCGAAGCAAAACATTTCTCGAAACTATCTGTGAAAATGGGCAGCCGCGTTGTGTGACTTCATTACACTATAATGCACAGAACATGCTTTTTCTAAATGTACTGGAAATAGGAATATCAATCAAAGGGTTTTAGGTCAAACTAGACAGGAGATTGCAGGTATGCTTCTTTGTGCAATTAGATTACAATATTTCTGCAATGTTAACAGGGAAATATTGTCATCTTCCGAGCAGAAAAATGTTGCCTGAAGTATCTGAAGCAAAACCAAAGCATATCTTTAGCAGTAACCTTCCAACTGCTAAATGTGATGTGATAGTATTCAGGAGAAAGGAGAAAATACTGTAACATTAACACGGCTGAAAGAACTGAAGCGTTCGCTCATATTTTCATATAAATGTGCCTTCCTGTTGGAAAAGTTCAGCTCTGCAGTAGACAGCTGGAGTGACTTTGTCTGCTTATTACATAAGGTATACATCATCCTCAGTCACTCAGCAGATGATAAGATTTATAATTCATTGCATATGATTGTTCTCTATTATGTACCTAAAATGCCAATTACCTTTTCTAGAACTGCTATCAATCACGTTTAAACATATGTAAGAGTTTGTTTCTTGTTAATTAAAGTAGAACTATGGACAAAACTTTTTTTTCCCATTTTTAATGGAGTAAGATATGATTATAAACTCTTTTTTTCCATCTGTGTCCCATTGGGAAGATTTCCCTTCACTTCCTGTCCCATTGCAAAAACAGGAAGTGAGTGGAAATCCCTCCAAAGTAAGGGCATCTCTGCTTGCACCAGAACTACTGTCCCGTTGTAAGATTTCGCTTCTATTCCTGTTCTTGTGACAACCCAAAATTTGTGATTTTCTTTCACATTCACTGCTGATGATAACAGTAATCAGGACATATAGAGGGGGTAAGTCTCTCTAACAGGGGATCAGACAGCAACAAAAGATTTATAATAAAAAAAAAGTATTGCCTTTACTTTAATAAAAACAAGTACAAAGTGTCAATGTATTCTTGGTAACTCACATCTAGGGTAAACAAAAATGAGGGCAGCTAATTTTAAATTTGCCTGTCATATGCTTAGGCAATTCAAGCTCTTCTCAAATGTTGTAATCTGTGAATCTAAGATGATAAAATACTATGTACTACAGCACATTTATGATTATTTTCTGTACATCTACATATTTGTAATTCACCCCTCTCCTGAAGAAGTGAGTCATATCCTGTGAAACGCATGGTGGAAACAGGATCCCTATGACAATTTTAACAACATAAAGTTTGTGGGCAATCTGTTGCCTTATGAGATCATATGTTTTAAAACTTAGATATATGTTATAAAAGTGTATGCCTAGGGATCTACTGAATAGGAGAGATTTGCATTACCCAGAAATTGATTTTTTTAAAGATGATGTAAAACTTTTCAGATGTTGTTAATAAATTGTATTTTGTATTCAATTTTAATAACAAGTGTGTAGTCCTTGGGCACCTAAAAAGTACTTATCAGTTGGTACTTTCTATAGCTCTTATGTGATCAGGATGTGCTACCGCTATACGTAGCCTGCCACAATGCCATAGAACTATTTTGTATTTTGGGACAAATGTCAAGGTGGTAGAATCATTAAAGCAACTACCTTTAGATTATCCTATCATGAATTTAGGCAACTCAAACTCTATACATGATGAAAAACACATCATCTGAAGTTACCTTTAGTAAAAACTGTTGTCTTGGTTTACTAAAGCTTCATTTCAATGGGCTGCTGTATGCATAACAAATGCAGCAAAGTAGCTCATGTACTTTTTTGAGCTTCAAGCTTCACATGTTTTCTGCTTGCCGTGTTTGGGGTGCAATTACAATAAATACACTCCAAGCACAGTACAGGGTTTTACACATTTTTTGTACTTTAATGAAACGCGCAAATTAAATATCTATTAGCTTCTGCCCCGACTGAGGTTTTACTTTGTGTCCAAAACTAGAAAAAAAAGTTTTGGGCTTGACACAGTAACATTTTTACAGTTTACAAGAAAAGAAAAGCCTAATGAATTTCTTTTAAAGCATATCTTTTGCCAAAACTTTTTTTTAATTATTTGATAGAGAAGAGAATAGTTAGAACTCAATTTTGTGTCCTGTTGTGGAAATTTCATCTCACTTCCTGCATCAAAAACAAAACAGGAATTGAGTATTAATATCTCCAAAGTGTAAGTGAATCTTCTCCTAGATAGTTGTCATTAGTTGTCATTGGAACAAGTGTCTACATTGAAAGATTTTCCCTCACCTGTTCTGGTGACAACCATATAATTTTTGACTTCCCAATACTTTTATTCCTGGAGACAATTGTCATCAACATAAATAGGGTGAATCTGCCTAGGAGGAGTATGAACAGCAATAAATACAAGACAGATGTGGAGAGATTAAATGTACTTATAAAAGGAGCTAATTTATGAATATTCATGGTAGAATACTTGCATTTCACTGTTTTGTGTTACAATACATTTGAGAATGTGTTTGTGTGCTGGTGTGCTTAGTAAAATTGTTAAAGTGATATCAAAGGCAATTAACCTCCTTAGCGGTCTGTGCTCAAAGCAGTACATTTTTTTACATGGAAATATGTTGTTTTTTTATTGTAGGCCTGTAATTCTTAGGAATAACTCACTGAAATCTGTCCGAACAAGAGTCTAGTAAACATCTCGGGTATGATAAAATTTGAAACACGAAATCATAAATTATAATATATAAATAATCATAAAAAATAATAATATAATAATAATACATTTAATTCAATAATTTAATCAAACAAAAACACTGAAATTTGAAATAGAGCGCCAAGTTCGCACATCACTGAGCAAAGTCGCAAAATTGTTTTCAGTGTCTGATGATGAATTTCCCCACTAATCATTATCACTCAATTCTGCAAGTGGTTCTAATTTACTATCGCTGTTTTCTAGCTGATCTAAAATCGATTTTAACCCAATGGGACGCTTTTTGGACGCCATGGACTTTTCTCAGTTTCCAGGCAGAAAGAACAATAAAAATGCAGGCAGGGTACAGGACAAAGCACTAGGGACAAAATGTATGTGAAATGCTTTGATATAGTAATGTTATACTATGAGATTTTAGTGAATGTCAACGGAAGATGGATGCCGGCATCGGCTGGAGGAGATGGCCGGGGATGCTGCAGGGGGGACATGGCGGGAGCGAAGGACAAGGTAAGTACAAGAGGGAATCCCTGAGCAATGCTGCAGGGTAATCCCGAGTGTAGCTCGGGGTTACCGCTTTTGGTACTGAAAGTTAACCCCGAGCTACACTTTTGAATACCGCCAGGGAAGTTAAAAAAAAATAAACATGCCATATTTACCTGCACTGTGCAGTGGTTTTCCACAAAGCAGCCCTGATCCTCCTCTTGATCCTCCTCTTCTCGAGTCCCCCACTGGCACTCCAAACCCCTCCTTCCTGCCAAGTGCCCCCAAAGCAAACAGCATGCTATGGGGCATCCAAGCAAGCTCGCTCTTGAGCCATTGCTCTGCATGTGCATTCACACACAGAGTCACATCTCAGCCTCGCCCCTCTTTCCTCATTGGCTTTCTGGCTGTGAATGACAGTAGTGGGAGTCAAATAGGAGGGAGAGTCCCTGGAGAGCCGAGGCACATTGCTGGATCGCGATGGGGCTCAGGTAATTATGGGGGGGCTACTGCATAAAAAATGATTTATACCTTCATGTATAGAATGCATGAAGGTAAAAAACCTTGAGCCTTTACAACCGCTTTAAATAGAGGTATACTTTGAACCACAGTAAACTTTAAAGCGCATTGTCAAAAAGGCCAGATTTCCACAAGTAACCTGTTCAAACTGGCCAGGGAAAGGACTGATACTGGTCCAAAACTGCAATAAATTGTATTTTATTTGTTATGGAATACATTGTATTTTATTTATAATGGTACAAATTGTATTTTATTTATAATGGCGCAAATTGTATTTTCTGATTTAAGACGGTATCTCAAATAAAAATATAAACCTATCCTCTGAAAGCATATAAGTCTTACTTTCACCGTTGAAAGTGTAATAAATGATAATACCTCAATATGCTCAATATGCTCACCCTATAGCCAAAGCAAACAAGTGCTAAACTAAATAAACTATGCATAAAGGTATAAATCAATTGAATCAAGTACATATAATAATATTATTATTATACAGTATTTATAAAGCGCCAACAGTTCACTCAGCGCTGTACATTACGAAGGGGGACAGAACATGCGACAGCACAGTAACAATACAATGCGATACACGAGGGGTTCGAGGGCCCTGCTCTTTCGAGCTTACAATCTAGGAGGGAGGGGATAGTGGTACAGGAGGAGATAGCTGTGGGGGATGGAGTGGTAGGAAGAGTGGAGGAGGTCTGAAATTAGCAGGGGGTGGGGTAGGCTTCCCTGAAGAGGTGGATTTTCAGGGTGCATCTAAAGGAGAGGAGAGTAGGTGATCGTCTGATGGGTTGGGGCAGGGAGTTCCAGAGGATGGGTGACACCCTGGAGAAATCCTGGAGGCGGGCATGGGAGGAGGAGACCAGAGAGCTAGAGAGAAGGAGGTCTTGTGAGGAGCGGAGTGCGTGTTGGGTGGTACTTGGATATTAAGTCGGTGATGTAATTTGGGGCAGTATGGTGGACAGCTTTGTACGTCAGTGTTAGGATTTTGGATTTGATCTGAAGCCAGTGGAGGGATTGGCAGAGGGGGGTAGCGGAAACGGAGTGGTTGGTAAGGTGAATGAGTCTGGCAGCCGTATTCAGGAAGTGGGGATAGCCTGTGGCGAGGCAGGCCAGTGAGGAGGGAGTTGCAGTAATCGAGTCGTGATATGATATGATGAGGGAGTGGATGAGCTGTTTAGTGGTTTCTGGGGTTAGGAACAGTTGCTGGATCTCTTTGCTCTGCTGGGGGTTCCATCTATCTGGGTCCACCCTGGACGTACTTGCGCAACCTACTCCGCTGCCGCAGTGGCCTGATGTATCTTCTACAAGGCAGAACAGGTCCCAGCCTGATCGTTCGGATCCCCGGGGGAGGGAAGTATGACTCTCCTTTGGCTGTGCTCTCTAGGCCTCCTCATCTTCATCCTGGAGTTGTTGGCTGTCGGCCTGATCCTGCAACGTATACCTTGTGCTGTTAAACTTACTCTGTTTGTTTGGAGCTATAGAGTTTGGTCTTACTGTTCTGGGTTGTGTAAAGTTTTGTTACCCTTGGCCTTCTATATAGGTGGCTGGAGCTCTTCTCATTTCATTCTGGTTGCCTGGACTGAGGCTTGGCCTGCAAATGCTCTTTCTTTCTGGCCTGCCTTGGGTAGCTCCTGGATGAAGAAGTAACATGTGCTACCCCTTTGGGTGTAATACTATATTTGTCATGTTGGATGTGGGGTTCTCTGTGTTACAGCTGGTTTCTTTTTTGTTTAAATACTGGGTTCTGTGCGCCTCCATCCCAGTTGGTGAGTACATATCCCCCCACAATAAGATTTACTTCCTCCGATGTTCCCTCTACTGTTTAATATCTCCGGGGAACCCCGGAAGAAGTTGGCCCAGTTGAGGCCACTCACTTAGCGTGCCACTTGTATTTGTACTTGCTATTGTCTTCTTTTCTTCTGTTTGCTACTCTTGTTTTCTCTGCTGTCTTCAGCTTTTTTTTTCTCCATCTTTTTTCTCTTGTAGTGTTTCTAGTCCCCGTTTTTTTACTTTCACTGCCTTACCCCCCCCCCCTCCTCCGCCCCCCACTTCCCCTCTTTTTCCTCCTCCTCTCCCCCCCCCCTTTTTTTTTCTTCTTTTCCTTCTCAGCCATGTTGGTATTTCTATGTGTCTCTTTTAATGCAAAAGGACTGAATAGCCCTGAGAAGCAGACTATGGTTCTGCGGGAGTTCTGGTGTCTTCGAGCACAGATCGTGTTTGTACTAGACACCCATTTTCAAACGGACAAGTCTCCTAAATTCTCTGATTTTCTATTCCCCCTTTCGTATCACAGCACTACGCCCGATTCCAAAACGAAGGGGGCGAGTATCCTGATTTCCAGAACTGCAGCATAGTCTCTCATTGATCAGAGAATCGACCCAGCAGGTCTCTACATTTTTCTTAAAGGAGATCTGGAGGGCGTAGAATAACCCTGGCATCGAATTATCTTCCTAATCAGGTTCAGTTGACATTTCTATAAGACATCCTGAATAATTTACAGAATTTCATGGAAGGCGGTGTAATTATGGGCGGTGACTTGAACTTGGCTCTTGTCCCCCTTCTCGATTCGTTGCGCTCCTCCTCGCATCTCCTATCCTTGTCTGTGGAGGCGAAGGACAGTTTGAGTGCTCCAATTTCAACTGATGAGTTCTTCGGCGCAATTAAGCTTCTTATGCCCCAGAAAGCCCCGGGACCAGATGGTTTCACGGGGGGTATTATAAAGCGTTTGCTCCCATCTTGACGCCTAGATTTGTGACGGCCTTTAATTCTTTACCTGAGGGAAAATCCCTGCCTTTGGACTCTTTGCGGGCGCATATAACTGTCATCCCGAAGGAGGGTAGGGATCCCACCCATTGTCAGAATTATAGACCCATTTCACTTTTGAACGCGGACCTGAAAATATTTATGAAGATCTTCTCTCTTTGGCTGTTGCCTCTTCTTCAGGAGATAGTCCTTATGCTCTCAAAGGAAGCTAAAGACAATACTACTAGGGTCCTGAATGCTATTCATTGGGCTCATTCCCTGCTTTCTGCGGACGCGTAGAAGGCTTTTGACAGGGTGGACTGGCTTTTCATGAAGGAAACACTGAGATATCTAGGTGTGGGACCTGGATTCCTTGCTTGGATCAATGCTGTATATTCTCACACTTTAGCTGCCGTCAGAACTAATAAGGTCACCTTTGCATATTTCTCCTTGTCTAATGGGACTTGCCAGGGTTGTCCTTTGTCGACCCTGATCTTCATTTTGACTCTAGAGCCCCTTTTGTGTCATGTACATCTGAATCAGAATGTTAGGGGGGTACTTATGGGCCAGACAGAACATAAGGTAGCAGCTTTTGCTGATGACCTTTTGTTCTTTGTGACAATCCCTGAGGTTGCATTGCCCAACCTCTTGGAGGAACTGAATCGTTATGGATCTCTTTCGAATTTCAAAATTAATAGTCAGAAATCTGAGTTTCTGAATGTCTCTATGCCCAAGTGTAAATTTAGAACTGTCTGTGCCTCCTTTCCTTTCCAGAGGGCTACCTCCTCCTTGTCTTATTTGGGTGTCATGATTACCTGTACTCTAGATCGAATGTTGCAAGCCAATTTCCTTCCTGCCCTTAGTGCTATCACGGAGGATTTGCGCAAATGGGCTGATCTTGCCCACTCTTGGATGGGCAGGAATGCAATACTTAAGATGAATATCATGCCCCGCCTTTTATATCTTTTTCAAACACTCCCAATTGCAATCCCTCTGTCATTTTTGTGGAAAGTACTGGGTGTCTTTTTGCGTTTCATTTGGGTGTATTTCTTATTCCTACTTGTTATTGCCCAAGAGGCAGGGAGGAATGGCGTTACCGGATCCAGTTAGATATTATCAAGCGATACATCTGGCTAGGATCCTTCCCTGGTGTAGGGATGGGGGTCTTGGACAATGGGTAGAGATGGAGCAATGTGTCCTGGATGTTCCTCTTGGCTGTCTCTCGTGGCTGGATCCGGACAAAATTCCAGCCGTCAAAACTCACTCTTTGCTGAGCGCTTCCCTAGGGGTTGCGAGGTGTTGTGCGGTGGGTCAACTTGTCCGATCCACAATATCCCGCCTATATCCTGTTCTGGGTAACCCTTGTTTTCTGCCAGGGATTTCGGATGGGAGATTTCTGTCTTTACCTGTTGGCGGTAGCTTCTGTCTTTGAGATTTTATGGCCAGGCCGCGAGTGAAGTCCCCGATGGAAATACAGAGGATGTTTGTTCTACTTTTAGACAGTTGGAGGTTACAGCAACTCATTCATTTTTTGTCTTCCCTGACTCATAGGGGGGTTGGACATGGGTCCTAGTACTCCTCTTGAGGATCTTTGTGTTAACCCTGCTCCCTCCTCTCATGCAATCTCATTAGCCTACAAGTTGCTCAGCCAACCGGCTGATACATTTGTGTCACTGTTTCTCTAAAATGGGAGGAAGAGCGGAATAGGACTTTCTCGACCGAGCAGAGGGACCATATCTTGTATTTTGCCTATCATTCCCATCTGTCGAGTAAATACCAGGAATTGGGATATAAATTGCTCACGCGGTGGTATAGGGTTCCGATCATCTTGCACAAGATTTACCCTGAGGCCACAAAGGTATGCTGGCATTGTAAGGAGGAGCATGGTTTCTTCTTACATATATTTTGGTCCTGTAGAAAATGGACCTCTTTTTGGGCGAAAGTTAGGGATCTTAATAAATGTCTGACTGAGTTTGATCTGGGGGATGACCCTGCTGGGTATCTGCTGCTCCACTCCGATCTCTCTAGGAAACGTTTCAAACACTCCTTCTTAGTGCATCTGATCAATGCTGCTCGTGCTTGTATACCAGCTCTCTGGAAGCAGGAGGCTCCCCCTTCTATCACCATGTGGCTGTCTCGGTTTGAGGACATACACTCAATGGAAAATATTATGGCGGTGGTTCGCAGCCAGGAGGATAAATTTTGCCAGAGATTGGTCCATTGATCTCTCTTTACTTGTTCCAGTGAATATGATTACTTGTTGCGCTCAGTGGCTTGAAGTCCATTCTCCATTCCTGCTTTGACTTCTGCTGTTTCTCTTCTCTTTTTTTCTCTTCTCATCTTTATTTTTTATTTTTATGATTTGGATGCAGACAGTATATGCTTAGTTTTGCAGTGCATGACACAATGCTGTATTGCTGTTGCAGTTGATTTCATATGTAACTGGACTGAACCTGGTTCATTGTCTCTTCTAGTGGCATCCACCTAACTGTCTTATTGTTATCTGTATGTCTTGTAAACGTTTTATATCAATAAAGAATGTTAAAAAAAGCTTTATTTGTGCTGCAAAGTAGCACTTCCACAATTTTCACCTAGGTGAGAACTTTTTCCACCCCATGTGTGTGCACAGATATCCCTCAGGGCTCAGGTACTGAGAGAGCCCTGTAACACATCTGTGCATGTGTCAGATCCCCCAGGCATCTGCGCACACACCAAGTTTTCCACACCTAAAAAGATTGCGACCAGAGACGCATGAAAACTTTCCTATTTTTGCTCAACCACGCAGAGGCGTGCACCTGCCTGTGCGCAGACGTGCTGAAGGGCTCTGCTGGGAGCCCATGGGTACATCTGCGCAGGTATCATAGTGTTGTCAACTGAGGGGGGCAGAGCCACATGGGAGGCAGATTTTGGTTCCAGGGAGGTTCTGCTTTAACAATTAGTTTTAAATTGTGATAATACAGCTAAACAACTCCATCACAATTTCTCACTCTTCTGCGAAAAGAGATTTTCTACATTTTGTATAATTTTATAATTACACTTTTATCATAAGTTATAGAAGTTATTAAGTTATAAAAGCTGTATTGCGTACAATACAATGCGATTGATTTACTAAAGGAGTAGAAGCTGTTTGTTTTGCTTAGTAGATAAGGTAAAGTGGTGTTCACTTTAAATCCAATCATTTGAAAGGGAAAGTTAATTAAAGCAGGTCTTTTGCTTGCACAGGATTACACTATTATGGGTAACACAGTTCCACTTTATTCTCCAAGCTAAGTTATCATTTACATTACAAAGTGAGTTTCCTCTATTCAGTTAGTAAAAATGACTCACTAACTACTAACTTCACATGACCAATCTCCATTTAGTGTATGGGCAAAGAATCCAACTCAGGAAAAATCTCTAATCACAGTGTGCATGTTCTCTGCCACATGTTGTTTGAACTTGGGGGGGTTCTTTCATCCATGTTGTTTGTGTGGCTGAGCTAAAAAACTAACAGTGTGTGGAAAGCTTAAGACTTTGAGAGAGACGTTGAAGAAAGATCTAGAAAAGGCTGACGCCAAACATAATGCTTGAGATCCAGTGTATCCTTCTGCAATTCTTCTCTTTTGTAAAATCTACTAAAATGACTGGTGCCCATCATTTTAGATTGTAGGGTCTAAAATGCAGGGCCCTCTGTTTCCTACTGTATTGAATTGAATTGTATTTGTACTGTCTGCTCTCACGTTGTAAAGCACTGTGTAAACTGTTGGCGCTATATAAATCCTGTATAATAATAATAATTTCTTAAAGGAGAAGTACAGCCAAAGCTGTTTTGGTTGTACCTCTTCTGTGGATTACAGTAGTGCAGTTTGTTCTGCACGCTTGTGACCCATTTTCCACTGACAGCGGGCTGAACCTGCTGTTGGCTGATGTCACTCGAACAGTCCAAGCTGGAAAAAGATCTCAACTTTAAAGTCGGGTTCCACTCCAGTCTGGAGTGGCACCTGGCTCAGCCCCTCAGTGATCTGCTGAAAGCCTGAGCCACCTGCTGCCCCCGCTTCCACAGTCCAGCATTCCAGTGAGCACGGATGGGGGAGCAGACAGCGGTGACTAACAGTCACTGCTCTCTGCTCATAGAAGCTGTGAGAACTCAGCGACCACTGGTCATGTAATCACTGAGTTCGCACACCTAGAGCTGGCGGGGGACAGATGCAGCATCGGACTGATGCTGCATCCACCTAGGTAAGTATGAATTTAAAAAAAAAAAAGGAAACCACATACTTCTCTTTTAACATCCAGAAAAGGGAACCACATCTGAGATGAATGTTGCATGGAGCCCCAGTCCGAGGGAAACTGACAGTCATCTTTAGCCTCTTCCATTTTCTAACAATTGCTCCAACAGCTGATCAATTTTCACCAAGCTGCTTGGCAATTGCCCCGTAGCCCTTTCCAGCCTTGTGGAGGTCCACAATTTTGTCTCTGGTGTCTTGCCCATGGTAGTAGTTGGCGTCTGACTGTGGGGTGGACAGGCATCTTTAAAGAGCTCAGACAGGTGCTACTAAGTTAGATTAATGAGTGGAGTAGAGGTGGACTTTTTAAAGGCACAATAACAGGTCTTTGAGAGACAGAATTCTTGCTGTTTCTTAGGTGTTCAAATACTTATGTTCAGCAGTGCAAGACAAATAAATTCTTTAAAAATCATACAATGTGATTTCCTGAATTCTTTTTTAAATTCTGTCTCTTAGAGTGGAAATGCACCTACAATGTGAATTTCAGACCCCTCCATGATTTCTAAGTGGGAGAATTTGCAAAATCGCAGGGTGTTCAAATACTTCTGTTCCTCACTGTATACAGTATATATATATATATATATATATATATATACACCTTTCATATCAGGACACTCTCAGATTTAAAAGTACAGTATACAGGTTTGCAGAATGTACAGCAACAGCCTAGACATATACAATTTAGATTTAGAAATACATTACCTTGGCGTACCCAGTTGCTTTCATGGAGTTTGTGTTTTAATATACTACAGCATTTGTGGAAACCAGAAACTAACTCATTCCAAGCAATGTAAAGAGTCGTCTGTTGGTCTTCTGTGGAATTAGCAGGCCGCTCAAACAAGGATATCAAAGCTGTTGTGAAACAAATAGCCTGGACCTGTAATCACAGATAATAAGATAATCACAAATAATGAGTTTGATATTCATTTTTTTCTAATTAGATTGGCAAAAAATTGTTAAAAATAATTATTCTTACAAAACTTGTGTACAGAGAAAATACGAACTTCTGTACAGAGAAAAGATGCAATGTATGTGATTTTGCACTGCATAAAAATACCTCTACAGAAGGTGGTTGGTCGTACACCTAGAGACAGTCAATTCACTATATTCAATCAGCTGTTACCCTATGCTATATTGCATCATCTTCATTGCCTTTATTTCAGAGAATAATGGATGAACATTTGGAATAAAAGAAGGATTGCCTAGGGATCTTACTTTTAATTTCCAAATAGTATATGGGCAATCTAAAGCTGCCTGTGATCGTGTGTGCACAGCCTGACCACTGAACAGTGTTTCTAAGGAAAGATCTCCTTACAAGCAAGTTTACATTAGACAAACTTGCATTTTGGCTCAGTGGATCAGGCACTAGCTTCTTTTGGGGAAGACAATAGTTGGTAATGGTTAGAATTCTGGAGAGGTCTACACACATAAAAATCTTTCCTGAGCAAACTGTTAATGGCCAGATCACACAAAATTTCTCTTTTGATTAAGACAGCCTTTTTCAACCAGGGTGTTTAAGCACTCTAGGGTGTCTTCTGGGTTCTTCAGCGATGCCTTGGCAAAATGCCTAAAAAAAGCTCCACATTGTCCAAAATTGTGTACAAGCCAGCGGGTGGATCAAGCCTCCTTTTTGTTACACAAAGCAACAGGTTTTCATTGTGCAACACTACAACCATGGGCACTGTGCGGGCCAGCCACCAGTGTCCTAACAACTGATGACGTCATTGGTTGATAAGGAGAGCATCGGGAACCTGTACAACATCCTTGTTTGAACCCCCACACACACACACATAAACACTTCTCTTTGTCAGCACTAGGGTCACATTAGCTGTGTGGAGGAGAGAAAAAGAGGAAGAAGAAATGCTGGAATACTAGTCAGTACCAATGTGCACAAGTGTATTTGCTCTGAAAGAATAAATCACCTCTAATATTGGGTGTTCTACGTGTGTGGATGCTGATAAAATATGTAGAACTATTAGTTTAGTTTTTTGCATTTTAGAATGGAGTGCCTTGAGATTGTGCATAAATTCATTGGGTGCCTTAATTGGCTGGAAAAAGGTTGAGAAACACTGGTCTAAGGAATGTAGGGGTGGATAGGGTGTGGTTAGTATACTGTAACAATAACGTGAACATCTCTAATAACAAATATAGGTGAAGCTAGAGAAGATAGACTATTATTATTATCAATTTAGATAGGAGCCCAGACAATTAATCTACCAGCATGTCACTGGAGTGTGAGAGAGAAGCAGAGTAAATCCACACAAATACATGGAGAACATGAAACAGTGTCTTGGTCGGGGTCTGAATTGAGGATCCCAGTGCTGCTGGAAGTGCTCACCACTAAGCCATTTTGGTTAGCACAAGAAAGGAACCTAGGCAAGTTGCCTATCAGCATGTTTTTGGAGCGTGGGAGAAAACCTGAGTACCTCCAAAAAATCCATCCACACAAGCACAGGGAGAACATGCAAACAGTGTCCTTGTTGGAATATAAAGTGAGGACCCAGTGTTGCAAAGCAGAAGTGTTGACCACTAAGCTTCTGTGGTTATCACAGAAAAGGAACTGATAGACAGTGACCCTGGTACCTTGCCAAACATAGCTTCTCCCTGTGACAGGTGAAGCTCTAGGTTGCAATGCTATTTTTGTAGAATTTTACCTGTCCGTTAACATCTCCAATTGTCAGAATGGCATTGTTACCATCTTCATGGTCATGCCAGTAGTCCATGGATATTGGTGTACCAGGAAGTCCTTGCAGTTTATACTGGCAAAATATGTCCTGCTTTGAGTTCAGATCATAGAAGCATATCTCCTTACTGGTAAAAGCAACTGCAATCTGCAAGGTGTAAGCAAAGACAGGTAAGCTTACTTAAAATGAAACCATCGTTTATTTTCCATGAGCATAAATTATTGTTAATAAAGTGGTTGTAAACCTCAGACTTGAAATATGAACAAAGCATATCCCTCTATACTGTGTGTTTGTCTCAGTCCAGAGCACTGTCATTTCTGTCCACTGCCTTGTTCCTCTGCTATAAGCATGAGTCACTTCTGATGATTTTTCCTGACAGCAGGAGAAAAACGGTAACGGGGAGGACACAGCCTGTGATTGACATCCTTAGCTCTGTTACTGTGTGCTGTGTGAAGGGGGTGTGTCCCTTCCCTCCAATAAGCTCTCAAGGCTCTTCTCGCTGAAGTAACTTCAGGTCTCCACTCCCTGCTTTTCCAATCTGAGAGATCCTGTGTAGATTCTGTACTTTGAATGGATGTAGGGGAAAACAGCTGTAGATAAACAGGTACAACTTATGTAGGAGGATTTGTTTAATCTCTGTGTATCACCTGATGCCAGTCACTTCACTGGGTGTGTGTGAGGCTTTACAACCACTTTAATTATTTTTTTCTCTCTCTCAGTAGGAGTGCATTGCTTCTATTGAATCAGCCATCTAATATATTTACATTGTGAAGGAGCAGTAATATGCAATCATTGTCTAGCACTGCAAATCAGGGAATCAATTCTACATTGGTAATAGGCAACTCAGGCTACAGTATATAAACAGTTCCAAATAATATAAAGAAATAATGCTTTTTGAACATTTAACATGTTTATAAATTTGTTCACATCAAGCCTCAAACATCTAGGCCAGGGGTCTACAATTTTTCTAAACAAAGGGCCAGTTTATTGTTCTTCAGACTTTAAGAGGGCCGGACTGTGGCCAGCAGCTGTGGAAATTTTCCTGGTATCTGTAAACATCACCACATAGGCACAACATGGTATCATTTGGCGGAAAAGTGCCCCATTGTTGGCATCAGTTGGAGAAATGGTGCCCCATTATTGATGTCAGTTGGAAGAATAGTGTTTCATATCAGTTGGAGGAATAGTGCCCCAAGGGCCAGATAAAGGGCCGCATCTGACCCCCGGGCCGCAGTTTGAGGACCACTGGTCTAGGCTCTTGGTCTGATAATGTCTGCTGAAGGAAATGATCATAGTTTAGATTAGCTGTTCCTTGGTTTCAGTGGACCCGCAAGTGCTAAAATTCCTGATTTTTGGTGAAGTGACCAGCTGTCATGGGATACTGTATTAACATTTTCACCAGTCAAACTATTTAAGGCTTCCGCTACAGTGTATGTACCTAAGAAATGGAAGGAGTTAGGAAGGAGTGCCGAGATCATATACTAAGAAATGTACAGTGTGACAGTCTAAAGCTAATTCAGGATCTGCACATACAGCTCATTTTAGTCTCTGTCCTTTAAGTCTAAATAAGAGCAAATATAGTATGGCTTTTCTGTATACAGCACACACTGCCACTGGTATCTTTGGAACAATAATCTATCATCAGTAAAATACAACATGGTTGACAGTTTTTTCCTTCATGATCACACAAACATGGGTGTCTGCTGAAGTCTATTAGTATAGACCTCCCACTCATTAAATGAGCCTGCTGCCCTTAGATGGGGCTTGTTCACACTTGACTAAATTTCTAACTCTTACCAAAGGCTCCTATAGCTTTAGTATAGGCGTTAGACAGGAGTTAATGGGCATTAGACAGGCGTTAATGAGCTTAATATGGGCGTTAGACAGGAGTTAATGGGCGTTAGACAGGCGTTAATGAGCTTCATATGGACATTAGACAGGCGTTAATGAGCTTAATATGGGCGTTAGACAGGCTTTAATGGGCATTAGACAGGTGTTAATGAGCTTAATATGGACATTAGACAGGCTTTAATGGGCATAAGACAGGCGTTAATGAGCTTTAGTATGGGTGTTAGGCTGCTTTTTACCTGCATTACAAATGCCCCCCAAATGCCCTATGTGCAGTTTTGAAGCGTTTTAAAAGCGTTTGACAAGCGTTAAAACCACATCACAAACTAAATAAACTGTAATGTTATTAACGCTACGCAACTGCGTGGCAAATGCCCTGCAAACCCTGCCAGTGTGTTTGAGGAGCGTCACCATAGACTTGAATGGGAGGTTTTGAAAGGCTTCAAACTCCTTCTGACTCGACATAAGGCTTCAATTTTGAAGAGACGCAACGCTAACACTTCATAAAATAAACTTATATATAAAATCTATATATAAAATCGAGCGCAGTGTATGGATGTAAGTAGGGTAGCTGCTGGCACAAAAAGGCACCTCGGGAACCTCCAGAGTAAATGATAAAGAATGAAAGTGCAACACTAACCCAAATAGTGATTAAACATATGATAGACCACATATGACTGTGGATCAGTAAAATGTCAGCGTAAGTTCATCAGATGTGCTGAATATGCATACAGTCTCCAATATGTAAGGAACCAAAAGTAGTGACTTTCAGAAATGATAAGAGATAGCCAAGTAATGCACTAACCAGATAGCGCATATTAAAGCGCATGGGGCATTTAAGACCTGCCCCTGGTGCTCAGCCACTGTATCACTGGAACAAGGAGGTGTCATCTGTAGGGTGACCACTAGATGTCATCTATCCGGATGGAAGCTGAGTCCAGCCACTGTATTAATGGATCAGGCGGATGTCATCTATAGGGCGACCACTAGATGTCATCTGTTCCAGGAGGAGCTGTATCATGGATCCAGGGATGTCACTTGCAGATGTGTTCTTTGCTAGGCTCAGCCCCAGGACCTTCAGGATTACAGGCTCCCCAGAAATAAAGAGCCCGTGGAAAAAGGCCTCAAATAGTGTGATAACGTTTATTAAAGTTGATAAGTAATCAGAAAAGAACTTACTAACAAAGGTTCAGCTGCTCATAAACGGCCAGACCAGAGGTACATGTACAAAGGATATATAGGGAAGTGCCAAGCTATTTATATCCTTTGTACATGTACCTCTGGTCTGGCCGTTTATGAGCAGCTGAACCTTTGTTAGTAAGTTCTTTTCTGATTACTTATCAACTTTAATAAACGTTATCACACTATTTGAGGCCTTTTTCCACGGGCTCTTTATTTCTGGGGAGCCTGTAATCCTGAAGGTCCTGGGGCTGAGCCTAGCAAAGAACACATCTGCAAGTGACATCCCTGGATCCGTGATACAGCTCCTCCTGGAACAGATGACATCTAGTGGTCGCCCTATAGATGACATCCGCCTGATCCATTAATACAGTGGCTGGACTCAGCTTCCATCCGGATAGATGACATCTAGTGGTCACCCTACAGATGACACCTCCTTGTTCCAGTGATACAGTGGCTGAGCACCAGGGGCAGGTCTTAAATGCCCCATGCGCTTTAATATGCGCTATCTGGTTAGTGCATTACTTGGCTATCTCTTATCATTTCTGAAAGTCACTACTTTTGGTTCCTTACATATTGGAGACTGTATGCATATTCAGCACATCTGATGAACTTACGCTGACATTTTACTGATCCACAATCATATGTGGTCTATCATATGTTTAATCACTATTTGGGCTAACACTTCATGTTTTTATAGTGTGAAAAGCACTGAGTGCTGCCCATGGTATCATTTTCATTTCCCCTCTCCAGTAAAAGAAAACTACAGTTCCCACCAACCACAGGAACCTAGGACTGTACATGTTGAATGTGTCTGAGAGTCTCGGTTCGCCCACCACTGCAATTGGGACTGAATTACATCACTGCTTTCTGGAGAAAGAACTACAGAAGGGATGTGCCAAGACCAGTGGCTTGTGGAATAGAAGGCATAGCAGCTACTGGTCTTACAAACAGGAAACCAAATAGAATTAACGGTTTGATTTGAAAGTGAATAGGCTATTTCAGAGCAACTACTAATGGATGACATATTCAGCGAGGGTAGGAAATCAGCAACAAGGACATGTAAACAAGTTTTTGCCTGGAGTTATGCTTTATTATCTCATTGGTTGCTTTAGACAACTCCATTGTGTTTTTTTTTCTTTCTGTTGTTATATATGAATTTTGTTCAGAAAAAGAGTTACTATATGACCTGCCTAGACATTTGTTCTAAGCCACTTGTGCATCAAATAGTATAGGAAAATGAGGAACAATAGTACCACACACTTTTTTTCCTGATAAGTACAATAAACCTATTTTCTAGCTTTGGAGGATACCATGATCCCAGATCTGGGACTCTGCAGACCAAAAGTGAAGTAGCCCTTTAAAAAAAGGTCACAGTAGTAAAGTGCTGTGCTAACTGTTGACGCTATATAAATCCTGTATAATAATAATAATGATAATAATAATAATAATAATAATAATAATAAAGTAGTACCTGAAGATGGCAGCTAATAGGGAATTAAACTCAGGCCATGGGTTTGTTTCATTGGAAAAATGTTGTTGATTGTTGTTGCATTGAGTGATTGCTGATTGCGTTTTCAGCTACTGGTGATTGCCTGTTAAAGCCAAACTCCAGGAAACATAAAAATCCTACTTTGTAGGGGGCTGCACCCACACTCCTATTCTTAACTGCTCATTTATATCCAGCCATTTCACTTACCTGATGCTCTGCACCCCCACCGGAAGTGAACTCCATGCTACAGTGGGTGGACTGTTCTTCAGCTTCCAGGCAATGGTCCTTGTGTCAATCCTGATGACATCAGAGGACCTTAGACCACTGGAATATGGTGGGAAAAAGAGCCTGCAGGGACTGGTGTAGCAGCACAGAGGTGTGTGCAGAAGCAGAAAATCAGGTAAGTAAAAGTGCTTTACCAAGTACTCTAGACATAAAATAGCAGTCTACCATTGCAGGTGCAGGCCCCACTCCATGGTGGATTTTGAGGTTTCATGGAGTTCAGCTTCAATAGTAGGAGTACAGGTAAATATATGAATTGCAGCTTGAAAGTGAAATCCACTTTCCACTTCTGTTGAAAAAAAATAATACTTACAATTGCAAAATATATCATCCTTTGAGTCCAGCTTTAAAAATTCCACTCTGATTTCAATCTGAAGGTGCTGTAATTTTCTAAAACTGTCAAAAATTCAGTGCAACATGGCAACCTGGAGGCATTCTGTAAACAGCTGATGTACAGAACAGCCCCAGGAATGTCATTTCCTGATTGTGTGCTTGGTTCACTGATTTTCTTAGACATCTGATACAAGTAAAATTTTAGGTTTTTCAATTTTGGTGAGATGCTTCATTACTTTTAAAGGGATGCAGACACTGCGATTTTCCTCATTAGAACACTGAAACTGCATCAGGTGATTATAATGAACAAGACCCTCCCATTCAGAAAGCAGTCTTCTAACAACATAGAGAAACATACAATTCTTTTTTTCAGAAAAGATAGGCTAAGTTTACACCTAGCCAGCAAGGTAGAAGGCAGTGTTTTATTATGCAGGCTAGTGCAGTGTCTGCCTTGACAGGGAGCAGTGTCATGTGTGTTTTAGCACATCACACTGCCTGTTTTTTTTCTTTTCTTTTTCAAACTTTATTTATGTTGCTGCACAGCAGCATGGTGCATTGCACTGCCATGTGGCGACATTTGGGGGTTTATTTACAAAAGCTGGAGAGTGCAAAATTAGACTCACTTCTGCACAGAAACCAATCGGCTTCTAACCTCAGCTTGTTCAATTAAACTTTGGCAATAAAACCTGGAAGCTGATTGGTTTCTATGCAGAAATTAGCCTGAATTTGCTTTAGTAAATAAACCCCTTGGTGTTAGTTTGGTGCGTAAAAATGCAGACATGCTGAATTTTTCCACACTGCACATCACAGCAGTGTTGTTGGTTGAAAAGAGGGCACAGAAAGCAATTGTTTTCTAAGTTTCCTAGCACTGACCTCTTTATCCAATGTGGAAACATGCAGGTGAAGGCATACGGTGTGAACGAGCCTAAAGTTTGGTAAATTTGAAGGGTATTGTTTTGCACTTTAAGCAAAACTGCAGTTTTTACCTCTATGTGTACCTCTACAATTAACAGCCAAATGACACAAGAATCCGGTTGGTTCCAATGGGCAACACTCGTACTGTCCTTTTCCAGTTATGATAAGTGTGCTTTTGTAGTAAAGTATGAATGAATTGTTGGGACGTATCACATTTGTACTCTGTTTACTAACCCTATTGGTATTCCTTTCCATAGCACCATATAATGGATGTACGGATTTTATTTATTTTATTAGATTTATGCCTTTCATTACTCGTTGACATTGCTCATTTATTTAGCCTTTGTACAGTGACTGGCAATTACATTTCCTGATCCTGATCTTATGCCGTGCCAGTGTAGAACACCCCTCGCCATGCTGTAGCAATATGACAGACAGAATTAATAAGGCAGACAATGGCTCCCCACCTTCTGCATATTGATATATGCATTACTTATATTTACATCCATATTTACCTTGTTTACATTGGCCAGAAACACCAAGCCCGTCGCCCATAAATCTTTCAGCTTGACAGTATCAGTGCAAATCCGCAGGCTTCTTTGTAGTTTTAAATTCTCTCCCCAGACTCCCAGTAATCCATCTTTGCTCAAAGTTACGTAGCGGCAAGAACCTTTCAAATAAACTACTTTTTGGATGTTTTCCTTGTGAATTAATGGGAGGCTGCGAATATCCCTCCACTGGGGAATTACTGATGATTTCACTCGTTCATCTTTCTCGTAAAGCTCAAGCAGCATGAAGGATGTTAATTTGTCCCAATCAATGAAACCTTCGCGACTCACATCTATCTTATCAAATAAATCGCCGTATTCCTCTTTCAGTCCGTGCCCCACGGCCGCGTATGTTCTCTCAATGAATTCCTCTTTGCTCATACATTGTGGCGGCTCTAACTCTGGGGACTGCAGAGGAAACAGAAATGTGACATTGTTTTCAGAGGTGTCACATGTAAAAAAAATATACAATTCCAAAAACGAACAAAGCAATAATGCAATATGATTTAACCCACATTGGACAGGTCAGAGGTTCACTTGACACATGCTGTTTGCACAAACCCCTCTCGTCTTTTTTTGTTTTGCTGAAAGGATATTACATTCAAAATTTCAAAACTCTCACAGAGATAAACTGTATTCAAATTTTGTTCAATCGGCTAGCTCAGGCAGTGTGTATACTGAAGATAGTTGACAAAGTACATCAGTTCTTTGAAAGACATCTATACATAAGGGTCCTGTTCATACTAGTCTGCACAGTAAAAAAGCAGCATTTTACCAAGCAGCCAGCTGCTAGTGTGAGCTCCAGCAGGGGGCGATATGATGCATTTTTAAGAGCATTGTATTGTGTACTTTCTTCTTTTTTTAACTTTATTTAAAGTGTCACAGGGTGACACTTCGTTCATTTCTCCACCAGTATTGGTGGAGTATATGTGTTGCTCTGCAGTGAAGTGACATGCAATGCTATCCAGTGTGTCTGCATTTTTCCCACACTGTTCCACACTGCACATTGTTTTCTATGTGCTCTTTCAGTGACTGGCGTTTATCCAATGCAGTAAAATGCCAGGCACTGCACATAGTGTAAACAAGCTCAAAATGCACATCCATTTACTTTGTGGGAAAAAATATAATCACAAAACATTTTGTTTAACCACTTGCCTACCGGGCACGTTTACCCCCTTCCTGCCCAGGCCAAGTTTCAGTTTTCAGCACTGTTGCACTTTGAATGACAATTACGCAGTCATGCAACACTGTACCCATATTTTTAGAATTTTTTTTCACACAAATCAAGCTGTCTTTTGGTGGTGTTTAATCACCACTGGGTGCTTTATTTTTTGTTAAACAAAGGCAAAAAGACAGAAAATTTAGAAAAAAATATTTTTTCTTAGTTTCTATTATAAAATTTAGCAAACAGGTCATTTTTCTCTTTCACTGATGTGTATTGATGAGGTTGCACTGATGGGCACTGATAGGCTGCACGAATGGGCACTGATGAGACTGCACTGATGAGGCAACACTGGTGGGCATTGATTAGGAGGCACTGATAGGCGGCACTGATGGGCTGTAATAGGCAGCACTAAGGGCTTGTTCACACTTGATTATTTCTAACTCTTGCCAAATGCCCCTATAGCATTTGACAGGTAGTAGACAAGCATTTGGGAAGCATTTTTAACACTCCTCAAACGCTCCCCAAATGCCCTATGTGTGCGGTTTTGAGGCGTTTGATAGGCGTTTGCCAAGCGTTAAAACCGCACCACAAACACCTATAATGAAGTTAAATAGTATTAACGCTCTGCAAACGTCTCGCAAATGCCTGCCAGGTGTTTGAGGAGTGGCACCATAGACTTGAATGGGAGGCTTCAACTCTTCCTGACTGGACATGAGGCATCAGTTTTGCTGCGATGTGATGCGACGCTATCGCTTCAGTGTGAACAGCACCATTTGCTGCCATGTGCAGTATTTTCATAGGCATTTGAGAAGCATTAAAAACACTTCCCAAATGCCTGTCTGACGCCTGCTGACAAAGCTAGTGTGAACGTAGCCTAAAGGGTGCTGATAGGTGGCACTGAATAGCAACACTGCTGGGCACTGACTGGTAGCACTGCTGGGCACTGATTAGCATTGATAGGCAGCACTGATGGGCACTGTTGGGGCTGCACTGATAATCAGGGCAGTAATCAGTGTCCTAATTATCAGTGTAGATGTCACCTTTCACATTTTCTGCCTATCAGCAGTACTTTCCTCACGCTGTGACAGCATGAGGAAAATACTGCTTATAACCGGCAAGTGTGCTTACATCATGATCAGCTGTGGTTGGACACAGCTGATCACGTGGTACACGGCTGCCTTGATTGGCCCTTTAACGTGATATGTGATCAGCTGTGTCTGAAGGACACAGAGAACACTGGGTGTGCACCACAGCGAGCACGCGGTTCTGGGAGGACGTCATATAACACCCTTCCAAGACTGGATGACTGCGCTGTAACTGTCATTCGGCTATAGTGCGGTCAGCAAGTGGTTAAAGAACTTCAGGTAAACTTAGCTTTGTCCCTGCCCCTGCCGTCATCTGTTAGTCTCTCAGAGACAAGACAGTACTCTATTGGCAATGCCAACTGATTTTTTTCACCAGAAGGACCATCTTTGATCAGGCTCTATCCTGCATCAGGATCTGCTTGGTTGCATCTGAGACAGATCTGCCCTGCTTCAGCCTTTCAATTTAGGTAGAAATCAGTTTAGAGTCCTTTCACACAGGCACGCTCCCCTGCGTTTAGTAGGAAACCGTGAGTAGATCCCCTCCTGAACTGAAGCAGAATGGCACTTCTGAGACATCTGTGGCCATTAATTTTTTTGTCTGCATTTTGACAGTGGACTGTGGCAGACCTGTGTTGGATGTATGGGCTGCTAGATGTAAATGAACTTGTGTATGTTTACATCAGGCTACCTATGATCCATCACATTTAGGTACAGAAAAATGGAACATAATGCAGTCATTTTCTAATCATATTTTTTTTGGACCTGGAAGGACAAATGGAGAAAAGTCCATTTACATTTGCCTGCTCATAGACCTGCATGAAGCTCCTGATCAGGCCCATCTAAAAACCGACAGGTGACCTAATCAGAAAGCCCATGTAAAAGGGGCGTTATGCAGGCCATAGATGGGTCGAAAATCGGCCAATTTGTCGGCCGAAAATAAAATCGGCCGATTTTCGGATCGTTAGTGGGCGATTTGGTCGGCCGTTTTTCGGGATTTTGGCCGGTTTTTTTTTTGGTAAAGTTGGAAAAAAATCGGCCGATCGGCCGATTTTCACGGCATTAATGGGCCAATCGGCCGATTTTTTACCGATAAAGAATCTGCGCATGAGCAGTGACCTGCAAGAGGAAGACAAAAAGAAGAAAAAGAAGAAGAGGAAGAGGATGAAGAAGAGGATGAAAAAGAGGATGAAGAAGAGGAAGAAGAAGATGAGGATGAAGAAGAGGATGAGGAAGAAGAAGATGAGGATGAAGAAAAGGATGAGGAAAAAGAAGAAGAGGATGAGGATGAAGAAGATGAGGATGAAGAAGAAGAAGAAGAAGAAGAAGAGGATGAGGATGAGGATGAAGAAGAAGAAGAGGATGAGGATGATGAAGAAGAAGAGGATGAGGATGAAGAAGAAGAAGAAGAAGAAGAAGAGGATGAGGAAGAAGAAGAAGATGAGGATGAGGATGAAGAAGAGGATGAGGAAGAAGAAGAGGATGAGGAAGATGAAGAAGAAGAAGAAGATGAAGAAGAAGAAGATGAAGAAGAAGAAGAAGAAGAAGAAGAGGATGAGGATGAAGAAGAAGAGGATGAGGATGATGAAGAAGAAGAGGATGAGGATGAAGAAGAAGAGGATGAGGATGAAGAAGATGAAGAAGAAGAAGAAGAAGAAGAGGATGAGGATGAAGAAGAAGAAGAAGAAGAAGAGGATGAGGATGAAGAAGAAGAAGAGGATGAAGAAGAAGAAGAAGAAGAGGATGAGGATGAAGAAGAAGAAGAAGAGGATGAGGATGATGAAGAAGAAGAGGATGAGGATGAAGAAGAAGAAGAAGAAGAAGAAGTAGGATGAAAATAAGAAGAATTCCAGTTCAGCAAAAAGTATCTCTGCAGAGAGCTCCGTTATTTCTGACAGTTCTCTGACAGTTCCTTCACATTTACAGCGGTTGAAACATTGTATCTATTTGTTTCCGAATAAAAACATCTGTATCCTAAATGGAAACAAATAGATACAATGTTTCAACCACTGTAAATGTGAAGGAACTGTCAGAGAACTGTCAGAAATAGCGGAGCTCTCTGCAGGGACACTTTTTGCCAGCTGTAGAAGGGATGAAAATCGGCCGATTTTTTTTACCATTGATGGTAACGTCGGCCGCTTGAACGACCGAATTTTCGTTTTTTAAAAGAAAAATCTGCCGTTTTTTCTCCCCATCTATGGCCTGCATTAGTGTCAATGCTTTTTAAGGTTGTGGTAGGAAACCCAAAAATACATGGAGAACATACAAACTGCATTTTTATAGAGATCTTGCTGGGAGATGGACACAGGTTCAAAGAACTGTACGGTCAGTATGCTAACCACCATACAGGCAATATGTTGACCGAGATGATAACAAGTAAATGTTAGGTTACCTATTGTTATTAACCACTTAAACACCGCCCACCCACAATGTACTGGCAACTACAGGACCTGCGACGTACCCATATGTCGCTGTGTTTTTCTGGGTTTGGAACGCACATGCACGGGCTCCCCTGCTGACCCTCGCCATCATTCACTGCAGGACATGTGTGTCAGCAAGTCCCAGCCAATGATTTTTGGCCAGGACTCTGCTGATCTCCTGCAACAAATGGAGAATGTGAACACAGGCACATAATCTAGCTGGATCTTCTCTCCCTGGAACCTTTTCATTCCAAGGAGAGAAGACACATCACATGTGAGTAAAAGCAGCACATTTGCACCCACACAATAGTTAGATACATATTAATCCTTTGATTACCCTTTTTAACCCTTTGATCGCCCCAGATGTTAACTCCCTCCTGCCCAGTGTCAGTGCAATTTATTAGCACTGATCACTGTATTAGTGTCACTGGAGATGTCAGTGGCAGTTAGTCAGTTCCCACCCAGTGTCAGTTAGTGTCAGAATGCCCGCTGCAGTCCCACTATAAGTCTCTGATCGCTGCCATTACTAGTATAAAAACAACTAAAAATTCCAGTATATATACCACCATAACTTGCAAGTAAACCAATTAATATACACTTATTAGGATTTTTTTTGTACCAAACACATATAGCAGAATACATTTTTGCCGAAATTTATGAAGATATTTTATTTTTTTTATTGGTTATGTTTTATAGCAAAATGTAAAAAAATACATATTTTTTTTGAATTTTGGGCTTTTTTGTTTATAGTGCAAAAAATCGAATATGCAGAGATGATCAAATACCACAAAAAGAAAGCTCTATTTGTGGGGAAAAATGTTATGTACAATGTTGCATGACTGTGCAATTGTCAGTTAAAGTAATGCAGCACCACATCGCAAAAAATGGCCTGCCCATGAATAGAGAAGTGGGCAAGTGGTTAATAGGAGGTCTACTCACTTACAGAAACCCTAAATCATCTTCAGAAGGGTAAAAATGTATTTGGAAATCTCTTTATGGTCAAAAGCCATTCTTTTTTCTGCTATAGGCAAAACTAAGAAAAGGATTGTGGGGGTTTCCAGCACTGTGCACAGCGCGTTCAGTGACACCAAAAGTCCACCATTGTCAGTTAGTCATTCGCCTATGTACGGGTATACTTAGTCTTCTTTTGCTTGAAATATATTAAAAACTAAACAATGCTCAATATTGGTTTTCCTCTGTAAAAAAAGCCCATGTAATCAGTATGCATGGTGTATTTTTTAAATTTATATGCTCATAGTGCCTTATGGAAATCTTGATATTTGATTTATTCATAGCAAAGATGCACCTTTTGATAAGTATACTTATTTATAGATCACCTTTACCTATTTATAGATCACCTGCAATGCTTCTCTACAAAGATTAATATTTAACATGTCATGGCATGCTTATCTGAGAGACATTTGCTCTTCCCATACAGAGCATCCTCCTATGTGTATATATACTTTGACCCTTGGTTTCATTAGGGTCATTTCTTCTTTTTCCCATTTAGGACTGTAAAATTAGCTATTAGGTAAAACACCTGAAATGTGAAGCAAATGTTTATTTTCCTATAATTATCTACCGAGTGAAGTCTGACATGGGTAGTCTAGTACTATCAACAGAAGAAATGTTCCATAATAAAAGCAATACATATTTAACTAATTGGCATATTTTTGGCTTGAAAACCTCATGTACACAACAGTCAGGCCGGTTTCTTGTCTGTTTCTTGGAACCTTACCTCCCCATTTAATTGCTAAAATGATAGTGTCAATAACAAACAATCAGATGTTTTCAAATTTTAATCTCTGAGCTAGACTTCTAACAGGTTGATAGGGTTTACTGCCACTTCCCTTTGTTGCTGTTCTTATACATAAGGAGACAGTTCTTTTAGAAAAAGGGGGTAATGTCTGAATGTCTTGATTATATGCAAAGCACTTCCCTATGATTGATTACTTATGGCCACTGAGAAAGTGGGTCTCACTCAGTTATGCTTTGGAGACTCAATTTTAATATTTGTTATACATGTAGGGATATCCCTTAAAGTGTTCTTTGCTTCAGCTACAGTATGCACTCATGGGAAAACATAGAGATAACATTCATAAGGTCAGGACTCACCTTGGCTGCTAGATAGCAAATTGACATGATCTATCCTTATCTCTTAGCTGAAGAAAAATCTTTCTCGATTGAAGAATAAACTGAGAAATCGTTCAGACTACCATTGAGTATGTGTGTGATTTCTCCCTATGTACACAGTTTGGGAAATACTTTGGATATTTTTCATATAATAACATACAGCAGACAGCTTCTTATTTTAAAGTGTTACTAAACCCACAGTAAAATCAGTCTGTATATGCAGTAAAGCATGCTTGTTATACTCACTGTGCAACCTAAGGGGTTAATCTTCTGCATTGTCTAAAAATGCTGTTTGATCCTTACTTCTGATCCTCCTCTTCTTCCAGTGCCCCCTCTTATCTCCTGATAGGACATACCGTGTGGAGTCACTCTGCACATGCTCAGTTTGGTATGTATTGCTAGAGAGGTTTTTTTTTTTCTTGGGAGAGTTCATGTGATCAACACAGGGCCAATCAGCACTGTCCAGACAAAGGTCTGGGGTCCTGCATCTTCCTAGAGCAGAATGAAAACTCTTCCTACAAGCTTTAAAATGTGTTCAGCTGGAGACTGATAGAAGTCACAAGATTGCTCTAACTGCTGATGAGAAAAAGTATTTATCAGTTTAATTTACTAAAATAATTGTACTTCCATGTTCTGTGTACTGTGGGAGACCAGATAGCGTGAATGCAGGGTCCTGGGTTTAGTAACACTTTAACACCACCCATCATTTGCATTTAAACACAAGCCTACAGGGCACTTATACCCCCTTCCTGCCCAGGCCAATTTCCAGCTTTCATCGCTGTCGCACTTTGAATGACAATTGCGCGGTCAAACAACACTGTACCCATATGACATTTTTATCATATTTTTGTGACAGGTAGAGCTTTATTTTTGTGGTATTTAATCACCTCTGGGTTTTTTATTTTTTCTTAAACAAACCAAAAACCACTGAAAATTTGGGAAAAAAAAGTTTTTTTCTTGGTTTTTGTTATAAAATTTTGTAAATAAGTGATTTTTCTTCTTTACTAATGTGCGCTAATGAGGCTGCAGTGATGGGCACTAATAGGCTGCACTGATGGACACTGACAGGTGGCACTGATGAGGAGGCACTGGTAGGTGGCACTGATAGGCATTGACAGGCATCACTCATGGGCACTGAAAGGCAGCACTGATACATGGCACTGACAGGTGGCACTGATGCGCACTGATAGGTGGCACTCATTGGCATTGATAGGTGGCACTGGCACTGATGGGTGACACTGAAAGGCAGCTCACATGGGCACTGATATGTGGCATTGATGTGCACTGGTAGGCACTGATATGTGGCATTGATGTGGCACTGGCACGAGGCACTGATGAGCATTGACGCAAGGCACTGATGGACACTGACAGGTGGCACTGCTGGGGCTACACTAATCATACATGTCCCCTCCGTGGAAAGCCGATTACCGAATCTCCTCTCCGCTTGAGCTGTCAGCGTGACAGCTCGAGAGGAGAGAAATGCCGATAACCGGCATTTCCCTGTTTACATGTGATCAGCTGTGATTGGACACAGCTGATCACATGACCGAGCCGACATCTTCGGCTCTTTCCGTGATCCTTTGTGTCCGGGGGACACAGCGCACCACCGATCGCCGCGCTGCACGCTCCCTGAGCCGCGCATGCGCGGTGAGAATGGGAGGACGTCATATGATGTCCTCCCAGAACGAGAGAACCACCTTGCATCCGTCATATTACTATATGGCGGGTGGGAGGTAGTTAAACAAAGTGCTGAGTGGACTTGTTTATTTATAGTGAATACTTGTGAGCTATTATGAATCGAGGTGTTCAATAAACAACATAGAATAAAATCTTAAAGTGTATGGGGTGCGCTGGCACTTACACTGACTCACTTGCTAGTGTGTATGAATGGTAAAGGATGGATTGCGCCGCGCTCCTATATAATTATATATTCAATTTATACTTCTAAAGAAAATATCAATATCAATTTCAATGTCAACAATAATGAATTGTGATTATAAGACTACACATATATAAAAATACATATAGATGACATGCATAGTGGATAATCCTAAAGTGATAGTGCCTTAATGGGTGCCATGGTGTAAACCCATAATGCACCTCTATATTGCTGTGTGCACTCTATATTTATAGTGCAAAGACATATACAGATGTGGACGTGCTTATAGTAAACAAATAAAATATAAATTAAAGTCTTTCAAAATAAATGTGCAAGTGAATTTTCTGTTCCTTCTTTCCGAGTGCTAGTTGGTCTCCCTATATGCTCACCTCTATATTTGCCTGAATAAATCCAGGCAAATACGCTTTTTATCCTTCCAGGATAGATGAAATGGGATGATGCCCTTGCTCTAGCCGTCCCAGAAGGTGGACATGCATAAAGATGGATCCTCCTGTTATTTCCTTTGTCTCCCTGTGTATCAATGAGTACACCGACCAGCTCTCTTGGGATCTCCCAATTGCCCTCCTGGAGTTGTTTCCTCGTTCACTCCTCCTTATGCCAGCTCGTGAGGTGTTTGGTCAAAAAGAAAAAGCAGACCATAGTGTCTTATCCTTGTACACAAAGTGGATTTATTTCTGCCAATTTAAGGTATTGCTCGATGGCATACAGCTCATATGTGATCCAAACAAGCATAGATGGCAATCAACAGGTAAAAAGAAACCACTCTGCAGCTGCCCCTGCAGTGCTGTCTGCCTGCGCTTGTGCTCGGATCAGCTCGCTTCTCCAATGCAATGGATCCAATCAAATTCCCCCTGATGAAGTCACGTGACCCTGTGACGCAACGCATAGGGGAGGGGCTCTGACGTCACGACATTGCATTGGAGAAGCGAGCTGATCCGAGCACAAGCGCAGGCAGACAGCACTGCAGGGGCAGCTGCAGAGTGGTTTCTTTTTACCTGTTGATTGTCATCTATGCTTGTTTGGATCACATATGAGCTGTATGCCATCGAGCAATACCTTAAATTGGCAGAAATAAATCCACTTTGTGTACAAGGATAAGACACTATGGTCTGCTTTTTCTTTTTGACCAAACACCTCACGAGCTGGCATAAGGAGGAGTGAACGAGGAAACAACTCCAGGAGGGCAATTGGGAGATCCCAAGAGAGCTGGTCGGTGTACTCATTGATACACAGGGAGACAAAGGAAATAACAGGAGGATCCATCTTTATGCATGTCCACCTTCTGGGACGGCTAGAGCAAGGGCATCATCCCATTTCATCTATCCTGGAAGGATAAAAAGCGTATTTGCCTGGATTTATTCAGGCAAATATAGAGGTGAGCATATAGGGAGACCAACTAGCACTCGGAAAGAAGGAACAGAAAATTCACTTGCACATTTATTTTGAAAGACTTTAATTTATATTTTATTTGTTTACTATAAGCACGTGCACATCTGTATATGTCTTTGCACTATAAATATAGAGTGCACACAGCAATATAGAGGTGCATTATGGGTTTACATCATGGCACCCATTAAGGCACTATCACTTTAGGATTATCCACTATGCATGTCATCTATATGTATTTTTATACTGAGTGGACTTGTGCTGCTCTGATCAAGAGGAATAACAGAATGAAACTCTTTTTGAAACCAACACATTCAGGAGTGTCAATCTCTTAGATTGTAAATTCCAAGGAGCATATAAAACATAGTACAAAAATGAAAAAAAAAATACAAAATTGTGTATTTCTGTTTGCAGGCACAATAAATGCATCATCATTTGATACGCTAGTGCACAGAGGAAGGAGAAATACTTTATAGTGTCAATTACTCAGACCACTGGGAGAGAATAACTACATCATAGATAGTGGGGAGAAACAGATTCCTTTTTTTCAGATTTTAAGCATTTAAAATAAAAATATATTGATGTACAAATTCTAGGAAAGTTTTTATTTTCCTGGAGAAATGTTAATTTATATATAAAACTGAATCCAAAACAGAAAAACCCTGCATGCAGTATGAATATACTGTACGTCCCCAGACAAGAGCAGTGATATCTCAGTCATTGCTGCAGTAATGATCGAGATATAGTTTTTATTTAGAGCAGGCAATGGGCTTTCATGTAAAAGTGATCCAAGCAGCGATTAGCCGCTTGATCACTTTTACAGGTGGTGGAAAAAGCCCCACCCCCCCTTCTGACACCCCCGAGGCTCTCCTGTCCCACCACGAAGCCTGGTACTGGTGTAGCTGGTTGCAGCACTAGGAAGAGTGGGAGGAACTTCTGTTGTTCCTCCCCGTTATGTCAGAAACCAGAAGCGACAAGAATTTAGTCAGTTTCAGTTTGTTTGATTAAAAGTTGTTACTGGTTTATAAAACATCTGATCAAACCAATCTCAGTTTGATTAGATGCTTTGGATGCAAAAGGAGAGATCTAGGGTCTAATAAACCCCAGATCTCTCCATAGAGAGGGCCTGTCACGGTCCGTGCTATCACAAGGGATATTGTTCATCCCTTGTGATAGCAATTAAGTTCAATAAAACAATCTAAAGATACAGTGCAAAATTTAAATAAAACAAATAATCTAAAAAAAAAATGAAACCACCCCCATCCCCCAGTGCTCACACGCAAACTTGAATGAGCAACATAGGTCCCATACTCATATGTGGATGGTGATCGCACCACACGTGAGGTGTATTGTTGCGAATGTCAGAGTGAGAGCAATATTTTTAGTGCCAGGGCTCATGTGTAACTCTAAATCAGTAACCTGTAAAGGCTTATAAAGCGTCATCCATGGGCTTATTCAATATTGGGCTATTCAAAGCATGACATGTTAGGTATCTATTTACTCAACATCGTCTTTTGTATTTTGCCAAAAAATAGGGTATTATATTGTGTTTGCTAAAATTTATTAAAGTGTATTTTTTTGTGAAAATTTGCATTTGATAAACCACAGTGCAGATCTTGCTACATAAAAAGTGCAACAACCATTTTTTTTTTCTCTAGGGCTCTGCTTAAAAAAAAATATATATACATCCACAGTGGGGAATATAATTATTTGATCCCCTGCAAATTTTGTTAGTTTGCCCACTTACAAAGAAATGAAGGGTCTATAAATTTTTATCATAGGTGTATCTTAAGTGATAGAGACAAAATATCAACCAAAAATCCCCCAAAAAACACAATAAAAATGTTATACATTGAGTTGCAGTTCAGTGAGTAAAATATGTATTCGATCCCCCACCAACCTACAATAATTCTGGCTCCCAAAAGACACCTGTACACAGAATCTCTTTCTTGGGCACCACCACAAGCAAGACCAAAGAGCTGCCAAAGGATGTCAGGGACAAGATTGTAGACCTGCACAAGGCTGGAATGGGATACAAGACCATCAGCAAGAAGCTTGAGGAGACAACTGTTGGAGCGATTATTCGCAAATGGAAGAAATACAATATACAGTAACCATCAATCGCCCTCGGTCTGGAGCTTCATGAAAAATTTGGCCTCATGGGATAAGAATGATCATGAGAAAAGTGAGGGATCAGCCCAGAACTACACAGGAAGAGTTTCTGCATGATCCCATGGTTTTTGGGACCACAGTCACCAAACAAACCGTTGATAACAAAATACGCCACTACAGACTGAAATCCTGCAGTGCCCGCAATTTTCTCCTCCTCAAGAAGGCACATGTACAGGCCCATATGAATTTTGCCAATGAACATTTAAAATGATTCAGAGAAGGATTGGGAGAAAGTGCTGTGGTCAGATGAGACCAAAATCGAGCTCTTTGGCATTAACTCAACTCGCTGTGTTTGGAGGAAGAAAAATGCTGACTATGACCCTACAGTCAAGCATGGAGGTGGAAACATTATGCTTCAGTTTTGTTTCTCTGCTAAGTGTACAGGCCGACTTTGCCGCACTGAGGGGCCAATGAACAGGGCCATGTATTGTAAAATCTTGGATGAGAACCTTCTTCCCTCAGTCAGAACACTGAAGATGGGTCGTGGGTGGGTCTTTCAGCATGACAATGACCCAAAACATATCACCAAGGCAACAAAGGAGTGGTTCAACAAGAAACACATTAAGGTCATGGAGTGGCCTAGCCAGTCTCCAGACCTTAATCCTATAGAAAATTTATGGAGGGAGCTGAAACCTTGAGTTGCCAAGCGACAACCAAGAAACCTTAAGGATTTAGAGAAGATCTGTAAAAAAGAGTGGACCAAAATCCCTCCTGAGATGTGTGCAAACCTGGTAACAATCTACAAGAAATATCTTACCTCTGTGCTTGCCAACAAGGGTTTTTCCACCAAGTACTAAGTCATGTTTTGCTTGGGGATCAAATACTTATTTTACTCAATGAACTGCAACTCAATCTATAACATTTGTATCATGTGTTTTTTTTTTTCTAGATTTTTGGTTGAAATTCTGTGTTAATCATTTAAGATATACCTATGATAAAAATTATAGACCCTTCATTTCTTTGTATGCGGGCAAACTTACAAAATCCGCATGGGATGAAGTAATTATTTTCCCCACGGTGTGTAAATGTGTAAAAAGAAAAAAATAAATATATATACATATACTATATCTATAATGTTTGGGGTTCTAAGCAATTTTCTAGCAAAAAAAAGCTGATATTTACATGTATGAGAGAAATGTCAAAATTGGTCCGGACTGGAAGTGGTTACGTCAGATCAGATTTTTTGTTTGGGGCAATTCCAATCCTATCTTTTTGTGGCTTATCGAAAACACCATTTCATATCTTCAATCTTAATAAAAAAATGGAATTGGACTTTCAGTTAGTCTATCAAATTGTGACATAGCAAGCTTTAGATATATACGTGGTATCTCTAGTAGGGACAGACAGGCTGTTACAAAGCAAAGAGCACAGTGGCAGCCTACCGGTGCAGCTAGTGATATGGGGATATATGATAAGTCACACATCATTTTTCCTGGCAACCATTGTCAATGGAACAAGAAGTGATGGTGCATCTTTCAGTGGGGACAAAGGTTTAGTGACAACTATCTCAGATAGCATTTCCCCCTAAAGCTGGCCATACGCCACTAAAATTTCATTTGAACGTTCATACCTAAATTCATAAAAATTGTTTGTATCAAAACTCTTTGAAATTTTGTTCAATTACCATGCCAATGTTTTGAATTCTATGTAATGAGTGCTTTTTTTTTTCAGAATGAAAACTGCATTCACAGTTAGAAGTTCACTTGTTTGAGAACAAAATTCTATCATTCACAGCACTGGATTGAATGAGGGCTGATTGTAAGGAAGGGACACAACCCCCTTCACACAGTAAGTAAAAGGAGGGGTGATACTGATGTCTAAAAATCTTTCCTTAGGATCCATGCACACTAGCATTTTTTTTAAGCTGAAAATGCTGGAAAAACTGCTGGATAAAAAATGCTGACAATAGCATTTTTAGTAGCATTTAGAAGGGTTTAGAAGCATTAACGGTTTATTAGAATTTTTACAGTACATGTAGGAAAAATAAAGCTAGAAAAAAGCTGTTAAGCATTTTGTTTCTGCTGGAAAATCACTCCCCAAAACTCAAAAAACAATTTTTATTTCTGTTACTAAATGCTGAAGCTTGAAAAATGCAAATAGTCTACAATAGTGTGCATGGATACATAGGATAACACTATTTGGCTTCTAAGAGCAGAAAAAAATGCTGATAACAGCTTCTAGGAGCCTAAAACAATGCTAGTGTGCATGGAGACTTAATACAAGGAAAGTATTCAAGTGGTTGTAAACCTCTGACATGAAATATGAACAAAGCATATTGCTTTGTGTGTCTCAGCTCAGAGCAATGAGTGTCATTTCTGTCTGTTGCTTCATTCCTCTGCTAACAGCATGAATCACTTCTGACAAATTTTCCTGACACCAAGAGAAAAATGGTGACAGGGGAGGGACCTCCAGAATGGGAAGTGTGTGCCCTTCCTCCAATCAGCTCTCACAGCTTTACTCACTAAGCTCTGCAGTGAGTAATGTCAGCTCCCCACCCCATTTCCTGAAAGCTCAGACATGCTTTATAAATTCTGCACTTTGAACGGATGTAGAGAAGAGCAGACTGCAGATACACAAGTATCACCTGAGGCCATTCACTTCACTAGGTATATGGAAAGGTAAAAAATGCTTAGGCTTTGTAACCACTTTAATACAAATTGAGTGTAAGCTCCATAAACACATTTTCTGGTGTACGACCAGCTCAACATTTGAAGGATTTCATTTCACATTCTGTTTAGTTTCTGGGACAAAAGTGAAGGAGAGTCCCCTCAGCAGGACACACAGCACTGGAAATGCTTATCTCAATGAAGCCATTGGGACACATGAGCAGACATTTCCCTCTGCACTGCAGTGTAAGCACTTCCATGGCATTTCACAAACTGGCCAGCATTGCAAGGTTTACCCAGAAGTCACTTCTCCTCTCCTAGAGGCTTATTTGCAATTGAAAACAAGAAATCTAATTGTGTACAACTGTACATGTGTATTTTAACTCACCTTGAAAAGATTTTGAATTGCAGTGAAATCCTTTATACTGAGCCTGTTCTCAATCGATTCCCCTAGATGTCGGCCTCCCTCAGACCCCTCCTCGCTTAGCGGGGCGGCAGCAGGCACACTGGGCTGTCTTTCATTAAAATGAAGGATCTGGCTGTTCATCTTTGCTTTCTAATCAACACCTTTGTGCTTTGCATTGAAAAACATGTCAGAGGTACATTACAATTAGGGATTTTCATTGGAACATACAGAGCAAATACAAACTGTGTAAATTATTTATAAAAAAAGGTCAGTTTGGCAATAAGAAGTACAGTGCTGTGGAAGCCATAGAAGTTTTGTTGCCTACCTCTGTAAACATGAAGTTTGGATTTCTTGTTCACATTTGCAGACTTCTCTGCCTGATGATTTGCTGGGTGTGAGAAATTGCATTGACAGGAATGGAGGAATGTTTTTGTCTTTACTTCAAGGCTTCTCAGTGACTGGTTACTTGGCAACTCTATACAAAGCTGAACAACACACACCCCTACCAGTCCCAACCAAGTACTTTTCGTATGACCTACTGCTAGGCAGTGCTCCTGGAACTACTCAGATGCAAAGTTACATGTATTATTCACACATCATACTGACAACTGATTTTATTTCACAAAAAGCAATACAGTGCATGTCAAATCCACCCTTTTCATAAAGTGAACAGCAATAATGGTCAAAGGGCAGTGTTCTTTAGGGCCAGTACACACCACAATTTCTACTTTCTGGATGCATTTCTACATGTGCCTTTTTTTATACATTTGGTGCATTTTTCTCCACTTTTTTCTTCATCCTAATTGAGGACATGTGCGTTGCAGTGAGTTTTTGATGCCTTTTGCCATATTCCAGATGTGTTCCATGTAGAAACAATACAATGTTCCACTTTTGTTGACTGCACTGGTGTGAACTTGGACCATTGGAATCCATGTTAAACACTGTAGATACGTTTGTGATGCACTGGACTGCATCTGGTGTGAGCCAGTCCTAACGCCAAAATTTAAGATTGAGATCACTGAAGAGTTAAGGCCTCTTTTACACTGGTGTCACTTGGAATGGTCACGAAAAATGGATGAGGGAATGTAGATAGAAACTGAGCAGGGTACATCAGCACATCTGTCTTCTGTTCAGTTCAGATTCATAAATTTCCATTAACATCTGTTTTTATTATGTCAATACTATTTAAATTTCCATAATGTGGGTTTATATATATCTCCACTCTATGACTGTACTGTTTGAGGTACAGCCCCAGGCATCATGAAAGAGTTGGATGACCTTTCCTGCACAAGATGGATGCTTCCTATATACATGCCTGTCTCTGTCCCCAACATCAAGTCAAACAGGCTCTTGACATTTTCTGTTTAATAAAAGACTTATGATCTATATCTGTGGTGGTGAACCTATGGCACACGTGCCATAGGAGGCACGCAGATCCCTCTCTGTCGGAACGCGAGTCAAGTCGCCCTAGCAGCCAAGCATCCAATAACAGCGCACATAAGGGCCATGCGCATGCTCGGGAAGGAGTAGCGGAGCCAGGCGATGACGTCACGAGCCGCGACTCATCTGAGCTTTCGTATGGCCAGTCAGTACACTGCCAAGGATATATAGTTAGGTCCATATATATTTGGACACAGGCATATATTTGGATGATCACAAGATCCTCTCTATGGTAAAGAAAAACCCATTCACAACATCCAGACAAGTGAAGAACACTCTCCAGGAGGTGGGCATATCACTGTCAGAGTCTACAATCAAAAGACTTCATGAGAGCAAATACAGAGGATTCACCACAAGGTGCAAACCATGAAACTAAGATTAACCTGTACCAGAATGAAGGGAAGAAAAAAGTGTGGAGAAGGCTTGGAACAGCTCATGATCCAAAGCACACAACGTCATCTGTAAAACATGGTGGAGACAGTGTGATGAGATGAGCATACATGGCTTCCAGTGGTACTGGGTCATTGGTGTTTATTGATGATGTGACAGAAGACAGAAGCAGCCAGATTAATTCTGCTTACAGATATACTGTCAGCCCAGATTCAGCCAAATGCAGCAAAGTTAATTGGATGGCGCTTCACAGTACAGATGGACAATGATCCAAAACACACTGCAAAATCAACCCAGGAGCTTTTGAAGGAAAAGAAGTGGAATATTCTGCAATGTCCAAGTCAATCACCTGATCTCAACCCAATCTAGCATGCATTTCACTTGCTGAAGGCAAAACTAAAAAGGCAGAAAGACCCACTGTCAAACTATTACCAGCCGAAACCTCCACAACCTGAACCCTGCCCTCTTCCACTATGCAGCTGATCAACTTTACGACAGAATCATTCCACTGTCCTGCCCTGACCTGGCCACTACTGCTTATAACAACTCGCTGTCAACCACTCTAGACTCGCTAGCGCCTCTAACCACACGAAGCATTAGACCCCGACCGCTTCAGCCCTGGCAGCCTGATCACACCAAAACTCTCAAACGACGCAGTAGTGCGCTGGAGCAAAACCAGATCCTAACTAGCGTTCACCCAATATAAATCTGCCTTTCACACCTACACTTCCTCCCTCCATGCTGCCAAGCAAGCCTACTTTCTGACCCTCAATACCCTCTCCTCCAGTCCTCGCCGGCTCTTCTCTACTTTCAACTCTCCACTCCGCCCCCACCTACACCCAGTACCTCACTCACCGCCCACGAGATTGCCAATCACTTCAAAAACAAGATCGCCGCAATTCGTAGGGACATCACCGCTGCTCAGACTTCCACCCCACCTAGCACTCCTCACACGGAAACCCCCTCAACACCCCTCTCCTTCGACCTTGCTACCACTGAGGAGGTCATTAAGGTTTTCTCTGAAGCCCTCCTCACCACCTGCCCCCTCGACCCTGTCCCCTCACAACTCCTACGCTCTCCCTCCTCCTCCATCCTATGCTCCCTCACCCACATCTTTAATCTCTCCCTCTCTACTGGCGCATTCCCCTCCCCTCTGAAGCACGCACACATCACTTCCATACTTAAAAAGCCCTCCCTGGACCCCACCGACCTGAACAACCTTAGACCCATCTCCCTGCTGCCATTTACCTCCAAACTCCTCGAGCGCTTAGTCTATAATCACCTAAGATCCCACCTCAAAGACAACAACCTCCTGGATCCCCTACAGTCCGGCTTCCGTCCCCCACACTCCACCGAAACTGCCTTACTCAAACTCACCAACGACCTGCTAACCGCCAAAGCAAATGGCCACTATTCAGTGCTCCTACTCCTTGACCTCTCCGCAGCTTTCGACACAGTTGACCACCCCCTCCTCCTCAAAAAACTACACTCTCTTGGCTCAGAGACTCCGCTCTCTCCTGGCTCTCTTCCTATCACAACGCTCCTTCAGTATTACCTATAACGCTACCACCTCCCCCTCACTCCCTCTCTCTGTTGGGGTCCCTCAAGGCTCTGTGCTCGGGCCCCTTATCTTCTCCATCTACACCTCCTCCCTTGGCCTACTAATACACTCTCACAACTTCAACTACCATCTCTATGCCTACGACACGCAAATCTATCTCTCTACCCCTCACCTCACCCCTTCAGTCTCTGCCCGAATCACTAGCCTACTGAACGACATATCGGATTGGATGTCATTCCACTTCCTCAAACTGAACCTTTCCAAAACAGAGCTCCTAGTTTTCCTCCCAGCCCGCGCCCCCCCCCCCCCCCCTGACTTTTCCATCACGACCAACAATGCCACCATCAGTCCCACCCCGCAAGGCAGAGTACTTGGTGTCATCCTAGACTCCAATCTGTCCTTCCAGCCCCAGGTCCAATCGCTGACAAACTCGTGTAGACTCCACCTCCGCAACATCTCCAAAATATGTCCGTTCCTAACCCCGGAAACTACTAAGCAACTCATTTACTCCCTTATATCACAACTTGACTACTGCAACTCCCTCCTCACTGGCCTACCTCACCACAGGCTACCCCTGCTTCAGTCAATCCTAAATACGGCAGCCAGACTCATCCACCTTACCAACCGCTCCATTTCCGCTACCCCCCTCTGCCAGTCCCTCCACTGGCTTCTGATTGCCCAATGGATCAAATTCAAAATGCTAACACTGACGTACAAAGCTGTCCATAACACTGCCCCAAACTACATCACCGACCTGATATCCAAATACCACCCAAAACGTACTCTCCGCTCCTCACAAGACCTCCTTCTCTCTAGTTCCCTGGTCACCTCCTCCAATGCCCGCCTCCAGGGCTTCACCCATCCTCTGGAACTCCCTACTCCAATTCATCAGACTGTCACCTACTCCTCTCCTTTAGGCGCACCCTGAACACCCACCTCTTCAGGGAACCTACCCCGCCCTCTGCTAATTGCCGATCTCCTCCACTCTTCCTACCACTCCATCCCCCACAGCTATTCCTCCTGTACCATTATCCCCTCTCTCCTAGATTGTAAGCTCCAAGGAGCAGGACCCTCGAACCCCTTGTGTATCTCATTGTATTGTTATTGTACTGTCTCATGTATTGTCTCCCATTGTACAGCGCTGAGCGAACTGTTGGCACTATATACTGTATAATAATAATAATAACTGGAGACAGCTGCAGTTAGAGCTTGGCAAAGCATAATATTATTATACAGTGTTTATATAGCACCAAAAAGTTTGCTCAGCGCTGTACAATATAGTGGGGGACAGTACATGAGACAATACAGTAACAAGACAATATACGAAAGGTTCGAGGGCCCTGCTCTTTCGAGCTTACAATCTAGGGGGGAGGGGATAGTGGTACAGAAGAAAGTGGCTGTGGGGGATGGAGTGGTGGGAGGAGTGGAGATCGGCTGTTAGGTGAGGGTGGGGTAGGCTTCCCTGAACAGATTGGTTTTCAGGGTGCGCCTAGAGGTGAAGAGGGTAGGTGACAGTCTGATGGATCGGGGTAGTGAGTTCCAGAGGATGGGGGAAGTCCTGGAGAAGTCCTGCAGGCGGGCGTGGGAGGAGACCAGGGAGCTGGAAAGTAGGAGGTCTTGTGAGGAGTGAAGAGTACGGGTTGGGTGATATTTGGGTATCAGGTTGGTAAGGTAGTTTGACGTACAAAGCCATTCATAACATTGCCCCAATGTTAGTAGTTTGAATTTAATGCGTTGGGCGATCGGAAGCCAATGGAGGGAATGACTGAGGGGGGTGGCAGATGCGGCGCGGTTGGTATGGTGGATGAGTCTGGCTGCATCAGAGAGGAAACCTAGTCTTTGGTAATGTACATGGGTTCCAGACTTCAGGCAGTCATTGCCAGTAAAGGATTCTCAACAAAATATTAAAAATGAACATTTTATTTATGATTATATTCATTTGTCCAATTACATTTGAGCCCCTGAAAATGGAAGGGCTGTGTATAAAAATGGTTGTAGTTTCTAAAATTTGTACTTGATATTTATGTTCAACCCCTTGAATTAAAGCTGAAAGTCCGCACTCCAAATTCATTTGGATTGTTTCATTTTATTTTATTCTGGTGGCATACAGAGCCAAAAGTATGAAAATTGTGCACCTAACTGTATATTTGATTGGCTGTGAGTTTTAATACATTAGTTTTCATTAACACAGGATTTTAGCTTGTGCTGGTGGTCAGTGAAAGCTCTTTTATTGTGTTTTTCTTTAACCACCTCCCGTCCGGCCGTTGTATATAAATGGCTGAAAAGTGGCAGTGTAGGGTCGGGTGGCAGTTTATAAACAGTCTCCCCGCCCCCTGCTTGTGCGCGCTCCCTGGGATCCAGTGCCCACTGTGTCCTCCGGACACACAGTGAAACACCGATCATCGGACGAGACCTCCGTGCGAGGTCCCGATCATGTGATCCACTGATTAGCCGATCAGTGATCACATGCAGAGTAGTAAGCAATGATGTCACTTGAGTTTTGGGTTGCAGTTTGGGCACTCTAAAAAGGTTTGCCATCACTGATCTATACTGATGACATGAATTTACTTCACTATGCCTTCAGAAAAGCAGAAAAGGACACAAACCTATTCTGTTTCAAATCATGGAGCTAAACAGACTGAGTCATCAGTTTAGATCTGCTCGTCCATTAGAATACCTTAGGGCTTGTTCACATGTGAGGCTAACATAGCTTCTCCTCTGAAAAGCAATCTACAGTTTATCACTTATCAGAAGGCATATGTTGCCTCCTCACCACCTGTTTTAACCCCCACAAAACACTGCACCACCGCACATTGCATGTGGTTGTGTTACAATCCTATTTACACTTGTGTGCAGTACCACTGTCAAAGCAACACACTGGTCAATGTTTTGCCATGTACAGCCCTGAACATGTTCTTTTTCAGACAGTCTGTTGAGAGGCCATAAAACTGTGGCTCAACCACATGATTTATACCACCAATGCCTAGGCATTTTTATGAACAAGCCTTTACTGCCCTTTTCCATTTGCAAAAACAGGGATAAAAATGGACAGATGGCACGCCTGTGTGAAAGCAACCCTATTTTTTTTTTCTTACGGTCTTTTTTTTTTAAAATTTTTTGTGTGTCCCATTCAAGGATTTCTCTTCACTTCTTGTCCTGTAAAGATAACAGGAAGTGAAAACATATTACTCCAAAGTGAGGCCATTCTCAGTTTAAGTTGCTGAAAACACAGCTTGTTTTCAGTTAGCCAGTTTGCTGAGTGTAAAAAAAAAAAAAAAAAAAGAAGAAAAACTAATCTGCCCCATCAGCACACAAGTACCTGTCAGAATACATGGATTAGCAAATGCAATTTATAGATGAAAAATTTTCCAACATGTCTCTTCAAAAGAAGTCGATTAACCACTTACCCTCCAGAGGATTTACCCCCTTCCTGACCAGGCCATTTTTCGCGATACAGCACTGTGTTACTTTAACTGACAATTGCGCGGTCATGCAACGCTGTACATAAATGAAATTTATGTATTTTCCTACAAATAGAGCTTTCTTTCAGTGGTATTTGATCACCTGTTTTTTAATTTTTGTGCTATAAAGACCAACAATTTTGAAAACAAAAACCAAAACAATATTGACTTTTTGCTATACAACATGACCAATAAAAAAAAAAAAAAAAAAAAATCATCAAATTTAGTAATAAATTTAGTCCAAAATGTATTCTGCTACGTGTCTTTGCTAAAAGAAAATAAAAAATACCAATACATGTAATTTAATTGGTTTATGTGAAAGTTATAGTCTACAGATGGCAGTGTATATACACTGGAATGTTTATACTAGTAATGGCAGTGATCAGAAACTTATGGCGGGACTGTGGTGGGCATTCTGACACTGGGTGGGAACTGCCACTGAGCTCCCAATGACACTAATACAGTGCTCAGCGCTGATAAAAATTACAACACTGTACAGGAAGGGGTTAACTTTTGGGCAAAGGGTTAACGGTGTGCTTTAGTAGGAAAACGTGTTGTGCAGAGAAATACAAAGCAGCATGTCCTTGCTGGCAGGAGAGAGACCCGTGTTTACACACAGATCTCTCCAGTCAGCTTTACTCAGCAATCATCCTGGTGGGACCTGGTGATTTACATCCCTAGCCTCCAATGGTGGCGCACGCCCACTACCGGGAAATGCAAATCACATGCATACACACATACATATACATGATTTTTGCACAGCCCTGCAACAGTAGTTCTACTATAGGGCAGCGGGCAAGCAGTTAAGCAAACAAATCGACTTCCGTCGAGCAGGGGAGCCCACACACTGATCAAACTTAATCGCATTCCTGGTGGACAGGCAAACTTTGAACAGCGAATGACCAGTTTTAGGCACTTGTACAGATGTCCCACTTGGAAGATTCCGGTTTCTGTGGCAACTCAAAATTTCCCCTCACTCAGCTGCAGTGACATTGGTCACTAGGACAAAAACAGAATCTCCCTAGCAATCTCGCTAGCATGGGTACAGACAGCAATGTAATCTTAAGAGGTTCTAATCATTCCATGGTCTATCCAAAATGTAAAAAACTAAAATCCTAGTCTTCATTTGTACAGTAATTCTAGATGGGGGAACAGAGCTGCTGTTCACAAAGAGGCTTGCAATGGTTATTGGTGGTGACAATTTACAGTGTCCGTTAGTATTCGTGTTTATCCATAGAACAGCCTCTCTCAGCTAGAGTTCTTCCAGAGTTTGCTAGGGGTTCCTTAAGCAGAGGCAAATTGAAGCTCTTGTCTATCCATAGAGCAGCCTCACTCAGTTGGGGTTCTTTGAGAGGAGGAAGATACGGTTCTCATCTTCCCCTGATGGGTCCTTCACAGTTCTGGGGTTGACAACAGTCGGCAGAGCCTTCAAGATGAGTCCATTGGAGCTTTGCCTCTCATCCCTCAAATAAGATCTTTTAGTTGTCTGTAAGGGAGCATTCTTCCCTTTAATCACCAAAGCACATTCCTTTCACTGACAACCAGTGTAAGAGGACCCTTATCCACTGCCCAATAATGGAAGAGGAACATATCTTTACATCTTACTATTATTAAATTTCAAATTTGGGGGTCAAATTCTCCAGGTATGTCACATTTTTCATTGCTTTAATTTTGTATCTACAACTTGCTTAATATGCGGATGTTGAGCTCCCTGGGACCTAAAAACCAATTCAAGGGATATTTCAGAGTAAAAAGGTTGATTGCCAGGGTACTAAAGGTACCCTGTAATGAGCATTTTTGGTAAAAGCTTAGCTTATCCTCAGCCCAGTTTCACAGAGACGATTTACAATGTTCAAAGTAAATTTCAACTAAAAAAATTTAATAAATCCTTGGATGTGGCGGCTGCATTATATGTTTATTTCCCTCCGCTTTCACCTGATGATCTAACCCAGTGTTTCTCAACCTTTTTTCAGTCAAGGCACCCTTTAAAATAATGGACAGTCTGGAGGCACCCCATTCTAAAATATAGAAAACTATTAGAATAGTTTTTCACAACGCAGCAACATCCACACATGTAGGACACCCAACATTAGAGGTGATTTATTCTTCCAAAGCAAATACACTTTTGCACACTGGTACCGACTAGTATTCCAATGTTTCTTTTCTCCTCAGTTTTTCTCCATCGCTGAACTAATGTGACCCCAGTTCTGATGGAGAAGGGCAGAGGAGGGTCAAACTAGGATGCTGTGCAGGCAGCTGACATCCTCCTTATCAACTGATGTAATTGGTTGTCAGGATGCCGGCAGCTAGAAGATTGTAATGGTGCACAATGAAAACCTGTGGCTTTGTGTAACTAAAAGGCAGGCTTGTTCCACCCGCTGGCTTGTATACAAGTTTTGGGCAATTTTTAGACATCTTGCCAAGGCACTCCTGAAGAAGGCACCCAGGTTGAGACAGCCTGATCTAACCAGTAACACCTCAAGTATTTAGAATGCCCACACTCTGGATAAAGAAACACAGGGAGTGGGCACCTTTGGACAGCAGCATTGTCAGTCTGGTGGGACGGGAGTGTTAGATGTACTAGCAGATATAGTCACTAACAAATTGAAGCTGACCTCCAGATAATGCGTTATAGGCAGTTACAGCAACAGTTTTGTTCCATTTGGGATAAAGGTTTTATATAAATACATAAAAGCTGGTCATTGTAAACAATCAGGCCAGTGTTAAATTTTTTTGTCTCATCTCTTTAACTGATATATTCTTCTGCAGAGATTGTTCTTGTGAAAAAACAGACTTACTTGCCAGGTCACCAAATGAAAATAGAAGAAAGCCTGAAAATGAAAAGGAATGCACATCTAGTGTAATAAAAATAACCTTCCTCTCAAAAACACACACACATTTTCAGGCAATCTGCAGTTTGGATTCCCCTCCTAATTTTTTGCATGATAGATACTTTTCGCTCATCCTATAGGCAGGTAAACCTCCTAAAATAGCTACGCTGCAACTTGCTACAGATACAGCTGGGTTGGGCCTGCCCAACTTTTATTTCTACTACCTGGCCCTTGTTAGTTACTCCACACTGGTGGTTTACACTTCCCAATGAGAACCCTGCTCTAGACCTGAAGGAAACCACTGCTGGATCCCCTCAATCGCTGCAATATTTGGGGTATAAAAAGGACCTACAGTAGAGTCTCTTTGGCTGTAACAACAGATAAGGTCACTGAGAGCTTGGGTAACACTTGTTAACCAGTTGCCAACCATAGGTAGCCAAATGATGGCTGCACTGTGGCCGGCCAGTTCTGGGAAGCGGTCATAGGATGTCCTCCCAGAACACGCTTCTCCTGCGCGCCCCCTGGCAATCTCCGTGATCGCTGTGTCCTACGGACACAGCTGATCACATGATGTGGTAAAAGGCCAATCACAGCGGCCTTTTACCACGTGATCAGCCGTGTCCAATGACACACTGATCACCGGGAAATGCAATTGCTGGTTCTCAGCTGCACTTTCCTTTATTGTCAGAGCAGAGGTCGGCACCAATCATCAGGGCACTGATGATCAGTGCCCAGCAGTGCCACCCACCAGTTCCGGGCACAAGTGCCCAGCAGTGCCGCTTACAAGTGCCCATCAGTGCCACCCACCTGTGCCCATCAGTGCAGGAGAAAATGACCTGTTTGAGATTTTTTTTTGTTTCTATTATAAAATTTTGCAAATTTCTTGCTCTTTTTGTTTATAGCGCAAAATATAAAAAACACCCAGCGGCGAGTAAATACCACCAAAAGAAAGCTCTATTTGTGAGAAAAAAAATTATAAAATTTTTTTTTATAGGAGTATAACGTTGCATGACCGCGCAATTGTCAAAGTGCGACAGCGCTGAAAGCTGAAAATTGGCCTGGTAAAGAAGGGGGTATAAGTGCCCTGTAGGCAAGTGATTAAAGTATATGTAGACCCTCACCTTGTAAAGCAACCTATTCAGTTTAAAATAAAAACAAAAAGGCAACACATGTAAGTATACATATAAAAACAAAAACACAAAACAAAAACACAGCATATTACAAACACCTTGTGAGACTTTTTTTTTTTTAATTATTGGTGATCACATACCCTCTGTTCTCAGCTGCATATAGTTCTCAGGGGGGAGAAACAGCAGGTCACTGATCTTCCCAGTCAATAGCTGTTGGGTATTGGGGGAAGGGAGAGAAGTCTGATCCATTGGAGGAGAGCAGGCTGAGTTCTCAGCACAGCTACAACACTGACCACGCTGTGTTCCCCTGCCTAGTGTGGAGAGTTTTTAAATAGGAAAGCAGAGGGACTGGCAGGACCACCAGGTATTTCACTCAACAAAAGCAATACAAAGAAAAGGATACTTTTTCATACAAGTATATGGTACTTGGTAAATATGAAATTTTGGGTTACCATATTTAACACTTTCACTGCCATGTCTGTACGTCATGGGGACCTGACAGTGGGAGGTTTTACACAAAATCCAGTGGCTGAAGCCACTGGGATTGTGTGTAAAACTGACAGGCAGACTCTTGCCTGTCAGGTGCAAGCATTCAGGCAGCTGTGCTGCCGCCCAATTTTTTAACACTACCCCCATAACTACACCCCCCCCCCTTTTTGGCCCACTTCAAATAAAATATATTTTTGGAAGGACTGACCATTAGAGTTATTGTGGCATACATATCCATATTACCCAGTGCTTCTTGTGATCCAAGTGCCTAGGTCCAAACACTTGTGGTCATTCTCCCTGAAATAGTAATGATAGGGATGCAGCTGAAGATTCAAATGTCTCAGGAAACAATGAAGAGGACACAGCATGTTACTAATGAGGCCCCAAGAGATACAAGCCAACCTAAAGTGTCCTCCAATAATAAAAATCAGTTCTGGAGAAATTTACCTTTTCTCAGTTCTTGTATGTGCAAACAGTATATCCAAATCCATCAAATATTAATGCACAAAGAGACACAAGTTAAAATAGAGTTTAACAGATGTAAACTATTTATTGAATATTTGCCACCAAATATTGTTAAATACATAATCTTGCAGCTTTTCGTTTTCAAGTTAAAATGTCAGAAACAGAACACCAATATTTACAATTCTTATAAGGAATGTTATATAATGACACATTAAGGCGTAAATTTTTTTGGCTTATAATTCTGAAAAGAATGATAATAGCAAAAAAGTGATGCAAAATCTTCATTGTAAGATTATGATAAGCTACAATAAATCTTACAAAAATATGGTGTAAGATGGCAATAATCCCATTTAACATCCTGCATTTATGTCCCTCTTGCGGAACTGATAATTTATACAGTCAAAACTTAATTTACATAATAAAAGTAGCTCTGTCCACCACTGAAAATTACAGCTCTCAGTCATTTACACTTTTCAGGCCACAGTTTTAAAGGTCTGGAGTATCAAGTTGGTTTGATGAATTAAGCGGTTGGCACTTATAAATACATTTAATGCCCTATAAAAAAAACAGAAAAAAGTTTAATTATATTTGTGAAACCAAAATAAATTGCAAAACATGAATTTGTGTATGTGGTTATAGATTTTTCCTTTTTTTTTGTCAAAGATACTCTCACAATTTAGGTGTACAAATATACAGTATTGTCTAATTTTACCTTTTAAGATACACCTATCACTTGTTAAGATCCATTAAACTGAAAATTCCAGCACAGTGCAGGCAACAAGAGAGCTCTTATCCTTTAACCTTTTTGCTGCCGCTAATTTATGTCATACTTTGGCAGCAAGAAGGGGTTTTACATGCACTCCTGGCTGCTACAGTTGCAAGTTGCATTGGACTTTGCAGTCTTGCTTTGCTTACAGGAGGTTATGTTATTCACTTTTAGTTGGGTATGGAGCAAAGATCCTTGTCATGCTATCTCCTTTACCAGCCCTCTCTGTCTCTTCCCTTGTTTCCCTATTAAAAAGGTTCCCCAGCACTACCTTGCCTCCATAGTGTTCTGTTTCTTACAACCCCTGGCAAAAAAGTATGGAATGACCACTCTTGGAAAACTGTCAAATTGTTTAATTGTGTTACAAAAAAAAAAAAAAAAATGATCACAGACAAAAACAAAAACAGAAAGAAAAACCAGTTATCTACTGTTTTTGCAGATCAAACAGAGGAAAGAAAATATGGAATCACTGAATTCTGAAGAGAATATTATGGAATCGTTGAACCCCCCCCCCACCCAAAAAAAAAAAAAAAAAAACACTCCAGTACACTAGTACTTTGTTGCACAACTTCTGGCTTTTATAACAGCTTGAATTCTCTGAGGCATGGATTTAACTATCGTCAAACAGTATTCTTCATCAATCTGACTCAAGTTGCCAGATCAGCTTTGCAGATTGGAGCTTTGTCATGGATCATTTTCTTTAATGTCCACCATAGATTTTCAATTGGATTGATGTCCGGAATATTTGCAGGCCATGCCATTGATATTATAGGTCTTTCTTGAAGGAAAGTTTTCACGGCTTTTGCTCTATGGCAAGATGCATTATCATCCTGAAAAATTATGTCATCATCACCAACCATCCTTACAATTGATAGAACAAAAAAAAAAAAAAAAAAAAAAGTGTCTAAAATCTCATGATCATCTTATATTCCTCTCCTTTGCTTCAACTGACCTCTCTTGTGTTGGAGCCATGATTCATGCCAATCAGCTTCATGCAACAGCTCTCCAAGGTGAGCAAGCATTTTTTTTTTTTTTTTTTTTTTTTTAACTGCAGACCAAATTAGCAGATGTAATCTGATGCAGATGTTTGTTTTAGAACTGCAAAGTATATGGTGATTCCATAAGATTTTCCTCAGAATTGAGAGATTCCACATCTTTTTTCCTCTGCTTGATCTGCAAAAACAATTGCAATTGACTACAGTTTTCTTTCTTTCTTATTTTTCCTAAAGCGTTTCTTAAAGCCAGAAGGTTGGAATGTTAAATGAAAATAGTTTTGAGGCATGTCTGACTTTTTTTCTTTTTTTTCGACACAAAAACAATTGAATGAACATTTTCCAAGAGTGACGAGTCCATACTTTTTGCCAGGGGTTGTATGGTTCTCTGCTCTACAACCACACCACCTACAAGGTAATGTGCTAGAACAAATCACAAGACTGTCTTCCTTCTGGGTTCACGGGCTCTGGTCATCTGAATTACCGAGCCACAAATGATGTCACGCACGCACACAAGAGTCATAAAGCTCTGAAGGGATGTCACTGGCTGCAGAAAACAGTGGTATCCCAAACTGTGAACGTTTACGGGATATTCCTTGTAACTGCAGGTAAGTTTTATTATAAGCTTACCCATAGGTACAAGTGTCCAAGCGGGGGTTTACTACTGCTTCAAGAGAGCTATTAACTGAGGCAGGGCAGACCTGACCATAGGAATCCTTTAAAAAAAAAAAAAAAAGTTGCAATGCACACTATAGCATGTACCATAGGACAGCCTTCCTATTTTAAGATAGTTTGCTACTAGCAGCTTCACAAATGACAGCTGCAAATCTTGCCTCTCCACAGCTCTACAAAGGAGTCTCTGTACAAGACTGATTTTTGCAGTGAAAGAGCAGGGTACATTGGAAAATTCCTACCAGTGGCTGCTATAAAGTGGGAGGGGATGCTTCTGGAGGAGAGCAGAGCCTGGAGTTCAGCATTAAATATGCCTGTGCTTATTACCTTAGAGAATAAATACTTTAACAAGGTACTTACTTTCCATCTTTAAAATAGGTTTTCAGAGTATCGCTAAAACTTTTAGAGTACTTTACAAATTCTTTCTTTTGGTGCTCAAGCGCCTGTAGACAGAAAAGGTTATGTTAATGCGTGGACAATAACATAGTAAGGAGGAACATTGGACTGAATACATGCATTAAAAGGTAGATGTAAACCATAACTGAACAGCATATGGTTTTCTAAAGCACAGGTGTCAAACAAATGTGTAGTGGAAGGGCCACTTGCAGTCTTTACTGCGGTAGGGCGACAACACAGACGCACAAATTGGGACAGATGTTATCCAATATTTTTAAATGAAACCTCCAGATTTAAAATGCACTAAAAAAGATAAACTGAAATATTAACATTTTAAAGTTTATAATATTTTAGTGGTTGGGTTTACATCCACTTTAAAAAGTGAACTAATGTGTCCTGAAGGATGTTGGTACATTATAGTAAAATGTACTCTTATTTTAAAAGTAATTTTGCTGTCCAAAGCAGAAAAAAAAAAAATGCCCTATAAAGCCTTTATAAGACAGTAAATCTCCCATCTATACATCTTTGATTTAGTTTCTCTTGTCCAATGAAGTGCTGCCCAATAGAATATACTTACCATCTTTTTACTTTCCTGCTGGTAGCATAGGAAAGCTCTGTTTAAGCTATGCATTGTTAAAGTCAAGGCTTACCTACAGCCATCAATTTCCTGTGACAGTAGTGACTGGTGCAATGCTGTTACATGGAGTGAATTACACACTCCTTCATGCCTGGAAGTACCAGACATTTCATTTTGGCTCTCGGTACTGAATAACGTGGCAGGGGAGCAACAGAAAGAAGAGCATATGTTGGGGAGTAGTGAGGGATTGAAGCAAATCAGTTGCTTTGCCTCGAATGAGCAAAGCACAATTTTGTTTTAGGTATTTTAACTGACTTTGCCATCTGCATTACTAGAATGTTGCACAAAGGAGAAGGCATCCTGCATAATATATTATAGATTACATCAGAGTACTCAATCTAATCCCCATTTAAAGGGGTATTAAATCCAAATATGCAATATATTGCAGCTAACCAATCAGTGGATGTGATGGCTGTTTTTTTTTTTTTTTTTTTTTAACTCAAGCCCCACCCCCTCCACCCTGCCAGTAGCATACCTCCTGTTTTATTAAAGTGCCCCCACTCTGGATGGATGAGCACAGGTGCACCTTTGGACAGCAGCATTATCAGCCTGGGGGGAAGTGCGGGTTAGATGAATTAGCAGATTTAAATCTACCCATACATTTGTCAGTTTTTTTTTTCAGCCAGATAGGGGAGATGGAGATAAAAAAAACAAAAATGGGGGGAGGAGAAGAGGTCCTGATTCCCCCCATTCACACATTTGGTGTAGATGTGGGAATCCCCTCAATCTATGCCTCGAGAGATGATCCTGTCATCTCTGATCTTCCCCTTCTACTGTCCCCAATCCATCTTCTGATAGTACAGAGCTCTAGTGTGTGTTGCTGGGGAGTTTTTTTTTTCCTTTGGGAGAGTGCATGTGATCAGAACAGGGCCAATCAGCACTGTCTAGACAAAGGGTCAAGGGTCATGCAGCCTCATAGGACAGTCACAGCAAACTCCTCCTACAAGCTTTAACCAGTGCTCAGTCAGACACGGTTAGAAGTCACGAGACTGCTACATACTGCTGATGAGTTTAGTAACACTTTAATACTGCATTAATCGAAGATTAAAACCTAATCTAAAAAAAACCCAAAAAAACCAAAAAAAAAACCACTTACCCTACGATTCTGGTACTGGTACTTTTTGAAGACATTGTTGACTGTGTCAAGAAGTTCCTTTATTGCACTAGCAATATCCCTGTTTGAATAAAAATAAAGAATTGTACTGTTGTAAGTCACAAAGAATGATGCTACTACATGCACATACGAAACATGGTGTCATTCCTATCCATTTGTTTGGTGGCCATTTCATTAAAGCTATATTTACTTCATCTTTGGATAGCTACCAAATTCATATGGCCTGCTGGTGATCTAGCGATGACCATCTATCCCAACACCAAGAAGTTGAAATTATTTGCTCAATGACAAAATAAACCCCTCACTTTGGGACTTTATCAGGCAAAAAAAAAGTGAACTAGTTTACAAACCCCCCCCCTATAATTCTAATACAAAAGAGGACAATAAAAAAAATTAAAAACTTAACACTTGCGGCTGTTAAAGCATGTACAGACATCACAGTATGGACCATACAAAATTCCCACATATATCTCAACAAACTGACTTGAAGACATGTTGTAGCAGTATTCCACACTATGGGACACAGCACTCATGAATTACTGAAGCCACCTAAACACACGTAGTGATGAACACCAATGGGAAAAATAATAAGCAGGCCATAGACCATCCAAAAAGTTAACATGAGCGGTTTATACATAAATGGGTAGATTCTGAAGTAGAGTTACTTTAGATAAAGAGCCATTCATTGGGTCAATGCAGGATCAGCAACCTGATCAACTTTCCCAGCAGAGTGATCACATATGGCCTGTTGCTACAACATACATGGTATAAAAAATCTGGAGATATTCCAGACCAAAAAAAAAACAAAAAAACAAAAAACCTAATAATGTTGTCATTTCCAGAACAGAAGACAAAAAAAACAAAATTAACGCACAAACAAAACACTACAAAGTATCTGTTTAGATGTACATAAGGAACAGAATGGCATTTAGCTGGAAAGAGGTGGCAACAGATAAAGATGAACACTCTTACTGGTTTAAACACACTTTGCAAATATGTGAGGTGGACAGAATAAAACCCCCCTGCTATGGAGGGGATTATCCAGGGTATAGGTCAATTAACAGACAAGCCACTTTCCTCATCAGTAGCAAGGAAGGTCAATTCTGTTCATCCAGACCAGTACAGGAGTTTGGTTTTACTAACCAATCTGAAGAAAATCTGTAAATAGTGTCAGTTTTTAGTAAAATGTAGAGCAGGCACTCACTTGATTGTCTGAAGGAACCTCACTCTGTCATTGATTTCATCAGGTATCTTGCCAAGGATCTGTTTAAGCGCTCGTGCTTTCTCATTTAGCTCCTGGAACTCTGGTTCAGGTCTTTCAATCATATATTCTGAAAACAGAAAACATGAAAAAAAAAAAAAAAAGTGTATGAAGCCTATGACAGCATGGACTAGAAACTTTCAACACAAGATTCCAGATACAATAAAATAAATTAAAAAAAATAAAACATCTTCTTAATGCACTGGACAGAATACTGTAAAACAAACAAAAAAGTGAAAAACTCACCTTCCACATCAGCAGCTGCCATACGCAGGAGAGATTCTGTAAAATTCACTTCTACACTCTTCTTTTCCAGAATTTTTGTAATGATATCTTGTGTGAGCCCTGGATTCTCTTTTTCTGCCTATGTGGGAAGAAAAAAAATATATATATCTATAAACGCTAGTACATAAACATTCTTTTGTAACTATAGAACCAAAAATCCAGAAAGGTGCAGGGTCTCAAATGCACATTTCTGTACAGTTTTCTAATATAGTATATTGCCAACACCTTAGGTATGAGACAAGTAAACAGAATGTACAAGTCATTTTTGCCATAAGATAAAACTAAGCGCCAAACTAAGGCATTGATAAATTTAAAAAAACAGCACAGGATTGCCATTTGTCCCAGGGCCATTTTAAAAAGTGGCACCCAGAGCTCCTTTGAGCTGCAGTTTACAGATGAGTAGTGATGTCATGAGTGATAGCAGAACACTTCCTCTGGGCAGGTTGGGCTACTGCAGCATCCTCTTGCAGATTACTGCTACAGCAATATATTGCTGGCTATTAGAAGTGATCTGTTGCTGCAGAGCTACATGGGAGATGTGCTTCAGGTCGCCACAATGAAGAAAATAAAACAAGACAAAAAAAAAAAAACACACACTGGTTAACAGCAATGACACACCGCCCTGCATGGTCCCGCATGTCACCAAGTTGCTGTCGGACATTGAATTATCACTTTTTACACTTCAAAAAGTTTGTGAAAAAGAGCAGAGCTGTGTGATGTGATAGAATGCACATCACACCACCCTCCTGCTACACATCTCTGCATCCCAGAATTCTGTGTGGACAGCAGTGGTTTGGATTGCAGGGCAGTGTGAACAGGTCCTGATACAGAAGATCCTTGTGATCCAGAAAAGGCCAAGGGGAGACTCTCAGAAGTTGGACTACGTCGAGTGCTATGCCCTCCTGGGCCAGTTTGGAGCCAAAAGATTCATCAGAATGTCCTCGGGTTCAATCATGCGTGGCAGATGTAAAAGGATCTTTAGCGGAGGAATGGCATAGATCAAGTGAAAATGTCGACCAGTTAGTTGTCTTGGTCTATGCCTATACCCCTAGTTAAAAGCTTTTTTTTCTCCCCTTATCTCACGTCCACAGACTCCACCTTTCATGTGACTGGTTCCCTGAAGCAGCTTTCATTGGCAATCTGGCTGGCAGTCACAGTCCTGACATCAGACAAAGCAGTACCCATAATCATGCACTGTTAGAGGCACAGAGGGCCCACTCACAACCTGGAGCACCAGAAAGTAGTGAGCATTAGCTGCTGGGGGGGAGAGAATAAAGTACTGTATGTAAAAGTGCTTTTTGTGGGTACCCTAGGCAAAAAAAAGCATAGACTGACAATAGACTCGCACAGGGTGGCTCGGGAGCGACCTATGTGGCTTCCTATGGTGATGCAATGAGAAGAACCAGCAGAGAACCCCAGAAAAGGAGGTTCATAGCTGCTCTTTGTAATACCAGCAGAGTAATCACATTATTTAAAAAAAAAAAAAAAAAAAAAAAATGCTGAGCAATAAAAGGGCTACATTTTTTTACTACGCAGAATAAAAGGTCAGTGTCAACAGGTTTTTAGTCATTTCCTAACTACTACTCTCCCCATAAACAAAAAAAGACTGCGAATGCAAAAGCAGCTCAAATGCAGGTCAGCTACACCTGCAATGAATTCTGAATGCTCTCAGAAGTGTCTTATACCGATGTCAAATACCATAAGCACTGACATTTGCCTATTGACACCCAGACCCAATGTAGATCTGCCAAAAAGCCTTCTTATAGGTTTTATTTTTATTTAATGGTTATAAAACTGTGGCTTCCCCATTGGCTGCCAAAGACCAACATCAGGAAGAGGAATGATCAAAACTAGGAGGTGAAATACTTTGATTACTTCTGATTTTCTGACAGGCAGCTGTAGCAGACATGTCCTCTTTCTGCCACATCTCAGTTTCCCTAACTCAGTGGTGGGCAACCTTTTTTTTCAACTGAGCCAAATCTCGCCAAAACCATGATTGAAATTTATTTTGAGAGCCACATTTTTAAAACTGAAAATACATCTCCCATATAGTAATTCATCCCCCATAGTAATTCATCCCCCATAGTAATTCATCCCCCGTATAGTAATTCATCCCCCGTATAGTAATTCATCCCCCGTATAGTAATTCATCCCCCGTATAGTAATTCATCCCCCGTATAGTAATTCATCCCCCGTATAGTATTTCATCCCCCGTATAGTATTTCATCCCCCGTATAGTATTTCATCCCCCGTATAGTATTTCATCCCCCGTATAGTATTTCATCCCCCGTATAGTATTTCATCCCCCGTATAGTATTTCATCCCCCATATAGTATTTCATCCCTCATATAGTATTTCATCCCTCATATAGTATTTCATCCCTCATATAGTATTTCATCCCTCATATAGTATTTCATCCCTCATATAGTATTTCATCCCCCCATATAGTATTTCATCCCCCCATATAGTATTTCATCCCCCCATATAGTATTTCATCCCCCCATATAGTATTTCATCCCTCATATAGTAATTCATCCCTCATATAGTATTTCATCCCCCCATATAGTATTTCATCCCCCCATATAGTATTTCATCCCCCCATATAGTATTTCATCCCTCATATAGTATTTCATCCCCCCATATAGTATTTCATCCCATATAGTAATTCATCCCTCATATAGTATTTCATCCCTCATATAGTAATTCATCCCTCATATAGTATTTCATCCCTCATATAGTATTTCATCCCTCATATAGTATTTCATCCCTCATATAGTATTTCATCCCCCCATATAGTATTTCATCCCCCCATATAGTATTTCATTCTTCATATAGTATTTCATCCCCCCATATAGTAATTCATCCCTCATATAGTAATTCATCCCTCATATAGTAATTCATCCCTCATATAGTAATTCATCCCTCATATAGTAATTCATCCCCCATATAGTAATTCATCCCCCATATAGTATTTCATCCCCCATATAGTATTTCATCCCCCATATAGTATTTCATCCCCCCATATAGTATTTCATCCCCCCATATAGTATTTCATCCCCCATATAGTATTTCATCCCCCATATAGTATTTCATCCCTCATATAGTATTTCATCCCCCCCCCCCTCTTCTAGTAAGCCAAGTCCCCCGTGTCAATTCACTTACCTTTTGCATTCCTCTCGCTGTCTTCCCGCGCCGTTCGGGTCTTCAGGGCGGACTGTGAGAGGAGCCTAGCTCCCCTCCCCTCACGTTCGGCACGCTGCCCCGCCTACACACATCCTGACAGCCACATCCGCGGGCCGGATTAAAAGGTCCGCGCGGACTTTTGGGGCTGCCAACCGAGAGGAGGCAGGGGAGCGGCCGACCGAGAGGAGGGAGGGGAGCGGGCGCCCGGCACACAGAAGAGCCGCATTAGAGTGGGTAAAGAGCCGCATGTGGCTCGCGAGCCGCGGCTTGCCGACCACTGCCCTAACTGCTCCAAATAAGTAGATAAAAGGTAACAAAGTTAAGAGTGTTTTCTATGGCACTAGACATCAAAAGAAAAGAATGATCAAAGTGGCCCAACTCTCTCAGGTCACCTTATTTATCTGAAAAAACTGTGCAACTCATAGTAACCACCTTCTGCAAATCTGCGCTATAAAAAACGTAAAATAGGCAGAATTATGTTGGGACAAAATTAGACCACTTCTTCCAATGCTATTCTAAAACAAACACCTGTGTACTAGTAGAAAAAATTCCCTAAAATAGGCCACCTTCGCAGAACAGCCATGCCTGAGCACCTTCGTAATCAGTAATGACTCATTTACATTGAGTGGCACACCTATGCTCAGTGTTGGGTAAATTGGGCCATTAGTGTTTATTATTTTCTTGGTGTAACCTCAGCAGGGAGAAGTACATGAGGTCGCTTATCTGAAAACTCTGCAGTATCTGTTACCTATCGCTGGTTAAATAATTAGCTACAAAATTACACAAAACCCCTGCAATTCTATAGAAGGCTTTGCAAGATATGTGGAGAGGGGTCAGTAGCTCTAACATATTAATAAGAGCATGATTCATTACATCTGCCAGCTTTAGAAGAACTCAATCTGCCACATCTAAAATGCAGTGTAGGTCACCTTGGCAAACAAACAGAGGTGGATATGCCCCATGGGTCGCATGGGAAAGCTTTAATTACATTTGCATTTCATCTGCCTGATTAATGATCTCGCATGGGAAGATGAGAAAGGTTTGAGGCCTGACGTCTGCTTCATTACAAATCTCAGCACACGTATAAGTAGCAGGTATAAAGAAAAACTTGTGTTCTAACAATCAGAAGAATTTTAAATAGTACATGAAACAAATGGAATGGCCAGACAATATACTTCTGTTACGGAGATACAGAGCTGATATTACACTATAGTGAACTGTGTATACCTCCATCAGAGATTGATAGGGAGCAGTACACTTAAATAAGTAATAGCCAGCTATTGAGTATCTACAAATCAACGGTCTTCTTTTTAACAGATACATCCTGGTGACCAATGTCACAGGGGTTAAATGCAAGTAAAATACAAACTTCTGACTGGTTATCAGGACAGGGGAAAATCCTCTCACGGCAACACTTGCTCAGGTGACAACTGTCCAAGATTCGGTTTCTTCTTCTGTGGAGAGTTTACTTGTCAATTCTAGTTATCTCTTCAAAAGTTAAAGTATAATTAAAGGCAAAATATATTCTTAAAATTATGGATATACTGGAGAGGGATTAGAGCACTTGTCCGTGCCTCTACCCCCTGCCCCATTAAGAGATTCACTCTATTTGTCCTGTTTACCATTACTGAAAGTAAAACCCCAAATTTTGATTTGTCCTCAGAAATGTAATAGAGGGGAACCTATTTGCAGGAATTTCCTCTCACTTCCTGTTTGCAGAGATTTCATTTCACTTCCTGCCCCACAGCCAATGGGACACAGATGGAAAAAAAATCAAAACAAATAAAAAAACCTGATGGGTTATAACCCTCCCTTGTTCTATCCAAAACGGCTCAGTTCACATCTGGGCGTTTTCTATATCATGGACAGAAACGGTATGATTCTGCCTATAATCACAAAATGCTGTGCAAAAATGACAAGTCGCACCACGCATGTTTGTGTGTCATTCCTCTTCAATGGCACCTAAAACGCGGTGCAGTTCTGCCACGGGTGTCACCCAACAAACCGCATTGTGCGAAGCTTGTCGCCCACAAAGAAGCTCCTGCTCCTTTTTGAGTGACGAGCTTTATACAAAGCGGTTTGCCACGATTTATCGAGTGACAATTGAAACAGAAAATGAAGGGCACCTGAACACACATGGTGCGACCTGTCATTTTTGCACAGTGTTTTGGGATCGCTAGCAGAATTGCAGCGATTCTGCCCACAATACAAACACGTCCAGATGTGAACAGAGCCTCAAAGCCCATAATAAGCTACAATTCAAAAAGAGTAGAAGCACGTAATATGCACCAAACAATGCTTTTTGAGGAGAGCAAGCTTTGCTGTTTGATGCGCTGAAATGTCAAAAAAATCTGACTGCTGTGCATACCCAGCAGCTCCTCCACAATTCAAAAACACTTTCCAGCGGCATGTAAAATGGATCTGTGGCCAGAGAAGGACTGTAAGCAGTTATACTAGGCAAATAAAGCTTGTACAACGATGTACAATTTCTGCCCTATTTTGAATTTGCCCTAAAATTGGGCTATAACAATCTCCAAAAAAGGGACACGGGTCAAAAATAAATAAATGCAGAAGCCAATCACACCTATTCGGAAGACAAATCATGTGTGATAGCAATAGAAAGACAAAGCACCAGCTGCAATCCTTGGACACCTTAAGCCAGCCATACATGGATCAAAATTTGGCCAGTGCAGCAGGGACTGGCCGAATTGCACACCATGTATATGCAGGCTGATTGTACCAAAGTTGATCAATTGATCGATTTGGTTACAATCAGCCTGTCGGATTTTTCTACATGCAATTACTGCTAGTAGCCGCAGGCTACTAGCAGTAATTGTATTCTGCGAGATGGGAAAGCTCCCCACCAACTGTGTTGATGAGGGAATCGAGAGTTTCTTTCATTCCACCCATGGTGGTAGGGAAGAAGATCGATATCTCTGGCTTGCCTTAGTTACCTGGCTCTAGGTCCAATTTTGAGTTAAGGAACAGGTGGCCTTACAAGCTTTTTTTGCATGTCTGAAACATTTGACAAATTTGTCTTTCCCCTGAATTACTGTTTTGATTGTAGGTTTCCTAACAAAAAACAAAAAAAAGCTCTGAAATATAAAATAGAATTTTTGACTCACCTGCAGAATCCTTTTCTTGAAGTGCATGACAGGACACATGAACGGCGAATGACCAAAGCTAAAACCTATCCCATTCTACTTCAGCATGCCTTCAGTTTTGTAGCAAGCAATAGAAGAGTGATTATAGATGCAGAAGGGAGGGTCCTGTAATGCACTTCAAGAAAGAGGATTTTACAAGCAAGTAAAAAGTCCTATTTCCTTTACTGTACATCACAAGACAGTGTAAGTTAATTCCTAGACCAATGTCCAAAAGTAATCCCAGTGGGGTGGGGGCTTCCAGGAAAATGAGCTTTGACTAGAAAAGGGGGAACCTTCCTTTAAAGGTCATAGGCTTGAATGATTAGCTGTGAATCTACCTTGCAATGCTGGCATGAGAAGCAGCCTGCCCTTCCCAAGAAAGCTCAAGCAACACAAAAAGGGAAACAAACTAATTAAGACAGGCCATAGATGAGAGGTAGATTTGAACAGCATTCTTAGATGCTTAGGTGGAGTACAGGAAGATGTTAAAACAATGTCTCTGTCAAATTGGAAGAAAAATACCACCTTGGGTTAAGGAAGTTATAGCATGCTAAACAACTTGATCTTGTATGAACAAGAAATGTTACCTTGCGGGAGAAGTCCCCCTCCAAACCAAGTTAATGGCCACAAGATAAGCAATCAAACCAGAAAACAGGGAGAAAATGTACCGATGGGTTCTTCAAAAACCACCATTTGAACCCAACTACACTTGAAGGTCCCACAGAAGGCAGTATATGAGCTGCTCCCTGAACAAAGGCTCTCAAAGAATTAGCAGAAAAAGGTCACTTAAAGAAATTCGGTTGTTAGCAAGCTGGCTGGCAAGTTGTCCAAGAACATTGTTCTCTCCCCCTTTTTTTTCACTATGTGATGCCTGTTTATGTGTCCTTGCTTCATAAGCCAGTTATAGACTTGGGCGGGTGGCCACTTTTATGCATGTTTGAGTTTTTTGGTACGTGGGTGCACTAGGGCCCTGGTTGCCATTGTGCTACATGCTGGGGTCCAGTGCACTCCTTTGCCTTTAAGAGGGGTGGCTCCCTCAGGTCCACCTGCCCTTGATCTATCCATTAAATGCATGTGCCTCTACTATGGGGACTCACAAATTTTAGAGTTAGGACCACAGATGATCAGGGTGCCGTGTCGTGGCTCTGTGGCTTACGTATGTATTTGCAAATGTGTGCTAACTAAACCCCTGTTATAAACGCATACTGTTAGACAGGTTAATTCGGTTGTTAGCAAGCTGGCTGGCAAGTTGTCCAAGAACATTGTTCTCTCCCCCTTTTTTTCACTATGTGATGCCTGTTTATGTGTCCTTGCTTCATAAGCCAGTTATAGACTTGGGCGGGTGGCCACTTTTATGCACACTTAAAGAAACCGCCCTGACGGGACACCTTACCTTTAATGGTCCTCAAGGCCCATGATTTGTCCAGACTCAACTAAAGGCCAGAATTTACAGTACTTCCTGAGGTGATACAACTCCTAACACCAGCAAAGAATGCTTTCAAAGTGCGGTGGCAGACTGTCATCACCAGGGAGTAGCATTTATGCAAAGTCCGATTAACCCCTGCCCTTCAGAATCTGAGCTTCAAAAAACAGCCATGCAATTAAAGCCAGTGACAGTGGAACAGGATGGTACACAGGCCTTTTAGAAGGAAGGTCTGGGAAATTTGAGAGGACCACAGAGAATCCATTAGAAGCTTTTCTATGTCCATGTGCCAAGCTCTCCCAGGCCAAGTCTGTACAGTAAGAATCAACTTGCTTGCTCTGTCCCCATTCTATGGAGCAAGCAATAAAGGAACTGGAGAAGGGAAGGCTTAAAATCAAGTTGATCCGATCCGAGAGAGAGTCACAAAGTCATCAACTGTAAAGTCCTTTGGATCCCAGGGTCCTGGCAACAATTTTTATCTTGTATTATCAAACCTGAATGCCAGAAGGACCACATCTGGCATGCAGCACTCATGACAGAACATCTAAAATACCTCCGAGACCAGTCTCTGATACAGATGTGGATGATTGAGCAAGTCAGCTTGCCAGTTCTCCATGTCCAGAATGGACACTGTGGACAGGGCCTGAACAAGAGGTTTTGCCCAGGATATAAATAGCTCTGCTTTCCTGTGTGTGTCATGACTTCTGGTGCACCCTTGGTGGTTAAAGTAGGGCACCACAATGGCATTGTTTTGACTATTCCTTGGCTGGATGGATCTCTCAAATGATTTCCCCAATTCCAACACTGGTCTGGACATAAACCACGCCAGGGCAATCCTCCTTTACTGGTCAGCAGTATGGGTAACTCCAGAGACTAAGCCCTTCTGTCTCACACAGATAAAGTGCAACGGTCTAATGAAACTGGGCATACAGGATTGTCTCAAAGGAGGTCACCATTAAGCCTAGTACCTTAATGCAGAAGCAATCTGAGGGGTGAACCATGGACTAAAGATTCTGAACCACAGACCAAATATTTTTTTAGAAGGAAACAAAAAAAGGTGAGCTTTGTCGTGACCAAGACTAGGCCCAGATGCTCAAGTGGAGAGATAGAACCAACACAGACTTTTGGAGGCTGAGGATCTGAAGGGAGCTCTGCAGAGTTTGCACCATCCATTGGACACCCTGCTGACAGCATTTGTGACAAATTGTTTACCCAAGAGCAAGATGTCAATTTAGCATAAAATGGGAATCCCTGCCCCCAGGGAAAAAATACAGTCAGCAATCTGGAGAAAATCCAGGGTGCTATGGATAGGCCTGAAAGGCAGGACCAAAACAGAAAATGCTGCTTCTCCACCTTACACCGCAGATGGCACGGGTGGAACTGCACAAAAGGAATGTGGAGAAAAGCATACTCTATCTTTCAAGAATAGAATATTCTTTGGATAAATGGAGGCAGTCGTTAACCGGACAAAATCCATCCAGAACATTTGTACTGAAAGATATCTGTTGAGTCTTCAGATCACAATGGGGCACACTCCACTATTTGGCTTAGGAATGGTAAACAGGTCAGAAGAAAAACCTCTGATTTTCTAAACAGAGCAGACTCCCTGCAGGGAGCAGAAATGCACACTGGCAGTTGTGAAGGGAAGCGGCAGCAAGCTTGTAGCCCCTGGGTATAATGGGCTGGTTCAAGACTTCCCAGGTCTAGACAGCTACAAGGCCAACAAAGTCCCTCAAATTAAACAAGTGGGGATGTCACTTCACTGTAAGAGGGCTTTAGCCCCCAACCTAGAAGGATTCCAGTTCTTATTGGGTTTGGGCTATTTGAACCATCAGATAAATCTCATGTGAACAGTTATGAGGCTTACTCAGGAAGTTGGTAGAGGGCATCTCCCAGAACATCTATGCAGAAGCTTAGGGCCTCCAAAAAAAAAAAAAAGTTCCAGGTCCTGGAAAACAGAGAAATTTGCCCCTCATGGCCTAAACGAACAGACTACCATTATAGTGACAGAAGGCTACTTCTACCTGGAAAACTATGTTTTAACCAGTTCCCTCTCGGCCAACAGCAAACTGACGGCCGATCAGGACTTTCGTTGATCCCGGTTGGCATCTTGCGTGCGCTCTCGCAGGACTGCGCTGCGGCAAGATCCGTTACCAATCTGTGCCATGCCCCTTTTTCAAGGGACTAAAAGTAATTGGACAATTGAATCAAAAGCTGTTTCATGGCCATGTGTGGGCTACTCCATTATTTCTTCATCAATTAAGTAGGTAAAAGGTCTGGAGGTGATTCTAAGTGTGGTATTTGCATTTGGAATTATTGCTGTGAACCTACATCATGCGTTCAAAGGAGCTGTCTATGCAAGTGAAAAAGGCCATTGTAAGACCTCAAAAATGGAAAAAAAAAAATCCATCAGAGATAGCAGCAACATTAGGAGTGGCCAAATCAACAGTTTGGTACATTCTGAGGAAAGGAGAATGCACTGGCGAGCTCAGCAACATAAAATGGAATGGACATCTACAGAAGACAACAACAGTGGTGGATGATCAAAGGATTTTCTCTATGGTAAAGAAAACGCATTCACAACATCCAGACAAGTGAAGGACACTCTCCAGGAGGTGGGCGTATCATTGTCAAAGTCTACAAATCAAGAGAAGACTTCACGAGAGCAAAATACAGAGGGGGCTCACCACAAGGTGCAAACCATTCATAAGCCTGAAGAATAGAAAAGCCAGATTAGACTGTCAAAAAAACATCTAAAAAAGCCAGACCAGTTCTGGAAAAGCATTCTTTGGACGGATGAAACTAAGATTAATCTGTACCAGAATGACAAGAAAAAAAGTGTGGCGAAGACTTGGAACAGCTCATGATCCAAAGCACATGCCGCCATATGTAAAACATGGTGGAGGCAGTGTGATGGCATAGGCATGAATGGCTTCCAGTGGCACTGGGTCATTGATATTATTGATGTGACAAAAGACAGAAGCAGCTGGATGAATTCTGCAGTGTTTAGAGATATACTGTAAGCCCAGATTCAGCCAAATGCAGCAAAGTTGCTTAGACTGCACTTCAGAGTACAGATAGACAATGATCCAAAACACACTGCAAAAGCAACCCAGGAGGTTTTAAAGGAAAAGAAGTGGAATATTCTAGAATGGTCGAGTCAATTACCTGATCTCAACCCAATTAAGCATGCAATTTACTTGCTGAAGGCAAACCTAAAAAGGCAGAAATACCACAAAGAACAACTGAAGACGGTTGCAGTTAGAGCCTGGCAAAGCATCAGAAAGGAGGAAACCCAGTCTTTGGTAATGTCCATGGGTTCCAGATTTCAGGCAGTCATTGCCAGTAAAGGATTCCTAAAATATTAAAAATGAAAATTTGTCCAAGTACTTTTGGTCCATTGAAAAGGGGGGGGGGCGGGACTACTTTTAAGAGCTGTAATTCCTAAACCCTTCCTCCAATTTGGATGTACACCCCCTCATATTAAAGCTGAGTATGGACTTTCTCGTTATATAGTGACGCTGTACTGCACTAGTGACCGTATGTAAAAAAACAAAACAAAAAAACCCCCCCAAAAAACTAAAACATAAGTGAAAAAAAAAATCATTTCTTTATTTTCCAAAAATGACAAAAATGTACAACTTCAACAAACTCGCCACGCCTCTTACAAAAAATACTGCAGACTGTCTACTTTCCAAAAAAGGTAATTTGGGAGATATCTGTACTGTCCTAAAATTTTTGGGCCTAAAGAAATTACATAGGACGTCATTACATCAGGATTGATTGATTTTCAGATATATACCATAGTATGTGGACTCTATAAAACTTTCCTACAGACTAAATAATACACACTAATTTGAGTTATTGTCAAAGAAATGTAGCAGTATACAGTTTGGCATACATTTATAAAGAACAATTATTTATTTGCCAAATTTTATAACAGAAAATAAACTTTTTTTTTTTTTGTTTTTTTTACAAAATTTCAGTTTTTTTTTAGTTTAACAAAAAAACCCAGTAGTGATTCAATACCACCAAAAGAAAGATCTATTTGTGTGAACAAAATGATAAAAGAAAGCAGAGCAAAGAAAGCTGAAAATTGGCCTGGGCAGAAAGGGGGTAAAAGTGCCTGATATTGAAGTGGTTAAAAGGGCTTCAACCCTCTTGTCTGAAGGTTCCTTCAAGAATGAAATCTTATCCACAGGAAAGTTTGAGTCACGTGCAGGTATAAGATAGCAGGATCTGGTGCAACTACCCAATTCTCGCAGGGTTCTCCATGGGAGATTGCTGTGTAAACTGTTCTGCGGAAGAAGAAATGTCCACGCTGATCAGACAGACTGAACCCGTAGCCCTTCTACACATGCTCAGTTTGGTGTGTATTGCTAGAGAAGTTTTTTTTTTCTCCTTGGGAGAGTGCATATGATCACAACAGGGCCAATCAGCACTGTCCAGACAGAGGGTCAGGGGTTCTACATCCTATTACAGCAGGAAGAAAACCCCTACAAGCTTTAACCAGTGCTCAGCTGAAGTCACAAGACTGCTCTAACTGCTGATGAGAAAAAGGTATTTAGCAGTTTATATTTACTAAAATAATTGCACTTCCATGTTGTGTGTGCTGTGGGAGACCAGATATAGTGAATGCAGGGTCTTGGGTTTAGTAACACTTTAAGATCCTAAAAAGATTACCTTCAGTCTGGTTTATTGATCTCCTACAGAATCCTCTACATACAATGCACAGGAACGTTTTTGGGGGAGGATGACTTGGCACTTACATAAACCGCAAACTGGTGATCTTGGGTAAGATTGGCACTGGTTGCTGCAACCAAGTTATTATAAACCACATCCGTATAAAAAACTTCCAAGGGATAATGTAAGGGTCAGAAAGTCGCTAGCAGTTTGCTCATCCTCACGAGGAAAGGTCCCAAGGTAGACTATGCATCTCAACTTACTGACTCAAGGAGTCAGAGTCCTGAGGTGGACTACTGCTGACAGAACTCTTTGAAGGGTTTCCTGAACATCACCATATGCCATTAGCCATCTGTGTGCTGGCAGAGCCCATGCTATTGTCACCTGCATGGCATAGAAAGGAGTCTTTTCAGTGGTGTCCAGGCCAGTGCCCAGAGTTACAGAGTTAGAGAGTGCCAAGATGTGAAAGCATGTGCTGTATGGGTGTGTTTACTGAAGCCTCATCCTACAATGTTGCAGCTTTGGTACAGAAGGAAACAATAGCACCCAAGGTGAAAAAATTGGCACCCAAACAAAAACAGGCCAGCACATCTGTGGCTGCTCTTCTCTGCCCAGGAGCAAAAGAACTTCAGGACTCCACATATAACAGAGCACTTATTGGTCAGACAATCACTGCTTGGCCCAATCTTTCCCTCTGTAGAGAGATAAGGTCCCTCATATATGGACACAAAAAAAATAAATAAATAAATGAAGGCATGCTAGGAGATAGAAGGGTTATGCAAGGCTGTGTTTCAGCTCTGCTATTTGCCAGTATCTAAAATCCTTGAGGTGGAGCATATCCCATTAGCACCAATCCTGTGATGTATGATAAAAAAACATACCTCCTGAGCTTTAAAAATAGTTGCTTGGACCTTTAGGACATAATAAAAAGCATTGCTTTGCACGGCTACATCAGTGCAAAAAGTGTTAATCCAGGCACTGTAAAGAATGCTTGATATTACATCTGCAATTACTACCCTTCCATCATTGAACAGCTGTGTGCATTTACATATAGCAGAAAACATTCTGAAACATTCTGAAAAGATTTAAATCCAGACCTTCCTTACCTTTATAAATGCTGCCCGGAGAGTCTGAGCTGCTGAAAGGTTTACTCGTTCTAACTGTATGTGAGAGAGAGATAAAAGACAATTACATAATGCCATTTAATGCATTATTCTATTTTCATTATTCAGTGACAAAAGTAGGTGACAGTTAAAGTTTATGATATCATCCATCATTTCTCTGATACAAGTTTACATAAATGTATGTATAACTAGGCCCAATTCATTGTAATACTCCCTGCCATAAACCACCAAGCTAGTCATCCTCACAAACTGTATAACCCACGTTCCCCCAAAGATCAGATACAACACTGACAATTTTTTTCTTCTTTTTGAAAGCCTGCATTTGCATAAAAAACTTGTTAGACCCCAAGATGCGAGACCGCTCAAATCTGAGATTAGGTTGCTCAGGAACAGAATACTGCATTACGGTATGAGGATGGGGCACCTTTCTCTATACCAAAATGGATTGTAGCGGTCTGACAGAGGCATCCACACATCCTACAGTGTGGCATCCAAGTTAGGACCAGTTCACACCACGAATCGCATAAGAATGCGTTGTTCACATGTGATCTTAGTGCAGTGTGGTTCATTTGAAAGGGATAAAATCGTGCTGGACTGCACCGAAAAAGTAGAGCATGCACTACTTTAAAAAATGCACAGCAACCGGGTGACATGATGCAGCTGTACCATGCAATTCAGTGCAGGCAAATGCACTGGGGTGTAAATTAAGGGATTCTAAAGTTTTTTTTTTAAATTAAAAACACAAGTTAAATTTTTCTACAGAGGAGCACTGATCCTCTTCTTCTTAGGTCCCCCGCCGACAGGCCTGGCTCCTCCCCCGAGTGCTTAAGAGCATTCGAGCAGGATTTCTTCTGAGCCATGCTCCTGTGAATGGACACTGTCTGATCACATACAGGGCATGACTCAGCTCCGCCCCCTGCTCTCTCCTCACTGGCTCTGACAGCAGCTGGAGCCAATGAGGAAGAGACCAGGGAGAGCCTCTGCTCTCATACACATCACTGAATTGAGATGGGCCCCAAGTATAAGTGGTGGGGCAGTATCTGGGGCAGGGGAGTGAGGTAGCCGCACCCAGGTGGTTTACCTTAATGCATAAAATGCATTAAGGTAAAAAAACCTTCTAGCTTTGGATCCACTAAAACCCACCAACACCTACAACATTGGAACCACTAAAACCCATAAAATTTATTGCTACCACATAGGGAGAACAAATGTTCTGGTGGTTGCAGAAAAAACTGGGCAGCTTTACAGCTGCCCAAAATTGCTCCCACTTGAATGCCAACAGTCAGCTTAACAAGTGTAAACACATTCCTGGCTGATATAGGCTACAGGGAAAAAGGTGCCCCCAGAATCTCAATAAGGGACCACTTTAGAACAAACTTGTTGCTTCAGTCAGTTATAAAACTGGAGCTTAGGTTATCAATGAACATATAGATATGTAATAAACAGAATCCCCACTTTTAAAAGTTATATTCGTGTGCTCTGTCTGATTGTTAGGTCATCCCATCTCCTTCCAAAGGCTGGCAACAAACTCGAATATGCTCAAAAAAGGTGCTTGTCTGAATTACAGGTAATATGATTAGATGCTACAAGTGCACAATACAGTGGTTGATAAGCGGCTTCTCTATTCTCTAATCTAGGTTTAGAGTTAGTGGATATAAATGAAGGTGTGCATGTTTTTGTTTTTTTTAAAGGACATTAGGCACTAGAAAGCATTTGAGCCCTTTACATTGCAGTAAATAAGGATAAAGTAAACCATTTCATTTTGCAGTTTAAACAGCTTCATACTTTAAAACAAGATCCAATTTCTCCATCAGATCAGACTACTACTTTAAATGTTTAATACTTTGCAATCTATTTTTCTACTGCAATCCCAAAACACTGCATTGCAGCTCAAAGAGGTGAATTTGAGATTTCAAGGGTTAGCAGATCAGAGCAATAAAAGCTTTCACATCTGCAAAGCTTGCAGTGCCTTGCCCATTCTACAAAGCGCAGTATGGAAAGTATGCAGCATCACGTAGAGAACTGCACCACAAGACTTATAGCAGGTGAACAAGCAGCCAGCATCTTCTATATGACATCAGAGAAAATATCTACATCTGATTCCGCAGCATCTGCATGTTTTGGTATGTAAGCACAAAACAATCCGCCAAAAGCAATGCGTTTAAATGATCTCCTATTGGAGAGGGTTCCGTACAGATGCACAAACATTACGGAGCAGTCTGTTTACCAGCTGCCCAAAAATAATACAATGGTCTTTTCTAAAGCCAAATCTCAGATTGATTCAAGTTGGAGACACTGCACAAATTGAAGCTATAATTTTACACACAGCCTTTTGTCCTCTTACACTCCCACGGTGCACATAAATCAAATTTATCACATCAGAAAAAGCTGTAAAATAGGGAAAGCAAAAGCAAAGCAGAATTATCCGTATAATGCAGGAGGGAAAAAAAAATAAATAAAAGCTTTTTTCGTTTCCTAAACACAGATCATGAGAGAAGATTGTGGCTCTGTTTATAAGAAATTCTACATGAGTGGAAACATTTGTATAGTGTCTAAACCCTTTTAGATTACAAGCCTTGAAGAAGGGTCTTTCTGGAAAAGGTTAAGATCCATCTCTTCTACAAATAGCCGTTATCTTGGGATGATAGGATCCATGGTGGGAAAGCAAAGCTCTTATCTGGTAATTGATCATTTTACGTGGGCCTTTCAAATGATAGATTCGGTTTAAACATGACTATATAATCCAATGCCTCAACTTTCATCCATTTTCATGGTTTGACAAAATGACTTTATTGCATCAATCTATTCATTATTAGGCAAGAGCTTGTTAAGACCAATCCTAAGCGTTCTTCCTCTTAAGTTGTAGACGGGAGAAAGGCTTTATCAGTCTACAATGCATCCAGAAAATATTCACAGTGCTTAACCATTTCAATACCGTGCAATTTTACACCTTCCTGCCCAGGCCATTTTTCAGGTTTCAGCGCTCTCATACTTTGAATGACAATTGCGCGGTCATACAACACTGTACCCAAACTAAAATTTTATCATTTTCTTCACACAACTAGAGCTTTCTTTTGGTGGTATTTAATCACAGCTGGGGTTTTTATTTTTTGCTAAATTAACAAAAAAAAGACCAAAAATTTTGAAAAAAAACACATTTTTCTTTGTTGTTGTTCTTCATAAATTTAGGCCGAGATGTATTCTGCTACATGTCTTTGGTGAAAATAACCCAAATTAGGATGTATTATTTAGTTTGTAGGAAAGTTATAGAGTTCACAAACTATGGTATAGATCTGAAAGTATCAATCCTGAAGTACTGACAGCCAATCTAATTTCTTGAGGTCCAAGAATGTCAGACTAGTACAGATATCCCCAAATGACCCCTTTTTGCAGAGTAGACAGTCCGACGTACTTCATAAGAGGCATGGCGAGTTTTTTGAAGTTGTATTTTTTTGTCATAATTTTTCGGAAAATGAAAAAATTAAAAAAATTATTTTCACTATTTTTTTTTTTTTTTTTACATACTGTCACCAGTGCAGTACAGCGTCATCATATAACTGGCATGGCGGTGAACAGGGACACTGACTGGTGACAGTATGAAAAAAAAATATATATATTTTTTTTTTAATTTTTTATTATTTTTAATTTTTTATTACATTTTTTTTAAGATTTTTTTCATATTTTACTATGACCAAAGTAGTACAATGTTACCATAGTAACATTGTACTACTTTGGGGAAGTGATCAGTATTTTATTTTTTTTTCACACAATTTGCTTATAGCAAAGAATTACCGTATTTTTTGCACAGGAGATGACCAGAGACTGCGGGGACAGCACAGGAGATGACCAGAGACTGCGGGGACAGCACAGGAGATGACCAGAGACTGCGGGGACAGCACAGGAGATGACCAGAGACTGCGGGGACAGCACAGGAGATGACCAGAGACTGCGGGGACAGCACAGGAGATGACCAGAGACTGCGGGGACAGCACAGGAGATGACCAGAGACTACGGGGACAGCACAGGAGATGACCAGAGACTGCGGGGACAGCACAGGAGATGACCAGAGACTGCGGGGACAGCACAGGGATGACCAGAGACTGCGGGGACAGCACAGGGATGACCAGAGACTGCGGACAGTACAGATGACTGCTGACTTTTGGGGAGGGGGGGAGCGGGTACCTGAATTTGACAGGTACCCGCTCTTACTTCCTCGGAGTTGTTCTTTATCTTACCTGTTCCTCGATCCAGCTGCGCGCTGTCTTCCCGGCTTCTGTAATGGCGCTCGGCATGACAGCCGGGTGCCCAGTGCGCATGAGAGAGAAGCACTTGCGCTTTGTGATTGGTCCGGCGGCTTCTGGGATCGGTCATGTGTCCCAGGTACCGCCTTACCATTCACAAAAAGCACCGCTTCTTGCGCATGCGCACTGGGCACCCGGCTGTCATGCCCAGTGCCCACACTACAGAAGCCGGGAAGACAGTGCGCCGCTGGATAGAGGAACAGGTAAGATAAAGAACAAAGAAGTAAGAGCGGGTACCTGTCCAATTCAGGTACCCGCTCCCCACCTCCCCAAAGGTCAGCAGTCCTCTCCATAAGGTCCCGCTGCAGAGCTGAGCGGCCGGCCCGGTATTCTGCACGGCGGCGGTTGAAATACCGGACCGGCCGCTCTATATTCGCTCCATAAGACGCACTGACATTTTCCCCCCTTTTTTTGGGGGAAAAAAGTGCGTCTTATGGAGCGAAAAATACGGTACTTTGCTATAAGCAAGCATTTACCTGAATGAAATTGATTCATTCAGTTTTTTTTTTTTTTTTTTGTGCTTAGCTGTGATTTGGTCACAGCTAATCACATGACATGTGCATGTGATTAGCTGTGACCATTCACAGCTAGGCACTAATATACAATGGATGGCATGAATGAAGCCATCCATTGTATACAACTGTCATGTGACCTGCTGTGATTGGTCACAGCAGGTCACATGGTACCAGCAACGGGAGCCGGTACTCGGATCTGTCATCCGCTGTGTCCGAGGTGCACGGCCGGTGACAGATCGCGCTGCTGCGCCGCTCTGCATTAGCGCAAACTGCGCATGTGCGGGAGCACGCCAAATGGCGTGCACTCGGAATGCAGGAACACTTTTGAAGCCGCCAAACGGCCATTGGCCGGGCGGCTAATGGTTAAAAGCGGAGTTCCAGCTAAAAAAGAGAAAAAAAAAGTCAGCAGCTACAAAAAATGTAGCCGATGACTTTTAAAATACAGCCACATAACTGTCCCTCCGTCCAGCAGTGTCCTTACCACAGTTGGTTTCACCGGCCCTCTTGTCTCCTTGGCGCCGGCATCTTCAGTGTAGGCACACGGCTGTGACAGCCTGCGGCTTCATAGCCGGGTGCCCACTGCGCGAGAAGTACTGCACTTTGTGAATGGTCCTGTAGTCTTCTTGGACCTGTCACGTGTAACAGGGGGTGGTGGGGGGGGGGGGGGGTATTGAGGTTCCGATCAGCTACCCGCTCCCCTCCTTCCCCAAAAGGTGCCAATCCTTAATGGGGAGTGGGGGACAAGTACTTAAAGTGGAACTTCCCCTTTTGGGTGGAGCTCCGCTTAAACTTTTGCCACATTTTATGTTACAGCCTTATTCCAAAATGGATTAAATTCATTTTTCCCCCTCAACATTCTACAAGCAATACCCCATAATGACGTCAAAGAAGTTAGTTTTGAAATCTTTGCAATAAAAAAAAAAAAGAAAAAAAAACACACACAATAGACATGTACATAAGTATTCACAGTCTGTCTTTGCCATGACACTCAAAATTGAGCTCTGGTGCATCCTGTTCCCACTGATCATCCTTGAGATGTTTCCACAACTTGATTGGAGTCCACCTGTGGGAAATTCAGTTGATTGGACATGATTAGGAAAGGCATAAACCTGTCTATATAAGGTCCCACAGTTAACAGTGCATGTCAGAGCACAAACCAAGCCATGAAGTCCAAGGAATTGTCCGTAGACCTCCGAGACAGGATTGTATCAAGGCACAGATCTGAGGAAGGGTACAGAAAAATTTCTGCAGTATTGAAGGTCCCAATGAGCACAGTGGACTCCAGCATCCGTAAATGGAAGTTTGGAACCACCAGGAATCTTCCTGGAGTGGGCCGCCCGGCCAAAATGAGCGATTGAGGGAGAAGGGCCTTAGCCAGGGAGGTAACCAAGCACCCGATGATCACTCTGAAAGAGCTCCAGCGTTTCTATGTGGAGAGAGAGGAGAACCTTCAAGAAGAACAAACCATCTCTGCAGCACTCCACCAATCAGGCCTGTATGGTAGAGTGGTCAGACGGAAGCCCCTCCTCAGTAAAAGGCAAATAGCAGCCCGCCTGGAGTTTGGCAAAAAGGGACCCAAGGGACTTTCATACCATGAGAAACAAAACACTCTGGTCTGATGAAACAAAGATTGAACTCTTTGGCCTGAATGCCAAGTGTCATGTCTGGAGGAAACCAGGCACCACTCACCACCTGGCCAATACCATCCGTACAGTGAAGCATGGTGGTGGCAGCATCATGCTGTGAGGATGTTTTTCAGCGGCAGGAACTGGGAGACTAGTCAGGATCGAAGGAAAGATGAATGCAGCAATGTACAGAGACATCCTTGATGAAAACCTGTTCCAGAGCACTCTGGACCTTAGACTGGGTCGACGGTTTATCTTTGAACAGGACAATGACCCTAAGCACATAGCCCACATAACAAAGGAGTGGCTATGGGCAAACTCTGTGAAAGTCCTGGAGTGGCCCAGCCAGAACCCAGACTTGAACCCGATTGAACATCTCTGGAGAGATCTGAAAATGGCTGTGCACCAACGCTCCCCATCCAACATGATGGAGCTTGAGAGTTATTGCAAAGAAGAATGGGAGAAATTGCCTCAAAATAGGCATGCCAAGCTTGTAGCATCATACTCAAAATGACTTGAAGCTGTAATTGGTGCTAAAGGTGCATCAACAAAGTATTGAGCAAAGGCTGTGAATAATTCTGTACATGTGGGGTTTTTTTATTTTTAATAAATTGCAAAGATTTCAAATTAACTTCTTTCACGTTATCATTATGGGGTATTGATTGTAGAATGTTGAGGGAAAAAAATGAATTTAATCAATTGGCTGTAACATAAAATGTGGCAAAAGTTAAGCATTGTGAATACTTTCTGGATGCACAGTACATGGATGAATTAAGCAAACTGTATGCGAGTACATGTGTACACCTACTCCTAAAGCATCTTCTCTGCTCTTGTATGAGCATGAATGCTACTTTTCACATATGTATTAATGTCTGCATAAACAGGAAAATGCAGAATGGCAAGCTGCTTCTCCTAGGACAGAGGACATTGTATAAAAATAAAAAAAAAAAAAAAAAAAAAAAAGGGGGCAAACCAATATACACCCATTTTTAATGGAACATATTGTATTCCTTGTAAAGTAAAATGTAATCACAATGCCACTATGTCACCATAAGAATGGTATGTATCCCCTTACAACAAACACCCTCCATTTAATTGTAGTGGGTGGTGGAATAAACAGAAGGATGGTGCCAATCTTAAAAAAAAAAAAAAAAAAAAAAAAAATGTGGCCAGCACATTCAAATGTCTGAAGATGGGATCCAGGAAGGCTGTGAATCATTCATTTAAGGAGACCTACTTTGGCATGGTAAGACTGAAGTTAATGGGAACGCACTGCAACCAATACGCAAGCTTGACAGACGGTGCCCCCTCCACTTCACTGGTTGGCCTTCAGCGCACAGTAAAAGCATGTTTGTGCTGCCCATTTACCGCTTGTGTGAACAAGACACTAAACAGAGCATGCAACTTTTTAGGTCTTGATTACGTTTATCAAAAGTACAGTTGTGTTCAAAATAGTGTACTTAAAAAAGTGAGTAAAGCTCAAAATCCCCATAATAGCTTTTATTTCCATACACGCAAATGTATTGGGAACACTGGACAGTAATCCAAATCAAAACAGGAAGAAAAATGTTTCAAAATTTGTTATTACTTTACAGAAAATGAAGAAAAATACTAGGCTGTTCCAAAAATAGCAGTGTCTGCATTTTTCTTTACAAAAATTCAAACATTTACTGTATAAACTGAAAAAAAAAAATGCTTGAAGATTTAGCTTTCCTGTGAACCACTGAATATTTAGTTGTATAACCACGGTTTGAGAACTGCTTCACACCTGTGTTGCATGGAGTTGACCAACTTCTGGCACCTGTGAACAAGTATTCCAGCCCCAGACAATTGCACTACATTCCACAATTCCTCTGCATTTGCCCGAGACGCTGCCAGACTCTGCCTAAGCCCCATTTGAGGAAGGGGGACCCCAGGAGCCAAGGGGGATTGCCTGCCTGTCGCCTGAGACCCCCAAGCCAAGGGGGATTGCCTGCCTGTCGCCTGAGACCCCCAAGCCAAGGGGGATTGCCTGCCTGTCGCCTGAGACCCCCAAGCCAAGGGGGATTGCCTGCCTGTCGCCTGAGACCCCCAAGCCAAGGGGGATTGCCTGCCTGTCGCCTGAGACCCCCAAGCCAAGGGGGATTGCCTGCCTGTCGCCTGAGACCCCCAAGCCAAGGGGGATTGCCTGCCTGTCGCCTGAGACCCCCAAGCCAAGGGGGATTGCCTGCCTGTCGCCTGAGACCCCCAAGCCAAGGGGGATTACCGGCCAGCTGCCTGAGACCCCCCAAGCCTAGGGGAGGGACTACTCTCCTCCTCCGGACCCCAACAGGTATCTGTGTCCTATTATCTTACCCCTGGGGGACCGGGCAGCCTGTCAGATCCGTGAGCATATGTCTCCCTAAACTGTTCCTGTGATGACCCATTGTTGGATTACAATCTGCCACAGAGACCTTTCTTTTGTCCTTGGTGCTGGACTACAAGCCTTTTAGCCCCCTCCTCGCTTTCCCTCTTATTGGCGAGACCACCTGTGGCATGAACTGTCCCTTGTGTGTGCACTGACCACCCATGCCATGAACTGCCCCTAGTATGCTGTGTGGGAGCTGTGTTGAGGGCAGCCTCCACAGCCAGAGTCCCTTTGAATCCCCGTGAACCTGATGTTGCCCCTAGTGTGCTGTGTGGGAGCTGTTTTGAGGGCGGTCTCCACAGCCAGAGTCCCTTTGAATCCCCGTGAACCTGATGTTGCCCCTAGTATGCTGTGTGGGAACTGTATTGAGGGCGGCCTCCACAGCCAGAGCCCCGTTGAGCCCCATGAGCCCACTTACCGTGGGTGTCCCTACAAGCCGCATGTCGCAGAGTGCCATGAATTGTCCTGATTGAGTGTCTTTCATAGTTCAATAAAGCTTTGTGTGTTCTCAATCTTCTTTGTGTGTTCTGTCCTGCCTACGCTTCCATCACATGAAGTTATTCTTTAAAAGGGAACCAGTAATGACAGAAATATGAAGGCTGCACATTGCTGGCCTTGAGGAGATGCTAGTTAATGGGCTTCACTATGGAGTAACTATCCCAGAGAAAGCATGAAGTCAGTGAGGTCAGAAATCTTGATTCTGCATACTTGTTTCAGGTAAATGACTCGGAAATACTGAAGCCATAAAATAAGGCAACCAGTCAACTAGCATTTCCAGAAGAATCCCCATATTTTTTCAAAAGCATATTACAATGGAGAAACACAAGGCCAACAAGCCTGGCTATGCAAAACAAGAATTTTACTTTACATGTAGCCGGTTGCCTTGAGTTCAAGTTTTATTACCTTTCCCACAGAGAAATATTGGGGCCATCACTGCTGATCTTGTTCTACAAAACACTAGTTTTAATAGAATAAGGGAAGTCAGAGTAAAGACATCTACATGCTTCTGGGTCAGCTTATTAAAAGCATAAATCCAACTTTCGTAACATGCTATACCCATATTCAGGGTGTAACATGTTATGAATGGACCGGTCCCCGCTCCTCGTGATAGCTAGCGGGGGATCTTCTCTCTGCTAGCGGTCACAATTTAAAAACAAAAACACAAAAAAAACCCAAAAACAAACACGTCGCCATGCGGGGCTCTGCCTGTTCGGCCGCATTATTCATTTACAGTACTGTGAATGAATGAACTACAAGTCACGACATCCTTTGCGGCTGGTGGTAGTTCATTGAATCTTCCTGTCCGTGTATCTGCTTACCCGTACTTGCTGTAGGGGCACACAGATATACTGGTGGGTCTGCAGGAGACCTTCATGCTCTGGAGGCTCCAGAAACAAAAAATAAATGCATTTTTTGAAAATGTGCATTTATTATTTTTTTGTAAAAAAGGTGAACTTATCCTTTAAAGCTAGTTCAGCTAGTCAGCAATAGCAGCCTCAGGAAATGTTTTTATATGTAAACCCTAAAAGTTAAAGCTAAAATCCGGGTTTATGATGCAATTAAATGGTTTACTTGGACCAAACTATTTCCTTTATACAGCACTCCCAGTGGGCACTTCTGTTAGTACACTTTATATAGCAGTAGCAACTACAGTATACAGCACTGGCACGGGGAATTCCCATCCCCAGAATTAGCTCTAAGTCGAGCACGGTTCTGCCATTCAGAGGAAGCTCTGTATTTTATGAGTACAAAGGTGGTTTCCTTTGATTTGCTAAGGTAGAACTTTGGACATCTGCAAACCTCTCCACTTTCAAATACAAGGCTTCCTATGAATGGATGAGCAGTGTTAAGCCCAACTCGATACTGCTCAATCTAAAAGCGGAGTTCCCGCAATTTTTGTGTTTATTAAAAGTCAGCAGCTACAAAAACTGTATCTGCTAACTTTCACTAAACACACACTCACCTGTTCCAGGGTCCAGCGATGTGCTCACCCACGCCGTCCCTTCTCTGTCTCTTCTCTCCCCGGAACTCTGCTTTAAAAGCAGGGGAAAAAAATAACCTTTTCGTAACCACACACTTTAGGTCCAAATGAAAAAAGCCACTTTCCATGAGAATGTTGTTAACGACAGACACACTGAAACCACATAGCTTGCTCTGGACACAGAACTTAAAAAAAAAAAAAAAAAAAAAAAAAAAAACAACCCACAAACAAAAACACACTTTGGTTAAGGGTTCACGTACAGCCATTTTATTTACGCTTGGCTAAACTAGGGAGCGGTCCTGCTGTAGAGATATCTCCTTCACTTTCTGTACTGAAGAGGAAAGCAGAGTTTGTGCCAAAGTGAGGGAAACTCCCATATAAGACCAATGTCACCAGAACATTTATCCTCATTGGAAAAAAATATCCCTTTACCAGGACAAATTCCATACCCTATCCAAAACTAGACTTGCTTCCCTGCACTACAAGTGATCCCCATGCATGGGTTTTTTTTTTTCAAATCTTGTGCGGCTTTAACCTCTTTACAACACCCCAATACATATGTACGATGGCAAAAGGGTGGGCTTTAACTGCACACAGTGCACATACAGTGGGGCAAAAAAGTATTTAGATAGCCACCAATTGTGCACGTTCTCCCACTTAAAAAGATGAGAGGCCTGTAATTGGCATCATACGTAGACCTCAACAATGAGAGACATAATGAGAAAAAAAAATCCAGACAATCACATTGGCTGATTTGGAAAGCATTTATTTGCAAATTATGATGGAAAATAAGTATTTAGTCACCTACAAACAAGCAAGATTTCTGGCTCTCACAGACCTGTACCTTCTTCTTTAAGATGCTCCCCTGTCCTGCACTCATTACCTGTATCAATGGCACCTGTTTGAACTTGTTACCAGTATAAAAGACACCTGTCCACAACCTCAAACAGTCACACTCCAAACTCCACTATGGTGAAGACCAAAGAGCTGTTGAAGGACACCAGAAACAAAATTGTAGACCTGCACCAGGCTGGGAAGACTGAATCTGCAATAGGCAAGCAGCTTGGTGTGAACAAATCAACTGTGGGAGCAATAATTAGAAAATGGAAGACATACAAGACCACTGATAATCTCCCTTGATCTGGGGCTTCACGCAAGATCTCATCCCGTGGGGTCAAAATGATCACAAGAACGCTGAGCAAAAATCCCAGGACCACACAGGGGGACCTAGTGAATGACCTGCAGAGAGCTGGGACCAACGTAACAAAGGCTACCATCAATAACACACTACGCCGCCAGGGACTCAGATCCTGCAGTGCCAGACGTGTCCCCCTGCTTAAGCCAGTACATGTCTGGGCCTGTCTGAAGTTTGCTAGAGAGCATTTGGATGATCCAGAAGAGGATTGGGAGAATGTCATATGGTCAGATGAAACCAAAAGAGAACCGTTTGGTAGAAACACAACTCGTCGTGTTTGGAGGAGAGAGAATGCTGAGTTGCATCCAAAGAACACCATACCTACTGTGAAGCATGGGGGTGGCAACATCATGCTTTGGGGCTGTTTCTCCACAAAAGGGACCAGGACGACTGATCCATGTACAGGACAGAATGAATGGGGCCATGTATCGTGAGATTTCTAGTGCAAACCTCCTTCCATCAGCAAGGGCATTGAAGATGAAACGTGGCTGGGTCTTCCAACATGACAATGATCCCAAACATACCGCCCGGGCAACGAAGGAGTGGCTTCGTAAGAAGCATTTCAAGGTCCTGGAGTGGCCTAGCCAGTCTCCAGATCTCAACCCCATAGAAAACCTTTGGAGGGAGTTGAATGTCCTGGTTGCCCAGCGACAGCCCCAAAACATCACTGGTCTAGAGGAGATCTGCATGGAGGAATGGGCCAACATACCAGCAACAGTGTGTGCCAACCTTGAAGACTTACAGGAAACGTTTGACCTCTGTCATTGCCAACAAAGGATATATAACAAAGTATTGAGATGAACTTTTGATATTGACCAAATACTTATTTTCCACCATAATTAGCAAATAAATTCTTTCCAAATCAGCCAATGTGATTGTCTGGATTTTTTTTCTCATTTTGTCTCTCATAGTTGAGATCCACCTATGATGCCAATTACAGGCCTCTCTCATCTTTTTAAGTGGGAGAACTTGCACAATTGGTGGCTGACTAAATACTTTTTTGCCCCACTGTATGCATATCTGCATGGCCAAAGCGTACGTGCTGAGTGCACGCTCACTGTGCACAAAGTACAAAGATTGAACAGTCAAAACACAGCCCTCGGTCCAGGGTAAAGATCGGTAGCTGGCAGGACCAGCTTCCAATCATGTGAACCTTGTGATGATCGCTGTTGCTTCCTGAACTCAGGGCGTTCAGAGCTATTTAGTGGGACACTGCGGTGGGTAGAAAGGTGTTAAGAGAACAATAGGATGACATTACCAACCTCCTGAAAATACTTGCTACCTAGCTGCCATGCAATTCATCTGACTTCAATGCTAGTATATAGTCTGTATTGTTCTTCAGGGTCAGTGACTCGAAGTACCCAACAGCCAAGCTACTAGTATTTTAGAAGTAGCGCTCAGCAGTGGCAGACCATTTCTTTTACACTCACTGATAAAGTCAGTATAAGTTTGAGTCAGTACAGACAGTCTCTAAGTTACAAACACTCGACTTGAGTACAACTCCTACTTAAGAACGAAGGCTCCCTGCTGTCTGCATTTCCCCTCATGGCACTGTACTAGTCCTACTCCCAGCAGAGACCCGGTTTCGCTGGCGCCACCGTTGGCAACCACTGCCCACTGTAAAATTATTAGTTGCTGGGACATCCGGTTGGAGTCTAGCAACCAGAGAGGCCCCAGCATTCAGAGAACAGGAGGATGCAACTTCCTCCTCCAAGTGCTCAGCTCCTCTCACCACCTCCAGCCCCCTGCTCACAAAGGGAACTGGACTTGAGTTTGAGGTAAGGTGAGAGAACCTGTTGGACAGTCATGAGGGAGACGGGCAGAGATGAAGGGACAGAGATGGTTGGTGTTGGAGAACAGATGACACCCTTGGAGGGATTGAAACGGGAGGAGGAAGTCACATTCTTAGATCTCAGGGGTTCATGCTGGGACCCCTCAGAGCTGAGGACGTGACCCCCCCCCCCCCAAAAAAAGTGACAGACTACAAGTCCCAGCACGAACCCTGCAGAGCCAAGGATGTGATCTTTTCCTTTCTCCCCCTCTCTCTCTCATCCCCCATCACTGATCCCTCTGTGTCTCATTCCCCCACCCATACACACTCACTATCTCCTTTCTTTTGCTCCTCCTTTCTCCCCACTCTCTCTCACCTTATGCTCCTTCCCCCTTTCTGTCCCCTCTTTGCCTTACAAAATCCAATTAGCACAGGAACAGAAAGTGAGGCAAAATCTTCTGAACTGGGCAGCAAAACAAACATTCCAGGGGTGTTAACCCTTCCCTATTCTATCCAAAATGTAAACTTTTTTTGTAGGCTGAAGTTACACTTAAAATGCACCAGTTCCAACTTGCATACAAATTCAATTTAAAAAACAGACCTGGTGCGTAACCCAGGGACTGCCTGTACTTGCATTCCTTCATTTTTTTTGTGCACAAAATAACTACACACGGACGGACTGTTAGGGAGTAAACAACGACAAATATTGTGCCGTTGCTGCACCTGTGCTTCACCGAGATCTACAAGTCCCTTTGCCCAGTGGCAGATACCACTAATAGTCTTCCATTCACAGATCCCCATAATAAGGAGGTGCTGAGGAAAGTTACCATGTTTAGTGTTCTACCCAAAATGTGGGTGAAGCATTAAAACATAGCATGAAAGGAATACAAAATAAATAGACACACATTAAAAGTGTAACTAAAAAGGTAAAACTTTTTTTTTAGTTTTTGGATAGAGTGCAGAGGGATTAGAACGTTTGTCAGTTTTTTTAATGCTGTCTGTGCGTCCATTAGAGAAATTCACCCTCTTTAAAAAAGAAAAAAACACCTCTAAGTGCAGTATGTAACAACATTTATTGGGAAGCAATGTAAAAGTACTCACATTGTGTAAAAAAATAAGAAGGCTCAGGTAAGTAGAGTAATAGAGTCCTCGCTGAAATGGCCACGTCAAGGAAGACTATGGATGCGACAAGAAAGTCGGCCGGCTTGTGAAGTCGTAGGGAAGAACAGAATGCAAGGTGACGCGTTTCGGAGCATGCACTAAACCACTAGAGGGTGGAAAGCACGCTCCTTTCACATGCCAGCCGGTTTCCTTGTGACATCCACAGTATCCCTAAGCGAGGACTCGGCTATTACTCCACTTACCTGAACTTTTTTTTTTTTTTTTTTTAAACACACAATGTGAGTGCTTTTACATTGCTTCCCAATAAATGTTGTTACATACTGCACTTAGAAGCGCTTTTTTCTTTATCTTCACACAGAGCCTGCTACAGCTACAAGAGCTTGCCCTAGTGCTATATGGACTCATTTGCACTATATTGGATTTTTGACACTGGACTTTATGAACATTTATCTTGTGCCCCTTGCTAACAGGATTTGCATTAGTCCTTTTTATCATTATCATTGAAAAGATAAAAGAAAATCCTAAGATTTTGAGTTGTACTGAGAAAAGTAATAGAGTGGAAATCTTCCAATGGGGACCCTAGTTCTGGTGACCTGGGGATCCCCAAGAAAGTCCCTTAATTTGCAGGGATTTCCTCTCACTTCCTGTTTGGCTATGGGACAGGAATCTAAAAGGAAATCTCCGCAACGGGACACAGGTGGAAAGAAAATCCGATGGGGTTATAACCCTTCCTTGCTTTATCCAAAATGGGGAAGAAAAAAAAAAAAACAAAAAAAAAAAAAGCCTATAGTTCTACTTTAAGATGTAAAACTTAAAAACACGAATTACATTTTTGTTCACATGACAATATGGCACAAATAGGGGGTACTTGCCAACTTACTGTTGTAAATGGGTATAAAGATTAAGCAACCCTAGACTCTATGAATAGAGGAATACACCAATTCTACATAAACTGTAAAAAAATATAGGGTGCACAGAAAAATTATGTTACAAACTTTTTCTTTCAGCATTTGGTTTCAAGAAAAATGAATATTGTATTTTTTTGGTGAAAATCAGGAACTGTGTAAACAGTTTAACTATACCCATATTGACCTCACCCTAATTGAGCTGTTACTGGTATGTGTCATCACAGTAGTAGAACAACGTTTCAAAGAATGACCAAGAGAGAAAACATAAAAACACTGCAGTAATGCCTACAATCAACTTATGCCAACTTATTTGCAGCACAGGAAAGAAGCAGCACACACCCAGCCACATCAAAAGACGTGTCCTCTGACTACCGAAGTCCTGGGCAGTATTAAAGGCCCCCCAAAGTCTTTCCATCAGGATGTGATGGGAAATCTGTCCAACTGAGTAGAAAAACCCACAGAAAACAAAAACACATTCTGAATAAATGTAAGAAGGGCCCTGCATGCACAGCCCAATCCCCTTCTTGTTCTTCTGGCTTACCTGTGACTGCTGCAGAGAAAATCAGGATGAGGGTAGTGGGAGATTTGTGATAAGGAAAAGGACTCTGGAGAAGCTTTAGTGTTTAGGATTACAGCTCACAGTACTCTCCCCTACCAATGAATATCTGCTTTTCTCACCAACACACCGCGAGTGCATTTTCATTGCTTTTTCATTCATTTCAATTGGGAGGTGCAGATCTGGTGAGGTTTTTTTTTTTTTTTTTTAACCCCACTTTGAAAAAACGCAACCGATCCACTACTGACCAATGCAGAGTTCCATAGGATTTAAAAAAACAAAAACAAAAAAAAAACCCATAACTAATCAGTGTGAAAACACCCTAAAGCTGGCAATACATGAATCAAAATTTAGCCAGTTCAGCAGGAACCAGCTGAATTTCCATCCATGTATAGTATGGCTGTTCCCATTTGAGAGGAGTTGATCTACTGGTCAACTCCCACCAAATGGGACAGTCAGTATATTTTCACTTGATCAGTGCTTGTAGCGATTTGGCTGCAGCGCTGATCGGTGTATCCTGGCAGCACAGGAGTCCGCTGTCAGAATACAATACAATAGCACAGAGTGGGATTCCCCCATCCACCTTGAAAACCAACACACAACTATGGCCAGCTTACGGGTCTACTTAAAGTGGTTGGAAAGGCTGAAGGTTTTTTAACTTCATGCATTGTACGCATGAAGGTAAAAATCCTTCTCTGTATAGCTCCAACCTCAGCCCCCAAATACGTACTCAAGTCCCATCTCGATCCAGCACGGTGGACAGTAGCAGCAGCTCTCCCTCCACACTGGCTAAGATACAGCAACGGGAGCCATGGTTCCTGTTGCATTCAATCATAGCTAGAGATGAGGGAGCAGGGAGCGGGGCTGAGCCGAGCTCTGTGTGTCTATAAGACGCAGTTCAGGAGCGAGCATACATGAGGGACCCCAGGGAAAGCATCTTACAATGGGATGTTTCAGCAGGGGGCAGCCATTGCACAGAGCAGGTAAGTATAACATGTTTGTTATTAAAAAAATAAAGTAGTCCATACTTCTTTTAAATTACATTTAAATGAAATTGGAAAAAGTATTTAAAAGTGACATTAAACCTTCATTTTTTTTTCCCCCTAAAACAACAAATATGGTATATACTTACCATCTCTGTGCAATGGTATTGTACAGAGCAGCCCGGATTCTCTTCTAGGGTCCCCTGCTGACGTTACAGGCTCCTCCTCTTCAGCCGCTTTCCTTGGGGGGCACCCATGTGGGCTCGCTCCCAAGATGCCCTGCCTGCACCCATCGACACAAAACAGGCGGTTCGGCCCTGCCCCACGCTGGCTCAGCACAGCATTTGACAACAGCAGGAGCCAATGGCTTCTGCTGCTATCAATCTGCCCAGGGAGGAGGGAACAGCGTTGAGAGCTGCTGTTCTCGTGCACATAGCTGGATCAGACTGGGCTCAGGTAAATATAAGGGGGGCATGCTACAGCCCAAAAAGTTTTTCACCTTAAGGATTTAGAACCACTTTAAGCAAGCCCCATTACTTCATGTTGGTGGCGACAATTTTAAAATCAATTTTACAAATCAGGGTACAATTTTTATGTGGTCAGGCTGAAGCTCCTGTCTGGCTATTTTACAGACTTGTAAGTAATAGAGAATACCAACCTCGTTAAAGACTGGATACATAACCGCGTATAGAGGCATGGAAACCATGGAAGTGGTCTCTGATTCATTCTTCATCTCTTCCATTGTCATCCTCATTCAAAGAGACCAGGCTGTTAGAATATGATGCTATGGAAGCAAGTAACTCCTCATTCAGTGTGCTCGATCTGGTCGTTCTTCTAATGTAAGAAATGGTTCAATGTTACCCTATGAGAGAAGAAACAAATCCCTGTCAAGTACTTCTGAATTTTAAGAAAAACTATGTTTTAAAACATCTAGATTTTTTTTTTTTTATCAAAGCTCCCGGCAGCTGTTCAGATTGACAATGACCATAAGTAAAACGATTTGGAGGAGAAAAAAAAAACACAGGGAACACACATGAACAAACTTTAGTAGTTTACTCCCCACTGTTTAGAAATTGTTTTTATATTCTATATAAATAAAAAGGGTTCCTTACACATTCCCCACCTGCTATAGAGGTCTTAAATACCTTGGGGTGAAGAAAGCCTCTGAAGTCCACACACCAACAACCAAGGAAGTCCGCTTGCAAGTTTTCCACGTCTGGATCGGCGCAAAGGATAGGGCTGGGACTAGAAGTTCTGGGCAATCCAGAAACCGAATTGGCTTCTTTTTCAGCTGCCAGACTTCTAGTTCCTCCCCGAGGTTGATTTAAATCAGTGCCTTGATGTTGGCCGACTAAACCCTGGTTGGATAACCTTACAAGCACTCTCTCTTTTGTACTGAGTATTAAGGACTCCTACCAAACATGACAGGCTGGCATTCATCATAAGGACCTTCTAGACCAGTGGTCTCCAAAACTGTGGCCCTTTACTTGCTTATATCTGTCCCTTAGAGCATTATTTTATCCACTGATACCAACAATGAAGCATAAATCCCGCTATTAACACCACTGAAGTGATACATTTCCTCTCAATGACACCAATGATGGGGCACAATTCCTCCCTATGACATCAACAATGCGGCACAGTTCTACCAGTGACACCAAAAATGGGGCCCAATGACAGCAACTATGGGGCACAATTCCTCTCAGTGACACCAATGATATCCGCAAGAAGAATTGTGCCCTATCAACAATGGAGTACTGTTCCTCCCACTGACAACAATGGGGAACTAATCCTTTCATTGACACCAAAGATGGAGCATTGTTTATGCCCACTGATACCAGGACATTTCTTATTTTCAATGTCCACAGTCCAGCCCCCCTGAAGTCCAGTAAACTAGCCCTTTGTATAGAAAGTTTGGAGACCCATGTTCTAAACCAAAAAGGTAGGAAGCACTTTCCCAACACCAGTGACAAAGCCAGGAATATACAACGGTCCAGAGACGGAACCTAATTGCCTCACGCTGCCAGAATGTTGACTTGCAATGATCTAGAGTTAGATTAGGCATATGAAACAGCTTTGAAAGAGACCACCATTAAATTGGCTCTATAGTGTCAAGGTTTTTTTACCTTCATGCACTCTTATCGGGAGAGGGAAGGGACGGGGCCGAGCCACGGCTCTGTGTGTGAACAGAAACGCAGGGCCATGGCTCGGGAGCGTGCCTGCTCAGGTGCCCCCATAGCAACCTGTTTGCTATGGGGGCACTCAACAGGAGGAAGGGGCCAGCAGAGCTGGTGGGGAACCCAAGAGAAGGAGGATCAGGGCCACTCTGTGCAAAATCACTGCACAGAGAAGGTAAGTATAGACATGTTTGTTATTTTTAAGGAAAAAAAAAAAGACAAGACTTTAGTATCACTTTAAGCTCAGAACCCTCATAAAAAAGTTGGTTGGCTCCTGGACTGAAGAGTCAGGACACAGAAGAAGAGAGTTTGGAGTTTATCCTGTGAAAGAAAAACCTTGGGCAGTGCTGTATTACGAACCAGGCCTAGGTATTCACAATCAATGAGATGGTTCCAGCACTGAATTCAAGAGATTTAAGATTTACCTGAACCTATGCAGGGTCTGGACAGTCCATTAGATACTGGCTAAGAGGTTGTCTAGATGTCCCATTATAGGGATGCCCAGAGTGAAACGGAGCAAGAAACAGGGTCTAGTTCCTTTGTGAAGACCGGATGTGCAGTGGTCAGACCAACGGGAAGGGCAACAACTGGTAATGTTTTGAGCCCACTGCAAAACACAAATAGGGTTGATGCTCCAGGAGAACACAGGAACATGCAAGTAGACATTCTTGATGTCCACAGAGGCGAGAAAGTCTCCAGGATGAGGGGGGAGCATTCAATGACCTAGCAGATTCCAGGCAGAGTTTTTGTATCTGGAGGAAGGTATTGAGAACCTTTAGATCCAGTATGGGGCTGATGCTTCTTTTGGCATCAGATGAACAGGTTTGAATAGACCCCTGGAACCTTTTTTTTTTCCCCCAGAACAGCTGCAACCCCTTGAAAAAAAGCACTGCCACAGCAAAGTGAAGGTCCCTCAATCTTTGCGATTGTCATTTGAAAGTTTGACAACATGAAGTGGGGTGAAGACAAAGACCAAACATTCTAGCCTGCAGACTCTGGATACAATGTTCTGCATTGGACATCTGATATGCCATGGGCCCAATGGCCACAATGGTCCACAGACAACCCCCCATGTTGAAAAGTGGGGCACTCCCACACTGAGGACTTGTTTGTGAACATGAGGTTATTTAGGGATCCAGGACTTGGGGCAGAATCGCATTCCAGGCTTTACCTTGGAGACCTAGGAGAAATTAAGAATTTTTGTAAAGAGTTGACCAGATTGAGGATTTTCCTTTTTGCTGGGGCAAAAGGTTACTCTTCCTTCAGAGACATCATTGATAAAGTTGTCTAGGATTGCTAAAAAGACATTCCCCATTAAGGAGCATATGCAAGAGCCATTTCCTGCATGGATGCGCCATAGACCAAAACACTTAAGCCAAAGGGTCCATGTCATGTGTACTGAAAGGGGCCATTCTGAAAATTTGACAAAATATCCACTAGCCTGTCAGCACAATAAGGTATGGCCTCCAATTGCTGAAGGACAGAAGAATCAACTAGGATAGATTTAGGATCCCATGACATGTACCTGGACCAGACACCCAAGGTCCAGAAGATGGACAGAAACAAAATTGGCAGGTTGCAGGTCAAGGGAGAGTAAGCCCTTGAAGAGGGCTTCCAGGCTTTTATCCACAAAGTAAACACTTGAAATGGCTGGGACCACTAAAAGCAACAGCTAAGAACCCATCCGTAATAGGATATTGTAGAGCAAAGTTTTTGGGAGAGGTAAAGAATACCTGGATTAGGCCAATCACTATACAAAACAGGTTAAATATAACTGTAGATAGCTCCAAGTCTAGGTATGTGCAGACTACATCAATAGGGACCAAGAGGTTATCTTAGTTTTGGAGTTAGGTCTGCAGAGTGTGACTCCTTCTCTACCAACCCCTCAAAACATGTATAGGGTACAATCCCCTTCATCCTCAGTGGACTGCACAGAAGTAGCTGCAGCCCCAGGGAAAACAGTCATGGACTCTGGATGAGAGAATGTGGAAGCATGCCTGTAGTTCCTGGATTCTGGGTCGCCAATATAGAGAAATTCTCCCCATAAACTCAGACATCATAGCAGCGAAATCCTTCTTAGACAAGACAGAGATGGAGCCACTCCTAAAAGGACTTAAAGTGGTTCTAAAGGCTGAAGGTTTTTTTTTTAACCTTAATGCATGAGGCATAAAAAAAAAAAAAACAAAAAAAAAAAAAACTGCTGTATGCAGCTTCTCCCCTAAATACTTAGCCAAGCCTGATCTCAATCCAGCGATGTGCACGGAGCAGGGGCTCTCTCTCTCCTTATTGGACAGGGAGGCGGGAGCCACTAGAGTGGGGACCAGTGGAGAGAGACACGGATATGCTGAGGATAAGAGGGAGTATCCCAAGAACATGCCACATCCAGGTGGCCTTTTCCCTCCCGAAGGGCACATTCTATAAGGAGATGTTAGGGAATGGTGAATGCAACTAAACTTATGGAAAAATAAACAAAAAACCTTCTGAAAGCAAATCATATTCTCATCATTTTCCATACTGCTTTGGAACAAATACAAATAAAATGCCCTGCAGGTCAGCTCCAGCTGCTTGATTAACAGCAGCTCTCCAGGAAGCCTCACTGTCAGTCTATAGTTCTATAGCAATGTACTTGTTAATGTGGGCTGAAAGCAATGTCACAAACATGCATGTTATGCTGCAGCTTGGTACATCCCATCGCCCTGAACACTGTTGACTATCAGACCTGAATAGCAGCCATCTATATAAATCGCTCATATATTCAACTGAAAAAAGAAATGGAAGACACTGCAATATTAATATCGCAATGCATCGCATTTCATTTTCCTGCACGGAGTAGTTAGGTAGGCATGGGTAATAGCTTCCTGGGTACTTTCAAACTTGTTAAATAAGTCCATGTCACACTACAAGATAATATAGCAGAATTCAAGTAACATTTTCAAACAGCTATTGTAAGATAAACTGCAGAACAGCAGCAATAGTAATTGGTGCACAATTTGGCACCTGACAGAGGCTCAGGCTAGTCACAGCAAGTAGTAAAGATACAGCCAACTCCACACCAACCTATAAATTACATATGTAACTCATGCTCATAAAAATGTATACTCCTTATTAAAAGCCACATCAAAGTTTCACGCATCAAAAAAAAAAAAATAATATATATATATATATATATATATCACATCTATATAACGTAGAGAAGGCCCCATCGGAAGTTTACTTGACAGCTAACTCAGAAGAAATCACCACAAAATCCCATCATTCATCCATTAATCATAAAGTGTTAAAAGTGGTGGTGGGGGGGGGGGGGGATTGTGACTGAACCATCATATACATTACTCCATATTAAGGGTGGCCATGGTTAGCTAATCACAAAACAGTACTGATAAGACCTCTTTTAGGTGTTTGCATAGCTAACTTCCTGCATAAACATGAATGCTAGGCTTAGAGTATGCAAATATCTACAGGGCTGGCTTGATTATGATCAGACCATCTTCTAACATGCCTATTTCCTTATCCCCACCTTGCCCAAAGAACAGCCAGCTGATTGCATTTATAGAGGACTTAAAAAAAAAAAAAAAAAAAAAAAAGGCAGTCCCTCCAGGCCCCAGCCTCCGTAAACCACTAGAACTAAAAGGATGGACCTGGAAAACATAATACAAACACAGCAGAACAATGCATAGTGCTGGATATCCAGCTGTCTTTGAAGAATCCTGGAAATCGTTACCGGTAAGTAGAACTCCGGTTTTCCCCAAGCCGTCTTCCAGGACAGCCCACAAGACAATAAGCAAGAACTTACCGGCCTAGTGTGGGACCTCCGCCTGGAGGGCCTTATTCCCAAAAGCTTGCTCTTGACTACTCAAGAGATCCAAAACGGTAATGCCTGATCAAGGTCGAGTAACTCGACCAGGTGGCGGCCTTACATATCCGATTCAGAGGAGGAGGCACCAGCGCTCTCTTCCCAGGATGTAGATAAGGCTCTAGTAGAATGTGCATTAAGGAAAGGCACCGAGAGATCTTTAGTTTGATAGCAAAGCAAAATGGCCTGCTTGATCAATCTGCCAATAGTTGGCTCAGAAGCGCGAGACTCTCGTCATTTGCCAGCAGAAAGGACAAAGAGCATTTGACCCTCTAAAATTACTTGGATTCTACTTGGAAACTATTCAGGCGACATCTCCTAATGTCAAGCAAACAGAAAATAATGTAATTTTCAACTGTGGGAGAGCCACAAAAAGAAGGTAGCACAACGTCCTGCGACCTTTGAAAAGACGGGGCAACTTTAGGCAAAAAAACGGATCCATCCTCAAAGCAAAACAAAAAAAAAAAAAAAAAAAACAAAAAAAAAAACAAAAAAAGAAAATGGCTCTCCGATTGCTAGCGCTTGCAGCTCACTTATCCTACGTGCCATGGTAATAGCCACCAAAAATACCATCTTCCAAGTGACTAATTTAATGGATGCCTCCTCCAATAAAAAAAAAAAAAAAAAAAAAAAAAGGGGGACTAGACATCAATACTTGCAAGATTAGCGAAAAGTCCCAAGAGGGACAAGACTTCAACAGCCACAGACTTAAACAGAGAAGCCAATGGATCTTCCAGAAGGGAAACCCTTACAAATGTATCCAAGACTGCTTCCTGCACTTTCAAAGTGCTGAATAATAAACCCTTGTCTAAACTTTTTAGGAAAAAATCTACGATTGTTGGAATGGTAAACAAGAATGTTCTGAAACCTCCATTCAAAGTAAACTATTTATATCTTAAAATAGGTATCTCTAGTAACTTATTTTCAACAGTTAACCAACACCTGTGCCATCAGAAAATCCTTGTTTCAACATGTCCAAGCCAGGACAACGAACAGGACCCTGGGATAAGAGATCCTCCCTCTTAGAAAGAAACACTGGAGGAAAGACTGCCAAAGATTTCAAGAGAGGAACCAAGAGCGTTTCAGCCAATATGGAGCCATCAGAATAAGATCTAGTTGAAACTTCTGAGATACTGCTGGAATCAGCCTGAAAAGAGGGAAAGCATAAGCTGGATGGTAAGGCCATGGATTTGCCAGAGCATCTATGGCTACTGCAGCGTCCCCCGGATTCCAGGAAAAAAATCTTGGTACCTTTGCATTTGCTTGAAAGCCAAATAAGTATTTCTGACTGGCCCCATATATCTGTGAGCCAAGAAAAAAAAAAAAACTCCTCCTGGCACACTGCTTGACGGCTGAGGAAATCTGCCAAGACATTCTGAGAGCCCTTCAGATGCAAGGCCAAGATTAATGCCAGATTGGCTTCTGCCCAACTCAAGATCCTCTCTGCAATTACCTGAAAGAGCAGACTCCTGGTACCTCCCTGTTTGTTGACATAAGCCACTGTCGTACTGTTGCCTGAGAGTACTTGCAGATGATGACCATTCAGTTGACTGAAACCTTATCAAAAGCCCTATCCACAGCCAAGAGCTCCCTTTGGATTGAACAAAATCTGGCCTCGATCCTTGACCGCTGGCCCTAGGTCATATGGTCTTGCATGTCTACCTCCCCCCCAAACCCCATGAGCTGGTATCTGAAGTCATCCTCAGGGAAATGGGCCATATCCAATCTAGACCCCCTGGAGAGATGGTCTTCCATTCTTCAACACCAAACACCAAAATCTTTACCTCATTTTTTTACATCACAGAAACCGGACATTTTAACAGGGGTGTGTAGACTTTTCATAACCCCTGTATGTATTATACGTTATGAGCAGCTCACATAGCACCAACATCAGTATGAATGATTGGGGGAAAAACAGAGGTTACTGATCGCCATGCATAAATAAAATTACAGGCATACCTCAGTTTACGAATTTAATTTGTTCTGCGGGACTTTTCGTATAGCGAAAAATTTGTAAACCAAAACGCCGTTTCCCATAGGAATGCATTGAAAAACAATCCGAGGTCAGAAAAAAGTAAACGCTACTAAAATACTGCATGTTATTTTTAGGGATGCAACGAAATTTCGGTGGCTGGAATGGGGGGGAAAAAAAAAAAAAAAAAAAAAAAAAAAAGGGAGCACCAATACAGGTGCCAACCGACCCCCGCCCATTGGTAATTCTCAGCCTTACCTGAGAAACCATTGATTCCCGACACTGGGCATATAGATGAGTGAAGGAAAGATGGCCGCCACTCATCTCTATGCCCTTGGAGGACCGGTTCGATGTCACCTCCAGTTCCGGACATTTTTTTTTTTTTAAGCACTAGATCAATGCTTTTTTTTTTTGATCCAATGCTTTACATTGTAGAGGAGAGATGTGGGGTCTTATTGACCCCATAACTCCCATAAAGGGGGCCTGTCACTATATTTCTATCACAAGGGATGCATGCATTTCTTGTGATAAGAAAAAAAGTGAATATATATATATTTTTTTTTTTTAAAGGGACAGTGCAAAAAGACAAAAAATATTAAATGAATAAAAAAAAGTTTAAAGTGCCCACCACGTCCCCCCATGCTCGTGCGTAGCGGTGAACGTATAAGTAGGCCATGCCCACATATGTAAACGGTGTTCATACCACATACGTGAGGTATCGCCACAAACGTCAGAGCAAGAATTCTAGCACTAGACCTTCTCTAACTTTACAATGCTAACATGTAGAAATGTTTAAAGCATCACCCATGGAGATTTTCTAAGTACCGCAGTTTCACTCCATTCCACGAGCGTGCACAATTTTAAAGCATGACATATTTGGTATCTATTTACTCGCCGTAACATCCTCATATTTTACAAAAAAAAAAAAAAAAGGGGTATATAGATTTGTTTTTTTTAAATCAGTGTATTTTTTTCCAAAAAATATATATTCATTTTTAAAAACTGCGCATTTCAATTTCGGTTTTCGGCCAAGTGCATTTTGAATTTTCGATTTCAGTACCAGAATTTTAATTTCGGTGCACCACAAGTTATTTCATCAAGTCATGCAGTATTTTAGTAGTGACAACCATGTGTTAATGTTTCAGCTGTCAGCAGGGCTCCCCACTGACAGCTGACTGTACAGCCTACACATAATGACAATTGCGATACATGTTACATATCGCAGCGCACACCAGAATGAGAGCAATAATTCTAGCACCAGACCTCCTCTGTAACGTTAAACTGATACCCTATAAGGAGCTTTAAAAGCTTCACCTATAGAAAATATAGGGTACTAAAGTTTGTTGCCGTTTCACGAGTGCGCGCAAATTTAAGGTTTGACATGTTGGACATCTATTTACTCAATGCAACCTCATCTTTTATATTTCACAAAAAATTGGATAATTGATTGCTTTTTGTGCCCTAAAATTAACTTAAGTGTATTTTTTACTGACATTTTGCATTTCCTAGACCTTTGTGATAATATTGTGTAATGAAAAAAATGTAAACTACTGCTATTTTACTCTCTAGGGTCGCTGATTTCAGAAAATATATCGTTTTGGAGTTTTGTGTAATCTTCAGGCCTTATATTATTTTTTAAATCTGTGCAAAAAACGGCTCTGGCAGCGAAAGGGATAAATAAGCCAGACACTTTCCTTGGGCAGGAAAGAGAGAAAGTGTCAGGTAATGAAGTGGTTAAAAACGGTAGTTGCCCAGCTTGGTCTGTCCTCTGTTTCTGCGTCACTGACCAAGTGCAAGCATGACCTAGTGACTCAAAAGCCCGAAGCCTATAGAGCAGTACAATAGCCAGACAACTAGACATTTTCAAAAGGGAAGTGCAATCTCCGAGTTTGGCTTTTAGTCCCTTTATAGATATAATATAAAGGATTAAAAGATAATCATAAAAGATCAAAAATAAAATTACATACCATAATCACATCTGCAGAGGGGAAAAAACAATTATATATAAACCATGTGCATTGTTTAATTCTACAAAGAAGTTTCTACATACTTTGCAGTGGCCTTTATTGAAGTATGTTATTAACTTCTACCACACCTGATAATTAAAGCATCAAGAGGAAATGTCACATACATTTATATATAGAATGTATAAGAGACAATGCTTAGTTTCCTTTTACAGATCAATGTCCCAATGTGCCCTGAAAAAAGCTCTCTTGATTACCAGAATTATTGAAAGTGTTTCATTATTTAGCAAAAATCTTTTTACAGTTTATACACTTAAGGATAGGCTCACCTTTAATAACACGTTACACTCGTATTTAGGGTGTAACATGTTACTATGCAGAATCTGAACAAGTCAGAGAACCAGCCTCTCTTCCTGTCAGGACAACGTCTAGCATCATCTAGCACTTTCCTCCCCGGCCTGACTGTCCTTGGTCAACCCTTTTCATTCACTGGGTTTCAGTTCTTTAAATCAGAGAGGTTCAGCATCCGATGTTGCCATTACCTAGGGTGGTCTGCATGAAAATGCAATCGGTCTAGAATATCCACTCCTTCAGAATGGCATTCACCCATCAACATGTTTCTATAGGTCCACATTTCCTCCCAAGAACCAACCAAAGGTTTGCGACAGGTGTGAGGGTTCCTGATAGGTGTACTGAGGCAAGATGGTGTAAAGATTTCAGAAAGCTATGTACAGCAGAGTGTTCAAATCTTGGCTGGTGCAGCAGGAACAACCAGCTTGCCAGATTTTACATGCGATTATCACTATCGGCTATCAATAACTACGGTCTTCTCCCAACGAGGAGGGCTCCCCCCCCTCCACTGGGAGAACACAATGTAGTTTATTTACTAAATCCTAAAGGAGGTTTTTTTTTTTTTTTTTTACAGATATCAATATATGTAGTGAGAAGACTGGTAAAAGGAGTTTGCTTCCTAACCACCTACCCCCCCCCCCCACGTTTTTTTTTACATGCTTTCAATGAGGTTTCTAGACTATGGCCATGTGCAGAGTATAGTTATCTATACTGTATTGGGTGTTTAGAGCTGTGCTGTCACAAACCACTGATAACTGGCCTGGGTGGCCAGATAACTGTCAGGGCTACACTTTGGTACTGGTGTGGAAAATGTAAACATTTGTCAATATACACCATAGACCTCTTGGACACTTGCACTGCCAAATACCTGTACAGTCCTAATGCATCAAAGTAGCTGAGAAGCATCGTTTACAAGGAGGACTGACACTAACGAGTAATGAAGGGTATATATGGATCGAAAAACTGACTGGTTCAGCAGGAACTGGCCTAATTTCAGTCCATGTACACTCCCATTTGTTCAAAAGAAGCTGGTGTAACGGTCGGCTTCTGTCAAACAACCAAGCTGGAAAACCAGCATTTGATTAGCCATTGCAGTCATCAGCTTCAGCACTGATCTGAGCAACCCAATTGGGGGATCCAGCAATGTCAGAATACAATAGAAGAGCAAATGGAAAAAATCCCTGCATCAACATTTATGATGACATGGGGATCTGTCAGTTTATATTAAAAAAAAAAAAAAAAAGGGAATGTTTTTACACTCCGTCAGTACGAGCTATATTCATGGAAGAACTTGAACATTTAGGGCCATTTATATTAAAAAAAAAAAGAAAAAAAAAAAAAAAAAAAGGGGACGTGGCCTTATTGTGACCATAACACCGCTCTGAAAAATACAGATATGTTTGCACAAAGCACTATTCATTACAATAAAAGGAATTAAAAATAAAAAAGGGCAGCCTTAACACCTTAGGAGCAAAAGTTCCAGGGCAGGCTGAAACTTGCAGGCTCACCAAGTCCCAAGAAGTCTGCATAAAAAAAGGACAATGCCAACAAGACTTAAAGTGAAAAAGCCACAAACTGAATTTTTTTTTAAATAAAATTGGCCCCCAGGAGTGGTTAGCCATAATGTCATAGTATGCACCGCATTATGGCAGACTTTCTGGTCAAACCATCCCCTCCAGTGATGTACTGTCAATGCTCCTGCCAATCATGGATGCTTCAATCTTTTCTCCCTTGTGGGTTCAGACTGGTTAGCCATTTTTTTGACCTAGCCACTGTGATATCACTCCCACACATAGGAGTCACACCATCTCAGAGTGGTGACATAAATGTACGTCGCCAGAGAAACATTTATGAGAGAGGAGACCAGTTGGTTCTCTTCTTTCTTAAAAAAAAATAAATAATAATCCTACCCATTGGGTTCAATTCCACTTTGATGAGTGGCAAGCTACCATTTGACTTTTTCTTCTAGGGTTTACATACTGTGTTTCATTAGTTGATACTATTGTAGCTTTAGAGCTGGGAGACAGTGTGTGAGGTCAGGCAGGGGTCAGGTGACCTAATTCACTAGATCTATGACCTTCCTAGAGTCAACGTCAAAGCATAAAAGTGAATAAAAGGAGCAAATGTAAAATATGTAAGTAAGCTAGCTCATTTTTGATCACGTCAAAATGAATGAGAGGCGTCCAATCATAATTGGTTCTTTTTAATCATCGACTCTAGTCAACAGGTAATTCAGTGAACAGCTAATGCTATCCATAAAAACACAAAATGCCTACTAAAGTCAAACTACTACATATTCTACTTAATCCACCATAGCCTTAACACTTCCAGGCCCTCACAGAAAATGCTGTTTAGGACTGCACCCTCCTGCCACATATTTCTCTTCCCTATTTCTTGTCATAGGCACCAGTGAGCATGAAATGAGTAGACCTGAGAATATCTAATCTGCACATTCAAACTCAGCAGCAATAAGGACGTTTAAAGCAAGGCTGGACAACTCCCAGGCAGCAATGCTCCTTATTAAGTGTTCTTGCATGGCAAGACCACTTACTGTTATCTCACATATATATTCATATTATAGCCAAATTTACCACCCTAACTCCTCCCAGTTTTTACACTACATAGACAGTAATATACCGAAGCGTGCGGATTGTTCCCGATTGGTGTGGTATTACTTTGTGGAACGTTTCGCAGAAAGGTTCACAAAATATCTGCGTTTTTGTGGTGAAATTGGTCCCATAGGAATGAATGGAGCAATCTGGATAGTTTTCACAATATGACCATTTGTTTGCTACTCACGCCGCCCATTGACATTCATTGAAACTGCACTTTAGCCACCTCAAATTTGAAGGGCAATTTCTAAACTCCGACTGTGCCTTCATTTTTAATATTTACTCAAGCCACTCCACCCAGTTACTCCGCCCACTCCAGTTGTAGGCTACTAGTGGAGGCAAGAACACTTCACACAATTTCCCCAGAGATTGTAGATTTTCTAGTTACAGATGGGGTCTAACTTTTGAGGTTCTCTTGTTGCCGTTAATGTAGAGGTTTCCTAAAAAATTCTGCAGGGTGTGGATGAGTGCCTGAAGCCCTGGGTAGGTGGGCCGTGTGTACATCACACCAGGGTGAGCGACTATTAATGATCTGGGGCTGGTAGGTTGTGTTCTATCCTGTATGAAGTGGATGCCCATCAGAAAGCTTGGGGCAGGTAGCCTGCTGTGCATATCCTACCAGGTGTGGATGACCACCAGGTAGGCAAAGTGTTCTATCCTGTCTGGTGTGTATGACAACTAGAGCCCAGACATGTGGTCTGTGAGTCTATACTACCAGGAGTGAAAATCAGAAAGCCAGGACAGATACACTGTGCGTCTATCCTCCATGGATTGGATGGCCACCAAAAGCCCAGGACAGGTAGCCTCTGTATCTATCCTGCCTAAAGTCCACCAGAAGCCCTGTGGGTAGACCTTGTGTGTCCAGCCTAGAGTGAATACAAAAAGCTCAAGTATGTAGGCCAGAGCTCGACAAATCCCAGGTGCCAGGTCACCACTGTGACTAGAAATTGCATCCTGGCAACCTGGGTTCACACGGCCTCCCATAGTCTTCAATGCAAAGAAGAGTCCCATAGACTTCAAAGCAAAAACTCCCGTCAACAACAATGTGCTATGTGAACACTTATCTCCGCATGCCACTCTACCACTTAAGTCTGGAATGCACTGCTACAAACTCACAGGACCCTTTTCATTATAGCACTCAAAACACAATGCGTGTGAATCGCATCTGTGTGAACCACCACAATAGGAACACATAATATCTAGTCTGAAAATGCATTAAGAATCGCATGTGTCAACCAGGGTGGCTCCATTCACACTTGGGCGTTTTGAGTCACGGTAGAATCACTGTGATCGCAAACTCAGGTTCTAGTGCCATTATTTTCAATGGCGCCTAAAATGTGATGTGGTTTTGCTGTGATTGTTGGATGGCAAATCGCATCGCGTGAAGCTTGTTACCTTGCCCCAGGTGCTGACAAGCCACACTAAGCAAAAAAAAAAAAAAAAAAAAAAAAAAAAAAGACACAAGCTCTTAAATTCAAAAGCAAATTTCTCAAGCCCTAATGTAGGCTGTATGTTTATCCTCCATGAAGCAAAGCACCATCATAAATCCCAGGACAGGTAGGCTGTAGAGGAGTGAGCGACCACCATAAGTCCAGGGAAAGTAGGCTGTATGTCTATCCTCCATGCGGGGGTGGTCAACTGTGGCCCTCTAGCAGTTGCAGAACTACAAGTCCCATCACGTCTCTGCAAGTCTAACCCATGAGTGGAGTGGATACTAGAAGCCCAGAACAGGTAGCCTTACTATCTTTCTTGCATGAAGTGAACAGCACAAGCCCAGGACAGGCAAGCTGTGTGTCTATCCTCCACGAAATTACCAAAAGAAGCTTAGGGTAACTAGGCTGTGTATCTATACTTCCATAGAGTGAACAGAAGCTGAGGGTAGGTAGACTATCTTCCATGGAATGGATACCAGAAACTCAGCAGGTAGCCTCTGTGTCTATCCTGCCTGAAGTTCAGAAGAAGTCTGGGCAGGTAGGCCCTGCGTGTCCAGTCTGGAGTGAAAACCAAAAGTCCATGTGTTGACTGTATATCCTCCATGCAGTTGATTACCAGAAGCCAAGATCGGTAGAATGTATGTCTATCATCTGGAGCAAAGAGCCATAAGAAGCCCCAGGACAGACAGATGTGTGTCTATCCAACAAGGAGTGGATGACCACAAGAAGCCCAGAGCAGATATGCCGTCTTTCCACCATGGAGGGGATACCAGAAGCTAAGGGTAGGTAGCCTCTGTATCTAACAATCGGCATGAAGAGAGACACCCCTTCAGGTAGAGCACCATTAGCCTCACACAGCTCTCATGTGGGTGACTGCCCCGGCTCTTTACCACAATACTGGAATGAGATGGATTGGGTGCACACCACCGTAAACCTGTTTAATCCTTTATCCAAAATGACAGTAGACCAACAAAGAGGACACAATGAAGCAGTAGTTGACATGTTAAACACAAAGTTGTGCTTATTCATTGACTGTCACCGTATGGAGGATAGACACAGCCCAAAAGAACGGTTTTATGGTGGTGTGCGGCCAATCCTTATTCTAGCCTCTGTATCTATCCTCCATAGAGAAAACAGAGACCCAGGGAAGGTAGATTGTATCTATCCTCCAGGTTGAGTCTCTATCCTCCATGGAGTGGACATCAGAAAACAAGGCCAAGTAGGCGGAGTGTGTACCCTCCAGGGAGTGGATACCAGAAGCCCAGGGTAGGAAGCCTCTGTATCTATCCTCCATGGAGTAAACAGAGGCCCATGGAAGGTACACTATCAATCCTCCATGGCGTCGACACCAGAAGCTCAGTGTAGTTAGGCTACATATCTATCCTCTATGGAGTGGACACCAGAAACCTAGGCTGCATGTCTGTCCACCAGGCTAGGTGTCTATCCTCCATGGAGTGAACACCAGAAGCTCAAGGTACGTAGCCTTTGTATCTATCCTCCATAAAGTGAGCAACAGAAGCTCAGGGTAGGTAGGCTGTGTGTCTTTTCTCCTGGCTGCATGTCTATCCTCCATGGAGTGTACACCAGAAGCTCAGCGTAGGTAGGCTGTATGTCTTTTCTCCAGGCTGCGTGTCTATCATACATGGAGTGAACACCAGAAGCTCAGGGTAGGTAGGCTATGTGCCTATCCTTCAGGGAGTGGACACCAGAGGCTCAGGGCAGGTAGCCTTTCTACCCATCCTCCATGAAATGGACACCAGAAGTTCAGGGTAGGCAGGCTGTGTGTCTACCTTCCAGGCTGCGTTTCTATCCTCCATGGAGGGTACACCAGAGACTCAATGTAGGTAGTGTATCTATTCTCCATAGAGTGAACACCAGAAGCCTAGGAAAGGTGCCTGACTGTCCTCCAAGCTGTGTCCATCCTCCATGGAGTGGACACCAGAAGCTCAGGGTAAGTAGGCTGTGTGTCTATCCTCCATGGAGCAAACACCAGATGCTGAAGATAGATAGGAAGGCTGTGTATCTGTCCTTCATGGAGTGGCCACCAGAAGCTCAGGGTAGGCAGGCTGTGTGTCTATCCTCCATGGAGTGGCCACCATAAGCTCAGGGTAGGTAGGCTGTGTGTCTACCCACCATGGAGTGGCCACCATAAGCTCAGGGTAGGTAGGCTGTGTGTCTACCCACCATGGAGTGGCCACCATAAGCTCAGGTTAGGTAGGCTGTGTGTCTACCATAAGCTCATGGTAGGTAGTTTGTGTGTCTATTCTCCATGGAGTGGCCACCAGAAGCTCAGGGTAGGCAGGCTGTGTGTCTATCCTCCATGGAGTGGCCACCATAAGCTCATGATAGGTAGTTTGTGTGTCTATCCTCCATGGAGTGGCCACCATAAGCTCATGGTAGGTAGTTTGTGTGTCTATCCTCCATGGAGTGGCCACCAGAAGCTCATGGTAGGCAGGCTGTGTGTCTATCCTCCATGGAGTGGCCACCAGAAGCTCAGGGTGGGTAGGCAGGCTGTGTGTCTATCCTCCATGGAGTGGCCACCATAAGCTCAGGGTAGGTAGGCTGTGTGTCTACCCACCATGGAGTGGCCACCATAAGCTCAGGGTAGGTAGGCTGTGTGTCTACCCACCATGGAGTGGCCACCATAAGCTCAGGGTAGGTAGGCTGTGTGTCTACCATAAGCTCATGGTAGGTAGTTTGTGTGTCTATTCTCCATGGAGTGGCCACCAGAAGCTCAGGGTAGGCAGGCTGTGTGTCTATCCTCCATGGAGTGGCCACCATAAGCTCAGGGTAGGTAGTTTGTGTGTCTATCCTCCATGGAGTGGCCACCATAAGCTCATGATAGGTAGTTTGTGAGTCTATCCTCCATGGAGTGGCCACCATAAGCTCATGATAGGTAGTTTGTGTGTCTATCCTCCATGGAGTGGCCACCATAAGCTCATGGTAGGTAGTTTGTGTGTCTATCCTCCATGGAGTGGCCACCAGAAGCTCAGGGTGGGTAGGCAGGCTGTGTGTCTATCCTCCATGGAGTGGCCACCAGAAGCTCAGTGTAGGTAGTTTGTGTGTCTACCCACCATGGACTGGCCACTAGAAGTCCAGGATAGGTAAGCTGTGTGTCTACCCACCATGGAGGGACCACCAGAAGCTCAGGGTAGGTGTGTGGCCATCCTGTCTGTGGTGCGAGGTGACACAATGAGGACAGGCCTGGCTCAGGAAGGACTGTGGTGATGTCAGGCACTATGGGGACAGGCCGGGTTGCCGGCAGGGATTAGCAGGCACCTCCAGGCCCGGGCGGGATTAGTATTACTCAGCAGCGGCCAGTGCAATGGACAGAAGGAAGGGGAGTCCATTACCTGTGATCCGGCCAGCGGGCTCGGCGACCCCCCCCGGGTTTCGTCCTCCGGCTCCGCTCTCGCTTCCCCTGGCACCGGAAGTCCGCTCTAGGAAGTGTCCGCCGTCCTGAAGAAGAAGTAAGGCGTTGCCCGGAATTAGTCGGCCGAGTTTACCTTTCGAGGGGGCGTGCCTACCACATACGGAGGAGACGGCGGCAGGGACGGCGGGATGTGTAGTCGTCTGCGTGCTGAAGAGCGCCACTGCTCGCGGCCTGAGAAACTACACTTCCCGAGAGGCTGTGCGCGGCCTCCGCCTGTCATAACAAACATGCGGCTTGTCAAATAGGGAGCGGAAGTCAGGAGGATAGAGCGGACCTGGAGACCAATAGGAGGCGGGGGTGTGGGCGGCCGGCAGACGATTGGCCGTCGGATGGCAACATGTGGGCTCTGTGGGAAAAGCAGTACTGAGGCAGGGAGGCTGAGCCTGCAGTCAGCTGGAGGGAGGAGGAGGCGGCACAGCATCTGCGGGAGCTGGGTATGTAGTGCTGAGCGGGTGCTGACTGAGGGCTATGGGAGGGGGCACAGACACCTGTCTATATACCCAGACATCCTCTCATCTTCATCCCTGCCCGGCTGTACATGGTGATCACAGCACGACCCGTGTCAGTAGATGGGTCACCATTCACTGATCAATCAGCACTGACCACACACCCACCACTACTACTACTACGAGGGGCCCCCACATTAGTATAGGATCTTCTATATTCCTATATTATATTACTGATCAGTAACTTTCAACCCCATACACCTAAAGCAGTGTTGAGCCCCAAACCAAAAACTGTCATCCTATTGCAGCTTATTAATCATTTAGATGTGGTGGCTGCATTCATTTTTCCTTTTTAGGCTTTTTCTCCTCTGTTTTCACCTGGTGATCTCACTAGTAACACACCTCCTGTACAATGCTGCACAGTAGACAGCAGCATTGTACGTCTGGGGGTAGGGAAGTGTTAAGCTTGCCATACATGGATCAGAATTTGTCCCGTTCAGCAGGGAACAGCCAAATTTCGATCCATATTTGGGCACTTTGGTTGTACAGAAGGCAATCTACCAAAAGCCATCCGGTTTTCCCTACTCAATTAGAGCCATAAGCTATAGCTGGCAGCACTGGTTTATGTATACTGACAGCAGGGAACCATCCCCACAGGGAGGATTCTCTCTACTACATGGAATATGTGGATGGAGGAATTGGGACAGTTTTTTTCCATTAAAAAAAAAAAAACGCACTCCTGTATGGGATACCTAAGATGGACTAGCAGATTTAGATACACTAACAAATTGAAGCCAAACTCCATCTCACACTTTATAAGCACTTACAGTAAACATTTTTTTTCCTTTTGGGATAAAGGTTTTACATAAATAAAAGCTGAGCATTGTAAGCACCTCTATCAGTGGTAAAAGGTTTGTCTCATCCCTGTAACTGCTATAGTTTCAAGAGAGCTTGTTCTCTTGAAAAACAATATATTAACTGGCAGGATCACCAGGGGAAAATAAAGGACAGAACACCTAAAAATATGAAAGGTGAACTTATCCTTTATGCACAAACAAAAAAACGAAGAAAACACGAGTGATCCCCCATGTCTGTATTCAGTAGTCCAGATATAAGTCTTAAAGAAGAGTTCATCCTCCTCCTGGGTATAACAGATCCCTATCTGATAAATGACTCCATCCGTAAGCAATTAAAGTTTTAAATCTCAAACAAGAAATGAGGACCAATACTTTTTTTTTAATTTAAAATAAATATATATATATACACACACATCTTACAAGCATGGGAGAAGTACTATAGCAAACTGGCATGTTTATTGTATTTGTTGAAAAATCTGCTTATAAATGATTAAATATTTTGTATACAAGGATATCTTCTATTTGTAAATCTGGCTTTTCCCTGGATTGAGCAACTTTTCTAAGTCAGCGATGCAGAAAATGATCAGTGCTGCCAAAATGGGAGTGCGTAAATGAAATCCAAATCTGGGAAGTGTGTACTCCTATGGTAGAATAGGCACATACAGTATAGGAAGAAGACGATTGGTGTTCTGTGTTCTCAGTTTAATTATGGATTTTTTAAGCTGTCCTCATTAAAACCATAGAACTTTTTCATGTAGGTAATGGTACTTAGAAGGTGCAGCCAAACTGATGAGTCTGCCTTCGTGAATGTAAGTCATGTCAGTGTTAAGCATTCACTTTGCTCCGTCTCTCCATCAGCCATCTGGGTACCAAGTCTGATACATTTTAGAGCCTTTTTCATAAAATGTTCTTGGCAACTTTTTTTTTTTAATAAGAGGTCAGTCACCAGATCTTTCCTTAGCCCTCCCCAGTTGTATGTGCTTGGGATCACCATGTAGAATGTGATAATATATGTGCATAGCCAGGTTGCACACACATATTAAGGTAGATTCATACAGGAGCCAATTAACCTACAATCATGTCTTTGGAAACCAACATGAGCACAGGGAGGACTTGCAAACTCCATGCAGATGGTGTCCTGGCCAAGATTTGAACCAGGAACCCTAGTGCTATTTTCTGTGTTGCCTGTACACACTGTACTGAGTTCTGCAGTTGGGAAACATTGTTCAATAAGGTTGATTTCCCGCGAAAAGCTTGCTTTTCTTGAAAAACTGTTCTATAACGTAAATCCTCTGTGTTTTTTTCTGCTTAGAGACCTAAGCAGAATGACTTAAAATGCCTTCTCTTCAAGGTTCTATCTTCTGCCATTTGTTTCTAGTCTTTTTTTCATGTTCTCCAGCGTTGCGGAGCTTTACAACCTGTCCACTGGGTAATGTTAATACAGTTTTCCTAGCAAGGTAAAAAAAAGATTAAGAGCTCATTTAGATTTATGCATATGTGTAGAGGTGTTTTTTTTTGGGGGGGGGGGTTATTGTTAAGTGGGTCATACATCAACATGTATTGTCAATGTGTAATGTCACGTGTTACTGGTGAATTTCTAATTTGTAGTGGGCAGGGTTAACGATCACTAACCAAGGCTTCCTAAATTATAGGCAAAACTTTTTTTTTTTTTTCTTTCATTTTGGATAGAGTAAGCAGGTTTATAACCCGTCAATTCTTTTTATATTGCCATCTGTGTTCCATCGGGAATATTTACTTTCACTTCCTGTCCCATTGGAAAAACAGGAAGTGAGAGGAAACCCCTACAAATTAGAGAAATCCCTTGAGGACCCCCAGATAACCAGAATCAGTGTCCCCATTGGAAGTTTTCCCCTCTATTATGTTTCTGGAGACAATCCAAAATTTGGGATATTCTTTTACTTTCTTTACAATGGATTTTATTATAGACAACGCAACAACATATGAACAGTCAGAGACATGCTCATTAACACAAAAAAGTGAGGTGTACATTTCTGTTAATGAAGGACATAACAAATGCACTAAAATATTGACGCATAGAATAGTAGTCAGTGAACTGATGGGCAAAGACCAAGGATAGTTACTAAAGTCGCATACAGATGATGGGAAAAGTTAAGCATAAAATCTCGTGGGAGGCATATCAGAACTCTACATCTAGAACTTCCAAGAAAGTCCAGGGATATTCTTTTACATTCAATGATAATGGTAAAGTGGACAGATAGAGAGGGCAAAGCTCCCTAATGGGGACACAGACAGCAATGATAAACAGCCAGGTGTTCTAATCATCTGTATTCTATTCAAAACTAAAAAAAAAGTTTTGCTTTTAGTTATACTTTAGTCCATGTTGCCAATGCATTAATGCTTGTTATTTGCAAACATACCAAACTACAGTACAAGGATAGGAACAATTGACATCTAATTCAGTTCTGTTACTGGCAGCGCAGTGTTGGGGAATGGATTGCATCGCATCATGCTGCGCTGAAAAAAAATGTTTTTTTCCCAGTGCACACTACTGCAACACAGTGGTAAGAGTTGGCCCTCTAGGGAACAAGACTTTTATTCCCTGTCTTGTGTTAGTACAGCACTGGGCAATGCTCCCGTCTTTCCTGCTGTGAATGAGCCCTGACTCGCCTGATCTAATTCATTGTCCCACAGTTTGTGTATAACAATGTTTTTATTAATCCTCCTAACTATGGGGCTCTGGTGTTTACTGCTGTTATGCAGTCTCAGGAGCTGGGAGACGGTGTATGGTATAATGCTGATAATATACATGGTTTTAAGGCAATATCAACTGCTTTCAATGTCAGCAACAGCTGGATGGCTCAAGGCAAATTTCTACCAGCAGTTTCTTTTAGAATGGTGAAATAATCAAAATCCCTGGCTGTAGGTTGCTTTGATTGTTTGATATTTTTTTTCTGAGCTTCGTAAAAGCAGATGAAATTGCCTGAAAAATACCGATTTGTGTGGTCACAATACAGGTTGTGTGCAGCACATCAAGAGGAGCTCTCAATATTAACCTCTATATACATCCTATTGAAGCAAGGCCCTAAGGTTAAATCACATGGGAGATATGTAAGTCTAAGGTTACAGTAGATACTATGAGCTGTGACTTGCATGGAATAAAACACCTTGCCTGTGCTGCTGCAGAGTGTGTATATATGTGTGTGGAAAAAAAAAAATATATATACAGTATATGTGTATATTAACTGCATAATGCCATTTTATTGAATGCTACTTACTACTTTAGGTTTTTTTTTTCATGAAATTACAATTTACATATTTTCTTAAAATTGCAAGGTTTTATTGCAAATGTAAATTTGGGGTTTAACCATCAGTAACCTGTCAATGTGAATTTGACCTTGTATTTAACACCTTTGTTCATCATCTTGAATTGCCACTTGTATCCCTGCAAGCCTTGTATGCCATGAAAAGAAAGTTCACACTTCCTCATGTTTGCTTGCTCATATCTTCTAAATGTAATGCTCTCTGAAAGTGGCAAAAATGTGCTTCTCAATAAGTACACTGTATATCCGTATTTACACCACTGACTTTTTTCTTATTTTATTTTTTTATTAAATTCTTAGCTCAACTTTTTACCTCCATCCATGGGCGGACTGACCATTCGAGCACTCGGGTACTGCCCGAGGGCCCGGGGTCAGTAGGGGGCCCCATGAAATGCCCCTGGTACCTTTTTTCATAGGCTTTTTTGAGTGTGGGCAAGGACACGGGGCCCCATGATCCCCTATTGCCCGGGGGCCCCATGAGTTGTCAGTCCGCCCCTGCCTCCATCTCTGTGTACTTTTCACACATTAAGGCCTCATGCACACAGGAGGGTTTAAAAACACTGCTCCTCTTGTCTGTAGCGTTTTGGCAGACAAAAAACCTGATGCTTGTAAAAGTGTCTTCTGCTTTTACACGTGTTTATTATTATTATTTATATACAGTATTTATATAGCGCCAACAGTTCGCTCAGCGCTGTACTTTACAATGGGAGACAATACATGAAACCATACAATAACAATACAATGCGATACACGAGGGGTTCAAGGGCCCTGCTCCTTGGAGCTTACAATCTAGGAGGGAGGGGATAGTGGTACAGGAGGAATAGCTGTGGGGGATGGAGTGGTAGGAAGAGTGGAGGAGATTGGCGATTAGCAGAGTGCGGGGTAGGCTTCTCTGAAGAGGTGGGTTTTCAGGGTGCGCCTAAAGGAGAGGAGAGTAGGTCATAGTCTGATGGATTGGGGTAGGGAGTTCCAGAGGATGGGTGAAGCCCTGGAGAAGTCCTGGAGGCGGGCAGGGGAGGAGGTGACCAGGGAACTAGAGAGAAAGAGGTCTTGTGAGGAGCGGAGAGTACGTTTTGGGTGGTATTTGGATATCAGGTCGGTGATGTAGTTTGGGGCAGTGTTATAGACAGCTTTGTACATCAGTGTCAGCATTTTGAATTTGATCCGTTGGGCAATCGGAAGCCAGTGGAGGGATTGGCAGAGGGGGGTGGTGGAAACGGAGTGGTTGGTAAGGTGGATGAGTCTGGCCGCAGTATTCATGATAGACTGAAGCGGGGATAGCCTATGGTGAGGTAGGCCAGTGAGGAGGGAGTTGCAGTAGTGAAGTTGTGATATAATAAGGGAGTGAATGAGTTGCTTAGTAGTCGATGGGGTTAGGAACGGACATATTTTGGAGATGTTGCGGAGGTGGAGTCTACATGAGTTTGTCAGCGATTGGACCTGGGGCTGGAAGGACAGATTGGAGTCTAGGATGACACCAAGTACTACGGCTTGTGGGGTGGGACTGATGGTGGCATTGTTGGTCATGATAGAGAAGTCGGGGGGGGGGGGGCACGGGTTGGGGGGAAAACTAGGAGCTTGGTTTTGGAAAGGTTCAGTTTGAGGAAGTGGAGTGACATCCAATCCGATATGTCGTTCAGTAGGCTAGTGATTCGGGCGGAGACTGAAGGGGTGAGGCGAGGGGTAGAGAGATAGATTTGCTTGTTTACAGGCAGCAAGCGCTTGGACGTTAATTCATTTAAATGCCCAGAATAATAATTTATTCTGGACATTGAAATGAATTAATGCTCAAGTACTATATTCACCTCTGTAGCTATAGACGTGAAAAAATAATTTCCGAAGTTCACAAAAGAGGCACAGAAATCTTCCAGCGCTCTAATGTAAACAAATTGGGACATTATGTCTGTGCGAATGCAACACTATATGCAAGTAGCAGTGCATAACTGTACAACCGCCTTCACCCATTAATGTCTATGAGAAGCTGTACACAGCACTGGGGCTCCTGGGTGCAGAAATACTCCCATTTGTACAGGCGAATGCAGCCATATGCATGAGCCCTTTAAAGACCAACTGAAAAAGGCTTTGTTGTGATTTTGAGAATGATTTACATCACAATACAAATTGTTAGAGAGGTCATTGAGGGTTTGTTTGCTCTTTTACTGTATGATAAACGTACTTTACAAAACTTTCATGTCTTCAGACTGGGCACAGATGCACTTTAAAGTGAACCTGTACTAAAGATAAGCTCCCAAACTAAACCCCTACTACCATTATGTAGATGATGCCCTCCAGTGCCTTTACCTTTATGGCTTTTCTCCACTTTCCTGATCCTCCGCAATGGTCTCTGCTCCTGCCAGGTACCATGTCACTGCACAGGGTCAGGAAAAAGGATGCCACATAAGTGAAACAGGGAGCATAAGATCAAATAGGCCAGATTACAGAATCATGGGAAGTGAAAATGTGAGGATGAAATGGCATATACCTGATGGCATCAGCAGTGCTCTCTGCATCACCTTGTGTACTATGATGTTCTGGGGGTGGGTCCCTTACACCCTACACACCCAGTATGTCCTCAGTCTTTCAGGTTGAGTGTAGCTGAATGTACTTCAGCCTGGAAGAATAATAACATCAAATGGCTTTTTTTTTTTTTAACTCTTGCTGAAGGTTTTGGTAAAAAATGCTGGATTAGAGCTTTAAGGCAGCCCATAATGAGTTTAGGTGACAGTAATGTCTAAGGTGAAATGGAGAAGCTTGCTGGTTGAATGCTTACACACTGAACACTGACCAGATGGATATGAAAACTTGTGGCTATAGTTCTCCATGCAGAACTGACTGTTACTGTTTATGCTACTCCCCACATTTGTGTAGGAATTGTATAAATCCTGCATCTTTTCCTACTATTTAGTGCTAGTTTGTTATATCCACGGTGCACAGGCTGATGTACTGTTTTGCTTTTTTCCATGCTCATGCCTCTCTGTCTCCATCCTCACTTCTCTTTTTGATCATTCTTCCTAATTTCCATCAAAGCCCATTCTTTTCTCAGATCATTTTTTTCTGCTTCAGCTTGTAGTATACCCGTTCTCCCATCTGATCATCCTCCACTTTTCTTCATACCTTCCTTCGTCTATGGCATTCTTCTCTGCTTCCATTCCTGCTGGCTCTCCTCCTTCCCTCTGTGACCATTTTCCTCAACTTCTAACCTGGACGGATCAATTATATTACACAGATGTACACAAATTCTGCTACATTTTTTACAATTAACATTACACTCTAACGAAATAACTTCAAATGTAACGTCTCCCAAAATGACTCCATTCATAATTAGGCATATACTTTGTATTTGCAAAAAAAACAAAAAAAAACAAAAAAAAAAACACTTTGACTGTTTTATTTAAGCAATCCACAAATTGGTCATCTTTTAGTCTTTGTTAAAATGTTTCTAAAGGCGGGAAATGGTTTACCTTAATGCATTCCCTGCATTAAGGTAAAAAATGTCTCATTGGTTATATCACCCTCTCACCTCCCTAAATATTTACTTGAGTGCTATCTTGATTCACTGTTGTGCCCAAATGCAGCAGCACTGCTCTCTCTTCCTCTTCTCAATGGACTCAGTGAGAGCAATGGGAGCCATTGTCTCCTGATGCTGTCAATCAAATCCTGCGAGGAGGGAGCAAGGGGTGGGGTCAAGCTGTGTTGCGTGTGTCAATAGATGCACACAACTCAGGTGGGGAGCAAGCTCACAGGTGCACCCCCATAGGAAGTGACTTTCTATGGTGGCACACCAAGAAGAGGAGGAGTCGAGAGCGCCAACAGGGGACACAAGAAGAAGAGATTCATGGCCTCTGTGCAATGTACTGCACAGATCAGGTAAATATACCATATTTCTTTTAATTCATAAAAAAGTAAAGCTTTACAGTCGGTTAGCTTTTTGTACAGGGTCTAGGTTTACTTTTTGTACATGGTCTAGTGCAGCCTTTCCCCATCCCAGTGGAATGAACCCATGCTAAAACCATTTTATTATGGGGAAGTGGGAGAAATTTGCCTTACATTGGTAGCTTGTTGGAAAAATGCTGTCCTAGAATGGTGGTCCAAATGCCACCCTTAAGAGCAGATACAAAGTTCATTGATGTATCTTAATACTAGCTTTGCCAAGAGACGTATGTTTTGGAGCCATATAGCCACCATTGTATGGGGAGGTCAATCAGGCACAGCTCAATGAACACCTAGAAACCTTTGGAGGAAGGCTAAATAGACTGAGGAAATTGTGTCTCTATTTTATTACATGTTATTGCTATTTACCTCACCATAGTAAATTGTTCAATTTCCTTTGTGTGCAGTCTAGTGCAGCCTTTCTCAACCTTTTTACCCTAGCAGAACCCTTGAAATAGTTTCCAGGTCTCAAACAACCAATGCTGAAACCAATTCATTGTGAGGCAGTGGGGAGAATTCCCTTTATATTGGTGGTCAGTTGGAAGAATGCCTCCCCTACATTGGTGGTCCAAATGCCACCCTTATGAACAGATACGTAGTTCATTGATGCTTCTTGATACTGGCTGTGCCGAGCGGTGAAGGTTTTGGAACCATGCAGGCACCTTTGTATGGGGAGGTCAGTTGGGCACAGCTCAAGGAACCCATAGAAATCTTTGGAGGAACCCCAGTGTTTCACAGATCCTTGATACTGGTCTAGTGGGTATCCATTATTATTGATTTCATTATAAAATATTGGTAGCTGTAAGGTGTTTTGTGTGTGTGTGATCTTTTCACTATTTGTACAAACAGAACTCTGTGATATCGTATTGCTATGGTTTATTGCCCTTAGCTGCTCTTTTACCTTTGCCTTAGAAAATAGGAGAGCTTGCTTTTTAGCTGCAGTGCCATGCCTTTTTGATGTTTTCTCTAATGCTTACATTATCAAATAAAGGGTTGTTGGTATATATTTAATGAATGGAGCGAGTAGGGTTTCTGTGTGCAAATGCACAGTGTTTATTTAACAATATCATTTATTTATTTTCTTGTTATCATTGGAAAAAGAACGATGTGCATTTCCACCTGGCGGTTTAGCTATCTTCGCTCACAATGTTTGCTCCTGGCAAGAGTCTGTCTACTTTTCTGAGTGTAAACAAAGCTAAATGCTAAAGACAAATATGGAATAATGAAGTGTTAATCTGGCGGGCATCAAAGCTGGCGCACACGTTCTTGATGATGCTTAAACAGAGAAATCGGCATTCACACCATCTGCTTTGTCTGCATGAGGGCAAAGTATATTGAATAATTACAGCTGCACTGAATGGAACAGCTCAAAATGCATTAAGGTAGTATTGCAAGTGATGACTCTACCAAGAGCCAGAGGGCCTGGAACTAAAAATTCAGATGGTGCTGCCATAGTTTTTGGTCTCACTTAAATATTAAAAGCATATTCATGAAGTACTTTGGTTCAAAGCATAACTATCAAGTATGCCCCTCCCTTTTTTTTTTTTAACTTCTTCATTTATCACCTGGTCCAGCCAGGACCTTGGAGACAAATATTCCATCATCACCACATAAACTCACCCTCAAGTGTGCTTTTGACTGTCCATCAATACATCACAAGTCTGGTAGCCCTGGTGCATGCAGTTTGTCCCACTGTCACCACATACAGTTGCAAGAAAAAGTATGTGAACCCCTTGGGATTACGTGGAGGTTTGCATGAATTGGGCATAAAATGTGCTCTGAACGTCATCTAAATCACAACAATAGAAGAACACAGTCTGCTGAACATAATACTACACAAACATTAGATGTTGCTATGGTTTAATTGCACATAACATGTAAACATTCACAGTGCAGGGAGGAAAAAGTATGTGAACCTTTGGACTTAATAACTGGTTGACCCTCCTTTGGCAGCAATAACCTCAACCAAACGTTTCCTGTAGTTGCAGATCAGACCTGCACAACGATCTGGAGTAATTTTGGACCACTCCTCTTCACAAAACTCTTTCAATGTAGCAATATTCTTGGGATGTCTGGTGTGAATCGCTCTCTTAAGGTCATGCCACAGCATTTCAATCGGGTTGAGGTCAGGACCCTGACTGGGCCACTCCAGAAGGCGTATTCTGTACTGTTGCAGCCATTGTTTTGTTGAATTACTTGTATGCTTTGGGTCATTGTCCTGTTGCATCACCCATCCTCTGCGGAGCTTCAGTGGGCAGACAGATGGTCGTACGGTTTCCTGCAAAATGTCTTGATAAACTCTAGAATTCATTTTCCCATCAATGACAACAATCCGTCCAGGCCCTGAGGTAGCAAAGCAGCCCCAAACCATGATGCTCCCTCCACCATGTTTTACAGTGGGGATGAGGTTTTGATGTTGATGTGCTGTGCCTTTTTTTCTCCACACATAGTGTTGTGTGTTCTTCCCAAACAACTCAATCTTGGTTTCATCTGTCCACAGTATATTTTGCCAGTAGTGCTGTGGAACATCCAGGTGCTCTTTTGCAAACTTCAAACGTGCTGCAATATTCTTTTTGGACAGCAATGGCTTCCTCCGTGGTGTCCTCCCATGTATTCCATTCTTGTTTTAATGTTTTCCTTATTGTAGATGTGTCAACAAAAATGTTAGCATGTGCCAGAGATTTCTGTAGGTCTTTAGCTGACACTCTGGGATTCTTCTTTACCTCATGCAGCATTCTGCTCTGTGCTCTTGCAGTCATTTTTACAGGACGACTACGCCTAGGGAGAGTAGCAACAGTGTTAAACTTTCTCCATTTGTAGACAATCTGTCTTACCGTGGACACATGAACATCAAGGCTTTTGGAGATACTTTTGTAACCCTTTCCAGCTTCATGCAAGTCAACAATTCTTGATCGTAGGTCTTCTGAGAGCTCTTTTTCTGCGCGGCATGGTTCACATCAGACAGTGCTTCTTGAAACCAGTAAACCCAAAACAGGTGTGTGTTTTTTAAGGGCAGGACAGCTGTCAGCAACACATCCAATATCATCACACTGATTGGAGTCAAAGTTGGCTCACTCCTGGCTCCAATTAGCTCTGGGAGAAGTCATTAAGCTAGGGCCTCACATACTTTTTCCTACCTGCACTGTGAATGTTTACATGTTATGTGCAATGAAACCATGGCAACATCTAATGTTTGTGTAGTATTATGTTCAGCAGACTGTGTTCTTCTATTGTTGTGACTTAGATGATGTTCAGAGCACATTTTATGCCCAATTCATGCAAAACTCCACGTAATCCCAAGGGGTTCACATACTTTTTCTTGCAACTGTACATACAAATCAGTTTTTTTTTTTTAGTTTTTTTGCACATTTAAATATTCTGTGTAAAGACTGGGTTCACAATTTGTAAAAAGTGCCTGTAAACCCTTACATATACCCTCTGAAGTGACTAGCCTCAAGTGATACACAGAAATGAAACAAATCATCCTACATAAGTTGTATCTGTTTATTAGCCCTCTCCTTTTGTATCCATTCAAAGTCCAGAATTTACACAGCATTTCTGTGTTTTCTGGGGGCAGAAACGTGTCACACACTGCGCAGCATAGAACAGGGAGATGAGTGTAATCTGAGAGCTGAGTGGAGGGAAGGACACACCCACCCCTCTAAACAGTCTCATAGGGAAACATGCACATCCTAGGCTGTCAGCCATATGCTGTGTGCTGTAGTGGGAGGCCGGGAGTCTCCCAGGATTGTCTGGCATTGACATACATTGTCAAAAGTGGCTCATGCAGATAGCAGGGGAGACAGAAATCACATTACATGGCTCAGATGGAGGCAAGTACACACCGTAGAAGGATGTGCTTTGTTCATTTTTCATTTCGGAGGTTTACAACAACTTTAAATATTCTGTCTAAGGCCTCATTAACACGAACGGCATTTTGGCTGCACTGTCTAATGCAAGGACAAGGGAAATTGTTTTATTTCCTGTGCTTTCAGTTTACAGCAATGCATTGTAAAAGTTTTAAAGCGGAACTTCACTCTCTCAATTAACATGGACTATTTCTAATCCCTATGCTGATAGCATTAGTAAATAGATAGGAAAGTATATCATAGTTACTTGTTTAACCCCCCACCCCCTTTTTTTTTTTTTTTTTGTATTCCTTCGTTTACTTCCTGGTTTCCAAGGCAAATGATGTGACACATCCTAGGGGTCTTCAGGAGGGGAGGGTTCTCTGCTCAGCCAATGCCTGAGCTAAGAACAGATGGACTCCAGGAAGTAACTGCTACGTGAATCATCTGTCCTTACTCAAGATAGCCACTGCCAGAAATGCCAGGAGGTGTTTTTCAAAATTATTTCTCATCAAAATAAAGCATGGAGACATGGATGGATGGAGTTTGTTTTGAATATTAAAATGAATTGTATAGCATTTTTGGTTTGTGGTACTCAGATGCAGTGCAGCTCCACTTTAGGAAAGGTTGCAGTTTTGTGCAATGCATGATAATGGCATAGAAAGTAAAAAAAAAAAAAAGTTTAGAATGTTAAAAGTGCATTGCAGTGCACAACAATTCAAAAACACATGCGTGAGAGTGTTCGTTATGTGAAGGAGCCCTTGGAGCAAACACATCAAGGTGTCTGATATTATCTTTAGGGCTCAAAATTTGCATTCATGTGTGTAGCCTCAGTGCATCACCAAGGATCAAACTTTGGGCATGTCGCAGCTTTAGTAGTGAGAGCAGAAGAATAGTGCATTTGCTGCACTGCATCACAGGTGTGTTGGGATGCCACGCAGTATGCCTAAATGAATATGATGGCGCTTATTAGTTAAACCCTTTACATATGCACTTCTCTGATTTTATTCTGCTGGTGTAGGCTATGCCCTGTCCAACTGCCTTTAACCACTTGCCCTCCAGAGCATTTACCCCCCCCCCCCCCTCCTGACCAGGTCATTTTTTGCGATACAGCGCTGTTACTGTCAAGGATCCAGATATGACCAGAGATGTGTGGACTGACACAGGGAACAGCAGGCTTCAGGAATAATGTAATAATAATATTATTTATTAAGAGCTGCACAAATATACAAAAACGCACAGTAAACAAAAACCAAACCTTCAACTAACATCAATATGTTCAGGTACACAGGCGTAGTCAGGGCTGGAGAGGTGGAGTGGTCAGGCAGACCGGGTCAGGAACAATCGGGCAGATATGGCACAGAGGGGCAGGCAAACGGACAGTCAAAAAGGAGAGCAGGGTCGGTGCAGGCAGAGTTCAGTCGTGGTCAGAATCGAGCAGGAGAGTCAAGCAGGTAGAAGACAGGATACAGGTTCAGGATAACAAGGGCTCATAGGAAAACACCAAGGCATTGATTGCAGGCCTGGTACTGCTTAAATACACCTCCTGCAATCAGCCTCAGGTGATGGCTTGACCGCAGGAGGTGAGATCCTGGCTGCTGAAAAGCACCTGCTGGTGAGAACTGATACTGCAGCCCACACAGCAAGTGAGCCCCAGCTCCTCCAGCGGTGAGTCCTTTCCTGACAGTACCCCCCCTTTCAAAGGAGCGACCTCAGGACGCTCCAGACAGTCCTTAATGGGCAAAATGTTCCACCGCCTGGGTCAGGTAACTGGCTGGATATCCCACTGCCAGAGTCAAGCAACTGGCTGGGTTTCCTGCTGGTAGACCTATCTTTATGCAGGAGAACACAGGAAGGCAGATTGCTGGACACAGGATCTCCAGAAGCAGGCTGGGAATCAGGTATTGGCCAGTTTAGCTGGACATCAGGGGCTGGCACATGAGGCTGGGCAGCAGGCACCGGGTCATCAGGCTGGGCAGCAGGCACTTCAGGCTGGGCAGCGAACAGAGACACATCAGGCTGGGCAGCGGGCACCGGGTCATCAGGCTGGACAGCAGGCACCGGGTCATCAGGCTGGATAGCGGGCACCGGGGCATCAGGCTGGATAGCGGGCACCGGGGCATCAGGCTGGATAGCGGGCATCGAGCTGGATAGCAGGCATTGGGTCATCAGGCTGGATAGTGGGCATCGGTTCCTCAGACTGGATAGCGAACACTGGGTCATCAAGCATCAGGGCATCAGGCTGGACAGCAGGCACCGAGGCATCAGGCTGGATAGGGTCATCAGGCTGGGTAGCGGGCGCCGGGTCATCAGGATGGATAACAGAAGGCGGTTTCTCACACAGCAGGTTGATCGATTCGGATACTGGCAGGATGGTACTGGTTGGAAAGAATTTTTGCTTCTTCTTGGGTTTAGTTACTGAAGCACTGCAAGTAAATGCAGGGCTGTAAACGGAGGGAGCAGCTGAAGACAGAGAAGAGCTGAAGGGTGGAACAGAGGAGGGAGCAGTTGCTACAGAAGACTTCTTTACAGGGCTAAGGGCAGGATAGGTGCAGCGAGTGGGAACAGAGTACTGACATGTGGTAGATAGCAGGGTATACTGGGGGTGCTGTGGGGAATGAAGGAAGAGAGCTTTGAGAAGATGAATGATTAGGAGCAGGACTGGATTGTTGCAAGCTTACTGAGGCTGGGTGTAACAAATCTGACCATGTCTGTAGTACTGGTTGAACAAAGCTCAGCTTACACAAAGCCTGTCTGACCAAAGACTGCACTGCGTTTATACAATCCACAAGCGCATGTGGTGAACATGCTGAATAATGCTGAAAGAAGCAATCCGGATCATCCTCCAGCAACCATACCAGTGACTCTACTCGATCTGTACTGAATGGCGGAGAAAAGTCATCCCTGCTTTCAGGGGTACTGGACAGAGCCAACTCAGCACAAGCCTGGATCAATGGCTGCTCCTCCCTCCAGCACAGGAAACGTGAAAGCACAGCATTTCAAAAGGCGGACCTCCAGACCTCCTCCTTCAGTTTGTGTTTCCTGCCGGAAGGAGAGGTATACATTCGAAGGAACCTGTATGGGAACTCTAGGCTCAAGAGTGGTGCTGGTGGCTCCCTTTTTTTTTTTTTTACAGTACCTCCTCTTCCCTTAGCGCAATTCCTCCATGATAGAGCAGAGTGGGGCTGCGCTCCAGATGTCCCTCAGACCCCAGAGGAGGAGACTGCCGACGATGGGTTACTCTGGCCTTGGATAGCATCTCCTGGGGGTGCTTCGGGCTTTTGCAGCCCTTGCCCAGCGCGGTCAGCATCATAGTGTGTGCATAGAGACCGACAGGCGGGTGGATGGGCAGCCGTGACTTCCGGGGGGCAGAGAAGTTGCGCTGCAAACACCGGAAGTCCGGCGTGGTGACGTCATCGGTGGGCGCCGGGAGACACATGATTCCGGTCTCCATTAACGGCGCAGGCATCCGGCTCGGTTGTTGCGGCGTGGAAACCCAGCTGAGGCTGTGGATACCACACCACAAGGGACATGATGGAAGGCCCTGGTCCCTCTCAGCAGGCGGACCCTGGTTCCTCAGGCACCGGCTCCTCTAAGCTAGGCTTTGGGACTTGGGGCCCCTCTATCTGACTCCTGCGGGTGGTTTTCTTTTCCCCAGTCTGAGTGCAGATGATGGTGGGGCACACTTCCCTTTGTCTCCCTCAGCACAGTGGAGTTTGGTTGGGGACCCCGGGGCTGATTGTCCTCTGTATTGTGTTTTTTTGTGTAGGTTAAAGCCCAGGACAAGACACAGAGTCAGGCCCCTAAGAAGTGTGCAGTTTACGCAGCAAAATTGGGTTCAACTTGGGAAAAGCCCTTATGCCGCAATTGTGTGGATAAGGATGAGTTATTTACAGCCTGCCATTGGGTTCTCACCTCCATTAAAGATGACATGACAGCTACGTTCAAATTTTTTAAATCCCTGCTAGATAAAATGCAGACACCGCTGGTGCCTTGGACCCATCAGCCTGGTATGGCAGTATCGGAAAGGGAGGAGGACCCTAGGTCCCTTGATTCCTCACAGGCAGGTTTGGGCTCAGAGGAAGACTGTGAATCTTGCGCCTCCAGACGTTCGAGGTACAAATTGACCCTTGATGATGTGGACAACCTCCTTAAAGTGGAGTTCGAGCTGGAAAAAAAAGTGAGCAGCTACAAAAACTGTAGCTGCTGACTTTTAAAATACAGCCACTAACCCAGGGGTGGGCAAACTTTTTGACTTGAGGGCCGCAATGGGTTCATATATTGGACCCGGGGGCCGGACCAAGAGTAGATGAATGATGTGTATGTGTCATCCATAGTAAGTATAGTAATATTCCCCCATAGTAAGCATAGTAATTAATCCCCCATAGTAATTAATCCCCCATATAGTAATTCATCCCCCATATAGTAATTCATCCCCCATAGTAATTCATCCCCCATATAGTAATTCGTCCCCCATATAGTAATTCGTCCCCCATATAGTAATTCGTCCCCCATAGTAATTCATCCCCCCTATAGTAATTCATCCCCCATAGTAATTCATCCCCCATATAGTAATTCATCCCCCACATAGTAATTCATCCCCCACATAGTAATTCATCCCCCACATAGTAATTCATCCCCCATATTAATTCATCCCCCATATAGTAATTCATCCCCCATATAGTAATTCATCCCCCATATAGTAAGTCCCCCATATAGTAATTCATTCCCCATATAGTAAGTCCTCCATATAGTAATTCATTCCCCATATAGTAAGTCCCCCATATAGTAAGTCCCCCATATAGTAATTCATCCCCCATATAGTAAATCCCCCCCCCTGTGTCAATTCACTTACCTTTGGTCCGCGCGTTCCTCTCGTATTCCCGCGCCGTTCTGGTCTTCAGGGAGGACTGTGAGAGGAGTTCGTCACGCTGCCCCGCCTACATCCTGGCTGCCCCGCCTACATCCTGACAGCTGCAGAGTCCTGACGTCCGAGAGGAGGGAGGGGGGCGGCCATCCGAGAGGGGGGGCGGCCATCCGAGAGGAGAGGAGGGGAGAGGAGGAGAGGAGGGAGGGGAGCGGGCGCCCGGCACACAGGAGAGCCGCATCTAAATTTGTAAAGAGCCGCGGCTTGCCGACCACTGGCCTTGCGGGAGCCTAGCTCCGCGGGCCGGATTAAAAGGTCCGCCGGGCCGTATACGGCCCGCGGGCCGTAGTTTGCCCATTGCTGCACTAACCTGTCCCTTGGTCCAGCGGTGTCCTCACCACCGCGGATTTCACTGGCCATCTTCTCTCCCTGGCGCTGGTATCTTTTAGTACCTGCTACCCCCCCCCACCCGCTTCCCGATTGTGCCAATCCTTAATGGGGAGCGGGGGACAAAGCATTAAAGCGGAACTTCCCCTTTTGGGTGGGACTCCACTTTACGGCTATCTATGAAATCTTAGAGAGACGTATGTCTGTCTAAGCATGACCTCATGTATTAAGGTCTACATGCAAAAAAGACTAGGGTTTTTCCGGTCCATAGTTCCCTTGTTGATACCATTAAGCTGGAATAGGAAAACGCAAGCAAGGAGGAGGAAAGATTAAGTTTATTGGATGTTAGAAGAAGCCTTTTGGTTTATCTTAGGAGATCCAGGGAATTCAGAAATTCAGACTCTCTTTTTGTCCTTTTTGCAGGAGCACAGAAGGGTTCAAAGGCTTCCAAGTCCACCATAGCTAGACGGATTAAGATGGCTATCGCGGAATATTATAATTCATTAGAAGTTTTGCCCCATTTGTTAATGCACGCTCTACCAGATCCTTGTCAGCGTCCTGGGCAGAGAGAGCCGGTGCCTCACCAGAACAGATCTGTAAGGGGGCCACCTGGTCCAGCTTTTCTACCTTTGTGAAACATTATTGCCTGGATCTTCTTTCTAGCGAGGATCAGGAATTTGGGCGCAAAGTCCTCCAGGCAGTAGCTCCGCCCTAAAGGTTCTTGATTATCGTCTCAAGGGGGCTGTCCTGGAAGACATTTTGACATTTTGAGAAAACCAGAGTTAGACTTACCGGTAACTCCTTTTCTATGAGTTTTCCAGGACAGCCGGGATTTCCCACCCTAAGATTGTACGACAATGTATGTTTATGCTTAAATGGTTATGTCTTCCAGGGTCTTCCTGTGGTTCTTGAGTAAAACTGAAGGGGGAGGCCTGGAGGTCCACCTTTTGAAATGCTGTGCTTTCGTGTTTCCTGTCCCTGGAGGGAGGAGCTATACGGCTCAAGGGGGCTGTCCTGGAAGACTCACTTTTACTTTTTGCTATTAAACATGTCCAGTAAAAAATTTAGGCTAAAATATATTCTGTGTTTTTTGTTTGTTTTTTTTTACTATGGGGACTGTGTGTGCTTTACACTGTAAGCACATGCTTTGTATGGCTCTGTGCAGGAGCTGAAAGGGGAGAGATCTGTATAGTTTACATACAGACCGCTCCCCCATTCGTGATACATGGTGATCACAGGGTGCCGGCGGGGAATCACTGGCTGGGACCCAAAATCCCAATACGTGTAAATTAATTGGTTTACGTGAAAGTTATAGCATCTACAAATGGTGGAATATATATACTGGAATTGTTTTTCATACTAGTAATGACGGTGACTCACTGTGGAGCCTAAGGGGTTAATCTTCCACATTGTGAAAAAAGGCTGCATGATCCTGCCTTCTCTTATCCTCCCCTTCTTCTTGCATTGGGAGCAAGCTGCTCAGTTTTGTGTGTATTGCTAGAAAGGTGTTTTGTTTTTTTCCCCTTGGGAGAGTGCCTGTGATCAGCACAGGGGAAATCAGCACTGTCCAGACAGAGGGTCAGGGGTTCTGCAGCCTTATAGGACAATCAGATGAGAATGAAAGCTCCTCCTACAGTCTTTAACCAGTGCTCTGCTGGTCACTGATAGAAGTCACAAGACTGCTTTAACTGCTGATGAGAAAAGGTATTGAGCAGTTTATATTTACTAAAATAATTGCATTTCCATGTTCCGTGTACTGTGGGAGACCAGACATAGTGAATGCAGAGTCATGGGTTTAGTAACTCTTTAATAAAAGGAAACTCGCTTGTCCAGAGGTCCAGCACCATCCTCCCCAGAAACAGTTCTTTGCCGGTCTTTGGATCCCCGGCACCAGCATGTGTACTGTGGACAGTCAGCTATGATTCTTTGCAGCTTCACAGCCAGCTGCACATGCACAAGTCACACTGCGCTTTGTCCTGCAGCTTTCTGGGACCTGTGATTTGTCCCAGAAGGTTGCGGGCAGGTGGGTGCAGTAGGGGCAGAAGAATTTCCAGTCGATCGCCACAGTGATCCAACCGTAAGTGGGAGCAGGTACCTGTCAAAACCGGATACCCGTGCCCCACCCACCAAAAAAAGTACCTAAAATAGTAGATGAGGAAAGAAGAGAACATAAAGCAGAACTTCCCCTTTAGGTTTAAGTTTTGCTTTGGGGTGCTTTGATTTACCTTCTCCACCTTTCCCTGCCACCCCAATCCTTGATAAAAGCACCTGAAAGCGTTGAAACAAGCATTCAGATAACAAAAAAACTTGACTTTGGCTTTACCTGAACTGTATACTTGTTCAGGATCTGCATCTTGGCAAGTAATGAAGCAGCTGAGTTAGCATATGGGCCAGGCAACTAGGATTTTCTGAAGATCCTCAATGATGGCTTCCACCTTCTCATGAGAGGTTTATTTTAACTTGATATACTGTACACCGTATGGGCTCTGTGATTGTACGCCATAGTTATTGTTTTTGTGTTGAATTACTTCTGAAAAGAGCTCCCATTTTCACAGCTAGCAGGCAGAGAGGAGAGCTGATTTTTTGTTCTTTTAGATTGTTTGCTACACTGAATGATTCTAAGGAAAAATGAGCTCTCTGATTTTATATTTGATTCTTTTTTTTTTTTAACTGTATACTCACCTAATAAAAAAATGTTTTTTTCTTTCTTGTAATTTTTCTGTAATCGATTTATCTGTTTAATTTATTTTACATTCAGTGTGTCATTTTATGCTAAACTCATGAAAAAAATGTCAGCAGCACACCTTAATATAAAGAGATTGTTTTTATTCCATAACTAGAGAGATATAATGGGGTTGATTTAATACTGTATACTGTGCACTGCAAGTGCAGTTGCTCCAGAGCTTTGTAAATGAAGTAAAGATCCACTTTACACTTTTGCAAAGAATACAGTCACATGCAAGGAAAATTTAAGGGAAAATAAAAGGGAATTTTTGCTTGCACATGATTGGATGATAGGGGAATTTCTGAAATGAGTGGAAGCTCTGCTGATCTCTAAGATCTAGAGCATCTGAACTTACAAGTGCGCAGACTATTTGCCTTTAGTAAATCAACCCCAGTATCTCTCTATATATGGGTAGTACAGTGGCTAAGTGGTTAGCACTTCCACCTAACAGCACTAGGATCTTCAGTTCGAATCCCAACGAAGACACTACCTGCCTGGGGTTTTCATGTTCTTCCTATGCCTGCATGGGTTTCCTCTGGGTACTTTGGTTTCCTCCCACACTTAAGACATGCTGTTGGGATAATTGGCTCCTGTTTAAATTGGCCCTAGTATGTGTACGTATGTGCGGTAGGGACCTTAGATTGTACGCTGCTTGAGGGCAGGGACTGAGGTAAATGTACAATACATATGTATAGTGCTGCATAAATTGATGGCGCTATAGAAGTACAGTAATACCTTGGTTCACGAACTTCATTTGTTCCACGACTCTGGTCGCCAACCGAATTGGCTGTGAACCGAGGCAATTTTTCCCATAGGGTTCAATGTAAATCAGGCCAATCCATTCTGACTCCTACGAACGTGGTCACGAACCAATTTTCCCATAAGGTTCAAGGTAAATAAGAGTAATCCGTTCTGAACTTCTTTTTTTTTTTTTTTTGAACCACAAAAATATGAAACAAAGTACAGTACAGTAAGAAGAGAAGGAACACTAACCTTGCTTGAGACGACTTCTGGCGTGGAGGACAAGAAGGCGGGTGGGAGGCAGTTATTGTTCGGAGGGAGAATCCCCCTCCATAAGGACATTGGGGAGATCTCCTTCAGGGGTTTCCTCTCTTCTTTGTCTCTTAGCTGCAGGCCCGGTTTTGGTGAAAAATCTGTCCAATGTCACTTGTCTTTTTCTGCACTGCATAACCCTTCGGAAATGCAAGACCACGTTACTGTTCATTAGATTCAACACTCTGTTCATTACAGTTATGTTGTGGCGGTGCTTCTGGTCACCTTCCATACCACTCTGCACATTCTTTTTAACCCCTTCCCGCCGGCGCCTCCCTGCCCTTTAAGAGTTTCAGATGTCAGGAGGCGGGGCACGTGGGGCGTGGTTTAGGAATCATGTGACCGCCGTGACGTCTCATCACGGCGGTCACATGATCGGGAAAGGTCCCGATCGAAAGAGCGGACGGGGACCTTTCCATGAGCAGGGCGCGCGCTCACAGCACATGTTTTTTGCTACATGAACGCAAATGTGCGGCCGCTCGGCGTCTAGGCCCAGACGCCGGGAGGCCGCACATTTGTGTTCGGCCGGCGCAAAGGGGTTAACAACATGCTTTATCTGCACATTCTGATCACCTTCATTACCGTTCTGCATGTTCTGGTCACCTTCATTACCGTTCTGCACTTTCTTTTCAACAACATGCTTTCTCTGCACATTCTTGTCACCTTCATTACCGCTTTGCTCTTTCTTCTTACCACCATGTTTGCTCTGGATTTTCTTTGGAGCCATACTGGATGTCTGGTACAGTATGCGCTAAAAAGCGCACGAAAAAGCTTTACAGCAAGTGTGCATAGGGATGTACAGTACAGTTCTGTACAGTATGTGCCAAAAAGCACACCAAAAAACTTCTCAGTACTGGAAGTATCTTCACAGTACACTTTCAGTGTCTGTCTGTGACCACGATCTCGCCTACAGGAAGTCTGCATTGCGGCTCATGTTCGTCAATCGAAGCAAATGTTTGCGAACTCTTCTGTTCGCAAACCGAGTTGTTTGTGAACAGAAGCATTTGTGAACCTGAGGTATCACTGTACCTTTTAATAAACAAAATATCACAAAGCAACATTTCAAGACCTTGTGGGCCCCATTCTCAATTAGCCCTGTGGTCCTGAATTGTTGGTTAGTTTTGATCCTTTTCTATGTGGATTCTTTGGAAGATGTCCTCTCCCCAACTCACCTGAGCATCCTGGAGTATTATAAAATCATTTGGTCAGTGTGGTATGCGAATGACATTAATTGTTCTGCTAAAATCAGGCACCGCAGTGACCATCAAATGTGATTTTTAACAGTATTTTTTTTTTTTTCCCTTTAATTTTTCACTTGAAGATTTGATTGAAAAAAAAAAAAAAACCAAACCACATATGTTTCATCTGTCATACCAGATAGGGCATTATAAATATTTAGACTGGATTAAAGAAAAAAAAAAGAAAAATGAATTTTGCTAGTCTAACAACAGACCCTTTTCTGCTTCCAAGTGCTGCATGTCACGATGGCAAGAAAGCAAGGTAGAGTGTTGTACCAACCTGAGCAGATGCTGCAGTTTTCTAATATGGGAGACTTACCCAGCAATAAAAATAATGCATCTCTGGTAGTTAGAATTTTCAGGAATGATGATCGAATTGAATGTAGCAATATATGGAAAGGAATCCTACTTGCATTCTGTTGTTGGAAGAAATACACAGTTTTCTGTAACATGGCCTAGAGCCATCTTTGGTAATCAGGCCCCTTATTAATAATCATGAGCTGTAATGCTTTCTGCTAATGACATGTAGTTGTCACTTACCATGCTGTTGTTCATTACAGGGTTGTTCATTTTAATACAAATTGCCATGTATGTGGTGCCTTTTTTGAAAGATGTACATTACTTGCAGTATGATGAAATTGGGTAAATTATTCCTTGTCGAATAATATTCCATTTCACCTTAATACAGTGTGCAATGGTTACTAGCACCACTGTGTCATACACACTTGATCTGCATTCTCGGCATGTTTCATGTGTTCTAGAACAGCTGTATTTGTCAGTGGTTATATTGCAGAGAGTTTATGTCCTTGGGCAATGCAGATTAAGAGTGTGTGGGATGTAGGTTATGGTGGTAGAATGTTTGCCATTTATAATATGACTATATTCTCTAACAAAAGCCATTAGACAATTTTCTAGGAATTGGTCTGCTTTTGGCCCTAGAGCCTAGGCTAAAGCCTAGTACACACAATCAGAAAATCATACAAAAAAAATTGCTTTCGAATCGATTGTACAGGGTGCGGCAATATAACTTCCTTTTTTCAAAACGCAATAAAACCCATTTCATGAATCAGAATTGTTTTTATTGTCTTTAATAATGTAGGTACATATCTAAAGTTCTGTTTTACACAGTTTTGAAAATCATATCAGGTAGGTGACGCCCCCCCCCCCATTGTCCATACACTGAATGAGCCGCTTTCTGGTGTTTTTTATGATCCTTACCAGCATAGCAGCAGGTATGTTGGCAATTTCTGCGCGGATGTTGGCCTTCAGGTCTTGTAGGGTCCTTGGACAGTTTACATATATGCGGGATTTCAAAAAACCCCACACAAAAAAGTCGCAAGGGGCCAAATCGGGGGAGCGGGCTGGCCACTCCAAATCGCCCCTTATTGAGATGAGGCGCTCCAGGAAGTGTTCCCTTAAAACAGCCATTGATGCTCTTGAAGTGTGAGCCGTTGCTCCGTCCTGTTGGAACCAAATGTCCCCTAAGTCCAATTCATCAAGTCGTGGAAAAACAAATTCCTCCAACATGTTCACATACCGGTCTGAATTCACTGTCACTGTGACCTCATTTTCTTCAAAGAACCAGGGACCAATAATCCCAGCTGAGGCAATTGCACACCACACTGTGACTTTAGATGAATGCAAAGGCCTTTGATGCAATTCTCGAGGATTGGTGTCGGCCCAGTAGCGCATGTTCTGTTTGTTGACGCATCCAGTCAAGTGAAAATGGGCTTCATCACTGTAAAAAACAATTGCGTCCTCCGGGACGTTTTCGAGTACTGCCTCACATGCGTTCCTCCGAGAATTGAAGTCGCGTTCGGAGAGTTCCTGCACAATCGCCAACTTGTACAGATGGTAATGAAGGTCATCGTGAAGAATTCGCCTCACTGAACAATCCGAAAGTCCAAGGGCAGACGCATGTTTTTGTGCGCAGAACGCTGCGGGGATCGCAAGATTGAAGCTCTCACTGCTTTGATGTTCTCAGGTGATCTGATGGCTCGAGGGACTCCAGCTCTTCATCTTGTCATACTCGCGGTTTCAACGGTTCCAACGCATGATGATGGCTGACCTGAAAGAGAACAAAAACTTTAGAACTACGCCTGTCGCCTGAGACCACTCCCGCCCCGCTATGGCCACTACAGCCTGAATGGCACTCATTTCAAAAAAGGAAGTTATGTTGCTGCACCATGTACAATAATCTGATCTGTAGTACACCGCTTTTTGTCCAAATTTATTTGAAGACAAGTACGAAAATTTTTCTCGTACAATACTAGATCATATGATTTTCATTTAATCAGTGAAGTTTTTGTCCGAAAATACAATACAAATACATTTACATCACTTCCAAATTTTTATTTTGTTGTACAAAAATATTTTGTACCTTTTTAGTAACCTCTTCACTTTCAATATGAGACTAGCTTGCAAAAAATAAAAACAGACTATCATTGGTCCGATATTCTCATTATGTGCGGGGCTTTAGGCACCAAAAATCATTGACAGGGCTGGAAAAGAGGATGAACACATACACTTTATGGGGAAGTGTACGGGAAACGCATCTCAAATGCTTTTGCATTGTAAGCGAATATGTTACTGTTTGAGACATACATCTGTATTGCTATGTTGATGTGCTTTTGTTTGGACATTATACGCAATGTTCAGCAGTAGTTGAATCCTTGGGACATTTCTTGACACCTGTTACAGTCAATGCGGTATGTTTTAAAAATGCAACAAAGTATCATCAGCAGCCACTCAAATGAATTTATTTTTTATTTTTTATTTTATTTATTTTTATATATATGTTTGTATAATTATATTATTTGTGTTAGGAGTTCTGTAACATTGTGATATTGCTGGTCACCTTTTATGTATTATGAAGAGTTTGACTGTCAATAAGTTGGCTGACCATATAATAGCAGTAGGGAGCGTGGTTTGGTTCCCCTCCTGATATATTGTCTAATTTGAGGCAAGATCAGTTGATTACGTGCCATTCAGATGGCGGTGGTGGGTCTATTGAGCTGACCATTAAGAGTGCGAGCTGCATTATAAAAGACCAAACAGCTGCATGCTGATCACACCCTCAGAGGAAGTCGTGTGACGAAACGTGTAAGGGTGTGAGCAAGCAGTGACATCATCACATAAGCCGTTACCATGTGGCTGGACCATGTGACCGCAACCACGTCATCTGTTGCTGAGAGCAGCTGGTAAAATGCGACTGTGAGAGCTGGAGATTGTTTGCAGCTATATACATATATGTATGTATGTATGTATGTATGTATGTGTGTGTGTGTGTGTGTGTGTGTGTGTGTGTATATATATATATATATATATATCAATGAATGCTGTTTGTTTCCTTACACGTTGTAAGTTTGGTTTTAAGGGGTTATTTTGATACAATAAATAGTCAAACGATATTATGCTATGGCGAGCATTCTTTATTTATTCACATATGGATTATACTTACCTTGACGGAGCTTAAGTGGATCAATCATCTGATGAATGATTATCTGAAGTACCGTAATCGTTTTTTTTTGCTGAGTCTTCCACATCTATTGATATTTGAGTGATATGCTGATTAAACACCAGCATCTGGTGAGCTAGCACTTTGATGGGGTGTTGAGCACACAGGAATTCACGGTTGTGGCGAATATATACCATTATACCATACCATATATGAGGAAAATTATATATGGACTTCACTTTATTATGAACTTTTTTTGATATATCACTGTTTTTGGCACTTTTTATTTTTTTTTGGTGGCAGTTTTAATATATGTTTTTATTTATTTACCTATATATTTGATTTCATTTTAATTATTCCCTACTATTTAAGGGTATATATAGTTTGAGAGCACTGTTTATGGTATTTTCCATTTATTTATACACCGTTTTATTTGTTTTAAAATAGCAGCTCTACTCGCTATTTTGATTAAATTTGATGTTTATCACATCAGTTTGGCGCGATGTTGTAAGCTATTAATGGATTAATTTATCAATCTGTCAATTTATTTGATATATTGATATTTATTTATTTTTAGCTTATACACAAAGTTTTTTCTAGTTATCTAGGTAATACTCTAGAAAAACAAGTTAAGGCATGGTGGGATATTTGTACTTTGGAACAATATTTGCAAGAAAATATTATAGCCAGAAGGCTGAAATGGGAAGTAGCTCCTCAAGATGGTTTAAGAGATGCTGAATCAGACTTTGAATGGATGTCCTTCTTTTAATAAAGTGGGATTAGAATTACAGACCTTGATTCTTAGGAGGAAAAAGAGAAAAACGGTAATAATAGAGAAAAAAATGAAGGATATACAGGTAGAACTAGAGACCCATAAAACATTCTGAACAATGTGAGAAATTTAACAGTCAAATTAAGAAACGTTTAGAGAAAGTTAATAAAGACACTCAAAAGAATAAAATAAAGAAATTTAAAAGATATATTGGTGATTTTAAGGGTTACAATATATACCTGTGGCAAAGTGCGGGAGATGGAGATAGTGGAACGACTACTCCTCTGAACTCCACGGTGGGTTCTGAGGAATTGCAACAGGGAATATAAAACCAATATTGATTGGTAATAAGTACTCTAGTATTGAAAAAAGTAAATTGGATAATCGTAAAACCAGTAAGAAGGGATCAGGAGCTGTGAAAATTAATAAAGAAGAAATAGATCCGTCTACACCAAGAACTCTTAAATTAGAATATAGAGTATTCACTAACAACCGTTTTGAACCATTATGATTACAGATATCCACCGTATTATCAACCCAAACCTTTTGGGAATTGGAGGGGATGGGGACATCGCCCCTATATGGGAACTCCGCTACAATATTAACATCAACCCCCCCCCTCCCCATTCTGATCAATGGGAGTATCTCCTATGCAAGACCCAAGACCTACATTTATAAGAAAGGAAGGAGAGGATGTAGAGCAGAGAAAAGGATCCAACTTCAAAAAGAGAAGAAGGGAAACATAATGGTATTTATAATTTGAGTGGAGTCCAACTTACACATAAAGAAATAAATATTCTAAACACTGACTTGAAATGTGCTATGAAACGTCCAATTAATAAATTTGATGTGTTTATTGATACACATAAATATATTAGAAAAATATGAAAAAATATTTTTTGGGACTTGGTACCAATAAAAAATATAAGGTAGATATTCAGGGAGATAGTGTAAATAGTGGTTTAAGAAATAAATCTGTTTAATCCCAGTATCTCATCTAATCAACATATAGATATCCTTAAGAAGTTAGTTTTGAGAGATTTAGCATCCGTTGTACCTAAAAAGAATGTAAACCCAAGGTATATACAAGAGGGGATAGAATTGTTAGAGAAACGTAAGGATATCATCATACGTCCAGCAGATAAAGGAGGAGGGGTGGTAGTCCTAAACAAAACCTTTTATCACAACCAGTTAGCAGAATTGCCACAGCCACATATGTGAAATTAAAAAAAGATCCCACTATCAGATATAGAGCGAAATTGAAGTTATTGATCAACTCTGGTTATCGTACTAGGGTTTTAAATAAAAGAGAGGAATTATTTGATTCCAAGCACAAGTATTCACTTTACCTAAAATTCATAAGGACCACATTAATCCACCAGCTAGACCAGTAGTTAATGGTATTGGCTCAGTCTCGGCCAGACTGGGACAATACCTTGATGTGTTTTTGCAAACTAGTGTGTGTTCTACCAAAACTTATCTGCGGGACACTAAGCACTTATTAAGTTATTTAGAGGAGATGAAAATAGCTGATTACCCTGAAGTTTTTCTGGTGACGGCTGATGTCTCCTCTTTATATACTATTATTCAACATGAGGACACATTATTATCTCTTAATTGGGCCTTGAGTAGGAGAGAAGACATTCCATACACCCAGAAGATGTTTCTTAGAAATGCTCTGGAGTTTTGTCTGTCTCATAATTATTTTTGGTACAATGGTGAATTCTTATCTCAAAGGAGAGGAGTAGCTATGGGTGCATGATTTGCACCAAGTATAGTCAATCTGTTTATGACGGAATGGGAAGACCGTTATTTCTTCAACCATGGTCATAAATAGATTCTGCTTTACAAGAGATTTATAGATGATCTGTTCCTTTTATGGGCAGGGTCTGCAGATGATTTAAGTGCCTTCCTTAAGGGATTGAATAATAATCAGAACAACATTAAGCTGGATTATCAATACAGTTTAGCAGCTATTCAGTTTTTGGATCTAATAATCTTTAAGAAAGATGACACTCTGTTAACTAAAACTTACTTTAAACTTCCTGATCATAATAGCGATCTCCCATAGTTCAGTGGACATCACCCATTATGGCTTAAAAATATCCCTAAAGGTCAGATTATGAGACTCAGAAAGGAAATGCTGCCAGGACAGCGATTTCCTAGATCAATCAGACATTATTATGGTAGATTTGTTGACAACGGTAATCAAAAATTTCTCCAAGAGGCTGTCAATTAAGTATTTGGAATACCCAGGAAGCAACTTCTCGGAGAGAAACTAAAAGTTGAGTCTAATGACAAACATCAATGGGGGTTCATATCAAATTTTCGTTCTCAATTTAGAGAAGTGGAAAGTATATTCAGTAGGCATTGGCATTTATTAAAAATGGATAGAGTGTTGGGATCTATGATTCCTGAAAAACCTATGTTTATTTATAGGAAAGCCCCTACATTTGGAGATAAAGTAGTTAAAAAGATTTTGAATCCCCCCCCCCAAAAATTGGGAATGTTTTGGAATAAAGTTTTTTTTTTTTTTTTTTTCCATGCAAAAAATGTTCAGCGTGCAGGATAGTAAAGAATAAATGTAGTGGACTTACCAAATTCCATTCTAAGTCCAATGGAAGGGAGTTTGATATATCCACTTCTGTTACAAGTGAAACTACCCATGTAGTATATGCCCTAGAATGCCCTTGTGATTTGATTTATATAGGCTGCACTAAAAGACATTTAAGGATCAGAATCCTAGAACATTTGAATAATATAGTGAAAAGCTATAAATATACTGTATCTATGCATTTCAGAAAATATAATCGACATCCTTCCTGTATTAAATTTTGGGGAATAGATTCCCCACATGTGGTGTGGGTCAAATAGGGTAAGAGAGTTGTCAAACTGTGACACGAGGTGGATTTATTTTACAGAGGCTTTGACCCCTAATGGCCTAAATGTTGAATTGGACTTAAATTGTTTTATTAGTGATTATTAATTCATGAATTATTCATTTTACTGATTTTTTTTATTTTTAATTTTATTTATTTTTATATGTATGTTTGTATAATTATATTAATTGTGTTAGGAGTTCTGTAACATTGTGATATTGCTGGTCACCTTTTCTGTATTATGAAGGGTTTGACTGTCAATAAGTTGTCTGACCATATGATGGCAGTAGGGAGCGTGGTTTGGTTCCCCTCCTGATATATTGTTTAACTGAGGCAAGATCAGTTGATTACGTGCCATTATATGTTCAGTCATTAGATGGCGGTGGTGGGTCTATTGAGCTGACCAATAAGAGTGCGAGCGGCATTCTAAAAGACCAAACGTCTGCATGCTGATCACACCCTCAGACGAAGTCGTGCGACAAAACGTGTAAGGGCGTGATCAAGCAGTGACGTCATCGCGTATGTGCCGTTACCACGTGGCTGGACCATGTGACCGCAACCACGTCATCTGTTGCTGAGAGCAGCTGGTGAGACGTGACTGTGAGAGCTAGAGATTGTTTGCAGCTATATACTGTATATATCAATGAATACTGTTTTTTTTTTTTCTTACACATTGTGAGTTTGGTTTTAAGGGGCTATTTTGATACAATAAATAGTCAAACGATATTATGCTATGGCGAGTGTTCTTTATTTATCCACATATGGATTATACTTACCTTGATGGAGGTTAAATGGATCAACCATCTGATGAATGCTTATTATCTGGAGTAATCGTTTTTTTTTGCTGAGTCTTCCACATCTATTGATATTTGAGTGATATGCTGATTAAACACCAGCATCTGGTGAGTTAGCACTTTGATGGGGTGTTGAGCACAAAGGAATTCACGGTTGTGTCAATTTATATACCGTTTGAAGAAAATTATATATGGACTTCACTTTATTATGGACTTTTTTTGATACTTTACTGTTTTGGCACTTTTTATTTTTTTTTTAATGGCAGTTTTTATATATATTTTTTTTTTATTCCATAAAAGTATATTTAGAAGTGACAACATGTTACAGGAAAATATAAAGAAATGCACACGCAGCATCAATCAGGTCATAGACACAGCTTAAACCAAAATACAGGAAGAAACAACATGGTAGAGTGCGACACTATGGATAACATAAGCATGGCAAATTACGGCAGAGATATGCCTGTAGTACTCAAGATTCAAAAATGTACAATATAGAAGGTGATAACAGCTTACTTCCACCAAGTGAATATTGGCGTACTGGCCTAAGCATGGAGGAAATGAACCTTCAGAGCCTAAACCAAAAGCAGTACACTATCATGAGGCTAAGTGAGCATTGTAGTATAAGAGAAGACGTCGTGAGTACCATTGACTATCCTAGAGGAGAAAAGCTAACCATATACCAAGTAATCCTGGATAAAATGAAGATTAAGCCTGATCGAAGACTAAGAGGTTGTCGAGAAAGAAAAGAAAAAAGGGGAATAGAAAGAAAGAAAAGGATAAGAAAAGGAAAAGAATGGGAGTCATAGTAGAGAGAGAGAAGAGAAAGAGGGGGAGAGAAAAAAAAAAAAAAAAAAAAAAAAAAAAGGGGGTGGGGGGGGTAGAGTAAGGGGAGAGGGAGAAGGGGGAATAAGAGGCAAAAAAAAAAAAAAAAAAAAAAAAAAAAGGGGGGGAAGCAAGGGAAGCGAAGGGTCCGGGCTGCGACGTTCGTGTCAGCATTGTTATTGGAGATCATAAATGAGAGTGTCAAGAATTTAGACACTCACCAAAGCTAAGCAGGCAAATATAAAGTACCGGAAAAGAGGTCATAACCACACAGATTATGAGAGAACCAAGGGCATAACCAGAGGTAGGGCTGAGCTCAATCAGGTATCCCGACCCATGAGAGATCCGAATTCAGGGGTAGTTACAAAGTGGGTCCAGCAGGCCCAAACATGTGAGTATTTAGTTGGCAGATCAAGTGCAGTCGCAATCAGTTCCTCCATTTCCGCCACTTTGCCTACTCGATTGAGCCAATCGCGTATAGTTGGGGGGTGAGTGGAGCCCCATAGCACAGGAAGACAGAGTCTGGCTGCGTTGATCATATGCATCGCTAGGGACTTGAAATATTGACTCCTAGGAATGGGGGTATGATGAAGCAATAGCTGAGCAGCAGAGAAAACTATGGGCAGAGTGGTCACTGAAGTCACCAACCGGTGGACCTCCTGCCAGAATGGTTGAATAAGTGGACAGGACCACCAAATATGCAAGAAAGAGCCATCAGGTGTCCCACATCTCCAACACACGTCAGGGACAGAAGAGTTAAACCGATGAATTCTGGAGGGAGTACGATACCATCTAGTGGCTAATTTGAAGCCATTTTCCTGCGTCGAAACATTACTCGAGCAGGAGTGGGAGTACATAAAAATGCGGTCCCAATCCGACTCTGATAAATCCGTCTTTAGGTCTCTGTTCCACGCACGGCAAGAGGGGAAAGAAGTGCAAGTCCTGCTGTCCCCTAGGAGAGGATAAATCTCAGAGATCAAATGCTTCCGCGGTTCGGATTGAGAGCATAAGGATTCAAATGGAGTAACAGGGCGAGTCCAATTATGGCGGGATTTATGGAAAAGCAGGAAGTGTCTAATCTGAAGAAAGGCCCAGAGAGGGAATTCGCGGATATTCAAGCTAACCTTCAGCTCCTGTAATGTTTTCACCTTGCCGGAGTGAAGAAAATGTTTTACTAAAATCTGAGCGTATGGCCAGTAATTTGATAAAAAATCCTTGTGCAACCCTGGGGGAAAATCTGGATTCAGGCGGATCGACGTCAAGGGACTAGGAGAGTCCGAAACGGAAGACGTTTTACAGGCCTTACGGAAAACTTCTAACGTGGGACCTATCAAAGGATGGGAGAGGAGAACTTGAGGTGTGTGTTTCGGCAATAGCCAAGGGATCGATGGTAGGGGAGTGGGCGAAAAAGCCTTCTCCAAAAGGACCCAGTCTTTGGAAGCAGAATGAATGTGCCAATCGACTATGCGGGAAAGATGACACGCCCAGTAATAGCGGTGCAGGTCAGGGAGCCCAATGCCCCCGCTGAGTTTGGGACGAGTCAGCTGAGAGAACGAGACCCGCGGACGCTTGTGATTCCATAAAAATAAGGAACATAGTTTCTTGCAAGAAGCAAAGAATGTCAATGGAAGTTGAATTGGCAAAGTTTGGAAGAGATAAAGGAGACGCGGAAGTATATTCATTTTAATAATGGCAGCCCTACCAAACCAAGAGAAGCAGGGGCGATGCCACTTGTTTAGGTCTTCCTGAATGACTTTGAAAACCGGTAAGAAATTTTTGGCATAAAGGTCGTCCAGATTGCGAGTAAGTTGTACACCAAGATATGGAAGGGCATCCTTCACCCACTGAAATGGAAAATGAGACTCACAGAAGGAGACGAGATCAGTGGGAAGGGTTATGTTGAGGGCGTATGACTTTGAAAAATTAATTTTCAAGTTTGACAAAAAGCGGAAAAAAGCAAAGTCTTTCAGCAAACTCGGTAGGGTGGTGCGAGGGTCAGCCAAAAAAAGGAGGATATCATCCGCATAAGCAGCAAGTTTGTATTCTTTGTCTGCTATCCTGATCCCCTTAATATCTGGGTTAGCGCGAATTTGTCTCAGAAGAGGTTCAAGGGAAATGACGAACAGAAGCGGGGATAGGGGGCAACCCTGACGAGTGCCATTTCCCAGGCGGAAAGGGTTCGATAAGTGTCCATTGACCCGAACTTGAGCTGTAGGGCCCGAGTATAGGGTCATAATAAAGTTTATCATTTTCTCGCCCAGGCCCAAAGCCATCAGTGATCCCTGCAAATAATCCCAAGCAATCCTGTCAAAGGCCTTCTCAGCATCCAATGAAAGGAAGAAGGCCGGAGAGTTAGATTTGCAAAGCCAGTGTTGGAGATTAAGGGCCTTGATAGTGTTGTCCCTAGCTTCTCTACCAGGGATAAATCCCACCTGATCCAAGTCAATGAGGGAAGGGAGCAAAGGGAGAAGTCGGTTAGCAAGCATCTTTGCAAACAACTTAATATCCACATTTAGCAGGGAGATGGGTCTGTAATTAGATACCTGGGAGGTATCTTTACCGCTTTTGGGGATGACGGAAATGTGTGCTTCCAACAGCCTATGGTGTGGCCTAGGGGACTGAGAAAGAGTATTGAAAGCGGAAAGAAATGGAGTACTCAGAATGTCCAGAAAGGATTTATAATAAGCTGCAGAGAAGCCGTCAGGACCCGGACTTTTGCCCGTTTTCAACTGCCGTACCGCGCACTGCAATTCGCTTAAGGTCAAATCTTGGTCCAGCGATAGAACCGTCTCCTCAGAGAGAGCGTTTGGACCATGAAGACGAAGAAATTCAGAGATGAGGGACGCTCTAGGCCTGTCAATGTGCATCGGGGGACGTTCTGGTGGAAGATTATAAAGGGACTTATAAAAATGTTCGAACTGAGAGGCAATATCAGGATTGGACGTGGCCATCACACCATCAGGGCCTCTTATTTTATGTATAGTCATATGGGATCGTTTTTCCCGAAGAGCCCGAGCAAGAAACCTCCCACTTTTATTGGCAAACTCATAATAAAGCTTTTGGGAGAGGATGAATCTTTTCTTGACCACTTTGCCCAGCTCAGTAAGAAGTCGCAAGCGAGCACTTGTGAGTTCCGAAAGAGTCGACGCAGCCAGAGTCTGTTTATGTGCCCTCTCCAGAGAGCGTATCCTATCTGTAAGTAGCTTCAAACGTTGCTGTCTGTCTTTCTTACGTCTCGTTGCTGCCGCTATAAGGCAACCCCGGATAACACATTTATGAGCTTCCCATTGCGTAAGGGGGGAGGTATCCGAAGAGCCATTCAAAGAGAAATATTCACACAGATGAGAGCGAATATCTTGTTCAATAGCACAGTCTGCAAGAAGCGAGGCGTCTAAGCGCCACAGCTTCGAGCGAGCAAGTTTCTCCGGGAGCCGCAAGGTTACGGTTATGGGGTGGTGATCGGAGAGAACCATCGGCTCTATAGATGCAGCATGTAGAAATGGGAGGTCCGACTGTGACAGAAAAAGGTAATCAATCCTAGAATACTTATTGTGCGGCGGAGAAAAGAACGTGTAATCCTTAACAGTGGGGTGGAGTGTGCGCCAGGAGTCATGTAATTGCAAGTGTTGCAACTGCAAATGTATCTGCCTGAGGGCCTTAAAAGGCAAAAATGAGCTGCCCGAAGAGGAGTCTAGCAATGGGTTTAATGGGACATTCAAGTCCCCCCCCATTATCAGCATACCCGATTGAAACTCAGCCAAAGTAGCAGCAGTCATACGCATAAACGTAACCTGTTTGGTATTGGGAGCATAAATATTGGCAAGTGTGATGGGTCTGTTGGAAAAAGAGCCCTTGACAAACAGATATCTGCCCTCCGGGTCAGCAAGGGAATCCTGTAGCACAAATGGGAGATGTCTGGCAAACAGGATAGCCACTCCTTTCGATTTAGCCAGTGGATTGGTGGCATGAAGAACAGTAGGGTATCTGAAGTTAAAAAGCTTGGGTATGGAGTCCCGGCGAAAATGCGTCTCCTGGAGGAGGAGTATATCCGCCTTTAGCTTATGCGCGTAAGAAAGTAACATAGATCTCTTTTCGGGAGTGTTCAGACCCTGAACATTGAGTGAAAGAATTTTTAAGGACAGCAGTCCCGCATTAGAGGCGGGAGAAAGCATGACTGCAGAGCTTGATCGCGGAAGCCTGATGACACAACTACAAACGAGCAGGGAGAAGAGAAAAAAAAAAAAAAAAAAAAAAAAAAAAAAGGGGGGGGTGGGAGTAGGAGAAAAGGGAGAGAAGTAAGGGGGTAGAGAGCAAGAAAAAAGAGAAGGAATAAGAGAACTCCCAAGAGAGAGAGAAGAAGAGAAAAAAAAAAGAGAGAGAAGAAAAGGGGTGAAAGTACTACACGGCTCGGGGAGAAGACCAGCTAGTCCACGTATGAAAGGAAGAGTACAGAAAGAGGGAGGAAAGTTAGAAGAAGAAAGAGATCAGAGCCAAAAAAGAAAAAAAGGGAAGGAAAACGAGAGAAAAGAAAAAGTAGAGGAGAGGAAACTAATAATAGTAGCCTAATGTAGGAGGTCAGTGAAAGCTCACAGAGCTCACTGTGTGGGGAACGAAGTAAGCGTTGAGCCAAGAGTGAAGCAACCGCCGGCCGGTCGCCTCGCAAAGTGCATAATCAAAAAGACAAAACTAAAGGAGGGTGAGTGTTGAAAAAGGGGGGCCTCAAGCAAGGCATGTAATACTGTGTACAGTAAAGGCCAAGCCAAAAGGGAGAAGACCTTGGACAACCCCAAGAGGTGATAAGCCAGGAGGCGTATGCGGGTGCCCGCGGCGGGCACGCTGGCAAAAAGGGGCAACAGTGACGGGATAATAGGTCACAGATATTCCATTATACGGATTGAGAAAAATCGAGGGGCTAACCAAGCCTGCATGAGGACAGGGCAAATTATATCCGTATAAGAACAGAACCTACAGGCAGGACATGTAAAACAGTAGATCTGTGAGAGGCCGTAAGGAGTAATACAGGCTTATCAATTAAAGAAGCAATAATACAACATAACATATGAACAAATGCCATACAGGAAAAACAAATTTCAATACAAAAACTGAGGTCAGGAGAGAACCCTAGAAAACAGTATACCCCAGCTTCAGGCATCCGTACTACTCAGGATCCCTAGACTCAGTGCCAGAACTGTTACCCCGTGGAGACGAGCTCATCTAATTATAGCAAAATATGGAACGGATTCTACCAAAACCCCTGTGACACCCACGAGAATGAGCAGCACCTCTCCCATAACCAATGCTGAAAGGAGGGGGGGGCACACCCCAGGACTGGGGGGAAGCATAGAGCCCCAAGACAGCCGTAAGCGCTTACATAAAAGCAGGTCACAGGGGAGTACACCAACCTGCTCCGTGAGGCCTCAAACAAAGTGCGCAGAGGTGATGGTCATTCACGCGGCATCGTTCAGAATGTAACAGGGCTCCCATCAATCCCCTGGCAGCAGCATTGTGAGGTAGATCCCTCTCCCCCCCGTCCCACCCCCCTCCCCCTAAATAACAACTGCCCCTCATCAAAATCCCGTATCTAGTGCAGAACTCAAAAAGGATATCAAAAGTAACCACGGGTATCATATAGAGCACGTGTCCGAAGCAGGAGCAGAGGCAACTCCCTCCGGTCAAATAGACCCCAAAAGGCTGCAAAAATCCTTCAGATGAAGCCGGGTCGCGGCCTGGGCTTGTAGTGCAGTACAAACTGAAAGGAACCGGCCTTCCCGAGAGCTTTCACCAAACCGGAACAAGAGGAGCTTAAGACAGGAAGTGAACCGGGCACCCGGAAGGAGATAGAGACCCCTGCCGTAGGAGCAAGACCACTCTTCTTCAGTAGGCAATATACTGCGGGGAGGTAACTCCATGATGCGATAGGCGCAGAGATCCAGAGCAAGAGCAGTATGCTTGTTAGAGCAAGGAGAATCCACAAACCAATGGGGTGTATACCGGGTGTCGATCTTGAACAAGTCTCCTGACCTGTACGCTAATAAATATCACCCCAAAACCTGGGGAGGTGGCATATCAACATGGATGACTAAAGCCTGCGAGAGCGACTGTAACGAGGCAACAGTAACCGTTGGGGCAAACCAGTAGAGCCCTACTCAAAGCAAAAGTAGCTGGCCAATCACAAATCAACAGGAAAACTGGAAAAACGGAGGCTGAAAGCCTGCTGGTGTAGCGGATCATTGGTTCTCGTGCCGAGGCTTCCTGTGCGCCGGGGAGGCCGTGGGACTGGAAGTGTCCATAGAGGCCCCTGCAGGGAATCGTGGAGGTGTCGAAGGGACCATCCGGCGCCGTCGCTGAGCAGGGTTAGGCCCGCCCGTTGCACCATCTTCAGCTCTCAGATCTGGGGCACGTGGCAACCTCATAGACCCGTTCCAATCGGGTAAGGCAATCGGAGGAATATCCAAAGCAGAGCAAAAAGATGGCAGTTCTTCAGGAACACGTAGGTTGAAATTACGGCCATTCACTTGAGCAGAAAGGCAGAACGGAAACCGCCATCTATAGGGGATGTTGCGCGTGCGGAGAGTATCCAATAGGGGGCGCAGCGCCCGCCTTTGTTGCAGGGTCAGATTGGAGAGGTCCTGATATAGCTGTATCTCCGCCCCCTCATAAGCAAGATGTCTTCTCCCTCTGGCGCATTTGAGGATATCCTCTTTAAGCGGGTAACTTTCAAGACAGCAAATTACGTCCCTGGGAGGGTCTGTGTTTTCCCCCCTAGGACGGGTCGCCCGGTGTACACGTTCAATGGCAATCATGGTTGAAGGTGGGCGACCTAGGAGGTCATTAAAGATAGCTATTACCGCTTTAGGGACATCACAAGGTTCCACTGATTCAAGAAGGCCCCGGACCCTAATGTTGCGTCTGCGTCCACGATTGTCTAAGTCCTCAATGTGTCTATAAAAATCTCGAATGGTCGACACGTGCAGCGCTGATTGTTGTTGTAGATCAGAAATTGCCGCCTGATTCTGCCTGGTATCCAGCTCCACCCGCTCCACCCTTGTGCCCATAGAGCGGAGGTCATCCCTTAATTCAGAGAGGGCAGAGGTTAATGTGGTGGTTAAAGTGGTCTTTATGTCAGCTGCCACAGCTTGGAGGTCCCTTAATGATAGGGAATGTGTAGCATGTGAGGAATCCAGCTGTGGCACTGTGTCCAGCACAGCATATTCGGCTGTGCTTGCAGAGCCTGTGTCAGAGACTGCAGAGGGAGGGGGAGAGGGGGAGGACGCTGCAGAGGGAGAGGGCTGCGGCCCGTCTTTCAGCTGGGAGCGGAAGAGCTCCTTTATATGCCTCCCCTGAGCGTTCTGACCCCGCGGGGACCGCGATCTGGCCCCAGAGGGTGCCCTGTCGGTCTTCCCCATAGCAGAGGGGAGATGTCTCACCCGTCAGTGCAGAGCGGCAGCAAGGTAGGAACCGGCCGGCGGGAGCTCCGTGATTACGCGGCCATCTTCACTCGCAGCTCGGCCACGCCCCTTTATATATATTTTTTTTATTTATTTACCTATATATTTGATGTAATTTTAGTTATTCCCTACTATTTAAGGGTATATATAGTTTGAGAGCGCTGTTTATGTCATGCAGTTTAATGAGCTCTCAGCCTATTTAACATTAAGTGCAGCCTTAACACAGCACACCTTAACACATTTGGACATCAGTGATCAAAAAGTTATGTTGAGTTAGCTGGCAATCAAAATTCAGCACTTGTTAGTTATGGCTCAACATCAAAGTGCAGACAGGAAAGTAAGTTTTATGATTGACCATCTTTTTATGTGTGGGAGGAAAATCGGCATCCATTAAATATATGTAGGGCATATTTTCATTATACAAAGATTTCCAGCAATATTTTGTGACATTCGCACATCAGTGTAATGTTATGTAAGGTTTTTCTGCATGTAGTTAGAATGTCTCTTTACAATACGTGTTATGGATTAATCTGGAATGGCAATCAAGGTGGCTGCTGCTGGAAAGTTAATTTTTAATATGGAGTGTATAATGTTTACCAGTTCCCGCCTGGCCAATAGCACAAAGGCGGCGAGCAGCTTGTCCCTCCTGGTGGCGTCCTTTCAGTCATGCGCAGTTTGCCTGCCCGCAGAGCCGCGCAGTGACGCGATCTGTCACCGGCCGTGTACCTCGAACACTGCCGATGACAGATCTGTGTATCGGCCCCGTTGCCAGTACCATGTGACCTGCTGTGACCAATCACAGCAGGTCACATGACAGTTGTATACAATGGATGGCTTCCTTTCATGCCATCCATTATATACAAGTGTGGCTAGCTGTGAATGGTCACAGCGATCACATGCACAAGCTGGGCCAATCACAGCCCAGCTGTGTCATGTGATTAGCTGTGGCCAAATCACAGTTAAGCACAAAAAGAAAACCCTGAATGAATTGATTTCATTCAGGTAAATGCTTGCTTATAGCAAAGAAATTCTTTGCTATAAGAAAATTGTGTAAAAAAATAAATAAATAAAAATAAAAAAAAATACTAATCACTTTCCCAAAGTAGTACAATGTTACTATAGTAACATTATACTACTTTGGTCATAGTGAAATATGAAAAAAAAAATCTTAAAGAGAAAAAAAGTAATAAAATTTTTTAAAAAATTATCAAATTTTTTTTTTTTTTTCGTACTGTCACCAGTCAGTGTCCCTGATCACCGCCATGCCAGTTATATGATGATGCTGTACTGCACTGGTGATAGTATGTAAAAAAAAATAGTGAAAATCATTTTTTTTATTCATTTCCGAAACATTATGACAAAAAAATTACAACTTCAAAAAACTCGCCATGCCAAATACGTCGGACTGTCTACTTAGCAAAAAGGGGTCATTTGGGGGATATCTGTACTGTTCTGACATTCTTGGACATCAAGAAATTAGATTGGCTGTCAGTACTTCAGGATTGATCAATTTTCAGATATATCCCATAGTTTGTGAACTCTATAACTTTCCTACAGACTAAATAATACATCCTAATTTGTGTTATTTTCACCAAAGACATGTAGCAGAATACATCTTGGCCTAAATTTATGAAGAACAATTATTTATTTGCAAACTTTTAGAACAGAAACAAAGAAAAACGTGTTTTTTTTTTCAAAATGTTTGGTCTTTTTTTGTTAATTTAGCAAAAAATAAAAACCCCAGCGGTGATTAAATACCACCAAAAGAAAGCTCTAGTTGTGTGAAGAAAATGATAAAATTTTAGTTTGGGTACAATGTTGTATGACCGCGCAATTGTCATTCAAAATGTGAGAGCGCTGAAACCTGAAAATTGGCCTGTGCAGGAAGGGGGTAAAAGTGCCCTGTATGGAAGCTGTTAAAACCTCTACCAGGTTTTTCTTGGTGCCTGGGATTCCATTGGGGAGATTTCCCCTTAGACTAGGTTCACACCTGAGTGGGTGATTGTAACCACCTGCTCAGAAAAAAGCACTGCTGCTCAGGAGATGTGTGTGGGTGCCATTAATCCTAATGGCACCCCAACACACTGGGAACCGGTTTCCGCATGGGCAGTGTTTTAAAAAATAGTGCAAGGACCGTTTCCCTTTGTTTTCAGGAAACACAGCAGCCCATTCAAATGAATGGGCTGCCATGCCTGTGCAAAACACTGCTCGCAGAGCCTCACAAGTGTGAACGTAGCTTTATTGTGAGTCTCAGTGAAACCTTTGACACTAGGATAACAACTGAGCGAAATGAGGATCAGTGAGACAGAAAGGTACACACAGCAATAAAAACTTGACAGTTTCTGGCAACCCCACTGCAGTAAAATGTGTTTTTGTTGCTTTTTCTGTCCCTATTACGAGATTACCCATCCTTTCCTGTCCTTCCGACTCGCTGTCCCTGGGAAAGCTAGTGAGAGAATATCTCACAATCGGGGACACAGACGGCAATAAAAACTATCTGAGATGCTATGCCTTCACTACTGCATGAAGGTAAGCAAAACTGATTTTTCAGACATTCAAGTACCTCGGGGACTGTAATAAAGTATCTAGATTTCTTTAATATTAGAGTAGAGTTATTTATTTTACAGGTTGTATATAGCACCAATAGTTTGTGTTTTACAAAAAAAAAAGGAGATGGTACAGGTATAATACAATTTAAGACAATTTAAGACGAGAGAAAAGCTGGTCATAGATGAGTAGGGGTTTTTTTTTTTTTCTTTCAACCAGCAGCTAAAAAAATGGATTCCTCCATCCACACAAACTAAGCAAATGGAGGAATCCCCCCGCCAGGACATTACATTCTGACAGCGAGACCCTGCGTTGTCAGAATACTCTAATCAGCAGCTGTTGACTGACAAATGTTTTCCAACTTGTCCAACAGAGACAGCCACACACTCACCGAAGTTTGTGTGGTCCCTCCTGAACCAACTGAACTTCGATCCGTCTATGACTAGCTCTAGGGGGGGCACTGCTCATGATCTGAATCTAAATGAGTTACTGCACTTTCTGGTTACAGGCTTTGTAGTAGTCAGCTATTTGGCTCGCTTAACATTCATTCAACATTCATATGCACATGGGTATAACACATCTAACCTTGCAGTCGTTATGTTTAAAGAACCAAATTCATGAAATATATCTGTCATTCTCATGCAATTTATGCCATTCTTTAGAAAAATCATTTTTTAATATTGGGGAGGCAAATGTCCTGTTTTTTTTTTTTATGAGTATTTGTTTTGCACCTAATCTTGTTGTATTGACTTTTTTCTAGATTACTTTGAACTATGCATGTCATTGGCTTCCTCACATTGATCGCTGTCCAGGCAGCCGTACTTGGCAGCAGCCTTCATGATGACACCATTACTGAGTTTGCAGTGAAGATTTACCATGAACTAAGAGCGACAAAGGAAGATGACAATATATTCTTCTCTCCTCTGAGCATGGCTCTAGCTGTTGGAATGGTGGAGCTGGGTGCTCGTGGATCCAGTCTTAAGGAGATTCGACATGCTCTGGGTTATGACAAACTAAAGAATGGTAAATACCACCCATATATAGTCTGGTATTCCCAGCCATATTGAATGTGCATAGTGAAATAATTGGGAGTGTGCTATCAGTGTAGTATATTAGATAGCTTTAGAATACAAATACAAGTTATTTGAAGTCATGAGGGAGGCCTTTGCAGTTTTCAACAGGATTTATCTTATGAGTATAGCACTCCAAGCAACTAAGACCTGAATTGCTAATTTGGTTATGAAGATCTAGACTTCATCTCCAAAGTTTTGGCCTACCCCTCACATACTGCATCTAACAATTAGTCTTGCCAATGTGAAGTGCAACCTAACTGCTTAACGGTGATGTGCAGAAGTGGTGGACCTGATTTTGAGGTTGGAGAAAGGGAGAGTTCTGCTGGAACCTCTAGTTTCAGGGTTCTCAGGCTGCTCTGAAAGATTAGTAAAGTTATGCACATTTGGCACATAACCACTTTTAAATTATTTAGTTTAGACTAAAGACATTGTCGGAAAGAAAGAGTCAGCCTGCATAGCCAGATTCTAGCACAAGTACCTGCTCATGTTCACAGTGCCGCTCATATAATTGTGCCTGCTACTTAAGGTTGAAAGTTGCAGGATTCCAATGCTGAGAGATCTTCAGCTGTAACACTCAGATCTATGTTTCTGGCTGGTTTTCTGATTGATCTGTGGTTCTTCTCTGTCTGTTCTTCTGCTTCTGTACTGACCCTATCTCGTTCTCGGACGATGATGCCTGCCCGTTGCTGTTCTACCTCATTGCCTGCAAATTGCTGACCCAGTCTGTTTCTGTCTCTGCCTCTGCCTGTTGAATTGGTGCCACATTGCCCAGCTGTTTCTGACCCTTGCCTGTTCCTTATCTCTTCTTTTCTGTGACACTCTCCTATTGCCTTCAGTTGCTTTTTGAGAGCGCTCTGAAGTTCCAGTGACATCACTGTCAATTGGCACTTCTGCCACTTTTTTGTCCATGCCCTCTGTGTCCTCCTACCCAGGGGTGCCTGGACAAGAGAAATAAATGATGCCTTCCCAATCATTTCAGGCTTCCTATCCAGATATGTAACTGTATCTTTCAGCATTTGGGTCCTGTAGGTCTTAAATAGCCCACTTGGCTCCACAATAAACAATCCGTGTGCTTGCCACGAGATGCCTGCACAGTATGTGCTTGTGTGCAGACCCACGATTATGCACAATTCTATGAACAGAACTATGTACATACACAGGTTGCCATGCTAAAATCTGGATTTGTGGGCTGGCTGGATCTTCCTCACACATGTATCTATTTTAAGTTAACTCTCAAATATAGGTTTACTTTACCTTTCTCAATGACAGCAGTAATATCTTTAATCAAGCCAGTCATGTTGCAATGGCAACTTGTAATCCAGGACTGGACAATACCCATTAGACATGGCAACTAAAAACACTTTCTGGCAACTGGAACATTGAGGAAACGTGTGAGAACTTAGCAGCTAATGTGACTGTATTGACAACCAGTGTTGCACAAGATAAGCCTGAGCTAAGTCCTGCTGGCATGTGAGAAAGATGAACTGAGCTCAGTCTGTTTTGTGCAACACCAGATGTCAATACAGTCACATTAGCTGTTATATTTTTGCATAGTGCTGATATTACTTAATGAAGGACCTGACATTTCAGACCCCACCTCCTCTCTCGCAATTGCTACACTGACCAGCACTTTATTAGGTACACTTGTTCAATTGCTCTGTAACACCAGTTGCTAATCAGCCAATCACATGGCAGCAACTCAATGCATTTAGGCATCTAGACGCGGTGAAGACAACTTGCTGAGGTTTAAACCAAGCATCAGAATGGGGAAAAAATGGGATTTAAGTAACTTTTGAACATGGCAAGGTTGTTAGTGCCAGACAGGCTAGTCTGTGTATTTCAAAAACTGCTGATCTACTGGGATTTTCACTAACAACCATCTCTAGGGTCTACAGAGAGTGGTCAAAAAAAAAGAAAATATCCAGTGAGCAGCAGTTTTGTGGACAAAAATGCCTTGTTGATGTCAGAGGAGAATGGACAGACTGGTTTGAGGTGATAGAAAGGCAATAGTAATTCATGTCAATATGGACCAATATCACTGAGCAATGTTTCCAACACCTTGTTGAATCTATACCGCAAAGAATTAAGGAAGTTCTGAAGGCAAAAGGGGATCCAACCCGTACTAGCAAGGTGTACCTAATAAAGTGGCCTGTGAGTGTATCTCAGCATGTTGGGGAAAACCCCATGCCCAAATGCTCTCTACCGCTTCTCAAGCTGATATTTGCCGGCAACAGGAGCAGCTAGCATTATAAAGGCAAACCATAGGAATATATGGCACTTTCTGTTTGTCATTTTTAGGGCTTTTGCACATCGGCTGCATGAGCCCTGTTCAGCATAACTGCAGCCATAATTGTACACCCAGGCAGCCCATGTACAGCATACAAAATTTTCTATTTTTTGCAAACATTCATACATTTCACTCATGTCTACAATAGAACCACTATATATACATAAGCAGAGCATCACACAGCAATTCATGTAATGACATGCCTTGTTCTACTGGGAATAGTTTTTTCTATATTTTTTATTAATTTAATTGTTAAAATAAAGTGTGTTCAAAATGAACAGAACAAATGTGTTCCTTTTGACTGTATGCATCCTTCAGCTACCTATATAGTCATATCCAGGTTGTGTAGTTCTGGGTGAGATTTGTCCGGGGCTGCTGTAATCAATACTGTACCTAGGATGGCACATCAGATTCATTACATGGCGTGTCCCAAATGCCTCATATCTGAGATTCATCAGCTTTTAGATATGAGAGCTGCTATTACACCCAGCTGCTAGTCTAAACTAAATGACAAATGTCCCAGAACAGGTCATTTGAGCTGAGAAGAGGCAGCGAGATAACCAGGCATACTGTTTGAAATTTGTTTTCTTATGTTACCAAGATATTCTTGTATAAATGTCAGAAAGTAAAGTTTTTCTATGTTTTTGCTGTAGTTGACCAATTATTGTGGATTACTGTTCTTTCACAAAACAATATGTATTTTGAATGTAATTGGGGATGCATTTACTAGTGCTGCTATACAATTTAGTGTACAAAATAACCTCCATTTTTATTTTTTTATTTTTTTTTCAGGTGAAGAATTTTCTCTGCTAAAAGATCTCTCTAGCATGATGACAGCCCAAGAAAGACATTATGTGCTCAGCATTACAAACTCCCTATATTTACAGAATGGATTTCATATCAGTGACAAGTTCATCCAGTTAATGAAAAAATACTTCAAAGCAGAAGTAGAAAATGTAGACTTCAGTCAAGGTTCAGCTGTAGCAATTCACATCAATGAGTGGGTGGAAAATCACACTAATAGTATGTTATCAGCCTCCATGGAGTATTTGGGGCATTTTTTTCATTACATAGTTTCCAGCAATATTTCCATCCAGTTGTCAGTGTAAAGTTTGTAATGTTTTGTTTGGATGTTTTTTCCCTCTAGTGAGAGATGAGCAGTATGTTTAGGATGTACACAATTCTTTACACAACCCCAGCACCCATCTGTTTCATAAAATTCCTTTTTTGCATATAGAGTATGACGATATGGAATTGGCTTCTTAGCAAATGATGTGTTGTAAACCATTGCAACCAATCACATACAAACCTTGATTGGTCAACATAGGGTAATTTAAATCAGCAGTAAACCTGATTTATAAAAAAAAAAAAAAATTCTCCTGCAAGGCAATGTCATAATGTGCTAGTATGCATCACATAGTAGCATATTATGTGAAACTTGCCCTAAAACGAAGCCCTCCAGCGGCACCTTGTCACTGCTAACCGGGCTTCCATCTTCACCCAGTCCTTCTTCTGGGTTTGTGGGCTCCAGCAGCTTGAATGGCCGAGCCGCGATAATGTCACTCCTGTGCATGCACGTGGGAATCACTTTTTATGGCATGCAACTCTGAAGGAACGGCACTTGCATGTGCAGGTGCTGCTACACAAGTAAATATCTCCTAAACGGTGAACATTTGGGCGATATTTACAGTACCTACAGGTAAGCCTCATAGGCTTACTTGTAGGTACAATTAAAAAAAATCAGAATTTACTACCACTTTAAAAAGTTTAGCCCACTTGGATAAAGAAAGATAGATGTATTTATTTTTTATTCAGGCAATATAGTTTGAGAATTCTAGTCACATGGCTTAGATAAAGACCCGTGTGAAAGGCATTTGATGGGTTAATTCTGTCTGCCTTTGACATCAGTTTGAGATGCTTCTAAGATCATGTAGAATTTGATGCAGGAGCAGTTGTCCTTCATTTCACCTGCTTCAGCTTGACTTGTATGTGGAGCTGAAAACAAAAGCCCACCAGCACTGTTCCTAATCCTTGTGTTAAAGCTTTGTGAATTGAGCCTATTTATATTATACCTACCCTCCTCTATCTGATTACTGGATAAAATAAAATCACTATGATTATGCCCATTTTACTTACGTAAAACTGCAGTCATCTGGCAATTCAGCCCCTAGTCTTCTCCTCTTATGTTTACTTCCTGCGGAAGTCCTGCTTCAAGTGTCCTCATGTCAGTTCCTGCATGATGTGGACACTTCCTATTGGATGTCCGTCAATTGGGGTCATTCTCATGTTGTAAAAGAAAACCAACATCAGAAGAAGGGAGTGAAGAGGAGACAAGTGTTCACAGATTCCATCGCACCGCTGAATTTACAGTCCCCCGCATTTGAAAATGGTGGTGAAAGGCCTTGAGAGGGCACTTAAATGAGTATATTTTGAGATATATATTTATATAATTATTATTATAGGGAAACAAGCCACAGGTTATGCATATGATCTTCTTACCTGTGATTTTTCCAACCAAAATTAGTTATACAAAGCAATGCTTCTGCTCTAATATGTCAGCTCTGTGTGTCAAAGTGTTCCCATATTCCAATTATCCCGATGACCTGGGCCCAATTACAACCTGTGTCTGTCCAACAAACTAGCAGCAACAAAGTGGAAATGTATCGATCCCAATAAATATAAAAAGAGACGCTAAAAATATCATAAATGGTGCACTGTTAATATTATTGAAAACGGGTTAAACCTTACTCGAATGTAGGCTTATATTCAAAATCCGATAATATGTATGTAAAAGTGCTAATTACATAAAGTCCTGACTTAATACTCAGCTTCCCTTGTAAAAGAAATAATGAGAGGTTACACAACAAAAGCTGTTTGGTCATTGTGTTGCATGGGTCTCTGCACAGAAAGCATTTGAAACATCTAGGGGTTTATTTATAAAAAAAAAAGGGCCCAGCTATTTGTCCTATAACACTTCATGTAGATTTGTTCTGTGTGAATGGGACACAATCAAATGTTATTAAGCTATTATCTCCTGGCCGAATGGTGTGATTCATGCAGAATAGAGTGAATTGTGAAAATACTGCATTATGGCCGCTAGATGTAAATAAGTATTCATTTCCTATGATCATCATCTATTTCTGTTGGCCATATTGTAGTATTGTCCTGATTTGCTCAGTTCTAGATTAAGGAAATATAATACGTTCAACCTGGAGAGAAAATAGCTTAATAACGTTCATTGTTGCCCTTATTCGCACAGAGCAGTAGTACTTGCAGTTTTACAGGATGAGTAATGCTGCTAATTTTGTATATAAAATATACTGTGTGTGTGTGTATCTATGTATGCTAACTTCACTTTTGGTGCAGTTACACTTCTATTGTAGTGCTCTCCAGCCTTCCAGTCTTGTGTTCATCTCATTCAATCCTATGGAGAGCTTGAAAAGATTTAGACAGGCAGCTGTGTGATTCCAAACTGCAGTACATCTGATATCTCACAGATGAGGAACATGTGAGCTTAAACCTTGCTAGTGGGAGCAAAAATGTAAATGTAAGGGCACCAAAGGTGCTGTTGCACTTTAAGTGCCTCCTTTGTAAAGGCACGTTTGCTTTTTAAGGGGGTTTTCATTTTAAGGGGTTTCTTTTGAAAAGTTGCATTTCCACTTTAAGAGTCTTCTTCATTTATATTGGCTGCCTAGTTTGTGATTTAGACCAAACTTTGAGTCTGTTTTTCTTTTTCCATTTATAAAACAATTTAATTGTTGGGTTTTCAGAACATAGAGTTCCCAGTTCCCCATGCTTTATATTTATCACTGTGGCTTTTGAGCATTGTAATAATGACATTATCTCCAGAAGCTGGAGAACCACAAACAAGCTGTCTTGAAACTTGCGTGCAAGATTACCGCTCTGTCAGCCACATTGCACATGTAGATAAGGGATTGGTTGGGAACTAGTTAACACTTTTATCTGTCAGGCTGACAGAAATGTCTTTCAAAAACCCCCAAGGAAAGGCATCTTGACATGTTGTTGCGAGATGGAGATGCAGGTCAGTGAACAAGGCTGAATAGATTGTATAGAGCTGAGAGAAAATCTGCTGAGTTATGGTATGCTCGGATGTGCAGTTAGCAAAATAAAATAATTTTCTACTTTGGGGAAAAAAGTGTATCTAAACCCAATATATTGCAGCTTACAGTTCTTTAGATCTGGTGACTGCATTTTTTTCCCCAGGCTTTCTTTTCACCTGATGGTCCTGCCAGCAACCTGCTTTCTGTCCATAGGGGCTGGTCACTTCTGATTTAGAATATAGAACACTTTGCCCTCACCTTTTTTTCCCCTATAATATAGAGAGGGGTGTTAAAGCAGTATTAAACCCAAAATAAAAAATGTGTTCTTTTACAGCCTACCAATTCTTAGATGTATTGGCTGTATTCATCTTCTCTTTTTAGTTTTTTTTTTTTTTTTTTTTTTTTTTTTTTTTTTTTTTTCCCCTTTATTTTCATCTGTTGATCTAACCATTAAGTGTCATTTTTCAACAGATCAAGCTGTCCAGCAATACAAGCCATTTAGCCCTGACAGGGTTCTTAAAATAATCAGCTTTTATTCATTTATGTAAACCTTTAACAAAAAAAAACAAAGTTAGTGTAACTGCTTAAAAAGTGTTAGAGTTCTTTAATTTTAGCTTTAATTTATTAAGTCTATCTAAATCTGCTAGAGCATTTACCCTCTCCCCAGACTGATAATGCTGTTGTCCCAAAGTTGTCTCCATTGCTCCTCAGTCCAGAGGGCAGACACCCTAAAACTGGCCATAGTTAAATTGAGATTTGGCCAGTTCAGCACGGACTAGCTGACGTTTGATCACCTATGGCCGTGTTCCAGAAAAGTCGATCTAATAATTGGCTTTTCTCAAACTGGCTTTTTGAAAAATTTGCTCTGATCAGCGCGCAGAATATGGCTGCAGCACTGATCAGTGTCTTCTGACAGTGGAGGAGTCCCCTTTGTCATAGTGCAATAGCGCAGCGGGGAGGATTCTTCCATCCACCTCGCTTGTGTGGATGGGGGAGTCTGTTCAGTTTTTCTGATCAGCCCACCGACTAATCGAAAAAAATAGATGCATGTATGGCCAGTCTAAGACTGGAAGGGTGTTGCTGGTAGGATCATGGGTTAAAAATAAAGGGGGGGGGGAAGCCTAATTAAAAAAAAAAATGTAACCACTACATTTATGGATTAATAAACTGCAGGGATGATGCCACTTCTGGGGATTTCAGTGCAGCAGAAACACTTTTTTTCAATGGGAATTTTGTTCCAATTCAACAGTTACAATGAAGTGCTTTTAATGACATGTATAACAAACTAAGATTTTCAGGGTTTACATATTTTTGATAAAGATGATTCATTTTTTTTTTTTACCACAGCTCACCAACAGGTTTCTCATAATTATTCAATTCACCCTGTGTTTATCAGACATTGACCATAGAGATAAGTGTGTAGCCACAGAACTTATTGCTGCTGTTGGACACTTTTTCCTGAATTTTAATTAACTTCTTCTAAGTAACTGTCCAAAAGAAAAAAAGGTACAACTAGATAAAAAGGCCATCCCTACAATCCAATTCCTTTTCATTTTTAAAGTAAAATTTATAGTGAAAACTTTTTTTGTTTTTGGTTCACTCATTGGATATATAGACATATGTCCCTGTGACTTGTTTTATAAATGGCAATATTCATCTATTCCCAACTGTTTTTGCCTATTATGAATCAGGTTGTCACTAGCCCAATTACTTGATCAATTCTATGGAAAAAATGGATATGCAATGTATTAAGCAGCTTTTAATGTTGTCTAGTCATAGGAAATGCTGAATATCCTTGGCTTTCTCCTGGTTTAATATATAGGATTAATAGAGCAAATTTAGTGTTGGTGATCTTAGTGATGGAGATATGAAAAATTATGCATGTCTTGAAGTTGACACTATTACTCTGTGCTGTTTTTCTTTTCATCCAACAGGTCGCATACACAATCTTTTCTCCTCTGAAGACTTCACTGACCTAACAAAGTTGGTTCTTGTCAATGCCATCTATTTTAAGGGCAACTGGAAATCCCAGTTTAGACCTGAAAACACCAGAACATTTTCTTTCACTAAAGATGATGAAAGTGAAGTGCAGATACCAATGATGTACCAGAAAGGAGAGTTTTATTATGGTAAGTGAATGGTAATTGTCTTTTTGGACTTTATAAGCCCTTAAGATTTCCCAAGTATTTCAATTTGGCAACCAGAAGATTTATATTTATTGTAACAGTACCTATGATTATAAAATAAAAACACGGGGGCATGGTCTGGCCACGATCCAATATGACCACTTAGCCTTGGAGCTCCCGCCAGCCGAGGACCTGCATCCCTGACAGACGGCGGAATGGGTGAGCACAGCACTGCCGCAATATGGGGAAAGCGGACCGGAACATCTCCGGTTCCCGATCCTGCTCACCCCGGGTTTCTAACGTGTGGCAGTCCTGACATATCACGGAGCTCTTCCGCTCCCATCAGAGGGACATGCCGATGCCATCTCCCTCCCCTCCTCCTCCAGCAGCATGCACACAGAGCCCTGTGAGAGACAGCATGCCGTAGCACGATCTCTCCTCAGAGACCCACACTACCTGAGGGACCTTCATGCAGTGGCTGCTGATATAACAGATACATTAACAACAGACCTATGTAGTGACCTGCAAACACTGGACACCAGATTAGAAGGCGTTGAACTTACTACCAGAAAGCAAGCAGATGCCATACAACAGATACAAAAAATGACCATATTTCATTCGCAACATATCCGTGATTTCTATAGACACCTGGAAGACCTGGATAATCACGGAAGCAGACATAACATCAGAATACGCGGTCTACCAGAATCAGTGGAGCCGGGTGACATTCCTGAAGCTGAAATGGAAATGGAATGCGTACATAGATCTGTGTAGACACTCCACAGCGCAAAAAAAAATATTTTTTTATAAAACAATTTAATAAAAAATCATATGTGCAAAAAGTCCAAAAGAAAGTCCCAAAATTATAAATGTGCTCCAATCCTAGAAAAAGTGCTCAAAAAAATCTTCAAAAGTGCTCACACCATCTGTGACTGACAATCCACTCCCCACTCACCAGATGGAGTGGATTCTTTGCTGGTCAGACTCCTCAACCTACGCAGGATGCACCTGCTGTCTTCCTATACCTGCATTATCTCCCTGCCCTGAAATGAGATCATAATGTCGCACATCTATAAACCCAATCACACCATTTCTCATCATCTTTTGGAGGGGGGGGGGAGAAAAAGACAAAGGCAAAGAAAGAAAAGAGAAAAGCTGGAGGTGAGTTTCGCCTCTGGACAGTCCTTGGTCGGTCTGATTGATCCGGGGACATACTGCATTATTTCCCCTTAATTACTCAACCCCACCTACTATCCCCATTTGGCCTTATGGGAAAATTACTCCTGCCTGTGGCTCGCCTCCTCCTGTCCTCCCCCTCCCCCCCAGTGATGTTCACTACCCAGGTTGCCACTGAGGCCCTTGTTCTTGGTTATTCATATGTATGCAGTTAAATGTTTGTTATGGAAATTTGTTTGCATTATTCATGCTCCTCCCCCCAATATTGCATAATGCTCAAATATGATTTTATTAATATGTCTTTTCTTGCAGGACACTTTTCTCTATTTTTGGTAGGCTCTTACCCTGCCTTCCACTTCCGAGACTGACATGACAACACGTATAACAGTATACCAATACTGCAGTGCCCCCCGGAGGCATTGGCCCACACTCTATCACCCTCATCCCTGATCATACTTCTAAGTTCCCCTGTTCAAAAAAGTAACTCTGATTTGCCCAATACATGTACTTGGTTTCATTACTCATCAGCAAACACTACTGTAGGTTTATTTAGTTGCGCAGTTTAATTCACAATGCTCCCTCTATGAAGAGACTGATGTGAGAAAAATCTCACCGGTCTTCGGTCGACAAACATGATGTGAGACTGATGTGAGAAAAATCTCACCGGTCTTCGGTCGACAAAGGTTGGTGAGCGCGGCTGCGCTCACCAACCTTCCTTTTTATAAGCTTTTGAGGTCCACCTTAATGGCGGGTTCTCCCTATATGGATCTACGCTGATCTCGTTCCCCACACAGTAGTTTCCATGAGCTTTTACTGACCACTTCTGGTTCATATAATCTCCCTCTTTTTCTTATTCTTCCTTCTCATTCCAGTGTTTAAATAGCTGGTCTATTCTCTCCTCTGAAACTCTTTCCTCTCTTTTTATATGTTTCCTTTTCTCCTTACCTCCTGTACCACCCCCCTCATCCCCTCTTCTGCCCCTTCTCTAACTCATGCCTCTTTCTTTAACTCACTCCCCCCCCCTTTTGTTTTTTTTTTTTTCTCCCCTCTCTAGGCCTGTAGCATTTCCCCCATTCTCCCCATCTTGCCCGTGACTCACCTGCCGTATTTCCGTCCCCTCCATCACTGTGGTTCCCAGAACCTCATCAGGACACTCATCCCTGAAAGTACTCTCTCTCAATGCTAAAGGCCTTAAAACACCTGAAAAACATTCCCTCCTGCTCTCCTCTATGCACAAGCAGAAAGCTGATATTGTTTTCCTTCAAGAGACACATTTTCGTGTGGATGCTATTCCTAAGCTCTCGTCGCACGATTCCCAACGGTGTACCACACTCCCAATCCCTCAGCCAAATCTAAAGGAGTCTCAATCTTAATTGCTAAGAATCTTCCCCTGCTTACAACGGATTCCTTAATCGATCCTGAAGGACGCTACCCGTTTCTTAAAGGGAAACTTGCTGATAGACCTATCACACTAGCTAACATTTATGCACCCAACTTTAAACAGGTTCCCTTCTTCCGCTCTCGCCACTTTACTCTCCCCCTTTCAGGCTGGATTGCTGATTTTGGGAGGTGACTTCAACATCCCTGTATGCCCTTTAGTGGACTCCTCCTCTGGTACCTCGTTTTTACCATATAGAGCACTGCGCCAGATCCACACACAACTCCCAAGTTTTTTTGCTCGACGACACCTGACGCGTCCTCCACCTAAATGACAAGGATTACACATTTTATTCCCCTCCACATAATACTGTAGATGCTCCAGAATCGATTACCTCTTTCTCACCCAAACCGACTTACCTTATCTGCACGAGGCCACCATTGAACCAATGTTTATCTCAGATCATCATCCCATTACGCTCACGTTGTGCTTCCCGTACAGACAGACCCACACCAAGGCGTGGCGACTGGACACTTCTCTCTTGTCTGATATAGCTCATGAGGCTGCTATAGGCACTGAACTTAGGGAATATTTTAAGGCTAACCTAACCCCATGCACTTCCTCTTTAACGCAGTGGGAAGCACACAAATGTGTCATTAGTGGGACTTTGATTGCCCTTGCCACAAAACGCAAGCACTTATAAAAACCCTCACGGATCGCATTATGTTTCTTGCAAGAGTCCATACACCCAAGCCTCTCTGACTTTGGCAGACCTGACGGAGGGTCGTTCACAACTGGGTAAAGCAAGCAAACGTAAATATATCTTGACTCGGAAACTCTTTTGCAAGCATGCCAATAAAAGTGGCAAATTCCTGGCTAGGGCTCTTCGAGCCAAAAAAATCAAACTTAACAGTTTATCAAATATGGGGTACTGATGGTTCTCTGGCTATTTCAAACATAGACATCGCCTCTCACTTTGAGCGTTATTATAACATATTGTACAACCTCCCCTCGGAACCCCCACAAAACAAGGGCGAAGGTTCAAGGCCCAACTTAATTTCTGATTTCCTGCATCTATACAGTCCGTCATGTATCCCGGAAGAGACTGCTCAGGACTTGGAATGACATATCTCTATCTGAGAGTTGGAACAAGCAATCAAACAAATGAAGCCTGGAAAAAGCCCTGGCCCTGAAGGTCTCCCCTTAGCCTAGTACAAAACATTTTGCGAATACTCTGCATGCCCTGTTCCTGTCAGTTTTTAACACCTTTTCTACCCTCCCCATTTTGCGTCACCATCTTTTAGAGGCTCACATTACAGTCATCCCCAAAGGAGATAAAGATACATCAGTAACCAATTACAGGCCCATATCGCTGCTGAACGTCAATGTCAAACTATAAGCAAAAATCCTAGCCAATCGTCTTCTACCCATTCTGCCCTCCCTCATAAACCTGGACCAGGTGGGTTTTATCAATGGAAGGGAAGCCAGAGACAACACCATCAAGGCTCTGAACCTTCACCACTGGTTACGCACCTTTGGTTTCTTTGCAGACTGCTCTGCTCTCATTTCTTTGGAATCACAAACATCCACATATTTCCTTCTCTCAATTGGTGCTCCCCAAATCTAGATTGGGCTCCCAGACTTCCAAAAATATCACTGGGCCTGCCATCTCACCAGAATTATTGACTGGAATGCTCACTCATCTACTAAGTCTTGGGTGCTCTTGGAAGACTCTTTTTCGTAATCGTTCATTTCCTCGCTCCTCTGGCTCTATGTAAAACAGATCTCACACGTCCTTTTCCTCTCACCCAGTCTTTGGACCGACCCTAAAAACAGTCTACTCTGCTTGTAAGACAGCCTCCATTTCCACTATTCCTAGCCAACTGACCTCTATACACTTGAACCTGGAATTCTCTCCGGGCACGCACAACGCTTTCCTAGCTGAACATTGACCCCATCGGCACATGAGGGCTGGGAATTTCTTTCATAAAGGTCAGATGAAGACCCACACATCTCTAGCAAGATCCATGCGAAGTCAGATCTTCCCTTTCTGGGTATATCTCCAGCTAAGACACTTTCTTTAGTCCCCTGAGTATCTTCATAAATGGAATCGACCTCTCACCCCCCTCGTATCTATCCGTTTCAAAGCTGACCCTCAGCGGCATCTTATGTCAACCACATATCTACTATTGTTTGGCAACAGGCCTCCACAATCACTCCCTGCTTGCCGAGCATGGGAAAGAGACTTGGCTGTAGAATTGTCAACCCCGGAATGGGAACAAATGTTTACTTGCGCTCATAAAAGCTCTCTCAATTTTTTTCACCCAGGAAAATAGGTGCAAACTCGCCTCATGCTGGTATCGAACTCCCTCGAGGATTCATCGATTCAATACCTCAGTGCCCAATAAATGCTAGAGATGTGGTGGAGAGGTGGGTTCTCTTTCACATATCTGGTGGAGCTGCCCCTCTATACAACCTTTATTGGAGAGAAGTGCATTGCATAACCTCTTCAGTCTCCTCTCTCACTCTCGAAAACACACACCAGCACAATTTCTTCTCCATCACACCTCCCTCCCCAGACGTCTGTATTTTAAATCACTGGCAATGCACATGATAAACGCCACCAGACAATGCATACCGGTCCCGTGGGGAACTACTTATTCCCCGTCGATACGTGATTGGCTTATACGCCTTGGGAAAATTGAGTATATGGAGGAATTAATTGCGTCATCTCAGGATAACCCAACAAAATTCTCACATACTTGGTCCTGCTGGACCCACTTCCAACCAACCTCGGGAAATCAAAGCCTCATGGGAACCTCCCACCAACACGCTACCTGAAGTGTGCCTTCTCTGTAAACTTTGAGTGCAAATCCTTTAGCCATCTCCTTTGTTCTTTTATGCTGTATTTCTTTGTTCCACATACAATGTTGAGCGTGTAACTCTTTTTTCTGTAATGACTGGACATGGTCTTTTCTCTGAACCCTTTGGTGGCAGGGTTTAAGTATGTTTCCTTACCTTCCCTCCCTACAATTTCTCCATTGAGCTCTCCCTGCCAAGGCCTTTTCCCCCACCCCCTTATTTTTTTTCCTCTTTCTTTTTCTTCTTATTTGTTCCTAAGCTAACCTCCCATGCTACGTTTCTATCTGTCCTCCTAGTCACACATATTCCTCCTGCGCAACAACCGCCCCTTCTCACACACACCGTATTAACCTGCACTATATAACACCCACACTGCTGTCAAGTAAATAACATAGCCTGCATGGCGCAGTGCTTGCCCCCATACAGGACCCTATCAGACTTTACCCCTTCTACTGTGCTAATACACTCGCCCCTCTCTTTCCACTGCCCATCTTACCAAACACATCAAAAGACTATGGTTGGCAGGGAATTGCAAGTTACCCACTGTATGTTTCGTTATGCAATGTTTCATCTATATTCAACGTGTTTGTTGTGAAAAGTAATTTTCATAATTATTGGCTGATGCATACGGTGTGTATTAGGATTACATATAATGTTCAGGTCAGTGTGACTTATATATCCACCATGTATATGCTGCATTTTGATGTACACCATTATCTTATATTTGTAATTTCAATAAACATTTATGGAATTAAAAAAAAAAAATGAAAAAACACTAGCACAATGACACTTGCAATGTGGTGGTAGTAATCACCTTCCTTGCCAGTTTCCTTGCCAGAGTCAGAACTTTTAATTAGGAATTATCCACTAGTTTTGGCTGGAAAAAAACCCTAGAACTAGTGGGTTTTTTAGAGGAGTTTTTTTAGTTTAAAAAACTCTATAGCGGTGAAATGCTGCAAACCAAAAATTTTATTTATTTTTTGTGTAAACAATGCTAAAAAACGCAAAAGCAAAAACGCTGAAAAACGTTTTAGTGTGACGTGACATTACACCGCTAACGCTACTAGCATTGTTAAAATGCCCAGTGTGCATGGAGCCTAATTGTCCAGTCAGCAGACTGGGGGTATGTATTGAAATAAGCTTTATTACCACTGCAGTGAAAGTTTTGGGTCTGGCAAGGTGGTGTTTGGATCACAAGAATAAATTAACAGTATTACCAGTCTTTTGGTAGGAAAGACAGTTCACATTTATGAATTCCAGTTATATATTTTGCTACTTTCTTGGCATTCATCTTTAATTGCACAGTCATCAAAATATTATTCCATCTTGCACATTTTTACATATTTACCTGCATAAGCATTTCTAAACATCTAAGTATGATTTATTTTTGTTTTGTTTTTTCCACTTATCTGAGCTTCATGGCTTTTGTGATGAGGAGATCTGTAATTTGCATGCAAATTCAGTAGAGAATGGATAGGGTAATTGTCTCTGCGGACTGGACAAGCTCCTGAATTGATATATCGTTGGGGCAGAGATTGTTAGCACCAGATTTGCTCTTGTTTAATCAGTTAAATGCCATAAATATTGGGTTTATAAAAGGACAGTAAATTGTGTGCGGAAGAATTATAGTCTCTACAACATCTAAGCAAATTAACTTTTTTAACTTCTGTACTTCACTAACCAAATGTAAGAGCCAATCTGACGGCTAATGTAGGGAATACAAACTGATTCTTCTACAACTTTGAACTGCATTTATAATTGTGACGTAAATATACTTTAAAAACTTTGACTTTCAGATTGCTACTGACAGCTGAGTTCTGAATGTCCCTGGCAAATTACATTGGACCTTCCATGAAAATGGAAGGTCTGTTCTATTGAAAGCCCCCTACCCTATGCTCAAAAAAAAAAAAAAAAAAAGACCTTGGCTTCGGACATTTCCAGAAAGCGTGGATCATGTGACCATGCCTTACTGCCATCTTGTGAAAAAGCTGAGCACTGGAAATATACTTTTAAAATGCCTATATAGATGATTTGACTGTGTGGGACTTTTAATAGAGCCAACCGTTTTCAGTGAAGGCTCTCTTTAATTAGCTGCACAGTACATTCTGAATTTTACCAACAAATGTGGGATGTTTACCAAGCTCCTTCAGTGAAGTATTGTTTCATATAGTTATGTTTAAAGTACAGTAATCCATCGCAGCTAATTAAATATTAGTTTATTGTAACCAGATTCTATGAATTGCACTATGTATCGAATGAGCTTAAATCTAGCCTGTTATCAGAACTATCCTTTCCGTTGTGGAAAAGCAAGCCTTAGTCTATTCATAAACATTAGATCACAGAGGTCAAACTAGTGTTTTGTGGGCAAAAAATGGTCCTCTCGTTTCTTCTCTGTGGCCATCAGTGGTTTAGGAATAATAAAAATGCGCCCCCAGCTGTTCACTAGTCGAGAAGTTATTCCATACAAATTTTGCAGCTTATTTCAGGAAGTGTTTTTGATACCTGTCTCTGGAATTAAATATGGCAAGTTGCAATTCTTACTATAATGACCAGTGTCTCGATATCAGAAAACCAGTAGTACCACCTATTGTCTGGTAGGATCAGAAATGTGAACTAATATACCACTGCTTAAGTAAAGACAAAAACAATCTGTGAAGCACACAACATTCAGTTGTGCTCAAAAGTTTGCATACCCTTGGAGAACTGGTAATGTACATTATATAACATTTTTTTTTTTTTTAAAGAACAGGAGTGAGCAGGCAAAACACATATTCTTATAGGAACCCTGCTCAGCTGTAGGTCAAAACAGAATGGCACAATCATAAAACTAAATATGGCAACAAGTAAATAAATGAAATTACACCTGTTCTAAAGTCTGCATACCCTTCGTTCTTAATACTGTGTATTGCCCCCTTTAGCATCAATGACAGAGTGCAGTCTTTTGTAACAGTTGTCTATGAGGCCCCGAATTTTTGCAGGTGATATAGCTGTTAATTAGTGTTGGCAAAATGCCTCCAGATCATTTTAAAAAGCTTTTGTTGTCTTGCATGAACTGCATGTTTTGAGATCTCTTCAGAGTGGTTCGATGATAGTAAGGTCAGGAGATTGTGATGGCCACTGACAGTAAAAGGAAATTCCTGCAAATTAAGGGAATTCCTTGGGGACCCCCAGGTCACCAGAGCTAGTGTCCCCATTGAACGATTTCCCCTCTATCACTTTTCTGGGGACAACCGGATATTTAGGAATTTTCTTTTACTTTCAATGATAACCGTAAACAGGACAAATAGAGAGAGTGATGGGGGAAAAGACAGCAAAAAAAAACTGACAGGTGTTCTAATCCCTCTCCACTCTGTCCAAAACTAAAAAAAAGTTTTGCCTTTATGTGATGGACCATCTGGCACCCTGCTTGAGTGTCTCCATCAGAGAACTGCTTCCTCGCTGCTGGAACACAGGACCAAGGTATTCTAGCTAGGCATTGCACCCAAAGACTACACGACACTTGCTTAGGTGCAATTGGAACCCTTTATTTGAACAGAAATACAGCTTTTTATACACTTCTTAAATATGGGCAGTCCCCACATGAACAATAAAAATAAATGTTACACATTGGGATAAACATCCCACACTGAGTAGGTAATGAGGTAAAGTTGACACCAGACTAATGCCATCATGTTGGAGCCTCCAGGAGGACTAGCCAAAGGACAGAACCAATAGGTGACTCGATTAACAATGGGACAAATACAAAATGATAAGCACATCACACCTTTATAAACAGATTACAGCAAGAGACTTCAATAGCAAGTTGTTTTGAGCTGATTATATTAACATCTGCTTAGAGTCTCTGAGTTTAGGAGGGGGGTTGAAGCAGTCGATGCTGGTTTGGGCACAGAGACCTCAAATCTGTATCCTGGTCCTCCAGTTCTCAGAGTCTGTGTTTCAGAGACACATGGATTTGAATCCTAAGTAAAAGGTCCCCTAGGCACACACCTCCCAAGGAATAGAGCCCCCTCAGATGCCTTGGCCCATGGTCATTAGGCAAGACGCAAGCCTGCAGTCCCCTCCAAAAGCCCCTGTCCCGGTTGGATCTGTTATAGTTTAAGGTTATTAAAATTAAATTTCCGTTTCAATTTGCAGTACTGTAATATTCAGTGAAATATGGCAACCTGAAAGCCTTCTGTACACAGTTTGTATAAAAATGCCTCCAAAAATATTATTTCTTGCTTGTGTGATTGGCTCAATGATTTCCCTAGAAGTCTACACTAAGATACAAATCAAATTTTAGACACCCTCTGTAATAGAAGTGTGAGTCTCAACGAGATACTCCCTAAGTGTTAATCCCTTCTAAAGGGATATAGACCCTACAGCTGTCCTCATTGTAACACAGTGCACCAGGTAGTTCTAATAAACCAGACACTCCCATTCAGAATGAGCATGTGAGCATTCTGGTGAAACACAGCTATTTCTTCACAACAAGAGCTGTTTGTTAAAATCCCTGCGATGTACATTGATCACCCAAAAGGGATTGTTTTGTTTTTTTTTTTTTGCTCAAGAAGTGTTGAGTTACTCTTTAATGAGTTAGTTCTCCCAATTTTGTCCACTGTTTGATATGCCTGCATTAGATAGTGATTGTATAAGACTGCATTTGTAAACGTGTTAGCAATGTTGCGGATCCAGCAGCTAGAATCTGTTGATTCCTGAGGCTGGGATTGACCACTGTTTGTGGATAGCTGCAGTTTCCAACTCTGTACAGTGCAATGACAGGCTTGACTGTGGCTGCATCTGTTCATGACTGTTCGTACAGCCTGCGATTACCTGCGTTGATTCTGGCTGGACGCACACAAAGTGTGAATGCTGCCTATGAAAGCTCTTTTGCAATAAGTGTCTTTTAAAGACAAACATTCTCATAAAAATATATCTGTAGAGTTTTTATATCATTTTAAATCACGTTTGTTTATTCCATGTCATTCCTAACAACCACACACGTACATAATTATTTCCTGTACCTGGAAGCATCAGTTTGATGTTATCCAGCACAATCAGTATGTGCTTTGCAAACAATCCATTCAGCAGGCAAGATTGTTACATTTGATTGAATCACCTTTTACAGTCTGGTGAGCAATGTCTCATGTAGCAGATAAAAGGCTCTCGTACAACAGAAAATAAAAAAATTCCAGCTGGTATTCAATAGTGGTGTGTACATAACCTGTGACAACTGTAAGCTACCATGTTCCATGTATTCAGTGTTTAAGGTGTGCCAGGAAACTGTAAAATTCTATTGATGAGAAACATTCTGCCAGCAAGACCTATGTTTTACAGCAACTCTCATTAAATGGGAATTGTACACTGGATGAATGAATGAATTAATAAATGAGTAAAGAAGTAAAAAATACATCATCTATAATAACTGACCCTTGGATGGGTCATTATTTTAGTACAGCCAGGCAGGGAAATCTGAATTACAAGTAGTTGTTAAGAATCCTACCACATCTCTAAGAACATCATTGTATTATCCTGAATGGTTTTTAGTTTCCCTGATTTATTTTACTGATGTCGATTTGCAGGATATCAGTACTCCTTACTGATATACAAATAGCAAATGAATCAGATGGCAGAAAATTGTAGATGTTTTTGGTCCCGTACGAAACTACCCCCACCCACCCCCATGTTTTTCTTTTCCCACTTACCTGTAGTGCTCTTCAATGTATATACTCACCGCAGAGCGAATCCAGGGCTATCCTGCTGCGATCCTGCTGTTCATATGTCAAACAGTGGGGCCCATGCTACCATCTTGGTCCTCTTTTAGATGGCAGCATCTTCTGGGTGCTCTGTGTGCCAGGGGGCAGGGCTAAGAAAGGGAAAAAAAATAAATAATCAGACTTTTGCTGGTGGGAGAGTTAAAGTGGAGCTAACTATCTTTTGGAAGTTATGTTCAACTTTAAGGACCAAGAATATAGTAGAATGTGCTTTCCTGTGTATTCATATGTCTACTATTCATTTGCTAAGCTAGGACGCTTGGACAAATCACCATGGAGCACCATAATGTTGCCACTGGATCCAAAAGCAAATAATGGAAAAATAAACCAGTCTACTCAAATAAGTCCTGATCACTTCTCCTGACAAGTGAAATACCAAGTCCACCAGTTCTAATAAATGGAACTTAGAACATGACTGGGTTTGTGAATACTTTTTTCATGTACCTTGCTTGGATGTTGAGTTGATGAGGGCTTCCCTTGAGTCTCTGGTTCGAGCACACCTGAATGTGGTGACAGAAGTACAAGGCTCAAAGAGGATGGATGCAGGTACCATGGTAGCAGATAACTGCCATAGTCAGAAACATAATCATGATGAGCCAGGGTCATACAGGATGAGGCAGAAGCATGGTCAGGTCAGTACCAGGGAAACGGGCAGAGCAAGGTCCAGCAGTAGGCCGAGGCAAGTACCAGCGAAGAAGGAAGAGCAAGGTCCAGTAGCAGATCGAACTCCGCACCAGGGAAGCAGGCATAGAGTAGCCAGGGGAAAGCTGAGGTCGGTATCCAAAATCAACAGAGCAAGGTCTGGAACAAGCTGGGTCAGCAACAGGAAATCAGTCATCATGAGCAGGAATACAGGAACACAGAAAAAGTGGAGCTGAAGAACACCCAGTGATTAGCACACACCAGGGTTCCCTCTAAATAGGCAGTTTGGCTCCTAGGCACGTGACCATGCACGCTGGTGCACACAGATGCGCCTAAGTGTCGGTGCATGCTGAATATTAGCCAAAGCTTGTCTGTGTGTGGGTACATGTCCACGAACATTTGCTGAATGGGAATGAGCATTAGCTGCATGAGAATTAATTCTTTAACAACCTCATTGAAACTTTTCTCCTTTTAATTCTCTTTTTACTATCCTTTTTTTTTTTTTCTTCTAATAATTCAGGTAATGGTTCTCAAATAACTTTACCAGGAGCTCATGTAGGAGTTAGGTTGCATTCACATATGCAGCCTAAAAACAGTAGGTTGAGCCATGGTTTTACTGCCCACTTGAGCTTCACGGCTGCACCAAAACTAAAGCAGCATTTTGCTTTCAGCGGGCGATGCCTCTGTAAATGCGACTTATGCAGTTATATGGGGCCAGTCTGCTGCTGGACCTTGCTCTGCCTGCTTCCCTGATACTGACCTCGACCTGCTATCTGTCTACACTTCTGCCTCATTGTCCCTGGCTACATTTCTGCACAGTTGCATTGGGATAGTTGGCAAATCAAGCAGTGAGGAAGTTACTTATCGTCTCCTCGCTGCCTGTCAAACAGAGAGGAGCGGTAGTCCATGCCATAAAATGTTCCCTAAGAATGTAATCTGAGAAAGAAAACTGGTTGAGATTTGGAAAGACTGTGAAAGTTACAGAGGGTTACACTTTATATCAATATTGGTAGACTAAATAATAGTGTGGTATGTTTGTAACTAAAATATGTTCTAGGGCCAGGCTTTCTTTGCCATTTTGCCATCTCCTTTAGCTATTCTCCTATGTTTCTCTCCTATTTGCAGGAGAGTTTACGGATGGATCAAATGAGGCTGGTGGAGTTTACCAAGTGCTGGAGATGCCGTATGAAGGAGATGAACTTAGTCTTATGCTCCTGCTGTCCAGACAAGAGGTTCCTCTGGCAACACTTGAACCGTTAGTCAAAGCCTCTCTTATTGATGAATGGGCTAATTCTGTGAAAAAACAGAAAGTGGAAGTTTACCTGCCAAGGTAGGATATATATCCATATGTATAGATCTGCACACAAGAATGTCACCTTTGCTTGTTTTTATAGCTTTGGTGTATGTCTATTGTTAAAACAAACATGTTGCAAATGTGATCAATTCAAGCTTAATTTGTTGACACCGGCAGTACGCATACTGCGCTTAACAGCCGGTGGTAATCGGTAAGCTCCCGATGCATACTTGTGATCAGGACCTTTCCGATCACGTGACCGCTGGGATAGCCAATCACAGTGGTTTTGTGGGTCGTAACCCCCCTCCGCCTCAGGACTTTTAAAACACCGGGAGGCAGCCGGCGCCAAGGGGTAACATATAAAGGTAAAACGTGAATAATCAAAGGTTACTTTACGTGAACACTGCATATCAAATTGTTCAGTAGATCCAGATATAAAGGCAGCTGCAATCATTGAAAATTTCAATGTTTTCCATGAAAGTTGAGCTTGAATTGGCCTCTCATAAGTTTTTATTGGTTATTTTGCATACAGACAAGAAAAATACAAAACACAAGGAACCAACACAAAACGGTTATCCAAAAACACATTACAGCTTATGACAGGCATTGTAAAACCTCAAATAGCTGGATCGATGTGTAAAGACTGAAAGTCGTCCTGCTAATATGGCTGCTTATCATTAACATAAATCCCACCAAATTGGAGGGTAATAAAAATACACCCTTTTTCTAACTACATAAAAGTAGTCAAAATCTTAAGTGGTAGAATTGTGAATTACAGCGAACTTAATTTTGCGGTGGAATTTTGCAGTTGCTGAAAGTGCTCTCTAATTTCACCTTGCAGCACCACATCACACTAGTTCACGTTACTGTTCTTTGCAATAATGTGGTGTAACATGTATTTTACTGCTCGTTACCGCAATGCGAAGATTTAAATTAATGAACTACCAGGGTGCTGACGTACGCTCTAGGTTAGTGATGGGCTGAACACCCTCCTGTTCAGTTAGCAGTCAAACATTCGAACCTAACAAAAGTGCGACTGCGAACTTCAAACCAAGACAGTTCACTAAGTGGTATCTTGCCGCATCCGAGTAAGCGGTAAGATACCGCACAGCATTTTTAAAAAAAAAAACTACTGATGTACTGCATGAGTTAATTTGTTAAGTCATACGGTATTTTAGTAGTGAAAACTTTCTTTAATGTTTCAGCTGTCAGCTGGGTGTCCCGGCATGCAGCCCGGCAGGTCAGGAGAGGGAGGTGACGAGTGATTCCCCCATCCCCCGAACCATACCAGGTCACATGCCCTCAACATGGGTGGGGGTGCTGCGGGCCCCAAAGCACCTTGTCCACCTTGTGGACACAGGGCGTCTTCCCCACAACTGTGGCCGGTGGTTGTGGGGGCTGCGGTTGGGGGGCTTATCAGAATCACCTCTAACAAGGGGGCCACCAGATCCGACCCCCATGTGAATGGGTATGGGGTACATGGTACCGCTACTCTATTCACAAAAAAAAGTGTAGTGTAAAAAAATTACAGTAAACTGTCCTTGACAAGTTTTTTATAAAAAAAAAAAAAAAAAATGTCCCCTTAAGTAGATCCAATGTCAATGATGATGCCCTTACTTATGTTCGACTCGAACATCAAGCCCAACACTACTCTAGATCAGGGGTCTGCAACCTTTAAGACATAAAGAGCCACTTGGACCCGTTTCCGAGAGGGAAAAAAAGACTGGGAGCCGCAAAACCATTGCAACATTTAAAACAAATCCGACACTGCATATATTGCAAAAAGCGCTCTGGTCATGAAAGTGGTTTAAGGGCCCAGTAAGCAAAGGGTTAATCAGGGCCACAGTGTATCGTCATAATCACAATCATAGCCTTAGGGCAGTGGTGGGCAACCTTTTTTTTCAACTGAGCCAAATCTCGCCAAAACCACGATTGAAATTTATTTTGAGAGCCACATTTTTAAAACTAGTAATTCATCCCCCATATAGTAATTCATCCCCCCTATAGTAATTCATCCCCCATATTAATTCATCCCCCATATTAAGTCCCCAAGTCCCCCCTGTGTCAATTCACTTACCTTTGCTCCGAGCGTTCCTCTCGCCGTGTTCCCGCGCCGTTCCGTTGTAGCATGAAAATCTGTCTCCTATGAGGATCTGTCCCCCTCGACGTATCTGCGCATGTGCCATTTTCAGGCATTAGCAGCCGATCGGCGATCTCCGGCACATGCGCAGATACGTCGAGGGGGACAGATCCTCATAGGAGACAGATTTTCATGCTACACCGGTCTTCAGGGCGGACTGTGAGAGGAGCCTAGCGGGAGCCTAGCTCCGCGGGCCGGATTAAAAGGTCCGCCGGGCCGTAGTTTGCCCATTGCTGCCCTATTGCCTGTCACCTGGTGGGCAGTGTGTTCCGGAGCCGCAGCCAAGGTGATAAAGAGCCGCATGCGGCTCTGGAGCCGCGGGTTGCCGACACCCGCTCTAGATAGTTCGTTGATGCTTCTTGTCATTCAGTAACTGCCTGCCCATACAAGGTACAAGCAAACAGCACACTGACAGTCTACAGGAGCCTGAGATTGCACACATGTTCTGCTGATCACGAGTGCAATGCTTTGCAGGCTCCTAATAAAAAAAGAAAAAAAATTAATGCACATTCTTTTACCTGCAAAAAGATGTGCATTTATTTTTTTTTCAGCTGATGTACATATCAACATTCACAGTCAAATTTTGACATAATGCACAAATAACATCACTTTTCTTTACAGCAATAACCAGAATTTTTTTAATTCCTGCATGCGTTTTATGTAGGCCACTCGCACATTCATTATATGTCTATAGCTATATACCTGTCAGAAAACAGATTGCTTTCTTTTATTGAAGTTCTTACATGTCCCATAAAAAATAAAAAATGCAACTCCTTACTGTGGATGTAACTGTACAGTACAGCCAAATTGAAGCCAGCATGCAGTTTATCCAAGTATTGGTACAATGACAGAAGGGTCATCAGTTGGCTCTAAATAAAAAAAAAATTAAAAAAAAAATACATGCACAAGTTTTTCATAGATGCTATTGGGAAATGATGTGAAATCTAACAACTGCATTTTAACACGTGCATTTTAAAGGATAAGTTCACCTTTCGTAACATGTTACACCCATATTCAGGGTGTAACATGTTAAGGTTAAGGACCGGTCTCCACACCCCCGATCCCCCGTTGTGACAGTTAGCGGGGGATCTTCTCCCCCTGCTAGCTTTCACAATTTTTTTTTTTAAAAACGCAGCTGCACGGAGCTCCGCCCGCTCAGCCTCTTCACTCATTCACAGTATATGGTGAATGAATGACTAAATCACAAGTTCTGACAGCCTTTGCTGCTGTCAGCTTGTAGTTCTTAATGAACTACCACATCGCTGTGGAGCACTGTAGTAGTTCATTGAGTCTTCCTGTCAGTATCTGCTTGCCTGTACAATGAACAGGCACACAGATACACTGACCGGTTTGCAGGAGACCTGCATAGCACCAGCAATCTGATCATTGGTGCAATGCTTTAGAGGCTCCTGCAACAAAAAATAATAAATGTATATTTTCTGCAGGTAAAAAAATGTGCATTTTGTTAAAAGGGGAACTTATCCTTTTAAAGAAATGTATTCAGAACTGAGTCTTCGTTATAATAGAGCAGGCTTGCTTGTGAAGGATTTATACACTGCTCAAAAAAATTAACACTTTCTAATCAGAATGTAGCTGCTGCAGATCAATATCCCAACTCCTGGGATATTGATCTGGTCAGTTAAGTAGCAGATGGGATTGGTTATCAGTTTCAGGTGCTTTGGTGTTCATGAAATTAACAACAAGGGCAACAATGAGGCGACCCCCAAAACAGAAATGGATTTATAGGTGGAGGTTGCTGAAAATTTTTTTCCCTACTCATCTTTTTTGACTGTTTTTCACTAGTCTTTCATTTGACTAGGGTCAGTGTCACTCCTGGTAGCATGAGGCGATACCTGGACCCTACAGAGGTTGCACAGGCAGAACAACTCCTCTAGGATGGCACATCAGTACGTGCCATTGCCAGAAGTTTTGCTGTGTCTCCCAGCACAGTCTCAAGAGCATGGAGGAGATTCCAGGAGACAGGCAGTTACGCTAGGAGAGCTAGACAGGGCCGTAGAAGGTCCTTAACCCATCAGCAAAACAGGTATCTGCTCCTTTGTGCAAGGAAGAACAGGATGAGCAACGAAATTACCTCCAGCAGGCCACTGGTGTAAATGTCTGACCAAACAATCAAATAGACTTCATGAGGGTGGCCAGAGGGCCCGATGTCCTCTAGTGGGCCCTGTGCTCACTGCCCGGCACCATAGAGCGTGATTGATATTTGTCAACACCATGATTGGCAGGTCCGCCACTAGCACCCTGTGCTTTTCACAGATGAGAGCAGGTTCACCCTGAGCACATGTGACAGACGTTAAAGGGTCTGGAGAAGCTGTGGAGAATGTTATGCTGCCTGTAACATCGTTCAGCATGACCGTTTTGATGGTGGGTCAGTGATGGTCTGGGGAGGCATATCCATGGAGGGACGCACAGACCTCTACAGGCTAGACAATGGCACCCTGACTACCTGACCTAAATCCAATAGAACACCTCTGGGATATCCATGTTGCATCTCAGACTGTCCAGGAGCTCAGTGATGCCCTGGTCCAGATCTGGGAGGAAATACCCCAGGACACCATCTTTCGTCTCATTAGGAGCATGCCCCAACATTGTCAGACATGCATACAAACACGTGGGGGGCCATACAAAATACTGAGTACCATTTTGAGTTGCTGCAATTAAATTTCAGCAAAATGGACTAGCCTGCTGCATCATTTTCTCACTTTGATTTTCAGAGTGTCTTTGAATTCAGTCCTCTGTAGGGTGATCAATTTCATTTCCATCAAACGATGGGGCATCCTTGTATTTCTAACACATTACCCAGTCCATATCAGTATAGATATCCAGCATAATATTTTTTCCCTTTGAGATCTGATGTGTTTTCAAAGTATTCCTTTAATTTTTTTGAGCAGTTTATTTACCCATATTTATTCAGTCTGAGTTTGCCAGTTTGTCACCCTCTTTATTTTAGTTTTTGCCTTCTTAACTTTGCCTGACTTCACACACTGCATTCACAGAAGATGGAAAATGTGTGAGATCCGACAGACCAGCGACTGTCAAGCTTCAAGTGACCTCTGTCCTTCTGATTGCCTCAGTAAATGGCAGCTCTCATATTTCTATTTTGAGTAATGGAACTCCTGAATGTACCACACTACAGTCTATCCAGTAAGGTTACAGGCTCTATTTTTGGGAGGAATCTACACCTTGCCCTTGAGTATAATGTTTAAAGTGGTTCTAAAGGCTGAAGGTTTTTTATATTTATGCATTCTATGCATGAAGGTAAAAAAATACCTTCAGTATGCAGCTCTCCCCCCCCAGCCACCCCCCCCCCAATACTTACCTGTGCCTGATTTGTATGAGAGCAGCAGCTCTCCCGGGTTTCTCCCTCCTCATTGGCTGAGACACAGAAGCAGGAGCCAGGCACAGCCGGGGAGGGGGTAGCCGAGGTGCACACTGTGTGTCTTATGGAAATAAAGGGCCAGCTTGGGAGTGAGCATGCAAAAGAGCTCAGCCGGGGGAAGGGGCCAGGAGCTCTGGTGGAGGACCCCAGAAGAGGAGGATTGGGGCTGTGCTGTGCAGTGCAAAACCATTTCACAGAGCAGGTAGATATAACACGTTTGTTTTTGTTTTGTTTTTTTTTACCTTTACAATCACTTTAGGAGCAGGGGTGCTGTTGAAAGAAAGGCCAGCTAAAAAAAACATCCATCCAACTCCTCTTTTTGAGTGCTCAGCATGACGAACAAAGTATTGTTTTCAATAAATAGGCTTTCGGTCAAGTGGGCAAGCCACTTAATCATTTAGATGATCTTTCATGTTTGACACTGGCTAATTCATATTTCCTTTCTGATCAGGGTGTTGGTAGTGAAACTAATTTACAGCAATGTCTTGAATAAAAATCAATTCTGTCCCTGGTAGGAAGAAGTCCAGCTCCGTTTTTGCTTTATTTCATCTTGATGTATGGCATTTTGTAGGATGGCAAGATTGAAATTTGATGTAGTGATTCTGTAATTTCCCTACTTAGTGCTGTGAGATTAACTGCTGCCTTCTGATTCCAAATGCTCAAGCAGTGTGGAATTTTATCAAAGCATTAAATAAACAGTTATAAATATTTATATCTACTGACTAGAAGAGGCATTCTGCAAAGTGCAGAATCCAGATAATGTCTACAGAGAATGAAAACCAAAAGAGCAAGAGTGATAAGTTCTCCTTTGCCTAAGCCTCGTCAGGAAAACATTAGCAGGAAACTCATTTCTTCAAGTTTAAAATAACAAGGCCTACAGAGTGTGCATTGTATGAAAGGGAAAATAACTTACCAATGTAAATCTCCGGAATCGATTTTATGCCTTCATTTATGAGCTGTACAATAGGAAAAAAAATGTATCTGTGTTATAAAGAATATTTTGTGTTGAAGAAAACCACTGAACTGAGGATTGTTCTAATGAAATCTGGGCAGGTTTACTGTCAGATGTAATAAAGATGGATAAAGCCAATGTATTATTAGGTAGTCCGCACCTTTTTCAAGCGCATATGTCACTTTTGCACAGCGGCGCATTTATACGTATCTGTAACATTATTGGCCTGATTCTATAAAGAGTTCCTGTTCATAAGTATAGCAACCAATCAGAATTCACTTTTCAGAAGTTGAGTGATTAGAAAGAAGGCAATTCCGAATGAAAATAGGATATTACAAAAGCAGAGGTTGCCCTCAATGAAAATCACTGCCTAGAAAAAAAAAACAATAATCCAGACTTTATATATATATATATATATATATATATAGAGAGAGAGAGAGAGAGAGATTGATTAGATAGATATAGATTAGATAGATATATATAGAGAGAGAGAGAGGTCAGGGGTATGTGTGGACTCGACTTTAAAAAAAAAAAAAAAAAGTTGCATGCAACTTCAACTGTTTATCCAATTTCTGCATCTACTAACCATTTTGAAATATACTTTACAAATGTTAACTGTTGTTTATATAAAGTTGAGCTTGGCTTGGTATTTATTACAGGTACTTATATAGTGCTGACAATTTACACAGCTCTTTACATATACATTCATAGGCCACTTTTATTAGGTACACCTTGCTAGTTCTGGGTTGGATGCCCTTTTATCACCAGAACAGTGTTCATTTTTCATGGCATAGATTCAACAAGGTGGTGGAATTATTATAAGCATTATCCTGCTGGAAGTAGCCATAAGAAGATGGGTACACTGTAGTCCGAAAGGGATGGCCATTCTCCTCTGACATAAACAAGGCATTTTACAACTACCGCTCACTAGATATTTTCTCTTTTTCGGACCACTCTCTGTAAACTCTAAAGATGGTTGCGTGTGAAAATCCCAGTAGATCAGCAGTTTTTGAAATACTCAAACCAGCCCGTCTGGTATCAACAGCCAACTATTCCACGCTCAAGTCACTTAAATCCCCCTTCTTCCCCATTCTGATGCTCGATTTGAACTTCAGCAAGTCATCTTCACCACATCTAGATGCTTAAATTAATTGGGTTGCTGCCATGTGATTGGCTGACTAGCAATTGTGTTACAGGTGTACCTAATAAATTGGCCAGTGAGTGTATAATGTACATTCACTTGAATACCTGCCCTCAAGGAACTCACAGTGTAAGGTCCCCAAATTGCATCCATACATACACATACTGGGGCCAGTTTTAGACAGGAGCTGATTAACCTACCAGCATGTCTTTGGAGTGTGGGAGAAAATTTGCACAGGGAGAACATGCAAACTCCGGCCAGGTAGTGCCATGGTTGGGATTTCAACAGGCGACCCTAGTAGTGCAAGGTGGAAGTGTTAACCACTTAGCCACTGTGCTACACTCCCAACTCCTAAGTCTCCATGCTGGTTCGTGGACAATAAGGAATTGGCCTGCAGACAGGCCAACATCAACTTTATGGGGAACAAAAAAAATATCAAAAGTTGCATAAAACTTCACTGACCTACTGACTGTGTAAAAATCTAATTTACACTAAAGGTTACTTCTGTATTTTTTATCATATGATTTTTGACAAGTTTACATTACAAATATAACAATCAGGACTTTCAAGTGTCTAATTAACACTTACAAGATTCTAATGTTGCTATTTATATAATACTTTGGCTGTGTTGCTAACCACATGTGAATAAATCTAGTCTTAAAAATGACTGCTGATCTTTGTAAACATAAATGCAAACATACATTATCTCTGCAAAGTGCTGAGCAGGCTTTATATTCATCTTGCCTCTAGCCAGATGGTACTTAAAATCTGCTGTGAGCTAATAATGCATTTTTAATTAGTATGATTTAGTCTGATGAGTCCATCATATGGTTGACCCATTCTGTACATATCAGAATTCATAATTGTTTGATATTTTGGTGTTTGGAGAATTGGTTTTGAATTTGATGTCTTATATTACCTCTGCATCACCTACATTACCTATGCTGCTTGAATTTATGTTCTGGGCATGCAGGCTTTGTTACCTCTTAAAGCTTTTAATTGACACTGGACTCTTGGGGCCTAATTACCTTCATACTAAGAATATACTTATATTGCATGGCTTTTTTAAACTACTTACTATATGTTTAGGTATCCATTAGGGTTGCACCGATACTTGTGCAAATGCTTGAATATCTAAAACCAATACCTTTGCAGTGAATGGGCTCAAATCATACTGCAAAGAATCGCATGTGATTCCTATCTAAATCCCATGCTGTTTCCCTGTGGGTGCCATGTGTTTTGAGCTATACAAAATGGATCAATTTGCACTGCAAATCCCACTGCACTCACAGAGAAACTGTATGTGCTTTGGACAAGAATAGCACTGCATTTCTGTTCAAATCACATGCGATTCTTTGCAGTGTGATTTGAGCCCATTCATTTTGTATTAGCTCATATTGCACCCCAAAGGTATTGGTATTGGCGAATACTTTAGTGCAAGTATCCATACTCTTACTTGCCGATTTAAAAAAAAAAGCAAAAAAAAAAAAGCGGTGTCTGTGCAATCGGAGTATCCATACATGGCAAGATCATTCACTGAACAATCTACAGCAAGGGATTTAACCATTCTAATTCTATGGTGACAGATCGATGCAATCTGCTGTAGAAATGAGCAAATCAGTTGACCGATCAGAATCAGAGGATCATCAATGATACAAAATCAGTTTGCAAATTAGGTATTTATAGCAAAGATTTCTACATATCAATTTTGATTGTACTTTAAGTAAATAAAACACATTCTAGATTGCCTACCTCTGGCCTGACCTATAGTGTGACATTTTGTCTTGAGTAACTAAATTTATTTTACAGCCCTGTTCAATACCAGATGTTTTTAATATATTTATTGTGTATGTTATGTATCATTTGTGTCTGTTCTTGTCCTGAACCCGCTTACAGTTTAAAGTACATACCACAGTCATATAAAGATTGACATTAGAACCACAGAGTGGAAAGCTTCTTACTACCTGTATGTTTTTGGATTGTGGAAGAAATAGACCAATCTACAGGAAACATGTAGAAATCCTTCAAATATAATCCACATTGTGAACTCAAGACTCTAGGACTGCAAGTCAAGAATGCCAGACACCTAACCCATGCAATTTCAGAGAACAACCCTGCCTTATGTTGGAAATTTGAATCATGAAAATAGAAATGTATTACTTTACTAGTGCTTTGGGAATGACAAAAATGGGTGTTTACAGAGCAACTCACATCATTCATCTACAAAATAAAAATACCAAACTAAACCCAACCTTACAAATTTTAAAATATTAGTCATATTACTCTAACCTAGCCCACTGGTCCAGAAAAAAAATTTCTGTTTAACAGACAACTTCTAATTTTGAAATTTAAATTGCTGATATTTATTCCACCACTGTCACTGGATGTGGCAAAATCCACCTTTTGCACATTTTTCTAATGAGAAACAATTACCATATCTCCAATTAACTTGATTCTCTAGAATCTAAACATGCCTTTAAAAATACAATTATATGGATTACATGCAACATTGAGATGGTTGTAGCCATTCTATGAAAGATATGAATATTTTGTTCTTAAAGGGAACTTCCCAAATACTAAGGAAAAGAAAACGTTTGAGCTAAGAATAATTCTGTTTGAAACAAAAGAAAATGGACTAAATGTTTTCTAAATTGCTATCCCACAGTTTTATAACTACTCTCACCTCTGAAACTCTTCTCCCCTCCCAGTCCATAGCCCTGACTCTTCCTTCTTTTACTATCAAAGTTTAAGTACCATTGCTGTGTATGTATGTTTTTGTGGGGTTTTTTTCTCCCTTAGATTATCTTACTTAACAATCTGGTAAAACTTTGTGTATTACTATTGCTTTGACCCTGAAGAAGGCGGTACACCCCAAAAGCTTGTCCTGAACATTTGGATGTTGGTGCAAACTAAGTATCATGGACAGTACTCAATTGGTTTTGTATTTAACATTTAGTTTAAAAGTAACATTAGTATGTTGAACGACATCTTTCCAATATCATACAAACTTAGGACATCTCCAAATAAAATTTATGAAATCTCCCAGGGTATGTTTACATGTAGTACATTTAGAAATATTCTGAAGGCCAGCTGTATAAAGTGAATAGGGAGACTTTCTGCTGATCTAGAGACAGAGGAAATTATCCATATTATCTCTGACCACCCCTGTTTGGCATTGAGCTTTATTTACTAAAGGCAAATAGACTGTACAGTTGAACTCCTTTTCCACAAAGCATAGTGAATGTGATGAAGCTCTGCTGATTTACATAATCCAATCATGTACAAGAAAAAATTTGTTTCTTTTTGTTTGTTTTTCTTTTTTTCTCCTCGCCCCTGATTGGGTATTTTTTACAAAGTGAAGCTTCACCACATGCACCAAGCTCTGGTGAAAATTTGTGAAACTGCAAATGAAAACTTGACAGCCTATTTGCATTTAGTAAAGCAATCCCATTGCATATGTCCTAAAGTATAACTAAAGGCAAAACCGTTTTTTCTTTATTTTTGATAGTGGGGAGGAAGTAGCACCTCTGTCAGTTTTTATTGCTGTCTATGCTCCCGTTAAGGAAATGCACCCTCTCTATTTGTCCTGTTTACCACTATTATTGAAAGTGAAAAAAAAACACATTTTGTATTGTCCCCAGAAAAGTAATAGTGGAGAAATGTTTTAATGGGGACACTAGTTCTGGTGACCTTTTTAACTTTCAGGAATTTCCACTCACTTCTTGTTTGACTATGGGATAATATACCTAACTCTTACACTCATACACTTATAAAATGATTAGTGGATCCCCTTACCCCAGCCCACAAAATGTTGCACCTGCATGGCTAACTAATATGGATTGGGAGTTAGCAAACATTTTCTTAAAGGGGAATTTCTTAAATTAGAGGAGGTTTTTTGTATTTTCATACAGTACATGTGCCAGAGCCACCACTTTTTGCTATATCTTTACAAGATGATTTAAACACAATACATTGGCCAAGTTTGTAAAAGATTGCAGTGGATTCAAGGATTGGTAAATGTCAGAGGCTTACTGCTGTCATACTGTGGTATATTGTACCCTTAAAGTGGAACTAACCCCTCCTATTCTATACAGACAAGGACGCTGCCATCTTATCCTCTGTTTGAACTGCTGTGGCCATAGTGCTGCACATGTGATCAGCTATGATCCCAGCCATTTGATGGCTTGAATGTCCAGATGAGACCTCACATAAGCACCATGCCAACTGTGATAGTTATCAGAGACATGCCTTGAATGTAACCATTTTGGAAAGCCATTATATCAGCAGGTTTAGTCGTGCTTTAATACGAATTACTCCTGAAATTCTGGTATGCTAGTAGTGTGAGAGAGAGAGGAAAATTAACTGTAACAATTCAACACCTCTGGAAAATATTTCAGAAAAAAACAAGGCATTTTAATGTTTTGTAGATTTCCATTCATTTTGGTGCATTTTCCAAAGCAAATTTGGAGACCAGAATTGCATCTTCAATAGCACAAAAGGCCTATGTAAACCGTGCCAGAGTAAATTCTGAAAATATTTAAGGAGGACCTAAACTGTGAATCCTGTGAAAAAAAGCAGTGAGAGGATAATACTAGGTACCTGTATTGCCTTTGTCACCCTGCAACTGGTGTTTACCCTGTTACTGACTTGAATGGAGAAATAGCAGAGAGATGCTTGTCTTCAGGTATAATTCCTCTCTGGCAAGAACAACTGGGCAGCACAGTTGCAACATCCTCAAATCTCATTCCAGATTTAGTGGGACTAGCAATCAGAGGCAGCACTGATTTACATGATCTCACTCTGCAAATACACTGCTTTGAGGCTCAAAGCACAGGAGTGTCTAGGCACACAAAGTAGAAAGCAATTTTAGGAGGACAGAGGCGGCAACCAGGTGAGGAGTACAAAGACGTGTGTCTTGCCTACAGTCAAGCATGGTGGTGGGAGTGCCATGGTATGGGGCTGCATGAGTGCTGCCGGCACTGGGGAGCTACAGTTCATTGAAGGAACCATGAATGCCAACATGTACTGTGACATACTGAAGCAGAGCATGATCCCCTCCCTTCGGAGACTGGGACACAGGGTAGTATTCCAACATGATAATGACCCCAAACACACCTCCAAGACGACCATTGCCTTACTAAAGAAGCTGAGGGTAAAGGTGATACACTGGCCAAGCATGTCTCCATGTCTAAACCCTATTGAGCATCTGTGGGGCATCCTCAAACGGAAGGTGGAGGACCGCAAGGTCTCTAACATCCACCAGCTCCGTGATATCATCATGGAGGAGTGGAAGAGGACTCCAGTGTCAACCTGTGAAGCTCTGGAGAACTCCATGCCCAAGAGGGTTAAGGCAGTGCTCTAAAGTAATGGTGGTCACACAAAATATTGACACTTTGGGCCCAATACGGACATTTTCACTTAGGGGTGTACTCACTTTTGTTGCCAGCTATTTAGACATTAATGGCTCTGTGTTGAGTTATTTTGAGGGGACAGCAAATTTACACTTTTATAAAAGTTGTACACTCACTACTTTTACATTGTAGCAAAGTGTCATTTCTTCAGTGTTGTCACATGAAAAGATATAATAAAATATTTACAAAAATGTGAGGGGGTACTCACTTCTGTGAGATACTGTGTGTGTGTGTGTGTGTGTGTATATATATATATATGTATGTGTGTGTATATATATATATATATATATATATATATATACTAACATACACACACACACACCCTTATATAGGCAGGAATGTTCAGTATTATCAGTAGATTGCATTTTTGCTCAATTACCTAATATAATGATGGAAATATTTGAATATAATGCTGTTTTGATCTTGGATAACTTATCTTACAGGTTCAAAGTTGAGGAGACTGTCAATCTGAAGGATGTGCTGACAAGACTTGGCATTATAGAGATATTCGGAAGAAAAGCTGATCTGTCTGCAATATCCGGTATGATACCTTTGTGGTATTTGTAACTTCCATTTTCCTGCTCATTTTGTTGTCACTGTACTTTATAACTTGCATTTATCTTTATTATTTATTATATGACACAGTGCATTAATAATGTATGGAGTAATATCCACACAGGTCTTATTTGTTTGGTATGCTTGAGAATAAATAGAATGGAAATGTACTTAAAATTGTTCTTTTGCATGTGTGCACGTTGCATAACGTGCAGTGTGTAAGAATAACTGCTTTAATTTATCTAGGCTTCATCATTCAATCGTTGTCAAGAAGTATTTCCCCTGAAAGTGTTAAAAGGGGTCATTAATATTCTGAGTTGCTGTACAAAAAATATGAACAAGTGGAAAGTAACAAGAAAGCTAACCAGTTTTACCTTTTGTGCTTATTTCCAGAACACAAGGACCTTTACGTGGACAAAGCTGTTCACAAGTCTTATTTGGAGGTTAATGAAGAGGGATCTGAAGCTGCTGCAACCTCTGGTACAGTATCGCATGGCCGTTCTTCAGTGTAGTGATGACCATCCAATTCAAGTTCTAATATAAAAATCTGAAATGTTCAGTCTCAGCTGTCCAGCTACATTTTCCAATAAGTCTATTAGGTTCACTGGACCTGGAGACGTGTTGTGGCAGTGCCCTAAATGTTTTCTAGATTTGTCTGGCTCTTTCCAGTTCATGTAGCTATGGACATCGAGTTATAAAAAAAAACTTCTCTTGTTACCTGCATTAAAGACAAACACCTTTTGGTACTGTAGTAAAATCAGAACACACTTAATAGTGAGTATGGGAAATGCAGTGTGTCTTTCAGACTTCAAGTGGTTAACAATAGTGACAAAACTTTAACTGAATCTCACTGTCTAATGGATAACTTGTTTAGGTAAATTAGGCTTTTTTTATCATTATTGGGCAATTATGAATCTAGTGTACATACTTCATCCTGGTATGTGATAGTAAGTACTCTTTTCGTCTTGGTAAAGTGCTTATAAAGAATGGACTCTTCTGTATTTAATGTATCCCAGGATGATTGTAAAGCTCACTGTGGGAGACTTCTCATTTATTTAAAATGCTGCTTTAATTAGCATTTTTAAAAGATTGTCATTTAAGTGTTTGTTCCTGCTGTTTGACTTCCATGGAAATGACATTAGCTTTGCATTACTGCACATACTGTACTGAACCCTGCTATTTAGAACATACAAAAATACTAACCCAAACATGTTTAAAGGGCAACACTATTAAAAGCTGATATTTTCATTGGATATGTTACATTCTGGCTACTTTTCTCCCAGTGACTCCAGTGGTGAGATCTCCTCAGTAGAATCCTCTGCAAAGCACTGCAAAGAAAAATCTAAGAGACAGTCTCCAAATTTATGTAAATATTAGGGAGTCCAACTGCAAAAGGTGACATCTTTTATAGTCTTGTGTCAAAGGGCTTTGACAGAAACTTATGACAAAATCTTTCTACTGGTCTCTGTGAAGGATAAAATCCTTTATTATATATATATTATCATTTATTAAGGGACACAGGGTTCATTCTGATAAGAAAATTATACCGTTCCTACAGGAGATTAGACACTAGCAAGCAATGCTGTTAGTCAGCCAGATATAACCACTCCCACTCTCATCAAGCTCCAGTTGTATTTGCTAGTGCCTAGGAGAATCGACATCTTCTCTCTCTGAGAGAAGCAAAATCCCTTCTACAAGATAATTTCCATTGCTATCAAGATTTCCTGGTTCTGCTATCAAGATCCTTTTGTTTTTGGGAACGGCTGATCCTCAATGTAGTGTTTGAGGCTGTGCCAGGATATTGCCCTAGAGCACTGGGCTATGCTGTGGGCCCTCTCCAAGGCATCTGGTTTACTGTCTGAATTACACGTAGAGTGCTTTACAGTTCCAGGACCATGGTACCCCCACTGGTAGAACCTTGTCCTTGAAGACTCTTTAGGGAGGGGGGATGATAACTTTGCCTTGGACATGTTCCTCTGGATACAGCCTAGCCCTTTCCAGCTTCTCTGCATTGTGGGGGCAGAAGGGAATCTTCTCAACCGCTGCTGCCACACATTAAGGTCCTTGCTCTTTTAAGGGAGACTAATGTGCTTGGTACTATTGCTTCAATTGCATCCCTAAAAAAGTTAACACTGAAGCTCAGGTGGCAACACTTTATGGTCGCAAGTTGCTGGCAGGAGCAGGGCATTGCACCATTTTTGGATTTGACTCCCAGTGTTAACTCTTCTAAGTCTGTGCATGCCATTTTGAATTTACCACTTGCTCTGTTGAGTTTGCATGAGCCTCGTGTTGCCGCACTATGATTATGTGCACCACTTCCTGTATGTGCACACGCTCTCTCGGCCTTTCTTCCAATGGACTCACTTTTTTCTTCATTGCCTAGGGTTCCCAGAAGGGACAGCTTGCCCCCTTCCCCAACTATTGCTAAATGGCTTAGGTTGCTTATTATTCAAGCCTATAGGCTTGAGGACAAAGTTTCACCCATCAAGGTTTGCTCTATTAGATCAGTGGGTGTCTCTTGGGCCTTTTAGCATTAGGCATGTGCTTCTAAGAATTGCAAGGCTGCCACCTGATCTCCTGTTCATGTTCGCTAAATTGTACCAGGTGAATGCTCAGTCCTTTTCTAATACCTGCTCCTTGAAGCAACTATTTGAGCTGCGGGTGTTCCCAGTTGTTTTGTTGGTATTTTGTTTGCTGTGTTGCCTGCCTCTCAGTTGGACTGCTTTTGGACAGACTTCTTGGAGCAGAATAATTAATCCTGTGTCCCCTAATGAACAATAAAGAAATAGGATTTTTGTACTTAATGTAATATCCTTTTATAGAATTTATTTGGGGACACAGGTCCCACCCCTCTGTTGTTATGCTCCACTCCTACTATTGCTCTTTCCAGAAAACTGCAGCTTTCATGGTAGTGGGATTGTTATATCTGGTGGTCTAACAGCTTTGCTGGCTAGTGTTCAGTGTATGCAGCAGTATAATCCTCCTTGTATCAGAGTTAACCCTGAGTTCCTTTTTCAACTCCAAAAAGATGATTTTATGGCAAGTAAAATCTATGTCTTTGTATTATGACAGCAGGGAGACTTCCTCGCCACCAAAATACACAGATCAGCGCTGCAGTCTATAACCTACAGTGCTGATTTAGTGTTTCCAGCAGGGTAGTTGAATAGATTGGGTTTTGTTCAACCACAGTGGCCATACATGGATTGAAATTCAGCTGGTCCAAACTAGACACATGTTATTCCTTGTATGGCCAGCTTTACTTTCATCAAGATACTCTGGTACATATACAGTATAAGCTGCCCTACCTCACTCAAACAGGAAGGAACTACAGGCCAATTCCTTGAGCTTGTTGTGGTGGCGCAGTCTTCTGCACCAACCACAGCAAAGTGAGGAGAAAGAGAGTGAGGTTTAGTGGAAGTGGGTGGGTCTTTATATCCGCAGTTAAAGGAAACCTGTATGAAGAAAATGAACAGGCTGCCAATGCTGAGCACCCCTTTTGAAAATGCTAGTTGCTTCAAGGTTATGCCAATCCAAAGGCATTATTCCATTTTGAGCCACTGACTCACAAGAACTATGATAGAGTTCTGATAATCTTCTAATTTTTACAAGCTTACATGCGTTTCTTTTTGGTTAGGGATGATATTGAGGTATAGGCATCCAGGCAACTAGCATTTTTAGGAGGTCAGCAATGGCACCCTTTGTATTTCTTTCATTTCATTTTCCTCTAATTAAATGTCACTAAGCATTTTATCTATGACCTCTTTAAAACAGAACCCAAAGGGCTGCAACAGATGATATATGCAGTGACTCTGAAATGAAGAAAGTGTCACATGAAGCTTAACTAATGTGGCATAATGTGGGTTTAATGTCTTCTGTTGTGTCACTATAGGAATGATTGCCAATAGCAGAATGGCAGTGCTGTACCCCCAGGTTATTTTTGACCATCCATTCTTCTTCGTGATTAGAAACCGCAAAACCGGTGAGTTGTATCCTAATCTTTGTATGACTTAGTGCTGTGGTTCCCTGTAGTGTATGTAGTGCTGCCAAATGCAATGAACTCTTTACCATTCCCATGGCATGATGCAGAGTTTTCTACATTTAAAGGAAACGCTACATGTAAAAAAGAATTAATTACATTGCAGGTTACTGTATACGTAACTCTATCGGGCTTATTTGATGGAGAAATTCAAAGAGCAGTGAAGATATATAAAAGTGAAAGTTAAAGATGAGTCAGTCTGGAATATCTTACATGCAGTATCTTATTCTCTGGTATATGCATGTTTTGGCTGTGCCGATTCCCACGATTAATGAATGGTGTAATTATTCAGATCAGACATCATGAGCATATTAAGGTGAAGCGAAAAGTCTCAATTGACTCAAACTAAGATTCATAAATTTACTAGCGAAATTTAGCAGTAACTGTAGCAACCAGTTTTTATATTTGAGTCAGGTCAGGGACAGCTGAATTTGGAATACCTGTGTCGTGCTAGTAAATGCTTTACCTCTTAGACCTCATTCGCATGCAAATATATGGATTAATATTCCTGTATAGGACATTTCTAAATGCATGTAATTATTTTAAAGTGATATTAAACTGTTGTATTTATTTTTTTATATTTCAATATATGTATTAAGGATTTTTAGAAACATTATACAGAAAGACAGGAGACGCAACCCACCAACATGACGAGTTGCAGAACATAAGCAATAAAATAGTAAATTCAAGTACAATGTGTAGCAACATAACAACAAAATCGACCAATAAAGCGTAATGAGGAATACACTGGTAGCACAATCAAAGTTTGATCAATTGTGAGCAAATTGCTCCATAAACAAGGTGGTATGAATAATATCATTAAAATAATAGTCAAAAATATAGAGAACAAAAAATTAGGAAAGAACTGAAGAAGAAAATAAAGAATAAAACCCTGAAAAGAAATAATAGAGAGGGCCAGCCAAGAGTCCGTTAAATTGTTAAGTATACCAGCAAGTTTATCATTAATCATAACCCAATTAAGTTTCTGTTTGACTAAGTCCAGCGAGATTGCTGACTGTTTCCCATGTTTGGCTATCGTAATTGTCAGGAATGAACTGGCCAGCAATGGTGGGACTCACCTGCCTTTTGATCTGCAGTACCAGGGCTGGCCAGCGGATGCTCCCAGCAATCAGAGACTCAACTTTGCAGCCAGCTAACACCTGGAACTGAATATGCTGGGGTATTTAAGGGATGGCCAGACCCACAGACTCTGCCTTGGTGTTGTGTTTGTCCTGGGCCCTGTATCCTGTTTCTGTCCTGCATCCTGTTTCTGAACCGCTGCTGACTTCTCCTGTTCTGATCCCTGGCTTGTGACCCTGACCATCCTTCTGCCTGACCCTCTGTACTACGCTGCTTGCTACCTGCTGAACCTGGCCTGTGACCCCGACCAATCTCCGCTTGCTCCCCCTGTACCTACCTGCCCTATTGATATTGACCCGGCCTGCCTGACGACGCTTGCTTGTATGTACTGTTATCTGTGGGTGGTTGGTTTGGTTTGGTTGCACTGTATTATGTTTTAGTATTGCACTGCGTTTATGTTTGTATTGTTAGTGTTAATAAATTATATTGTTTATAACATACCTGAGGTCTGCGTTTCCCTGCGTCAGCCACACACCTCTGGTCACACCTGGGAGCCCTGACATTACACCAAGGCCAATCCTGACCAGAAGTGGCTGCACAGGGAAGCCATCTTGGCTTGTTGCTGGGAAGGATGGATCTGGATGAGGTTGTGTATTTATATCTGCTAGTGTTTGATGACAGGGAGTATGCTTATCAAACTCTGAAGGAGTATCCCAGGGATCAACTACTAGAATGTATACGGCTCGCTCATGTTCTAGTAGATCAGGGCACAGAGTTCTCTGAGGTGCAGCCTTTGATTGAGGTTTGTGCTGAGTTGGTTTCATCTGGTTCCCCCGAATGCAGGGATGAATTTTTGCCACCATTTAGTGCAGACCAGGTAGAGTCCCTGGTGTGGTTATTAGAGGATGATGTGGGTTACTTTCTGGAGCGTTATTCCACATGTTCACCACAGACACTAAGAGATTATATAAACGCAGTGCAGTCATTGACCAGACAGGCTTTGTGTAAGCTCAGCTTTGTTCAACCCCTACTGCAGACATGGACAGACTTGTTGCACCCAGCCTCAGTCAGCTTACAAAAACCCAGTCCTGCTTCTAACTCTACTCCTGTATTCCCACCAGCTCCTCCAGTTACAGCCCAGTATACTTGGCTATCTACCGCATGTCAGTACCCTGTTCCCACTCGCTGCACCTATCCTGCCTTTAACCCTGTAAAAAAGCCCTCTGTAGCAACTGCTCCCTCTCCTGTTCCATCCTCCAGTTTTTCTCTGTCTCCAGCTGCTCCATTCGTTTGCAGACCTGCGTTTACTTGCAGTGCTCCAGTAGTTAAAACCAGAAAAAAGCGAAAATTCTTTCCAACCAATACCATCCTGCCAGTATCCAAACCGGTGAACCTGCCTTCCGTGACTCAGCCTGAAGCCTCTACTCAGCCTGAAGCCTCTACTCAGCCTGAAGCCTCTACTCAGCCTGAAGCCTCTACTCAGCCTGAAGCCTCTCTTCAGCCTGATGCCTCTCTTCAGCCTGATGCCTCTCTTCAGCCGGATGCCTCTCTTCAGCCGGATGCCTCTCTTCAGCCGGATGCCTCTCTTCAGCCGGATGCCTCTACTCAGCCGGATGCCTCTACTCAGCCTGAAGCCTCTACTCAGCCTGAAGCCTCTACTCAGCCTGAAGCCTCTACTCAGCCTGAAGCCTCTACTCAGCCTGATGCCGCTACTCAGCATGATGAACTGATCCAGCCCGACGATCCTATTAGGCCAGTTGACTCGATGCCCGCTGTTGATCCAGATGATCCGGTACCTGATCCAGTGCCCGCTGTCGTGCCAATTGACTCAGAGCCCGCTGTCATACCTGGTGACCCGGTGCCCACTGCCTTGCCAGATGACGCGGTGCCCGCTGGCAAGCCAAATGACCTGATGCCTGGTGACCCAGTGCCCGCTGTCATACCTGGTGACCCGATGCCCGCTGTCGAGCCAGACAATCCGATACCTGATGGCTCGGTGCCCGCAGTCTTGCCAGACGACTCGGTGCCCGCTGTTCCGCCAGTCGACTCGGTGCCCGCAGTCTTGCCAGACGACTCGGTGCCCGCAGTCTTGCCAGTTGACTCGATGCCCGCTGTTCCGCCAGTTGACTCGGTGCCCGCAGTCTTGCCAGACGACTCGGTGCCCGCAGTCTTGCCAGACGACTCGGTGCCCGCAGTCTTGCCAGACGACTCGGTGCCCGCAGTCTTGCCAGACGACTCGGTGCCCGCAGTCTTGCCAGACGACTCGGTGCCCGCAGTTCCGCCAGTTGACTCGATGCCCGCTGTTCCGCCAGTTGACTCGGTGCCCACTGTCGTGCCTGGTGACTCGGTGCCCGCCGCTTCGTCTGGGGGCCCGAGACCTGTTGCTCCGCCTGAGGGCCCGAGACCTGTCGCTCCATCTGGGGGTCCGGCGCCCGCCGCTCCGCCTGAGGGCCCGAGACCTGTAGCTCCGCCTGGGGGTCCGGCGCCCGCCGCTCCGCCTGGGGGCCCGATGCCTGTCGCCCCGCCTGGGGGCCCGATGCCTGTCGCCCCGCCTGGGGGCCCGATGCCTGTCGCCCCGCCTGGGGGCCCGATGCATGTCGCCCCGCCTAGGGGCCCGATGCCTGTCGCCCCTCCTGGGGGCCCGGCACCCGCCGCTCCGCCTGGGGGCCCGATGCCGGTCGCCCCACCCGGGGGCCCGGTGCCTGCTGCTCCGCCCGGGGGCCCGGTGCCTGCTGCTCCGCCCGGGGGCCCAGTGCCTGCTGCTCCGCCCGGGGGCCCGGTGCCTGCTGCTCCGCCCGGGGGCCCGGTGCCTGCTGCTCCGCCCGGTGACCCGCTGCCTGCTGCTTCGCCCGGTAATCCGATGTGCCTCTGCCCGGAGTCCAGCCCGATGTGCCTCTGCCCGGAGTCCAGCCCGATGTGCCTCTGCCCGGAGTCCAGCCCGATGTGCCTCTGCCCGGAGTCCAGCCCGATGTGCCTCTGCCCGGAGTCCAGCCCGATGTGCCTCTGCCCGGAGTCCAGCCCGATGTGCCTCTGCCCGGAGTCCAGCCCGATGTGCCTCTGCCCGGAGTCCAGCCCGATGTGCCTCTGCCCGGAGTCCAGCCCGATGTGCCTCTGCCCGGAGTCCAGCCCGATGTGCCTCTGCCCGGAGTCCAGCCCGATGTGCCTCTGCCCGGAGTCCAGCCCGATGTGCCTCTGCCCGGAGTCCAGCCCGATGTGCCTCTGCCCGGTGTGCCTCTGCCCGGTGTGCCTCTGCCCGGAGTCCAGCCCGGTGTGCCTCTGCCCGGAGTCCAGCCCGGTGTGCCTCTGCCCGGAGTCCAGCCCGATGTGCCTCTGCCCGGAGTCCTGCCCGGTGTGCCAGTCTTTGATATCCCGCCAGTTACCAGACCCGGGCGGTGGAACATTTTTCCTAGCTAGGACTGTTTGGAGCGTCCTGAGGCCGCTCCTTGAGGGGGGGATACTGTCAGGAATGGACTGGCCAGCAATGGTGGGACTCACCTGCCTTTTGATCTGCAGTACCAGGGCTGGCCAGCGGATGCTCCCAGCAATCAGAGACTCAACTTTGCAGCCAGCTAACACCTGGAACTGATTATGCTGGGGTATTTAAGGGATGGCCAGACCCACAGACTCTGCCTTGGTGTTGTGTTTGTCCTGGGCCCTGTATCCTGTTTCTGTCCTGCATCCTGTTTCTGAACCGCTGCTGACTTCTCCTGTTCTGATCCCTGGCTTGTGACCCTGACCATCCCTCTGCCTGACCCTCTGTACTACGCTGCTTGCTACCTGCTGAACCTGGCCTGTGACCCCGACCAATCTCCGCTTGCTCCCCCTGTACCTACCTGCCCTATTGATATTGACCCGGCCTGCCTGACGACGCTTGCTTGTATGTACTGTTATCTGTGGGTGGTTGGTTTGGTTTGGTTGCACTGTATTATGTTTTAGTATTGCACTGCGTTTATGTTTGTATTGTTAGTGTTAATAAATTATATTGTTTATAACATACCTGAGGTCTGCGTTTCCCTGCGTCAGCCACACACCTCTGGTCACACCTGGGAGCCCTGACAGTAATTCTCACCGCCAACAGGCTATAAAGAATCAATTTAATCGATTTCTTAGACATATCAGCGGGCAATAAATGAAATAGAGCTATTTCAGGGAGTCGACAAATATTAACCCCCGTTACCGAATAAAGGAAATTAAATAAACTGATCCAAAACCTACTCACCACAGGGCATTTCCACCATATGTGGAGCATAGTACCCTCTTGTCCACAATGTCGAAAACAGCTGGTTGACACAGAAGGGTACATTTTAGCAAGATCTGTAGGGACCAGATACCACTGAAGAAGTGTTTTGTAGTTAGATTCAATGAGTGTGTATTTATTTTTTTTAATAACAAATATGTTTTACTTACCTGCTCTGTGCAATGGTTTTGCACAGAGCAGCCTGCATCCTCCTCTTCTCGGGTCCCCTGCCAGCGCTCCTGGCCCCTCCCTCCTGCTGAGTGCCCCCAGGGTGCACCACTGGATGCTTGTTCCCGAGCCGCGGCTCTGTGTGTCCATTCACTCACACACAGCCATGAGTCGGCCCCGTCCCCTCCTTCTCCTGATTCGTTCACTGGCTGCTGCCTCAGCCAATCAGGAGTGAGAGTCCCTGGAGAGCCGAGGCTCTTGTGGACATCCCTGGACTGAGGGGGGGGGGTAAATATTGTGCGGGGGGATGCTGCAGCACACAGGTTTTTTACCTTCTGGGGGGGGGAGGGGGGCTGCAGCACACAGAAAGTTTTTTTTACCTTCATGCATAGAATGCCGGAAGGTAAAAAACCTTGAGCCTTTAGAACCACTTTAGATGGTATGATTACCACTGTGCATTTACCTGTTTTGAGGTGCATTCATTTTAATGTTTATGAAATCTGTGCATCCTGGAGCAGATTATATACTCTGATCATGTGTAAGAGCATCTACATTTTAATGGGAAAATGGAGCTGGAATTTACACTAATAAAAAGGTATAAAAAGAGATATTTCTGCTGATAAAGCTGAACTCTAGCTTTGGCACAATGTCCCCAATTCCCAACAAGTATTTTGTTTAGTATACATACAGTTTTTTGTTGTTCTGGCTTCTTATCTATGGTCACATAACAGGGTCCTCTCCCTCCACTGTCTTATGGTGGTGGGCATTCCTTACTAATGTACAGAATGATGCTCAGGTAATAATGTGTAAGGCAACCCATACATTGATCCTTTTTTTTTTTTTTTTTTTTTGCTCAGCCAGCAGGTTGAACAAAAAAAAAAATGATTCAGTTCCCCTATTCACACACTGGATGATGATGGGGCAATCTTCCTGCTGTGGTATTGTATTCTGATAGGGGGGGGCCTTCCCCACTATCCGAATACAATGATCAGTGTTCGCAGCTATAGGCAGCACAACTGATCATTCAAGAAAAACCTGATCTCAAACCTGGGAACAGACGTGCCTGGGAGAGATGGAAGGAAATACACATATATGGAGGACAAAGTCTGAAAGGAGCCAAGAGACCCCCTAGTGGGAAGAGGGATAACTCCATCCATCCATCCATACTGAGGAAAAGGATCTCTTGATAACGGCGAGACCCCCTGCTGGAAAAAAGGAAAAAAACTTCATCCATCCGTCCATCCATCTATCTAGGATACAGGGATTCATCCATATGTCCAAATCTGGGCCCACTTAAAGGGACACAAGCTTATATGACCTCACTTAATGGTTTGGTCATATACATCAGGTGAGAGCACAACTGGTGAAGGAGCACAGCATATATATTTAAATTTGGCGGACTATATTTTATTTATTTATTTTTTAATATATTATAGAAGACACTATAAGATCACAGATTGTTTTGAGGATTTTTTTCTGAGGACTTGATATGTGAAGATATGTATGCAGCAATAGCGTGAATATCACGTTATGGAAATCTATTAAGGACTCATTATATGGTTTTGCACTTATTGATTTGTGTATATTGCTAGTGGAGCGCGACACATATTGATTTTTAACCTGACAGGCTGGTTGTATACAAGTCAATCAATTGATTGTACACAAGTCAATCAGCCTGCCCATACCTGGATCGAAATTCATCCAGTCCCTGTTGAACTGGCCGATCCATGGCAGGTTTTAGTTCTGTGCAGCAGTACTGTGAATCCAGGCCAGCATGACGATGCACCCTAAGGGGTGTATCCATTCCGGTTTGGGCTGACAGAAAATGGAATGAAACAACACTGGGTGTCCTTTACCCTAGGTATTCAGCAGCAGCCAGAAGGGTGGGGAGTCTTAAAGTGATACTAAAGGCTCACTTTATTTTTTTTTTATTCTTACCTTTTCTGTGTAATGGTATTAAATAGCGTATTATTAAAGTGGTCTCATACCTCCTCTTCTGGTTTCCCTCCGCTTCTCCTCTGCTCTGTGTGACCCCATAGCAGGCCACTTGCTGCGTGGGCACAGATGCGAGTACACTCCAGAGCATCCCTAGACACACAGAGTGTGGCACCCAAATGGAAGCCATGGATTTCTTCCATAATGTGCTACAAAATCATCAACACATATGTTCATAGCCATACAGCCTCAGATTTCCATTTATAAGTAAGGCCGTATGTGCAATAAAATTTAAACCCTCTTTTTGTTACACATCATTATGGTTCACATCACTCCCAGCACAATACTTTTTTAAAGGAACTCCAAGCAAACAGCTAACTAGATGTTTGTGAAATTCTGTTCAGTCTGCTCAGTAAGGTAAGTAATACAGCTCGGTCTGTGACCCACCTTGCAGACTGAAGAGTGTAGGAGCAGTACATTCTAAGTTTTGAGCTGACAGTACTGTGTAATGCAGTAGAGCCAACTCATTCCTTCTCCCTATCTGTGTGCTGCAGTGTAGGAGATTAATCAAAGTCAACATAAAAAAATATTCAGTTTCTTAGAAAAATGTTATTTAATACAATTTAAGGTTGGTTTTTTTCCCATAAATATCTGTCTGGATTAACTGATTTTATCTGGGATACAGCTCTTAATTTTAAAAATTACTATTACAAGTAAGAGTTCTTACAGGAGAAGAGGTGAAGGAGAGACCGATCACAGACACCGTAGAGGTGACTTATCCAAAACAGTATACGGTCACCCTTATCTATAGTTCTGGTACTATTGTATCCACTAATACTGTGAGGTAGTATTTAGACAGCATCAAAAGGTCAAGCAGATGTTTTATGAGGTAGAGTTGCATCTTCTAGAAAATAATAGCTGCATGATCAGTAAATAGGAGCAGAACAGCTAAATGGTATTGAACACCAGTGGAGAAATAGGCTGCCTGCACATAAAGGGTTTACTGTATATACTAAAACTGAAGTGTGCAAAATCTGGCGCAGCTCTACATAGAAACCAATCAGCTTCCAGGTTTTATTGTCAAAGCTCAATTGAACAAGTTGAAGTTAGAAGCTTATTGGCTACCATGCACAGCTGCACCAGGTCCGGAATGCACCAGTCTTAGTAAATCTGCCCCAAGGTGTATTATCAGTAAGCAATGGTCATCATAAATGCTTGTGGGGTGGGGGAGTACTTTTTCCATTTTGAATGGAGTTTCTTGTTAACATCGCTAGCACATCTGTTCTTCAATGTACTGCTTAATACATCATCCCTAGGGCACCTTTGTTTCGTGCTGCCTACTTCATCCCATCCACACTCCAAGTGAACATGCAATGCTTTCAAATAACGTCCTTTCCTGAAGCAGTTTTGCATGTTTATCACCGCTTCCCAGCTTCTGCTTGACACATTTTTATAAATTGAAATAAGGCATGCCCTACAAATCCATTGTAATCTGTTTTTGCTTCTATTTTAGGCTGTGTGTTGTTTATGGGAAGAGTCATGCATCCAGAGGCATTGAATTCTGGAGGCCACGATTCTGAAGAGCTTTAGTACTTTCTGTACACATTTAGGAAATAATATATAAGCACATTGTTTCCTAATAATATCATTGATGTTTGTTGTATAATTTGTTCTTTTCTTTTTTCATGTTTAAACTTCTTTCAGGATTTTGTGTTTTACACGGTAAGTGAACTACCAGTGGGGCTTCCGTTATTTTTGAAATGGAGAATCAGGAGATCTGCTAGTTTTTTACAGGCTGTACCGTGCAGTAATCCAGTTGTAGGACCTTGGCATTACTATTTCTGCTAGTCTGTGTGCTCATTTATAACCTTTAGCACAAACAAAAATGTGGGTCTTGGCAGCTCATCAGATTGGAAGAGAGGTTTTTTTCTTCTAGTGTAGCTTAGAAAATGAAGTATTAGCTGCCATGAGCAAAACAGTTTGTATTCAAGAGTTGTTGAGTCCAAGTCATTTCAGTTGCAGATTCCTGGTGAAAACAATGGAATGGTCCTGAGGATACATATGCACACGGAAGCCCTTCATATAGGCATATCGCCTACAGTATTACATTTAATGTGTTCTGTGGATCTTGTGACTGCCTGCCAAATAAAATTGTATACATGTGAAAATATATTTTTAATTTGGAGCATCTGTGTATGATATCTGATTTATTATATGTCAAAGTCGGGGGTCAAGTGAGTGCAATATTTGTTGTGTTTTGTTGTGTTATAAAGTTGTTGTTTTGGAAATATTAAGATTGTTGTAGTTTCGTTATTTCATTACATGTTCACCACTGAAAACTTGCTTTTTTCAATGAAGAGAAAAACCGATATTCCAAAAATTTTGGTTAGGCTTCAAACTCCTGTCCTTTGTTTATTTATTTGCTGTATGTTCCATAGAAATAACAGAACATAAGCGTATAGCTTTCTAAACAAAATAGAAATCCCCAAGACTGTTGTCACAAGAACAAGTGTCTTTTCCTATTGGAAGATCAGGAAGATCATTCTTCACCCCGTTCGTTTGCCAATTTTAAAAGTTTGAATTGGAAATCACGCCCACTCCTGTAACAATGGTGACCAAGAAAAATAGACAGGGTAAATAGAGACTACAATAAAAAAAAGGGGGGTTTAATACCACACTCTTTCCAAAACTAAGGGGAAAAAAAGATTTTGGCTTCACATACACGTTAATCCATTTAGAAGGATTTGTGACACTCTAACCAAGTTTTACTTACCCAAGCAAATATATGTTATGGCATGTTCCTTCAGGTACCAAAATAACATTTTGGCACTGTAGATTTTCCAAAGGCATCTTCTAAAGTCTCTGCTTGGAAGAATACACAGCTGTACTTGTACTAAAAACCCTCAAAGTGATTCTGAAGACTTTTTTTTTTTTTACGAATAAATAACAAACATGTTATACTTACCTGCTGTGTGCAGTGGTTCTGCATAAAGTTGCCTGGATCCTCCTCTTCACGGGTCTCATGCAGGCTCTCCTGGCCCTCCCTCCTGTCCGATGCTCCCACAGCAAGCAGCTTGCTATGGGGACACCCATTGCTCCTTGTGTCGCTTCACACATGGAGCTGCGGTGGGGCCCTGCCCCCTCTCTCTTCTCATTGGCTCACTGCCTGTGATTGACAGCAGCAGGACAGTGGGAGCAAATGGCTCTTCCTTCTGTCTCGGCCAATGAGAACAGGGAGTCCCAGGATAGTCGAGACTTCAGTGCACATCGCTGGATTGACAGGGGGCTTAGGTGAGTAATGGGGGGGGGGGGTGGAATCCTGCACACAGAAGCCTTGAGCCTGCAGAACCACTTTAAAATCTGCTGAGACTTTTTCATATTTTACCTTCACATCCCCTTTTGAGCTGTGTTCAGCTTTAGGTATGCACACCGATATATTCTTTATTTGCAATGGTTGTAAAATATATAGTAAACCAGCACAGAATGTAATAATCATGTAAAATATGGGTCCATGATGCTGTTTATACAGTAACTACTTGCTGTCTGGGGCATTTTTAAAAAAATCTTTCTTATGTTAAAATCTGCAGTTTCTGCTAGACAGTTACTTGGAACCCCCAAACATTATATTTTTTTTTTTAAGCAGAGGCCCTGTAGAATAAAATGGTGGCTGTTGAAAATTTTTCTGTCACACAGTATTTGCACAGCTGTTTATCAAATGCAAATTTTCAGTATTCAGTAAAATGTAATACCCAATATTTTTTGTTTTTTTAATACATATATATATATATATATATATATACACATACGTACACTTTGCCCTGAATAAATAGATACCTAATATGTCGAGACTCAAAATTCCACGCTTCCAAGAAATGGCGACATAAATGGTTTGTAGGTGAACCTTTAAAAGCTCCTACAGGTTATCAGTGTACAGTTATGGCCCTGGAATTTTTTCCTACACTCTAACATTCACAGTGATATCTTAAATGTATGGTGCAACCACTGTTTACATACACATGTAGATCCAACACACACGTTTATGTATGTGTGCGCAGGAATGGTCATGCTTTAAAAAATTTTTAAACTTTTTTTTTTAATTTATCTTTATTGCTATCATAAGTGGGCTAATATGTTTCCTCTGTGATAGCTTTGAGCAGTGATAGCTCCTCTTTATGGATACATCAGAGGTCTATTAGATCCCAATGTCTCCCCTGCCCTTCAAAGCATTTAACCAAAAGAAACCATCACAGAAGAAACCAGGGAACACAGGTAAGGAGGGTGGGGTTGGCTCTTCTCAATACTGTAAAAGTGATCAGTGCCTGTAGAGCTGCCTGGATCACTTTTATTAACTAGCCGATTGCTGGCTGTTAAAAAAAGTGCTCAGCATAAATGAGTACACCCCAACAGATTTTTCACGAAACCTTTACTTTCAGAATCAACATTTTCTATGGGACATACTACAAAATGCTCCCACAAATGCGGGCCATTGTTAATTTGCAGACACAAAAAAGTATTTTAGCTAACAAATTCATTCAAGACCATGTTGAAAAAACGAATACACCCCAATGAAAGTCTTGGGAACAAAGCTAAATTTTAGACTGCAAAACACTAATTAACAAGAATGCAACTACAGGTGAGTCTAATTATTCATTAAACAGGTGTCCAGCAGACAGTTTATTATAAACGGGTGTTACTTAACAAAGAAAATCCCTTCCCATGTCATGCTGTCAGTAATGGCAACACATGGAAGAGAAATGTCACAAGGCCTGAGAAAGAAAATAATTTCTTTACACAAGAAAGCTGAAGACTACAAGAAGATCGGCAAAGTTTTCCTTGCCAATCAGAATATTGTAGCAAAAGTGATACAAAAATTGAACAAAGATGGAACTGCAACCATCTCTCAGAGACGTCCAGGCTGTCCACGGAAGTTAGCAACTCGACAGAAGCGTCCTCTGATGAGAAGGGTTAAGAAAATCGCCATGCAAGTTCACTGCAGTTAGCTAAAGAAGTAGAAAGCCAAACTGGGGTGAATGTTTCCCATGACACAATATGGCATACACTGCAGAGGAATGGCATGCATGGTGTCGTATACAAAGGAAGCCTCTCCTAAAGCCCACCTAGAGTTTGCCAGGGCCCATTCTGAGAAAAAAGAAGACTATAGGGACTCTGTACTCTGGAGTGATGAGACCAAGATAAATGTTTTTGGAACTGATGTCTTCAAAATTGTATGGTGTCACAAAGGTGAGGAGTACAAAGAAAAATGCATGGTGCCTACAGCGAACGGTGGTGGCAGTGCCCTTCTGTGGGGCCGCATGAGTGCTGCTGGTGTCAGGGAGCTGCATTTCATTGATGGTACCGTGAATTCACAGATGTACTGCTCTATATTGATTCTACCATCGTGCACTTTTCCAACATGACAATGATCCAAAACACACATCTCAGGCCACTGTTGCATTTCTGAACAAGAACAGGGTGAAAGTGATTCAGTGGCCAAGTAGCCGCTGATCTGAACCCAATCTAACACCTATGGGGAATTCTGAAGAGACAAGTTGAGCATCACTCTCCATCCAGGATCTAAAAGAGGTTGTTCTTGAAGAATAGAAAAAGATAGATGTTGCCAACTGTGCCAATCGCGTCGTCCGACCCCCAGCCTTTCTCACCAACTCGTGACCGAAGGACTAGCCAATCTAAAACCACGCTGTCATGTGCGTAACAATGCCACGCTCAGCTGCACCCTGTACAAAGATTTTCCAGCTAATGAACCACAATCTATGTACCTGCAGCATGAGAGCGATTGTTATTGGGTCAGGTTAACCACTTCCAGACCGGACACTTTTACTTCCTTCCTGACCAGGGCAATTTTCAGCTTTTAGCGCTATCACACTTTTTGAATGACAATTGCGCGGTCATGCAACACTGTACCCAAATTAATTTTTTCCCATTTTTTTGAGACAGATAAAGCTTTATTTTGGTGGTATTTATTCACCGCTGGGATTTTTATTTTTTTGCTATGTAAATGAAAATGTCCAAAAAGTTTGAAAAAAAGTGGTTTGTTTTATAAAATTTTGCAAATAAATAATATTTCATCATAAATCTTGGCCAAAATTTATTCCGTTATCTTTTTAGTAAAAAACAAAAAAATCCAAATTAGTTTATAACCAAAAATTATAATATTTAAACTTTTTTTTACATTTTTATTTTATTTTTTTATATTATTTTTTATTTTTACATACTGTCACCCTAGCAGTACAGTGTCGCCATGGTGACACTGTACTACTTGTGGGGGGTGATGAAGATTTTTTTTTTTTTTACACTGATTGCTTTTACACCCATATAGGATGTAAAAGCAATCATTTCTCTTTCTCTCTGTCTGCATTCTTGCAGTCATTGAGAAGTACTGAGTGAGCTGTGATTGGTCACAGCTTGTCACATGGTACAAGGCTGTTGTGAATAGCCTTGTACCATGTGACCTCTGTGATCATTCACAGATTTCACACGTAGTAAGCAATTATGTCACAAGTGCAGCGGTCCCGTCCGACAATCGGTGTTTCACTGTGTCCGGAGGACACAGCGGGCACCGGATCGCGGTGCTGCTCGCTCCCAGAAAGCGCGCACAAGCAGGTTGCGGGGAGGCCGTTTATAAACAGCCACCCGACCCTGCACTGCCACTGTCCATCTATTTATATACAACAGCCGGTCGGAAAGTGGTTAATTACGCAATTAACCCTTCACACTGCCACCACCGCCTTTTTGTAGAGAAAAGGAGGGAACTCGCCAATATTAGCAATAACACTATGATGTTTGAATAATCGTCTGTATACCACTGTCACCACAGGCAGAGATATATAGAGGTTTCAAACACACAGTAGCGCTCCTCAGAGACAGGGATTCTTAGTTTGCATTAAAGAGCTTTAGAAACAGTTCAACACTTTTCAGATAATAGGATTTATTTCTAAAAAGGTGAAAAGGGGGCAATAACAATATTTACAGAAAAAGATGTAGCCAATTTATATATATATATATATATATATATATATATATATATATATATAAATATATATATATATATATATATATATACATATACAGAGAGCAATAACACAACAGGGAGATAACAGAAAGAAATTTATAGAGGTAGAATACTTGCCAAAAGTCCTGGGTTAAGCAGATTCAAGGGTCCTGAGCAAGAGGGTGCCTTTTCTCCCAAAGTTGGTTCCGATGTTAAAAAGGGAGAATTCTTCAACTCCAAGCACAACAGCCTTTTTCTAGGAACTCAGTAGGGTGTCTCCTTACAGCAGAGAACCAATCGCCTCATTTGGGGAGGGGTGTTGTAGGCGGGGGACTCAGACTAGAACCAAAATCCCTCGCAAGTTATACCATGGGCAATAACCTTCCCTAAGTACATGTAACACTCTATCCACAGGTAGATTAATATGCAGAATCATCTGCTGAACGTCTAGATATCAAACATGGCATAGTTCACTATTTCAGCTAGAACTATATGGCTTTCTGCTCTCCTGTAGACAACTAGGGGGTGTAAGATATCAGACAACTCGCATTAAACTGAGCTATCCGAATATATGTAATTATTTCCCATCTCCAGATACAAAATTATATGGAAAAGTGAGTTTTAAATGTGTTGTCTGTTTTACTGCTAGCTGGAATGTCTTTGAAGCCCAGTGAAGGACTGGTTTATGGTTTTATGATTCTCACAGATTGAGAAGCTAACAGACACCCGGGCACCAGCTAATTTGGGATTTATAACCATGTAGCTGTCCCGCTGGGCCTGATTGCTTGTGCACTTTTGAACCCAGCACACAGGGACCACGTGTCACTCAACAGAGAGGGAGGGGGGGATTGCAGGGGGAGAGATACAAGATGGAGGATCCTTAGCGAGATGGATGACAGCGTCCATCTCTGTGTGCACAATTGCTACACCAGCTTGTTCATTCCATGCCTAGAAGACTTGTGCTGTCCTTACAAATCATGGCGGTCATACAAAATACTAGATGTAGTAGTTTTTGTTGTGGGATGTATTCATTTTTGCATCAACTAAAAAACTGTAAAATTGAAGATTTTGTAAGTTTTATATTATTAACCTTACTTTCATGTAATCAGCTAAACAAATGTTCTATAAAACATAGTTTTGTAAAAATTTTGGGAATTGTTCTTGTGTTCATTGAGATATTGATTAAAATCTTACTTTTCAAAAGGGGTGTACTCATTTATGCTGAGCACTGTGTGTGTATATATGTGGTGTTAGCAGGTGGTTATTCACCAAAATTTAAATACATTACATTAAATGGATTTATAAAAAGAAATGAAATAAATGGAAAGAGTAAGAATATATTTTTTTTTTTTGTTGGAAATGCACCAGTTGAGGACAACTTTATAGGGCATGTGTCCAGCCCGTTTGCCACCCCACCTTCCCCCATCCCAATTGCCAGCAATTCTTAGATATTGAAATGAAAACTGGGAGTTGCTATGAAAATACTAAATATCTAGTAGCTGCTGCTGTCAAAAAAAGGGTTGTTTGACAGGTTGACACAGTGTTTATCAACACTTTTCAAACTTGAAGTGTCATTTTGAACAGGACAAATCATAGAATGAAATGGTATACTTCATTAACAATTTTTTTTCAAATCCTAACACTAGTCAAAAGTGCATTTTTTTCTTTTTAGTTTTGTTACATTTCTGTTCTAAGGACTGTATTAAAAAATAATTTTTGCAAAACAATTGCCCATAAAGAAAGGATGGTTGGTCCTAATATACCGTATGTATTACTTTAACTTATTGACAAAGTTTAAGTTAGTCCTTAAAAGAATGAGCGAAGCAAAGCGATAGTATGTAATGGATGTCTGTTTTTGTTAAAATAGTTTGGAGTTACTGTATCATATTTCTAATATCACAGCTTGGATTCACTATATCTCATAATTCTAATATTCCATGTCCATATAGTAAGAGCATCTTATAAAGTCCTTATCATCCCCCTCTGAATACAGTGGTGGATGATGAGGACTGTAGCAGTTTTAGTTTAGTTTTTATCATGCAGTTAACAGTAAAGTGACCCTCTTAAAACAGTGCTGCATATTTGGGTCTTGAAATATTAGTATTGGTACTAATTGGTACTCTTGCCCATTTCCAGCTTTCTCCTTAAATCAGTTTCATCTTTAATTATTCCTTCAAATTATTTTGAAAGTTTTTTTTTGTTTGTTTTTATAATCTCTGTAAATGTTGGTCTTTAGTCGAAAATGCATCTTTTTTCCTTCAATTCTAGAGCAAAACATACATATATTTTTTTTTTTTGTTATAATCTTGCATTTACTAAATAAAAGCACACTTATCTTCCTGTCTCTATTCTGTAATTTAAGTGGTTTTCTTGTTTGCCACTGAAGAGGAGTCTTTTTTAAAAGCCACTCTACAAGAACTATTGTAAATATGACATTGATTAGACCTCCTGTCCCTTGTGTACTCTTGCGGTCTGGTTTTCATGGCAAGGTAAGTGAATGAGCAGGACATTGTGATTGTGATGCACAAAGGATATCGCACCCTTCTAATAAAGGTCTGCTAAGTAAATAGTAAGTGCTTGTGTTGAATGATTCCCATTACTGAGCTTGCAGCCATTTATTATGTTTCTTAGCACAGGACAGTGCTAGAATTGTATAGGTCATGCTGTTTACATAAGAAATACTAAAATGGGGAAGATACATGACTGTCATCCTTTCAGAACCTGGCATGCCACCTTGATTAAATAAAACAAAGTAAGAGTAATGTTCAGGGAGTGTATTTACAGTTGTGTTCAAAATAATAGCAATCAGACATCACTAACCTGATCAATCACTGTTTTTGGTAGAAATTATATTTCTACATGGCAAATAATTTACTAGCAGGTGTAGTAGAGTAATAGAAATCCAACAGACCCAACAGTCATGACATGCATGCTGCTGATTCTATGTAATTGAATCACTAATTGAAAGGGGCATGTTCAAAATAATAGCAGTGTGGAGTTCTATCAGTGAGGTCATTCATTCTTTGAAAAACAGGTGGCAATTATTGCCCTTATTTAAGGAAGGAAGGCAGCAAATGTTGTACATGCTGGTTACAGTGCATTTCTCTCTGAAATTCTGAGGAAAATGGGTCGTTCCAGACATTGTTCAGAAGAACAGCGTACCTTGATTAAAAAGTTGATTGGAGAGGGGAAAACATATAAAGAAGTGCAGAAAATGATAGGCTGCTCAGCTAAAATGATCGCAAATGCTTTAAAATGGCAACCAAAACCTGAAAGACGTGGAAGAAAGTGAAAAACTACCATTCGAATGGATAGAAGAATAGCCAAAATGGCAAGGACTCAGCCAACAATCAGCTCCAGAAAGATCAAAGAAGGTCTAAAGTTACCTCTGAGTACTGTTACAATTAGAAGATGCCTATGTGAAGCCAAGCTATCTGCAAGAAGCCCCTGCAAAGTCCCACTGTTGAAAAAAAGACGTGTTGAAGAGGTTACAATTTGCCAAAGAGCACATTGACTGGTCTAAAGAGAAATGGCGCACCATTTTGTGGACTGATGAAAGTAAGATTGTTCTTTTTGGGTCTAGTGGCTGGAGACAGTTTGTCAGACGACCCCCAAACATTGAATTCAAGCCACAGTACACTGTGAAGACAGTGAAGCGTGGTTGCGCAAGCATCATGATATGGGTATGTTTCTCATACTACGGTGTTGGGCCTATTTATCGCATACCAGGGATCATGGATCAGTTTGAATACATCAGAATACTTGAAGAGGTCATGCTGCCTTATACTGAAGAGGAAATGCCCTTGAAATGGGTGTTCCAACAAGACAACGACCCCAAACACACCAGTAAACATGCAACATCTTGGTTCCAGACCAACAAGATTGACGTTATGGAGTGGCCAGCCCAATCCCCGGATCTTAATCCAATAGAAAACTTGTGGGGTGACATCAAAAATGCAGTTTCTGAGGCAAAACCAAGAAATAGAGAAGAACTGTGGAATGTAGTCCAATCATCCTGGGCTGGAATACCTGTTCACAGGTGCCAGAAGTTGGTTGACTCCATGCAACACAGATGTACAGCAGTTCTCAGAAACAGTGCTTATACAACTAAATATTAATTAAGTTATTCAAAGGAAAGCAAAATCTTCAAACATTTTTCAGTTTATATAGTGAATGTTTGAGTTTGTAAAGAATACAAACACTGCTATTGTTGTGAACAGGCTAATATTCACTTTTCTTCAATTTTGTTTAGAGAAACAACACAAATTTGATATATTTTTCTTCATGTTTTGATTTGGAATAGAATGTGTAGTGTTCCCAATGCATTTGTGTGCATGGAAATAAAAGCTATTAGAAGGATTTTGAGCTTTATTCGCTTTTTTCAACACACTGCTATTATTTTGAACACAACTGTATATACAAAAGTGAAAATCCCAAAGTTAGGTGTATATGCTCTTAATAAGGGGCTGACTGCAAAGCATGGAACTGCTATTTGTGCTGGTGGTTTGTCAGAAATAGAAACCTTATATAAGCTAGTGAGTCATTTCCCTATGCACCCATGCATTTCTGGTCTGTCAGAATAGGAGTATATTTAACTTTTTAGAGGCTCATTTATGAAAAGTCACATTTTATCTTTCAAATGGAATGATGAATATGGTTTCAGTGGTCAACAGCCTTACTTTATTCTGGTTTTAAAAAATTAGCCCCAAAGCATTAACACTTTATTTTAGTCCATCTGGCAGTTTTCTAAAAACACATTAGGGCTGATTTTGAAAATGGAACCAAAATGGCGCTGTTGTCAATGGCAACCAACCAGACTCTGTATTCTGTTTTTCCCAGAGACTGAAGATGAACTTTGGTTGGTTGCTGGAAACATCTATAGTTTCATTAAGGTGGTTCTAAAATCATAAAAATGTGTACCTTTTTAAAATATTTTATGTATTAAGGTGAAAAAAAACCTTCCAGTTGTGGTTCCTCCCCCCGTACCCCAAACACTTTCCTGAGTCCTGTACCTATACAGCCCTGTACCCCTCTGCAGGTCTTCTTTCCCCTCACACAGGCTCTCACAAGCTTGACTATGAGCAGCAGGAGCCATTGGCAGTCAAATCCTGTAAGGTGGGGGTGGAGCCAAGTTACGCTGTGTGTGTATGTGATAATGGAACCACATGTATGCCCCCATGGAAAGCGGCTTCCTATCGTGGTACACGGAGAAGGGGAGGAGCGGAGAGCATTGGCGAGGGACCTCTCCGAGGAGGAAGGGGGCCACTATGTGCAATACCCTTGTGCAAAGCAGGTAAGCATAACATGTTTATTACATATTACTATACTTTACAACCTTTTTACCTTTCCTATGTAAGTGGTGTTTTTTAATTTTATCAGATTCTTTACTATATTTAAGTAGTTGTAAACTCAGTCTCTATAACCACATATATAAAACGAGATGAAAACTACTTTATGGTGAGCAACACTCCCTTTGTTTTTAATACACTCGTGTATCAAATGTGTGGAGAAAAGTATAGCGAGCGCTACAGACAAAAGTGTACAAGCAGCTAGAACACCAAAAAAGGCAACCAATCCTCCTTGCAATAATCAATAATAAAAGAAAAGTAGGTGCAGCGCTAAAATCAAAAGATACAAATAATTCTCTATAGGATAAATGTATAAATATCGGTGATTAGACAGATATGCCACAATGGTGAATATTGCGTTTAGTCAATGAGAAGTGCTAAAAGCACACATGAAGTCCTCGTCCCAAAGTGATGGTAGTAAAAAGGTGAAGAAAGTCCTGGAAAACAGATAGAGTGCGCACTCACCAGAGGTGCGTTAGATTAACGCATGTAAGGAAAAACTGCTGCAAGATCTCTCCAGCATCAGAGCTCTGGTCAGATCGCACTGCGTCCTATCCTCTGTCTCACCGCGAAGAGCAGTAGCCAAGTTGCATCCAAACGTGTGGGCGTCAGGGAACTCCTTGGTCCAGAGAGGCTCTGTGGGAGATGGTACTCTCAAAGAGAGCCCAATGAGGGACGCCACATAGTGTAATGCTGTTTGACTCAAAGTTTAATAGTCAAAAAGGGGTGAACAAACAAAATTACTGACCATAGGTAGTTGGCCACATATAGTGGCTAGATGTCCATAAGCTGTAGCCCCCCGTGACGCGTTTCGTGCGATGCACGTCCTCAGAGGGTCAGGGCTTACAGCAGGACATCCTTACTCATCTATTTATACAGAGAAATGGCAATCGCGCTAGTCGCGGCGGCCATTTTGCCGGCGTCTCGCGCATGCGCAGTTAATCGGCGCCATTTTGCCGTAGATCGTTATAGGACATACACTTATCCTCCTAGTGGTTTATTGTACAGAGTGTGTCCCAGGCAGGCGCCATGATATAGGTGGGGAAAGGAAAACAGAATCTGTGTCACACAGCAACTGAACTGCTGACGAGACTATCAAAGAAAAACATAGATAAAGAGGAGCATTGTGCTTATCCAGTAACATTGATTGCATACCAGGGAAAGCATATCCACATGGAACTGGATAATTTGATGCAATATATTAGAATATGTACATAAATGCTAGTTACAGAATTTATATAGTGTAAAGTTGAGGGAAATTGCTCCATTATTTTACTATTACTTTGGCTCAGCAAAGAATAATTGAAAATATTAATTAACAAATCATAATAATAAAAAGTTATAGGTGTTAACGGTTATAAAATAATTATGCGATAGCCATTTCTACTGCAATAAATAGATGAATATCAATACATTTAAAATTTGATAAATTTAATTAGATATATATTAAAATAGGTCAGTGCGGTATAATATATTCCATATGGTCAGAAAAAACACATAAAATCCAATAATAATGCATAAAAAGGGATACATAAAAATAAATATATTAGGAATATGTTGTAAAAATACTGAACTAGAATAGAATAGAATGGAATTCACAATGACAATTAATGTTGATGTAGATAAAAGAGAGGTATTGTCAACCGCATCTATTGATACAGGGCAAAAATATCAGGGCAAAAAAACCAATAATCTCAGGGTACTGTAAAAGCACATTAACTGTCATCAATAAAGCAATTCAAGTCAAATTCAATATTAAGACCTTTTGGGTATAAAGATCCAAGGTCATATATCCACTTAGACTCTAATTGTGAGATAGCTCTTTTCTTATTTTGGCCTCTCCAATGTGCATTTATCATACCTATACCCATGAATATTAATGACGATGGATCTTGGTTATGATGCGTTTTATAGTGCAGGGATAGCGAATGATCCTTATAGCCCTTTCTGATATTGTTCACATGTTCTTTTAAACGATCCCTCAATCGTCTAGTTGTTTGTCCCATATATTGTAAATGACAGGGACACTGCATTAGGTAAACAACATATTTACTTGTACAGGTAATACAATCGTCAATCTTAAAGGTCTTGCCGTTTGCTGTAGAGTTGAAACTTGTATGTCTGCTTGTAAACTTACTATTAGTACAGATCATACACTTTTTGCATGGATAAAAACCTTTTATTTGTGGGAAGAAAGGAGTGTATACAGGGGGATCAAGAACATTTGGGGCTATTCTATTCCCGAGTGGGGTGGCTTTCCTAAAAGCAATCTGCGGTTGATCTGGTAAAAATCGTCTTAAAACTGGATCTGACATTAGAATCTTCCAATTGTTGCGAATTATCCTGGTGACTGATTTATATTGAGTTGAATAGTTTGTCACAAAAGGGCAAACTCTCTCAGGTCTCTTGTTAATATTATTCTGCAACATCACATCTCTGTTAGAGATGCCTACTTAGTGTTTGTTCACCCCTTTTTGACTATTAAACTTTGAGTCAAACAGCATTACACTATGTGGCGTCCCTCATTGGGCTCTCTTTGAGAGTACCATCTCCCACAGAGCCTCTCTGGACCAAGGAGTTCCCTGACGCCCACACGTTTGGATGCAACTTGGCTACTGCTCTTCGCGGTGAGACAGAGGATAGGACGCAGTGCGATCTGACCAGAGCTCTGATGCTGGAGAGATCTTGCAGCAGTTTTTCCTTACATGCGTTAATTTAACGCACCTCTGGTGAGTGCGCACTCTATCTGTTTTCCAGGACTTTCTTCACCTTTTTACTACCATCACTTTGGGACGAGGACTTCATGTGTGCTTTTAGCACTTCTCATTGACTAAACGCAATATTCACCATTGTGGCATATCTGTCTAATCACCGATATTTATACATTTATCCTATAGAGAATTATTTGTATCTTTTGATTTTAGCGCTGCACCTACTTTTCTTTTATTATTGATTATTGCAAGGAGGATTGGTTGCCTTTTTTGGTGTTCTAGCTGCTTGTACACTTTTGTCTGTAGCGCTCGCTATACTTTTCTCCACACGTTTGCTTTTACCAATATTGAGCTTGAGCAGCTACATAAGGTTGCCATAATGGCAGACATATTTGAAATAAGATCAATGCGTGGTAAAATCTCTGATGAAGTATTTACCACGGACCACCCAACAGATAACCTCACAAGTACATTTACACATTTACAAAATCTCACATCAGCTGAAATTAGAGCTCTATGGGACATCTCCTTCCTGGAGAAGTACATCAAGGAAGGGATGGTCCCAAGATCTTTGAGGTGGGAAGTATCCCCAGAATTTGAGGATATAAGTGAAACTGGAGATTGGTATCAATTTTTTAACAAAGTTGGTCTTGAGTTGTTACGTTTCTTGATTTTAAGGAAACAGAAAAAACTACAATACCTAGACGATGAAATAAATAAGGTCAGAGAGAAACTCACACCTTTCAAAGACAGTGAGGAATACAAAGCTGAGACTAATAAACTGCGAATCCATATGGAGAACATAGAAAAGGAACAAAAAATCAAAAAGAGAAAAAAATACATTAGAGATTTTGAGGATTACCATAATGAACAGGTGTTTAAATGGCAGTGCAAGCAAGAGGAAGCAACCTCTATACAAATTCCTCCTAAGCCAAATAACACCTATTATCCCAACAAACCTAAAAAAACCCCTTGGCAACAAAGGGGCCCATCGTCTAGTTTTAACAATCAGGGTCAATCACCTGCCAGACTTGATTACCAATATAACATCCCCATTCAGAATGGCTACGCCCCTTTATTACCAGAAGGTGCTAATAATATAGGAACACGCAACCTAGACTGGCACCCTAGACCTGAATATCGCAACAATTATCCAAATAACTATAATTACAATCACAATAAGAATCGTCAATACTCTAAACCTACACAAGACCAAACAGGTATATTATAATAATAGACCTTACTCCTCACCTAGGAATAACATGAGAAACTCTAACCACTCTACGTGGAGAAACATGAATTATGGACCAGCATCACAGTCTAATAGACCTGATTACAGAATGACACAGACACAACAAACTTATGTGGAACAGCCTAATAGATATTATCCGCAGCCTAATTTTTTAGGAGAGAACAAGGCACAAAAAAGAGGTGCCACCGAAGAGGCAAGCGGGGAGGCAAGAGGGTCAACAAATCTCAAGAAAAGAAAGATGTAAATGATATGGGGATTTTTAATCTTAGTAACAAAGTTTTGACCACCCAAGAGATCAAACTATTAAATAAAGGACTAAAATTTGCGCCTAAAAAACCGCTCAACAAGTTTCAAACATATGTTGACATTAGAAAATATGTTAGGCAATTATCCTTGAAAAAATATTTTTTCAACAAACCCCCAATACCCTCTAATGAAGGGAGATTTATCAATTCTAACCTTCATAATCCATCTCTGTTTAATCCTCCACCACAAAACAACACCTATATCAACGCCTTTAGGGATACAGTTTTGCGTGATTTAGAGACTATTAAAATAAAGAAAATCAATAAATATGACGCTAATCGCAGAGCTATTGATTCTCTATTAGAGAAGAAAGACCTCGTGATCCGCCCTGCGGACAAAGGGGGAGGAGTCGTTGTCCTTAATAAAAGTGATTATATCAAAGAGGCCCAAAATATCCTGAGTGATAGAGACACATACTCACTGTTACCTAAAAACCCAGTAGTTCAATATAAGAAAGAACTCAAGTCTATAATTAAAAGGGGATATGAGGATAATATCATAAGTAAAAAAGAAAAAGCATTTCTATGCCCTGTATCACCAAGACTTCCTATTTTATACATATTACCTAAGGTACATAAGGATCCACTTAATCCACCAGGGAGGCCAATAATAAGTGGCATAGGATCTCTAATGGCTAGAATAGGCAAATATATAGATCATTTCCTACAGCCACTTGTGATGAAAACGCCGGCATACCTTAAGGACACCAAGCAGGTTCTCTATGATATTAAAGATTTATCCACTAATTTGGACACATTCCTGGTTACAGCTGATGTAGCCTCCCTGTATACAAATATAAACCACTTGGACGGTATGGAAGCAGTGAGATTTTTCTTAGATGATTTTAGTGACATACCAGTTTTACAGAAGGATTTTATTTTAACACTTTTGGAATTCGCTATGACTAAGAACCATTTTTGGTTCAACCAGCAGTTCTATCTACAGACTAAGGGTGTGGCTATGGGGGCGAAATTCGCCCCCAGCCTAGCAAATCTGTTTATGGCCAGGTGGGAGGAGGATGTCATCTATGCCAGAGATTGGCCTGAACTCTCCTTTTATAGGAGATACATAGATGACATCCTCCTCATATGGAATGGCAATGAAGAATCACTTTTAAATTTTTTTACTACTTTAAATTTTAACTCTCTCAACATTAGCCTCACTTTCAATTACAGTCATGAGAGTATCAATTTTCTGGATCTGACTTTGCTAAATGTGGAAGGAAGAATTATAACTGAGTCATTCTTCAAGAAAACTGACAGAAACAGTTACATTCCCTTGGAAAGCTGCCACCATCCGGCATGGTTACAAAATATACCTAAGGGTCAGTTTACCAGAATTAGACGCAATTGTACTGATGTCAATACATACTATAAACAGGCTGCCATCATTAAAACCAAGTTCCTTGAGAAAGGTTATGATGAAAACACTCTAACACAAACCATGACAGAAGTAGGCATCTCTAACAGAGATGTGATGTTGCAGAATAATATTAACAAGAGACCTGAGAGAGTTTGCCCTTTTGTGACAAACTATTCAACTCAATATAAATCAGTCACCAGGATAATTCGCAACAATTGGAAGATTCTAATGTCAGATCCAGTTTTAAGACGATTTTTACCAGATCAACCGCAGATTGCTTTTAGGAAAGCCACCCCACTCGGGAATAGAATAGCCCCAAATGTTCTTGATCCCCCTGTATACACTCCTTTCTTCCCACAAATAAAAGGTTTTTATTCATGCAAAAAGTGTATGATCTGTACTAATAGTAAGTTTACAAGCAGACATACAAGTTTCAACTCTACAGCAAACGGCAAGACCTTTAAGATTGACGATTGTATTACCTGTACAAGTAAATATGTTGTTTACCTAATGCAGTGTCCCTGTCATTTACAATATATTGGACGAACAACTAGACGATTGAGGGATCGTTTAAAAGAACATGTGAACAATATCAGAAAGGGCTATAAGGATCATTCGCTATCCCTGCACTATAAAACGCATCATAACCAAGATCCATCGTCATTAATATTCATGGGTATAGGAATGATAAATGCACATTGGAGAGGCCAAAATAAGAAAAGAGCTATCTCACAATTAGAGTCTAAGTGGATATATGACCTTGGATCTTTATACCCAAAAGGTCTTAATATTGAATTTGACTTGAATTGCTTTATTGATGACAGTTAATGTGCTTTTACAGTACCCTGAGATTATTGGTTTTTTTGCCCTGATATTTTTGCCCTGTATCAATAGATGCGGTTGACAATACCTCTCTTTTATCTACATCAACATTAATTGTCATTGTGAATTCCATTCTATTCTATTCTAGTTCAGTATTTTTACAACATATTCCTAATATATTTATTTTTATGTATCCCTTTTTATGCATTATTATTGGATTTTATGTGTTTTTTCTGACCATATGGAATATATTATACCGCACTGACCTATTTTAATATATATCTAATTAAATTTATCAAATTTTAAATGTATTGATATTCATCTATTTATTGCAGTAGAAATGGCTATCGCATAATTATTTTATAACCGTTAACACCTATAACTTTTTATTATTATGATTTGTTAATTAATATTTTCAATTATTCTTTGCTGAGCCAAAGTAATAGTAAAATAATGGAGCAATTTCCCTCAACTTTACACTATATAAATTCTGTAACTAGCATTTACAGTATGTACATATTCTAATATATTGCATCAAATTATCCAGTTCCATGTGGATATGCTTTCCCTGGTATGCAATCAATGTTACTGGATAAGCACAATGCTCCTCTTTATCTATGTTTTTCTTTGATAGTCTCGTCAGCAGTTCAGTTGCTGTGTGACACAGATTCTGTTTTCCTTTCCCCACCTATATCATGGCGCCTGCCTGGGACACACTCTGTACAATAAACCACTAGGAGGATAAGTGTATGTCCTATAACGATCTACGGCAAAATGGCGCCGATTAACTGCGCATGCGCGAGACGCCGGCAAAATGGCCGCCGCGACTAGCGCGATTGCCATTTCTCTGTATAAATAGATGAGTAAGGATGTCCTGCTGTAAGCCCTGACCCTCTGAGGACGTGCATCGCACGAAACGCGTCACGGGGGGCTACAGCTTATGGACATCTAGCCACTATATGTGGCCAACTACCTATGGTCAGTAATTTTGTTTGTTCACCCCTTTTTGACTATTAAACTTTGAGTCAAACAGCATTACACTATGTGGCGTCCCTCATTGGGCTCTCTTTGAGAGTACCATCTCCCACAGAGCCTCTCTGGACCAAGGAGTTCCCTGACGCCCACACGTTTGGATGCAACTTGGCTACTGCTCTTCGCGGTGAGACAGAGGATAGGACGCAGTGCGATCTGACCAGAGCTCTGATGCTGGAGAGATCTTGCAGCAGTTTTTCCTTACATGCGTTAATCTAACGCACCTCTGGTGAGTGCGCACTCTATCTGTTTTCCGGGACTTTCTTCACCTTTTTACTACCATCACTTTGGGACGAGGACTTCATGTGTGCTTTTAGCACTTCTCATTGACTAAACGCAATATTCACCATTGTGGCATATCTGTCTAATCACCGATATTTATACATTTATCCTATAGAGAATTATTTGTATCTTTTGATTTTAGCGCTGCACCTACTTTTCTTTTATTATCGTGTATCAAATGTGCTTTAGCAAACTAGATCATGTTAAAGTTTACACTTACTTTAAAATTATTCATCTTAGGTTTACAGCATGGTGTGTAGAAAACACTTTCTTGAATTTATAGCTAAGAAGTCTAAAAGATGCTTTGTTACCTAAAGTACCACTTTCCGGGCTTGAGGCCCGTGATTTTTCCAGGTATTCTAGTTCTTGGCCATAGACTACTAGGGACAATCCTTTCCACCATGACTGCACTAGAAAAAGCATATTGCCCAAATTATCTTTTTAATATAGACAATACAAGTAATCTTTGCCTAAAGTACTTCCAAAGTTACTTTTTTTAAATTAAAATAAAAGAGATGTTTAGGCTCCATGCACACTGGGCGTTTTGATAACACTGGCAACGTTAGCTTTTTAAAGTCATGTTAAAAATGTGAGTTTTTCAGCGTTTTTGCATTGGCATTTAGTGGCGTTTTCCCGCGTTTTTCCATGTTTGGGTTTTTTAGCATTTTTGTTCACCAAAAACAGCAAAAAAAAACTCCTCTAGAAACCCACTAGTCCTGGGGTTTTTTTTCCATCCAAAAACCGTCGCTGCCAAAAAACATTGATTACAGTCTATGTGTGCATGGACATATAAGATAACATGCTGGGGAGTTTACTGGCTGTAGAAAAAACGTCAAAAGCCAAAAACAGCAGCTGTAAAAACGTCCAGTGTGCATGAGGACTTACTGTAATGCAGGGAATGTATTAAGTTAAAAAAATGGATTGGGTTTTAAACAACTAATATGTTGAAAGAAAAAGATCTGATAAAGTATTATGTTTATAATAGTCAGAAGCCTGTATTTGCTTATTGTATTGTGTCCCTTCATACTCATAGGCTATCTGCATTTAAAGGGCCAGACCCTTACTGAAACCCAATTCATCCACTAGACAACTCCTGAAAGTGTTCAATCATTGGATTTGTTCATTATGTCTCAGCAGAATCTTATGATATTTCTAGATAAACATGCACATTCATTTTCTTTAATTGCAGCTGAGGAAAGCATTACATCATAGGTTTGTCAACTTTTGGGTACAGTCCTGTGAAAATTCCAGTCTTCTTAGTCTACATTTTAGAGTATGGCAACTCTATACAAATAATGTAACTGTAATTTTGAAGTTCCGTGTTCTAAACATACAGGCTAAAATTACAGGACTGTTTAGGTTTCATATAATAGTGGATTTGTTATGATGTAAAATGTCAAAATGGTAAATATAATGGGTGTTGCAAGAACCAGGACAGTGTGTCTTTTCATCTGTTTGTTGTTTCAGTAAAAATGGTTTGTGATACATACAGTATCCCTTTATATACAGTACATGAGTCATTTTTTTTTAATTCAGCCAGTGGGTTGAACAAAAGAAAATGCCTCATTCCCCCACCTACATTGTCAAGGTGGAGGAGGGAATCTTCCCACTGCGCTATTGTATTCTGACAGTGGGGAGATTTCTCCACTCTCAGAATAGACTGATCAGCACCACCAGCTACAGCTAGTAGCACTGACCGAGTGAAGATTTTCCAACAGGCTAACTATACTGTAGACAGTTGATTGATAGATCGACTTGTGTACAAGCAGGCTGTCCATACACGGATCAAACTTGAAATTGTGATCCATGTATGGTCAGCTTTAGTGTAGTTGTGCTATGAAAAACCACAGCCTTCATCTCTTGCCATGTCTTAACAGTGTTGTACACATGCTGAGGCATTTGTATCTTTTAACTCACCTACTGAGTTCAGTGGGAGCACACTACAAGCAAAGCACTCAGCTTTTGGTTGAGATGTGATTTTCTTTTTTCTTTTTTTTAAACCTACAAAATCCCCCTTTTGGATTGGAAAAAAGCAGATGTTAAAGAGGCAGTGGGATCTTTTCCTGAACACCTGTCAACCACTGCTATACCACCCTCTATAAAGCAAGCCACCGTGGAACGCTTTTCAGAAGTATTGCCACCTATCTGAAAGTAGCCTTTAAAAGATAAGTTTACCTTTTATAGAAAAAATAATAAATGCACATATTTTAGCAGAAAATGCTGCAATCAGTAGACAATGAATGCAATATGGGCTTCTGCAGACAAGTCCTCCGATTCAGTCCCGTCCTCCGTACGTCCTTTCTGTTTGCAAGCTGGTGGACATATCAATGGACTACAAGAGTGCTCTTCAGTGTTCCCACAGCCCATTGAAACTACAAGTCCATCTGCCATGGTGGCAGACGGTATTGGTACTTTGTTCACTCACATTTAAAGTGATACTAAACCCAGGACTCTGCATTCACTCTATCTGGTCTCCCACAGTACACACAACATGCAAACACAATTATTTTAGTAAATATAAACTGCTAAATACCTTTTCTCATCAGCAGTTAGAGCAGTCTTGTGACTTCAGCAGAGCACTGTTTAAAGCTTGTAGGAGGAGTTTTCTTTCTGCTAGGAGGATGTGAAACCCAATGACTCTCTGTCTGGACAGTGCTGATTGGCCCTGTGCTGATCCCATGTGCTCTCCCAGGAAAAAAGATCCTCTCTAGCAATACACAAACTGAGCATGTGACCATGGGTTCAGTTTGTATCAGGTGGTCATTTCAACAAGAGGAGGGGTAGAGAAGAAAGGATCAAACAGCCTTTTTACACAATGCAGAGGATTAACCTCATGTTCCACAGTGAGTATAACAAGCATGCTTTACTGCATATACAGACTGATTTTACTGTTGTGGGGTTAGTAACGCTTTAACTGCAAATAAATGATGTGGCTGTGGACGGAGCTCTGCTGTTTTTAAAAATGACAGCTGTGACAGTGCTCGCTGTCACAAAGAAAGGGGATCAGTGAAAGGGGTAGGAGCTGAAACATGTTGCATGTTCCACCCTAAATAAGGGCAGAATATATAGTATGTTACTGTAGTCACAAGATGGGATGTTAAATGTCTGCTTAAGGTTCAAAAGATGAACCTAAAACAATTTGTTTATCTAAACACACTAGAACTATTTCACATAAATACACTAAAAAAAGACCTATAACTGCTATATGCAGACAATATGTAAGCTTCCTTTAATTGTCTGGAAATATTAGACTGATGTGCTTTCCAGTGAGGGACAGCCAACAACTCTAGATTCAGATATGATCTAATCAAAGAAGTTTGAAAGTAGGGCTGAAACAACTAACTGACAATAGATAAAAAATAATTATTAACAATTTTTATTATTGATTAGTTGGTCAGTTGATTCATTGGCCTGCATACAGAATGCATTATTTGTTTACATGTTAGTATGCACAGTGCAGCACACACTGTACAGCTCAGTACTCAGTGATAAAGTTTTTGATCCCCCATACACTTCACAACTATCAGCAGTTATAACAGATTCTATCCTGAAATTCTAGTCACTGGCACGAGGCCTCAGTCCATGGTTGAAGAGCAAAGATTCAAAAGGCATGGTCAATGTACTAAACCCTGGATATACTCTTTCCTCAAGAACTAATTTTACTAAACTAGTGGAGAGGAAATACCAAGAGGCATTTCAGAATGTGAAGGATGCTATCAGCACTAATGAAAGCAGAATTGCCTTTATTGTGGACACATGGACAATAGTACAAATTGTAGCTTCTGCAAACATCCTGCAGGACAAGCATGGTGGACCAGTATCCATTGTATCAGCCACACCTTGCAGCTGGTGATTAGTGCTGCGTTAAAGAATTCAGGAATTGAGAGAGCTTTAAGTCCTCATGCACACTGGACATTTTGATAACGCTGGTAACATTAGCTGTGTAAAGACATGTTAAAAACTTGAGTTTTTCAGGTTTTTTTAGTGATTTTTCATTAGCATTTAGCGGCATTTTGCCGTGTTTAGCCGTGTTTGTGTTTTTAACAGTTTTTTTTTTTTAAAAATCCAAAAATGCCGGTTTGCAACGTTTTAACTGTGTTTAAAGCGTTAGAGCGTTTTTACAGCTAAAAAACTCCTCTAGCAACCCACTAGTCCTGGGTTCTTTTTTTCAGCCAAAAAACATCCCAGCCAAAAAATGTTGATTACAGTCTATGAGTGCATGGACACATAGGATAACATGCTGGGGGGTTTACTAGCTGTAGAAAAAAACATCAAAAGCCAAAAAACAGCGGCTGTAAAAATGTCAAGTGTGCATTTTAACCTCCCTGGCGGTATTCCCGAGTGTAGCTTGGGGTTAAGTTTCAGTACCAAAAGCAGTAACCCTGAGCTACGCTCGGGCTTACCATGAGGCGCTGCTCAGGGATTCCCTCCAGCACTTACCTTGTGCTGTGCTCCCGCGATGTCCCCTCTGCAGCGTCCCCAGCCATCTCCTCTGGCCAATGCCAGCACCCGTCTTCCGGGTTCCAGTCCCTGCGAGCATCGGGACGTACGAGGGACAGAACCGGCGGGAAATTTAAAAATGTTAAAAAGTGACATTCACTAAATACACTAAAATCACATAGTATAACATTACTGTATCAAAGCATTTCACATATATTTTGTCCCGAGTGCTTTGTCCTGTGCCCTGCCTGCATTTTTACTGTTCTTTCTGCCTGGAAACTGAGAAAAGTCCATGGCGTTCAAAAAGCATCCCTTTACGTCAAAAGCGGTTTTAGACCAGCTAGAGAACAGTGATAGTAAATTAGAACCACTTGTAGAATTAAGTGATAATGATTCGTGGGGAAATTCGTCATCAGACACTGAAAACGATTTTATGACTAAGCTCAGTGATGTGCGAACTTGGCGCTATATTTCAAATTTCAGAGTTTTTGATTTGATTATATTATTATATTATTATTTTTTATGATTATTTATTATATTCTAATTTATGATTTTGTGTTTCAAATTTTATCATACACGCAATGTTTACTAGACTCTTGTTCGGACAGATTTCAGTGCGTTATTCCTAATTACAGGCCTACAATAAAAAAACGACATATTTCCATGAAAAAAATGTACCGATTTGAGCACAGAAATATGGACATAATCAGACCGCTAGGGAGGTTAAAAAAGTCAGCTAGCTAGCAGCAAGTTAAAGGAGAGGCAGCAGAAAATGGATACACCTGAGCACAAGCTTCTTCAAGATGGAAGCACAAGATGGAATAGCACTTACTATATGGTGAAATAGAATGACGTATTAAACCAAGCAGGACCTTCAATGATGCAAGTTTATTAATAACAGCTAGGAACAGACAAGGTCATGTTCAAAGCATAGGAGCAGAGAAGCCCCATTAAAACAGTTTCTTAAAATGCAAGCATATTAGGTACAATATGATTGGTTGCCAAGATATACGTTCTTGTAACTAACCATAAATCTTAACACCTGTTATCCAGACAAACTTATTAATTCCCACAATTCACATACTGTGTGTGTGTAATATAAATATATATATATACACACACAGACACTATATTGCCAATAGTATTGGGACGCCTGCCTTTACACGCACATGAACTTTGATGGCGTCCCAGTCTTAGTCTGTAGGGTTCAATATTGAGTTGGCCCACCCTTTGCAGCTATAACAGCTTCAACTCCTCTGGGAAGGCTGTCCACAAGGTTTAGGAGTGTGTCTATGGGAATGTTTGACCATTATTGCAGAAGTGCATTTGTGAGGTCAGGCACTGATGTCGGGTGAGAAGGCCTAACTAGCAGTCTCTGCTCTAATTAATCCCAAAGATGTTCTATCAGGTTGAGGTCAGGACTCTGTGCAAGCCAGTCAAGTTCCTCCACCCCAAACTTGCTCATCCATGTCTTTATGGACCTTGCTTTGTGCACTGGTGTGTAGTCATGTTGGAACAGGAAAGGTCCATCCCCAAACTGTTCCCACAAAGTTGGGAGCATGAAATTGTCCAAAATGCTTTAGGAGTTCTCTGCACTTGAACTATGGGACCAAGCTCAACCCCTAAAAAACAACCCCACCCCATAATCCCCCCTCCACCAAACATTACACTTGGCTCAATACAGTCAGGCAAGCACCATTCTCTTGGCAACTGCCAAACCAAGACACGTCCATCAGATTGCCAGATAGAGAAGTGTGATTCATCATTCCAGAGAACACGTCTCCACTGCTCTAGAGTCCAGTGGCAGCATACTGTACACCACTGCATCCGACACTTTGCATTGTATTTGGTGATGTAAGGTTTGGATGTAGCTGCCTGGTCATGGAAACCCATTCCATGGATGTAGCTGCCTGGTTATGGAAACCCATTCCATGGATGTAGCTGCCTGGTCATGGAAACCCATTCCATTAATCTCTCTACGCACTGTTGTGCTAATCTAAAGGCCACACAAAGTTTGGATGTCTTTAGCTATTGACTCTGCAGACAGTTGGCGACTTCTGCGCACTGTGCACTTCAGCATGCACTGACCCCAATCTGTCATTTTATGTGGCCTACCACTTCATGGCTGAGTTGCTGTTGTTCCCAGTTGCTTCCACTTTGTTATAATACCACTAACAGTTGACCGTGGAATATTTAGTAGTGAGGAAATTTCACGGATGGACTTATTGCACAGGTGGAAACCTATCACAGTACCACGCTTGAATTCACTGAGCTCCTGAGAGCGACCCTTTCTTTCACAAATGTTTGTAGAAGCAGTCTGCATGCCTAAGTGTTTGAATTTATGTGGCCATGGAGGTGACTAGAACACCTCAATCCAATGGTTTGAAGGGGTGTCTCAATACTTTTGGCAATATAGTGTATATAAATTATATATAGTGTATTCCTTTTTATTATATATGATTTTTATAGCGCCAACCGTTTGCTCAGTGCTTTACAAAATTAATTTAAATATATTTCAAAGTATTAGGATACAGGCAGACCCTTATGTGTGGACCTGTCAACTTAATTAACATACATAGTTTTTCCATCTTATACTCTATTCACTTCAAACAGACAGTACCAGGTTTTAATTAATTTTGTGTCAAAGTTCTTTTTCTAGTCTAAAGAATACTATCCTTATAGTAGTGGTCAAGAGTTCAACTTTAAATGTGGATTTTCTGTTATGCAGTAGTGTAGATATAGGTTTCTAGAAACTAATAACTATTGCTTAATATTGAATTAATAATAATGATAACACTAATATGAATATTAAGAATTATATTATCAGTAACACATGTTCAAATTAATATGAAATACATGGGTTAATATGAAATCCTACTACAATGATAACCAGACTTATTGAACAAAGGTGGCCAATAACTGCAATTCTCTCTGACCCATCAGTTATACAAAGGGGCAAACATCATCTAGACTTAAAACTAGACCAATGGAGTATTCTTGATGATCCCTCCACTGCTCTTAAGCCCTTTGAATGCTCTACTGTATTCAAGAGTGGCCAAGAATATATTACTATTATCATACATGCCGGCACTTGTGCAGGGGCTGTTGTAGTCCAGTGAAGGTGCTTCTTTTGAATCATCTGTGCTGAAGAACTTCCAAGTCCCTGCAACAGACTAGCTTCAAAGCAGATGGAAGGGGATCTTTTCTGAACCGCACACAAACACTATTTTTATTTTTTTTTAAATTAAGTCAACCTCAGCCCATAGCATGTGGACATTCTTACATTCCAATGCCAAAGTTTCCAGAACGGTGATAGTCCACCTCTTTATGGAATGTTTTTTTTTTTTTTATGTTTTTTAAAAATCTGTACAGTTGTGTAATGCTGATGCAGCAAAAGTTGTGTAATGCAAATGCAGCAAAAGTTGATTGGACGGCGCTTCACAGTAGAGATGGACAATGAACCAAAACACACTACAAAAGCAACCCAGGAGCTTTTGAAGGAAAAGAAGTGGAATATTCTGCAATGGCCGAGTCAATCACCTGATCTCAACCCAATTGAGCATGCATTTCACTTACTGAAGGCAAAACTAAAGGCAGAAATACCCTCAAAGACCACCTTGGAGCCTGGCAAAGCATCAGAAAAGAGGAAACCCAGCCTTTGGTAATGTCTTTGGATTCCAGTCTCCAGGCAGTCATTGCCAGTAAAGGATTCTCAAAAAAAATATTAAAAATGAACATTTTATTTATGATTATATTCATTTGTCCAATTACTTTTAATCCCTTGAAAAAGGGGGCATGGCTACTCTTAAGAGCTGTAGTTTGTAAACCATTCTTCCAATTTGGATATACATACTCTCAAATTAAACCTGAGAATGTGCACTTTCAGCATATCCATTATATAACTATAGCTTGAATAAGTTTTGGTAAATACCTGAAAAAATCTAAAATTGTGCCTGTGTCCAAATATATATGAACCTAACTGTAATAACAGGTGCAGATAATTGTTTCCATCTGCTCTACAAGCAAGGAGGACATAATAAATGACAGCTGGTCTATATTAAAGCAGAACTATGGTTGCCTATAAAAATATATATGTGCAGCAGCACTTCATTGTAATTGCATCTACAGTTACAGTTTTCTCTTCGTCCCCCCTGCAAAGTTTCACAAATACCTGTGAAGACTAACAATGAGATCCACTTAATGCAGCTTCCTTTGATGATGTAACAATGGTGTTGTACTTCTCCTGAATTCAGAGTAGAGTTTCCACTATCCTATAGTTTATGACTGCTTGCATTACAGTGAGATAAATAAATGTCCAGGAGAGCTCTATCAGCATTTTCACTACTAATGCCAAAACCTAGAATGTGTCATTCACCACCTGCACACATATAGTTCTTCCCACTGCTTTTTGCATTTACAGTATTGCTGCTTTTGCAAAAACCCTCCCACGGTGAGCTGCAGTGTCTGGAAGAGGGAGCGTATGAGACACAAATAAAGGAGGAAAACCGTAAACAGGAAATGTTTTGTTTACTATGAGGCTTGTGCATCATATAGTTACTTTAGTTGTACGGTAAAGAACAATAATAATTCCAGTGTCGGCTGATAAAAACATGGGGAAGAAAAAAAAAAAAAAAGATTCTATAAATCAGTATATACACAAGGCAAAGTTTGTCAATATTTAACACAGCAAATGGAAGCTAATTAAATAGTGTGAAACCCTAACAAGAAAATTCTATTTTTGCTCCCTTTTGGCCTGTTAAATAGACCACTGAAAAGTATTGTTATATATATTTGCCACTAGCATGGGTTCATAGTGGATCCAGTATGTTTAAAATTTGCAGTCCCAGCGCATCAAAGTATAAATTCACCAGACTAAATTCTTTGTAACTATAACCTACTTGTAGGCAGGTGCCTACTGTTGGGGTGTACTCTGTCTACATGTTACTGGTTTTCACTGTGTTGATAATAAAGTATGTCTAGTGAGTTCTTGTATATCTGGCTGCATATGGAGCTAGGAAGGGGTTAAGGCTGCTAACTCTCAGGTGTTCATGGCTCTGCCACCTTTTGGTTGATATAAATACAAGAAGAGGCAGCCTATAGAGATGTGCGCTACAGAAAAATCTGTTTCTGTCGGATTCATTTAAGTTCATGATTTTGTTTTGTCATATTCATTATGTTAGAATTAATTTAGTTAATACGAATTTATTTGTATACTCGTTATTTTCAAATCTGTTTGAATTTCAGAAGATGGATGGCTATATTCCTTCTCTTCTCTTCCCTAAGTAGGAATTATCATTTTATTTCACTTTTATACCTTACTGTATTTATTACAATATGTTTCCATTTTGAATTCGGATATTTTTTTTTTCTAATTTATTTTGAATTCACTGAAATTCGTTAGTATTGTGATTTGGAAATTCGGACACTTCCAAATCTCTGAATAATGAAAATGTTGTCTGAATTACGATTCATAATAAAATGCATTGCTCATGTCTACCAACCTATCTGAATCCCTCGAGCCTTCTGCATGGGAATCTACAGGAAAGAAATCTGCATCATATAAAGTGCTGCAAAGCTCATGGTCTCCCTTTTTGGGGCACCGGAAGTCAGATGCTGGACTTTGCTGAAAGGACTTCTTTATCTAAGCAGGGGTGTCAAATTGGCGGCTCTCCAGCTGTTGTCAAACTACAACTCCCATGAGGCACTGCAAGGCTGACAGGTACAAGCATGACTCCTAAAAGCAGAGGCAAGATGGTACCTGTTATTATTATTATACAGTATTTATATAGTGCCAAAGGGTTTGCTCAGCGCTGTACATTAGCGAGGGGGACAGAACATGATACAATACAGTACAATACAATACACGAGGGGTTCGAGGGCCCTGCTCTTTCGAGCTTACAATCTAGGAGGGAGGGGATAGTGGTACAGGAGGAAGTGGCTGTGGGGGATGGAGTGGTAGGAGGAGTAGAGGAGATCGGTTGTTAAGTGAGGGTGGGGTAGGCTTCCCTGAAGAGATGGGTTTTCAGGGTGCGCCTGAAGGTGAGGAGGGTAGGTGACAGTCTGATGGATTAGGAAAGGGAGTTTCAGAGGATGGGGAAAGTCCTGGAGAAGTCCTGCAGGCGGGCGTGGGAGGAGGAGACCAAGGAGCTGGAGAGTAGGAGGTCCTGTGAGGAGCGAAGGGCACGGGTAGGGTGGTATTTGGGTATCAGGTCAGTTAGGTAGTTTGGGGCAGCATTGTGAATGGCTTTGTATGTCAGAGTTAGTAATTTGAATTTAATGCGTTGGGCAATCGGGAGCCAGTGAAGAGATTGGCAGAGGGGGGTGGCAGATGTGGAGCAGTTGGTGAGGTGGATGAGTCTAGCCGCTCAGTTCAGGATAGACTGGAGTGGGGATAGCATGTGTTTGGGTAGGCCAGTGAGAAGGGAGTTGCAGTAGTCCAGGCGTGAGATAATGAGGGAGTGTATGAGTTGTTTAGTAGTGTCTGGGGTGAGGAACGTGCGTATCTTGGAGATGTTGCGGAGGTGGAGCCTGCATGACTTTGATAGTGATTGGACATGAGGTTGGAAGGAAAGGTTTGAGTCCAGGGTGACACACAGGACTTTGGCGTGTGGGGTGGGATTGATGGTGGTGTTGCTAGTCGTGATGGAGAGGATGGGGGAGGGGGGCGCAGGCTGGGGTGAAAATTAGAAGCTCGGTTTTGGACAGGTTTAACTTGAGGAAATGGAGCGACATCCAGTCTGATATGTCGTTCAGGAGCTGGGCGATGTTGGTGAAGAGTGAGGGGGTGAGGTGAGGGGTGGAGAGGTAAATTTGTGTGTCATCGGTATAGAGGTGATAGTTGAAGCCGTGGGAGTGTATCAGTTTGCCAAGGGAGGAGGTGAAGATGGAGAAAAGGAGGGGTCCGAGGACAGAGCCTTGGGGGACTCCAACAGAGAGGGGGAGAGAGGGGGAGGTGGCAGTGTTATAGGTGACGCTGAAGGAGCGTTGGGATAGATAGGAGAACCAGGAGAGAGCGGCGTCCCTGATGCCAAAGGAGTGCAGTTTAGTAAGGAGGAGGGGGTGGTCGACTGTGTCGAAGGCCGCGGAGAGGTCGAGGAGCAGGAGGACTGAGTAGTGGCCATTAGCTTTGGCAGTTAGCAGGTCGTTAGTGATTTTAAGTAGGGCGGTTTCGGTGGAGTGTAGGGGAATGAAGCCAGACTGTAGTGGATCAAGGAGGTTGTTGTCAGTGAGGTGGGTGCTTAGGCGATTGTAGGCTAAGCACTCAAGGAGCTTGGAAGTGAATGCAGCAGGGAGATGGGTCTAAGGTTGTTTAGGTCAGCGGGGTCAAGGGAGGGTTTTTTGAGTATGGGGGTGATGTGTGCGTGCTTTAGGGGGGAGGGGAATGCGCCAGTAGAGAGGGAGAGATTGAAGATGTGGGTGAGGGAGCGAATGATGGAGGAGGGGGGTGACTGGAGGAGTTGTGAGGGGATAGGGTCCAGGGGACAGGTGCTGAGGCGGGCTTCAGTGAAGACCGTAGTGACCTCCTCAGTGGTAGCAGGGTTGAAGGAGCAGAGCGTTGGGAAGGTGGTAGTGTGCAGGGCATTAGGTATGGTGGTCAGAGGTCAAAGGAGGGGAGAGTACATGGGGTGATGGAGGGAAGGAGGCTAGGTGGAGAGGTAGATTGTGAATTGACAATGTCCTTACAGATTGCGTCAATCTTGTTTTGGAAATGATTGGCAATCTCGTGGGCAGTGAGTGAGGTGCTGAGTGGAGGTGGGGGGGGGGAGAGAGCAGGGATTTGAAAGTGGAGAAGAGCCGGCGAGGACAGGTGGAGAGGGTGTTGATGAGGGTTACGAAATAGGCTTGTTTGGTGGCATGGAGGGAAGTGGTGTAGGTGAGGAAGGCGGATTTGTAGAGGGAGAACACTCGAGGGGATCTGGTTTTGTGCCATGATCGCTCCAGCGCGCGACTGCGTTGTTTGAGACATTTTGTATGGTCGTTCGGCCAGGGTTGAAGCGGTCGGGGTCTGATGTTACGTGTGGTTAGGGGTGCCAGGGAGTCTAGGGTAGCTGACAGTGAGTCGTTCTACGCAGTAGTGGCCAGGTCAGGGTGTCAGGGATCTCCTCGATCCCCGCCGCGATGGGCTCGGCGCAGGCGCACTGCTCCACCCAGCGCACGGGCACTAGGTCCGGGCCGGCCGCGGCGTTCGAGTTCGCGCATGCGCATTAGAAGCCGCGGCCGCCCGCTGGGCACCAATGGCAGCGCAGGGCGGGATATTTAAAGGTCCCTGAGCTGTCATTTCGTTGCCTTCTGGTCTTACCTGCTTCCTGTGTTCCTGTACCTGTGCCTAGTAAGTTGTTTACCCGGATTGCCTTTGACCTTGCTGATTTCTCCTGCCCAGACCCTTGCTTGCCTGACCTCTCTCCCTGGATGCCCCTTATTAGATCTGACCTCCTGCTGCTGACCTGGCGTGTGACCCGACGATTCTCTGCCTGCTCCCTTGTACCTTACCGTCCTCTACAATACCGACTCGGCCTGTCTGACTACGCACTTGCTCAGCCATCCATCCATCCCATCGGGGTCACCCGACCTCCTCACATCTGGCTCTCCCTGGTTGGAGCCCCTGGCGAACACCACTACCACTGACAGGTGTGCTCAGCAGAGGCGACCTGGTCTCGGGGTACTACAAGTCCATCCCCACCATCAGGGGCCCTGGTGAACAAGTACCCTGGGGCTTAGACTCCGCGCTCTGGGCACGCCTGACCAGTGGAGTGCTAGTGGTGCCGCTCGGCGGTCCCTCACAGTACCAGAAGGCCATGACTGAGCCTCGAGGAGGACTCTCCCTGTTGGACGAGGTTTGCAGGCACCTGGCTACCCTGACGCAAGCTGTAAACACATTACAGGACAGATGTCTGCAGATCGAGAATCGGTTTCAGGCCTGCACCATCTCTGTTCCTGTTTCACAGGCCCCGGCTCCTGCACCACCGGTCGCAGCAGTCCATGAGCCGGCTCCTGGGCCTCCCACATCACTCCCTATGGCGGAACCCCGAGTACCCTTACCCGAGCGCTTCCATGGGGATCGCACACGCTTTCGGTCATTCCGTGACTCCTGTCTGCTCTATTTTGAACTGCAGCCACGGACCTTTTTGACGGAATCAGTGAAAGTGGGGTTTGTTGTCTCCCTGTTGCAGGGTGAACCCCAAGACTGGGCCCACCGACTAAGGGGAAACAATGACCCTCACCTGGTTACGGTCGACAGCTTCTTTAACGCTATGGCCATCTTATATGATGACCCACAACGGGCAGCCTCGGCCGAGGCCACATTATACGCACTCCGACAAGGTCGGCGGGCGGCTGAGGAATACGCCTCTGACTTTAGGCGCTGGATGGGTGACACTCGTTGGAACGAGTTCGCACTCTTGCACCAGTTTCGTATGGGCCTATCAGAGGCTCTGAAAGACGAGCTCGCCCGGGTGGAGGTGCCCGAGACATTAGAGGACCTGATTGCACTCACTATCAAAATTGACCGTAGACTACGGGAGCGCAGATTGGAGAGGTCTGGTCAGGGTCGCGGAAATCCCTGGGGGTCATTTCAGGGATCCAGTCAACATACTAGGCCAAGCACCCAGAACCTGCCGTTTGAAGATGCTCCCGAACCCATGCAGCTAGGCCTGGCTCGGCCTAAACTATCGCCTGAGGAACGCCAGCGCAGACGCTCCCAGAATCTGTGCCTGTACTGCGGCGAAGCTGGTCACATGGTGCGTTCCTGCCCGCAGAAACTGAGTAAGTTCACCTCATCTTCTTTATCTGTTGGCAATATGAACCCGTCCCAGTACTTAGTTGTTCCCCTCTCCTTTCAGCTTTCAGAAAGGACCGTGGAGGTGACGGCCATAGTTGATTCGGGGGCATGCAGCTGTTTTGTGGATATCAATTTTGCTCACCAGCAGGGTATTCCCCTCCGCCCAAAGGAGAAGGGGTTTCACATCTTTTTGGCTGATGGTTCCCGGATAAAGTCAGGGGTGGTTAACCAGGAGACCCCTTCCATTGTGACTTCCATTGCCGGTCAGCACCGGGAACTCCTCCGCCTGGATGCTATTGCATCACCCCTTTTCCCAGTCATTCTGGGGCTCCCTTGGTTGCGGGCCCATAACCCCCAAATTGACTGGGAGACTGGGGTTGTCTCGTTCCCTTCCCCATATTGTCGGGAACTGTGTCGAACTTCGGGCCCGGAGGTCCCCCAGGTCCTCCTGTGCTCTGAAGGGGATGACAGCCTAAAACAAGTGATCCCTGCAGCCTACCATGAGTTTCTTGATGTGTTCAGTGAACGGGGAGCAGATGCTCTACCCCCCCACCGCCCATATGACTGTCCTATTGATCTGTTGCCCGGTTCGGAAATTCCGTTCGGGCGAATTTTTCCCCTTTCTGAGCTAGAATTAGGGGCCCTGAAGGACTATATTGAGGATAGCCTCCGAAAGGGATTTATCCGTCCCTCCACTTCCCCAGCAGGTGCAGGGATCTTCTTTGTAGAAAAGAAGGACAAGACTTTGAGGCCATGCATTGACTATCGGGAGCTGAATAGGGTCACCGTTAAAAATCGTTACCCATTACCAATGGTACCTGAATTATTCCAGAGCCTAAAAACAGCAGTAGTGTTTACCAAGTTGGACTTAAGGGGAGCCTACAATTTGGTTCGCATAAGGGAGGGGGATGAGTGGAAGACGGCCTTCCGCACCCGTTTCGGCCATTTTGAGTACCTGGTCATGCCTTTCGGGTTGTGCAATGCGCCAGCCACCTTCCAACACTTTGTGAACGACATCTTTAGGGACTTCCTGGACATCTTTGTCATCGTCTACTTAGACGACATTTTAATTTTTTCATCCTCCCTGGGGGAGCACAGGGTACATGTATCAAAGGTGTTGGGGCGGTTGCGGCAGCACGGGTTGTACGCTAAAGCAGAGAAATGCTGCTTTGAACAGGCTAGCGTTACATTTCTGGGTCTGATCATCTCCACCACGGGGGTCGCAATGGACCCTCAGAAGGTCTCAGCGATCCTAGATTGGCCTGAACCCACGGACAGGAAAAGTGTCCAACGTTTTATTGGGTTCGCAAATTTTTACCGGAAGTTCATCAAGAACTTCTCGGGTCTGGTCTCCCCCATCACTCAGTTAACCAAGCTTGGGACGCGATTCAGATGGACGCCCGAGGCACAGGAAGCTTTTGAAGCATTAAAAAGGTTATTTACCTCGGCACCCATTCTGGGCCATCCCGACGCCTCCCTGCCCTACATCTTACAAGTAGATGCATCTGAAAACGCGGTTGGCTCCATCCTTTCCCAGCGGAAGGGCGCCAAGGAATTACTCCACCCAGTAGCATTCTTTTCACGGAAACTTACCCCTGCGGAGAGGAACTACGACATTGGGGATCGCGAGCTACTGGCTATCAAAACCGCTTTAGAAGAATGGAGGTACCTGCTGGAAGGTGCCTCCCACCCCATCCTGATATTCACGGACCACAAGAACCTGGAATATCTGAGGACGGCCAAACGTCTACGCCCACGACAAGCAAGATGGGCATTGTTTTTCTCGAGGTTCCAGTTCCACATCACATACAGGCCCGGCTCGAAAAACACGAAGCCTGACGCGTTGTCACGCATGTACGAGGACACCAAGGAGATTCCAGTGCCCGACACTATTCTTCCTGCAGGAAATTTCTTGGCCCTTCAGACAAACCTTCACTCCGAGATCCTGAGAGCGTCCACAGCAATGTCCACCTCCGATGGGGCCCCCCTCCAGAACAAGGAGGGACTCCTATGGAGGGAGGACCGGATTGTGGTGCCAGAGGATGCCCGAACCTTAGTCTTGGGACATTGCCATGACCATCCACTGGCAGGACATTTTGGGCCGGTCAAGACCCTGGAACTTCTCCGACGTTCCTTCTGGTGGCCGGACATGGCCAAGGATTGTAAGAACTACGTGGGCTCCTGTGCCATCTGCCAGCGGAACAAGCCTTCAAGGAATAAGGCGTGGGGCCTGCTACGTCCATTGCCCATCCCTGAACGACCCTGGCAGAAAATCTCCATGGACTTCATAGTCGAGCTTCCACCTTCACTGAACCACACAGCAATTCTCGTGGTCGTGGACCGCTTGTCCAAGATGGCCCATTTCATCCCTTTACGAAAAACCCCATCAGCAGCCGAGACGGCGCAAGTCTTCATCCGAGAGATCGTTAGACTGCATGGGGTTCCCGAAGACATCGTCTCGGACCGTGGGGTGCAGTTTACCTCGCGGTTTTGGAGGGCATTGTGCAAAGCCCTGGATATCAAGCTGTCCCTTTCCTCGGCTTTTCACCCTCAGACCAATGGCCAGACCGAAAGGACCAATCAGACCCTGGAGCAATACCTTCGATGCTACACATCATTCTCTCAGGACGACTGGGTGCCACTCCTCCCTTTGGCGGAATTCGCGTACAACAACGCTTGCCATTCAGCTACTGGACAGTCCCCGTTCTTCGCCAACTATGGGTTTCATCCTGTCTTCCTCCCGGACTTGGTCCCGGAATGCCCGATTCCAGCGACACAGGATGCACTGACCTTCTTTACCTCCAACAATAGGAAACTACAGGAAGCCATCCGTCAAGCCCAAGAGGACTACAAGAGGGCTTTTAATAGGAAGCGAAGAGGGGATCTGGTGTTGCAGCCCGGAGAGAAGGTTTGGCTGGCTACGTCGAACTTGAGGTTGCTCTGCCCGTCAAAGAAGTTGGGACCTAAATTTATAGGCCCTTTTTGCATCAAACGGATGGTCAATGAGGTGGCCTATGAACTTGTTCTCCCTGAGACACTCAAGATCCACCCTGTCTTCCACGTGTCCCTGTTGAAACCAGTAGTCCCTGATGCCTTCCCAGAACGGGAATCCAGGCCCCCGGAGGCCGTAACGGTTGAAGAGGAAGAAGAATTCGAGGTGGAGGCAATCCTGAAGTGCCGACGAAGGGGGGGCCAGACCCAATTTCTCATCAAGTGGAAGGGCTACGGCCCTGAGGACAATTCGTGGGAGCCAGCCCATAATGTCCATGCACCTAGGCTTGTCCGGGGGTTTCTTCGTGATCACCCGTGGTGGAGAGATCGGGTGGGCATCCGGAGGTTGCCCGTAGGGGGGGGGCAATGTCAGGGATCTCCTCGATCCCCGCCGCGATGGGCTCGGCGCAGGTGCACTGCTCCACCCAGCGCACGGGCACTAGGTCCGGGCCGGCCGCGGCGTTCGAGTTCGCGCATGCGCAGTAGAAGCCGCGGCCGCCCGCTGGGCACCAATGGCAGCGCAGGGCGGGATATTTAAAGGTCCCTGAGCTGTCATTTCGTTGCCTTCTGGTCTTACCTGCTTCCTGTGTTCCTGTACCTGTGCCTAGTAAGTTGTTGACCCGGATTGCCTTTGACCTTGCTGATTTCTCCTGCCCAGACCCTTGCTTGCCTGACCTCTCTCCCTGGATGCCCCTTATTAGATCTGACCTCCTGCTGCTGACCTGGCGTGTGACCCGACGATTCTCTGCCTGCTCCCTTGTACCTTACCGTCCTCTACAATACCGACTCGGCCTGTCTGACTACGCACTTGCTCAGCCATCCATCCATCCATCCCATCGGGGTCACCCGACCTCCTCACATCTGGCTCTCCCTGGTTGGAGCCCCTGGCGAACACCACTACCACTGACAGGTGTGCTCAGCAGAGGCGACCTGGTCTCGGGGTACTACAAGTCCATCCCCACCATCAGGGGCCCTGGTGAACAAGTACCCTGGGGCTTAGACTCCGCGCTCTGGGCACGCCTGACCAGTGGAGTGCTAGTGGTGCCGCTCGGCGGTCCCTCACACAGGGCATGACAGTGGAAGGATACTGTGGTACAGACAGTCAGCTGCCGAGTGGAGATGGGCTGGGTTCAGGTTGCAGAGGTTACGGCTGGTGATGGTTTGACGCTTTGGGGGGGGAGTTAGAGGAGGGGGAGATGGAAAAAGTGAGGAGGTGGTGGTCAGAGAGGGGGAAGGGGGTGTTAGTGAAGTTGTGGAGGGTGCAGAGGTGGGAGAAAACGAGGTCCAGGGTGTTCCCATCGGTGTGGGTGGAGGACTGTGTGCACTGTGTGAGCGCGAAAGAGGAGGTTAGGAGGAGGAGTTGGGAAGGAGCTGGGTTGTTGACGTTGATGGGGATGTTGAAATCCCCGAGGATGATGGTCGGTAGCTCAGAGGAGAGGAAGACGGGAAGCCAGGCGGCAAAGTCGTCCAGGAAGAGCGATACGGATCCAGGAGGCCGATAGATTACTGCAATCCTCAGGGGGGTGGGAGAGAAGAGCTGGATGCAGTGGGCCTCGAAGGAGGAGAAGGATAGGGAGGAGGGGTTAGGGAGGACCTGGAAGGCTCAACGTAGGGAGGTGCTGAAGGCCTGGTGTCGGGAGGTGCTGAGGGCCCCGGCGTCAGGAGGTGCTAAGGGCCCCGGCGTCAGGAGGTGCTAAGGGCCCCGGCGTCAGGAGGTGCTAAGGGCCCCGGCGTCAGGAGGTGCTAAGGGCCCCGGCGTCAGGAGGTGGTGTAGGCCGATGTCTGGAGGTGGAGTGGGCTAGGCGTTGGTAGGCGCAGTAGGGCCCGGTGTCAGTGGGTGTTGTGGGCCAGTGTGTGTGGATGCTGCGGGCCAGCGAATGAGGGTGCTAAGGGGCCCAGCGTCCATGGGAGCGGTAGGGTCCGGCGATCGTGGGTGTTGTATGGCCCGGCATCAGGGGGTGCTGCAGGCCGCGTGGCAGGCTCGCCTGCGCCGGATTGGATGGGGCTCGGGGCTGTGTGGTGGCAGGGGCACGGCTGTGTGGTACACGCTAAGGAGCAGGGAAGCAGATGTGGTAGCGATGGCTTACCCTCTCGGTGCCGGTGGCGGCTTAACCTCTCGGTGCCGGTGGTGGCTTACCTTCTCAGCACCGGTGGGGGTAGTTGCTGCTTCCCTTCTCTCTGCAGCGGCTGTAGGTAGGGGAGGGTTTTGAAACAACTGAAGGGCCACCAATTTGACATCCCTGATCTAGAGGTATGAACTGGGGAGCCTAAGCTAGGAGGAACTAGAGCTATGTATGGAGGAATCTGTGAGAGACTGCTTTACATTAATTCTGTATCTACAAGAAGTTTCAAGAAAATGTTCCAAATGTGCCTGGTCTGAAGTTCTTTAAGTAAAAGGGATGCATGTAAGGTATATAAAAGAACTGGGATTGTAACAGGGGGCGAAGAGATGTTAAGAGAGAATGTTATCAAGGGTTAACAAGTGGTAAAGCTGAGAAGTGAAAAGCTATATTGCTATTGGACATGTGTAATGAGAGGAATGTTGGGTACTATAGATGCAAGCCGTGAGGAAACCAGTGTGACTTGGCAGGGATGACGGTGTCTTTGGTAGTGAGGGGGTTTCTGAGCCTAACCCCCTCATTAGCAATTGGTGCCCCATAAACGGGAGAGTGAGGATCCTCGGGAGTACAGAAACTCAGAAAAATGTCAAGAGTTTGCACTAAATGTTGATGAGAATTTTCAAGTATGTCACTGGGAGTGAGGTGACATGGTTGCTAGACAGGAGGAGCAGGACCTACAGTATCCCCTTGGAAGTGCTGCTTCGAGTGGAAGATGTTTGAGTAGAATTGAACAAGTGTGAAATTGTTGTGAAGTGAATTGTGCACAAAGAGTTAATTGTACCAAGAGTTGTGTTTGCTTCAAAGTCAGGAGTACCACCTTAATGCAGATTTCTCATGACAGTGGTCTTTACCTGCTCATATTTGCATTGCCGAGTGAAGTTTCCAGTGTCCCCAATAGGGATTGTTAAGCCCTGCCCAGGTCTGCAGGGTTACAATGGGCAATATTTTGGGCTTTGTTATGTGCCAACCCCCTCACTATAATACAGTAGTAAGCTTTCCCAGCCTTCACTCTGTTTCTCTACTACGGGCAGGGCTTCAAGGTATGAAGGAGCATCTGATTCCCCCCATAACACAGTGTTTAAGCCTGATTGGCCAATTGCCAGGCCAAACATTGTCATGGGGGATGGCAGTGAAATCACCCACTAAGATAAGCTCCATGCAACACCAGAGCTTACCAACTGATGGACTCCTGCAGCAGGGAGGCAGTGAGGAAGCATGGATTGATACATATATCTTGCTTGGTGGACTGAGAATTTGCAAGGTTCATCAAGCCAATGTAAACAACATTGGAAAATGGCTTGAATACTGGTTACGAACCTAGAGGGTCTTCTCCAAGTTACTATAAAAAAAAGTCTTAATAATTCATTAAACTGCTTTTTATTTTTTACCAGTTTTAATCGGTTCAGATATAAAGCTGTTCATAGAACCCTAACGGCTATTTCACCTGTAACAGTAGTAAAAGTAAGATGTTATATTTTCACTACTTAATGAACCTAGAGCAGTGACTGAAGCTGGGTATAGATGGTTGTTTTGGTTTTTTTTTTGGAAGAAAAGAACAGATTTTACTCCAAGTAAAAACCCATTGAATGGGATCAAATTATAGAAACAAAGAACACTGAGATAAAATGGGAGTGCTTTAATGATATATTAAATAATGTTATTAAACAGAGCATTACAATGCGTAGGAATATAAAGAACTACAGTTAAACCTGGTTAGATTCTAGCATTAAAGGACATATGAACAAGAAAAAAACTTTCCTTTCAAAAATAAAGGCAGAGGAGTCATTGTCCAACACTACAAAGATTACCTAAAGAAATGCAAGAACGCAATCAGGGCAGCTAATATAAACCACGAGAGATGGAGTGGACAAGAGTTCATAAACAATATAGAGGTTGGTATACATAGTTCAATCTCAGTGTTTGCTAACAATACAAAGCTAAGCAGAGCAATAGCTTCATAATAGGATATAGCAAATGTAATGGAAGACCTGCCATGCTGCAGCAAGCAAGCCCAGTAGACTGTTAGCATGCATTAAAATTAAAGGTATTTATTCAATAGATAAAACTATAATTCTACCACTTTACAAAGCTTTGAAGTATGCCGTCCAGTTCTGGTCACCAGTCCTCAAGAAACTGGATCTAGTGCTAATCAATTGTGTTCACATCCCTGTCATGTCCCTGTACAATTATCATCTGCTGTGATACATTTCACGACACCATTGTGCTTAGATTAGGGTGACTTGATTGATTGTGTAGATGTAAATGCAGGGGTGTGGGTCCTCATTCTCAAGAAGTGAACTGAATTGAAGCCACTTGGATGAGTGGTGAAATGTCTTCGACATTATAGAATTTGTCAAGTTGAATGTAACTACTTCCAACTTATCAAGTGTATGTTTCCAAATACTGATTATTACTACAAACAACAACCGTTGTTTTGCAACAGGTTTCATAAATTGTTCCTTTTTGTTGCTATACAAGGTTGTCCATTTTAGTTTACAGTACAAAATCCTGTAATAAATCTCACTGTTTTCTAATTTACTAGAGCCTTTAACCACTTGCCTACCGGGCACTTATAGCCCCTTCTTTACCAGGCCAATTTTCAGCTTTCAGTGCTGTCGCACTTTGATTGACAATTGCGCGGTCATGCAGGATTGTACCCATATGAAATTTTTAGCATTTTTTTCTCACAAATAGAGCTTTCTTTTGGTGGTATTTAATCGCTGCTGGACACTTTACTTTTTGCGCTATAAACAAAAAAAAATGCAAAAAAATTTAAAAAAAAAAAGTTTCTTTGTTTCTATTATAAAATTTTTCAAACAGGTAATTTTTCTCCTTCACTGATGTGCATTGATGAGGCAGCACTGATGGGCACTGATAGGCACCACTGATGGGCACTGATAGGCAGCACTGATAGGCGGCACTGATAGGCAGCACTAATGAGGTGGCATGGATAGGCGGCACTGATAGGCAGCACTAATGAGGTGGCACGGATAGGCGGCACTGATAGGCAGCATTAATGAGGTGGCACGGATAGGTGGCACTGACTGGCATCACTGACTGGCATCACTGCTGGGCACTGACTGGCACAACCGCTGGGCACTGACTGGCAGCACTGCTGGGCTGCACTGATGGGCACTGGTGGGTGGCACTGGTGGACACAGGTGGGTGGCACTGCTGGGCACTGGTGGGTGGCACTTCTGGGCACAGGTGTGTGGCACTGCTGGGTGGCACAGGTGGGTGCACTGCTGGGCACAGGTGGGTGGAACTGGTGGGTGGCACTGCTGGGCACCGATCATCAGGGCACTGATCATCAGTGCCCTGATGATCGGTGCCTATCCCTGCTCTGACAACTGCCGGTTCTCGGCAGTACTTTCCTCGTGCTCTAACAGCATGAGGAAAGTGCAGCCGAGAATCGGCAATTGCATTGCCCAGTGATCAGCGTGTCATTGGACATGGCTGATCACGTGGTAAAAGGCCGCTGTGTTTGGCCTTTTATACCACATCACATGATCAGCTGTGGCTGTAGGACACAGCGATCACGGAGATCGCCGGGTGCGTGCCCCCAGGGGCGCGCAGGAAAGCACATTCTGGGAGGACATCATATGATGCCCTCCCAGAACTAGCCGGCCGCAGTGTAGCTGTCATTCGGCTATCTGTGGTTGGCAAGTAGTTAATACAACATATTCAATTCAAGATGCATTTCCTCTATTTAGTTGGGTTTGTCTATAAGGACAGCATAATCACAGCCTACACAAGCACAAATTGTTGAACAATTTATGGTTTTGGAGATACAGTTTTAATCTGAGCAGTAATGGCTGGCAGCTTTCTATTAGCACCAGGGTTATACAGTAAAAGACAGATGTATGTGTGTATTACTGTATTGTGCTGTCTCAAGACATTCTGTAATGAGGATGGATTGCTGTAATGAAATGAATAGCACATAGAACACTTACATAAAATGGCCTTGTGATGATCTTTCTTTTTTCTCCATCTGCAGTCTCTTCCATTAAAGGCCGATACAAGCAGCATAAAGTCAGGATTATAGCGTACAAACTATACAGGAAAGTGCACAGCAGAAAGTATTTATATCCAAATGTAGGCCATTTGTATTGTAGCAGCTCCTTTAAGGATGTTATTGCTAAGAGATTTAATGCCTAAAGTTGGGAGAACAAAGTAACAGGTTAGTTGCTGGAGAATGAAACTTTGTAATGATTCCCTTACTGTGTTTTGTTTTCTATTTATTTAGACAGAACTACAAATTATACTCAGGTTTACTAAAACTTTAACCTTTTAAATTAACCTTGTTGCGGAAGGCTAAAGTAACACGTAACTCAAAAGATTATAATTCACTCTTTTAGCAGGTGTGCTAAATATAAATTTGAATATGAGAAACAGAAAAATCTAAAATGAAGACCTACATAGACACAACATGTTCTCTGCAATATATAGTAATATAAAATAAGAAGTGTAAGATTGTAAATTCATTTATAATCTAACTAAGGCTAAACCTGCTTCCACCCCCATTTTAAGACTATTCTATCTACTCCATGAAAGAAAGGATGCTTATACTTACCTATTTTCAAGCCACTCCGGGCTGGTCACGTAATCTGGATTCAGTGTAGAGGAGGAATAGCTGCCAGTGGATGCCCCATAGTAAGCCTATGTGTGCCATCACCGCACAGGCATTTTTTCAGCCGTTATCAGCGATCTCTCCTCTTCACTGAAGGTGCTGCTGGAGAGATCATGTGTCCAGAACAGAGTGGCTTCAGAATTGATAGGTTTAAGCATCTTTACATTTCTTCTTTTTATGCAGGACCCAGGGACTGAAAGGAACCCACAGAACAATACTCCCGACAGGCAGCTGTGACAATAGTTACAATATTCTCAGTAATTTTTGCTTCCACCATTCTCCCCTGTCCACAAAAATGAAATGGCAACCTGAGTACCAAGAATTTTTTTTTATATGTCCATGCACCTCACCCCCACCCTCTTAACTGGATGTTTAAAGAGGAAGAAAAGCTGTTATACATTGGGTTTTTGTACAGAGCTCCAGATGTTAAGAATGATGCCCTACCCTAGGACTTCATTACACTAACCTCCCTTGTAACTTCAACCTCCATACCAGTCCTTCCTAATGTAAACTTAAAGCTGAACTCCAGAAAACCTAAAAACCTAAATCTCTGGTACCCAGCTTGTGCATTTCATCAGAGAACCACTTCCTTGCCACTGGGACACAGAACCAAGATATTATAGCTGGGCATTGCACCCAATACTAGATGAGACTAGCTTAGATGCCAAACTGGAACAACTTTGTTGAGCAGAAACACAGATTTTTATACACTCAGAAATAGGGGCAGTACCCACAAATATTACACCTTGGAATAAGCATTCCACACTGATTATGTAAGATCTTGATCACATCATCCTAAACAATGCCAAAGGTAAAAAGGTACAGCTACCAGCTAACTGATCTAATTAACAGTAAGCTAATCAGCAGCCAAGCACTCAGACAATGCATTAAGATTAATCAGGGAGCACACCACAGACAGACAGGCAACAAACCCACTTCCTGAATATACAAAGTCCATTCCACATGCTGTCTATCAGGTGTTTGCTTTCACTTGTATAATCTGTCCATCATAAGACAAAATTCAATATTCCAACAGTCTGAACAGTGGAATTAATTTATCTTCATAGATTTCTTGAGGGAGATTGTTGATAACTACTTCTGTCCCAAATAGAGGAGCTTCGCCACCCAGTCCGCATGAGGGCCACCAAATGTCCTCTGACTGGTAACCTGTACAAGATTATTATTACATCTTTCCATTTACTCCAAACGGGAATATTTATTGTCTGTATGCAGAGAATTAATCCAAGCTTCACTCTCAGCGTTCATTATGTTGTTGTCCATCATTAGAGAATGATCTGCTTTCTCCATGGGCCATAATCAGTAAGTATTAGGCTAGCCCCAAGTCCCCTCCAAAACCCCTGTCCCAGTTGGGTCTGTCACATTTTCCCCCCTAAAAAGTTGACTAGCCAGGTTCCAGACCTCCACTTGGTCTGAACATGTGTTAGTCAGACAGAGTGAACCCACAGAGTTGGTCCACAGAATCCCAATTCTTGGGTGCAGGGAAAATGTGTCATTGGTAGGTGAGGAGACGAGGTCATGAAACCTCTGTCCAGCTGTCAGCACTTCAGCTGGGAGGTCTTTACCATTCCAGGGTTCGGACAGCTGCTGGGAAGAGAGGCCAACTGCTCCAACTCCCTGGAGCTGTGAAGACACATGAGGTGCTGGACAGAGGCCAGTTGTGCTCTGCCCTGTTGCTAGTGCTTCACTTGGAAGTCCTTTACCATTCCGGGGCTTGGTTTGCTGCTGGGGAGAGAGGCCAACTGCCTTAACTCCCTGGAGCTGTGAAGACACATGAGGTGCTGGACAGAGGCCAGCGGCACTCTGCCCTGTTGCCAGCACTTCAGCTGGGGACCCCACATCCTCCGCTCTGGCTGACTGTTGGGAAGGGAGAAAGACCACTTCCTCTCCCGGACTGCGGAACTGCCGCTGGGGAGATGCTTCATCTCCTGTACCCTCTTCTGGCTACTGGGATGACATTTCTCTGGTACTTTCTCCCTGGTATATGGATCTTTGCAGGGGAAGAAAAACAGTTTTCTCCACTTTGACTGACTGGAGGCCGACAACCTCCACTCCCAGGCTGTGAATCTGCTGCTGGGGAGGATGACTTCCTCCTGTCCCAGGTCCCTGGACTGCCACTAGGGAGGGAGGACAACCACCTCCTCTCCTGGACTGTGGACCTTCCACTGGAGAGGGAGGATGACTACCTCCTCTCCCGGTCTGTGGAACTACCCCTGGGGAGAGGACGACCTCCTCCTTTCCCTGGGGCCCTGGAACTACTGTGGGTGTGGGGCAGAGGTCTTGGACCCTCTGCCCTGTAGCCAGCGCTTATGCTGGGACTGTGTATGGGCAGAGAGGCGGTACTCTGCCCCGCTGCCAGCTCTTCGCCTGGGGTTAGGAGTTCCACTGCATCGGTTTGCTGCTGGGGACAAAGGCTGCCCACCCTGGCTCCTTGGAGCTCCGGAACTGCTGTTGGTGCTGAACAGAGGCCAACGGCGCTCTGCCCTGATGCCAGCTCTTCCACTGGGAAAATTCTGGCACAAATCCTCCAGGGCCACCGATTGTTGTAGGAAGAGATCAGGTATGCACTGCCTTGATGCCAGCTCTTCTGCTGGTGGCTCACTGGGTTGTTCCTCCACAGCAGAAAAGTCTATTAAATCCCTAATCTCTGGGATTGCTGAAAATCCAGGGCACAGGTTGGCAGCACTTGGGCCAAGTGCCAGCACTTCAGTCGGTAACTCATAATCTATAACATCCATGGGGGCTGGGGTATACTGTTGAACTTTGTTGAACAATCTTTTATATGCTTGTTCCAGCTCCCATTCCTGAAGGGCTAGAAATTCCCACTGCACTTCTGTGATGTTCAGCATCTGGTCACTGTAGTCCATAATTTCCTCTAAACACCATATCACTCCCAAAGTCAGGGTCCTTTGACAGCCTCCAGTACAACAGCCCCACGCTGTTACAGCCAAAGCCTTCCGTTGGGCTGTCATCTGCTGTCCAAGGGCATGCTTGGCTACATGCCAGCGGCGGGCTCTGTAGCTCTCATCCAGCTGCATCTCTGCCCCTACCAGCCTGCTTAACTCAGCTGTCCACTCCTTGTGCGGTTGTTCCCCCAATAACAACACCCGTACTTTGTACTGCAACCAGTATCTTTCCTGGATGGAGTGGAGAATTTTTCCTTGGCAACACTGCTCTTGGATTAGTGCTTCCTTCCAGAGTTGCTGGTGGACAGAGTCATACCATCCCAGCAGGACCTACACTGGCACTGGTCCTCTGTGCTGTACTTTCATCTCTTGCACTCTCCTTGCAAATTCCTCTTCCATAGCGGCTGGTGTCTGTACCTCTCCTCTTCTGCTAACCGGACCTTAGATTCTGGTGGTGGTTTGGATGTCCCAGACTGCAGGAAGAATCCCACCGCTTGCCACCAAATGTGATGGAATGCCTGGCACCCAGCTTGTGCCTTCCATCAGAGAACCACTTCCTCGCCACTGGGACACAGGACCAAGATATTATAGCTGGGCATTGCACCCAAGACTAGATGAGACTAGCTTAGATGCCAAACTGGAACTACTTTATTGAACAGAAACACAGATTTTTATACACTCAGAAATAGGGGCAGTACCCACAAATATTACACCTTGGAATAAACATTCCACACTGATTAGAAAAGAGCTTGATCACATCATCCTAAACAATGCAAAAAGTAAACAGTACAGCCACCAGCTAGCAGTGATCTAATTAACAGTAAGCTAATAAGCAGCCAAGCACTCAGACAATGTTTTGATTAATCAGGGAGCACACTGCAGACAGACAGGCAACAAACCCACCCCTGATTATTGATAAATATTTCTGTCTCACAAAGAGAGGCTTCGCCAACCCAGTCCGCATGAGGGCCACCATATTTCCTCTGACCGGTAAGCTGTACAAGATTATTATTATATCTTTCCATCCACTCCAAAGGGGCAGATTTATTGTCTGTATGCAGAGAATTAATCCAAGCTTCAGTTTCAGCGTTCATCACGTTGCCCATCATTAGAGAATGATCTGCTCTCTCTATGGACCATAATCAGTGGGTAGAAGTCTAGCCCCTAGTCCCCTCCAAAAGCCCCTGTCCCAGTTAGGTCTGTCACACTAAACACGTGCCTGCTCTGCGAGGGACAACTGCTTGTTTCTGTCTACGGGACTTGGAAAAGCAGTTTTACTTACCCAATCCTGCTCCTGCAGTCTCCTCTGCACTACTAGCCCAGTACCTGTGGACTCATTTCGCCTATGCACCAATGGCCTAAGATCCTCTGACATTATCAAGATGATATCATAACCAGGGACGGACTGACAACTCATGGGGCCCCCGGGCAATAGGGGATCTTGGGGCCCCTGTGTCCTTGCCCAAACTCAAAAAAGCCTATGAAAAAGGTACCAGGGGCATCTCATGGGGCCCCCTACTGACCCTGGGCCCTCGGGCAGTGCCCAAGTTTCCAAATGGTCAGTCTGCCCCTGATCATAATCCTGCATATGACATGAGAACACTGAAGAACCATCCAAAACTGAAACATGGTGTAGCCTTTCCATTCCCCTAAAAATAAATGAGCAGGGTTGTTGGGTTTCCTGGAGTTGTGCTTTACCCTCTTTTTTGGTTGCTTAGTTTACCTGCACACAGGATCTTAGGGACAGAATCTACTGCACTAAAAATGCTGTTCCTAGTCACTAGGGGTGAGGAGATGCTAGGAATTGTGTGGCACCATCCACCCAATTGTCAAAGCAAATGCAGCAAGAAAAAGACTCAATTTGCAACTGAATGGGTCAATAATTACCGTATTTGCCGGCGTATAAGACGACTTTTTACCCCTTGAAAATCTTCTCAAAAGTCGGGGGTCGTCTTATACGCCGGTATACGGCATACTGACACTTTTTAGGGGGGCGGCGCGTTGCCGCCGCCGCCCCCCCCTTCCCCCAATGGAAGGGACACTAAGTACAGGGGTGGGCAGCGGCTGTTTCTTACCTGGTTCCGGTCCCACGACGATCCGGTCCCGGAAGCGCGGCTGCGCCTTCAGTTCGGCCACTGGATGTTCGTGCGGCTGCTCGGCTCCGCCTCCTCACCAGTGATTGGCCGCCAGAACTGTAGCTCAGGAAAGGCACACAGGCGGCCAATCACCGGCGAGGGGGTGGAGCCGAGCGGCCCCGCGAAAATCGAGTGCAGGACCAGCAGGTAAGTGGTCAGTGTAGAGGTGCTGCTGCAACCACATATGCTGGCTGCAGCAGCACCATACGAGAACAGGGTCAGCAAGTGTCAGTGGGAGGAATAGTGCCCCATCATTGGTGTCACTGATACCAATGATGGAGCACTATTCCTCCCACTGATACCAATGATGGGGCACTATTCCTCCCACTGACACCAACGATGGGGCACTATTCCTCCCACTGACACCAACGATGGGGCACTATTCCTCCCCCCCACTGACACCAACGATGGGGCACTATTCCTCCCCCCCACTGACACCAACGATGGGGCACTATTCCTCCCCCCCACTGACATCAACGATGGGGCACTATTCCCCCCCCCACTGACACCAATGATGGGGCACTATTCCACCCCCCACTGACACCAATGATGGGGCACTATTCCACCCCCCACTGACACCAATGATGGGACACCATTCCTCCCACTGACACCAATGTTGGGACACCATTCCTCCCACTGACACCAATGATGGGGCACCATTCCCCCCACTGATACCAATGATGGGGCACTATTCCCCCCACTGATACTAATGATGGGGCACTATTCCTGCCACTGATACCAATGATGGGGCACTATTCCCCCCACTGATACTAATGATGGGGCACTATTCCTCCCACTGACACCAATGATGGGGCACTATTCCTCCCACTGATACTAATGATGGGGCACTATTCCTGCCACTAATGCCAATGATGGGGCACTATTCCTGCCACTGATACCAATGATGGGGCACTATTCCTGCCACTGATACCAATGATGGGGCACTATTCCTCCCACTGACACCAATGATGGGACACTATTCCTCCCACTGATACCAATGATGGGGCACTATTCCTCCCACTGATACCAATGATGGGGCACTATTCCTCCCACTGATACCAATGATGGGGCACTATTCCTCCCACTGATACCAATGATGGGGCACTATTCCTGCCACTGATACCAATGATGGGGCACTATTCCTGCCACTGATACCAATGATGGGGCACTATTCCTGCCACTGATACCAATGATGGGGCACTATTCCTGCCACTGGTGTGCATTGGAAGAGGGGTAGTCTTATATGGCGAGTATAGCTCAAACACTAAATTTTAGCAGGAAAAGTAGGGGGGTCGTCTTATACGCCCAGTCGTCTTATACGCCGGCAAATACGGTATCTGTGAGCATCTGCGATTAACCTGGTCCAAACTATTGTGATTTCAGGTGCGACTTGAGTCGCACAGAATTACAGGGCAAGGTAAATCATTTTGTTTTCAATGGTGTCCATTCACATTAATGCAACTTGGCATGAAGCAATTTTGGAAAAAGTTCCTGTACTATTTTGTGGCAATTCCAGTGCAATTTTGGCCCCATGGAATATACAAACCTTTATCAAAGTTGCAGCAAAGTTGCCTCCAAGTTGCTTCCACGTAGTACTACATAATGGCGCTGAAAGTTAGTTCACAATCATACTGCAGTAGTGTGATGCTAATACGGGTAGATATGTCTGACACCAAAACAAGAAATGGGAGTGGATGACACTGGAAAGGCACAGACAGCAATAAACACATCCTATCCTTTCCACTCTATTATGAATTTGTTTTTTTTTTTTTACTAGGGCTTATTTTGGGAGATTACCCATATCATCCTGTCACTGGAAGTGTGGGGAAATGTTCCCTCAAGGATCACACACAGCAAAATAACCTGTCAAACGTTATAGCCCTTCCAGGCCCTGTCCAAAGCAAAATAAAACATTTTGGCTGCAGTTGGGCTTTAAACTAAAACTTACATTATAATCATCATAAAGTGTATTACTTAAAAAAAGTTTATATTATATAAACATATTTCCATTTCTTACTTCATAGCAGTAGACATGGTGAATCATACCCGGAACACACATTCAAAGCCTAAAACAATTTCCACAACTGATTTTTTTAATTTCACATAAAAACTTTCTATACCAAGGCTATTAACTGGAAACTGTACAATGTTTGTAATTAGACTGCAGTCACTTTCGCAGTAGCACTCCAGATGGAGTTAATTATCTTTTACACTTTCAAAGGTTATTTTTTTTTTTTTACAATTACACAAAGAAAGTCAGTTTTTAATTCTGTTCAAGTGCAGAGTACTTACAGCATTGTTGTTGCAGGTACATATAATATCAATGACTGACAATTTGTCGTTCCATGAGTAGATTCCTGTTAAATTATACAGTGTGGACTTGAGGAGGCAAAAAGACCAGCATATTTTTTTTTTTCCTTTTCATGAAATAATTAAACATCTTTGAAGGACACAGTTATTCATTACTACTGCAATGCAATTTTAAAGAACGTGCAATCTAGTTATTGGAAAACCTTGTATTGTACGAGACATTTCAAATTACATACAAAAAAAGAATAGAAAGTCTTTAGATTTCTATAAAGATTGACCAGGAAACTTTATGAAATGGGGAAGCTGTTTCCACCTGGGGAAGCAATTAGTGAGACTGAATGATTTAATTAATGCTATTTATACAGAGCAATATGAAAATGATCTTGCATATTACATTTGCAAATTAAATATTTTATTTTCATTGCCCCTTCAAGTATTCCTTTGTTAGGAAAGTTGTTAAAACAACCTTATAGTCTATAGTTTATAAATGAAAAGTCCAAATCAAGCACATTTTGCAACAACTGGGTGACTGTTGGTCTGTGTAGGGTTTTGCTAGATGGGAATACCCAATCACCACAACCACAACCAACATGGGGGAAATCAATAGAACAGCTGTGACACTTTTCTGATGTTAATTGCTCTTGTTAATGTGTTGCACCTAATTCAAAAAACAGTTTTCGTTCTGACAGCGACTTGTGCATCAAATTCAATTAGTTCTGATTTACTCCACTTTACATCATGGCACAACACTTGTGCCAAACTCAACATAAAATATGGATGATGGAACTAGGCCACAGCACGTATTAACTATATGCAATGTACGCAACTGTGTGCAGGAAACTGGCAGATCTGAAAGGAATGTCAGTGTTCACTTGTTTGGCTGGTGTATGGAACTCTCTCACCCGATCTGTAGATGGGGTCTGTCACTCTCTGTAGATGGAGGCCCCCACAGGTTCTTCTGGACACAGCACTCTGGGTTCCCTGCTGGCAGAATGTTAGCAGGGCTAGCAGTCAGCAATTCTTCCTTGCCTCTCTCCTCTTTAGCTCTGGTCCGGTACTCCCGCAGTCTGCACAACCCTCTCTTCACTCCTACTCTTCAGCTCTCCCTCTGCTCACTTCCTGTCCAGTCTCCCGGGCTTCTGTATATAAATATCCCACACGCCAACTGCTCTAGGAAATGTAGTCCTCTGATACACTGCTCCCCAACAAAGTCCTGAGGTTCAGCATACAAAGTCCATGAGGCTGTTCTACAGAGTTTGCGTGCCATTAAATTGCAGGACACTACAATCTTCTCATTCTGTTTCTTTTAATATCCTGCAACGTGCATTATAGCAGGGTCTTACATTTATTTGTAATACTTTCTAAACAAGAAACTTGCTCTTTGAAATGAGAGATGCCAGGAAATCATATGTCTTGACAGCCATAGACTTATTTGGATGCAGAGAATATGAATTATAGTGCTACATGAAAAGAAAACAAGAAACAAGAACATCTTAAGTATTGTATAAGAAATGATTCCAGTAGATGCTCAGTATATAATGTAAATGAAAAACAGCACAAAGAAACACATATCTTGCCTGCCTAATAATTCCTATTTGATTAGTGGCACAGAAGAAGGTGATAGATGGGAATAGGGTATTTTTAAAATCGATTTTAAAAAGTCTAGTAATGCAGCAAAATAGCTTAGCTGAGATGCATTGCATTTTTTGCATTTCTAAGCAGAGAAGCAGCGACCCTGATATGACACTGTATGGCCATTATATGGTGAATGTGCCACTGTTACATACAGGTGGATTAAACATGAGGGGGGAGATGCTAAAAAAAAAGTTTCTGCTTTGTTTATCAGATGCTTGCTTTCATCCAAAGTGGGGCAAATCAACAGTTCATGGTGAGCATTCTATCAATGTCAATTGGCCCTGATTCACTCATCACTAGGGATTACATTTAGACAATGCAAAGTTTCGGTTGATTTGTAAAAGCTGGAAGAAGGAAATCAAAGCTGGTTATGATAGCAGCCACTTAGATATCTGTGTTGAATGAATGAAGTTGAATTGGTGCTGACGTCAATCATCCAGTCATGTGTAGGAAAAATCTTTTTCTTTTTTTTAATTTCCTTTGCACATGATTAGGTACTTTTTGCAAAGTGAATTCCTGTTTCATTCACTTTGAAAGCCAACATGCTCTACTCCTTCAGTAAACTGGGGTCATTATGTACACAGACTGTGCTAAATGTCTACTTTTGTCTTTGACATAAATGACCACTTCTCAGTTTTTGGAGAACTTATAGGGAACGTGGTCTCTATATAAGTATTGTAGTGCTTTTAATATTGTAACTTCACTATATGAAGCAGTGAAAAAATCGACTGTAAATGTTCACCTTGACTGCCCTGGGCATCTAAAAGTGCTTCTTTCTCAACTAATAACCAGATAATTCCCAGGTTACCCACACAAGCAGCAAATGACATATTCTCCTAAAATAAAAACACAGTTATTGTACAGGATTCATATTTATATACACACATCTGTATTCATGTATTCAATGTTTAAACAGTTTGTCAACTAAATTTGTCATAAGAGAAATCTAGGGCTGCTCTTGGTGACCTCCTTCTGAAGTTTCAAGCTGTTATTCTGACCTATTGGTCTTAATACTTCGTGTCAGTGACCTGGAAGAAGTGTGCAAGACACAGAAATGTCAGTCGTCTTTATTAACATACTTATTCTGGGCCAGTAACTCAGAAGTAAAGGAAAAGGGTCAACATAACAAGCAGGCAAATAAACATTTCAGAAGGAAATTTTTTTCATCTAGGTGTCTTTTAAAATACTAAGCATAATACTAAGCTTTGTCAGCGCATCCATTTTCACTGTTCACTGTTAGTCCTCATGCACACTGGACGTGTTTACAGCTGCTGTTTTTGGCTTTTGACATTTTTTTCTACAGCCAGTAAACCCCCCAGCATGTTATTCTATGTTTTCATGCACACATAGACTGTAATCAATGTTTTTTGGCAGGGGCGTTTTTTGGCTGAAAAAAAAAAAACAGGACTAGTGGGTTTCTAAAGGAGTTTTTTAGCTGTAAAAACACTCTAATGCTGAAAAACATGGGAAAATGTGGTAAATCGGGGCAAACCAGAGTTCTTGGACTTTTTTTGACCAAAAAAACAATTTTTTTTGTAACAAAATCCCAATAAAAACGCTAAAAACCGCAAAACGCAAAAAAGCAGCTAAACGCTAAAGCAAAAGGGCTAAAAAACCTTGAACATGACTTTACACAGCTAACGTTACCAGCGTTATTAACCATTTCCATACCGGACACTTTTAACCCTTCCTGCCCAGGCCATTTTTCAGGTGTCAGCACTCTCACACTTTGAATGACAATTGCGCGGTCATACAACATTGTACCCAAACTAAAATTTTATAATTTTCTTCACACAACTAGAGCTTTCTTTTGGTGGTATTTAATCACCGCTGGGGTTTTTATTTTTTGCTAAATTAACAAAAAAAGACCGAAAATTAAAAAAAAACAAAAAAACACGTTTTTCTTTGTTTCTGTTATAAAAGTTTGCAAATAAATAATTGTTCTTCATAAATTTAGGCCAAGATGTATTCTGCTACATGTCTTTGGTGAAAATAACCCAAATTAGGATGTATTTTTTAGTTTGTAGGAAAGTTATAGAGTTCACAAACTATGGTATAGATCTGAATATTAATCAATCCTGAAGTACTGACAGCCAATCTAATTTCTTGAGGGCCAAGAATGTCAGAACAGTACAGATATCCCCCCAAATGACCCCTTTTTGCAGAGTAGACAGTCCGACATACTTCATAAGAGGCATGGCGAGTTTTTTGAAGTTGTGTTTTTTTTGTCATAATTTTTTGGAAAATTAAAAAATTAAAAAAATGATTTTCACTATTTTTTTTTTACATACTGTCACCAGTGCAGTACAGCGTCATCATACAACTGGCATGGCGGTGATCAGGGACACTGACTGGTGACAGTATAAAAAAAAATATATATATATATTTTTTTTAATTTTTTTAATTATTTTAAATTTTTTATTAATTTTTTTTTCTTTTTTTTAAGATTTTTTTTTCATATTTCACTATGTCCAAAGTAGTACAATGTTACCATAGTAACATTATACTACTTTGGGGAAGTGATCAGTATTTTTTTTTTTTACACGATTATAGCAAAGAATTACTTTGCTATAAGCAAGCATTTACCTGAATGACATCGATTCATTCAGGGTTTTTTTTTTTTTTTTTGGTGCTTAGCTGTGATTTGGCCACAGCTAATCACATGACATGTGCATGTGATTGCTGTGACCATTCACAGCTAGACACTAGTATACAATGGATGGCATGAATGAAACCATCCATTGTATACAACTGTCATGTGACCTGCTGTGATTGGTCACAGCAGGTCATATGGTACAGGCAACGGGGGCCGGTACTCAGATCTGTCATCGGCTGTGTCCAAGGTACACGTGTCCAAGGTACACGGCCAGTGACAGATCACGCCGCTGCGCGGCTCTGAAAGCGCGAAAACTGTGCATGTGCGGGAGGGCGCCATATGGTGTCCACCCGGAAATCTACAGCTATTGGCTGGGTGGCTATTGATTAAAACGCCCAGTGTGCATGGAGTCTTATAGCTAGCTGTAATCTACAGTATTAAACTGTATATATGCTTGAGGAAGCATCACCGTATAGGTTCCCATTAAAGTATATCTAAACCCACGAACAAAAATGAAAAATTTTGCACCTTAGTTCTGGTGGCTACATTATTTTTTTTAACACTGAATACTTTTCGTACAGCAAAACTTTTTGTGTGCTTGTAAGTTCCACTGAGCTGAACAAAAATTTAAAAAAATGTTATCAGCTTTTACCTGTACTCCTCTGGAGAGGGGAGGTGATTGTAGTCCAATGCAGGAGTACCTCAAAAGATACAGTACAGTAATTACGCATTGTTACCCTAGAACAGAAAGTCTTATTGGCAGAATCAGCAGGTAAAAATAAAGGATAAAAAGACAAAAAGAAAATGAATGTAACCACCACATGTACAGCCTGGAAAGATACAATATATTATAATTTTTTTTGGTTTAGATACACCTTAATAGTTTGACTTTTTGTTTGCAGGATAGTGACAGTTCCCCTGCAGATGACAGCTCTTCCATGTGAGCTCAGCAGAGCACCCCACCGCTACTGCATATGCTCCCTGACTAGCCGGCGCCACAAAGCGCCCGGGAGACACAGCACGTGAGTGGGAGGAAGGAGAAGAGTAGAATGCATACATAAGTATGGCCTCCTTTATCAAGTCACGCCCACACCGGTCTTCTAGAGTCTTATATACAAAACGACTAATGATCCACTAGCAATCTTAAAGGGGCAACCCCAAGGACAACCTGTGGAACAACCAGCAACCAATTTCATACAGAATACAATAAAAATGCTAATAGCAATGGATCCTACCTTGGTCATAAGCATATATGAATATTCTAAAAATATAAACATAAAAACTAAACTATAAAAGATTTTAGACTAACATTAAAATGCATGTCATCTAAACCTAATTCTAAGTGACCTATGGCCATGGCCGATTGACCTAGTCTTGCTAGCTGAGGGGTATCAGATCAGATCAAGAATGATCAAGAAGAACAAGAATGAGCATTAGCTGTTTTAATTTTGGTCCTCTGACAACTACTTTATTCACTGAACAGGCAAACATTTCAGGCATAAATAACCTGAGCAGATTTCAGTAAGCTTTACTAATACCTGATATGTAATCCTTGACACAGATGTTTGCATGAATATGCAGCTAATGATCTTTGTTTTTAACACTAATTAGATGAAGAGCAGTGTTTGCTGAACACTGATATGTCATAAAAACATGCCACCCTCTGCCTCTTATAGTAAGGGAGCAGAAAGACAGACTGCTACTCAGTGCCAGCACACTTTTTAGTAGATAATAAAAATGGAAAAAAACTGGAATTCTCCGGTCACCAAGACACGTGCGATTCTTGTTTTTGAGGAATCCATCAAGTGTCATTAAAGTGTTACTAAATCCAGGACCCTGCCTTCACTATATCTAGTCTCTCACAGTACACAGAACACCGCATGCAATTATTTTAGAAAATATAAACTGCTAACTACCTTTTCCTGTCAGTAGTATATAGCAGTTTTGTGACCTCTATCAGTGTCCGGCTGAGCACTGGTTAATCTTGTAGAAGTTTTCATTCTGCTCTGACTGTCCAATGAGGTTGCATGACCCCAGACCCTCTGTCTGGACAGTGCTGATTGGCCCTGTGCTGATCACATGCACACTCCCAAAGATAAAAAAAATTCTCTAGCTACACACACTAAACTGAGCATGTGCAGAATGACTCCTAGAGTTCTGTGCTATCAGCAGATGGATTGGGGACAGTAGAAGAAGGGGAAGATCAGAGAAGAGAGGATCAAACAACCTTTTTACACAATGTAGAGGGTTAACCCCTTAGGTTCCACAGTGAGTATAACAAGCATGCTTTACTACATATACAGGCTGATTTTACTATTGTGGGATTAGTAACACTTTAAACCCTTTTATTTTTTTATATTTCATTTTATGCATTTTCACCCTATTATTAGCACATTCATTATATGTAGAGTAATTAAAACCTGGTTAAAACTGCCATTCAGTGCCTCTTCCTTCTTGTCTGTCTTGTCCCCTCTGCAGTATATGATCCCATGAATAGCCCATTGCCACCTATACTGCACATGCTCCTGTTTAGGTGAACAGGCAAGTCATGCACTTCCTCCTTTGTGTGAGATTAGTCAGCTCATGTGACTATGAGTTGTCTTTCTGGGAGTATACACATTGATGAATGGCAAGCCCCTCCCTCTCTCCTCCTCCAATGCAAAGCACAAAAGTACAAAGCACAGTCTTTCTGCAGATTATAGTTACATAGTTACAAAGTTAGTCTGGCTGAAAAAAGACAAAAGTCCATCTAGTTCAACCATAAAACAGGTTATAATCTTATACCCACAGTTGATCCAGAGAAAGGCAAAAAAACCCCAGAAAAGCACGATCCAATTTGCTCCTGCAGAGAAAACAATTCCTTCCTGATCCCCCGAGAGGCAATCGGATATTCCCTGGATCAACTTTATCTATAAATGTTAGTATCCAGTTATATTCTGTTGAACAGACTGAAAGGGGATGCCAATAAAAAAAAAAAACACCTCCCCCATTTTATTTAACAAAATAACAAAGGATGTTTGTAAATAATGATTCCTATGAAGGGTTAAAACACTTTGAGATGTGTTATGTATTTTTATTCTACATTGCGAACTATCTCATGTGACCTCTAAAGAGCCAAACAGCGCTGTGCAGGCACTAGAAGCTTGTTCATCAGATTACTCCATGCTCCTGCTTCCGATCTTTCCTTGCAGATTGGAGCAAGCAGGGAAAGACCACTGCGCAAGACGTCAAAAATAAGGAATTTGTAAGCTTTATGTTAATAAATGAGAAGCAGAAGAATGCTGTGTAAACATATTTAGTACGCTTCATGACACTTATTTGTTGTGAGTTAGTATTACTGAATGTGGAAAGCTAAATGTTTTTTTAGCCCAGCCTTTTTCAACCAGGGTGCCCTGGCACCCTGGGGTGCTTGGAGGTGCCTTGGTAAAATGCCTAAAAACTGCCCAAAAATTGTGTACAAGCCAGAGGTGGATCAAGTCTGCCTGTTAGTTACACAAAGCCACAGGTTTTCATTGTGCACGTTCTAGCCACTAGCACCCCAAAAAAACAATGTATCATCAGTTAAAACGGAGGATGTTGGTCATCTGCACAGCATTCTTGTTTGACCCTCCCCTGCCCCTACCCGTCAGCACAGGGGTCACATTGGCTGTGTGATGGAGAAAAATTGAGGAAGAAGAGAAACATTGGAATACTAGTCAATACCAACGTGCAAAAGTGTACTTAATTTGGAAGAATAAATCACCTCTAACACTGGGTGTCCTACGTGTGTGGATGTTGATGCATTATGTAAAACTATTAGAATAGTTTTTTTACATTTTATAATGGAGCACCTAGAGATTGTCCATAATTTTAAAGGGTCCCTAGAGACTGTCCATAATTTTAGAGGGTGCCTCAAGACTATCCATAATTTTAGAGAATGCCTAGAGACTGTCCATAATTTTAGAGGGTGGCTCAAGACTGTCCATAATTTTAGAGGGTTCCTAGAGACTGTCCATAATTTCAGAGGGTGCCTAGAGACTATCCATAATTTTAGAGAATGCCTAGAGACTGTCCATAATTTTAGAGGGTGGCTCAAGACTGTCCATAATTTTAGAGGGTTCCTAGAGACTGTCCATAATTTCAGAGGGTGCCTAGAGACTATCCATAATTTTAGAAGGTGCCTAGAGATTGTTCATAATTTTAGAGGGTGCCTTGACTAAAAAAAGGTTGAGAAACACTGTTTTAACCTATTCCTAGTACAACCAAGTAAAGAGTACTCATTGCATTCATCCAAAATGGCCCTGTAATGTGGCAGAAACAGAATCTTTTACTATTATTATATTAGGCATGCCCCAGGTACTTCAAACCTTGTACAGCAAGCATACGTTTGATGATCTTTTGAGAACAATGAGTCCAAGAGCCTGTGCTTAAAATAATGGGTTAGCATTACTTGGGGGCACATCAATAAAATAATAAATATATATATATATATATTTAAAACATCTTCTAAATATTTAGCAAACTGCAGTGAGGCCAGGATGTTAAAACTAATAAAGTTGTAAAAATACAAATAGACTCTTATGTATGGATTCATTCTTTCTAAGAGCTAAGGTTACTTCTCCTTAGCCCTCAATCAGCAACAAACATGCCCTGAAATTCTGAGACTGAGTGGTGGCTTTGAGAAAAAAAAACATTTAGTCCTCATTCATTTTAAATTCTTACAATGGTTTCAGTTAGCAAATAAAGGAGTAAGAGGCCTGATTGTTGGCCCACATGTACCAGTTTGAAGTGCTTGAAGTAGGGTGTCAACTAAATATTCCCATACTTCTTTTTCACCTATAATACCATAATAATAATGTCCTCTTTTAGCTTGGTGATAACAATGTCCCCATAGCACAAGTGTTGTACAAGTCAGCCTTCCTTTCAATTAACTCTTTAACCATCTCTGTATTCTGGTTCACAGTTGCTATGTGTAGAGCCATCTTCCCTGGGGACAAGGAATGATAACAGACATGAGTGTACCATTAAAAACCATAACATTGCTAAGAAAATTATCATGTGCCAGGTACTTTACATCTTATCAGACCAGTGAAATAATTGTCCATCCTCAAGCCTAGATTTATTGAGCTTCATTATTCCATTTCATACGATATTAATCTTTGAAACACTATATTCTGTGCAACCATATAATGTGATGTTAATAGAGGGTAATGTTGCATTAAAAGCAATGAATTGGGCATTTCAGAAATTGATGGTAATGATTTCCTATTAAAATAGAATTGCTATCAGAATTTCAAGTGTGGTGGCACCAACTAATGGCTGGATGGTATTTAAATCATATTTAAGCTTAAACCCATGTGAATCTTGAAAATGTTAATGATCATTTGTAAATAAGTGAGTTACTTCATGCAAGCTGCTCAATGAGAGCTCCAATTTCATTGGCCATAATGTTCTATTTTCCACAATACATTGTTGAGGCTAAAACTACAGACAGCTAATTGTTGGATCTGGTTGCACTAATTTGTTAGTAATATGTAAAGCATCACAGAGGGCAAAATGTATAAAGTATTGCTGCAAATTATAGATTGTACGTTTATTTAAAAAAGTCAGAAGCATAAAAAACTCATATAAATAATAACATATAGTATTCAAATTCTTACTACAAAAAGTTGTATGTAATTCTTGACTTAACACTCAGTGGTCATGTAATTGTAGATAATTGTATTACCTTCTGAAAGTCTACAGGTGGTGTTGATGTTTTGTTCTCAAGTATAGAACGCTCCTTTCGGTGGCATAGAAATGGAGGTTACCCCATGATGACACTTAAATAATTATTTATTTTACTCATTTATATAGCCCAGACATTTTTTCTGTAGGCATTTACTAAGAGAGGTGATTTAGTCACATTATAAGGAATATATAAAAACAACCATTTTTAAATTTATAGCAATTGATACTTAATAAAGCGCTGCGCAAACTGTTGGTGCTACTGTATATAAATTCTGTATAATAATAATACATTGTGAGAAATTATGTATATGAGATATTTGTAAATAGCAATGTTTATACTTTATATACCTTACTGTTTTTCGAGCTATGTTCTGTGAGTTTTAGAGTGTAGAAAATAAAAGTACAAAACAAATTGCTGTCATTTGTTAAATGTGATTTTAACATTTTATAATTGAAATTTAACATTTGGGCATTTGTTGTAGAAGTAAAAGCCAGCTATACCTGTAACTTTATACTTAATTTTCCAGTAGTTACCGCTTGTATTTCTGACCTTCTCACTAAAATATTTTTTTCTAACATTTTCAAGAATCTCTAAAATGTTCTATAAAATGTTTCAAAAACATTTTATAAGTGGAATGCAGATTGTGATCATGTGGTGACCACATCTGCCCATATAAGGGTCATTGTAGTGTTTTTACTTGTGAGCCTGCATAATAAGGAAGATCCACTGATACAAATCATACTCTCTGTTGGCTTTATTAGTACCCACTTTATTTGGGGAACAAATATCATGGGTCATTTCAAATAACTAAACACAAGACTTTTTTTTAGTTTTGAACAGAGTGGAGATGGATTAAAACACCTTTTAGGTGTTATTGCTACCTTTGCCCCCCATTTGGGGGATTAACCCTTTCTATTTGTCCCACTATCATCAAAAGTAGAAATAAAAAAAATCCCTAAGTTTGGGTTGTCCCCAAGAACTCTCTGTCTCTTCAAGAACCTTCTGGGGAGCCCCAATGGATTCCATTATTTACTTCCTCTCACTTCCTGTTTTGGCTCTGGGACAGGAAGTGAAGGTAAATCTCCCAAAGTGGACACAGCTGGCAATAAAATTACAGGGGTTATAAGTCTCTCTTTCTCCAAAATGAGTTCTACTTTGGGATTGAGAAATATTTTTAAAGCTTTGCTATTTACACAATACAGAATGATCTGCTAATAGCTCTCCTTCCTGACTGCAAGTGGCCCCAAATACAACGTATTTAGTCATTTAATATAATGACCAAATGTAAGAGATCTAGGCAGATTTCAAGGGTGTCTATATCACTGTGGAACAATAAAAATTATCAGTCAAGAGCTACTTACACATGTTGACATGGCCCTTAACATATATTTTCAGTTTGAGTTTTTTTTTTTTAGTAAAAAATAGTAAAATTTGGTAAAAACAAAGGCAAAATTTATGTACTTAAAGTGCACCTGTGCCCAGACTATGGGCATCAAAGTATTTACGTATGTTTTAACATGTCATTGCTGACCTTTCTAGCTGCATGTACTGTGAAGCCATTCATTCTAAACAATTACAACAGAGAGTTTCAGTTTCTAGCAGCTTAAAAACCACTTGGTGTCTTTACATTAGAAGCCTGACAGGCTGCGAATTTAATGTCAAGTTTACACTACCATGCAAAATAAGGGGATACTTCGGTGCTTCTGTTGTGGAATTTTGAAGATGAAAGAAAATAAAGATTGAAAGAAAATAAACACCTCAAGAGTGCTTTATGAGTTAGTGGAGATCCAGACTGGACTTCCTTTAAAACTTTCACAAGATCAGGCTGAAGCACAGGACTATCTTTGATGATGGCACTCACCCTGCAGAGATTTTCAAGTTTGTCTACAGTCTACGTACAAGCAAACATAGAGCTGGACACAGGAATCCGTTAACTCCACAGTTAACCCTTTATACACACACAACAGCTGCCACAAAACATACACCATTAACAAGATCTTCCCGAATCAATTCTGAGTTTTAAGAAATGTCTGTAATACATGCTGTAAGACAGGAGAGGTTGAAATACAGTGGCTCTCTTCAAAGAGACAAGACTTCTTTAACTTCTGGTTTAGTGCACTATAGATCAAGCTTCAAAATAGCATTTATTAACCACTTGCCCTCCAGAGAATTTACCCCCCCTTCCTAACCAGGCCATTTTTTGCGATACGTCGCTGTGTTACTTTAATTGACAATTGCGCGGTCATGCAATGCTGTACATAAATGAAATTTATGGCTTTTTTCCCTACAAATAAAGCTTTCTTTTGATGGTATTTGATCACATCTGCGGTTTTTATTTTTTGCGCTATAAACAAAAAAAGACAGACAATTTTGAAAACAAAAACAATATATTTGACTTTTTTGCTATAAAACATATCCAATAAAAATGTTTTAAAAAAATCAAATTTTATCATAAATTTAAGCCAAAAATGTATTCTTTGCTAAAAAAAAAAAAAAATCTCAATTATTGTATATTAATTGGTTTACATGAAAGTTATAGCGTCTACAAATGGCGTTATATATACTAAAAGTTTTATTTATTTATTTTTATACTAGTAATGGCAGTAATCAGCAACTTATAATGGGACTGCAGGACTGCGGGGTGGGAACTGACTAACTGCCACTGACAACCCCAGTGACACTAATACAGTGATCAATGCTAATAAAAAGCACTGACACTGTACTAATGACACTGGGCAGGAATGGGTTAACATCTGGTGTGATCAAAGGGTTAACAGTGTGCGGTGTGTGTTTTACCATGTGCACTGTGTTGTGTTTTATTTTGGACACGTGCTGTTTTGTATATTTCTGCTGTGCAGAGATACAAAGCAGTATGTCCATGCTGACAGGAGAGAGACCTGTGTTATTTACGTTCGGGACCTGGTGATTGACACTCCAAGCCGCCAAAAGTGACGCTGATAGGGTGGCGCGGGCGCATGCTCCATACCCACAAAAATGCAAATCACGTATATATATATGTGATTTTGCGTGCCGTGCCACCCTGTAGCAGTACTTCTGCTATAGGGCGGAGGGCAAGTGGTTCAGAACAAGAAGTGGTGCTGGCAAAATATTTACAGAAAACAATAATACAAAAATTCTACAATATGATCAACTGCAAAATAAATTAGAATATAAAAGAAAAGTTGTAAACTAGGTGTTGCTTGGGCAATAGTTCTGCACAGTCCTATTCACTGTAGCATAAATCTGGTTCTATTGGATAGGACTCATAGGCCCTTTCGGTGGAAATGCAAAACTGTCACGCTGTACCTTCCACTGCTAAGTGGTGAGAGGTAGGAATAATAAAGCATTAATTAAGTTTTCAGTAGAAAAGAGAAGTTTTCAGCAGTTTAAGAGAGATTAACCCCTTTGTGCCTAAGGATAAAACAAATCTTAACGCCTAAGCACAGTTTTGCAACTTTGACATGTGTTAGTAAAACTGTACATTTCAGAACAACCTTGTGCATCCAGGTGGATTATACTTTGTTTTTTCAGGACAAATTGGGCTTTTATTTGGTGGTTAATGGTAATGGATATCTCCTGATTTTTTTTTTTTTATTACCAATGGAAAACTGGCCCAAGATAGTAAAAAACACCCACTTTTTTACATTTAGCTGTATATTTCTTGATACTACCATAACATAACACCAAAGAACAACCCAAAATAATTTCTCCTGCTCCTGGCGTTCACAGCGATACCACGTGTGTATGTTAGTTGTTGTTTGTCCCCGTAGTATAGCCCACAAATTTTCTGAAATTGTGGATTTGGGGTTTTCATGAGCTGTAAGCCATAATCATCACAATTATGACACATCACGGCTTGAACTATCTTGCTTTGCATGTAATGAGTCTATCTCATATATTAGTTTCCCCTTTTAAATTGCATTACTGAAATAAATTAACTTTTGCAGGATATTCTAATTTTTCGAGTTTCACCTGTATATAAAAAAAAAAGTATAAAACTTAACTCTGTATAATTCAACACCTAGACTACAGATTTGTTTTGTGGAATCACATACCAGTTAGGTATTTATTGATCTGCCGTTAGCAGGTCTGGATTAAAAGGCATCCCGTAGATGGATGAATGGATTTTATAGCCTCCAAATATGAATTTACAATCAGACCCCTTGACACGTCTCTGGTTATCAGGGTTCTTCTTATAACACAAAAATTAAAAACAAAAAAAGTTTATTGGGAATACTTTGCCAAACCTAGGAGCTCACTGTCTCGGTCCCCCCTCCCTTGCTACCTCCCTCCCCCCCCTCCAGATCCCTGCACCCCCCCTTCCCCATTACATGCCCCTGTGCCCGCACGTAGCCCACAAAGTGGTGTTCTGGGCACCAGGGAGCTGCTGGGAGTCCCCACACCTCTCCTCAGCCGAGCACCGAGGAGTCTGCCAATTCACTGTGTCACGTACCTGATGAGAGACTGAAATGACGAGGTCAGCCTCACTTGTGTCACTAGCCCTGATCCTGCTGGAGTTGGAACAGAGGGAGTCTAGGGACCAGGGGGACAAGAGTGCCAGTAGTTGTTGTTTGCAGCTCTTTTGTCCTGGTGGCTTTTTTGAGCCTCATAAGGTGGACTTCATTGGGATGCTGTACTTACCTGATGCCGGGTGTAAGTGAAACCTGTGAGCGGTTCCTACTACCAAAGAAGGTCCATTAAGAGGTCTGGAGGATAATTCCTGGATATATCGATTGCCATTCGAGTACTACATCCCTACCGGGTTCCAGATGACCACCAGTGCCCATATACTACATGCGTAATAATATCTTACATCTGGTGAGTGCAAGCACACCCTATATTGCTTTTCACAGAAGTCATGAACACCTTATTATTTGATGGAAGCTGAATGGGATTGATTGGTATCTCCCTATTTGAATCATTGACGCACCTGTATTTTAATGAATGGACTTATGTCGTTTATATTTATGTGATATATTGTGTTTACTACTCTCACGTCATAATTTTTGTCTTTATTAAGACACCACTATTGTCACATAATAGCGCATCAGTTTGCGCTTTTGTCACGTTTACGCTTTAATTTTATTCAAGCACTGCATTTTTATATTGAAGAAGCAATGCAACACAAAGCTGACATTTTAGCAGTACAGGTAACCCACTTTTACAAAAAATCTTATCATACCTGCTCTTATAAGAACTTTCCTCACATATTTACAGTTTCCATCCCAGCAATAAAGAGGAATTATGATTGCTATAAAAGTCTCTTTTGAACTTAAAAAAATCAATTATTGTTCTTGAAGGTATATTATTTTGACATGATTAATCAATAACTTACCCTTTACTCTAACCAACATTTATGCTCCTAACTGGCACCAATCAAAATTTCTACGGAAAATTTTCAAAAAGATTTCTCAAGTGCAAGTCGGAAGCATATTGCTTTGCGGAGATTTTAACACTTTATTGATGGCAATTTGGATACCTCCTCTCTGGTTAGGAACTGCCCTCTCTTTTTACACAACCTCCTTAACAGAGAGGATATCCATGATGTTTGGTGATGCCAGCACGCTACTGAAAAATCTTTTACATACTACTCTCCAAGACATAACACATATTCCCGTATCGACCTCTTCTTGGTTAAAATGTTGCTGCAGAGAATTTCCAACTTCTCGATCCATGATATCACATGGTCAGACCATGCACCTATCACAATACAGATAGAGGAGGGAAATACCTTTGCAACAACACACCTATGGAGATGCAACGATGCGGTGATACAGACACCAGAAGTACAACAAGAAGTAATCCAACACTTAAAAGAGTATTTTCATTTTAATGACCCTAAAAACGACAGGACCCTTTGGTAACTCAAATGCCCCCAAAGTATATATATGAGTCATACTTATATAATTAAGCTCTAGACTAAAAATAAATCCACACAACTAAGTTAGAAACCCTTCCCTTTGACATACGAACTACAGAATCACAAAACCAATCTAACCCCTCTAACGAGTTGGCTATGAGGCTGTCTAAGCTTTGCCACAAGCTTAGAGAGCCTCTATGTGCACAACATGATTTATCCATACGTAAACTTAAGCTCAATTATTACGCCAACAATAATAAAGCAGGTACATTTCTGGCAAATAGGATTAATTGAGTACTATCCGTGATACTTTTTTTATTTGCACTAACATACAACTGTGAGGACAAGCTTTCGGGGAATGTCCCCTTCTTCAGGTCTAAGCAGTACTGAAACAAAGATTTAGCAGAATGTTGGAAGAGATGTAGGGGAAGGGAAAAAAAAAACAGAGCTAAGATAAAGCAAAAGCAAAGTCTGGGGGGGGGGGGGCAATAGGATTAAAACTCAAAGGATGAAATCTAAAATTTCCCATATCATTCATCCTACCACGTCATCTAAGCTCATGAACTCGAAAATAGCTGATGCTTTTGCTGACTATTACTATTCCCTATATAACCTGAAAGAAGAGGTTAGCCCTATACAACCTGCAAAAGAAGAGATAGACAAATGCTTAGCCATGCTTAACTTACCCTCTCTTTCTTCATCTCACTTGGAAATACTCATGCAAAAATGACCCCAAAAGAAATTGATAGTATTATACTTTTCCTACCCAATGGCAAAGCTCCAGGTCCAGATGGTTACTACAAATAACTACTACAAAATATTTAAACAGATCCTGACCCCTCACCTGCTCTTATTATTCCATGAAGCGATCTCCTCAAGCTCATTCCCCACAGAAATGCTTAAAGCTTATATTGTAACTCTTCCCAAACCAGGTAAATCTCATGACACAGCATCCAATTTCCGGCCTATCTCACTATTAAATACAGATGTTAAAATCTATGCTAAGCTAATATCTATGTAAAAGATTTTATATTATTTTACTACATCTGGTAAAACCCGACCAATTGGGTTTCACAAAGGGCCGTCAAGCAGCCGGCACAACTCACCATCACCTAAATATCATACATTATGCAAAATCACATTGAGTGCTTTCTCTGCTTCTCTCCATTGGTGCAGAGAAGGCATTCGACAGAGTCCGTTGGGGTTAAATGTCCACTGTTCTCCAGAAATTCGGATTTCAAGGTCCGGTCCAAGTGGCCATACTGGCCCTATACTCACATCCTTCAGCCCGGGTTTTCACCTCAGGTCTTCTATCTAAAACTTTCAAAATTTCCAACAGCACCAGACAGGGATGCCCACTCTCCCCATGTATCTTTAACTTGATAATGGAACCTTTAGCTGAAGCCATTCAAACCCACCCCCACATCTTTGGATTTAAATTTCAACAAACTTCTCATGTTATTAATTTATTTGCGGATGACATCATACTCCCACTGGCCAAACCAACTATCTCCTTATCCTTCACACATGATGTTCTTACCCATTTCAGTGCTTTAATGTATTATAAAGTCAACTTTGCTAAATCATTCATTCTAGATCTAGGCAAACGCGCTTACATTTAATATCTTGTCTTCCATATATGTGGGCAAAAAGCATTCCATACCATATTACCTTGACAGCTAAAACGTCACTACTAGCTGAATCTAACTTTAAATCTCTCCTTTCAGAGATTTGTAAGGATCTTTACCATATACCTCATACAGAACTAACGTGGGCAGGTAAAATAGCATCCATTAAAATGTTGGTCCTTCTGAAAATGCTATACATATATACCGAACTCTTCCAATTCCATTAAAAGCATCCCATATATCAGAACTCAATAAGATTCCCAAACAATTCATTTGGCAAGGAAAAGAGCAAGATGCTCCCACAAACATCTCATTCAACATAGAAACATTGGAGGAATGGGTCTTTCAGATATAAAAGATTATTACTTAGCCACCATACTAGCATAACTTAAACACTGTTTCTTAGTCCCTGCTGAAATTTATGTTACATGCGCAGAAGTACCCAATCTAAACCCACTGTTACTAGCAGATGCATGGAAACCGCTTACCCTGACTCCTTTGCCACAAACTACTCAGGCGTCAATCGAACCCCCAAATATCAAAATCAACCTACTATAGAAATATTAAAAATATTACTTCCTTACCTCTGTACTAAACATTGGGTGGAGAAAGGTATAAAATGGCTTGAAGAAATAATGCAGCATAAAACACTCAAAACTTTTGCTTCACTAATAGGTCAGTATAACCTAAGTCATGTCACGTAAGTTTATGCACACACGCATCACTTCCTTTCTATCCAAATACCCACCACCTTCTATATATATATGAACTCCCAGATTTGGACATACTTAACTGGCAAGTCTAAAAATTATAAAGGTTTCTCCCTACTGTATAATACACTCCAATATAAACACCAGCTTATTAAATCCCCACCTATGCTATTATGGGAGACAGATCTTAATAAAGTATTTACCCTTAACCAATGGGCCAATGCACTTAAGTACAACTTTACAGCATCCCACTGTATTAATCACTGGGAACTCACTCAGAAGATAATAGCTAGGTGGTACAGAACACCGTCTCAATTAGCAAAATATTATCCCACATCATCCTCCCTATGCTGGAGACAATGCAGACACAATGGTACCATTTATCATATCTTATGGAACTGCAAGAATTTGACCAGTTACTGGAAGAAAATATTTAGTATCCTTGCCAACATTACTGGGGTATTCTCACCCCCAGATCCAGCATTAGCAATTCTACATGTGGGCATCGATAACTACCCAACAGTTCACCGTATTGTAGTCACTCACATACTAATAGCAACTAAATTAATAATTGCTAGACTCTGGAGAGATGAACGAACTCCCAACCCCTCAGAAATTCTAGTACAAGTCAACCTTAATTATCAATACGAAAGACTAATAGCCATTACAACAGCCTCTTGGTCGTCCTGTGATAAAAATTGGAAATGTTGGACTGAATGGTATAAGTGATAATTACATAATATATAATATAATACATAATGTATAATAGTTCATTATTTTCTCTCTACTCCTGATTTATTTGTACCTATGGGTGAACACTATAAATCAGGCTTCTAGTGGTGCACTTAGTTTGAGTTAGCATTTATATTTGTATTTGCATTTGTATTTGTTTCTGCAACTGTACTTATCTTCATGTTTTATATGTACAACATATATGGCATGTATAGATCTTTTCCCTCATTACACTTACTAATAACTGTATATTGGAAAACCATTGAAAATTAAATTTAAAAAAAAAGCTGAAGAATTCAGTCTTATAATTTTATTGCTGAATATGAATTGTGAATACAACACCCCATTCCCCACTAAGTTTGGTGTCCTCAGATCTCATTATCTTCACACTATAGAGGAGAGAAGCAGAACACATGGAGTAATATAGTCATCTTATATGTACCTGGAGTTTTGAAACAAAACATCAGGATCTTTAACAAATATTGCATCACTGTGTCTTTTAAGTCCAGCAACACACCAGGACAAAAGCATGTACATCCTAAAGACCCAACAACAAAACACAAGTGAAGCAACTTGGTATATGCAGGGCAGTGTAATGAGAAATGCAAAGGACTGTAAATTTGGGATGAAACAACCTATCAACAAATGAATGGCCCAGTGTAGAAGGGAAGTTCTACAGATCAGCACACAGCAGTGTTCCCTAAAGGAAAAGGGGCATTATGTTGAGGACAGAGAGGTGTACATTTTGGACAGTGGTTCAGAGGTGTGAAAGAAGTTGTCTATGTCAAACTGGAACAACCATCCCTAAACAAGGCTGGGGGCCTTCAACACCATTTGTCTTCTATATTTAATGCCATTTTAACAGCTTTGACAACAATATACACCTGTAGCCATTCAAATTGAAGAGTTAGCATCCATGAAGCCTTCTTCCATCAAGGATGGGGTCATCTAACTAGAACAGAGTGGTTCCACAACTTTTGTACGTTCCATCCTGTTCTTGCACAATAACATCTGCCTTTCCAGGGTGACTGGAATAAGGTGTCTTTGCAATCTGTGTGGATATATACTGTATGCTGGGGTATGTTCATGACCCTCATTAGAACTGATGAAATAGCTTGGATAAGCTACAGCCAGGTGCTGGCTACTGCAAGCTGAATACAGAAGACATAATCCTTGGGACCACAGACTATAGAGAAGGGGAGTTCCTCTTCCTGGACCAGAGCAGAGGACCTTGGGACTTGCAGTCATGTAGTTTACCAATCTGTATTTCTGAATCCCTTCTAAACAACACACTCCAGAAAAACTGGCCGTTAATTCCAGTGGCTCCTTTGGGGGTGAGCGCTACATTATTATTTGTGTGTGAACTTGCCAAAAGGAAGGAGGGGGGGGGGTTCCACTTCTTTACTGCAGGAAAGAGTGTTCGCTCAGTGGTCTAGACGGAGATGAACTGCTGTTAAGTCCCCCCCCCCCTCAACCAGTGTTACATCTGGTCACAATCTCTCCTTTTTGGTTCATTTGTCTGCTTTTATCGTAATTGCTCTGTACATTTATAGCCAGATATACATTTAGATTTGCCTGTTCATGAATGCTTTACTCATGTAAATCTATTATTACCTGTTTATCTGATGTCTTATCCAAATGATCTTTGTAAGCTGTGTTAGAAATTGGTTGACTGTTAGCCTGAACCTGTTGCTTAACCTCTATTAATACAGAATCTGCAGTGCTAAATCTAAATTGTGATTGATAATCATTTAAAGGGGTGTTCAATATGTCAGAACCTAGAGTGTCAGAGGGACTGAGAAGTTTACAGAGTCAAGGCAGCACAAGAGGTCAGGCATCATCCAGCAGCTCCTAAGGGGATAACGCTACAAATATTACAGAACAAGTTGAATGTGTCTAATTACTGCTGACCTGCATGACTACTGACTACTGTATGACTTAGATAACAGAGAACCTTCACAGATAGTAAGGTTAAATCTTTTTTTGCATATTCTTTTTCCAACAACATATTGTGACATAGGGTAGTTAGCTCTCATGGTAGATGTGTTATTTTAGTGAGTCTACAGCAGACAGGAACTATTTTTAAGGACTTGGTAGCCCAATTTTATTTAAAAGAAAGCAAAAGTTCAGAAACTAATGATTTCCCATGCAGGGGAATCTTCTCCAACTTCAACTGAAATCCATACACTTACAGTACCTCTCCTGGATACCTGGCTCTCTAGACTATAGACACAGTGCCCTGCTGTAAGGCCCCCCTCTGGCCTATGGATGGGGTTCTCCTGCCACCCCGATAGGAGCTGACCTGACTCCTGGAACTGAGATCTTGATCTCTTGGATTCCGGCTTGGTCCTCTGACCCCTCAATGAGACCTTCTGTCTCCCACACTGGGATTGGTCTCCAACTGGGAGCCCTGTGCTATTCTCAGACCTGAGTATGTAACGACACCTCACCCTTGCGTACTCCAGATTGCAGGTGTCTAACAAATCCCGGACACAGGATTGAATGTTTCGACCCAGAGCTGCAGAATTCAAGGAAAGCAAAATCCGCAGCTTTCTCTGCCCAGAAACACTAGTCTGTAATGTAGCATTCACCCTATATGAGAATCCTATGTCACATCTTCTCACAGTGACAGAGTCTAGTCCTCTCACAATATACAGTGAGTATATATATATATATATATATATATATATTGGGGGTAACTCAGGTGGGGGATCACCTTCCCTGGGAAAAAGGTAGTCCAAACAGCAGGGCTTTCTTAAAATCTAACTTGTGTCAGTTTTATTCACAAGGTTGCAAGCAACGAAACAAAAAGAAAATAAATCCTCGCCATCCAGGCACTAACTAAACAAAGAAGATTCCTTTCTCAAAGGTGACAGGCTTCTCCCTGTCACCAACAAAAATTAAAACAGTAGGCAAACCTTTTTCTTGCTTGTATAACACAAACTTTCAACCACAGCTCACTCAGAAATGAGTCTCTGAGTCCCAGGCCAAGAGCAACTTTTTGCTCCAGATCTACCTGCTTTATACCACCTGCTGGTGGTTATCAGTGGACCACAAAATCTGGTCCGGAACTGCCTCTACCATAGTGGCCAGGAAAACCCGGACTGGACATCAGCTCCCAGATATGAACGCATGCGAGGTGACACATATCATCCATCGATCACCTCGCCTTTCATACTGTCAAAATATATACACACACATTATATTGCCAACAGTATTAGGACACCCATCCAAATCATTGGATTCAGATGTTAAAATCACCTCCATGGCCACAGGTGTATAACATCAAGCACCTAGGCATGCAGACTGCTTCTACATACATTTGTGAAAGAATGGGTTTCCATGGCCGAGCAGCTGCATCCAAGCCTTACATCACCAAGTGCAATGCAAAGCAGTGGAGACGTGTTCTCTGAAGTGACAAATCACTCTCTGTCTGGCAATCCGATGGGTTTGGCGGTGTCAGGGAGCGAGGAGCCAGACGCACAAGGAGGTGCAATTAAAGGTAAGTTTATTTACACAGAAACAAGGCAAGAGTCTATGCAAGTCCGAGAGCAACAGCGGATGACTTGGTAGGACAGAAGTTCTCCTGCCGAGGTTGTCTTCCAGGATAATCAAGTCGAGAACCAGCGGGAATCATAGCCAAAGCCGGGGTCAGAAGCCAGGAAGAGATGGCCACTTCCTGTTCCAACATGACTGTGCACCAGTGCACAAAGCAAGGTCCATAAAGACATGGATGAGCATGTTTGGGGTGGAGGAACATGACTGGCCTGCACAGAGTCCCGACCTCAACCCGATATAACACCTTTGGGATGAATTAGAGCGGAGACTGCGAGCCAGGCCTTCTCATCCGACATCAGTGCCTGACCTCACGAATGCGCTTCTGGAAGAATGGTCAAATATTCCCATAGACACACTTCTAAACCTTGTGGACAGCCTTCCTAGAATAATTGAAGCTGTTATATCTGCAAAGGGTGGCCCAACTCAATATTGAACCCTACGGACTAAGACTGGGATGCCATTAAATTTCATGTGCATGTAAAGGCAGGCGTCCCAATACTTTTGGCAATATAGTGTGTGTACATATATATATGTATATATATATATATATATATATATACACACACACACACACACTCATTCTCAAGATATAGACGGTAGAGGGAAAATTTCACCTGGACCTAGATATTCTGTAAAGCTAGGATGCTTAGTATCCTCTCTGCTTTGTGTGACATGCCTGACAGATAGAAGCAAGTTCCTCCTCTGATGGTGATTCATACTTTCTTTCTCCTTTGACACTTATACAGTAAAAGACCTTTGCTAGGTTTCTTACCCCCCCCCCCCCCAGACAACCTTAAATGACCCCTTGCCTTCCTGAGCATCAAATGAAGTGTGGGATTAGGCCACTCGTATACTTTTCCGTAAACTCCTACACTGGCATGATCAAGGAAATGCACAATTAGTAGTTTACAGTTAGTTAACTTTAATTTGCTAAAACTCAGTAGTATAATATGCTATTTTGCATTGAATCATTATCCTCTAGTTTGTGAGGTTGGTAGATAGCATGTCTTGGAAACATATTCTATACTATACACGTCAAAAAGCTTCATTTTTTCTGTAACAAATATGCAGTTATGACGTTACTGTTATTTATCAGGCTGCAGGACATTTTCAAAACATAATTATGTTTCAGAATACGGTCCTTTTGTATGGTGGTTAAAAAAGGCTGTCACCTTTGTTTTCTCTGCTTTCAACATCTGCACTGACAAAGGTATAATAAATGTAATGCAGGTTTAGGACATTTACAGTTATGATACTGTAAATGGAAATATGCCTTGGTTTCTAAGATCATTTTTCTGCCTGGGATTATGCTGGTATGAGAGATTTGTGTTTTTTCACCTATAAAACCAGAAACATAATTGTGTCACTGTATTTCCATACCTTTATAAAAGTCACACTCTATCAGTGACTTGATTATAAAAAGGAAAGCTTCCAGTAGCACACATAGTGCTTCCTTATTGTTATACAGAGCTGCAGCATGTATCACATTTTCCCCCATAGCACCTATAAGAAAAACACAAGTATAATGAGATACGCATGGGTATATAAGGATGGACTGAAAATAACAATGTTGCCCATATACTTTATGCAGTAATGCTGTTCATAGATAGATGACAGTTGTAGAATGTGATCCAACCATGGAAAGGTTTTCCACCAGGCAATTGTTATGTAAATGAACACATTCATATCAAGGTACTGTGAATAGAAGAAAAACCTGTAAAAAGTCTTATTCTGGGGAATAATAGGCTATGAACCATAAAAATCAATTCCAGTGACAGCACTTTCCACAACAGAACTCTCCGATATCTGCTGGGGCAGATCATAGTTCAAAGTGTCAGTACTAGATAACCACTTACCTACTGGGCCCTTTTACCCCCTTCATTGCCAGGCCAATTTTCAGCTTTCAGTGCTGTCGTACTTTAAATGACAATTGCGCGATCATGCAACACTGTACCCATATGAGAATTTTACCTTTTTTTTTGAGACAGATAGAGCTTGCTTTTGGTCGCATTTGATCACCACTGGGATTTAAATTTTTTGCTAAACAAATTTAAAAATACCGAAAATTAAAAAGAAAAAGTTTCTTAGTTTCTGTTGTAAAATTTTGAATGGGTAATTTTTCTTCACTGATGTGTGCTGATGAGGCTGCACTGAAGGGCACTGATAGGCTGCACTGAAGGGCACCAATAGGTTACACTGATGAGAAGGCACTGATGAGGCTACACTGATATGTAATACTAATTATCAATGATATGTGGTACTGATAGGCAGCACTGATGGACACTGATAGGTAGCACTGATGGACACTTATGGGCTGCACTGATTTTCAGTGTAGATGTCCCCATGAGAATCGCTGCTTACCGGCAAACTTCTCTTCACACTGTCACAACACATGAGGAGAAGACTGTCGAAAACCGGAAAATCTATTTATACTGTGATCAGCTGTGGTTGGACACAGCTGATCACATGGTAAAAGGCCGCTGCAATTGGCTCTTTACCTCTCTCTGTGATCAGCTGTGTCCGAAGGACACAGCGATCACAGAGTTCTTGTGATGCACTCCCCAGGGGGCGGAGTTCTCGGAGGACATCCATAGACACTGTCCCAGAACCAGCTGACCACACTTGTGCTGTCTTTTGGCTATAGCCCTGTAGGAAAGTGGATAAAGACCATGTGAAAACTTTGGTTACTCTAGCAGAAAAAAAAAAAAATTAATAAAAACAAAATCTTAAAAAGAAGTGGATGGGAAAATCCATATATACAGCACAATAAAATAATAGCATATACATTTGCTACACAAGCCATATTGTAATTTAATGTTATTAAAAAATTACCTTTCCTTTTCAAACTGCAACTGTAATTTTCTGCAATGTTCAATGCAATATGGCAACCTGGTGGCATTTGGTACACGGTGGTGTACAGAACTCCTCACTGTGATACGCAGACGTTTGCACTAAGATACATGTCAGATTTGAGGTATCCTCTGCAGCAAAGAGCAGAAACAGGTAGGAATCTGCAACAAAGTTTATTAAAGGCTTAGTTTATTCCCCTCCATAAAACTGCCTATATAGGCAAGGGGCACATATAGATAAAAATTAACTGTGAAGCTTTGATTAAAGTTAAATAATTCCCCTGCTGTAGGTGTTGGCCATTTACATACCTCCTAGAGCCTGGACAAGAAACCCTTCATGATGCTGTCCCACATCCTGCCCTGTTGCTAAGTGGTTGCTAAGATTAACCCAGTCATTACTGCTCCTCTCCCTCACAAGCACAAGAACAAGCTCTCTCGGGTTAAAATCTCGGCACATGTACACCCCCCGTAACACAGTTTTATTTCCTGATTCTGCCAGTAAGTTCTTTAACAGACTAATATGTTTAGGAAAAGTGCCAGTTAGAGAGTTAAGATAAACCATTTAGAACTGACTGTGGTTCCTACAATGGTCAGCTTTTATTTACAGTATATAGATAAAACCACCATCCCAAAAGGAAAAAAAAATGCTGTAACCACTTAAAAAGCATTGGCTGGAGTTAGGCTCTACTTTATTTGTCACTTATGTAAAGTCTATCTAAATCTACTACCTACACTACCTTCTCCACTTTGCTGCTGTCCAAGGATGGCTACTTTGCTATTCTGGAGATACAGGGGGGACTCAGTGTAGCCCCCAAAACTGGAAATGTATTATATATCACATTTTTGTTTTGGGGTTTAGTTATGCTTTAAGTGACATCATTTCACGGAGTGACATGGTAATGGGTGTGGTGCCCTTTAATACTGTACAGTATTGGATCAAGGATCATTGGATCCAGTATGGATCAAGGGTTTTGTTACACAATGGTTGAGTTCTATAGTCCAGCAGGGAGAGCTGACAATGCTGTTGGATTTTTGGCATTGCAATGGCACTGGGTTTTCAGCCCAAACAAGACATTAGGAGCAGACTGGATTTTTGACAGATTTTTTTGTACCCAAAGGATTGTGCATGCAGTGAAGAGATATACTGAACATGTTAATCTTAATTGTAAAGTACAGGACGGAGCACAGGCTGAATATATGGACTGGTACCTTCAGGTGTTTAGACATTGGAAAAGCTTTGCTGGACATGCCCCCCTGGGTGTACCCCTGTAACTCAACTGCAATCTGTGAGTTGTTTTGCTAGTGTCCTTAGGTGAAGGACCTCTTCTTCCTTATGAAGAAATAATTTTTTGCTTAACTAGTTTATTGTTTTACTTCAATCAGTTCTTCAATCAACTCCTCAATTCATTCTAAGTCAGCAATAGAAGCACCTCATGCAGATCAGTGCAACCTCAAAACCGTATCCAGACATCAAGTTGTGAGGATGGCCTGTAATGTTGCAACGGGCACTGGATCCTACATGGGCACTCATCTCAGGACTTAATTCAACGCATCTTGTCAGCTGCTGGGTGCTATACAGGTCCAGAGATGTGGTCCATCCCTATGGAAGTACAAAAAATGGCCACTACCCCAGTCTATAACTGGCCTTCACAGCAAGAAGCAAATGGAAGAGCAACGCATGTCAAACAATAAAAGAGAAAAATTCCCAGCTCAGCTTACCAACCAGCTTGCGAAAAAACCGACCGAATTGTCCTGTTTAACAGTATGCGTTAAAAACAGGGGTTTAGTTAGCACACATTTGCAAATACATGTGTAAGCTGCAGAGCCTCTTCATGGCACCCCAATATTCTGCAGTTCCTAACTCTAAATTTTGAGAGCCTCCCTAGTAGAAGCACATGTATAAATGGATAGACTGAGGGCAGGTGAGTCTGAGGGAGCCCACCCCTCCTTAAAGGTACAGGGGCGCACTGGACCCCCAGCATATAGCACAATGGCAGCCAGGATGTTCAGTGCAACCTCTCACCAGCATATCAACAGTACAAAAAATGGCCATTGCCCCAATCTATAACTGACCTTCACAGCAAGGAGCACATGGAAGGGCGATGCATATCAAACAATAAAAGAGAAAAATTCCCAGCCCTACTTACAGACCAGCTTGCAAAAAAACCAAAGTGTTCTGTCTAACAGTATGCGTTAAAAACAGAGGTTTAGTTAGCGCACATTTGCAAATACATGCGTAAGCTGCAGAACCTCTTCACAGCACCCCAGTATTCTGAAGCTCTTAACTCTAAATTTTGAGAGCCTCCATAGTAGAAGTACACTGGACACCCTGGCTGCCATATGGAAATGGTCCAACAAGAAATCAATAAGAATGATCAGCCTTAATTCCTGTATAAATATTTATGACTAACAGTGAGAGCTAGGACCTCATAGCGTGATGGCAGCACTATGATATGGATGTGAGAGACATCTAGAGGATGTCTAGGCATGCTGGAAATTCAAACTGATATTAGATCAGCTATAAAAGGAGGACCAGCAGTCAAGACCTAATATCAGTCAATAGATCTATAATGCTGCACCAGTGACCATGATAGCAATGCCACAGAGGAAGCCAAAGATAGCAAAATTAATAGGTTGAAAATAGTAGAAGCAGCAAGCAGCTGAAGAGCTGTAGCAGTATATAAGCAGAAAGTAGAAGGAGCCACATGCATTTGACTTGCACACATAGGGTGAACTACGCCACAGCACTAAGCTCCTCAGAGCAATCACAGACATGGGAACAGCTCCAGATGTAGGCACCACCCAGCTTGTGTAGGTTACAGCTCACCGCTCCAGACGTGATGGATCCGATTCAAACAATCCTAATCATCTGTATTCCAATGCCAATGTGTGGCTCCATTGGTGGCTTCTCAGTAAGATAAATTGTGCTGTCCTGCACTAGTAACCAGCGTGAGGTTGCATGGTGGAAAGCCGTATGGTGCAGCCCAGAGTGCAGGTGTGATGAAGTTATGATGTCAACACGTTTCACTCACTGAGTCAAGCAAGCTTCTTCAGGATGTTGTGGCGGTCATTTTATGGGCTTATATAGAGACCAATACTTCTCTTCTGAATTACCTCTCTAAAAGCCACATCTAAACTATCACCTAAACATCATGTATTACTGCAATGTACACTATATACAGACAATGAGTTAACTTTTTTTAAATGTGCAAGGTTTTATAACAAAAACCCAACCAAACATCCCAATATGTCCCTACAGCACCAGTGAACCAAATACATACCAACTGGAGGCAGTCAAGAGGTTACTATGATGTCTGTTTGCTATTAAGATAGAGATTACTGAGGGAGAATTAAAATATGCCACATAAAATACGTAGCATTATTGCACAGCAAGGGCAATAAAGATATCAAAGGAGGCAATCAATTCAAGGGTTGTGAGAATATCAGAGGAGGCAATTAATGCACATTTTAAGGAGTTCAGGAACACCTGCAGTCTCAACTCAGTGTTGAGTCCTTTTGTTGCCAGTCTCCCCAATCATCATTAATCCCTACTATCATTTTGAATTTCCAGCATGCCTAGCTGGCTATGGACTCCAGAATATTGACAGCTGTGGGTTATGGACTTTGGAACTATACACTCTAGATGTCTCTAACATCCATTTCATAGTGCTGTCATCACTGTATGAGGTCCTAGCTCTCACAGTTAGTCATAGATATTTAAACAAAAATTAAGGCTGATCATTCATATTGGTTTCCCGTTGGCCCATTTCCATATTCAACTGCTGCTGGTCTCCATGAATGCTGACTACTGCTTAACCTGCACTATTGCTAGTACCCATGAGTGTGTGCTTTTGTATGGCTGTGAGCCCAGGCTGTGCTCATAACTACCTATGTCAATGTTGTAATTTGTTTTTATTTGTGTTTGGTGAAGGTTCTTGGTTCTGATGACAATGCAATAATTTTTGAATTAATACATTTAATAAATTTGCCATTTTTCTAAGCCGCTGTTTGGTTCTCTTTGGGACCTCTTTCAGTTTTATCTCTTTACTTGCGTTATTTATTTTGGCCACTGTAGGATGAGCCAGGTAATGCTGAGAACCAGGTTGGAACACACAGGGGCACTGGAGGGAATGCCATAGCTATGACCTATATCAACCAAAAAGGGGTAACAGGAGTCAGGCAGCCTTAAAGGTATAATCATTTCATGAGCAGAGAAATACCATCAACCCTCTCTGATGTTCACATCTCAGAAATGGACAATTGGAAGGTGGATTACCTCAATCATCCCTGCCTGGTCTAAGGGGAATGGGCCCTTCATCCCTACAACTTCAATCTCTTATTTCAGAATGGGGAATGCCAGATGTGGACAGGGCCGTCTTTAATAGTAATTGGACCTTGGGCAAACATTTTCTTAGGGCCCCCCCCCCAGGCCCCCCTGCTCGCTTCTATTCACTGATTGGTTGCTAGAGGTTACTGCACATACTGTAATTACCACTCACTGAGCAGTGGAGCAATCCCAGATAATGAGGAAGTATTGATCAAGCTATTAGTCCACATGTATTGCATATTTTAAGCAGGCAAGCAAGTCAGGAGCAGATAGAGAACACATCAAAGCATAATGCAGCTTAGTTTACAGAATGATTACTATGATATGATAATGATAAAGTAACATGCTGCTGCCCACCACCTCCACGTAATCGGAGCCAACACTCACAACACAAAGCTCTTCACTACAGGTTGCACCAGTCCGATGAAACTGTCACAGATTGAGATGTCTGGTCTTACTGCCCATCGAGCGCTCCATGATTCCTCCAGGTGCCTGCTAGCACACCACTGTACACTGCTGCTGTCACTGGATACCAAGGTTGCCAGCCCCCACAACTTTTTTTACTGACAAAACCTGGAAAATTTACTGACAATCGATATTTATACAGTATAAACACAATATGTAAACACTGACAATACTCAGAGCAAGCAATTTGCCTGATTTAAACTTAAAAAATCAACACAGTGTGACAAAATAACAGACCCCCTGGGATACAGTTGAAAAATAAGTTCTGCTAAGCATGCCACAAAGAGTAGTGGACGTGACCAGACTGATTATAAGAGTGGCTTAAAAGAGGACAATTAAACAGAACCACCCCTTGACCACCTATCTCTAAATGAACATAGCAGCTGCTGTATTGACTACGCATTGCTGTGATGTTGATGCTTACCTTCATGGTGTGGCAATTTTAACTTGACATGTTAAGTTTCACAGGCAGAATCACCTATCAAACTTTCCCACTGAATTCATAGTCACTGCAGCCACAAGCAAAATGCAGTATCACCACCTGAATGCCTGCAAACTGCCTCTGCAAAGCGATCCACCATGGAGCACTTTACAGAGGGGCAGAACGGACTGCAGCACATAAGAAAGAGGCCTTTGTGGTGAAACAGACACTTTAAGCCACAAAAGGTCTTGATCTGACTCTCATATACTCCGTTTATTTTGTGGACATACATTATAGCTTGTTTTGAGATTGTATCCCAGTACAGTCAACTGATGAGATTTTGGGAGCTTCAACTACTCAGCCCCTGACACGCCAAAGGGTTGTGCATATTATTTAGTGCTAGATGTACTACAGGTGATAACCAGAGATTGCAGATGTGCTACAGGAGATAACCAGAGACTGCGGATGTACTACAGGAGATAACCGGAGACTGCAGATGTAATACAGGAGATAACCAGAGACTGCAGATGTACTACAGGAGATAACCAGAGACTGCAGATGTACTACAGGAGATAACCAGAGATTGCAAATGTACTACAGGAGATAATCAGAGACTGCAGATGTACTACAGGAGATAATCAGACACTGCAGATGTACTACAGGAGATAATCAGAGACTGCAGATGTACTACAGGTGATAACCAGAGACTGCAGATGTACTACAGGAGATCAACAGAGACTGCTGATGTACTACAGGAGATAACCAGAGACTGCAGATGTACTACAGGTAATAACCAGAGACTGCGGATGTACTACAGGAGATAACCAGAGACTGCAGATGTACTAAAGGAGATGGTCAGAGACTGCAGATATACTACAGGAGATAACCAGAGACTGCAGATGTACTACAGGAGATGATCAGAGACTGCAAACGTACTACAGAAGATGGTCAGAGACTGCAGATATACTACAGGAGATAATCAGAGACTGCAGATGTACTGCAGGAGATAACCAGAGACTGCAGATGTACTACAGGAGATAACCAAAGACTGCAGATGTACTGCAGGAGATAATCAGAGACTTCAGATGTACTACAGGAGATAATCAGAGTTTACAGATGTACTACAGGTGATAACCAGAGACTGCAGGTGTACTACAGGAGATAACCAGAGACTGCGGATGTACTACAGGAGATAACTGGAGACTGCATGCATACTACAGGAGATGGTAAGAGACTGCAGATGTACTACAGGAGATGATCAGAGACTGCAAACGTACTACAGAAGATGGTCAGAGACTGCAGATATACTACAGGAGATAACCAGAGACTGCGGATGTACTACAGGAGATAACCAGAGACTGCAGATGTACTACAGGAGATAACCAGAGACTGCAGATGTACTACAGGAGATAACCAGAGACTGCGGATGTACTACAGGAGATAACTAGAGACTGTGGATGTACTACAGGAGATAACCAGAGACTGCAGATATACTACAGGAGATAATCAGAGTCTACAGATGTACTACAGGTAATAACCAGAGACTGCGGATGTACTACAGGAGATAACCAGAGACTGCGGATGTACTACAGGAGATAACCAGAGACTGCAGATGTGCTACAGGTAATAACCAGAGACTGCAGATGTGCTACAGGTAATAACCAGAGACTGCAGATGTACTACAGGAGATAACCAGAGACTGCGGATGTACTACAGGAGATAACTGGAGACTGCATGCATACTACAGGAGATGGTAAGAGACTGCAGATATACTACAGGAGATAACCAGAGACTGCAGACATACTGCAGGTGATGATCAGATCAGATGTACTACAAGAGATGATCGAATATAGATTGCAATCTTAAGGCACCTTCATCCCCATATAGTAAAACTGTCCCTTTTATGTAAACCATTTGGGCATATACAACTGGCTCTGCAACAACTCCTAGGAACAACTAAATAGCCATTTTTCAAATTCTACCTTTTATCAATGCACAGCTTGCATTTTGTAAAAAAAACAGGAGAGGGTTTGGGATAACAGTCCACAAGCTGTCTATAGGGAGAAGGACCTACCTACACAGCTGGGCTCACCACCCGCTCTCAGAGGTCCAGGGGTTTTAAGAGGTCTGGGTGCAGGGCTCTCAGAGTTCCAGGGGTGGGATCTCAGAAGTCTGAGCGCTGGGCTTTTAGAGGTCCGGACACAGGGCCTTCAGAGGTCCAGGCGCAGGGCTCTCAGAGGTCTGGGGTGGGGCTCTCAGAGCTCCCACTCCTATCTCAGTTTCGAGCCTCCAAGAATTCAGGTTGCATGGGGCTGGGTCATAACATCAGTGGAGTTCTTGGCCCCACCCCCTCCCTGCTGGCCGGGGAATACAGTGCCGCCGCTGCCTCCCTTGTACCTGGTGCACTCTGCAGTATGGTCATGGGACCCCAATATGCGGGCTCAAGGGGCAGCTGCTTTGAGCCCCATATCAATGACTGGGCCCAGTGCAGCTGCCCTTTTTGCCCTGTGTTAAAGACGGCCCTGGATGTGGACATGCTGGACTCTAAGTTTAGAGTCTGTTTTTAGTCAGAACCAAGTATCTTCTAGCACGGTCATTGGATGCTCTGATAATTCCCTGGACTCCATTCAAGTGTGTATATGCTTTTCTTCCAGTGAGAATTCTGCCTCAACTGACAGCTCAGCAAAACAGAGCAAGAGCAGAAATTGGTGATTTTCATTGCACCAATTTGACCCAGGAGAAACTGGAACACAGACATATTTAAACCTTTCTTACAAACAGGACAGATCTCCTTCTCAGAGCCCCCTGTTCCATCCCGCTTCTCAGTCACTAGCTTTAGCAGCATGACTGTTGAGACCCAGGTTTTCAGGGGCATTTGACTCATTGCTTGAGGACAGAGAAGCCACTTTAGGAAATATGTACTATACTATGATGGAAAATCCTTCTTTGCTTGGGTGAAGGCAGTTTGATCCCTGTTCTTGGTGCCTCACATCTTCCTACCATCCAGAAATTTGCTTAAAGCTCATCTCCAGGTTTCCTTCAACTTTAAATAGTTTGTTTGGACCTAGTTGGTCCAAATGAACTATTTACTTCAGTAACAATTACAGTGGTTGGGATAGCTGTATAAAATGTATGTAGTCCAGCTACGTACAGTATATAGCTCTGTGCTCCTAGATGTAATCGAATTGGGCTGAGTGGCATTCCGCTATTCAGAGTAAACTTTGTATTCTATGAATGAATACAAAGCTACTTTTGATTGACTGAGGTGGAGTTTGTGACATCATTAGCCCACTTCTTTGCCTCAGCCAATCAGAGGAAGTTTTGTATTTATTCATAGAATACAAAGCTCCCTCTTAATGGATAAACCGCACTCAGCCCACCTCAGTTTTGTTCAGGGAGGAGGATGGGAAGATCTCAACCCACTGCTGGAACACAGCACTGTATGTAGCTGAGGCTACATACAGTTTGTACAGCGCTCTCAGCTGCTGCAACTATTGAAGTAAAATGCTCATCTGGACAAGCTTGGGGCAAACTATTTAAAGATAAATGAAACCTGGCGATAATTTTTAAGTACTCCTAAGGGACAGGTTTTTACCTTGTCCATTTTGTCCCAAAAGCTTAATTTTCTTTTTTCAAGGAGTTTTTTGGAATTGGCCCCCATTATAGCACTTTTTGCTTTTTTGGCATCTTAATTTGGTTTTGTCTGCCCTGAAGAAGCTACCCTTTGAACCCATCAAGGATCTCTTTTTGGATGATCTCTCCTGCAAATTGGTCTACCTAGTGGCTATTATGTTCGTCATTCATGCCATGAAGAGTGACAATGCTCTTGCCTTCTCTTTCAATTATTCTCGTGCCTTATAACCCTGTTGTCACACAGGCTTCCAACCAAGACCACAATTGGCCTTTACATTGCACAGACATGTTTCACTGTTGTCCCCATCTAGAAATTCACCCTGAAAATTGCCCTGCAGCCATCACGGGAGTGTATACATGTATATAAGAAATTACAAAGTGGCCGCAGAAGATCAGCAGTACTGCGATGCATCAAAGGATGAAAATAAATAATTTATATTGAGGAAGGCAGTTACATCTCTTAGTAAAAGCAGCACACATTACACTTGTTAGGCACACAGTTAACCCTTCGATTGCCCATTGATGTTAACCCCTTCCCAGCCAGTGTCATTAGTACAGTGACAGTGTATAGTATTATCAGTGATCACTGTATTAGTGTCCCTGTAGATGTCAGTGTCAGTAAGTCAGTTCCCACCCAGTGTCAATGTCAGACTGCTCACAACACCACACTACAGTCCCACTAAGTCACTGATCACCGCCATTACCAGTATAAGATAAATACAAATTCCAGTATATATACCATCGTTTGTACACACTATAACTTTCACACAAACCAATTAATATATACTTATTGGGATTTTTTTTACCAAAGATATGTAGCAGAATACATTTTGGCCTACATTTACAAAGAAATATGATTTTTTAAAATATTCTATTGGATATGTTTTATAGCAAAAAGTAAAAAATATAGGTTTTGTTTCAAAATTTTCATACTTTTTTTGTATATATAATAAAAAATAAAAATGATACAAATTTAATTTAGGTACAGTTTTGCATGACCATACTGGCTAAGCCCTGTACATGCATTGAGAATATTGAAAGAGAGGGGCGCATGCGCGGCCGGCTCGACGATGGACGCGAGATAGCTCCCGCTCCGTCCACCCGCCAGCACTGAAGCGGCTCACTCAGACCCCAGGGAATTCTGACAGCACACGGCAGCGATCGGAGTGTGCCCGCAGCCCACTAGACATGCCCCGGAGGAAAAAGAGTCCGGGGCAGCCAGGGAAGCTGACAAACTTTTTCCCGGCCGTCATGCCGGGAATCCAAGATGGCGGCCACCATTCAAACATGCGGGGAGGCAACAATGAGCAGGAGGAGGACTACAGGTCCCAGAGTGTGGATCCCAGGCTTCAACACCAGCTTTACCCGGGGGACCCTGGTGAGTTGTCACCCCCACTGTCACCCACGACATGTAGCCCAGCAAAATCACGCCCGCGGCTAGAGAGTGACTCTGATGACACCCACAGGGCCCTAAATTTTCCACCTCAGCCACCACATACATCCCTGCCTGATATAGATGCATTTCCAGCGTCTGACCAACCACTGACCGAAATCTGCATGAAAAACATGCTAACCTCACTGCGCCAGACCTTGCATAATGATATATCTGCGCCATTGACCCAAATTACTGCTTTGGTACAAAGACAGGAACGCAGAATCCGCCACATTGAGACCAATATAGCAGACATCATAGAGGCGCATAATGACCTGATTGATGCTCATACAGATCACCTATCGGACATAGAACAAATCAACTTAAAATTAGCTGACATGGAGGACAGATCACGCCGCAATAATATCAAATTCAGAGGGATTCCAGAAACCGTGCCTAATGACGCGTTATTGCCGTATCTGCAACACTTCCTCAAGCTTTTAATCCCAACACTCTCTGAAGTTGAGGCCACGATTGACCGTGCACATCAACTTCCTAAACCTCCATTCCTGTCAGCATCCATCTCTAGGGATGTGCTTGTCCGCTTACATTTCTACCATATTAAAGAGAGAATTATGATGGCCACTAGAAATCCACCTCCACTTCCACCCTCTCATGCGAATTTGCGTCTCTATGCTGATCTATCCAAGGCTACACTTTCTAATAGAAAGAAACTCATATCAATTACCAAAGCACTCAGAAACCACAATATCGCCTACCAATGGGGCTTTCCAACAAAACTAATAGTACGACACCAAGGAAAGGTATATACCATTAAAAATTTGGAGGCTGGCTTGGATTTTCTTAAGACCTGGGGCATATTGCCTGCAGATTCACAGAAGAATAACCCTGGCTCAGTTCAAAACATGGAAGCGACCTGATGGGCCTAGCGGCATAAGCCGCAATATACATGTTTAAATTTTTTCCCTGGAGGCTTCTATTGAACACTCCTTTTCCTGGCGATCGGCCTGTATCCAATGAATCTCATCTTTACAAGTTTCTATAGGTTTGACCCTTCTGGAGGTCAAAACCTCTCTGACTCCCCCTTTTTTGCAGTAGCGTTCCTAGCTACTTTGGTTCCTTGCATTATACGCAAGAGTTTTTTTACTGTTGTCCCTTCCCTTCCCAACTACCCCTCCCCATGGCACCATCAGCTATACCTCTCGGATACTAGATCTAGATATCCTGACCCTGAATACGGCCAAAGAACACTCCAACTGTATATATACTTCGTGAATCCATATATCAATGATTACTATTACATTTCTTAACGTATGAGGCCTCAACTCCCCATTTAAAAGGTCGATGCTATCAAGAGAAATCCGGAGATCTCAAGCAGACATACTTTTTATACAGGAATCCCACTTCGCCACGGACAAGACCCCTAAACTATATCTTCCCCGCTTCTCTCAACAATTTATGGCAAATAATATCAAAAAGAAGAATGGAGTTATTATTGCTGTTAATGACGCTCTCTCTTTCCAATCTACCTCCACCATAATAGACCCGCAGGGGCGATACTTCATTTTGATATGCGAAATTAACGAGATTACTTACACCTTGGTGAACATTTATGGACCAAATAACAAACAAATAAGATTTCATCGCAAGCTCTTCAACCTCCTTTCCCGAAATAAACGAGGTAGACTTATTATCGGCGGAGACTTTAATGCTCTTAGTAATCCACTTCTAGACTCTTCTTCTACCAAGAAACCCACCAACCTTGACCTCAATCACCTACTACATGACCATGACCTATATGACATCTGGAGATGCCATCATGGCTCGGAGAGAGACTACACCTATTTCTCACCCCCACATCTCTCATATTCAAGAATCGACATGTTTGCCACTGATAAATGGACCTTACAACACGTATCATCATCCAACATTGGTACTATAACATGGTCCGACCATGCTCCGATCAGCATATCCTTAGACGATACCCAACGGTCAGCGATCCCACCTATTTGGAGACTGAATCCTACCCTTTTGAAACTCCCGGAAAACCAAAAATTTGTACTGGATGCTCATCACCTCTTCTTTGAAACTAACAGCACCCCAGATATCTCTATTGCCACGCTTTGGTTAACATATAAAGCTTATATGAGAGGTATTCTCATCCAACTAAATTCTCGCATCAAAAAACAACGCTCACAACAAATTGACCAACTCCTCATTTCTATACGCAAAAACGAAGACATTAACAAACAAAATCCGAACCCCTCTACGACCGCAGCCTTAAACCAAGATAGGAATGCACTACGCACTATCCTACTTCACACTTATGACATGAACCTACAAAAAACCAAATCCCAATTTTATGCGCTAGGGAATAAATCAAACTCTCTTCTTTCCAAAGTCATCAAACAAAAACGGCTCAAAAACAAAATTCACACGATTCAGCATCCAACCTCACATACCCCACTGACCAACCCACAAGACATAGCTAATGCGTTCGCGTGTTACTATCAAGCCCTATACAACATAAAAGACGATCCAAACACGACCCAACCAACAACCCAGACGATTGAAAATTTTCTACAACATACCAATCTTCCTTCTCTCACGCCTTCCCAATTAGCTTCCCTATCTGTCCTGATTTCGCCTACTGAGATTGAGAAAACCATAAACAAGCTCCCCTTGAATAAATCACCAGGTAATGACGGCTTTACCAATGAATACTATAAGACGTTTGCACCCCACCTAAAACCACACCTCTCGGCTCTTTATAATTTTGTTGCCTCTGAAGGAGAATTTCCTTCAGATATGCTACAATCAATAATTACTACGATCCCGAAACCAGGTAAAGATTCCCAATTAGTTCAAAACTATAGACCAATTTCTCTGCTTAACACGGATCTAAAAATATATGCCAAGATAATAGCTCAACGACTGCTTCCATACCTTCCCACCCTAATCCATCCTGACCAAGTAGGATTCATACCAGGCAGACAGGCCCCTGAAGCGACTCGACGAATCATATCACTATTACACCACCTTGAAACTGATAATCAACCCTCTCTCCTCCTATCACTTGACGCAGAAAAAGCATTTGACCGCATTCATTGGCAATTCATGACGCTTACCCTCCAAAAATTTGGAATTACGGATTGGATGTTGTCTGCAATTTTATCCCTATATTCCAAACCCTCCGCTAGAGTTCTTACCAACGGCACGCTCTCGCAACCGTTCCAAATCTCCAATGGTACTAGGCAGGGATGCCCTCTTTCTCCCATAATTTTTGCTTTACTCATTGAACCACTGGCATCCAATCTCAGGAATGACCCCGGTTTCTCAGGAATCAAATTTATTAAACATGAACACAAAATCAGTCTATTTGCGGACGACATTATTCTAATGATCACAAACCCCTATAAATCACTTACCTCGATACGCACCCACTTACAAAAATACGCAGACGTTTCATACTACAAACTCAACGAACCCAAGTCGTCTATCTTAAACCTGTACACCCCTGCTCCACTCCAAAACCTGCTTACCAAACGATTCTCTTTTAAATGGGAAAAACATACTATCCCCTACCTGGGGATTAAACTGTCTGCCAACACTAACCAACTCTACGCGGCTAACTTTAAACCGCTACTAGATACAGTTCCACAGGAGCTTAGAAGCCTACGTACGGCTTCTCTATCTATGCTAGGCAGAATAGCAACTGTCAAAATGTGCATATTACCTAAAATATTATATATATTTCGTGTGCTGCCCATTCCTATACCATCCTCCTTCTTTTCATCACTTCAGAAAATTCTGAATAACTTTATATGGCTTTCCAAACGCCCAAGGTGTACTACAAATCTCCTGATCCGCCCGCCCTCCAGAGGGGGAGCCGGTCTTCCGCATCTAAAATCCTATTACCAAGCGGTCTTACTAGACCAGCTCTTCTACTGGTGGCACCCTACTCCAGAGAATATTGAAAGAATGATCATCCATTTTTGCATGCTAGTCTCATAATGAAAGTGAAGAAGTTACTAAAGTTACGAAAATTCTTGTACAACATTAAAATTCAGATGTGATGTAATGTATTGTATTTTTGGACGAAAACTGTACTGATTAAATGAATACCATACTATCTGGTATCGTACGAGAAACATTTTTGTGCTTGTCCCTTTGATCAATTTTGGACGAAAGCTGTGAACTAACAGATTATCATATGATCGTCTTTTTTTTGTACGATTTTCTGATCATGTGCACTTGGCTTTAAAGTAATAGCAAAAAAAGCCCCGATCATGAAAGGGGTAAAATCTTCCAGAGCTTAAGTGGATAACAAAGATAACCTGGTGACCAAGAAACGCACATTTGCTGCAATCCATTGTAAGTAATTAGACATCTGTTTTATAAGATTTTATGCTATTTGCACAAAACTACTAAATAAACTTTAGCTTGTAACTGTTTGGAGATGTCAGTCAAGCACAGGAATAAATCTCCAAGATAGATGCATGTTGGTAAGTAAGCTGGGTCATTCTGCATGGCTGAACTGTCTGGCTTGTTTAATGGCACATAAAAAACAACCAATAGTCTCTAGCATTTCTAGATTAATTAGTCTTTTCGGAGGTTTCATATCATTTTCCTTTGCTGTTTTGGTTTACTTTTCTGCCAATTGAAAATAGCATTGTTTTCATCATTGTTGCAGCAAAAATACAAATACTACACTGTCTTTACTGTCATCTATTTTAGAGTATGAATCAGAATTCTTGTGAATGAAGTCTACTTGTCTAGTGTAAGCAAATGGAAGGAAGCTCTGATCAGCCCACACAATGTCTGCATAGGTGACTGGCTTAACATTTTCTTATGTTCTGAATTCTACCATAGTGGCAGGCAGTCTTTCTAACTACCAATGTACTATAAATGGTCCTGAGGTGCAAAAAAGAGTAAATTAAAAAATGTTAAAGATAGTAAAGTGGACCTGTCTTGATAATGAAATTGCAAGAAACCTTCTTTCCTGTAAAAAAACAAAACAAATTGAGCTTTCTTTTGGTGGTATTTGATCGCCTGTATGGTTTTAATTTTTTGCACTATAAAAAGAAAAAAAAAAGACCGACAATTTTGAGAAAAAAAATAATATTTTTGACTTTTTTGCTATTAAACATGTCCAGTAAAAAATAAAAAAATAAAAATCACAATTTTAATTTTTACTAGTAATGGTGGAGATCAGCAACATACAGCGGGACTGCGGCAGACATTCTGACACTAGGGGGAACTGAATTGGTGTCAATGACATACCCAGTGACACCAATACTGTGGGGGGGAGAGTCCTCTTAAGAAAAAAAAAGGGGAAAGGAAATTTTAAAAATCTTTTCCGCACCCACCTAATACGAAACCCTCCAAGAATGGCTTAAAGGACATTGTTTCATTTAATCTTGGAAAGGAAGTGGCATTTAATTTGTAGATCCATCTGAGCTCACATTGGAGCAAGGTTTTGTTCCAATCACCGGATGGATCCTATCCAGAATAAGGAAATGAACTTTGGGAAATACACCTCCAGGAATGCCCACTATGTGACGTCCTAAGGGTACCTCTATATTGTTGGACTTCATGCTGGAGGTATGGCGATACATTTGACACCAGAGCTCCAATTTTGTTTTGCCTACATAGAAGCAATTGCAATCACATGTGAGTAGATAAACTACCCCTTTAGTTTTACAATTGCCAAAGTGTTTGGGAATAAATTTCTCTCCATTCGGTAGTATAATAGTTTTTTTGGTGTTCATAAATTGACAATAATTACAGCCACCACAGGTAAAATTACCTGGAAATTTACAAGGATCTCAATTCTTTTGTGGTTGATATTCACTTTGTTCTAAGTGATCTCTTACTGAGTTGGCTCATCTAAAAACAAAACTTGGAGTATCTGGTACAAATTTATTGACAATGGAATCAATTGTTAGCAGATGCCAATATTTTTGAACAATTTTTTTAAATTGCATATGTTGGTTGGAGAATTTTGTTATTATTCATACTTGGTGATCCTCTTTTTTGTTTTTTGTTTGGTACAGAAGAGAATCTCTGGATTTGTTGTATACTTTCTTATAAGCTTTTTTCAAACATGTAGAGGAATATCCTTGTATAAGGAGGCGTTGTCTTAATTTGTCTGCTTCTTTTTTATAAGAAATATCATTAGAGCAATTGCGTCTGATGCGCAGGTATTGACCATAGGGAATGGAATTAACTAAAGAAGTAGGATGAAAACTACTAGCATGTAGGATGGTATTGCCAGCGGTTGATTTGCTGTAGAGATCACTTCTCAGGGTCCCATCTTCGTTTTTATAAATTTGAATATCCAAAAATGGAATTGTTTTGAAGTCAGATGAGATCGTGAACTTCAAATTAAAATTGTTGACACTAATTTTTTGCATGAATTCTCTTAATTGAGTAATAGAACCCTCCCAAATCATGAACACATCGTCAATATATCTAGACCATATTATAATTAAATTAATAAAAGGAGCCAACTCAGGAGTGTCCATCAAATTACATTCCCACTCCCCCAGGTACAGGTTAGCATAGGAAGGGGCACAGCAAATGCCCATGGCCACCCCCTGCACCTGGAGGAAATGGGAACTGTCAAAAGAAAAAATGTTATGATTTAAAATGAATTCAAGTGATTGCACAATGAACTCAGTAAAACGCAGTTGTCCATAGCTTTTTGGGAAAGAATATGTCGAATACATGCTAAGCCCTTGGAGTGTGGTATAGAGCTGTATAATGCCTCAATATCCAGAGCTACCAAAAAAGCTGAAGGAGGAACTTGAAGTCCGTCAATAATTTTAAGTAAATGGATTGTATCCTTCACATAGGTAAGTAAGCTAATGATATACGGTCTCAAATGGTCATCTATCAATTTACTAAGATTTTCAGTCAATGAACCATTGCCGGAAATTATAGGTCTCCCTGGGGGCGTAATGGGGTCCTTATGTACTTTTGGTAGAGAATAAAATGTAGGGGTACGGAGAAAACCTGTTCTCACAAATTCCCATTGGCTTTGGTAAGAACGCCATTAAGATAAGCCAAATCGAGAAATTGATCAAATTCGTCTTGGAATTTGTGAATTACTGTAATAGAAATCAGGCTATACCACTCTTTATTTTGAAGAATTTTATAAGATATATTTCTATATTGTTTGTTGTCCATAATCACAGCATTACCTCTTTTGTTGGCTGGCTTTATGGTAATGTCATGTTAGCAGCCAAATCTCGCAACGCTTATATTTCTTGTGGAGATAGGTTGCCCTGAGGAGGACATATTTTCAGATGAATAATTTCCTGGCTTGTTAATTTAGCAAAAGCTGCAACATTAGAGTTGAGGCTTAAAGAACACATGGGTGGTTTTTTTTATCATTATAATGTTTGTTACACATGTTTTTTCTTTAGGTACATTGCCTCATAGCGGGTTGTTCTTTACATCCCAGTCCTCATTATTATCAGGCCATCAATATTTTCTCACGTAAATTTCTTTTTGTCATCACTTCGCACTCATAGTAAGTGCGTTTAGCTCTCAATTTAAATTTCCCTTAGGGATGATGATATCGAAATGATATTAATACTATTGTTTTTCATTATTCATATTGCAGCACTGCCCTATCAGCATCAGCCAACAGGTAATCTTGTTGCAATTGGGCGGGGCCCCTTCAAGAGGCGTTTGGGTGGCATTTATCCTTTACTGGTTTCAGTTTTTCTTTATTTTTTTGTTCTATCATTTTTGCCTGAGATATATGAGAAGTCCTTGGCTGTGTTCATATAAAATTAGTTCTTACATTTTTGGTGGCTTTTACCTCACATGGAATCATGTAAGTGTCTAAACATATCGTAAATTATCATATTGTTTATACTAATTAAATTGTGTGATGTATATTGATATATGTATGTATGTTTGTTATAGGCGTCGTACCTTCTTGAGCACTTCTGAGAAAGAGATTTCTGTTGATCTCGAAACGCGTCAAGTACAAATTAGGCATGATCCATGACTAGATTTTCAATACCATCTTTGATGACACCGCCGCAATATGTATTGTAGCTTTATGATTATTTTTGTTTTTTAAGATTGTAAAAATAAAACTGCATATTGTTTTAAAAAATCTTTATTGAACTGTTCAAATTTATTATATAAGAGAATTGTGCCGTTAAAAACCCGTCCAAAAGAGGACTGCCCCCCCTTGTATTCTTTAGGGATGTTGGCACCCTGTGTATTATATCCCTTCCCTTTTCCTGACACTGTACTAATGGCACTGGGCAGAAAGGGGTTAACATGAGGGGCAATCAAAGGGTTAACTGTGTGCTGGGTGTGTTTTACTGTAGGGCGGTGTCTGTGTGCTTCACTGTAAGCACACTGCTTTGGATGGCTATACTGTGCACAGCCATCCAAAGCAATGTGCCCGAGCTGACAGGGAGAAGGACTGTTAGTAAACAAAACAGTCCTCCTCCCCTTTGGAGATCCTCGGTAATCACTGGGCACCAGCGGGTAATCACCAGCCGGGACCCAGTGATTGACACCTGCGGCCGTGAATGGTGGCACGGGTAGGGCGCGCACGCCCCCTACCCAGTGATGCAAAATCACACACATACAGTGAAGGAAATAAGTATTTGATCCCCTGCTGATTTTGAATCTTTGCCCACTCACAAAGAGATGATCAGTCTAAAAATCGAATGGTAGGTATATTGTGACACTGAGAGACAGAATAGCAACAAAAAATTCAAAAGAAATGCATGTCTAACAAATTATGCACTGATTTGCATGAATGGGCAAACATTTAAAATCAGCAGGGGATCAAATACTTATTTCCTTCCCTGTATACGTGATTTTGCGCACCCATGCCGCCCTATAGCAGTATTTCTGCTATAGGGCAGTCGGGAAGAAGTCAAGTAGGAACCAAGTGCTAAGAAATGGAAAGGTCTGAAAGAGTTGATCTCTTTACCTTATCACAACTGTGTCCTGTAGTAATGTAGAGGACAGTGGGAGGAAGCACTGAACACAGTACGGGACCAAGGCAACAACACTTTTGGGAGTGTTGGTTCTTAACAAGACTAATGAATACACAATGAAAACATAGGACAAACGATCTTCCGGGTTTTTTTGCATACTAGTCTCATATTGAAAAGGAATAGGTTCCTAAAATTACAAAAAATTGTTAAAAGACAAAATACAACTTCGGAAGTGATGTAATGTATTGCATTGTAATGAATTCTTTCATTTCCAAGCATGCACATTTTTGGCCACTCAATCTTTTACAGACGAATCCTGTACTGATTAATAGTTTGTTCTGTTATTGTATAAGAAAAAGTTTTGTGTTTGACCCTTCAGATATTTTTGCATGAACTGTCATGATCAGCTCTCAAAAGCTGTGTACTAACGATCAGATTATCAGACACTAGCTCCAAAAGCAGTATTTTTCATCCAATATTTCCTCTTCAAAGGTGTGGGAAACATAAGACTTTACTTTCACAAGGCCCAAGGCAACAGAACAGCTTTTGGCCCACTCTGACATTTTCATCAATTCCAATGCCCATGGGAAAAATTGTTGTATTTTTAAAGATTCTTTACAGTCATTGGAGACTACAATTTCCAATGTGCCTAGGCATAGACATAGTTTCACAAAGACTGAACTAGTAGTATGTGTTGGGTAAGTACATTACACAATATACTGTACACTTAGCTTTGATTAATGTGACTTAAAGTGGTTGTAAGTATATACCTAGTAAAGTGATTAGCCGCAGGTGATACAGAGGTGAAACAAATCCTCCTACATAAGTTGTACCATTCTGTCTGCAGCCATCTCTTCTCTGCATCTGTTCAAATTGCTGAATTTATAAAGCTTGTCTGAGAGTTTAGAAAGGAAGGGGGTGGGGAGCTGAAGTTACACTTTGTAGAACTCAGTGAGGAGAGCTCTGATAGCTGATTGGAGGGCAGAGACACACCCCCCCCCCCTCCACACAGCTAACAGGAACAGAGTGGAGGCTGTCAATCTGCTGGAGATCCCTCCACTGTCTCCGTTTTTCTCTTGGTGTCAGGAAAACCTGTCAGAAGTGATTCATGCTGATAGCAGAAGAATGAAGCAGCAGACAGAAATGACACTTGGTGCTCTTAACTGAGACAAGTATACACTACATAGGGATATGCTTTGTTCATATTGCATGTCTGAAATTTACAACCACTGAAGGGATGGAGAGTAAAATCATTTTCAGTCTTTTCTGTTGAAATGAATCCCCTATCTGCGCCTTTTCAATTCCTATCCATTTTCTTTCTCTGTCATTTTTGTTTCTATGTTTTTTTTTTCCTTCTTCATGCTATGGTCCTGTGCCTGTTTAGCTTGATTCAACTCAGGCCTCTAGGTCAGTCTCTGTTTTTTCCCTTTCCTATCTTTTAAACCTCCTTACATGTTATTTTTGTGTCCCATTGCCTTTACTAAAATAGCTTCATTGCACTCAGAACATTAGGCTATCTGTACATACCCATTGGTTTGCATCCTAGTGAATCCTTCCATATTGTTAAAATATATTTCATCTGGAGTAGATGGCCCCACTTCCCAACCTGCCCCACAATTATTACTATTAAATAGGATTTAAATAGTGCTAACAATTTGCAGAAACACAAAGAGCACAGTTACAATACAATTCATCACAAAGGTTTGCAAAAAGTCCATCTCATTTCCTTTGTATGTATTGGCATAGCCTGCCCTATTAGACACGAAGGGCATCCTCTCTGACAACTTTGGCTTATATATTTGAGATGTATGTAGTAGGAAGATATTTACTAACTCTTAGCTACCACTGACAAAAGGTATGTGGTTGATTTATTAAAGGCAAATAGGCAGTTTAATTTACAAGGGAAATTGCACTATGCAAGAGAATTTTCCCTATAGGTTAGTGAATGTGATGTTTTACGATGCAAAAAATACCCAATCATGTGCAAGGAAATGATATAAAAACAAATTTGCACGATTGGATGATTGAAGTAAATGGAGCCTCCCTGCATTTACTAAGCTCAGAGGAAAATTCACTTGCAAAGCACACCTTCATTTGAAGAATGAACACCCTTTTTTTTAAATAAATCAATCCTTTTGTGTTTTGTATTTGAAGGTCCATTACACTGAAAAATTAAAAAACCACAAAACGAATAAATACATTTGCCGACATTTAATAATGTTATTTCCCACTAAAATGTGACTTTCAAACTTTCTGAGGTAAGAACTGTAGGAAGAAAAACTGAGGAACCTTTCTCAAGGTATTGTTATCATGCATGTAGCAATATCTGAGATTTGAAACATACACTGTACATACAGCTCATTAAAATCCCTGGCAATACATCAAAATATAAAAGCACAAGTTTAACCACTGTCCGTCTGACCTATTGAAATAGGACAGTTGGGAGGGACTTTTCTTGTTCCTGGTGGACATCTTATGAAATCCTCTTGGAACACACCTTGCACTGGACACAGCCAATGACAGATCACTGTACCAACCCTCTGCAGGTACCATGTGATTGCTGTGACCAATCACAGCAGATCACCTTATAAATGTAAACAATGAATGGCTTCCTTTCATGCCATTCATTGTACACAATTGTATTGTTAGCTGTGATTGGTCACAATGATCACATGGTCAGACAGGGCCAATCACTGCCCATCTGTGCCATGTGATTAGCTGTGGCCAATCACAGTTAATCACAATACTTACTGAACGAATCAATTTAATTCAGTAAAATGCTTGCTTTTAGCGATGAACTTCACTGCTATAAGTAATCATAATGTGTAAAAACAAATCCTGATCACTTCCCCAGAGTAGTACAATGTTACTATGGTAACATTGCATTGCTCTGGTCACAGTTTGTTAAAAAAAAAACACACACATTGTTAAAAAAAAAAAAAAAAATATTAATATTATTTTTTTTCCGCACTGTCACCACACCAGTTATATGATGCTGTACTGAACTGGTATACAGTGCAGCATTACAGTATGTTAAAAAAATTGTGAAAAAATGTTTTTCTTTAATTTCTTCAATTTCCAAAAAATTATGACAAAAAAAATTACAACTTCAAAAAACTTGCCTCTTACTAAATGCCTCGGACTCTCTAATTTCCAAAAAGGGGTATTTTGGGGGATATATGTACTGTCCTGATATTTTCAGGCCTCAAGAAATTAGAAATCAGGATTGATCAGCAGATACATACCATAGTTTGTGGACGCTATAACTTTCCTAGACTAAACAATAAACAACAGACTAAATAATAAACATTAATCTGCATTATTTTCACCAAAGAAACGTAGCAGAATACAATTTGGCCTAAATTTATGAAGAACAATTATTCATTTGCAACATGTTATAACAGAAATGAAGAAAAATGGATTTTTCCCCTCAAAATTTTCAGTCTTTTTTCATTTATTTAGCAAAAAATAAAAAACCCAGTGGTGATTAACTACCAGAGCTTTATTTGTGTGAAAAAAAAATGATAAAAATTTCATTTGGGTACATTGTTGCAATTGTTATTCATAATGCAACAGCACTGAAAGCTGAAAATTGGCCTGGGCAAGGGGGTGAAAGTGTCACTTATGCCCCGTACACACGATAAGAAAATAGTACGAAAAATTTTATGGAACCACGATCAAACGATTTTCTCTTTGTTGATGAGCAGGATGTTTTAACCGATAACGATATTGTGAATTAAAAAATCTGGTTGAACTACAGTGAAAAATGTTGTTTCGCATACGAAAGACCGATTTTCTATGCGTTGGTATGACGGTCCAAAATGCTGCATATTTTATTTTTATGTATCCCTATTTATGTATATAGGTTATGTAATAAACTATGTTATACTCATTGCTGTTAATTGTTGTACATATCGCTCGTTCTGGCCGGAAGGGCTTGGCTACAAGGTCACATGCACACTGCATCACTTCCACTTGTACAGAGGACGTCAAGACTACCTATTGCCCGACGAACAACTTTTTTAGATTGGTTAATGTGGGCCACGATTTTGACCAATGAAGGAAACGCCTCTCGGTCGTTGGATGACCGATCGGTCGATCTTCTAATTGTGTATTCCCACCTTTACATTGTGACTAAAGCCTAAGGAAATAAGTGGGGAAAACATGAATAATCTCCAGCAGGAATCACCGTTTTACAGCAAACATTAGTATAAATACAGGGTCACAGGCTGTGCAAAGGAGGACAAACCCGCCACCTGGAGTATACACGTTGTTGTTATATATATAATTGGAGATATTTTAACTGTAGTGTGCTCAGTTTCTACACCGCACTAGTTTTCTATTATCTGACACCCACTTTAGTATAAAATCAAATACACATTTGCATGCAGGCTTTAATGCTCAACATAAGCAGGAGATGAACACTTGAGTGGCATTTCACGTTTGGTAATTATGCTAAAGCTATATACTCTTTCCACAGGACTCAGCTGTGCATGATTGGAACCATCAAACAGACTTATTAGCATTTATTGTGATGATACCTATAGCAATACATTGTAAAGGTAAGCCTTACGCTCTGTACAGATTTTGCTGATTGCATATGGTAATTATTCTTTTTCCAGAATTCATATTGCAGAAAGTGTTTAGACATAGATTCCTTTTCATCACTTTCTATTTTCTACTAAAAAGCTATATTCTTCTCTGGCTTAAAACCTTTGGCATATCCTAAGGGGATGAGTTATGTGTCAACAAGCTACATATCCTACAGCCTGTCTGCAAGGAATGTACTGTAACTGATAACATAGTGTACAGGATATTTGTCCCTGTGCATTCAGCTATAGGTTGACGTTCAAGTAGTTACCAAAATAAAGCAATTCAACAGTTTTCTCCTTGGTGGACTTGGAGCCGCAGGGTATCAGCAAACAGCTGAATGTCATTCTACAGGCATGAATGACAGCTCAGTGTCCTTTATCACAGTTATTTGAACTTAATTGGTTTTTGAATTGACAAATGCAAACATCACATGTGTCCAATAATATATTCCTGATCTTTCATCTATATTTCACTGGCTGTAGGTAATTCATGACCCTGTCTTCTCATTCATTTGCACATCAATAAATGTTTACCATAATTAACTAAAAAATTTCTTTCTTTGCAAATGATACAATAAAAAGACTGGCATATGCTGTAATGTTATTCTGCAATAGTACTATGCCATCATAGAATTTTTCCAGTTAATCATTTTTCAAGAGTCTTACCTTGCTTGTTTTGGGGTTGATAGACTTGGGGCTAAAACAACGTTTTTAAAGGAGAAGTAGGGCCAAAGCTCCTGGGGATCACAGGAGTGCACTCCATTCTGCATTCCTGTAACCCATATTCAGCAGACACTGGGCTAAAGCCTGCTGTTGGCTGACATCACTCAGCTGGTCCAGGTTATGGAGAGATGCTGACTTTAATGTCGGGATCCACCTAGATGCTTGACTGGCAACTTTCTCAGCCTCCCAGTGTGGTGCTGACAGTCTGAGCCAGCCACTCCCACCCCTCTACAGTCTGGTGCTCCAGTGTTGGAGGGGCAGAACAGCAAAAGAGAGGTACTACGCCTGCAAATTAAGCAGAAATACTTATACATATATTAACTGCTTCTCCACCGCCCTATAGTAGAACTGTTGCTACAGGGCAGCAGGGCTGCGCAAAATCATATATATATATATATATATATATATATATATATATATATATATGATTTTGTATTTCCGGATAGGGAGAGCGAGCTCGCCGCCCTACCCGCACCGCCATTGGCGGCTACAGCTGTCGATCACAGGCAGGAGATTCCCTGCTGGCACCCAGTGATAGCCGAGGAATAATGAGAGGGGAGAGGTGTGTGTGTAAACAACACAGATCTCTCCCCTTTCAGCACAAACAGGCTGCTTTGTAATGCTCTGCAATACAAAGCAGCTTGTCTCCCTAGAAAAACGCACACAGCACATAATGTAAAACACAACAAAGCACGCAGTTGACCCTTTGATTGTCCCACATGTTAACCACTTCCTGGCCAGTGTCATTAGTACAGTGTCAGTGCTTTTTATTAGCACTGATCACTGTATTAGTGTCATTGGGATGTCAGTGATAGTTAGTCAGTCCCCCCCCCCCCCAGTGTCAGAATGCCCGCCGCAGTCCCGCTACGCCGCCATTACTAGTATAAGCCTTTTTTATATTAAATTCCAATATATATATATATATATACATACCGCCATTTGTAGATGCTATAACTTTCACGTAAACCAATTAATTTACATGTGTTGGGATTTTTTTTAGCAAAGACATGTAGCAGAATGCATTTTGGCCTAAATTTATGATGAAATCTCAATTTTTTTTATAGCAAAAAGTAAAAAATATTGTTGTCTTTTTAAAAAAATTGTCAGTCTTTTTTTGTTTATAGCACAAAAAAAAGAAAAACCACAAAGGCGACCAAACACCACAGAAAGAAAGCTGTATTTTTGGAAAAAAAGGAGATAAATTTCATTTGGGTGTAGTGTTGCATGACCAAACAATTGTCAGTTAAAATAATGCAGTGCCATATCGCAAAAAATGGCCTTGTCAGGAAGGGGGGTAAATCCTCTGGAGGGCAAGTGGTTAAAAATCCATAACAGTGCTTAACATGTGTAAACAGTGTCCATAGAGATCCAATTCAAACGTTTAGTGATTAAATACAGTATATCTTATTACACTCGGTGTGCTCTTCCAATCCACCACTGTGCAAGCACAACAATATATCTCCCTGTGAGCCACAGATAAATAATACACTCACTAGACCAATATGACCTCTATACCTAAATAAATGTCAAATAGCACTCCATTTGGTTACTGTAGTTGCTAATTATCAATCCACCAACAGTCCAGGCTCCAAAGAATTAAACTCCAATGTCTCCCATACTGATCTCCATATCTGTACCCAGGGCCAGTGCTAGACTGTTTTGCACCCTCGGCAAGACCAGCTACTTGCGCCCCCTTCCCCCCCAAAAAATAAATAAAATAAAACATTTTAAAAAAACAGTAGAAAACATTAAATCAACAAAACATGAAACTGCTAAATTTCCTTTAATGTGCAAAAATAAGTGCCATAAAATGCCACTAACACCAATATTAAAGACCAAATCAATGTCACAAACAGACTGTATCTGTGTCTGGCAGTGGCAGGGTGACAGTAGCAGTGAGTGGAGGATGATGGATCCACACTCTGATCCTACGCTGGAATTCCCCAGGCATTGGAAGGAGATAAAATGCTGTGACAGCAGACAGCCCACACACACACACACACACACAGACCTAAACTGAGCGATCCCACACAGTGACAGATCTGGCACAACACACCACCACCAACACAGATCAGCAGGCCCAGCAAGCACTAGAAGAGCAGGCTGTGGGATCATGATGAAGTCATCACTCACTGACACATTGCACATGTGATGAATGGCTGGCCGGGTCACACTCAGACACACGAGACATCAGAATCAGACATTACCTTCTTCTGCAGCCACAGCTACGCCTTCACTGATGAATGGGAAGAGAAGGGCTGGAACTCCACAGTGATCAGCAGCCGCCAGCCGGATTGCAGTAAGGGACTGAGACTGAGAGGAACACTGGAAGGAGTGGCACTTCAGCTGCTACACTGGCCCCGGACACCCAACATCTTCCTCTATCCTTTCTTCTTCCCCTCTGCCACTTTTCTCCTCAGCTGAAAGATCATTCATGACATGGTGGAGTCCCACACAGAGAGAGTGCTGGCCTATGCTGCATCCAGGCACCCCTAGGTGGCAGTGTGCCCTAGGCGGCTGCCTAGTGGAATCACTGGCCCTGTCTGTACAGCATGTGTGTGCAAATGAACATTGCAGATGTTCTGCTCACTTTGGCAGCTGGCTTGCATTCCAAACACTGCATATGCGACACCGTACATGACATACCAGAACTAGAAGTTGCGACCTGAGGAACTTCCCCACCCCACCCATTGGAGGGCAGAGCAGAGAGCCAATGACAAACATGAGTGATCATAGGTCTTTACTCGTCGGAGTCGGCGGGTGAGAGATGTGGCATTGGATCAATGCTGCATCCACCTAGGTCAGTATGAATGTGTGCTTTTTCATATCCCACACTTCTCTTTGAACCTATGGATTGGGACCATGTACCACACAATATCAAATGCTATAGTGTGTCTGCAGGTTGGTTTTACTAATCTTAATAGTACTGCTTAGGTATTTAGGTGTAAACACTAACTAAACCCAAGATAAAAACGTGAATGAGCCTTTATTTTTTAAAATTATTAAAAAAAAAATTTCACAATGCTTTTTTTTGGAGTGGGGGGGGGGGGGGGGCAGTGGATGGTGTCAGTAGAGCAGTGGAAGGTGTCAGTCGTTTTTAATTTTTTTTTTACAATTTAATTTTATTATTAATTTTTAATATTTTATTTTTGATCATTTATTCATTTATTGCATTTTTTCCATAATGCTTTTGTTTGGGGGTGGGGGGTTGGCAGTGAACAGTTTCAGTAGGCCAGTGGACAATTTCAGTAGAGCAGTGGATGGTGTCAGTAGTTTTTTTATTATTAAATATTTAACCTGATTTTGATAGCAGCCCTGTTGGGGGCTTTGGTAAAATATTAGGAGTCTAAACAGACCCCTGTAATCTCAATTTTGAGACAGAGAGAAGCACTGAGGATAGAGATTCCCCAGTCCCTTTCTCTGTAGCCTCAGCTGCACTGTAGATGAATGACTATGCTCCTGTTCATGTACAAACTAAAGCATAGTAAACAAAGTTTACTGTGCTTCACTCATGGATGAACCCAGTCAGTGATTGGTATGGATCATTAACTCTGCTCATTCAGAAAAGAAAGGAGCCGATAAATGACATATTTACCAGCCCCTTCCCCACTCTCCATCCTGACACATCCCCTGCAGCAGCCGGCAGGAGAGGAGGGTAGCTGGCAGCGCTGTGGGGGGACAAAGTGGGGCCAGGGGAGCCCACAGCAGGGTCAGACAGCAGGGGGAATCTGATGGACCATTAGAGGTGTTTGATGCAATGTAACTTCTTCGAGCCGACTGGGGAGTGGGTGAGGACATACGACAGTTATAATTTGTGCCTTTAAGGACACCCAAAGACCCCTTGTTATTTGCATTGTTGAAATTGTAAATTAAAATGACTGCTGTGGCCAATTAAACCAATGTCACGCAGCCCATGTTATTATTTTAAGGGTTGGTATAGGCACTGAAGTTGACAAATCCTTTAGTCAAGAGATAATTATCAGGTAGGGATACAGAATGAAAGAAGATGGTGAAACATACAGGAATCTAGATAGATAGCTAGATAGGCAGGCAGGCAGAGACAAAGACATGTTACATACATGTATGTTATATACATGTAGAAAACCTACCATAGGGTTGTTTCACATTGGTGTTCTGTTTGTTTCATCTGTTCAATCATTTTTTTTAAAAGAAAAAATGGATTCAGTTTACATCAGTTTTTACATCAGTTTTTTACATCCACTGCCAATGCAAAATTGGACACAAAATGGGACCATTTGACCGGTTACATACGTTTTTCATCCGTTCTGTTTTTTTAATGGAACAAAAAATAGGGCTTTGATTTGTTTAAAAACAAACGGATGTTGACAGATGCACATGTAAATGGATGATCCATTTACATCCATTTTTCCATAGAGATGCGTTGATGTCCATTTTTCATCCATCAATGGATGGATGAAAAATGGAAAGTCCGCGTGAAAGGGGCGATAGAGTAGATAGACATTCATCACTTTATTATGTCATTGTAAGGCTTGCCACCGCAAGATAGCAATCCATTTCATTTCTATATTCTCCTAAACAGAATTGTCTTTGTTTGGAAAGCTTGTATAGCAATGGTACAGAAAGCAAAGTGATTGACCATGGACAATTAATTAGTTGCACAATTATGCTAACAAACTTTTTCTGTGTAGCCAAAGTCGACAAAATAACATAAGATAACGACCATACTGTGGCAATGACATGATCTTGTTTAGAAGTGGTGTGTGGGATGCAGAAACTCTATGTTACAATGTGGAGGAATCAAGAGCAATGGCAATAGTTGTTTTTCTTCCAAAATGCTCCCTTTTATTCTAGATTTTTTCAAATTCAATTTTATCCTTTAGATTGTAAGCTCCACGAGCAGAGCCCTCATATTCCTTCTGTACTGAAATATATTGTAATTGTACTGTCTCCCTTATATTGTAAAGCGCTGCGCAAACTGTTGGCGCTATATAAATCCTGTATAATAATAATAATAGGTCAGTGTTTTACTTTATCACATTTAAGAGAGTTTTTTTATCTTGCCTTGTTATGTTTCACCATTTACAAGCATCTTTAATTTCAACAGAAATAAAGTAGCCAATTGATGACATTGTATCGAAAAGAGGAGCTCTTCAAAAAGGGTGTCATATGGAAACCTGGGCAGCGGAAGTGACGGCGTGTTACTAGGTAACGGATAGTGTTCCTGAAGAAACTAGATCCATGGAGCCATCCTAAATATTCCACAGAAACTGCACAATGCCGGCAGCTGGGGATCTGCAAAGGTGAAGACAAAGACCCTCCACAAATGAATGCTACATTTCCAGACTCACAGTCAGGGGACTGACCACATGAAGTCATGTCAGAAAGGTAAGAGTTACAGACAAACTATTGCAGCTTGTGTGTCTGTTGTCCATTCGGAGAATAACTGAAAGACAGTCTACTGTTACAGGATTAAGTGTCTTTTTCAAAAGTGCACAGAGACCTGAACAGCTGATAGAAATGAGCTTAAAATCTGCTTTTTTAAAACTGAATGTTCCATCTAATTAAATTAAACTTTAGAAGTTGGCTTATTTGGGGATATTTCTTATATGAGCACTTTTAAATGAGTTTGGCAATAGATTGAAATCATTTCTTGAAGACAAGTGCCATTTAAAAGACCTCAGAATTACATTCCTTTATTGTACAGCTAAATCTATTTTGTGCTGGCTGGCCTTGGGTGCAGCATTATCCCTTAATAACCACTAATTGCACTCCACAATGTAAAAATACAATGTTATCATTTTGAGCTATGCAATTCCATTACATCTAGTTCAGAATGGCCTTGAAATAATGTGACATTAAATGTGTATAATAAAATTGGCATTATGGATAATTTTATACCAAATGGACATCAGTGCTATACATTGGGGTCTAATTGTAAAATTTCCAAATGCAATCATAATCACTTGTTGCACAGTAACATATTGCGGTGAGAGTATTTTTTCCCATAATTCGCTGTATTGCTTCTGAAAGGCAGCATTTTGCTTTAAAATGCTGCATAATGTAAATTCTAAGTGATCTAAAAATGAATTACGTTTCTCTGTCACCAGTTTACTTTTCTGCTATAATCTCAGGATCGCATCATTTGCATAGGTTAGTAGACCTTCACTTTAAAAGAGGACACTTATGAAAAATGCATGTTGCAGTGCTACACGGAGACTGCTGTATTCCCACAGTATGTGTATTATATTTTGGAGAGAAAAGTATATTACTAGATTATGGCACAGGGCTAAATCATAATAACTAGTAAAATTAAAGCTGCAATAAAAGCAGCATCTGCGGTTTTTAGGTCAGGCATTTTCCAGCACATAAGACATGAATTGAACTACAGAAATATCAAGCTGATGCTGTATTGTTACTGTAGATGTGGATTTTGTGTTCTAGCTAGGGATTTGAGGAAACACATTAGAGTACAAACACTTTTGAAATCTGTTTGCTACACTACACTATAAAATAGAGAAATTCACCTGCAATCTCTACGAATAAGGACTGCAAAAGGTACCACATTCCTTTGTTCTGGAAAAATGACTGCAACCAAAATAGGTCTCGGTGCAACTATGCTGTGGCGGTCTCATAGGGCAAACACAGGGCACATAGACAGTAAGGATCTCAAAGGGATGTATGCATTGGTAGAAATATCTTTACTGTAATGGACCCGTTGTGTACTGATATAGAGTGACACTCTCTACCAGCAGGACTTGTACGTCTTCCATACCAGTGATCTGCAATTACAGTTCACGGCTGCATCATGACCTACTGGTGAGATCTGGTACTACATTGCTACATAAAATATTCATATGCAATATTTCTTGTTTCCTTCTGTATCATCTTTTATTCTCCACTGTAAGAATTAATAGATTTTTAACACCTGAGTGAAGTAGTGAGAACCTGATCCATATCCAGCTATACATTGTACTACTCATCTATTAATTTGTGTGGCTATACATAGGGGTAACACAATCCAAACATAAATGTATGCATCCAAATTCCTGGGTCTTCTTACAATGGACTTTTTCTACATAAACATATTAAAAATGATTAGGGTTCTCCAGCTATTTTTTTTACCCCAACATGCATATATTTTTATATGTAACTCACTGCTGCCATATGTATTCCAAGACATCCCAATTAGGGTTCTCCAGCTATTTGTTTACCCCAACATGCATATATTTTTTATATGTAACTCACTGCTGCCATATGTATTCCAAGACATCCCAATTAGGGTTCTCAAGCTATTTTTTTACCCCAAAGTGCATATATTTTTATTTGTAACTCACTGCTGCCATATGTATTCCAAGACATCTTAAAATGAATTTACATGTATATAATGCACTAGATCCTCCTTAGTCCTCCTAAAAACAGTAGGGGTTCATAGGTTATTCTAGGTGGAATAAATATAATTTTTGTTCAAAAGCAAACTTAGTATTTATGCCATATAAGTTGTTAGGGATTGGTCTGTCTTTACTCACATTTACTTGTCTCTTCCATTTAGATTCCCCTCCTTGCTCCAGTACAGGGAATATTACACTTAGAGGGAAAGAGGTGATTGCCTGCTACTGTGCCAGCTTCCAGCTGTTGCTGGGACTAAAAAAAATGTGTCCCTTTGTACTTGTGATATGGGTTCCCTGGGAACAGCACCTCCTCTCTAAAGGTTCTGTGCTTCATTATAGTTATAAGGTGGTATGATCAATTCCCATTTCCATCCATTCCACAGTCACCTTTAGACAAAAGGTTTCTTTATTATCAAACCCTGGGCTCCACAAGCACCATGCAGAAGTTAAACTTTAGATTGCAGTCTAGTTTGGTTTGTATCGCTTCCCCTAGGTTTTGCTGGCAGCGCTGGCTTTTTCAAGGGAAGAAGCATTTTTTTGCTAAGCAGAGAGAACTCAGTCAGGCATTGCAGGCTCTAAACCATGACCTTTTTATTTATAAATGGGCTGTAAAATACATCTCTCTCCTCCTAGCATCTATATACTGTACATATTTCGGAGGTACCATAGTGAAGACAAGAAAAGCCGCCATTGTGTAAAACGTTCAATATTTATTAGAATTGTTATAAATACACTCTTACAAATGCCCACTCACTTTTGATTGTGCTCTACCTCGCATCAAGGAAAACTGCTTATGAATAACATAGGAATAAGCCAAGGTAACTGCTAAACCTTTTCCCGACCACCCCATAGCAGACCTACTACTACAGGGCTGCGCAAAATCACGTATATATACGTGACTTTGTATTTCTGGGTAGGGGGCACGCAGACGCCTTACCTGCACCACCATTGGCGGCTTCAGCTGTCGATCGCAGGGTCCTGGCCGGTGATTCGCCGAGTATCACTGACGGGGGAGAGGTCTGTATGTAAACAACACAGGTCTCTCCCCTGTCAGCTCTATGCAGAGCAATATAAAGCAGAGTCCTTACATGGTAAAGCATAGCACAAAGTAAAACACAGGCAGTTAACTCTTTGATCGCCCCACATGTTAACCCCTTCCTGCCCAGTGTCATTAGTACAGTGTCAGTGCTTTTAGCACTGATCACAGTATTAGTGTCACTGGGGATGTCAGTGACAGTTGGTCAGTTCCCCCCCAGTGTCAGAATGCCTGCAGCAGTCCCATTGTAAGTCGCTGATATTTCATTTGGGTGCAGCGTTGTATGACCGCTCAGTTGTCAGTTAAAGTAACGCAGCACCGTATCGTAAAAAAAATGGCCTGGTCAGGAAGGGGGCTAAATCCTTTGGAGGGCAAGTGGTTAACATGCACTCTATGCAATCGGTCTTCCTTCTGGGTGTGCAATTACATAATTTCCATGGGTACCATGCATGATGGCATCACCTCTTGCTCCTCCCCAAAGCATTTTGTTGTCCTGATGTTCTCAAGAGGCACCTCCTGAGAATGTCAGGACAAAACATGTTGAGACAGAACAGGAAGTGATGTCATCAGTTACACTTACCTTGGTTTATCCCTATGTTATTCATAAGCGGTTTTACTTGGTGCAAGGTATAGCATCAGACTTAAGTGGGCATTTATAAGAGAGGATTTTTAAGAATATTAATATATATTAAAGGTTTTACACTATGGCAGCCTTCCTCGTCTTCCCTGTAATACCTCCAAAATATGTATATTGATGTAAGGAGAGGAGAGATACCTGGCCCGAGATTGACATGGATGGTGGAAACCCTTGTATTACAAGCACTGTATGACTTACCTGTAGAGGCTGGTCATGGAAAATTGAGGAGAGACACCTGATTTGAAGTTGATAGTGGAGACCCCTATAGCACAAGAGCTGTATGACTTACCTGTTATGGGTGGTCCTGGAAAGTTGATGAGTTTTCTGGTGTGATGGTGAAGGACCACTTTTGCACAGCACATTGCACTTTGTGGGAAAGTAGAAAACACACAAACACACATATATATATATATATATATATATATATATATATATATATATATATATATACATATACATACACACACACTTTGTATACATTTAAAGTATAAGCAAAGGCAAAACTTTTTTTTTTAGTTATGGAGAGAGTACAGAGGGTCAGTGTTTATTGTTGTTTGTGCCTCCATTAAGGAGATTCATCCTCTCCATTTGTCCTGCTTACCATTAAAAATGAAAGTAAGGGAAATCCAAAATGTTGACACTATATCTGGTGACCTGGTGGTCCCCAAGGGATTCCCTTAATTTCCAGGGATTTCCTCTCACTATGGGACAGGAAGTGAATGGAAATTTTGGCATTGGGACACAGATGGTTAAAAAAAAAATCTGACAGGAGTTATGCTCCACTCTTGCGCTATCGAAAATGAAAAAAAAAAGTTTTGCCTGTAGTTCTACTTTTGAAAAATATTAGAGTTTATTCACTTTATTACTAATTTATTTTTATTAAGCAATTTACTTGGTTGGCTTTTGAAGGGATTTTTAATATACATAACATAGTGCTGAATAACTAGCTATTTGCATTTGCTCATACTATGATGTTTATATATATATATAAAATTTGGTTATAGATAAAGATGCAAAAAAAATATGGTAATTTGCTTTGGATAATTCTATAGGTAATTTAGAAATCACCATTATCACAGAGAATAGTCCTTTCCTTAAGGAAACTGATTGACTGCTTTTGTTTTAACAAAATCGTTACAGAAGAAGAAGGGCATGCAAGAAGGGGAAAATGTGAATATCCCTTTCATCTGGACAAAGCATTAAGATTGTGAAAGGACCACCTTCTATGATGCTTATGATTAGGATATACAACATAGTGAGGCACAGTGACTTATGCTTTAAAGCTGTTTAAAAGATTTTACTGCCTATAAACACAATCATTAGACAGATTTCAGTTTTTTTTTCAAGAGATTAAATATTTCCAGCCATGCCTTGCTGTCCCGCAGAAAACTAAAACTGGTAATCCATCACAGCCAGGACACAGACTTTTAAAAATAGACAGATAACAGCAATTTGACATGCTGAGGTGGACTGTGAAGCTTTGATCTGTTTTTAAGGCTTTCTAAGTAACTCCTGTGGGTGTCACTCAATAGAAATCAAAGATCGCTGTCTGTCCTTTAGTTTCACCTGCACCCAGCAGTCACATAATGGAAGATGATGCAGGATGTTCAAACCTTTTCAAGAGCTCCAGCAATTTGTTCTCCATTTTGCTTGTGTATGGTTTTTTGGGGCTCTACCTTTCATGAAAAAAAAACACAACAAAACACGCACAGCAGAGCAGAAAACATAAATGGCACTCAAACAGGTCATGTTTGAGCCACCTGAGGAGAATTCTATTTTATCCTTCCCTTCATTGGTTCTTTATGCACTTTTTAATCCGTAATGTGGCATTTCATACGATAATCCTTTTCAGACACAAGCTTGAGAACATATATATAACCTGAATCAAGAATGGATCTTAGACCCGATTTCTTATTTAAAATCCAAAGCCATCTTCCCTCTAACCCACCCCCATACCCTTGCAGCTGTAATCTTCCCATGCTGCAGGGGGTAAATACAATTGTCTGGACCTGCCACAGGCACTCATCAAAAGCACCAACTATGCCTGCCCTTTCCGAATCCTCCTCCATTCATAGAAGCTTTACTATAACTTCCATGACCGAAATTAGATCAATAAATGAAGGGCAAGGAAGGTGGGGGTCAGAGGGCGCAAGAGTTTGTACTTCAACTAAATCAGCAGCCATCAGCACAAAGAACTTCTCATTTAAAGGCTAATTTCTTTTTTTTTTAGGTTTTATAACTAAAACATTTACCTAGACACGGGGGGGGGTTATTTACTAAAACTGGAGAGTGCAAAATCTGGTGCAGCTCTGCATAGATCCAATCAGCTTCCGGGTTTTATTCCGAAAAAACTTGATTGAACAAGCTGAAGGTAAAAGCTGATCGGCTACCATGCACACCTGCACCAGGTCTTAAGTGAACCCGTTTTAGTAACTCTCCCCCAGAGTGTTACTACACCTACAGGAAACAATTATTCTTTAAAATGCTCACATTGATTATGAGTGCATATTTATAGACTAAGCAGATGGACTGAAGTATCTTGGACCAACCAGAGAATATAGGAGTGCCCACCATAAATTAGTACACAGAAATAGTGGGTATAGCTTAATGTAAGTATAGTGTGTGTATTTAAAATGAACAGTAATGCAGTGCCCAAAGTGCAGAGGCAACATTTTTTGGGGAGCACTGCGAGCAGCTCAATGTCAAACACTGGACACATAACAAAAATGTGTGTCTTTTTAAGAACACATCTTATAAGTGAAAGGTCATTTCAGGAGAGGTCAAATAATGGCAATCTGGCCTTCAAAACCAACAACGCTTTATTGACCATACACTAGCACAGATACCCATAGCACAGTACTAAACTCTGCAATACATGGCCAACTCTATTAAATCAAAAATAGCTCATGGGCAATTTTGGCAATACATGGACCATCAAGACAATACATGAATAATAACTGAGAATTGTGGCAATACAAATAGGCCATTCTGGTAATACGCAATTAGAACATTGGCAGACCAAAATATATAAACTCAACATTTGTGTCTGCATGTCTGTTGGATTCTATACTAATATTTACAGAGTACAAAAAATATGAGATTTTTGGGGCAAATCTGGCAATGCATAAGCAGTACATGGACCAATATGGTGATAGGCAGGGAATAAGTGAGAATTGTGGCAATATGCAGGCAATTGTGCCAATAAATTTGTCTAAAACATTTTCAGTACACCCCACAAAGTTGATACTTTACTGACAGTGAACTCTGACAGAATCTGACAGGCTAACAACAACTCAGCTGTGCCACAACACTTTTGTGGGCAGGGACCAGCTCACTCTTTATTCTCTCGTTTCCTCTGGTGTACGTGCTCACCAATGCCAGCAACCAGGTGGAGCTGCTTCATGTAAGATTCAACATTAAGGCAGCACCCTGACATAGAAGTGATCCATACACCCGCTGCATCTATATCATACCTGAGGCTTTGCTACACACCCTACACTGTCCCATGATACATACACTTGTGCTTGGAATGTGACATTCTGAAGGTAACACCACTGAGCTTGTGTTCTGTCCCACCAGTCTAGCTTTCCAATCACCTCGCTTCCAGTGATGGAATACAGGTTTCACCATGACACTGCATGAACCTCCGGCATGCACAACTCAACTTGGTTAACTTCTACCGTACCTGCGGCTAGGTCCCTGAGGTCTCTGCCACGTGGATGCAGTCCCACTTAGCTGGGGCATTAACCGCTCAAGAGGGTAACATCGATCCATTCCCCTGACTATGCACTCCTGCTAGTATGTCAGGTACTTATAGCGCCATCAATTTACACAATGCTTTACATATATATTGTATGTTTACATCAGTCCCTAACCCTCAAGGGGCGTACAATCTAAGGTCCCTAACTCACATTCATACATACACATACTAGGGCCAATTTAGACAGGATTCAATTCACCTACCATCATGTCTTTGGAGTGTGGGAGGAAACCGGAGTACCCGGAGGAAACCCACGCAGGCACAGGGAGAAAATGCAAACTCCAGGCAGGTGGTGCTGTGGTTGGGATTCGAACCAATGACCCTAGTACTGCCAGGCAGAAGTGCTAACCATTTAGCCACTGTGCTGCCCTAAGTAATATGCTCTCGCTGTCTGCCTGCAATATCATTTACTTGTATTAAACTACATGTCCTCCTCTTCATCCCGTGTGTGTGTGTGTAACAGGCCGTGTTCTTTGCAATACACCATATACCATCATGCACTCCTTTGTAGTAACTTTACACCAAGTTTGAAAGGGTTAACAGTTTTACTGGAGATTCAGCAACACAGCAAACATAAAAGTGTCCAGCCCTAACTAACTAATGCAGATGGCCCAAGCTCATACCTTTCCAGAGAGCAGAGTCCAAAGCTAGAAGGTTCCTAGTTTAGAGAGAACCCCAGCAGGGTGGCCCAGAAGAGGGCCACATGCTTCACTAGGACTACATGTTGCAGCAGATCTTCCTCTGTAAATCCCAGTTGGAAGAGAGAAAGAGCTCTGAGCCCTCCCCTGATATTTATGTGACTTACAGCATGGGGTAGGACTTAGAAAAACTGGGAAAAGCATCTAGGCACAGTCAGGGGAGGACTGACAACTCATGAGGCCCCCGGGCAATAGGGGCATCTCATGGGGCCCCCTACTGACCCTGGGCCCTTGGGCAGTGCCCGAGTTTCCAAATGGTCAGTCCGCCCCTGAACACAGTTAACCCCTTCCCAGCAGCCTGTAACTGTCTGCATATCTACACGGTGCATTACAAAGCACAGTAAAATAGAGCTTTATCATGCCTCACATTATAAAGAAAAGCAACCGAAACTTCACATTATACACAGAAATAACAACAATACAAAAAAAAGTAAACTTTATTTTTACTCCTGTAAGCACCTGCTGTCTCTAGATTAGTGGTTGCCTGCCCATATCTCTTATCCCTTTTATCCTTTCAACTCCTTCTTAGCCCAACTCAGGGCACTTAGCCTAATATGTTTACTTTAGAAAGGCACTTCTCCAGCTCTGACATCATGTATCCAACTTATGGTGCCATTACTACACCGACCTTCCATACTCAAGCCTGGAATCTTGAGGTAGGCAGGCACCTGGGACAGCACAGGTTAATTCAATGCACAAGGAGAAGGAAGGGGAAAGGGCCAAAACATGTAACAAATGGGACCAAATAAAGTCAGTTTTACTTTCATAGGTAAATCTAAAAATATATGAGTATAAAAGTGATAGCGGATGCAAAGGTGTCTCGTTACCTGTGAAAGCAAAGGGCACATGTCCACAGTGGTGTGTTTGGTCTGCCTAATACATACTCAGTATTTATTCTGTTGAGAAGTTTGAATTGCCAATGAAAGAAGAGGAAAAGTTCCCCTCATTTTTGTACTGAAGTAAGGGTCCTTGTAAGCAGCCTAGTAAATACAAGTGTTATGAGTTTCATCCAGGGGCAGACTGACCAATTGGAAACTCGGGCACTGCCCGAGGACCCGGGGTCAGTAGGGGGCCCCATGAGATGCCCCTGGTACCTTTTTCATAGGCTTTTTTGAGTTTTGGCAAGGACACGGGGGCCCCATGATCCCCTATTGCCCGGGGGCCCCATGAGTTGCCAGTCCGCCCCTGGTTTCATCACTTTCAACTAATGGGCTGTGTAAAAGCTAATAGCAGCTAGATAGCCAGTACCTTCTGGTGTATTAAAGACTCATTGCATCTTGTCACATGTTTGAAATACTCTGCAACCAATTTTATCATTTTCTCCATAGAAAATTGAACTTACCTATTACTATGCTAGAGCTGTTTGATTCAGAGGGCGAGATCGCCCAGAGTTGAGTATAGTTATATCTTTTGCCACCTGCTCTTCTCAGTAGGACATTTAGCTACACACATCCACATTATGGCTCTAGTAATTATGAAAGAGAATCAGTTGGGCTGATTAAATAGGACAGTATAAAAGCATTAAAGTGAATCTGAACATGGGGCTTTAACTTCTCTATGAGTTGAGATTTAGGCCCATCCATCATATTCTAAGCCCCACTCCTATTATTCAACTGCCAGAAACTTTAGGAGCTATGGGGGCATTTAACAGTTGAGTGACAAGTGGAGGGCTTAATGAAAGAGGGACTGGAGTTAATCTCGACTTGGAAAGAAGTTAAGATTCACAGTCGAGGTTCTGTGTAAAAACTGGGCTTAGGATCCTATGGGCTTCTCGGGGACGCAGAGATTGATGGTTATAATTTAAATGGGTACTTTGTTTTGGAGTGAGCCAAACTGAGTCAACACACACAAGCTTTTAGCAAAGGCTTTGTTTTGCTGTTTGTCCCCTGCAGCACCCAACAGGTTAAGTAATTTTCATTGCTCTCTCTCTTTAGGAGTATTTAAAAGCCACACAAAACAAGGCCTAAAGCCATAGACCAAGACCGTATTTTCATGTGCAGTGACACTAAAAAAGATAGAGTAACAGCTTACAGCCATCAGCCATTTCCATATTCAACAGCATTTCATAATCCAAACTAACTTTTAAGCAACGAGTTTCTGCGTATTAACAAAAGGATGGCATCTGTTTGTGAAACAAATCAGTGTGCTAAGAATATAAGGCCAAATGAAGCACAGCTTGTGATTTCCATGCTCTGTTTAAAATATTATCCCTTTAGCTCCTCAGGTGTGAACACGAGCAGCAACAGCTTTTCTAAATCCTACTCATCACACTGCTCTGATCTCAGTGAAACTAACACACCTTTACCAATTCTGTCAAGTAAAAGAAGAACTCTGCAGCAAAGCTGTGATTCTGGCATCTCATCTCCAGTGAGTATTTTGTATGATTCCTTTATTCTGTAACAACTAAACATTCCAGGACAGTTTTATATGAGAAAAAAAAGGGACTTTTTTGGTGCTCAACAAATTTCACACTTAATATGTACTAAAATCAATACAAAGCTTTATTCCATATTAACAGAAAAAAAACTACATCACAGAACCAACATAATACTTCATATGGTTTGAAGTTCACAATGCAACAATTCCAACTCGACATGTTTCGCCAAGTTTCTGGCTTCTTCAGGAGATTTACAAGTAGTTGCCTGTAATTACCACTAGAATATTAAATACAAACAATAAGCAATTTTAACTTTACAGAATTGCAAAAAGTAATGACAGAATCATCCATACAATGCATACAAAATCAATGTCTACCAAATATAGGTTTCTATGTGGTTAACCCACCGAGGCTGTTCTTACCAGGTGTGTCTTGCTATATGGAAAACTCAGCAAACAAGCATCCACTTCTATATCCTCAAAAGAGTCCCAGATGAGCCAAAAGAGGGAAAAGGTTTTAACCCAAAAAAGGTAGACCTCCATACTAACAAACATATCAATATAACAAAAAAAAAGCATATAAAATTGGATACACACATATATGTATACATACATATATATATGTCCCTATATCCAACTAGGTAAAATATCTAAAACCTAAACTGTAGAACCCAAAACCCCTTATTGGCAAGCTTATTCACCTCAGGGAATCCAACAATAAAAGTCAGCAACAAAACACTTTTTAAAAGATGCAAGAGAAACCCCACCACACAGTCATAAGGACCTTCAAGTTAAAAACAAAAAAGGAACAAAGGAGGAACAAAAAAAGCATTCAACTAAACACAAAAATTAACCATCCTAAAACCCTCTTTCATACCATATACTTGCAAGGTCACAGAAAGGCTGGCTTATATGTCCCCCCCCCTGCCAATGATTACCGACCAGGTGTGGACACCAAAAATGGGGAAATCCATTCAGTTTTTTTTGATCGGCTGGCTGATCAAAAAAAATATATATATACATCTATGGCCAGCTTCAGAGTTTGGCACATTCATGTACTGTCACTTGAGATTTATATATCATATTATAGCATTCAGTTTCAACTGTATTGGTTGGTTGTATTGGAGATGCCTGCTTTACCATCTTTTTCTTCCAAGGCATGAACATCCGCACTTGGATGGTCTGTATAGATGTGTAAACGACCTTTACGTGTTTAGAGATAAATAAACCTTAGCTTTCTTTTTTCAAGCTAAGAATATATTCAGCAAATAAAGAAAATACCAGTTGATCTTACCAGAAATGCAGTGTGCCTGCCACTTCCTGTGAGCTACACTGAAGAATATGATACTATTCTAGCTACCGTATGTTTTGTAAACTATCAATTGCCCCACCCTCCATGTTATGGAGATGAAGAGATAAGAAAATATAGTAGTCTGTATCAGGAGGGCAGCCTGGGTGACAACCATGGCTCCCTCCATAGATACAGTGAAAGAGTGATGTAGACACCAAGGGAAAGGAAATATGTTACTTGCAGGATCACTGGGTGAAAATGGTGCAAAATAAGCTTGAACAATGAAAAGTAATGTAGCCACCACACTAAGGAGTAGTAAGCTGCAATAAATGACATATTTGTTTTGAGGTATAGATACTCTTTAATGGGATAATCATTAAGAAAAAACCATTTGCCAGAAACAGTTTGCCTGCATATCCAACCAACATAAAAACTATGACTTTCTTAAAAGCCATATGCTTCATTACAATACTGCTATACTAGCAAAGCTTTGCTTAATGTAAACCAACCATGTCAATAAAAAAGTTTACCTTAAAGTAGATATAAACAGATCTAGCAATTTTGGTGGACAGATCCTACCAATGAAGGTATAGATCTGAGTACTGAATCCCACAATTATCCAAACCTTGAATGTATGAGGTGAATTACCTTTCAAAGTGGAGCCAAAAATAAAACTCAAACTTTACATTACAGTATAACCAAATTACATTATTAAATTGGTTAAAACATTTTATTTAAGAAAACCACAGCTCCTGAATAATCTAGCAACTTTAAGAGTGTTTGGGTGCAAGGAACATTATGATTATTACATCCTATTAGGGAATGCAGAGAACCTTATGCCTTCAGACAGATCCTTATATAAGGAAAGTCACACCCCAAAAACACCAACATACAATAAACATTATCTTTACAAGTGGAGTACACACCCAGCCTGATTCCTCACCTCTGATATTTTTTGCACTTTCGATGATTTTAATCATAGAGAGAAGACTATCTGGGAGCCTTGCAGCAATGGGATAGGAGGCAGTGCCCAGCGCCTAGGGCAAACTGCGCCCACCTGGTTCTTGATGTTCAAGCTTAGGGGATCCTATACACTGCAGTCACTCGCTTGTCAAAATCACTTCCACTGTCACTACTCCTGTCAGCCTTGTAACAGAAGCAAGGTGCCCCTATCCCTACAGCAAACCATTGTGCCCAGGGCAGCCGCCCCTTCTTCCCATCCCTTGTCCAGCCCTGATAGGAGGATCAGTAAGGCATAACCATATCAGTGGAGGACTGGACTGGGTGACAGGAAGGCATTCATTTCTGGGCCAGTACTAATAAGGTTTGATGGGCTAGTGGCCCAAAGTAGAGACACTAATCAAATCAGTCATTGATCAGAGCAGGATCCATAGCCAATGATGCTCATCTATCAATAAGGCATTTGCATAGTACACTTTAGTACACTTTATTACAGCCACAAAACTCAGTTGGTTGTGTTTGTCCACCAGGCTAAAGGTTCCTTGTTTTCCCCTGGACCATGCATACGTATTAATCAAATTAATTGTGCAACACGTTTTTTAAAACAGTAACACGCACTGAAAAGAATACATAAAGTTGATCCTTTTCATGTGTGTCTATAAAAACAATAATTTCCCATCAATCCGTAATACAAAGCCAGTTTGCTTTGGCAGCAGTAGATGTGCATTGGGACTCTGAAGTGTCTTGAACTCCATGTCCTCATCCACAAAATATATTCTTCACATCTTAAATAAAGCAATACAGAGTTTCTCCGTCTACATCTAAGTAAGATATTTTGAGTGATATAGAGCAGAGTGCCAAAGATTTGACCCAAGTAAAACATTCAATTTTCTATTTATTTAAGATAAAGCCAAGTTTATAAAAACAGGTTGTTCTCAGGCATGCAATGGAGATTATATCTACTAATTTGAGATGAAAAGAAAAATGTTATTCTATGGCCATGTCTGATTGAGGATTTATGTGTCACCAGCTCTTCATTCACCAAACAGTACTATATTACTGGGGCTGGAAGAACAACTGCATTTGCTGCCATTAGTAAACAAAAAGTTCTCAACTGCCATTATACCCATATAGGTAAGAAAAATTAAACTCTAGGTCATCCTTTCCCAAAACTTTTACCCTGGAGGAACATTTAAAATAATTTTTAAGTCTCATGTAACCCCTGCTAAAGTCAGTTTATTGGGGCCAGTGGGAAGAATGCTCCTTATGTTGGTGGTTATAAACGAAGAAAAATGGTGCAGTTTTGCTGATATAATGATAAGAAAGTGGATAGAGAGGGTCAGTTTAGTTATGTAATATCTTAGTTAGATTAGTTGTAACCATTTACTGATATGTTATGTCTCTTCAGGATTCAGTGTTTATTGTCTGAGTAAATGTAGTATACAAATGACAATGATAATACATTAGAACAGTGGTTCTCAACCTTCCTAATGCCGCGACCCCTTAATACAGTTCCTCATGTTGTGGTGACCCCCAACCATAAAATTATTTTCGTTGCTACTTCATAACTATAATTTTGCAGCGGGAGGAGTAGTGCCACGTCATTGGTGTCAGTGGGAGAAATAGTGTCCCATCACTGATGTCAATGGGAGGAATAGTGCCCCATCATTGGTATCAGTGGGAGGAATAGTGCCCCATCATAGGTGTCAGTGGGGGGAATAGTGGCCCAACATTGGTGTCAGTGGGGGGAATAGTGCCCGTCATTGGTGTCAGTGGGAGGAATAGTGCCACGTCATTGGTGTCAGTGGGAGGAATAGTGTCCCATCACTGATGTCAATGGGAGGAATAGTGCCCCATCATTGGTATCAGTGGGAGGAATAGTGCCCCATCATAGGTGTCAGTGGGGGGAATAGTGCCCCATCATTGGTGTCAGTGGGGGGAATAGTGCCCCATCATTGGTGTCAGTGGGGGGAATAGTGCCCCATCATTGGTGTCAGTGGGGGGAATAGTGCCCCATCATTGGTGTCAGTGGGAGGAATAGTGCCCCATCATTGGTGTCAGTGGGAGGAATAGTGCCCCATCATTGGTGTCAGTGGGAGGAATAGTGCCCCATCATTGGTGTCAGTGGGGGGAATAGTGCCCCATCATTGGTGCCAGTGGGAGGAATAGTGCCCCATCATTGGTGCCAGAGGGAGGAATAGTGCCCCATCATAGGTGTTAGTGGGGGGAATAGTGCCCCATCATTGGTGCCAGTGGGAGGAATAGTGCCCCATCATTGGTGTCAGTGGGGGGAATAGTGCCCCATCATTGGTGTCAGTGGGGGGAATAGTGCCCCATCATTGGTGCCCCCATCATTGGTGCCCCATCATTGGTATCAGTGGGAGGAATAGTGTCCCATCATTGGTATCAGTGGGAGGAATAGTGTCCCATCATTGGTGTCAGTGGGAGGAATAGTGCCCCATCATTGGTGTCAGTGGGGGGAATAGTGCCCCATCATTGGTGTCAGTGGGAGTAATAGTGCCCCATCACTGGTGTCAGTGGGGGGAATAGTGCCCCATCACTGGTGTCAGTGGGAGGAATAGTGCCCCATCACTGGTGTCAGTGGGAGGAATAGTGTCCCATCACTGGTGTCAGTGGGAGGAAAAGTGTCCCATCACTGGTATCAGTGGGAGGAATAGTGCCCCAACATTGGTGTCAGTGGGAGGAATAGTGCCCCATCATTGGTGTCAGTGGGAGGAATAGTGCCCCATCATTGGTGTCAGTGGGAGGAATAGTGCCCCATCATTGGTATCAGTGGGAGGAATAGTGCCCCATCATTGGTGTCAGTGGGAGGAATAGTGCCCCATCATTGGTGTCAGTGGGAGGAATAGTGCCCCATCATTGGTGTCAGTGGGAGGAATAGTGCCCCATCATTGGTGTCAGTGGGAGGAATAGTGTCCCATCATAGGTGTCAGTGGGGGGAATAGTGCCCCATCATTGGTGCCAGTGGGGGGAATAGTGCCCCATGATTGGTGCCAGTGGGAGGAATAGTGCCCCATCATAGGTGTCAGTGGGGGGAATAGTGCCCCATCATTGGTATCAGTGGGAGGAATAGTGCCTCATCATTGGTGCCAGTGGGAGGAATAGTGCCCCATCATTGGTGTCAGTGGGGGGAATAGTGCCCCATCATTGGTGTCAGTGGGAGGAATAGTGCCCCAACATTGGTATCAGGGGGAGGAATAGTGCCCCAACATTGGTGTCAGTGGGAGGAATAGTGCCCCATCATTGGTATCAGTGGGAGGAATAGTGCCCCATCATTGGTGTCAGTGGGAGGAATAGTGCCCCATCATTGGTGTCAGTGAGGGGAATAGTGCCCCATCATTGGTGTCAGTGGGGGGAGGAATAGTGCCCCATCGTTGGTGTCAGTGGGGGAGGAATCATACCTCATCATTGGTGTCAGTGGGGGGAGGAATAGTGCCCCATTGTTGGTGTCAGTGGGGGAGGAATCGTACCTCATCATTGGTGTCAGTGGGGGGGAGGATTAGTGCCCCATCATTGGTGTCAGTGGGGGGAGGAATAGTGCCCCATCGTTGGTGTCAGTGGGAGGAATAGTGCCCCATCATTGGTGTCAGTGGGAGGAATAGTGCCCCATCGTTGGTGTCAGTGGGAGGAATAGTGCCCCATCGTTGGTATTAGTGACACCAATGATTGGGCACTATTCCTCCCACTGACACCAATGATACTTACCTTGCTGACCCCTGCTCCAGCCTGGGCTCGCTCGCTCCCTCCCTCCCTCTCCCATGGTACAGACACTTACCGGTAAGCTGTCTTCCTTCTCCGGCCGCTCTGCTCCTCTTCACTCTCTCGATCTTCGTGGTGCCGCTCGGCTCCTCCTCTCCAAGCTCCACCTCCTCGCCGGTGATTGGCCGCCTGTGTGCCTCTCCTGAGCTACAGTTTCGGCGGCCAATCACCGGCGAGGATTGATCCCGGGGGTGTGGCCAGATGACAGGGGCGGCATCCCGCCCACACCTGGAGACAGACAGAGGAGCAGTGTCTTGGTTACTAAGACCATCGGAAATATGTGTTTTCCGATGGTCTTAGGCGACCCCTGTGAAAGCGTCGTTCGACCCCCAAAGGGGTCGCGACCCACAGGTTGAGAACCACTGCATTAGAACATCACTTCACTTATAATTGGTGGAAAACAATACATTGTTGAATGTGTAAATATAGAGGCTAAATGACTTGTCAGTTCATATGAGTGCCTTTGACTTACATAATGCATTATTAACCACTTGGCCTCCAGAGGATTTACCCTCCTTCCTGACAAGGCCATTTTTTGTGATATGGCGCTGCTTTATTTTAACTGACAATTGCGCAGTTATACAACGCTGCACCCAAATTAAATTTGTGTCCTTTTTTCCCCACAAATAGAGCTTTCTTTCAGTGGTATTTGATTGACTCTGCATTTTTTATTTTTTGCTCTATAAACAGAAAAAGACCAACAATTTAAAATATATATATATATATATATATATATATATTTTGTTTTTGGCTTTCTGCTATTAAACGTGTCCAGTAAAAAAATAAAAAAAAAAAATCAAATTTCGTCATAAATTTTTGGCCAAAATGTATTCTGCTACATGTCTTTGCTAAAAAAAATCCCAATACGTGTAAAATAATTGGTTTTCGTGAAAGTTACAGTGTTTACAAATGACGGTATATATACTGTATTTTTTTTTTTTTCACTAGTAATGGCGGTGATCAGCGACTTATAGCTGGACTGCGGCGATGAATATCACAAATATGAAAAGCAGATATCACATGCAAATTATACTTTAACTAATGCACAATTACCTCAGATACCCTTATTATTAATGTGATACACAGAACCTTATGTATTCAAACATGTCAGGAAGATTGGACACAGAACATCTCATCTAAGTAACCAATCAGATTCAAATATGCACAGTACAATTACAACTGTGAAATATTTTAAACTATGTAGATACCTTAGAAAATCAGAATAGTACAAACTATCATAGACTGGTCCTCCTTCAGACTCAATTGAGACACACTGTATCTAGTAAATGCTCATATTTCAGCACAGGCAGACAAGGAGGCAGTGGACCTTGATACAAATGTTGCCCCCTATATCTAAAGAGGATCTGTCAAATGTTTATTAAGTATAAATAAAGGCAAAATGTAAGTTATGGACAGAGTGGAGAGGGATTAGAACACTTGTCAATTTTTATTGCTACTTCTGCCCCCGTTTCACTAAGGGAGATTCACTCTCTCCATGTGTCCCTTGCAGATATTTCCTTTCACTTCCTGTTTGGCTGTGGGACAGGAAGTGAACGTAAATCTCCCCAATGGGACACAAATGGCATACAAAAGTTACAGTGGATAATATCCTCCCTTCCGCTATCCAAAATGAAAAAAAAAAAGTTTTGCCTTTTGTTCTTTAAATCAATATGTAAAATTTTAATTATTTGCATTATTGTTTCTAGTTCATTTTATAAACCCAAAGTGTTAACTTTATTTAATTTTTATTTCTAGACTGTTTTATGATGTAGCAACAAATATGGCCCCTTATTGCTCTGCTTGAAATGTATGTCAGGGCAAAAAAACATATGCAGTACATCTCTGTAATACTTGCACATTCTTTATGTTTTATCCCTTTAACCTCTTTGTACTCTTTTGGGACCAATTTTTGGGATCAATGTCTGCATTTCCACAATAGACCTATATATTTGGTAATATTTGGCAATACTGTCTTGCAAAAATGATTTTATTTTCTATGTAATCTATAGACCAAACTACATTGAAGAAGTACAGGCACAGCTTTTTTTTGGCTGAATGTATTACTGCTGCTCAAAGTAGAGGGATTCCCAATATCCAAGCACAACTCCTCCTGTAGGTGCTAGCCCAGCTGTTGTGCTGCATAGATGAGAACAAAGGACGTCTAATCGGCTCCACTCCAAACAATCCACTTTATTGAACCAAGATAAAACCAATCAGTGAAAATACTGTGGGGGACTGGCAGGTAAACGTGTTTCACGCTAAACACAGCACTTATTCATTACCCAGTGGACCCATGTACAAAGTGTTGGTATTAAGCAGCAGCAACAGCTGTTCCTCCTAATCAACACTGGGTCCACCTCTTGCTACACCAAACCGATTTAAAGGTAAAGACAGGTCTGCAACTAACAATTTTAACATCCCCAAAGTGCAACGCATAAAATCCAACCCACCAACCACAGGATATGTGCAAGAATTCCTGCGACGCACAATGGAAATGTCAAAAATTTAAATAAAGCTGTAAAGAATGGATGGGAAGAAGAAACGAAAAATAAAATACCATGAAGAAAACACCACATCATGTATAAATGTGTGTATATTGGATCCATCCCAAATAAAAAGATATACAAATTATAAAAATAAATATGTCTCAGATCAATGACAAAGTCTCTGTCCTATCCTCACCATCCCAGATGTAATAAAGACCAAAAAGGCTAATAATGGAATGGGCAGAGACACAGAAAATAATAAAAAAAATATCAGCACCAAATAAATGCATGTAGTCAAATAAACACCTACAGTATATTCAAAAAGCTGGTAAAACATAATCACATCAGAGAGGGTAGGGCCATGGCTGGGCAAGGAAGTCACTCATAAAAATGGGCAAGATCCTATTCAAAATTCAAACCATTAGAAATACGTGTACGCAAATAAAAGACTTTACATATGATATTGAAATGCATTTTGTACAAGAGGTCCAAACAAATACATTTTTGGACCAATGTAATATCTGTGATTTGGCTGATTTAGCTATGGTATCTCGTCTTGAGGAGGAGAATGAACAAGGATCTTTGGTCCCTGTTTCTTTTAAGATATAGGTCAGATTTTTATCCCATTCATGGTAGGGGCAAGGAAATGGATCACTTTCAAAAAATTAACCAGATCGGCCATGCATACAACATCTGGTGTCGCTGTCCCAGTGGATAATCTTAGCCCCACTGAGAGACATAGGATCTTAGGATACTTAGTGAGGATGATTCTATTGTTATTAAAAATTTGGATAAAGGAGGCTTGGTTGTTGTCCAGGACGCCGACACATACAGACGTGAGGCTCTTAGACAGCTGTCAGATGACAGTACTTACCTTAAACTGAAAAGGGATCCTACCAAGGAGTATAAATGTGTACTCACTTCACTGATCCAGAAGGGTGTCCGATTGGCTATTCTATCCAAACATGAAAGTGAAGCACTGGTTCCAGAGTCTCCTGTTATCCCGATATTTTACCATCTACCTAAGACACATAAGGGGTTGGACCCCTTAACGGGTAGACCCATTGTAGCCGGTATTGGGTCCCTGAACGAAAGGATTGGACAATGGTTGGATTTCCAACTACAACCTATAGTGTTGGGACTCCCCAGCTACCTTTGTGATACCAACCATTTGTTGAACTTGTATCGGGATGCTAAATGGAGGGATGGAGATAGGTGGGTCACATGTGATGTGGCGAGCCTATATTCATCCATCCCCCATACTTTGGGGCTTAGGGCTGTTTCCTTCTTTTTAGATTTGTGTGGACTATATTCCCCCATACAGAGGGAATTAATTTTGGAATGTCTTGAATACCTATTATCACACAACTACTTTTCTTTTAATGGTGTTTTTTACCCCTCCCCTGCCCCCTCCACAGCCCAGCACTCCAGTGAGAACTGGGGGGCAGAGCAGAGAACCGGTGACTGACAGTCAAAGCTCTCTGCTCAGAGCAGAGGGGAGAACTTAGCGATCAGCTATGTTTGATCACTGAGTTCTCAGTGCAGAGCCTGCAGGGGACAGGTGAAGCATCGGATAGATACTGCATCCACCTAGGTGAGTATAAATGTTTTCTTTTGTTTTTAAAGCCCACACTTTTATTTAAAATATATATATATATTTTTACCTTTTGTTAAGTAGTTTTGTTGTAAATAAATGAGTATACGTTTATGCTATAATTTCTCTAATTTAAAATGATACTAAAATTATGTTTCTGGTACAAAGAATAGCAAAGTTATTTGCAAATGAAAAGAGGCACTTTTTAAAATTTGCTAATTTTAAGTAACACTGAAAGACAAAATAACAAAACAAATAAAAAGAGAAAAAAGCTAAGGAAGAGCAATAAAAGTAAGCCGAAATATAATAGCTAAGAGGAAAAAGGGATGCTAGGGATAATAGCTGTTGAAAGTTATTAATTTAATGGGTTAAATAATAATACATTTATTTAAACTTTTGTAAGGTTTGTAAACTCTTAACTTTATTTAAACTTGTAAGTTTTCTTTAACTGATGTCATATGCAGATCAAATGCTACACTTCTGATCTACATATGAATAATACGATAAATACATGGAGCTCTGACACCGAGATACTTTCTATGAATCCTGCCTTGGGGTTGGAGTATACAACTGACGTATGGCAGACCTAGGAGTTCTTGGTCAAAGGGGGGCCCCCTGCTCCCCCCTTATTTTCTCTCTCCCCCTTTTTCTCTTTCTTGACTGCCTCCTCTCTTATTCTTTCTTGTGCACCTTCTTGGACAGCCACTCTCCTTCTCTCTGGGTTGTTCTCTGTCTTTGAGACAGAAACAATTGAGTACTGTCTGTGATACTTTTTTTTATTTGCACTAACAAACAATTTTGAGGACAAGCTTTCGGGGAGTGTCCCCTTCTTCAGGTCCAAGCAGTACTGATCACAAAGGTTTAGCAGAATGTTAGAAGAGATGTAGGGGATGTAAAAAAAAAAAAAAAAAAGAGAACAAAGACACAGCAAAAGCAAAGTCTGGGGGGGGGGGGTATGTCTCTGTCTTTGGGAAACACTGGTTTGCACTTTGCATATATCTTTGATGGTTAAGTATCTGGCATGTTCCAGCATTAGTGTTATTAACCTTTAGGTTCGAACAACCTTATTGTACTCCTTTAACAATTGTGTTTCAGATAATATTGTACTTGGATGGGAATATGATGCTTCATGGTCTTTGCTCTCCAAGTGTATCCCTTTAAAGTTATTTAATAAAATCTTAGTGTTAAAGGAGAACACAAAAAAACAGTGAATACAATGTAACAATGCTTTGTTACAGTGAATTAGTCAATGACACTTGTATACTATCTGCAAGTGTCATTTTGCACAGGAGCAACTGTCTGTTGTTTCAGTAATACATGTAGCAGGTAGAGAGCTAGACTTAAGAGGAGCACCTTTGAAATTCCCTAGAGGCTTTATTGAAGTTTTGTTTAGGATATATCACATATTTAAACAATCCTTGGGTGGTAAAGGTGCTGATAGTACTGAAAACGTATATATACAAAAATGCAGCGCTATTAATATATCATGAATGGTAATAATGAGACACAGTCCAGTAAAAGGTGCTCGTTGATTCCCGGTGCAAATGATAGAAATGCGCACTAACCAGAAGCGTATAGGTAATACGCATGTGAATAAATATTAGTATTAGTATAGTATTAGCATTACCTATACGCTTCTGGTTAGTGCGCCTTTCTATCATTTGCACCGGGAATCAACGAGCACCTTTTACTGGACTGTGTCTCATTATTACCATTCATGATATATTAATAGCGCTGCATTTTTGTATATATATATTTCTTGGGACTTTTATGCGTTTTCCTTGAATGTTCAGCTGCTAATTATTGAGAGCGCTCACTACATTTTTACAATTTTCCAGTACTGAAAACGTGCTTGCTCATTCATCAAAAATGCTTTTAGCCCTAGGTTCTATTGTGAGCTGACAACACACAGCATGTTTGTGGCCTGAATAGTATCGGCTCTGTCCAGTTTTCTTTTTGCTAAACTATTCAAACCTACCCACCTCTGAATTCCTGACATGATGAACATGTATTTTATTGCAGTTAAAGAACAGATATATCAAAATACTTCCAATAGTATATTTATGTGACTAATAGGCAGCAAATGACTAAAGCCCATTGCTAGGGTTTACATACACTTTAAAGTAGAGTGACTCTGTATTTAATTTGTCTTACCCTCCTAATTCTCATGTATTTAAAAAAAAATGTGTAGTGGGTTTTGTATACATTTTTCTAACTCTAGGTATTATGGTCAGGACAAGAAAATAAAAGGCTACAGCATACTGTAGGTTTGCTTTATTTTTAGTCCAGTAAATCTGAAATATTGTATATTTATTTTCTGTACTTCATATGCAGCCAGCAGGGGGATGTTTAGGCTTCATTTCACGTTTTCCAGTTCACTGGAAAACACATTATTTTAAAAAGGTATAAACTTACAAAAACTTTTTGAAAACATATAAACTTTCAAAAGATAAGATAACATTAATACCAAAATCATTAAAGCATCCTTTAACCCCACTCTGCCGGCAAAGATAAAGGTCGAATACACAGACAAGCAGATCAAGTAAATGATCTTCTTGGTATAAACTTGCTTCACCCATCACAACGAGCTCAAGTTTTGCAAGAGTTAGGAAAGCAAAATAGATGTTCTTGAAAAATGTATGACTTAACCCATAGTAAAAGAGAAAAGAAATGAAAATTATATAGAGCAAAGCATCAGGTTGGAAGAAATGTGGGGGGAAAAGAGAAGAGTGCTGGGGAGGGGGGTAGGAAAAGGTTTTGAATAGGAAGTAAGAAAGGGAAGAGGTATTGGCAGGGGATAACTCCTGGTAGCTGTATGTAATAACCAGGCTGTAAAATTCAAAGATTAAGTAGGCTAAAATTGAAGACAATTGGTGGGTAACATGAAACCCATGGTTCACAGACTTTGTGAAACTTAGACAGAATGTCCTCTAGTTTCACTGTTCATTACAGTGCTGCTAAACCCACAGCAGTAAAGTCAGTCTTTATATGCAGCAAAGCATGCTTGTTATACTGTGGAACCTAAGGGGTTAATCCTCTGCATTGTGTAAGAAGGTTAAAATTTATTTAATTTAATGTTTTATTGTCTTGGGGAGAATATCCATCACTTCCTGTCCTGAAGACACAGTAGGAAGTGAAAGAAAATCTCTACAAAGTAAGGGTAATTCACTGTATAGACAGTCGTCACCACAACCTGTTGGAAGATTCCCCCTCACCTCTTGTTCAAGTGACAGATGTCAAATTTTGGTTTTCTCATTACTTGATCACCAGGACATATAAAACGTAGTATATACACTTAACGTCTGTGGGAACAGTGCATTAATATGTGTGTATACTGTTAGCAATGGGCAAAAAAATATATTCTGACATTCTTGGTGTATTGGGTCTGATGAACACATAGCATCAATTGGCATGTAGTTATCGCTTACAAAACCACGCAACATATTTCAGTACTCCTTTTACATAGACTTTCCCTATAGTGAGTTTTTGATTGTTGCAATGTGAGTTGCCAGTAACATATTCTATGGTTTCATTTAATCAGCTATAACAACTCAGTAATTCTGATAATGAATGGCCCTGTTAAGTCATCACACACAGTCAGTCCATATAAAGTGTCTTAAAACAAAATATACTAGGTACCTGTTGATATCTCTAGGATGGGAGTTTGTGGGTTGATTATGTTTATTTTAGGTCAAATGTCATTCCCTAATGAGAGAAGAACAAATCTTGGATGTAATATTTTTTTTTTAATGAAAAGATTTAATTGCAAATGTAATCACTGTTGTCCTTGTTTGACTTTGGTGATTTCAAGGTGTTGCTTCTGTGGTTTAATCATTTTTAAGTGTTCCATGAATGCACATGAAAACACTTCAAAACATAATTAGCGTTCTTTCTTCTCTACATTTTAAGCTGCCATGTGATGCGTTCAAATATCTAACTTGGCACAAGTTGAAAGAACATGATGTGCAGGGGACTCAAATTCGTTCTCCTAGAGTGAGAGAAGGTAAAGTAACAAACTCTTATCCAACGTCTCCCTAGAACTATTTATCTATTTTTGATCCGAGACATATATTTCCTTATTAATATTTGTTGTTGGGTACATCTGAAATATATTTTGTTTATACATATGTGTACATTTTACATGATCACAGGGCCAGCAGATGAGGAGCTTGTAATAAGAGGAGAGGCACATCTATCACTTGAAAGAGCACAGACCAACGATAAAGAGATTTGGAGACGGAGGCTGCAGGAAAACTGGGAGAATTGTGTGGTGAGAGTGGAATAATAATTGTTGCTTGCCGAAGTTGAGCAATTTTAATTTAATCCAGTTTCTGATATAGAAGTTGTGATTTAGCCTACCACGTTCCACCATTTTCAGATGTGTTGACAGATGTGTTAGTCATCCAGAGAGCAGGTGCAGACAGTGTGCTGATCATCATGAAAGAGAGACTATGCATGTCTTAGCTGTCCCTGGAAAAACGAAGAACACATCAAATCACTTGGTCTCCCTACACACTTGCAAATTAGTCTACCTAAGTTGACATTTTACCAGAGAGTTTTAAAGGGCATTTGGGCACAGGAGGGAGGTCCAACTGCAAATAAAACTTTTCTATATCCTGCTCCTTAAATTAAAAAAGACTGAAAATTTAGAAAAAACAAAACAAAACTTTTTTTTGCTTAGTTTGTGTTATGGCCCCATTGTTGATGCGGGGTACCCCGTGGGGGGAGGCGGGGTGTGACTCCAGACCTATGGGGGATGGCTCTCAGCTGGGGGTGGATATTTCCATCAGTGATGGGAATTGGAGGCTTTGCTGAGGGGAGCTATGTGGGCCGGGGGGTCCCCTTAACTGACAGGCTTGGATGGAGGGTCGCATCCCATGACCGGTTTATATGGTGGCTCGGGAGTTCCACCCCCATGCCCTGGTTGTTGCAAGACATACTGGTGGATGACAATGCCCATTTTTCTTTTATTGAATGGTAAGATTGGTGACACCCTATTAACCTTTGCTATGGTCTATGCTGCAAACTCCCAACAGGACCTCTTTCTAGTAGAGTGCTCATCCGACTTCTGGAGTTCTCTGGGGGACACCTCATTTTAGGAGGTGACTTTAATGTCCCTCTCTTACCCAATGTGGACACTTCCACAGGTACCTCCTCCATCTCTCCTACTGTTCGTAAATGCATATCACAAGCTGTGCACAGAGCACAGCTTCATGATTTCTGGCGGCTTCTACATTCAGGGGAGCGTGACTTTACGTATTACTCTCTGCCCCACAAGCTTTACCCACGTATAAACTACTTTCTTGTCCCCCATAGACAGCTGCAACGGATAACATTGGCAGCTATTGGGAACATACCGGGAGTGGTATGGGAACTCATAAGGCGGTTATCAGGGGGGATTTTATTAAACACGGAGCTAAAATTAAAAAAGAACACGAGATGCAGCTATCTGCTCTCCTGGCAAAAATCCAGGTTGTGGAATTTCATCACAAACACGACTCCTGCTCTGGAAATGTAATTGTTTCTTCTCCGCAACCAGGTCACGGAATTCTTCTGCTTCAAGGCCAAAGCTGGCCTTCAAACTTGTCACAGAGTATGGTAACATGGTCAAATTGTTTAACACATTAGGTGACTCGGCCTCTCTCCCTCCGGACTCGTTGTTAGGTCATATTACTGTGTACTGTGATTCACAGTAATATGGAAGGGAAAGACTGCCAGTTACAGACTGATCTCTCTCTCTTAAATGTAGACCTCAAATTGTTCATTAAGTTCGTCGCTACAAGCCTTCAATGACGGTGTTTCAAACAAGCTTGCACAGTGTTATATGACTTTATCTGGGCAAAGGAAAGACCATGGATTCAACGTAGTGTCTTAACCCTGCTCAAACAATGTGGTGGGTTGGCAGTCCCAGACCTACACAAATACTATCAGGTGGCCCATCTCGGGAGACTGGTAGATTGGTGCTGCCATGGAGACGTTAAAATATGGCCTAATATTGAACAGGCCCAAACCTTGGTTTCCCTCAATAGAGTCTGGTGCCACACTACCTCCTCCCTCTCTTAAAAAACTCATCTTTTGATTGGTATGATGTCTCTTGTATGGTCCTCTTTTTTTGCTTCATCCTCCCTGTCACCAAAATGCTCCCCCCTTTATCCTATCTTGAGGAATCATGAATTCGAAGCTGGCCTCCTCCATGGCTCTTTTATGTCCCTCTTCCACTCAGGATGCTTTCAGGCCTTTCACTTCTTTGTGAACAGGGCATGGCCCTCCGTACAACTTCTTTGCGACCCCTTGGGTCCTACAAACCAGATTTTTGGAGGGCCCTCCAACTCCATAATTTTTTGTGCAACTCCCCTCTCCTGATAGCTTTCCATGTCCACTCACCACTGGATGAATATTGCTCTGCTGAGGGCACTCTACCCCATGCCTTGTATAAATGATATGCTCTACTGGTGTTGCCACCTGAAGGCTTCTCCCCACCTTACCTATTAGTGTGGGAGGCAGATCTTGGAAGAACCTTCACAGAAGCCCATAAAGCCAACATACTTAGTTTCTCACTGAAATCGTCTTTGTGCATGAAAATACAAGAGAACAACTTTAAGATATTGGCTCGATGGTATGAACCCCTATGTTGTTACATAAGCTTTCTCCCACCAATCCTAGTTCTTGTTGGAGATGTCAGGAGGAAGATGGAACACTCCTCCATGTGTTCTGGTCATGCTCATGGCTTGCACACTACTGGGGAGAGGTCCACCGATCATCCAAAAATTCACGTATTTCCCTGTGCCTATAGACCCGGTGTTTTTTCTCTTATATGTCACCAATATGCCATCCAAGACTTACAAGCGGTCTTTATTACGCCATCTATTAAATGCAGCCAAACCTTGCATCTCCCTCTGTTAAAGAGAAGCAAAACCCCCATCAGTTTTGGCTTTGACTACGTAAAGTCAAAGAAATTAACCACATGGAAGATTTTGGTGCTTTTGCATCGGCATAAAGGTGAGGTATATTCTAAAACTTGGACACCCTGGAACTTGTTTATTTACTCGGACGAAGGGAAGTCTCTCCTCGAAGCAGGGGAAGAGTAACCACCTCTCATCTAGCATCTAGTATCCTTCTTCCCTCTCCCTTTTGCCCTCACCCCCATTAATTTTTTTATTGTCTATATTTTGTTTTAATTTTTATTATTATTTATTAATTATTATTATTTTCTCTTTTTTTTTCTCTCCTCCCTCCCTCTCTTTCTTCCTTCTTTCTTATTCCTATGTGTATCCCTCATCCTCTTCTTGAATTTCTATTTCCAAATTCTCTTTTACCTTTATATAAACTACAAGCTAGCTGTAAGGCGGGTTTCCTATACTATATGTTCCTCGTATATGGAACCAGGATATGTTTTACTGTTATCTCCTGATTTTACTGCATGGATGACCTGTTGATGATTATATTTTGACATCTTTGTATTAGTTGTACTACACTATTTTGGCTGCTTGCCACCCACTGTTCAGCTTTCATAAATAAAGAATTTGAAATTAAAAAAACAATATGTCTGAAAATTGATCAGTTGATACCCTAAAATGCCTGCCACTGGTATGACATATGGCGGTGATCAAATCACTGGCATGGAATATGGTGGTGATCAGAATGCTGGTATGGGGTATGGTGGTGATCAGGACACTGGTATGGCATATAGGGTGATCAGGATGCTGGTATGGGGCATGGCATGATCAGGATGCTGGTATGGGGCATGGCAGTGATCAGGATGCTGGTATAAGGTATGGCGGTGATCAGGGCACTAGTATGGTGTATGACAGTGATCAGGGTGGTGGTATTGGGTATTGCGGTGATCAGGGCGCTGGTATGGTGTGTGATAGTGATCAGGGTGCTGGTATCTTGTATGGTGGTGATCAGTGTGCTGGTACAGTGTATGGCAATGATCAGGGTGTTGGTATGGTATGGTATGGCGGTGATCAGGACACTGGTATGGCAGTGATCGGGACATTGGTATGGTGTTTTTTTTTGGGAGAGGTGACAGGGATGGCTGCATTGTTAATTGTCCCTACACTGAGGCAGTGATCAGGGGCACTGGGTTATTAATCAGGGACACTAGGGCTGGCTGGCACAGCAGTCTGTGAGTGTACAAGCAGCCTAACTGGCTACAGCATCACTTCTCTCTGTTCTCAGAGTGAAAGCAGAAAGAAGTGAACTTTAGTTTCAGTTTCTACAACACCACGTGTTTGCCCGGACACAGTGGTAATGTGATCCACTGTGTCCGGGCAACATACTGATTACCAGGCTCCAGGGTGCATGCTCTGAGAGCGATGCAGGAGCTGCCGATGCAAGCTGACATACAGGTACATTAGCCTGCATCGGCAAAGCTTCCCGTCCGTTGTATATAGACTGCTGAAAGCGGTTAATGAATATAAAGAATATTTATATAGTAGTTAAAAAAAACCTACTATTTATTAACCTAAAAATAATAATTTCTAATTTCAGTATTTTAAAAGTTTTAAAAACTTTTGTAGAGCTTACACCCAGAGGATCCACTGAGAATATGCCCAGGTCTCCCAATGTAGTACAGAGACTGCCAATAGCACACACAGATCCATGCACAATTTATTCTCAGACCAGGGGATGTCTTTTTCATATTTATTGCTGAAGAACTTTGGCAAGAGAGGGGTTTAGAGTCACATGATACTTCAAAATAATCACTAGCAATAATGGGAGGACAAACATTACACCAATCATCTATATAGCCACCTTTCCTGGAGGTTGTAGGGAATGGCAAGTACATCTAGGGCCCTATAGTAGCAGTACCAATCTAAATAGCACCTTTTGGCACTTAGTTCCCTTATAGCACTTGTACAACTATCTGTCCCCTGTAAGGTCTTTACTCACAGTGTCCCAGGAACTGTATGCCACACAGCATGCACATGAAGATCCTCAGTGAGGGAAATAAGATCCTTCTCCAGACCCGAGACTTCAGGGCTGTACCCTCCATCAATGTAATCCTAAAGCAATCTTCCCTAGGCCAGCAGCTGTTGAGACCCAGACTGTAATTTATTGTCTCTCTGGCTATCTCCCAGGTGCAAAAGTCCCCCAGGGGAACTGGAAGCCTCTCTTGAGGGAAAAATACACTCTGTTCAGGCCTCCTGCACATTTATCAGCTCCCCAGCCATCTTCTGGACCCCTTTTGTAAGGGATTGGCTGGAGCATGATAAATATTCAACTGATAATTTAAATCTTCCAGCCCTATTTTCTGAATAATTCTTTCAGAGGCAGGTGGGAATAATCAAACTCTCAACTCAGGAAACCCTGAACAGCCCAGCACAATAAATCACTACTCCAATGACTACAATGGAACCAAGAACTAAATTTACCAAGGAACCTAACTAGAAGAGGGGACTTCTAGTTCCCCTCTACAACTGTCTACTGATCTACAACTGTCCACCTTTTGGTGATCCCTGAAAACTCAGTTCAGGGAAGCCTACCTTCTAGCTATTATCTTTTGTATCACCTGCCACACCCATTAAAAAATGTTAGCATGTGCCAGAGATTTCTGTAGGTCTTTAGCTGACACTCTGGGATTCTTCTTTACCTCATGCAGCATTCTGCGCTGTGCTTTTGCAGTCATTTTTACAGGACGACCACGCCTAGGAGAGTAGCAACAGTGCTAAACTTTCTCCATTTGTAGACAGTCTGTCTTACCGTGGACACATGAACATCAAGGCTTTTGGAGATACTTTTGTAACCCTTTCCAGCTTCATGCAAGTCAACAATTCTTGATCGTAGGTCTTCTGAGAGCTCTTTTCTGCGAGGCATAGTTCACATCAGACAGTGCTTCTTGAAACCAGTAAACCCAAAACAGGTGTGTGTTTTTTAAGGGCAGGACAGTTGTCAGCAACACATCCAATATCATCACACTGATTGGAGTCAAGGTTGGCTCACTCCTGGTTCCAATTAGCTCTGGGAAAAGTCATTAAGCTAGGGCCTCACATACTTTTTCCTCCCTGCACTGTGAATGTTTACATGTTATGTGCAATTAAACCATGGCAACATCTAATGTTTGTGTAGTATTCTGTTCAGCAGACTGTGTTCTTCTATTGTTGTGACTTAGATGACGTTCAGAGCACATTTTATGCCCAATTCATGCAAAACTCCACGTAATCTCAAGGGGTTCACATACTTTTTCTTGCAACTGTACATGCCAGGAAAAAGTGCTCTAACAGTGCAAGTAAACAAAACCACTTCTATTTAAAACAATAATAAAAGGTACAAGAGATAGAGAAATACAGGAATCAGTATCAAATCCACACCACCCCATCCTACACCAGCAGGCGTGATGACGGCAGCAGGCTATGCTCCACTATTGTATTTCATCATAGATTACATTGTCACGGCCCATAACATGTGAACACAGGGCGTTTCGGATGTGATGATCATCTATATGAAGTGCTAAGTGGCCTCTGTTCTTCTAGGGGCCCACTCTTTCTGGTAAGAATTTACCTTTGTCAAGTGGAGCAATAGCACAGAAGCAGGTTGTTTTTAGAAGGATATTTCTGCACTACTGTTCACTTCATATGGACTTTTGAATAGGACTATTTAATAATTACACTGCATGTATATGATTATTCACTATCTGCGTATTTATATAGTGATCATATTTGGTATATAATAATTACAGAATTTGGGCTTCATATGAGAATATAGTTTTAAAGGGATTGGGCTGCACATACTTTGTAGGGTTTGGACATCTTCTATTAGGACAGTTTAATGTGGGGGTACTTTTCATTTACATTTTTGTTTAGTTTTTTGGACTTTGGTATAGTTGAAGGTGTTTGGTAAAAAATATGCTGATACATACGTCCCATCATTTTTCTGTATCCTTAACAAACAGGAAACAGAGCAAGAATATCATCTCTGCATTAAGTTTGTATGTGCACCATGACATTTTAAGCAATTTTGTGTTCCGGAAACCTAGTACAGTAATGAAAAACAATAATTCTAAAGCAACATTATAACATTTCCCATGCATTAAAGTTTTAATAATGTAATTTTTGTACTCATGAGAGCAGGCACACGGTGACACAGAAAAGACTACTAAGAACTCAGAGTTCTGGGTGAGACAGTATCCACTGATGCGCAAAAAAAATCAAAAGTGTGGCACAGTTTCATGACAACCAGACTTAGCAAGTTTTTAGTCTGCTAAACATGATCACCAGTGAATTTTGAGTGATACTTTATAATGTTTTAACATTCCATGGAGATTTAAATTGGCTTTTGCTGGTGTGAACGCAATCTAACATTTGTTGAAATATATATAAAACAAAAGGTTGTCTAACATCTCTGAAAGCTTGAAATCATTAGAGACAATAAAGCTGGCATTACATGCCTCGGTGGCTGATTCCCTTCACTGCTGGAGACAGAGGTTGCAAAGCTTTGGCCAACAAGGTGTTGCAGACTGCCCCAGGGAGCCAACAGGGCTTTAGCTTCAATGCAGCCTGCCTACAATGAATTCATAAATAACAAACGCAAACCGTGACTGACTATGCGCAAGTGACTTGTAGCGTAAGCTGTGATTGTTATAAAGAAAACCAATTTTCTCTGAGTAGCTGAAGTGGAACTTTTAGCAGCTTGTTAGGGAATATGATAAATCTCCAATTTCTACCAGAAATATTGTATTCCTATGAAAATTATATATTGCTGTTTTTTTGTAGTATAATAAAACTTCCATTTCACCTAGAGTAATTTTTTTCCCCAGCGTGTTTATTTATGGCTGGTGTATAAAATCTTCATAAAGAAAGGAAATTGCAATACATAAGAGAAAGGTGCACTTAAACATTGATCATGCAGAATATGGTAAAGAGGTCATATAAATTGAATGAAAAATTGTGACTGATTTACCCCTTTCATTTCCAGAACGTAAATCTGTCTTATCAGGGTCTTGGGGACCCTTACCAACAAAACAACCTTCACCGTATTCTTCGACGACTGATAAGAGTGGAGAGACTATGGCTGGTTGATAACTCATTGAAAGATTTGAGTGCCATTCGATTGCCAAGGTATGTAGGGGATGTGTAATAAGTGGTTAGCAGGCACTGAGGAGTCTCTGAAAAACTGTGGTGAAAAAAAAAGTTCCCACTACCAACCCAAGCAGAAACCATGAAACCCATTGGCCACAGAAACAGCTGATCATACCCTTCATAATAATTTATTGGTCACATGACTGCTTGCTTTGGAATCCCAGCAAAGTACACACCATATGTTAAAAATTTAGACCCCCCGCCCCCCAAAGATCTAACAGACCCCTGATGTCCCCATAAAAAGGACATGACACCTGCCTACGCTATTATATTGGGGGGAGGGGGGTGTGCTACCTTTGTGAAAGCAATAAAGTTAAATAAAACAAAAAAAGTAAAAAAATTTAAATTGTAATAAAAGAAATAAAAATAAGAAAAACATTTAAAAAGGAACCTCTGCGCATACATACAAATGCAAGCACATGTGTAGGGCATGCATGCGTATGTAAACAGCAATTGCACCTCATGTAAGCATACTGTGGACATTGGGAGTAGAAGAGCAATTCTACAGTTATAATTCACAGTTAACTTTTAATTGATAACTTGTAAAGGCTTTTAGCCTGGGTTCACACTTGTGTGGTGTAGCTTTTCGCATGTGATTCAGACAAGGACCGCACCATATTCCTGTACAAATCACACGCAAATTCTGTGCAGTGCGATTTGAGCCATGCATTTTGTATGGCTCAAATCGCACTGCATCTGCACCAAAAAGGTGCAGGACCCTTTTTCTGGTCTGCACTAGAATCGGATCGTATGGGTATTCACACCCATGCGATCCAATTCTGCACATCCCACAGCGTTTTGCGAACCGATTTCGCATGTTAACATACACACCCGCAGCGGTTCGCATGAATGGGGTGCTATTGCGATACGGTGCGGAATTCGCACAGAAAACTCTGCTAATTCCGCACCGCATCAGTGTGAACCCAGGCTTAAAGTGTTGCCAATGGTCAATTTTGGGTACAGAACTTTTTCACATCTCACAGGCACCTACAATTTTAAGGTTTTACTATGTACTTGATGCAACTCCAAATGTTATATTTTACCAAACAAATGTTATTATATTTTGTTTGTATGCACTAAAATGTATTTTTTGTGTAATATTTTGTAAAAAAATATGCATTTGTAAACAGTTACGCAACAACACGTAACATAAAAAATGCAACTACTACCATTTTATTTTACAGGCCCTCGGGTTCAGCAAATACTATATATAATTATTTGGGGGTTAAAAATAATTTTCTAGCAAAAGTGGTCAAAGAAACAATACTGCAATTGTTGATCTTTCCTTTTGAAAATGCTTGCTTCCTGGCTGTCATGTGATCCATACTTTCTAAGTCACTAACTGGGAATAGGTAGGCAGATCAGGGATACTGATTTCACCCTAACTTTTATCAGAGACTGTAAAGCAGCTAGCATTTTTAGAGAAAAAGTCAGCATTGACAGCCTATGCATTTCTCTCCTGCATTCCTTTGAGCTGAATTTAGAAGACAATCAGGTTTGCTTGCCAAGCATAAAATTACTCTTTCAGTAAACACCCTACATCGCCTTAATTTGCCATCAATATTCAATGTTTTTATAAAATAAATCTAGTTTGATTAATTTTTAGAATTTCTTTAAATATTTATGGAATTTCCTTGCAGTTATTTATGGCATCAAATATACATTATGTCGCAGTGCAGTTATTAAGCCACGTGAAATGACTAACCAGTGACCAAATTTACGTTGATTTCTAGAATGAGTTTAATTAGTGTCAGTGGAAATAACATACTCTGTACGTACAGAGTACGAAGGATCCTAGAGGATCCATTTCTGATGTGGCTTGCATTTCTTCATGTAAAGACCTAATGAAAATGCTGAGAATAGATAACTTACAGAATTTTAATATTATGTGTTAATGGTTTCATAATATAAATAATTCATCACTGCCTACTCCTTGGTGAAAGTCCTATACAAAACGAGTGACTCAAGGGAGACAAATAGGGAAATAATTTGCGTGTGCTTTTTGTGTGGTCTGCATATACATAGACTCTATGGTAACCATAGACTGTTTTTGCTTATCACAGGTGTAAAGAATTAAACTTAAGCAAAAACCACTTTACAACCTTTAAACAACTGCCAAAGCTTCCTGCAATTCAGCACTTATCACTTGCAGAGAATAATATTGAAGCATTGGGTGGACTTACAGACTTAAAGCATTCCTCACTTGAATCATTGGTTCTGAAGTCAAATCCATGTGAATTTCTGGAAGATTATAGACAACGGTAAGTAACAATTACCTTTAGCTTCATCTCTTCCAAATCATTATAAAAGCATTAATAAAGGCATTAATTAAAGAAGTACAGCCAAAGCTTGTTTGGCTGTACTTCTGTGGATCACAGGAGAGCAGTTCATTCTGTATTCTTGTGACCCATTTTCAGCTGACAGCGGGCTAAAGCTGATATCACAGAGCTGGTCCAGGCTGGGGAAAGATCGTTACCATATGATCGGGATCCACCCAGGAGCCTGGACTGGCACCTAGCTCAGCCTCTCCAGTGAGCATTGGAGGGGCAGAGCAGACAGCGGTGAGTGACAGTCAAGGCTCTCTACTCAGAGCGGCAGGGAGAACTAAGTGATCTGCTGTGTTTGATCGCTCAGTTCTCAGCCTTAGAGCCCACTGGGGACAGATGCAGCATCCAATCAATCCTGCATCTGCTTAGGTAAGTATGATTTTAAAATACAAAATATTCCCATACTTCTCTTTTAAAAATGCCATATATAGGCAGGTGTTAGGCTGCATTATATCCGACAACCTGAAGGTGGGTCTATGCTCATTTTTCTGGCTAGCAGAAGACTACTGAAAACTAGTTTAACCCCTGTTATGGGCTCAAGCAAACCATCTTATGGAGGATGGCATCTCTTATTGGATGCTGAAATCCCACAAGTTTTGGGTGACTATCTTGACACAGAAGTCCTTAAATAGGATATTCTGTGCCCACAGTGTGGGAGTAGGTTAGGTACAGAGCTCTGCTAGTTAGAAAGAAAGTAAGAGCAGTGCCAGTGATAGGGTGAGGTACCTGACATGGAGGAAAAGAGTAGGTTTTCCTTTACATGTTCCTTCTACCATCTTCCTGGAACAGTTTCCCATTGGCAGCAGGATATCTGCAGGAACTTTTTGGGATCCCAGTGTGACTCAGTAATAACATAGACCCTCCAAGGGAAGTGCTCCTCTGTCATTCTGTGGTCTGTAAGCACATGTTATATTGCAATTAGAAAGTGTCTTGCTGATAAACTTTACTCTTTTTTGCCTGCATAAGTATATGACCTGCAACATATGTAGTGCCGTAATTGTAAACTGGTTCACTTTCTGTGATTATGCAATTTCTACAATACATATAATGTTCAAGTGTCCAAGTGTGTTGACCCCTATCAATTCTAGTTTACACTGCTAGGTCCTGCCTATATATACTGTTTATATATACTCTCACTAGTCACGTTATTAGGTACACCTGTTCAATTGCTTGGTGATACAAATTGCTAATCAGCCAATCACATGGCAGTAACTCAGTGCATTTAGGCATCTAGATGTGGTGAAGAAGGCTTGCTGAATTTCAAACTGAGCATCAGAATGGGGAAAAAAAGGGGATTTAAGGGTCCTAAAGGTCAGGCACTGATGTCGGACGAGAAGGCCTGGCTTGCAGTCTCCGCTCTAATTCAGCCCAAAGGAGTTCTGTTGGGTTAAGGTCAAGACACTGTGCAGGCCAGTCAAGTTCCTCCACCCCAAACTCGCTCATCCAGGTATTTATGGACCTTGCTTTGTGCACTGGTGCGCAGTCATGTTTGAACAGAAAGGGGCCATCCCCAAACTATTCCGCCAAAATTGGGAGCATGAAATTGTCCAAAATGTCTTGGTATGCTGAAGCCTTAAAAGTTCCCTTCATTGGAACTAAGGGGCCAAGCCCAATGCCTGGAAAACAACCCCACACCATAATCCCCCCTCCAACAAACTAGGCACAATACAGTCAGGCCAGTACCGCTCTCCTGGCAACCGCCAAACTCAGACACGTCTATCGGATTGCCAGACAGAGAAGCATGATTCCTCACTCCAGAGAACATGTCTCCACTGCTCTAGAGTCCAGTGGCAGCGTACTTTATACCACTGCATCCCACGCTTTGCATTGCACTTGGTGATGTAAGGCTTGTATGCAGCTGCTCAGCCATGGAAACCCATTCCATGAAGCTCTCTATGCACTGTTGTTGTTCTAATCTGAAGGCCACATGAAGTTTGGAGGCCTTTAGCTATTGACTCTGCAGACAGTTAGCGCCTTCTGTGCACTGTGTGCTTTAGCATGCGCTGACCCCGCACTGTCATTTTATGTGTCCTACCACTTCATAGCTGAGTTGCTGTTGTTCCCAGTTGCTTCCACTTGGTTATACCACTAACAGTTGACAGTGGAATATTTAGTAGCAAGGAAAGTTCACGGATGGACTTATTGCACAGGTAGTAACCTGTCATGGTACCACGCTTGAATTCACTGAGATCCTGAGAGCGACCCATTCGGTCACAAATGTTTATAGAAGCAGTCTGCATGCTTAGGTGCTTGATTTTATACACCCGTAGCCATGGAGGTGATTGGAACATCTGAATCCAATGATTTGGAGGGGTGTCCCAATACTTTTGGCAATATAGTGTATCTGCATATAATGTGAACAGTGCACAATCATCCATGGGGCTCCCATCCACTGCTGACATATATCATTCAGAAGGGATGCAGTGAAAGAACTCTTGTGCTGTCTTTTATTTACTTAGAACCACACACGACTAAGGTAACAACTGTTTTAGGTGTTCTTGACATTTCTCAAGTTCACGGGTATGTAGGACATCACTGAATCATTGTTTAAATTGCACAAGACTGGATCCTGGTATATATATATATATATATATATATATATATATATATATGCCTCTGTTTTTATTTATTGCCATATTTTATGTGTCTCCTTGTCTTGATATTTCATGTGACCGTTTTACCTAAATGCTGCATGTACACAAATTTAAAACTAAGTGCAGGCAGAAAGAATATACCATTTCATCCACTTATTCATTTGATTCCTGTAATCATATGCATAGTAGATCTCAGACTGGGAGAGGAAGGGGCAACACTGTGAGCCAAGGTGATAGAGTGGGGTTTTAAATATAAACAGTGGAAAATCATTAGGAGACCCTGTCACCAACTTAAAAATGTAGGTAAAAGCACAGAAAAATCAAGTGTTTTTAAATGCTCGTTGATTTTTCATCAAAGAGTCAATTCCTTAGCACAACCCAATACCTCCTTGCATGTAATAGCCCTATCCTCTTCTGGGATTGTCTCACTACTGTCTGTGCTAGCTAAGCTCTTCCACCCCTCCCTTTACCTCCCTACTTAAACTTTTATGTAGATGTTGGAGGAGGAGCAAAAGGAAATACAACTGACTGTGACTTGAATGACAGCTCTGAGTCTGCTGGGGCTGCTGACATCAAATCCAAGATGGTGGCACCTAGGAGCAGTCACAGGGCATTTAAATATTTACACAGTGGAGGCTTTTACAGGTAAATACGTGCATAATATACGTTAAATGAACATTATTTCTTATGCAAAGATTTTGGTTGAAATGAATGGCCTGGTGACAGGGTCAGTGGAGCTACTGAGATGAGCACAGCATTGGTACCCATAGAAATCCTCCACTGATTTTAACACAGCACAGTGCACAGCAATTCTAGTGGTTGGTCCAATTCAGTAAAAAGATTGACCAACACTGCTTGAAGTTATTGTTGAAAACTTCCTCCTGGCAGTCAGATGTATTCTGTACACATGGAATATATTCCTGTGCTTGGCCTGAAGTTGAACTTCCCCATTCTGGATGTTGGTGTGTTGGCAGGTGTAGTTTTTACTTCACCCAGCAGGTGGCACCTTGCCACCTCAGTGATGGAGTAGAGTCTTACAGGATTGATGTTCCCCTGTAGCCTCTGTAGATGTCATCAGTGGGTGCAACTGTCCTATTGGTCACTGCAACTCCCAGTGACCTTCTGCAGCCATCTTGCCTGGAGCGGCGCTAATGATCAGCAGTGCCCTGACGCAGGGTAAGGATAGGGGCACCACTGTATGTTTCATCTGCCACCAGTTTCCAGACCTATCTAGAGGAGTTGCTCAGTTTTCTAAAGTGCTGCTTGTGCTGCCACCTTGCCAGTCAGTTGCCCCTCCTGCAGATGCCGCCAAAGTAATGTAGGCCTTGTCTCTGTTTTACCTTGGGGTGCTGAAGATATACTGCTACATATCTGTGTTCAAGGGCTGCTACCACCCTGTGTTAGCCAATCCAGTTATAGTCCCTAGTGTAATCTGCCATCATCCTTATTGTCCTTTAAACCTGCAACTTACTTAATACAACAACAGTTCAACCTTGTCTAGACTTTGTGAGGTTTCCTTAACTTGGGTACCATACTCCTGGCCATGACCATAGGTGTTCTGCTGAAAGCAGCAAGTCCACTTTTTTTTAGGTATACAGTACGTGGATTGCAGGGGACTATAGTCTGCTGCACTCACTGCCATCTTGTAAATCCAAAGCAGAAAGAGTTTTTATCTATAGTGTGTAAATTATGTATGGGACCTAAAAGTACTCTCTATACTTATGTACAGTATATACATTTAGAAGCATTGTAAATAAAATCAAATACATGTGCACATTTTTTTTCTACAGATATCAATGTTTCCTATGCAGAGCCAAATTTTAGCATAGCTAACATAAGCCAGAGCCTAAGGCAGCATATAGCCACCCATGTATCAATGTGCTGTCAGTAACACATTTTGGTGCAGTCTGGCTGGAACCTCATTGTTGCTGTACCTCTGAGCAGTTGCTGGTAGAATTGTGTATGTGTAAGGCAGTCAGATGTCACAAAACTGCCCAAGAACTGCAACTCTTTTAGCACGCTGATAGGGAATCTATGCTAGTTTTGTACAATTGTTTTCTTTTTCTATTAAGGTAAGGGCAAAAACAATAACCTTTTTGTTCATTGTTTTTAGTTGGGTAAATAGGAAATGCAGTATTGCACGTAAATATTTTGTAATCTATTATCCAGCCAGCAGGAAGAACTAGTGTTATATAAAACCTGTGGTTTACTGAGCTCAATAGCTGAAATATACTCACAGACAGACTCATCCCTATGGCAGATGTAGGTTCTATAAGACAGATCTAAAAATGTTAGGTCTTGGTGTATAGACTGTAGGTTTCATGTATCAAGATGCAATGACTTGGTGAGTCTGCTCTTGAATCAGCCACTAGGCAAGATTAAAAGGTAAGATGCATAGTATATGGAAAGAAGAGGATGGCACAGCAATGGTAATATCCAAGCTTACAAATTGTTAATTAAAAATATATTTCTATAAAACCAATGCTTTTCAGGGGTTACACCAGAGGTTAGAGTGATTTTTAGTGTATGAAAGCCACTTTACAACTCAAGCATTTTGCAGTTCATGTTTTCTTTTTTTCCTGAAAGTCTCAAGCTCTGATTAAGGCAGTTTCTTGTAACCCCAGAAATGCATTGGGACCAAGTTGGGACCAGCCAGATACTGTGGTTGTGTTATCTGTTTAGCATATCCATAGTGCTTTGGGAATCCTGTGTCATTTCTCTAAGCTCAGTTTTGGGTATTCATCTTCCCTCTTACCCCATGTCCCCTCTGTCATACAAGCTAGTATATGAAATGTTACCTAAATACATGATCATGTGACACACCAGGTCCCAAGTCTACAATTTTCTTCCATCTTGTGGAGAAAGGTCTTTCTTTGGATGTCCACATCACTAAGTGACATGAACACTTCCTATTGGTTGTCCAGTGGCAGTGTCCTCTGAGTATTGTGACAACATGGAGAAGCAACTGGTCAGTGGTGGTAGACTACAGCGCTGGATCCACTATTTATCACTCCAGGAAGCAGCATCAGGGAGAAAGAGAGGGATGGAAGATATACGTGGGTGTAAAAAACTACTTCACAATGTATTTTTTAAATAGGTGAATAGCTAGGAATGAGGGGAGCTTTGCCTGAAAATAGACTTTAAACGTCAGTTTGTAAAAGAATAACAGCATATGTTGTAAAAAATATAGATATGAAGCATATGTGCAAAAATCGATAAACACAAAAAAAAAAGTAAAAATATTCCAAAGCCATCATTTTTTTACCTTTAAGTTATACTTGTATAGCTCCTCTTTTGTTCCTTCAGGCAGCACTGTTTAGACCTCTAGCTGTTGAGGAACCATGAGCCCTTGCCTTGTGCACCATGGTGGAAATTAAAATCTTACCTATTTTAATGATATTTTCTTTACTTTTCCAGAGTATTCTCCATTTTGCCAAACTTGAAAACATTAGACGGAATTCCCAAGCTGTCAGAGGATTGGTCAGTAACAGAAGAAAGCCATTTCTTTTCAAGCAAATGCACAATTTTGTAAACATTTGATTGCAGAGGTGCCTGACATCTTTTCTTCAGACAAAGTAGATTTGACTGGTAACAAGAAGAAATGTATTTTCTCAAGGTGCTAAGCACATTCTATTTTTTTATTAAACTAAAAACAAAATTAAACTATAGAACGTTGTTTTACTCATTACTCTCTACTCATTGCTTAGACCACAACTAGGTAAGTGATAAAGATTGGCTTTTTGTTTCAGGTGTCAAAAAAATAGTAAGATACAAAACAGAAGATGATCCTCCTGCGCTTAAAATGGATCCCTAACACTCAAGCTGCTGACACTAACCTTATACCCAATAGGCGAAGTGACTAATATATACAAACAGTGTAGCGCTAAATAAATACTAACTGAACCCCCTCAATACACAAAGGGGGGTAAAAAAGAAAAAAATATATATAATAAATAAAGTGCAACATGTGAATTCCCTATGGGAATAAATCAAATCCAAATGTGAAAAGTGTCATATAATGCAATGTGAATGACACACAAAAACACCAATATAAATCAAATAAAGTGATGAACATACATAATCAAATATAAGTCCACAAAAGATGCATATATGAATTATATATCCAATAATAGTGTTCCAAAACAATGCTCATGTAAGTGACTGTATGTGATCAATCCGTGATAATCCTTAGTAGCCAAAATGCCCCCTCACCTCCTTACATCGACCCTACAGGGTCAGCTCGCTCTGAGTAATACACCGATCTGAGTTGTGGTAAGATTCCTCACAGGCTCCCCTCAAGGTAATAAATGCTCCAATCCTTCCATATAGTGCACAGCAAAAACTCTCTCCGGATCATAAATAAACAAGAAAATCCTCCATAGTGCAATCAGTTTTGATATATAATGTATGTATATACAGTAAAAATGCCCACTCACATGCTCCTTCTCCTCTGAACAATACTAAATCACTTCATGCTAGAGGTGTACTGCATGGGTATCACAAACAGGTGTTCCAATATGGCCCCCACGCCGGAAATTACGTCACCACGCACCCGGAAATGCCTCCTTGCGTACCGACGCGTTGCGTCATGCTAGACACGTGACTTCTTCAGAAGAAGTCACGTGTCTAGCGTGACGCAACGCATCGGTATGCGAAGAGGCATTTCCGGGTGCGTGGTGACGTCATTTCCGACATGGGGGCCATATTGGAACACCTGTTTGTTCCAATATGGAACAGGCACAGGGTGATTTACACATAAGAGGGATATGAGGAGCTGAGACAGGGGTCTCCCCACCTCTCGAAAGTGAGCTGGGTTACATGGGCCCCCCACCCAAAGTGACTCCCGTGACAATAACCGACTGTGATCAATCAGCCCAATCACACTCCCCACCTAAATCCGAAATACTATTAAATACCTCTTTGTTGCTTGCTGAACACAAAAACTGTGGATTCCACCTCATTATCTAAATATATTCACAACTTACTAGTGCAGCACAACTCTCTAAATTAATAATTGTTAGAAACATAAATACTCCTGTAAAAAACATATACAAGTGATAAACTAAAAAGTCGATAAATAATCCCCTCAGTGACGTGTATCACTTCCGTGAATATCTTCTTTAGCAATATTCAGTGATCCTCCACCACACCAGGTGTAAAACCTGCTCACCTCAAGAAAAGAAAATATGCGCTCATCTGGGTGTACTCAACTCCTCAGTCGCAGTGACATATCTTCTTATCTCCTCTCGCCTTCCACTCACTCTAACATCAGGTCAAAATTGATCTCATGCAACAGAAAGACCGAAACATAGTGCTCTCTGTATAACACTTTATTGTATCCCCCACTAAAATAACACTTACAGATATAAAAGCATAAAAAGCATAAAATGTGTATCTGCATCCAGCTCACCGCTCCGCTAGCAAGATAGTGGTGGTGTGGTAACACAGTACCGGCTCCTCCTTCCTAGACGTGTTGCACCCCCTCTCAGGGCTTCTGAGCTGGTACTGTGTTACCACTATCTTGCTAGCAGAGCGGTGAGCTGGATGTGTATACACATTTTATGCTTTTATAGCTGTAAGTGTTATTTTAGTGGGGGATACAATAAAGCAGGGGTGGGCAACTGCGGCCCTCCAGCTGTCATGGTACTACATGTCCCATGAGGCATTGAAAAGCTGACAGTTACATCATGACTTGCAGAGGCATGATGGGACTTGTAGTTCCACAACAGCTGGAGGGCCACAGTTTGCCCACCCCTGCAATAAAGTGTTATACAGAGAGCACTATGTTTCAGCCTTTCTGTTGCATGAGATCAGTTTTGGCCTGATGTTAGAGTGAGTGGAAGGCGAGAGGAGAAAAGGAGATATGTCACTACGACTGAGGAGTTGAGTGCACCCAGATGAGCACATATTTTCTTTTCTTGAGGTTTTTTACTTGGTGTGGTGGAGGATCACTGAAATTACTAAAGAAGAAAATATTCACGGAAGTGATACACGTCACTGAGAGGATTGTTTATGGACTTTTTTTGTTTATCACTTGAATATGTTTTTCACAGGAGCATTTATGTTTTCTAACAATTATTAATTTACAGGTAATGCTGCATAGCCTTCTCTGTTAACATGGCGATCAGGAATGAATCCAGCAGATGCTCACAATCAGATGTAGTAAACACAGTATTTATTAGAATCAAGTGTACAAACACATATATAGCAACCATATGTTCAGCAGCCATTTTGGTTCCATGCCAGTAAGGTGGGGGCTCTGATCAATAAAAACACTATAATATTTAATATTAGATCTGATTGGGAGCATTGCCTGGATGACATCCTGATTGGCATGCCAACAGAGAGGCTATGCAGCGTCACCACTGCTAGGTGATGGGCGGGAGCTTAGCTGTCTACAACCTATAGTGCCAGCCCTCCCGCACATGTGCCCATTTATAAAACAGAGCCAGTACAAAAGAGTATAGTGATCAACGTCATGTAAAGGGCCTAGTATTGTAATCAATAAGGCCTTATGTATAGTGCTATAGCACAAAGACCTCCATTGCCTGAAGAACATAAATACAATAACATGCAATGGGGACGACTTGTAAGTTACTTCACGTGTTATATGCTTTACTAAGAAAGGTATTTTTGTTTTTATTCCTTAAATGATAGAGGTCTGGAATCTTGTCCTAAAACCATACCAGTTTCAGTCAATGCCTGAATGTATGGGATTTTATTCTCTGCTGGATGAAGCCTCATCAGCCATAACCCCTAAGCCACCCATGTTCATTATACAAGGACAAATACAATCTAACTATAATCAAAGTGATAAATATATAAGGAACTTATTAATGTTGTTCATGTAAAAAATCCATGTAGTACCCTCCTAGTTTAGCTAGAGGGAGCTAGATCCTAATGGTTAGACAGGAACTGTTAGCAGCTCAGGTGTAATAGCCAGAGGGCTCAACTTGTGGTCAGGGCTGGAAGGCTCTGCAGATCAGCCTCTCTGGACTTTCCCCCTGCTCTGATACTTTCGGAGGAGGGCCTTGGAGGCAGTGGGTGGATCTGAAGAGTGGCTATCTGCACTCTTGAGGGACCTCAGCCAATCCCCAACAGAAGGCTAGGCAAGGGGCTGGAACTCTCTTAAAAGTATTAGAGCCTACTCAGTAGCAGGAGTGTGGAGGGAGTGGTATAGAGAGTTGTAGGAAGATGTGAGGCTGGAGGAAGAAGGCTGCCAAGAGGCCTAGTGGGATGGGGCCTGCCTGCGAGCCTGGAGCTGGAAAGGAGGAAAGCTTGGTAGCAACAGCTAACCTGCAAATGGTAGAGGAGAGGATCTTTGTGAGTACACCTGCACTCCCTGAGCAGATAGGGGAAGGACCACTCTGGTGGGAAGCCAGATACCCTGCTCAGGAAGATCTCCACATTGCTGGGTGAAAAATAAAGTTTAATCTAGGGTCTGGGGTGGTACATCAAAGAGACATTAGCTAGCTCCCCAAAAGAGACTGTGTTGCAGAAGAGAATCTTGTGAACAGTTCTAGGAAGTTTGTTCTCAGTTATCGGTTCCCTTGGCCATCTTATACCCCCCTTACCCTATCCCAGTTATAAATCTTCTCAATATACAACAAAAAACAAAGCCCAAGGACTGATTTCTGACTCTGAGCTCAAGCTTGTGTGGATAATGCAGATTACCTGGCTGTGCAGGATTATAGGTGGGACCAAATCAACAGCGACCCCCAAGGGGGTAGTGCCACATCTGTATTATACATGAGGCTAAAGAGTATTCACACAAGAAAAAAACAAGTCATGTAGAGCTTCTGCGACAAGACTAATAGAAATATCACATAGACTAATGGGTCATAAATTTCATATATAAGGTCTTTGGCATTGCATAAGGAAACCCTGGTCAGGCCTCAGTACCTAAAGATTTTTTTCCCTAAATATTCTACTCCCATGTTATCTACATACATTTAGGAATAAAGGCAACTATACTGCAGAATGCAGTCAGTGTTAAGGTGTATTTTAAGAAAGACAAGTTCATGGAGACTCTTATGCAAATGAGGCATATGTTAAAAAGCAGGCCATTAGGCCTAGTTCACACCATATGTGCAGAAAAACTGATGGAGATTGACACACAGATTTCACTTACAGAGACATTAGAGTACATTAGATTTCATGCGCACCTGAATGAGTTTTATACACGTTTCAGATTCCTGCGCAGAAAAAAATCTGCATGCAATACTAGTATTGTGGTGTGAACAGGTCACATAGAGAACAATTGATTTTGTTATGCCCTTGCAGAATGCATGCAGAAAAACTGATGTCTCTGCACCATGGTGTGAACAACCCCCTAGAAATATCATATATACAGAAAAACAGATAGTGAATTTCGTATACAGCATGAGCCATGATCAAAAGCAAAGAGAAAACTTAGTTAAATCCCTGCAACTTGAGGTCCTCCTCCTAACCTATCTATTTCAAAGGTATGTTTATGACCAAACTGAACAACAACATAGACAAAATAATACAAGCACAAGCTTCAAAGTTGTGTATTTAAATAATACATAGGAACAGAGCAAACTGCAGAAGCACAAGAAGCATAAGGTCAGACTCAATACCCAATAATAAGCAAAGCATATGCAAATGAACCCAATGCCACAAAGCTGACAATTAGCATAATCACATATCATAGGTATTACCTAGTCTCTGTTTAACAACCCATTATACAGTTATCCAGTGGAGGAACTCAGGGGGCACCAGGGCCATCTTATTGATTGGACCCAGGGCAAATATTTTCTTGAACCCCCCCCCCCACACACACACACACACACACAATGTCGCTCTCCACCTACTCGGAGACAAACAATAAATAGCAGCTAGGCTCAAAATCAGTTTACTGCAGCAGACCAGGCAGCGATTGAGACTGGTTGATAGAGTTTACAGCATATCATTACTGCTCACTGACTGGTTGCTAGAGGTTACAGTACACACTATGGCTCACTGGTTGATAGAAGTTACTGCACATCCATACCACTCACTGATTGGTTGCTAGAGGTTACTGCACATCATTATCGCTCACTGATTGGTTGCTATAGGTTACTGTGCATCATTACCACTTGCCTATTGGTTGCTAAAGGTTACAGCACATCATTACAGCTCACTGATTGATTGCTAGAGGATACAGTTCATCATTTCAGCTCACTATTTGTTTGCTAGAGGTTACAGCACATCATTACGGCTCAGTGATTGATAACCTCTGCACCCTAAACCTCCTCCAACCTCTCCACTCCAACCCCTCCACCATAACTCAACATGCCTGCTCTGCTCATCTATGCACTCACCTTCATTACCTCTGTACATCCCCTCCTTGCTCACCTCAAACCTTCATTACCTTCATTACCTCTTGATCCCCTCCTGTGCACCACAAACTGTAATTCCTTCTCTGTCTACCTCTGCACACCCCACTCGCACCACTTTGCCTACCGTTGCAGAAGAGGCTGATGGTAGGCTAAATGACCACAGTTGCAGGCAGGACTTTTAAGCATGCTCCTGTTTACCTCTCCCGTGGGCAGCATTCAGCAGAAATGATGGTGGGTGGAACTTCAGGGGGGCATGATGTACATGTCAATGCCACTACTATTTACATATAAATGCCACCATTTACATGTGAATGCTGCCACTATTTACATATCAATGCTGGTTATTTATATGTGAATGCTGACATGATGTCATGTGTCATCTGTACACTGCAGTAAGGCAGAGCTGGGCAGAATAAGTGACAGCACTTCACACTAAGATATAGGAACACAGTGCAGGAAGAAGACTTCAAGGGACAAGGTTTTGTAAACCGGGACAATTGGCAAACATGGGCAGCTGCTTTGGGCGCCACAAAACTGATTGGGCCCAGGGCAGCTGCCCCCTTTGCCCTGCCTTAAAGATGGCCCTCAGGGGCATCAGGTGATAAAACTCTATTTAGTGTGGCACATGTAACATGTTCCAGCTCCTGCAGCCTCTTCCCCGATCCCCACTTCAGCGTCCCCACACTTGCTATCATAATTAATGAACAGAGCAGCCGTGCGGGACTCCGCCCACACAGCCGCTTCATTCATTCCAGTTTCCCTACTGTCAGCCTCTGTGGGGGCACTGATGAGAACTCTCGCAGTTGAGTTACAAGCTCTGCAGCTTTTAACAGACAGTCTGTATGAAGTCTGCAGAAGCCTGCATTGCATCCTTAATCCACTGATCACAGGTAAAATGCTTTCTAGGCTCCTGCAGGTAAAATAATAAATGCACATGTTTTTTTCTGCAAAAATATGCATTTATTGCTTTTTCTTAAAAGGTGAAGTTATCCTTTAATGAGCCCAGACCTATTGATAGATTAAAGCTGCTGACACTGAAAAAAGAGGTAGCAAACATATTAGAGTGAATGGTGGACAAGTGCAATGAGAAGTCCAACACCTGCATGCATTAATGAGCAATCAGTAAATACAGGTTCGTCTATGCAGCCTTTGCATAGAGGTTTAAGCTGGCTGTACATGGCTCAAATTCCGAAAGAATTTTCTTTTGAACATTTTTTCTAAGAATTTTTGTTCTAAATTTGCACCATTAGTGGGCCCCAGAAATGGCCAATTTTTGTGCGGCCATCGAATATGAGTGATTGAGCATGCTGGAAATTTTGTGAAAAATGAACTCATTTCTAATCAATGATGGGAGAATTGTGAGAGAAATATAATCAAAAGGAAATTAGCATGAACTGTGACCTGGAAAGAAACGAAAATTCTTGGCCACGAAAATTCTTTTCTGTAGCAACATAAGGGGGAATTGAAGGCTTGGCTGGTCAAATTTCGAAATCAATCGTGGCACCATCGGATTACAAAACGCACATAAGTTCTGATGTTCTAAAGAGAATTCATTCGGAATTTGACTCATGTATGGCCTGTATTAGCCTGGGAGCTTGTCAACTAAGTACTGCAAGACCCACTTTTTATGTTTCTGGTTTAATGCGATAATAAAGGCTTAATTTTTTTTCTAAAAATAACAAACATGTCTATACTTATCTGCTCTCTGCAGTGGTTTTGCACAGAGCAGCCCAGAGCCTCCTTGGCTCCCCCAAAAGGTTTTCCTGGCCCCTCTCTCCTGTCCGATGCCCCCACAGCAAGCAGCTTGCTATGGGGGCACCCAATGCACCGTGTGTCCATTCACACCCACCCCTCTCTCTTCTCATTGGTTTACTGGCTGTAATTGACAGGAGCGGGAGCCACTGGCTCCCTCTGCTGTCTCAGCCATTGAGGAGAAGGAGTCCTAGGATAGCCAAGGTCCCAGTGCACATCGCTGGATCAAGAGGAGGCTTAAGGTAGTATCTGGGGAGAGGGGTGGCTGTGGGTGCTGCTGCACAGAGAAGGTTTTTATCTTCATGTATAGAATGCATGAAGGTAAAAAAAAACCTTTAGCCTTTACAACCACTTTAAGAAAACTTTCCTCAAAATATAGTATACTAAATTTAAAAGCAAAATAATATGTAAAGTCCACTTTTATGCATTTCCCAACACCACTTATAAACTGAAAGTCCTTTAAGAGAATGCTGGATCATGCCAGTTTCCCAAAAAATTCTTCTTCACCACTTGTGTTCATAATTAAATTGCACACTCACCAGAAGGTTTTGATTCCCTGTTAAGGGTGGTCAAACAGCGCTAGGTCCCCCAAGCATGTTCTCTCATGAGGTGAATCTCCAGACTCCCTTACATATAATTGTTTCTTTCAGATGAACTCAACAAAGCAGCAAACATCCATATAAGAACATCTAAGTGTAATATTTAATAAAAAACAATATTCCAGATAAAATTATATAAAATCACACTCACATTGTATGGTGCCTAAAGTCCCGTCACCAGTTTATACAGCCTGTGTGCATACAAAATGTCACCGCATCTCCTATAGTAGCCGGTGTGCATTCCAAGCCTCAATCTAACAGGCTGGACGTGACGTCATATGGGACCCAGAGGCGACGGCCCATGCTTCTATGTACATTTCACCAGGCGGCAACTTCAGGAAGTGACGAGTTATTTATAGGGACAAGAGTGTTTTGATTGGGTTGTTCCACCAAAATGGCAACTATGGGTGCCAATCATATACTGTGGATAACAAATTTGTCTCGCTGTATATACTGTTGTGGTTCACAAAAAACAATTACAACCGAATATATTCCTAAATGTAGAAATAAATACATATAAAAACAAATAAAAAAATTAAGGAGATATCATTTGGGAAGCGAATCTTGAATTAATGCTAATGAAACATAACGCTCTAAACATATGGATATGTGTTGTCCATTCCAGCTCCCTCCATATGGGGATCGCCATTAGAGAAGTTATTCCTAGCCAAGGAAAGCCCAGGTTCGCAACCTCTCCAGGTCCATTGTCCCTGAAATCTTGGGAGAGCATATACTGGGAGGCCCTTTCAACTAGCATGAAGGTCTGAGGGAAAATAACAAACCATTTTGATTGTCCTGTAAGGCCAGAAGAGACACGAATGAGTTAACTAGGTGCTTATGATCTTTTTATTGATCGTGAATAATGTGATTTTTATTTTAGATAGGTGGAGCCTCTGTTATGCGCTGTCCTGGAAGATAATTGGAGATTTTTTTGTTTTTGCATTGGTACAAGTACCAGATGGTAGTGCCTAACTCCCCATGCCTTTTTTGACACTTTAGTGCCTTTTGGCCCCCATTGACTTTTATTTGGTTTGAATTCAAATTCCGAATCTTCTGACATCATACAACTGCCCCCCCCCCCAGATTCAAATCTAGAAACATTTGCTTATTCTTAAATATAAGTAGCACATAAAGGATTTTAAACATCAGTTTAAAATGTGAACATGTTTAAAAAAATAAATATACCAACTAGGAACCTCAAGGTCTCTAATGTCAGTGTTCCAGGAGTCCCTAATCATAACAAGAATATATCTCCGATTATAAAAATATTAGTTATGGACTCAGCCAGAAGATGTGGGTTTTTGTAATATCTATCAATGAATCATCAATGGGTGGTCAGAGTTTATAAATAATCCCTTTAATTATACAAAAATAAACATAAACATACAAAAATATTTTTTATAAAAACATCTCCATGAACCTCCAGCAATCTACATTAGAGAACCTTTTTGATTCCATATGTCTTGTGAGTAGATTATAAATTATACAGTCATTAACCACTATTTGGCATATCCGATTTGATATGTTTGGACTTGTCAGTTGGCCAATTGGACTCTTCTAGATGGATCAATCTGAGGAGATTTAATACCCCTTAGGGCAGGGGTGTCAAACTGGCGGCCATCCAGCTGTTACAAAACTACAAATCCCATCATGCCTCTGTCTTTGGGAGTATTGCTTGTAACTGTCAATTTCACAATGCCTCAGGGGACTTATAGTTTGGCAACAGCTGGAGGACTGCCAGTTTGACACCTGTGCCTTAGGTCAAGCAGCTTGGTAAATTATGAAAAATGGTTTCCATACAAGATCAAAGTGTGTGGTCCAGAGGAGGATAACAGGTTTTATATTGTAAACATTTTCATACTCAACCTCCCTCACACACTATATGCAAATATTGTAAATAAATAATGTCCCGATAGAGACTGTATAGTGTTGGAGTACCAAACAATGCCAGAACCTTTCCAGATGAATGTGATCCAGGAGAGGAAAACCAAATTAGCACAAATTTCTTTCACCTCCCTCAGACGTCTGATATAAGCGTCATCCAGGGGAGGGTTAATGCAGTAAACATATACGACCTCCCTCACACAATGGTACACCCAAAAAGGTCTGTAATAATAATCCAAACTGGGTATTTCCAAGAAATTCAAGGCCTTATGGCAGATGGAACAGTCCCTATATAGTGGCCACAATCACTCCAAAATGGTAGAAGTATATGTAGTGAAAACCATGTTGTAGTTAAATAGGCATATATACTTATCGTCCATTGACATCCATAGATCAGTCATAATGCTGGGAGGTCATGGGAGATAAAAAGCCATCGACTGGAGACCCGGATGTCTCATAGGTGGGCTTGTGTTTGTTTGGCATGTTCTGGGAATGGGTCCGTAAAATGGCCACCACTGAACTCTGGCACATGTGCCATGCGTCATGACGTCATGTGATATGCGCCATGACGTCATTCACATGCAAAACCTCATCACACATGCGCAGTACGGTAAGTACACCAGGGCCATAGACTAGAGACATCAACACACTTCAGAATACAAAAAAAGTATAGAAATTTGCGTAATATCCACCACCACCACTAACAACAACAACATTGCCAATGTTGTTGTTGGATATAATCCATTATATACCCGAGCTCATAGGAACCAGATGGCCAATACATGAATCCAAAAATTCAAGCTCAAATAGTCCCAATAAACGCTGAATGTGAACAACTGGTTGAGTCCATAACAATCTTTTGTATAATTGGAGATATGTTTAAAAAAATACACCACTAACAATTACAATTACTCTCCCCTGGCAGCATTAGTGGGCATCTGTGTCTGCCCAGCAACACTACCTTGATAGATGATATATGCCCGCACAAGCACGAATGCCAGTTACTTGGAAGATTAAGAGAAGAGGTGTCTTTTTCAAATAAGCAAGATCTAAACTGATGACCTCAACATACAAGACTTTCATCGGGTAAAGAGAGTTAAAACAAGTACAGCCGATGGCAGCCTTATAAAAGGGATGAAGGGCAAAAATGGGTGGATATGTCATTTCTGACAAAATCAATATACATTCCTAAACGAAGCAGCCAGCAGTCCCACGCTTGCTTTGTGCTACCAAACGACTCTTGTTGATTAATTCTCTTCAGAGCAGGAGTCTCATTTCTGTATTCAGTACTGGCTGCAGCCTGCAAATGAGTTAGAGGATCATCCCAACGCTGAGTACATTGCAGTCATCCAGCCTTGAGGTGATTAATGTATGTGCCACTGCAAACAGCTCATACACTGACAGGGCAGCGCAGATGAAGAACTTTGACAAGATTAAACCTGTTCCTAAGCACTGAGGACACCTGGGAGGTTATGGCGACTACATTTAACGCAATTCTTTCTACTTTGCGGTATTTGATTATGGAATGACAAAATACTGGTGCAATTAATGGGTTCAATTTTTTTGTGAACAATGGAACTGATATTATATTTTAAAAAGCACAGAGGTATACATAATATAATATTGTATAATATAATATAATATTATATAGCTTTTAGAAAATATTATAGTGTAAAAATTTCACATCAAAGTACAGTTGATTGTTATGTCAGTCATCCTCTATAGCATACTACTTACATCCTCCTACATGTCAGTCTGACTCTTTTCATAAGCTGTGAGGTTAGTAGCTCAACCTTGTGAATAGCCGCAATCAATCACGGGCTGATGGCAGAAATTACTTCACTTTGTGTCAGCTACACGGTAGAATGTAGTCGCAATTAGGCTACATTTAGAGGTGTGGCAGACCTTGCGATATGTCACCTCCTTACTGCCTGTTTTAATCCTTTAACCACTTGCCGCCCAGGCTATTGAAAAATGACAAGACTTTTCTTGGACCAGGTGGACGACATATGACATCCTCCCAAGATGTGGTTTGTGCAGAGCCGTGCTACGGGTGTAACCTGTCACCGGCTGTGTCCATCGGACACAGCCAATGACAGATCACTGTACCAGCCTGTGGTGACAGAACACATGACAATTGTAAACTATGAATGGCTTTGATTCATGCCATTCATTGCGTACAAATGTGTTTTTAGCTGTGATCACAAGGTACAGACAGGGACAATCACAGCCCATGTGTACAATGTGATTAGCTGTGGCCAATCACAGCTAATAACAACAATACACACTGAATAAGGATAATGTGTAAAAAAAAAAAAAAAAGTCCTGTTTACTCACTCAGAGTAGTACAGTGTTACTATGGTAACATTATATTGCTCTGGTCACAGAAATCACAAAAAAAAGAAATACGTAATAAAAAAAAGAAAACAAATTAATAAACTGAAAACATTTTTTTTTTTCTATTTTTGGTACTGTCACCAGTCAGTGCCCCTAGCCACCACCGCACTGAATATACACTGTATTGCACTGGTGATAGTATGTAAAAAGAAAAAGAAAATAAATTGTGACTTTTTTTTTTTATTTCTTCATTTTCCAAAAAATTATGACAAGAAAACTACAACTTCAAAAAAACTCACCATGCCTCTTACTAAATACCTTGGACTGTCCACTTTCCAAAAGGGGTCATTTTGGGGATATGTGTACTGTGCTCAAGAATGAGATCATGCGGCTGTCAGTATATCAGGATTTTCAGATATATACATTAGTTTGTGAACTATAAAACTTTCCTACAAACTAAATAATTAACACTGATTTAGGTTATTTCCACCAAAGAAATGTAGCAGAATACATTTTGGCCTAAATGTATGCGGAACAATTATTTATTTGCAAACCTTTATCACAGAAACAAAGAAAATGCATGTTTGTTTGTTTTTTTTTTCTTATTTATTTAGCAAATTTAAAAACCCAGTGGTACTACCAAAAGAAAGCTCTATTTGTGTGAAAAAGATGGTAACATTTTCATATGGGTACAGAGTTGCATGACCGTGCAATTGTCATTCAAAATGCAACAGTGCTGAAAGCCAAAAATTGACCTGGGCTGGAAGGGGGTAAAAGTGTCTGGTTATTGAAGTGGTTAAATGCTGCATCAAGGTGCTGCAACCACATGATGTAAAGCAGGTTGCAATGCGGTTGCAGAATTACTGTATACCATTCACTTGTATGAGGCATGTTCTGTGTCCACCAGACACAGCCAATGACGGATCACTGTACCAGCCTGTGGTGACAGAGCACATGACAATTGTAAACAATGAATGGCTTTGATTCATGCCATTCATTGTGTACAAATGTGTTTTTAGCTGTGATCACAAGATACAGACAGGGACAACCACAGCCCATGTGTACAATGTGATTAGCTGTGGCCAATCACGGCTAATCACAGCAATACACACTGGATAAAATAATGTGTAATGAAAAAAAAAATCCTGTTCACTCACCCAGAGTAACACAATGTTACTGGTAACATTGTTCTGTAGCAGTACTATCCTCTGAATGGTATAGGGGATATCATGTTTGCACTAAGCAAACTAAGGAGAAAAATGGCTTTCTGTGAATGGTGACTGTGCCTAAAAAGCAGTGACCTGTGGTTAATATTCAGCAGGGCAGCCACTCAGCATGGGACCCAGAAGACTGTGGTAACAGCAACAACTACAATGATTCTCGGCTTCCAAAGGTGCCACATACATATTTACTTTGGCCGAAGCTGGCTCAATATAGCTTTGCAATAGAATCCATACCTGGAGTTTAGTTTTGCAATTTTAGGGAAAATCCTCTTTATACACCCAGATCAAACTTTTTTTATACCTGGTAACAAATCCTTAGATGAGATGGGCTACAGTCACCGCGCACAAGTAAAATGACCTGTTTGGATTTACCTACTGCTTTCTAATGATGAAAGGAAGAGTCTTTTCACATGCTACTGTTACTGTATATAATGCCATGTCAGTAGCTTATTCATGCAGACTTGTACAGTTACTGACTATGCTGTGATCAAGGCCGTCAACTACAGAAACGCTTCTGTTACTTCTGTGTAATCAATAAAGTCTTCATATGGATTTCGGAGTTGGCATATTTCTGCACATTGTACAGTCACTGAAAGTCATTTTAAGAGCTATCACATGCTACTGTGTGGTTTACAAGATAGTAACTTATTAATTGCTTGTAAGCAGGTATCAACAATTAGTGTCAGGGCTCCCGATAAGACCAGAGATGCGTGAACTGACACAGGGAAACGCAGGCTCAAGTATGGTGTAACAATATAATTTATGAAGGGTTATACACAAATATAACGCACAATATAACATAACCAAACCTCCAACTGATAATGGAATGTACACAGATAAGAGCAGTCAGGGCTGGCGAGGTGGAGTGGTCAGGCGGGCCGGGTCAGGAATCATCGGGCAGACAAGACACAAAGGAGTAGGCACAGCGTAGTCAGACGGGCCGGGTCAGGAACAATCAGGCAGACAAGGTACCAAAGGAGCAGGCTGGGGAGTGGTCAGGAATAGCCGAGGTCAGGACAGGCGGAGTTCATTCAGGGTCAGGATCAAGCAGAATCAGGAATCAGGCAAGAAGCAGGCAGGATGCAGGTACAGGGGCTCATGGGAAACATACACCAAGGTACTGACTGCAGGTCTGGCCATTCCTTAAATACACCTCCTGCAATCAGCCTCAGGTGATGGCTGACTGCAGGAGTGAGCTTCTAGTTGCTGAGAGCACCCGCTGGCCAGCCCTGGTACTGCAGCCCACAAGGCAGGTGAATCCCACCACCATTGGCAAGTCCATTTCTGACAATTAGGCTGGGTAAGTTAGGGGAATTTGTGTTGTCCGGGTAGGGGATAGGATTAATGTTGAGTCTACCAGTTTCCCGGTCTTTTTCTGGACCTTCCCGTCCTCCCTGTGGTATGCTTAAATAGGGGGAAGGCTGGATCTGGGAGAGCCCGGACAGGACCACATGGGAACCAGCTTCAAGGTCTGGACCAGCAAATGTAGGCCCTGTAACCAGCGTACACCCACCCGAGAAACATCCAGAAATGGACACTACCTTTTATGGACTCCTGTAGAGGTATGCCTGGGGAGCTGCAGATTAGCTAGTTAAGAGGGCTATGTTTGCACTTTATTTTTTAGTGTTGCAGAAGCACTCAGTAAAGTTTGTGAAAAGTATTTTAAAGCCTGGTTTGAAGTCACTTGAAAGGGGTGTATAGTGGTACATGGCGTATCAAAAGAACAGGGCATATAAAACAAATGGCTGCCAAACAGGCTGCTAATCAGACCTGTGCTTTCGAGTCACACTGGAATAAATACCATTGTAGGTCCAGTTCACTTCTGTTTTTTTCACTTTTTTGCCAGTCAAGCCCTGATGAAGTGGGCACTGAAACCCCCAAAACGCATTGGCTACTTCTTGAATTATACCCCTGACCTTTGATAGAACAAAGTTGTATCTGGGCCTCTTAGCAGTGGTGTGGTGCTTCAATTTCAACTCTTCTTACTAAACACTAAAAGCCAAGGAGATCCTCTGGAGTGTGGAAGCGGCCTACCCCGGAACCATTTCATTTAAACCAACATTAATACCTTAAGATAACAATTCCAGTACAATAAACTTACGGTTCCAACACTATCTTTCCACTTTCCTCAACTATAAAGCAAACGTGCTAGAGTCACAAGTTTGTCACAAGGGGTTAACTCAGTAAAGATAGATGGAGGAGAGTAGAAGCCACTTGTAACCATGAACTAGTGAGAATGTTATGCAGGAGTGGTACCAGGCTGGGGTGACAGGTGCTCTGGTAGCGAGTTGGATTGGTAGCTTACCCCCCTTCCTAGTGGTCGGTTCTTCAAAAGTAACTGAGAATGAACCCACAGTATGGAGACCTCATGTATCCAGCTGCATGGCACCTGAGAAGAAGGAGTTAGTTGTGTGCATGCATGAGGTCCGCAGTACTGCATGGAGGGACCCCATTCTGTCACTGGGAGCTGTCACTCATTGGCTCAGACACAGCAGCGGGAGCCATTGGCCAGGAGCAACAGTGGGTGACCTGAGAAGAGGATAGAGCAGGTAAGTATAACATGTTTGCTATTGTTAAAAAAATAAAATATCACAGTTTACAATCACTTTAAGTAGTGGAGGTGTATGGATAATTTTGGGAAAATACGGATATTGTTTAGTGTCACTTTAGGCTAGCTTCACTTCTCTGCATTTCCCGTGTGTCGCGTTTTAAATTTTCATTTGAATGGGCTGCTGTATCTGCGTCTCCCACAGGGAAAAAGTCCATGACCCTGCTTTTAAAACACACCAGAATGTTGCACCATGCAAGTTGAAACACCCGAAAACATGTCGTGCTTTCCTATGTGTGGGGGTGCCATTAGGAATTAATGCTGCTAAAGAAAAGCGCGTTTTGGCTGTGGGTGCAGGAACATGTTTGATTTACATGCATTCCTGCTCCCGTAGTAGTGTTAACTTTGCCTTAAACCCAACACTCTACCTCTGCTTTCCAAATATGTGCACATACATAGAAATCACGGCCTTGTCTGGACCTGTTTGTTCTTGTTCATCTGTTTTTTTTTGCACTGGCTGTTTCAACATATGTACATTTCTTTGTAAATTTATAACATCGCTTTCAATAAACATTATGCTTGTCCACTTTCCCCTGCAGCATATGAAAAACAGCAGTATGATGGGTTACCTTTATTGATATGAATTTCTGCTTCCAGCACCATGACCTGGCCCTGTATTTGCATATATGTATCTTTGTTGTTTGGCAACGGTTCCTGGCCTCCACTTGAGGACACTGTTTGAAAGCAGAGGAACAGCTCTGACCTAAGCTGAATGCACAACATATCTTCCCAAAGCAAATTATTTAGAGCGCAGTAGGATGCACTCAGAACCAGAAGGCTGCATGCAATATTACCAAAGCTAGACTTCTCTTCACTAGGAGTAAATTCACACATAGGGCGGTGACTGCATTGTAAAATGCCTGTCACCACAATGACACACAGAAAATTGCAATTTACACAGAGCTTTACATGAACATATATACAGTGAAGGAAATAAGTATTTGATCCCCTGCTGATTTTGAATGTTTGTCCACTCACAAAGAAATGATCAGTCTAAAAATCGAATAGTAGATGTATTGTAACACAGAGAGACAGAATAGCAACAGAAAATTCAAAAGAAATGTATGTCTAAGAAATTATGCACTGATTTGCATGTTCATGAGGGAAATAAGTATTTGATCCCCTATCATTCAGCAGGATTTCTGGCTACCAGGTGTCTTTCATGCAGGTAACAAGCTGAGATTAGAAGCAGTCTCCTAAAGGGAGTGCTGATAATCTCATTTTGTTACCTGTATAAAAGACACCTGTCCACAGGAGCAATCAAACAATCAGATCCTAAACTTTCCACCATGACAAAGACCAAAGAGCTGTCCAAGGATGTCAGGGACAAGATTGTAGACCTAACCAAGGCTGGACTGGGCTACCAAACTATCGCCAAGCAGCTTGGTGAGAAGGTGACAACAGTTGGTGCAATCATTCGCAAATGGAAGAAACACAAAACAACTGTTAGTCTCCCAGGTCTGCAAGATCTCACCTCGTGGATGTGTCAATGATCATAAGAACAGCGAGGCAGCTGGGACCACAGTCACCAAGAAACCAATTGGTAACACACTACGCCAACAAGGATTGAAATTCTGCAGTGCCTGCAAGGTCCCTCTGCTCAAGAAAGCACATGTCCAGGCCCGTCTGAAGTTTACCACTGAACATCTGAATGATGCAGAGGAGAACTGGTTGAAAGTGTTGTGGTCAGATGAGACCAAAATCGAGCTCTTTGGCATCAACTCAACTCACTGTGTTTGGAGGAGGAGGAATGCTGCCTATGACTCCAAGAACACCATCCCAACTGTCAAACATGGTGGTGGAAACATTCTGCTTTGGGGGTGTTTTTCTGCTAAGGGGACAGGACAACTGCACCGCATCAAAGGGACGATGGACGGGGCAATGTACCGTCAAATCTTGGGTGAGAACCTTCTTCCCTCAGCCAGGGCATTGAAAATGGGTCATAGATGGGTGTTCCAGCATGACAATGACCCAAAACACACGACCAAGGCAACAGAGGAGTGGCTCAAGAAGAAGCACATTATGGTCCTGGAGTGGCCAAGCCTGTCTCCAGACCTTAATCCAAATGAAAATCTGTGGAGGGAGCTGAAAGTTCGAGTTGCCAAACGTCAGCCACCAAATCTTAATGACTTGGAAAGGATCTGCCAAGAGGAGTTGGCCAAAATCCCTCCTGAGATGTGTGCAAACCTGGTGGCCAACTACAGGAAATGTCTGATCTCTGTGATTGCCAACCAGGGATTTGCCACCAAGCACTAAGTCATGTTTTGTGAAGGGGGTCAAATGCTTATTTCCCTTATGAACATGCAAATCAGTGCATAATTTGTTAGACATGCATTTCTTTTGATTTGTTGTTGCCATTCTGTCTCTCAGTATTACAATACACCTACCATTTGATTTTTAGACTGATCATTTCTTTGTGAGTGGGCAAACATTCAAAATCAGCAGGGGATCAAATAATTTTTTCCTTCACTGTATATTGTACATTCACATCAGTCCCTAACCCTCAAGGAGCGAACAATCTGATGTCTCTAACTCACATTCATGGGCCAATTTAGACAGGAACCAATTAACCTACCAGCATGTCTTGGGAATGTGGGAGGAACCCATGCAGGCACAGAGAGAACATGCGAACTCCAGGCAGTTGGTGCCTTGGTTGGGATTCAAACCAATGACCATAGTACTGCGAGGAGGAAGTGCTAACTATTTAGCCACTGTGCTGCCCAAACAATTGATTTCTGTGTGGCTCATCCACACTGCAGTGCAGCCTGGAACTAGGGTTGCCACCTCATCCCTTTAAAACCAAACACATATTACAGGTACAGGTTGTGTGGCTGATTAAGGTGGTAATTAAACTCATCTAGTGCCTTATCTGCATTAAATTATTCTCAGAACCTGTATAATTAATATGTGCTCAGTTTTAAAGGGATGAAGTGGCAACCCTACCTGGAACTGTGTGATAATATCCAGCAAGACTTTCCCAAGCCTCCATGTTATTATCTACTGGGAGACCACCAATGCTAGCCAAAGGGGGCTCTGTACATCAATTATGCTTGTTCCCAGGTCAAACTAGCTCTTACATGTCCTTCCTCTATCCCACCTGTAGCCCTCTGTGGTGTGCTACTAGAATAGTGTAGTGTATTACATTGTGTAGCTCATGGTAGTTGTGTCAGTCATGTGATTGAGGTCGGGTTATTGCAGGTCAGCTGGATGACTCTACAGGTTGTGGCTGTATCACCTCCTCCTGACTCTGGAGGACCATAAGACCTTTCCAGAAGTTGGTAACTAGGAAAAGGTGGAGGCCTAATCTGCAGAGACTGTTGATGTCTAGGGGGAAACCTCTAAGCTGAGCTCAGGCTGGCTCAGTAAGATACATTCTGTGGAGAGGCATGGATGGGATCAAGGCCTGGAGCAGTAGGGAGAAAACTGGACAGTGTGAGTATCCAAGGAAAACACTGAGTTAAATCCTTTATCCTTGACTCGGGAGATCTTCCAAGAAGTCATGAGGGCTGATAGTGCTTGCAGTCTGGGAAGCTGGGAGCAGCTCCGTAGGGAGAGAAAAGACGTTCCTTTTTTTTGAGAGGCTGCTAGTTCCTCGCCCATAAGGTGCAGCTGCTACTGATATTCAGTGACTGAAGGCATTCAGGAAAAGAGTAGTCCAGGATCTGATTTGTATATAGGAGAGAAGTGTCCCCCATCCACTGTTTCAAGTCAATTTGGGCATCCCATAATCCCTAAATCCCTATCCAAGTTTCAATCCCCTAATAAAACACCAAAAACAAGGTCATGGACTGGACACTGTCTTTGGATGCAAGTCTGTGTGAAAAATACCTGTCGTCTGGCTGTGTGGAGAGAAGCTTAGGAATACCCACAAAACAGCAGCCCTCATGAGGGCAGCGCTACACACCCCTCCAGCACACAGATACAAGCAAGCATAGCTCTAAAACCAAGTACACTGAGTTCTCTGGAAGCTGGTGATTTCCTCTGCTGTTTGACATCTATGGTTATGGGGGGGAGTGTTGGTCGTGCACTGTACAAGATGACATCAGAGAGCTGCAGCCAGCAGAGCCAGTGAAGTAAAGCAACTTCAGGGGACTAGTTGCACACATTGGGGAGGAATATGGTAAGTGTTTGAACCTATCCCTCATTCCCCCCACTGGCAGTCAAATGAGCATTTAACCAATGCAGTGCAGTGAGGATACCAGTGCATGGATACCTTTAAAATTATTTAGCCATATTTAGCAATGTGCCTTATTACAAGCACATTTTTATGATTTCACCTCACTTGTTGCACCTCTGACGAAGCCTCTTTTTTGTGAGGCGAAACATGTTGTTTTTGATGGTTTTGTTTTAATTTTTAAAGCACTTTAAAATATTGGGGGGAGCACTGAGACCTTTTCAAGGGAGACAACTACAGTGGTTCTTTGTGATCGCAAAGAGGGAGTGATCTAATAGTTTAGGGATGGTAAATTATGCTCAGACTAGAATTATAGAAGCTGTGGTGTGTCGGGGTTTAGGCCCCATTTACACTAGGGTATTTTGAATTGCAGGCAGAATTGCTGCAATTCTGCCCTCGATTTCAAAATGCTCTGCTAAAATGAGAAATCGTGGAACCACATGTTCAGGTGGCATTCATTTTAATGGCACAGGAAAACGCGGTGAGGTTCTGCTTTGATTGTTGTGCGATAGATCGTGCAGTAATCACGGTAAAGTGAATCTTGCGACGCGTGTCACCGAAAAGAAGTCCAGGGACTTGGGAGACATGCGTCGCACGATGCGGTTTGCCACTCTCAATATGAGCCTTTTTAGGAAAGTAAACACCCCTAGGTGATCTAATTTTTTGCCACAATTTTTTTAAAATTAAGAAACATGCTGTTACTGAGGGGTTTAAACATGGAACTTGAGAATGGTACACTAGATACATTAATGTGCAGGTCAAACACAGAGGAAGGAGGAAGTGAAAGGGTTTATGTACTGGCCACATACAGTGTCAGGATGGAACTGAAGGTCTTAATGTTCAGATGGGCAAGATAAGGGAGAAGAGGGGTTCACAAAGTAAGTAACTCACTTAGTAAAAAGGGGTCAGCGATCTGCTATTGAAAAATGTACATATTGTGGTTAAAGCTCATCTCCAGGCTCACATCTCTGAAGGTGTACCTCTCCGGCCTACCCCATGCCCCCGCATCATCACCTGAAGGTACCCCAGAAATATTTTATACTTTTTATGCTTTTTATTTTTACATACAGTGGGGATCGAAAGTTTGGGCACCCCAGCTAAAAATTTGTATTAATGTGCATAAAGAAGCCAAGGAAAGATGGAAAAATCTCCAAAAGGCATCAAATTACAGATTAGACATTCTTATAGTATGTCAAGAAAAGTTAGATTTTATTTCCATCATTTAGACTTTAAAAATAACAGAAAACAAAAAAATGGTGTCTGCAAAAGTTTGGGCACCCTGCAGAGTTAATATCTTGTACTGCCCCCTTTGGCAAGTATCACAGCTTGTAAACGCTTTTTGTAGCCAGCCAAGAGTCTTTCAATTCTTGTTTGAGGTATCTTTGCCCATTTTCCTTACAAAAGTCTTCCAGTTCTTTGAGATTTCTGGGCTGTCTGTCACGCACTGCTCTTTTAAAGTCTATCCATAGATTTTCAATTATGTTGAGGTCAGGAGATTGTGAAGGCCATGGCAAAACCTTCAGTTTACGCCTCTTGATGTAATCCCCCATGGATTTCGAGGTGTGTTTAGGATCATTATCCATTTGTAGAAGCCATCCTCTCTTTAACTTCAGCTTTTTCACAGATGCCATCAAGTTACTATCCAAAATTTGCTGAAATTTTATTGAATCCATTTTTCCTTCTACTCATGAGATGTTCGCTGTGCCACTGGCTGCAACACAACCCCAAAGCATGATTGATCCAACCCCATGGTTTGGACAGTTGGACAGAGGTTCTTTTCATTAAATTCTGTGCCCCTTCTTCTCCAAACGTACCTTTGCTCATTCCGGCCAAAAAGTTCAATTTTAACCTCATCGGTCCACAGAACTTGTTTCCAAAATGCATCAGGCTTGTCTATATGTTCATTTGCAAAGTTCAAACAATGATTTTTGTGGTGAGGACGTAGAAGAGGTTTTCTTCTGATGACTCTTCCAAGAAGACCAAATTTGTACAAGTATCTCTTTATAGTGGAATAGTGTACCACAACTCCAGTGTCTGCCAGATCTTTCTGGAGGGATCGTGCAGTCAAACGTGGGTTTTGAATTGTTTTTCTCACAATCCTGCGAGCTGTTCTGTCTGATATTTTTCTTGGTCTTCCAGATCTTGCTTTAACTTCCACTGTTCCTGATGACTGCCATTTCTTAATTACATTCCGAACAGAGGATATTGACATCTGAAAACGCTTTGCTATCTTCTTATAGCCTTCTCCAGCTTTGTGAGCGTCAACTATTTTCAGTTTCAGTTTTCTAGACAACTGCTTAGAAGAACCCATGGTGCTGATTGTTGGGGCAAGGTCAGATGTGTCTGGGCATTTAAAACCTTTGAGATTGACATCATCTGGTCTTCCCAGACGATGATTGAGAACAATCCATGACACTGGCAGGTCTCAGCTTGGCAAAGGGGGCAGTGCATGCTAAAAATTCTGCAGGGTGCCCAAACATTTGCAGACGCCATTTTTTTGTTTTCTGTTATTTTGAAAGTGTAAATGATGGAAATAAAATCTAACTTTTGTTGACATATTATAAGAATGTCTAATCTGTAATTTGATGCCTTTTGGAGATTTTTCCGTCTTTCCTTGGCTTCTTTATGCACATTAATACAATTCTTTAGCTGGGGTGCCCAAACTTTCGATCCCCACTGTTCTTACCTTTTTCCAAAGTCTTGAGGCCAGTCACATAATGCCACAGTCTTCTCTTCAGTCTTCACCCAGCGATGGGCTGTCCTCAGTGATACAGAGAATAGCATTGATGTGATTGCATCAAATTCAGGTCAGAAGGAGGTCAACTGCAAGTTAAACACTTCTGTAAATGAATACTGAATAGTCAGAAGAATCTCACGTTGCATTCAATATGATACTATCAAACCAAAGCCTGTCAACACCGGCCCTAACTTGAGCTGTGCATTGCTTCCAAAGGGAAGCCATGGAGGAAATTTCTCATCAGTACTGAGCAGTGGATGTGCATGGTGAGAAGAAAAATTTGGTTTCTGTGATGTTTGTTTGTATACGATCACGTAGGTTTATGTCCTATTTATGGTCAGTTAGACAATCACTTTGAATCACCTAAACCCGTGTATTTTGTTGTTTGTTGTATTTTTTATTTTTTTTAAATGAAGGTTAAAAAAGCAGCTCAAATTTTTATAGAAAAGAAGAGCTTTTGCCATCCATTGTGATATATTTTCACAGACAGCAAAATAAGATGATGTACAATGCTTTAAAGTGGTAGTAAACTTGTTTTTGTAATTTTACCTACAGGTAAGATTATAATAAAGCTTACGTGTACGTAAAATTAATATCTCCTAAACATGCACCATTTAGGAGATAGTTTATGTCTCCTAAAGCTGGTGCATTTGTTCTGAAGGAACAGCATACCTGTGTAGTTCCTTCAGAGCTGTGTGCAGTGGCCTGGGGCTCCCATGCACATGTGCGGGAGTGACGTCATTGCAGCCTGGCCTGTCAGATGGCTGGAGATCATGAACCCAGAAGAAGGACCTGGTGAATATGGAAGCCTCTGCAGAGCTAGCAGCGGATCGCTGGAGAGCTTCATTTTAAGGTAAGTCCTTCCTAATGTGCTAGTATGCAATGCAAACGAACAGCTCGGCAGGTGATCAGCATCTCATCTATACCAACTGTGGTACTTCATCCATCTAGCAGGGGGTCATCATCCATGTGTAATGAATTCTCAGATATCCAGTCAGGAAACAACCAAATAAGGCATAGAGCATCGGACTAAAGGATCCACCTTGAAAGGAGGGGCTCGTGGTGCAGCGCAAACAGAAACTCTTCCTCGGGGAAAATGTGTTCGGTTCCGGTCTCCAGTAATCTGCCTTCCTGCTCCTCTCTGTCACCGGAGAAATACCGCCTCCAACACCCAGCACTGGGCGCCACCATGCGCGATAGCTTATTCGCCAAAGACAAATGCCCATCAAAGCGGGCCTCCAATGTGATACATTGAAGGCGGTATTTCTGTTTTTGTTCTTTCTTGCGGTTTATTACCACTTTAAATGTGGCCAGTTAACAGCAATGCATTGCAGAACATTGAAAAAAAGAACTGAATTGTGTGTTCTGGCTGCACCGGACTACATTTTGCCATCAAGTCATTTGCATTAAACCTTTTTCCAACATAAATTAATGTATTATAATGTAGGCATATTTGTGTGAACCCGCCCAAAAGCTAAAGTACAGATAGACATGACTGGATCTGCAAAAATGCTGAAGTACAGATAGCTAAAGATAGGTAAAGTACAGATAGACATGACTGGATCCGCAAAAATGCTAAAGTACGGATAGCTAAAGATAGGTAAAGTGCAGATAGACATGACTGGATCCACAAAAATGATGAAGTACAGATAGCTAAAGATAGGTAAAGTACAGATAGACATGACTGGATCCACAAAAATGTTTAAAATGGATTTTCAGTTTCTGATTAAAGGTGATTTTATCATTATTCATAACATGTGCTTATCTTGACAGTAAAAGAGTTTTTAAAACCTGTCAAGAAAAGGTCCACCATTAGCCACTGTAATTATTTAGCAATAATTCTGAAAATCATGAAAAAGCAGGTGCTGTTGCCTATAGCAGCCAAACAAATTTTATTTTCCAAATGTGACTATTTGACTTGCTGTGATGGGCAGGGGTTCCAGCATATTGCATTTGTTTTTGTTTCACTTTTCATATTAGGTAGGCAGGGCTTAGTGTCTTGCCTTTAATCAGATTCATGTAGCTTCCTATTTTATGAATCCTGGTTAAAGGTAAGCCATGTTAAAGCTTGCCCTTTTCTTCCTGCCTTGTGCACATTCCCAATGGCCAGTAGGTAGTCCGTCATAGTTACTGGTCAAAGGAAATGTATATGAGGTGCTCTGTCTAATGACAAGGGTCCAGCATTCTCTACATACATTAGTGGGATGTTTGCACTTTAAATCTGAGTGACAGAGTCGCTTTAAAGTAATGTTCAAAGACCAGCCTCTTCCATTTCCAAACCTGTGCATTTGCATCTGTCTGTTTTGCAAAGTAAATCATCTCTGGAAATATCTACTAGATATGAATACCTCTAGGAAAGCCTAATAATTAAATTCTAGACTTTATTAGAATATTTTTGCTCAGGAAAACAAGATGCATATTACATTTTCTGTTTAAATCCCTCATTTATCTCATTTTATGAGGTAATCTCCAATCTCTTCATGTGCAGCAATACTGGCAGAATCATGTTTGTGTAATATAATACAACAATCGTGATGTAAGACAGATAAGAAAAGGCAAAGATGTCCAAAGCAAGTAATCCTATTCCAGCTGAATATTTTTATGCAAGTTGGAAAATGAAAGCAAATGCTGATTTCAATGTACAATGCCACTATTTCTTGTCCTTCCATTTCTGTAAATAAGCCTGTTGTATTAATACTATCTATAAAACTTGTCAGGTCCTTTATTGTTTACAAGGCTGTTATTTCTGAATTATCATTCATACTAATAATCATTGAAAACATTTTTCTAATCTTGTTCCAACACACTCTTACAGAAGTCTTTATTTTTTCTGCCATACGTTCATCTAAAATTTCTTCAACCCCAGAACAAAATAAAAAAAGCCATATTTCATAAGAAATACAACTTGGATGAGCTAAATAAATAATTGAAAAAGGATTCACAGAGTTGGATATGCATGGGGCTTTTGGAAAATACCTGTAAACTGGTAACTAGGTTAGAGTGTCCAGCGAGATTTTGGCTGTGCAGCCTCCTCAGCGTCATCAAAATCTCTGCTAGACTCAAGCAGGAGCACCACTTTCTACATTCAGTGCTATGGAGAGTTTATACATCACCAGCGCATAGAGCATTATCTCCCCTTAGGAATGAATAAGAGGAGCACATACACAGGCACAGCAGGGAAGTTTTTGACAAGCAGTTTTTTGGCGCCGACAAGTCAACATATCCAAGATTTTGCTTTATTTGGGAACAGGTGAGTGTAAGATTAGCCTACCCTAAGTCTACCCACCTAGAATAAATGCCAACAAAATGCCTAAGCTTTTCAAACATTCAGGTGATATGGGAATCCCAGAACCAGTGCACTACCATCATACAGTACACTTGTCCAGACTTTCAGATTGGTGCAAGCACAGTCCATGTCTTCCCTCCCCCACTCCCTACAGGTGCTTCCCTGGTTATCAGCTGCAAGTCTTCTGTTAATCAAGGACCACCCAACTATTGGTACCGCACTCAGGGCTATAGTGAAAACGTATGACTCCCTCCTTAACTCTAGGCCCAACGTGCCAATGCTTCCAGTAGTTGGGAACTCTGTTTTCCCTCCCAGACTCTCAGACTCATAGTTTCCCCTACTAATACATAAGTGGGCTTTCACACTGATGGACTTTAGGGATGCTGATGGCTGGAAGTCTGTCTACCCCAATTCAGTTAGTGGTTGATCCACCTTTGCCCATGTGGCAGCTTAGGCTTTGTTTTACAGTCAATGCAATCCTCTGCTGCAGATTTGTCTTACCCCTCAAGCTTTGAACTCCTTGGTAGGGATTGCTCTGCAGTTCAGCATGGTCTCTCTATTGCATACTCTGCTCTATCCTCTCCCTCAAAGAAATACATTCTTCTTTTTCTACTGGCATGGGAAAGGGATCTTTCACAACAATTTAAAACGGAGCAAAGGGACCTCCTTTTATATTTTGCTCACAAATCCTCAATCTTTTCAAGATTTCAAGAATCCAGATATAAGTTAATGAACAGATGGTAAAGAGTTTTGGTAAAACTGCAAAAGCTTTTTAGCAAACTCCAAGTGGGCTTTCATGTGTTTTGCACTGAGGAGAAGCTTCCGTCTAGCCATGCTGTCATAAAGCCCAGATTGGTGGAGGGCTGCAGTGATGGTTGTCCTTCTAGAACTTTGTCCCATCTCCACACAGGATCACTGGAGCTCAGTCAGAATGACCATAGAGTTCTTGGTCCCCTCTCTTAGTAAGGCCCTACTCCCCTGATTGCTCAGTTTGGCTGGGTGACCAGCTCTTGGAAGAGTCCTTGTTGTGTCAAATTTCTTTAATTTGAGAATTACGAAGGCCACTCTACTCTTGGGAACCTTCAGTGCAGCAGATACTTCCTGATACAATATGCATTGTCAGCTGTGGGGATTTTTATAGAAAGATGTGTGCCTTTCCAAATCATGTCTAATCAATTTAATTTACCACAGGTGGACTCCAGTCATGGTGTAGAAGCATCTCAGCAATGATCAAGAGAAATGGGAGACACCTGAGCTAAATTTCATGCGTTGTTGTAAAGGGTCTGAATACTTATGCCAATGTGATATTTCAGTTTTTCCTTTTTCAATAATTTACAAACATTTCTAAAGTTCGGTTTTCACTTTCTCATTATGGGGTACTAAGTGTAGATTAATGAGAAAAAAAATGAACTGAAACAAATGTATTATCAGGCTGCAACAAAACATAACTGAAAAAAGTGAAGGGGGTCTGAATACTTTATGAATCCTTTGTATGTATATTCTTGGTCTTGCTTGATCTATAGCCACAAGTTTTCTTGAAGCCCAGCTCTGGGAAATTTGCTCCAGTGGCGATCTGTCTCTTGATATCATCATGTCCAATGCAGGGATATGCAGGGCTGATAACTTCAGGACCTTAGACTGCTGGAGAATGAAGGAGAAGAGGCTGTAGGGACCAAGCTAGCACTAAGGAAAATGGATTGGGTAGTAAATCCTCTTTTTTCTGTCCCCCATACTAAAAAAAGTAATTAATTACTGCAGTGGGGGTGCTGCAGTATGGATAATGGATAATCTTTACATTTCCAAGAGTTTGGTATTAACTACTTCACAAGGGGTGTATTTTTTATGTAGAGTATTGCCCAAGTCTTAGCTGAGAACAGCAGGCTGGAGTGGAGTTTGGTTAATGTTGTGACATAAACAGTGCAACAGTGAGTACAGGGAAAATTTCAGTGGCACAGGATTATGTTTAAGACTGTTATCTTTTAATATGCGTGGCTGAGGTCTAAGTGTTATTGTTTTTTAATTCTAGCAAACACTTCAGTGTTCTTATCTTTATAATTCTTAAATTATCAAACACAGTAGTTGGTGTTTAACAAATCCCCCACCCCTGACCAAGAACACAATTACTCTCTCAGGGTCATAAAGAATTGCTAATTTCACAATTTATATACACCAGGGGTCTCCAGACTTATTTAACAAAGGGCCAGTTTATGGTCCTTCAGACTATAGCCAGAGGGATAAGAAAATGCTCCAGCATCAGAGGGAGTAGTCAATGTATCAGTCTTGGTGGTCAGTGGGAGTAAAAAGATTACATAGCACCTATAATCTGGAGGAGGAGGAATAGTATCCCATTATTGGTATTAGTGGGAGAAATAGTGCCACATTGTTGGTGTCACTGGGAGAAATAGTGCTCAATTGTTTATGTCCGTGAGAGGAATTAAGTCCTATTGTTGGTGTCAGTGGAAGGAATTGCGCCCTATCATTGGCGTCAGTGGAAAGTATAGAGCCCCATCGTTGGTGTCAATATTTAATAGGAGGAATAGTGCCCATCACTAGTGTCAATGGTAAGAATAGTGCCCCGTCGTTATTATCAATAAAGGGAATATTGGCTCATTGTTGGTGTCAGTGGCAGGAATAGTGCCCCGCCATTGTTGTCAGTGGGAAGAATAGTGCCTCATCTTTCAGAGCAATAGTGCCTCATAGCAGTGGAAACAATGGTGCCCTAAGAGCAGGATAAAGGTAAGCAAAGGGTAACAGGGTCAAAGGGCCACACATACCTCAAAGAACATTTATGTTCAGATACATGACTATGGCAGATAGATAAAGAGATAGAGTGCTGAGGATCATGAGGCTTGGGAGGGGACCCTGGAAAGGGTGGCTCTGTCTCCAGGCTGGAGCTGAGGAAGGAGAGGAAGCTGGAGAGAGAGATATTCACTACCCTACCATCTTATTCAAGAAACATCCTGTCTAGCATGGGAAGACTAGCACAGCAGTAGCCTGAACAGCAGTCTTATCCAAGGCAGCAGGATTCAAGGGACATTGTGAGTACCTCTACACCCCAGGGCCTACAAGGGAGAAGGCTGCCAGATGCAATATCCAGCATGCTTTCACAGAGACAGTGTCACAGCTACCCTGAATCCCTTGCTCTGGGACACTTTACAAGGCAGCCAAGTGGGCTGGTATTTTCTGCAATGTATTAGGACTTTATGAGTTTCACCTAGGGAACATAGAGCTCCTACAAGAGGAACCTTTGCGAATTATCTTTTAGAGACTGATGTTATTCTGGAGGGAGTACAGTCCAGGATCTGCATTTTTGTGTAAATAGAGAAGGAAGATTGTCCTTTGATTGTTCTACCAAACCAAGTTGGACACCCCATATTCCCTTATCCCCATCCAAGTTGTTTTCCCCTCAATAAAACAACAAAACAAGCCCATGGACTGGATACTAGCTCCGTGGGAAAGTAAAGAAAATGCGTGTTGCCTGGCTGTGCTGGAATAGGACAACCCAAAAATCTAAAAATGCCTTTTATAGGTGATTACATACCCTCTGTACTCAGCTGCACAAGACCTAGGGGAGGAGAAACATCAGTACCCTGAACTTCCCAATGAATGGCTGTGCAGGGGGGTTGTGTCAGCAGAAATCTGCTCATTGGAGGGGAGCACACTGAGTTTCCTGCACAGCTAGAGAACTGATCACCCTGTGCACTCCTGCCTAGTGCAGTCAGTTTTTAATAGGAAAGCAGAGGGACTGGCAGGAACACCAAGGATTTCACACAAAAGAAGCAATACAAAGAGAACAGGATACTTTTTCATAAATGTACACGGTACAACAGACAAATACTGTATTAGGAATATGAAATGTTGGGTTAACATATTCTTTAAGAAAACATACCCTGTCACTGCATATAGTGCCCAACACTAAGCATCAAGTCAAGATTCATTGTTGACCCATATTAAATGTAAATTAGTATCATCATTCTCTGCACAACCACCATCTTGTGCCACTCCATAATAGCAATTGCTAAGTCTCATGTTCTAGTAGTAGTAGTAATAATATATTTGAGCAAAATTAAAATTGTTTTGTTTAATTTGCACAAGACAATTGTATATCATATTTGTAATGAGCGACCATTACTTTTTGCATGAAAAGGAGTGAGTTTTTGTTAGGATTGTTTACTTTATTCAAACTTTGTGTATATCATTTATGTATGAGGCAATTAAATTTCAATAAAATAAAGTGCATCTCTATAAATTAGAATATCATCAAAAAGTTAATTTCTTTCAGTAATTCATTCAAAAAGTAAAACTCATGTATTATATAGATTTATTACACACAGAATGATATATTTTTAATTTTGATGACTATGGCTAACAGCTAGTGAAAATCCAAAATTCAGTATCTCAGAAAATTAGAATATTACATAAGACCAATAAAAAAAGGATTTTTAATATAGAATTGTTGGCTTACTTTAAAGTATGTTCATGTACAGTATAGTATGCACTCAATACTTGGTCAGGGCTCTTCTTGCATGAATTATTGTGTCAAAGCAGCGTGGCATGGAGGCAATCAGCCTGTGGCACTGCTGAGGTGTAATGGAAGCCCAGGTTGCTTTGATAGTTGCCTTAAGCCCATTTGCATTGTGGAGTCTGGTGTCTCTCATCTTCCTCTGGACAATACCCCACAGATTTTCTATGGGATTTAGGTCAGGCGAGTTTGCTGGCCAATCATGCACAGTGATACCATGATCATTAAACCAGGTATTGGTACTATTGGCAGTGTGGGCAGGTGCCAAGTCCTGCTGGAAAACGAAACACAGTGGACCAACACCAGCAGATGACATGGATCCCCAAATCATCACTTACTGTGGAAAATTCACACTGGACCTCATGCAATTTGGATTCTGTGCCTCTCGACTCTTCCTCCAGACTCTGAGACCTTGATTTCAAAATTAATTACTACACTTACTTTCATCTGAAAAGAGGACTTTGGACCACTGAGCAATAGTCCAGTCCTTTTTCTCCTTAGCCCAGGTAAGATGCTTCTGACGTTGTCTCTGGTTCAGGAGTGGCTTAACACAAGGAATGCGACAGTTGTAGCCCATGTCCTGGATATGTCTGTATGTGGTGGCTCTTGAAGCACTGACACCAGCTGTAGTCTAGTCCTTGTGAATCTCCTCCCAAAATTCTTGAATGACCTTTGCTACACAATACTCTCAAGGCTGCGGCTATCCCTGTTGCTTTTGCACCTTTTTCTACCACACTTTTTCCTCCCACTCAACTTTCCATTAAAATGCTTGGATACAGCACTCTGTGAACAGCCAGCTTCTTTACCAATGACCTTTTGTGAGGTATCCTCCTTGTAGACGGTGTCAATGACTGTCTTCTGGACAATTGTCAAGTCAGCAGTCTTCCCCATGATTGTGCAACCTACTGAACTAGACTGAGAGACCATTTAAAGGCTCAGGAAACCTTTACAGGTATTTTCAGTTATATTAGCTGATTAGAGTGTGGCACCATGAGTCTATATTATTGAACTTTTTCACAATATTCTAATTTTCTGAGATACTGAAGTTTGGCTTTTCACTAGCTATAAGCCATAATCATACAACATAAAAGAAAGAAATGCTTGAAACATGTCACTCTGTGTGCAATGAATCTATATAATATATGAGTTTTCATTTTTTAATGGAATTATTGAAATACATTTTTGTTGATATTCTAATTTATTTAGATGCACCTGTATATTCATTGCATGCAAAATTTTGTTTATGTAAATATTTCTGAGGAGGGGGTTCATAGCTTTCATTAGATTCTTATGAGAGTCTGTGACTCAAAAAAAAAGGTTAAGAACCACTACTCTAAAATAATTTCTAGGTGTTTGCCAGTTACTTACAGAATTCAACAGTTAAAACTCACCACCCTCACCTCTTTTCCTTCTTTATGGTTCTCTCTGAAGTTTCAACCAGACAAAGTGAGCTTGAGGGTAGGCAGCTTCTGTTTTGCCCTCTCTTTTGAAGATTATAGTACTTTGGCATAGTAGCGTGTTGAACTATAACTAAAGGCATTTTTTGTTTCAGATTTTATTTATTTATTTAATATAGGTACTTATATAGAGCTGTCAATTTACACAGTGCTTTACATATATATTGTACATTCACATCAGTTCCTAACCCTCAAAAGGGTGTACAATCTAAGGTTCCTAACTCACATTCATACATACACATACTAGGGCCAATTTAGACAGGAGACAATTAACCTACCAGCATGTTTTTGGATTGTAGGAGGAAACTGGAGTACCCGGAGGAAATCCACACAGGCACAGGGAGAACATGCAAACTCCAGGCAGGTGGTGCCATGGTTGGGATTTGAATCAACAGCCCTAGTACTGCCAGGCGGAAGTGCTAACCATTTAGCCACTGTGCTGCCCACATAGAGCGATGCATTCTCTCTGTTTTCTGTTTGCCTGGTTTAACATCAACATTATGGGGAGTGAAAGGTGAAAAAAAAAAAAAAACACAATCAGGGACAACCAGGGATTTCCTCACTTTTGGGGGGATTTCCTCTCACTTGCAGGTTTGACTATGAGACAAAAAGTTGAGGGAAATCTCCCTGATGGGACACAGATGGCAAATAAAAACCTGTCAGGGTTTATAACAGTCCCCTACACTATCCAAATGGAAAAAAAATAAGCTTTGTTTTTAGTTCTACTTTAAGGTTGCATCACGTATTACTGTAAATGCAAATGTAATGTACACTGTATAGTAAAAAAAAAAAAAAATATATATATATATATATATATATATATATATATATATATATAAAGTTTATAAATGTAAACTTATAAAGAAATTCAAATAAAATCAACCCAAAACCAAAACATTTTCCCTTTAAAACTGTCCATGCATACAAATATTGGGCTTGCATAACAAGACTCCAGCGTGATTTTGCTCAACCTTTACCTGCCCATTTGATCCTTTGGCATTCAAAATCAGTAGCCCATACATAAACCAATTATTTGACTAAAACCTTTCTCTGACAGTAACTTTATTTATTTCAGGTACCTATATAGCACCATAAATTTACACATCATTTTACATATATATTGCACATTCACATCGGTCCCTGCCCTCAGGGAGATTACAATCTACGGTCCCTAACTCACATTCATACATACACATACTAGGGTCAATTTAGACAGGAGTCAATTAACCTACCAGCATGGCTTTGGAGTGTGGTAGGAAAACCACACAGGCATAATGAGAACATGCAAACTCCAGGCAAGTAGTGGCATGATTGGGATTCAAACGAGTGACCCTATCACTGCCAGGAGGAAGCGATAACCACTTAGCCTCTGTAACTGCAAGATAATCAAAATTTAAGGCAGAACCAGCTTCTGCACAGTTCTGGTATACGTGTGGGTTCTCTAGCACAGTTCTCTAACGCATGATCATAATAAAGCACAGTCCTTTCTATACTTCCAGTACCCCAAAAGTTATGCTCTGTGTAACGGAACTGGAACCCAGACCACGCCATGCCCTGATGCCAGCTCTTCTGCTGGAGATGTGCTGGCTGGTTCCTCCTCAGCAGAAAAGTCAATCAAATCCACAGCCTCTGGAACTGGTGTCTGGGGATAGGGGTTCACTATCTCCTGTCCGTGGAACTCAGGAGACATTACCAGTGCTGGACACAGTTCAGTACTGTTTGGCCCTGTTTCCAGGTCTACTGCTGGTTCCTCCTCATCCGAGAAGTCTATCAGATCCCCAGTTTCTGTAATTTCCACTGCTGATTCTTGGGCCTGCTGCAGAACATGGTTTAGCAGTTGCCTGTATGCGGTTTCCAGATGCAGTTCTTTCATCAGCAGGTATTGGAGATCTGGTTCAAGCTCTGAGACCCCTGTGAGACCGAACATAGCCTCTCTGCCTTCTCGCAACTCTTCCAGGGTAGGTTCCTCTTCATCGCCCAACACAAAAAGATCTGTGAGGCTCTCCCACAGCAATCCAGGCCCACCAAAGTCATGTCCCTCAGGAGAGCACTCCATTGACACCCCTAAATATTCCTGCTCTGCGTACCACCGCAGAGCCCGATATCTATTGTCCAGTTGTATCTCCTGCTGGACAGCCTGTCCAACTCAGTCACCCATTGCTCCTGGGGTTGCTCTCCCAGGAATGGCATCCATAACTTCCGATGGTCCCTGGCCCATTCCCCTGGGGTTGGATAGCACTTGCCTTTCTCCATACCAGCAGCCTGGACGGCTCCTCTCCAATGGACCTCCCAAATCCGCTGCCTGAGCTCCAGGTACTGATCCGTAGACACAGTCCTGGGGTATGTTGCAAGAACAGTCTGCAGCAGCCCTGGGAACTCTGATGCCAGGTCCATATCTCCACTGGGGTGCCTGACGTCTCTTTTCCTGATCTTGAACCCCGGTGGTGGTTTGGATGTGTTTACAACTTGGAAGCACAATCCCACCGCTTGCCACCAATGTAACGGAACCGGAACCCAGACCGTACTGAGTTTTTCCGTTAAGCTCCACTTCCCTGTCCGAACACCATCCTCAGAACACACCACCCGCTCTGATCATGCAGGAACATAGAGACAGCACCCAGCTCTTCTTAAAACAGGAAATTAACTCATTTATGTTTACACAAAACACAAGTTATATACACAGGGCGGGAAAACACAATCAGGAACAGGAAACACATCATCAGCCCGCCCCATCAGTGGGAAGGGCTGCAGGAAACACATCATCACCCCCTCCCCATCCAACCAAGACACAGGAAAATGGGGGTAGCACATGGCATACAAACAATGGACAGCCATGTGGCCAAGAACAATAGACAAGCACATGGCAGAGAACAATCCCCCCACCAATACATAGTACTCGGACATTCACATGTACACCCTGTACCCCTTAACAATCACATGGTGAATTAAACATAATGATAATTTGGGAGGATGATACAGAGGTGCCCCCACCCCCAAAAGTCACACCCGTCACACTCTGCTTCACTGCCATAAGGATATTCAGGATTCCATTAGCACACTTTATACCCTTGATGACTTTAGTAACATGACAGTGAATGAGAACAATTTAGGAAAAACTAGAATTTATATGTGGTAATTATATCTTTCTTTTACTACAGTAAGGCCCTAGTAAATTATTTGTGGATGAAAGTCATTGGAGTTTTACACTGTCAAGTAAAACCCATAGAAGTGCCTAAGATATACTGCATTACTCTGAGCCACTTGGTTTCTGTGCACAAAACACAGCTCAGCCTAGAAAATTTGCAGTTTTCTATGTGATCAGCAATATGGAAACTGGAGCAGTTTCTCATTATTTATTAAAAGTTAAAAATGTCTTTAATGTTAAAAAGGAGTAGACATTTCTCCATGGTAGGGAAGTACCCTCTTATATACTTCTAAATGGGGGTAACTATGATGGGTTTTGGTCTATTTTGTGTATAGGTTAATTTATTTTTTTTCTATATAAACTATTTTGCATATAAGCAGGTTGTACCCAGGAAAATGATTAGTTTGCATAAAAAGAGAGCAGAAGTTTATTTATTTATTTCAGGTACTTATATAGCGCTGTCAATTTATGCAGTGCTTTACACATATACAGTCATGGCCGAAATTGTTGGCACCCTTGATATTTCTCCAGGAAATCATGTATTTCTCACGAAACGTATTGCATTAACACATGTTTTGCTATACACATGTTTATTCCCTTTGTGTGTATTGGGACAAAACAAAAAAAGGGAGGAAAGAAAGCAAATTCGACATAATGTCACACAAACCTCCAAAAATGGGCTGGACAAAAGTATTGGCACCCTTTCACAACTGCGGATAAATAAGAATGTTACAAGCATGTGATGCTCCTGTAAACTCACCTGGGGCAAGTAACAGGTGTGGGCAATATAGAAATCACACCTGAAAGCAGATAAAAAGGAGAGACGTTCACTTAACCTTTGCATTGTGTGTCTGTCTGTGCCACACTAAGCATGGACAACAGAAAGAGGAGACGAGAACTGTCTGAGGACCTGAGAACCAAAATTGTGGCAAAATATCAACAATCTCAAGGTTACAAGTCCATCTCCAGAGAACTAGATTTGCCTTTGTCCACAGTGCGCAACATTATCAAGAAGTTTGCAACCCATGGCACTGTAGCTAATCTCCCTGGTCGTGGACGGATGAGGAAAATTGATGAAAGATTGCAACGCAGAATAGTCCGGATGGTGGATAAGCAGCCCCAAACATGTTCCAAAGACATTCAAGCTGTCCTGCAGGCTCAGGGAGCATCAGTGTCAGCGCGAACTATCCGTCGACATTTAAATGAAATGAAACGCTATGGCAGGAGACCCAGGAGGACCCCACTGCTGACACAGAGACATAAAAAAGCAAGACTACAGTTTGCCAAAATGTACTTGAGTAAGCCAAAAGCCTTCTGGGAAAACGTCTTGTGGACAGATGAGACCAAGATAGAGCTTTTCGGTAAAGCACATCATTCTACTGTTTACCGAAAACGGAATGAGGCCTACAAAGAACAAAACACAGTACCTACGGTAAAATATGGTGGAGGTTCAATGATGTTTTGGGGTTGTTTTGCTGCCTCTGGCACTGGGTGCCTTGACTGTGTGCAAGGCATCATGAAATCTGAGGATTACCAAAGGATTTTGGGTCGCACTGTAGGGCCCAGTGTCAGAAAGCTGGGTTTGCGTCCAAGATCCTGGGTCTTCCAGCAGGACAATGACCCCAAACATACGTCAAAAAGCACTCAGAAATGGATGGCAAAGAAGCGCTGGAGAGTTCTGAAGTGGCCAGCAATGAGCCCAGATCTAAATCCCATTGAACACCTGTGGAGAGATCTTAAAATTGCTGTTGGGAAAAGGTGTCCTTCCAATAAGAGAGACCTGGAGCTGTTTGCAAAGGAAGAGTGGTCCAAAATTCCGGGTGAGAGGTGTCAGAAGCTTATTGATGGTTATAGGAAGCGACTGATTTCAGTTATGTTTTCCAAAGGGTGTGCAACCAAATATTAAGTTAAGGGTGCCAATACTTTTGTCCAGCCCATTTTTGGGGTTTTGTGTGACATTATGTCATATTTGCTTTTCTGCCTCTGTTTTATATTTGTTCCAATACATACAAAGGGAATAAACATGTGTATAGCAAAACATGTGTTAATGCAATACCTTTTTTGTGTGAAATACTTGATTTTCAGGAAAAATATCAAGGGTGCCAACAATTTCGGCCATGACTGTATATTGTACAGTCACATCAATCCCTAACCCTCAAGGGGTGTACAATCTAAGGTCCCTAACTCACATTCATACATACTCATGCCAATTTAGACAGGATCCAATTCATGTACCAGCATGTCTTTGGAGTGTGGGAGGAAACCCATGTAGGCACAGGGAGAACATGCAAACTCCAGGCAGGTGGTGCCATGGCTGGGATTCGAACCAATGAAATTAGTACTGCCAGGTGGAAGTGCTAACCACTTAGCCACTGTGCTGCCCCGAATAAGTAGTTTGCTTTCAGGCTGTTTGTGTGTAACTGAAACTATTTTTCCATGAGAATAGGCTAGAATTTTTGTTTTTTAAAAAAAAAAGATATATATATATATATATATATATATATATATATATATGTGTGAGCCACTTCCAAGTTCAAAAAGCAATAGGGAGATTGTATCAATGGTTGGCTCCCAGACATCCACCAATGTAAATATCAAATAAATTGAGGATACATACTCCAATATGCAACAGTCTTTACTTTGCCATATGGATTGTCATGTACATGAATGTTTGAAGTAAACACTGTTGCATATTGGAGAATGTATCCTCAATTTATTTGAGATATATATGTAGAGTGTATAAAATACACTCTACATATACTGTTACTTAGATAAATATCTATTAAACTGCTTTATTTCATTTGATTATGAAGTAGCCAGAGCTAAAGCCAATTATTATTATTATGAACACTAAGCAAAGATTATCTGCAAGAAGGGAAATGGAAAAAGAGATGTTAATGCATTAATGAACTGTAAAAGAAACATTTTTAGTAAACACGAGTGAACTAATCATTATGAATTCAGAGCTGGCCTGGATTGCCTCCCTCTTACTGGTCTTGGGTGGGTAAATTGAGAAACAGATAAACCAGATACTCTCAAGATGGCAAGCAATAATTGAGTAGACCCACCGGAATCATCATTCAATTTGTAGCTTTTTGATTTGCATATCAAAAGTCATGAACGAGGTGGATTTTTAACGTTTCACTTATCTCTAATTATTCGAATGACTGCCAGGACCACATTTCATTAAAAGTAATTTAGATGCAAACTTTTCTATTACATTTTCAGGGTTACGTGGCTATTAGAAGTTCACTCTATGTCAGAGGATATGAGTGTATCTGTATGTCTCTCTAGTTATAGGGCAACTACAAAAGCTAGTCTCAGCAGTAGAAGGATCTAAAGATTCTAAGAAGATTCCTTGAAAAATCAGCAGTGCCAGTGATTTATTCCACAGCTGGAAAACAAACTATGCAAATTGATGTTAATAATAAGTTTTTGCATTCTATGACTGACAAGGATTGGTCCTAATAGGGGTGAAGTTTTGGGATGTACATATTGTGACCTAACAGTGTCTGTATTGTGCTTTTGAAAATGAAAAGCGTATTTCTATATGAGGCAAATGAGGTGTAATGTTGATAAATGTAAAGTTATGCATTTGGGGGCTAAGAATATGCATGCATCATACATACTGGGGGGGTACAACTGGGGGAATCAATGGTGGAGAAGGATCTGGGAGTTCTGGTAGATCACAAGCTTAATAATGGCATGCAATGCCAAGCAGTGGTTTCTAAAGCGAGCAAAATCCTCTAAAAGAGGTATAGACTCCAAAGAGAGAGATATCATTTTACCCCTGTACAAATCATTAGTAACACCTCATCTGGAATATGCAGTTCAGTTTTGGGCACCAATTCACAAAAAGAACATTGGGGAACTGGAGAAAGTGCAGAGAAGGGCAACCAAACTGATAAGAGGCATGGAGGAGGAAAGATTAGAGGAACTGAATTTATTCTCTCTTGAGAAGAAGAGATTAAGGGGAATATGATCAACATGTATAAATATATCAGTGGTTCATACAGGGAACTCAGTGTAGAGCTATTCACCTTGAGGTCATCACAGAAGACAAGGCGGCACTCTTTACATCTGGAGGAAAAGAAATTTAATCTCCAAACATGGAAAGGTTTCTTCACAGTAAGAGCTGTGAAAATGTGGAATAGACTCCCTCAAGAGTTGGTTCTGGCCAGCTCAGTGGATTGCTGTAAAAAAGGCCTGGATTCTTTCTTAGATACACAGAATATAACTGGATACTAACATTTATAGGTAAAGTTGATCCAGGGAATATCCGATTGCCTCTTGGGGGATCAGGAAGGAATTTTTTTCCCCTGCCGGAGAAAATTGGATCGTGCTTTGCTGGGTTTTTTGGCCTTCTTCTGGATCAATTGTGGGTGTAGGATTATAACTTTTTTTTAATGGTTGAACTGGATGAACTTTTGTCTTTTCTCAGCCAGACTAACTATGTAACTATACCCCAGTTCACGTATTTAACTAGAAAAGCTACAATTTATGGGGAAATTGTGTGAAGTGTTCTTGCCTCCACCAGTAGTCTACAACTGGAGTGGGCGGAGTAACTGGGTGGAGGGGCTTGACTAACTGTTGTGTGGTTGGAGTGGCTGGAGTAACTGTGAAAATGTCAATGGGCGGCATGAGTTGCAAACAAATGGTCATATTGTGAAAACTATCAGGACTATGGCTTAGCCGTGGACATTTTTTAGTGGCAGCAGGGATAGCTGAACGTTTTGATATAAGATTTGTGTAGGTGGGCTTGAAAGTGAGGGAGTGGTGGCAGTTTAGAAATCATGTCCTGATTTTTCAGCTCACACTCTAGCTTTTGTCACTCTGCTACCTGCGCACACACCTGGGTTCCTATGGCAACTCACTCTACAGCAAGGACAGAGAAGATCGGTTAAAAACAAACTGCTCCAACTTGCTCATTTCACTGGTGGTTGCCATCTTCAAACGGTTGTAGTTTAATAATAATACATCCTACACCTAAGAGCTTTATATTGTGAGACTCACAAAACCCAGACCTACATGTTGATGCATAGTATGTCTCTGAAATATTAAAATTGAAGGCACAGTCGCAGTTTAGAAATTGTTTTTCTAAAATGGGGACTTTTGAGGCACAACATAAGCATGAAAACATGATTTATTTTGTATCAAAATCCAATATATAGAACAATCATTCTATTTCACATCGACAGTACTAAATCATGTAAAATGTTTACAACATCAAGCAACAGCAAATCTCTTCCAATTTTTTTCTTGATTCAATTCTTTGTAAATTTAGGACTTCTTATCAGCTTGGGCTCCTTTTCCCCATTTTAAGGTCTTTTTTGGTTTAAATATACATTGTTAGGGATGTGGCACTTAAACAGAGATTTTAATATCGATAACCTAATTATTGATGCATGAGCGTTTGCATACAGCATGCTAATAGGCATCTCTGATCAGCAATTGGCTGGATCTAGCTCAGCTTGTGAAATACTATGAAGTCCTACAACATCATTGACATAGTCGCCAGACTGCCCTAAGACAGCACGTCTTTGCAGACTAACCTTCAGTATATACTTTGCAGGAGTCTCTGTGCTTGCTGGAGCTTTAGCTGGATCCCAGAGGTATACAGCGTACTCCACTTGTGTAGAGGAAGATAAATGCGGTCACATTAGTTATATGCTGCTCTGTTTCCATTAAGCACATTCAGGCATCTTACCTTCTGAATCATTATTGAAAATTGGCCCAGCATTTTAAATCCTCTGGCAAAGTAGATTGAATTGCACCATCCAATTATTAAAGCCAGAGAAAGTGGAATTGCTTCTGCCTCATGCCCAAGAACTCTGAGTACTGCAGCGGAGAAAATTAACAGCGAATATCCCACCCTACGGAAAACACCACCTCGTTAGCGGGCATGTAAATCATTTTCCAGAAATAAGTCCGCACAACACAAAGACGGTGAAGACTGACGTAGCTGATTTGTTTTTGATCTGCTTTCTACGTCTTTTGTACATACTGAGATATCAGGAATGCTGAGAAAATGAACCAGAACTGATAGAGAAAACTTAATTTAATAGGCCACAGTCAGAAGACCTTTGAGTTACCGAGGCAACCTCGTACTGCTGATTCAAAACAGAGTCAGTCAATTTGTAGTCTATTAAAATCCACTGACAGCAACTTTCACCAGGAAGAAGTGCCAGGCAGCTTGTCATACGATACTTAGAAACAAAGTAGAGGCGTTACTGTGAATTAACATGGTAATAAAATGGATTGCGGCGGCTGGCAGACGGTGGCCACTTTATTAGGGTTAATAGCTTTGAAGCTATACAAAGACAAAGAAGTCGGCTGGATTTAGTTGCTAGGAAAGTGCAGTAACAGGAAGGGTAATCCTACACATGTGGGAGATGATAAACATTGCTCATTTTGCTTGAAAAGCATAATGTGTCCTGATAATCAGAATGAAACATGGTTCTTTTATGTGGAGAACTGACACAGGAGCCAGCAAATTAGCAAACACATGGGATAGCTGGCACTACGCTTGCACATTGCGTCGGTGTAGGGAAATTACATTCTCCTAGCCCCCACTGTCCTTCTGTCACAGGATGCTTTTTTACAATAGTTACAATAGTAACATTGAGAGCATGCAACCCAGTCACTGACAAAGCTTAAAGTGACACTAAACGCTGGTTTACACAACAAAAATCTTACAGTGATTCTAAATCCAATTTTTTTAAACTAACAAACATGTCGCTCTTACCTGCTCTGTGCAATGGTTTTGTACAGAGCAGCCCCCATCCTCCTCTTTTGCGTACCCCGCCAGCACTCTTGCCCCCCACCAAGTGCCTCCATAAGAAGCAACTTACATTGTAAGCTCCAAGGATCAGGCCCTCCTAACCTTCTTGCATTGAACTGTATTGTTCCTGTATTGTCTCCCGTTATATTGTAAAGCGCTGAGCAAACTGTTGGTGCTATATACAGTCAGGTCCATAAATATTGGGACATCGACACAATTCTAACATTTGTGGCTCTATACACCACCACAATGGATTTGAAATGAAACAAGCAAGTTGTGCTTTAACTGCAGACTGTCAGCTTTAATTTGAGGGTATTTACATCCAAATCAGGTGAACGTTGTAGGAATTACAACAGTTTGCATATGTGCCTCCCACTTGTTAAGGGGCCAAAAGTAATGGGACAATTGGCTTCTCAGCTGTTCCATGGCCAGATGTATGTTATTCCCTCATTATCCCAATTACAATGAGCAGATAAAAGGTCCAGAGTTCATTTCAAATGTTAGCCTGTTAGCTGATAAGAGGGGGGAATGTAGTGTGGAGTTAGCCTGTTAGCTGATAAGAGGGGGGACCAGGGGAGTGATTGCCTTGCTATTGTAGGCTATGGGGTTGTGTGTTCCTTCTGATGTGCACAGTGTAGCGAGACACAGTCTCTACATGCAAAGGGGCTGCAAAACTAAAGACCCACCCTAAAACAGGAAACCTAGGTTAGCAGTCATGGCACCAGCTTAAACAGGATATTAGACAAAGATTAAAAGATAAAGAAGCTGCATACTCAGCAAGTAATTAAATCAGCTGCTGAAAATCCTTTAAAAAATGAAGGGTATAACACTTTACCTATGTAATAAAGTCTATCATACTAACTGCTGATGTGATGAACAGATATGGCAGTGTGAAAGTACTATGTTGCAGCAATTAATGTAATTCTAGAAATCTGATTGACAGTCGTTATCAAAGTGAACCAAAAGAGCTTACTTGAGAACACCACGTGGCACTTTCAAATCAAAAGTCAGCTCTCCACAGTCTTCTTAATGTGGTTGTAAACCTCAGACATGAAATATGATCAAAGCATGTCCCTCTATAGTGTGTATATTTCTCAATTAAGAGCACAAAGTGTCTGCTGCCTCGTTTGCCTGCATGAGTCATTTCTGACAAGTTTTCCTGACACCAAGAGAAAAAAGGTGACAGGGGAGGGACCTTCAGCACACAGCTAGTGATTGACAGCCTCAGCTCTGTTGTGATCTGTGTGTTCCTTCCCTCCAATCAGCTTTCAGAGCTCTCCTCATTCAGCTATGCAGTGTGCAATTTCAGCTCCCCGCCCCTTTTTCTGAAAGCTCAGAAAAGCTTTATAAATTCTGCACTTTGAACATATGTAGAGAAGAGAAGACTGCAGACAAACATGTACAACTTATGTAGGAGGATTTTTTTTATCTTTGTGTATCAAATGCAGACAGTCCTTTTACAGGGTATATGTAAGGGTTTACAGCCACTTTAAGTAGACAGAAGAAATAGGTGCAATCAGCTGTGCTTTCTTCTTTGCACTCAGCAAACTGAAATCTGACTGGAAAACTCCAGCAGGATGTATCTCTGAAGTGTCTCTCAGACTCCTGCTTCCAGAAAGTCCTCTCGTTGATCTAATTCTCCCCAGACTGTGCTACAGAACCCACTCTGATGTTGCACACTCTACAGACTGGCACATTCGTCTCCCTTTTCAGTAGCTGTACCTCAAATGGCCATTTTGGGATAGTCTGCATTCCACTGAACTCCATTGCTGGCAAACAGTATGTGTACACTGTAAAGAACATAGCAAATGTTTCTTAGGACACTACATAGTCTTGATCCCAATAAGTAAACACAAAATGATGTACAAAAACCACCCTACATTGCATTTGAAGATACTGGCTCTTAACATGTTCCCGACCACCTATAGCAGAAGTACCGATAAAGGGCGTCAGGGATGCGCAAAATCACGTATATATACGTGATTTTGCATTTCCGGGTATAGGGCGCGCACATGCTCCATACCCACACCACTATTGGTTCCTCGGCAGTGTCGGAGGCAGTTAGTCAGTTACCCCCCAGTGTCAGCATGCCTGTCTCACTCCCGCAATAAGTCACTGATCACTGCCATTACTAGTACAAAAAAATAAATAAAATACAGCCATTTGTAGATGCTATAACGTTCACGTAAACCAATTAATTTACACGTATTGGGATTTTTTTTAAGCAAAGATGTAGCAGAATACATTTTGGCCTAAATTTATGAAGACATTTAATTTTTGTATTTTTTTTTTACTGGATATGTTTTATAGCAAAAAGCCAAAAATATTGATCTTTTTCAAAATTGTCAGTCTTTTTTTGTTTATAGCGTAAAAAATAAAAACACAGAGGCGATCAAATACCACCGAAAGAAAGATTTATTTGTGAGAAGAAAAGGACATAAATTTAATTTGGGTGGAGCATTACATGACTGGGGAATTGTCAGCTAAAATAACGTCACACCACGTCGCAAAAAAATGATCTGTCTCTATTAAGGAGCTTCATATTTGCAGTGCATTGTGCATTGTGATTGAAAGTTGTTTAGACCAATGTATAACACCAAAAACTAATCGGAGTTAGTGACTTTTGCATTAAACAGCAGCACTAATGATTATGATGTAAACTAGTCATGTGCAAATTGCAAAGACGTATTGAGCCATTTTCTCTCTCTTCCACAAAGGTTTTTGGCCCTGGATGACTTGAACATTATTTATTATATTCATTGCAGGGAGCACAATAAAGCACAAGAAGCAGACCTTGCAGTATTGTTGAAGGAACAGTTATTGTTAGTCTATTTTTCATGATTTTCTTACTATACATTAAAATCTTTATTCTATCTAGGTCTGTAAACATGTTGACAGTACACCTGTCAAAGAGCTGCTCAGTCAGAAATGGAAATCTTTAGGTACAAGGTTTTTCTTGTTAGGATGTTCTTCTATCTTGCTTACATAGTTGTATTTACAACTGTCAGCCTCTACCATCCTTTGAAATCTTTGGACCTTGGTGGATGTGACAACATAACTGTGATGAAACAAAAAAAAAACATTCTGTATGTTGATTCCATTTTGAAGAAAATGTGTTAACACCTGTTCTTACATCTACAATGCATTGATTTTATATGTTTAAATGCATTTCCCATTTTAGGAATTCTGTGAAAGTAGAGAAGTTTATGAGGCTTGCGGGAGAGCTAGTTATGCTATTTGGAGCAATCCCATACTTTTTGCTGAGGTATATTTCTAACTGATTGCTTCTCTTTAACAACTAACTACCTATGCGCTGTAGTAATTCTACATGGCTGGTGACTCAGTTGTTCTGTTTCAAATAATTTCCTTATTTTTCCCCAGACTCCTCTGCTTATTAAACTAGGTAAAAAAAAGTATTTTGGAAATGCATTGCCTGTAGTCCTTTCTCCCTACTAATGTACGGTAATATAAAACAGCAATGTATGAACAAAACAAGCCTCATGTATAATGTATCTGCTAGTTGTCATTTAGATTTTCCTTAATAGCAGATAACCAGTTTTTCCCCTTCTGTTGTTAAGGGGAGTTTGAATGTTGAAGATACTGATTAGTTGCTGGATGGGAATTACAAACTGTACTTTAATCAAACACCCTATGCATAGGCCGCAATTTATTTATTTATTACAGGTACTTATATACCCAGTGGTGTATTTTGGTTTTGTGCTGCCCTAGGCAAGACTAAAATCGGGCACCCCCCGCATCTAAATTTGCCCCACCCCTTCCTGTTTAAGATCCACCCCGTCATCGGTAAACCCACCCCTTCCTATTTAGGCTCCACCTCTTCCTATTAGAGCTCCACAGACTGACAATGATGGGTCTCTATTCCTCCCACTGACACCAACAATGGGGCTTTATTCCTCCCACTGACACCAATGATGGAGCACTATTCCTCCCACTGACACCAATGATGGGGCACTAGTCCTCCCACTAATACCAATGATGGGGCACTATTCCTCCCACTGATAACAATGATGGGGAACTATTCCCCCCACTGACACCAATGATGGGGCACTATTCCTCCCACTGATACCAATGATGGGGCACTATTCCTCCCACTGACACCAACGGTGGGGCATTATTCCTCCCACTGACACCAATGATGGAGCACTATTCCTCCCACTGACACCAATGATGGGGCACTATTCCTCCCACTGATACCAATGATGGGGCACTATTCCTCCCTCTGACACCAATGGTGGGGCATTATTCCTCCCACTGACACCAATGATGGGGCACTATTGCTCCCACTGATACCAATGATGGGGCACTATTCCCCCCACTGACACCAATGGTGGGGCATTATTCCTCCCACTGACAACAATGGTGGGGCATTATTCCTCCCACTGACAGCAATGGTGGGGCACTATTGCTCCCACTGACACCAACGGTGGGGCATTATTCCTCCCACTGACACCAATGATGGGGCACTGTTCCTCCCACTAATACCAATGATGGGGCACTATTCCTCCCACTAATACCAATGATGGGGCACTATTGCTCCCACTGATACCAATGATGGGGCACTATTCCCCCCACTGACACCAATGGTGGGGCATTATTCCTCCCGCTGACAACAATGGTGGGGCATTATTCCTCCCACTGACAGCAATGGTGGGGCACTATTCCTCCCACTGACACCAACGGTGGGGAACTATTCCTCCCACTGACACCAACGGTGCCCCATCATTGGTGTCAGTGGGGGGAGGAATAGTGCCCCATCATCGGAGTCAGGAATAGTGCCCTGTCCTTGGTGTCAGTTTGGGGAGGGGGGCATAGTGCCCCATCAACGATGTCAGTGTGGGGGGGGAATAGTGCCCCGTCATTGGTGTCAGTGGGGGGGATAGTGTCCCAACATTGGTGTCAGTGGGAGGAATAGTACCCCGTCATTGGTGTCAGTGGGAGGAATAGTGTTCCATCATTGGTGTCAGTGGGGGTCGAATAGTGCCCCATTGTTGGTGTCAGCAGGGGGATGAATAGTGCCCCATCATTGGTGTCAGTGGGGGGAGGAATAGTGCCCCATCATTGGTGTCAGGTATAGTGCCCCATCCTTGATGTCAGTGGGGGGAGGAATAGTGCCCGTCATTGGTGTCAGTTTGGGGAGGGGGGCATAGCGCCCCATCATTGATGTCAGTGTGGGGGGGGGAATAGTGCCCCATCATTGGTGTCAGTGGGGGGGATAGTGTCCCAACATTGGTGTCAGTGGGAGGAATAGTGTTCCATCATTGGTGTCAGTGGGGGGTGGAATAGTGCCCCATCGTTGATGTCAGTGGGGGAAGGAATAGTGCCCCATCGTTGGTGTCAGTGGGTCGAGGAATAGTGCCCCATCGTTGGTGTCAGTGGGGGAGAGGAATAGTGCCCCATCGTTGGTGTTAGTGGGGAAGGAATAGTGCCCCATCGTTGGTGTCAGTGGGGAGGAATAGTGCCTCATCATTGTTGTCAGTGGGAGGAATAATGCCCCATCATTGCTGGTTGTAGCAGCACCATCTGTACGGCACATTTACCGGGCGGTCAGCTGTCCTCCTTTATTCACTCTGGGCCGGCTGCTCCCTCACTTGATGTTCGCGCCGCCGCTCGGCTCTGCCTCCTCGCAGGTGATTTGCCACCTGTGTGCCTTTACTGAGCTACAGTTCTGGCGCCCAATCACTGGTGAGGAGGCGAAGCTTTCAAGGGGTGTCATCTCGCACACACATCGCGTCCAGGCACCGGACCTGTGGACCTCTCTACCCCTCCTCCAGCAGCACTTCCTGGACTGGATCGTCATGGGACTGGGACCGGAGCCAGGTAAGACACAGCAGCCCCCTGCCCGCCCCTGTACTAAATAACCCTTCCATGGAAGGGGGGGCGGCAGCACCGCACCCCCCCCCAAAAAGTGCTGCCCTAGGCAAACGCCTTGTTTGCCTAGCGGCAAATACGCCCCTGTATATAGCGCCATCAATTTACACAGCGCTTTACATATATATTGTACATTCACATCAGTCCCTAACCCTCAAGGGGCATATTATCTAAGGTGTAATACTGCTTACTGTTTCAAGTTGTATCATTTTAGGAAGGTGAAGGTTTATATATATATATATATATATATATATATATATACATATACACAGTTGTGTTCAAAATAATAGCAGTCAGACATCACTAACCTGATCAATCACTGTTTTTGGTAGAAATTATATTTATACATGGCAAATAATTTACTAGCAGGTGTAGTAGAGTCGTAGAAATCCAACAGACCCAACAGTCATGACATGCATGCTGCTGATTCTGTGTAATTGAATCACTAATTGAAAGGGGCATGTTCAAAATAATAGCAGTGTGGAGTTCTATTAGTGAGGTCATTCATTCTTTGAAAAACAGGTGGCAATTATTGCCCTTATTTAAGGAAGGAAGGCAGCAAATGTTGTACATGCTGGTTACAGTGTATTTCTCTCTGAAATTCTGAGGAAAATGGGTCGTTGCAGACATTGTTCAGAAGAACAGCGTACCTTGATTAAAAAGTTGATTGGAGAGGGGAAAACATAAAGAAGTGCAGAAAATGATAGGCTGCTCAGCTAAAATTATCGCAAATGCTTTAAAATGGCAACCAAAACCTGAAAGCCGTGGAAGAAAGCGAAAAACTACCATTCGAATGGATAGAGTAGCCAAAATGGCAAGGACTCAGCCAACAATCAGCTCCAGGAAGATCAAAGAAGGTCTAAAGTTACCTGTGAGTACTGTTACAATTAGAAGACGCCTATGTGAAGCCAAGCTATCTGCAAGAAGCCCCCGCAAAGTTCCACTGTTGAAAAAAAGACGTGCTGAAGAGGTTACAATTTGCCAAAGAGCACATTGACTGGCCTAAAGAGAAATGGCGCAACATTTTGTGGACTGTTGAAAGTAAGATTGTTCTTTTTGGGTCTAGTGGCCGGAGACAGTTTGTCAGACGACCCCCAAACACTGAATTCAAGCCATAGTACACTGTGAAGACAGTGAAGCATGGTTGTGCAAGCATCATGATATGGGGATGTTTCTCATACTACGGTGTTGGGACGATTTATCGTATACCAGGGATCATGGATCAGTTTGAATACATCAGAATACTTGAAGAGGTCATGCTGCCTTATGCTGAAGAGGAAATGCCCTTGAAATGGGTGTTCCAACAAGACAACGACCCCAAACACACCAGTAAACGTGCAACATCTTGGTTCCAGACCAACAAGATTGACGTTATGGAGTGGCCAGCCCAATCCCCAGATCTTAATCCAATAGAAAACTTGTGGGGTGACATCAAAAATGCAGTTTCTGAGGCAAAACCAAGAAATAGAGAAGAACTGTGAAATGTAGTCCAATCATCCTGGGCTGGAATACCTGTTCACAGATGCCAGAAGTTGGTTGACTCCATGCAACACAGATGTACAGCAGTTCTCAGAAACAGTGCTTATACAACGAAATATTCATTAAGTGATTCAAAGGAAAGCAAAATCTTCAAACATTTTTCAGTTTATATAGTGAATTTTTGAGTTTGTAAAGAAGAATGCAAACACTGCTATTTTTTTTTGAACAGTCTAATATTCACTTTTCTTAAATATTTTTAGAGGAACAACACAAATTTGATATATTTTTCTTCATGTTTTGATTTGGAATAGAATGTGTAGTGTTTCCAATGCATTTGTGTGTATGGAAATAAAAGCCATTAGAAAGATTTTGAGCTTTATTCACTTTTTTCAACACACTGCTATTATTTTGAAGACAACTGTATATACACACTATATTGCCAAAAGTATTGGGACGCCTGCCTTTACACACACATAAATTTTAATAGCATCTCAGTCATAGTCCATAGGGTTCAGTATTGAGTTGACCCACTCTTTGCAGCTATAACAGCTTCAGCTCTTCTAGGAAGGCTGTCCATAAGGTTTAGGAGTGTGTCTATGGGAATGTTTGACCATTCTTCCAGCAGCATTTGTGAAGTCAGGCACTGATGTCGTGCGAGAAGGCCTGGCTCGCAGTCCCTGCTCTAATTCATCCCGAAGGTGTTTTATTGGTATGAGGTCAGGACTCTGCAGGCCAGTCAAGTTCCTCTACCCCATGCTCACTCATCCATGTCTTTATGGACCTTGCTTTGTGCACTGATGTGTAGTCATGTTAGAACAGGAAGGGGCCATCCCCAAACTGTTCTCACAAAGTTGGGAACATGAAATTGCCCAAAACGTCTTGGTATGTTGATGCCTTAAAAGTTTCCTTCACTGGAACTAAGGGGCCAAGCACAACCCCTGAAAAACAACCCCACACCATAATCCCCCAACTCCACCAAATTTACACTAGGCACATTGCAGTCAGGCAAGTACCGTTCTCCTGGCAAATGCCAAACCCAGACTTGTCCATTGGATTGCCAGACAGAGAAGCATGATTCATCACTCCAGAGAAAATATCTCCACTGCTCTGCAGTCCAGTGGTGGCGTGCTTTACATCTCTGCATCTGACACTTTGCATGGCACTTGATGATGTAAGGCTTGGAAGCAGCTGCTCGGCCATGGAAATCCACCATTCCATGAAGCTCTCTATGCACTGTTGTTGTCCTAACCTGAAGGCCACACGAAGTTTGGAGGTCCTTAGCTATTGACTCTGCAGACAGTTGGTGACTTCTGCGCACTGTGCGCTTCAGCATGCACTGACCCCGCTCTGTCATTTTACGTAGCCTACCACTTTGTGACTGAGTTGCTGTCATTCACAGTTGCTTTTACTTTGTTATAATACCACTAACAGTTGACTGTGGAATATTTAGTAGCAAGGAAATGTCATGGATGTATTTATTGCACAGGTGGCAACCTATCACGGTACCAAACTTGAATTCACTGAGCACCTGAGAGCGACCCATTCTTTCACAAATGTATGTAGAAGAAATCTGCATGCCTAGGTGCTTGAGTCTATACACCTGTGGCCATGGAGGTGATTGGAACACCGGAATCCAATGATTTGGAGGGGTGGCCCAATACTTTTGACAATATAGTGTGCGTGTGTGTGTGTATATATAAATATATATATATATATATATATATATATACTGTATATACTTGATTGTATACACCTGAATTAATCCAATGATTTGGAGGGATGTCCAAATACTTTTGGCAATAGACCAGTGACTGTATATGTATATGTATATATACAGTCACCTTTCAATTTATTAGGTACACCTATTCAATTGCTTGGTGACCCAAATTGCTAAACAGCCTATCACATGGCCGCAGCCCAATGCATTTAGGCATGTAGATGTGGTGAAGACGACTTGCTGAAGTTCAAACCGAGCATCAGAATGAGGAAGAAAGGGGATTTAAGTGACTTTGAATATGGCATGGTTGTTGGTGCCAGACAGGCTGGTTTGAGTATTTAAAAAACTGCGGATCTACTGGGATTTTCATGCACAACCACCTCTAGGGTTTAAAGAGAATGGGCAGACTGGTTGCTGCAACATTCAAATGGTAGGGTCAGAATTCTGCGTAAACAACATGTAAGTGTGGATCCATGCTGCCTTGTATCAATGGTTCAGGCTGGTGGTGGTAGTGTAATGGTGTGGTGGATTTTTTTGGTCAGTGAGTGTATATACTGTGTATATATATATATACATATATTTCACTGGGGCACAGCCTGCCTTTCTCAAAACCTTGAGAAAGTCAGCCAATGTCCCTCCGAAACCTTGACATTGATTAAACTTCATTGGAAAATTCCCCTTGCTGTAAGTCATGTTGAGTGCACCTACTGCCTGTTGCATATTCTAGGTACATTTTTCATGAATTGCACCCACACCAAACTTATCTGTACAAACAGATACAAGTTCCTCTTTCTCTTACCTGCTTTGGCTTTCCCTATGGGAGGCTTTGTCAATTGCTCTTAAACACAGCTTGTCAAGGTATAACTTGCACTTGATTTACTACTCAATTTACTTAGAAACCATATGAATCTGTAAAAGTGGAACTCTAGACCAGGGGTCCTCAAACTACGGCTCACGGGCCACATGCGGCCCGCCAAGGGCGTTTATCCGGCCCGCTGGGCAGGGGCGCATCTGCCGCAGTTGGGAGAGCTCGGCAGGGCTCGGGCGGGAGGCAGGAGTGCGGGATCAGCAATTCTAGAACAGGGGAAGGTGGGCTCAGCTTATGAACCCGCACTATTCACCTGGCCTTTCTGCAGCCAGCCGGCCATCTATTCTGATCAGTGCATGCAACCGTCACGGCCGGAGGGTGGAGCCTAGAGCTGACCATGAAGAGGGGAAGCAAGAGAGGAGACTCCATCGCTGCATGTCAGGTATCATGGCCATGGACCCTAGATAAGTGCAATAGATGATCGATCTCCTCCCTCTCTCCTCTCTCCCTCTCCCTCCTCTCTCTCCCCCTTCCTCTCTCTCTCCCCCCTTCCTCTCTCTCTCTATCCCCCCCTCCTCTCTCGCTCCCCCCTCTCTCTCCCCTCTCCTCTCTCCCCCCTCCTCTCCCCCCCCTCCTCTCTCCCCCTCCCCCTCCTCTCTCTCTCTCCCTTTCTCTCTCTCTCCCTCCCTCCTCTCTCTCTCCCCCCTCTCTCTCCCCTCTCTCCCCCCTCCTCCTTTCTCTCTCTCTCTCCCCTCCCCCCTCCTCTCACTCCCCCTCCTCTCTCTCCCCCTCCTCTCTCCCCCTTCCCTCTCTCCCCCTCCCCCCTCCTCTCACTCCCCCTCCTCTCTCTCCCCCCCTCTCCCCCCCTTCCCTCTCTCCCCCCTCTTTCTGTCTCCCCCTCTCTCTCTCTCCCCCTCCTCTCTCTCCCCTCTTTATCTCCCTCCCTCTCTCTCTTTACATTGTACGTAGATCTGACCCAACAAGGTGTCCTGCATTTACCGTATATTTTGCTCCATAAGACACACTTGGTGGGAAATGTCTGTGCGTCTTATGGAGCAAGCGGCCCAGTATTCCCACCGCCGTTGTATGTCCACAGTCTCTGGTCATCTCATGTACTATGTCCGCAGTCTCTGGTCATCTCCTGTACTGTGTCCACATTTGTTCATAGTTTTTTTTTTTTTTAAACTATAGTCCGGCCCTCCAACGGTCTGAGGGACAGTGAACTGGCCCCCTGTTTAAAAAGTTTGAGGACCCCTGCTATAGCCGAATGATGTCTACAATGCGGTTGTTGTTGTGGACCTTTTGAATTATGTCTCAAAATATGACTTTATCAAGACATAATATTATATGGCAAACAGCTCAGTATAGCCGGATGCTAAGAGTTAATTTTGTCTTGGTTGAACCATCAAGGATTCTAGTTAAGAAATGGAGAAGGGGGGAAGTGAGACTTTTCCAAGACAATAAGACTGTTTGAACTGTCAACAAGGACTATTTGTATATTGAGGTTGAGAAGAATGCAGATACAGAAAGTCAAACAAATAGCCAGATAGGACTTCAACTTTCAAACATTTTAACAATAATGAGATGGGAACTCAACTGGTTGAAAGCTTAACCAAAACGTGCAGAGTGTGATGAACCAACAGACCTCTGAAATATACTATTGTTCACCAAGGGTGAAAGCATTAACAGTTGTTTACCATGAGTCCAACACAAGGGCCAGGCAAACAGAAAGTTTTTTTTCTACACAGAGAAAATGTTGATTCTAAAACAAAGGGGTGAAATTTAGGACATTTAAGTCTAAAAGTTGACTGTATATAAAGTCTAAAAGTTGACTGTATATAATTACAAAAATATATTACAAAAACATATTATAAATGAGATGTTATGGATTTTACACACCACTAAATATTCAGAAATGGGAACTATATATCACTAACTTGAGTATTGAGATGATGGGAAGTAAGATGTATTATAAACTAGCATTAGTTACATGTCTTATCAGGAAACAAACAGGATGGTATTTCAAGAAGGAATAACTGAATATACACCTATATTCCATGGTCCCTATTTAGAATATCATAGGTATGATCACTTATATCTGGGAAAAGACGTATATTTGATTCCTGAAATTACCTTAAGATTCCACCCAAGGTATGAGTCATCTCAAATACTCAAATTGTTCTATGATACATGACCGCCACCTGGCGGGCAGGTGAGAAATAGCTTATGTACACACATTTCTCAACTAGCCAATCAGGAAGCCTGGTGGGAAGGTATCTTAGAACAATGGATTAGTGGATATAAAAGCCCTTGTACCTTTAACAAGAAAAAGCTCATCAAGAAAAAGCTCAAGAAGAGACCTCATCACAAGAAGACCCTGACATCTGAAGAAGATCTCTGCTGAATAACTACTCTTTCATACTTTCAAACCTCCTAAAACTTTAACTAAATTTCTAAACCTCTAACCTTATAACTTCCTACATTCTCCCCTACTGAATATCTATCACTTGCCCTATAATATCAGTCTAAAGGCGTTCCACTGCCAGCTAAATCCACGGGAGAGTTGCCTAGTCTGAATTCCGGGTGTGGTGAGATGTTTATTTGATTTTGTATTACCTATTTTCTCTGTTGTGTGGAATCATAAAATTACCTTAGTGTATCACAACAATATTGGGTAGTTAGATATATGTAGAGAGATCCTGTTTTACTGTTAAAAATTGTTTGTTGCCATATTATAATTTTTTCATATTTCATAATTTATTGAATATTAATAACCAGAGTATCATATATCAAGGGCTTGCTTCTTGCAATCCTATGGCCACGGCTTGTGAGAATATAACCTTTGAGATACTCGAAATTATTAATTATTAATAAATTTAATAAATAATCATATCATTTAAAAATTGTGATATTGATGAAATTAGTTAGAAATCTTATTATTGTGTCTTACATTGGTAGGATATATTTTTGATTGTGTGTACCAATATTCATTTATCACCAGTCTTTTACGTTTTGTGTTAATATATATATAATTTTTGTACATAAATAAATTTTTATATTTATCTATTACAAGGCAAATTTTGTGTGTATGGTACGAAATCATATTGGCTAAAAGAATTCAAGGTATAATAATAAGTGGTGATCAAATTATCAAGGTGTCCAAATTATTGGTTTACTAAATATTTGCCGTATTTTAACGGCTGGAGGCACTGTAATATTTCATCTAAGGGAAAGGGACACGCCCTTTATAAATAATATATATCCTTACATAAACCACCACATTGTCCAGTTCTGGCAGGGCGTCATATGATGTCTTCCCAGAACACGTCCTCCTACGGACACAGCTGATCACATGACATGACGAGCTGATCACATGATCTTAGTGGCCTTTTACCACGTAATCAGCTGTGTCCAATAACACAGCAGATCACCGAGTAAATACAGTTGCCGGTTATCAGCAGCACTTTCCTCATGATGTCACAGTGTGAGGAAAGTACTGCTGCTGTCACAGAGCAGATTGGCGCTGATGATCAGTGCCTTGATGAGCAGTACCCAGAAGTGCCACCCACCAGTGCTCAGCAGTGCCACCCACCAGAGCCCAGCAATACCACCCATCAGTGCCTATCTGTGCCCATCAGTGCCCATCAGTACCACCCATCAGTGCTCCCCATTACTACCACCCATCAGTTCCCAGCAGTGCCGCCCATCTGTGCCCAGCAGTGCTGCCCATCAGTGCCACCAGTCAGTGCCACTCATCAGTGTCGTTCATCAGTGCCGCCTATCAGTGCCCATCATGGTTGCATATCAGTGCAGCATTATCAGTACCTCCTCATCAATGCCCACCAGTGCTGCCTCCTCAGTACCACCTCATCAGGGCAGCCTATCAGTGCCCATTGGTGCTGCCTATCCGTGACACCTCATCAGTGCCCATCAGTGTTGCCTATCAGTGCTCATCAGTGCTGCCTATCAGTGCAGACTCATCAGTGAAGAAGAAAATTACCTGTTTGCAAAATTTTATAATAGAAACAAAGAAAAACATTTTTTTCAAATTTTTGGCCCTTTTTTGCAAAAGTAGTGCAAAAAATAAAACACCCATGCTGATTAAATACCACCAAAAGAAATCTCTATTTGTGTGCAAAAAATGATAAAAATTTCATATGGGTACAATGTTGCATGACCGTGCAATTGTCATTCCAAGTGTGAGAGCGCTGAAAGCTGAAAATTGGCCTGGGCAGGAAGGGGATAAAAGTGCCCAGTAGGCAAGTGGTTAAACTATTTTATATAAAATATTTGTATGTGCAACATTATATATGTTTGATCTACTTTTTATTAAAGCTTTTATGGAATAAAAATGAATGTAACAAACTGTTTTATTTTCTTCAGATAAATAAATATTTATGATGCTCACCCAGGCTCCCGTCTGTGGGGGTTTGATCGTTGATGGTGTCCTAGGAACCAGTAAATACAAATATGCAGGAACTATATCTCTATCAAAAGTCCTGCTGTAGCTAATCCTCTTATAGGAGAGCATTTAATCCTAAACTGTTCACACATTGCAGGTACTTGAGAAAGAAAAACATCAATTAGCCATGAAAAGAAATCGTACTGCAGTGAATTACAGGCAGTGAGCATTGAAGTCAACATAGAGCAGGTGAAAAATATCCAATAAAGGGCATTCTAAGGGAATAATAGAATGATATTGCTTAGAAAGGGCACATGTTCATTTCTCTTGGTACCAGCTGAAAGTATTAGGCAATAAGAAATAAAAAGAGCAAAATTAAAGTCTAGCATGGAGAACTAATGAGATTGTGTTATTGGTGAAAGGAGTAAATGGTCCTATTTTAGTTTTCCTAAGAGCTAGATGCATTAATATACTATTCCATATAGCTAAAGGTGAATTTTGCAACTAGTGCACAACACAAAAATCTAGATACCAAATGTACAGTCTACAAATACTTTTACAAAATGTCATACATAACAAAACTAACAATACAGGACCAATTTACTTCAGTGCTTTGCTATTCCGCATTTGTGTTTGCCTTATAGTTTGAGCTTGTAGGCTGGTGCATACTTTATACTGTGATGTGAACCTTTAACCCTTTGACCTCCAGAAGGTTTTGCCCCCTTCATGACCAGAGAATTTTTTGCTATTCAGCATTGTGCCTCTTTAACTGGCAATTGCTTGATCATGCAATACTGTCCCCAATTGAAATTTATCTAATTGTTTTACAACAATAGAGCTTTCTTTTGGAGGTATTTAATCAGCACTGGGTTTTTTTTATTATATAAATAAAAAAGACCAAACATTCTGTAAGTAAAACAACAATATATTCTAGTTTCTGTTATAAAACATATCCAATAAAATTTATTTTTTATTAATGTAGGCCAAAATGTATTGTCATGTGTATGTTAGTTGGTGAGTGAGAAAGTTATAGGGTTACAAACTATGGTATATATACTGGAATATATGCAGCTCTAGATGCTATACTTGTAATGGCAGCGAGTGAGACTGTGATAGTGTTTCAGGCAATCTGGCACTAACACTGGCTGGGAAGGACACTAACTGAATAACTGAAACTAATATAGCTAGCGACACTAACACAGCGATCAGTCATAGGACTGTACACTGCAGGGGCGGACTGACCATTTGGAAACTCGGGCACTGCCCGAGGGCCCAGGGTCAGTAGGGGGCCGCATGAGATGCCCCGGTACCTTTTTCATAGGCTTTTTTGAGTTTGGGCAAGGACACAGGGGCCCCATGATCCCCTATTACCTGGGGGCCCCATGAGTTGTCAGTCCGCCCCTGGTACACTGTACTAATGGCTGGGAAAAGGCTAACATCCAGGGAGAAGAAACAGCCAAATCACTGTGTGTGTACAGAGTTATGTGCATTTGTAATAGATATTTGGCTGAAACCCGGTGACAAACTCTTGCTGTGTCCAATCACAGCACAAGTCAGCAAGGGGGTACGCACACGCATGCCCCAAACCTGGAAGAAAGGCCATGATGTACAGGTACATTGCCTAGCCTGGCTGTGTCTCCCACCCACAATAGATGTACCGTGGGCAGGCTGCAAGTGGTTAAATATGGGGCTGTTGCATACAGGGTTAATAAAATAGTGTGACATGTCTTCTCCTGTATGTGTGTGAGCTATTTTCTTTTTCAAGAGGCTATATAGGCAGGGGAAGCTGGCCTTGTCAGGCAGACCAGTGAGGACCTGTTGTACAATGTGATTCCTTTTCCAGCAGAGCACCCCTCAAATGGGATTCATTCGCGAGGGCATCCACATGAATGAACTCTATTGCTATGAACTTTCTTAACTTTAAAGTATGGGCAGGACCACTAGAGACAGTACAACCAAATCATGTAGTGTCCGTGAAGATGTTATGCTGAAGTGATGTCAAGTACCTTACAGTGTGTGTAGTCTTGGTATATCTGAGAAACAGAAGGGGACAGAGAGTTAAATCCATGTTTAACATTCTAGGTTAAAGATTTAAGAACATAAAACAAGTTAACTCTTAATGATGTGAAGAGTGTAAAAGAAGAAGAAGCAGCCAACTGGCAGAGAAAGCAGTCATGGTGGCTGGTGATAGGGGCTCTGGTAGTAAGGAGAGAATTTTGTCCCTGTGGACCAGACCTGGAGGACATCATGGTGTCCAAGACATTTCGATACAAAGTATAAAAGCTTCTGTTTGTGTCTTCAGGTAGAATATAGGGCTCTGGAGTACAGTATGGCCTATGGCCTGAGGGTGGCACCAACCCACACTGAAGTGAGATCATAGTGGGTGACATGGCTTGTAATACGCTCTACGGAGTGACCTGCTTGCACATGCTTACAAGCTAGTACAAAAAAAGGTTCAAAATACAAAAAATAAGAAAGGTGCAGGCTTGATGGACCATTTGATCTTTTACCACTATACCAGGTATAAGCAACAAAATTGGGGATGGGGAAAGGTAGGAAATGTAAGTAAGATGGTCATAGATGTGCAGATCAGGAAACATTACATTTCTGTCCAGGGGCGGACTGACAACTCATGGGGCCCCCGGGCAATAGGGGATCATGGGGCCCCTGTGTCCTTGCCCAAACTCAAAAAAGCCTATGAAAAAGGTACCAGGGGCATCTCATGGGGCCCCCTACTGACCCCGGGCCCTCATTTCCAAATGGTCAGTCCGCCCCTGTTTTTGTCATGAGTGTACAGGATAAAAGTCAATATCATGTGTAAAAGGAAACTTAGTTCTTTCCTTTAATAGCTTGGGCTGGAAGATGAGGCACCAACTCTAATACCCATCAGGTACAGGGTGGCAACAACCCCCACTGCTGTGCCTATTATTTTATCATTTGCAAATTATAATAGTGGCTGTCTAGGAGGTAGCCCAAAATTTACATTTTCCACATTTCACATCAGTGGTTAAGTTATGGCTTACAAAGCTAGAAAAATAAAGCTGAAGCATAAGAAACACTGAATATTTTCACATGAAGCTGCGGATATATATTTAATGCTTTAGCAATGCAAAAGGTTATCACTCCATAAAATAATGAATATTTGTTCCAGAAAGTTATCATATATAAGTGATATGAAAAATAGGTCCTCTAGTTTTGGTAACATAGCAGCTGTTTGAATACCAACCAAGACTCTATCTGCATAGCGTTGTCATGTTCTCCCTGTGTTTGCACACTCCAAAGACATGCTGGGTCAGCATGGCCACTCACTATGCTTCAGGCATTCCTATCCTGGGTGCTTTTTGGAGGTTCTCAGGTGGGTGAACATGGTAGACACATGACCACCTAGATTACATTAGTGCCACAAACTCTACAGTCCACCTATTGGCAATATTCAGTTTATACTAGACACCAATTTTATCACCTTGTTCTGAGAAAGTGGCAATTTAAAGCCATGAAATGTGTTTTATTTGGTGCAATAAAATAATTGGATGTTTTACTAAAGAAAATTACTTGAGCCTATCCTTTAAACAACCATGTTGGGCGCCTCTGCCAATCGACCTAAGTGCCCTTTTTATGCTTACTCTTGCTACCACACTGTATATCAGCCTTTCTAAACCTTTTTTGGCAGAGGAACCTTTACATTTTTTTCAGGTCTTGGAGAACCCCTTCTAGAAATGAATATACATACAGTTTGTAGTATATTAGTTTAATCACTAAATTGTAGAACATTTTAAAGAATAAATGATAATAGTATACCTAGCATATCTGAAACCTTAAACAGATCTTTTTTTTACAACCCCCTGCTTTATGCCACATCATTTTCACAGAAAAAAAACACAGACAGTCAAAATTGTAGTGTCCACTAACTTTATCAGTCAATGCAGACCAGGGGTGTCAATCTCAATTTCATCACGGGCCACATCAGCATTATAGTTGCCCTCAAAAGGGCCGGTTGTATCTGTAAGACTATATGTCGACAGCATCCCCCCCCCTTATATCAGATATCAGGAGCCAACCCACCATCAGAAGTCGAGTCCCCCACTCTCCCTTACAGTACAGTGCACCTCCTTACCTTGTGCTGTTGACGGGAAGAACCTGGGGGCAGAGATGGGGAGCAGAAAGTGCAGGGTCTGGAAAAGGACCAGAGGAAGGCTGGCGCCAGCTGCCAGTTCTCCTGAATGCTGAGACCAGGGCAGGCGGAGATAAGGGGGTGCTGCAGCTGCACAGAGAGGCACAGGATCTATAAGAGGAGTTCTATCCTCCTCTCTGCTGCCAACTGCTGAAGCAGGGGGGAGGCAGAGATGAGTCTCTCTGCAACTTCACAGGGTAGTGCAGGAACTGGCGGAAAACTTCTGTCCTCCTCTCTGCTGTCAACTGCTGAGACAAGGTGAGGGGGTGCCGCAGGTGCAGAAGAGACCAAATTAGGCCCGGGCCTTGTTTTTGACACATGTGATGTAGACTATCCCCCTTCAATTGGTGGTTAGTGCAGTTAGCAGATTAATTCGCCATTGCTAACTGTTCAAGGGCCGCCAGGAACCTCAGGTGGAACCCTGTTTGGAAAAGGCTGTGTAAATGTTAATAGTACACTGAGAGAAATACCAACATTATTTTTAAAGTTTGTAAACAATCAGATGTTGTGCATTTACCTGTGGCTTTTGGCTGGAATCTATAATATCCAAAACTGAGTTCTGAGCTATCATTTTATCAATATTTGTCAAGTCATTAATTCTGTAGGAGATAGTCCCTATTGTCCAATATATTTTCTTTTGCTTCCTAACGAGATAGCTGAACATCTGTGATTTAATATTGGAATAAAGGTTAGAGGAAGTCCTGACTTCTGCCTGTGCCAGTATATTATGCATTAATTATGCACTAACTTCCCAGCTAAGTCATCCTGTGGATAAATTATTACAGATGAGATGGTTTAAAAAAAATCAGATCTGCAAGGTGATTTTTCTTAATAAACACATAACAGTCACATGCAGTGATAGGATAAAAAAATCACAGTGACTTATTCAAAGCCTTTCTGGCCTGATATATAATTAGGTGTGACACTCATGGCGTCCAGGAGGCAGAGAGGTTTATAAATGTTGTGCTAGAAGCTAATGAGCTAAAGGCTCTGGGCTAGTAAAATTTAATATATTACAATGGTAAGACATATGAAGTATTAACTAAAGTTGCCAGCATATATATTTCTTAAACATAACAAATCCAGGTCACCTAAATGGAAAGGACCCTCATTTCTGTGTGATTTGTGTAAAATGACTCTTAAATATTTATCATACTTTATATGTACTGTAACTATTTCAAAGTGTTATCAAATGTGTATATTCTTTGAGTTCTGTGAGCATTCTTCAACATGCAGTTGCTTCCTGGCTAGTAATACCCACAAAAGGATACTGAAGCATACGTATGTTTTACAACTTACAGTATATCATCAAAAGAAACAGTCTACTCCAACACAAAGGTATATATCAAGAGTCATAAGACACCTTTGTGTGCTCCTTTACATTGCTCCAATCTAACAGCCAAGGCAAGTATAGTAGCCTTTGTTCCAACCTCCCTTTGCCAGAATCGGCAATTCTCACTTGTCTCCTATTGTACGCACCCCTCATTTAATATTATGGTTAATCAATAAGATAACTGGGGCTTTGATTGGCTGAAGTTTCTTTTAGCAATGCTTGCTGATTGGCTGAACGAAGAAGCATCACTAAAACAGTCAGACATACAATGGCTAGAAGAGTGGGCCAGTGTTGTAGATGAGGAAAGAGCTGAGAGGAGGTCTGTGCTATCCTCTATCCTCCAGTATCTCCACTCAATACGTCCTTTCTGTGGATAACAAAAATTGTGGCATGCAGTTTGGAGGTCTAAAGTTAACGTAATGGGAGGTGACAGACCGACTGGGCTCCAATTACTGTTCCTGCATTAGATCACCCAAATATTGCAGCCATTGCCCGCTTATTGACCGTGCACTATTAGTTGCCTGTTTGTTGCCAATATAGTGCAACAAATACCAGATTGCTGTTGTCTAAACTGCTTGTTTGTTTCCCTTGTATTGACATGATTACCCATTGGTTGACCGGGTTATGTCACAATTGCCTGTATGTTGCTAATGTATCACGACAACTGCCCATGTGTTGCCCACATATTGTCATGATTACCCATTTTGTTGTCCATAAAATTGCCTGTTTATTGCCCACTTATTGTCAGGATTGCCAATTTGTTGCCCGTGTATTGTCATAGTTACTTTTTATTCCCAAAAATCAGGATTCCAGTTTGTTACCCAAATTTGTTACCAATGTTTTATCACAATTTTCAGGATATTGCCTGTTAATTGTTACATTTGCCTATGTATTACCAGAGGTTAGTACTATGGTACATCTGCATGTATATAGAACTAATGCCCCAGACACAGTTTTTTTTCCGTTCAACCCATCCCCCAACCCAGCGATATCCCCTGCTGTTCTATTGTGTCCCCGCCAGAACACACTGGTCAGAGCTCTCAGCCAATGGCTGAGAAAGCTGATTGGAAGTCGATCAGCAGACCTTTTTCAGTTATACTCCTTCGACCGAAGCCAGACAAAACTCCAGCTTCTGTCGGAGCAGCTGCCGTACACACAGGTCGAATGTTGACCAGTTTCTGTTGAATCAGCTGATACCGCCCAATATTCGGCCTGTGTATACAGGGCTTTAGTCAGGGCTGTTTATCTCCTGAAATCACATCACTATCAAACCATGCTCTTACGCAGGCCATACATGGGTCGAATTCCGAACAAATTTTCTTTAGAAAATCAAAAATGTTGTGCGTTTTGTAATCTGATGGTGCCACCATCATTCTTGCACGATTCTCCCCTCGAAATTCATTTTTAAAAAAAAAAAATTCCAACATACCTGATCACTCAAATTCGATGGTCACAGGAAAATCGGCCATTTCTGTGACCCACTAATGGTGCGAAAATCGAATGAAAATTCTTAGAAAAGATTTTCTAAAGAAAATTCTTCCAGATTTCGACCCGGCTTTAGGAAAGGACACTCCCCTAATTTGCTACAGTGTATTATGTGTGCTGCTCAGACCCCCACAGAATACCCCACTCTTTATGAATGTCAGCCTTGTGAGCCCTTGTGAGTTAACGTTTTTTATGAGTTTTCAGCCCTTTATTTTCAGTTTTCAGCCCTTTATAAGATTTGGAAATTAAATACAAACCATAACATTTTAGTGGTTTCCATTTAAAATCTTGATATTTTACAGGTATATTGCCTTTCCAGAGTACATAAATATATGACACTGCAGCGGGAGTCTAAACCCTATAGCTTTATGTTTATTTAAAATCTGTTGTAGGAGGGTCCCTTTGTAGTAATGCAGCATGAGAATACAAACAATAGACCTTCAAACTATTCCACAAATGCATTTAGGATACGTCTTTGCACACAGCTAAAACTCTTATCAGTATGAGTCCTTAATGCTGCATTTGCAGGTTTAGTTCTAAGCAGCATTACAATGCAGCAGTTGGTAAATTGTACAATATTTTCTTATGTGACACCGAAAACGTATTTTGGTTTACTTATATTACATGTTCCCATACATAGGAAGGAAAAAATACAATTTCTGGAACAAAAATAAACAATTTTAAATGATCTCCTGTGTCATAATAATTTTCTTTCCAAACATCTTGCACACATCGCTCACATGTGGTGGCACACTGCATTATTTATGGTTTCACAAGAAAATTGGATTTCTGAAACTTAACAAAGTAGGAAGACAGCCAATACTTAGAGTTTGAACTGAGGATAAGATGAATAATTGAAGACCGTAGTGACTTACTTCGATGTTTCCCTCATTGGCTGCCAACTTTAATGGAGTAAAGCCGTCATTATTTTGTAGGCATTCGGCACATTGAGAATCTGTGAGTGGCACAAGGTCTAAGATCAAGTTGTATATGTGACAGGCCATTTCTTTATTCTGCTGCAGGATCAGGATGTGAAACAGTGTTTCCTAAAACAAACAAGTTTAAACTGAACAATGCATTTATTTCAAAAAGATCACTATTACATAGAATTTATTCATTGTCATACTGAATTTGTAATTTTAGTTATACAGTATGAGGTTGTAATGGCAGAAATAAAACCCAGACAGGCATGTGTGCCTAATTCCTAATATTGTAGACTAATGTCAGTGCATCAAGCAGAAAGTGTCTGAGGCATGAATGTTATTACTGCTGTCTGTCCCAATAGTGAGATTTGTCCCTCTATCTGTCCTCGTGACCGGTTTCACCATGACAGAAAGGGAGGGCAAATCCAAAAAGTTTTTATTGTTGTCTGTCTCTCCACTTAGGAGATTTACTCATTATTTGTTCTGGTGAGTATTGTCACCGTGACAGAAAGGGAGGGCAAATCCAAAATGTTTGTGTTGTCACCAGAACAAAAGGTGGGGGAAATTCCTCCAATGAGGACACCTGTTCTTGTGACAACTGCAGGGGCGGACTGACCATTTGGAAACTCTGGCACTGCCTGAGAGCCCGGGGTCAGTAGGGGGCTCCATGAGATGCCTTTGGTACCTTTTTCATAGGCTTTTTTTTAGTTTAGTCAAGGACACAAGGGCCCCATGATCCCCTATTGCCCAGGGACCCCATGAGTTGTCAGTCCGCCACTGGACAACTGTGTTACCTTGGGAAAGATTTTCTCTAATTTTTGTTGTGTCTTAACTAAAGGAAAGGAAATCTCCATAGAGGGACCCAGGCAGCAAAAAATAACTTGATAGGGGATGATACCATTGACATAAGCCCTAAAGCTGACTACAGATACTCAGATACTCATAATTTGCTGACAGCTATAAAGTGCAAGGGCTTTCATAATTGGTTACAACTGAGCAAGTGGGCCTTGTGACAGAACGCGATGTCCAACCCTTGCCCTTCTCACCAACTCGTGACCGAATTACCAGCCGATCTCGCACTGCGCTGTCACTTGCGTAACAATGCCACTCTCAGCTGCACCCTGCACAAAGGTTTTCCAGCTCGCGGGACCACAATCTATGTGCCAGCAGCCTGAGAGCAATTGTCACTGGGGTTAGGTTAATTACACAATTAACCCTTCACACTGCCACCAGCACATTTTTACAAAGAAGAAGGAAGCTCACAAATCCTAGCAATAACACTATGATATTAGCATCAGCGTCTGTAACACACACTGTCACCACAGACAAGTATGTTCAGAGGATTATTACATACAGTAGCACTCTTTAAGAGACAGAGATTCTTTAGTTTGCCTTAAAAGCTTTAGAGACAGTTCAACACTTTTCAAAATAGGATTTATTACTTAAAAGGTCAAAATGGTACAATTAAAATATTTACAGAAAAAGATGTTACAAAGACATAAAGAGAACAATAAAGCAACAGATGTTGCCTTGGATCTCAAGTCCATTAAGATGTTTCTTGATTGATGTTAAACAAGAGCTCTCTTCTCCAGACCTGTCAATCTTTTTCTATGATATTAAAGGGGTGTCGCCTGAGAACAAATGAACAATCATCAAGTTTGGGGATGGGTGCTAGGTGGCCACCAAGTTAATGGCCAAGTCCCAACTGCAGTTTCATACTAATATTAATAACGTTCAGTATGTGCAGGTGGTATTCTAGCAACTGGCAGATTAATATTTAGAATTATATTTCAAACCCAGGGATACCAAACCCAGCGTACCCTTGTCATCCAGGAGGGAAGAGAATGTTTTCTTCTCTCTCCTATGTGTTAATATAGTCATGTATGATCTTGTTGGGCTTGCATAAAAATGATCTATCCAAATATATAACTAATATTAATGTGCCCAGTTCCTGCTGAGCTTTATGAATTGTATGAGAAATGGTTACATGTGGAATGGATGGTTTATGGCATGCCCTGCATCCTAAAGCCCTAATGGCCTAACAGGTCATGGCTAACTGAGTTATTGTTTTACGATTGGGCAGAGAAAAGTGGTTTTCAAAGCAGACCTCCTGGACCAGACTAATTAGCGGTTTACAGCTCTGGAGCTTCAGCTATCAGCCATCTTCAGCCATCCAGGGTGCATGTGTTATCCTCCTGTGTACACAGTGACGGCATCTCTTTTTTATACAACAGACAGATTCTAATTTAAAACAATTTTAAAGGATTTTTAACATAAGCCTGTACACTACAAAGTGGTTGGAGAATCTTAAAGGAAGAAATAAAGTTTTTGGGTCAGTTTTGTTTTATTTTAAAGTTTTAAACTAATGTTTTTTTGTTTTTCTTACTATATGCCTTAAGAAAACAGTACAGGCAGGGAGAGGGATGGCTCAATTGCAACTGAGCTACTTAGATCTGTAAACTGCAGCCTTTGTTTTTCAACAGAGCAGATAGCAGGTTAACAGGGCTCTGGAGATCTATCTGCTGGCTGTAAGTAACAGTAACTGTGAAATATTTACCTGATTAAAAAACAAAATATTTTTTAGAACTGTATTTTGGTCCCAATTAAAAAACACTCCTTTTTCAGTGGATTACTGACATACTGTAACATGTAAAGTCATCTTAACCACTTCCAGTCCGGACACTTTCACCCCCTTCCTGTCCAGGCCAATTTTCAGCTTTCAGCGCTATCACACTTTGAATGACAATTGCGTGGTCATGCAACACTGTACCCATATGAATTTTTAGGCATTTTTTGAGACAGATAAAACTTTATTTTGGTGGTATTTATTCACCACTGAGATTTTAATTTGTTTTGCTATATAAATGAAAAAGTCCAAAACGTTTAAAAAAAAGTGTTTTTCTTATAAAATTTTGCAAATAAATAATCTTTCTTCATAAATCTTGGCCAAAATTTATTCAGTTATCTTTTTAGTAAAAAAAAAATAACCCAAATTAGTTTATAACCAAAAATTCTAATTTTTCAACAATTTTGTTTTACATTTTTATTTTATTTTTTTTATATTATTATTTATGGTTTTTCTTTTTTTACATACTGTCACCCTAGCAGTACACGGTCACCACAGTGACACTGTACTACTTGTAGGGGGTTATGAAGATTTTTTTTTTTTTACACTGATTGCTTTTACATAAAGGCTGCAAAAGCAATCATTTCTCCTTCTCTCTGGCTGCATTCTTGCAGCCATTGAGAAATACTGTGTGAGCTGTGATTGGTAACAGCTTGTCACATGGTACAAGACTGTTGTGAATAGCCTTGTACCATATGACCTCTGTGATCATTCACAGATTTCACACATGTAAGCAATGATGTCAGAAGTGAAATCTTGCTTACTACTCTTCATGTGATCACTGATTGGCCAATCAGTGATCACATGATCAGAACCTCACACAGAGGTCCCGTACAACGATCGGTGCTCCACTGTGTCCGGAGGACACAGTGGGCACCGGAATGCGGTGCTGCTCGCTTCACCAGGGAGCGCGCACAAGCAGGGGGTGGGGAGGCTGTTTATAAATGGCCAACCACCCCTACACTGCTTCCGTCTGGCCATTTATATACATGGGCCAGACAGGAAGTGGTTAAAGGATGACTAACTCAAGATTAAATACTGTATGTACTATATTGCAGTTTACCAGTCCTTACATGTGGTGGCTGCATTAGGTATTTATTCAATTTTTAACATTTTCAACAAGTAAAGAAAATGCCAGATGATCTTGCCACTTCAAACAAACAATGGTATCTTCCTTGATGACTGGGCCACCCCGTCTAAAGTTGGCCATAGCAGCAGGAACCAGCCAGGTTTCAATCTTTCTATGAGTAGGTTGGTTGTAACCAAGTAGACCTGTAGATACAACCATTCTGTTAGATTTATTACAAGCCATTACTGCTGGTGGCTAAAGCCAGCAATAATCATTGGGTTCTGCTGGCTGGGAAGGCTTCCTGCCAGCAGAACACAATAGCGCTGTTGGAGTGGTTGTTCCATCAATGCTGACAAGTAATTTTCTTTCCCTCCAGCCATATTGGAAGGAAAGAAAATCAAATCAATTAAGGCTTGCCTAACATTTTTTACCCAGTTAGGGCTTAGGCGTAGATCTCTACAATAGGAGTGGAAGTTTGCAATCTATCCAGTGTGCAGTAACTTATTTCTTTGCTTCTAGTGAGTGAGTGTGGATGGTTCAGTTTACCTTCAGCCCCAGATGTTCGAGTGGGAGAAGCTGCTTGGAGCAAAGAGTCTTTTTAGTCTTATGAGATGAGGACATGTTTTAATTCCAGCCTGGTTAACAACCATGTCTCTCTTCATAAATCCAGTAAAGGAATGAGTATAACCACCCTAGAGCGAGAAGTGCGTTATTCATAGGCTTAGCAGGTGAAAGAAAAGGAAAATGGCTAGGAAAAAAAGGAAAACTGATGTAACCACCTCATCTAAACACTTGTAGGCTGCATTTCATTACATTTTTGGGGGGTTGGCATATTTTTTTTCTTAATGTATTTGTTTTTTGTAACAAAAAAAAGAATGTTACAGTACTGTATGTTCAACAGGGCTAAACACAGTATATTCCATTGGCAAAGGGTTGAACATACGCCCATAAAATCAGATATACATGATTTTCCTTTGAACATACAAAAAGATATAGAAAAAAATTGTTAATCAGGTAATTAGTATCACAGTATGTGTACATTTTTTTTTCATTACATGGGGACAAAAAGTCTGATATGTGATGCATTATTTTGGTGACTGGTTCTCTAAAAGAACCCTGATGTCTCACCTGTCCTGTATGAAACTAATCCAGCAGTGCAGATCACACTGTACTAGTTTTTTCCTCGGCCACACTTGTGTGGGAAAGTGACATGGGGACCCAAAAGTGATGTTTTACAATTTGCTTCCAGGTCAGTAACAGCAAAGGGAGAGCAGGGAATGGCGTTCACTGGTCCCCCTCCCCTCTACCTGGCGGCACCCACCATGCCAGTCCCGGGCTTGCAGTTGGGCACGTAGAGCCCAGAGAATATGGCTGTTACTGGGCAGTCAGATTTACTTACACTTCCTGTGGCTGCAGACCTTTTTCCTTTTCTGATTGCCAGATTAAGTAGTTATGTATAACTATTTAAACTGTTTTACTTATTAGTGATGTAACATTGTACTAGGGACTTGCTTTCCCTTGACGTTTAAGTACCGGTAAGTATATTTTTTAATTTATGTAAATAAAGTTATATGAATATTTTATTCATTTGTGTCATTCCTGGTACCAGTAAAGTCTGTTTCCTCCTTTTTTATTTTTCACTTTTGGTATAGTGACACAATACCTGTGGTGTTCCTGCTTAAGTATACATTGTGTGGTATAATAGATTGTGATCTGAAGGTACAGAAGTAGAAGGGAGAGCAGGAGCTGTTTTTTCAGGACCAGCAAGATCCTTTACCTGCTGCCTCCATTCTTGTGAATTAATGTCAGCACAAGGTAGAGAAGGAGGGTTGGGGTTTGGGGGGAGAGGAGGAGAAAGAGTGTTGAACTACTGGCGGTGAGAGGGAGGGTTGTGGCTGTGACAATGAGGAGGAGGAAATTTGGGGCTGCCTAAAGGGGGAGATTTCATCTCTTCCTAATAAAAGGAAAACTCATGTGGGGATCTATGCCACCTTCCAAGAGGGAACACAAAGTGCCTCACTATAATAACTTATTTTCTGCATCTCCTCATGGCAGCTGAATAAACTGCCCTGTATGCATAGGTGAAGAGAAAACACTTAACGGGGAAACACTGGATGCCCTTCCACAAGACGGCCTTGTTTTCACACTTGTTGCTTAAACAGGCAAGGTTGCCCTTCGTGTGCAGCACATCACTGCACACTTATGCACAACAAAATTGTGCTCCAAAGCACTCCTTTTTTTAAATGTATATATATTTTTCAAAATAATTTTTTAAGTCTTCTTGCAAGATAAGGTAACAAGCTCAGATGCAGGGATTACAAAGCTGTGGATGGTCACAAGCATTGCTCTTGGTATTATCTGCACGTGGCTATCTGATGTAAAAGAACTTTTCAATTTGCCCTCAACTGCATCCCTGGTCTCCTCTGGCAATGTTAATTATATTGATTGAACAATGGAAAAGGTGGACACCAACGTTTTAAAGGAGTTGGAATTTAAAATAATAACCCATACAACAGAGTTTTTGAGCAGAGAAATGAAGAGATTATTGAAGCCCTCAAAAACGTGTGTATGCAGTACTGAATATGAAAAAATATTTAACATAAAATAGCCAGAAATATTGCGCAGATATTGTACACTAATTTTAGAGGCTTTAACTGGGTTGCAGGTTCCAAGGGAGAGGCATGGCATGTTTTATTAAAGTATATGTGAACCCTTAATTTGTAAAACAATCCAATTGGTTTAAAATATAAATGAAAAGCAAAATATTTATGTATATATGTACTATGTATATTATTACAAATACCTTTTTTTTTAAATAAGTGATCACATATTCTCTGTTCTCAGCTGCATAAGGGGCTTAGAGAGTTGGGTATGAAGAAACATCAGAACACTGATCTTCCCAGTCAAAGTCTGTGTAGAGGGGCATGTCAGCACAAGTCTGACAATTGGAGGACTGAAAGGTTGTTCTCCCAGACCAATGTTTGTAGTAGCAAACAGGGGCGGACTGACAACTCATGGGGCCCCCGGGCAATAGGGGATCATGGGGCCCCTGTGTCCTTGCCCAAACTCAAAAAAGCCTATGAAAAAGGTACCAGGGGCATCTCATGGGGCCCCCTATTGACCCCGGACCCTCGGGCAGTGCCTGAGTTTCCAAATGGTCAGTCCGCCCCTGGTAGCAAATGACTTTCAAGGACATACAGAAAGTGGCAACACACAAACAATATTATAAAAACATGTACAGTTTACTATACAAAAGTTGTTCATTTAAAATATATCATCATATCCTATTTTTTTTATTACAGGGTTCTCAAGATTTTTCACATGATTGTGTAGTATGAAATAACATTAAACATGTCAGCTCAGCGCATTTTGAATATTCCTGCTAATCCTAATAATCTTCATAAGCAGCAAATATGGATAAAATCCACGCCGTTTAACCCAATTACATTAGGAGCAAAAGATGAAAATATTTATTGAAGATATTTCTAAATAAACCATCGTTTCCAAGAGGGGAACACACAGAAACAGAAAAGGGAACTCCATTCTTACACTAGGAATACCAAAAAAGACTGCCAAGCCCATCCCAAAAGAAGCTTCAGCCATCCCAGTCTTGAGAAAAACAACTCTTGAACCAAGAGGGATCCACAGATAAAGCTGTAATAGGTATAGGTCCCAAGGTATAATTAATTTGCAGTTCCATAATCATATACCCACCATGTTCCAGACCCATATACCCACTTGGGGGTTAAGGGAGCAGTTGGAGGGTGGTAACACCATGGTTAAACCACCTATGTTTATGCTAAAAGCACTAGGCTTGAAGATTTGTGCAGTCAGTAAACAGTATATAACAGGGGCGGACTGGGCCAGGGGGCAGGATGGCAATCCCCCCCCCCCGGCAGCTCTGATGCCACTTTGCAAGGGGCCCCAAGAGGCCAGACTGTGCACTGACAGGAGAGGAGGGAGAGAGCTGGTTCTGTTCCTCCTCCAAATGTAATATCTCCTGCGCTCCGGGACCCAGGCCGGTGGTGAGTAGATGGAATCAAACTCCAAAAAGAAAGGAACCACCGGAATAAACAAGGTCGTGCAGCTCCACATCAAGGCTGGGGAAGCCCAAACAAAACTGTGAAAGAGAACAACAAAAGAGAAGCGCACCAACCTTGCGCATTACCTCAGTAACCAAAAATTTATTGAATAAAAGAATGGTACTCACAAACAGCGAATAAAAACAAGCATGTAAGTCCTCAAAGGGACTTTAGAGGCAAGATGCCAATGCGAATCCCATCATGGAGGAAGCCACTCAGTACAGCTGACGCGTTTCGAAGGACATGCCTTCTTCCTCAGAGCTGACTGGACTGAGAGTGTGTGTTCCCATTTATGCCTCCAGACTGAAATAGGGCCCTCCCCTAGGGGATGGGCTGTCCTGGGCAGGGAGGAGGGGCCTGGGTGTCAATCAATTACAATACATGATCATCAAATTTTACATAGAACCATATAAAAATACAATATATATTATATATATACATATATAAAAGGAAACAAATGGTGCTAAAAAATGCTTAAAAGGTTCATTCATTAATAAATGCGGTTTGTGAATGCATTAATAAATGTTAAAAAATTCAAAAATTCAAAAAATTCATTAATTGACTAATTGCAAATGTTTCAACATTATTATTATTATTGTCATTGCACTGACGGTCAAATAATCTTTTCCACTAAAATCATATTATATAGTGGAAAAGATTATTTGTACAATGTTTTTATAATTTGTGTATGTGTATATATACAGGTATACACATTTATATATGTGGTTATGGGTGTAGGTGTTTCCCATAGGTGTATGCAATAGTGTGCATTTTATTGGTTTACCATTTTACCATTTGATTACCATTATTATTTTTATTACCTTTACTATTTTTTTCTGTGCTGTTATTATATTTTATATATATATGTATTTTTTGCACTATATATGTATATATGTATAGTTGTTTTTTTTTTTTTTTTCTCTCTCAATTAGGTCAATGAACGAATTTATTCATGTACATGTGCCTAGGTATTGCTGTGTATACACATGTATACTCTAAAAGTACTCTTTATATAGAGAGTCGTTGGTGGATTTGCAGCTAGAAGAGTTGGCATTTGCACCAACGATTTTTTGCATGTGGGCAACCCGGAGACACATACACACACACTCCTTCGATGTGTATCTGATCGGGCAGCAGCGAGTAGGAGAAGAGGAACTAGGGACCCTGTAGGGTTTGAGCAGCGGTGTCTGCTGCGCGCGCATCGGGCACTGGTTATGTGCCATTGTGATCGCGCTGATACCGTCTTAGTGCGCAGGCACGAGATGGTCTGCGCATGCGCTTCTGCTGCCACGCCACAGCGGCGTGCGTTCCACGAATGACTCCATCTATAGCCGCATCATGTGGAAAGTTCCCCCTCTGCTGCTGAACAATCAGTACACACCAACAATACAGGTAATGCGGATTCGTTTTGAACATACTGCGTCCCCCTCACCATCCTTAGATGCTATCCCTTTGCTGGATTATATGAATGCAATTCCTCCTCCTACAGTTATGTTCAATCATATACATTTTCAAAGCAACACTGTCACCATTGATCTTACCAGGTGTAGCAAAACACTTTGGCTGCATTGTCCTCTCTGTGATAACAATCGTGAAATCACTGGCCAGGAATGATTCATTCAACTGCGGGAGGTCCTCTCCTCCCCCCCTTTCTTTCTATATTTCATATATTTCATATAGTGCATGCACTTGACCGTCAGTGCAATGACAATAATAATAATAATGTTGAAACATTTGCAATTAGTCAATTAATGAATTTTTTGAATTTTTGAATTTTTTAACATTTATTAATGCATTCACAAACCGCATTTATTAATGAATGAACCTTTTAAGCATTTTTTAGCACCATTTGTTTCCTTTTATATATGTATATATATAATATATATTGTATTTTTATATGGTTCTATGTAAAATTTGATGATCATGTATTGTAATTGATTGACACCCAGGCCCCTCCTCCCTGCCCAGGACAGCCCATCCCCTAGGGGAGGGCCCTATTTCAGTCTGGAGGCATAAATGGGAACACACACTCTCAGTCCAGTCAGCTCTGAGGAAGAAGGCATGTCCTTCGAAACGCGTCAGCTGTACTGAGTGGCTTCCTCCATGATGGGATTCGCATTGGCATCTTGCCTCTAAAGTCCCTTTGAGGACTTACATGCTTGTTTTTATTCGCTGTTTGTGAGTACCATTCTTTTATTCAATAAATTTTTGGTTACTGAGGTAATGCGCAAGGTTGGTGCGCTTCTCTTTTGTTGTTCTGTTCCTCCTCCTCCTGCCCTCTCCTCCTCTGTCTGCCCCACCCACACTCCCTCTCTCCCTTCATTTCCTTCCTTCCTTCCTTCCTCTCTTGCACTCATCTTATGTGTACATTTATTTATAAGGCAGGGATAGATGGATCAAAATTAGACAGGTTCAGCAGAAAATTTCAATCCTACTATGGGCAGGCTGGTTGCACTGAAGTTGATTGATGTTTTTTTTGGTGCGATCACTGTCTGCGACTATAGCTACAAGCAATGATCAATGATCATTGTATTCTGACGGTGGGGAAACCTTCCACTGTCAGAACACAATAGAATATCTGGTGGGATTCCCCCAGCAAGACTAACTGTGATGGTAGGGGAATCAAGTGATTTTCTTTCCTTCTACCTGTGTTTGAAGAAAAGAAAATCTGTGGGCTGCTTAAGAATATGTGTCTGTGTATGTATACAGTTGCAAGAAAAAGTATGTGAACCCCTTGGGATTACGTGGAGTTTTGCATGAATTGGGCATAAAATGTGCTCTGAACATCACCTAAGTCACAACAATAGAAGAACACAGTCTGCTGAAAATAATACTACACAAACATTAGATGTTGCCATGGTTTAATTGCACATTACATGTAAACATTCACAGTGCAGGGAGGAAATAGTATGTGAACCTTTGGACTTAATAACTGGTTGACCCTCCTTTGGCAGCAATAACAGCAACCAAACGTTTCCTGTAGTTGCAGGTCAGACCTGCACAACGATCTGGAGTAATTTTGGACCACTCCTCTTCACAAAACTGTTTCAGTGTAGCAATATTTTTGGGATCTCTGGTGTGAATTGCTCTCTTAAGGTCATGCCACAGCATTTCAATCGGGTTGAGGTCTGGACTCTGACTGGGCCACGCCAGAAGGCATATTCTGTGCTGTTGCAGCCATTGTTTTGTTGAATTACTTGTATGCTTTGGGTCATTGTCCTGTTGCATCACCCATCGTCTGCGGAGCTTCAGTTGGCGGACAGATGGTCGTACGTTTTCCTGCAAAATGTCTTGATAAACTCTGGAATTCATTTTCCCATCAATGACAACAATCCGTCCAGGCCCTGAGGCAGCAAAGCAGCCCCAAAACATGATGCTCCCTCCGCCATGTTTTACAGTGGGGATGAGGTTTTGATGTTGGTGTGCTGTGCCTTTTTTTCTCCACACATAGTGTTATGTGTTCTTCCCAAACAACTCAATCTTGGTTTCATCTGTCCACAGTATGTTTTGCCAGTAGTGCTGTGGAACATCCAGGTGCTCTTTTGCAAACTTCAAACGTGCTGCAATATTCTTTTTGGACAGCAATGGCTTCCTCCGTGGTGTCCTCCCATGTACTCCATTCTTGTTTAATGTTTTCCTTATTGTAGATGTGTCAACAAAAATGTTAGCATGTGCCAGAGATTTCTGTAGGTCTTTGGCTGACACTCTTGGATTCTTCATTACCTCATGCAGCATTCTGCGCTGTGCTCTTGCAGTCATTTTTACAGGACGACCATGCCTAGGGAGAGTAGCAACAGTGCTAAACTTTCTCCATTTGTAGACAGTCTGTCTTACCGTGGACACATGAACATCAAGGCTTTTGGAGATACTTTTGTAACCCTTTCCAGCTTCATGCAAGTCAACAATTCTTGATCGTAAGTCTTCTGAGAGCTCTTTTCTGCGAGGCATGGTTCACATCAGACAGTGCTTCTTGAAACCAGTAAACCCAAAACAGGTGTGTGTTTTTTAAGACCAGGACAGCTGTCAGCAACACATCCAATATCATCACACTGATTGGAGTCAAGGTTGACTCACTCCTGGCTCCAATTAGCTCTGGGAGAAGTCATTAAGCTAGGGCCTCACATACTTTTTCCTCCCTGCACTGTGAATGTTTACATGTTATGTGCAATTAAACCATGGCAACATCTAATGTTTGTGTAGTATTATGTTCAGCAGAATGTGTTTTTCTATTGTTGTAACTTAGATGACGTTCAGAGCACATTTTATGCCCAATTCATGCAAAACTTCACGTAATCCCAAGGGGTTCACATACTTTTTCTTGCAACTGTATGTATGTATGTTATATCTCTCTCTCTGACTATATATATATAGTATATACATACACACACACGTGTGTGTGTTTGAGCTTTGAGGTGCACACCCTAATGCAATAGGCTATGCACACCTATGCCCAGCCTGCCTGCCAGTTCGGGAACCCAGCATCAGTGCACCAGGTACTGTCCAGCCTGACCTGCCCTGTGAGCAGAGAGTGCCTGGAAGCTTCAGCCTGGGATGGGGATTGGAAGAGGCAGAGAAGAGGGAGAGTGGAAGGGGGGCTGAGTCGCTGCACCATGTGCCTCTTCGTTGCCCCAGTATATAAGCAGCTTTCTTAAAGCAGGGTTCCAGTCTCCGGGGAAAAAAATAAAAGTCAGCAGCTACAAAAACTGTAGCTGCTGACTTTTAAAAAACAACCACTTACCTGTCTCATGACCCAGCAGTGTGTTCTCTGGGCATCCTGTGTCCCCAGCGCCAGCATCTTAAGTGTGGGCACCTGGGTGTGACAGTTTGCAGCATTACAGCTGGGTGCCCATTGCGCATGCATGAGCAGTGCTGTGCATTGTGAATGGTTCTGCAGTCTACTGGGACCTGTCATGTGTCAGAAAACTGTAGGGAGGGAAGGGGGGGGAGAACTTCTGCTTCCAACCTCCTAGGCAGTCGGAGTGCAAGTGGGAGCTGGTACCAGTCAAAATTAGGTACCCACTCCCCAAAGGTGTCAATTCTTCACAGGGAGCGGGAGTCCAGTCATTAAAGCGGAACCTCCCCTTTTGGGCAGAACTCCGCTTTAAGTTGCAGTTTGACATGGATAGACCCAACATGTTTTATCATCAAACATAAAAAATAAAATGTATTGTTTCTGAGACACAGTAAGTAAGCAGCTGCTTGTAGGCCACAGAGACCGCAAATCAACATTAGAATGGTTTATTTCTCAGGAAAAAAGCCAAAAAATATTGTAATCAATTCACAAACAATATTATTTAGGCACTTAAACTAAAACAAAATGTAAAAAGAAGATTCATCATGCAGCTTGTAATAAAAAAAAAATCAACATTACAGTTGACTGCTGTCCCCTAAAAAGGATCTTTGCTTAATTATATTACAATAAAAACATAAAACCTAAAAAAACCTAAATCACAATCTCTTTATTTATTTTTTTATTTATTCATTTTCAACCAAAAAATACACAGTTTGGTGCGCTGGTTAAAACTTCCTCCAGCAAGAAAGATACGTTGGTAGTAGTAGTTCACATGATGTGATGATCACCAGTCATTGCGGCACTGCAGCTCTCTTGATAAACCACTGGGTATGGTCAAAGATCTAAACAGTAGAGAGGGAAGAGAGCGCACAACTGCCCTAGTGTGATACCGTTTATTAAAAGTCAAAATGAAACATAAATCATTCCACTCACATTTAGTAGAATAAATATCAGCATATGGATAATCTCGGCTACTAATCCTGGATCGCCACTGTAAAATCTGGGCACTGGATGTATGACAGTTGGGCTAGCTGAGAAATGGATTTCCCAGCTCCTGACAAGACGCCATCCATGGGCTGCGGAATGCCCTACCTAGTGCACATGCGCATGGACCAGCCGACAATGCACCCTGTGGCACAGAGGAGATCTGAGAGAGACAGAGCTGACGGACAGGGTTGTTATGATGATGCGTTTTATTTTTCAAACCTTCCTGAAAGTAAAAAAATAATAACAAAAAAATAAAAACAATAAAACACAAATAAAAAAAGCAAAGGTGAGCAAATAACTAAACAGTAACTAAAACTGTTGCTTACACATACAGAAAGGTTTCTAGCTGCAAACACTATGTGATCTCTCCCTGTCTACTCCATTCTGTGTCAATATATATTGTGGCAGAAACTATCAATCCCTAAACACAAAATGTAATCTCTTCTTATTGAACTTCAGGTGTCCTCAGCACACATTGACTGCAAATATAGGAATTTCCAGCACTATTGTATAGGATGGCAATAATGATCTCTCCCTGCATTGACTTTTTCTATCGGTATACACTTCAGGACAGTCCTGACTTGTACTTTATGGCTATGACTAAGACTTATTGCCAAAACGCGTAAACTATTTTATATGCGGACGTTACTCGCTCAATAAAGTTTCTCATTCGGGAAGACAAGTGTCGGCTATACCAATGCTCATCATTCAGTTGCATCTGTGCTGGGAAGACACACAGAGCCAGGGCACGGACATTCTACCTCCGTGGGAATTATCTCTGGGCATAGCACCTACTTGTTCACACTTCAGGACTGCCCAATAAACAATGAGTATGCCTGTAACTCAGTGTAACTATAGAAGTATTCACAAATCAGAAGCAGTAACAACTAGCTCTTCCTGCAAACACTGGGATCTGTCCCTAACTACTCCATGTATCCTCCAACATGCAAAAGGCTGCTAGGAATCCTGACCTTTATGGGGAGACACATAAGAAAACCTCCATGAATAGCCCTACTAAGCCACTTGACCACCATTCAGAGGCTAGGGATTACATTGTTGGTATTTGGGGCCTATAGCCATTTCTCAACCTGCAAATGTCTTCGGTTCGGGGGGGCGAATTTATAGCCAACTTGAACCTGATGAGCATCTCTCCCCAGGTAGTGCCTCATGAAGGAAAGTGGACTGAGTGCAAGTATAGTGATATGGCAGGATCACAATGAATAAATCCAAATTTTAGTTGAAGAACTTAACTATGGCTTTACAAAATTAGCTCAGCTTGAAAACAGATAAACAGAAAATTATTCTTGACATTCAGCCAATCGCAGATATAACTGAGCTCATCCTTCTGTAACAGAAAATATACCTAGAGTTTATATATAGCACAGCTTTTACTCTGGAAAATGCTACAATGATGGAGTACATTCTACACACTAATGAACAATAATTTGGACAAGTAACGTGCCAGCTGATTGCTGAGTACCTATGGAGCTGTGATCTGAATAGCAAAAAAATTTATACACTCTCATTCCACTAAAAGCAACTCATGAATTTGGCACCAATACAGAAGAGACAGAAGGCACATTGCTATGAATATTTATGGTGGCGGGAAAATGAGACATGATTACTAAAGTCATTAGTGGCAAGTACTGAAAAGACATTGAAGAGTTTATAGGCAGTGATTATTGTGCTCTGTATATGGTAGTTCTTGAGTGCATTTCTAGAACTAAACTGCATCACTCTTCTGGCTGCATATGACTAGCTAATTCATGAGTACTGTACTTTACAGTGACCATATGTGTATGCAGCAAATGGGAAATGTATTCTCACTGCCTGAGATAATGGGGTTCATTTACTTAAAGGAGTAGTCATTTAGCAGAGAAAAATTAAGCTGTGTTCTCTCCAGTCATCTAATTATGTGCAAGAAAAAATCTTGTTTTTATAATTCAATAATGTTGTTAAACATGACTAAATATTCAAAGTGATTAAAATTTTACTTTAATATGAATTTCTAATATTTTTCATATTAAAGTTTAGGTTGTGATGCACTGGCTGGCAGGATTGTGGATGTTGTATATGTGTCACCTAGGTTTCTCACCTACACATAGTGAGGAAATCCAGGGTTTATAACTGATGTGGAGAAGACAAGCTTCTTGTTGTCTCAGAATCTTAGTAAGTTCTGTTCTGGGCCCTAGATCCTGAGGGCTTTGTAGATCTTTGGGTGGGATAAAACCTCCATTTCTAGGTCCACATCTTACCTGCTAGTAAGCTATCCACAGGCCTTTATATAGAGTATGTGAACTGGCTGATGCTTATGGGTCTCTTTCTGGCCTTTCTCTGCTGCGGGAGCCTGCTGCTGGGTGAAAAGGCCAAGTGCTCACAAAACACTAAAAGGAGCAAATGTTTGTTTAATTTGGGGAACCTGTTAGGGGACAGTCTGTCAGGAACTAGCATCATTAGTTAGTGGCTCAAACAGGCAAATGGTTTTTTTTTGTTTTAGGGCTCATGTACACTGCAGCTTATAAACTCATGTTTAGGAGCTGTTCAGCGTTTTTTTCAGCAGCCTTTTTAACTCACCCTAATGTTTTCCTATGTGTCCATGTACACATTTACAGTCATTTACAGGCATTTGAGTTTACAGTCGTTTTTTTGAACACAGAAAACTTGCATTCAGCAGTTGATTTTATCAGCGTTTCAAACGCAAAATGCTTGTAAACGCGGCACATCGTGTTTATAAGCGTTTGCGCCTGAAATTTTTTTTTAACTCTTCCAGTTCCCGATGCTGTCCAGAACCTTTTTTTCATCATGAAAAATGCATGCAAAGCGTTTTTAAGGTACTCAGGTGGACAAAACACTGAACACAGAATGTTCCTACCAAGCGTGTCACACATTGTAATGACCAATTCACACCTCAGACCTCTCCCATCCTTGGAAAAAAGATATGTTAATGACCATTCACACCTCAAATTCCTCATGAAGACCCCCTGCCAGGTGACCTTAATGATTCACTCCAGCAGACACCTTCCCACCCTTGGAAACAAAAGAAAAGTTAATGAGCAACTCACACCTAATTATCTCAACACATACTGCAGTCTGAAATCTATTTCTCTGAAACAGTCTGAAATAGTTAATAATTTACCACTTTTCACTGCATTCTGGGCATTTGGGAGGTTCTCCTGTGCTTATCTTTTAAAAAACGCTTCTAAAAGCAAATGCACATAAACGCGCATAAACACGTTATGCAAACGCGGCTAAACAGTTGTTTTTTAACCTACATTTTCCAGCAGTCAGTTTCCATTGTTCAGAAGTGTCCCGTGTACATAGAGCCTTATGCTTTGAACTGTACAAAACTTCTTGCATTCAATATGTGTTTCTTTGTTAAAATGTGTAAAGTGCTATGCTCACCAGATGTGATACAATAATCATTAAAAAAACAAAATATAATAAAATAATAGTGTCAAACTAGCATATGAAACCTGACAAAAAACCATGATGAAGAAAAGTCTGTGATCGGTCCACACTCCATCTAGAACCACATAAAAGTGATATAAAATGTCCTCTGACCCCCATTAGGTGTGCTGTCATTGTGATGGATTTGGTAAAATGCCTATTTCGTTTCCTATTGAATATATATATATATATATATATACGCTATTTCTATAAGTTTTATAAATATTTACTTTTATACTTTAATACTATTTCTTTCCACATATTTATAAATGTTTAGCATGAATATATATGCTGTGTGAATATTTTCTGCCTGCTGGGCTTTGTGGTACTGTAAGAAATCCTTGCTTAAGAAATATTTGCTCACAGGAACAGACCCCCTCCCATCGTGTGATTTGGAAGACAAAAGAATGTTTTTCTCTTCTTAAAATAAGACTGAAGAAGATCACACCTATACCATGACGGAGATTGTTTTCGTGTAAAGTGACCAATCAAAGACTAATATAATGCTTATGCTGTTATCACGTGATGTTCGCATCATTTTTCATATATAAACTCACGGTTTCATTTCAATAAATTAGAGAGAAGTTTTCACAGACCAAACGTGTCAGTGTGAGTTTCTTTATGTGCGCACATTCCAAAAGCTGGCCAGCGTCATAAATTTTGGACAGGAACAGATAAGCACTGGATGATTAAGTCCAAGACTAAAACAATTTGGTGCCGAAACCCGGGAACTGAATAATGAACCTGCAGCCAGCCGCCATGAAAAGGCGTTCGGTGTCAGTCAAACTGGACAGGCCGGAGAGCTTGATCACCTCTCGGAGCATGGTAAGATATATTTTGCTATCTTACCATTGCTTATCCTGTCTTTGTTGTTGATTCATACCTGTGCCTAGTACGGCTGCTAAAGGTCAATAAAGGCAGGTAACCTTGTATGCCCGGAGTTTATTTAAATATACCTGCATGTGCTTATCTGTTACCTGGGTCTCTGTTGTGTGTTTTTATGTATCAGTCTTGAGGTGGAAGAGGAGTGGACCTACTGAGGGTTTTGACACATAATTTCTCTGGGTGTGTGGTAACCTTGTGTGTTGACCACAACAGAGGAGGTGTCGGATATGCGTCACGGTAGTGTGACAGCGGGTGCCGTAACTGTTTGTGTGGGTTACGATGAGTTACTCAGTGGTCTGTACTCAGAGCCCACCAAGATAGACTGCTATGTTATGTCCTAAATGTGTGTCTGTAAGCTAATGTTTGCCATTCATAACAGAAGGTTGGGGTTTGTTAAGGGTTAAGGAAAGTCTGGACAGCAGCCTGTGAAGTGTCTTAGATTTGTTAGGAAGGACCAGGGACAGGAGGAGATGGGTCAGACGCTGATAAGACCCCTAGAAAGGAATGTTAGCACGTGACCTGGTTGCACAGAGGGAGGGGGAGCAGTATGTTAAAGGGATTAGTTAAGTTAGAAAGTGTGTGGAATCAAAGATAAGGAGGTATGAGAAAAAAAAAAGAGAAGAAAGATGTCTTAGTTGACAAACATGTGCTGAGGACAGCAAGAAGTTTGGTATAATGTAGCCGAAGTTATCCACAAAGAGTAGTGGACAGAACAGGTATTGCTACAGGGGAAAAAAAATAAAATAAACTGTTTATGTGTACCATTAATGTGTTAAAATATTGAAAAGGATTACTGGCATGTCATATTGTGAAGGAAGTGAAGCAGTTAAAGTTATAGTAAGTAGCGAAAGTTTGTAAGCTGAAGGTCAGGACTGGCATAAATCATTGTAGGAACAGAGAGGAATGTTATGTGATAAAGGTTTGCTGAACGTGACAGAAGTTTTGTACAGAACTGGAAAAGTGTTGTATAAAGAAGGATAGTTGGAAGAAATTCAAGAAAATGGCAATTGTATAATGTATTTGTATCACAAAATTGTAAATGGAAGTGTGTGCTAAAACCACCGCCCTATGTTGGAATGTGGGGTGGAGGAGGGGAGGGACAGCCCTGCCCTTTGTCTAACGCCTACTTTATGCCCACCACCCCAGCCCTGCCCAGCCCACTTCCTGAAGGCAGCCATCTTGCTGCTCCTGCTTTGTCCCTTCCTGCCCTGCCCAGTACACTTCCTGATGGCAGCCATCTTGCTGCTCCTGCTTTGTCCCTTCCTGCCCAGCCCAGTACACCTCCTGGAGGCGGCCATATTGGTACACCAAATTAGACAAATGGAAGGCCAACGCCTTGAGTGAGCCGCCTCTACCCAGTGTGTCCGGTCTTACAAGTCAATGGTACATTCTACGTGGCACCGGATGTGCTGAGCAGAATCCCAAGTTGTCTATGGTCCACAGGACCCGAAGATATTGGACGTTTAAAGGTACCCCCAATTATGGTGGAACTGAAGCCTGGAGCTCCCCTACCCAGGAAACCACAGTACCCACTGAAACCAGCGCAATCCAAGGCCATTTTGAAGCAGGTCAAGTCCCTTGTGGCAAATGGTGCACTCATACCTTGTACCTCTCCATGTAATACACTTTTGTTCCCGATAAGAAAAGAAGACACCCAAAGGAGAACCAGAGAAGTACAGGATGATACAGGACCTCCGAGCAGTGAATGAAGCCACTGTCTTAGAGACACCTATCGTTCCAAATCCCCACACTTTACTCACAGGGGTATCTCCAACAGCAAAGTAATTCACCGTGGTGGACCTGGCAAATGCATTCTCCAACGTTCCCTTGTATCCTCCCTGCAGATACTTCTTCGCTTTTATCCATGAGGGGCAGCAATACACCTGGGCAGTTATGCCACAAGGGGGCGCAAAATTCCATGAGTCAGTTTGCCAAAGCCATGACCACCATACTGGGCACGTGGCAAAAGGAACATTCGGCAGTGGTCCTTCTTCAATATGTGGATGACTTTTCCTCTGTGCTGATGACCTGCCCACGGCTGAAGAAGCCTCAGAGAGTTTACTATGTTACTTGGCACACCAAGGCTGTAAGGCCTCTAAACCGAAGTTGCAATGGTGCTCTACAACAGTCGTATTCTTGGGCCACTGCCTCTCACATGGAACAAGGCATCTTATGGAGGAAAGAGTTAAGGCCATCCAGAACTTGCCACTCCCTTTAGGCCAGAAGCCATTCCATGCCTTTCTTGGCCTCATATCCTACTGTAGGTCATGGATTCCTGATGTTTCTTGGTTTATGCAACCACTCTACGATGCTCTCAAGTCTGAGCCCTTCCATCTGTCCGAAGAGGCCGACTCCAATTTTTTGGCTCTAAAACGCTTATTTTCTTCAGCCCCAGCCCTAGGTCTACCAGACTACGAGAAACCTTTCAAACTGTTCATGTCTGAACGCCAAGGCCATGGCACAGGAGTATTGGCCCAGTCCCACGGAGACTGCCTACGATCCGTAGGCTACTACTCATGCCGTTTAGACCCAGTGGCTAGAGGAGCACCCTTGTGTCTGCGTGCAGTTTTCGCTGCTCCAGCTCTGCTGGATAAGACCTCTGATATCGTACTGGGACATGAACTTGTTCTGGCACCGTATGCCATTGCTGCCATTTTAAACCAAGTCCAACCTAAACATTTGTCCACAGCGAGGCATCTTAGACTACAGTGTTCCCTCCACCTTCCTGATAACGTCACTCTCCTACGTTGCCAAACCCTGAATCCGGCCACTCTCCTCCCAATTGCTGAGGGGGGTAATGAAGGTAATGCAGAAAGTGGAGAGGATGATGGAGCCACTGAGCCTCATAATTGTCTTGAAGTGATGGAAATGGAAATCTTCCATCTCCCCACAGTGAGTGAAACACCTCTGCAGGATCCAGACTTCACTTTCTTTGTTGATGGTTCCAGATATGCAGATGAAGGAGGCACATATTACACAGGATTTGCAGTCACTACTGAAGACACAATCCTACAGGCAAGAGCCCTATCGCCAGCAATATCTGCACAGGGAGCTGAACTTCAAGCACTCACAACAGCATGCCGGATGAATTAAGGAAAAAGGGCCAATATCTACATAGACTCCAGATATGCCTTTGGGATGGCCCATGACTTTGGACCCATATGGAAGGCAAGAGGATTTATGACTGCGACTGCTTGTAGCTCTCCCCATTGTGTCTTTTCCCCTATGCTAGCATTGTGTCCACAGTAGCACTTGTGTAGGCAGGGCAGAGTAGGACTGGCCATAGAGGGATTACTTTGACGCAGTTGGCCAGCTTAAACATGTATTGCAATATGTGTGAACCAAATATCCCTATTTGTTGCATAGTTTGCTTGAAAGGGTATATACCAGTGTGCAGAGGGTCCTTCAGAATTTCTAGAGTTAATGTGGTTACACCCCTTTAGCACCTGATGGATAAATGCATGCACTAGCTGTATGGATTTGAGCACAGGGATCTCTTGTTTGTTGTATTGTTGGGTCAGTAGCCAGACCTGAACCTTGTAGCTCTCCCCATTGTGTCTTTTCCCCTATGCTAGCATTGTGTCCACAGTAGCACTTGTGTAGGCAGGGCAGAGTAGGACTGGCCATAGAGGGATTACTTTGACGCAGTTGGCCAGCTTAAACATGTATTGCAATATGTGTGAACCAAATATCCCTATTTGTTGCATAGTTTGCTTGAAAGGGTATATACCAGTGTGCAGAGGGTCCTTCAGAATTTCTAGAGTTAATGTGGTTACACCCCTTTAGCACCTGATGGATAAATGCATGCACTAGCTGTATGGATTTGAGCACAGGGATCTCTTGTTTGTTGTATTGTTGGGTCAGTAGCCAGACCTGAACCTTGTAGCTCTCCCCATTGTGTCTTTTCCCCTATGCTAGCATTGTGTCCACAGTAGCACTTGTGTAGGCAGGGCAGAGTAGGACTGGCCATAGAGGGATTACTTTGACGCAGTTGGCCAGCTTAAACATGTATTGCAATATGTGTGAACCAAATATCCCTATTTGTTGCATAGTTTGCTTGAAAGGGTATATACCAGTGTGCAGAGGGTCCTTCAGAATTTCTAGAGTTAATGTGGTTACACCCCTTTAGCACCTGATGGATAAATGCATGCACTAGCTGTATGGATTTGAGCACAGGGATCTCTTGTTTGTTGTATTGTTGGGTCAGTAGCCAGACCTGAACCTTGTAGCTCTCCCCATTGTGTCTTTTCCCCTATGCTAGCATTGTGTCCACAGTAGCACTTGTGTAGGCAGGGCAGAGTAGGACTGGCCATAGAGGGATTACTTTGACGCAGTTGGCCAGCTTAAACATGTATTGCAATATGTGTGAACCAAATATCCCTATTTGTTGCATAGTTTGCTTGAAAGGGTATATACCAGTGTGCAGAGGGTCCTTCAGAATTTCTAGAGTTAATGTGGTTACACCCCTTTAGCACCTGATGGATAAATGCATGCACTAGCTGTATGGATTTGAGCACAGGGATCTCTTGTTTGAGGTACATCCATAAGACACGGAGCAGCCATTGGACGACTGCTGGAAGCACTCCTTCTACCCATTCAAGTGGCTATTCTGAAGGTAAAAGTTCATGGGAAATTAAACTCTTCAGAAGCAAAAGGCAATAATCTGGCAGATTTGGCGGCAAAACGAGCGGCCATGGGACCACCAGAAATGGAAGGAGAGGTGACCGGAGAGTGGGAACCAATGTTCACCTTACAGACCTTACCTGTGGACAGAAACTACCTCAAGGAACTCCAAGAAGCAGCAAGTCAAGAAGAAAAAGAAAGCTGGAGATGGAGAGGAGCTATTTTCAAAGACGGTCTGTTTGAGTGCAACAAGAGGCTTTGTTTACCCAAGAATATGTTTCCAGCTGTAGTCCAGTAGGCACACGGAGCAGCCCATCTGTCAAAGAGCCTCATGAACTCTGTCATCAACAAGTACGATATAGCGCCTGGAATCACCACATTGACGAACAATTTTTGCAGAACATGTGCCATCTGTGCAAAATGCAATCCGGGACGCACAGAGAAGACACCACAGAAACACTTGGCCAAACCCCTATACCCTTTTCAAAGGATACAAATTGATCATATCCAGATGCCAAAGAGTGGGCGGTTGAGTACACCCTAGTGGTGTTGGACATGTTTTCCAGTTGGCCAGAGGCCTTTGCTGTAACTAACAGGACTGCTAAAACAACTGTGAAGAAACTCCTCACTGAGGTTGTATGCAGATATGGGCTTCCAGAGGTGATAGAGAGTGACCAGGGCCCCGCTTTCACAGCTTCAGTAACCAAAGAAATATGGGCGGCATTAGGAGTCACTCTGGCGTTCCATACCCCCTATCACCCCCAAAGTAGTGGGAAAATAGAAAGAATGCTAAAAGTAGCCCAAGAGACTGGCATGAGTTGGCCAGACAGTCTGCTTATTGCCCTATTTAGTGTCATATACACACCAAGAGAGAACACTCCCTATCCCCTTATGAGATTTTGTTTAGCTCAGCCCCCAGATTTGGTTGTTATTTTCCACAACAGTTGCAATTACAATTTGATGTGTTAACTGATTATGTGACTGTATTATCACGTGAATTAACCCGTATCCATGTCCAAGTGTTTTCTCCATTCCAGATTCTGAGTCAGATACAGGAACTCACAGCCTATTACCCGGAGATTGGGTATTAGTAAAGACATTCATGAGGAAACATTCCCTAGAGCCAAGATATGATGGTCCATTCCAAGTTCTGCTGACCACAGCCCCTTCTGACAAGGTGGCCAGGAAGAACACTTGGATACACACCTCCCACTGCAAGAAAGTCCCAAACCCTGAGGGAAAGGCGTCATCTACACCATGACAACTATGTTGTATATCCTTTTTCTAATGAGTCTGATAGAGGCTCAACAGGTGGATATCACCGAAATAGGTGACACCACTATATTTTGGTACAACTCATCCAACACTCATGTAGCTATTTACACCTTTGATTTCTGTAGTATAGATCCCATGTGGTGCTATGACCATAATCTATATGATCTTGACATATTGAGCATGTTCCGATAGTAGTGAGTGAATATACATATGTGTCACGGATAATTACTGGGAACCAAAAGATTAGAATAAGATTGGAAGGGATTTGTACTGGTGAGTGTGCTCTTGCAAAGGCCATTATGCCTCTCCACATCCTAGCAGAGAATATCCCTGACCCAACGCCTGGCCGTAGGAGGAAACAAAAAGCTCCTTCTGGCAGTTTTGACCCACAAGTGTATATAGATGCCATTGGAGTCCCAAGGGGGGTGTCTAATAAATTTAAAGCCAGAGACCAAGTAAAGCAGGTTTTGAATCCCTGATTCCCATGATAACTGTTAATAAAAATGTAGATTAGATAAATTACATATACTACAACCAACAGAGGTTTGTGAATTACACCAGGGATGCCCTTCAAGGAATCGTTGACCAGCTAGCCACTACATCCTACATGACATTCCAGAATAGGATGGCTCTGGACATGACTTTAGCAGAAAAAGGAGGTGTCTGTAAAATGATAGAAGGAACCGAAACATGTTGTACATATATTCCTGACAATACTGGCCCGAATGGTAAGGTTACTCTGTCTATGAAGAAATTGGAAGATCTGTCAGTTGAGTTGAAAAAGAATTCAGGGATCACAGACTTGTGGGATCAATATTTCAGCTGGATGAGTGGGTGGAAAAAAGTGCTCGCCCAAATAGGGGTAACTGTACTAATAATTCTAGTTCTTTTAGCTCTGATTGTATGTTGTATTCTACCATTTGTAAAGAAGTTAATAAGCAAAGCTGTAGACAACAGAACACCTACCTTCCTGAACCAGGACCAAGAGGATCCCCATATGATGGATGAAGGAAAACCTTATACCCCATTACGGTCCCTCCCCACCAATAGTAATCTCACAATTTTGTAGGGATAGCATCTGACTTCCTTATGTACAAAGTCTGTGGCAAGGGAGGTGATGAAATAGTCATCACTTGTCTAACGTACAGCATAAAAGAGTTCCAAGGTACATAAGGACAGATGAGCTAGGCTTTATAGGGACAGAGTAAAATAGTCATTCTAAGGGGGGACTGTGATGGATTTGGTAAAATGCCTATTTTGTTTCCTATTGAATATATATATATATATACGCTATTTCTATAAGTTTTATAAATATTTACTTTTATACTTTAATACTATTTCTTTCCACATATTTATAAATGTTTAGCATGAATATATATGCTGTGTGAATATTTTCTGCCTGCTGGGCTTTGTGGTACTTTAAGAAATCCTTGCTTAAGAAATATTTGCTCACAGGAACAGACCCCCTCCCATCGTGTGATTTGGAAGACAAAAGAATGTTTTTCTCTTCTTAAGATAAGACTGAAGAAGATCACACCTATACCATGACGGAGATTGTTTTCGTGTAAAGTGACCAATCAAAGACTAATATAATGCTTATGCTGTTATCACGTGATGTTCGCATCATTTTTCATATATAAACTCACGGTTTCATTTCAATAAATTAGAGAGAAGTTTTCACAGACCAAACGTGTCAGTGTGAGTTTCTTTATGTGCGCACATTCCAAAAGCTGGCCAGCGTCATAAATTTTGGACAGGAACAGATAAGCACTGGATGATTAAGTCCAAGACTAAAACATCATCTTCCTGTTTGACCATCACTACAAAAGTCAAACTAGCATGTAGACAATAGCCCAGGTAGATGGATTGTCACAGATGAATGCTCACACAGGTTAGCAAATTCCTCTCCAAACAGACCACCATCAGGGATAATGAACTCAGCCAGCACCAACAACAATTTCAACCTGCTCAGCTGCTCTGTTGCCAGTTCCAGCTCCTCTCTACTTCCTCCCAGCTGAGATTTTATATTGCTTTATTATGGTTCCAGATGTAGTGTGGACTTGTGTGTCACTAGTATTTCATTGTATTTTGATTTTGAATTAATATTGTGTCATATTTTGGTGAGTGCAGCACTTTCCACAATTTTTGCTTTTTATCACTTTTGGTGCTAGCAGCTTAGCAATCCTTGGTTGTAGTGTGCATTTTTGCCTTCATATGTTTTGTATTTTTTTGCAGCCTTAATAAATAAATGGGCAGTACAAACCAGCTTGAACTGTTTCTGGTTGTTCCCATTTCATGAGTGGTTTACCACTAAGTATACGAGTACCAATAGAGCATGTCTCCCTTACATTGTGTAGCCAGAACCTTTTGTTTTTTAGTTCTGGAATAGAGAATGATTAGAATTTCTGCCATGTTTACCTTAAACAACTGAAAACTGCACTTTTAAGTTTTATTAGAATACAATAAAAGCAGAAAAAGTAAATGCCAACCATAAAGAACATCAGCAATAGATATATTGGAAATGAATGAGAATTGATCTCATCTGTTTTAGTGTGACAGGAGGAAAGCCCCTTCCCCTTACACATGTGACTCACTGGGAGATATAAAGTAGCATTCTTTGTTACGAAAAGTTATCGGTGTGAAATCATGTCATGATATGCTATAGGCTGAGAACTAGAACCCGGAATAATAGAGCTCAGATCATGTAGGTGTGATAATTTAATTCCCACAATGCCGGCATCATCACACTATGGTAGTGAATCACACAGCCATTCACACTCAAGTGTGTTCTGACATGTTCTAACTTGCACTCACCTGGGTTGCGTACCAGTTGACTCAGTCTTAAAGGAGTAGAGTAAATAACACATGCTCTTTGTGCTGTTCGGGGTAAAGTCAGTGACAGGGATCTGGAGCAGTGGATTATCATCAAAGTTTGCCAGAAAATTGGCAAAATTGTGAGTGAAATTATAATTCTTTTGCATCCGGTTTTGGTGAACATTCCATGAAAGAATCAGGTGCTTTTGCATAGCATAGGCTTTTTAAGAAGGGACGGGAAAGCAAAGAATTCACTTCACCCAAAAAAAGTACGCATGTCTTGTGCTCAGTTCAAAACTATGGCGGTGTGAAATTCTGAAAAGGTTACAGGAATCTGTTCGGAGGAAAAGACTGGAACTCTGACTTGACAAGTGGGTTCTCCACCATGACAATGCTCCTGCACATGATATGTTAAGTGTTTACAAGTTTATAGGTGAACATACATATAGGCTTTTTTAAAGTCCATTCTGGGAATGAAATTGTCACACCTTGTATAATAATTAGAGATGAGCGAATCGAACTTGGCGAAGTGGAATTCGTTTCGAATATTAGGAAAATTTCGATTCGCGACGAATCCGAAAAGTAGCAGACTTCGGGTGCGCAAATCGAAATTTTTCCTAAAATGGCGGCGACATGTGCGGCGACGGAGCGGGGATCTCTGGGAAGGCGCGCAGACAAGGCGCGCTGACCCATAATGCATTCATTCATGACATGTGATCGCATTAGCCAATCAGCAGCCAGCCAGCCAGCACTGTGTAATGGTGGAGCTATAAATTGCGGCCATCTTACAATTCTCCATTTGCCTCTGGTCATTCAACAGAGACAGACCTATCTGTATTAAGGACAGAGTTAGGGCCACAGATACTTTAGGGACACAGAATCGTTACTTAGGGACACAGAATTGTTACTCAGGGACAGACACAGAATTGTTACTCAGATACAGACACAGAATTTTTACTGAGGGACACAGAATTGTTACTGAGGGACAGACACAGAATTTTTACTGAGGGACACAGAATTGTTACTGAGGTACATAGAATTGTTACTGAGGGACACAGAATTCTTACTGAGGGACACAGAATTGTTACTGAGGGACACAGAATTGTTACTCAAGGACAGACACAGAATTGTTACTCAGGGACAGACACAGAATTGTTACTCAGGGACAGACACAGAATTGTTACTGAGGGACACAGAATTGTTACTGAGGGACACAGAATTGCTACTGAGGGACACAGAATTGTTACTCAGGGACACAGAATTGTTACTCAGGGACACAGAACTGTTACTCAGGGACACAAAATTGTTACTCAGGGACACAGAATTGTTACTCAGGGACAGACACAGAATTGTTACTGAGGGACACAGAATTGTTACTGAGGGACACAGAATTGTTACTCAGGGACACAGAATTGTTACTCAGGGACACAGAACTGTTGCTCAGGGACACAGAATTGTTACTCAGGGACACAGAGCTGTTACTCAGGGACACAGAATTGTTACTCAGGAACTGACACAGAATTGTTACTGAGGAACACAGAATTGTTACTGAGGGACACAGAATTGTTACTGAGGGACACAGAATTGTTACTGAGGGACACAGAATTGTTACTCAGGGACACAGAATCGTTACTCAGGGACACAGAATTGTTACTGAGGGACAGACACAGAATTGTTACTGAGGGACACAGAATTGTTACTGAGGGACACAGAATTGTTACTCAGGGACACAGAACTGTTAGTCAGGGACACAGAATTGTTACTCAGGGACACAGAACTGTTACTCAGGGACACAGAACTGTTACTCAGGGACAGACACAGAATTGTTACTGAGGGACACAGAATTGTTACTGAGGGACACAGAATTGTTACTCAGGGACACAGAACTGTTAGTCAGGGACACAGAATTGTTACTCAGGGACACAGAACTGTTACTCAGGGACACAGAATTGTTACTCAGGGACATACACAGAATTGTTACTGAGGGACACAGAATTGTTACTGAGGGACACAGAATTGTTACTCAGGGACACAGAATTGTTACTCAGGGACACAGAATTGTTACTCAGGGACAGACACAGAATTGTTACTCAGGGACACAGAATTGTTACTGAGGGACACAGAATTGTTACTCAGGGACAGACACAGAATTGTTACTGAGGGACACAGAATTGTTACTGAGGGACACAGAATTGTTACTGAGGGACACAGAATTGTTACTCAGGGACACAGAAGTGTTACTCAGGGACACAGAATTGTTACTCAGGGACACAGAACTGTTACTCAGGGACACAGAATTTTTACTCAGGGACAGACACAGAATTGTTACTGAGGGACACAGAATTGTTACTGAGGGACACAGAATTGTTACTCAGGGAAACAGAATTGTTGCTCAGGGACACAGAATTGTTGCTCAGGGACACAGAAATGTTACTCAGGGACACAGAAATGTTACTCAGGGACAGACACAGAATTGTTACTCAGGGACAGACACAGAATTGTTACTGAGGGACACAGAATTGTTACTGAGGGACACAGAATTGTTACTCAGGGACAGACACAGAATTGTTACTGAGGGACACAGAATTGTTACTGAGGGACACAGAATCGTTACTCAGGGACACAGAATTGTTACTCAGGGACACAGAATTGTTACTGAGGGACACAGAATTGTTACTGAGGGACACAGAATTGTTACTCAGGGACAGACACAGAATTGTTACTCAGGGACAGACACAGAATTGTTACTCAGGGACAGACACAGAATTGTTACTGAGGGACACAGAATTGTTATTGAGGGACACAGAATTGTTACTCAGGGACACAGAATTGTTACTCAGGGACACACAATTGTTACTCAGGGACACAGAACTGTTACTCAGGGACACAGAATTGTTACTCAGGGACACAGAATTGTTACTCAGGGACAGACACAGAATTGTTACTGAGGGACACAGAATTGTTACTGAGGGACACAGAATTGTTACTGAGGGACACAGAATCGTTACTCAGGGACACAGAATCGTTACTCAGGGACACAGAATTGTTACTCAGGGACACAGAATTGTTACTGAGGGACACAGAATTGTTACTGAGCGACACAGAATTGTTACTGAGAGACACAGAATTGTTACTGAGGGACACAGAATTGTTACTCAGGGACAGACACAGAATTGTTACTCAGGGACAGACACAGAATTGTTACTCAGGGACAGACACAGAATTGTTACTGAGGTACACAGAATTGTTACTGAGGGACACATAATTGTTACTGAGGGACACAGAATTGTTACTCAGGGACAGACACAGAATTGTTACTCAGGGACAGACACAGAATTGTTACTGAGGGACACAGAATTGTTACTGGGGGACACAGAATTGTTACTCAGGGACACAGAATTGTTACTGAGGAACACAGAATTGTTACTGGGGGACACAGAATTGTTACTGAGAGACACAGAATTGTTACTGAGGGACACAGAATTGTTACTCAGGGACAGACACAGAATTGTTACTCAGGGACAGACACAGAATTGTTACTCAGGGACAGACACAGAATTGTTACTGAGGGACACAGAATTGTTACTGAGGGACACATAATTGTTACTGAGGGACACAGAATTGTTACTCAGGGACAGACACAGAATTGTTACTCAGGGACAGACACAGAATTGTTACTCAGGGACAGACACAGAATTGTTACTGCGGGACACAGAATTGTTACTCAGGGACACAGAATTGTTGCTCAGGGACACAGAATTGTTACTCAGGGACACAGAATTGTTACTGAGGGACACAGAATTGTTACTCAGGGAGAGACACAGAATTGTTACTCAGGGATAGACACAGAATTGTTACTCAGGGACAGACACAGAATTGTTACTCAGGGACACAGAATTGTTACTGAGGGACACAGAATTGTTACTGAGGGACACAGAATTGTTACTCAGGGACACAGAATTGTTACTGAGGGACACAGAATTGTTACTGAGGGACACAGAATTGTTACTGAGAGACACAGAATTGTTACTGAGGGACACAGAATTGCTACTCAGGGACAGACACAGAATTGTTACTCAGGGACAGACACAGAATTGTTACGCAGGGACAGACACAGAATTGTTACTGAGGGACACAGAATTGTTACTGAGGGACACATAATTGTTACTGAGGGACACAGAATTGTTACTCAGGGAAAGACACAGAATTGTTACTGAGGGACACAGAATTGTTACTGAGGGACACAGAATTGTTACTGATGGACACAGAATTGTTACTCAGGGACACAGAATTGTTGCTCAGGGACACAGAATTGTTACTCAGGGACACAGAATTGTTACTGAGGGACACAGAATTGTTACTGAGGGACAGACACAGAATTGTTACTAGGGGACAGACACAGAATTGTTAATCAGGGACAGACACAGAATTGTTACTGAGGGACACAGAATTGTTACTGAGGGACACAGAATTGTTACTCAGGGACAGACACAGAATTGTTACTGAGGGACACAGAATTGTTACTGAGGGACACAGAATTGTTACTCAGGGACACAGAATTGTTACTGAGGGACACAGAATTGTTACTGAGGGACACAGAATTGTTACTCAGGGACAGACACAGAATTGTTACTCAGGGACAGACACAGAATTGTTACTCAGGGACAGACACAGAATTGTTACTGAGGGACACAGAATTGTTACTGAGGGACACAGAATTGTTACTCAGGGACACAGAATTGTTACTGAGGGACACAGAATTGTTACTGAGGGACACAGAATTGTTACTGAGAGACACAGAATTGTTACTGAGGGACACAGAATTGTTACTCAGGGACAGACACAGAATTGTTACTCAGGGACAGACACAGAATTGTTACTCAGGGACAGACACAGAATTGTTACTGAGGTACACAGAATTGTTACTGAGGGACACATAATTGTTACTGAGGGACAAAGAATTGTTACTCAGGGAAAGACACAGAATTGTTACTCAGGGACAGACACAGAATTGTTACTCAGGGACAGACACAGAATTGTTACTGAGGGACACAGAATTGTTACTGAGGGACACAGAATTGTTACTCAGGGACACAGAATTGTTGCTCAGGGACACAGAATTGTTACTCAGGGACACAGAATTGTTACTGAGGGACACAGAATTGTTACTGAGGGACACAGAATTGTTACTGAGGGACAGACACAAAATTGTTACTCAGGGACAGACACAGAATTGTTACTCAGGGACAGACACAGAATTGTTACTCAGGGAAAGAAACAGAATTGTTACTGAGGGACACAGAATTGTTACTGAGGGACACAGAATTGTTACTCAGGGACACAGAATTGTTACTCAGGGACACAGAATTGTTACTGAGGGACACAGAATTGTTACTGAGGAACACAGAATTGTTACTCAGGGACAGACACAGAACTGTTACTCAGGGACAGACACAGAATTGTTACTGAGGGACACAGAATTGTTACTGAGGGCACAGAATTGTTACTCAGGGACACAGAATTGTTACTGAGGGACACAGAATTGTTACTGAGGGACACAGAATTGTTACTGAGAGACACAGAATTGTTACTGAGGGACACAGAATTGTTACTCAGGGACAGACACAGAATTGTTACTCAGGGACAGACACAGAATTGTTACTCAGGGACAGACACAGAATTGTTACTGAGGGACACAGAATTATTACTGAGGGACACAGAATTGTTACTCAGGGACACAGAATTGTTACTCAGGGACACAGAAATGTTACTGAGGGACACAGAATTGTTACTGAGGGACACAGAATTGTTACTGAGGGACACAGAATTGTTACTCAGGGACAGACACAGAATTGTTACTCAGGGAAAGACACAGAATTGTTACTCAGGGACAGACACAGAATTGTTACTGAGGGACACAGAATTGTTACTGAGGGCACAGAATTGTTACTCAGGGACACAGAATTGTTACTGAGGGACACAGAATTGTTACTGAGGGACACAGAATTGTTACTGAGAGACACAGAATTGTTACTGAGGGACACAGAATTGTTACTCAGGGACAGACACAGAATTGTTACTCAGGGACAGGCACAGAATTGTTACTCAGGGACAGACACAGAATTGTTACTGAGGGACACAGAATTGTTACTGAGGGACACATAATTGTTACTGAGGGACACAGAATTGTTACTCAGGGACAGACACAGAATTGTTACTCAGGGACAGACACAGAATTGTTATTCAGGGACAGACACAGAATTGTTACTCAGGGACAGACACAGAATTGTTACTGAGGGACACAGAATTGTTACTGAGGGACACAGAATTGTTACTCAGGGACACAGAATTGTTGCTCAGGGACACAGAATTGTTACTCAGGGACACAGAATTGTTACTGAGGGACACAGAATTGTTACTGAGGGACACAGAATTGTTACTCAGGGACAGACACAGAACTGTTACTCAGGGACAGACACAGAATTGTTACTGAGGGACACAGAATTGTTACTGAGGGCACAGAATTGTTACTCAGGGACACAGAATTGTTACTGAGGGACACAGAATTGTTACTGAGAGACACAGAATTGTTACTGAGGGACACAGAATTGTTACTCAGGGACAGACACAGAATTGTTACTCAGGGACAGACACAGAATTGTTACTGAGGGACACAGAATTGTTACTGAGGGACACAGAATTGTTACTCAGGGACACAGAATTGTTACTCAGGGACACAGAAATGTTACTGAGGGACACAGAATTGTTACTGAGGGACACAGAATTGTTACTGAGGGACACAGAATTGTTACTCAGGGACAGACACAGAATTGTTACTCAGGGAAAGACACAGAATTGTTACTCAGGGACAGACACAGAATTGTTACTGAGGGACACAGAATTGTTACTGAGGGCACAGAATTGTTACTCAGGGACACAGAATTGTTACTGAGGGACACAGAATTGTTACTGAGGGACACAGAATTGTTACTGAGAGACACAGAATTGTTACTGAGGGACACAGAATTGTTACTCAGGGACAGACACAGAATTGTTACTCAGGGACAGGCACAGAATTGTTACTCAGGGACAGACACAGAATTGTTACTGAGGGACACAGAATAGTTACTGAGGGACACATAATTGTTACTGAGGGACACAGAATTGTTACTCAGGGACAGACACAGAATTGTTACTCAGGGACAGACACAGAATTGTTACTCAGGGACAGACACAGAATTGTTACTCAGGGACAGACACAGAATTGTTACTGAGGGACACAGAATTGTTACTGAGGGACACAGAATTGTTACTCAGGGACACAGAATTGTTGCTCAGGGACACAGAATTGTTACTCAGGGACACAGAATTGTTACTGAGGGACACAGAATTGTTACTGAGGGACACAGAATTGTTACTCAGGGACAGACACAGAATTGTTACTCAGGGACAGACACAGAATTGTTACTCAGGGACAGACACAGAATTGTTACTCAGGGACAGACACAGAATTGTTACTGAGGGACACAGAATTGTTACTGAGGGACACAGAATTGTTACTCAGGGACACAGAATTGTTACTCAGGGACACAGAATTGTTACTGAGGGACACAGAATTGTTACTAAGGGACACAGAATTGTTACTGAGGGACACAGAATTGTTACTCAGGGACAGACACAGAATTGTTACTGAGGGACAGACACAGAATTGTTACTGAGGGACACAGAATTTTTACTGAGGGACACAGAATTGTTACTGAGGGACACAGAATTGTTACTCAGGGACACAGAATTGTTACTCAGGGACACAGAATTGTTACTGAGGGACACAGAATTATTACTGAGGGACACAGAATTGTTACTGAGGGACACAGAATTGTTACTCAGGGACAAACACAGAATTGTTACTCAGGGACAGACACAGAATTGTTACTGAGGATCACAGAATTGTTACTCAGGGACAGACACAGAATTGTTACTCAGGGACACAGAATTGTTACTCAGGGACACAGAATTGTTACTCAGGGACACAGAATTGTTACTCAGGGACACAGAATTGTTACTCAGGGACAGACACAGAATTGTTACTGAGGGACACAGAATTGTTACTGAGGGACACAGAATTGTTACTCAGGGACAGAGAATCTTTGAATTAAAGAGTATGTCAGACAACATGCAGAGGAGTGTCAGAGGAGGCAATGTTTTAGGAGCGAGCAGACGTGGCAGCAGAGGAAGGGGTCGAGGCAGCACTAGTCGCAGCCAGAGGCCAGTGCTCCCGGTGTCATCCAGCGGTCGTGTCTCCACCGACAAACCTGCCGTCATCGATTGGTTGGCTCGGTCGTCTTCCTCTTCCCAGGTCACCTCTGACACCTACAGCCAACGGTCGGTGGGTACGTCAGACACAACCGTTAGTTGGCATGGCCCGGGAGCAAGCCCACTGAAATCACGTGTCCTCTACCTGCCCCTGTCCTTTGGTGTTCCCTCACCAAGCAAAGTATCGCATGCTGTGGGCTCAGCCCCACTGTACAGTGAGGAAGAGCTAACAGAGGGCGGTCAGGAACGGGGGGAGACATCCGCCTCTTCAGCAGCCAGGCGAAGAAGTAGTGGCGAGGAGAGTGGCTCGGTAGCCGGTCTAGAGACAGGTCTGTCTCCTGACCCACACGCAGCCGAGGGGGCTAGTAGTGAGGCGGAGACCCTAATTGATGATGATGAGGCTGATCGCACTTGGCAGCCTCGTCGTCATCAGGCTATTGCTTCTGCATCATCAGGAGAAGAGGGTGGCAGCTTGGCAGCGAGCAAAACAGTCGGTGGGTTGCCCAGGAGGCAGCAGGGTCGCAGCAGTGTCAGTGGAGGCAAACGGCCACGGAGTAGAGCACCAGCTCCACTGCAGCCTACCACCACGGCCAGTAGTGGTGCCGGTGTGCACGGAGGAAGTAGCAGTCAGCCAGTGAGGAGTATCGGGGGCAAAGTTTCCTACTCGGCGGTGTGGCAATTTTTCGTCAAACCGCCCGAGGAAGTAAACGTAGCCGTATGTCGACTATGTGGCCAGAAAGTCAAGCGTGGCCAGGGGGCCCATGTTGGGACTACAGCATTGCGTCAGCATATGCAGCGTCGCCATTTGGTGGCCTGGGAAAACCGTGATAAAGATACGGCGGTTCTGCCTGCCCCAGCCCCCGCTCCATCACCCGCTCCGTTACTTGCTCCGTCACCCGACGTCAATCGCCCTCTATCAGCCAGTCAAGGCTCCAACACCTCTGCTGAGGGGAGTTGTCGCTCGTTGGCATCTTCCGCTCGTTCAGATGCTCCTTCTCCTGCTACTCCTCTTCACGGATTCCGTCAGCAGTCTTTCTTGGAATCCGTTTCCAAGAGACAACAGTTTGCGAGCACGCACCCGACGGTGCAAAAGCTGAACGTCCTCCTGTCCAAGTTGCTGGTGCTGCAGTCCCTCCCTTTCCAAGTGGTGGACTCAGCACCTTTCCGAGAAATGATGGCTTGTGCCGCGCTGCGGTGGAGAGTGCCAAGCCGGCATTTCTTCGCCAAAAAGGCAGTGCCAGACCTGCATTCACATGTAGAAGAGATGGTGGGCCAGTCTTTGAGCATGTCGGTCTTCCAAAGTGCACGGCAGCGCCGACGTGTGGAGCTGTAACTACGGTCAGGGACAGTACATGTCATTTACGGCCCACTGGGTGAACGTGGTGCCGGCACAGCCGCACCAGCAACTTGGACAGGTCACGCCGCTTTTGCCTCCACGTTTGCACGTCCTTGGTCCACAAAAGATGTCCGCCTCTACCACCTCTTCTTCCGCCGTGTCCTCAGCCGCCACCCCCGTGCCAAGTCCCATTACCCGACCGGCATATCACATGTGCAGGGCGCAACGGTGTCACGCTGTGCTGCACCTGGTATGCCTTGGCGAACGTAGTCACACAGGGGAGGAACTTCTGAGTGTAATGAACAGAGAAATCGACAGATGGCTGTCTCCACGCAAACTGAAAATCGGAACCATGTTGACCGACAACGGAAAGAACATGGTGTCTGCTCTGCGTCAAGGAAGGTTGTGCCATGCGCCATGCATGGCTCACGTGTTCAATCTGGTTGTCAAGCGGTTCCTAAAATCCACCATCCCACTGCAAGACATCCTTAAAATGTCACGTAAACTTTGCATGCATTTCAGCCATTCCTACACCGCAAAGCACACCCTCCTTGAGCTGCAGCGGCAGAACGGAATTCCACAGCATCGCCTGATCTGCAACGTTGCAACAAGGTGGAATTCAACCCTACACATGTTAGACCGCCTTTACGAACAGTGAAAGGCCATCACCGATTTCCTGATGTTACAAGCGGATAAAGGTACTCCCCTGTGTAACTTAGATGTCAGCCATTGGCAGCTCATGCGTGACACCTGCCGCTTGCTCAGGCCCTTTGAGGAGGCCACGCTATTCGTGAGTCGGCAGGACTATGGGATGAACGACGTCATTCCTCTGTTGCACGTCCTGGAACAAATGCTGTTAACAATGGCTGGTCAGGGTGCGGTAGACGTGGCGCACAGATCTCAACGCCACATGACCCCTGTGGGGGCAGGACAGGAAGAAGAGGAGGAGGTAGAGGAGGACATTGGTGCTCAGGAATTATTGAGTGAAATGGGTGGTTTTTCCACTCAGCGGACAGGAGTGGAGGAGCAGGAGCATCTGGTAGAGGAGGAGGAGGAGGAGACAGAGGACCCAGACGCACCGTGGCAGTATGCTGTGGAGATGGAGGCAGGGAGTCCCTCGCATTCCTTGGCACAAATGGCCCATAGCATGCTCGGTTGCTTGCGTAGCGACAGTCGAATAATAACCATCAGACAGAGGGATGACTTTTGGCTGTCCACCTTGTTGGACCCTCGCTACCGTTCAAAAATGGTGGCCTTTTTCACACCTGCTGAGAGGGAGGCCAAAATAACGTACTATAAAAACCACCTATGTAGTCAGTTGGTCTCTGCCTTTCTGCGCCAACGTCCATCCTCAGACACAGTGGGCCCTGTGCGCTCGCGTTCCGCTGCCATGGCAGCAGGGGAGGGGTGGGGTGGTAGGAGCAGTGGCAGCTCTACCAGCAGCGGCTGCCTCAGTCTGCAGTCGATGATGAGTAGCTTTCTTCACCAGCGCAGTGAGGAAACTACTAAATAGCCGCAGCAGCAGCAGCAGCATCAGGTGGACCTGGAGCAGGACCTCAAACAACAGGCTTGGGCCTACTTGGACAGCACCCTGCCAACCGAGGTAGACAATCCCCTTGACTACTGGGCAACGAAACTTGACCTTTGGCCCCAACTATCTGAATTTGCCCTTGAAAGGCTGTCATGCCCGGCCAGTAGCGTGGCATCGGAGCGCGTGTTTAGTGCGGCAGGAGGTATTGTAACTCCGCGGAGGACACGACTGTCCACCCAAACTGTGGAGAGACTCACGTTTGTGAAAATGAATCAGGCGTGGATTAGTCTGGATTTCAAACCACCAATTCCTGACACAACTGACTAAATCCGCCATGAATCATGCCCCAAACATGTTAACTCTGCCATGTGCCACTTTCAGGTCTCCTCACACTGCTGGTGTGTTCCATTTTGTCATAGGGTGCTGGCAGATTACGGGCCTCCCATTGCTGCTGCCAGGCCCGTAATCTGCCATGGGCCCCCGTACCGCCTCCTCATGCTGCTGCCAGGTCCAGAGTCTCTCATGGGTCCCTGTACGGCCTCCCATTGCTGCTGTCTCCATCGCCACACTCTGCCATGTGCCACTTTCAGGTCTCCTCACACTGCTGGTGTGTTCCATTTTGTCATAGGGTGCTGGCAGATTACGGGCCTCCCATTGCTGCTGCCAGGCCTGTAATCTGCCATGGGCCCCTGTACCGCCTCCTCATGCTGCTGCCAGGTCCAGAGTCTCTCATGGGTCCCTGTACGGCCTCCCATTGCTGCTGTCTCCATCGCCACACTCTGCCATGTGCCACTTTCAGGTCTCCTCACACTGCTGGTGTGTTCCATTTTGTCATAGGGTGCTGGCAGATTACAGGCCTCCCATTGCTGCTGCCAGGCCCGTAATCTGACATGGGCCCCCGTACCGCCTCCTCATGCTGCTGCCAGGCCCGTAATCTGTCATGGGTCCCTGTACGGCCTCCCATTGCTGCTGTCTCCATCGCCACACTCTGCCATGTGCCACTTTCAGGTCTCCTCACACTGCTGGTGTGTTCCATTTTGTCATAGGGTGCTGGCAGATTACGGGCCTCCCATTGCTGCTGCCAGGCCTGTAATCTGCCATGGGCTACTGTACCGCCTCCTCATGCTGCTGCCAGGTACAGAGTGTCTAATGGGTCTCTGTACGGCCTCCCATTGCTGCTGTCTCCATCGCCACACTCTGCCATGTGCCACTTTCAGGTCTCCTCACACTGCTGGTGTGTTCCATTTTGTCATAGGGTGCTGGCAGATTACAGGCCTCCCATTGCTGCTGCCAGGCCCGTAATCTGCCATGGGCCCCCATACCGCCTCCTCATGCTGCTGCCAGGCCCGTAATCTGTCATGGGTCCCTGTACGGCCTCCCATTGCTGCTGTCTCCATCGCCACACTCTGCCATGTGCCACTTTCAGGTCTCCTCACACTGCTGGTGTGTTCCATTTTGTCATAGGGTGCTGGCAGATTACGGGCCTCCCATTGCTGCTGCCAGGCCTGTAATCTGCCATGGTCCCCTGTACCGCCTCCTCATGCTGCTGCCAGGTACAGAGTGTCTAATGGGTCCCTGTACGGCCTCCCATTGCTGCTGTCTCCATCGCCACACTCTGCCATGTGACACTTTCAGGTCTCCTCACACTGCTGGTGTGTTCCATTTTGTCATAGGGTGCTGGCAGATTACGGGCCTCCCATTGCTGCTGCCAGGCCCATAATCTGCCATGGGCCCCCGTACCGCCTCCTCATGCTGCTGCCAGGTCCAGAGTCTCTCATGGGTCCCTGTACGGCCTCCCATTGCTGCTGTCTCCATCGCCACACTCTGCCATGTGCCACTTTCAGGTCTCCTCACACTGCTGGTGTGTTCCATTTTGTCATAGGGTGCTGGCAGATTACAGGCCTCCCATTGCTGCTGCCAGGCCCGTATTCTGCCATGGGCCCCCGTACCGCCTCCTCATGCTGCTGCCAGGCCCGTAATCTGTCATGGGTCCCTGTACGGCCTCCCATTTCTGCTGTCTCCATCGCCACACTCTGCCATGTGCCACTTTCAGGTCTCCTCACACTGCTGGTGTGTTCCATTTTGTCATAGGGTGCTGGCAGATTACGGGCCTCCCATTGCTGCTGCCAGGCCTGTAATCTGCCATGGGCCCCTGTACCGCCTCCTCATGCTGCTGCCAGGTCCAGAGTGTCTAATGGGTCCCTGTACGGCCTCCCATTGCTGCTGCCTCCATCGCCACACTCTGCCATGTGCCACTTTCAGGTCTCCTCACACTGCTGGTGTGTTCCATTTTGTCATAGGGTGCTGGCAGATTACGGGCCTCCCATTGCTGCTGCCAGGCCTGTAGTCTGCCATGGGCCCCTGTACCGCCTCCTCATGCTGCTGCCAGGTCCAGAGTGTCTAATGGGTTCCTGTACGGCCTCCCATTGCTGCTGTCTCCATCGCCACACTCTGCCATGTGACACTTTCAGGTCTCCTCACACTGCTGGTGTGTTCCATTTTGTCATAGGGTGCTGGCAGATTACGGGCCTCCCATTGCTGCTGCCAGGCCCATAATCTGCCATGGGCCCCCGTACCGCCTCCTCATGCTGCTACCAGGTCCAGAGTCTCTCATGGGTCCCTGTACGGCCTCCCATTGCTGCTGTCTCCATCGCCACACTCTGCCATGTGCCACTTTCAGGTCTCCTCACACTGCTGGTGTGTTCCATTTTGTCATAGGGTGCTGGCAGATTACGGGCCTCCCATTGCTGCTGCCAGGCCTGTAATCTGCCATGGGCCCCTGTACCGCCTCCTCATGCTGCTGCCAGGTCCAGAGTGTCTAATGGGTCCCTGTACGGCCTCCCATTGCTGCTGTCTCCATCGCCACACTCTGCCATGTGCCACTTTCAGGTCTCCTCACACTGCTGGTGTGTTCCATTTTGTCATAGGGTGCTGGCAGATTACGGGCCTCCCATTGCTGCTGCCAGGCCTGTAATCTGCCATGGGCCCCTGTACCGCCTCCTCATGCTGCTGCCAGGTCCAGAGTGTCTAATGGGTCCCTGTACGGCCTCCCATTGCTGCTGTCTCCATCGCCACACTCTGCCATGTGCCACTTTCAGGTCTCCTCACACTGCTGGTGTGTTCCATTTTGTCATAGGGTGCTGGCAGATTACGGGCCTCCCATTGCTGCTGCCAGGCCCGTAATCTGCCATGGGCCCCCGTACCGCCTCCTCATGCTGCTGCCAGGTCCAGAGTCTCTCATGGGTCCCTGTACGGCCTCCCATTGCTGCTGTCTCCATCGCCACACTCTGCCATGTGCCACTTTCAGGTCTCCTCACACTGCTGGTGTGTTCCATTTTTTCATAGGGTGCTGGCAGATTACGGGCCTCCCATTGCTGCTGCCAGGCCCGTAATCTGCCATGGGCCCCTGTACCGCCTCCTCATGCTGCTGCCAGGTCCAGAGTCTCTCATGGGTCCCTGTACGGCCTCCCATTGCTGCTGTCTCCATCGCCACACTCTGCCATGTGCCACTTTCAGGTCTCCTCACACTGCTGGTGTGTTCCATTTTGTCATAGGGTGCTGGCAGATTACGGGCCTCCCATTGCTGCTGCCAGGCCCGTAATCTGCCATGGGCCCCCGTACCGCCTCCTCATGCTGCTGCCAGGTCCAGAGTCTCTCATGGGTCTCTGTACGGCCTCCCATTGCTGCTGTCTCCATCGCCACACTCTGCCATGTGCCACTTTCAGGTCTCCTCACACTGCTGGTGTGTTCCATTTTGTCATAGGGTGCTGGCAGATTACGGGCCTCCCATTGCTGCTGCCAGGCCCATAATCTGCCATGGGCCCCCGTACCGCCTCCTCATGCTGTTGCCAGGTCCAGAGTCTCTCATGGGTCCCTGTACGGCCTCCCATTGCTGCTGTCTCCATCGCCACACTCTGCCATGTGCCACTTTCAGGTCTCCTCACACTGCTGGTGTGTTCCATTTTGTCATAGGGTGCTGGCAGATTACGGGCCTCCCATTGCTGCTGCCAGGCCCGTAATCTGCCATGGGCCCCCGTACCGCCTCCTCATGCTGCTGCCAGGTCCAGAGTCTCTCATGGGTCTCTGTACGGCCTCCCATTGCTGCTGTCTCCATCGCCACACTCTGCCATGTGCCACTTTCAGGTCTCCTCACACTGCTGGTGTGTTCCATTTTGTCATAGGGTGCTGGCAGATTACGGGCCTCCCATTGCTGCTGCCAGGCCCATAATCTGCCATGGGCCCCCGTACCACCTCCTCATGCTGTTGCCAGGTCCAGAGTCTCTCATGGGTCCCTGTACGGCCTCCCATTGCTGCTGTCTCCATCGCCACACTCTGCCATGTGCCACTTTCAGGTCTCCTCACACTGCTGGTGTGTTCCATTTTGTCATAGGGTGCTGGCAGATTACAGGCCTCCCATTGCTGCTGCCAGGCCTGTAATCTGCCATGGGCCCCCGTACCGCCTCCTCATGCTACTGCCAGGTCCAGAGTCTCTCATGGGTCCCTGTACGGCCTCCCATTGCTGCTGTCTCCATCGCCACACTCTGCCATGTGCCACTTTCAGGTCTCCTCACACTGCTGGTGTGTTCCATTTTGTCATAGGGTGCTGGCAGATTACGGGCCTCCCATTGCTGCTGCCAGGCCCGTAATCTGCCATGGGCCCCTGTACCGCCTCCTCATGCTGCTGCCAGGTCCAGAGTGTCTAATGGGTCTCTGTACGGCCTCCCATTGCTGCTGTCTCCATCGCCACACTCTGCCATGTGCCACTTTCAGGTCTCCTCACACTGCTGGTGTGTTCCTTTTTGTCATAGGGTGCTGGCAGATTACGGGCCTCCCATTGCTGCTGCCAGGCCCGTAATCTGCCATGGGCCCCCGTACCACCTCCTCATGCTGCTGCCAGGTCCAGAGTCTCTCATGGGTCTCTGTACGGCCTCCCATTGCTGCTGTCTCCATCGCCACACTCTGCCATGTGCCACTTTCTGGTCTCCTCACACTGCTGGTGTGTTCCATTTTGTCATAGGGTGCTGGCAGATTACGGGCGTCCCATTGCTGCTGCCAGGCCCATAATCTGCCATGGGCCCCCGTACCGCCTCCTCATGCTGTTGCCAGGTCCAGAGTCTCTCATGGGTCCCTGTACGGCCTCCCATTGCTGCTGTCTCCATCGCCACACTCTGCCATGTGCCACTTTCAGGTCTCCTCACACTGCTGGTGTGTTCCATTTTGTCATAGGGTGCTGGCAGATTACGGGCCTCCCATTGCTGCTGCCAGGCCCGTAATCTGCCATGGGCCCCCGTACCGCCTCCTCATGCTACTGCCAGGTCCAGAGTCTCTCATGGGTCCCTGTACGGGTTCCCATTGCTGCTGTCTCCATCGCCACACTCTGCCATGTGCCACTTTCAGGTCTCCTCACACTGCTGGTGTGTTCCATTTTGTCATAGGGTGCTGGCAGATTACGGGCCTCCCATTGCTGCTGCCAGGCCCGTAATCTGCCATGGGCCCCTGTACCGCCTCCTCATGCTGCTGCCAGGTCCAGAGTCTCTCATGGGTCCCTGTACGGCCTCCCATTGCTGCTTTCTCCATCGCCACACTCTGCCATGTGCCACTTTCAGGTCTCCTCACACTGCTGGTGGGTTCCATTTTGTCATAGGGTGCTGGCAGATTACGTGCCTCCCATTGCTGCCGCCAGGCCCGTAATCTGCCATGGGCCCCCGTACCGACTCCTCATGCTGTGACGTTGCAACAAGGTGGAATTCAACCCTACATATGTTAACCGCCTTTACGAACAGCGAAAGGCCATCACTGATTTCCTAATGTTACAAGCGGATAAAGGTACTCCCCTGTGTAACTTAGATGTCAGCCATTGGCAGCTCATGCGTGACACCTGCCGCTTGCTCAGGCCCTTTGAGGAGGCCACGCTATTCTTGAGTCGGCAGGACTATGGGATGAACGACGTCATTCCTCTGTTGCACGTCCTGGAACAAATGCTGTTAACAATGGCTGGTCAGGGTGCGGTAGACGTGGCGCACAGATCTCAACTCCACATGACCCCTGTGGGGGCAGGACAGGAAGAAGAGGAGGTAGAGGAGGACATTGGTGCTCAGGAATTATTGAGTGAAATGGGTGGTTTTTCCACTCAGCGGACAGGAGTGGAGGAGCAGGAGCATCTGGTAGAGGAGGAGGAGGAGACAGAGGACCCAGACGCACCGTGGCAGTATGCTGTGGAGATGGAGGCAGGGAGTCCCTCGCATTCCTTGGCACAAATGGCCCATAGCATGCTCGGTTGCTTGCGTAGCGACAGCCGAATAATAACCATCAGACAGAGGGATGACTTTTGGCTGTCCACCTTGTTGGACCCTCGTACCGTTCAAAAATGGTGGCCTTTTTCACACCTGCTGAGAGGGAGGCCAAAATAACGTACTATAAAAACCACCTATGTAGTCAGTTGGTCTCTGCCTTTCTGCGCCAACGTCCATCCTCAGACACTGTGGGCCCTGTGCGCTCGCGTTCCGCTGCCATGGCAGCAGGGGAGGGGTGGGGTGGTAGGAGTAGTGGCAGCTCCACCAGCAGCAGCTGCCTCAGTCTGCAGTCGATGATGAGTAGCTTTCTTCACCAGCGCAGTGAGGAAACTACTAACCAGCCGCAGCAGCAGCAGCATCAGGTGGACTTGGAGCAGGACCTCAAACAACAGGCTCGGGCCTACTTGGACAGCACCCTGCCAACCGAGGTAGACAATCCCCTTGACTACTGGAAAACGAAACTTGACCTTTGGCCCCAACTAGCTGAATTTGCCCTTGAAAGGCTGTCATGCCCGGCCAGTAGCGTGGCATCGGAGCGCGTGTTTAGTGCGGCAGGAGGTATTGTAACTCCTCGGAGGACACTCCTGTCCACCCAAAGTGTGGAGAGACTCACGTTTGTGAAAATGAATCAGGCGTGGATTAGTCTGGATTTCAAACCACTAGTTCCTGACACAACTGACTAAATCCGCCATGAATCATGCCCCAAACATGTTATTATTTTTAACATAGGCCTCTGTATGGCCTTCAATTTAAGCTGCTTACGCTTCGCCACTCTGCCATGGGCCCCTGTACTGCCTCCTCTTGCTGCTGCCAGGTCCAGAGTGTGTCATGGGTCCCTGTACGGCCTCCCATTGCTGCTGACTTCATCGCCACACTCTGCCATGTGCCACTTTCAGGTCTCCTTACACTGTTGGTGGGTTCCATTTTGTCATAGGGTGCTGGCAGATTACGGGCCTCCCATTGCTGCTGCCAGGCCCGTAATCTGTCATGGGCCCCTGTACCGCCTCCTCATGCTGCTGCCAGGCCCGTAATCTGTCATGGGCCCCTGTACCGCTTCCTCATGCTGCTGCCAGGTCCAGAGTGTGTCATGGATCCCTGTACGGCCTCCCATTGCTGCTGTCTCCATCGCCACACTCTGCCATGTGCCACTTTCAGGTCTCCTCACACTGCTGGTGGGTTCCATTTTGTCATAGAGTGCTGTATGGCCTCCCATTGCTGCTGCCTCCACCGCCACACTGTGGCTCCACACTCTGGTTTTGGCCCCGTGACTGCCCAAATGAGTGAAGTGTGCGGTGATTCTAAGATCGACGGCACTCATCTGCATGTCATACTGACTGACAGTATTAGTTCTCTTCCCCAGCAGACTCCAAGGGCATTTAAATTAAAGGTACAGTGTTCTGCACTAATATAAAGGCTCTCTGAAGCCTAGAAACACCTTTTTATAAGTTAAATTCGCAGCGAATATATTCGCATCGAATCAAATTTATTCCTCAAATTCGCCGAATCAGCCGAATCGAATTTTTGAATACTTCGCTCATCTCTAATAATAATGTATGCAGTAATAATTTATACCTGTATGGAAACTGTATTTAATTTTTCTTCTGGGGCAGGACCACCATACTCATAAGAGCTCAGCTACTATTTGGCATATGAAACTGGATACCCAAGGGCATATCTATGCAAATGTAATCAAACAGCAAGAAATATTCAGCCAGTTACATGTCTGTTTTCATTTCTAACCCATACCCGAAAATAAGTTAGGCACCTGTGTTGCTTTGGGCAAGGTAAACTGTTTTTATGACTTCTGTTTTCATAGCTTGTCCTTAGTACATTTATGTCTGTCATTCTTCACTTTCTATTAATGTGAATGAAATGGCCCACAGCAGAGGCTTGAAGGATCATACTGCCAGTTTGGGTTAGGAATAGGGTTATGGTTTATAGTTTATCATTTTATGTCTGACAAATGATTGTGATATTGGAAAAGAAGGCACTTCAATTAAACTTTGGCATTTCAAAGGGTTGTACCAGACTGAATACATAATTATAACTTGTGAGTTTATCTGAAAATACAATATGTGCATGAAAAACCTAATTTCAAAGTAGGAATTATTGATATATAATTTTTTTTAAAGGGGGAAGCCTGTATTTTATTGCAGCACAACTAACAGGACACGATTCATTGTGCTGCTGTGCCTTGCAAGATGCATTCTGGAGGTAAGCTGGGATGCCATTTATAATGAATAGCACCAATGCAAGTAATGTGCATTGTAGCACAGTCCTGTGAATGGCCACTAATAGATACGTACAATTGTGTGAAAAAGTAGGTACAGCCCATAAAAATTGTTGACTTTTTCATGTTTGAACAGGCAAACATTAGATCTTTATTCAAACAATGCCTACAAATAGAGATGATATACAGTACTCAAAAAAGAATGCAAGATAAATGTGCCTTTTCGATAATTTGTTCAACAAAAATATCAATAGATGTAATGGTGTGCTGTGGAAAAAATAAGTACACCCTTGGCATCAAAAGCTAGTATTGCCTCTTGTAGCAAAAATTACTATTTGTAGGCATTTTGTATAATAACCCACCAGTCCATGCAGAATTCCTTCAGTTGCAGGATGTTCATAAATTCCCTTGCATGAATTACCTCTTTAAAAATCTGCCTACAAAAAATCAGTTGGAATCAAATCTGGTTCTGGCCAGCTCAGTGGATTGCTTTAAAAAAGGTCTGGATTCTTTCTTAGATACACAGAATATAACTGGATACTAAAATTTATAGGAATTATTTTCCCTGCAGGAGCAAATTGGATCATGCTTTTCTGGGTTTTTTGCCTTCCTCTGGTTCAACTGTAGGTATAGGATTATAACTCTTTTTTTTTAAGGTTGAACTGGATGGATTTTTGTCTTTTTTCAGCCAGACTAACTATGTAAATCTGTCCTTTGTCTAGGGCAGTCCATAGCCTCTATTCCTTCTTTTTGAGCCATTTCTTGATTGATTTGCTAGTTTTCTTTGGATCATTATTGTGTTAAAAAACTCATTTGGGATTCACTTTCAACTTTTGAACAGATGACCTTACCATTCTCATTAAACACACTATGAAATTATGTAGATGTATAGTTGACCCAGTGACTGTGAGGCCCTAAAGCAGTAAAGTACAACACAAACCAAAACATTTTTATATCAATGCTTCACAGTTGTTATGAGTTTCTTCTTCTGAAATACTGGTTTGAGGCAAACATGTCTATTGTTACTGTGGCCAAACAACTCTTTAATTGATCAGTCTTCAAACACATTGTTCCAGAAGGCTTGGTCTTTGTCTACATGTTCAGTGCCAAACTCTGTCTTGCTTTAATATTCTTTTTGAATAGCAAGGGCTTTTTTTCCTATCACACCTCTCATGCAGGTTGAATTGGTGCAATCATGTTCTAATAGTAGATGCATGCACTTTAACTCCAACTGTTGTAAGACAGTTACATGAAGAGTTACCTGAACACATCACACTCAAATTTTCAGGTTCTTAGAGGCTTCTTGTAGCATCAAACGGTCATCTTTTGGGTTGAATTTTCTGGACCAACCAGTCCTGGAAAAATTTGCAGTTGCGTGAAATCAATATTTCTTGTAGATTATTTTCCTTATAGTGGAATGATTGATTTCAAATCATTTGGCAATCCCTTTAAGTCTCTTTCCAGACTCATAGGAATCCACAAGTTTCTTTCTGAGGGCCTTAGAGAGTTTTGTTGATGTTGACATGATGGCGCCAATCATGTCTATAGCAAAGGAACACCAGACTCTCGATGTCGGAGGTGTAAATAAAATAGGTTTTATTTGCATATTCTCTAAGGCTGTTTTAATCATTGGCACCTAATCTGGAATGCCAGATTCTAATTTCATGGATATGAAGTGGTGGTAAATGAAAGGGTGTACTTACCAGGGGCGGACTGACAACTCATGGGGTCCCCAGGCAATAGGGGATCATGGGGCCCATGTGTCCTTGCCCAAACTCAAAAAAGCCTATGAAAAAGGTTCCAGGGGCATCCCATGGGGCCCCCTACTGACCCGGGCTTCAGGCAGTGCCCAAGTTTCCAAATGGTCAGTCCGCCCCTGGTACTTACTTTATGGTTTTGACAAATCTGCAGTTTTGTAAATTTAGATATTGAAAAGCAACACACCATGTCAATTTTGGGTGTCTTTTGTTTAGGTGTATCACCTTACTCGGTATGCACTATTTGAACAAAAATCCAATGTTTCTAATAAATCAACAATTTTCATGGGATGTACCTACTTTTTCTTATGGCTACATGTTTTGCCCACACTGTTACAGTGAGGGTACTGAGGTCTCTTAACCTGTTTACTACACAATATTGTATCTACAGAACCTCCTTAACATTGTTCAGCACTACTTTCAATTCTTTTGCGTTCACTACTTATAATGCAATAGTTCTACATTGTATTATGCTATAAAACCTTCTTTCCAAAGTAGAATGTGCATTCTGTTTCTGGAATATTGCAGCAGCTGGAGACTCAGGAATTACTGACACCTACTTCACTTTTTAGGATCTGTTTAATTTCCAGTTCTTGATTTAGCATCGCCATATGTGAAGAGTGATTTTACTTGCAAGGAAGAAAGCTTTCCAATTCCTGAAAATATGAAACTATTTTGCATAATATACTAAACAATGCAAAATACCCTTTTCGTTGTTACTAATTACTGATGTTTTTACCATGTAAAAAAGTCTGTATTGATAGAAAAATAGAAGTTGCTATTGCTGACCCCATCCAAAAAATTTGTTGGATCCCTAGATTCATTGCTTACCTTTTTACCGGTCAAAGGATCTGTCATTTAGTTCAGCCAGTTTATTTATTTTTATTTATTTCAGGTACTTATACAGCGCCGTCAATTTACACAGCGCTTTACATATATATTGTACATTCACATCAGTCCCTAACCCTCAAGGGGTGTACAATCTAAGGTCCCTAACTCACATTCATACATACACATACTAGGGCCAATTTAAACAGGATCCAACTAACCTCCCTGCATGTCTTTGGGGTATGGGAGGAAACCCACGCAGGCACAAGGAGAACATGCAAACTCCAGGCAGGTGGTGCCATAGCTGGGATTCAAACCAATGACCCTAGCAGAAGTGCTAACCATTTAGCCACCACCAAAACAGTCATGCTGAACGATGTTACAGGCAGCATAACGTTCTCCACGGCTTCTCCAGACCCTTCTCCAGACGTCTGCCACATGTGCTCAGGGTAAATCTGCTCTCGTCTGTAAAAAGCACAGGGCGCCAGTGGTGGACCTGCCAATTCAATGGCAAATGCCAATCAAGCTCTATGGTGCCGGGCTGTGAGTACAGGACTCACTAGAGGACGTCGGGCCCTCAAGCCACGCTCATGAAGTCTGTTTCTAATTGTTTGGTCAGAGACATTTACACCAGTGATCTGCTTGACGTAATTTTGTAGGGCTCTGGCAGTGCTCATCCTGTTCCTCCTAGCCTAAAGGAGCTGATACCAGTCCTGCTGATGGGTTAAGGACCTTCTACGGCCCTGTCCAGCTCTCCTAGAGTAACTATCTGTATGCTGGAATCTCCTCCATGCTGTTGAGACTGTGCTGGGAGACACAGCAAACCTTCTGGCAATGGCACGTATTGATGTGCCATCCTGGAGGAGTTGGACTGCCTGTGCTACCTCTATAGGGTCCAGGTATCGCCTCATGCTACCAGTAGTGACACTGACCCTAGCCAAATACAAAACTAATGAAAGTTAGACAGTCAGAAAAGATAAAAAGGGGAAAAAATGTCAGTGGCCTCCACCTGTAAAACCATTCCTGTTTTGGGGGTTGTCTCATTGTTCCCCATCTACTGCACCTGCTGATAATTTCATTAACAACAAAGCAGCTGAAACTGATTAACAACCCCCTCTGCTACTTAACTGACCAGATCAATATCCCAGGAGTTTAATTGACTTGATGCTATACTCTAATTAAAATGTGTTCCTTTAATTTTTTGAGCAATGAAGTAGAAAGAAAGCCTACAAAAGGAAATTAATACAGCCATCACATCTAAAAACTGGTAAGCTGCAATACAATTCATTTTAGCTTTTGGATTTAATACTGCTTTAATAAACTACATAGGTTGTGTACCTTGCTTTACTGCAAAGGAAACATAAACCTGCAGGATTTGATGCAAAGGAAATAACTTCTCCTTTATACCTTCCTGACCAAGCCCATCTGCCCTGATAAAAATAATAATAAAAGTGCTAAAACAGGGGTGTCCAAACTATGGCCCTCCATCTGTTGAAGTACTACAAGTCCCATCATGCCTCTTCCTCTGGGTGTCTTGCCTGTGGATGTCAGTCTTGCAAGGCCTCATGGAACTTCCTCAACACCTGGAGGGCCATAGTTTGGACACCTCTTCGCTAAAACAAGCAAAGATGTTACTCATTTATAAAGAAAGAAGAAAATTTACTAACTACAAAAACAAATCTAAAGGAATACTGCTGAATAGTTACAATATATCAGTTCATCCTCTAAATCACTATTCTTGTTACTGCCTTCATAATACACAGCGCCATTTGTGCTAAGATCCACCAATGTTGGCACCCCTCACTCTGGTTTCCTGGGGAGCCCTGTAAGGGTCCATCGTCCATTCCACATTTTCATACAGTTCTGCTGTGCTTGCTGACATTCTCTGGCAGATGGTGCACCCATACTGCAGGCAGGTTTCTTGACCCAAGCCACCATTAGGTGACAGCCTGCCCTTTGACCCTTGGGTGATGGATAACAAGATGTGATTGGTATCAGTACCACAGGGTGTCTTGATGGTGCTTTGGTATGGACTCTCTTCACAGACATTGTACTTTACATTCCCTCTGGGGCAGATATAGCCCCTGTAAGACACTGCAGGGTGCTATGTGTGAAATATTTTCCAGAAGATCTCGTTGAAATCCTTTATTTATGACCCCCAACCATAAACATCCTGCTCAACTGGTCCACTGTATGGCTAACAAGATAGACAGCCATACGAAACTGTCAAATGACTGAATCATAACTGCACTGATATATGAAAATATTATGCAGTTGAAAAGTGAACCCAAAACTCATTCCTACTTATTTATTATTAGAAATAGTAGCAGTAGCAGCAACTTTAGTGCAAAGTAAGCCTACACTACTGCAAAGTTAATCAATAGAGCTTTGACAGAGAAGACCAGGAACAAAGCAATTGTTGAATGATTTTCTGAGTCAATAGAACTTTTCTAGCAGCCAAATGAAAGCAAACCATGATAACACTTTACAGAGATTCATTTCTCCCTTAAACTTGCAATTAGGAATACATTTGACTCGAATTACATACACATATGTTAATGAATATTTATATAAACTTGCGACAAGAAAGCATTCTCGAAAAGAATGCTGTTTATTATCTTTTAACCTGATATGAAATGTGTAGAGGCTGTAAAAAAATATATACTTTAGTCTCTAACTAACTGTCATTGACTGCTGGTTCGCTTTCTGTTTGATAAGAAGACATGGATGAACTAGCACAAACAAAGTTGAGAATTCAAATTCATTAATACAACACCAATCATTCAAACACACCACACATTTGCTAAGATCTGCAGGGAGAAGTAAGTCCTCCGTTTGCAATAACTTACAACTCATTGCATTAATATACTTAACACCAGTCAATACAGAAGGAGTACATAATATCCTGCCCTCATAAGACAGTCTATGGACCTTTGTGTCAGCAAAGAATGGTGACACTGACTAGGCAACATAATGACAATGCTTTTGGTTGCTCGGCACCTTTGTGGAGGTATCAAAAGCTAGAGCTAGAGGTGCAGCCAGGTGATAAAAAAATAAGTACTGCATTTTCTCTGATCTATCTATCATATAATTATTCATAAATATAAATATATATATACAGTATATATTTGTAAAAATCTTGGATCAATCATTTTCACAATAAACCTAGGTGTGCTAAGTGATTTGTGCACTTAGATGAAGCACAAAGGATTGATAAAAGCCCCACTTTTTACACGTGAGTAAGCAAGCAAGTAAGTGCACCGACAAACAAGGCATCTTACCATGCAGCTCAGTGAGAATAGCACCAGAATGCTCTCCATAAGAAAAACAACACAACACAACAATTCCCCTCTTCCTTCCATCTCTTCCCTTTCTACCTCTACCCCCCTTATACACAATTCCCTCTCAGCAGCCTCCAGCGAGGGGGTTGATGATGTGTAAGAGATCTACTCTTGAGAGACCCCTCCTGCAGGAAAGAGCATCTGGGACCATGCAAAGTAGGGGCAGGCATAGGCTGCAACTTTACTATGATTCTGCCAACCCCACCAGCTGTAGAATTAAGTAGATTTTGCTGCTCCAGCTGGTGGAGCACAAAAAAATACATCCCATTCATCCCCACACCCAGTGCCTAATTGATGACTTTAAAACTTCTGCCTTTCCAGCTGGTGGATTCAGCCCCATTTTGAGAATTTGCAGCCTGTGCTGTACCACAGTGGAAGGTACCTGGCCACCATTTATTTGCCCATAAGACCATCCCTGCCCTTCACCATCATGTGGAGGGCAATGTTTCCACTTTGTTGCATCATGCAGTCAGCAGCAAGGTCTACATGACCACAATATAAGATAAATAGTGCAGCGCTTGATGTTATATGACTGTACCAGTATTGAAGATGGTGCAATATCCCTTACTTAAATGTCAACAGATGTGGACCACATGCATTATATGTGACCAAACACACTATATGTGATCCTCCCAAGAGTTGGAAACAGGGGGGAAGAAATGACGTGAGCTTCACACAATTTCACTTCACAATAAAAACGCACAATATAAATGCACAGTACAGTCCAGTCATCAAAGAAACACAGATGAGTGTATCTCGATGAGATCTTTATGATGCATGTAGTCCGGCGATATGCAGAAGAAATGAATAAATTGCGCACTCACCGGAAGCACAATTTAAATTGTGCGTTTGTGTCTCATACACCAAAGATCACTCCGACTGTGGATGAAGGGAAGCTCCGAACAGGTGGTTCTATGATGAAAGGTAACCCATCTGGGGATTCCTTCTGGCAGACAGGTTCCAAAACAGGATCAGCTGAATATATCTCTGGGCCTTGGGGTAATCACCTGGTGGTCCTGAGGAATTAAATGCTCGATGTGGAGCAAAAAGGAATACCCATAGTGTAGTATTTATGTTAAATTATAAAAAAATTTATTGTATGTTAAAAAAAACACTTAACATAAATATGAGAATAAAATCAATCCTTGTGCACTAAGGATATCATGAATGACACACTGATCAGCTGGTATATTCCCCCCTGTTTCCAACTCTTGGGAGGATCACATATAGTGTGTTTGGTCACATATAATGCATGTGGTCCACATCTGTTGACATTTAAGTAAGGGATATTGCACCATCTTCAATACTGGTACAGTCATATAACATCAAGCGCTGCACTATTTATCTTATATTGTTTGTTTGAAGGTTGATGGTTTTCCTTTTTAGTGTATCAGCTGCTGTGTCGGTTAGCGCTCACTGAATCCCTCATTACCATATTTCTACATGACCACAGACACATAGTCCATCAAGAATGGACATGTGCATTATATATAATTTGTGGCCCACTGGGTAACTCTGCTTGCAGCTGGGAAGTATGCACAAAAGTACACACCGTTGGAACTTGTTCATCTGCCCCACACCCTTAAAGCTGCTGGTGACAGTGTCAGAGTTGTCCCCTCCATCTCCTCCTCCTCCTAACCCTCCTTTAAAATTCCCTCTTCTGATGAGTTGTCCTCTGATCCACCAATCCCCTTTAAGCATTCAAAAGGCTATTCAATAACTCAGACTAAAAGATGATATGCAGCCCTGCAGATGGTATGCTTAGGGGATATGAACCACAATGGGGCAGAGATTCTTTCAACTATGCAGGGGCAGGCCCCGTTTGTTTAACCACACAACAACTTATGCCAGGAATGGTGGAACAATGCCATCAACAATTTGGTAGTACAGTGGTTCCTGGATAGGTACCCAGAATTACAATATCTTCTGAGGTGGGCCGGGAGAGTGTGTGTCCATTTCAGGTGGTCCTACCCAGCCAGTGTTCGGGTGGTTGAAATTCAGTGGGAATTACCTCTGCCTGCAATTTGCTTAACCATGCTACAGCAGCTGCACATGCAGCAGAGGGCCATCAAATAGTACCTCTGTGAGTATGGCACTAGGACATGCTCGAGGGAGCTGGGCATTATTTTCCCCATGCCAGTGGCTGCTGATACGGGATGCATGCAATGGTGGGCCATAAGGATGCATGCATCAGTGACAGTGTACCAGTCATGTTTCTGCTGGAGAACACACTGCATGGCATCATAGACAGGGCATTCAGGGCAAAGCAGCAGGAGAAAGAGAACTTCCTTGCATCTCAGGGTCCACTGTATCCAGACATTGTCCCTGTGAAACCACAGCAAACACAGGAGAAGGAGTATGATTGTCATTTGGACATTGAAGTCGAGTATCAATGCATCTTCAGTGATGACGAGGACTCCGGTTCCTTCACCTCTAGTAATTTGTTCTGGAACCTTTGAAAGAACCCTAGGATTTGTGGTATTAAGAAGGGAGACCATTACTGATTGACAACTCTTCTTCATCCTTGTTGCTAGGTCGCAGAACTTATCCTGCCCTCACACAGGGAGGAGAAGATGAAACATCTGGAGAATTCACTACAGAGGAACTTGGATTACTTATTTCCAGAGGCTGGCAGGAACAGGTCTCACAAATAAGGTGTCTCAGAGTCTCCTATCAGTGAAAGGAGGAATGGCAGTGGGGGTGATTGTCTGAGTGACCTATTTAAAAAAAAATCCCAGTCTTCAGCATCCAGGGCTGTCTGCTGTCAGCATCTGTTAGCAGAGGTTGCAGTGCATGGTGGCCGATTATCTGAAGGAAGAGCAGATACAGAGACACGACCCTCAATTACTGGGTCATAAGGGTGGACCACTGACTAGAACTGCAGCCAATATGCTTTCTGAACAGGTATTCAGTGCAGCTGGGGGCTTTGTGATAGACAAAAGAGTGCACCTGTCCAAGGACACTGTTGACTGTTTGACATTTGTGAAAATGAACCAGTCTTGGATCAGCAGCAGATACCACACTCCTGCTGATGCTTCTTATTAAATATTTTGGAGATCTTTCCACCCTCAAATAATTTATTTTTTTGCTGAATTCAAAGCTGCTCATTTCACTGTTGTGGACCACAAAACAAATATCACATGCTGCCACCATTTCCATACCTGGTTTCCATGAGCACACCCAGCCACCATTAATACATCCTACTACTTGCCACTGTTGCAGGCCTGCTATCAATAGAGTCTAAAAAATGAAACAATATCTGCTGTTCTTGCAACAGCAATTTTAATGTGACACCCACAATTTCTGAGCAGCTATTTCACAGTTGAAAATGCTGTGAATATTTTCCCTGTAATCTGCAGGAATTTTATGGCATTTGGGCACAATCTAAACCTAAAACTCAGTTTTTTTAGCAGCTGTTTCACATTTGCAAGCGTTGTTAATTTTATGTAAAATGGTCCATCCTGTGCTCTGCAGGAATTTATCTGTGGGCCTATGGTGTCCGGGCACCATCCACACCTAAAACCCAATTTTGTTGCAGCTATGTAACAGTTGCACATACATAATGTTTATTAAAGCAGAACTCATGCTGTGCCCCTTAGGAATGTTTTTATGGGCTTACAGTGTATGGCCATTAATAACATCTAAAACCCAATTGCACATTCTTAAATATTTATTTAAGCAGGGAACCTTCTATGCTCTGCAGGAATATATTCCCTCTTCTGCTTTTAACATTAGTTATTCAGTTATTACTTCTACACAAAAAATCATTTGGCAAAAACTACCAATTGCAAATTACTTTTGGGGTGGAAGTCAATCATATTGGGTTGCTGCTGTTGTATGTAAACCAAGCAATTATGTAATTATAGTAAATGAATAGACATGCACTTTATCTGGTGCCAAAATATGGTGTCACTAATGCTGTCTCCAAAACTCTTAATATTCTCTAACTCCACATATAGCATTAAAGCATCTCCCAAGCATTCTATTTAAAGGAATTGCATATTTTTGATGTTACGCTTTAAGCTGCTTCAAAATGGCCTCTCCTTGTTCAACTACAACTTTTCTTTTTTTTTTTTTTTTGGTACATGTCCACCAGGTCAGTGCCCAGCCTCTCATGCTCTTTCTTTGTCAATCTCTTAACCATGAGTTTAGAAAATAGCCATTACTGAAAATTAATGTTTTGCTCCATTGATTTCAATGAGGTTCAGATTCCAAATTTGCAATTCAGTAACATTTGCTGAAACAAACCAGGCATGTTCAGTTCTTCAATACTGAGGACTCTTTAAGAGGAACATTTCATTTGCTGATTTGTCTTAAATTTTGTACTTTTTCTTGAAGACATCCTGTGTTTTTTCAGACAGACTGAGATACCACAGACATTAATCCAGCCATGTATACAATGTAGAAGATAAAGATTTAGTTCTGTTGCCTAAGCTTACTTTAATTATTTTAAAATAAATCATAATGTAATGCTTCAAAAACTTTAGCGCATCATTTAAAAGTAATAAATTGCTTTACATCAGAGAAGGCTGAAGTTACAGTTCACGATCTGGGCAATATAAAAGTGAAAGAAATGTTTTGGCATCAACTAAGGATCTAATTATGGAACATTCCGTTTGGCCAAACAGGAATTAGCTTTAGATATAAACAGCAATTTTACATATTTAAAATCCATTAAATCTTTTAAAGAAGAAATAGATCACAGTGATTCAGTTCATTAAATGGATACATTTGATGAGATGGGAATTTATAATAATCCACATTATTTTTGGAATACTCTTAAGGGTTATGAAACTCAAACAGGCTTAATAAGATGTGCAAAAAGCAATGATGTACAGAAAGTATTAACAACCAGTAAGTGGGTTGAAATGTGTTTTCAAACATTTGCTCATCCCTAATCAGATGTTTGCATTCATTCTCTAATCACATTAGAAATCAGCAGGAGCTGAATGACACCCACGGCCATAGAAACTGACATTAAAACCCATAAACGTTTATTTAACAAGGCAAAAAAACAAATATACAGTTCAGTAATCCATAGCCACCAATCAAAATACATATTCCAGTGACCTGACTTTAATAAATGGGTTTACTGCTCTTTGCACTTTAGTTCTACTCTTGGTATAGATATAATGAATAATAAAATAGAATAAGCCTTCAGTTGCCTGTTCTAGTTTAGGCTTTATAAATGAATTTGGGGTTTATTTTATCCATTTATAAAGTGAGGACAAATCACACACATTTCACTTGATTCCATGCACCCAGGGAAACAAGAAAAATATACACAGTCCACAAAGAGAGCATCATTGATGGAAATCAACCCATGACTCCATCAATAGAAAGCACAGTTTTAGCTTTTCACTGACTTTGTTGCCTTAAAGTAAATATGTCTCAAAGCTAGACAACTGAAACTGAGCACAAGATGGATAAAGTGAAAACTGGTAGAGTTGTGGAATTCACAGGGCATATATGAAAGGAAAAATGATAGGTGAGGATAAAGTTGCCCATATACAGGTAAAACTCAAAAAATTAGAATATCGTGCAAAAGTTCATTTATTTCAGTAATGCAACTTAAAAGGTGAAACCAATATATGAGATAGACACATTACATGCAAAGCAAGATAGTTCAAGTTGTGATTTGTCATAATTGGGATGATTATAGCTTACAGCTCATGAAAACCCCAAATCCACAATCTAAGAAAATTAGAATATTGTGAAAAGGTGCAATATTCTAGGCTCAAAGTGTCCCACTCTAATCAGCTAATTAAGCCATAACACCTGCAAAGGGTTCCTGAGCCTTTAAATGGTCTCTCAGTCTGGTTCAGTAGAAATCACAATCATGGGAAAGACTGCTGACCTGACAGTTGTGCAGAAACCCATCATTGACACCCTCCATAAGGAGGGAAAGCCTCAAAAGGTAATTGCAAAAGAAGTTGGATGTTCCCAAAGTGCTGGATCAAAGCACATTAATAGAAGTTATGTGGAAGGGAAACGTGTGGAAGAAAAAAGGTGCACAAGCAGCAGGGATGACCGCAGCATGGAGAGGATTGTCAGGAAAAAGCCATTCAAAAGTGTTGGGGGCTTTCACAAGGAGTGGACTGAGGCTGGAGTCAGTGCATCAAGAGCCACCACACACAGACGGATCCTGGACATGGGCTTCAAATGTCGTATTCCTCTTGTCAAGCCGCTCCTGACCAAAAAACAACATCAGAAGCATCTTACCTGGGCTAAAGAAAAACAGACCTGGTCTGTTGCTCAGTGGTCCAAAGTCCTCCTTTCTGATGACAGCAACTTTTGCATCTCATTTGGAAACCAAGGACCCAGAGTATGGAGGAAGAATGGAGAGGCACACACTGCAAGATGCTTGAAGTCCAGTGTGAAGTTTCCACAGTCTGTGTTGATTTGGGGAGCCATGTCATCTGGTGTTGGTCCACTGTGCTTCATTAAGTCCAGGGTCAACGCAGCTGTCTACCAGGAGATTTTGGAGCACTTCATGCTTCCTTCCGCAGACGAGCTTTATGGGGATGCTGACTTCATTTTCCAGCAGGACTTGGCACCTGCCCACGCTGCCAAAAGCGCCAAAACCTGGTTCAATGACCGTGGGATTATTGTGCTTGATTGGCCAGCAAACTCGCCTGACCTGAACCTCATAGAGAATCTATGGGGCATTGCCAAGAGAAAGATGAGAGACATGAGACCGAACAATGCAGAAGAGCTGAAGGCCGCTATTGAAGCATCCTGGTCTTCCATAACACCTCAGCAGTGCCACAGGCTGATAGCTTCCATGCCACGCCGCATTGAGGCAGTAATTGCTGCAAAAGGGGCCCAAACCAAGTACTGAGTACATATGCGTGCTTATACTTTTCAGAGGTCCGATATTGTTCTATGTACAATCCTTGTTTTATTGATTGCATGTAATATTCTAATTTTCTGAGATTGTGGATTTGGGGTTTTCATGAGCTGTAAGCCATAATCATCACAATTATGACAAATCACGGCTTGAACTATCTTGCTTTGCATGTAATGAGTCTATCTCATATATTAGTTTCACCTTTTAAGTTGCATTACTGAAATAAATGAACTTTTGCACGATATTCTAATTTTGCGAGTTTCACCTGTACTGTTATAGCCTGCATCTAACATCCATGCTGTATAGCAATGGTTGTCAGATTGGCTGAACAGTGGCAGTATTTGATTGGATTCAGCCACTGTGTGGCTGAAAATTTTCCAGTTGGCTCCATTAACAAAAATAAATGGAATAATTGACTTTTGTCAAACTGGGCAGGACTGGCAGGGCCACCCACTAAGCAAATTTATGCCAGTTCATTAGGAACCAGACAAATCTGCTCAGTGTATGCCCACCCTAAAAATGTTGTAACTGCAAGGAAGATAAGAATAGGTTAAAGAATAACTATACCAAAGTGCAGCTACCTATAAAGTGATTCTGTCATTGAAATACAAAATAAACAACACACATCTCTTGCAATCCATACTCAATTGCTGAGCAAATCCACCCAAAGAATCTTCACATCCAACATACTTTTATATTAGAGGGCCATCTCCCCTACTGTGCTCTGTGGTTCCTTACTCTAGTGCCCATGTCAATACAGGACACAGTAGAGATGGAGGTGCTTGGAAAAGTAAGCATAAAGCGTGATGAGAGGGACAGGCATCCAATACACCTGGAAGCATGTCTAATGTGAAGATTCTTTGGGCAGCATTGTTTAGCAGCATGGTGAGAGCCAATTCACACATGTGTGGTGCGGATTGAGGTTTCACAGCTAATTAACACAGTAGTTGTTCAGCGGTTCAGGTCAGGTTTAAATCAGGTTCAGGTCAGGATTTTATCCTGTTTACACGTGTGGTTTAGAAACGGTTCCCATAAAAGTTGATAGCCTGTAATCTGCACCTGAACTGGACAGCACAGCTTAGAAATTGGACAGGACTCTTTTTCAAGCCGCACTGCCAGTGCACCAGACATATGTGAACAGGCACCATAGGAAGTAATGTTATTTCACACGTCATGTGAATTGGATGTGGTTCATCCAATCTGCAGATATGTGAACCAGCAGTAAAGAGCCTAAATATAGGCGCTGGGACAGGGATGTATGAAGTGTTCTCTTTAGCAAGAGCTTTTTCTTTTTTATTTATTATTTCGATGACAGACTTGCTTTAAAACAAAGCTCAAACTGCTATTTATTTACGACAATGATGAGATACCTTATTGTAGTAGATAGACAACACATACCTTCTATCTACCTTACAAGGTTTTTATCATCTCCTAAAGCAGGATCGATATCTTCCCTTTGCAGAAAAATAATCATGGCTAAGCAGTCACTGGATGCAGCAGCTTGAAACAAGATACTTTTATCCCCCAAAAGATAATAGAATGATATCACAATAACATCAGGAAAATAAAGTTATTAAACAAGGGTTTTATGATGCATCACACAGGGAAAGCACAAGCCGTGATCAGTTTCCGCAAAACTTTCTGTGACTCTGCAATTCCACCGGCAACATTTCAAAAGGGTCTTGGAACCATGAGTGAATCAAGTTTCCTGTTAGAGTAGCAAAGATCAAACACTCCACAGATGACTATTTTTAGCTTCCTCAATCCTTTATCTGCTGCAGAAAAGCTATGGATAACTCAGCTATGACATTCTGCACTAAGTATGCTTAGGCATTCATCCTATCATATTTAAACATATTAATCCTATAAATATAATATTTAAAAATATATAATATATTTATAATATATAATTACAGTAATATAAACAGGTGAAACTCGAAAAATTAGAATATTGTGCAAAAGTTCGTATTTCAGTAATGCAACTTAAAAGGTGAAACTAATATATGAGATAGACTCATTACATGCAAAGCAAGATAGCTCAAGCCGTGATTTGTCATAATTGTGATGATTATAGCTTACAGCTCATGAAAACCCCAAATCCACAATCTCAGAAAATTAGAATATTACATGCAATCAATAAAACAAGGATTGTAAATAGAACAATATCAACCTCTGAAAAGTATAAGCATGCATATGTACTCAGTATTTGGTTTGGGCCTCTTTTGTAGCAATTTACTGCCTCATTGAGGCGTGGCATGGAAGCTATCAGCCTGTGGCACTGCTGAGGTGTTATGGAAGACCAGGATGCTTCAATAGCGGCCTTCAGCTCTTCTGCATTGTTCGGTCTCATGTCTCTCATCTTTCTCTTGGTAATGCCCCATAGATTCCCTATGGGGTGCAGGTCAGGCAAGTTTACTGGCCAACCAATCACAGTAATCTCACGGTCATTGAACCAGATTTTGGTGCTTTTGGCAGTGTGGGCAGGTACCAAGTCCTGCTGGAAAATGAAGTCAGCATCCCCATAAAGCTCATCTGCGGAAGGAAGCATGAAGTGCTCCAAAATCTCCTGGTAGACGGCTGCATTGACCCTGGACTTAATGAAACACAGTGGACCAACACCAGCAGATGGCATGGCTCCCCAAATCAACACAGACTGTGGAAACTTCACACTGGACTTCAAGCATCTTGCAGTGTGTGCCTCTCCATTCTTCCTCCATGGTCCTTGGTTTCCAAATGAGATGCAAAAGTTGCTCTCATCAGAAAAGAGGACTTTGGACCACTGAGTAACAGACCAGGTCTGTTTTTCTTTAGCCCAGGTAAGACGCTTCTGACGTTGTTTGTTGTTCAGGAGCGGCTTGACAAGAGGAATACGACATTTGAAGCCCATCTCCAGGATCCGTCTGTGTGTGGTGGCTCTTGATGCACTGACTCCAGCCTCAGTCCACTCCTTGTGAAAGTCCCTAACACTTTTGAATGGCCTTTTCCTGACAATCCTTTCCAGGCTTTTCCCTTCCACATAACTTTCTATTAATGTGCTTTGATCCAGCACTTTGGGAACATCCAACTTCTTTTGCAATTACCTTTTGAGGCTTTCCCTCCTTATGGAGGGTGTCAATGATGGTTTTCTGCACAACTGTCAGGTCAGCAGTCTTTCCCATGATTGTGATTCCTACTGAACCAGACTGAGAGACCATTTAAAGGCTCAGGAACCCTTTGCAGGTGTTATGGCTTAATTAGCTGATTAGAGTGGGGCACTTTGAGCCTAGAATTTTGCACCTTTTCACAATATTCTAATTTTCTGAGATTGTGGATTTGGGGATTTCATGAGCTGTAAGCCATAATCATCACAATTATGACAAATCACGGCTTGAACTATCTTGCTTTGCATGTAATGAGTCTATCTCATATATTAGTTTCACCTTTTAAGTTGCATTATTGAAATAAATGAACTTTTGCACGATATTCTAATTTTTCGAGTTTCACCTGTGTGTATATATATATATATATATATATATATATATATATATATAATTATAGATTATATTATCCTATAATATAGTCATATCATCTCTATATACTGTATTTAGTTAACCAATTAAATGAAAAGATTCAGCACCTGCACTCAAATGTGAGGATGTTATAACTTATAAAGACCATCTAGCATGTTATTTGTGTTTACGTAGTTCCTTAACCACTTGCCCTCCTGAGGATGTACCCCCCTTCCTGACCAGGCCATTTTTTGTGGTACAGCGCTGTGTTACAATTGCGCGGTCATGCAATTAAATTTACGCCCTTTTTTTCCCCACAAATTGACCTTTCTTTTAGTGGTATTTGATTGCCTGTGTGTTTATTTTTTGCGCTATAGAAAAAAAAGACCGACAACAAGAAAAAAAACAATTTTTTTTACTTTTTTCTATTAAACATGTCCAGTAAAAACAATTTTTAAAAATCAAATTTCGTCATATATTTAGGCCAAATGTATTCAGCTACATGTCTTTGCTAAAAAAAAAAATCCCAATACGTGTAAATGAATTGGTTTACATGAAAGCTATAGTGTTTACAAATGGCGGTATATATACTATATATTTAGTAATGGCAGAAATCAGCGGGACTTCTGGACTTTGGAGGTAATTCTGACACTGGGGGGAACTGAATTTGTATCACTGACATCCCCAGTAACACCAATACAGTGATCAGTGCTAAAACAAATGCACTGACACTGTACTAATGGCACTAGGCAGTAAGGGGTTAACATCTAGGGCGATCAAAGGGTTAACTGTGTGCTGGGTGTGTTTTACTATGACACGGTATCTGTGTGCTTCACTGTAAGCACACTGCTTTGGATGGCTGTACTGTGCACAGCCATCCAAAGCAGTGTGTTCAAGCTGATAGTAAACAAAACAGTTCTCCTCCCCAACGGAGATTCTCAGTAAGCACCGGGCTCCGGCGAGTAATCACAGGCCGGGACCCGGTGATTGACAGCCGTGGCCACAAATGGCAGCACAGGTAGGGTGCATATTCGTGATTTTGCCCACCCGTGCCGCCCTGTAGCAGTATTTCTCCTAAAGGGCGGTCGAGAAGCGGTTAAAAATGACCTTTTGCTTTGTATTACTCCCAAGCAGTGCACTTCTTGTGTCTGTGCACTCCTCTAGCCTCTTAGCTGTACAGTGCCTTGAAAAAGTATTCATACCCCATGACATTTTCCACATTTTGTCATGTTACAACCAAAAACATAAATTAATTTTATGGGGATTTTATGTAATAGACCAACACAAAGTGGCCCATAATTGAGAAGTGGAAGGAAAATGATCAATGGTTTTCACATTTTTTTACAAATAAACATCTTTTTGCATGCATTTTGAATTGAGCCCTCTTTACTCTGATACCCCTAACTAAAATCTAGTGGAACCAATTGCCTTCAGAAGTCACCTAATTAGTAAAAAGAGTCCACCTGTGTGCAATTTAATCTCAGTATAAATACAGCTGTTCTGTGAAGCCCTCAGAAGTTTGTTAGAGAACATTGGTGAGCAAATAGCATCATGAAGGCCAAGGAACACACCAGACAGATCAGGGATAAAGTTGTGGAGAAGTTTAAAGCAGGGTTAGGTTCTAAAAAAAATATCCCAAGCTTTGAACATCTCATGGAGCACTGTTCAAATCATCTGAAATTGGAAAGAGTATGGCACAACTGCAAACCTACCAAGACATGGCCGTCCACCTAAACTGGCAAGGAGAGCATTAATCAAAGAAGCAGCCAATAGGCCTATGGTAACTCTGGAGCAGCTGCAGAGATCCACAGATCAGGCGTGAGAATCTGTCCACAGGACAACTATTAGTCGTGCACTCCACAAATCTGGCCTTTATGGAAGAGTGGTAAGAAGAAAGCCATTGTTGAAAGAAAGCCATAAGAAATCCCATTTGCAGTTTGATGAAAAGTGTGGGGGACATTGAAGGAATCAGCCTTTCAACATTACCATACCGCCATTTTGTCTCTTAGCTTAAGTTCTGCCATTTTAAGATAAGTATCCATTTTAAAACTTAGTCAATACTTAAAGATGAATTTGTGTTTTAAGACTGTTCTTTACTTTCGATAAGAGCTTAAGGTTCCTCTTTTCCCTTCAGATGTAACTTCCCTTTTTCTTCTAGCTAGCACAAGACTGAAAGTCTGCGGTTGGATATATCCTGTCGCAAGATTATTAATAATTCTAGCCAATGTTAAATAGGGAAATTGTCTGCTTTCTATACTGAACAAAAGTTCATGTTTGACGCACTTAATAATAATTTACATGAATGCCAAATGATTGGGCATGACTGACGTATATAATATTCTGATTGGTTTACGCATATCTGACAATTGATTGGTTCTTCTATTTCCATGTATTGTTTTAAGTTTCATATATAAGTTTAAACACGGAAGAATAAATTCAGTTCCTTCTGAGATACCACCTTGTGTCTGTGTGCATTTCCTGTGTCTCAGAGGGGGCTCCAGGCCTGAGGACAGACACTGATCAAGGACAGGGACTGACGGGGGTCAGTGGCTCGAAAGGAACGAGAGCCAATTCCTTTCAATTGGGGGCTTGTGTCCGGGATGAGATAATCACCCTTTCGGTAAGTAAGATTTTTTGTCATTTTGCCAAATAAGTCTGTCTTGCCGTAAGGCTCTGATTAAAATTTCATGCCCTATTGTAGCACTGGACCTCGCGTCATAAGACGCCAGTGGCCAGGCGCAGAGTGCTGTGGGAAGCACAAGGTCTTTTTGGAAAAGACCAGAGAACTTTTGGGAAGTGCAAAGTCTCTTAAGAGAAGGGACTGAAAAGAGTTTCTTTGAGAAGAAACCAGAAAAAGTCCGGGGTTGATCAGTTCTGTCCTGCAATTCTTTGCTTTTCTTCCTATCGCATAGAAGTATAAGATAATTTGTTTGTGTGACACAAGTTTCCAGGTGGTAAGTGTATGGACCAGCGGTTACTGAAGGTATTGTCAATTTCAGTGTAAGACGCCCCACCCCTTCAGCTAAACCTTATTGGTTGATGACCTGGAGAAGGTGATAGCATAGTGACACTGAGTTGGGTGCCTATGTAAATGTCTTGTTCAAATTGTGTTGTAGGCTTATTGTTAGAAAAAGTGGGAGTTAGTCAGAGTCAGGATATTATTAGAAGTATTGTATATCCAGGTTATAATCTCCACTTTTGTTCAACCACTAGAGAAAGACCCAATAAATATCTTAAGTCCAGACATTTTTATAAAGTAAATTGTCATTTGGAAGTTGACCCCTGTCTTTTGGGACAGCCTATAGGACAGATTTGTAACACAGACCTTTGTAAGTGTAAAAAAATGGGAAGTGGTCGAAGTAAGGATAAACTCCCCCCCCCCAAATGTTGGTGAGATATGTAAAGATTATGTAGCCCGTATCTGTGGGACAGATTACTATCTAGTTAACCCCTGGGTGGATAAATTAGCAGACTGGAGTGAATTCATGGGAAGTGTTGACCCGTTCCCCCGTGATGGGAGTAATGATACTTTTCATATGGATATGATTAGGGGTCTCTGTCTGGGGGATAAACAGGCTTTTCCATGGTATGAGGGAGATCCTGCGTGGGATCAGAAATATATGGCCAGAGGAGGACAAAATTGGTTAGAATTTGCCCCTCTCTGGTTTCATAGACAAACTGGGAAACAAAATAAAGCCAAAGCTAGAAATGTAGATGCCACTAAAAGACATGCATTAGAGTCAGAAATAGACAGACCCACACACCCTCTCATGCCATTCCCTCCCCCATATGTCCCACCTGTCCCACAGCCCACAAAACTTTATCCATCTCTTACTGAAGAAAATATTGATTTTTTGACATTATGCAGTCCAGCACCCCACTGCACCTCCAGCACCAACACTTCCACAGACCCCTCAAATACCTAGTGCTGTTCACATTTCTACCACACAGCCTAGTACAGTTCAAACTCCCGCGCCCTCCCAGGGTGTGGTTCAAATTCCTACCACACAGGGAGCGACAAGGGGAATAGCTGTTTCTTCAACTACTGAAGCAGATGACTCACTTGTTGAAGAATCCGCTAGTTCAGGCTCTCTGCTGTTCGGAGCAGCTAATAGTCTAGGTATAGTGGACATGCTAAGTCCATTACACACACGCCATAATACCCAATATGGTATTGATTCCAATACACAACAGATGCCCTTCATGACAATAGGAGACAATCTATTAAAGAAACCCATTGAGATAGAAGACATAAATAGGATTGTCAAACATTGTCCAAGACCCACTGTTTCTTCAACGGCTACTGTGAGCTATTTGAAGAAAGCATGTAAAGGTAGAAATTGCACACAAGAGGATATGCGCCTTATCCTCGATGGAATATTGGGACAAACTTCCCCTTGGAATTGGGGTAATGTTGGGACCATATCCATCCTAGAAGCAGGCGACATTACTGCCACAAATTATAAATTAAACACAGAAGATGGTAGGGACAATATGTGGAGAGAGTTCTCAGAAGAAATGGAACGAGCTTTCCAATCTAGATCCTCCCTCCCTACCGCAGTAGCCTGCAAGCAAAAGTCAGGAGAAACTGTGTTAGATTTTTGGAAAAGATTTAATGAGACATGGACACAAGAGGCAGGACTGACATTGCAAGACACCATGCATAGTCTACTGATTCAGACTTTCCTGTCCAATCTAAAACCCAGTGTCATGTTAACTGTAAAACAGATGATTTCTGAATGGCCCACTTGTACCAGAGAACAATTTCAATTGAAATTGACTGAGAAAGATGCTGCCGGATGTCTAGAGATACCCAAGGCGGTGGCCACTCATTTTCAGGAAGATCCTTTTCCCCACACAAACCCGCCGTACAAGAGAAGGGGTGGTTTCAATAACCGAGGCAGAGGCCGGTTTAGGGGAAGAGGGAGGAATAATAGGGGACGGGACACGGGTTGTTTCAACTGTGGGGCTGAGGATCATTGGAGAAATCAATGTCCATATGAAACTCAGGACCACGCCCAGCATAGCCCCTCCCCAGGCCAACCACAAAGGGACCTCCCATAGCAGAATGTGAGGTTTCCTATCTCTTGGCAGACACAATCACAAAATAAATGAAGGTGCCCAGAAGGTGGTATCCCAGCATTCCCACTTGTCTCTCATTCTTATAAGGAACAACCCCTTGTATCCTTACATATACAGGGCAAATTAATCCCATTTTTGTTGGACTCCGGGGCCACTCGTTCGAGTCTGAGTGAGGATTATTATAAGGGAGAGGTAATGAATGCTGAACCTTCCATGGGAATAAATGGGATACTGACCAAGACTTAAAAAACACCGCCTCTTCCAATTTTTGACCCCATACAGGGAATCACTCTGCTAGATCAGTCATTCAGAATCATACCCAATTGTCCAGTTAATTTGTTAGGGAGAGACCTTATGGGAGAGTTGAACATCAACTTGAAATCCACAAAGAGAGGTGGTATTGTGGCTCACTCTGCCAAAATGCCAATCATCCCTGCCATGACAATGATTACTAAAGAAGACCCCTCATTTCCTGCTGGAACAATTAATGACAAAGTTTGGGCAAAAAGTGCCTTGGATGTGGGATCTATTTCCTGCACTCCATATAAGGCCACACTGAAGCCATGGGCTCAACCTGTGTTTCACAAACAATACCCTTTGTCAAAAGAAAAGGAGGAAGGATAGCGCCCATGGTGGAACACTTTCTCAAGGAAGGAGTCCTTGAAGAGGTGATTTCACCATACAATAGCCCAATAAATCCAGTTAAGAAGCCGGACGGCTCTTACAGATTTGTGCAGGACCTGAGGGCCATTAATGATCTTGTGATTCCCATTGCTCCAATAGTGCCTGATGTACCAACACTCATTTCCTCCATCCCAGCTGATGCTGAGTTTTTCACAGTGATTGATCTGACAAATGCATTTTTTTCAATCCCTGTTGCCAAGGAGACACGCCCAATTTTTGCGTTTCATTACAGGAGAAAGACCCTTGCTTGGTGTAAGTTACCTCAAGGGTATGTAGATTCGCCTGTGGTCTACTCTGTCGTCCTCCAGGCTACCTTAAAGCCATGGACTCCTCGCCATGGTTCAGTTTTGGTTCAATACGCAGATGATTTGCTTCTCTGTAGTGTTAATCGGGCAGCCAGCCAGGGGGATAGTGTAGATCTCATGAACTGGTTATGTGAATGTGGTCATAAAGTGTCTAAGAAAAATCTGCAATGGTGTCAGAAAACTGTTGAATACCTTGGTTTTGTTCTCACAAAAGGTGAAAGGAAAGTCAGCCACAAAAGAGCTGAGGCTCTTATGGGTCTGCCCCGCCCATTGACCAAGAAAGACATGCTCACCTTTCTTGGTATGATTGGTTACTGCCGCCAATGGATACCTGACTGTTCCTACTATGACAACATTTTGAGACAAGCCACAGGTTCAGAAATGTCAGATCTTGTGAAATGGTCAGATGATATGTGCAATGCTTTTGTGTATCTGAAAAATGCTATGGTAATAGCCCCTGGTCTTGGTCTGCCCGCATATGATCAAATGTTTCATCTGTATGCTAGGGAAAATTGTAAAACGATGGCAGGGGTCCTGGCCCAGGAGCATGGAGGAAAACTCCGCCCTGTTGCTTTTTTCTCAAAAATGGTTCCAGTACAGGTCCAAGGCATGCCTGCGTGTCTCAGGGCACTAGCATCATGCGCTATGGTGGTCCAAATGGCTACGTCACTCACTCTGGGACATGAGACCACCTTACATACTACCCACAATGTGTCTATTCTACTCAAGAATATACATACCCAACACATGTCAGCCCAGAGGCTTAGTGGATATGAGGTTATACTGTTGTCAAACCTTAAGTTTAGAATAAAATATACCTCTCCCACTTCAGGTCCAGCTCCAATTTTGAATGCCTTATTAGTCTTAAAGGGAGAGCAGGATGAAGTTGTTCCACAGCATGATTGCCTGGAATTGATTCATCAGGACACCTCCCCAAGACAGGATATGTCTTCTGTGGCTCTTCCAGAGGCACAGAATGTTTTTGTAGATGGCTCTTGCTCGAGACCCACTGACACTGTTTACCATGCAGGATATGAGGTGGTGCAGTTGCCAGATAAAGTACTTGAAGCAAAACCCATCCCATACCAGTCAGCTCAGGCCGCTGAGCTGATAGCCCTTACAAGAGCATGTCAGCTTTTTGAGGGACAGGATGTAAATATTTACACAGATTCCAGATATGCGTTTGGCGTGTGCCACGATTTTGGAATAATTTGGGAAAAGACAGGATTCATTGCAGCAGATGGAAAATCCATCTCACATTCATCTCTGGTGAAGGCTTTACTCAAAGCCATACAACTGCCAAGATCCCTTGCTATCCTACACTGTAGGGCACACACAAATGAACAAACTGATATTGCAAAGGGAAATGCTCTAGCTGACAAAGTAGCAAAAGAGGCGGCCCTTACTCAGCCTGCCATGATCCAGATGCCAATGCTCACCCCTGAAATGCCACTGTTGGATCAAACATTGCAGGATTTACAGACATATACTACCTCAGAAGATATTAAGCAGTGGAATGCAGCTGGTGTGACCAAAGATCCACAAACTGGACTTTGTGTCACAGAGGGAGACCATGCATTCCAAAGGCCAGTGCACCTCTGTTCATCTCACAGTATCATGGAGTAGGTCACAGGGGATGGCAGGTTACATGTGAACTGCTGGATAATGATTTTTTCATTCCTGGCCTTCCCTCTTTGGTAAAATCATATGTGTCTAGATGCATTACATGCATAAGGAATAACCCAAACAATCCTCACAAGGCAAGACATGAACACCTGACATACCCATCAACACCTTTTACCCACCTACAAGTAGACTTTACACACATGCCAAAGGTAGGAAAAAGACAAGAATATCTTTTGGTAATTGTGGACATGTTTAGCTGCTGGGTAGAAATTTTTGTAACCACAAAAGAAGATGCCCAAACTGTAGTGAGGATCCTCACACGGGAAATTATTCCCAGGTGGGGATGTCCACTCCAGATTAATTCTGACAACGGCCCAGCATTTGTGGCCAAGGTATGTCAGGATTTGGTAAAAACACTCAAAATTGAGTGGAAGTTTCACATTCCTTACCACCCTCAGAGCTCAGGTATAGTGGAAAGGATGAATAGGACCATCAAGGATAAAATTAGGAAAGCTACTGGAGGTACCTATGCAAACTGGAAGAAAATACTGCCTGCAGTCTTGGCAGAGGTAAGGATGACTCCTTCTAAAAAGACAGGTTACTCCCCTTTTGAGGTTCTAATGGGTAGGCCCTTTCCCACTCCCTGGGCCAGACAGCCACTCATGGTAGAAAGAGGGGATTTGGAATTGATTCAGGAGGAATATGTGAGAAAACTTATTGAAACTTTGGACAAGGTTGAAAGAAATGTTGCTCGCACCTTTCCTCTTTCTTCACAGGAACCAACTCACTCTTTCCAAGTCGGGGACCGTGTGGTGATACAAGCCGTCCATAGGAATCGGAAGCAAGAGTATCCCTTTGGGCCCCCCACTTCTGTGATCGCTGTCACCAGGACCGCTGTCCTGACTGAGGATTCCAAGGCCTGGATCCATGCCAGCCGTGTAAAAAGGGTGAACCAAGCCCCTAAGAAGCAAGACAAAGACAAAGACACAGATACAGAAGAAGAAAAAGGAAGTGAAGCCGGTGTAAAAGTCTTTGAAGAAGATGACCTTTCTGATGCTCTCACAGAACTCTGGGCAGACATTTTGCTTCCTCATACTAGCAACCCTGACTGTGTTCCTCCCAGTATGGACAATAACTAACTGTATTTATCACCCAGATGATTATGGAGTGATTAAGAGTATATGTAATACCTCCATCCAAGCTAGTGACCCAGATAATGCAGAACCAGTGCACACACAAAACCATAGTACACAACATTCTAGTGTCAGAAAGAAACGAGGTCTAACCCGCACTAAGAGAAGGATGAGAAGAATGTCAATACAAGATAAGGGACAGGGAGACTGTGTTTCATGTGCCAATCCCCGCCCCCTACTTGCCACAGTTCCTTTGTTAGAAGAAGAAACTAATATGTCCTGCCTAATTAGAATGTATAAAGATAACATCACTGAGAAGGAATGTTCTGATTTTGTTAAGAAGTTCCCTGTTACCGGATTGCGAAATTTACCTTTGGCCTCTAAACCGGTACCAGGAAATTTCACCTGCTTTGAACATGATGATGCTAAGGGTAAAGATTTAGGTATATTCCCACCTAACTACTGTATTAAGACCATCCGCACCTCCGCAGAAGGCTACCGGAAGGAATGGTTTCAGGACCACCGGCAGCAACTGTCAGATGTGTGGTGGCTGTGTGGAGATATGAGACTCAGAGCCAGACTCCCCAGCAGATGGAAGGGAAGCTGCGCTCTGACCCATCTTCTCATGCCTTTCTTTATGATCAAAGTAGAAGATGGGATAAGAAGCTTGCCCATCTTGGAAAAATCCAGATCTAGAAGGTATAAAAGAAATGCACCCCGTGGTTCCTTTGACAATAGAGTTTACATAGATGCTATAGGTGTACCAAGAGGAGTCCCTGATGAATTTAAAGCTCAGGACCAGATTGCTGCAGGGTTTGCCTCTATTGCTATATGGATACAGCCTAACAAAAATGTGGATTGGATTAATTACATTTATTATAATCAACAAAGGTTTGTTAACTATACTAGAGATGCTCTAAAGGGGGTCTCTGCCCAACTTGATGCAACATCCCTTACTGCTTGGCAAAACCGCATTGCTCTTGATATGTTATTAGCTGAGAAAGGAGGGGTATGTAAAATGTTTGGTTCCTACTGTTGTACTTTTATCCCCAATAACACCGCTCCTGATGGAAGCATTACTAGAGCCCTTCAAGGCCTCCAAATGTTGTCTGAAGAATTGGCTGAAAACTCAGGAGTAGAAAATCCACTAGCTGGTTTATTTGAAAATTGGTTTGGTAAATGGGGAACCCTGATGAAAACTATGCTGATTTCTATAGTAATGGCTGCTGCAGTATTAACTCTGTGTGGTTGCTGTTGTATCCCCTGCATCCGAGGTTTAATGCAGAAACTTATTGACGCCACCATTACTAGAACCATGTGGAATCAGTATCTTGATAAAGGACCTACTAAGGGCCCCAGGTACCAACCTGTAAAAAAGGTGTAAGGTCACGTGCGTGACCTAAGAGGGGGTTTGAAGGAATCAGCCTTTCAACATTACCATACCGCCATTTTGTCTCTTAGCTTAAGTTCTGCCATTTTAAGATAAGTATCCATTTTAAAACTTAGTCAATACTTAAAGATGAATTTGTGTTTTAAGACTGTTCTTTACTTTCGATAAGAGCTTAAGGTTCCTCTTTTCCCTTCAGATGTAACTTCCCTTTTTCTTCTAGCTAGCACAAGACTGAAAGTCTGCGGTTGGATATATCCTGTCGCAAGATTATTAATAATTCTAGCCAATGTTAAATAGGGAAATTGTCTGCTTTCTATACTGAACAAAAGTTCATGTTTGACGCACTTAATAATAATTTACATGAATGCCAAATGATTGGGCATGACTGACGTATGTAATATTCTGATTGGTTTACGCATATCTGACAATTGATTGGTTCTTCTATTTCCATGTATTGTTTTAAGTTTCATATATAAGTTTAAACACGGAAGAATAAATTCAGTTCCTTCTGAGATACCACCTTGTGTCTGTGTGCATTTCCTGTGTCTCAGAGGGGGCTCCAGGCCTGAGGACAGACACTGATCAAGGCCAGGGACTGACGGGGGTCAGTGGCTCGAAAGGAACGAGAGCCAATTCCTTTCAGACATAGCAAACATGTGGAAGAAGGTGCTCTGGTAAGATGAGACCAAAATTGAACTTTTTGGCCTAAAGCAAAACCCTATGTGTGGCGGAAAATGAACACTGCACATCACCCTGAACACACCATCCCCATTGTGAAACATGGCGGTGGCAGCATCATATTGTGGGGATGCTTTTCATCAGAAGGGACAGGGAAGCTGGTCAGAGTTGATGGGAAGATAGATGGAGCCAAATACAGGGCAATCTAAGAAGAAAAACTGATAGAGTCTGCAAAAGACGAAACTGGGGCAGAGATTCACCTTCCAGCAGGACAACCACCCTAAACATACAGCCACAGCTACAATGGAATGGTTTAGATCAAAGCATATTCATGTGTTAGAATGGTCCAGTCAAAGTCCAGACCTAAATCCAATTGAGAATCTGTGGCTTGAAAATTGCTGATCACAGACACTTTCCATCCAATCTGACAGCTTGAGCTATTTTGCAAGGAAGAATGGGCAAAAATTTTACTCTCTAGTAGTGCAAAGCTGGTAGAGACATCCCCAAAAGACTTGCAGCTGTAATTGCAGCAAAAGGTGGTTCTACAAAGTATTGACTCAGGGGGGCTGAATACAATTGCACGCCACACTTTTCACATATTTATTTGTAAAAAAATTTGAAAACTATAATTTTCCTTCCACTTCACAATTATGTGCCACTTTGTGTTGGTTTATCACATAAAATCCCAATAAAATAAATTTACGTTTTAGGTTGTAACATTACAAAATATGTAAAATTTCAAGGGGTATGAATACTTTTTCAAGGCACTGTATATTTGCAGTGTAAACTCATCTAAGGCACTGTGCCTCTTACTGCAGCCTCCCAAGATTTGGAATGAGATTTGGGGATGTCACTTTTGTGCTGCTAATTGTTCTTCTTTCTGGGAGCAAACTGTACCTGAGGACCTGCAGTGCAAAACTCTCTCTGAGCAACACCAAGATGATCATACCAAGATGACAGCCCCCATACAGATACACAGTTTAGTGGATTGAGTGACCGTCGGCAAATTTTACAAGCTGCACCTAACTTTTTCTTGCCTAAAAACATATAAACCTGTAGTCAGAAAACATAAACACAAAAAATGCAGTTGCAATATGCATGTGTGTGCTCTGATTAGCTTTATATTAATAGACATCTATCAATCATACGTATTTGCAATTAATTTGCTAGGAAAACATAAATGCAGGAAATGTAATACTAGCCCATATTAGTTTTATTACAAGGTGATAAATCTGAGCCCCATGGCCATGGATAAAGACCATCATTGTTCAGGGTATGGGTTGTTTGTTGATTGATTTGCTTATTGTAATATTGTAATATAAAAGATGAAATGGCACAGATTGTTAATGTGAGAATATATCAGAAGGTGATTGCATGTTGGATTAACAATTAGGATGTAAACTAGAGATTGAATCATGTGAAAAGTTAACTTCTTAAACAATATAACAACATGCCCGCTTATTGTCACCCAGGTGTGCATATTAATAACGGTATACAGTAAATAGCTATGGAGTAACAGTAAATTTTGTTTGCAAATAGGTATTGTCCACTAATGCTTTTCAGTAGAGATGAGCGAATCGAACATGACGAAGTGGAATTCGTTTCGAATATTGGGAAATATTCGATTCGCGCCGAATCCGAAAATTAGCCAACTTCGGATGCACGAATCGAATTTTCCCAAAAATGGCGGCGACATGTGTGGCGACGGAGCGGGGATCTCTGGTAAGGCGCGCAGACAAGGCGCGCTGACCCATAATGCATTCATTCATGACATGTGATCGCATTAGCCAATCAGCAGCCAGCCAGCCAGCACTGTGTAATGGTGGAGCTATAAATTGCGGCCATCTTACAATTCTCCATTAGCCTCCGGTCATTCAAGAGAGACAGACCTGTCTGTATTAGGGACAGAGTTAGGGTCAGACAGACTTTAGGGCCACAGAATCGTTACTTAGGGACACAGAATTGTTACTTAGGGACACAGAATTGTTACTGAGGGACACAGAATTGTTACTGAGGGACACAGAATTGTTACTCAAGGACAGACACAGAATTGTTACTGAGGGACACAGAATTGTTACTGAGGGACACAGAATTGTTACTGAGGGACACAGAATTGTTACTGAGGGACACAGAATTGTTACTCAGGGACAGACACAGAATTGTTACTGAGGGACACAGAATTGTTACTGAGGGACACAGAATTGTTACTCAGGGACAGACACAGAATTGTTACTGAGGGACACAGAATTGTTACTGAGGGACACAGAATTGTTACTGAGGGACACAGAATTGTTACTGAGGGACACAGAATTGTTACTCAGGGACACAGAATTGTTACTCAGGGACACAGAATTGTTACTCAGGGACAGACACAGAATTGTTACTGAGGGACACAGAATTGTTACTGAGGGACACAGAATTGTTACTGAGGGACACAGAATTGTTACTGAGGGACACACACAGAATTGTTACTGAGGGACACAGAATTGTTACTCAGGGACACAGAATTGTTACTCAGGGACACAGAATTGTTACTCAGGGACAGACACAGAATTGTTACTGAGGGACACAGAATTGTTACTGAGGGACACAGAATTGTTACTGAGGGACACAGAATTGTTACTCAGGGACACAGAATTGTTACTCAGGGACAGACACATAATTGTTACTGAGGGACACAGAATTGTTACTCAGGGACAGACACAGAATTGTTACTGAGGGACACAGAATTGTTACTGAGGGACACAGAATTGTTACTCAGGGACACAGAATTGTTACTCAGGGACACAGAATTGTTACTGAGGGACACAGAATTGTTACTGAGGGACACAGAATTGTTACTCAGGGACACAGAATTGTTACTCAAGGACACAGAATTGTTACTCAGGGACACAGAATTGTTACTCAGGGACAGACACAGAATTGTTACTGAGGGACACAGAATTGTTACTGAGGGACACAGAATTGTTACTGAGGGACACAGAATTGTTACTCAGGGACACAGAATTGTTACTCAGGGACAGACACAGAATTGTTACTGAGGGACACAGAATTGTTACTGAGGGACACAGAATTGTTACTGAGGGACACAGAATTATTACTGAGGGACACAGAATTGTTACTCAGGGACACAGAATTGTTACTCAGGGACAGACACAGAATTGTTACTGAGGGACACAGAATTGTTACTCAGGGACACAGAATTGTTACTGAGGGACACAGAATTGTTACTCAGGGACACAGAATTGTTACTGAGGGACACAGAATTGTTACTCAGGGACACATAATTGTTACTCAGGGACAGACACAGAATTGTTACTCGGGGACACAGAATTGTTACTCAGGGACACAGAATTGTTACTCAGGGACACAGAATTGTTACTCAGGGACAGACACAGAATTGTTACTCAGGGACACAGAATTGTTACTCAGGGACACAGAATTGTTACTGAGGGACACAGAATCGTTACTGAGGGACACAGAATTGTTACTCAGGGACACAGAATTGTTACTCAGGGACACAGAATTGTTACTCAGGGACACAGAATTGTTACTCAGGGACACAGAATCGTTACTGAGGGACACAGAATTGTTACTCAGGGACACAGAATTGTTACTCAGGGACACAGAATCGTTGAATTAAAGAGTATGTCAGACAACACGCAGAGGAGTGGCAGAGGAGGCAATGTTTCAGGAGCGAGCAGACGTGGCAGCAGAGGAAGGGGTCGAGGCAGCACTAGTCGCAGCCAGAGGCCAGTGCTCCCGGTGTCATCCAGCGGTCGTGTCTCCACCGACAACCCTGCCGTCATCGATTGGTTGGCTCGGTCGTCTTCCTCTTCCCAGGTCACCTCTGACACCTACAGCCAACGGTCGGTGGGTACGTCAGACACAACCGTTAGTTGGCATGGCCCGGGAGCAAGCCCACTGAAATCACGTGTCCTCTACCTGCCCCTGTCCTTTGGTGTTCCCTCACCAAGCGAAGTATCGCATGCTGTGGGCTCAGCCCCACTGTACAGTGAGGAAGAGCTAACTGAGGGCGGTCAGGAACGGGGGGAGACATCCGCCTCTTCAGCAGCCAGGCAAAGAAGTACTGGCGAGGAGAGTGGCTCGGTAGCCGGTCTAGAGACAGGTCTGTCTCCTGACCCACACGCAGCCGAGGGGGCTAGTAGTGAGGCGGAGACCCTAATTGATGATGATGAGGCTGATCGCACTTGGCAGCCTCGTCGTCATCAGGCTATTGCTTCCGCATCATCAGGAGAAGAGGGTGCCAGCTTGCAAAACAGTCGGTGGGTTGCCCAGGAGGCAGCAGGGTCGCAGCAGTGTCAGTGGAGGCAAACGGCCACGGAGTAGAGCACCAGCTCCACTGCAGCCTACCACCACGGCCAGTAGTGGTGCCGGTGTGCACGGAGGAAGTAGCAGTCAGCCAGTGAGGAGTAGCGGGGGCAAAGTTTCCTACTCGGCGGTGTGGCAATTTTTCGTCAAGCCGCCCGAGGAAGTAAACGTAGCCGTATGTCGACTATGTGGCCAGAAAGTCAAGCGTGGCCAGGGGGCCCATGTCTCCATCGCCACACTCTGCCATGTGCCACTTTCAGGTCTCCTCACACTGCTGGTGGGTTCCATTTTGTCATAGGGTGCTGGCAGATTACGGGCCTCCCATTGCTGCTGCCAGGCCCGTAATCTGCCATGGGCCCCTGTACTGCCTCCTCATGCTCCTGCCAGGTCCAGAGTGTGTCATGGGTCCCTGTACGGCCTCCCATTGCTGCTGTCTCCATCGCCACACTCTGTCATGTGCCACTTTCAGGTCTCCTCACACTGCTGGTGGGTTCCATTTTGTCATAGGGTGCTGGCAGATTACGGGCCTCCCATTGCTGCTGCCAGGCCCGTAATCTGTCATGGGCCCCTGTACCGCCTCCTCATGCTGCTGCCAGGCCCGTAATCTGTCATGGGTCCCTGTACGGCCTCCCATTGCTGCTGTCTCCATCGCCACACTCTGCCATGTGCCACTTTCAGGTCTCCTCACACTGCTGGTGGGTTCCATTTTGTCATAGGGTGCTGGCAGATTACGGGCCTCCCATTGCTGCTGCCAGGCCCGTAATCTGTCATGGGCCCCTGTACCGCCTCCTCATGCTGCTGCCAGGCCCGTAATCTGTCATGGGTCCCTGTACGGCCTCCCATTGCTGCTGTGTCCATCGCCACACTCTGCCATGTGCCACTTTCAGGTCTCCTCACACTGCTGGTGGGTTCCATTTTGTCATAGGGTGCTGGCAGATTACGGGCCTCCCATTGCTGCTGCCAGGCCCGTAATCTGTCATGGGCCCCTGTACCGCCTCCTCATGCTGCTGCCAGGCCCGTAATCTGTCATGGGTCCCTGTACGGCCTCCCATTGCTGCTGTCTCCATCGCCACACTCTGCAATGTGCCACTTTCAGGTCTCCTCACACTGCTGGTGGGTTCCATTTTGTCATAGGGTGCTGTATGGCCTCCCATTGCTGCTGTCTCCACCGCCACACTGTGGCTCCACACTCTGGTTTTGGCCCCGTGACTGCCCAAATGAGTGAAGTGTGCGGTGATTCTAAGATCGACGGCACTCATCTGCATGTCATACTGACTGACAGTATTATTTCTCTTCCCGAGCAGACTCCAAGGGCATTTAAATTAAAGGTACAGTGTTCTGCACTAATATAAAGGCTCTCTGAAGCCTAGAAACACCCTTTTTATAAGTTAAATTCGCAGCGAATATATTCGACTCGAATCGAATTTATTCCGCGAATTCGCCGAATCAAATTTTTGAATACTTCGCTCATCTCTACTTTTCAGCATGGCAATAATTATAGAAGGTATACAAAATAGATTGTGTTGTAAATAAATAAATAAATCATAAACAGTTGTGCAACAAATTTTAAGTTCTCAGTGCAAATAAATACATCAAATGAACAATCAATAATTTTGCAAGATGTCCATGATATGCAATCGTAATACATGTACTCAGTGCCAATAAATTTATCCAAATGTGAAGGAAAGTGACACCCAGGAGAATAGTGCTTTTCCTCTGTTCCTCTGTTCTTTTCTTTTGTACTCACCTGAAATATATGACCTCTTTTCTCAAAGAAGGTCATAGTTTGCTTATGGTATCCCTAACAGATGTTAGATTTTCAATCAGCCGACAGTATCCCACAGGCATGGGCAATTGCATCTCAACGTACATTGGTGATACTCCTACACCTTTATGAGACTCTGTAAAAACCTCCCTTGCAAGGAAAAAAGGTAGAGGAACCTCCCATAGTGTAGTAATATCCAGTTTTATTTTTAAAAAATGTTTAAATTTGCACTTACATCAATATAGAATGCACAGTCATGTAATGGCATGGAAATGGAAATTGAAAGCTTTGGTATGCTTTCCACCTGCACTCCAATGACTGGAAATGACTTGTCCCGGACATCCCGGGACATGCTGTTACATGCCTGAGCATTCTATATTGATGTAAGTGCACTTTGGGTGTGCCAGAGAGGTATCATTATGTGTTATGGGTTTTTGATATCATTTGATATCATTTGATGAGTGGACCTGGGGAGTCAGCTGATGCATGCTGGGAGAACTAATACATATCTGAACCACTTTTTATTCTTCCTCTTTACTCCTGAGCTTTAACCTTGTGAGGATGCCATCCAAGAAGTTCAGTCTTCTGCTAGGCCTTGGAAGGATCCAGGGTCTCCTGGGAGATACCCCTAAAGGAGAAAAGAGCGTTAGGCCTAGATAAAACAAGCTACATCTGTCCTCACATATGTAAATGTGGTGAGTGACTGGCAAGTGGAAGAAAATTCCCTAAGTTAGCCTGACTTGGAAGTTCAGATACCACTAGAACCTCAATTTCAAAAGAGCCAGAGATCAGATGGAACTTAATCAGCAGTCAGTCTGTGATTTAAAAGGAACAAGAGAAAGAAGAGAATATGGCCTAGTCTGTTATTTGAGATCCAGTGTACTTTGGAGATATTCTGATCCAGTCCTTATACTCATTACAATATAGCTATATGCGGCAAACCTGGTTTGAACTATACTTAAATGATTGGAAACCATCATTCTTAACTTCTAGAGAAAAGAACCACAGCTGAGATCAATGTTTCTAGGAATTTACTGCCAAATACCTACACCCAGGACATTGCCAATATAGCTGTTTGGTAACTGAAGTTCAATATTCATGTGTAACTATTGAAGATCAGTACAAATAGTGCTACACCTGGTAACTTAAAATTGGTAATTTAAGGCTACTCATATACATGCACAAATGTTTTGCAGTTTTCAAACACTTCAATTGAGGTTCAAATGCAAAAGCGATTGCAAGGTAACCTACCCACAAACCAAACATGAAAATATTTTACCTCTTCAGGTTAGATTGCCTTGATTAGTTTGCTCTTGTTTGTGAACACGGACTGAATAGATGAAATTGCTAGAAAATTACCCTGTGTATGGCCAGAAATATACTATACTTAAAGAGAATCTAGATGTCAGGAACATGGTGTCACACTAAGATGCATTGTCTGGCTAGGCATAAGCGTGCATGCTTCTATGAGCATAGAAGACTGACTACATGTACATCATTGCCCACGCATATGAGCACATGCAGACATGCAGGCATGTCCAATGCCGCCAAGAGGTCTATTGAACTAGTTCTGATTCTGATTAGGTTCTGGTGTCCTTCCATTTGTCTGTCACTTGACCAGGTGTGGGACCTAACTCCGCCATCAACTGGACTTGGCATTTTCATGGTGCATCATCAGCTGTACCTCTGCTCATCAGATACCAACAATCCCCAGTTCCTGATCATAAAGAGTGCACCTCAGACAGTAACTGTGTGTGAGGCTACCCTTATCATCTCAGGCTCTGCATATACATTCACCAGTCATTATATTAGGTACACCTATTCAATTGTTTGGCAATACAAATGACTAATCATCCAATCACATGGCAGCAGCTCAATGCATTTAAGCATCTAGATGTGGTGAAGACGACTTGCTTAAGATCAAACCGAGCTTCAGAATGGGGAAGAAAGGAGATTTAAGTGACTTTGATCATGGCTTCTTTGTTGGTGTGAGTTGGACTGGTCTGAGTATTTCAAAAACTGCTGATCTACTGGGATTTTCACGCACAGCCATCTCTAGGGGTTACAGAGAATGGTCCAAAAAAAGAGAAATTATCCAGTGAGAGGCAGTTGTGTGGATAAAAATGTCTTGTTGATGTCAGAGGAGAACGGGAAGGCTGGTTTCTGTGAAATTTAAATGGTAGAGCCAGAATTTGGTGCAAACAACATGAATGCATGGATCCATCCTGCCTTGTATCAAAGGTTCAGGATGGTGGTGGTGGAGTAATGGTGTGGGGGATCTTTTCCTGGCACTAGCAAGGTGTACCTAATAAAGTGGCCGGTGAGTATGTGACACTAGAGTTGTAAATATTTTATGTTGTGCATGCATACTATGTAATGTGTAAGCATAGCATTTGCTCGTATTCATTGTCTCTCAGAGACATCACAGTATTCCCAATGAAAATGCCTTTATCTGCTTTTTTTCCAGAAGGAAGACACCATCTATGCACACCTATGCAGTTTGCATTTGATCTGCTTCTGCAGTGCATTTTGCATTGCGTTCTTGCACTTGCATTTTTAACACATTTTTGCTGTGTTTTTGATGCATTTTGCATTTTTTTCCACATCAAAATGCATAAAAACGTGGCAAAAATGCAGCAAAAATGCACTACATGCTTTTCTGCAGCATTTACATTTAAGTCTATAGAACCAAAAACACAATTTTTTGCATTAAAAAAAAGTCCATGAGCCTTTCCAAAAAACACACTGAGTGAAAACACGAAGATGTGAACGTGTCCCATAGAAAATCATGTTAAATTGACTGTAGTGCATTTCTGCAAAATGCAAAACGCTATGGAAAACGCTAGGTGTAAACCTAGGTAACCCAGATTCAGCATTTACTACCTGGCCTGAGAAGCTTGCTCAAGGATGACCCATCATGTACAGTAAATCCTGCACAGTCCTTGGCTGTGTTCAGGCATACCCAACACAAATCACCACCATTCTTGCAGCCTACCATCCTGTAATTTGCTACAAAGTAACAGTGCTTCAATCTGATCACTGGGAGGAGGATACTAAGGACATTTTTCCTCCTTCCTGCAGCAGATTGATGACAACATCACAGCCTAGACAAAGTCACTTGACTAGAGCTCACGGATAGCTTTTACATTTTATAAAATAGCTTTTTGAAAAGTCACACTGTCACTGATATAATTGACTAACAGGTCAGTTGCAGTCCTATTCTTTAACTTAACTTAAATCTACAATACAGGCAATGTAAAATGTCGATTTTCACATCAATTAAACTGGCTGCCATTTTCCCTACTATACATTATATTGTAAATGTAAACAAAAGATTGTTAGTGGTTTATTGTATTGATCATCTCCTGTTTATGGCCAGCCAAACCCTATACTTAAACCTCAGAGCCAAACAATAGTTTGTATGTTTCACTGTGAACCTTAGCCTGACCTAAACCTGCAATCCAAAAGCCATTATTTTAACACCAATGTTACTTTTGTGCAAAAATGTTTCCCCCAAAAGCAAATGCATGCAGTAGTATTATAACAACAAAAAAAATTGTTGGTAACATTCAATGTTCAATACTGAAAAGTCTGCATAACATACAACTAATCCTTTATTTAAAATGGTTGTAAAATTTACTTTTTTCTTCAAATAATAAACATGTGATGCTTACCTGCTCTCTGTAATGGTTTTGCAAAGAGCAACCCAAACTTACTCTTCTGGGGTTCCCCATTGGCTCTCTCAGCTCCTCCTCTTCTCTGTGTGCCCCCATAGCAAGCTGCTTGGTATGGGGGCATATGTGTGGGCATGTTCTTGAGCTGGGATGTGTGCATCCATAGACACATAGGCCAACCCCCTGCTCCCTACTCAAATGATTTGACTGACATCAGCAGGAACAAATGGCTCCTGCTGCTCTCTGTGACGTTTGTGTGAACATCTCAGTGAATCCTAGCAACTGACTGAAATAATATATCTAGGTCAATAGTTTCTTTCTTCAAAAATAATTAGCTAGGTTTTTTTAGTAAGCAGGTACAGGATACAAAATAAAAAATAAAAATGAAGGAACATAGTGGCAAAGTAAACATCTGATTTTATTTTATATATATAGCATGTTTAATAACCCTTTAAATCTGTATATAAAATCCATTACCCCCAATTATACATCTTGATCCTTATAGAAATTCAATTTCCTTTTAATGTCCTGTGTAAAAACGAAAGCTGGACGTAAATGGGTCAAAATTTGGCCGGTTTATCAGGTACTGCATTATATATTATCACCCTTAATTTTAGTTAAAGTTGTTTACCTTGAGTGATACACGATTGGAGAAAAATGTTTTCTCTTTCTATGTAACAATGGAGAGGAGTACATACTATGATCCTGGCGACCATTCATGATAAGGGTGATTCTTGCAGGAACCTCTTGATCCCAACAATTGGATATCTTTATGATCAGGCTGATTAAAGGCTTTGTTCTGGTGAGTACACACCTGAGAGGGGGTGCATAACGGGCACAGCACGTAGGTTCAACATATTGATATAATTTTTTCACTGGAAATTATGGTTAAAGTGGATTCACACTGTGGAAATTTTATTGGACTTTTATTTTTCATCACAGGGAAGAAGGGGTTGGAATTCCTCCATCCACAGCATGCTGGCTAAATGAAAGAAAAAAAAAAAACACTCTCTTTGACCAGCTTTAAACATACCAAAGTTATCAGTTTTTTAGGATATTGTATGTAAAATAAACATTTCCATCCTATTAATAGAGATTAATCTGGAGAGGGAGATGTTTGTTGTTCAAATCAGGAAATCAGTTTAGATTGACAATGCTGCTCCTTCACAGATACAGTGATTGCAATCTACAACATTTTGTTTTAGTGTTAAACGTGCATTTTTACGTGACATCACTAGAGATGAGCGAATCGAACCAGGCGAACCGGAATTCGAGTCGAATTTCAGGAAATATTCGATTCGCGGCGAAACCGAAATTTTGCCTACTTCGGGTGCGCGAATCGAACATTTCCCGATCAGCCGGCAAAAGTGTCCCTGCAGTGAGCTCCGCTATTTCTGACAGTTCTCTGACAGAAGGAACACATGTTTAGCGGTTGAAACATTGTATCTATTAGTTTACATTTAGGATACAGATGTTTCAACCACTGTTCATGTGAAGAAGCTGTGAGAGAACTGTCAGAAATAGAGGAACTCTGCACATACACTTTTTGCCGGCTTGGAATTATTCTTCTTTTCATCCTACTTCTTCTTCTTCTTCATCTTCATCCTCAGAAGAAGAGGATGAGGATGAGGATGAAGAAGAAGAAGAAGAAGTAGGATGAAAAGAAGAATAATTCCAAGCCGGCAAAAAGTGTATGTGCAGAGTTCCTCTATTTCTGACAGTTCTCTCACAGCTTCTTCACATGTACAGCGGTTGAAACATCTGTATCCTAAATGGAAACTAATAGATACAATTTGTATCTATTAGTTTCCATTTAGGATACAGATGTTTCAACCGCTGTACATGTGAAGAAGCTGTGAGAGAACTGTCAGAAATAGAGGAACTCTGCACATACACTTTTTGCCGGCTTGGAATTATTCTTCTTTTCATCCTACTTCTTCTTCTTCTTCATCCTCATCCTCATCCTCTTCTTCTGAGGATGAGGATGAGGATGAAGAAGAAGAAGAAGCAGTAGGATGAAAATAAGAATAATTCCAAGCCGGCAAAAAGTGTATGTGCAGAGTTCCTCTATTCTGCAGATACACTTAGAGGAGCTCTGCACATACACTTTTTGCCTGTTTGGAATCAATCTTATTTTCATCCTACTTCTTCTTCTTCTTCTTCTTCTTTATCCTCATCCTCAGAAGAAGAAGAAGAGGATGAAGAAGAAGAAGAAGAAGTAGGATGAAAATAAGAATAATTGCAAGCCGGCAAAAAGTGTATGTGCAGAGCTCCTCTATTCTGCAGATACACTTAGAGGAGCTCTGCACATACACTTTTTGCCGGCTTGGAATTAATTTTATTTTCATCCTACTTCTTCTTCTTCTTCTTCTTCTTCATCCTCATCCTCATCCTCAGAAGAAGAAGAAGAGGATGAGGATGAGGATGAAGAAGAAGAAGAAGAAGAAGAAGAAGTAGGATGAAAATAAGAATAATTCCAAGCCGGCAAAAAGTGTATGTGCAGAGCTCCTCTAAGTGTATCTGCAGAGCTCCTCTAAGTGTATCTGCAGAATAGAGGAACTCTGCACATACACTTTTTGCCGGAAACCGCTGTATGGAGGGAATGTCATGGAACTGTCAGAAATAGACTATTAATGACAGTTCTGGGACTGTCCTTCCATACAGCGGTTGAAACATTGTATGTATTTGTTTCCATAAATGGATCCATTTATGGAAACAAATACATACAATGTTTCAACCGCTGTATGGAAGGACAGTCCCAGAACTGTCATAAATAGTCTATTTCTGACAGTTCTATGACATTCCCTCCATACAGCGGTTGAAACAGCTGTATGGAGTGAATGTCCCAGAACTGTCAGAAATAGACTATTTCTGACAGTTCTGGGACATTCACTCCATACAGCGGTTGAAACATTGTATCTATTTTTTTCCATAAATGACATTCTGCAGATACACTTAGAGGAGCGCTGCAGATACACTTTTTGCCGGCTTGGAATTATTCTTATTTTCATCCTACTTCTTCTTTTTCTTCTTATGAGGATGAGGATGAAGAAGAAGAAGTAGGATGAAAATAAGATTAATTCCAAGCCGGCAAAAAGTGTATCTGCAGCGCTCCTCTAAGTGTATCTGCAGAATGTCATTTATGGAAAAAAATAGATACAATGTTTCAACCGCTGTATGGAGTGAATGTCCCAGAACTGTCAGAAATAGTCTATTTCTGACAGTTCTGGGACATTCACTCCATACAGCTGTTTCAACCGCTGTATGGAGGGAATGTCATAGAACTGTCAGAAATAGACTATTTATGACAGTTCTGGGACTGTCCTTCCATACAGCGGTTGAAACATTGTATGTATTTGTTTCCATAAATGGATCCATTTATGGAAACAAATACATACAATGTTTCAACCGCTGTATGGAAGGACAGTCCCAGAACTGTCATAAATAGTCTATTTCTGACAGTTCTATGACATTCCCTCCATACAGCGGTTGAAACAGCTGTATGGAGTGAATGTCCCAGAACTGTCAGAAATAGACTATTTCTGACAGTTCTGGGACATTCACTCCATACAGCGGTTGAAACATTGTATCTATTTTTTTCCATAAATGACATTCTGCAGATACACTTAGAGGAGCGCTGCAGATACACTTTTTGCCGGCTTGGAATTATTCTTATTTTCATCCTACTTCTTCTTTTTCTTCTTATGAGGATGAGGATGAAGAAGAAGAAGTAGGATGAAAATAAGATTAATTCCAAGCCGGCAAAAAGTGTATCTGCAGCGCTCCTCTAAGTGTATCTGCAGAATGTCATTTATGGAAAAAAATAGATACAATGTTTCAACCGCTGTATGGAGTGAATGTCCCAGAACTGTCATAAATAGTCTATTTCTGACAGTTCTGGGACATTCACTCCATACAGCTGTTTCAACCGCTGTATGGAGGGAATGTCATAGAACTGTCAGAAATAGACTATTAATGACAGTTCTGGGACTGTCCTTCCATACAGCGGTTGAAACATTGTATCTATTTGTTTCCATAAATGGATCCATTTATGGAAACAAATACATACAATGTTTCAACCGCTGCATGGAAGGACAGTCCCAGAACTGTCATTAATAGTCTATTTCTGACAGTTCCATGACATTCCCTCCATACAGCGGTTGAAACAGCTGTATGGAGTGAATGTCCCAGAACTGTCAGAAATAGACAGAAACTGTCACAGAACTGTCCTTCTTCTCATCCTTCTTCTTCTCATCCTTCTTCTCATCCTTCTTCTCATCCTTCTCCTTCTTCTCATCCTTCTCCTTCTTCTCATCCTTCTCCTTCTCCTTCTTCTCATCCTTCTCCTTCTCCTTCTTCTCATCCTTCTCCTTCTTCTCATCCTTCTCCTTCTCCTTCTTCTCATCCTTCTCCTTCTCCTTCTTCTCATCCTTCTCCTTCTCCTTCTTCTCATCCTTCTCCTTCTCCTTCTTCTCATCCTTCTCCTTCTCCTCATCCTTCTCCTTCTCCTTCTTCTCATCCTTCTCCTTCTCCTTCTTCTCATCCTTCTCCTTCTCCATCTTCTCATCCTTCTCCTTTTCCTTCTTCTCATCCTTCTCCTTCTCCTTCTCCTTCTCCTTCTCCTTCTTCTCATCCTTCTCCTTCTTCTCATCCTTCTCCTTCTTCTCATCCTTCTCCTTCTCCTTCTTCTCATCCTTCTCCTTCTTCTCATCCTTCTCCTTCTTCTCATCCTTCTCCTTCTCCTCATCCTTCTCCTTCTCCTCATCCTTCTCCTTCTTCTCATCCTTCTCCTTCTCCTTCTTCTCATCCTTCTCCTTCTCCTTCTTCTCATCCTTCTCCTTCTCCATCTTCTCATCCTTCTCCTTCTCCTTCTTCTCATCCTTCTCCTTCTTCTCATCCTTCTCCTTCTCCTTCTTCTCATCCTTCTCCTTCTTCTCATCCTTCTCCTTCTTCTCATCCTTCTCCTTCTCCTTCTTCTCATCCTTCTCCTTCTCCTTCTTCTCATCCTTCTCCTTCTCCTTCTTCTCATCCTTCTCCTTCTTCTCATCCTTCTCCTTCTCCTTCTCCTTCTCTTTCCTCATCTCCAAGGGCATTTAAATTAAAGGTACAGTGTTCTGCACTAATTTAAAGGCTCTCTGAAGCCTAGAAACCCTTTTTATAAGTCATCTTCGTAGCGAAGAAATTCGCATCGAATCGAATTTCACACTGGAATTCGCCGAATCAGCCGAATCGAATTTTTGAGAAATTCGCTCATCTCTAGACATCACCATGCTGTACATTACAGATTCTCAACCATGATATATAGACCCGATAGGTTCTTACTAAACCAGGGGGTACTATCACCTGTTAAAGGAAATTCACCAGAAAAGTTTAAAGGTTTTGCCCTCCAGAAGATTAACCCCCCTTTATGACCAGGCCATTTTTTGCGATACGGCGCTGAGTTATTTTAACTGATAATTGTGCAGTCATGGAATGCTGTACCCAAATGAAATTTATGTACTTTGTTTCCCCACAAATAGAGATTTCTTTTGGTGGTATTTGATTACCTCAATGGTTTTTACTTTTTGCACTATAAACAAAAAACCTGACAATTTTGTAAAAAAAAAAAAATTATGTTTATTTTCTGCTACAAAACATCCAATAAAAACATTTTAAAAATCAAATTTCTTCATAAATTTAGGCCAAAATGTATTCTGCTGCAAATTTTTCGTAAACAAAATTCCCAATAATTGTATATTGATTAGTTTGCGCAAAAGTTATAGCGTCTACAAACTATGGTATATAGTATACTGAAATTTTTTTTTAATACTAGTAATGGCGGTGATCATCCACTTATAGCGGGACTGCGATATTGCGGTGGACATTTTTACACTAACTGACACTTTGTGGGAACGACTGTCACTAATACAGTAATCAGTGCTAAAAATATACACTAATCACTGTACTAATGACACTGGTGATCAAAGGGTTAACTGTGTGCCTAGCTATGTGATTTATGCACACTAGGTGGTGCTTTTACTATGGTAAGTGATGGATCGTGTTCTCAGCTCTGCAGAGACACAGGATTCATGACTCTCCCTGTCACAACAGAACTATGTAAACATAGACACAGCTTTATTGTTCCTCCCTGACCAACGATCTGCAGGTGTCGGCGAACAACTGCTCACCTGGATTGTAAATCAGTTTGTGCTGTGACATTTTACAGCAGAAGCGTTCCTCCAGCGGCACGCGCGCACCCCAGTGTGGTGGAAAGTGAAAAATCATATACAGTCAGGTCCATAAATATTGGGACATCGACACAATTCTAACATTTTTGGCTCTATACACCACCACAATGGACTTGAAATGAAATGAACAAGATGTGCTTTAACTGCAGACTGTCAGCTTTAATTTGAGGGTATTTACATCCAAATCAGGTGAACGGTGTAGGAATTACAACAGTTTGCATATGTGCCTCCCACTTGTTAAGGGGCCAAAAGTAATGGGACAGAATAATAATCATAAATCAAACTTTCACTTTTTAATACTTGGTTGCAAATCTTTTGGAGTCAATTACAGCCTGAAGTCTGGAACGCATAGACATCACCAGACGCTGGGTTTCATCCCTGGTGATGCTCTGCCAGGCCTCTACTGCAACTGTCTTCAGTTCCTGCTTGTTCTTGGGGCAATTTCCCTTCAGTTTTGTCTTCAGCAAGTGAAATGCATGCTCAATCGGATTCAGGTCAGGTGATTGACTTGGCCATTGCATAACATTCCACTTCTTTCCCTTAAAAAACTCATTGGTTGCTTTTGCAGTCTGCTTTGGGTCATTGTCCATCTGCACTGTGAAGTGGCGTCCAATGAGTTGTGAAGCATTTGGCTGAATATGAGCAGATAATATTGCCTGAAACACTTCAGAATTCATCCTGCTGCTTTTGTCAGCAGTCACATCATCAATAAATACAAGAGAACCAGTTCCATTGGCAGCCATACATGCCCACGCCATGACACTACCACCACCATGCTTCACTGATGAGGTGGTATGCTTAGGATCATGAGCAGTTCCTTTCCTTCTCCATACTTTTCTCTTCCCATCACTCTGGTACAAGTTGATCTTGGTCTCATCTGTCCATAGGATGTTGTTCCAGAACTGTGAAGGCTTTTTTAGATGTCGTTTGGCAAACTCTAATCTGGCCTTCCTGTTTTTGAGGCTCACCAATGGTTTCCATCTTGTGGTGAACCCTCTGTATTCACTCTGGTGAAATCTTCTCTTGATTGTTGACTTTGACACACATACACCTACCTCCTGGAGAGTGTTCTATCTGGCCAACTGTTGTGAAGGGTGTTTTCTTCACCAGGGAAAGAATTCTTTGGTCATCCACCACAGTTGTTTTCCATGGTCTTCCGGGTCTTTTGGTGTTGCTGAGCTCACCGATGCGTTCCTTCTTTTTAAGAATGTTCCAAACAGTTGTTTTGGCCACGCCTAATGTTTTTGCTCTCTCTCTGATGGGTTTGTTTTGTTTTTTCAGCCTAATGATGGCTTTCTTCGCTGATAGTGACAGCTCTTTGGATCTCATCTTGAGAGTTGACAGCAACAGATTCCAAATGCAAACAGCACACTTGAAATGAACTCTGGACCTTTTATCTGCTCATTGTAATTGGGATAATGAGGGAATAACACACACCTGGCCATGGAACAGCTGAGAAGCCAATTGTCCCATTACTTTTGGTACCTTAACAAGTGGGAGGCACATATGCAAACTGTTGTAATTCCTACACCGTTCACCTGATTTGGATGTAAATACCCTCAAATTAAAGCTGACAGTCTGCAGTTAAAGCACATCTTGTTCGTTTCATTTCAAATCCATTGTGGTGGTGTATAGAGCCAAAAATGTTAGAATTGTGTCGATGTCCCAATATTTATGGACCTGACTGTATATATACAGGAATGCCGCCCTGTAGCAGTAAAACTGCTATACGGCGGATGTAAACTGGTTAATGGGAAATCAAAATCACATATAAAATTATTAGAAAATGTATTACCCATTTAAAAATCACAAGGGATGTCAAATATTAAATAAATACTGCGCATATATTTACAGTATATGCGTTTGGCACGGCAACTGGCAGTCCTTATACTGGCCATAAGGCTTTAGATTAGTGGTCCCAGCATCCTAACCAAAAAAAAAAGAATCTTTCCTGTAACGTAAGGGCTCAAATGGTATATACTGTATGTTCCAGCATTATTGAAGGTTTCTGCAGAAACCTTGTTTTTTAAGTGTGTGATATAAGCACCACACATTGTACAATTGTTGCAAGTGATAACAGAGCTTTCATGGCATTGTCTGAAAAGAGTGTTATATGCTTTATGACTATATGGATCTACTTTTATATAAGACAAAATAAAGTTCATTGTTATTTTCTACCTGGAAATGACATTTGTGTCATGTTTTATGCATACCATATAAATGATTGTATGATACAATATAAAATGATTATATAAAAAGCTTGTAATATAAGAAATTGACTAGTCCACATCTCTTATCTGCCTCTCAGATGGACATTTTGATGTAGTATGTGTTGCTGAAATGCAGGTGACCCTGCTGTGTTAGTTTCTTGGCCAGGCAGAGTACAGATTCCATAAACGCTCATTTTAGACACTCTAATGCACTGGGAGAAACTGGAACAATGTGGAGCGCTCACTGGAAGCTGCTTAATATAATGTTATTGTTGCGTTGTTAGCAGCTATCATAAATCACTGTAATAATAAATGCTGACAGTGGAAAAGCAAGCTTCAGCCTTCCAGGAAAACAGCATAACAATACTATTGGGTTTGCTGTCACAAGGAGAACTTAAATTATGTTTTTTTTCTTCAAAAGAGAGTTAAAGAGGAAGAAGCTTCAATTTTCCAGATGATCTGTACGTGATTCTACCTGCTATCTCCCCTCTCAATTCCTGCGCAATTTCCCCCACTGCAACTGAGATAGTATGTGTAAGATCCTGAAGCAGATCCTGCAATTTGTTCATCAAGAACATCTGCTGTAAGGCAAGGAGCAGGGGGTATGAGAAAGGACTGGAGAGGAAGCAGGGCAAAGCTGCGCCTCTGTCATGAAAACTGACCGCACCTCCGGTTCTGTCGATTGGGCTAGAGAATCACCTGAGGCCATACCTCTCCATGTGGATAGGTCTCATATGCTTGGCGGGTGTTTGGGGGAGCTTCTGACACCCTATTTTGCACATCTAGACCAACGTGTGTTGCTGCAACTATATTGAGTGCTCCTGTGCTGCATGATCGCCATGTTGGCTGAGGAGGAGCCAGGGGAGAGATCGGTGTCTCAGAGTCGGTCTACAAGATATCTGCCATCATTCCCCTCCACACATGCACCCCCCAGAAGCTTCAATTTTGATAGGCACTCTGCATTATATTAATGGTACTATTATAAAAGCTTGTTTAATGTATTGTCAACATTTTTGTAACAAATCTACTCCTCAGAGATCCCAGCTTATAGTCCATGCTAATAATAAAAATGTGAAAAATATACAAATCACAAATAATAGCGCAAACCAAATCACACAACTAAATATAACCACCACCAAATAAGTGCATATAAATAGTGCAAACAAAAAAAAAATCAATAAATAGGGAATCTCAATATAGTCCATTCAGAAAAGTCCATATAAACATGATCCTCAGTAAATGAAGTAATGAGATCCTCCTTCATAAGCAATGTGGTATTCAATGCTCAAAAACACCCCATCAAAATGCACACTCACCATGTGCTAGTAATTAACCAGCATGTCAGTATATATCCAGCATTCACCAAACAGACTTCAAAGGACGATCCTCATGTGTTGGTAATTAGTCAGCATACTACTGTGTATCCAGCATATCACCAAACAAACTCCAGAGAAGATCCTCTCATATCCAGATTAGCACATGTGGGTAAAGAAAATACTTGCCATAGTGCAGTATCATCCAACAAATTTAGGTGTCCGTTTATGACACAGAGAATAGCTGCGATTCAACAGATCTCAGCTATTCTCTGGTCATTCACAGTTTATGACACTCAGGAGATCATGTCAGCCCTTCTCTGGAGATCTGTGTTCTCCCTCCAGATTCTCCAGCCCAGAGCTGGAGAATCAGAGGGACCGAAAACTAAGCAGAGATAATTTACCTCGGCTTAGTAAACTGATCTTTTACTGTAATCTCCCGAGATTATAGTAAAATGAGCCGTTTTCCAGAGTCTGTAGACCGTTCTCCAGCATTTGGAGACTGTTCTCCCTTTGTTCGGAGAACTGCTTCATAAACTGCATTCACAGGAGAACTGTGTTCTCCGAGAATGCCGGAGAACTGAGCAGCGATCTATTACCGCTGGTTCATAAACGGACACCTTATTGCCAAACAAACCCCCCTTAAAATCACACTCACAATGAGCAAATAAAAACAAGGCGTTTTGTTATATCAGAGCTCCAGTCTCTGCATCCTGTGTCTCACCAGCCAGCCTGCATTCAAGATGGTAGTAGTGCGATCACGTGATCCGGACACGTGCATCAGCATCAGTAGTGATGTCACAGGAAGGCCACAATCTGACGCATTTCGTCCAATGACTTCTTCCGATGTGCTAATCTGGATATGAGAGGATCTTCTCTGGAGTTTGTTTGGTGATATGCTGGATACACAGTAGTATGCTGACTAATTACCAACACATGAGGATCGTCCTTTGAAGTCTGTTTGGTGAATGCTGGATATATACTGACATGCTGGTTAATTACTAGCACATGGTGAGTGTGCATTTTGATGGGGTGTTTTTGAGCATTGAATACCACATTGCTTATGAAGGAGGATCTCATTACTTCATTTACTGAGGATCGTGTTTATATGGACTTTTCTGAATGGACTATATTGAGATTCCCTATTTATTGATTTTGTTTTGTTTGCACTATTAATATGCACTTATTTGGTGGTGGTTATATTTAGTTGTGTGATTTGGTTTGCGCTATTATTTGTGATTTGTATATTTTTCACATTTTTATTATTATTTTGAGTTTTTTAATAATAGCAGCATCCAGTGAGTGTATTTCCTCTCTTTATTACTTTGGCGCAATGATGTTGGTATAATAGAAGTGTTGTATTTTGTGGAACATTTCTTTGGTAACTAACTTTTTAGTCATAGTCCATGCTACTTAAAGCCTCTTGCATAAGAGGCCATTTAGGAGTAGTGCAACCTCCTGATTATTTTAGACCTGCTTTGTGAACCTTCATATCTGAACTAACAGGGCCTAAACTGGATGTTGCACCTGCCCCTCCTAGGCACACTAAAACTCTGGGAGGGATGCACTGCTCCTCGACTTCCCTGTGTGCAAGGGGCCTTGATCACACAGCATGCAATTCAAAACATGTTTAGTCAATAGGTTCATCTACTAAGCTATAACACATGTTATTTTCAAACATGTGACTGCTACTTTTAGCTCTCATTGGATAAAATGTTGAGTTTATGCTTGGGAACAGCCAGATCCAGAAGATTCCACCTTACATAAAAAGTGTGTCTTTTTCCTGTTTTCTGGCAACTACAACAACTAGAACCCTATAATCAAGTATAGTAGCCTTAGGCTACATAGCTTAACCTTAGGCTTAGCTTTTAATTCTTAGAACTCTTTCACAGGAGCATTTCAATCAGGTTTCCTTGTCCATCTTCCAGGCAAACCTCAACAGAAGCTTCATGCAACACTGTGAACAGATGAATGTAAATTAACTTCATCCTTTTCCATTTTTCCAGGCCTACACATGAGGGATCGGAGGTAGTATGATGCAAGCAGAGACAAATCTGTTTACATCCGTTCACAGGTTCGCCAATGTCCGCCAGACACCTGTAAGATAGGATCTTGCTGCTCCTTGACTCAAATATATATAAAGCTTCTGATTAGTTCCATGTACAACAACAATACACGCTAAGGTCACTGATGAGAAGAGTTTTACTAAGGGAGGGGATGACATATGCAAGGTTCCCCTCCTGAGTATTTCTACAGGTCTAAATCATGCCTTTTCTCAAACATTGTTATCTACAAGATCTACTGTATGTTTATGTCCATAGACTGAGGTAATAATTAAGAAACATATGTTAAACTTAAAACTTAACAATTTAGAAATGCAATTATCATTTATATCCACAATCTATGAAGTCTAGTCTGAGGCTTATTTCATTAGAACACAACTCTTGGTATACAAATTGAAGATTTAATTTGTTTACAGCAGTGGCTACCAAACTTTATTTTTTAACTTAGGTACCCCTTGGGAGCCTATTTCCATAAATTCCCCCTATGGAGATGGTGGAGGGTGGGAGGCATAGTTAGTAGGGGTGCGCCAAAAGGTGTTTACTGGTTGTGGCATGAAATAGTGCCAATAGTTTTGCCACACCACAGATTTACAATCCATAGTATATCACTGTTTTACAGTGTAATGTTACTGACTCCAGCAGGAACTTTCTTTCTTGGTTCCTCTTCAGGCTCTCCCTCTATCAGCCAGCCTAGCAGCCAAGACTCAGGACTCAGGATTCTGGACTATACTCAGTAATCAGGACATTGTGCTTTGGGCTTAGGAAACAGGAGAAAAGGTCTCAAGACCCTGCTTTCTCATTTCTGCCCTTTCTCAGGGCAGCACTTAAAAGAGGTGAGGGCATATCACTCTGCCATGAAATGACAAGGGTGCCAGCTGTCGGAACTACAGGCCTACACAACACGGCCACTGGGATTCATTCCTTCCTAACTGAAGCCCACAAATCCCCATTGCCACAACAACTGCCTTTACAAAGGTACACCAACAAACCCCTATGTTAAAGTATTCAGGGCCAAAAGGAAGTGAAAAAAACATAAAAGAGTTAAGGTTTGATGCTGCAGATTGCTGAGGGTTAAGTCTGTACATAAACAATAGTATCTTCCGTTTTGGACAATTTAAAATGATAAGATCTTGAAGTAGCATAAATGTCAAAACAGGGAGATGTAAAGACATTATTTTTTTTTGTTCTTGATCGGTCAGCTAGCTAATAAAAATAAAAAAATACAAACCGATTTCCCACCTTTGCGCTATTGTATCAAGAGAGGTTGGTTGGTATATTTTTGCTTGATCAATGCTTGCAGCTAATTGGCTGCAGTGCTGATCAGTGTATTCTGACAGATAGAGTCCAGCTGACAGGATACATTGATCAAATGATTGGCTGCAAACGTTGATTGAGCGAAAATATACAGACCATTCCATTCAAGAAGAGTCAATCACTAGATCAACTCCTCTTGAACAGGAACAGCCATACATGGTTCAGCAGGTTCCTGCTGAATCTGACAAATTTTGATTCATCTGTGGCCAGCTTTAGGAACAGTGGAACATAGCCAGAGCAATTGATATGGCTTCTAAGAGACCTAGAGATTGGAAGAGTGCCCAGTTAGGGAGGTCAATGGTGGTTTCTTAAAAAATGGCTGTGGAAAACACTCAGTCTGGACTCTGTAAAAAACGTAAGCTGCATAGCTCAAAGTCACTTTTTCAAGAATCTTATTTTTTTCTCTTATTAGAAAAGACCCAATACTGTATCATCAGGCATATGAGAGGTTTCAGAACTGTTACCAAATTTATTAACAAATAGGGTGGTAATATATATGTGAGTTAAAGCCTGGAGTTCAGCTTTAAACTACCGGACTTCAGTGTCAACATCAAGCGAAGCAAAGATATTCTTAGAACCAATAAAACTGTGTAGAAAGGCTACTAATTACTTTTAGAATTTCACCTACATTGTACAAAAGCTAACACCTGTACAGAAAATGAGGTACATGATATTTGTGAACTCTGTTGTGTCACCTATTGCATTACGTTTGCTGCCATGCAGGGCAAACGGAGGCAACAAAGTGACAGGTTGTAGTTTGGGTCAGGAAGTCCATTGTATACAGTCATGGCCGAAATTGTTGGCACCCTTGATATTTCTCCAGGAAATCATGTATTTCTCACGAAACGTATTGCATTAACACATGTTTTGCTATACACATGTTTATTCCCTTTGTGTGTATTGGGACAAAACAAAAAAAGGGAGGAAAGAAAGCAAATTCGACATAATGTCACACAAACCTCCAAAAATGGGCTGGACAAAAGTATTGGCACCCTTTCACAACTGCGGATAAATAAGAATGTTACAAGCATGTGATGCTCCTGTAAACTCACCTGGGGCAAGTAACAGGTGTGGGCAATATAGAAATCACACCTGAAAGCAGATAAAAAGGAGAGACGTTCACTTAACCTTTGCATTGTGTGTCTGTCTGTGCCACACTAAGCATGGACAACAGAAAGAGGAGACGAGAACTGTCTGAGGACCTGAGAACCAAAATTGTGGCAAAATATCAACAATCTCAAGGTTACAAGTCCATCTCCAGAGAACTAGATTTGCCTTTGTCCACAGTGCGCAACATTATCAAGAAGTTTGCAACCCATGGCACTGTAGCTAATCTCCCTGGTCGTGGACGGATGAGGAAAATTGATGAAAGATTGCAACGCAGAATAGTCCGGATGGTGGATAAGCAGCCCCAAACATGTTCCAAAGACATTCAAGCTGTCCTGCAGGCTCAGGGAGCATCAGTGTCAGCGCGAACTATCCGTCGACATTTAAATGAAATGAAACGCTATGGCAGGAGACCCAGGAGGACCCCACTGCTGACACAGAGACATAAAAAAGCAAGACTACAGTTTGCCAAAATGTACTTGAGTAAGCCAAAAGCCTTCTGGGAAAACGTCTTGTGGACAGATGAGACCAAGATAGAGCTTTTCGGTAAAGCACATCATTCTACTGTTTACCGAAAACGGAATGAGGCCTACAAAGAACAAAACACAGTACCTACGGTAAAATATGGTGGAGGTTCAATGATGTTTTGGGGTTGTTTTGCTGCCTCTGGCACTGGGTGCCTTGACTGTGTGCAAGGCATCATGAAATCTGAGGATTACCAAAGGATTTTGGGTCGCACTGTAGGGCCCAGTGTCAGAAAGCTGGGTTTGCGTCCAAGATCCTGGGTCTTCCAGCAGGACAATGACCCCAAACATACGTCAAAAAGCACTCAGAAATGGATGGCAAAGAAGCGCTGGAGAGTTCTGAAGTGGCCAGCAATGAGCCCAGATCTAAATCCCATTGAACACCTGTGGAGAGATCTTAAAATTGCTGTTGGGAAAAGGTGTCCTTCCAATAAGAGAGACCTGGAGCTGTTTGCAAAGGAAGAGTGGTCCAAAATTCCGGGTGAGAGGTGTCAGAAGCTTATTGATGGTTATAGGAAGCGACTGATTTCAGTTATGTTTTCCAAAGGGTGTGCAACCAAATATTAAGTTAAGGGTGCCAATACTTTTGTCCAGCCCATTTTTGGGGTTTTGTGTGACATTATGTCATATTTGCTTTTCTGCCTCTGTTTTATATTTGTTCCAATACATACAAAGGGAATAAACATGTGTATAGCAAAACATGTGTTAATGCAATACCTTTTTTGTGTGAAATACTTGATTTTCAGGAAAAATATCAAGGGTGCCAACAATTTCGGCCATGACTGTATTTAAAAATACCCCCACTAATCCACCTTAGTATTAAATATTATTTGCTTTCACAAACAATGATAATTAGAGAACTTTTTATTGCTGCTTTAATACACGTAAATAACATGTGCAACAAAGTGTAACTAGTTATCTAGGTAGTACAAGTAGCTTCCTTTCTTCAGTCTAGTAGAATACTTGATCTGATAAGGATGAAAGGATTTTCTTACAAGCGTGGAATCATGCTTGTCTTCCTTTTAAATAATTTATGGGTATATGCCCCTTCATGAGTCAATGTAATGTGTATAATTAAATTCTATTGGTATATATTAGCGGTGCTACTGAAATAAGGCACCTCTACAGTTTTCAAATCAATTGAAATTTCTTGATAAGTGTGGTGTAAACAAGGAAACTATTTCTGTAAGTTATGGTATGTTTTTAAAACACATTAATAGTCAGGTCATAGTGCAAGAAGTAAAACTCAGGCCTCTTCCACACAAAGCAGAGTCCACTCTGATCAACACAGAACAGATGCCAGCTCAGTTTATGAGAGCCTACATGAGCAGAGCCTGCGGAGCTCTATGGACTCCGGTCCACCAAAACGGAAAATGACACGTCTCTTGCATGTCTCCTATTACCTATTTGGATCTCAACTGGAGTGGTTTAGCTACCCTATTTAGGGATCATTACTTGGAGGATCTTCGCTTTTTCTCCCTTGGGGGTCCAGAGGAGGGTCCGGCTTTCCAACCTTCTGGGTTATCATACAACAAAGCGCGATTGACCGCTCTTAACAGGGGGTCACATCTCTCTGTTAAGCCTTTGAGTGGTTTGTGACACATCAGCTGTCCTTGGATTTTTCCTGTTTCATCACGGTCTTTGGGGACCTTCCTCTATTTTGACAACTCTAGACGGACATTTCTTTTGATATTTTTTTTATTACAATTTTGTTTCACTTATTGCTTGGCATTCTGTTAAGCACTGCACTTTATATGTATATTATTATTGCCTGGTACCGGGGTGTAGTGTTCAGCTGCTATATATTTGCATTTTCACTTCACTTTTTAGCAGGGATTTTTATATATTTTGAAAGCTGTGTACTAACAATCAGATTATTGTACAATCGTTTCTAAAGCAGTATTTTTCATATGATTTTCTGATCGTGTGTACTAGGCTTTAGCGTATATTCTTTTTTGGGGTATACACCATACACATTAGTTATGGCTGCTCCTTCTGCTATAAATCATCTCTGTACCGTCTCCTTCATAGATCCTGGATACTGATCTGAATAACTCTCTTCGGGCACTGTAAAAGTTAACTGTTGTGGCGCAGAGAAGAGTTAAGCCATTTGCCTGCCCCCTTCTGCCCTCTCTGCCATTAACAGAATTTGTATTATTACACTTCAAAAATGCATCATGTTCTGTGAATAGGCAGAGGAGATCCTGTTATTCAGCTGCTCCTCCTCCATTCACAGAACATGATGAATTGTGGGAGTGTAGTAATATGAGTTCTAGTAACGGTGGACAGAGCAAAAGGGGACTTTTTCCTTGTAGCAGTTGCTGCCGCTGTTGACTTTCACAGCGTCAGAAGACAGCTGCTCAGGACAGTATCTGGAGGCTAACAGGGAGTTACTGTAGGGATGATTTTTAGTAGGAGCAGCAGGTAATGGCATTCACTCCATTACAAGCCCGAGCTAGCCATAGGGCACACCGGGCATTTGTCCGATGGGCTGGGGCCGCCTGGACAGGAGGTGGCTGGGCAGCACATAGAGGATGGTGCATTTCTTGGTTCCTCTATGTTCTGCCCGGCAGTCTCTCCTATCCATCTCCTACAGGCTGCATGCCCTGGGCTCCTGTATCCCTCCCCGCGGCCGGCCTCCCTCATCCCTGGGAGCACTGCGGGGATCTGTCAGAATATCCCCTCTCCAGTGCTGACAGCTCCCCTCCCACCACAGACGGTAGAGGAAATCTGCCCCTCCTCCTCCCACTCTCTCCTCCTATGTCTGCCCTGCCCACACTCCCAGCCAGCCTTGTGTCTTCTCTCCCCCCTTCTTTTTTTCTCTCTTTCTTTCTCTCTTTTCTTTTTCTCTTTCTGTCTCCTGTTTCTCTCATTTTTTTCTCTTTTTTATAGTTCTCTTTCTTCCTTTTTTTCCTCTCTCTGTCGCCTGTTTTCCTCCTTCCTTCTTTCCCTCCTTTCTTTTTTCTTTCTATACATCTATCTTTCTCTCTTTGTCTCTTGTTTCTTTCCTTTGTTTCTCTCCTCTCTTTTCTGTCTCCTGTTTCTCTCCTTTCTTTCTCTCTTTATCACTGTCTCCTGTTTCTCTCCTTTCTTTTGATTTCTTTTTTATACTTCTCTCTCCTATTTTTCTCCTTTCTCTCTGTCTCCTGTTTTCTTCCTTCTTTCCCTCCTTCCTTCTTTCTATACGTCTCTCTCTGTCTCTTTCCTCTCTTTCTTTCTCTCCTTCCTTCCCTCTTTCTTTCCCTCCTTCCTTTCTTTCCCTCGTTCCTTTTTTTCCCCTCCTTCTATACATCTCTTTCTTTCTCTCTCTCTGTCTCTTGTTTCCCTCCCTCCTTTTCTTTCTTTCTTTCCCTTCTTCCTATAAAAAATAAAAAAAAAAATTATAAAATATAAAACTGTAAACAATTAACTAAAAACCTACTGACACTAGTCATGGAACTACTAGGTCACAAAGGTTACTCTTGTAACCGGGCCCTGGTGTTCTGCCACCGGGCTTCTCAGTACAAAATACCCGGGCCTATTTTCTGTCCCAGTCTGGGCCTGCTCCATTACACATAACTAAAATTGCTTGGTGCTTTATCCCCCCACCCCACATTACCTAGATGGGGAAAGTTAGTATGACATTATGACTGCACTATGACCTATAAATGTCAGCTATGCTCTGTGTATATACCACAACCACTGGGATTAGAAACTAGTTCCTAAAGCCTCATACACACAACGAAAATATTGGACAAATAGTCCCCCATTTTTTTTTTTTTTTGCATGCTAGTCTCATATCCAAAATGAAGAGGTTACTAAAAGTTCCAAAAATTCTCGTACAACACAAAAACTTCGGAAGTGATATAATGTATTGTATTGTAATGTATTCTTTCGTTTCTCAGCATGCATGGTCTTGGTCTCTCAATTTTTTTCGGAGTAATGTAGTGACTAAATGAAATTGTTCGCTTTGTTATCGTATGAGAAAAATTTTAATGCTTGTCCCTTTGGATATTGTCACATGCCCTGTCATAATCGGCTGTAGAAAGCTGTGTACTAACGATCAAATTGTTGTGTGATCCCTCCGAAAACAATGTTTGTCATCCGATTTTCTGATCGTGTGCACTAGGCTTAAGGCTGGCCATACATTAATCATTTGGGTTAACAAAAACATTTTTTAAATGATTTGACACATTTGAGCTGGATGGGGGAATCAGTTGATTGATAGATTGACCTGTGTACAAGCAACTTGCCCATACATGGATCAAAATTTGGCCAGTTCAGCAGAGATGGAATTTCAATCTATGTATGGCCACCCGAACAGTTGGCCAGGCATGGTGTCTAAGTCAAACAAGCTTAAAGAGGACCTGAACTCTGGAAGTGTCTAAAAAAGGCAAAACAGGGAAAAGGACTAGTAACCAGTATTGCCTTTGTTCTCCATGCAGCTGACATTTTCCCTGTTACTTGTCTATTCAAATGGAATCTGCCCCCACAACGAATGGTGATCTGTAACTTTGCATGGGGATATTTAAAGTGGCTGTAAAGTCATTTTTTTTTTACCTAAAATAACAAACATGTTATACTTATTTGCTCTGTAGAATGCTATTGCACAGAGAAGCTCTGAGCCTCCTCTTTTTGGATCCTCCACCGACACTCTTGGCTCCTCCTCTTCTTTGTGTGCCCCCATAGCAAGCCACTTGCTATGGGGGCACACCTGTGGGCTCGATCCCGAGCTTTCATTTATAAAGAATAGAATGAGTCAGAAAGGACCACATTATGGCCACTATTTGGAGTATTTACTTCATATGATCATCAGCTCCAAATAGTGTCTATCGTGTGGCATTAATGAATAGCAATTGACCCAGAAAGAAAATAGCCTAATAACATTGTATTTTGCCCCCATAAACACAGAACAAATATACATGCAGTTTCACAGATTGAATAGTTCTGTGAATTGTTTATAAATACATCCCTAAATCTAGCTGTGGACATGAATGACAAATATACACTACAGTCAGAGGTGGCAAATGTGTATAAAAATTTACCGGTAGGACACAAACATGGGTCTCTAATATTCACCCCAGCATTCTAACTACAAAATGTATGCCAATCGATACCTGGTTCTGAGCACTACCCTATGTTCTCAGACAGAAAGACTGCACAGCATATGTTCATGGTAAATGAGGCTGCTGTCCCTGATTTCCAATGATCTTTAAAAAGACAAGACCAAGAGGAGTAATCTATACTTGATGAGAGATAAAGTGAAACCTTGTAAAACAACCCATTCGGTTTAAAATAGAAATGAAAGGCAAAACATTTGTGTATAGATAGAAAAAATATTATAAACACCTTTTTCCTCCTCATTTATAGGTGATCACATAACCTCTGTTCTTAGCTGCATAAGAGCTAGGAGAAAAGAGGAGAAAGAGCAGCACACTGATCTGCTCAGTGAATGGCTGTGCAGGGGGAAGCGTAGCAGGACAAGTCTGATCATTGGAGGAGAGCAGGCTGAGATCCCAGCATACCTAGAGAACTGACCATGGTGTGTTATCATGCCTATTGTGGTCAGTTTTTAGGAGGAAAGCAGAAGGACTGGCAGGAACACCAGGTATTTTACACAAAGGAAGCAATACAAAGAGAACATGATCATTTCTATAATTCAGATATGTTGGAAAGGTGAATTCTCAAAGATAGCATTTCCTTACAATAACCAGTATACCTTCCCTAGAAGGACACAGCTTATGAAATGAATATATATCGGACTTTCTGATCGGCAGTAAAGACAGTTAAAACAGTTAATCTTCTATAACACCTTCATAAATAAGGCCTAGTTTAAAGGAGCATTTTAAAAACCTCAGTTCTTCACTGTCACTTTCAGCTTTTTTCAAAGTACCGTATTAGGGCTGGTCCACACTACAACTTCTGCACACCAGATGAGTTTTTTTGCATATGTGTTTTGCTGCATTTTTTTAAATCTTTTTTTTCTTTTCTTTTATTTTGACACTTGAAAAATCCTAGGACAACATGCATTCTGGTGCATTTCCAGGCATTGTGCTGCATTACATACAGAAAAAATGCAGGAGGTTCTACTTTTGTTGACTGCACTGATGTGATTTAGGGCCATTGGAATACATGGAAAACATTGTGCATGCATTTCTACTGCAGTTTAAATATACACTGGACTGCATATGGTGTGAACCAGCCCTCACAGCCATTCTAACCTTGAGCTGTGCAAACAGCTGCATTATCCAGAAACCAATAGCAAGTAATCAGATTTCTGTTTTAATGAATTTTCAGCTGTCAGAAATGACAAATAATTGCTGACTGGTTATTATGAGCTTCTGCACATTGCTATTTGATGTGTTAGCTCAGCGGTACCAGAATCATAACATTATTGACCATCATAGATTTTGTAGTTGTTCTTCTAGTCTGTAGTGGACGTCTGTGAACTAAACTTGGTGACTGTTTACAAACTGTGAATCTATGAAGGAAATAACAAGCCTTCGATCAAGCTTATTTAAGAAGAAAAAAAGCTATATACAGTAATCCATAAAAAACAATCTTAAATTATCTTTCTCAAATCTTTCTTCTCTAGAAATAAAGGTTTAAAAACTTGTTGGATGCTAACGAGGTACTTTCTTTCCATATAATATTTCTATTCACTCAACTTTCCTAAATAATCCCTAACGTATTCCAATGTGAAAGACAAAGTAAATAAACATGGAAAACAATGACAAACAGCCACACTAGTTCCATATTATCATGGCAGATATTTATTGTTGAAAATGAATTCATTGCTCCACGTCAGCAATTTATTTTATGTTGGACCACAAAAATATTTTACTGCCAAAATCTCAAGAAAAATACAAACACATCAAAATTATTTCTGTATTTGGAAATACGTATATACATAATATACATTAGAAAACACAACTTATTGTATTGGCAATGTGTATTTTGATTTATGTAACAGCAGTGACTGTCCTATGTTTAACACCAGTATCTGAAGATACAACTTCAATCTTATATTAAAAAAAAAAAAAAAAAAGAACTTTAATACATTCATAAAACGCTGCATAGCTAGCATGCTCAGCAATGCTAAACAGAACTTTGGGGCACAGCAGTACTATTCACAACCTAATTCTATATGTCAAACTCAGATTCATGGGTTTCCTACACTGCTTTCCTATTCAAAGGGTTTTCACATAAAACCTGTATTTCAATTTTGGCCAGGGTTTGGTGGATAGAATCAACCATGACTTTTTTTCTGTCGGAAACACTGGTGGTGAGTTCCCCAGGTCTACCCATATGCTGTGGTTACTTCTGAATGGAAGTTTGATCTCCTGGTTAGCTTTACTTTGCATTTCAGGGACCACACTGGAAACATTTCAAGCCCAGAGCTTGGAACGAAGACTGGCGTTCCTGAGAGATAACAGAAACTAGTGGATGAATCAGATCACTATTGTCAAAAGGGAATTTATTTCTATTTAATTGTATTTTAAACTACAGTTAAAATAAAATATATATTAGCTAAAACAAAGTTTTTAAAGAGCACCAATACTGAAAAGGCCACTTATCGACCACTAATATAGTGGCCTAAGCATTCTTCTTCGGTTTTCTACAACTCCATCTGCATACATTGTAATCAAAGGCCTGACATGTGGTATGGCTGAGACTGTGGTCTGGTCAGGGAATAGAAGGTATTTCCCAACAGTACTAATGAGCCAGAGCACCCAAAGGGCTACCTGCTCCCAATTAATTTACCTTGCTATTCTCTGACAAGAGTCTGTGAAGCACTACTATCCATGCTGTACCACAGAGGTGCTTTAATAAAATGCTCCATCCAATCAGTTCTGTATAAGGGGTGAGGTAATCATTTATTCTATTGGCCCTAACTACTACAGTATGCCCTAATTTATCACTCAATGTTCTCTAACAGGAACATATGGATACAATTCTCCAACATCCACCTTTTCAAGTTCACTCAAAATCTATTGATAGGTAGGCAGAGTGGGATTAGAAAAAAATGCTCCACGTTGGTGGATGATGAAAATTGTCTTATAATAGTTTATGCATAGCTCCATGTATGCTAAAAGAAAGGTCAGAGAATGCCAACAGAGTATATAATTGGAAGCATAACCCAATTATCTAAAAGAAAATATATTATAAAAACTTTATTTACAAACAATAGAGATATAGATTTTTTTTTAAGAAAGGCAGAAGAAAGATAACAGAGTATAAATTTGATACAGTAACATATAAGAAAAATATTTGAGGACAATTCTTTTCAATACTTTGAACCTTCTTTTCCTCAACACTACCTTGCTTTCTTTTACTGTTCAATGTATCAGACTAACAACTATTGTATGTATAGAAGCACAGAACTCCTAGTGAAAAATGTAGTGGGGCAAATTTGACTGATGACACACATTTAGATTTTGCTACGTTGGATCTTTTACATTAGAAATGCAAAAATTGCTGATAGTTATATACTCATAGTGTATCCCTCTGTGACGGATACAAATTAAACAGATTCTTTAGGTCCATGTACAACACAGCTGTTGGAGAATTATAAATATATTGAACAATGGATTATAGTTTCTGTGGCCAGCTTAGCCTATTGGGTGCTAATTATTGGTTTTACCCACAGTTCAGGAAACCGCATCAGACTTCACTCAATATGCTCCGATATCTAAATATCAGACTAATCACATCTTAAAATAACAAAAAACTTGTTATATTCTATTTATCAACAAATGGCATCCCATGGAAGTGCAGCTGGTAGTTTCTAATCTCTGACTGGGACAGATGTAGTGGTGAGAATAGAATTTACACCAAATATAAGTATGACATTGTGGGACATGGTTTTAATCGGATCTCCCATACTATATAAAAAAAAAAAAAAAAAACCTGGATTGCACAATATGTGACCCATCCAAATGTAATGTGCAACTAATGCCAGGGCAACCAGCATTCCCCTTATACTCTGATGAGGAATCCACTACAGCACCAGTGGAGATTGCCCTATTTAGCTTTAGTATCCTAAATTCCCAAAGGTAATATATAAATGTCTTGGTGTAAGCAAATGTTAAATGTTCCAGAGATGCTAATTTCCAATGATCATTAGCAGTCAGTGTACTAGAGCTTTTCCAGGAACACACAGATTTATAAAAGGCAAATAACAAAGCCCACAATGCAGTAACAAAGCGATCCTTTTTATTGTTTAGATTGCTATAAGCAAATGGAAAAAGGTACGACTCTGTTGCATTGGTTAATGTAAATTAATAAACACTATTACTTTTTGCAACGTCTAATTAAATAAGCCTGACTGCACTATTGGTAAAATAGGGAATGATGACAAACACATTTGTTTCTAGTCAACAGAACGATCTTTCATTGTGAATATATATATATATTTATATATGGTGATAAATGCCTATGCAATTTCCTATAAGATATAGTTAGGTTCGTACCTTTGTCTGCATTTTCCTATATTTTGTGTGCATTTGTAATGCACGCTTTAATGCCTTCTGCGTTTCTTGTTTGGACAATGAAAGTCAAAGTAGAGTTTGGTAGGAGTGGGGGCTTGTCATGCGCTAAAGCAGGCACAGAATGTATGATGTACATATTTTTTGTGCATTACATTGATGTCTGTGGGGCCAAAAATATGTGCTCATTCACCAAAAATTGCACTTGTTCTGTTCTTCCCAAACCATGGCTGTGCAGAGTACAGGTGTGAATGGGCTCCACAGAAAAGAAAACAGGACCTTACTGAGACAGAGAAACTACAGGTAACATGATGGTTAGTTCACGGGTGAGCACAACAATAGTTTTTCTAGAGATATAGCACACTGTGGGAGGTGTAAGACTGGGTCTGATTCTATATCCCATCAATGGCAAACCCCTTGAGGTAATTTACTAAAGAGATAGAGACTGTTTACTGAACTTTAGTCAACCAGCCCAAAATCCTGTTTTTCTTCTTTTTTCAATTACCCTCAGACATGATTGGGTATTTAAGCTGAGCACAGTCACCTTATGCACTGACATTGATTTTGCAAAGTGAACATTCACTTTGCTAAATTAACAACCTCTACTATTTTAAAAAATAAACTCTAACACTGAATACAAACTACCATTCAGGGGCACATATTTGTGTTAAGTGGCATTCCTAGGTGTACTTCAATCAATATGATAAACACCTCACCTGCGTGATAGCCCAGAAGGTCTTACAAAGCATGAAAGAAAGATTTACTTATGGTGGGGGAACAGGTTTCAGTTTGCAGACTACATATTCTCCAGCTAAAGCAGATACAACATTAACAAAGTCAGTAATTTTAAAAAAAAAGGACTTAGGCTTTAACCCTATTACAAGGTGCAGTAGAGAGAGAAACAAGTGCAGTGGTACATAAAACCATGCAATGCACTTACACAACCTATGGCTCCTCACATCTATTTTAAGATCACCACATACTCTCTAATACAAGATTAAACAGCTTTGCCGAGATGGTTCCATGCATAATAATACTCAAGAGCTGAGATAAACATAATTATTTCCAAATTACCATTAACCTTTTAGGAAGATGGCATACAGTATGTAAATACATTTGCATAATCAGAATAACAGCTGATTAAGAAGCATTGGTGTCTTAAACAGTAAACAAACTACCATTTCAAGGCATCTGGTATACATACAATGGTATTTCCCAGAGCAACACCCCCAAAATGCAATGCAGAACAGAGGAACGTTACCTAAACTGAGCTTCAAAGAAATCCAGATAAATCTACAACCTATTTATGTTGTATATTCTTTGAAAATCTGACAATTTAACTTTAGTAACCACGAATCAGAAAAATGGGTGGCCATCTACATTGATATCGTAATTTTTTTGGAAACTAGGGTGGTATGGGTTATTTGGGTAGCATACAGAGTTTAGGCATGTCTTAGGAAGCTAGGTGGAAAGCCCTTGAAGCAAAACATTTCAAGTACATTGTGTCTCGCTCCTCGCATTACAACTGCTTTATAACATGAAGGACACAGAAGCATTTGCCCAGTGACACAATTTCATCTCTTGTGGAGCTACGTGTCTGAACAAATCACATAAACCAAACACGGTTTAACACATTACAATTGCAGCTTGAAAAGGGCAAGTTATGATTATTAACAATGCATTAGTACTTTCTTATGTGGATCAGTGGGAAGTTATCTGCTATAAATTTTACACACCCTATTAAGTCTTCTGTTGCAGTTGATGTTGCTTCAGATGTTCACTTGGTAAAATGCTATAGTCATGAAAAAATGTATTCATGGAATCCAAAGTAACACAACAGTTGGTAATAGAGGTTTCTTTTGATAGTAACTCACTTGCACAATGTCTTGCTTTCAGCTCTAGGCATTCACTTAAAGAGACTCTTCTCTGTCAAAACTGCAGGTCAAAAGGAAAAGGGTCATCTAATTCTCCCTCCTCTCAGCAGCATTTACTCAACTTTCTTTGTCAGCTGCAGAAAGAAAGCCCTACGTGAGCCCTAAAACCACTTGTTGGAGCTTATACAGGGCTATGGACTTCTTTCCTTTCCCCTTGTGCAGTGCTGGGTCAGTCATGTGGCACACAGTACTGTCACGAGAGGGATCACCCATATTTGGGTGTGTCAGGTATTTCAGTCAAATGTAGCAGCACCGGAGCAAGGAAAGGTGAGTATGAGTGTGTGCTGCTTGGAAGGAAGATGGGCAAAGAAAAGGGTTGCTTTAAACTGTTTACTACTATTTGTGAACATGGTACAGCATTCTGCTAATATGATTTCTACCTATAACATTAACTTTTCTGCACTTCGGTGAGTTCATTCATTGTGCAAATGGTAGTTCTTCTCTAATATTTCTGAATTAAAGAAGAAAAAAAAAAAAAAAAACTTTGAGCATGGTCATGAAATCTCCACTGTAAACACGACATGCATTAAGAGTCACAGCACTACTGATGTCATGATCAGCCAAACAATATGTTAAGTTTTATTATTTCTTTCTACTTTAACAGAGAGTACTCCCTTAAGGCACGGTTTTAGAGATGTGTCATAAGCGATCAGCTATTTGTACAGAAGGTACAGGATCTGCATTAGTTCCTCATTCTGAATGAAGAGAGTGAGGGCATATATCACTGATGTCTGGAATGCTTCTATCACTTTGACTTAATTGCAGTCAAAAAGTGTATAGGGCCTAGTTTCAAGGAGGGTGCAAGAGAAAGGTAAGATAATGTTAAACACTCTTTTCTACCTCAGACAGGTGGAACTACTTTTTTGAAAGTGAAGGGATTACATGTAATCATATTTTGGGGTAGTACCAACATTTAAAGGAGACCTATAGTCACGACATTCACTTTCATTTTATAATATCAACACTGTAATAGAAAAAAAAAACAAAAAAAAAAAAAACGTATTTTCTACAATCCTGAAGCTCAAAAATACTTCTTTCATTTTGGGAGTGCTGCCTGTCTGCTTACCATCTTTTTCCACTTGCCAAAATCCCTGCAGGCTCTGCAGCTTCTCATTCACGGTTTATTTCAAATTCAAAGGACTACATTTCCCATGGTACCTTGCTGTCTGTTAACAGTGATTCCTGATTCTTCTTGTGACCTCTGTAGTTCAGACAGCAGGGTCAATGAAATGTGTAACACAGCAGTGCATGTTCACAGGGCATAGTGAATATGTGAAACAGAATTTAAGAAAGTAATTCTGTGGGACTCTGTAACAAGTACATTTTCAAACTTCAAGATTGTTCAGATTAAAAAGGAGTAGTCTAGAAATAATAGAAACATCACAAAGAAATGAATATATGATTTAAAATTTTGACCACAGATAGCTTTTATATATAAATGTATAAGAAGATATGGTCACTTTGTCCATGCAGGGCAAAATCAGAGTTCTCTGGAAAAGCCCTCTGACTCCTACTATCCCTTTTAGCAGCAATCCCGATTCCCCTTCCTCATCTGCAGCTGGTATTCGAATGAGCTGTGTGGGCATCTCAGAGGAGTGATTATGTCACTCCACTTGTTATGTGGCAGTGATTGAGCATAGTGACTGGCTGCTAGACCAGAGAACTGTAACAGGGAAGGAAATCTCATTCCTCACCATGAAGTGACAAGTATTGTGTCAGTCTTGGGAAGGCTGCAGAGGAGAAAGGGCCATTGCCTGTTGCATATTCCTCTTTTACTTTAAACCTAAAATACCAACTCCCCAGCTGCCTTTCTTTCAGTAATAATGAGCAGAGATAGACTGTTAATAATGCGATGTGCTAATGTCAACTCCTGCCATCAGTGTTTGTTGAGACAGTGAATAAAACAACAATCACAGCCTGCCATGTCCCTTCTACCTATTTACTTAGGAGTGGGGGTGGTGTGAATGTGAGTGAATCTCTGAGCACCTCCAAAGTCTCTCTTCTGTGCCCTATTGTTCCCATATACTTAGATGAGGAGGGAGAGACATGACGCAGAAAAAAGTGTCAATGACTTCCTGTGCACCTTGAAAAGGCTGCCTTCTATGGCTCACTCTACCCACATACATAAAGGCTGAGCAGGAATAAGGTGGCACGTTATGTCATGTGACTATGTGCATTTCAAAGGGCTGCCCTCTGTGGATCATCCTCATCACATCTTGAAGTAGTAACATTGACAGAAATATTTAAAACATATGACATACCAATTGTTAAAGGGTATAAAAATACATAAGAGACCTGAAGGCAATAAAAATTGATCCTGTGCAAAAGAAAGAAACCCTCATAAAATGATCATATATGGTGAAGGTTTCCAGAGAAAGTAAAGTAATATAAGATATATATTTTACCTTGAGGAGAGGAGAAAGTATAGTTAGAATACAATAACATTGTATGAACCTTGCAGAGAGTGATCTGCTTTTCAGCATAAAATGCTATTTGCACTGGAGAAAGAGCACTTACAAAGGCCCTAAGGATATGCGATGACACATCACATTACCATTCTGCATTAGGTTTACATAATTTTTAACAAAGTTATTCCTGCTGACGACCTTCACACCCCTTAAGGATTATTTCATATTATCATTGCATAATACAAGAAACAAGGAAATTATTCTAAAATGACCTTGAATGCTGGATATATTACAAACAATAAATATACAGGGTGAATGCCTGAACTTTCTCTTATAATAAGAGACATAAGGCACAATAATCAAAACTACTGCCCTAATAAAGGGTTCTTGTAACTATTATAAGGATGGCAATACTTGGTACTACCATATACTGCATTGTAACTCGTAGGAGAACTTAATCCCCTACAGATTTCCACTTTTTAATTATAAAAGAAAAGTTTACTAATGACTGGCTTTACCAGCCTCATCCTTCAGAAATATTAGATAAAGTCTAAGGTTAATAAAAAGCATTATGTAACAAAATACAGTTTTTATAAAAGTGTTCCATATGCACAAAAGTACAAAAGGAACATGATAGAAAAAGGCCAGCTTGGAATTTGTTAAGGAACATATTTGGAAGTGGGGGTAAACAACATCACATTTCTGCTCGACGTTTTTTTGCCCCGCCCTCTCCATCTTCCTCCTCCTCGTCTTCATAGTTGTCCTCATGATTTTCTTTTGGCTCTTCTTGCATAGCTTCGTGCTGCCTTTCTGCTCCAATCCGCTTACCCATAACCTACCAAAAGGAAAAAAAAAATTGTTGGTTATCACAAATGTAAAATCTTTTATTTTTATTTTAAAGTTAAAATGTACAAATCCAAAAAAGTTGGGACGCTGTATACAATCTACATAAAAACAGAATGCAATGATTTGCAAATCTCATAAACCCATATTTTATTCATAATAGAAAATGGAAAACATATCAAAAGTTTAAACCGAGAAAATGTACCATTTTAAGAAAAAAAAACCAAACTGATTTTGAAATTGATGGTAGCAACACAAGTTGGAACAGGGCAACAAAAAGATAGCAAAGTAAGTAATACTAACAAAGAAGAGCTGTAAGCACATTTTGCAACTAATTAGGTTGATTGGCAACAGGTCAGTAAAATGCTCAGGTATAAAAAGGAGCTACACAGAGAGATAGAGTGTCTCAGAAGTAAAGATGGGCAGAGGTTCATCAATCTGTGAAAAGCTGCATCTAAAAATTGGCAATTTCAGAATAATGTTCCTCAACATAAAATTGCAAAGACTTTATATCGATATTATCTACAGTGCATAATACACGTGTCATCAAAAGATTCAGAGAATCTGGAGAAATCTCCAGACAAAAAGGGACATGGCTGAATCATAATATTGGATGTCCATGATCTTTCGGCACTCAGACAGCAATGCATTAAAACCAAGCATAATTTTGTGATGATCATAACTGCATGGGCTCAGGTATACTTCCAGAAATCACCCACTGTGAATACAGTTCACCATTCCATCCTAAAATGGAAGATAAAGTGCATCATGCAAAGAAGTCTGAACATGATCTAAAAATGCCACCATCTTCTCTGGGCCAAATCTCATTTAAAATGGTCTATTGCCAATAGAAAAACTGTTCTGTAGTCAGAATCAAATTTGACCTTATTTTTGGCAACCATTGGAGCCAAGTCCTCCAGACTAAAGAGGAGAGGGACTTTCAGGCTTGTTATCAGTGATCAACATATGCTTCCCATCCAGATGTCTTTTTTAGGGAAGGCTTTGCATACTGCAGCAGGACAATGCTAAACCACAATCTGCATCTATGACAACAGCACAGATTTGTAGTAGAAGTGTCTGGGTACTTAACTGGCCTGCCTGCTGATCAACCTTTCAGCAATTAAAAATATTTGGCGCATTCTTAATAGGTAAATGTTATACGTTGCAAAAACCTTATCTACCACTAACGAAGTAGGGATTTCTACAGAAGGGAATAACATACTAATGTGAATAGCATCCCCATGTAAAAAGCAGGACTCTGGATGCCATAGGAATGGACCACAGCCCTGGACCTATGTTTCACCACGTGGCTAACTAAACTTGTTGCATCACATGCCAAAGTGGGTGCCAATCCTAGGATCCAGTGAAGCAAACATTAAAGGCTGGTGCAGGGCCCAGGTATGGTTCTCAAGATGTACATCAAAGGTAACTGTTCTGGAAATTGCTAATGAGCCCTGAGGCAATAAGCAGCTGGATTTTGGACAACGTGTCAGCCGAAGTAGGGAAGAAAAAATAAGAATGGCTTAAAAAAAGTTCTCTACAGGAGAAGTCCATTACCTCAGGACACAAGCAAAAAAACCAGAGTCCCACAGAGTGGATGGGGTTGCACTGGGGACATTCCCAGCAAAACTAAGATATCCTAGGATAGCCAAAAACCCTTTGACTAAGAGCTGTCGCTCGAAACGCGTCAGTTTCAGGCTTCAGCTGTTCGACGCTATCACCGCCGGCACCACGAGAGGTCCCGGCGGCAACTATATACTGGGTCAGTATCTTTATTCTACTCCATACCTTGTACCCTTTGTTTGTATGTGGGAATAAATGCACCCATAGACATACTGCACTATTGGCCTCCTTTGCTTTTTTCTGAGCTCCTGCGGGAGCCAGGTTTATTCGGAGAGTGGTGATCACTTAAGGAGAAGGCTGATCGCAAGGTTCTGGAGAAAGAAGGGGACCTGACCAGATTTGACCAGACCCTAGTTGAATGATTGGAGGTCCTTATGTTATAGAAAAGCGCACAAAGGTTGCGCATCTGGTGAGTGTGCGATTTGTACCCCCATTGTTTCACCGTGCACACAGTCGGTGTCGTCTGGAGAGCTATAGATTGTTTGAGACTTGGTTCACATCCTCACGCTGAACTCACCTTTGGATGTAACAATCCTTCCTCACGTCCTATTAGCCACAGTATAGTGGCGTATATCTGTATGCACGAAGACACTTTATATTGCATGAATTTGTACATGTATATATACTTTTATCTAATTTTGTATTAGCGCTGCACTTTTTATATACTATTAAAGTGCTTATATGCATGTGGCCTTAATGTGATGGTTGAATTCATTATTTTGTTTTTAGGCTTTTTTCCCCATTTATTTTCACCTGGTGATTTGGCCAGTAACACTTCCTGTCTCCACTTTGGATGGAGGAGCAATGGAGACACCCTGGAACAACAGTATTGACAATGTGGGGAGGGGATAGTATAAGATACACTATAGGAATGGGATGGACTTGACTAACGAATTAAAGCTGAACTCCAACTAACACAGTTACAGCAACATTTTTTCCCTATTAACCACTTCCAGACCGGACACTTTTACCCCCTTCCTGACCAGGGCAATTTTCAGCTTTTAGCGCTATCACACTTTGAATGACAATTGCGCGGTCATGCAACACTGTACCCAAATGAATTTTTTACCATTTTTTTGAGACAGATAAAGCTTTATTTTGGTGGTATTTATTCACCACTGGGATTTGTATTTTTTTTGCTATGTAAATGAAATGTCCAAAAATTTTGAAAAAAAGTGTTTTTTTTATAAAATTTTGCAAATAAATATTTCATCATAAATCTTAGCCAAAATTTATTCCGTTATATTTTTAGTAAAAAAAAAAAAATCCAAATTAGTTTATAAGCAAAAATTATAATTTTTAAACATTTTTTTTTACATTTTTATTTTATTTTTTTATATTATTATTTTTTATTATTTTTTTTTTACATACTGTCACCCTAGCAGTACAGTGTCACCATGGTGACACTGTACTACTTGTGGGGGGTGATGAAGATTTTTTTTATTTTTTTACACTGATTGCTTTTACACCCATATAGGATGTAAAAGCAATCATTTCTCTTTCTCTCTGTGTGCATTCTTGCACTCATTGAGAAGTACTGAGTGAGCTGTGATTGGTCACAGCTTGTCACATGGTACAAGGCTTTTGTGAATAGTCTTGTACCATGTGACCTCTGTGATCATTCACAGATTTCACACGTAGTAAGCAATGATGTCACAAGTGACATCTTGCTTACTACTTTGCATGTGATCACTGATTGGCCAATCAGTGATCACATGATCGGGACCTCGTACAGAGGTCCCGTCCGACGATCGGTGTTTCACTGTGTCCGGAGGACACAGCGGGCACTGGATCGTGGTGCTGCACGCTCCCAAGGAGCGCGCACAAGCAGGGTGCGGGGAGGCCGTTTATAGACGGCCACCCGACCCTGCACTGCCACCATCCGGCCGTTTATATACAACGGCCGGACGGGAAGTGGTTAAATTAACGCTGACCATTGTAAGCAACCCTGTCAGTAGTAAATGGTTTGTCTCAACCCTCTAACTGCCACTTTTGCTGGACAGCTTGATCTGTAAAAGGAAGTTTAAAAATAACAGATTAACTGGCAGGTAAAAATAACAGAAAAAAACAAACAAAAAAAACTTTAAAACAACCACCATTTTAAGAGTTGGTAAGCTGCAATATATTACATTTTGGTTCTCTTCCATCTTTGTTATACAAGGGAAGGTAATTTAAGTTATATTATATTGCAACAGCAATAGAAGGATTCTTATATCAATCTGCCAGAAACCACCTATCAACAATAAAGGTAAAAAGCATTACATTTTGATCAGTAGCTTTTACCATCAATAGCACATTTATCTTACATGCACATGAAAAAATATCCTTTGATGCTGTAATCTTTATTGTTTGCCCTCTCCTTCTCTCTTTAAATAGTGAAGTGATACTAGAAGGAAATAATATGAACATAAAAAGGTCCCAGATGGGTTCTAGTAGAGTAACAATGTGACTTCAGCAGACTTCTGAATACTGAAATCACCGCCATATGTGACATCTGCAAAGTATAGAGAGCACAAGGAAGTCAAGTGAAAACTATGCTAGAACACAAGCTCCCAAGAGTGTGGAGGGTCACAGAAAATGTCAGCAAATGAGGTTATTTGGTATCTGCCTTACAGCATTACCATCTATCAGTGCTGAAGCAAACTAGCCTTTTTAAGGACTTTTATACAGTTAACAGTGATGGTGATAAAGGTGGTTTGTCATACATGTATTTATTTGTACAATAATAAGAAATGTACCTTTGCTGTAGCCAAGTACCCTAAACACTGGCATATAGAGGTATTTTTGTCAATGAAAGTGTGGGAAAAACAGATCTTCGGGACAAAATTCTGTTGCAGCACAAGATCCCTGACTTTCCAAATTAGAACATCTGTGTGAGATCACTTGTACTTCTGAACCACGTTCTTGCGTCTACTTAGAAGATAACAAACACAGTACACTGGCCAGATATAAGCGATGTCTAATTTGTCCTATTTCTCGACAATATTGAGACATGTATAGCCACACAAATCTATTCTTCTAAAAGCTTAGGCTAGAGGAATTATTATTTAGCATCTCTCTCATGTCTGCATATATTAAGGCTCTGAGTGAATGCATGCACAAAACTATCAAAAATGCACATAAATAAATGCACTGCAACTCATACAGTATGAGCAAGCCCTTAATGCAGCACAACAAGCTATGCATAGATGCTCAAAATGGGAAGAGGCCGAAGAAGAAATTTGTTAGGCACTTAAGGTAAGCCCTGAACAGGTGTGATCAAGATTCAGAGGGGAGGGACCCTCTGAGCAAAGTGGGAATAATCAAGTCGGAGTTACCCTATTCTTTAACCACCTTGCGCCCGCCATATAGTACAATGACGGGCGCAAGGTGGTTCTTTCGTTCTGATAAAACGTCATATGACGTCCTACCATTCTCACTGCGCATGAGCGGCTCAGGGAGCGCGCAGCGTGGCGATCGCCGGTCCGCGGTGTCCCTCGGACACAGCGGATTACGGAGAGAGCCGAAGATGTCGGCTCAGTCATGTGATCAGCTGTGTTCAATCACAGCTGATCACAAGTAAACACGGAAATGCCGGTTATCGGCATTTCTCTCCTATCGAGCTGTCACGCTGACAGCTCGAGAGGAGAGCCGGTAATCGGCTTTCCGCGGAGGAGACATCTACACTGATCATCAGGGCACTGATGATCAGTGTGCCCTGATGATCAGTGTGGCCCCAGAAGTGCCACCTGTCAGTGCTCATCAGTGCCATGTGCCAGTGCCCATCAGTGCCACGTGCCAGTGCCCATCAGTGCCACATCAATGCCACATATCAGTGCATACCAGTGCACATAAATGCCACATATCAGTGCCCATCTGAGCTACCTTTCAATGTCACCCATCAGTTTCAGTCAGTGCCACCTATCACTGCTGCCAATCAGTGCCACCTATCAGTGCCAGTCAGTGTCGCCTATCAGTGCCAGTCAGTGCCGCCTAACAGTGCCAGTCAGTGCCGCCTAACAGTGCCAGTCAGTGCCGCCTAACAGTGCCAGTCAGTGCCGCCTAACAGTGCCGCCTATCAGTGTCATGTATCAGTGCTGCCTTTCAGTGCCCCTCAGTGATGCCTGTCAATGCCCATCAGTGCAATCTACCAGTGCCTCCTCATCAGTGCCACCTATCAGTGTCCATCAGTGCAGCCTATCAGTGCCCATCACTGCAGCCTCATTAGCGCACATCAGTGAAGGAGAAAAATCACTTATTTACAAAATTGTATAACAAAAACTAAAAAAAAACCTTTTTGTTTTTCAAAATTTTCAGTGGTTTTTGGTTTAAGAAAAAATAAAAACCCCAGAGGTGATTAAATACCACCAAAAGAAAGCTCTATCTGTCTCAAAAAAAATGATAAAAATTTCATATGGGTACAATGTTGCATGACTGCGCAATTGTCATTCAAAGTGTGACAGCGCTGAAAGCTGGAAATTGGCCTGGGCAGGAAGGGGGTATAAGTGCCCTGTAGGCTAGTGGTTAAGAATAGAGTTTCAACAGCCATGGTAAAGCCAGTGACTGAGAAGCAGGATGGAATATGAGGCCTTGGACCAGTAACTCTTGTATGTTTGGAGGTAGCCAAGGCTCATCCACTTGACGTTTTAGTATATGTACTACATTCTTCAGAGCCAGTTTGGTGTATTTGGAATTGCCAGAATACTTTACTCCTCTATCTTGTGCAGCAATCGAGGAAGGATCTTTATTGGTGGCAAGGCATAAACCTGTTGAAATTGAGTCCAAGGAATCACCAGAGCATCTACTGTGAATTTTACAGGATCTCTGATCTTAGCTACAAATTTAGTTTAGCTTGTTGTCGAACCTGGAGGCCAGAATGTCCACATCTGGTTTTCCCCACTTTTGACAGAGACTATAACCACTTGCAAACTTGTGTACCAGTACGTTGCTGTACTTTGAGTGGTTATACTGGGATAATGCCTGCATCATCCCAGTATGATTTTTTTTTTACGCCGGTGGTTGGCTTTCTTGTAAAAGCAATCCTAGCAGCTAATTAGCCACTGGATTGCTTTTACAAGAATTGGGGAGGAAGGCCTCCTTTCCTGCAGTCTTCTGTGGCTCTCTCGGGCTCCCCTGTCCCATCAGGGAACCTGAGAGTGCAGCTGGTGGTTCCACTGGCTGACCATACAGCTGATCGAAGAACATAATGGCTCCGATCATCTCTAGGTTCTAGGAAACTAAAAGGGATAAGCATTTCATCACTTCCAGTTTTGAAATTATAAACAAACCCTTAGTGGTTTGAAAAAAGCATTGGATCATACATTTAAGGGCAGAGGAGGGATCTGGTGTCTCATAGACCCCAGATCTCTTAGTAAAGAGTAGTGATGGGCTGAACACCCTCCCTGTTTGATTCACGGTTGAACATTTAAACCTACCACAAGTACGACCTTGAACTTCGAACAGGGACAATTTACTGAGCGGTATCTTACCACATCTGAGTATGCGGTAAGATACCGCTCAGTTACTAGAGTACTGCATGAGTTTTATTATTAAGTAATGCAATATTTTAGTAGTGAAACATTCATTCATGGTTCAGCTGTCAGCGGGGTTCCCTGCTGACAGCTGAATGTCAAAAGAATCGTCGGCATTGCCCGGCAATTTAAAAAAAAAATGGCATGGGGGACCCCCCAAAATTCAAACCAGATCCTTATCCGAGCATGCAGCCCAGAAGGTCAGGAAAAGGGGGGGGGGAATGAACGAGCACCCCCCTCCCTCAAACCAATCCCAGCCCTTAACATGGGAGGGGGGTGCTTGGCCAAGGGCTCCTTCCCCACAACCCTGACAGGTAGTTGTAGGGGTCTGTGGGCGGGGGGCTTATTGAAATAAGGGCCACCAGATCCTGCCGCCAGCCCCCCCCCCCCATTTGAATGAGTATGGGGTACATGATACTGTTGCACATTCACAAAAACAAAGTGTAGTGTAAAAAAAACCAGGAGACAGTCTTTGACAAGTCCTTTATTAAAAATAAAATAGAAAAGTGTCCCCCAAAAGTAGATCCAACATCAATCATGATGCCTGCCACCACCGCCGACCCGAAGAAAGAAAAAAAAATCCGCGCCACCCTTGACGGTGGCTCCCGCCGTGTGACAGCTGCGCTGTGGGATCACCTCTGCCCCCTTGTGATGTCTTCATGCCCTGTGATTGGCCAAAGCATTGCACCTGACCTGTGGTCAGGTGCAATACTTTGGCCAATCACAATGCACTGTCAGGGCACAGTGCATTGTGGGGCACCAAACACATGAACAACCCATGTTCGCGTTGAACTTACGTTTGACTCGAACATACAGCCCATCATTAGTAAAGAGTACCTGTCACTGCCTAATGCTATCACATGGGATATTTATACTTCCTGGGATAACAATAAATGTGATCTAAAAAAAACAGAACGAAACAAAACAAAAAAAAAAAAATTATTAAAAAAAAATTTAAAGAGCCCTGTCCCCCTGTGCTTGTGTGCAAAGGCGAACGCACACATCAGTCCTGCACGCATATATAAAGGCGATTGCACCATGCATGTAAGGTATCACCGTGAATGTCAGATTGAGGACAGTAATTCTAGAACCAGACCTCCTGTTTAAACTTAAAAAGGCCTTTAAAACGTCACCTATGGATAAAAACATTTACGTAGTTTGTCGCCATTGAACAGGTGTGCACAATTTTAAAGTGTGACATGTTTGGTATCTATTTACTAAGTGTAACATCATCTTTTATATTTTACCAAATAATTGGGTATTAGATTGTGTTTTTGTGCATTACAATTCAAAAAAGTATTTTTTTTTTAAAATTGCATTTGAAAAACTGCTGTGCAAGTACCATGTGACATAAAAGATGGCAACACCCAGTATTTTATTCTTTATGGCCTCTACTTTAAAAAAATATATAATGTTCAGGGACTCTAAGTAATTTTCTAGCAAAAAATACTGATTATTACATGTAAACAAAAAGTATCTGAAAAGGCCTGGTCTTCAAGTGGTTAATTCTTTTTCTGGGTGCCAAGACCACTCGCCAGGGTCTAGGCATTGACGGATTATAAAATAACACTCCCAGAATATGAAGGGCTGAGACAGCTGAAATGTACATTTCTGCCAGTGTGAGTATTAGACATTTCTTTTTTTTTGGCGAGTAAGACTTATATTTATTTATTTATTACAGCTACTTATATTGCACCGTCAATTTGCACAGCACTTTACATATATATTGTCCATTCGCATCAGTCCTTGCCCTCAAGGAGCTTACAAACTAAGGTCCCTAACTCACATTCATGCATACACATACTAGGGCCAATTTAGACAGGAGCCAGTTAACCTACCAGCGTGTCTTTGGAGTGTGGACATGCAGACTCCAGGCTGGTAGTGCCATGGTTGGGATTCGAACCGATGACCCTGTTTACATCTATCATTACCACTTTCCAAGTCTTGTGAAGGAAAGCCTTTCCTAATTCCAGGGCAGGATTGCATATCCATCGAGCCATGGATATCTTTACTTGAGGACAGAAGCACTGGGTGATCAAGGGATTGGATCTCCTTTGAAAGATTGGATATTGTTGTTTACAGTCAGAGAAACCCTGTGTCACCTTATCCATGACACTAGGTCTATAACAGTCCAGGCTTCACCTGTAACAATAGGCACACCTCCAAAGGGATCTTCAGGGTCTGCAAACCATAGAAATGTTCCACAGCTCTGGATCCGTACAGAACCATGCAGCTAACTTCAAACTATGCACTTCATGCCAAAGTCAACACCTAACGTAGCATCCAGTGTCCAAAGCAAATATTACATTCCAGTCCTACATAGTGGGGTCCAGGTAGTCCCTGAGGTATACTTTGAGGGTAACTGATACAAAAACTGCCAGGTTGTGCAAGGCAGAGCATAAGTAGTCAGAACTTGATCGAAGATTCAGATGAAAAAACTTTAATGGTTTAAAAATAAAAAATACTTCTCCAGAGGAGAACAGGTTCATCACCTAAAGACGCTAGCAAGAAACTGATGTTATATAGGCATGCTCTATGGGCCTAGTTTTTGCCAGGTGTCCGATTACCTGGAGGTAGCCGCATATATTCCATGGTCTATGAATACTAGTCCTGTTCTGTTTGATTAAGATACTGCTAGTGGGCAGTTTTTCCATAGAAGAGACCGTGTATGTGTTTTCTGCCAAAAAAAATCTCCTTTCCCTTTTAGCTGTTCATTTTTTAATATTTATATAGATGATAAAGATGCAGCCTAATGTCTGGATTGTGCGGCTTCATTGTTATTGTGTAGGAGTTGTATTAAAACCTACCATCCTATGGCTAACGAAGGAAGACACCAGCCCCATAAGAAGCTTTAACCATTAGCCGCCCGGCCAATGGCCGTTTGGCGGCTTGAAAAGCGCTGCAGCTTTCCGGGTGCACGCCATTTGGCGTGCTCCCGCACATGCGCGGTTTGCACGGTTGCAGAGCGACGCAGCAGTGCGATCTGTCACCGCCCGTGCACCTCGGACACGGCCGATGACAGATCCGAGTACCGGCTCCCGTTGCCGGTACCATGTGACCTGCTGTGACCAATCACAGCAGGTCACATGACAGTGGTATACAATGGATGGCTTCATTCATGATGCCATCCATTGTATACTAGTGCCTAGCTGTGAATGGTCACAGCTAATCACATGCACATGTCATGTGATTAGCTGTGACCAAATCACAGCTAAGCACAAAAAAAAAAAAAAAAAAAAGCTGAATGAATCGATTTCATTCAGGTAAATGCTTGCTTATAGCAAAGTAATTCTTTGCTATAAGCAAATTGTGTAAAAAAAAAAATACTGATCACTTCCCCAAAGTAGTACAGTGTTACTATGGTAACATTGTACTATTTTGGTCATAGTAAAATATGAAAAAAAATCTTAAAAAAAATAAAAAAAAATTTAATAAAAAATTAAATAAAAAAATAAAAAAAATTAAAAAAAAAAATATATATATTTTTTTTTTCATACTGTCACCAGTCAGTGTCGCTGTTCACCGCCATGCCAGTTATATGATGACACTGTACTGCACTGGTGATAGTATGTAAAAAAAAAAATAGTGAAAATAATTTTTTTAATTTTTTCATTTTCCGAAAAATTATGACAAAAAAATACAACTTCAAAAAACTCGCCATGCCTCTTATGAAGTACGTCGGACTGTCTACTCTGCAAAAAGGGGTCATTTGGGGGATATCTGTACTGTTCTGACATTCTTGGACCTCAAGATATTAGATTGGCTGTCAGTACTTCAGGATTGATCAATATTCAGATCTATACCATAGTTTGTGAACTCTATAACTTTCCTACAAACTAAAAAATACATCCTAATTTGGGTTATTTTCACCAAAGACATGTAGCAGAATACATCTCGGCCTAAATTTATGAAGAACAATTATTTAATTGTAAACTTTTATAACAGAAACAAAGAAAAATGTGGTTTTTTTCCAAAATTTTTGGTCTTTTTTTGTTAATTTAGCAAAAAATAAAAACCCCAGCGGTGATTAAATACCACCAAAAGAAAGCTCTAGTTGTGTGAAGAAAATGATCAAATTTTAGTTTGGGTACAATGTTGTATGACCGCGCAATTGTCATTCAAAGTGTGAGAGCGCTGAAACCTGAAAAATGGCCTGGGCAGGAAGGTGTAAAATTGCACAGTATTGAAACGGTTAATGAATATGGCGCTGGCAGCTGTGCATATAGCTCAAATATTTTGTTGTATAATCATTATCTGTACCCTTCTGAAAAAGTTCTGCTATATTCTATAAAAGTTCCTATAGAGATACAGACTTTCTGAAAAGCAGTACTGCAAGGACTAGGCATTATCTCTCATGTTACAGTGCTTGAGCTTCATGATAGGTCTCTTCAGCACCAAAGTCTTAAAAGTCATTCATTTCCAAAGGGGACCTATAGCATTTTGCTTAGAGGAATTGATTATCTAAAGCATCTAATGCTTATGCCTCATACCCTTGAGCAGTCTTAGTTTAGCTGCTATACATATAGCAAACGTTTACTTTAAAGGAGAAGTATGGCCACAGCTCTTTTGGCCCTACTTCTCCTGTGGGTCATTGGAATGCACTTAGTTCTGCACTCCTGTGACTCCTATTCAGCTGACAGCAGGCTAAAGTTCGCTGCAGCTGATGTCATGCCCGTCCAGACTCTAGAGGGATCACGACTATAATTTCAGGATTCACCCATATTACTGACCGGCAGCTGGCTCAGCCTCTCAGTGTGACGCTGAGAGCCTAAACCAGATGATCCTGCCCCCTGCACAGCCCAGAGCTCCAGTGAGCACTGGAAGGGGCAGAGCAGAAAGCCGGGGATTGACAATCACCACTCTGCTCACTGAAGAAAGAGAACTGAGCAATCAGCAGTCTTTGATCACTCAGTTCTCACTCTTAGAGGTGACTGGGGACAGATGCAGCATCAGATTGATGCTGCATTCAACTAGGTGAGTATGTGTGTGGTTTTTTTTTTAAATCCCATACTTTTCTTTTAACATTTGTGAAGTCCCTAGCCTATAACAGTCAGGCACATGACCTAAAAACTAAACAAACAAATTATCAAACTATTAAAGACCACTATTCCTCAGTATTTTATAGATGAGGTAGTCTGAAAAAAGGCATAGAGCAGGGCAGAGTGTCAGAGAATGACATATGTACAGCGGTACCTGCTTTTTCACTGCAGTGCAACCAATGTATTTAAAGTGGAATTACAGTCTATTAATAACGAAGCTTAAATCTGCTCCTAACCCCCACTTTAAATCCTATACTAAGTGCCCTGTAGAAGGAAGATGCTTATACTTACTTATTTTCAGTGCGCTTCGGTCCGGTCATGTGATCGGCTTTCAGCGGCGGTTTCATGGGAGTGGAGAGACAGATGGCAACGGATGCCCTATAGTAAGCTTATGGGTGATGTCATCACCCAGGCTTTGTGGCCGTTGTCGGCACTCTCTCTCCTCTACCCTGACCAGGCTGGATCGCTCTGAGAATAGGCAAGTAAAAGCATCTTGCTTTCTACTGGGTGGCTAGTATAGGGGTGGAAGCAGAATTAAGCTTGCTTAGTAATAATCAAAAATGACACTCAATATCAATTAGTAAACTATCAAATCCAAAACATTCAAAATCCAAAAAATTGTAGTCCAAAATTCTAAAGTCCAAAACTGTAATAGTAACCCCAGTGTTTATAGTTGTCATACAGGTGATTCCACACAGTAATCTCAATATTAAAGCCTCCCACAGGCTTGCACGATCAAAATCACCTCAAAGAAAAAGAAAAAAAACACAAAACAGTGCATTATCCTTTAAATAAACAAACTATAAGTGAATGCACTCCACAGATAAACACACTTGTGAATCCTCTACAGTGACTAGAGTGCAAGTGTATTAGTGAATCATACATTGTGCCACACAAGTGAAAAACCGTATTCACTTCTATTAAAGTAAGGAGTAAATACCCTTACCAGAGCAGCTCCATGCCAGCTCCATACTCCTCCTTACACCATACTCCACCAAGTTGCCAAAATATATGGGGAATATAATAGTGTAATACCGCCACTGTACCATGTAATAACTTTATTTAGTGTACTCACAATATACACGCCTTAAAACCGCATATTCCAGTATTGTCAGACCTTTCTGTAATCCTCAGCAGTCTCCAGAATGTTTGGTGTGCTTTTGCCACTAGTAAAATGGCCGCCGCCCCACTTCCGGTTCTCGTGTGCGTCTGACGTCACTTCCCTTTAAAGGAATGTCAGACGCACACGAGAACCGAAAGTGGGGCGGCGTGATGATAAATGATAAAATTTTAGTTTGGGTACAGTGTTGCATGACCGGGCAGTTCATTCAAAGTGTGAGAGCGCTGAAACCTTAAAATTGACCTGGGCAGGAAGGGGGTAAAAGTGCCCGGTATTGACGTGGTTAACCCCTCCATGAGGAAGGTAAAACAAATCTTAATGCCTGAATTCAGTTTTGCAGCTTCAACATGTGTTAGTATCACAATTATCATCACAATTACTTAGTATAACAAATTTAATTATAATGTGTTTTTTTTCTATCAGGACAGATTGGGCTTTCATTTGGTGGTAAATAATAACGGATATCTTCTTACTTTTTTATTATCAAGGGGTAAATTGCACAAAATATTTAAAAAAATATAATTTTTAAAATATAGCTGTATATGTCTTGCCATTACCATGACCTACCACCAAAGAACCCAAAACAAATTCTCCCACTCCTGGTGATAGCTGTGATACCACATCTGTGGATGTTATTTGTTGTTTGTAACTGTAGCAGGGCCCAGAAACAATAGTGCACATTTTTTTTATAAACCTAAGAACAGACTGATACTAGCCAACAGTCATACTAAATACAAAGCGGTTGATTTAATAAAATTGTAGAGTGCAAAATTTGGTGTAGCTGTGCATGGTAGCTAATCAGCTTCTAACTTTAGCTTGTTCAATTAAGCTTTGACAAAAAAAAACTGGAAGCGGATTGGTTTCTCTGCAGATGTGCACCAACTTTTGCACTCTTCAGTTTTAGCAAAACAACTCCAGTGCGTCTTTTTCACCATTCAAGAGGAGAAAAAAAAACACAGGGGGGGGGGCTGAATAGTGACAGGTGATCAGGAACCTGTCCTTGTAGTTCCCGACTGTTAGTATGAGACACAGAGATGTCTGTGACACAGTAGCACATATATGAGGCCCCACGGATAAAGATCCACATCTGTGAGGCCACATGTATGTGTACACTTGGCAGGAAGGAGTTAAAAGAGAAATCCATTTTATGACCATTTTTCATGTTATACCCATATTTAAGGTCACAGTCTGCAGCCCCCAACCTGTCCCCCTTCCCTTACAGAATCCAGGGGTTCTTCTCACTGCCTTCTCTTGCACTCAAAGCTGTGTCATTCATTCACAGTAATCTATGAATGAAAGACTACGAATGACACAATACTGGAGCAGTGTTTCTACAGTTAATGTGTTTCAACAACCTCTGTACTAGGGCACCACATCTACCTCAAGGCCCCATAGCAGTAATGTGGCTTGCTAGAACAATAGTTACTCCACTGAAACTCAACTATTGAAAAAATGATCTTGTACATTAAAACTGAAGAAAGCAGCACAAGCACAAACTTAAGAATTGTAGCCAATAGCAGACAATCTGGCTTAGCAGTTTTTTTTGCCAGTGTGATATTTAGGTTAATATAAGCATGTGCCTTTTAAAAACTCCAGATGAAGTTCACCATCTATAATATAACAAAAATATAATATGTATTGAAAAATACATGCTAACATACTATGACATATTAATTTTAAAATCTATTTGTACTGCTTACATTTTCTTCATTTTCATCATATGGCTCTTCTCCATTTTGTTCTCTCTTTCTCTCCTCGGTGAGATCTTCCTGTACCTAAACAAATAAAAGGCATCAATGAATCCAGACATAAATTGTGGAATTAATGGGATTTTAGATTTATATTCCCCCGTGCATTGAATAGTGACTAACATTAACAATGTCCCTGTGATACTCCTGTGTATATGCATCACAGATTGTTGTGAACACTTTTTAAGGTGACACATGACTAGAGTAGAATGAGTGAATCCAATCAGCAACTAAAACTACAGAAAGATGACTGCTGCATATGGCATATAACCTGTATACACCCCTTTCATTTCACAAACTACATTTAAAACTAGTAGCAGTTATGGATTTAATAAACGATAAAGGTACAATGTGCACACTTCGCTATATTGGAACAATATAAAACAGCTTTCAATTCAGCTTCCTAGTAAAAAGCCCACTATGCCTAATATTAAAGATAAATGAACTGACGGAACCATAAATAAAATGTGATGCTTTCAGTCTTGAAAAAATATAGCTTGAGCAGCGTGTATAAAGAGTAATGTGTTGTTGGGATAATAAAAAAAAAAAAACAATGTGTATTCTAGATGGAATTTGAGACTGGGACGTTAATCTCACAAGTCATCAATCCACTTGTCCCCAGTAACCTTAGTTAAACCATGTGTGACTCTGCCAGTCGTGAAATTACTTGCAGTCTCTGGACTTGTGAACAGATCTGTGTGGTTTTATACAAAGTTCAGGTGTCTGAATCGTTGATCCAATAAGGGCATCCTCTTGGGAACAGTTTTATTTATTTTAAAGAGTAACTCCACTTTTGTTGAGAAAAAAAAAACATCCCTCTGGGTGATCTGTGTAACAAACTTTGCTGCAGATTCCCACCTTTTGTTATGCTGAAGAATGAGCTGTTTGTCCATGTGCAGAGTGAATCTGTATGGGAGTGGTTTCATAATTATCAATCAGCTGCTACACCTGCAGGGCTCTAATAAGGAAAACTGCAGGGTCTGCATCCCTTTAGATGTGATTTCCTATACGGGGTAGCTCACCACAAATGACATTTTTGTTGCAGAGGATGCCTAAAATCTGACTTGGTGCAGACTTCTGGGAAAATCAGTAAGCCAAGCACACAAGCCAGAAATGACCTTTCTGGGGGGCGTTCTGTACACCATTTGTGTATAGAACGCCTCCAGGTAGCCATATTGCATTTTACAGAAAATTACAGTGCTGCAGATTGAAAAATAAAGGGTCATTTTTATAACATTCAATTACAATATGACTTGACAACTGCATATGAGGTATTATTTTCCCCACTAAAAGTGGAGTTACCCTTTAAAGCTGGGAACTAATAATGTAGTGTTAATAAAAAGACATGTTGAACACACCTCTTCTTCTACTTCCTCTTGATATTGTTCATCAACATTATCCTCTTGCTGGTCAGGATTTCCAGCCATCTATAAAAAGCAAAAAGCAACATTTAATATGATCACTGAACCACAGAGACAAGCATTCTTGCTAAGGGAAAACAAACACTGTGTTTGCTATAGAAAGTATCCACACAAAAACTAGAAAACTCTTCAACCACGTCGTGTACAGTACATGAAGTAAACCAAGCTACTTTCTCCTAAGAGATGCATTGCAGCCTGACTGCTGGAACACTTGTGTTACTGACCTCTGTGGCAGCAATGGTCATCATTACACACTGACAAGGAATGTGATTCACTGCAGACAAAATGACATCAATGACTTTGACTAGTGCCACGAAAACAGACTGTGGTCAGGTAGCGGTGAAAGCATTCTTAGGAAAAACAACTGCCCTCACCACTGGCACTGACAATGGCCTTAGGCTTTTAATTGTTCTTTGCTTCTGTACATTTAATATGATACAGCAAACTGTGTACTTACAGGTTTAGCCAGATTTCTTGCTGCTAAAGCCATAAACTGGAATTATTTTTCATTGCTGTATTTTGATACAGAGCAAATGGGAGAATTTCATTAAAAATAATTACTGTGTGTTGTAGGATAAAAAAAAGGTTGCTAGCCATTTGCTTTGCAAGTGAAGCATAAAAATGTGTGTTTTCTATGAGCATTTGCTTGGAAAGCAGGATGAGGTCTGTGGGTTATCAGCTTGTCGACTTTCTCTAAGCTTCCGTTCTTATGGAGTTCTTCTGCCTCCAAGTGACTCTAACTGGCACTTTATTCAGCCACAGCAAAAGCTCTTACCACTAAATGCTCTTGTTTCTCTGCCTGGTCTTGCTGCTGTCTTTGCTCCTCGTTCTCATCTGCCAGGTTCTCCTCTCGCTCTTGTTCTGCCTCTTCAAATTCATCTTCCCCTTGGTTATTGGGATCATCTGCAGGGTTCACATCGTCTGCGGCAGCCTAGTGTACGTGCATAAATCATGTTACTATAACACTGGAAATGCTTTTGTTACACTAGAGTAATGTATTTTGTCTCCACTGGCTATGATTCCTGTGCTATACAAAAGAAATTATCCTGGTTTATACTAAATAAAACACTGAATTTAATTACACTGAAATATGTGATAAACAAACAAAAAACTTTTATTGAGTTTCAGAGCTGCTAAAAATTTGTATACTAAAAAAACAAATCATAATTAAGATTAATTTGTCTCATCTAGCATTGCTTTAGTGTTCATATTAAAGTTAGAAAGCAGTCATCTATCTTTTGGGTCACAGCAGGTTTTTTTAAAATTGAAGGCATAGAAATTTGCATTCAGGTTCAGAAATTATATCCTATCTCTCACTAAAGTGGAGTCAAATCAGAAATGATTCTAATATCATCAGGTAGATTAACAGACATACTAACATCACTAGAGCTGCAATAAAATAAATGAACACGATAATTTAATTTATGTGTGCTTATTTTCTGAAGCTTTAAAGCACGCCATTTAAGACATCGTAGCTTCAGACCTATAGACTATATTTATTAATCATCTTTAGGTTACCATGTCCCGAATACACACATTGTTTAAACTGGTGTTAGGTCATCCATAAAAATAAGAGAAAGGTTGGATTGCCACCCTTGCATAAACTCAAATGCTCAGTTCAGTCAATCTTTTGTGTTCGTGGCTATGGACAGGAAAAGCTGTGTGGGCTGTGGAGCTGACTTGTCTTGTTGAGGAACAATATCAATCAGAGAATGCTTGCCAACATGGCTGTTCTATATCCTCTGAGAAAATCCAGGAGTAGGTGTCTTTGGGTACTAACAGACAATAGATGATCACCATGACTTCACAACCACTTCCAGTGAGCCATAAAAATTAGCTTACAGTTATGGAACAAGACACTGAATCAGATAAGAGTGTCTAATGAAGGGGCAAGGACCCAAAACATATAAGTGGAGCTTGTTTACTCCAGGATGCCAGCATGGTCCTCAGTAAGTTTTTGCATCTGCATGTAGAGACCTGACATCCGATTAGCTTTGAGTTACTTATATTCTGATCAAGTCACTTCTTTGTAAGTGCAATTTTTATTGATTAAAAGTGTTTTATCTGATGTGCTCTGTTTTGTTTTAACTACAATCTAGTTATTTTGCCTTTGGAGATATATATATATATATATATATATATATATATATATATATACACACATACACAGTTGTGTTCAAAATAATAGCAGTCAGACATCACTAACCTGATCAATCACTGTTTTTGGTAGAAATGATATTTCTACATAGCAAATAATTTACTAGCAGGTGTAGTAGAGTAATAGAAATCCAACAGACCCAACAGTCATGACATGCATGCTGCTGATTCTGTGTAATTGAATTACTAATTGAAAGGGGCATGTTCAAAATAATAGCAGTGTGGAGTTCTATTAGTGAGGTCATTCATTCTTTGAAAAACAGGTGGCAATTATTGCCCTTATTTAAGGAAGGAAGGCAGCAAATGTTGTACATGCTGGTTACAGTGCATTTCTCTCTGAAATTCTGAGGAAAATGGGTCATTCCAGACATTGTTCAGAACAGCGTACCTTGATTAAAAGGTTGATTGGAGAAGGGAAAACATATAAAGAAGTACAGAAAATGATAGGCTGCTCAGCTAAAATGATCGCAAATGCTTTAAAATGGCAACCAAAACCTGAAAGACGTGGAAGAAAGTGAAAAAGTACCATTCGAATGGATAAAAGAATAGCCAAAATGGCAAGGGCTCAGCCAACAATCAGCTCCAGGAAGATCAAAGAAGGTCTAAAGTTACCTGTGAGTACTGTTACAATTAGAAGACACCTATGTGAAGCCAAGCTATCTGCAAGAAGCCCCCGCAAAGTCCCACTGTTGAAAAAAAGACATGCTGAAGAGGTTACAATTTGCCAAAGAGCACACTGACTGGCCTAAAGAGAAATGGCGCAACATTTTGTGGACTATTGAAAGTAAGATTGTTCTTTTTGGGTTTAGTGGCCGGAGACAGTTTGTCAGACGACCCCCAAACACTGAATTCAAGCCACAGTACACAGTGAAGACAGTGAAGCATGGTTGCGCAAGCATCATATGGGGATGTGTCTCATACTACGGTGTTGGGCCTATTTATCACATACCAGGGATCAGGAAATGCCCTTGAAATGGGTGTCCCAACAAGACAACGACCCCAAGCACACCAGTAAACGTGCAACATCTTGGTTCCAGACCAACAAGATTGACGTTATAGAGTGGCCAGCCCAATCCCTTGATCTTAATCCAATAGAAAACTTGTGGGGTGATATCAAAAATGCAGTTTCTGAGGCAAAACCAAGAAACCAAGTGATTCAAAGGAAAGCAAAATCTTCAAACATTTTTCAGTTTATATAGTGAATGTTTGAGTTTGTAAAGAAGAATACAAACACTGCTATTTTTTTGAACAGTCTAATATTCACTTTTCTTCAATTTTTTTGAGGAACAACACACATTTGATATATTTTTCTTCATGTTTTGATTTGGAATAAAATGTGTAGTGTTCCCAATGCATTTGTGTGTATGGAAATAAAAGCTATTAGAAGGATTTTGAGCTTTATTCACTCACTTTTTTCAACACACTGCTATTATTTTGAGAGAGAGAGAGAGAGAGAGAGAGAGAGAGAGCACGCGCGCGCGAGAGACTTCAAGGATGAGAAGAGAGCGTAGGCACCAGTGAGGCATGTTGCATTTGAAGATTATATTTTCTTTGTGGACACAGCCTGCAGGTGTCCAAACATCTTTACATTTACTTCCCTGCTAGAGGCAACTCAACCAATTTGACTTTAAAGAGTTCTTTTGTAGTACAGAGAAATTAAAAAAATGCATCTTTGTATTTGTTTCAAGTAGACTAAACTGTAACCCTAATGAAAACATATCTGTAAACATCAATACAAATCAGTGGTGTTGATTCTAGGCAAGCTTTCAGTAGCTCTGCATGGCTTCATGATACATTTTCTTACGCTAATCAATGAGAAAGTGAACAGTACTTCATTAGTGGCCTCCATACATTTTAACTCACAGTTACTGCACTAACTACACTTATGGGATGGTGACAAAGCTCATCTGTTTTGCAAATTATTCAATTTACAGCAAAGCTTTTTATTAGCATTGTATGGCCATATGAATAGGTTGGCTTATATCCAACATGTCATCATGGCTTCTACTTAAGGTATCACCATATATCACACTTACGTCTTGCCGCTCTCTGCTTACAGACTGCTGATCTATAGCTCGTTCCTCGTTTGCATTCTTAGCAGTATTTTCTGCTTCTTCAGCTTCATCTTGATGATTCTCTCTTTCATATGCTGCAATGCAATGCTATGACATTAGATATATATTATATGACAACAATAATGCAGGTCTTGAAGGTTATGATTCATGTTTTACAGCATTAGGATTTCGCTGGTTTGGCTTGGTTCGGTGACTTTCCTCAGGCAAGCAATAAAAATTCAGAGAAGCGTAGTGAATTTCTGTCAGTGTTGGGAAGCCACAGGGGTACTTGTTATGTGCCTAGCTGATGACTGTGGTAAATAAATGAGTGATGAGTAAACAAGTGAAAACTGGTGTGTTTAAATATAGATAGCGGATTTATTTTTTGTTCAACTCTAGCCAAAATCTGGGGAAGGGTCACAGCCCCTGTCAGATATTTATTGCTCTCTGTGTCAATACAGATGATATATCCCTTCACTTCCAGTCAGGAAAGGACATCTTTTTTTAAACTTTGCAGGTGGGTTAAATCTTCTATCCACTCCCCTTCCTTGTCTGGTGTCACAAAAACAGGAAGGGGAAAATCTTTCCAATGCAGTTGCTTGCAGACAAAAATAAAAATTTGACAAAAATGTTAACCATTTCCCAATTCACCCAAAAACTGTTTCCTCTGGAGGCTTTACATTCAGTTAGGATATCCTGTGCATTTGACTGACAACCCTAAAGCATGTTATACAGTTTAATATCACATGAAAAAGTAGGTACACCCCATGGAAATTGTTGAATAAAATCACAAGCAAGAGACATTGGGACTTTGACATGAATTTAAACAAGGTAGTGAGAGGGCAAAAAAACATTTAAAGAGCCCCCTGGTTAGGCTGCTCACAACAGACAAGGCTACACTCCAGTGGGTACCCTAGCAGGTCACCAGAAAACGTGTATATATGGAAAAAGCGTCAGACCGAATGATAAAAGAGTCCAAATTAATTTACTGATATTGTGTTAAAAGACAGCCAACATGTTTTGGGGGGGTCAAAGGAACTCCCCCTTCATCAGAGCTTCAGTTAAAAATAAGAGCCTTGAATAGACTCAAAGTAAAGGCTTTTGAATCTAGTAAAGGCCTGTTTGAATCAGTGCAGGGAAGCGGATTGCTGGATTAGGATTTCTGGCCAACAGTATATACATCAGCAGTTAAAAAAAAAAAAAAAAAAAAAAAAGATTCTGGCTCTGATGCTCCTTCCATATATGTATGTTGTTTTCTGGTGACCCAGATATCTGTCGATCTAGGTTAAAATACAAGTTCTACCTGCATACTTCCCAAGGATGTTTTAGTTATTGACCGCTAGTTTGGAACACCTATTTTCATGGAATTGAAGTGGTGACAAATGTAGGGGTGTACTTATTTTTTTCCACATGACAAACCTTCATTTTAGCTAATTTAGATTATAAGAATAAATATGTGTCAATTTATGTGTTATTGGTTCAAGTATATCACCTTTATCTGTAGGCACCATTTGGATGAGGATCTAATATTTGCCTGTTCAAATTGTCAACAATTTTCATGGGTGTACTTAACTTTTCACATGGCTGTATATCACAAAAGATACAGCATATAGCTAAACATATGCTATACAGACTAAGTGTTACAGATGTGTCATCCTTTGTTTTATTTCTGTAAGAATATGCCATTATCTAGGCAAATATAATTCATGTGTATTCAAGAGAGTACTGCAAACAGCATGCTTGCTATGAATAATGAGTACTGAAAACTGTCCCCAGAATGCCTTGCACATTGCCTACTGATAGACAAAAGTGGCTCGAAATGATCTAATTCAGCTCAGGGCCATAATCCATGGATTGGGATTTTTTTTTACAAAAGAAGGGCAAAATTAACAGATAACATTTCTAATGAAAGTTTGTAGAGACGGTGAATATACAAAATTGAAGGCAGATGCACAATATTTCTACCAGGACGATACTTAGATTATTGGATGCTAAATACAAAATACACATTTGACTGGCCTTTGATAAATGTAAAAGCCTTTAATCAATCTCTTTGGCACTGTGTAGTGTAGAAAGAGATAAGTTATAGCCTCAGAAATCAGAAACAGTTGAAAATAAGAACACTAACCAATCATCTCAATGTCTTTCACCCAGCTTCAGCCATTAGTTTGACTGCTCAGGACACATGAGCATACTCATTTAGACTGGAGAGGGGGAGAAACAGCAGGTGTTAACTGGCAATGGCTTATAGGATTGAATGGAGATTGGGTAAGGTTTTCCAACCTGTCAGATTGCTATTTTTCCCCTGACAGTCACGATAAATCACTGATCAGAATCTAATATCTATGGGACTTTAACAAATCTGGTAGGGCAATTGTAATAACACATAGGGAGTTTTACAAACATAATGCAACGTATGTCAGAAACTACTGAGGAAATTTGAAAATGATCATATACAGTATTTATTTGAGGTACTTATATAGTGCTGTTAATTTATACAGCGTTTTACATATATATTGTACAATCACATCAGTCCCTGACTGCTTACAATCTAAGGTCCCTAACTCACATCATACACACACATACTAGGGCCAATTTATACAGGAGCCAATTTACCTACCAGCATGTCTTTGGAGTGTGGGAGGAAATTGGAATACCCAGAGGAAACCCACACAGGAAATGGTAGATCATGCAAACTCCAGTTAGGCAGTGACATGGTTGGGATTCGAATCAACGACCCTAGTGCTCCTAGGTAGAAGTGCTAACCACTTAGCAATTGTGCTGCTCATATAATTAAAGGATGTGTAGAATGAACAGGACACATAACTCATTAAGATGATCTCTATATGTTTTAGTTTCTTATTATTTCACCATAGAAAAGGCTTTTGATTGACAGCTGTGCAGGTCAAAAAACTCAGTCATTGCAAAACACTTTCTAACCTTTTTTTATTTTCCCGAAATCTTTCTAAGGGCATAAACAACCTAGACTACAATAAAGCACAGCAGGTCTGCCGTTAACATCCATCTAAGTGAAAGGGTAACACCCCATGAGGATCCAAAGGAAGCATTATCGGACAGTCATTAAGTTACTGTTATATATTACCTTGTTTAAGTCCATTCATTTTAGTCCTTTAGGGCCATTTCATTCGCCCCACACAAGGGTCGTAGTCTGTTAGCAAAGTATTTCAATGGGGCCATAGATGGATTCATACAAGCAACATGCACAAGATCAATTTATTTCAGTTACTGCCTTTGCTGAATGTATGCTATTAAAGGAAAGAAGATCTTTTTTTCTGAGGTTCTGTTGTGCTACGCTGTGAGGATTAAATAGAGACGGTCCTCTCCGCACTGCAGCAATGTTATAATTGTAATCAGATAACACAACCAAATGTTTCATGTGCAGTAATTTAAAAAAATGCTCAAAAACACAAGGAACAGTTTATACAACCAGCTGTCTGTGCTTGCCAATGACTGATCTGTAGGCTTACTAAATGTCAATAATTTCAGGTATACTAGCTAAAAAATGAGTAGTCATGAACAAAAATAGTGTACACTACTTTATATTTAAAATACTACTAATTTACATTAAAGATACAATCTTTAAATTTCAAATTAATTCTGTATGCATTAATTGTACAGGCTAATCTAATACACTAACCCTAGAAAGGAAGGAAATGTTTTACTGCTTATAAATGCTTTGCTCACTTGAAAAAAACTTTTCCTTGAAATAGATTCTGTAGGGTTTATTTACTAGAGGGGTAGCATAGCACTGAGCAAGGTGAAGTTGTGTTTCCTGCAGTCATCTAATTAAATGCAAAAAAATCAAGAAGTCAAAAGAAGAATTTTGACTTGTAAATTCCATATCTTGAAGTACAGGACACAGGCAAAGTATTTATAGACCATGGGTTACAGGCTCATACCTTCAGGCAATTGAACACTGGCAAGCTTTCGAGGACACATCTGCTGGGTGTCTCTCTTATTACCCTACCCCACTCCATAAGTCCTCAGTTTTGTAGCAAGCAATGCAGAGTAACCAAAGAATGGAATAGAGTGTGGTCTGTGTTTTCAGATATAGAATTTACAGGCAAGTAAAATAGTACTGGATACAGGCAAAGTATTCACACACCCTGGGAAGTCCCCAAGCAATAAATGCGAAAGATGTGCAACAACTAGGCAAACGGAACTGTGCCAATAGGCCCAACAACAAAAAAGGGTCAACAGACCCAACTTCAGAGTGTTACTGCAAAGACTTTGTGGCTGAAAGCTTCATCCACAGAGGACTGGACATCCAACTCGTAAAATGTTATAAAAGGTATGAACAGATGACCTGGTGATCTTACAAAGCTGGGTTACGGAGGCCTGGTACCGAAAAGCCAAGGAAGCTCCCACCGATCTGGTAGATTGAGTGCATAAGAGTGCAGGATATGTGTCCTATAGAGTGCAAGAATGCATTTGTTCATGAACAAGGAATGACTTTAAAGATTTTGCAGGTCTCTTTGTTTCAAAGGGGCATGGTGACACAGAAGAAGCAATCTGAAAAATGTCAAGGCTTTTACAGACAGTGAGCTTTGCTACACTGGAAAGCATGTTGCAGAAAGCTCCCTCCTCAATTATATGGCAGTTTGTGGAACAAAAATCTTCTGCAGCCAAAAATATCTCTATGTCCTATTCATTCTCTTCTGTGTCTGCCTAAGTAGGCATGTCAGGATCCAACTCAGATACAGACATGGGAGTAGAGGAAAAGGCCTGGTGTTTCGGTATTAAAGCCAGATTTTATTTCAGGAATTGTGACATAGATGCAGAGAATTCAGATTTCGCCAGGTAGGCCCGCTTGTCGCATGCCTGAAACAAAGCTAATGTTAGAATTGATTTCTGCTTTGGTGCAAGAAGTGCATCGTGCGAGTACTGCATGGGTTTTTGACTGACCAAAGGTTTGCAATGGCTCCCTTTCACACAGTGTCTGCCATAGCAGTGGGTGAGGATATTACCCTGTTGGGTACTCAGGCAGTAGGATCCAAAATATATGGTAAGCATGCTCAACAGGAGAAAGCACCAACCAGGATGTAGACCATCCTGTAACTAATCCTCATGGTGCCCGGACAGGAGGAAGCGCCTGCGTATCTTGTAAAGGTGGAAGTGAGGGTAAAGTGTGCAACCAGTAGTGTGATGCAATATCTGGTCATCCATCTGAGACTAAGCTCTGAGTGGATGAATTTTAGTGTCAAGTTTGAAAAGTTTACACTGTAATGTGAATACATTCCAAACATAGCCTCCGCTTTTACAGTAACAGAAATATGCAGGGTGACACTGTTTTACCTGTCCATGATGCTGGTCTGTACAGTGAAAGAAATAAGCATTTGATCCCTGCTGATTTTGAATGTTTTCCCACTCAGAAAGAAATGATCAGTCTAAAAATCGAATGGTAGGTGTATTGGGCCAAGGCAACAAAGGAGTGGCTCAAGAAGAAGCACATTAAGGTCCTGGAGTAGCCTAGCCTGTCTCCAGCCCTTAATCCGATTGAAAATCTGTGAAGGAAGCTGAAAGTTCAAGTTGCCAAATGTCAGCCACCAAACCTTAATGACTTGGAGAGGATCTGCCAAGAGGAGAGGGCCAAAATCCCTCCTGACATGTGTGCAAACCTGGTGGCCAACTACAGGAAACATCTGACCTCTGAGATTGCCAACAAGGGATTTGCCACCAAGTACTAAGTCATGTTTTGTGAAGGGGATCAAATACTTATTTCCCTCATGAACATTAAAATCAGTGCATAATGTGTTAGACATGTATTTCTTTTGAATTTTTTGTTGCTATTCTGTCTCTCAGTGTTACAATACACCTACCATTCAATTTTTAGACTGATCATTTCTTTGTGAGTGGGCAAACATTCAAAATCAGCAGGGGATCAAATACTTATTTCCTTCACTGTATACAAAGTCCAGGCTTCACCCATCACAGTGGACATACCCCTGAAGGGTACTTCAGGAACTGGGTTCCACAGGAATGGGCCATGGCCCTGTATAGTGACCTGCGGCTGACTACATACATGAATTAAAAAAAAGATGTGCGCAATTATAAAAAACAAACAAACAAAATATCCGAGCTGCTGTAATAACACTTATAAGTGATCCCACAATCAAAATAAACCAATCTAATCTAAAAAACAGTGTTGCACTAGCTCATAAACACAATATTCATGTACATATAAACATTACAAAAATATACAATAAAAGTCCTTATTATTATTATTATTATTGTGCTTGATTAAATGTGTTTGATATAGAATGTGCTCCAAAAAAACTTCAGTGCTCCACCGTAAAATCTGTGCACCTCCACCTATGGGTAAGGATGGCCGCTCACCTCATATCATGGACCTATAAACTAATATGTCAACCAAGCAAAAAGATTCCACCAAAAAGGCTCCAGATGGCAGCAAAGAGCTCATACAGGCACCTCCATTGATGACACTATAAAAACAAATCTCTTCCCAGCCTAAACTCCACATGTAAGGAAGAAAAGGACAGATCCCATAGTGTAATACCGTTTTTATTTCTTAAAAACATTTAGGGAATAACACTCACGTTGTTCAGATAAGTCACAAGCATACAGAACTTGCGGTCTGATCATGTGACTGGGAATGACGTCACTAAGCTCCGCCCCACACGTTACACCAACCACGTGGCTTCGTCAGGGGTAGTTGGTGGAACGCGTGGGGCGGAGCTTAGTGAGGTCATTCCCGGTCACATGATCGGACCAGAAGTCACACCCATGTGAAAGGTGTGTGGGTAAACGGCTCTGAATGCTTAATGTGTGTGTGTTTAGGGCCGCTGACTTAGGATCTTTGTCCTGTTAGACTTGAATAGGCTATATTCTATGTAATATACTGACCTGTGTAAATGAGGCCTTACAATGAAATGCATATTGGTACTCGGAAGTTTGTGGTGCATACTGTTAAACTTCTATGCTTTAGACAAGAGAGCGCAACAGTCCTAGTGTAATAAGCCTTTAATAAAGAAAGATTAAAAAAAACACATAGACACTCACAATTGAAAATCTTGACCCATTCATGTCTTAAGTAGCAAGTCTGAAAGGAATCCCTTATTCCTGAGGGGTGTGCGCCACACTCGCACGCATTAGGCTCTGCCGTCTGTCCGTGACCCAGATGGATGATATGCAGGAGCGGCTTGTAACACCTTGGGGTGGCTGCTCTTCTAGTTGTTAAGCCACAGGTAGGGGCATAAAGCGCATGCATGGCCCAGCAATGGATGACATAGTTATACCACACCTAGCAGTGACACCAAAGGCCCCAAGCTGTTACAAGCCTTTCCTGGATATCAACCATCTGGGTTGGAGGCTGGAGAGACAGCAGAGCCGACAGCAGGAGTGTGTGGCACATACCCCACAGGACTGAAGGAAGCCTTGAGAACTTGCTATTTAAAACATGCATAGGTCAAGATTTTAAATTGTGAGCGCAAGTGTTTTTTTTTTTCTAACTTTCTTTATTAAAGGCTTATTACACTAGGGCTGGTGCACTCTTGTCTTGTTTATGTTTTCACAGTCACTGGGTTTCCCCACAGGTGTGGAGAGCTGCATGACCCTGACAAGCCTATTTTCAAAGGATATTGTGATTGGAACCGAACTTTAGACTCACCCTGGCAGGTTCACGTGAGACTTTCATTAGCGCAACAGCTGGTTCTATTCATTTGTTATAAACCTCTACATTGACTTATGAATTCTGCAATGCTTCATGCCAGTACATTAGAATATTTGTAATTGAAAAAATTATGACAACCTAATGCAGAAATGCAAGGTCAATACAGATGCAAGTATACAACTGTGATGCACAATTGGGAGTCTTATAACCCCTGTCAGGTGTTTTTTGCCATCTGTGTCCCATTATGGAGATTTCCCTTTACATTCTGTCCCATAGCCAAAACAGAAAGAGAGAGTAAATCCCTCCAAAGTGAGGAAATCCTGGGGTGTCGCCAGGGTCATCAGATCTGATGTCCCAATTGGACCATATAGTAATAAAAGAAGGTGGCCTGGTCTGATGAAACATGTTTTCTTTTACATCATGTAGATGGCGTGTAATCACTTACTTGGGGAAGAGATGGCACCAGGATGCAGTAAAGGGAAGTAGGCAAGCCAGCGCAAGCAGTGTGATGCTTTGAGCAATGTTCTGCATGGAAACTTTGGCCCTGCCATTCATGTGGATGTTGCCTGATATGTGCGACCTACCTAAACATTGTTGCTAAGTACACCGTCACAGAAGCAATATTCCTTGATTTCCTCTTTGGGCAGGATAAGGTGACCTGCCACATTGCAAAAATGGTTTAAGCATGATTTGAGGAACACAACGATGAGTTTGAGGTCTTTATTGTGCTGGAAACAAGTCCAATCCATGGAGGCCCCACCTCGCAACTTCAGAGGTCTACTGGAGTCCATGCCTCGATGGGTCAGGACTGTTTTGGTGGTAAAAGGGGGATCTACTCGATATTAGATGGGTGGTCATAATTTTATGGCTGACTGATATACACTGGAGGCAGTAAAAGGGTTAAAGTTATTAAAAAAAGGATTATAAAGCAACTGCTGGTTTAATGAGTCCTTTTCTAGACAACTTGCAGTTTCCATGCTAGATATATGCAGGTCACTGAAAGGACTCACAGAAAACAACTGTTTTACATATGCATCTTTGAAGCAGAACTGCAAATTTACGGTCCCTTTAAATACTTTGTTTGGGTCAAGCAGGCCCAAACAAACTACTTCATGCAGGTGCACTTGATGGGCGTGCTGTATGTAGTCTATGTACAATATGCAGCGCTGTGTTCCAGCAGTGGGATGAGGACTTCCTGTCTCACTCCCACAACAAAATAAGAGTTGGGTTGAGCACTCACAAGAAGCTTTGTATTCTAGGAATGAATACAAAGTTTCCTATGATTGACTGAAGTGGAGTTTGTGACGTCATCTGCCTGCTTCTGTGCTAATCACAGGAAGCTCTGTATTCATTCAAATTAAAAAAATGCGGTAGCAGCATATGTCCTCCCCTTCCAATGTCTTTGCAGCATAAGGGAGTGCAGTTGGGGGAGCATTAAAAATACATGACAGAGCCGGATGTTCTTACCAACCCCCCCAAAAATAAGTGTAAATGAGGCCTAAAAGGAATCATCTCACTGTGCTTATATAATCATCATCATTAACATGAAGATGATCACACAGTACAGACTGATGATGATGATGATCACAGGTGCTGTGGCTGTATCATTCACATGGCTGCAGACAGTGTTTGCACCACATACTATTACTACTCCTGTCAGGAGTAGTAATACTATAGCAAACACTGCAGTCTGTGTCTCAAGCTAGTACTGTACACGTTAGAGACTTACCAGAAAAAAGTATGCCTCAATCTCCCTTGCCAGACAATACTGCTGCCACCTCCTGACAGCTCTAAATAAGCTCTTGGACATACCTTCCACACCTACTGAGGGAGTGAGGCAAATATATCACTCTGCCAGGACTAGTGGCTATGAGCTGCAGCGAACTATGAATCGTTGAGTTGGCAAATGCATCAGATGGCTTCCTCTGCCAAAAATCAAAAAGAAGATCCATGTCTGCGACCTACAGCTTCCTATGCCCCTGTGATTTGAGGAAGTGATAGGGCCCAAGGAAATGCTACTGACTTGAGTTTACTCTATGTGGGCTGTGTGTGTCAGGGCACAATGGGTCCCTCTTTCCTTGGGGTCCATATGCCCTGCACACATGGATGGTACACCACTGGTTCTCATGTTGCAAGCAGTGCAAAGATCATTAGGCTGAAATAAAATTGGATGACTTACAGTAGTTTTGTAAAAACAGGTACATGTTATTGCTTGGGAGTTGGTATCGCCATTGCATGGGTTACATCAACGTTATATATCAGGCCATATCAAGTATGACAGGCTATGTTTGAAAAAAAAAAAACATACCTCCCCCTTCTTCTTGAAAATGTTCTTCTTCTCCTTGAACAATATCATGATCTACGTTATCATATTGTGCATGCTCCCTAAAAGGACAAACATATATTTTCTAGTCAGAGTTTTGTAAGAAGAATACCTGGTCACTCTGAGCCTATACTGAGAATCTATTAAGATTGTATAAGTGACTTACCTTTCCCTGCCTTGAAGCAATGTATAGCTGCTGCTATGCACTTACATTTGCACTCATAATATACAGTGAGGAACAGAAGTATTTGAACACCCTGCGATTTTGCATGTTCTCCCACTTAGAAATCATGGAGGGGTCTGAAATTCACATTGTAGGTGCATTCCCACTCGGAAAGACAGAATTTAAAAAACAAATTCAGGAAATCACATTGTATGATTTTTAAAGAATTTATTTGTCTTGCACTGCTGAACATAAGTATTTGAACACCTGAGAAAATCAGGGTTAATATTTGGTACAGAAGCCTTTGTTTGCAATTACAGAGGTCAAATGTTTCTTGTAGTTCTTGACCAGGTTTGCACACACTGCAACAGGGATTTTGGCCCACTCCTCCACACAGATCTCCTCTAGATCTGTCAGGTTTGGGGGCTGTCGCTGAGCAACATGGAGTTTCAGCTCCCTCCAAAGATGTTCTATTGGATTTAGGTCTGGAGACTGGCTAGGCCACTCCAGAACCTTGATATGCTTCTTATGGAGCCACTCCTTGTTTATCCTGGCTGTGTGCTTTGGGTCGTTGTCATGTTGGAAGACCCAGCCACGACCCATCTTCAATGCTCTGACTGGGGGAAGGAAGTTGTTGCTCAAAATCTCACAATAAATGGCCCCATTCATCCTCTTCTTAATACAGAGCAGTCGTCCTGTGCCCTTTGCAGAAAAGCAACCCCAAAGCATGATGTTACCACCCCCATGCTTCACAGTAGGGATGGTGTTCTTGGGATACAACGTATCCTTTTTCCTCCAAACACGACGAGTGAAGTTTAGACCAAAAAGTTCTACTTTGGTCTCATCTGATCACATGACTTTCTCCCATGCCTCCTCTGGATCATCCAGATGGTCATTGGCAAACTTCAGACGGGCCTGGACATGTGATGACTTGAGCAGGGGAACCTTCCGTGCAATGTATGATTTGAAACCATGATGGCGTAGTGTTCTACTGACAGTGACCTTTGAAACTGTGGTCCCAGCTCTCTTCATGTCATTGACCACCTCCTCCCTTGTATTTCTATGCTGATTCCTCACCTTTCTTATCATCAGTGATACCCCACGAGGTGAGATCTTGCATGGAGCCCCAGTCCGAGGGAGACTGACAGTCGTCTTTAGCCTCTTCCCTTTTCTAACAATTGCTCCAACAGTTGATCTATTTTCACCAAGCTGCTTGGCAATTGCCCCGTAGCCCTTTCCAGCCTTGTGGAGGTCCACAATTTTGTCTCTGGTGTCTTTTGACTTTGGTCTTGCCCATAGTAGTAGATGGCGTCTGACTGACTGTGGGGTGGAAAGGTATCTTTAAAGAGCTCAGACAGGTGCTACTAAGTTAGATTAATGAGTGGAGTAGAGGTGGCCTTTTTAAAGGCACAGTAACAGGTCTTTGAGAGCCAGAATTCTTGCCGTTTCTTAGGTGTTCAAATGCTTATGTTCAGCAGTGCAAGACAAATAAATTCTTTAAAAATCATACAACGTGCATTCCTCAGAGTGGGAATGCACCTACAATGTGAATTTCAGACCCCTCCATGATTTCTAAGTGGGAGAACTTGCAAAATCGCAGGGTGTTCAAATACTTCTGTTCCTCACTGTAAATATTCCAATGTCAACCATAAAACTGTACCTTCACATGCAAGATTATATATCAGATTTTTATCATTTTATTTACCCTAATGCTAAAACTGTCATGCCTCTGTTTACTGTAACTTACTATCGAACATGGCATAGTGAGCGTGGAAAAAAGTGACATGCGGTATATATGTTGCAATAATCTCAAGTGCCCCAATACACTAGACTCATTTATTTTCCCCAGGTCCTATCATCCAGCTGTGCCTTCCTGCCACATAACAAAACCATAATAAAAACTGTTATAGGTTACAAGTAGATAAACTGTAAATACAAAGAAATAAATTATATAAACTTACATTATAAATACAGGATAACTACAGTTCTACTAAATATTCACAAAATCCTCAATACCTTTCTGAAATCTCTTTCAGCTTGTTTTGCCTCTCCACATCCAAGTCATTATTATGCATTTTCTGCTGTTGCAGGTGCAGTAGGTCCTGATGCTCTTTCAGATATCTGGACTGCTCTTCTTGTTGGGCTGCTAACTTTTGCTGCTCTATTCGCTCCTCATAGGCAGACTTAAATCTGACTTCAGGTTTTATGGTTTTATCCCTCTGTCAAAAAAAAATATGGAAAATATAGCACATAAAAAGTACTGCATATGCAGTGTTAACTTACAAAACAAGAAATCTACGATTACAACCAACTCACAGAGCACATCTACCACCGTCTGTCACTGGATAGCATTAGGTATTCTAGCCTTCTCCCACTGCACAAGGCAATGTAATATCTAAACTGAAGAGCAGCCACCTTAGTACTCATTGCATGGGAAACGGGGATTTTACTGTATTGGAGACCTCGTGCAGTTGCCAATTGGGAGCAAGTTACTTACTGGTTTAGGTGGACCTAAATACTATAAAAAAAAGTAGATAGTTTACTAATGTGCATAATGTACATAGCGATCCATAACAAGCAATCATTGCCATAGGACTGTTACTTTCCGTTACTAGGCATTTTTGTGGCCACACATGGGCTGACACTACTGCTCATGCTCTGGACAGGAAACAAGTAATCAGTGATCATGATGACCAGCTGTAGGTCCAATAACCACTAAAATATGGTCAGATGGGGCACACAAATCCATCACTTCTTTTCTCATTTAAAGAATTAATAATCTAACTCTTACCTATCAGATTTTTAAGATACTGACTTCTTAAGCTACACGAGTCAATACAATTTCAAATAGAGATATCTTTCAAAAGAATTCAAATTAATAAAGAGGTTGTATAAACATGTACTACTACAAAGCAGCCAATACAAAACTGGCCAATACTGTTTTTCACCTTTTCATGTTCTTGCAACATGTTAGTCTCTTCCTCTCTTTCTTCTTCTTCATTTGCTGCTGCTCTGTGCTCATCTTCAGATTGCCTATGCTGCTCCTGCTCCTCCTGAACTTGATCCTGCTCTTCCACCAATCTTTCTGGCTTCCCTACTTGTTCCATCTCTTCCTCTTCTAGCTCTTTTTTATGTTCTTCTTCTACCTCCACAGGATGCTCAGTAGCAGGTCCAGTTTCCTGAGGTAGACCAGTGTCATCCTGTGCCTTATGAAGTTCAGGTCTTTGTGTGTCCTTGTGTTCAGCCTCTTCATTAACATCCTTGCTATGTGTGATTACACTTTCATGCTGTTGTTGGGTCTGGATATTTGTCTGAAAATACAAAACCATCACACACATTTATTTTGAAAAATATACAACCATATCCGTACAATTAAGACACTTATAAACCAAGTTAATATACTTTTTTGACCATTTCTGATCCAACACAAATCCAAAAGCTTATTCAAATATGCATCTGTTTCTTTGGGGAACAGGATCTGAATTAGCTGATGTTATAAGTCAGAGCCTCCATCTTCTACTTTTTGTTTACAGTGGACAGCAGTGATCAGCTCAGCAATTATTGCACATGCATGTCTACACTGACGGAGGTCCACATTTGGAATGATTTAAAAAAGCTCCTAAATTTGTGGTTGTTCATAAAGAGCACAACTACAGTTGCAAGAAAATGTTTGTGAACCCCTTAAAATTAAAATATGTTAAGGCTGATAACATACAAACAATTCAAATTTATTGTGTCTTTATTGAACACATTCATTAAACATGCACAGTACTGGAAAAAAAGGTAAGTGAATCATTCAGAGTTAAAAGCTGGCTGAACCAACTTTGGCAGCAATGACTTGAAGCAAGCACCTTCAGTAGCTCCGATTCAGACCTGCACAACATTCAGGAGGAATTTTTGACCATTTATCTTTACAAAACTGCTTCAGCTCAGACACATTTTCAGGCGTGAATGGCTCTCTTGAAGTCATTCCACAGCATCTCTATGGGGTTAAGGTCTGGGCTCGAACTGGGCCACTCCAAAAGGTGCATTTTATTTATCTGAAACAATCTATGGTGGATTTACTTTGATGCTTGGGGTCTTTGTCCTGCTGCGTCACCCAACCTCTATTAAGCTTCTGCTGGCAGACAGCCATTATTCTGTAGAATATTTTGGTAAACTTGGGAAAAAAATGTGGATGGGGAAATACCCCCACTGAAGTATTGTATTTTGACAGCAGGGAAACTTTAAAATATGTTGTACCCACAAGACTATGGTTGGTTTTAGAACACATTTTTTTTAGTGTAGTAAAATAGAATCCAAAGAATCTTTTTGTGATGGGCACCGAGAGGAAGGTCTTCCAATAAGTTTAGCAAGCACAGTAGATATTGGAGAAGGATAGCAGTTTGTTAGCTGATGCAACCACCTTATCTTGAAGCAATAATAATTCCACAGTCAAAGTCACTTTTAATACATGATTTTTTAAATAGTTATATGTTTTGTTTCTTTTTTTGGGGGGGGAGGGGGGGGTTGTTTTGTATTTTTTTACTTTTAGTCTTAGTACTTTGTCTCAAGCATGTTTTAATCCACTTACTGTTGACTGACTTACTAACTCTTCTGAAAGTCTATTCCAATCATTAACTACGCTTTTAGTAAAATAGTACTTTCTAAGATTGGTTTTGAACTTTCCTGATAGTTTGAGGTCATGACCCATGTTCTTGATCTTAGCATCTGAGCTTCATATTGAAAATACTGCCCTTCTAAACTTTATTCTCCCCTTGATGAATTTAAAAGTTTCAATCATGTCTTTTCTTTCCATTCTTTCCTCAAGACTGTACATTTTAGGTTACTGAAGTCTCTCCTGATATGTTTTATCCCTCAGACTCTCTCTCTCTCTGGACTTGTTCTATCTTATCAAAATCGTTTTGTAAGTGAGGTCTCCCAAACTAGACATAATATTCCATAGATCTATATATAGGGGAATCAGAGCCTCTTTTCTCCTGCTGGTAACCCCCCAGTGAGGCATCCTAGGATTCTATTCGCATTTTCCTCTTCCTGGTCCCATTGTTTGCTCATTTTCCAATCATCTGAAATAAGTACCCCCAAATCTTTTTCCTCTGTAGTGCTGGCCAACACTGTACCCCCAAAAGTGCACTCTGGCAGGGGATTCTTTTTCCCCAGGTGCACTATTTTACATTTAGAAACATTGAACTTCAGTTTCCACTGCTTTGACCAATCTTCTAACAATGCCAAAGCACAACTTACCTGTGTGAGTTTACTATGTACTGCAGATTCCTGTACTGCTAAATGTCGTTGTAGGGAGGAGACTGATGGTACCACTCTATGGATTGTGGTTTGAGTGCTTTTTTCTAACTGTCGAAGGCTTGAAACTTTATTTAAAGCATTTTTAAGTTGCATAAATTCTTCCACTTGGTTCTGCAAGACACACAAGACCAAGGGGACAAATGCTTAACATTGTTAACAGCATGCATCCCAGAGTGGAGTTAATCAGCGTTCTAACAGCATTTGCACATCCAAGTATGGCTGACCCCCATTCATCAGTCTGGGTATCAGCACAAGGAAGAAAGTGCTAATTAGAAGAATTAAAACATTTCCTGAAACATTGCAAATGTAAATGAATGATAGATCCATCCTACCCACAGATTAACATTATACTTCCAGGCAAAGTACCAAAGGAACAACTGTCAAAGGGATGTCTTGGTTCAGGATTTATAGGAAATAAATTAAAGTCATGTAATCCTGAGGCCTGATGCAAGGAAGGTTAAATCTTCTTCAAATCTTGGCAGACTGCAAATTGACATATAGTCAGGAGGCGACAACAGTTGTTTTTCAGCATTCAGGACATGGCTGAGCAGTAGGTCATGAAGAAAAAAAATAATGACAAATGCCTCTGAAGCAACTATTCGGAAATAGAAAAGCAACATAAATCCCTTTAACATTTTCTTCCACTTGGTAGGAAAGAGTTGCTAAGCAAAAGAATGCAAACATGATAAAATTAGTTTACAAGAGATAACAGCTTTGCAAAATTATAATTATAGTCTGACACAATGATGTAAAGCCATTCAGGTAATATTTACTGTTGTACTTTTATTACGCATAGGTTTGCGTCTCTGTATCTGACAATTCTAAAACTATAATGGAAAGTCCAATAGATGCCACTTTCCTTAATTTTACATTAGTGCTCTAAAAAAAGTGACTGTTGGACTATCTACCAGAAAAAAGTAAATGTAAAGCCCATACAATACAATAAAAACTATATAACTCATTTAATGGTATATATAAACCTAATCACTAAAACCTCATATATGCTTTAAAGAATAAGTTCCCCTTTTGGAACATGTTACATGTTCCACCCGTTTGTAAGGTGGAACATGTAACCTGTTCTCATTGCTGCAGCTGCTCCCCAATCACCCCTCTCTCTGTTAAAGCATTACGGGAAGAAGATCCCTATCCCAGCTGTCACTTTTTGAAAACAACGCAGTTGTGCGGGGCTCCTCCCACATGGAAATATCTGTCAGCTTTTAGTTCTCACTGAACTACCACAGCACTGTTGAGCGCTCTAGGTAGTTCATTAATTCTTCCTGCCAGAGTGTAACTGCCTGCCCAAACGATGTATGGGCAGACAGCTTACACTAAGTTTGCAGGAGTCCTGCATGGCGCCAACAATCTGCTGACCACTGGTGCAATGCTTTCCAGGCTTCTAAAAAAAAATAGTAAATGCACATTCTTTTACCTGAAAAAAATGTGCATTTATAATTTTTTTTTAAAAGGTGAACTTATCCTTTAACACTGCAAAGTAATTTCAAAAGTTTTCAATATTTTAAAATATGCAGCTTTCCTTAACCACTTGCCTACCTGGCACTTTCACCCCCTTCCTGCCCAGGCAAATTTTTGGCTTTCGGCGCTGTCTCCTTCACTGATGTGCACTAATGAGGCTGCAGTGATGGGCACTGATAGGCAGCACTGATGGGCACTGGTAGGTGGCAATGATAGGCATTGACAGGCAACACTGGTGGGCATTCACAGACATCACTGATGGGCACGGAAAGGCAGTACTCCTATATGGCACTGATAGTCAGCAACTGGCACTGATTGGTGGCTCTGATAGGCGGCACTAACTGGAACTGTTAGCTGGCACTGACTGGCACTGATAGGTGGCACTGAATAGCAGCATTCACACGGCACTGAAAGGCAGCTCTGATGGGCACTGATATGGGGAACTAATGTGCACTGGTGGGCACTGGTATGTGGCATTGATCTGCACTGACAGGTGGCACTGATGGAGCTACACTGATCATCAGTGCCCTGATGATCATTGTAGATGTCCCCTCTGAGGAATGTCAATTACCGGTTCTCCTCTCCTCACGAGCTGTCAGCATGACAGCTCATGAGGAGAGAAATGCCAATAACCGGTATTTCCTTATTTACATGCGATCAGCTGTGATTGGACACAGTTGATCACATGACCGAGCCAAAGTCATCGGCTCTTTCCGCTGATTGGTTATCCGCTGTGTCCCAGAGACACAACGCACCACCGACCACCGTGCCCCCAGGGGCGCGCACACACGGTTAGAGTGGGAGGATGTCACCTGATGTCCTCCCAGAATGATAGAACCGCCTTGCACCCATCATTACCTTCTATGGCGAGCAGGAGGCAGTTAAAATAATACTTGGTGAGCCCCCCATAAAGGTACTTTCTGGTACAGGGAGACCACACTCTGTTCTCATCTCCCAGCTGTGTTCCTGTGTTGTCACCCTGACTTTCAAAGCAGATTATAAATGATCATTTCAACACACATTATATAAACATGGTCCACATTTGCCGCATCAGAAAAAGCATCCTGAGAGACATCATGCAGCCATCACTGAAGTGCATGTATATAGACCAGAGGCATAACTAGAACCTTCATGGTGCAAGAAACCATAAAGGGCTCCCCTGGCCCCCGGGGGGGCCCTTCCCACTGATCCTTTACTTCCAGTACAGGGACACTTTATTACAGCTTTGCAGAGAGCCCCCTTCCTGACGTCTTGGGGGGCCCCCCATAGTGGCAGAACATCAGGGCCCAGTCGCAAGTGCGACCTTTGCGACCCCAGTAGTTCCACCACAGGTGTCAGTTTTTTTCTTTTTTGTATTTTCTTTTTTTTATTATTTTTCTACCATTTTATTTTATTTATTTTTTACAATTTTATTTTTTGCACTTTTTTAGGACATCTGTTGTGGGACTTTGTTGAAATATCAGGGGCCTAAATAGACCTCTGCTGTTTTACCTTTGAGACTGAGAAAGGAGCTTGAGGACACAGCCCTTAATCTCCTTCTCTGCAGCCTCAACACAGAATGAACAGGAATAGCTCTGTACAGAGCTTCCTGTTTATTCATAAACTGATGCGTAGTATGCACAGATTACAATGCCTTAGCTATGAATATGAAAAAAACACATTCATTAACACAAGAAAGGGGCTGGTAAATTACACATTTACCATCCCCTTCCCCTCTCTCCATCCTGTGAGTGTTCTCCGCAGCAGCCGGCAGGAGGTGGGAGGAGGAAACCCAGCAGCACTGAAGGGGGCGGGGTCTAGGGGACAGGGAGGTGGCAAGAATGTCATGTAGAACAACCGATGCCCTCCATTTCCCTTCTGCAGCAGCTGAATGTCTGCGGGAGGAAGCGGAGGGGAAGCAGGGATTCAGTCGCTGCAAGGAGAGATCGGTTCCGCTGCCCCCACCACCCCTCCTATCCAGGTGTACAGGGGGGCCAAACAGACCCCCTGGTTTATGAGGCTGGGTTGCAATAGCAACCCCTGTATGCATGCCCCTAATATAGATAGAAAGTACTACTAGGAACTATTATATTTTAAGGAAGAAAAATAAGATTTTGTAAATACTTTTTATTACATGTATAGCTCTGGTATGCCTGTACAATGCTGGTCCTTTACATAGTGTACCCCAAATTAATTTAGGGGCTACATCTATTGTTTATAACAACTTCATTATAAGAGGTTAGAGTTTTAACAATTCACAGCTCCTTAAACAAAACAAGGAGGTCTGTCTGCAGCTATCTACAAATGATTATGAAATGCTGTAACCAGAGTTATATCATTCTATGTGACCCCAATTTTCATATGTGAAAAAGCATATCTGAACATATCCTGGTAAGAACAACGGTTATCTCGAGAGCCTACGTGGGAATCAGAGAAAATCTAGATAATCATGTAACAGTAATAACAGTATAAAAATGTTTACAGATTTCATTATCTTATCTCCCAGCCTTAGGCTACCCAAATACATACAGATGTTGAATGTTTGTTCTTAGGTGACAGTTTTGTAAAAACTATTTTCATAGATAAATGCTGACAGAAAAGTCAATCTATAGATCAAATTATTTTATTGTGAGTGCATTTTTCCATTTCAAGTAAGTGAAATGATCATACACAACATGCATGCACATTTCCTGTACTTGCAAGTACTGTTCAGATAGGTGTATGTGTGTCTTTTTTGAACCACTGACTTTATTGGTATAAAAAAATTGTTACTGTTTCATAAGAAAGATCATTTATCCATAGAACTGGCCACAAGCCTGGCTAGAGACGTAGGTTTACAAAAAATAAAATTGCCCATAAAAATGCAAAGATGGAATGTAGATCTTGTTACCTTTATAGCTTTAACAGATATAAACAGAAATGCACTTGTCAAATCAAGAAAAAGAATAACGTTATTAGTCAATGTTAAAGGATGCTTTATTTTTTTTTAAAAGGTGTTAGCCTTCTTTCACAGCAGCCATGCAATGCGTACCGTAGAGCCAAGTAAAAGACAGGTCATGTTTGTGTCTCACCATGCTTTTTAAGTGTTATTAGATAATAGTTCCCCAATTCACTATACCAGAAACAACTGCAGCCAAAACTCCAAAGGTTAGATAAGGCCAAGTCCACATGCACACTGAGAAGAGCAGCAAAGTAACCATTGTAAACAGTTATCTGTTATGATTCCAGAGCTGTCATTTTCATCTAACCTGTGCGGCTGCCAGCGCACTCTTGTGGTTGTCCAAGCTCATTACAACTTGTTCATGTTCAGAGAGCAAGTTCTTATGCTGTTGCTATATGAAAGAAGAAGTCTTGTATGATATATTTGTGATATTGTAAGGAATGAGAACATTATTACTATAACATGGTAAAAGGAAACATTAAAAATTCTTGCCATTCAAAATATTCACTAGTAGGTGAAAGTGCAAAAAGAGTTTTTAAACACAAAAAAAGAGTACACTTTGATATAACACAGCAGGTATCTTAGTGTAAAAACAAAAGGTAAATGATGTTGAACATTTGCTGTCCTGCAGTGAATGAATGCTAGCTTTCAAAGGTTTATACAAGAAAATGAATGTAACTGTCTATTTCAGGGTTTTTACTTTGCACAATTCATAGATTGCTTAGTGCTTTATTTTATGTGACAAGCTGAATGTTCTGTAGCTACCAGACAGTTGTCACAATGAAAACAATAGAAAATGTCAGATATTTTCAACCCTTTAAAGTCATAAATGCATCATAAAAACGTTTATCTGCAGATCATTTGTCATTGCCACCTCAAGTTGAATATATAACCTACATTTGTTCATTACAGAGTACATTTCCAATGATTCCACTGGTGAATTTAGTTTGCTTCCATTTAACTTGTCCCACTTCAGCTTTTCCTAAGAAATTTTACTGGTCACCCTTAGGGTTAGATTAAAGCGTCAGTAAACCCAGAGCTTGCAAATTCATGTAAAGCTGTACAAGTATTTGATTCACTATGTATGCTGTGCTATTCTTTTAAAAGTCTATTAGTTTTTAATTACCTGGTGATACTGCCAGCTCAACGAAGTCCACTATGCAGAATAGTAAAACTATTTTGAGAGCTTCTAAGTATTCTGCATTGCCACTCTCCCTGCACATGCTCTAACTTCATTGACAGTGAGATGAGAACTTTCTCCATCATTCACAACTATCTGCTACATGTGGCTCTCCTGCACATCATGTGGGGTGGCTCAAAGTCCCTGACTGACAGAGGAGCACTTTCACATTGCTTTTTTTGCTTATTCTGACCACATTCAGGAGTGCAGGGTTACTTGGGTATAAAGGACAGGGAAGCAAAGAATAAATGCTCCACTGTCAATCACAATAATTCAGCCAACCTGCATGTCTTGCAGCAGTGTCATGTGCGGCAGCTCAGAAGATCGTAACAAAATGTCTTCTTTTTTTTGTGGAATTAATGGACCTTTATTAAAGCAGGTATTCTTTTCTTGTATATTTTTTAAACTATGTTATTTACATTTTGATAAAGTTTTTTTAATAATCAGTTACATTACAATTTACAGCACTGATCAGGTCACAACATATTGCAGTGATATGTGCATGACGCATTACATGTTTAAAATTGGCTTTGTCCATGAAATTTTCAATATTTGCTGAAGAGCTTTAGAATGATTTGTGACCCACAAAAGATTTACAATACGGTATATACAAAGATTATAAGCAGCATATGAAACAATATTTTAAATATAAGATACTACTCAGATATTAAAGCAAGTGCATATGGGTTTACTGACACTTTAGGATTTAGAGTTAGGACAATTGCTTTATATATATATATATATATATATATATATATATATATATATATATATATATATATACCGTGTTTCCCCGAAAATAAGACAGTGTCTTTTTTTTTTTTTTTTTTTTTTAATTTAAATATTTATTAAATTTTTCATATTAATACAAAAACCCAAAAAGGGAAATAAATCTCATACAGGTATACAATTATATAACATTTCTACCTTTCCCTTACTGAAGACTCTTTTCCTTCCCTTCCCACTATCCCCCCCTCCCGCCCCTCTTCCCCCCTGCTCCCCCTCTGCAGATTCTAACCCTCTCTAATCTCTTGAGGCCTATTAATTTTTTATTTATTTTTTGCTAACATCCTAGTTCATATCTTCCTATATTTCTCTTTCAGTCCTGCTCTTTCCCATTTTTCCCATCTCCTGGAATAAACTCCCATCCTATCTTCTTGCATATGGTATGATCTTTCCATTCTACCTATCTGGTTTACTCTATTAATCCAGTCTACCTCCTTCGGTACCTCAACTTTCCCCCAAAACTTGGGTATCAACCCTTTCGCCGCATTCAAGAAGTACCAAATCCCGGAATCTTTATATTTATTTAAAGATGTCTCCACATTGTGTAGGAGGCACGTCGTTGGGTCTAATCCTATGTCAATTTCAGTTATTTCTTCAATTAATTTAACTATTATCTTCCAAAAAGCCTGGATTTTCGGACATTCCCACCATATGTGAAACACCGTGCCTATCTCTCCACATTCTCTCCAACACATATTTGAGTTTTCCCCATTCATCTTGTGCTCTACACTCGGTGTAATGTGCCATCGTGTCACACACTTATAATTAACCTCAACCTCTCTTATACTAACATTATCGTGTATCAGTCTAAACATCTTTCTCTGTCTATCTTCATCAAACCCAACTCCCATATCCCTTTCCCATTTTGTCATAAAAATTAACTTTGTGTTTGTGTCTAATTCTGTGAGTATTCTATACACTTTTGAGATACCGTGCTTCCCATCCCTTCGTGTCTCTAACAACCTTTCAAACATATTCCACTCCTGTTTTAGTCTCAGGGGTTTCGGTAGATTTCCAATAAAACTTTTCAGTTGCTGATATTTCCACTCATCTATTCTAACAAAAATATCTCCCTTCTTCTCTATTAACTCTTTAAGTGATCTCAATTCTCCCTCCACCAGGACATCTCTCAATTGGGTATCCTCCTTTCTAAACCATCTCCCTGATATCTTATTCTTTCCAGGGGGAAAGTACTCAGTATTTATAAGAGGCATTAGTGTAGAATTAAATTCCCATTTCATGTTTTTGTGTAAATTGTCCCATACCCTAAAGACATTTAAAGTGTAAATACTTGTGCTTTCTTTAATTCCCCTAAACTGTGGTGGGACCCATATCATCTGACTCAATCTAATGCCACTAAGATCATTTTCAATTGTTACCCAGCTTTTCCCCTTGTGGTTAAATGTCCAATCGTATATTCTTGCTAAAACCACTGCTTTATAGTATCTCTTGACATCTGGTAGGCCCAATCCCCCTTTCTCTTTAGTCCTACTCAATGTTTCATATGCTATTCTGGGTTTTTTATTCTTCCATATGTATCTTGTTAACATTTTTTTCATTATCTTAAAGAAGGCTTCTGGGATTTTAATTGGTACCATTTGAAATCTATACAGTATTTTAGGCATAACTACCATTTTGACTAGGTTTATACGTCCTATCCAGGATGGGTTTCCTCCTTCTAGTCTTTTTAAATCTTCCCTGATTTCGTTTATCAAAGAGATATAGTTTAATCTATACAAATGCTTAGGTGAGGCAGTGAGTTTTATTCCTAGGTATTTTATCTCTTTTTCTCTCCATATAAAAGGGAATTCTTTTTGTAGTTTTTCTTTTTCATTCTTTGATATATTAATATTCAGGATCTCTGTTTTCGCTGGATTAATTTTTAAATTTGATAGTTCACCATACTCTTTCAGAATCTTCATTATATTTGGGAGAGTTATTCGGGGATTCCCCACATAGAACAATAAGTCGTCCGCAAAGGCCGCTACTCTATGTTCTGTGGATTCTATCTGAATTCCCTTTACCGATCCACTATTTCTTATTATTGACAACAGAGGTTCGAGTGACAATACATATAGCAGAGGGGACAGTGGGCAGCCCTGTCTTGTACCATTAGACATTCCGATGGGTTCTGATCTCTCCCCATTTACCGTGATAATTGCAGTAGGCTCCCTATATAATTTACCTATCCACTCTCGCATTCTATCACCTATCCCCAACACTTTTAAGTTGTCCATCATAAAGCCCCAGTCCACTCTATCAAATGCCTTTTCAGCATCAATTGACAAGAGCACCACCGGGGCTTTCCCTTTTCTACTTTTCTGAATAAGCATCAGGGTTCTCAAGCCGTTATCTCTGCCTTCTCTCCCCGGTACAAAGCCCACCTGATCTCCATGGATCCATTCAGGCATCAGATTCCTCAACCTGTTTGCCAACACCTTTGCATACAGTTTAGTGTCTACGTTCAATAATGAGATAGGCCTATAACTGGAGCACTGAGATGGATCTTTTCCCTCCTTGTGAATAAGCACTACATGGGCCTGTAGGGACTCTCTCCTCACTTCCATCCCCCCTCCCAGAGCATTCATATATTCCTCCAACTTGGGTAGAAGTACTTCACTAAATTTCTTATAATACTTAACTGTGTATCCATCCGGGCCTGGGCTTTTTCCTCCCCCTGTGCTTCTTAATGCTATTTTAATTTCTTCCTGGGAGATTTCTGCATCCAGGGAGTTCAACTGTGCTTCACTTAGTTTTGGTAATCCCGCATTTTTTAAGTATGTCATCTTTTTTTCGTTAATTCCCTCTTGGGCTTCTTTTAGGGGGCCTTGGGGGCTAATATTATATAACTTTTTGTAATACTCCGTAAACTCTTTAATAATCTCTTTATTTGAGTGGACCAACTCCCCCTTTAAACTTTTTATCTTTTCTATATAATTCCTAGTTTTCTTTTTATTCAAAGCTTTCATTAAGTATCTTCCTGGTCTGTCTCCCCATCTATATCTTTCGTTCAAAACCCTGTTGTATACTCTTCTCTTCTCCTCATCCATCAACCTCTCTAGCTCATCTTTTTTGTCCGATAACCTCTGTCTCGTGTCTTTTGTTATTTTCTTCTTATGGATCTGCTCCAAGTCTAATATTTCTTTTAAGAGCCCACTGACCCTCTCTCTTCTTTCCTTTTTCTTCCTTGCTCCTGCCGCAATCAAGATTCCTCTTATGAATACCTTATGGCTTTCCCAGACTGTAGCTATCGATACATCCTCTGTTTCGTTCTCCTTAAAGTATACCTTAATCTCTTTCTCGATTTTCTGAACTACATCCTTATCCAGAAGAAGACCCTCATTTAACCTCCACCCCATTCCTCCCGTCCACCTTCTTCCCCATCCCATTTTCATTACAACCGGGGCATGGTCCGAGAACGTCCTTGTCTCTATGTCAATTTTAACCAGATGATCTATAAGTTGATGGTCTATTAAGATGTAATCTAATCTCGAGTATATCTCATGTGCATTAGAGAAGAAGGTATAGTCTCTGTCTTTCATATGCTTTATTCTCCAAGTATCCACTAGTTGATATTCATGCATCACTTTTTTCAGAGCTCTCAGAGACCTACTCCCCTCTCTTTGCACAGAAGAGGTATTATCCTTTTGTGGGTCCATACAGAAATTTAGGTCTCCAGCTACTATCAGGCGCCCTGTTTTAAATTCCATTAATTTTTTCAGCAGACCCTTCATTTACATCTCCGGGTTTTTATTAGGGCAGTATATATTGGCTAAAGTACACTCAATCCCCTGGAGTCTACCTTTTAAAAATAAAAACCTCCCCTCAGGGTCGGTTCTTCTATCCTCCAGCTCAAATCTCATATTCTTTGCAAAACCTATTGCAACCCCTTTCGCTCTTTTAATTGGAGAGTCTGCATAGTACCATGTTGGGTAGTGTTTAGATTTCAATTTCACGTTTACCTCTATCTCAAAATGCGTCTCCTGTAAAAATACCACTGATGTAGCCCTATGATGTAACTCGTTAAACAACCTAAATCTCTTCCCTGGACAGCTCAACCCGTTCACATTATAGGTTATAAACTGTATTTCTTCCATCCTTCCCAATTAACTCCATCTCTCTTCCAAATTGCCTCTTCCTCTTTATCTCTTCTGTCATGCAGAGTATTGACCCAATACCTCCTCCCCTCCCTCCCTCCCGCCCAACTCTCGTCCCCTCCCTCCCCCCTTTCCCTCCACCCCTCCCTCCCCCCCACTAGGCAACTAATGCACCTACTAATCATTTGTGTTTCTAAGAACCACTGTTGATTATTTTTGGGGTTTGAACTCTGTCCATGGACAGCTCCTCCTCCTTCCCCCTCCTCCCCAGCTGTTCCCGTCCGTAGTCTCATTTCTTCCTTTGCTTTTAACAATCCGCGGTTTCACCCCTAGGGAAAATCTCAGGAAAATCTCTATTTGGACAATAATTAATTCTACTTTCTCCCTCTAACAGTCTGCCATTCCTTTTGTCTTGCTTCTCCTCCTTTATTTTCTTCTTCCCATCCAAGGATCTCCATCCTCTGCAACTCAAGTTTTTCACAAAAAACTCTCATATCTTCTGGGAATCTCAGGTAGGCTGTTATCCCATTTTTCCACCCAATCAGACAAATCGGGGTTCCCCATCTATAGAGGACCTTCTTTTTTCTCATCTGCTCTGTCAGTGGTTTCAAAGTTCTTTTTCTCCACAAAGTTTCTGGTCCAAGGTCTGCAAAGATCTGAATGACCATTTCTCCATATTTAATCGTTTTTTTCCCTTTAATCTTCCTCCAGATCTCTTCTCTGTCTCCATACCTATGTAATTGGACTATAACATCTCTTGGATTTTCCTTCCCGTCATTTTGAAACTTTCCTTTTCTCCAAACACCATCTGTTTTAATCACTTCTGACATAGCTCTATTCAATATGGAATTTAAAATTTTACATATTTCTTTTTGTAATATTTCCCCTTCTATGGTCTCTGGGATTCCTCTCAGCCTTAGGTTGTTCTTCCTGTCCCTATTTTCTTGTACCTCCAATTTATACCGCAGCTTTATTTGCGTTTTCTCCATATTTTTTACTTTTTCCTCCAATTGAGATATATTCTGGGCCTGATGTTTTACTTTTCCTTCCATTTCCTCCACTCTTGTCAGCACCTGTCCCAGATCCTTCCGTATAGTTGCCATTTCATTCTTTATTATCTTTTCTAAGGCCTCAAACATTTCTGCCATCTCTTTTTTATTTGGTGCTTGTAGGTCGCTTTCCATTTCTCTCCCATCCACTATTTCTGATATCTGCTGGTTAGTGACATCCAAGCCCAATGATAATCTAGGGCTTTTTTCCAGACTGGTATCCCCTTCTCTTTTCCCATTTATACTTTGTGATCTTTCTGGGGTTATATTTCCCTGCAATGTATATTTTTTAATTGTTCCTGATTGGGATCCTTTAAGACCACTTCCTTTAATGCTCTTATTCTTCATGTCTTCTATAGAATTCTTTTATTCCATATGCTATTAAATAGTATACTTCTATAATATGGTCCCCTTTTTGCCTGTTAGTTTGTCCTCTAGTTTTCCTGCTTTAAGTACTAAGTTAGTCTCTCTTTCCAGATCCCCTGGGAATCCCCTCCTTTCTCTTCTCTTTTGTTTTCTATTATGTTGTGTCACATGCAACAAGTAAATACGAGGGAGACAATTTTTCAGTTTTCAGCAGCTTCCACTCACCCAGCTCACCCCTCCTTCTCCTCGGGCTGGCTCCAGCTTGCTGTCTGTAGTTCCAGTTAGGTTGCTTGGGGATTCCACAGGGTCCTTTCCTTTTACTTTTCCCACTCTTATTTCTTCTCCTCTTGGGGTATTTTTGGTACCTGGAGCAGCAGTTGTTTTTCCCTTTCTCCCCTTCGGTGCAGGCTCAGCAAGGGGGGTACTCGGAGAAGCCGCCTTGTCTCTCCCTGCCTCTTGTGAGACGCCAGCCGGCTTTCTCCTTTCCCAACACTCCTTTGCGGCTGGTCACATGGTCCCACCGTCCTCCTGTCACCTCGGCAACCCGGCTTCCCGGCTCTCTCACTTGCCGCTGACCGGGCTGCCGGGTAGACCTAGCCCGCAACCACAGCTCCTCTCTGCCTCCGCACCAGGGGTCCACTCTGCCGTCAATTACCCCACTCTCCAGGTAAATCTTCGGCCGCTCATGCCTCTGTCCGTGCGGGGTAGCTGGGGAGGGTCTGGACGGAGGAGTCCCGTCGGAGAGCTCCTATCGCATGCTCTCCGGCGCCGCCATGTTCAGGCTCCACCCCTCAAGCCCCGAGAGTGCAGCCCAGGGACTTGATATGGCCCTCTTCCTGCCTTTCTCTGGCCAATAAGACAGTGTCTTATATTAATTTTAGGTAAAAAAAAAATGCACTAGGGCTTATTTTCGGGTAGGTCTTATTTTTATTGACTTTTATTCATTTTCATTCACTTGGTGACACCCCCTCTGAGTCCGATCCATTATCCTCCCCAATCCGCAGATTCGATCCATCCTGTGGGGATCGTCGGCTTGCAACCTAACTGATCTCTCCACCAGCTCCACAAAAAGGTTTGTTTTAAAGCAAGCCCCCCCCCCTCTCTGTGCCCTTTTTCTCACCCCCCTCTCTCTCTGCTCTCTTCCCCCCCCCCTCGCTCCCCCCACCTACTACATGAAGCTGCAGTGCTGTCACCAGGGTCGGGGGATTACATACTTACCTGCTGCATACTCTGCCCGCCCCTCCAGCACTCCGATTTCAGCACCCGTGGCAGGGATGTGGACCTGCCCCTCTGCTGAAACTCTGAAGAGGAGAGGTGTTCCGAAGTGTGTGCCTCACTGTCCGTCCCCTCAATGCCTGCTTATTTCAGAATACAGGGACGGACTGAGCCTCTCATGGGGCACTGCAGTGACCCCGGGTACTCGGGCAGTGCCCGAATAGGCAGTCCACCCCTGGTGGAAGTAGGTCTTATTTTCAGGGGAGGGCTTATATTAGCGGTACGTCAAAAAGTACCGCTAGGTCTTACTTTCAGGGAAACACAGTAGTATTTATATTAACGTGAACCTGATCTGGCCTAAAAGTTCCAATCCCAATGTTCCTGTGCAGGTACTGGGATTCTACATCTAGCTATCTTGACTCTTGTCCAAATTAATTTCAGTTATTTCACTACAGCATTATCACCCTGCTGGAGGAGGGTGAAAAATTATGTTATACTTCAAAATCAAAACCTAGTAAAACTATGTTATGGGAGGAATAAGTTAAAAAAATAAATGTTGTGTAATACATAATACTGTATGTGTAGGTCTATGGTTCTGAAAGCCCTTTCATTCAACTGTCATACCCTCTGTACACAAGCTGAGCGAACCTATAGTCCGAACATTCTGCTGAACATGTACAATCTAGAGACTATTAGTACTAAACCTGCCCTGGCCTAAAAGGTGCTTTTGGTACCAACACTGTTGATCTGAAGGTACCTTGTGGGGCCAGCAAATAAATGATCCCTGGATCCCTTGAATCCTAGGTCCAAGCTTTTTACTAAATTTGACTGCCCTCCAAGTATAAGCTCCATCATTGTGCTGAGCTCTACCTCTTGTCATTAAACACCAGAGTTTTGCCATGTCCTTGACCCTAAGCTTACTTTTCTTTTAAATGTCAAAGCCACAATGGACAGTATGGAAACATAGAAACGTAATGGCAGAAAAAAGACTGAGTGGTCCATCGAGTCTGCCCATCAAGTATATATTTTAATCACTGAACCATAAGAAGGGGAGCTAAGCAGAAAGGACAGAGCTTAATCTTGGAGGGCAGTGAGGTTCTGTGTATAGTTGGTACCTAGGATCCAAGGTAGCCTGAGCAACACTGAAACAAATGGATTTAATTCCTTTTACCAATGTTATTGCCTTAGGAAGATTAACCTTTAAATGGATGGTATGCTCTAAAGCTAGAGGTAGCAACTTGCAGTACTATCCTTATTTACGGTGGATATAGAAAAGAATCACCCCCTTTAAAATAATCACATTTTGTTGCTTTGCAGCCTGAAATGAAGACAGACACAGTTTTCTGTTTTAGCTAGCTGTATTTACTCATTGCAACTTATTACATCCAAGTGAAAGATATAACACCAACATGTTAGAAAAAAATTCAAAAACATTCAAAAACCAGAGAGTTGGAAAAAGGATCACTCCCTCCTAAAAAAAACTTGTAATCTCAATCAGGTATAACTAATCACCTTCTCAATGGCACACAAATCCATTTGACTTTCAACTGTGATCAGCTGTGTTCATTTTGATTAGCTCATCATGAAAAGAGCTTTCCTGGAGCATTTCAGTCCCAGGTAGTGCAACTGAAGAAAACAATCAACTATGGGTGGCAAGGCACTCTCAAAAAATCTCCAGGATAAAGTTGTGGACAGGCACAAGTCAGGAGATGGATACAAAACATTTAAATGTCTTTTTCAATGCCTAGAAGTACAGTGAAGGCTATTACTAAGTGGTGGAATGTATTTGGTACAACACATACCCTCCCTGGATCAGGACATTGCTCCAAACTGGATGAAAGAGCAGTGAGGAAAATGGTCAGAGAAGCTGCCAAGAGGCCTACAGCAACTTTGAAGCACTTGCAGGAATTTATGACACAGAGTGGTCATTGTGTGCATGTGACAACATAATCACAAATTCTATACAAATGTGGCTTGTATGGGAGGGATGCAAGAAAAAATTCACTCAAGAAACACCACATGCAGTCACGACTGAGCTTTGCCAAAACTCACCATGAAGATTCTGACGCCACATGGAAAAAGGTGTTATGGTGAGAGCAGGCTAAAACTGAATTATTTGGCCTCAACACTAAACAATATGTCTGCCAGAAGTCCAATACAGCTCGCCATCCAAATAACACCATTCCTACAGTAAAGTATGGAGGTGGTAATATCCTGTTATGGGGGTGTTTCTCTGCACCAGGGACGTGAGCACTTGTTAGGATAGAAGGAAAAACAGATGGGGCAAAATACCATCAAATTCTTGAGGAAAATCTACTGCCCTCTGTCAGAAAGTTGTCAATGGGAAGAAGGTTTACCTTGCAACATGACAATGACCCAAAGCAGACAAGAAAAATGACCACACAGTGGTTGAAGGAGAAAAAGGTGAAAGTCCTTGCATGGCCTAGTCAGAGCCTAGACTTAAACCCCATTGAAAATCTGTGGAATGACTTGGAGACTGCAGTTCACAAATGATCACCATCAAATTTAACTGAACTTGAGCAGTTCTGCAAAAAAGAGTGGGCAGATATTGCAACAGATACGTCTCTACTAAGGGGGTGATCAATTTTTCCAAATCAGTGATTCTGTTTTTTTTATTTTTATTTTAATCTGACATGTTGGTGGTATATCTTTCACTTGGATGTTATATGTTGCACTGAATATACGGCTGGATAACACAAAAACTGTCTGTCTTAATTTCAGGCTGCATAAGATCCCAGAGATTTTACAGGGATCTGAAGACCAACACTAGCTTTCAGCGTCATCACATTATACCTGCAATTTAAATTTGTGTACCTGCAAACCCAAATTTGTCTATAGGCAATGTTTTAAAAGCTTTTATCCATTATTGGTTTAGAGTTAACTGTGAATGTTGGATGTAGAATTATTGTTCTTCCTTTGACAATCACAGCAACACCTAAAGTGTGATACATACACACATGCTATTTACATACACATGCATTTGATGGGACTGCTTTTAATTTATTTTTTTATAAAGTAATTCAAAAAAAGTTGTTTTTTTTAATTTAACGTTATTGCTATCATGAAAGGGACTAGAAGCCCTCTATGTTATAGCATTGGGCAGATGACAGGTCCTTTTAATGGAGATACAGGAATCTATTAGACCACTAAAGTCACCTCTGCCCTCCACTGCAGCTAATCAAGCACAGATTGTGTTGATTAGTAGCTTACCCTGCCACAGCAGCCAGGAGTAAATAAATGCACTTCTCTTCAGGGTTCGTTAAATGCAGATGAGATTGGGAAGGAATGTTCGTTGAGCGCCTGCTGCTCAGATTCCTAAAAATATTTACAGCAGTCTCAGGCTCCCTGGAAAAATGGGAGAGCCCAGACACTGAGGTGGGTGGTGGCCCTTCATAGTACTGTAAAAGCAACCCAGAGTAGTCTAGATCACTTTTACTGAAAAACCATTAGCCGGCTGAAATTAATTATACCATGCTCATGGCTGAGAGTAGATATAATGCTCAAGTTTAACCATTTAAAATCCAGGCTAATTATAAACAGCCTATAGACGGCAAGTGGTAAATAATCAGTAGGATCAACCTGCGATTACATTTTACCATCTGTTTGTTACATGGGTACCAATTCTTAGAAAAAAAGCATGGTCTATTTTTAGCCTTATAATTAATATTCTGTACTCGCACTATTCCATTCTGTTTTAGAACAGTTACCCACCTTGACATCCTGCAGTTGAGTGTGGACATCTTGGTGCGCCTTTCTTAGCTGCCTATTCTCTTCTCTCAGGTTGTATATGCCCTCTGTTGGAAACAATTAAGGTAATGTAAAGTGAAAGGTTCAAGATAAAACTCTAGTATGAATTCAGTGTACAATAGTGTTTTTAACCCATCTTTCTACCTAATTGGTACACCACATGCAGGGCCTGCTATTTTATTACTTCAGGTACTATATCCCACTGTGATCATATATCTGAATCATACACAAACCTGATTGATCGTCCATTGAATATACTTGATATTCACAGAAGGATAGAGATTTTATGGTCATACAGGTAGCAATGTCAGAACAGGGATTTCCTACTAATAATCTGCTACTGATTAAAAATAAACCCTTATGGTCTGTGTTAACAGGCTTCAATAGGCAAACTTCAGAGTGTTTTTGACATCAGTTTGAGACAATTCTGAGATCATTCAAAATGCATTGCAGGTGCAGTTGACCTGGTGCAGCTGCCTTTGCATTGCTATAGACTTGTATAGGAAGAGAAACAATTCTAAATAATATAATGGAACACGACTTTAAATGTGAGTTGCTACATAAGTCTGACAACAGTGATGAATGACTGCAAATAGGCAATTATAAGTCTCTGTGAATTGGGTAACAAATTGTAAACCATAATTTGTTATTAAGCATTTTAGTTGTTTAAAACATAGATAATCATTTGGAAACCACTGAGATACTATAAGGCTGCATTCATACCTGTGAATGGGCATGACAAAGTTCACTGCGAGAACCCCAGCGGGCGTTTCCGATAATTCACTGTGGGAGGCAGCCCCATTGAAAGCAATGAGGGTCTATCGGCTCGCTCAGCTAATCGCGGCCCCTCACACGTAATCTGTCCTACAGCGATCAGCCCTGAGCATATCTGTGAGTGATCAGCCCTGGACCTTAGGTGTACAGTCAAAAACTGACTATTTACCAGTAGCTTGTGATAAAGGGATTCACTTTAGATATACTAGTTTATAAAGCAGTGTGTATGAAATTCTGAAACGCTATGCTAAACCAAAGGCTGTGCAAAAGTGACAATATGTAGCATTTATGCTCTGTAATTGTAAACCTTCCATTATATAAATAAAGCATTTCATGCTCATCTTAGATAACATACCCTTTTATGCAATGCATTAGAAAGGGTGTCTCTCACAAATTGTTCAATTACTTTAGTAAAACCTAAATAATCTTTTCTGCCACAAACAGAAAGTGCTTTTCATGAAGCTTCCCAGTAAAACTGATGTAATTGAAGAGGAAATGTCTGCTGTTGAAAACAACCACAAAGAATTCACAAGTGCTTATCTGTACATCAAACATGCATAATGCTGGAGAGGAAACAAAGTTTTTAGATACCTACTTATTGATTAGGAATAACACTCATTCCCCACAAACAGAGCACAATACCATGATAAATTATAGGTCAAACTATACAAGTCAGTGGTTCACAGTGCAGCAGCATGTATTGACAATTTTGCACATAATAACAGAGGATGGAACAGAATTCATTAACATGGTACCTTGAATGTAAAAGTAAAAGTGGTAACAAGCCCAAACAATACAGGTGCAATCTATAACTGTGTGCTCTCCCCTATAACTGTCTGAATTTTCAATGTGGGTTACAAACCAGTAAATCATTTGAGCTTTTTGCATATCATATACAGGGAGATGTTTCAAGAAGCTAGCACAGGAGGCTTGAATGCATGTATACCTCTGCCTATAGGTCTCCCTGCTCCTTTGGATGTTAAAAAGGTAAGTTGTTCTAAAGCTGAGATTTCCATATTTAATATAGGCACATTTGTTGAATGAAAGAGCTACATAATGCATATCTTGGAGATACCAGGGGCGAGACCTCCCTTGCAAATGTTCAACTCCACCTGCCCTTTATGAGGCTGCCAAACTCACCGTTAAATATGTTAATTTATTTTATATTCTAGAGAATCCGGCAGGGGACCATAACAGTCACAGCCCAACCATCCTGGCCTCTGCTTGAACTCCTGATCACCCATCTGGTGATTATTGCTGCTTATTACTGTGTATAGTATGAGCTTGGCTTGGACATCTGCACCTGGTAATCTTGCAAATCAGATCATGAGCCAGAATACTGTGCACTGGTACAGAAGGGATGTGTAAAAATATTCTGCACTCAATCTAGAAATCTTTATGGGCGTATACAAACTTTTTTGCAAATTTATTTTTTTTTTTTTATTAAACTTTTGCAGATGTTTACAATAGATTAACATTACTGTATCGTAACATCCTTTTTGCAAATTCTACACTTGGTCTCCACTAGTTACATGACACATCCTTTTAATGGACATCAGTACAACATTATTAACTATAATGGTACTTGCTTATGGTATTGATGTATGAACATCAGATTCCTGGCAGGAAATTCCTGTACAAAAAATTGTGAGGATGGGCAGTATAGTAAGTTCGTGTATTCTCGCATACACACACGAACGTAAAAATTCCTCTAGCTTTTGTTGGGAAGTATTGTATGCAAGTGTGCGCATATTTGCGTGTAAAATACTGTCCACAAAGCAGGTTTGTTTTTGTTTTGGGTCTAATCTATATGCCTTGCATGCTTACATGCCTGTGTCTACGGATGATTAAAATCAAAGGGCTGCATTTACATCAGTAAAACAAAATGTCTGTATGTCTAAAAACATTGTGCTTTCAGGCACTGGTGTGCAAGAGGCCTAACACTCCTTACTTTATTTAACTGATTAATTAAAATGTTTTTTCAATATGCAAGTAAGATGACAGGTTCTAGCCTCTCCTCATTTCGACAGGAGGGAAATTGTATTAACAACAGAAAATATTTCAAGAAAACTTGCACAAAATGCTGTTACATAGCGGACTTTTAAGAAGAAACACAGAAAATAAGTTAAAAAATTCCCAAATCCAAGCAACAGCCTCTTTCACATTTTTATTGTGGTTTCTCTATTGGAGAGATTTCCCCTCGCTTCCTGCCCCAGTGACACCCTCTGCACAAGAATAAGACAGGGGGTTGATTTACTAAAGGCAAATAAACTGGGCAAGTGCAGTTGCTCAAGAGCTCAGTAAATGAGGAGAAGCTCTGCTGACTTCCATCATTCAATCATGTGCAAGCAAAACAAGGAGAAGTCTTCCCATTGGGAACACACATGGCTATAAAAACTTGACAGAGATGCTCACATTTCACCTACTGTATATACAAAACTGAACAAAAATGGGCTTTAAAGTGGTTCTAAAGGCAAGACATTTATACCTTAAAAAGGTAGTAAACTCTGCTTTATATCTCCTAAACATGTACTGTCCTGTCATTTTAAGGGCCTCCAGAAATTATATAGACCATCAGAACTGATCAACTTTTAAATATATATCCTATGATTTGTAGATGCTATAACTTTCACACAAACCAATTAATATACACATATTGGGATTTTGTTTTTTACATGTAGCAAAATACATTTTGGCCAAAATTTATGAAGAAATCTGATTTTATTGGATGTTTTTTTTTTTTCAAAATTGTTGGTCTTTTTTTCATTTATATAGCGAAAAAAACCCTGTAGTGATCAAATACCACCAAAACAAAGTTCTATTTGTGCAAAAAAAATTATATAAATGTAATTTGGGTAGTGTTGCATGACTGTGCAATTGCTATTTAAAGTAGCATAGTGCTGAACAGCAAAACATGAGCTGGTCATGAAGGTGGTATAACCTTCTGGAGGTCAAGTAGTTAAGGGACTATGTTTGACTTGCCTTTCTTTGCACTGCATTATTTCAGATACAGCCTGTCCTATTAGGTGGGTGGTGAACTGCAAGCGAAGTAGGACAATCATGGACTTTCATAGCAAACACTACATTGTTCATTTGAATGCAGCTGTATGAGCTCAAATAGAAAAGGCAACATTTCTATTTCTATCTCCCTTTGAAATGAACCCCTACTCTGAGAAATGAATAGTGCTGATATGACAGCAGAAATAATCTCTGTAGTATAAAGTCATTTTAAACCTTCAAACTTCCTGGTCTTTAGAAAATACCTAATATAGCAGTATATGTCACATAGACTTACAGTACCAGCACTCACCTTTTAGCTTTGATACTTCTTGTTCTTTATCCTGCTGCAGCTGTAAATATGTCTCTTTATGTTGACTAAAGGATTTTGTTAAGTCCTCTCCTAGCTTCTGATGTTCTGCTTGCAGTTCTGTGTGCTTCTTCCTTAGTTCCTCATGTTGACTCTATGAAATTAAAAATCCATGAGCACAAATTCATAAGTTAAATAGACAAAGGCGGATTTCTGATTTGTGCCCCTTTGGATTCCTTTACCCTGCCTTTCCTATGACTGCCAATCTTTGTTGATGCACAGTTCCCAAAGCCTTGTACTAATAAATTATTGCATCCTACAGAGTATACTGTTTTATGCTTCAAATCCTCTAAAAGTGTAACATGTCAACACAGCAACAAAGGCTTCAGCCTATCACCCCTCTGTGTCCCTTTCAAATCCAGACTACATGCACATCGAAGAAGAAGCAAAATTTAAGGCCGTTACAAGTTAAAGAAGAGTGCTGTCATGTTGTATTTAATAGAGGTGTGCAAATATACAGACCAAGAAAAATATCAAAATAGGAAGTTATGACTGCAATCACTGTTCTGCAAACTGAATTTTATATAGCAACTGAAATACAAATCTCAAAATACAAAATACATTTTTTAGTACCAACATCAAAATGAAATATTAAAGTGGTTGTAAAGGTTCAAGGTTTTTTGTTTTCATGCATTCTGTGCATGAAGGTAAAAAAACCTTCTGTGTGCAGCAGCCCCATACCTACCTGAGCCTCATCTCGATCTAGCAATGTGCATGAGAGCCTTGGCTGTCCCAGGTCTATCCCTCCTCATTGGCTGAGATGGGAGGCTCCCGCTAATGTCAATCACAGCCAGTGAGCCAATGAAGAGAGAACAGGGGGTGGGACTGGGCTTTGTTTGTCTATGAATGGACACACAGAGCAGGCTGCTTGCTATGGGGGCACTTGGCAGGAGGGAGGGGTCAGGAGCGCCAGCACTGAGAAGAGGAGGATTGCTCTGTGCAGTGATTTTGTGAACCTTTCCATTTCCCAAGCATTTACATATAACAGTGCCATCAATGGGGCTGATTTACTAAAACTAGACAGTGGTTTCTATGCAGAGCTGCACCAGATTTTGCAATCAGTGTCCAGTTTTATTTTTGTCAAAGCTTAATTGAATAAACTCAAGTTAGAAGCTGGTTGGCTACCATTCGCAGTTGCATCAGATTTTTCACTTTCAAGTTTTAGTAAATAACTGCATAATCTGCTACTTCAAATGCAATCTTCCTTTTCCTAAAACATGCAGCTAATCGGACCGAACTGTTCTGTTACTAATAAACACATTTCAATGTTTTGTCAAAAGTCTGTGGCTAAGGCAGCCCATACATTACTCAATTTTTTCTTGTTCAATCAGCGGTGAACAGAAGTCGATTGGTAGATTGACTTCTGGCCAACCACAGTGACCATACATGGATCGAAATTCAGATAATCCCTGTTTACCTGGCCAAATTTCGATGCACGTATAGCCAGCTTATGTCCTTGTCTCTTTCTAACCATTACCCATGGCTGCTGATGTAATGCAGACAGCAGTGACATGCAACTCTCACAGAAAAGGCAGAAGTGCCTTTGGTGTGCAGGCTGTGACTGACAGCCTGATTTCAACTTCTTCATGCTGTGCAAAAGGCAATATGGCAGCTCTAAATGGGGGATTAACTGCATCTCAGGGGACTGCCTTGTGCATAGTTGTCTTCACTTCTGATTATTTAGTCAACTGACCTAGAACATGTATGAGGAGTTATTCCTTTCATCAGACTTCATCATCTGCATGCTTGGTTGAGGTCAGTCACTCAGAGAGTAATAGAACCAGAAAGTGTTAGATAACAAGCATTTTCAGAAAAAGGTCAGAAACAATTGAGTACTGTCCGTGATACTTTTTTTTTATTTGCACTAACATACAATTTTGAGAACAAGCTTTCGGGGAGTGTCCCCTTCTTCAAGGTCCAAGCAGTACTACTCACAACAAGAAGCATTTACCATCTAATACACTTCTAGTGCCTCATTGGACCCCTCCGGAAAAAGGTCAGAAATGCAAATTCACTCAGTAAAGCTTTCCGAAAAAAAAAATATTCATCATATCCAAAGTATTCTGTTTTGTTACTACTAACTAAAACACAATAGTTATGGTGTAAACTGGCTTTAAAACATGGGTGATAACAAAAAATAAATTACCTTTAACATTTGATGCTGTACACTGAGTGCATTGTATCGGGTATTTGAGTCTTGCTAAAAAAATAAAGAGAAAAACACTGAGTGCACTCCATCGCAGATATACACTCACTGACTACTTTATTAGGTAAACCTGTTCAATTGCTTGGTAACACAAATTGCTAATCAGCCAATCACATAGCAGCAACAAAATGTATTTAGACATCTAGACCTGGTGAAGACGACTTGCTGAAGTTCAAACCGAGTATCAGAATGTGGAAGAAAGGGGATATAAGTGACTTTGAACATGGAGTGGTTGTTGGTGCCAGATGAGCTGGTCTGAGTATTTAAAAAAACACTAATCTACTGGGAATTTTATGCACAATCACCTCAAGGAAAATCGAGACTCATCCAACCAAGCAACGTTTTTCCAATCTTCTACTGTCCAGTTTTGGTGAGCCTGTGCGAATTGTAACCTCCCTTTCCTGTTCTTAGCTGACAGGAGTGGTACCCGGTGTGGTCTTCTGCTGCTGTAGCCCATCTGTTTCAAGGTTTGAGGTGTTGTGCATTCAGAGATGGTATTCTGCATGCCTTGGTTGTATCGAGTGGTTGAGTTACTGTTGCCTTTCTATCATCTCAAACCAGTCTACCCATTCTTCTCTGACCTCTGACATCAACAAGACATTTTCATCCAAACAACTGTCACTTAAAGGATATTTTCTCTTTTTTGGACCATTCTCTGTAAACCCTAGAGATGGTTGTGAGTGAAAATCCCAGAAGATCATCAGTTTTTGAAATACTCAGACCAGCCCGCCTGGCAACAACAACCATGCCACGTTCAAAGTAATTTAAATACCCCCCCCATTTTGATGCTTGGTTTGAACTTCAGCAAGTCATCTTCACCATGTCTAGATGCCTAGATGCCTTGAGTTGCTGTCATAAGATTGGTTGATTAGCAATTTGTGTTACCAAGCAATTGAACCGGTGTACCTAATAAAGTGGTCTGCTAGTGTATATTCCAAAATACAACAAATGTAAACACCATTTGGGAACTTGTGTCTGGATAGAAAAGACTTGGTAAGAAATGAGGATGCAAATGTTTTAATAAAGTTCAATTGCACACATAATAAATTGTTAAAGTATATCAAGAACACATTTTTCTGAGAAACTAAAATTCCCCCAATATGATGGAAGAATATGCTATGCCTTAGGTCTGCAATGTGGCATAAAAATTAGGATTATAGCAGAAGGAAATAAAGTGTAGCACAGAACCAAGAGGGGAAGACTGACCAACCATGAAAAGTTCACATACAGCAGGTAAAATAAGCATTGAACACGTCACCATTTTTCTAAGTAAACACACTATATTGCCAAAAGTATTGGAACGCCTGCCTTTACACACACATGAACTTTAATGGCATCCCAGTCTATAGGGTTCAATATTGAGTTGTCCCAACCTTTGCAGCTATAACAGCTTCAACTCTTCTGGGAAGGCTGTCCACAAGGTTTAGGTAGTGTGTCTATGGAAATATCTGACCATTCTTCCAGAAGTGCATTTGTGAGGTTAGGCACTAACGTCGGACGAGAAGGACTGGCTCAAAGACTCTGCTCTAATTCATCCCAAAGGTGTTCTATTGGGTTGAGGTCAGGACTCTGTGCAGGCCAGTCAAGTTTCTCCACCTCAAACTCGCTCATCTATGTCTTTATGGACCTTGCTTTGTGCACTGGTGTATAGTCATGTTGGAACAGGAAGGGGCCATCTCCAAACTGTTCCCACAAAGCTGGGAGCATGAAATTGTTCAAAATGTCTTGGTATGCTTCACTGGAAGGGGCCAAGCCCAACCCCTGAAAAACAACCCCACACCATAATCCCCCCTCCACCAAACTCTACACTTGGCACAATGCAGTCAGAAGTACCGTTCTCCTGGCAACCACCAAACCCAGACAGGCCCATCAGATTGCCAGACAGAAAAGCGCGATTCGTCACTCCAGTGAACACGGCTCCACTGCTCTGGAGTCCAGTGACGGCATGCTTCACACCACTACATCCGACAATTTGCATTACACTTGGTGATGTAAGGCTTGGATGCAGCTGCTTGGCCATGGAAACCCATTCCATGAAGCTCTCTACGCACTGTTGTGCTAATATGAGGGCCACACAAAGTTTGGAGTTCTTTAAGTACTGACTCTGCAGACAGTTAGCGACTTCTACGCACTGTGTGCTTCAGCATGCGCTGACCCCGCTTTGTCATTTTACGTGGCCTACCACTTCGTGCCTGTTGTTCCCAGTTGCTCTTTGTTATAATAACAAACAGTTGACCATGGAATATTTAGTAGCAAGGAAATGTCACGGATGGACTTATTGCACAGGTGGCAAACTATCACGGTACCACGCTTGAATTCACTGAGGTCCTGAGAGCGACCCATTCTTTCCCAAATGTTTGTAGAAGCAGTCTGCATACCTAGGTGCTTGATTTTATACACCTGTGGCCATGGAGGTAATTGAAACACCTGAATACAATGATTTGGAGGGGTGTCCCAGTACTTTTGGCAATATAGTGTATATTTCTAAAGGTGCTATTGACACAACATTTTCACCACATGTCAGTAAAACCCATGCAATCCATACATACAAAGAAACCAAAACAAATATGTTCAGAAATTAAGTTATGTGTAATAAAATGAAATGACGCCAGGAAAAAGTATTGAACGCGCTAACTGAAATTTATTTAATACTTTGTACAAAATCCTTTGTTGGTAATGACATCTTCAAGATGCCTCCTGTATGGAGCAACTGGACACATGCATTGCTCAGGTGTAATTTTGGCCCGTTCTTCCACAAGAACAGTCTTCAAATCTTGAAGGTTCCATGAACCCTTCTATGAACTCTGATCTTTAGTTCTTTCTATAGATTTTCTATTGAATTCAAGTCATATGATTGGCTGGGCCATTCTAGCAGCTTTATTTTCCTTGGCTTTGTTTTTGGGATCATTGTCTTGCTGAAATGCCCACCTTCATCTCATCTTCATCATCCTGGTAGATGGCAGCAGATTTTTATAAAGAATGTATTGGTACATTTTTCCATTCATCCTTCCTTCAATGACTTGAAGTTTGCCTGTACCGTATGCTGAAAAACAGCCCCACACCATGGTGTTCCCACCTCCAAACTTCACTGTTGCTATGGTGTTTTTGGGGTGCTGTGCAGTGCCATTTGACCTACAAACATGGTGTGTATTATGGTATCAAAAGAGTAAAATTGTCGTCTCATCAGACCAGTCTATATTCTCCCAGTATTCCACAGGCTTGTCTAAATGTTGTGCAGCAAACATTAAACAAGCTTAAATATGCTTTTTCTTCAGCAATGAAGCCTTGCATGGTGAGCATGCATACAGGCCATGGCAGTTGAGTGCATTACTTATTGTTTTATTTGAAACAATTGTACCTGCTAATTCCAGGTTTTTCTGAAGCTCTCCACAAGTGGTGTTTGGCTCTTGGACAAATCTTTTCTGAGAATTATTTTCACTCCTCTGTCAGAAATCTTGCAAGGAGTAACTGATTATGGCCGGTTTTTGGTGAAATTATGTTCTTTCCACTGCCGGATTATGGCCCCAACAGTGCTCACTTGGACATTCAGATGTTTAGAAATTCTTCTGTAACCAATGCCATCAGTATGTTTTACAACAATAAGGTTGCAAGATCTTGATACATGCTTTTACCCATCATGAGATGTTTACACCTTGGTAATCAGACACCTTTTTATAGGCCATCAGTTGAGACTGAACCAGCTGATATTAATTTGCACTGACAAGGGGCAGGATTGCTTTCTAATTACTGATAGATTTCAGCTGGTGTCTTGGTTTTCCATGGCTTTTTGCACCTCCCTTTTTTCATGTGTCCAATACTTTTTCCCTGTGCCATTCTATTTTATTACACATAACTTAATTTGTGAACTTTGGTTTCTCTGTATGTATTGATTGCATGAGTTGTTACTGACATGTGGTGAACATTTCATGTCAATAGCTTTAGAAATATATTTACTGAGAAAAATGGTGACATGTTAAATACTTATTTAACCCGCTGTACTTGGGTCTATTGAAAAAGGAAGTACAAGGTGCACTGACTATGTGCAAAGTGTAGTAACCAACACTAACCAATCACATTTAAGTTACTGAAGTAAGATCAACGGATTTCTGAGCGTTACATCACTTTGGTATATTGAATAAGCCCAGTGGTGTTGTTTCAAAAGCAAAAGAATAAGCGAAGCACAATGGAAAGTGCAGGTACAATTTACTGACAATAATAAAAGACAAATATTGCACTTACAAATGTTGACAGTTGTAATCACAGATCAAGATTTACAGCATAGATCAGTATATGCAGACTTGACTCACTTTCAATTATTGCCACTGTTATTATGATCAAATATGCAAATAAAAACCTTGTAAAAGAAAAGCTGGCATCCATAGAAGATGAAAAGAGTTGACAGCCTGAATGAATGACCAATTCTGCAATAATGGAACACCTGGATCAGCTGTAAAGCATTACAACAGTCTCAACTCACAGTCACCTAGATATATTCTACCTGTCCAGGCCAGTTCATCCCACCCACACCCAATCTGTGCTTATACTCCTACCAATAAACCCACCTAGCCATTGGAGTGATTATTTCCAAGCAGCAGCTCCGCCCAAAAGCATCCCACATTATGTAAGACAAGTTGTCAAATAACTTATAATATGTGAGCACACTACAACACAAAAGGGTAGAGCCGTTGCCAGGACATACTCCAATGGCTAAATGGGTTTATTAGAGTATAAGCACAGATCAGGTGTGGGTGGGACTACCATCACATACTGCACATTTACCGCCCTGCCACTACCTACTGCTCATTAACTGCCCTGCCATTACATACTACTCACTGATCATGCTGCCATTATGTACTGCTCACTGATCACCCTACCACTATGTAGTGCTCACTGACCACCCTGACACTATGTGTACTGCTGACTGACCACCTTGCCACTACGTCCTGCTCACTGAGCATCTTGCCACTGTGTACTGCTCAATGACCACCTTGCCATCACGTACTGCTCACTGAGTGCCCTGTCATTACATACTGCTCACTGAGCACCCTGCCACTATGTACTGCTCACTGACTACCTTTCCACTATGTACTTGTCACTGACCACCCTGCTACTTTGTACTGCTCAAGTACCTCCTTGCCACTATGTACTGCTGATTGATCACCTTGCCTCTAAGCACTGCTCACTGATAACCCTGCCACAATGTACTGCTCACTGACAGCCCTGCCACTAAATACTGCTTACTGACCACCACATACTGCTCAGTGACTGCCCTGCCACTACATACTGCTCAATGACCGCCATGCCAATACATACTGCTCATTGATCTCCCTGCTACTATTGCTCACTGACCGCCCTACCACTACATACTGATCACTGACCTCCCTGCCACTAGTGCTCACCGGCTGGCCTACCACTACATACTGATCACTGAACAACCTACCACTACATGCTGCACACTGATTTGAATATTGTACAGGTACAAGGCAACTCTGCTTTACAAATTACTGACCACTGAGTAAGCACTGTCACTCTAGGACCGAAAGTGTAAAGCTGGTCATAGATGGATCGAAATTCGTCCGGTTCAATAGGGACAAATATGGCAAATATTGATTTATGTGAAAATGCTCCTGTTTGTCAAAACTTATCAATTTTTTCATTGTGTTACTATAATCTAGTGACCAAATTTGGTGAAAACTGACTAAAGACCACCACATTTCTTAGTAATTGGCCAGTCTTGTAACTCTTGCTTGCGCAATCATTAGATTTATTAGACTTTTTTTTTCTCTGATTGTTTTTTACTGCAGTTTTCAGTGTTCTATTCCATGAACTAATAAAATGAATATTTATGGGTTGTATTAAAGCTGTTCAGGAATATATCTTCAGAAACTCGTATGTCCATATAATTTTGTCATCATTGGGAGAAATAGTAGGTCTGCCAAACTGTGATTTCATGTTCTCCACAATATGACTACTTTCACCACATAGTGACTAAACGTTTGACAGTCAGTGCTGTAAGGACATATTCATTGTAGTGATAATCACAGTGCAATTAAAATCCTCATTCTCTACAAATGTGATACCAAAGACAAAGGTGCATGTAATTTCTATTCAACTTACTCTTCCCTTATTCAGTGTTTCCTGGGCTTCAAGTTTATAAACAAGATGATCTAGGATAAAAAAGATAAACATATTTCAAATTATAAATTCCATAGATTTGCAAAATCAAAAAACATCTTTGGAACCTTTCAGCATACAAGTGAAGGCCAACTCCACTCAAAACTTACCTTGGTTATAAATTTTATTTAAATGGAAAAACTGATGGAAAAACCACACAGATTTCACTTGCAGAGAAACGAGTTTACATCAGTTTTCGTGTGTTTCATTGAGTTTTATACATTGCAGATTCCTGAGCAGAAAAAAAACGCACATACTAGTGTTGTGGTGTGAACAGGGCACATAGATGATTTTATTTGTGCCCTTCCAGAACACATGCAGAAAAACACACGTCTCTGCACATGGTGTGACCAAGACATCAAACAAGAACTAAACCCTTTGATTTAACAGTTTAAGTTTCAAAAAACAGTTACACTCTTGGAATGGCCAGAATGCTGTCATGTTTGCTTGTGAGGTCTGCCAAAGTGTCAAACCATCAAATGGCTGGTGAGGCTAAGATGGCAGTTTCCTTGGCTGAAAAGGATAGGAGGGTTTAACAGAAGTACTGTGTGTATTCATAAAAAGTGCAAGATACACAGATCCACTTGAAATTAGCCTTTCAGGCCTTGTTCACAACATACATTCAGAAAAACTGATGGAAACTGATGTGCAGATTTCACTTACAGAGACATCAGTTTAAATCAGTTTTCATGCACACTTCAATGAGTTACACATTGCAGATTCCTGCACAGAAAAAAATCTGCATGTGATACTAGTATTGTGGTGCCCAGGGCTCATCGAGAACAATTAATTTTGTTGTGCCCTTGCAGAACGCGTGCAGCAAAACTGACGACTTAGCACCATGTTGTAAATGAGCCCTCATAGAGGCAGAAGCTCTTTTTAGTATAACATTCTGACCTATATACAGTTTAAAGAAAGAAGGGAGTTAGACTATTTTTCAGAAGGTCCAGTAACAACTTCAGGGCTACTGTATAGTCTCTCAAACTTTAAATTAGTCAGTAAACTGGCGTTCTGGGATTGGAATGTGTGTCTGTACTAGCCATAGAATAACAGTTTAGACTTTATTACGGCATTCTAGTTAAACAAGGCATTTTCCACTCACACGCACACAGCCACAATCAAATGGAAAATGCAGTGCTTAAAAAACAGACTGCATTTGGGCTGTTTTGCCTGCAGTTCAAACACATCTTAATAGGACATACTATGTTCAAGTAAATGCGGTGCAAGAAAAACAGGTCAAACACAGCCTCTGAACTGTCCTGTATTAAAGTCATTTGTGATTTGCTAACATGCATTTGGCCTGCATTTCAGATGCCAAATGCTGAAAAACAACACTTGCTGACATGAACCCTTACTCTGTTAGAAACACAATAATGGCTTTAACTCATTTTAATGGACATGTCTGCAGCCCATTTGTTACCCATGATGAAATGTACCCTCGTTTCATTGCAGCACATGTTAATTTTCTTTCCAGCACTAGATGGCAGCAATAAGGCACATACAACTTTCATCAGACCTGCAGAAATTTCCCCAAAAAAAGAACTGACTAGTACGTGAATCTGAAAATGTCAATTGTGTGACGTTTTTCCGAGCTTCTTAAAAATTGTCTCCTACAGCCTTGTGAAAACACAAATAAAATCCACATCCTTCCAGCTGATAAGACAAAATGCAATTTCACAGTTTATTGGTCAGAAGCTAAATAATTAATTGCTTGAGATTATTAATTTGCATATAAAATGCATAGATAAATTAGCATTTTCACTGTATATATTCAGAAACTTGCGCTGACCAAAGCAAAATGTGCACCTGGATTATTAAAGCAATTATCTTATACTGAGTGTGGGCTAGGACCTGCTTTTTAACCTTTGTGGCTCATTAAATAGGTTATTTTTTAGTTGCTGAGATACTATTTAGCACAATACTAGCCACTTTCTCATTAATTAAAGTCCAGAGATCCCTGCTTGACAGAAAAAAAAACAAAAAGTCTTAAAACACGCAAAGAAGACCATTGTTTATTAGGTGTGGATTTTTAGTGGCTTATTAATGCTACTAAAATTTCATAAGAGATTGATCTTTGCTTCTAATCACATTACTTTTATTTCCATCTCCCACAATCACAGAATGCCACAATTTAATTGCATCAAAGAAACTACAAGCAAGGGATTAATTCAGCAATTGCTCATATATGAGATTCTCGGGCCAATTTTTGCTATTCAGTTTTACCCCTGCAAGATTAAACCTATGAGACTGAACTCCTAGCATTTACATTACAATCTCCTATAGTAGCACAGTTTTTTTTTGTCCGATATTAGAAATTGCCTGTGTAGCCCTAGCAGAAAGCTTCTGATACACACATTCCTGATACCAGTTAAGCACTCCCAAGAACTTAATGCATAGCAGTGTAGAAAGCCAAATGGTGCAAGTGTTCAGTAAAATATAGATCCATACAGCATTGAAGAGAAAGCAAACTCATTTTTCTATAGTGAGCAGTCTGCATACAATACTCGAGGATACAAAGACTACAGCAATTATGTAAAACACAGAAAAGTGATTCTTGCAAGGCACTGCAGTATTTGCAATTCTCTGCTTGGCAAAGCAACATTGGCTGCCCTTCTGATGCTTCAACACTTGACTTTGCACAGATAGCACAATGTTAAAATTAAAGTGTGTCCTATGCGCTTACAATTTTTTTTCCCTAACACATTCTCTGCATTAAAGTGTTACTAAACTCATGACCCTGCATTCACTATACCTGGCCTCCCACAGTACACAGAACATGGAAATGTAAATATTTAGTACATATAAACTGCTAAATACCTTTTCTCATCAGCAGTATATAGCAGTCTTGTGATTCATATCAGTGTCCAGCTGAGCACTGGTTAAAGTTTGCAGGAGGAGTTTTCATTCTCCTCTCATTGCCCTATGAGATTGTATAACCCCTGATCCTCTGTCTGGACAGTGCTGATTGGCCCTGTGCTGCTCACATGTATCCTCCCAAGAAAAAGAAAAAGAAGAAAAACCAAACTGAGCATGTGCAGAGTGTTCCTGAGGCTGTGTTTTATCAGGAGATAAAATGGGGAACGTGGAAAAAGGGGAGGAACAGAGAAGACAGGATCAAACATCCTTTTTACACAATGCAGAGGATTAACCCCTTAAGTTCCACAGTGAGTATAACAAGCATGCTTTACTGCATATACAGACTGATTTTACTGTTGTGTGTTTGGTAACACTGTAAGGTGAAAAACTTTCTGTAATTAGTATCCCCCCCAGCCCCCTCTTATAATTACCTGAGTCTAATCTTGATCTAGTGCTGCGCCAGAGAGCAGTGGCTCTCTCTCTCCTCACAGAACAGAGAGACAGCAGTGGGAGCCATTGACTTCTGCTGCTCCTAATCAAATCCTGTGATGAGGGAGCAGGGGGCGGGGACAAGCCATGCTGTCTGTGTCTATGGACACAGGCAATGCAGCTCGGGAGTTATTACAAGTGGGGCTGCTATGTGCAAAACCACTGCACAGAGCAGGTAAGTATGACATGTTTTTTTATTTTAAAATAAATAAATAATGCTTTAGAATAATTTTACAGCGTAAGTCAGTTTGACTTGCTGGGGCACTCCGTTATATAAAATCAGCCCGCATGCAACCCCAAATCAAGAGACTGGGATTCTGGTGATCTCTATGCATATTTATAAAGTGTAGATTGGGCTGTCCTTCTAGATTCTGTTTTTGTCACTATCAATGTCATCTATCCAAGTTTCACTAGAAATATCTGTACTATGCAGGGGTTGAAAAATGATCCTTGAAACTAACTTAGGTCTGTTACCTCTTCCAAAAGAAAATGGAACAACCCATGGTTTTCTAAACTGGGACTCAGTCACCCTGCGATTTTATGAGGGCCTCAATTGTTCTTCTTCTCTTATTTAGCATCTGTATTAGGCGTCTACCTGTCAACTAGTTGTCCATTTGTCCACTTCTGAGACTTGCTGACTTTGTTTTGGTGTGGCAGGCATTTCAGCAAGTAAATCATCAGCACTACTGCTTTTAAAACATATTCAATACAATATATACTATGTCACACATGAGAAATAAATGTATCACATGTTAAAATGGCAATTGCTGCAATGACCCTTACCCTCAACTTAACACCTAAACCTTTCTGTAACTCTAAACCTAACCACTAATATAACCATTGACCTGATACTAATCACTAAATACAGGCTAGACTCGATTATTAAGCCTAACCCCCAGGCAAAATTTGTACTTTTGTATTAAGGTGGAAAATACAATAATGTCACTGTGACATGTAAATGTTGAAATGTTAAATACCAAACATTGTGATCTGCATCCTAGGATCTCACAAATATACATAATGCAACTGTCACATCGAATAAGCTGGGAACAAATTTTGGGTCCCCACCAGAAAATGATTTGCCCATTATTTAGAGAATTGTCTGAACGCTCATGTTCCATTAAAAATGAGAGATAAGTACAATCACAACTGGCTCATGCCTCAATATTGCTAGTGTTTTCAAGCTGTACACATTCTATCTCTGAGAGGGCATGTAAGAAGACACATAGCTCAATCACAATAAACCGCAATGTTTCACGATATGTGTTCACTTACCTTCTCTTGCTTTTTTCAGTTCAAGTCTTTCCTTTTGTAAAGATTTTTCAAGCCGTGATCTGTGCTCATAGACCACTAGAAAATAAAATTTGAATTCTTGTCATGCTTGTAAAACTATATTTATATATATATATATATATATATATATATATATACACACACATACATATATATATATACATATACAATATGTATATATGTAGGCTACTGACATAAAGAGTGCAAGTAAGATGTTTATAATGAAAGAAAAACTATAAAGATATTGAACAATTTTCAGCTTATCATACAGTTTGATAAATAAGTACAATATATATTTGTGTGTGTAAATTTCTTCTTGAACTACTGAGTGCTTTAAGCAGGATTATTAAAGGAAATACATAGAAAACAATAAAAAAGTGAAAGCTCCACTTACTGCCTGGATAAAAGGCTATATAATATTTTATATTTACTGAACTGAAAAATAAAACTATTTTTGTTAGTCCTGATTGCAATAAAGAATATACATATGTATAACACAACTACATGGTCTCTTATCTTATTCTTTCACCTATCCGAAGAAAACCATTTTCTCTGTTTAAACATCCAGATTCTAAATGAATATACCAATCCACAGGCACATTTATTTCTATGGAACAAGCATTACTCTTAATATCAAAACAGGTGCCTAGACTAGTATGAACATGAATTAAAATGGTAAAAGGGAAACTACATAAATATTTTATGAATTCGTATTTTTCCAGCCTAAAGAGTGCTATTCTGGGGAGCAGATGATCAGTAAGGTCTGTACCTACATAGAACTTTTAGATCATTTCAGAGATAACAGATTGGATTTTCCAGGCTGCCAATTTAACATCTTATGGGATAGTGATTGACAGGAAAAGTCATTCTCCCAAGTCAATCTCAGACAGTTTATTTCTATAACCTGTCTTAAAAAAAAATAAAAAAAACCACAATGCAAATACACAATTTACTTGCTATGATGAACTGCATATTGAATCCTTTTCTATCAATCCTTGGCCCAATGGTGGCTGCCATGTTATGTCCCTTGCTCACACACACAACCATAATGACTGTAGTTCCACAACTACAGATCTTAACGGCCATTGTGAAATTTCTCACCTCACTATCCCTTTTGATGTGCATACACATCTGATTTTTTTTTGTCTATATGACATCTTCAGGAGATTGAATCAATCGGACGAAATGCATTGACCTCTTGACATCACTTCCGGACGGTGGAGTGCATTACCATTTTGATGAGTAAGTAAAGGTGCCATTGAATATCACAGAGAATGTAATGACATATGAACTCTGTTAGTGCAGAAATTGTTTTTTATTTGAGTTAATAAATTGAATTACACTATTGTGGGATTTCTATTTGCTCTCTTGAACCTGAGGAGGAATGGAAGTAGAATCGAAGGTGAGAAGGTACCCCCCCCCCCCCCCCCCCAAGGATTATATCAGGAGAATGTCTGATGGAAGGAAAGACTATGAAAAGGGCTACTGACTGATGCAACATAAGAGGTCACCATTATTTTCTGAGTGCTACTGACAAGGGGAGTGGTGAAAAAGCAGAGGCTTGTTGTGGGTCACAGGCATGGAGAAAATTAGGAACAGCCGTTGGATAAACACCTTACTGGTTTGCACAGAGGACTGATCACAGGATGCTTGTTTACAGCACAGCACTTATTTAGACTTTGAGAGGACATTTATGTACGATTTATCGTAAATATTTTTTGTTTACACTGTGGATTGTTTACAGCACTATTTACTGATATATTGGATAGAGCACTAGCACTTTATGCATTGGATTTAAAGAGATAGAAGGTGGATTAATACATAATCTCAATTTTTTTGTTGTGGTTTAGCACTACACCTAGTTCTCATTTTATTCTTACTTTCTCATCCATATGCATTGTGGTAAAAAATACAGTAGGACTGACATTTTTAGGCATTGAGATGCATTACAGACCATGAATGTGCAACCTAACATGATGCAATCCACATGGATTGCATCAAGTTAGGTTGCACATTCATGGTCTGTAATGCATCTCAATGCCTAAAAATGTCAGTCCTACTGTATTTTTTACCACAATGCATATGGATGAGAAAGTAAGAATAAAATGAGAACTAGGTGTAGTGCTAAACCACAACAAAAAAATAGAGATTATGTATTAATCCACCTTCTATCTCTTTAAATCCAATGCATAAAGTGCTAGTGCTCTATCCAATATGTCACATGTTCTGTCTCCCTTTGTAATGTACAGCGCTGAGCGAACTATTGGCGCTTTATAAATACTGTATAATAATAATAATAATAATAAAGTGGTAGTGAAGTCGGTTTTACTACTTGTATATAGTATGCAGTGCATACTAGCACATTATGACATTACTCTGCAAGGGGACCATGTTTTTTGTTTTTTTTTTACAGAGACTTTACTACTGAATTAAACACATGCAAATCAGCTGCTATTTTGTGGCCCTTGGACTTGTTCGAGGTTGCACGTGAGGCCCTCAGGAACTTGACAACCACTAGCTTTGATTCAGTTTTTGAGTATAGTCCCTCCTTAAACTTATTTAGGTGTCTAAGCTGGAACTGCATTAAAATTTTATACATTTGCTCTTTAAGAAGCCATTTGTAATTTAACCACTTCCGAACCAGCAACCTACCCGTACGTCACTGAACTTTTGGTGGCTGTCGGCGGTCGGCTCTCTTGTAAAAGCAACTGGAGCAGCTACTAGATATGTATAAGAAGTGGGAAGGGGCATCACCCCCCTCCCGCTGTTCTCTCAGGATGTACCGGCTTTGGTCGGCTCTCCTTTATTGTAAATGGGAAGCAATGACCTGACATGACTGCTGGTTTACTCGGAAACTTTCGGCATCATTTTTAAAAATCTGAAAGCATTCAAAAACACCAATCTTGTTGTTCTGAATGCTTTCAAGTGCAGAGGAGGGATTATAGACCCCAGATCCCTCCATAAAAATTCCTGTCGTGTCTATTGCTGTAAGGGATGTTTACATCCCTTGTGACAGCAATAAAAGTGATTAAAAAAAATTAAAGTGACAGTGTAAAAAAAAAATAAAATTAATAATTAAAAACAATTTTAAGTACTCCTACCCCCCTGTGCTCGTGCATAGATGAACTCATGCATGCAAACAGTGATTGTCCCACACTTGTGAGGTGTCATCAGATCATGGGCAGTAATTCTAGCACTAGACCTCCTCTGTAAATCTATAGTTGTAATCTGTAAAGGCTTTTAAAGCATGCCCTATGAATAGTAAAATTTACGACATTTGATGCCATTGCACAGGCATGCGCAATTCTAAAGTTTGACATGTTTGGTATCTATTAACATCTTTTATATTTTACCAAAAAATTGGGTTATGTATTGTGTTTTTTTTTTTTGCAATAAAATTTAAAAAAAGTGTATGAGTTGATGTACTCATTTATGCTAAGCACTGTATATGAAAACAATGAAAGCAAAAATGTTGTTGTGTTACATTCTACAGTGTCAAGCAAGTAGCATATTCTGCATAAGTACAACCAAAATAATCATTGCTAATGACTCTTTATCCCTTGAGCTGTGGTCATGGTGATCACCCACCACCGTGTCCTTCTTTTGGTTGTCCACATCACTGCATCACATCATAATGGGAATGACTCCCATTGCTTGTCCATCAGAGACATCCTCTAAGGATACAGAAAACTATTGATTTCAGCCTGAGGGGAATCAAGGGGCCCAGACAGTTAGGGTTATTCTGCAGCACTAGAATCCACACAGAAAAGCACCTGAATGGGAGGACTCTGTAGCAATCGTGCGCACAGATATGGACGCGGACAACCATGTTGCTAAGATCCACCATCTGGTGTCATTCTCACTCCAAACCAGCTCCCCTCCCTTTTTGTTGAATGGCATGTGGTCTGTGTGTGTGCTGAGTTCAGGAGTGCACAGGGCACAGCTGGATACACTTCATGGTTTTAAATCCAATTAGCTGGTTCCAGGGTGTCTTACAGACTCTTGCTCTGGCTGGATCGTACAGCTATAAACCCATCAGTCACTGGACTTGAAAACCATTCCAAAATAGCAGTGAAACATACATCCCACTTGAAAACCACTTTGTCATACAATTTCATAACTCCCAGCAGGAAACAGGTACAATAAAGTAAAGCCTATATTCAGGTAGGACACTTTAATACAAGTCACCTGATACCATACATCCCTAGATTACGTTTACCAGAGAGCAGAAAGCGATATCTCTTAAACCGTCACAGGCAGATATGTCATACCTGGTGTCTGGACGTTCAGAATATGATTCTGCACATTATTCTACCAGTGGATAGGATGCTACATGTACCTATGGAAGGTTATTGACCATGGTGTGGACTTGTGAGGGATTTGGGTCACACCCGGGGTCTCTGCCTAAACCCCCTCCCCAAATGAGGCGATTGGCTCTTGGCTTCAGCAGACACCCCCTGCTGGAAAACAGGCTGTCAGGCCTGAGAGAGGTAAGATCAAGAGATTCTCCCTTTTTAACACCAGGAACCAACTTTGGGAGAAACGGTACCCTTTTGTTCAGGACACTTGAATCTGCTTAAACCAAGGACTCTGGCAAGTATTCTACCTCTCTAAACTTCTTTCTGCTATCTCTCTGTTGTGATATTGCTCTCTGTATATATATATATATATATATATATATATATATATATATATATATATAGGCTACATCTTTTTCTATAAATATTTTTATTGCACCATTTTGACCTTTTTAGTAATAAATCCTATTTTCTGAAAAGTGTTGAACTGTTTCTAAAGCTCTTTAATGCAAACTAAGAATCCCTGTCTCTGAAGAGCACTACTGTGTGTTTTAAACGTCTGCATACATCTGCCTGCGGTGACAGTGTGTATACAGACGTGTATTCAAACATCATAGTGTAACTGCTAAGATTTGTGAGTTTCCTCCTTCTCTGTACAAAAAGGTGGTGGTGGCAGTGTGAAGGGTTAATTGCGTAATTAACCTGACCCAGTAACAATCGCTCTCAGGCGGCTGGCACATAGATTGTGGTCCAGTGAGCTGGAAAATCTCTGTGCAGGGGGCAGCTGAGAGTGGCATTGTTACGCAAGTGGCAGCGCGGTTTTAGATTGGCTAGTCCTTTGGTCACAAGTTGGTGAGAAGGACTGGGTCTGACGCCGCGCCCGTCACAGACTCAGGTGAGTATAATTTGCTTTATCAGGTAAGAAAATATAAACAACTGTCAGGATGGGTTAGAGAAGGACCAATTTTAGGGAGTAGGGAGACAGTGTTAGCCCTAATGTGGGATTTAAAATGAAGCTCCAGTCTCATCTGTAAAAAAAATAAGTCAGCAGCTATAAAAACTGTAGCTGCTGACTTTTGAAAAACAGCCACTCACCTGAAATAAGGCTCTTGCCTTCACAAACAAATATGATTTGGAATGATGACTCAGAGCCGGTTCACATATATGGTAATTGGATGCGTTTTGAGCCGCATCCAATTTGTATGACATGTGCAATAACATTTGTTTCTATTGTGCCTGTTCACATATATGCCATGCAACCGAAGAGCAGATTCAATGCAAATTGGAAAAGAGTCCTGCCAGTTTTCTGAGCAGTGTGGTCCAGCTGAGGTGAGAATTCAAGCCCATTGATTTCTTTGAGAATGCTTCTGAATCACACATGTCAACAATTGTGAACAGGATAAAATCCTGACTTGATCCTGATGTAAACTTGACCTGAAACACTGAACAACTACTTTGTCAATTAACTATGAAAATGGAGGTTCAGTTCACACGCGCATGTATGAATCCACACTCAAAGACACAGTTGTTTGATCACAGTAGATACACTGTATTTGGTGCAAACTAAATAAAGCATTTCACAAGAAGAACGCAACTCCAGCTGAAAATATTATGGTTTGTGGTTGCTTTGCTGCTTCAGGGTCAGATCAACTTGCAGTCATCAAGTCAACTGTGAATTCTGCTTTGTACAGTGTCAAAGTGTACTCAATCCAAAATGTGAGAATAAGGAAAAGTTAAAGTTAAACCAGAAACTGATCATTTATCACACTAGTGATCTGAAGCACACTGGAAAATGACCAAAGGAATGGCTTAAGAGAAAACATGGAGGTATATGCACTGCCCTAGTCAAAGCCCTTATTTGAATATCATTTAAATATTGTTGGGGGATTTGAAATGGGCAGTTCATGCTGGAAAACCCACAGCAGTTGTGAAAACCACCAAGGCTTGGTTCATATTATTCCAAAGAGTTTTGAATGCAATTTGAGGTGTGATTATGCAGTGCAGGTGCTAAGCGTTATTTGTGCAAGTGCTTTGCAATTGTTATGCAATGTTAGTGTTGTGTGTTTTGAGTGCAATTTTATGGCTTGGGACTACAACTACTACCTGTTGGGGAAAAATGCAACAATATTACATAAACACATGTACATGTGTTCCTGATGCGTTTACATTAAAGTCTATGGATCACAAAATTGCACTGCATTGCGCCAAAGCATCACAAAGTCACATCGCAGGTGCTTTGTATTGATGTGAATGGCCGCCACTGAAAACAGTTATTTCCATTGTCATAAGATTCAAGTCGCTTCAGAAATTGCACTAGTGTTAACAAGGCTTTACTAGAAGTCATTTCTGCTAAAGAGGGTATTATCAGCTTCTGAGGCAAAGGGTATACTTACTTTTTCCACATTGTACCTGCTTTTGCTAATTCCATTATTGAAAACGCTAATTTTTCTTGCTTTAATTCAAGTATATCCCCTTTATCTGTAGGCACTGCTTGAATAAAAACCTAACGTTTGCCTGTTCATACATGTTTCCATGGGGGGGGGGGGGGGGGTTCTTACTTTTTCACATGGATGTACTTAACAGGAACCACTGCAGGCAATCAGTAGAGGGATGGAATGTATTATAATAATAAACCTATAGAACAAATTAATTTCCTTAATATAAGTATTCATATATTAAAACTATATGAAGTTTGCACACTACAGAGGAACAAAAGCACAAAAAAGCCTACTGCTGAATAACTTTAAATATCTGAGAAATTACCTCACTTGCTCATCTGATGTATAACTCAAAGCACAATAGGGAATCAACACTCAAGTGTTCTGATTGATCATATATTTGGTACTTTACAAAGTGAAGGAATAAAATTGTGAATATCTACATCTGATGTCCTGCAATCAGAACATGATTGTAATTAACAATTCCTTTGAAGGCAACATAATGTAATCCTTTCATTCAATCAGTACACTTAATATTTGACATTCTATTGAACGGTTTAGTGAAGATTTAGGATTAACATGGCTGCATAGTCCTGATAGATAGTTGTCACATACTGGACAATGATATGCTATGGTCAGAGTGGCCCTTCCCTATAAAATGCAATAACACAGCATACTGGATTTGCTGGATAAAAGTCCTCATGGACATTTTTACAGCTGCTGTTTTTGGCTTTTGACATTTCTTTCTACATCCAGTAAACCCCACAGTATGTTATCCTATGTGTTCATGCACACATAGACTGTAAAGCAAAGTTTTTTGGCTGGAAAAAAAAAACCCAGGACTAGCGGGTTTCTAGAGGAGTTTTCTAGCTGTAAAAGCGCTGAAAAACAATGCAAAACACTGTAAATCGTGGCAAATCGGCGTTTGTGGATTTTTTTTACCCAATTTTTTTTTTTGGTAAAAAAAAAAAAAAAAGATGGTAAAAAGTGCTAAAAACTGCAAACACAAAAAAAGCGGCAAAACGCTAATGTAAAAACGCTGGAAAACTCATGCTTTTAACATGACTTTACACAGCTAATGTTACCAGTGTTATGGAAAAAAAAGAAGAAAGGGAATCATTTTCAAAGCAAAATCTTTCATCTGCCAATGTTTATAGAAAACCCTGACAAATATGAGCTATGTGGCTAAAACACAATTTATTGGTTTATGATTAGAACAGAATCTCTACTCTTTTTTTACCCCTCAGACCAGGTTATTCTTACATTGGGCATCTACATCTTGCCTCCCACACAACACAGAGAAGACTAATCCAGACTATAAAGCACAGCCTGCATGTGACACACCACTGTCCTTCCTAAAATGTCACCTGTCACTGTTCTCTGCATGCATCAGTGGTCTGCTGAAGTAGATAGACATTAGCAGGTCTTAGAAACTGACTTTTGACAAAAAGTCAAAATCTGCATATCATTAAAAATGCCGTTTAGTCTGCTTTGGCTACATGTTGGAGAAGGGGAAGGAAGAAGTATGTTTGGAAAGCTGATAAAAAGGATGTACTTATACTTGGGGGCCTAAATGTTTACTTTTATCAAAACTCCATAATAAAACACTAAAGTGTTTTCCTCTACTCATGTCAAGTGCTTATATTTGTGAAATCTAATACTGGCGCTTGACAGTGGAGAACAATGTTTATGGCATTGGAGTGAGCAAATCAATTTCACTTTCCAGAGTCCAGTTCACACAGAGGTCCCATGCAACGATCAACCGCGGTGCCGTGTGCTCCCAGGGAGCGTGCACAGGCACTGGATGCAGGGGGACATTTAGAAACATCCCCCCGCATCGGCAGCGCTCCCGTCCGGCCGTTTATCATCATGGGCCGGACGGGAAGAGGTTAAGTCCTCCCCCCCCCCCCCTCTACCTCATTTAACAAAATTTTCGGCTCCTCTCTTTTTGCCCACATCCTTCTGGGACACATCACAGCTTCTGAAGGCTGTGGAACCGCTCACAAAGAGCAGCTTCCCTTAGTAAACATGCTAGAACCAAGGACCTGGAAGCGGGAGAACTTGCCAAGGTTAGGACAGCTCTAAACCCCTGGACAAGTAAGTGTACTTTTATTAAAAGTCAGCAGCTACAGTATTTGTAGCTGCCGACTTATGTTTTTTCTTCTAGCGAAAAGATCCTCTTTATGTAATGTAAGGAAAAGATGAACACGTATCATGCAATTTTATATAAGGTGGCAGGGGTGACCATAGAATATACAGAACAGATCAGGTCACCATTAAATAGGGAATTCCTGTTTTTCTTAAAACCCTATTTAAAACCTCTATGATTATTGGTATTTGCCCATTTATGATGCTAATGTTGATCTCAGCGGACCAATGGTTTTGTATCTGACAGTGTAACATCTTCATAAAATCCTTTGTAGGAAGTATCCCAGCCCACCCTACTTTATACCTTGATCAATCATGTCTTTCCTATTCTGTGACTATATAAATTAAGCAGTGCATATTATTAAACTACATGGTATTATAAACTTAAATGATACCATTGAATATGACTGCTATTTCATAGATGGGATTTGAGGTATGTTGAAATGAGGGATACCTCTGGGGCATATATGGAGGAAGGGGACAGTACATTTATATGGTGGGATAACAGAGCTATTTTGCACAGTAGGAGAAAGAAGTTCCTGATTTTATAGACTGGCAACTTTCCATTTGGTAACTACTCAAAGGTATTTTAGCTATTGAAGAAGTTTTGTTTTCTCATTGTTATAGTCTACTAAATATACATAAAGTTCAACTCTGGGGAAAAGGTTCGATGTAAAAATAAATTACTTCTAATGATGGGTTTCCCGTGTATGGATAGTGCTGTGCTGGGTAAAACTATTACTTTAAAGTATAACTATAGACAAAACCTTTTTATTTTTATTCACTTTGGATACAGTAAGGGAGGGTTATAACTCCTTGTCAGTTTTTTTTTATACCATCTGTGTCCCATTGGGGAGATTTACCTTCACTTCCTGTCCCACTGCCAAAACAGGAAATAGGAGGAGATCCCTGAACACCCCCCCCCCCCCCCTCCCTGTCCCCATTGGAAGATTTCTGCTCTATTACTTTTCAGGGACAGCCCAAAATGTGAGATTTTCTTTTACTTTCACTTTTAATGATCATGGTAAATAGGACAAAGAAAAGCTGGTAGAGACATCCCCAAAAAGACTTGCAGCTGGAATTGCAGAGAAAGGTGGTTCTACAAAGTATTGACTCAGAGGGGCTGAGTACAAATGCACACCACACTTTTTAGAAATGTATTTGTAAAACATTTTGAAAACCATTTATAATTTTTATGTGCCACTTTGTGTTGGTCTATCACATAAATTTCCAATAAAATACATTTATGGTTTTGGTTGTAACATTACAAAATGTGGTGGAAAATTTCAAAGGGTATGAATACTTTTTCAAAGCACTGTAGCTGCTTACATGGAAGAGTTCTAACACTTGGCTATCACTACTGTTATAATGAACTTGCCTTTTGTTATGTTTTCTCTAATATATATCAGAAATTCTGTTAATGTTTTACCCTGGAATCGGAGATGACATTTCATAAAATCAATTCTGTATAAAAGATTGACATTTATAAAAGTTGTAGTCTCAGGTGCACTGAACAGCCCTTTCATTATTTTATCATCATCAGAAAGGAAAGAACCAGTCCTCAAATACATTTTTTTATCTTCATTCACATTTGGCTGAAAATGTTTGGAAATAAGAAACCACAGATTTTTTTTCCCTTTTAGCATGTTGCGTGCTCTCCCAACCATTCACAAGCAAAAATGTGAAGTCAATGTATAATGAATGCTCCTGAAACAATATACACTTTCTACATTAGCACATTAAGCCATGGTTCACATTGGTGTAATTTGTCATGTGATTTGATAGTTCCAAATCACATGACAAGTCTCACCCCATTGCCAGCTTTGGAACCATTCAAATCTACTTCAGCACGATTTCAAAGCCACAGATCATTGTGATTTCTACCTCCGATTTCATTGAGGTTTGCAACGTCATTTAACAGAAGTTGCAATGAAATTGGAAAAAGTAGTGCAGGAACCTTTCGGAAAGTTGTTGCGATAAGAGTCGAGGCGATTTGAATGGTTCAAATCGCATGACAAATTGCACTGGTGTGAACCATGGCTTATGGAGTATTAAAGGCAAGCATGTTTACTGTGAAAATAGAGCCAAACTGTTAAATGCCCAGTTGAAATCCATATATCATTTACGGTCTTATCTTCTGAAAGATCAGTATTCTGTTCAGCCAGTTTTGTCTTTTCAACATACTTTCCACACTGTACAGCCAGACCGGTATAGCAGTTCATCTACCTTGTTGAGCAATGCAGCTTCCTATGTCACATCTTTGTCTCCAGCCTTCTTATTGGATAAGGAATTAGCATCATCATCTCTGTTCAGTCAGATGACTCAAGCAGCAGTAGGCTATAATATTGCTAAACCAGGAGGTAGCAGAGTGATTTTACTGAATTGCATCACAAAAATGGTTTACCAAAACTACAAAACCTTTGGTAAGTAAAACAAAACAAAACTCTCATCAATACCTGCATCCAGAAACTGAAAGATTACTATACTGTATATACAGTAGTATGGTGTTAAAACCAATAGTACCATACTCATCAAAAACATGGAACCTAATGTAAAAAGAATTCAATTAGCTGGGCACTAATGAAAGGAATCTGTTAACGAGAATTTGTGGTTCCCAATATGGATGATGGTGAGTATAAACAGAACTAATGAAGGAATTGGTCATTGTCACTAAAATCAAGATGAAGAAATAAAGCTGGATAGAGCATGTGATAAAAAAAAAAAGAACAAAACATAGATCTTGAAAGTAAAGCAGGCCATACTGTGGGTTGAAGGAAAGAAATTTGCTCGATTTCCCCATTAGCACAGTCAGTGTTCATGGGAGACTCCCTCCTGCTGCACTATTTTATTGTGACAGCAGAAGGTTTCCCCTTCTGTAAGAATACGCTGCCAGTAATGGTAGGAAAAAAAACAGACAGGTTAGTTGAACTACAGTTTATCGATAGATCGCCTTCAGTACAACCAGCCTTCCCATAGATCAGGGGTCTCCAAACTTTCTAAGCAAAAGGCCAGTCTACAATCTTTCAGACTTTAGGGGGGCCGGACTTTGACCAGTGGGGGTAGAAGATGCTCCAGCATCAGTCGGCATAAACAATGCTCTATCATTGGTTTGAATGGAAGGAATAGTGCCCCATTGTTGGTATCAATGGGAAGAATAGTGCCCCAACTGCCAGTTTAAAGTAAGCCAAAGGCCACATCCAGTCCCCGGGTCATAGTTTGGAGACCACTGCCATAGATGGATAGAAATTTACAGCTGACTTATCTTTTTGAAAAAGTGGCAAAGAAGAAACGCAAGAACCAAAAAATGACAGCTACAAGATAGTGAGAAGGATTTAAAGACGAAGAAAGATGAAATGAGAAAGATGAAGGGACAAATCTGCTAGTACAGCAGAAAGACAAAAAGTCCTGGCAAGTCCAAAGCAGGGAATCGCCATGGAGTGGTAGTGGTAGGAGGTGCATGTGCTGCCACAGATAAAATAATAAGAGATGTAAGAGATGCACGGCAGTTCATTCATTCAAAAAAGTACATGCAGCATTTTTAAACTGCAGTAGCCAGAAAATTGCATGGTGCTTTTGCACAAAGAAATTTTCCTGCGGTTCCTGCACCCCCACACGTGCTGCGGTTTTAGATTCGAGGGGGTGCCGTTAAGAAATAATGTCTCTAAAGAGCAGCGCATTTTGCCTGGGGACACAGGAACAGCTGCGATTCCCGCAACCACCTGCAACAGTGTGATTTTAGCCTTAAGCGTCGTACACATGAAAATATCGGACGAATGATTCTGTTTTTTTTTTTTTTGTTAGTCTCATATCGAAAATTGATAGGTTGCTAAAGTTATGAAACCTCTCGTAAGACAGAATACAACGTCCCGCAATTATTTCATGTATTGTATTGTAATGTATTCTTTTGTTTGAAAGTATGCACGGTCTTGGTTACTCGATTTTTTTACGGACAAACCTTGCACTGAATAAACGAAAACTGTTCATTCTGGTATCATACAAGAAAACATTAATAGATAATTTCACATGAATGCTCGTGATTGGCTTTCTAAAGCTGTGTACTAACGTTCAGATTATCAGATGATCGCTGCAAAACCGTTTTTTTTTCGTCTGATATTCTCATCGTGTGTACTAGGCATTAGGGCAGGGGTGTCAAACTGGTGGCCCTCCAGCTGTTGCAAAACTACAGGTCAAATCATGCCTCCGCCTGTAGGAGTCATGCTTGTAACTGTCAATATTGGAATTCCTCATGGGACTTGTAGTTTGGTAACAGTTGGAGGACTGCCAGTTTGACATCTGTGCATTAGGATGTAAACATTTATAGAACACTTCAGGGGAGATTTACTAAAGCTGAAGTGTGCAAAATCTGGTGCAATTCTGCATAGAAACTGATCAGCTTCCAGGTTAGATTGTCAAAGCTTAACTGAATAAACTGAAGTTAGAAGCTGATTGGATACCATGCATACAGTAGGTGCATCAGATTCTGAGTGCTCCAGTTTTAGTAACTCTCCCCCTTCATTTATGAATTGATGTTCCAGACTGCTAGGGTAAGAGTACATGCAGCACTTTGTCCCATCTTTCTAGGAGCTGCAGAAGCTCAGTATGTGACAGTGCTTCCCAAGCTCCGCTGCACGATTTCTGACCACAAAGGAGTCGGATGTACAGTACGATTGACAGCACTTGTGTTGCCCTCTTTGCGCTTTCCTGACAAAAGTGCTGTCACTCAGAATGCAGAGGAGGAGGTGTGTCACTTTAAAACTGACACGGATGCACTGTTCCTGAGCAGCTCACACATGTCGTGTCTGTTTAGCAGCTGGAAGCCACAGTGGTGTCAGAACGTGGCCCTGCTTTTAACTGTACACAAACCACAGCACAGGGCTTTCACAACAAACAGTGAATTAAAAGCATTCATGAAAGCTCTATTCTGACACTGCTGTCCCTCCCAACAGACACAGCTTGAGTGAGTAAAGCTGCTGTGAACACATTCAACCTTAAATTGACACGCCCCTTTTTTGGTGGGAATTCAGTGGGTGGAGCTTGAGGCACAACACCATTCTAGATCTCCGTTTGTACAGCTCCTGAAAAAATGGGAAAAGTACCATATGTATACTGTATCCTAGGGAACCGGAGCATCAAATAATATATGAAATGATAGTTCTTTAAGTACATGTTCTACCCTAACTTCATTGCAAACAACAGCAAAAAGCATGCTGAAACTGTTGTCGGTTCTATCCCTTAATTCTAGATGACCTCTCTTCATTTTAGGTCTTGGGGTATTAGTGCAGTGCTCTTATTTAGCTATAAAACTGTACTCGGAAGGCACAAGAAACCCTGCAGTAAATACTGCTTAGAAGGAAGAGATTAAAGGTTGAGTACTCAAAGCACAGTGAATTTCACCATTTGCATAAACAGCCTTTTAGCTCAATGTGCTCTGCTGAAAAGACAGAACTTGCCAAGTAAGGTCTCGCCAGAAGTGCTTTATTTTGTCCCAGCTGAATTGAGCTTCATTTCTAAGAGCTTGAAGAAGACGCTTGTGTAACCAATTAATAGATTTTTGTGTTTATTCCCTAAAGCATCCACCAATTTCCATGCAACAAGTTCTTTGCAGTCAGACAAGGGAATGCAGAAAGGTATCATTTACAAGATACCCAATTGTCATTTAGATCTAAACATGAATTACTAAACTAATGTACAACTGGGTCAATACAACAAAGAGGTTAGAGAAAGAAAACAAATCATACCATAAAAATATTAGGTTAGCATCACACTAAACTCTTGTTTAAAAATACATTCCATTCAAGTATACATTCTTAAAGTGTTTGTAAAGGCTATTTTTTTTAAAAATATATAACAAACATGTTAAAAAGGTTTTGCACAGAGCAGCGCAAATTCTCCTCTTCTCGGGTCCGCCGCTGACGCTTATGGCTCCTCCTTCCCAAGAGTGCCTACCATAGTAAGCCACTTGGGGGCACTTGTGCGTATTTGCTCCTGAGCCATAAGACACACAGGGCACGACTCAGCCCCATCAACGCTCCCTTCTCACTGGCTGTGATTGACAGCCATGGGAGCCTACGGCTGCCACTGCTATTTCTGATCCAATGATGATGGAGAGAGTTGAGAGAGCCTCTGCTCTTGTGCACATCGCTGTAAAAATGGGGCTGGGGGGGGAACTGTATACTGAAGGTTTTCTACCTTCATGCATAAAATGCATGAAAGTAAAAAAAACATTCAGCCTTTAGAACCACTTTAACATATAAAAGGCACTACTATTGCTCTCAGTCTCATGCAAACCTCCAAATGTTTTCTTTTGTTGCTGCTGTGATTCAAGGTCCTGTTAGTGGGTAGCTATGGTTCTTCTCCATAATTCCACTATATGTAGGAACGTAGCCACCCACTCTTGCTCACTCCCTCAATGGACTGCAAAATTTGTAATGTGCATAGAGCATAACACATAACCATAACTAGCATTCACTGCTTCTTCCATACAAACAGAAGTGAGGGGAAAGAGGAGAGGTTCTAGAGCTCATAGTGGACCTTACAATGAGGGAGAAAAACAGAGTGAGAAACATCTGGACATTATATTCTGCACACAGAAGGTTTTTTACCTTCATGTATTGATTACATGGAGGTTAAAAACCTTGAGCCTTTAGAACCACTTTAAAGTAAGTATTAAACAGATTACATGTAAGGTAGACCTATACTTTGTGAATTATCTATAACTGTTTTAACATAAGGTTCATGCAACCTTCTCACTGGATTCATATCTTTTCTAATTAAATTCAACTGGAAAAACATGTGAGACTTGAGTTGTATGAATCTTGTGAGCTGTTTATTGAACCCAATGTAAAATAAAAGTGTGTAGGCCACCACAGCTCACCAGTATGTTGGAGGTGTAAATATTTGGCAAGATGAGCTGCTGGCCACAAGTAATAAAGGGCTTTGTTTTTCTAGCCACAAAGACCTTACCTGGAAAGTTTTGCTATGGAGCCCAAATGATTTGTGATTATGGCACTGCTTAGTCTAGCTCCATGTCAGAGGGTGAGAGATGGCAGAGCAGAGAGTGGTAACTGACAGTCACTGCTTTCTGCTCAGAGCAGCAGGCAGATCTGAGCAATCAGCAGTGTTTGATTGCTGAGTTGTCACCCTTAGAGCCCGTGGGGGACAGATGCAGCATCAGATCGATGTACTGTATATGAGGTAAGTATATTAAAAAAAAAAAGCCAAACTTCTCTTTTAAATATTACGGTCTTCCTTCCTCCTGTTTGGAGATTTGGACACGCAAGTCACCTATATAGCGGGTAAGACAGAACACTTCCAAGCTGTGCAATCTGCCATTATCTATTATATGGAGGGGTATGTTATAATTATCATAACAGAATGTTTTACATCAGACCTAATTTTAGTGTGTGGGCTGCAGATTTTGGATTTCTATATTCACAGTGTGCAGCAGTGATTTTCTCATTTTTCGTGCTGACCTTGCGCAGACCTGTGAACAGGTTATGATATAAACAGTACAGTATTTGGGGATATTCATATATTAAATTTGTTATACTCTGGACTATGAGGATCGATGAGGACAGAATGTACATTCAATCATGATACAAGATACCATTTATTTTTAGGATCACTATTGGCTATACTTTCCTTTTGGGATGTTTATTGTTAACAGACTTATGAAGGTGTATTCTTGTACACATTTCTAGTAATTATTAGGTAATATCTTTACACCATTTTTATATTTTATGCCCTTGAATATACAAAGTGAACTGCTTTATACAGTATATAATTTCCTTTTAGGGTCATTGTTGCACTATACTTATCTTGTGGTCTAGATCACCCCACTTTATAGTCCTTGAGATCCCCCCCCAGGACATTTTTAGCTGGGTCACAATCCTGTGCAAATTCCTTTTGTCTCTTTTGGTCAGTTGATCATGCTTATGCTCATCAGATGACGTTTTCTCAGAAACTGTATATGCCATCATACCCTTTGATACTGTACCTCACAACACGGCAAATAAATTGTCAACTTCAGTCACAGAGGGACCAGCTAAGAGGGCACCAACAATCTGCCTCTTTGAAGCTCAGTAAGCTCTGACATGACTCTGTATTACTAGCAGGACACACAGTGAATGACAAAAGTGAAGCTTCACACATGTTAGCTACGTATTTCATCATGCAACGGATGTAAAATAATGTTACTCCCTGCACACCCCATACACCACTCAGATGGTGTATGGGGTGTGCAGGGAGGGGTAGCACTACTGGTGTAAGGGCAGGTCGTGTCCTTTCAGGGCAGCTCATCCACATTTGGTCCCCAGTCACTTAGCTCTCACCTGTGGCTCCTTGTAGCAGTAGCATGCGCAGTGGCCACACCCAGGGCAACAGCTTCAACAGGCTGGCAACACCAGGCTGAGAGTAGCCGTTGGGTCATTGACCTTTGGTGAGATAGGGACTTGTCTATCCCAAGCATGTGAAGACAGATTACGGCGGATTGAGCGGATTAAACCTACTAGAATAGGACAACATTCATAAAGGCGGTCTCTGCAAGTGATGTGGTATGCTAAGAGCATGGCAAGACACAAACGGCGCCCTAGTCAACCGCTGCACCCAGCGCAACTCCAACTGTCTCGGCTCTTGTCCTGCCATTGGAGCAAAATGGAATCTGGGAAGAGAGAGTGAGGTTGACTATGCGCACCTCTCCCTCAGTGTAATCCAATTCACGCGCAAGTCTTGACATCCCCCCAACTCCCAACAAAATTCTGTGGTGATGGGCGAGCGACGAAGCAGCAGGTGTGGATACACTGGCAGCTGTAGCCTTGGACCTGCACACAGGCAGCTCAGGTCTAATGGTCATCTTCCTGCTGACTGAAGCAACAGCTGGATTCAGTGTCTACCTGAGTGACTGAGAAGCCCTCTTTAGGACCACACTGCTCACCTCCGTAGCAAGAGGAAGGGGCTAGAAAAGGTGCTCTAAACATTGTTGCTTCACAGAACCCTGGCCAGCTTACCGCGGCTGGAGGGGATCCCATTTCATGCAGTCGAATAACAAAAATTCAAAGAAAACATAAGATGACACCACTCACCATTGGCACATGGAACATACACATGCTTCAAGACACCCCTCAGCAGATCGACCAGAAAGAAGAACAGCCCTGGTTGCTAGAGAGCTCGCAAGATTTAACATCGATGTTGCGGCCCTGTATAAAACTCCTCTAGCCAACGTAGGTCAGCTTACAGAAACAGGAGGTGGTTATACATTCTTCTGGTGTGGGCACAGCAGTAGTGAACGCTGTGCATCTGGAGTTGGCTTTTAGGTTAAGAATAATCTTGTCCGCAAACTTGCCAGTCTTCCCAAGGGCGTGAACGACCAACTCATGACACTGCATTTCCCACTACTAGGTGGAAAACAAGCAACACTGATCAGGGCCTATGCACCCACAATGACGAATCAGGATGTAGTCAAAGACAAGTTTTATGAAGATCTCGATGCCCTACTCTCATCCGTGAAGCGCACCGACAGGCTGATTCTACTTGGCGATTTCCATGCGAAAGTAGGATCCGATTATTCTGCCTGGGATGGCGTCATTGGAAAAAATGGAAATCAGCAAATGTAACAGCAATGGCATATTACTACTGAAGACAAGTGCAGCTCATGATCTGATCATCATCAATACCATAATTCGCCTGCCCACATGCAAAAAGACGTCATGGATGCACCCACACTTCAAGCACTGGCATCTTATTATGTAATCGTGCAAAGGAAAGACTGACAGGATGTAAGGGTGACCAAGGCCATGCCGAGCGCTGACTGTTGGACTGACCACAGACTCATCATCTCCAAATTAAGATTTCACATCAAGCCAAAGAGACGTCCACAGGGAAACAAAGTTGTGATGAAACGAATTAACAACAGTAAACTGAGGAACCCCAACACAGCAACTTCACTAGAAGAAGATCTTGACAACCAACTCTCAGAGCTGTAATTAGAGGGAAATGCTGAGAAGGACTGGGAATGCTTCCGGGATATTGTGCACTCTTCTGCACTAAAGGTTCTTGGACCCTCACACAGGAAACACCAGGACTGGTTTAACAAAAATGATGGTGAGATCAAGGCCCTACTTACTGAAAAGCACTGCCTTCATCGTGCTTATCCGAACAACCCGTCATCAACAGCTAAGAAAAATGACTTCAACAAACACTCGCAGAACCGTACAGAGCAAGCTTCACAAGATGCAGCACTCCTGATTGAGTGCCAAAGCAGATGAAATTCAGACGTTTGCTGATAGAAACGACGCCAAACGGTTCTATGAAGCCATCAGATCCTTGTATGGACCTCAGCCCTCAGGGAGCTCCCCTCTACTAGACTCAGATGGTGAAACTCTCATTACTGTGAAGACTCTGATCCTACAGCGTTGGGCTGAGCACTTCCAATCTGTACTGAACAGCCCATCTTCCATTAACAACGAGGCGATCAACAGAATGCCCCAGGCGGATATCAACCACAGCCTGGATGCCCCACCAACAAGGACTGAAACCCTACAGGCTATCAGTCAGGTGTCCAGTGGCAAGGCCCCAGGATCTGATGCAATCCCAGCGGAAGTTTACAAGGATGGCGGTGTAGTGCTTGTCAACAAACTCACTCTGCTGTTCCAGTCCTTCTGGAATCAAGAATCCATTCCTCATGAACTGAAAGATGCATCCATCATACATATCTACAAGACGAAAGGGAATTGACAAGTCTGCAATAATCATAGAGGAATACCACTACTTTCCATCGCTGGCAAGATCTTTGCACGAGTGTTGCTGAACCGCCTGACTGACCACCTGGAACAGGGTTTATTACCCGAGACAGAGTGCGATTTTCGCAAAGAGCTTGACACTGTGGACATGATCTTTGCAGCCCCACAGCTCCAAGAGAAGTGTCAAGAGCAAAACAGTGAATTGTACACCACCTCCATGGATCCCACCAAGGCTCTTGACACTGTCAGTCGTGAAGGTCTGTAGAGCATCATGTCGAAGTTTGGATGCCCTGACAGCTCATGTTTTGGACAACGGAGAAGTTTCAGAGGCCTTTCCTGTTATAAATGGCGTCAAGCAAGGTTGAGTGCTGGCACCGACGCTGTTCAGCATAATGTTTTCAGCCATGCTGTAAGACACCTTCCAGAACAATTCCTTGGGAGTTAGCCTGAGATACTGTTCAACCTGAGAAGACTCCAGGCTGTCACCAAGGTAAAGGAGACTGTGCTATGAGACCTCTTTTTTGCTGATGACTATGCCCTGAACGCTGGATCAGAGCAGGTAATTCAAGCCAATGTGGACAAACTCACAGCAGCATGCGACAACTTCGGGCTCCTCATCAACACAAAGAAGACCAAAGTGATGCATCAGCCAGCTCCAAAATCCCAACACCAAGAGCCTACCATTACAGTGAAAGGACAAAAGCTGCAAGCAGTGGACCAATTTGCATACCTTGGCAGCACCCTATCTTGCACAGTGACAATTGACATCGAGGTCACCTGCAGAATAGCCAAGGCAAGCTCTGCATTTGGCAGACTACTGACCAATGTGTGGGGCCACCATGGAATAAGCCTTGCCACAAAGCTCAAAGTCTACCGAGCAGTAGTGCTAACTACCCTGATATATGCCAGTGAGACGTGGACTCTATACAGGAGGCATGCCAGGCAATTGAACCACTTCCACATGACCTGCATCTGCAGACTTCTGAGGATCTGTTGGCAGGACAAGGTGCCAGACACAGAAGTGCTCTCCAGAGCAGGCCTGCCATCAGTTCACACCCTGCTGATGAAAGCCCGGACACGCTGGGCAGGACATGTTGCAAGGATGCCAGACCACCGCATCCCTAAACAGCTCCTCTACGGTGAATTGTCTCAAGGAAAGCGATCGCACGGGGGACAAAGGAAGCGATACAAAGACACATTGAAAGCCTCCTTCAAGTCCCTGGATATTGACATCACCTCCTGGGAAACCCTGGTACAAGACCGATTGACATGGCACACGTTGATCCACCAAGGCTGCCAGATATTTGAGGAGAAAATAAAAACCATAACACAAGAGAAATGAGCACTCCGTAAAGCCAGAGCTGCAAATGCTGCAACAGTGGTGCCCACATATGTCTGCCTGACATGTGGCAGAACATTTTGTGCCCATATAGGCCTTACCAGCCACGTAAGGACACACCATGGACAGCCAACTACCTGTTAGATGTCAAGGCCCTCTTCAAATACGATGGATGAACATCATCAAAACTAGCTATAGAATCCCAGACCAGGAGGGACAGGGTTAACTAAAATAACAATAAATCAAGGACTGCATATAAACTCTGCTGCAATAAACAGGCTCACCTACTAATATACTGGAAAATGACCACTAAACACACACAGTAGCACACTTGCACAAAGTCAGGGATTTTGTAGGATCAGAGTAAGGAGTAAGACTGAGATTATGCTCTGCAGTCTAATTTGCAGCAATAGTTTTCTTATTTTGGGTCACAATCCTGTGCAAATTCCTTTCACCTCTTTTGGTCAGTTGACCATGCTTATCAGATTACGTTTTCCCAGAGACTGTACAGTTGCAAGAAAAAGTATGTGAACCCCTTGGGATTACGTGGAGTTTTGCATGAATTGGGCATAAAATGTGCTCTGAACGTCATCTAAGTCACAACAATAGAAGAACACAGTCTGCTGCACATAATACTACACAAAACATTAGATGTTTCCATGGTTTAATTGCACATAACATGTAAACATTCACAGTGCAGGGAGGAAAAAGTATGTGAGGCCCTAGCTTAATGACTTCTCCCTGAGCTAATTGGAGCCAGGAGTGAGCCAACCTTGACTCCAATCAGTGTGATGATATTGGATGTGTTGCTGACAGCTGTCCTGCCCTTAAAAACACACACCTGTTTTGGGTTTACTGGTTTCAAGAAGCACTGTCTGATGTGAACCATGCCTCGCAGAAAAGAGCTCTCAGAAGACCTACGATCAAGAATTGTTGACTTGCATGAAGCTGGAAAGGGTTACAAAAGTATCTCCAAAAGCCTTGATGTTCATGTGTCCATGGTAAGACAGACTGTCTACAAATGGCGAAAGTTTAGCACTGTTGCTACTCTCCCTAGGCGTGGTCGTCCTGTAAAAATGACTGCAAGAGCACAGCGCAGAATGCTGCATGAGGTAAAGAAGAATCCCAGAGTGTCAGCTAACGACCTACAGAAATCTCTGGCACATGCTAACATTTTTGTTGACACATCTACAATAGGGAAAACATTAAACAAGAATGGAGTACATGGGAGGACACCACGGAGGAAGCCATTGCTGTCCAAAAAGAATATTGCAGCACGTTTGAAGTTTGCAAAAGAGCACCTGGATGTTCCACAGCACTACTGGCAAAATATACTGTGGACAGATGAAACCAAGATTGAGTTGTTTGGGAAGAACTCACAACACTATGTGTAGAGAAAAAAAAGGCACAGCACACCAACATCAAAACCTCATCCCCACTGTAAAACATGGCGGAGGGAGCATCATGGTTTGGGGCTGCTTTGCTGCCTCAGGGCCTAAACGGATTGTTGTCATTGATGGGAAAATGAATTCCAGAGTTTATCAAGACATTTTGCAGGAAAACATACGACCATCTGTCCGCCAACTGAAGCTCCGCAGAGGATGGGTGATGCAACAGGACAATGACCCAAAGCATACAAGTATTTCAACAAAACAATGGCTGCAACAGCAGAGAATACGCCTTCTAGAGTGGCCCAGTCAGAGTCCTGACCTCAACCCGAATGAAATGCTGTGGCATGACTTTAAGAGAGCGATTCACACCAGACATCCCAAGAATATTGCTACACTGAAACAGTTGTGTGAAGAAGAGTGGTCCAAAATTACTCCAGATCGTTGTGCAGGTCTGATCTGCAACTACAGGAAACGTTTGGTTGAGGTTATTGCTGCCAAAGGAGGGTCAACCAGTTATTAAGTCCAAAGGTTCACATACTTTTTCCTCCCTGCACTGTGAATGTTTACATGTTATGTGCAATTAAACCATGGCAACATCTAATGTTTGTGTAGTATGTTCAGCAGACTGTGTTCTATTGTTGTGACTTAGATGACGTTCAGAGCACATTTTATGCCCAATTCATGCAAAACTCCACGTAATCCCAAGGGGTTCACATGCTTTTTCTTGCAACTGTATATGCCGTCATACCCTTTGATACTGTACCTCATGACACGGCAAATAAATTGGCAACTTCAGTCACAGAGGGACCAGCTAAGAGGGCACCAACAATCTGCCCTCTTTGAAGCTCAGTAAGCCTAACATGACTCAGTATTACTAGCAGGACACACATAGATGCCTTCAGGTTTCTTCAGGGGTGCCTTGGCAAAATGTCTAAAAAGTGTCCAAAAATTGTATATAAACTAGCAGGTGGGTCAAGCCTGCCTTTTAAAAAAGAGCAGACAGGTGGCGCAAACACCTAGTGCATTATCCAAGATTTATTCAAAGGTGTAAAAGACAAAAACAAACTTACAGACATAGCATGTATAAAAAGCTTTTGCATAATGGAGATGGCCGCAACAACGGGCAAGGTGTTCCAACTGTCAGTATTGTCAGATGGCTGATGCGTTTCAGGGACAAATCCCTTTCCTCAGGGATTCGTCCCTGAAATGCGTCAGATATCTGACCACACTGACAGTTAGAACACCTTACCTGTTGTTGCAGCCATCTCCATTAGGCAAAAGCTTTTCATACATGTTATGTCTGTGAGCTTTTTTTTTCTTTTACACCTTTGAATAAATCTTGGGTAATGCACTAGGTGTTTGCGCCACCTGTCTGCTCTTTTTCCATTGGTTGATTTCCCCCGTCTGAGGAGGGCTGCATCCCTGAAGCATTATCTTTAGGCCACTCCTGTCCTGGTCCCCTTGGCCTCCCTTTGACAATTTTTTTCCTGGAGTGCTGGAGAGCACACATGGTTTCAAGCCTGCCTTTTAGTTACAGAAAGCCACAGGTATTTATTGTGCATCATTACAACTTTTAACCGATGACAATATGAAAAACAGTGAGCACACAGTTGATAAGAAGAACATCAGGAACCTGCATAGCATCCTTGCTTGCCCCTCTCCATCAGCACTGGGGTCATATTAGCTGAGTGAGAGAGAAACTGAGGGAGAAGGGAAACAATGGAATACTATTCAGTACCAGTGTGCAATGGTGTATTTGCTTTGGAAATATAAAAACTCTGATGTTGGGTGTCCCACATGTGCAGATTTTGCTGCGTTCTGTAACACTATTAGTTTAGTTTTTTTACATTTTGTAATGGGTGCCTCAAGATTGTGCAAGATTTTAAAGGGTGCCCCGAGATTGTGCAGGATTTTAAAGGGCGCCCTAAGATTGTGCAGAATTTTAAAGGGTGCCTTGACTGAAAAAAAGGTTGAGAAACACTGAATTAGGTCAACAACGCCCAAGGTTATTTATACATTAAAAAAAAAAAATCAAAGTTTCCACTGAATGGAATCCAAACTGAAATTGCTAAAAGGGTGTCACACAAATAAGCAGCATAACAAGTTAACTATGTGTTCCTGGAGGAAAAGCTAAACTGCCTTAGCATATCATAAGAGCTATTTTTGTACTTTTTTAATAAATAAAACTGTGCATCTATTAAACATATATGCTTTCACATATGCTCTAGTTGTAGGTGAGCAGTGGAATATTTTACTCGGTGACAAAAAATAACCAATTAAATGAATATATGAAGGAAGAAAGTTAAAGCATATCTAAAATCAAGAACAAAATGTTATATATTGCAGCTTACCATTCTGTAGATGTGGCAGCAGCATTAGCTTTTTTTTATTTTTTTCACCTGGTGTACTGTACTGTCCTAACATAGCAACACTCACTCATCCAATATACTGTATCTACGGAGAAGCATATTTAGCATTTCAGAGTTTAGTTTTATGTGCAGAAAGTTACAAGGACACTGGATTTCTGGTTGGATCAACAGGTATTTTTCTATATTTTCAAAAATGTACTTGTCTCGAGAAAAAGAATGAAACCACCACATCTAAGAACTGGTAATCTGCAATATATTATATTTTGGGGGGTTTTTTTCCACGTATCAGTCCTTTTTCTGACATGGTGCAACTAAGTAGACTAAAATAATTTTAAAAAACAATAATTTGATAACATGTATTTGAATATGGTTCTCAACAACGGTAGTGGAAAACATTTCATATGAGAAACATGGAAGATCCTACTGCTGAATATTCTTTCTGAAAATGCAAGCTGTCTGGTTGTTGTGCTGATCCATAGGTTTCAATACAGTGAGTCACTAACCTGAAAAAGTGCAGATAAAGCACACACAGTATTTACCACAAAATAGTAGCTTTTGAATTTGCACCTGTCGTTACCTTAAAAAAAAGAAAAGAAACAAAACCATAGGAATCCAGCAAATTTCATCAGCCATATGACTCACAACAGTTGGAATGTAGAAAGTTTTGAAAAGACAGTGGATTGAAAAAAAAAAAATCCCAATGGCATCTGTGGAGACATTTCCTTCATAAAGGGGATACAAGTGTAATTTCTTTATATATAAATTAAGCAAATGCATTAATACATATACCACAGCAAGAAGAATGAGTTGGCCTCTGAACATTTGCTTTGAGAAACACGTTCCTCCAACACAATGTGTTGCCTGCTAAATAAGAGGCTAGTCTTAATACTACACAGTTGACTTCAACTATCGTTTTGACGGGCAATCATCCAACCCATTTTATATTTAAGCAAACCATATGCAAACTAGATAAAAATATCTGTTTACAGTTCTTCCTATAATATGTAGTAATGACCATCATATATATATCTCCAAAATGTCTCTCATGTAACCTGTTCTACATACCACTGCAACACACACACACTGTATGGGCTATTTGGAAGAAACCAATTACCTATAACTTTGTAAGCCACCATGTTGCCATCTCATGTCTCATATTTGTATGTTACTGAGGCTATAGTGATGACAGCTCACTGCATACCACATAACAGCATACATTATATATAGAATCCTGAATGGAGAAAAATAGGGAAAGGTTTCCTGAGGCGAGTAACCGAGGATCAGGCAGGGAGCAAAATTCTAATTTGGAGCCCTAGAAGACCACCTTCCAAACCAAAGCACAAGCTGTCCAAGTGTCTACACAGGTTAACAAACCTCCTTCCACTCTGAAAGGTGGTGGCACACCTTCATACAGAAGAAGGCTTGTCTGAGAATTTGGCACACTTCAAGTTGCAAACCTTACAGTTGTATGTTGAATCAAGCTCGGGGGGGGAGGTCTTATTGTGGTGATGGACAGAGTGGACATATGAAAGGGACATTTCTTTACACATAAGAAGGGAGAAAATGTTGCAGTCTATTCCTTAGTCTTTTTCCACTGAGGAAGACAGGTGCTTTTGCCACCAAAAGCATTATTGATGATGTTCTCAAGAGTTTGTCCAAAAAGGCAATGTCCCTCGAATGCCATGTAGATCAAACACTTTTTACACAAAGGTTCTGCAGTCCAGCACTTTAGCCAAAGTGCCCTATGCATATGAAATGACATGAGACACATTCCAGAACTGAGACAGGGGGCATCTAGCAAACCACCACAGTTGAAATTTAATGCTACAACAATCTCCTTCGCATGTTCTAGAAGCGAAGGATCAACCATGGCAGCAGCAAGATTTCTGTTTAAAGAGTTTGACCAGTCAGACATGGTTTTAGAAAGCAAATTTACAGCCAAAACTGGATGAAAGGCAGGGCCCACCAGCAAGAGCAAAGCATTAGAAAGGGATTTCAACCACTTATTGGTTGGGTATTTCAAGACAGGCACATCCTCTGCAGGACTGGTAAGTGCTTGTTAAGGAGGGACACTGCAAGATCCACAATGGGGATAGACCACTAATGAGAAAAAACAAACTTACAAAATGGATACAAGGCCAAAAAAGGTTGAGGCAGTAAACACCTAGCCATGAAGTTTCCAATCTCCATTAAGAAGCAGTATGATAAAAGCAGATGCAAAGGAAAAGTCATTGTGGCCTTAGGAGTTTTGAATGACCCAAGACTGGAAACAGCACTAGTAGAAGCAACAGGCTAATCTTCTAGTTTCAAAGTGGTGTGCACTGCATTAATAAGGGCTGAAATTGCCCCCTTTTGTTTAGGAGTAATAGCAGTAGACTGGTATTTAGGATCAAGGCCATCAGTCAAGGACTGGAGTGACTTGAACTCAGACAGTCTCTGTGTCTCTTTAGAACCTGCCAAGCCCAAGGGCAAATCAGGTAATTAGATATAGAATTTTCAGGAGAAGGAATGTGAGGGCTCTTGTGGTCCTTGCAATCAGAGTAAGCAAGTAACTTGGATCAAAAAAATCTTGCATGACTATGGTAAATACCTCAGCCCTCATAAAGGGAGGGCCACACCACACCCAACAGAGCTAAGGAGGACACAGAGGATGGAACAGACACTAAACGATCAGAGATAACATGATTCCAGGCTGTAGACATCAGCACTGTCAGAAGGTGTGCTGAAAGCAGCCCCAGAACTTACAGTAAATTGTGAGCTGGGGGCACCCAGTACAGCGGGACCATCACCCCCTTCACTGTGGTAGTAGGACAACTTAAAGACTCCGAATAACAGGCAAGGCCTCAGATACTTACAGAACCCAGACAGTGGGTAGCGGGTGGGGGCTGAATTGCTGAACGTGACCAAAGTCACTGTAGGCGTGCAGCAAGAGCAAATCAAAGATCCATGTTCTATTGACAAGCAGAAGCAGCTGCAGGGAGATTCTTCCTTGATGCTGTATGGCAGGAAATAGCTTGGGCATGCATAATTTGGGAAGCTCCTGGTGCATTGTTAGACTGGCTTACTCATTAAGTGGGTCTTCAGGGACAGGGCAAGCACTGAGGCAATGGCAATGTCTCTGGACCTGCAAAAACACTCCACAGCTAACTTTTTTCATAAGGGAGTCTGGAAAGCACCCCACACAGGACCCAGTGCAATAGTCACGTACAGGCTATTACCGCACATCCAGTCCAGAGGGGCCTGGATGTGGTACTCCAAAGGTCAGGCTAAGGACTGCACACTGGGAAGCTTACATTGAAAACAAAGCTCTCAACAAATAAGGAAGCATGCTGGTAATGGGAGTGGTTATCCTGGAATGGCCTACATTTTCTGTTTACCACTGTACTATTCTCCTGTAGGGGGAAGTATAATACAAAGTTAAAGGCTTCCCGTGTCTGTCAAGGGACAAGAAATAAATACAAAAGTTGTTTCTATGGGCTATTAGTTCTTCCTTCACAAAAATGGCTTTAAGATGATTATAACCTGACTGAAATTCAGCTGAACTTAAATAAGAAAATGGCTTCTCCTTGTACTATACAAAGGTCTGAGCCAGTGCCCTGCAATCCTCTTAGTGGAGTAACAACTAAGCCAGCAGCCTTAGGCCATACATAGACAGAAAACTTGGTCAGGATTTTGTATTTGCATTCTGGTCTCACATGTCTTATGGTTCTTCAGCCTCATACACTGTTGCATCACTTCTAAAAAGATAATGATATACCAAATAGTTTGTTTGTTTCTTATTTGTTATTAGGAATCCCTTTCACTGATATAAAAATTCCGTCGTGTTTAAATTTTGGTTAGTGTGAGTTAAGGTGAAATAGAATCTCTGTTTTCATTTCTGAGTTCCGATTGGAATGATTCACACTTACTTCCAGCTATGGCCACTGAGTGTTAAGGTATGACAGGATGTTAATGGGGCAGACAGTGGATAGAAATCTCCCCAACAGGGAGACAGGCAGCAATAGAAATCTGACAAAGGTTCTAATTTGTTTCCACACTATCAGCACCTAAACAGAATATAGTGGACAACGCTAGAATAAATATATGTCCCTTGACAATGTGGAAAATATGTGTTTTTTTTACACTTACCGCTAAAATTCTTCTACTAATTGCAACTATCAGCAGGTCTGCTTACATACATAGTAAGACGATAAGGTACAGGGAATGTGCCACTTCTGTAAACCGTATCCAGTAAACAAAAAAACAAAAAAAACAAAAAAAAACACAATGCCTAGGTTTAATATGGTTCTAAAGGCTGAAGATTTTTTTACCTTCTTGCACTCTTTGGGAGCGAGGGGCAGGACTGAGGCACGTTCTGTGTGTCCCATAGACACATAGAGGCGGCTCGGGAGTGAGTACACACAACGCATTCTGCAAGGGAGAGGGGTCAGAAGTGCTGGCGTGGTCCAGAGTAGAGGGGGATCGGGGCTGCTCTGTGCAAAACCATTGCACAAAGCAGGTAAGTATGACGTTTGTTATTTTAAAGAAAAAAAAAACAAGGCTTTAGAACCACTTAAGCCACCCTGCACAATGCTGAAAAATAATTGGGAGTTGCCAACGGTGGTACTGTGTAGACCAGCTCTCTCAAATTTTTCACCCCTGAGGAATCCTTGAAATTATTTTCAGGTTCTTGGGGAACCCCTGGTATAAAAAGGTTATACCTACAGCTCATGGTACATAGGCATGATCAATACGATGAAGAAATATTGAAGGTAATGTGGTTTACATAACATATTTGACACCAAGGCAGATGATTTTGTTACTAGCCCCTACAAAATTATTTTCAGTAATATTTGTGAAATAACTGCAGAAAAAAAAGGCAGGCAGTAAAAACTGATAATCTCTAACATTATTGGTCATTGTAGAAGTGACCCCCTTGTACTTGTGCTCTGAAGAAAACTGCCCCCTTGCATTGGTGGTCATTGTAGGGGGGAAATAAATCTACCACTGTTCAAGGAATCCCTAGCAACCTCAGGAGGAACCCTAGACTAAATAGACAAAGTTTAGCAAACATTCTATAACTAAAATAATGATTTATTCAGCTTGATTTGCTTGCATAACTGCATACAATGGCCTTTCTTTGTCATTAGTCCAAAAAACAGGTCACTTTCCATCTTCATCTTGGACCCATGCAGGAAGTGAGGATTATCAGAGGAAGGATGAAGCCAAACTATGCAGACACATGGGGGACAGCCCTATGAAAATGGTTTTTACACCTGGATATGTGAAGTATTATTTATAATCTATCAGTAGATTTGCCTTCAAATAATTTACTACTTCTTTACATGAGATAAGTGAACCCAATTTTCAGAATAATCTAAAAAAAATTTGATTATCTAATTTTTTCCTGTGACTGGTCCTGTGACAGTTTTTTTCATTTTTCTTAAAATATGTGTGCCCAGATTTCTATATTATGCAATTCATGAATTCCATTTGACTGATATCACAACTTTGCATGCATGTATTTAAGTAAACTGAAAATTAGTAGCTCACCAAAACAACAAAATTCACTAAATATGATAGATTGGCGTGATTCACAACACATTACCATATCTGTTGTCATTTAAACCATCCAAACTAGTCTTTTTTATAAGCTTACAAAAACACTAGAAAAAAAAGCTGGATGGAAAACACTGATAATAGAGTTTTTGTGCTGATTTATAGTAGTGTTTTAGAAGCGTTTTGGAATGTTAGTGTCAGGGCAGGGCTGTGGAACGGACAGGTAGGCCTAGTGGCAGGGTAACACACTGGCTAACGACAACCACCACCAACAGACCGAAGTCCCTCAGGGCGCAGAGTCTAAGTCCCAGGCTGCCCTTCACCAGGGCCCCTGATGGTGGGGATGGACTTGACGCAGCCAGGTACCAGGTCGCGGCCCCCGAGACACCCCGGCTGCGGTAATGGCCGCCGCCAATGGTGTGTAGCTGGTGAGAATGACAATAGCATAGTCAGGCAAGTTGGGTCGACAACAACGGGACAAAACGGTACAGAACAGTAGACAGAGAATCACAAATCACGGGCCGGGTTCAGCAACGGAAGGTCAGATCGAAGGAAAACACAGAGAATGGTCTTAATCACAAGCAGAGTCAGAATACCAGAAGAGTCACGAGCGTATACACAGAGCTGTAGGAAGACAAAGACACAAGACACAAGTGCAAAGAGCATGTGCGGGCCACAGGCTTATATGTCATCAGCCACACCCCTCTGGGGGATGGACCTCAGAGACCTGAAGGCATAAAAGGATTCCCACCATGCACAGCAGAATCCAAGATGGACGCCAGCACATGGAGTAACAAAACTTCAGGGAAAAGGTAGGACCTTGACAGTTAGCAATTTATTAGCATTTTAACAGTGCATGTAGGGGGGAAAAAAGCTAGAAAAAAAAAACTGCTAGGAGAGTTTAGGAGCATTCAGCATTTATTCTGCCGGAAAAACGCTCCAAATTACTCTACAAAGACAATTTTTTTCTGCTCCTCAAAGCTGAAGCATGAAAAATGCTACTAGCTTAAAATAGTGTGCATGGACACATAGGATAACACGATTTAGCTTCTAGGAGCAGAAAAAAAAGGATGACAACAGTTTCTAGGAGCTTAAAAAAACACTAGTGTGCATGGAGCCTTAAGCCTGAATATTTGCCCAACCTGACCGAGACATAAAAAGCAGAAAAGCCTATAAAAGACTGTAAATAAACATCCTAGTCATAAGAAAAATATTGTTTTATATGCTTTGTAAATCCGAGTAAAGCAAACTTTCATTAACTTTAAAAAGCAAAACATATTGCAAGGTATTTCTGGTAATCATGATCTCAAATAACTTCAACAAATATCTCCATCTCCTCCAACTCAAATATAATCATTTTAAAAACTGGCCTGTCTACGTGGAAATGAAGAAGGGTGGGATTCCATCGACCTTTCACAGACCTTCTACATTCAGGCAGGAGTGCATTTCGGCCATCCGTGGTGTTTCTACTGAAGGTGTGAAGAGCAGGATGACTTCTCTCAAAGGGTCACTGCTCCTTGAATGCAACATCAGCGTCCTAAGCATGCAGCCAGACTGCCCTATGCATCTGTACAGTTCTACTGGGAGACTCACATTTGATTGCTTGTAACAAGTCATTGCAACTAAAGTACAAGAGTCCAGACATTTGCTCCAAGCTTTTCATAAAACTAGGGCATAGCCCAGCTGTGGAGGAATCCTCTTTGCTGAAATCTACCTATTCTGTCATAATTTGATTAAAGTCCTTTAAAAGTAAAAAAGTTTCCAGACACTAAAGCCTCATACACACTGTTTTTTTTCTGTTCAGCCCAGCAGGCTGTGGTATTACAGCAATTTTCCCCACTGTGCTATTGTGTTCTGACAGGGTGACTCTCAGCCAATGGCTGAGAGCACTGATTGGAAGTCGGTCAGCAGAGCTTTTTTGGTCATGCCCCTTCGATAGAAGCTGGACGAACGTTTGGCTTCTGTTGGACCAGCTGCCGTAGACACAGGCCAAATGTCGGCCAGTTTCTTTTAAACTGGTCGATGCCGCATATTCAGCCTGTGTGTACTTAGCTTAAGGTGTAATCCAGGAACTTCCAGAATGCTTCCCGTACTCAAAGAGGAATGACCCAAATAACTATAACTTAAAGACCCAAGACCTGAAACATCAGGCTAATCCTACAGATCCTGTAAGTTTGTATGCAGTGCAATGATATGATCTGAAACAACCCCAAGAAAATCTGAATCAACTGCAGGAATCTCTCAAGTAAAAGACTGTATGTCAGGGCTGGAGCGGGGGAATGGAAAGGCAGGCCTTATGGTATGGTCACACACCGACTGATGACAGCCACCACCCACAGACTGGAGTCCCTCAGGGCGCGGAGTCTAAGCCCCAGGCTGCCTTTCACCAGGGCCCCTGATGGTGGGGATGGACTTGACGCAGCCTGAGACCAGGTTGCGACCCCCGAGTAACCTCAGCTGCGGTACTGGCTGCCGCCAATGGCGTATAGCTAGTGGGAGCCAGATGGGAAGACGTATAGGGTGGTCAGACAGGCCGGGTCGATAACAGCGGTACAAGACGGTAGGCAAGAATACTCAGGTCACGGGCCGGGTTCAGCAACGGGAGGTCAGGTAATGGGATAAGGCAGAGAAACGCCTTGTCAAAGCCGGGTCGGTTTCCAGTAGAGCAACGAGAGCTGAACAAGAGCTTGCGGCAATGAAACATACAGGACACGAATGCCAAGAGCAGCTGCAGACAGCAGGCTTAAATGTGATCAGCCACACCCTCCTGGAGGAGGAGCCGCAGAGGCCTGAAAGCATAAAGGCTCCCACCTTGCTTTGCAGAAACCTAAGATGGATGCCAACACATGGAGCAGCAAGCTCTGAGGAAAGGTAGGACCTTGACACTGTATAGCAATAATAGATGTTAATGGAGCCACTGGCCATGTTTGAGTTAGAGGCTCATGAGCGTCAGAAAAAGACTATGCAAGGGATGGTGTTGGAGTGTGCTTAGAACCTTTGTGGGTAGAGTATTCCAGTATCTGACCAAGAGCAGTCAGTACCCCAGAGTGGACATAAGAGGCCCCTGTGGACATGGAGAGGTCTCAATCACACACAACAGAGCTGAGGTAGACTCTGAGAACAACGCTACAATAGGGGTCCCAGCTTTTGGATTACAGGTGTTTGATTGTTCTATGAATACTAAATAAATAAATGCACCCAGAACTACTAGGGGAGTATGGGTTGAGTCAACCCTGGCAGCAGGATTGTCCTCTGTATGTCTTAGCAAAGACATGTTGGTCTGCATAGCAATAATGCAATTAGACTCCATGGGGTTTATTTACTAAAGCTGGAGAGTCCAAAATCAGACTCACTTCTGCATAGAAACCAATCAGCTTCCAGGTTTCATTGCCAAAGCTTCATTGAACAAGCTGAGGTTAGAAGCTGATTGGTTTCTATGCAGAAGGGAGTCTGATTTTGGACTCTCCAGCTTTAGTAAATAAACCCCCATGTGACATAAGGCCTCAAGTACTCACAAACCTGAACACCTGGAGCTGATAAGGGTTTAGGGCAACCAGGGGTGACCAAGTTACTGTAGGTGTGTAATGTAAACATATCCATTAGTTCCTGCAGGAGCAGCAGCAGGATGATGCTTCCTCCAGGCCGAGGAGGAAGAGAAAGCCAAGTGTGTACATGCAACACTCCACCCAGAAGTTGATGTCAGCATTCAATTCCTCAACCCTAGCCCTCATCTTTGAACCTACAACATCATTGACACAACTGCAGCAAGGGGAGGAGACTTCCTTTCTGAGGACTATGTGAAGAGTGGCTACAGTGCCACCCAGAAACAGGGTGAAAAATACAAATACTGGTTACAAAATAGGTATAAGTAATTAAATGCAAAAAACTTATTTTAGTTTTGGACAGAGTGAAGAAGGATTAGAACACCTGTCAGGTTTGTTAGTTTTTTTGCTGTCTGTGCCCCCATTAGAAAGATTGACCCTCTATTTTTGTCCTGCTCTCTATAATTACTGAAAATGAAAGAAAAACTTTGGGCTGCCACCAGAACAGGAATAGAGGGAAATCTTACAATGGGCACTCCAGTTCTGATGATACTGCTGACAACCCAGGTTTCCCTCACTTTGAGGAGGGATTTTCTCTCACTTCCTCTTTTGGTTATAAGGCAGGAAGTGAAGGGACATCTCACAAATGGCACAGAGATGGTAAAAAAAAAAAAAACAGGCAGGGGTTTTAACCTTCCCTTACTCTATCCAAAATGGAAAAAGTTTTGTTTTTAGTTTTACTTTAACCGCTTGCTGACCACAGTAAAGCTACGGTGTGGGCCAGCTGTGCAAAATCACGTATATATACACGTGATTTTGCTGCTCCTGGTAGGGGCCATGTACCTGCTAGCAAAGGAGACAAAAAGAGTCACATCCCCTAGTAAAACACAGTCAACACATTACATTCCTCTAGTAAAACAGCACAGTCAACACATTACATATAGTTTGGTACACAGTTAACCCTTTGATTGTCTCATATGTTAACTCCTCCCTACCCAGTGTCATTAGTACAGTGTCAGTGCATTTTGTTAGCACTGATCACTGTATTAGCATCACTAGTCACATCAGTGTCAGTTATCCAGTGTCAGAATGCCCGCTGTACACAGTTCCAGTATAAGTCGTTGATCACCGCCATTACTAGTATAAAAAAAATCCAGTATATATACCTTCATTTGTAGATTCTATAATTTTCAAGCAAACCAATTAATAAACACTTATTGGGATTTTTTTTAGCAGACATGAGGCAGAATACATTTTGGCCTAAACTTATGAAGAAATTTAATTTTATAAATTTTTTTATGGGATATGCGTTATAGCAAAAAGTAAACTATATTGTTTTTTTTTTTTTTTAATTTTTGGTCTTTTTTGTTTATAGCGCAAAAAAATAAAAAACCCAGTGATGATCAAATGCCACCAAAAGAAAAGCTCTATTTGTGTGAAAAAAAATTATAGAAATGTCATTAATTAATAAACACTTAATAGTATTTTTTTTAGCAGACATGAAGCAGAATACATTTTGGCCTAAATTTATGAAGAAATTAAATTTTTTTATGGGATATGTGAAATTAAATTTTTTTATGGGATATGTGTTATAGCAAAAAGTAAACAATTTTGTTTTTTTTTTTAATTTTTGATCTTTTTTGTTTATAGCGGAAAAAATTAAAAACCCAGTGGTGATCAAATGCCACCAAAAGAAAAGCTCTATTTGTGTGAAAAAAAATTATATAAATGGCATCTGTGTACAGTGTTGCATGACTGTGCAATTGTCAGTTAAAGTAGTGCAGCGCCATATAGCAAAAAATAGTCTGGTCATGAAGGGGGATAAATCTTCCGTAGGGAAAGTGGTTAAGTAACTGAACTTGCTGCATTCTGCATATGTTATCTATATAGCTTGACTGTCCTTGCTGCCTGGAAATTCTGGAATTTTATGAAGCATACCATATAAAACTCTTTCAGTGAATGCAGTGGAGGTAACTTGTACTTGGATTACTTGGCATTGAAAGGGGTTAAAATAAAATCCCTGTGCGTGGCATGTGTTTTTCTCTAAAGCTGGATAAACAACCACATTGTTTTCATTAGGTTAAAAACCTCCCCTTTAATATAGATGACCTGCATTTGAATTCAAGATTGTGTAATACAAATGAAGAGTAAACAAAATTATTTTAAAAATTGTGTGTTTTGTATATCTTTAAAAATCTTGCCACAGCCATTATCTGCTTCTTATATAATATACGAAGGGTCTGATGTAGTCTGAAGGGGAGAAAATATACTTATTGGATTGCGAAAAAAAGACAACACAAAAAAACTGTACTGGTGTATAGATGTGCTCAATAAGGGGATTGGGACGCCTGCCTTTACACGCATGTGAACTTTATTGGTATCCCAGTCTTAGTCTGTAGGATTCAATATTGAGTTGGCTTTCTCTTTGCAGCTATAACAGCTTCAACTCATCTGGGAAGGCTGTCCACAAGGTTTAGGAGTGTGTCTATGGGAATGTTTGACCATTCATCCAGAAGCACATTTGTGAGGTCAGGCACTGATGTCAGATGAGAAGGCCTTTCTAGTAGTCTCCACTCTAATTCATCCCAAAGGTGTTCTATCATGTTGAGGTCAAGACTCTGTGCAGGCCAGTCAAGTTCCTCCACCCCAAACTCGCTCATCCTTGTCTTTGTTGACCTTGCTTTGTGCACTGGTGTGCAGTCATGTTGGAACAGGAAGGGGCCATCCCCAAACTGTTGGAAGCATGAAATTGTCCAAAATATCTTGGTATCTGATGCCTTAAGAGTTCCTTTCACTGGAACTAAGGGGCCAAGCCTAACCCCTGAAAAACAACCCAACACCATAATCCCCCCTCCACCAAACTTTACACTTGGTACAATGCAGTCAGGCAAGTGCTGTTCTCCTGGCAAACACCAAACCCAGACATGTCCATTGGATTGCTAGACAGAGAAGCGTGATTTGTCACTCCAGAGAACACGTCTCCACTGCTCTAGAGTCCAGTGGCAGTGTACTTTACGCCACTGCATCTGACATTTTGCATTGCACTTGGATGTAACTGCTCAGCTATGGAAACCCATTCCATGAAGCTCTCTACGCACTGCTGTTGTGCTAATCTGAAGGCCACAAGAATTTTTGAGGTCTTTAGTTATTGACTCTGCAGACAGTTAGCGACTTCTGTGCACTCTGCACTTCAGCATGCGCTGACCCCGCTCTGTCATTTTACATGGCCTACCACTTCATGGCTGATTTGCTGTTGCTCCCAGTTGCTTCCACTTTGTTATAATACCACTACCAGTTGACCATAGAATATTTAATAGCAAGGAAATTTCACGGATACACAGGTTACAACCTGTCACGGTACCACACCTGAATTCACTGAAAGACCCATTCTTCCACAAACATTTGTTTGTAGAAGCAGTCCGTATGCTGGATTGCTTGATTTTATACACCTGTGGCCATGTAGGTGATTGGAACACCTGAATCCAATTATTTGGAGGGATGTCCCAATACTTTTCACACATATATATATTTCAAAAAGTTTTGACTCTACATGAAACTGGATAAATTGCTGGATCTCCGCAATGTTGTAAAAAAGGAAACCTTTGAGTTGGATCTTCATCTTCAGGAAGAGGGCATCTTCAGGGGTTGAGCTCATTGAAGGTCTTCTTGATCTCCCATCGTCTTCCAGTGATGTTCTTCCACTCTTGAAGCATGCATGCCACTTGGAACAACTTATTGCAGCATAAATATGTTATGGTCTGATGAATACAAGGTTGAACTTTTTGGCCATAATTCCAAAAGATATGTTAGGCACAAAAACAATACTGCACATCACCAAAAGAACACCATACCCACAGTGAAGCATGGTGGTGGCAGCATCATTCTTTGCAGCCGTTTTTCTTCAGCTGGAACTGGGGCCCTAGTCATCATAGAGGGAATTATGAACAGTTCCAAATACTAGTCAATATTGGCACAAAACCTTCAGGCTTCTGCTAGAAAGCTGAACATGAATCTTTCAGCATGACAACGACCCAAAGCATACATCCAAATCAAAGGAATGGCTTCACCAGAAGAAGATTAAAGTATTGAAATGGCCCAGCCAGAGCCCTGACCTGAATCCAATCGAAAGTCTGTGGGGTGATCTGAAGAGGGCTGAGCACAGGAGATGCCCTCACAATCTGACAGATTTGAAGTGTTTTTTCAAGGAAGAGTTGGCAAATATTGCCAAGTCAAGATGCGCCATGCTGATAGACTCATATCCAAAAAGACTGAGTGCTGTAGGAAAGTCAAAGGTGCTTCAACAAAGTATTAGTTTAAGGGTGTGCACACTTATGCAACCGTATTTTAGTTTTTTATTTTTACTTCCCTCCACCTAAACAATTTCAGTTTGTTGTTAAACTGAGTTGTACGGTTTATAGGTTACATTAGGTGGAAAACGTTCTGAAATTATTTATCTTTGTCTCATTTTTTTACATCACAGAAACCTAAAATTTTAACAGGGGTGTGTAGACTATATCCACTGTATACACTGCTCAAGTAAATTAAAGGAACACTTTTTAATCAGAGTATTGCATCAAGTCAATTAAACTCCTGGGATATTGATCTGGTCAGTTAAGTAACAGAGGGAATTGTTAATCAGTTTCAGCTGCTTTGGTGTTAATGAAATTAACAACAGGTGCACTAGATGGGCAACAATGAGACGACCGCTAAAACTGGAATGGTTTTACAGGTGGAGGTCACTGACATTTTTTTCCCTACTCATCTTTTCTGACCGTTTTTCACTAGTTTTGGATTTGGCTAGGATCATTGTCACTACTGATTGCATGAGACGATACCTGGACCCCACAGAGGTTGCACAGGTAGTCCAACTCCTCCAGGATGGCACATCAATACGTGCCATTGCCAGAAGGTCTCAACACCATGGAGGAGATTCTAGGAGACAGGCAGTTACTCTAGGAGAGCTGGACAGGGTAGAAGGTCCTTAACCCATCAGCAGTACTAGTATCTGCTCCTTTGTGCAAGGAGGAACAGGATGAGCACTACAAAATGACTTCCAGCAGGCCTCTGGTGTGAATGTCTCTGACCAAACAATCAGAAACAAACTTCATGAGGGTGGCCTGAGGGCCATTGAACACCAGAATTAGCAAGTCCACCACTGGCGCCCAGTGCTTTTCACAGATGAGAGCAGGTTCACCCTGAGCACGTGACAGATGTGAATGGGTCTGGAGAAGCCGTGGAGAATGTTATGCTGCCTGTAGCATCATTCAGCATAACTGTTTTGGTGGTGGGTCGGTGATGGTTTGGGGAGGCATATCCATGAAGGGATGCATAGACCTCTACAGGCTAGACAATGGCACCCTGACTGCCATTAGGTTGAAATCCTCTGACCCATTGTCAGACCCTACGCTGGTGCAGTGGGTCTTGGGTTCCTCCTGGTACAAGACAATGCCCGGCCTCATGTGGTGAGAGTATACAGGTAGTTACTGGAGGATGAAGGAATTGATACCATTGAATGGTCCCCATGCTAGCCTGACCTAAATACAATAGAACACCTCTGGGATTTCATGTTTCAGTCCATCCGACGCTGCCAGGTTGCACCTCAGACTGTCCAAAAGCTCAGTGATGCCCTGGTCCAGATCTGGGAGGAAATACCCCAGGACACCATCTGTCGTCTTATTAGGAGCATGCCCCAATGTTGTCAGGCATGCATACAAGCACTCAGGGGCCAAACAAACTACTGAGTACCATTTTGTGTTGCTGCAATGAAATGTCTTTGAATTCAGTCCTCTGTAGGTTGATAATTTTAATTTCCATCAAACGATGGGGTGTCCTTACAGTGAAGGAAATAAGTATTTGATCCCCTGCTGATTTTGAATGTTTTCCCACTCACAAAGAAATGATCAGTCTAAAAATCAAACGGTAGATATATTGTAACACTGAGAGACAGAATAGCAACAAAAAATTCAAAAGAAATGCATGTCTAACAAATGATGCACTGATTTCCATGTTCATGAGGGAAATAAGTATTTGCTCCCCTTCACAAAACATGACTTAGTACTTGGTGGCAAATCCCTTGTTGGCAATCACAGAGGTCAGACGTTTCCTGTAGTTGGCCACCAGGTTTGCACCCATCTCAGGAGGGATTTTGGCCCACTCCTCTTGCAGATTCTCCCCAAGTCTTTAAGGTTTGGTGGCTGACGGTAGGCAACTCGAACTTTCAGCTCCCTCCACAGATTTTCAGTCGTTTTAAGGCCACTCCAGGACCGTAGTGTGCTTCTTCTTGAGCTACTCCTTTGTTGCCTTGGCCATGTGTTTTGGGTCATTGTCATGATGACACACCCACCCACGACCCATTTTCATTGCCCTGGCTGAGAGAAGAAGGTTCTCACCCAAGATTTGATGGTACATTGCCCCGCCCATCGTCCGTTGATGTGGTGCAGTTGTCCTGTGCCCTTAGCAGAAAAACACCACCAAAACAGAATGTTTCCACCACCATGTTTGACACTTGGGATGGTGTTCTTGGGGTCATAGGCAGCATTCCTCCTCCTTCAAACACGTTGAGTTGATGCCAAAGAGCTCGATTTTGGTCTCATCTGACCGCAACACTTTCAACCAGTCCTGAAGTCAGGAATCTAGGAATGACCAGAAAGGTGTGGACTGACACAGGGAAACACAGGTCTCAGGTACAATACAATACAGGTTATTATTAGCCACCCAGATATATAGATATATATATATATATAAATATAAACGCACAGTGAACAAACTAACCTTCCACTAATCTTAGGAGGTGCAGGAACACAGGCGTAGTCAGGGCTGGAGAGGTGGAATGGTCAGGCCGGCCGTAGGGTTCTGTAACGACTACCTGGTGGTACCTCTAGCGGTCCTCAGGGCAGGATTCCCCAGGGCGCGGAGTCTAAGCCCCAGTCTGCCTTTTCACCAGAGCCCCTGATGGTGGGGATGGACTTGGCGCAGGACTGAGACCAGGTCGCGGCCCCTGAGTACACCTGCTAGTGGTAGAGGGATCCGCCAGAGGTATGTGCAGGTACGGCTGGATCCGTGCAGGATGGATGGATGGCAGAGTAGTTAGCGTGGTCAGACAAGCCGGGTCGGTAACGGTGGAGGCAGATCAGTACAGAGCAGCAGGCAAAGAGTAAACGGGTCACAAGCCAAGGTACAGCAACAGGAGGTCAAACAGCATAGGAGTAGGCAGAAGAATAGTCAGGGATGAGCCAGTAGTCAGAACAGGAGACGGTCAACAGAGATCAGGATCAAGCCGGGTCAGCAACGAAGCAGGAACACAGGATACAGGTACAGAGGCTCATGGGAAAACATACACCAAGGCCCAGAGCACAGGCCTGGTCATGCCTTATATACACCTTTCTGCAATCAGCCCCAGGTTTGGCTGATTGTGAGCTTCTGGCTGCTAAGAGCACCCGCTGGTCAGCTCTGGTACTGCAGCCCACACCGCAGGTGAGTCCCACCACCAGTGCTGAGAGCACCCGCTGGTCAGCTCTGGTACTGCAGCCCACACAGCAGGCAAGTCCCACCACCAGTGCTGAGTCCATTCCTGACACCTCCTCTGCATCATTCAGATGTTTAGTGGCAAGCTTCAGATGGGCCTGGACATGTGCTTTCTTGAGCAGAGGGACCTTGCATGCACTGCAGGATTTCAATCCTTGTCGGCGTAGTGTGTTACCAATTGTTTTCCTGGTGACTGTGGTCCCAGCTGCCTGGAGATCATTGACAAGATCCTCATGTGTAGTTCTGGGATTATTCCTCACTGTTCTCATGATCATTGACTCTCCACTAGGTGAGATCTTGCATGGTGCACCAGACCTAGGGAGACTGACAGTTGTTTTCTGTTTCTTCCATTTGAGAATGATTGCACCAACTGTTGTCACCTTCTCATCAAGCTGCTTGGCAATAGTTTGGCAGCCCAGTCCAGCCTTGTGTAGGTCTACAATCTTGTCCCTGACATTCTTAGACAGCTCTTTGGTCTTTGCCATGGTGGAGAGTTTGGAATCTGATTGCTCCTGTGGACAGGTGTCTTTTATACAGGTAACAAAATTAGATTAACAGTGCTCCCTTTAAGAGACTGCTTCTAATCTCAGCTTGTTACCTGTATGAAAGACACCTGGTAGCCAGAAATCCTGCTGAATGATAGGGGATCAAATACGTATTTCCCTCATGAACATGCAAATCAGTGCATAATTTGTTAGACATGCATTTCGTTTGAATTTGTTGTTGCTATTCTGTCTCTCAGTGTTGCAATACACCTACCATTCAATTTTTAGACTGATCATTTCTTTGTGAGTGGGCAAACATTCAAAATCAGCAGGGGATCAAATACTTATTTCCTTCACTGTACATTCCTAACACATTACCCAGTCCATATCAGTATACTGTAGATATCCATCATGATATTTTTCTTCATTGAGATCTTATGTGTATTCAAAGTGTTCCTTTAATTTTTTTGAGCAGTGTATAAGACGTAAAAGCCTTTAAACATTTTTTCATTTTCCAAAGTTAATTTGGAGGTCAAGTTGCAGTAAATCGCAATCATTTTTTGGAATGTAAAAAAGCATCCGAACAGCTGCTACACATATAAGAACTGTTCGACTTCTTGGGGAGTGGGGGCGGGATGGTAGTTGCCACATCTTTAGGTAGTTCAACTTTAAGAATCCACTCATTCAGGGTAGTTCTGAACACATCAGGAGCTTCGGAGAAGTTTTCTGCATTCTATAAACAGAGGATAAGTAAAGGTTTGTAGACGTCTGTTGTATTTCCACTTTCTTGGTAAAAGTTAAAAGCATCTCTAACGTAGATGTAAGCCCTGAATGACATTTTGTTTCCCAAAACACTGTGCATTGCAAACAACTGCCAGTTGTAGAAAAATAACACATCTTACTCATTAAGCTTGGAGAGAACTGAACAAAAAACATCAAGAAAATGTTTACAAAGAACATAGATCTAATTGTTTGAAGCACAAAGCATATGCATGGTCTTTTAAAAAGAAGTCAGCTTTGCAGAGATAACTTTTCTCTGGGCTGACAGATATACTGCCAAGAGTCAGCATGGTCCTGCATTAATGTTGCTGTTCTAGGATCACAGAATACTGTAACCCTTTGGTTGCAGTGTCCATAATCTGAATAGTTTTTCACTATAAAAGTGAAATTTAATTATGGTCTGTGCCAGAGTAAGTGTCCAGGCATGGCCTATCTTAGCAACATTGCCCAAACAGACAGATATGTGTTGAATGAGAAGTGTTGCCATATGAGAGAGAAATATCCCTGGCAATCACCCAATAATGTTTAAGAGTTGTTTCAAGGAAGCATTGTACATTTTTCTGAATTTTCCAGGTTACCTACTACAAGCAGCCCTAAGAGAAAGCATTTATTTTTTACTATGGCCCATTTGCTTTTACATATTACATTGTAATATGGGGTCCTTCAAAACAAACATTTGGGTGTAGCACATATCCCCAACCTGGACAAATAGGACCACACTTGGAAGATGCTTTTTAATTGTTTCTCTGTAATGCTGCAGAGATAGCCAAGATTCAAATCCTAAAGAAAGATCATCAATTTAGTATTCAGTAGATGTACGCTGGGTGAATTTTCTGTATGAAACCCTTTATGCCCCCATAAATGAAGTCAAAAGGTGTACAGCTTTGGTGACAGCAATTAGGGAAGATATAGCAATGAATAGGAAGCATGCTTACCTTGATGTAAGCCCCATTCTCATGGAAAGATACAGCAACCATCTCAAGACTCCTACTGTTTTTTGCAGGAAAAATAATGTAATAGTTACCTTCTTCAAGGGGAATATGGCTACTTTCACTGAGTCTTCTCGTAAAGCAGAAGTGTGGGTGTAGTTAAAAAAATCAAACATCTATACTCACCTATATGGCTGCAGCATTGGTCTGATGCTGAAGCTGTCCCCCACTGTCTCTAAGACAGATAACAGAGCAATCAAAATACTGCAGATAGCTCAGTCACTGGCTCTCTGCTCTGCCCCTACAGCACTCATTGCAGCACCAGGCTATGGGGAAGGTGGGAGTTGCTGGCTCAGTCTCTCAACAGAGCGTTGAGAGGCTGAGTCAGCTGCTGGTCAGGAATCTGGATGTATCCTGACAATATTGTGTGGAAGCTTCAAGAGCCTGGACCAGCTCTGTGACACTTTAGCCTGCTGTTGGATGATTCAGGGTCACGTAAGAGCATGAGTAAGTCTATTCCTGTAATCCAGAAGAAAGAAAGAAGAAAGCTTTGGCCATATTTGTTTTTACTGTATATATTGTTCTACATGTTCCAGTTGAATATTCACATAGTTTAGAGTTAGGGACACACTTTGCAGTGGGGTCTTGTTATGCTGGTGTGGGTTCACACATACACTATATTGCCAGAAGTATTGGGACGCCTGCCTGAACTTTAATGGAATTCCTGTCTTAGTCCATAGGGTTCAATATAGATTTGGCCAACCCTTTGCAGGGTTAACTTTTTTGGGAAGGCTTAGGAGTGTGTCTATGGGAATGTTTAACCATTCTTCCAGAACCACATTTGTGAGGTCAGGCACAGATGTCAGACAAGGCCTGGATCTCAGTCTCTTCATCCCAAAGGTGTTATATCAGGTTGAGGTCAGGACTCTGTGAAGGTCAGTCAAATGCCTCCACCAAAAATTCAGTCATCCATATCTTTATGGACCTTGCTTAGTGCACTGGTGCGCAGTCATGTTGGAACAGGAAGGGGCCATTCCCAAACTGTTCCCACAAAGTTGAGAGCATGAAATTGTCCAAAATAACAACAATCAATAAGTGCAGCTCTCTGTGACAACAAACTAAATCTCAACACAAAAAAATATATGTGACTTAATGGTGGAACAAACAGTGAATCCTATTGTTAGAGATAAATAAATACTACAATAGTGAAACATCACACAATATTGTGCATATGGTGAAAATTCGCTAATATTAAGCCCCCTACTACGGGAGATAAACCCTATATATATATCATCAAGTGCTCAGTGTCAACGAACTCTATTAATATACATAAATAAACCACTGGAATCAAAGTAAATAACAACAAGTGAATATATAAATGAACACGTCACTCAAAACTATAACATATATAACAAAACGTGCCACATGCAAACATGCAGGTGAATCTTGTGCGTTTGTAGGCTCTGGTGATGACTCCACACACATCTAGATTGGCTCCTCACCTCCTTGCTGCAACCCTAAAAGGGCCTAAATGTCTTATGGATCACTCCTGGATCCCCCTGGGTTAAAGCGTATCCTCAAAGGAATATCCTAAATGGCTCTTTATCCAGTAAAATCAGCTCCCACATGGTCCACAAAGAGAAAAGCCTCCATAGTATATTATCATTAACACAGTAATTAAAATTATATACACAGGACACTCACATGGTAGATCTTCTTGTATACAGCATTAGAACCTCATGTATGGGTGTACTTGCATGGTTTCCTTAGGGAGTTTAAAGATGGCGTCTGTGCCGGAAATTATGTCACCTACGCGTTGCGTCACCGCTCGTGACCTTTACCCTGAGGAAGTCACGTGAGCGGTGACGCAACGAGTAGGTGACGTCATTTCCAGCGCAGAAATCACCTATTAAGAAGTGGAAAGTTCAGGGATCTCTTGATTCCAAGCCAAGGTCAGGTAGACCAAGAAAGATTGCAGCCATAACTGACAGAAGAATTGTCCGAGATTCAAAGAAAAACCCACAGGTCACCTCAAAAGAAATACAGGCTGCTCTGGAAAAAGATGGTGTGGTTTGTTTTTAAGGAGTACAATACGGTGATACTTGAACAAAAATTGTTTGGTCGAGGTGCCAGAAAGAAGCTTTTACTGCACCAATGCCACAAAAAAGCTCAGTTAGAATATGCCTGACAACACCTTGACATGCCTAACCAGGCCTTTTTGTGTCATTGATGCAGTAAAGGCTTCTTTCTGGCACCTCGACCATGCAGGTCATTTTTAATCAAGTGTCATCATATTGTGCTCCTTCAAATCAACCACACTGTCTTTTTCCAGAGCAGCCTGTATTTTTCTTGTGGTTACTTATGGGTTTCCCTTTGTATCCCGAACAAATCTTCTGAAAGTTGTGGCTGCAATCTTTTTTGGTCTACCTGTACTTGGCTTGGTATCAAGAGGTCCCTGAATTTTCTACTTTAGTGGAAATGATGACTGGCATATTCAAGGCTTTGGACATCTTTTTATGTCCTTTTCCATCTTTATAAAGTTCCATTACCTTGTTACGCAGGATTTTTGACAGTTCTTTTCTGATCCCCATGGCTCCGTATCTAGCCAAGTCAGTACTTCCACGTAAGAGCTGACAAACTCATTGACTATTTATACACTGACATTAATTGCAATTTAAAAAGCCACAGATGTGGGACATTAACCTCTAATTGGCATTTTATATTTCAATATTTTTATTGAAAAAAGAGAAACACACAAACAAGAACATAAAGATTTAGCCCACCTACAGGGTGAGCAGAGACAAATAAACAGGTTCATATATATATATATATATATATATATATATATATATATATATATATATATATATATGCACGTAGTAGATATCAATCAAGAATATTGTAAGCAAAGAAAATACAGCCCCCATGTGGAAGCAAATGTGCCATTGGTCAATAACATGGGCAGTTTAATAACAAAAAAACAAATAAACAAGAACATAACAGAAGGGAAAAAAAAAAAAAGAAAAGAAGGAGGGGGGGGGGGGAGAGGAGAGAAAGAAAAGGAAGAAGAGAGGAAAGAGAGGGTCATCCACATTCCCATTAAGTGATAGAGAAATACCTAATCCATGGTTCTCATGTGACCTCAAATTTCGAGGTATTGTTGTTAACGATACTTGTAAGTTTACCATTCATCATGATCCAATTAAGTTTTTGTCTAATTTGCATTTTAACCCGTGTGTGTCACCTTGTGTGTCTGTACCAAGGCCAAACATTCCAGGGTATGTAAACTTTTGATCAGGGCCATTTGGGTGATTTTGTTTATCGTTATGATTTGAAAAGGAGCCAAACAACTATTTGACAATAAATGGCTTCATATGATCATCATCCTTCAATAAGAGACCATTTTTTGGCATGATCAGTCATATTTTCAATATCAATGCCAAAATTTCACAATTTCTGCCAGGGTATGCAAACGTTTGAGCACAACTGTATTTTGCATTTTAAACAGACATCAAAACAACATCCTAGCCTTTTTTCTTTTACATGGACCTTAATTTACTTTAATAAACCCTGCTCTATTCACGTCCCAAAGTTCACCAAATTAATTAGTGGCATACATTAAACTTTGATGAACGCTAATCCTACATGACAGAAAAGGAGGTCAGATGACATTTCTGTTCAGCAGAAGAAAGAAGCTTGATGAAATCTTGTCCATGTATAGCAGAAATAAAAACCTAGAAAGCGCTTTCAGTCTTTGGATCAACACAGATGGTGTGGCTGTTGGCTTGTGTGTAACTACAGGGGGTTCAGCTATGCCATGGCACATGACACCATGGGGTACAATTATAAGTGTTCTCCCAATGAAGACATGAAAAAATAATCAGTGCATAGAAAGATCAGCGATTAGGATAAACTCAGGAGTTTTTTCCTAAATCCTAAAAAAAACACTTGATGTCAACTGTGCCTGAACAAAGGGCTAGTTCCTTGACCTCCATTATAATAGCAGTGGTCAGAAACACACCCACAGCCAGCTGACTGGTCAGGGAAACATCAGAACAATAATCTAGTCATCCCTTGATGCAGTCTGCTCTGTCCTCTTGTCAACACATTTCCTCATAGCACTAGTGCTAACACTAATTTTCCTAGCACTGCCTGTCTGTTCTCTGAGCACTGTTGTACAATGGGTTACATCAGCCTTTCTCAATCTGGGTGCCATTTGAATTTGTCAGGGGTGCTGCAGCATCCTGGTTGAGAAATTGCTCTGCACATTACTGTCGGCTCTCACCCTGCTAACATACAGTTTGGCTCTCCGCCAATCAGCGCAGCTCTGAGTCGTCAGCAGAGTGAGAGCTGAAAGTTAGGCCTTTTTCACACGAACAGTCCGATCACGTCCGCCAGTCAGTTTTTCAGGTGGACCTGATTAGACCCTTCATTCACCTCTATGGTTCTTCAGGTGTAAACGACTTGTGTCTGTTTACACCCACCTACTTCCAATCTGATCTGGTCCAGAAGGGGATCAGTCCCCCTCCGTCTATGCAGATTGGAGGGCAGTCAGGTGTAGTTGGACAGTGGAGTCCATTTACACCCAGCCACCCATACAGCAGAGCAGGCTCAGTCCGTATCTGCTCTGCATAAACTGAGCAGCCATTGACCTGTCACACGTCCGTTCTGCTCTGATCAGTAGAGGATCGGTGAACAGATCCTCTGCTGACACAAACGGAGTCTGCCCCATGTGAAAGAGAAGTAATAAGCAAAGCTCTGGATGGGGGAAGTTTCTTCCTGACCTGCTCTGTCCCCCAGAGCCCCCCCAGTGAAGCACTTTGTAAATAAACAGGTCACCTGACAGTGTGGTTGCCAAACGTGGATTGCATGAAAGTAAAAGTCAGTCAAGTGAGGTGTCTGGATCAGCCATATCAGAAGATCTGCATTTTATTCGTATTACAGTATGTGTGTATGTATTGTATGCATGCAAGTAAGTAAGTAAGTAAGTAAGTATGTATGTATGTGTGTGTGTGTGTGTGTGTGTGTGTGTGTGTGTGTGTGTGTGTGTGTGTGTGTATGTTTGTACTTTTGATTCTGAACTCTACACTCTGTATGATCAGAACTGCAGCAAGGAATGCTGATCCTCTGAAAAGCGATCTATTCTCAGATCACTTTGCAGAGGTATATGACAGGCGGCGGGGAGGCAATATGGCTCCTCCTCACCACCTGGTTTAACCCCCTAAAAGCTTCACCACTGTGCTGAAACCACGTGCAATGCATACAGTGGCAGGGCAGTTGCACTGCAGTCCCATTCAACTGATCAACTGTATCGCATTCAGGAATGGTAATGCCCGCCAAATGCAACAAGCGGTACAATTCCTGCTATGATCACAGCATGTGTACAACCCTGGCCTCTCCCTCTGCAGCTACAGGTGGAGTACTTGGGGGTAGTAAAACACAGCTTAGCTGCATGGTTTTACCATCCACCAACCTCATGTGTGAATGAGCCCATAGAGTGGGATGCCTTAAGACTGAAAATACTTTTAAAGGACCCAGAGACTGACAAAACATTGAGAAATACTGGGTTACATGCAGGCATGGCCAAAAATATTGGCAGCTCTGCATTTCTGTCAGATAATGAAACACTTCCCCCAGAAAAGTGTTGCAATTACAAATGTTTAGGAATTCTAGTGTTTTTTTACTTTTGTTTGTATTGGTATGACAAAAAAAAGTGGAGAAACAAAAAGCAAAATCTGACACATTCCAAACAAAACCCCAAAAATGGACTGGACAAAATTATTGGCACCTTCTCAAAATTGTAAGAAATAATTGCATTCCAAGTCTGTGATGCTCTTGCAATTAAACTCATTTGCATCACTTAACAGATCTTAATGTTCCTGTGTCCACTGTGCGCAACATTGTCAAGACATTTACAGCCCATGGCACTGTTGCTAATCTCCCTGGCCGTGGACGAAAACTTGATCAAAGATTGCAACAAAGGATTGTTCGAATGGTGGATAAAGAACCTCGATCAACTTCCAGACAAATTCAAGCTGACCTTCACTATCAGGGTGCAACTGTGTCAGCTTGCACTATGCGTTGCCATCTGAATGAAGAGGAATGCTATGGTAGGAGACCCAGGAGGACCCCACTGCTGACAAAGAAACATGAAAAAGACAAATTGGAGTTCTCCAAAACTTTCCCGAGCAAGCCAAAATCCTTTTAGGAGAATGTGCTGTGGACAGACAAAACAAAATCACAACTTTCTGGTAAAGCCCATCATTCTGCTGTTTTCAGAAAAAGAAATGATACCTTTTAAAGAAAAGAATACAGTCCCTACAGTCAAACATGGGGGAGGGTCACTGAAGTTCTAGGGTTACTTTGCTGCTTCAGGCACTGGATGTCTTGACTGTGTGCATGGCATTATGAAATCTGAAGACTACCAAAGAATTCTGGGGTGCAAAATCGGGCCCAGTGTCAGAAAGTTGGGACTTCATCAGAGGTCATGGGTCTTACAGCAGACAATGACACAAAGCACACGTCAAAAAACACCCAGAAATGTTTTAAGACAAAGCAATGAGTCCAGATCTCAATCCCATAGAGCACCTATGGAAAGATCTCAAAACAGCAGTTGGGAAAAGGAACCCTTCCAATCTGAGAGACCTGGAGCAGTTGGTGAAAGAAGAGTTGTCCAAATTTCCAGTAGAGAGGTGTCAAAAACTCATTGATGGTTACAGTAAGCTATTGATTTCAGCTATTTTTTCTAAGGGTTGTGCTACCAAATATTAGAGGGTTCCAATAATTTTGTCCATTCTATTTTGGGGGTTTTGCGTGGAATAGATTGTAAGCTCGAAAGAGCAGAGCCCTCGAACCCCTTGTGTATTGTATTGTTTCTGTCTTGTCTCATGTTCTGTCCCCCTTGCTATTGTACAGCGCTGAACAAACCCTTTGACGCTATATAAATACTGTATAATAATAATAATAATAATAAGTCAGATTTGGCTTTTTGTTTCTCCACCTTTTGTGTCATGCCAATACAAACAAAAGAAATAAACATGAGATTGCCTAAACATTTGTAATTGCAACAAATTATTATCTGACAGAAATACAGGGGTGCCAATATTATTGGCCATGACTGTAACTGCATTGATTGGTGTTTTTATATCTACCTAGAATTCAACTTTAAACTTTGAATACCCCTTTGCATCATGGAAAAGCATGATAAGAATGATAAATAATTAAGCAGTTAATTTAAAATTTTGCTAAACAGGTGTGAAATAATAGATTGCATGTACACCGCATTAACTTCTCTTTTTCTCATTCTTCTCTATCACTTTGTACCTGACCAGTTTACTGTGCAACAAAATGCATGGATTCAGGTCAACTGGACTATAAATCTCAATTCAAGATAAACAATAGAAATCTCTGGGGCCAAACGTTATTGTTCTAATAAAGTATATACAGTATCCATCTAAAAAAAACAATGCTTGTGCCAGTTCTTTTGGGTTTGTTTTCTTTTCCTGCTGTCAGACCTTCTTGACACCAGAGTGCAGTGTGGAAAACCCATGTTCCGTGCAAGCTGCAGTGGGGGTCAGTGTTAACGGTACCGAAACGCAGGTCTCAAACGCAGTGTTAGCCTGAGGTACCATGCGATCCAGTTTTAGTGAGGTACCAGAAGTAGTACATGCACTACTTTTGGTTCAGTGCGGTGAGATCTGAGCCTATTCAAAATGAACCGGCTGATATCGCACCGCACTGAACCGCATGTGAATTGCACAGGAATGTGCAGCTCCTCTGTGAGTCTTAGTGTGAACCAGCCCTTAGTGTCCACATTAGGAATATTTTATATTACTTCCTGTCCTGGTGACCACAGATTCTGGGGCAAGAAACGTTAAAAAAAACTTCCTAAAGGGAGACAGCAACAGGCAGCAACAAACCTGACCAAAATTTGTTTTCATAATATTAATTTCTGCCAACAGAACATATGCAAAGCAAACAGTAGTAGGTAATGTTAATGATTTAAAAACAGATGGGTACTTTGGAAAATGTGCACACACAGCCGGTGAATTATTGGCATTACGCATACATGCTTCAGGAAGTATAAATGATAAAAAGACACACACCAGGGGGTAATCAGCACATTTATCCTGCTGTAAACTGGCACATAATATGAGAAGGGTGAGATAGAAGCTGAATGTGACAAAGTGTTCCATGAAAGATCTTTACAGTTGTTCTAAAGCCAAGACATTTTTGTATTAAACCCACAAGCAAACATTCAGCTGCAGACTGACAATGCTGTCCAGAGGTGCGCCCTGTGCTCCTTCATCCAGAGTGTAGTCACTCTAATGCATGAGGTGTGTTACTGGCCAGATCACCAGGTAAAAACAGGGGAAAAAGCCTAAAAAACAAATGCAATCACCACATCTAATTATTGACAAGCTGCAATGTATTACATTTTTGGCTTGGGATTTAATACTGCTTTAATGCATTTCCTGAATTAAGGTAAAAAATGTCCCCCTCATCCCACTTAAATACTTACCTCACTCGATCCAGCGCTGTGCCTGTCTATACCAGTTCAGGCTCGTCTTTGCTGATTGGCTCCTGTTGCTTTCAATCAAATCCTATCAGCAGGGAACAAGGGGTGGGGCAAAGCCACACTGTGTGCGTCTACGGCGACACACACAGCCCAGCTTGGGAGCGAAGTTTGCCCCCCATAGCAAGCAGGCACTGGAGACGAGGAGCAGAGAACACTGAAGGGGAACCCCAGAAGACAAGGTTTGTATTCAAGCAGGTAAGTATAACATGTTTGTTATTTAACCGCTTCCCGACCACCCTATAGTAGAAATACTGCTACAGGGCGGCACGGGTGTGCACAATCACGTGTGTGTGTGTGTGTGTATGTATATACAATTGCAAGAAAAAGTATGTGACCCCTTGGGATTACGTGGAGTTTTGCATGAATTGGGCATAAAATGTGCTCTGAACGTCATCTAAGTCACAACAATAGAAGAACACAGTCTGATGAACATAATACTACACAAACATTAGATGTTGCCATGGTTTAATTGCACATAACATGTAAACATTCACAGTGCAGGGAGGAAAAAGTATGTGAACCTTTGGACTTAATAACTGGTTGACCCTCCTTTGGCAGCAATAACCTCAACCAAACATTTCCTGTAGTTGCAGATGAGACCTGCACAATGATCTGGAGTCATTTTGGACCACTCCTCTTCACAAAACTGTAGCAATATTCTTGGGATGTCTGGTGTGAATCGCTCTCTTAAGGTCATGCCACAGCATTTCAATCGGGTTGAGGTCAGGACTCTGACTGGGCCACTCCAGAAGGCGTATTCTGTGCTGTTGCAGCCATTGTTTTGTTGAATTACTTGTATGCTTTGGGTCATTGTCCTGTTGCATCACCCATCCTCTGCGGAGCTTCAGTTGGCGGACAGATGGTCGTACGTTTTCCTGCAAAATGTCTTGATAAACTCTGGAATTCATTTTCCCATCAATGACAACAATCCGTCCAGGCCCTGAGGCAGCAAAGCAGCCCCAAACCATGATGCTCCCTCCGCCATGTTTCACAGTGGGGATGAGGTTTTGATGTTGGTGTGCTGTGCCTTTTTTTCTCCACACATAGTGTTGTGTGTTCTTCCCAAACAACTCAATCTTGGTTTCATCTGTCCACAGTATATTTTGCCAGTAGTGCTGTGGAACATCCAGGTGCTCTTTTGCAAACTTCAACCGTGCTGGAATCTTCTGTTTGGACAGCAATGGCTTCCTCCGTGGTGTCCTCCCATGTACTCCATTCTTGTTTAATGTTTTCCTTATTGTAGATGTGTCAACAAAAATGTTAGCATGTGCCAGAGATTTCTGTAGGTCTTTAGCTGACACTCTGGGATTCTTCTTTACCTCATGCAGCATTCTGTGCTGTGCTCTTGCAGTCATTTTTACAGGACGACCACGCCTAGGGAGAGTAGCAATAGTGCTAAACTTTCTCCATTTGTAGACAGTCTGTCTTACCGTGGACACATGAACATCAAGGCTTTTGGAGATACTTTTGTAACCCTTTCCAGCTTCATGCAAGTCAACAATTCTTGATCGTAGGTCTTCTGAGAGCTCTTTTCTGCGAGGCATGGTTCACATCAGACAGTGCTTCTTGAAACCAGTAAACCCAAAACAGGTGTGTGTTTTTTAAGGGCAGGACAGCTGTCAGCAACACATCCAATATCATCACACTGATTGGAGTCAAGGTTGGCTCACTCCTGGCTTCAATTAGCTCTGGGAGAAGTCATTAAGCTAGGGCCTCACATACTTTTTCCTCCCTGCAATGTGAATGTTTACATGTTATGTGCAATTAAACCATGGCAACATCTAATGTTTGTGTAGTATTATGTTCATCAGACTGTGTTCTTCTATTGTTGTGACTTAGATGACGTTCAGAGCACATTTTATGCCCAATTCATGCAAATCTCCACGTAATCCCAAGGGGTTCACATACTTTTTCTTGCAACTGTATATACACACACACACACACACATATATATACACACATATACATATATATATATATATATATACACACACACACATACATTACACATATACACACACACACACACATACATATATACACACAGTGAGGAACAGAAGTATTTGAACACCATGCGATTTTGCAAGTTCTCCCACTTAGTAATCATGGAGGGGTCTGAAATTCACATTGTAGGTGCATTCCCACTCTGAGAGACAGAATTTAAAAAAAAAAAAAATCAGGAAATCACATTGTATGATTTTTAAAGAATTTATTTGTCTTGCACTGCTGAACATAAGTATTTGAACACCTGAGAGTGTTAATATTTGGTACAGAAGCCTTTGTTTGCTATTACAGAGGTCAAACGTTTCCTGTAGTTCTTGACCAGGTTTGCACACACTGCAACAGGGATTTTGGCCCACTCCTCCACACAGATCTCCTCTAGATCTGTCAGGTTTCGGGGCTGTCGCTGAGCAACACAGAGTTTCAGCTCCCTCCAAAGATGTTCTATTGGATTTAGGTCTGGAGACTGGCTAGGCCACTCCAGAACCTTGATATGCTTCTTATGGAGCCACTCCTTGGTTATCCTGGCTGTGTACTTCAGGTCGTTGTCATGTTGGAAGACCCAGCCACGACCCATCTTCAATGCTCTGACTGAGGGAAGGAGGTTGTTGCTCAAAATCTCACAATAAATGACCCCATTCATCCTCTCCTTAATACAGTGCAGTCGTCCTTTGCCCTTCACAGAAAAGCACCCCCAAAGCATGATGTTACCACCCCCATGCTTCACAGTAGGGATGGTGTTCTTGGGATGCAACTCATCCTTTTTCCTCCAAACACAAGTGAAGTTTAGATCAAAAAGTTCTACTTTGGTCTCATCTGACCACATGACTTTCTCCTATGCCTCCTCTGGATCATCCAGATGGTCATTGGCAAACTTCAGACGGGCCTGGACATGTGATGACTTGAGCAGGGGAACCTTCCGTGCGATGCATGATTTGAAACCATGACGGCATAGTGTTCTACTGACAGTGACCTTTGAAACTGTGGTCCCAGCTCTCTTCATGTCATTGACCAGCTCCTCCCTTGTAGTTCTGCGCTGATTCCTCACCTTTCTTATCATCAGTGATACCCCACGAGGTGAGATCTTGCATGGAGCCCCAGTCCGAGGGAGACTGACAGTCGTCTTTAGCCTCTTCCATTTTCTAACAATTGCTCCAACAGTTGATCTATTTACACCAAGCTGCTTGGCAACTGCATCGCAGCCCTTTCCAGCCTTGTGGAGGTCCACAATTTTGTCTCTGGTGTCTTTTGACAGCTCTATGGTTTTGCCCATGGTAGTAGTTGGCGTCTGACTGACTGTGGGGTGGACCGGTGTTTTTAAGGAGCTCAGACAGGTGCCACTAAGTTAGATTAATGAGTGGAGCAGAGGTGGACTTTTTAAAGGCACAATAACAGGTATTTGAGAGCCAGAATTCTTGCTGTTTCTTAGGTGTTCAACCACTTATGTTCAGCAGTGCAAGACAAATAAATTCTTTAAAAAGCAATCATACAATGCGATTTCCTGAATTTGTTTTTTAAATTCTGTCTCTCAGAGTGGGAATGCACCTACAATGTGAATTGCAGACCCCTCCATGATTTCTAAGTGGGAGAACTTGCAAAATTGCAGGGCGTTCAAATACTTCTGTTCCTCACTGTATATATATATATATATATATATATGTGTGTGTGTGTGTGTGTGTGTGTGTGTGTGTGTCTGTGTGATTTTGCATTTCAGGGTAGGGGGCGCGCGGCTGCAGCTGTCAATCACCAGGTCCCAGCCGGTGATTACTCGCTGGCGCCCCGGTGATTGCCAAATATGACTCGCCGGCGCCCCGGTGATTGCCGAGGATCTCCGACAGGGAGGAGAACTGTTTGTAAACAAAACAGTTTTCCTCTCTCTCAGCTCCTGCATACTGCTTTGCATGGCTGTTCACAGCACAGCCATACAAAGCAGTGTGCTCACAGTGAAGCAAAAACACATGGCCCCATAGTAAAACACTCCCAGCACAGTTAACCCTTTGATCACCCCTCATGTTAACCCCTTCCTGCCCAGTGCCATTAGTACAAAGTCAGTGGGGGTTTTTATAGCACTAATCACTATTGTTGTCACTGGAGATGTCAGTGACACCAAGTCAGTTCCCCTCAGTGTCAGAATGCCCACTGTAGTCTCGCTATAAGTCACTGATCGCCGCCATTACTAGTAAAAATTAAAAAATTCAAAATTCCAGTATCTATACTGCCATTTGTAAACGGTATAACTTTCACGTAAACCAACTAATTTACATATATTGGGATTTGTTTATAGCAAAGACATGTACCGGAATACATTTTAGCATACATGACAAAATTTTATTTTTTACTGGACATGTTTAATAGCAAAAATTCAAAAATATAGTTTTTTTCTCAAAATTGTCAGTCTTTTTTTTTATTATATAGTGCAAAAAAATAAAAAAAACACAGGCGATCAAATACCACCGAACGAAGGCTCAATTCGTGTGAAAAAAGGACATAAATTTAATTTGGGTGCAGCTTTGCATGACCGCGCAATTGTCAGCTAAAGTAACACAGCGCCGTAATGCAGAAAATGGCCTGGTCAGGAGGGGAGGGGGGGCGTAAATGCTCAGGAGGGCAGGTGGTTAAAGTGGTTGTAAACCTCAGACATGAGGTATGAACACAGCATATTCCTGTATAGTGTGTTTGTCTCAATTCAGAGCACTGTCAATTCTGTCTGCTGCTTTGTTCCTCTGCTATAAGCATCAGTCACTTCTGACAAATTTTCCTGACACCAAGAGAAAAATGGTGACAGGGGAGGGCACAGTCTGCGATTGTGTCAGGAAAGGAACCCCCATGTGTGCAGGCGCCCAAATCTGAGGAACTGTGCCTGCAACCGGGTTGCAGGTGCACATGCATATAGGCAAACAGCTGTGCATGCGGGCACATGCGGAAATGTACATTGGCGCTAGAAGGGCTATTTAAACTGTACTATTGCAGTCTGTCAGTGCAGTTTGGTCTATTGCATTCCTGTGTTCCTGATACCAGCTACTGGTTGATCTTCTGTTATTGACCCGGTCTGCCTCTGACTCTGCTCTAAACGCTGCCTGTACCGACTCCTGGCTTGTCTCTGCACCATGTCTCTGCTTGCTCCTTCTGCCATTACCACCTGCTTACCCAATGCTTCAGGCTCCTCCATCAGGTATGTTACAGATTAACAGCCTCATCTCTGTTCCTGTGTGCTGTGTGAAGGGGTGTGTGTCCCTTCCCTCCAATCAGCTCTTGGAGCTCTCCTCATCAATGTAACTTCAGCTCTCTGCCCCCTGGTTTTCAGAGCTGAGAATTCTGTGTAAATTCTACACTTTGAATTGACGTAAAGAAGAGAAGACTGCAGATAAACAGGTACAACTTATGTAGGAGGATTTGTTTAATCTCTATGTATCATCTGAGGACAGTCCCTTCACTGGGTATATGTACAGGTTTACAACCACTTAAAAAAATAGTCTTTATAACTACTTTAGAGGTACTTTACCAATGTCAGGACAAATCTAATCTATGAAACAGTTTCTTTTAACCTACAATATCAGTAGGATAAGACATTGCTTAAACCAGTGAAAGCATTTCACCTAAGCAAACTTTCAAGGAATTCGACAGAAGTCTGCCAAATTCTGATACTTCACACAAAAGCCAGACTTTACAATGAGTACAGTGGATCAGTATATCTACAATAATCAGCACTATATAGTCTCAGATATAAATTGTCACTATTCATCTGTAGATTAATGGTTCCCATACAAACATTTACTTCCAGGAATACAGTAAGAAAAGAGGTGAGGGAAATCTCACTCCATGGCAACAGGCAGCTGTAAACACCTAGCAATGAAACTCTACCTTACCCCACCCGAAACAAGCAGGAGTAGATACCTTTTCAAATAAAGAAAATTGAAGTCTATAATAACAATTTGTATATGTTTGCATAGCAAGAAAGTAATTAAAATAAACTGACACAAATATATGAAATGACACAACATTCATCACTGACTAAACATCTGGAATGAACTGTGCAGTAAAAACCTCTTCTACCTGCTGTCGATCAAAAAGGTAATTCTTACTTGAATCTAGATGTGCTTTGTGTACTTCTTCCAGATCTGTGCAGCAGTTCAACATAAAACTGTGCAGGAGCTTCCTGTAATAAAGACCAGTCACTGCAGCTCTCTCTCCTTGTGAAGGGTGATTGGTCTTGTATCTGCCCCCTCCTGTAATTATCTGCAGGCAGCCTATGGTTGGTGGACCTGTTGGGTCCCTCCCACTCCTACTTTCTGCACAGGATATATGCAGCACAGCGGTTATGTCACTGCTACTTTTATAAAGGTTATATCTTGATTTGCATATGCATGTTGTGTACAAAAATGTGATTTATATTGTTTGAACAAATTTTCATCTAAATTTATTCTTCAATAGAGTTCTGGTTTAAGTAACATAAGGGGCTCTCACCTCCAACTGCCCCTGTACTAAACAGAAATCCAACCCAAATAATTACACTGCTTAACAGACTGCATTCTGACCTATAACATGCAGTGGTTTTTATACATTCATACCATTGCAATTAAGGGTCATACTGCAATTCCAGATTTTACACATTGATGTGAAACAGTAACACTCTATCCTGGGAATCCCTAGGAGCAGTGTTAGGGGAAGACACTTTTTATTACTATAAGACAGGTGTCAACAAATCCAATCAAGTGTGATCCAAGGTCTGACGTTCATGCATTGGGGCTGATCTGAGGTCTAAAGTGCATGCATTAGGGCTAATATGAGATCTGAAGTGTATGCATTGGGGTTGATAAGATGACTGCACTGGGGCTGATCTGAGGTCTTAAGCACATACAATAGGGCTGATCTGAGGTCTTAAGCACATGCACTGGGGCTGATCTGAGTTCAGAAGAACATGCACTGGGGATGATCTGAGGGCTGGAGTGCATGAAGGGCTGACCTGAGGTATGAAGTGCATACACTGGGGCTGATCTGAGGTCTGAAGTGCATGCATTGAGGCTGATCTGAGGACTGAAGTGCATACACTGGGGCTGATCTGTGGTCTGAAGTTCATGCATTGGGGCAGCTCTGAGGTCTGAAGTGCATACATTAGAGCTGATCTTAGATCTGAAGTGCATGCACTGCTGCTGAACATGTTTTGTGTGTGCAACAGTCAATCACTTTTTGCACTCATAGTTGTACTGCTGATGGCAAATTAAATGAATTATATAATAATAATATTAATAATAATAATAATATATAATAAATTATCTGAGACACATGCATTGGGGCTGATCTGAGGTCTGAAGTGTATGCATTGGGGCCGATCTGAAGTCTGAAGTGCATGCATTGGTGCTGATCTGAGGTCTGAAGTGTACATATTGAGGCTTATCTGAGGTCTGAAGTGCATGTATTGGGGCTGCTCTAAAGTCTGAAGTGCATGCACTGGGGTTGATCTGTGGTCTGAAGCACATGCACTGGGGCTGATCTGAGTTCGGAAGTACATGCACTGGGGCTGATCTGAGTTCGGAAGTACTTGCATTGGGGATGATCTAAGGTCTCAAGTGCATACACTGGGGCTGATCTGAGGTCTGAAGCGCATTTATTGAGGCTGCTCTGAGGACTGAAGCACATGCACTGAGGCTGATCTGAGACACATGCATTGGGGCCAATCCGAGGTCTGAAGTGCATGCATTTGGGCTGATCTGAGGTCTGACGTTCATACACTGAGGCTGATCTAAGGTCTGAAGCACATATATGGAGGCTTATCTGAGGTTTGAAGCGCATGCATTAGGGCTGCTCTGAGGTCTGAAGTACATGCATTGGGGCTGATCTGAGGTTTGAAGTGCATGCATTGGGGCCTGAGGTGCATGCATTGGGGCCAATCTAAGGTCTGAAGTACATGCATTCGGGTCGATCTGAGGTCTAAAGTGCATGCACTGGGGATGATCTGAGGTCTGAAGTACATACATTGGGGTTGATCTGAGGTCTGAAGTACATGTATTGGGGTTGGTCTGAGGTCTAAAGTGCATGCACTGGGGATGATCTGAGGTCTGAAGTACATACATTGGGGTTGATCTGAGGTCTGAAGTACATGTATTGGGGTTGGCCTGAGGTCTGAAGTGCATACATTGGGGTTGATCTGAGGTCTGAAGTGCATACATTGGGGTTGATCTGAGGTCTGAAGTGCATACATTGGGGTTGATCTGAGGTCTGAAGTGCATACATTGGGGCTGAACGTGTTTTCTGTGAGCACCAGTTAATTTTTGCACTCATAGTTATACTGCTAATGGCACAATAAACTCATTTATTATTGTACACTTAATTAAACTAAGATTATAATGCTCTGTTGTTCACTGGCACACTTAACTGCAAAAGGCTGCCAATCCCTGCTATAAGAACGGGTTCTAAACGGACTGTTTCTTGGTTATTCTCTAACTAGTTAATGTGAACCTGTGCCTTCAACAGGAAAATTCCGAATAGTGTCGTAAAGGTTCATAAATAAGAAGTCTCTATGTACAGTACATTTTAATTTTGTAAATTATAACTTTCCTTTAAATTAGGGATGCACTGATACTGTTTTTTAATTGGCGAGTAGTAGTACCAATACTTACGGTCAAGTAATCGCCAATACCGATTACCGATGCTCTGCAGTGCCATTTGCATTCATGGAATCAAATTGCATGCAATTCCTGTCCAAATCGCATGCGGTTTCCCCACTGCTCTTGTGTGAACCCAGACTTGCCATAGCCCAAGTTCAGAGTCTCAGTGGTAGGAGAGGAGAGAAAGCAGCAGGGATTTGAAATTCCCGCCACTTTTTTTCCTCTCCTTGCAGAGATTACAGTTCAGGCTAGGACTTTTGATTGGTCAGCACCGTCACATGGACCAATCAGAATCTGCAGCAGCTGAGTGTGGCAACCAATCATCTTCTATCTTCTGCATGTTCAGTTAAGCTTTGAAAAGGAAAGACAGAATCTGATTGGTTGCCATACACAGTTGCTCTAGATTCTGTCAGTTCCACTTTTAATAAATTTCCCCCCCCCCCCCCCCCCATCTATCTTATAACATTATCTCACTTTGTTTACACATACTGTACATGTTTTCTCTGTTATTCAATCTAGACATTGCTGCGTATTATTCTCCATGAGAAAAATATAAACTGTTTATTCAGCCACTTTTACAATTTGGCCTTGGCATTTATCACAATCAGTGGTATAAGCCCAGTGCAACATGGTTCTTTATAATGGACAAAGTCATGTGTTGGCATTAATGGTAGACTTAGATGTGCACTGTTAGGTCTGCTCAGCCCCCTTTACCTTCTCCTGTTAATATACATCTAGCCCACACCAACGCTGCACACTCCTACACAGTGTGTTTCTGCTCCATACAGAACACAGAACTCAGAAAAGCTTACACTAATTATTTCATCATCATTTTCACATGTCACAAAAGTCTTACCAACGCGGAAAATCTGAGTGGCTGGCTCACCTGTAGCCCGAGTGCCATCCACACACCACAAACCCAGGATAAATAGTGCACATCTCAGCAGAATGTTTCTCTGTATGCAAAAGGAGAGGTATGAGACACTACATGAAGTAGAAAGATGTGAGGTACATGTTATAGAGACGTATGAGGCACTTCGTGTAATACGCAGCTATCAGACACTGAATTATACATATGTAAGAGGCACTGTGTGTAACACAAAGATCTGAAATACCCTCAAGCTGGTGGAGAAAGAGTGATACATGCGGGTGGGGTACATAAGTGTGCATCTTGATCAAGCACAACCCTCACCAAATGGTGGTTCAGTGCATGAAGTGGAGGTGTAGGATACGCTCAATTCTTCCTCCAAAACGTCCAACTGGTAAGCGGATGTCAGAGTGTCATCACTCACTCATACATAAGGCCCTATTCACACATGCACATCCTGGGAATGCGTGAAAAATGCGTAAGCACTTGTGGTGCCATTAATTCTTAATTGCACCCAAAACGCAGCAAGGAGTCATGCATTTTTGAAGGCTACAAAGCGCGCTACAAATGTTACAAAACACACGGTAAAAAAAACACAAAGCTCTACGCCTGTAAACATTCTGGAGTTTCTTTGGCGTGTTCATCGCTCATAAGGCAGACCTTTGCTGACTAACCTAGGGAGAGGTTTGGGGGCTCACTGCTGTCAGTGCAGTGTGCCAGTGAAGAGAGGAGGCAGGCAGTGCTGAGAGAATGGTAGTGTCTATAAAAGTGCTTGTGTGTCTAACAGAGTAGTGTCAGGGTCCCAAACTGCTGTGCCTGGAGAGTCAGTGTCTTAAACTTTTGTGCTAAAAGTTGCAGCATCTTAATTGAGGTTCAGGAATGTCAGAGTCTGATACTGCTATGATAAGAATGTCAGCATCCCAAACTGTGCCAGGAGTTCCAGTGTCCAAACCACTGTGCTAAGCTCATCAGTGTCTCAAACTGCTGTTCCAGACCTGTCATTGTCCAAACTGCTGTCCTAGGAATCATCATGTTTAATCTGTTGTTCTAGGAGTGGCAGTGGTCTAACTGGTATGCTAGGAGCATCAGTACCCCAAACTGCTAGGAGTGTCAGTGTCTCAAACTGTGTCAAAAGGTCCAATGTCCCAAGCTGTTGTGCTAGGAGAACCATTGTCCAAAACTGCTGTGCCAGGATTGTCAGTGCCCTAACTCCTGCGGTAGGAGTGTCAGTGCCCTAACTCCTGCGGTAGGAGTGTCAATGCCCTAACTCCTGCGGTAGGAGTGTCAATGCCCTAACTCCTGCGGTAGGAGTGTCAGTGCCCTGACTCCTGCGGTAGGAGTGTCAGTGTCCTGACTCCTGCGGTAGGAGTGTCAGTGTCCTGACTTCTTTACTAGGAGTGTCAGTGTTCTAACTCCTGTGCTGGAAGTATCAGTGTTCTAACTCCTGTGCAGGGACTGTCAGTGTTCTACAGTGCCTTGAAAATGTATTCATACCCCTTGAAACTTCCCACATTTTGTCATGTTACAACTAAAAACATAAATGTATTTTATTGGGATTTTATGTGATGTAAATAGAGTCTACCTGTGTGTAGTTTAATCTCAGTATAAATACAGCTGTCATGTGAAGCCCTCAGAGGTTTGTTAGAGAACATTAGTAAACAAACAGCAGCATGAAGGCAAAGGAACACACCAGACAGGTCAGGGATAAAGTGGTGAAGTTTAAAGCAGGGTTAGGGTATAAATAAATATTCCAAGCTTTGAACATCTCACGGAGCACTGTTCAATCAATCATCCAAAAATGGAAAGAGTATGGCACAACTGCAAACCTATCAAGACATGGCTGTCCACCTAAACTGACAGGCCGGGCAATGAGAGCATTAATCAGATACGCAGCCAGGAAGCCCATCGAAATTCTGGGGGAGCTACAGAGATCCACAGCTGAGGTGGGAGAATCTGTCCACAGGACAACTATTAGTCGTGCACTCCACAAATCTGGCCTTTATGGAAGAGTGACAGGAAGAAAGCCGTCGTTGAAAGAATACCATAAGAATTCCCATTTGCAGTTTGTGAGAAGCCATGTTTGGGACACAGCAAACATGTGGAAGAAGGTGCTCTGGTCAGATGAGACCAAAATTGAACTTTTTAGCCTAAAAGCAAAATTGCTATGTGTGTCGGAAAACTAACACTGCACAACACCCTGAACACACCATCCCCACCTTGAAACATGGTGGTGTCAGCATCATGTTCTGGGGATGCTTTTCTTCAGCAGGGACAGGGAAGCTGGTCAGAGTTGATGGGAAGATGGATGGAGCCAAATACAGGGCAATCTTAGAAGAAAACCTGTTAGAGTCTGCAAAAGACTTGAGATTGGGGCGGAGGTTCACCTTCCAGCAGGGCAATGACCCTAAACATACAGCCAGAGCTACAATGGAATGGTTTAGATCAAAGCATATGTGTTAGAATGGCCCAGTCAAAGTCCAGACCTAAATCCAATTGAGAATCTGTGGCAAGACTTGAAAATTGCTGTTCACAGACACTTTTCATCCAATCTGACAGAGCTTAAGCTATTTTGCAATGAAGAATGGGCAGACGTTTTACTCTCTAGATGTGCAAAGCTGGTAGAGACATTCCCAAAAAGACTTGCAGCTGTAATTGCAGTGGAAGGTGGTTCTACAAAGTACTGACTCAGGGGGGCTGAATACAAATTGCACTTCACATTTTTCAGATATTTATTTGTAAAAACATTTTAAAATAATTTAGCATTTTCCTTCCACTTCATAATTATGTGCCACTTTGTGTTGTGTTTATCTATCACATAAAATCCTAATAAAATACATTTACATTTTTGGTTGTAACATGCCAAAATGTGGATAATTTTAAGGAGTATGAAAACTTTTTCAAGGCACTGTAACTCCTGTGCTAGGAGTGTCAGTGTTCTAACTCCTGTGCTTAGTTCATTTTAGGGCACAAAAAAGCAATAAATTACCCTTTTTTTTATAAAATATAAAAGATGAGGTCGCACCGAGTAAATAGATATACAACTTATCAAACCTTAAATTTGCATGCGCTCGTGAAATATAGAGAACTTCAGTACCCTATATTTTGTATAGGTGATGCTTTTAAAGCCCCTTCTAGGTCATCAGTATAGTGTTATGAAGGAGATCTGGCGATCTTGCTCTGGCATGCATGGCGATTTGTAACATGTTTATCGCAATAGACGTTTACATGCGTAGGCGCCCCAGCGTGTGATTTTACGTTTGTACGTGTGTATATGTGGGGGGGGGGCTCAAATTTTTTTTTTTGGGGGGGGGGGATGTTATGTGCTTGGTTGTAACTTTCTTTTTTTACAATTAAATAAAAAAAAAACCTTTGTGATGATTTTTTGGTGATGGGTTCTCTTTATTGAGACATACAAGGTCTAAAAGACCCTAGATGTCTCCCCTCTGCTCCCCTGAATGTAATGCAGTGCACATTGCACTGCATTACATTCTCTCCCAGTCTCAATTCCTGGGAATCTCTCAATGGGGACCCGGAAGTGACATCATAACGTCACTTCTGGGTCAGGACAAGAAGGGGAGCAGACGTGTCTGCTCTCCTCTCTCCCCTCTAGCCGCCGGAGGTGAGCCAGTCCCGGGCCCACAGATGGGCAAGTGTAGCCCGGGAGACAGTGGGCGGGGGCAGCAGACCGCAGCAGCGCTGAAGGTAAAAAAAAAACTACCTGCCCGGCACCCCTGGTCAGTGTTCTAACTCCAGTGCTGGGAGTGTCAATGTTCTAACTCCTGTGCTAGAAGTGCCAATGTTCTAACTCTTATGGTAGGAGTATCAGTGTCTTAACTGTTGTGCTGGGAGTTCCAGTGTCCAAAACTGCTGTTCTAGGAGTTCTGATGTTCAAGCTGCTACGCTAAGCTTATCAGTGTCCCACACTGCTGTGCTAGGAGTATAAAGACAATTGGATCAGGCACTAGTAGGCAGCAGGCTAGAATTTTAGAAGGGAAGATTACCAATGGCAGCCTGCATATTTTTCACCACATTAATTCTTTAAATCTGTATTGACTGCTGCCTGTTAAAGTACCAGTTTCCTGGCTGTCATAGTGATCCATTGTACTTTTGTAAGCTAAGACATACAGAAATATGCTAATTATGCGTTCTGACTTCATTCTGACTTTCCAGATCTGTATAATTGTTTTAGGTCAGTTCTTCAAAATACTGAAGTTGGAGACAGTCAAGCATCCTTCAGTAGAAGATCAGCATTGGCAGTCTCTGCATGTCCCTCGGTACAGGTTTTTGTTAAAATGAATATGCCACTTAAAGCCTAACTCCAGATTTAATGTCCCTTTTAACAAGATAGTTTGAGCCAAGCTGGCCCATACTTACTGCACTAACAGGTACACTTGCTGGGTGTTCTGTATTAACAGTATGTAGCCTCAGCTACAGTATACAGCGCTGTGTTCCAGCAGTGGGATGGGGAGATCTCGTCTCACTCCTGGAACAACAGAGTTGGGATGCATACTTGTCCTCCTTCTATGAATGAATACAAACTATGCTCTGATTGGCTGAGTCGGATATTCACCTGCCTCAGCCAATCAAGGGAAGATTTGTATTTGTTCATTGAATACAAAGCCTCACATGGATGGCTCGGGAGCACACAGCCAGACTCTGTTTTGTTCTAGGTTGGGAAGGGAAGTCCCCGTCCCACTGCCGGAACACAGAGCTGTATACTGTATGCAGCTGAGGCTACATACAATTAATACAGCACGCCCATCAAACACACCTGTTAGAGCAGTAAATTGTTTGAGCCAGCTTGGTCCAAACAAACTATTTAAAGGGACATTAAACATGCAGTTAGGTTTTAAAACCGACATGTTTGCATGTAAAGCAGACTAGGACCACCGATAAGAGGTATAGGTGAAGGGGCTGCCAGGTAGGCTGCATAGTACTAGCCCCTAGGTTCTGAAGCTGCCTCCTAATTCTGGGTGAGATTTGTCCAGGCCTGAACTATAGTAATCTGATGGTCTATATATCAGTTAACGGAAAAAGAGGAACTTCACTTGACTGTGGCAACATTAAAACTTGGCAGCTACAGATACTTTTAACCACTTGCCCTCCAAAGGATTTACCCCCTTCCTGCCCAGGCCATTTTTTGCGATACGGCGTTATTTTAACTGACGCAGGCATGCAACACTGTGCATAAATTAAATTTTGTAATTTTTTTCCCCACAAATAGAGCTTTGTTTCTGTGGTATTTGATCACCTCTGCAATTTTTATTTTTTTTGCGCTATAAACAAAAAAAAAAAAAAGACAATTTTGGAATAAAAAAAAAATTTTTTTTTTGGTCAAAATTTATTTTGCTACATGAGTTTGCTAAAAAGAAAATCCCAATAATTGTATATTAATTGGTTTACGTGAAAGTCATAGTGTCTACAAATGGCGGTATATATACTGGAATTTTTTATTTTATACTAGTAATGGTGGCGATCAGTGACTTATTGTGGAAAAGCGTCGGGCATTCTGACACTGGGCGGGAACCAACTGCCATTGACATCCCCAATGACACTAATACAGTGATCAGTGCTAATAAAAAGCACTGACACTGTACTAATGGCACTGGGCAGGAAGGGGTTAACATCCGGGGTGATCAAAGGGTTAACTGTGTGCTTTGTGTGTTTTACTAGGGAGACATGCTGCTTTGTGTCTCTCTGCTGTGCAGAGATACAAAGTAGCATGTCCATGCTGACAGGAGAGAGACCTGTGTTGTTTACACACAGGTCTTTCCTGGAAGCTTTTCCGTCTATCACAGAGTACCGGTCAGGAATCTCCAGCCGGGACCCGGTGATTGACAGCCCCGGCTGCCAATAGCGGCGTGGGTAAGGTGGTGTGTGCCCCCCACCCAGAAATGCAAATCACATATGATTTTGTGCAGTCATGTCGCCCTGTAGCAGTACTTCTACTATAGGGTGGATGGCAAGTGGTTAATAAACAGATACTTACCAGCTCATGGAGCCCTCTGCTGATTTCCTCAAAGCAAATTGTTGGATTTGGGGGCTGGGAGGCTGAGGTGACATGATCCTCGTGGAATGAGGAAGTGAAAGAAGATATAACAAAGATTTAAGAGGCACATTGCTAACTTTTTCTACTCCTCACCTCACCCCTTCAGTCTCCTCTCACATTACTAACCTACTAAGTGACATATCAGCATGGATGTCACTTCACTTCCTCAAACTAAATCTTTCCAGAACTGAGCTGATACTATTCCCTCCAGCCTGTACCCTCTCCCCCTCCATCAAGATCAATAATACAACCATCAGTCCCTCCCCTCATGCCAGGGTACTAGGTGTAATCCTAGACTCTCATCTGTCCTTTCAGCCTCAAATCCAATTGCTGTCCAAAACTTGTAGACTTCAACTCCGCAACATCTCCAAGATACGGCTGTTATTAACCTCTGAAACCACTAAGCAACTTATTCACTCCCTTGTTATCTCTCGCCTTGACTATTGTACCTCCCTCCTTATTGGCCTACCTCATCGCAGGCTATCCCCTCTTCAGTCTATCATGAATGCTGCTGCCAGACTCATCCACCTTACTAACCGTTCTGTATCTGCCACCCCTCTCTGCCAATCCCTCCACTAGCTTCCCATTGCCCAATGAATACAATTCAAAACATTAACAATAACATATAAAGCCAATGGTAAAGGATGGATTGCGCCGCGCTCCTATATAATAATATATTAAACTTATACTTCTAAGGTAAATATCGATTTCAACTTCAATATCAATTACTGTGACTTGTGGCTATAACAATAAACATATATAGAAGTGTACATATAAGTGGCATACATGATGAATAATCCTGAAGTGATAGTGCCTTAAGGGGTACCATGGTATAAAACCATATTGCACCTCTATGTTGCTGTGATAACTCTATTCACATTGTGCAAAAACATATACAAATTGTGCACGTGCATATAAAATTATATATAAAAGTCTTTCAAATTAAATGTGCAGGTGAATTTTCTGTTCCTTCTTGCCGAGTGCTAAATGGTCTCCCTATGTGCTCACCTCTATATTTGCCTGAATGAATCCAGGCAAATACGCTTTTTATCCTTCCAGGATAGGTGAAATGGGATGATGCTCTTGCTCTAGCCGTCCCAGAAGGTGGACATGCATTAAGATGGGTCCTCCTGTTATCTCCTTTCTCTCCCTGTGTATCAATAAATACACTGACCAGCTCTCTTAGGATCTCCCAATTCCCCTCCTGGGGTTGTTTCCTTCTTCACTCCTCCTTATGCCAGCTCATGGGGTGTTGGTCAAAAAGAAAGAAAGCAGACCATGGTGTCTTATCCTTGTATATAAAGGGGATTTATTGCTGCCAATTATGATATTGCTCAGTGGTATACAGCTCATATGTGATCCAGGTCAGCATAGATGACAATCAACAGGTAAAAAACTCTGCAGCTGCCCCTGCAGTGCTGTCTGCCTGCGTCTGTGCTCGGGTCACATGCCTGATGAAGGGGTCCTGCGAGACTCCGAAACGTTGCCTTGCTGTAACTATGTGATGGTTTATTAAAACCTTTGGACCCATATTGGTGATCCTCGGTGTGCTGGTGACATTTTTTCCTTGCTGATTTTGTTCGGTTCCAGCCGACGGTCACTGCAGCACCCACTCATACACACAGCCATTTTTTAACGCAGGAACGTGTGCGTTTGGATCATATACTTGTGCTCGGATCACCTCGCTTCTCCAGTGCAATGTCGTGACGTCAGAGCCCCTCCCCTACGCGTTGCGTCACAGGGTCACGTGACTTCATCAGGGGGAATTTGATTGGATGCCACGACTATGTTTACCCAACTATTTATATCTCTCGGCCACCATTTTCCCGAAGCCCATATGGGCGCGGCCATTTTCCCAGTGATGATCTTTAGCTATATTTGAGGTGAGTAGTTTATACGTGTATGTCCACTTGAATATTACGTATTCTCTGTCTGTCAGACATTGCTAATTGGGTCAGCTGTGATCTATCTCTTGCACTGCAATAGCTGTATTGCGGCAACAGGCTATACAGAGTGTATACCTTTGGCAGATGAACTAAAAATAAATTAACATTCTTTATTCAAAACAATATAAAATAATAAAAACAATTAAAAATTATATATTAAAAATAAAAAATAAAATTTTTTAAAATTGCATATATATATTTCTATAGATGACCTATATATCATTGATTTATCTATTACCATCAGTATTACAATATGTTAACTATCTCACATCTTTCTGTACTATTCAAATCCCATTTCAATAGCCAGGAAGATGTAGATGACAAACAAGACATTATATTTGAAATATATGCGTTTTGTCCTAATATATTATACTCAAATTCCATCCTAAACACACCATAAATGTGCCAGAAATGGAACTAGAGAGATATCAAATATATATAATTTTAGTTACATAAATCCCCAATCTTTATGTATATATTGAGGGCCTCAGAGTATTATTAAAAGTTATCTCCATGTTTATTTATTGCTAATGAAGCATGCCAGGTCAAACTCCTTGTTTAACCCATTGGGAGCCAAACAACCCATTTCATAGATCCACTTAGACTCCTTCTTACTAATTTCCCTTATCAGGTTGTCCCCCCTCCAGTGTTGTACATGTTTCTCAATGCCCCAGAACTCTAGTTTTCTTGCATCCTTATTGTGATATTTTTTGAAGTGCTGTGATAAATGGTGATATTTGTATCCCCTATTTATGTTATATACATGTTCTTTTATTCTCTTTCTCTAAGCATCCTTTTTGTACGACCAATGTAAATTAAGTTACATGGGCATTTTAGGGCATAAATGACCCCCCTTGTATCACATGATATAAATTGCTGGATAGTGTATTCCTTTCCACTTAGGGGATTCTGAAATGTGAATCTTCTCCTAGGATTATTTATCAATCTGATACAACTGTAACATCTACGTTTTTAGCGGTAGTGTTACAATTTAATACCCAGTATAAATCAATACAGAATATAATAAAAAAATTGGAAGATTTTGACATTAGATAAGCACCTGAAGAATAATATTCCTATAATGCCTAGGTTCATATACAAAAAAGCTCCTAACATTAGGGATAAGGTCGTTAAGAGCATAATAGCACCACCTGTTAAAAATCATCAAATAAGTTTTTTTCAAGGAAAAGGGTTCTATACTTGTGGTAGATGTTACAGTTGTATCAGATTGATAAATAATCCTAGGAGAAGATTCACATTTCAGAATCCCCTAAATGGAAAGGAATACACTATCCAGCAATTTATATCATGTGATACAAGGGGGGTCATTTATGCCCTAAAATGCCCATGTAACTTAATTTACATTGGTCGTACAAAAAGGATGCTTAGAGAAAGAATAAAAGAACATGTATATAACATAAATAGGGGATACAAATATCACCATTTATCACAGCACTTCAAAAAATATCACAATAAGGATGCAAGAAAACTAGAGTTCTGGGGCATTGAGAAACATGTACAACACTGGAGGGGGGACAACCTGATAAGGGAAATTAGTAAGAAGGAGTCTAAGTGGATCTATGAAATGGGTTGTTTGGCTCCCAATGGGTTAAACAAGGAGTTTGACCTGGCATGCTTCATTAGCAATAAATAAACATGGAGATAACTTTTAATAATACTCTGAGGCCCTCAATATATACATAAAGATTGGGGATTTATGTAACTAAAATTATATATATTTGATATCTCTCTAGTTCCATTTCTGGCACATTTATGGTGTGTTTAGGATGGAATTTGAGTATAATATATTAGGACAAAACGCATATATTTCAAATATAATGTCTTGTTTGTCATCTACATCTTCCTGGCTATTGAAATGGGATTTGAATAGTACAGAAAGATGTGAGATAGTTAACATATTGTAATACTGATGGTAATAGATAAATCAATGATATATAGGTCATCTATAGAAATATATATATGCAATTTTAAAAAATTTTATTTTTTATTTTTAATATATAATTTTTAATTGTTTTTATTATTTTATATTGTTTTGAATAAAGAATGTTAATTTATTTTTAGTTCATCTGCCAAAGGTATACACTCTGTATAGCCTGTTGCCGCAATACAGCTATTGCAGTGCAAGAGATAGATCACAGCTGACCCAATTAGCAATGTCTGACAGACAGAGAATACGTAATATTCAAGTGGACATACACGTATAAACTACTCACCTCAAATATAGCTAAAGATAATCACTGGGAAAATGGCCGCGCCCATATGGGCTTCGGGAAAATGGCGGCCGAGAGATATAAATAGTTGGGTAAACATAGTCGTGGCATCCAATCAAATTCCCCCTGATGAAGTCACGTGACCCTGTGACGCAACGCGTAGGGGAGGGGCTCTGACGTCACGACATTGCACTGGAGAAGCAAGGTGATCCGAGCACAGACGCAGGCAGACAGCACTGCAGGGGCAGCTGCAGAGTTTTTTACCTGTTGATTGTCATCTATGCTGACCTGGATCACATATGAGCTGCATACCACTGAGCAATATCATAATTGGCAGCAATAAATCCCCTTTATATACAAGGATAAGACACCATGGTCTGCTTTCTTTCTTTTTGACCAACACCCCATGAGCTGGCATAAGGAGGAGTGAAGAAGGAAACAACCCCAGGAGGGGAATTGGGAGATCCTAAGAGAGCTGGTCAGTGTATTTATTGATACACAGGGAGAGAAAGGAGATAACAGGAGGACCCATCTTAATGCATGTCCACCTTCTGGGACGGCTAGAGCAAGAGCATCATCCCATTTCACCTATCCTGGAAGGATAAAAAGCGTATTTGCCTGGATTCATTCAGGCAAATATAGAGGTGAGCACATAGGGAGACCATTTAGCACTCGGCAAGAAGGAACAGAAAATTCACCTGCACATTTAATTTGAAAGACTTTTATATATAATTTTATATGCACGTGCACAATTTGTATATGTTTTTGCACAATGTGAATAGAGTTATCACAGCAACATAGAGGTGCAATATGGTTTTATACCATGGTACCCCTTAAGGCACTATCACTTCAGGATTATTCATCATGTATGCCACTTATATGTACACTTCTATATATGTTTATTGTTATAGCCACAAGTCACAGTAATTGATATTGAAATTGAAATCGATATTTACCTTAGAAGTATAAGTTTAATATATTATTATATAGGAGCGCGGCGCAATCCATCCTTTACCATTATATACACACTAGCAAGTGAGTCAGTGTAAGTGCCAGCGCACCTTATACATTAAATAAGAAGATTTCACTTAATGTTACTTATTGAACACCTCAATTCATAATAGCTCACAAGAATTCACTATCTATATCAACATATAAAGCCATTTATATAGTGAAGGAAATAAGTATTTGATCCCCTGCTGATGTTTGCTCACTCACAAAGAAATGATCAGTCTAAAAATCGAACAGTAGATGTATTGTAACACTGAGAGACAGAATAGCAACACAAAATTCAAAAGAAATGCATGTCTAACAAATGATACACTGATTTGCATGTTCATAAGCGAAATAAGAATTTGACCCCCTATCATTCAGCAGGATTTCTGGCTACCAGGTGTCTTTCATACAGGTAAAAAGCTGAGATTAGAAGCAGCCTCTTAAAGGGAGTGCTGCTAATCTCATTTTGTTACCTGTATAAAAGACACCTGTCCACAGGAGCAATCAAACAATCAGATTCCAAATTCTCCACCATGGCAAAAACCAGAGCTGTCCAAGGATGTCAGGGACAAGATTGTAGACCTACACAAGACTGGACTACAAAACTATCCCCAAGCAGCTTGGTGAGAAGGTAATGACAGTTGGTGCAATCATTCGCAAATGGAAGAACGAGAGAACTGTCAGTCTCCGTAGGTCTGGTGCACTATGCAAGACCTCACCTTGTGGAGTGTTAATGATCATGAGAACAGCGAGGAATCATCACAGAACTACACGTGAGGATCTTGTCAATGATCTTCAGGCAGCTGGGACCACATTCACCAAGAAAACAATTGGTAACACACTACGCCGACAAGGATTGAAAACCTGCAGTGTCCCTCTGCTTAAGAAAGCACATGTCCAGGCTCTTCTCAAGTTTGCCACTGAACACCTGAATGATGCAGAGAAGGACTGGTTGAAAGTGTTGTGGTCAGATGAGACAAAAATCGAGCTCTTTAGCAGCAGCTCAACTCGCCGTGTTTGGAAGGAGGAGGAATGCTGCCTATGACTCCAAGAACACCATCCCAACTGTCAAACATGGTGGTAGAAACATTCTGCTTTGGGGGTGTTTTTCTCCTAAGGGGACAGGACAACTGCACCGCATCAAAGGGACGATGGACGGGGCAATGTATCATCAAATCTTGGGTGAGAATCTTCTTCCCTAAGCCAGGGCATTGAAAACGGGTCATGGATGGGTGTTTCAGCATAACAATGACCCAAAACACACGACCAAGGCAACAAAGGAGCGGCTCAAGAAGAAGCACATCAAGGTCCTGGAGTGGCCTAGCCAGTCTCCAGACCTTAATCCGATTGCAAATCTGTGGAGGGAGCTGAAAGTTCCTAACCCTCTTGTATTGAACTGTATCATTGCTGTATTGTCTTCCTTTATATTGTAAAGCGCTAAACAAACTGTTGGCGCTATATAAATCCTGTATAATAACTACATTTACTGCAACAACACAGAGCCTAATGCAGCAATCAGTGTCCAAAGGAGACATTACAGGCCAGCCCCACACTCAGTGAGGTCCTTGTACAGTCCCCAAGGTGAAAACCAAGGGTTACTGATCCAGAACCTGCTAGAAACCCAGTCAGTAAGCAGTCTGACATGGATAGGAGTGTCTTACAAATAGGAGAAAAAATTATCCAGTGAGAAGAGATCCATCACCTGAGGACTCTAGCAAAATCTGTAGTCTCACAGAGTGGGCGGGATTATATGTATACCACTAGGGGTAGTTCCAGCACCGCTTTTGCCAGTGTCCAATGACCTGAAGGTCACCTGCATATAATCCATGGTCTATTAATATAAGTCCCGTGTCCTGTATTGTATCAGTATTATTTTACAGGATTTACACAGTGCTAATAGTTTACGCAGCGATTGACAGCATAAAGGCAGTCAGTACAATTACAATACAATTTAGTACAGTAGGAATCAGAGGGCCCTGCTCAATAAAGCTTACAATCTAAGAGGGAGGGTCAAGAGATACAAAAGGTAAAAACTGTGGGGGATGAGCTGATGCAGAAAATAAAAGTACAGTTGTTAGGTGGGAGCAGGGTAGAATTCTCTGAATCTCAAATAGATTGGGGTAAGGAGTTCCAGAGGATGGGAGAGGCTTGAGAGAAGACCCAGAGGCGAGCATGGGAGGAGGTGATGAGGAGGTCTTGGGAGGACCAAAGAGAACGATTAGTCTGGTATTTTGAGACTAGGTTAGTAACATAGCTGGGGGCAGAGTTATTAAGATAACTGATTTATTGCAGTATCAGGCATTAATTCACTATCCTGAAAAAAGTATGTATTCTGATGTATGCAGTTAATACAAGTAATGACAGTAGTCCGTACACAATTCACATGCATTTATTTACATTTTCCCCATAACCTCTGGCAGTAATATACTGTGTACTGTACCAACTGCAGGCAGTAATAAGGTACAAACCATCTCAACCCGTCACTATAATTTTTCTGGACAACATGTGGAGAAAATATAAATAACATCAAGTACCTGATTTCCAGAACTACCACTGCATGTAGCGATCAGCACACAATGTATTTCACAATAGTGACCTTTTAAGATGCACATTTGATTACATTGTATCTTTGTAACACTACCATTACTACTGCTCCATAAAAACATCTTTTGTAGCGATGTGAAGACACATGGCAGCTTGAATCATATACCCATAGCAAAGTCTTAAACAACAAAAAGCTATACCTTTTTTCATTAATTTCTTCAAAGTTCAGGATTAAATCAAAGGTTTGAGAACTTTTTCAGTTTAAATTAATGTGCAATCTGTAGTGTTTTATATGTTCCTCTGCTCCTTCATTACAGACTAGTAGCAGAAGGAACTAAATGTCCCCGTCCTGTGCTTCATGTAATAGCTGTGGAGGGTGTGCTAGTCACTCCTGGCTAAGATGCTGTGTGCCTTTCCAGAATATGTACACGTCTGTTAGCCTAAAGGGGGAGGAGGAGCGGACACAGAAAAGTTTACTTAGAGGTAGGATTGCTCTCTGACATTCCTTTCAGATAAGCGGATGTAGCCTTCAGAGCATCTGCAAACACTTTTTCCAAGGCTTTGATAGCCTAAATCTAGCACTGTCACACAGAAAAGCTTTCAACATAAATAACTGCCCTTTCCTCTGCCTACTATAGAGTTCCCTTAGGGGTAACCATCCCACTCCCATTCAACAAAATGTTTCACAAAAAAAAAAAACACCTTCCTTATATTGTTTTTATTTATTTTTTTACATGTAGAAGAATTGAAAAGCCTGAATGAATGAAGTGTATAATGTTTACAATACTAGCTCAGAGCACAAAGAAAATATTTGTTATAGTATTCACAAAGAGAAAACACACAAAGAAAATATTTGTCATAGTGTTCACAAAGAGAAAACACACAAATGTGCCAGATTGTCACCACAAAGGTGATTCCTCAGCATGGTTAATGATTGTGGGAAATATTATAGAAACACATCAGTCACTGGAGGCAGAGATGAATGCTGTAAACCTCCACCATCAACCCAACCATTTATTACCTTTTACATCACAGAATAAAAACGATTATTTTGGCTGGGCGCCACTCGTGCGTCTGCATTTGTATGGGGTTTTCCACTTTTTTAATGCATTTCTCATGAGCACTGTTATACCAAAAAGCCAGCTGCACTCCCCCGACCCCCCCAAGACACACAAGAGAGATGCATAGATGTGAACAGGTCCCCGGTGGCAATTTTCTCGCTATACCTTGTCACGTGTCATCCAATGCATTCAAGCACAGTATTCCAAATGCACATGTTCCTGAAAGTGGCTGTAAATGTAAGTGGGTGCTGCTGCGACCAATGGCTGGAAACCAAAGACATCCAAAGAGAGAAGTATGTCACCAGCACACCAAGATTGTTCAGAATGGGTACAAATCTTTATTCAGCGATCACATCATAGTTACAGAAGGAATGTTTTGGAGCATTGCAGGACCCCTTCATCAGGCATGTGACAAAGCAGGACCCCTTCATCAGGCATGTGACACCATAGGACCCCTTCTTCAGGCATGTGACAATGCAGGGCCCCTTCATCTGGCATGTGACAACGCAGGGCCCCTTCATCAGTCACGTGACAATGCAAGACCCCTTCATCAGTCACGTGACAATGCAAGACCCCTTCATCAGTCACGTGACAACGCAGGGCCCCTTCACCAGGCATGTGGTACCGCAGAGCCCCTTCATCAGACATGAGAAAACGCATGTCCCCTCAATTAGGTATGTGACAATACAAAACCCGTTCATCAGGCATGAGACAATGCAGGGCCCCTTCATCAGGCATGAGACAATGCAGGGCCCCTTCATCAGGCATGAGACAATGCAGGGCCCCTTCATCAGGCATGAGACAATGCAGGGCCCCTTCATCAGGCATGTGATGGTCACATGCCTGATGAAGGGTTCCTGCAAAGCTCTGAAACATCGCTTCTGTAACTATGATGTGTTTGCTGAATAAACCTTTGGACCCATTCTGAAGATCCTTGCTGTGTTGGTGACATATGTCTCACTCTGGCCAGTACATTCAGGTATGAACAAGGACCTAATGAGCCACTGTAACACTGCTTAAATAATGGGGAAATAAGTTAAACTCCAAACATTTTCAGTCCATCATTTTGCAAAATCTACAGAATCCATCTTTTAAGAAGAACTCCAAAAAAAAAAAAATGTGCCAGGTTACAAAAAGTTAAATATGGGAAGGTGTATACCATCTCTCATATCATTGCCTGTTATGTAAAATTTACAATCAATGAGAGGCTTGCAGACACTGCACATCAAGCAGTTACAAGTGCTTAGGGAACAGATTAAGCACTGATAATATAGCTTTCACCATATTTCTGGCACTCAGAAAAACTTACAGCTCTCCTAAACACAAGCTGTCATGTCCGCCTTCCTCTCCCCTTGTCCTTTCACAGAATGCTTTGTATTTTGCAAATGGATTTACCAAATACATAGCATTCTGTAAATGAACAGTGGAGAGGAGGGGCAGGCAACGGAGGGGCAGGCAACTGAGGTGCTCTACACAAAAAAAAAAATCATTGTATGTCTGTCAGGGTTCACAGGTGTATGTTATCAGCCTCAGCCAGGATGTATGTAGAATGGAACCAAACTTCAGCTAGTTGAGTGCAGTTAGGGACAGTTGAGTGGTCCTGGACACAATGTGGTTGATTTACTAAAGGCAACTAGACTGTGCATTTTGCAAGGACATTTGCTCCAGAGCTTAGTAAATGCAAAGAATACCCAATTGCATGCAAAAAAAAACAGAATTTTTTGTTTGCCTATGATTGAATGATGGAAGTCAGCAGAGCTTTCACTCATTTGCTATACTCTGGAACAAATGCCCTTGTGAAGTGCAACTACACTTGCAAAGTGCACAGCCAATTGCCTTTAGTAAATCAACCAAAAAGTGTCTGCATCCAATGCCGCTCATCTGTCTCTAATCACATGTAACCACTCCATGTACAGTGCCCGTCAGTCTGTCATTAAATGGCATCAATTTTTCTGGACTGTTTTGAGCGCAAAAGTAAAAACAGTCAGTTGAAGTTTTCTTTACAACTAAAGCAAAGTAAGTCCCCAGTTGCACTGGGTGCGACTTGGCATGTGATTTGCATAAACATCTGTGTCAAATGTCTTGCAAATCGCACCTGAAATTGGCAAGTCACCCGACTTTGAAATCATGCGACTTCACTGTAAGTCACACGATTTCAAAGTCGAGCTTGATGTGACCGGGGTATAAAAGATATACAGACATTATTTGGTTGATTTATTAAAGGCAAAAAGACTGAGCACTTTGTAAGGGCATTTGCTCCAGAGCTTAGTAAATTATAGGAAGCCCTGCTGACTTCCATTATCCATTAAAAATAAAATTAAAAAGGCAACAGCTACAAATACTGTAGCTTCTGACTTTTTTCAAATTAAGGACACTTACCTGTCCAAGGATCCAGTGGTGTTCTTCACTGGTCTTCAGGTCCCCAATCCTTGCATATTTACTAAGGAAGCCGGCTGGGACTTCTTGCGGTTTCACACTGTGCATGTGTGAGTCACGCTGTATGAATGGTCCCGCAGCCTCCTGGGACTTGAGACTTCCAGAAGGTTGTAGGTTGGGGGGAATAGCAGGTGGTCCGCACAGGAAATAATTAGTTCTTGTGGTGCCCTAGGCAACACAGAACCACCAGCCACCCCACTGCCCCGCCACCACCACCATCAACCCTTCTGGCTGCCACCTGCCGATTCACTAACTTTATCTCTCCGCAATTACAGAAGAGCAGAGCCATCCCTGCACCCTCCTCAAATCCTGGGCAGTGCCTCACCTTCTTCTTGAAGGGGGGGGGGGGGGGGGGGGGGGGAGTCATTCCCCTGAAAATTGCTGCCCAAGGCAAACGCCTTGTTTGCTTTGTGGTCAAGATGGAGCGGTAGTGGTAGCGGGTACCTGCTAAAACTAGCTCCTCCCTCAAAGAAAAGTGGGAGAGGAGGGGGAAGGAAGTGTTAAAGCGGAGTGTCCCTTTTAGGGTGACGTTCCGCTTTAATGTCCCCATACACAAAACAGTGTGTTTCTATTGAAAAGCGATGCTCAGATTGCACCTACAGGCATGGTGTCACTGGGTGAATGATCACAGTTATGTGAATTTGGAAATTGCAGCTGGAAGAACACAAACGATGGCTGCTAGTGATGTGTGATGTGTGGCACGGGGTGTCCACATGCTCCCCATAGACATACCTTGTAGCTGTGCGGACAGGGACTCCTGGTGCTGCTGGTACTTGAGTGCCAGAGCCTCGGCTTTCTTCAGCTGTTTCTGCAGCTCATAGTTCAGCAGAGCTCCGTAGACGAAGGCGATGGCGACCACTAGGAAGGCGAGAGCCTGGAAGATCCTCTTCTGTCTTCTGGAGCACATACCGTTGCCCATAGTCCCTGCTCACCGGCCAGCTCCTGCAGTCATGGTCCGGCAGTATGTGTGTCCCGACAACTTTCCTAACTCCGTCCCCGGGACACGACTGGCATGCTCTCCTCCTCTCCTCTCCCCCGTATGTTTTCCCTGCCACTCACTCTCCAGGCTGCACACAATAGAACGCTGCCTCCTGCTAAAACATCCCAGCAATGTGAACTGCAAACTATTCAGGGCCTCTAGCTCTATCCTCCTGGCTTGCTCTACTTTTTTTTTTTTTTTTTTTGAAACTGCTTTATTGGAATGTAACAAAACGAACAGCTAGCTTTCATGTGGAACTGTAGACGTGTGGAAATGAAGAGGAAAGTAAAAGGAAGATGCTGGGATTGGGTGGATAATGTTATGTGCAGGCTATTACAGTCACTCTCATGGAATGTTCTCTTTATGTGTATTTTTACTGATTTTTCTAGAAACTGTACAGGTACATGGAGAAGGAGGCAGGTACAGAAAAATTGGAGTGGATTTACTAAAGGCAAATAGACTGTGCACTTTGTAACTGGGGCAGACTGACAACTCATGGGGCCCCCGGGCAATAGGGGATCATGGGGCCCCTGTGTCCTTGCCCAAACTCAAAAAAGCCTATGAAAAATGTATCAGGGGCATCTCATGTGGCCCCCCAAGGACCCTGGGCCCTCGGGCAGTGCCAGAGTTTCCAAATGGTTAGTCCGCCCCTGCTATGTAAGTTCAGTTGCACTAATTTTCCACAGAGCCTAAAGCAGAGTTCCACCCAAAAGGGAAAGTTCCACCTTAAAGATTGGTCCCCCGCTTCCCATTAAGGATTGGCACCTTTGGGGAGCGGGGGAAATGGGTACCCGAATTTGACAGGTACCCGCTCCCACTTCCGGTGCACTTCCTAGGCAATCAGAAATGGAAGAAGTTGTCATCCCCCTCCCTCCCCGAAGTCTTGTGGGACACGTCAGGTCCCAGGAGACAATGGGGCCATTCAGGGAGCGCAGCACTACTCGCGCATGCACAGTGGGCACCGACTGTGAAGCCACAAGCTGTCACAGCTGGGTGCCCACACTGAAGTTGCCAGGTGCCCACACTGTAGATTCCGGCGCCTTTAAACCAGAGTTCTACTCACAATGTAAAACAATAAAAGTCAGCAACTACAAAAACTGATCACACAGCTATTTGAATTTGGAAGCTGCAGTTCTAAGAACACAAACGATGGCTGGTAAAAAAACAGCTACTCACCTGTCCCACGATCCCGCGGTGTCATCCCCACAGCCCGTTTCACCAGCCATCTGGTGTTCCAGGCGCCGGCATCTTCAGTGTGGGCACCCGGCTGTGACATCTTGCAGCTTCACAGCCGGTGCCCACTGCGCAAGCGCAAGTAGCGCTGCACTTCCTGAATGGTCCCGTAGTCTTCTGGGACCTGTCACATGTCCCAGAAGACTACGGATAGGGAGGGGGGAGGACAACATCCACTTCTGATCATCTAGGCAATTGCAGCGGAAGTGGGAGTGGGTACTTGTCAATTTCAGGTACCCACTCCCCAAAGGTGCCAATCTTTAATGGGGAGCGGGGGACCAGCCTTGAAAGCGGCACTTTCCCTTTTGGGTGGAGCTCTGCTTTAAGTCCACATGCACACTGGACGTTATTACAGCTGCTGTTTTTGGCTTTTCGCATTTTTTTCTACAGCCAGTAAACTCCTCAGCATGTTATCCTATGTGTCCATGCACACATAGGCTTTAATCAGCATTTTTTTGGCTGGAAAAAAACCCAGAACTAGTGGGTTTCTAGAGGAGTTTTTTTAGCTGTAAAACACTCTAACACTGTGGGCAGCACAGTGGCTAAATGGTTAGCACTTCCACTTGGCAGTACTTGGGTCATTGGTTCAATTCCCAGCCACGGCACCACCTGCCTGGAGTTTGCATGTTCTCCCTGTGCCTGCGTGGGTTTCCTCCTGGTACTCTGGTTTCCTCCCACACTCCAAAGACATGCTGGTAGGCTAATTGGCTCCTGTCTAAATTGGCCTTAATATGTGTATGTATGAATGTAAGTTAGGGACCTTAGATTGTACACTCCTTGAGGGTTAGGGACTGATGTGAATGTACAATATATATGTAAAGCGCTGCATAAATTGACAGCGCCATATAAGTACCTCAAATAAATAAATAAATAATGCAGTAAAACGCAGCAAACTAGAGTTTTTGGACTTTTCTGAGCAAAAAAAAATTTTTTTTGGTTAAAAAAAATGCTAACAACCGCACATGCAGAAAAAACATGGCTAAACACTGCTGTTTTTGACTTTTGGTGTTTTGTTCTACAGCCAGTAAACTCCTCAGCATGTTATCCTATGTGTCCATGCACACATAGGCTTTAAGCAGCATTTTTTGGCAGGTGCGTTTTTTGGCTGGAAAAAAGCCCAGAACTAGTGGGTTTCTAGAGGAGTTTTTTAGCTGTAAAACACTCTAACGCTGAAAAATGCATCAAAATGTGGTAAAACACAGCAAACCAGTATTTGTGGACTTTTTTGAGGAAAAAATAATTTTTAGTTAAAAAACGCTAACAGACGCGGAAAAAACATGGCTAAACGCTAATGCAAAATGCTGAAAAACTCACGTTTTTAACATGACTTTACACAGCTAACGCTACCAGCGTTATTAAAACGCCCAGTGTGCATAGAGCCTAATGAATGTGGTAAGCAGCGGTGTATTTACCGCTAGGCAAACAAGGCTTGAGAAAAACATTAGCTATAAAACTGTCAGTGTATTGCTTAAATTGATAATGCAGAAAACTATTATTTACAACCAATCACCCACCAAAGGTAAGAAATTAGATACAAATGACACAAATTAACATATAAAAAGGTCCACAATCTAGAAATGCTGGTGCTTTAAGTGAAGGCGGAGACCAAAGGATAGAGAAAGTTCTTCAGCTTCCACCCAATCACACAGCCTCTTACCAGAGAATCTGACCGCCCAAAGGATTGGTCAAATAGCGCAGTTATCAGGCTCGGCTGATGAACCAAGGGCTAGCAGATAGGTCCCCCAGAAAATCCAGACAGTATACAGGATATTCTCCAAATCATATAGTTCTTAGATAGCAGGTGGCTCTCCACACAGTAAATACCCAAGAGGGAAAAAGTAACTGCTTATAGTGTAATATGTAAAAAATACACTTCATTTATTTAAAGTATTACACTTACAATTACCAGGATAAAAGGTGGCATATCAGTACAGTTTCCATCCATCAAAATGGCCACGGTGCTTAGTGAGGTCACGTGTCGCGCATCGAGGCTCCACCCTATGAGTTTAGTCACTCAAAAGACGTCATCAGGGACATGACAATGTCTTTTGAGTGACGAAACACATAGGATGGAGCCTTGACGTCACTATGCACTGCTACAAACCATTTTGATGGATGGAAACTTTGTACTGATATGCCGGTTTTTATCCTGTTAATTGGAAGCTTCACCACATTACATTTACTAAGGAAAAAGTAGTGCACTTGCAGAGTGCACAGACTATTTGCCTTTAGTAAATGCACCCCATTATATCAGCCTTTTTCAACCAGGGCGCCTTCAGGGTTCTTCAAGGATGCCTTCGTAAAATGCCTAAAAATTTCCCAAAAATTGTATACATGCCAGCGGGTGGATGAAGCCTGCCTTTTAGTTACCCAAAAGACATAGGTTTTCATGGTACACTATTACAAAATTCCAGCTGCGGCATCCTAACAACCAATGACATCATCAGTTGATAAGAAGGACATCATCCTTGCTTTCCCCTCTCCATCAGCACTGGGGTCACATTAGCAGAGTGAGAGAGAGAAACTGCAGGGAGAAACACTGGCATACTACTCAGTAGCAGTGTGCAAAGGTGTATTTGCTATGAAAGAATAACTCGTCTCTAACATTGGGTGTCCTACTGTGTGCATTCTGCTGTATTTTGTAAAAAAAACAACTATTTACTTAGAGCATGCGCTCTGAAGGAATGGCATACCCGTGCTATTCCTTCAGAGCTCTGTGCCATGGCCACATACGCGCAAGAGTGATGTCATTGAGGCTCAGTTATTCAAGCAGCCGCAGCCTGCGAACCTGGAAGGAAGACCTGGTAAAGATGTAAGCTTCTGCAGTAGTGACAGGGCATCGCTGGAGGGCTTTGTTTAAAGGTAAGTATTTCATAATGTGCTAGTATGCGATGCATACTAACACATCATGCTCTTAACTTGTAGGGCGATTTTTTTAATTTTAATGTGTATGAGTTTACCACTTTAATAGTCTCTGCCTCTGGTCTGGATACAATACAGTATTGCAATAATGCTGCTCCTGTATGTGGACATGTGGTATCAGCTCCTCTCTCTCTTCACTTCCTCCATCTGGGGTTTTAAGCCATCCCCCAAGTAAAGGGAGTGCTGATACATAATTATGCTGTACATAACACTGTGACATTCTCAGCTAACAGTAGAGGTCAGCAGATCCCACGGTACTTTTATATTTCATGTGTATATTATTGATTTTTTCTAGAAACTCTACAGGCACATGGAAAATAAGTCAGGAAGACAATATAAAAAATGACATGTCAAATACAATAGGTAAAGAGTAGGGAAGGAGAAAATATATGCATATATTCAACTAGAAGTGCAAGAAACAAATGCCATCAGGAGATACACATAATGTAGAGATACGCTTGGACATCCTCCAAGCTCATCTGTAGCCACACTCTGAACTTATGCTCTTTTTCCTACTCCAATAAGCTTCAGGTCAGGTCACGTAAACCTAGAGATAGGCTGTGAGTCAGGACTGAACCAACCCACAGGAATAAAATAAGAGCAAAATTTCAGAGTTCAGCTAGAAATGAGCTCAGAGAATGCACAAGCTCATCTCTACACGTAAGAGAAGGCATTGATTATTTAGATATGGGCAGGTTAGAATCAGTATTCCTAATCAAATGTAGAAAACAGTGTGTAATGTATACAGAGGAACCTCTGAGTGTAGCATTTGAATAATGCATTATGGCAGGCTTTGAGGGCCCTATGACAGTAAAGGACAAGGGGTAGATGGGCAGCAGAAGGGTAGTGCCAGCTGTATGGAGGAAGCAAGAAAATATGAAGTGTGAAGAAAGAAGGGGACTTGGAAGGGACTGGAGGGAAAAGTAGATGCAGAACCCATCTAGGAACCCCATTGTATAAAGTCATCAGTGTAAAAGTAGGGAGTGGTCTGGGTTCAGGCTACATTTATAGTCAAGCCAGGATGACCATACTTTAAGAAATGTAGTGTGAGTATTGTTTAATATGGACATGACTTTCTCATGGATCATGGAGCTCATCACTCTCTGCTTCACCTTCACAAAGTTCAAAATAGGTAATCTCCAATTGTAAGCTATGGCTTATTGTGTGGCTAAAAAAGATAACGATTATTAGTTCTCTTTCATATCTGGTGATTTCAGAAGTTGGTCTGTTAAGTAAATCCTCCCAAGAGTTGCAAACCAGGTTTATATTAAGGACAGTTCTGTTCAAGTTGTATACCATGTCCATAATTCTTGGACCTTGGGGCATTGCCACCAAAAGTGGTGGAGTATGCCCTATGCCCTACATTCCTGAAAATGGTGGAGAGACATTGGATTTAAAATTAGTCATGTGGTTTGGGGTCAAGCACTATTGGAATAGCACCTTGTGGATGTTTTCTTGGACTAGAATATTAGGGCCATGAAAGAAACCCCTATTGCTCATTTGTTTTTTAAATTAAACATTTTCTTAACAGAGGGTTATGGTGACCAGTAAGTACATGTCTCTCTAGTGTTCCTTGGATGATCTTTTGGTTTTATGTTTCAGGTTACAAGCTGTCTGCTGTTGCTAAGAAGATTTATATCAGCTGCTAGGCAGATCTTCAGTCAGCTGAGTACTGGCTTGGTGTCATATCTTTTGAATCATCTGGCCAATGAGTGCAACCTTTCACTTGAATATCATTTCCTGTCACTGGGTGGTGTCAGGACTGTCATCTGCATTCACCTCTGGATTACCTTCCATTTGGATCATTTGATCTGCTTCCAGTTCCTCTTTGTTATTTTCTCTTGTTGCGGTCTAATCTTTATGGGGTAATGTCGCCCACCTTATGGGTTGACAGTGGTTGGTAAACTGTTATTTGGTTGGTGTAAGATATTGCTGCTTGAGTCTTAGTTACTAAGCATGTTGGGCTGCTGATGGTTAACAGTGATTGTGTTTAGTATTAATGGTTAAAGTTTATTTCATAATTAAAATTTATTTAAACCCAATAAAAGGGCCACAACCTAAACTTTTCCACAATATTTGTTGTTTGTTACTTAATTATTTAATTTATGGCATAATGGGTATTTATGGAGTGTACAATTCCATGTTAGTGGAGCATTTTCTGTTGCCGACCAGATTTTTTCCCTTTCTGAGATATCTAGGGAGTCCCTCAGATCTGATTTTCCAGTTATGCATGCAGGTGAATTTAGAACTGGTCATAGGGGATATGAGAGCTGGGTACAAAAGAAACATAAGGCCCTTCTGTAGGTCACTCACACTGTGACTTTTGAATAGAGACAGGTATATTAGGCAGTCATTGTTTCATTTGAGAAGTGTATGCAAGAAGTAGTTAATTTGATAGTATAGAATTTAAAGATTCATTTGGGGACCCTTCCAGCACTTCAGAATGTATGAAAATGAATTGATGTCATCCAGCAAAGGAAGATCATAGATATATTTGATGCCCTTTGCAGACTACAAGCTAAAGCTAGGAGGTTTTCAAAGACTAGTAGGAATGAACAATTATGAAGAATGCAAGATAACTGGAGATGGGGTGAGATATAGTTGCTAGAGTATTTCAGTCCAATAGTTTCAGTGATTGCTGTCCATCACAGGAAATCTATTGTAGATTGGAGTTGGGCACAAACAAAGGGGCTGATATCTAATATTATGTCAGTGCAAACATAATGATCACATGATCAGGAACCATTCTGCCTGATTCCCATTCATCACTGGGGAACCTTGCTGTCAATGACAGCTGGGATTAAGAGACAGCAGCCATGAAAAATGCTAGCTGCTGGCTCTTAAAGGGCAGGATATTTATTAACACATCCTCCCCCTAGGGTTAAGAAATATTAATGAACAGATTACAGGAGGAAAGGGGTTAAAGAAGTAATTTTGATTCTTAGGTTGTGGGCAATATCCTTTTATATCTATAATTGTTATAATCCAGTTATGTATATTTAACCCTATTAGTGATTGTAAGCATGGTCTATATTGCCACAGGATATGATAAGGATGAGATGGGGTTAATCGAGTTGCATGATATAACTGTTACAGGAACATTCTGTTCAAGCCAACTATAAAATAAAACTGTAAAATAGAATACAAATACATGGTTATGCAAATGTTTCTGCACCCCCGGCCAAATTAAATGTTCTGTTGATTTTTTCAGTAAAAAAGTAAAGATACATGACTCAAACCTTGCCAAATTAAACTGAGCATGTGATGAAAAAAAGCAGATTTACCCTTCAATGAAAACTTCATAACAAAACAATCAGATCAGTGCACCTTGGGGCAATTATGTGCTTTGCTTAAAATGTTCAATGATGTGAGGGTCTAGAAAATACCAATGAGGTGTCCTTTGTATTTGTCTATTTTTTATCATTTTTTAGAACTGCCTGACATGAAATAAAGCTGGTCATACACATAGATTTTTTTTCATTCCACCCCGCCTTTTTGATTTTTCAATCAAGAGATGTAGGTGGGTGGTGACAAGACCTACTACTGAGCAATTTTCAGCTGGTTCATTGGGAATCGGTGTACGGCCAGCTCTAGACCCAATTAATCAGGTCCCGTTCACACGTGTGCATTGTGGAAACAAAGCCCTTTGCTTTTAATTCATTTTGAAATCTCCAAAAGTGAAATCTCTGCAATAATTTCTGATTCTGCTCCTGTTTACCCTGGAGTTTAGATTGTCCCTGCTAGCCTTTGTCCTATGACCTATGTCCCAGCACATTCTGTTGCATTATCTAAAACATGAAGGTATGTAGATCCATTACACCAAGGGTAGACATCTCACCAAACGAGTTCCTAGGAGATATGTGAAATTGTCAGTTTGTTTCCCTCTCCAGCATCTACCAGACTGAAAATATCAGTTTTGAGTGAACTGACTTTTAAAAAAACACATAAAAATAAATTAATTTTGCTCACTCAGCTATATATTATACATAGAACCTATTTAACACCAATTCGATTGTCTAAATACAGGCCGCAATATAGCCCACTTTGCCCTAAATGTGAGGACCCTGACAGTACCTTCTTTCATTTACTATGGTCCTGTCCCCTCGTTTGGGGTTATTGGTCTCAAGTGGTTGAGTTCCTTCATGACAAAATGGGCTCTCCCCTTACCCTTTGCCCTAAGCAGTGCCTACTTGGTCTTCTTCCTAGTTCAGAAACCGACAAATTTCAGACTCATTTTCTGCAAGAGACGCTGTTTGTGGCTAGATTATTGCTTGCTCGTATGTGGTTGCAGGCGTTGTCGGCTACATTTTCACAGTGGGTAGCTGCAGTATATAGTACTTTACCATATAAGTAGGTCATCTATATACATAGAGGATGCCCTGCTGAATATCATAAAGTTTGGGATAAATGGCTTGACTCTACGTTTACTTGTGATGAGGAGGAATGATTATTCTCTGCAAAACCATTATGTTGGCTGTTATTTTGCTGGTCTTCCTTTCCTTGCCTGCCACAAAGGTTTACTATCTGTATACTGTAATACTTGCTTGTCGAATCGACCTGTGTTTGTTTTCATTGAATTTGTGATGTGACTGCATGTCTGTTCCTCTCAATAAAAAGTTTGCTTGATTAAAAAAAAAACAATTAATTTTAAAAATAAGAATTTAAAGGTAGATGTGAACTCTAGAATGCTATAACACTGTGTATTATAAACAATTAGCATGTTTTTTCCTTAAAAACTGATTTGCCCTTTTTATCTACTTTTTGCTGATGATTTCCTTTAGTCTCTTTATGACAATTCCTGTCCACATGCACTCATTCTAACATTGGCTGCATTTCACTGTTCTGGACTGGCTTCTTGACTCTGACAACAGTATACCATGCCTGCAACTGGGGGATAATGCAGATACACCACTGTGAGACAGTTGTCACCCCATAAGGGAAAGCGACTGCACATGGCAGGGTCTACCGGTATTTTTTACTAAAAGCAGCAAAAAAGTTAGATAAACCCTTAGAATTTTAAATACATATTCAAGCTATAGTTATATAATAGATATGGGCTGAAAGTGCACACTCTCGAGTTTAATTTGAGGGTATGTACATCCAAGTTGGAGGAAGGGTTTAGGAATTACAGCTCTTAAGATTAGCCATCCCCCCTTTTTCAAGGGACCAAAAGTAATTGGACAATTGAATATAATCACAAATAAAATGTTCATTTTATTTTTTTTTAAGAATCCTGTGCTGGCAATGACTGCCTGAAGTCTGGAACCCATGGGCATTACGTTTAAGAATTACAGCTCTTAAGAGCAGCCAAGGGACCAAAAGTAATTAGACAATTGAATCAAAAGCTGTTTCGTGGCCAGGTATGGGATACTCCATTATTTCTTCACCAATTAAGCAGGTAAAAGGTCTGGAGTTGATTCCAAGTGTGGTATTTTCATTTGGAATCTATTGCTGTGAACATACATCATGCATTCAAAGGAGCTGTCCATGCAAGTGAAACAGGCCATTGTAAGGCTTCAAAACTAAACAAATCCATCAGAGAGATATCAGCAACATTAGGAGTGGCCAAATCAACAGTTTGGTACATTCTGAGGAAAGAAGAATGCACTGGTGAGCTCAGCAACATTAAAAAAACATGGACGTCCACGGAAGACAACAGTGGTAGATGATCACAGGATCCTCTCTATGGTAAAGAAAAACCTATTCACAACATCCAGACAAGTGAAGGACACGCTCCCGGAGGTGGGTGTATCATTGTCAAAGTCTACAATCAAGAGAAGACTTCACGAGAGCAAATACAGAGGGTTCACCACAAGGTGCAAACCATTCATAAGCCTGAAGAATAGAAAAGCCAGATTAGACTTTTCCAAAAAAAATGTAAAAAAGCCAGACCAGTTCTGGAAAAGCATTCTTTGGATGGATGAAACTAAGATTAATCTGTACCAGAATGACGGGAAGAAAAAAGTGTTGAGAAGTCTTGGAACAGCTCATGATCCAAAGCACACAACTTCATTTGTAAAACATGGTGGAGGCAGTGTGATGGCATGGGTATGCATGGCTTCCAGTGGCACTGGGTCGTTAGTGTTTATTGATGATGTGACAGAAGACAGAAGCAGCCGGATGAATTCTGCAGTGTTTAGAAATATACTGTCATCCCAGATTTAGCCAAATGCAGCAATGTTGATTGGACGGTGCTTCACAGTACAGATGGACAATAATCCAAAACACACTGCAAAAGCAACCCAGGAGCTTCTGAAGGAAAAGAAGTGGAATATTCTGCAATGGCCATGTCAATCTCCTGATCTCAACCCAATTGAGCATGCATTTCACTTGCTGATGGCAAAACTAAAGGCAGAAAGACCAACAGACAAAGAACAACTGAAGACAGCTGCAGTTGGAGCCTGGCAAAGCATCATAAATGAGGAAACCCAGTCTTTGGTAATGTCCATGGGTTCCATACTTCAGGCAGTCATTGCCAGTAAAGGATTCTCAACAAAATATTAAAAATGAACATTTTATTTATGATTATATTAATTTGTTCTATGACATTTGAGTCCCTGAAAATGGAGGGACTGTATATAAAAATGGTTGCAGTTCCTAAAATTAGTACTTTATATTTATGTTCAGCCACTTGAAAGCTGAAAGTCTGCGCTTCAAATTCATTTGGATTGTTTCATTTTAATTTATTCTGGTGGCATACAGAACCAAAAGTATGAAAATTGTGCCTGTGTTCAAATATATATGGACCAGGGGCGGACTGACCATTTGGAAACTTGGGCACTGCCCGAGGACCCGGGGTCAGTAGGGGGCCCCATGAGATGCCCCTGGTACCTTTTTCATAGGCTTTTTTTGAGTTTGCGCAAGGACACAGGGGCCCCATGATCCCCTATTGCCTGGGGGCCCCATGAGTTGTCAGTCCGCCCCTGATATGGATCTAAATGTATACATATAATGAAACGCTGAACCAAGAATAAAATACAAGATGACATACTTTATTGTATTTGGTTATTTATAGATTTTATTTTTTCCCCTTTTATTCAGAAACGCATAAGCTGTGTGTCTAATTTGCAGAAGCCTGCTTAATGTCACCACGTCAATGAAAAAAAAAAATTAAGCAAAACACATCTGTACAAGAAGACAGCACCTATTCACAGAATCCTCATTCTGCTACAGGCTTTTCACATCTAATACTATTCTGGGAGTGTTGGTTGTCTGTATCTCCTGCCACAGGAGGTAATGGGTTGGCAGGAGGAAGCACATGCATAGCGGACAATGCAACAGAACAAAGATTCCACAAATGGGTGCCAGACCATAAAAGCATAACCTCTCTTCTTCTATAGGTGCTTCTTGACTTACAGTGTGTTACCTTACCATACATTATTTTTACCGAATAACAATGGTAAAAGGTCAGAGGGATAAAAAATATCAGGAGAGACTTCAGTAACTTAATAGTGGTAGAGATAGTGAGTCAGTCAACAGTAAGTGGATTCAAACATGCTTAGGACAACACAGATCTATACTCAAACAAAAAGTTACCAAAAAGAAAAAAAAAACAAAAGATACAAAAACATGTATAAAAATGAACAAAGGGCAGACTTGACAGACCACTTGGTCTTTTTTCTGCCTTCAATTTTTCTATGCTTCTAACAATGTGCATTTCTAGGAAATTGTACTATTTCAGTGTAGCACTACTCCCCAAATGAATTGCTGGATTTTGGGCCCTTTGCCCCCACAAAGCACCTGCAGCCAGGCAACAGGAATTTTCCACGCACTCCAAATGGCTCCAGAAAACAGTCTAAGGGTGCTGGTTTAGGTTGTTTATTTTAGAAATGATAAACAAGGATAGGGATTGGGTTCCAAAAACAAAGGTACATTGAAGAAGCCACACCTGGCTGTATTGCACGGCACCTAGCTGCTTTAGTCCGAAAGTAGAGATATAGTGGGGAGCTCCTGGCTGATTTGCTCTGCACTTAAGCTGTCTCCTAGGCTCCAGACATGTGACATATTGAACTTCACAGTCCTCTCTTGTCTTTGAGTACAAGACTGAATGACACTCAGCTTTCCAAGATACATAATAGCTGCTGTCCTGGCCACCCTGCCGAACAGGTTGTGCTGGTTTTACTTGAGGTCCATAGCTAAGCCTAGGTTGGGTGATATCCTAGAGACTTCTCCTTTTCTCTCTCTCCTGTTCCTTATCCTTCTGCCCCAGGGGGCTGTTCCCAAATTGCCATGCCCCTGAGTATTTATGGATCGTTTCCCCACTTTCTGGGCACTGCCTCCCCAGGGATTGATGGAAACTTCATAAATATTCAGGCTGCAGCCTCTGTCCATCCACCCACTAAGTTCTAGAACTATTCAAAGAGTTCTAGAAGACAGGGCGAGGTAACAGAGCCACAGACTTTGAAACACTGCCCAGCCTCCCAAACAAAATTAAGCTTGATACTCTGTCTAAGGGGTGGCCAAACCAAATTTACAAACACTAGCAACAGTGAGGATGCTACACCAGGATGGGTCAATCCTCCAGCACAGCCTCTTCCCTCCTGCCTTGTCATAACCCTCTTCAATTCTGTCAGTGCTGGTCTAGCTTTCCTGCCCTTCCCTTTACCTCCCCATAAAATCTTATATATATATATCTGCCAACAGAGGAGCGAAGGGGAATACTATAGTGTGTCTCTTGAGTGATAGATCTGAGACTGTTGGGGCTACTAACATCACACCAAAGATGGCGTCTCCCAGCACAGGCATAAAATAGGTCACATGCACACATATTCTTAGGAAACTTTTTTTGTTAAAGTTGTCTGGCTACAGTGACACTTTAAATTCTTTTAGTCAGTGACAGCGTCCAGTTGTACTTCACCTATAATGGTTCACTTACAGGGCCGCGCTGTCAGGAGCTTTACATACTTTCAACTTGCCCTCCCCTTCTCAATCTTCACAGCGACAGATATAATACCCAGTACTACAGAGTATGGAGAAAATGTTACTCCCCCCCCCCCCGTCACCCCAAAATGAAGTGTTTTGCCCTATAATGTGAGAGCAAGAAAGAGCTAGGGGGGCAGAGGAAGGTAAGTAAAGGCACCTGTTAATACCTACTGTAAAGCAATCCTGTGTGGGCAAAGTAAAGATTTGTTTTAAATTGATTCTCAGCAGAGATGGTATCTTAACTTCTTTTTACAGAGAAAATCAACAGAACCTGTTATTTTCCCAGAGGCACTCATACGTTTGCAAGACTGCATTACATAAATTGCTTGTCTTTCTTGAACTTCTAGGTTGAAATGCTCAACAAAGTAATTTGACAAAAAGAGCAACATTATTTAAAGTCCATTAGAATAGGTGACTATTTGTAATATAAATATAATGCTGGTTTTGGCAACCCCCAGCACACATGTCCATTTGATTGCACTTTGCTCTGGCACCCACTAATTTTGACTGCAATTGATGGTTCACTAGGCTGTCATATACAACACCTGGCCCACTGTCACCTACTGGTAGAAGAGCTTGTTATGATGAGGAAGGCTTCTCTTACACCTCTGACTCTGGGCCCCTGGTAGTATGGACAGAAGGCGCAGGAGTAGGGAGTGGATTGCCTGTATGTCATGCAAGGAGCAGAGCCAGTGGTAGTGGTCTGCAGTGAAGAAGGCAGGCTGGATGGCAGCTGATGAGCAGCAGACTGAAGCAGACTGGTACTGGTGACATCAGGCAGGAGAGGTGTATGCTGGTAGGAGACAGTAGATAAGCAAGCACAGCTGGATGATAGGTAGGTACTGGCAACAGCAGGAATAATAGCAGGATCAGACAAGCTGGGTCATACAGTGGCAGATAGATCAGGTACAGATGCACAAGCAAGAGTGTGGTCAAGGTACAAGCCGGGTCAGGAGCCAATCAGAGGAGTAGTAGCAAAAGTAGCAGGCAGAAGCAGTGGTCAGAAGAGAAGCCAAGGTCAGTAAAGGCAGAGTTCAAGGAGTAGTAAGGATGAGTCGGATCAGTAACTGGAATCAGGATACAGAATCACATGGTCTCAAAACACACAGAACAATGCAGAAAAATAGCACTAAACCTGAGCACTGGTTCAGTTTAAATAGCCCATTTGGTGCCATCATATGTCACTAGTGGATGTGAGCATGGGTATGCGTATGCACGTGGTATGGTATGGTATGTCCTATGTGAATGAGAAGGAATGTGGATTAGCCATTGATGATGCATAGAAATCCGCCCAGGGGAGCAGTTTGTCTACCAGCATACCCTTCCTGATACGTACCCAGCTCCCTGACATTACTGAAAGCTTGCTGATAGCTAGACATGTATACGTGTTGTGCACAAGAAGTCTTCTCACAAGCTTAGAGCAGTGCTTTGCATTCCTGAAGGTACAGGGTTTGGGGCTGATGTAAGGTCTGAAATGTATGCATTGGGGGTAATCTGACATCTAAAGTCCACGTATTGAGGCTGATCTGTGGTCTAAAGTGCATGCATTGGGGTTGATCAGAGGTCTGAAGTGTGTGCATTGGGACTGATATAGGATATGAAGTGCATGTATTGTGGCTGATCTGAAGTCTGAAGTGTGTGCATTGGGGCTGATCAGAGGTCTGAAATGCATGCATTGGGGCTGATCTAAGATCCGAAGTACATGCATTGGGGCTGATCTGAGATCTGAAGTGCATGTATTGTGGCTGATCTGAGATCCGAAGTACATTTATTGTGGCTGATCTGAAGTCTGAAGTGTGTGCATTGTGGCTGATCAGAGGTCTGAAGTACATGTATTGGGGCTGATCTTAGATCTGAAGTACATGTATTGGGGCTGATCTTAGATCTGAAGTACATGTATTGTGGCTGATCTGAGATCTGAAGTACATGCATTGGGGCTGATCTTAGAACTGAAGTATATGTATTGTGGCTGATCTGAAGTCTGAAGTGTGTGCATTGTGGCTGATCAGAGGTCTGAAATGCATGCATTGTGGCTGATCTGAGATCTGAAGTACATGCATTGGGGCTGATCTGAGATCTGAAGTACATGTATTGGGGCTGATCTTAGATCTGAAGTGCATGCATTGGAGCTGAGCATGTTTTGTGTGTGCAACAGTCAATCAATTTTTGCATTCATAGTTGTACGGCTGATGGCAAGTTAAATTAATTATTATATAATTGTAGCACTTATAGGTGTTGGCTTTGGTAACTATGTAAGTATGGCCCCTACTTGAATCTGGTGACACCCTTGCAAACACGTGACACAGACAATTGTGAAAATTAAGCAACTTTATTCAGCAGCAGTTGCACGCTTAGAGTAAGACAAATTGTTAATGCAAACAGCTATCTAGCTAACTGTAATAAAAGTACTACACTTGTCCGCTGATGAACTCACAGATCTGCACTGGAGCCCAGAACAACTGCACAGTCACCAATACCTTTCTGAGACAACAAAGTAGCAACTCTTTGAAGTGATTGTAAACCATTTTTTTTAAATTAAAATAAAAAAGATGCTATACTTAACTGCTCTGTGCAATGGTATTTCACAGAGCAGCCCCTTACCTCTTCTGTGTTCCCTTGCCAGCGTTCTTCGCGCCTCCTCTCCTATGGGTGCACACGTGTAAGGGAGATCCCAGGCCAGGATGTGTGCATTAATAGACACACACAGGGCTGCTTGGCCGCACCCCCTGCTCCCTCCTCCCAGGAATTGATTGACAGCAGCAAGACCCAATCGCTCCTGATGCTATCAGGGCTGCCTGTAAGAGCCGAGAGAGGGAAGAGAAGAGCTGCAGCCGCGGCACAATGCTGGATTGAGAAAAGATTCAGGTAAGTGATTAAGTAGGAGGGTGGGGGGAACAGGCAGTGAAAGGTTTTTTACTTAAATGCATACAATAAAACCTTTTGAGTTTAGAAGCACTTTAAGATCCTACACACTGAAAGATACAAGTGTGCAGTCCATTTAATATGACTAACCTTAACTAAGAAAGTCTAAGGCTTCATGTACACGAACATCAGCTAAACTCGAGTTTAGAAGCTTTGAGCATTTTTTTGCTATAGCTCCTAAACTCAACTCCATAAAAGCCTACCATGTACATGTAGGCTTTTAGAAGAGTTTAGGAGCTGCGGCGTTTAGGTGAGGTTAAACTTCCCTTGCGTTCAGGATAGGAACGTTTTGACCGCTGACCACAGGAAAACGCAAAACAAGGCAAAACTGTGGCAAAATCGCGGTAGCGTGGTCGCTGCGTTTTGCCACGATTTGCATTTTCCCGTCCCTGGTGGTCAGGGTAGCCTCATGTACATGGAGCCTTAGCCTTTTCCCAGACAGGTCACTTTATCCAGCAGGCACTACTGTAATGCAGTTACTTGTATGGATTCTCAGTATGTAGTTGAGCAGTCTTTCCTTGACTATGCAGTACAATTTTTCACGCTATGTATTGCAGCAATTCTGGAAATCTGACAGTCTCTGTAGCACAAGAAACTTCTATGCAGAGACCATGTGGCATTTACAATACAGCAGTGATCTCTCGTCAGTACTCTTAGGCAGACAGAAGTATCAGAAGTGATCTCTGCCTTCTCTGTACTGTCCTCTCTAGGCAATGAACAAACAGCAATCTGGCTGAAAGTTGCACAGTTTGACCCTCTGAACTCTCTCAGCTTCCTTCCACCAGGCTGTTTTCACATTTTGCGTTTAGTGTGTGCAAAATTATACCACATTTTTGCACGTTTTTGTGCTGTATGCAAAGGGCAGCCCATTGTATTCAATGAAGTGCCCTATGTGTGACAAAAGCAGCATGTACCTTTTTGAGTATTGAGTTGTGTTTTGCCGTGCAACAAACATGCGTTTTTATGCCACACATGGGGTGCCAATAAACAATAAATGGCAACACAAAAGTGGTTTGAGCTTTTCATAAACAAGTGCAAAATTGTGTGATTTTATGGTCAATCCTGTAACAATGAAAATTTAATGCAGCCCACCAACCTCCTTCTACCCAGACTCTTTCTGATGTCACATTCACCCTGCAGGCTGGCGTGTACATACCCCTTTCTGGTAACCATCTCATAGAAGTAAATTGCAGTGGCCATTTTGGGGCAGTCTGAATGCCATTAAGCTACGTTGTTGGCAAGGAACAGGAGGAGTGACCTCTAGTGGCAGAAAACTATGGTCTAGGAGAAATTGTAAACAACTGCTGCCACATAACAAAAACTGTAGCTGCTGACTTTTAAAAAACAGACACTCACCTGTCCTAGGATCCAGCAGTGTCCTCACCACAGACTGGTTCACCGGCCATCCTGTGTCCCCAGCGCTGGCATCTTAAATGTGGGCACCAGGCTGCAACAGCTTGTGGTTTCAAAGCCAGGGGCCCACTGAGCATGTGCGAGTGGTGCTGCGCATTATTAATGGTCCCATAGTACTCTGAAACATGTGACAGGTGAAGACTGTGGGGGGGGGGGAGATCGGGGGAGAGGAAAATGTTTGCTTCTGATCACCTAGAAGATCGCAGCAGAAGTGGGAGCGGGTACCTGTCCAAATCCGGTACCCGGCACCCCCCCATTCCCCAAAGGTGCTAATCCTATGCTGGGGAGCAGGGGGCGCTCCGCTTTAACTTTCCATTAGCAGTATAACTAAAAGGCATAAAATTGAAAATAAACTAAAAATACAATGTAAAGGAGAACCTCCTGCGCTCCTAACTAGACCAATAAATGAATGAACTAATAAAGCTGCCAACATCCAATCATATACCGAATGATCTATGGACAAATTGCACAGCAAATGATGTAGCGCTATCTATATTACATAATAAATGCATATGTGAATATCATAACCAGAATAGCCAAAGATAAATTTAATACTTATATTTATCTTTGTCTATTCTGGTTATGATATTCACGTATGCATTTATTATGTAATATAGACAGCACTACATAATTTACTGTGCAATTTAAGAATACAATGTGTTCTTTTTCACTGACACGTTGGTTGTCTATAGTCCATGACAATCTAGGATGTGATTAGTGCTGGACTGTTTGTGTGTTAGGTGGGGCGCAGAGGTCAGCAGTTCTGGAAAAAGGGTGCAGAGGATGCAGAGGTGAGTGGCAATGGGGTGCAGTGGTTAGTAGCGGTAGAGAAGTTTTGCAGATGTGATGGATGAGGGGGTGCGGGGGTGACTTGTGTAGTTGGGGGGGGGTGCAGAGGTGTGCAGAGGTAAGCAGTAGATGGGGGAACACAGAGGGGAGCTTATGTGTCTGAATAGCTCTCCTTTGTGGCACAGTAATTCAAAAGGCCTTGTCACCAGATCAGGCTACTTTTTAGGATGCTTTTATAAACAAACATGCATAACATGCACTTTTTTAAAAGCGATTGCTTTTTCCTTTATTTATCAGCTAATTAAACAGTATTTTAACACTTTCTGGAGTGTCAGAGTGTCCTTCCCCTGCAGTTGTCACAGTTTATGCTGACAGTGCTTGAGTCCCCTGCTGATAGTATGAATAAAAATAATCCAGCAGTCCCATTTACTCTGGTGAGGTCTGTCCAGAATCGTCAGGGGCGCAGGATGATGATGTGTTTTTTTGCCTCCTTGTAACATCCTCTGTAAGCTCCCGAACCTGTCCTTTTCCCGCTCACTTCTGTATGTTTGGAATGTACAGTGCTCATTAGTTGCTGTACACTGCTCTATGCACACAAATCCCGTAGTCCCTAGTCCATCTCAGGAGCTAGCAAGAGAGAGTGGCTATGTTCCTACATACAGGTGGACCAAGAAAACAAACATAGCCACCCTGTAACAGGAAGTTGGATCACAGCAACTAAACGAAGGTAATTAGGGACTTTGAGGAGGCTGAGAGCAATATAAGGTACTTGCTGAGTGATGAATATATACTTGAATAGATTTTTCTTTTTAAACCAGAGTTTAACGTCGCCACCAATTACTTGGTGTATATGAAATTATTTTGGAAAAAGGATTAGTTTACCACTTCCCGTCTGCCCTAAAGCAGATATACTGTTACAGGGTGGCACGGGTACACAAAATCATGTACATATACGTGATTTCGCATTTCCGGGTAGGGCACACATTTGCGGTCGCAGCTGACAATCAATGGGTCCCGGTCGGTGATTACTCACCAGCGCCCGTTGATTGCAGAGGATCTCCGATGGGGGGGAGAACTGTTAGTAAACAAAACAGCTCTCCTCCCTATCAGCTCGTGCACACTGCTTTGCATGGCTGTGCACAGCACAGCCATGCAAAGCAGTGTGCTTACAGTGAAGCATACAGACACAGCTTCATAGTAAAACAGTCCCAACACACAGCTAACCCTTTGATTGCCCTAAATGTTAACCCTTTCCTGCCCAGTGCCATTAGTACAGTGTCAGTGCTTTTTATTAGCACTGATCACTGTATTCGTGTCACTGGAGATGTCAGTGACACCAAGTCAGTTCCCCCCCAGTGTTAGAATGCCCACCGCAGTCCCGCAGTCCCGCTATAAGTTGCTGATCGCCGCCATTACTAGTAAAAATGGAAAAAGAAATCCCAGTATATATACCACCATTTGTAAACGCTATAACTTTCACGTAAACCAATTAATTTACATGTATTGGGATTTTTTTTTAGCAAAGACATGTAAAAGAATACATTTTGGCCTAAAGTTATGACGAAATTTGATTTTTTACATTTTATTACTGGACATATTTAATAGCAAAAATTCAAAACTATGGATTTTTTTTTATAGCACAAAAAATAAAAAATGCACAGGCGATCAAATATTGCCGAAAGAAAGCTCAATTCATGGGAAAAAAGACATAAATGTAATTTGGGTGCAGTGTTGCATGACCGCGCAATTGTCAGTTAAAGTAACGCAATGCCATATTGCACAAAATGGCCTTTTTCCCATGCTTGTCACCTCCGCCTAGTGGCCATAATGTGGTATTGTTTTTTTATTGAAGTACTCCAGGAAAATACTGCATTATGGACACTGGAGGGAGCTATTATAGGAAATAAACATATTAGGTAAAAGTACAAGGATTTTCTTGACAGCCATGCAAATGCCTGAGACATTCGCACAGCAATTTTTTTTAAAAACAGACCCCATAGTTTGCGAATAGCCCTGTACAAATGAATGCCCAGCACTGCCACTGTTCACATGTAACCAATCACACTAGTAATTACATGTGAACAGGGCTTCTGACTGACCCTGGATGCAGCTTCCGTCGAGGTCTAGCAGTTCTGGGTGCACACAAACTGTGCGCATCCAATCACCAGTTTGGATGTCGCAATAACACATAGTGCTGCTTCTTCCAGATGTAGATTTTGGCAGTTTAGCCATCTCCAGCCTCCTTTCTGAATGAGCCCTAATGTTTGTGATAAATAGAACATCTTTATTGAAGATCTATAAATCAGAACAAAAAAAGAGGGACAGCTAAGGAGGAACAGAAGAACCTGGTCCCAAAGAGGGGCAGCTTCTAAATGAGGGACAGATGGGGGCTATGCAAGCACCTCTATTCTGAACATAGAACCTTGCATCAGTGTGTTTCCTGACTGCCTGAGATTAGAATGTGCTCCTTTGGTTTCTATCCATCTGTTATTACTCAAGGAGCCAAGTCATTAATATATACAGATCCTGCAGGCATTATTTTCTGGAAAGACATAAAAGCCTATGGTGTGATACGGTAGCTAGTAAATGCCAGACATGACCTCACATGTTTGTGTGTCACCATACTGAGTAATGGGTCTGACATCACTGCAATGTCACACAAGGCCTGTCTTCTGTAAGTGTCAAATGACATTTAAGTGTATCACCCAGGGAGTTGTGTCTCTAGCTACTCCCATTCATTATGTAATCACAAAAATATCTTGTTTTTTAAAGTGACACTAATCTTGAGTTTATAAAAAAGTGACACTAATCTTGGGTTTATAGAAAAACAACTATTCAAGTATGTATTTTTAACTCAGAAGTATACCTTCTATTGCTCTCAGCCTCCTCCAAATTCCTTTTTTTCTGCGATCTGACTTCCTGTTAGAGGATGGCTACATTTGTTCTCTGTGGTCGCACTTTGTGCACGAACATAGCCCACCTCTCTTGCTGTCTCTCAAGACGGACTAGGGACTATGGGATTTTTAGTAGGCATGCAGCAGTGTAGATGATCATAACTAGCGTGTACTGCTCATGCCAAACAAGTGGAAGTGAGAGGGGAAAAGAAAGGTGCAGGAACTCACAGAGGACATTACAAGGAGGCAAAACACAAGTAAGAAAAAATCTAATGAAGACTACATGTATTAGTAGATGTGTATGGATTATTTTTGGAGAATGAGATACATAGTGTCTCTTTAAGTAAGGCTATCTATGGCACCCTTCACCGCCTTTTGGAATTCTCTTCTACAAAGGTGGCTGCAGCACATTATATTTATAGGTTTGATGTTATTAACTTCACTGCAACAATTTATAGTGCTCCTCCAAAGAAGATTCTGCTACAAAAGCTCAATAGTTCAATTTGGAGAATAAAGTCACTCACCACTGTGGATTTTATTACACATACTAGTAAAGATCGCCATCTAGTGGACACTTTAGGTTATAACAGTTACAAGATTGCATCGTTATAGCAGCTGATTATAACCTCATAAATCAAACTCATCTGAGATCAGTAGCAGCCATGTGCTTAAGTAAATTATGGCTGGACTGCATCACTGGCTGCAAAAACTCTAGATATTGTAGGTACTAATTCATCAACGCTCATCTACCATCTGCAAGGCAAAAACTGACTGTTACAGTCATGGATTTATTGCTGATACACACAATGCAAAATGTAAAATGAATGCTCCGGCAGAGAATTAAACAAGTCTGCCAAGCTCTCACTAGCTATGAAAATATGTGCTTGAAAGAAATAAATTTTGTTGCTATCAGGTATTTATTTTAATCTCTTGCTATATATCATTATACAATACATTGCAGAGTTAGGGTTTCATTTACTTAGCAGTCCAATACAAACAGAAGCCCATATGTAATCTACAGTAGCTAACCTTTTCGCTATTTGCCTTGAGTTATTTTCTTGTCATCTGCTGTGCTTTAAGCGCCTCTGTTTATGGGGATAGCCCCCCTCCCCGCCCCCTGCCATTTAATTTTTTCCCCTCTTACGTAATGCTGGGCTGTCCCTAATTCACATACTCGACTGCTCAGCAAATCCAGCATTGTCTTTTAGTGATCTGCTGCCATTACCTGGGTCCCTCACCACCATCTTCTTCCATGACGTCACTAGGGAACCATCTGTCTTTTTAGGGTTCAGCAGCTGTCTGGAAGTGTAATGTAAGCCTCCTGGAAGATGTCACGTGCATATCCTAGGAGGTACCAGGAGTGCAGCATGTCAGTCTTTCCTAGGTAAGAATGGAGGACAGGGGGTGGACCAGAACATAATAAAGGAAAACAATGGCAAACAAATAAAATGTCATGTAGGGAGGTGGAGAGTGGTCTTGAGAGGAGGAAAATTTGTTTGGGACCGTTCATTATCAACGGAAAAATAGAAAAGCCATCCTCTGCAGAATGGCACACACACCCTGACTCAAGCTCCTGCCACTCCATTTCAGGATTCTACAAAAGCCGCTCCAATGCTGCTATGGTATATGCAGCTGCTCAGCCTGGCACATTGCAGCTCTGGCCTAAAAAGTCCATGGTTTCCAATGTGTTTCTGAAGTCTTGGAGTTGAAGTCAAGCTGAAAGAAAGTATAGTGTCTCTTACCAGCCCAGTAGCTACACAGTTACCTTTACATAGCTCCAGCAGTAGGTTGGCAGGGGTTCAGTTTGGTGGATGTCACCCTTTGACAAAGCTGTCCTATAGGGAGAGGTTACTCATTTTTATTAAAATTGTAATGCCCTTTTAACCATATACATTGATATATTTTCAGGCTGGTTTCATACCCATGCATAACTAAGATGGTACTCTGTACGGTAAGTCTTAATGCCATTCATTTATCAGCACATTAGTATAGTAGGTGCAGATGGAGCTATGCTGAAGTATGCAATGCACTTATGAAATGAGTGGACTACCCTAACACAACACACATTCATGTGTGGACAGTAAGGCATCGCAGTGGAATGGACAGGTTTGAAGGGTCCAGCATTGCAAATGTGGTCATGTTGCCCTTCACAGGACAAAACGAGAATCAAATATTAGGGAGAGGGTGGGAGTACTGAGCTAATATCTCTGGGGGGGAACCAGGGGCGGACTGACAACTCATGGGGCCCCCGGGCAATAGGGGATCATGGGACCCCTGTGTCCTTGCCCAAACTCAAAAAAGCCTATGAAAAAGGTACCAGGGGCATCTCATGGGGCCCACTACTGACCCCGGGGCCTCGGGCATTGCCAGAGTTTCCAAATGGTCAATCTGCCCCTTGGGGGAACTTTCCTGTAAGGGTCCCTGAAGTTTACAACTAGCTAGGAGATTCTTTCAATGCAACCATCCCTATGCTATACAATATAACTGTAAATATCTGTTACAGAACCCAATGTAAATCATTTTGGAGCTCTATGACTATATGCACTTCAACTATTAAAAGCTATACCATTCTAATACAAGTAAATGTAGCATTGCACTTTCCAAAAGGGTTTGACAGATTCTGCAGCAGCCTAGATAAATCATTATGCAGCCATATAGCACTGGATCCCATAGTTCTTGTGTACAGAATGGAAGTTATTAGTGAGCCAAATCACAAATGACTGTCCTTTTTAAAAAGAATAAAGGCATTGATAATATGCTATACAAAAAGCAGTCTTTTTTTATATACAGTATATCCTGCCATCCAACTTAAAATTCAATAATATCTCATTCTTATACATAATATTGCCAATGCATAATATATCACATAATATATCTCTTTCTTATACAAAGGAGGTGCACATGTACTGCTGTAGAACAGTATATTCATTCCATTTCAAACAAATGCTTCAACAATATAAAATATATTTGAGAAGCGTGAATATTTTACAGCCTTACTGTGCAGACTTAGTGTCATAACCATAAAATAAAAACTGTTGCGGATTGTACAAATAAAAAGCTCGTTCAACTCAGTTTGCCCTGGCTCCTGTATGTAACTGTTTCCACATTTCTCTGCTTATTCACATCTGCTGCACTATTACTCAAATCCCTTTGTTGGCAGCAATGCCCTCTAAAATAAAATAAAAGCAGTAACACCATCCTTAAAGAGCCCTGACCATCTCACTTTTAGACATCTCCAAATAAAAGGCAAAATTCACCTGTATTAATGTGCAGCAATGATTTGGCGATATTTTACAAAATTCTGTTACACTTTAATTTGGTAGAAAACATTTTTCTACACGCAACATCCTATTAATGTTATAAGAAGATCAGGATGGATTCATACCTTGTTTGTATGTTTCCATGCATTTTTACATGTGTTATCAACAATAATGCATTTTATTTGATTACCATTGTCATCAATAGTCCCTATAGTTCACAAATGCATAAAATCAGAGCATTGCACAGATATGAACTAGAACCATTTAAAACAATGGCTAAGGCATGTACATGCAGTCAAGTATGGTAATAGACATAGCGCCACGGACAGATATACTGTATATAAATAAATCAAAAAAGAGCTGCAAAACCAAACCTATAAAAACTATAGGGTGTGCAAAAAATAAGATAAAACAGGTTGCGCTAAATGTGTGCAAATCAATATAAATCAATCAAAAATAGTGTACAAATAAAGTCCAACAAATAAAAAAGTCGAAGGTGTTTGTGATGTTCAAAATATCAATGGTGTTCAATAAAATATCACCAAGTGAATCCACCACCAAAAAAGGTTAAATAAACTCACCAGAGCAATATGCTGATCATGTTATAAATCAGCATATAGCGCTTGTTGCTCTGGGAGCGATGGTCTGTATATAGTAGAGGCAACACTTGGAGTTATAGGATCTGATCTCCAGGAAGTGATATTATGCAGGACTGTGTGTCATATAAATTCCCTTCATAGATTCGGCCACCAGACTGAATAGCGTAATCAGATCGCCACTCGGGAAAGAAAGTAGAGACTCATGGTGCAGTACGTAGTAAAAACATCAAATTTAATTTAAAAAATGCACTTACAGCAAATGGTGTCTACACCGACACCAGCATATACAGCGTGTTCAATTTAAAACAAGCAACGTGGACCCAGGCTGGCTTACGCATGCGCCGTACCAGTAAACCGGGAGCATCCTGATGTCACATCCAAAAGCCCTGCGCGGGGCCCAAAGAATTTAAAAAGAGGCATGGTGAATATTTTGCAGATCTCATTTTTTCTCACAAGGTTTTGAAATACAAAAAAAAGAATAGAAAAAAATGTTTTTGTTTTTTTTTCTTCATTTTCCAAAAACGTGTGGCAACAAATGAGATCTGCAAAATACTTACCGTGCTTTTTATCAAATTCCTTGGGGTGTCTACTTTCCAAAAAGGGGTAATTTGGGGGGGGGGGGGGTTAGGTGCTATCCTGGCATTTCAGGGCCTCCGAAACTGGGATAGGTAGTCTGGAAGTGTAATGAGGAAATAAAGCCCTTTAAAAGCCTGAAGGTGCTTATTGGATTTTGGGGTTCTGTACTTGGCTAGACTGCCAAAACGTCTCTCACATGTGGTACCCCCATACTCGGGAGAAGTAGCAGAATGTATTTTGGGGAGTAATTCCACATATACCCATAGCATGTGTGAGCAGTAAATCATTTAAGTGACTGTGACGGAAGCGTAGACAGGACAGAACACACATAGAGGATGGAGAACACACAAAGCTTTATTGAGACAACAAAATGACAGTCACTCAATGGGGAAATGGCAGGAAGGGTAATCTGTGCGCAAACTAGGGACGAGTCCTGGCATGGATGGTCGGGCCAATAGGGGGGTGACAGCGAGGAGGGGCTAAGATACTGGTAGCCCAGCACCAAGGGCAAAGGAAGAGTCTCTGTGGCGGATGGTAATCCCACAAGGGGCAAGGGTCATCACAGGAACAGTTCGGGTAAAACAGGATCATCCCAGAAGCAGTTCAGGTAACACAGGGCAAAGCATGTGCCCACGGATCCGACAGGGTGTCTGGTCCCCCAGGGATAAGAAAGTAAGACACAGATACCTGTTGGAGGTTGAGGGGTCTCAGGCAGGCTGGCTTGTGTGGTCTTCCCCCCTTTGGACTGGGGTCTTCGGCAGCAGGCGAACAATCTCTGCCCTAGGCTGAGGTCTCCGGCAACAGGCAGGCAGTCCACCCCTGGACTGGGGTCTCGGGCAGTAGGTAGGTGATCTACCCCTGTGCTGGGGTCTCAGGCAACAGGCAGGCGATCTCCCCCCTAGGCTGGGGGGGTCCCAGGCAGAGCCTGGTCACGAGGGTCCCGCCTCAGCTGGGCTCCCTCTGTGACTGCACAGCGGACTGGGCTCTTGGGCAACAGGCGGCAACTTACCCCTGGACTGGGGTCTCGGGCAACAGGAAGGCAACCTACCCCTGGGGAGGGGTCTCAGGCAACAGGCAGGCGATCTCCCCCTAGGCTTGGGGGTCCCAGGCAGAGCCTGGTCACGAGGGTCCCACCTCAGCTGGGCTCCCTCCATGACTGCACAGTCGACTGGGGTCTCGGGCAACAGGCGGCAACCTACCCCTGGGCTGGAGTCTCGAGCAACAGGCGGCAACCTACCCCTGGGCTGGGGTCTCGGGCAACAGGCGGCAACCTACCTCTGGACAGGGGTCTCGGGCAACAGGTGAGCAACCTACCCCTGGACAAGGGTCTCGGGCAACAGACGGCACCCTACCCCTGGACAGGGGTCTCAGGCAACAGGCGGCACCCTACCCCTGGACAGGGGTCTCGGGCAACAGGCAGCAACCTACCCCAGGACAGGGGTCTCGGGCAACAGGTGACAACCTACCCCTGGGCTGGGGTCTCGGGGAACAGGCGGCAACCTACCCCTGGACAGGGGTCTCGGGCAACAGGTGGCAACCTACCCCTGGACAGGGGTCTCGGGCAACAGGTGGGCAACCTACCCCTGGACAGGGGTCTCGGGCAACAGGCGGGCACCCTACCCCTGGACAGGGGTCTCAGGCAACAGGAGGCAACCTACCCCTGGACAGGGGTCTCTGGCAACAGGCAGGCAGTTTCCCCTCGGCTGGAGGGTCTCAGGTAGGGCCAGGCAGTCTCCCCTTAGCTTGGGGGTCTCAGGTAGCAGGCAGGCAGTTTCCCCTCAGCTGGAGGGTCTCAGGTAGGGCCAGGCAGTCCCCCCTTAGCTTGGAGGTCTCAGGTAGCGGGCAGGCAGTCTCCCCTCGGCTTGGGGGTCTCAAGTAGGGGCAGATGATCTTCCCCCTAGGCTTGGGGGGCCCCCGGCAGGGCCTGGTCATGAGGGTCCCACCTCAGCTGGGCCCCCTCCATGATTGCACAGCGGACTGGGGTCTTGGGCACCAGGTGGCAACCTACCCCTGGGCTGGGGTCTCGGGCAACAGGTGGCAACCTACCCCTGGGCTGGGGTCTCGGGCAACAGGTGGCAACCTACCCCTGGACAGGGGTCTCAGGCAACAGGTGGCAACCTACCCCTGGACAGGGGTCTCGGGCAACAGGTGGGCAACCTACCCCTGGACAGGGGTCTCGGGCAACAGGCGGGCACCCTACCCCTGGACAGGGGTCTCAGGCAACAGGAGGCAACCTACCCCTGGACAGGGGTCTCTGGCAACAGGCAGGCAGTTTCCCCTCGGCTGGAGGGTCTCAGGTAGGGCCAGGCAGTCCCCCCTTAGCTTGGGGGTCTCAGGTAGCGGGCAGGCAGTCTCCCCTCGGCTTGGGGGTCTCAAGTAGGGGCAGACGATCTTCCCCCTAGGCTTGGGGGGCCCCCGGCAGGGCCTGGTCATGAGGGTCCCACCTCAGCTGGGCCCCCTCCATGATTGCACAGCGGACTGGGGTCTTGGGCACCAGGTGGCAACCTACCCCTGGGCTGGGGTCTCGGGCAACAGGTGGCAACTTACCCCTGGGCTGGGGTCTCGGGCAACAGGTGGCAACCTACCCCTGGACAGGGGTCTCAGGCAACAGGTGGCAACCTACCCCTGGACAGGGGTCTCGGGCAACAGGCAGCAACCTACCCCTGGACAGGGGTCTCTGGCAACAGGTGGGCAGTTTCCTCTCAGCTGGAGGGTCTCAGGTAGGGCCAAGCAGTCTCCCCTTAGTTTGGGGGTCTCAGGTAGCAGGCAGGCAGTTTCCCCTCAGCTGGAGGGTCTCAGGTAGGGCCAGGCAGTCTCCCCTTAGCTTGGGGGTCTCAGGTAGAGGGGAGGCAGTTTACCCTTGGCTTGGGGGTCTCAAGTAGGGGCAGACGATCTTCCCCCAGGCTTGGGGGGCCCCCGGCAGGGCCTGGTCACGAGGGTCCCGCCTCAGCTGGGCTCCCTCCGTGACTGCCCAGCGGCAGGGGATAGCAGCAGAAGTCATGGCCATGGGGTCTGACCTGTGGTGATGGGGCTCATGCAGAGCGCGCAGCAAAGATGCCTGCAGAGGCCCAGGCCCCGCCCAGACCTCTCATGACAGCGGTGGCCCCAGGGACGTCAGTGGGAGGAAGAGGCCGGCCGGCTCTCGCACCGGCCTTTTAAAGCTCCCCAGACGCTACCGAGTTGCCCCAGCAACAACCAGCCCAGCGCCGCGTTGCCAGGGCAATGAGGCATGCCCCCTTGACTCGGGCCGCACTGAGGGAGCACGGCCTTTGTCTCCGGTGAGCACAGAGCGTGAGAATGCCTCGTGTCCGCGCCGGGCCCGCCGGGGGCGCGCAGAGACACCTTGGCGGCCTGCCACTGGGGTCTCCTGGCAGAAGGTCCCCTCCCCCCATCCTGCACAGCCTGGCTTCCGAGGCTGTGTAGGATGAAGACGTGGCAAGGGGGGAGGGTGACGCCACACCGTGACAGTGACAATTTTGAGTAAGAAAACAAAAACATTTTTTTTGTCATTTTCCAAAAACTTGTGGTAAAAAAATAAATTCTTCTAGTGATTCAACATGCCTCTCAGCAAATAGTTTGGGGTGTCTACTTTCCAAAAAGGGGTCGTTTGGGGGGGGGGCATTCTATTCCCAGCATTAGAAGTTTATGCTACACATCACTCACTCTTCTAACCACCTGCAGACCAAGCCTTTTCTGACACTTTTTGTTCACATGAAAAAAAATCTGTATTTTTTGCTAGGAAATTAATTTAAACCCCCAAACATTATATATTTTTTAAAGCAGACACCCTAGTGAATAAAATGGTGGGTACTACAATTTTTTTATGGCACATAGTACCCACGCAGTGATTTTTCAAAAGCAAATAAAAAAAACAAAAAACTTTTTTTTTACTTTTAATGCACAAAAACACAATATATTGACCAATTATTTGGTAAAATATAAAAGATAATAGTATGCCGAGTAAATAGATACCAAACATGACGTGCTTTAAAACTGAGCATGCCCCGTGCAATGGCGACAAACTGCAAACATTTTTAATATCCATAGGCAACACTTTAAAAGCCTTTAAAAGCTACCATTTTAGATTTACAGAGGAGGTCTAGTGTTAGAATTACTGCCCTTGATCTGACATTCACAGCAATACCTCACATGCATGGTGCAACCGCTGTTTACATACCGCCACAGGGTCAAGGCTTGTGCACACAGGTGTGCGCGCATGGGAGGGGCGATTTTTTTTAAAATTATTTTTACGTTGTACCTTTCATTTTTTTTTTTTTTATCACTTTTAATGCTATAACAGGGAATGCAAATATCCCCTATAATTTCAATGGGCATTGTCATATATTCTTTTTTGAGAAATCTGGGGTCTATCAGACTCTGGATATCTCCTCTGCTCTTACATTATCTAATCAAACCAAAATTGGTGTGATCAGATGCTTTCCCAATTTACAAATGGCGCTGTTTATATCCTGCAAAACTGAAGTGATGAAATGCTTGTAGCTTCTGAATTCTTAGACTATAGAGATGATTGGCACCACTCTGGTCTCCAATCAGCTCTATGGTCAGCTGGCAGAAACACCGGCTGCATTCTCAGGTTCCCCCAATAGCACAAGACTGCCCGAGAAGGCCGTGGAAGGCAGTGGGGGAGGGGGGGCATCATCTCCCGCTGCTTGTAAAAGTAATCCTTCAGCTAATTAGCCACTAGGATTGCTTTTACATGAAAGCCAATCGCCGGCTGAAAAAAACGATACCAGGATGATGCCTGCAGCTGTAGGCATCATCCTGGTATAACCATTCAAAGTCCAGTGATGTACCAGTACGTCGCTGGTCCTTGTTGGGTATATATACTATGCTCTTTTTTTTTTATGCAGCCTGTGGACTGAATGAAAAAATGAGAAGAAATCTCTGCCAGAAAAAGTGTGTGGTATGCCCACCATTAGAATATACCGCCCTGCATCCACCCACTTCTCATGGTGGGCACACATTAGGTCACACTTTGCCACAAGCGCCAGTTCCAAGATTGAACAAATGTCTAAATAATGGCACGCTTGAATAAAAATTGTCCACGTATAAGTGGTGCCCCATATGGAAAAAGGATGACACCAAGTCCCAAACTATCTTGCCACTGCTCCCCATGTAGTCTGGGCATCCAGGGGGCTCCACGTGACTATCTTTTCCCTCGTAAATCCGAAACTTATAAGTATAGCCTGTTGTCCTCTCACAGGTCTTCTACATCTTGACCCCATATCTGGCACGCTTGCAGGGGAGAAATTGTTTGAATGCAAGGCGGCCAGAAAAAATAATGAGGGACTCATCAACGCAGATGTTTTGCTGGGGAGTATAGACCACTGCAAATTTTTGGTTAAGGTGATCTGCGAGGGGCTGAATTTTGTGGAGCCTGTCAAATTCAGGGTCACCCCGAGGATGACAGAGTGTATTGTCGTTGAAATGCATAAAACACATTATACTCTCATATCTATGCCTGGTCATGGCAGCAGCAGAGAACACGGGCATATGATGAATCGAGTCTGCGGACCAATACAACCGCATTTCATTTCTTTTAGTAATGCCCATGTTGAGGGTTAGGCCCAAAAAAAATGTAAATTCGAAAACCGTAATGAGTTTCCATGCGAATGGTCTGGCAAGGTTTGAATTTGGGTTGGCGGCAATAAATTGTTGTGCATATAAATTGCTTTGATCCACATTCAACGCATACAGATATTCCGTGAAAAACAGCTCCAAAAATCAAGGAGGTATGTGAAAGACCAAGATGTACTAGATCGCTGGTACTCGCCAGCTCACCAAAAGGTGGAGCAGCACTAGTACTGGCACTCTGCTGCATATGAGAGTCATCAAATTTTACCGACAAGTGCTAACAGAGATCAGGCCTGATTCTGCGAACACTGCGGTTTTGTGTGCAATGTATCAAGTGACTTTGACCTACTTACGTTGCACTTGCTGGGGGAGAAGGGGGGGGGTAAGCGTAGGGGCTAAACGCAGGTGCTGGCAAGTGCCGGGGCTGATCCCGCTGACGCTGCATTTTTGGGGATGCTGTACTAAAGTGAATGCTGGTATAGTGGTGATCTGATCAAAGATATTGACCCGTTCAGACATTATACTAGCAATGGAGGTTTACTGTGCATGAGCGTGCTCCTGGCAATCAAGGGGTTAAATGTGATGACTGGTGTACTGACGGGCAATCTGACGCTATCTGAGAGGGGCGTGAAAACCACAGGAGTGCGAATCACGTATGTATATATATATATATATACAGTGGGGATCGAAAGTTTGGGCACCCCAGCTAAAAATTTGTATTAATGTGCATAAAGAAGCCAAGGAAAGATGGAAAAATCTCCAAAAGGTATCAAATTACAGATTAGACATTCTTATAATATGTCAACAAAAGTTAGATTTTATTTCCATCATTTACACTTTCAAAATAACCAAAAACAAAAAAATGGCGTCTGCAAAAGTTTGGGCACCCTGCAGAGTTAATATCTTGTACTGCCCCCTTTGGCAAGTATCACAGCTTGTAAACGCTTTTTGTAGCCAGCCAAGAGTCTTTCAATTCTTGTTTGAGGTATCTTTGCCCATTCTTCCTTACAAAAGTCTTCCAGTTCTTTGAGATTTCTGGGCTGTCTGTCACGCACTGCTCTTTTAAGGTCTATCCATAGATTTTCAATTATGTTGAGGTCAGGAGATTGTGAAGGCCATGGCAAAACCTTCAGTTTACGCCTCTTGATGTAATCCCCCGTGGATTTCGAGGTGTGTTTAGGATCATTATCCATTTGTAGAAGCCATCCTCTCTTTAACTTCAGCTTTTTCACAGATGGCATCAAGTTACCATCCAAAATTTGCTAAAATTTTATTAAATCCATTTTTCCTTCTACTCATGAAATGTTCCCTGTGCCACTGGCTGCAACATAACCCCAAAGCATGATTGATCCAACCCCTTGCTTAACAGTTGGACAGAGGTTCTTTTCATTAAATTCTGTGCCCCTTCTTCTCCAAACGTACCTTTGCTCATTCTAGCCATAAAGTTCAATTTTAACCTCATCGGTCCACAGAACTTGTTTCCAAAATGCATCAGGCTTGTCTATATGTTCATTTGCAAAGTTCAAACAATGAATTTTGTGGTGAAGACGTAGAAGAGGTTTTCTTCTGATGACTCTTCCATGAAGACCATATTTGTACAAGTATCTCTTTATAGTGGAATAGTGTACCACAACTCCAGTGTCTGCCAGATCTTTCTGGAGGGATCGTGCAGTCAAACGTGGGTTTTGAATTGTTTTTCTCACAATCCTGCGAGCTGTTCTGTCTGATATTTTTCTTGGTCTTCCATATCTTGCTTTAACTTCCACTGTTCCTGATGACTGCCATTTCTTAATTACATTCCGAACAGAGGATATTGACATCTGAAAACGCTTTGCTATCTTCTTATAGCCTTCTCCAGCTTTGTGAGCGTCAACTATTTTCAGTTTCAGTTTTCTAGACAACTGCTTAGAAGAACCCATGGTGCTGATTGTTGGGGCAAGGTCAGATGAGTCTGGGCATTTAAAACCTTTGAGCTTGACATCACCTGGTCTTCCCAGACGATGATTGAGAACAATCCATGACACTGGCAGGTCTCAGCTTTGCAAAGGGGGCAGTGCATGCTATAAATTCTGCAGGGTGCCCAAACTTTTGCAGATGCCATTTTTTTGTTTTCTGTTATTTTGAAAGTGTAAATGATGGAAATAAAATCTAATTTTTGTTGACATATTATAAGAATGTCTAATCTGTAATTTGATGCCTTTTGGAGATTTTTCCATCTTTCCTTGGCTTCTTTATGCACATTAATACAAATTGTTAGCTGGGGTGCCCAAACTTTCGATCCCCACTGTATATATATGATTTTGCGCACCCATGCCGTCCTGTAGTAGTATTTCTGCTATAGGGCGGTCAGGAAGCGGGTACAGAAGCGGTTTGTGTTACGTCGCTGCGTTATTTTAACTGAAAATTGCGCGTTCATGCAACACTGCACCCAAAATTAATTTACATCCTTTTTTTCCCACAAATTAAGCTTTCTTTCGGTGGTATTTGATCACCTGTGCGTTTTTTATTTTTTGCGCTATAAAAAAAGGCTGACAATTTTGAGAAAAAAAACAATATTTTGGACTTTTTGCTATAAAACATGTCCAGTAAAAAAATTTAAAAATCTAATTTAGTCATAAATTTTCGTCCAAAATGTATTATTTGCTAAAAAAATCCCAATACGTGAAAGTTATAGCGTCTACAAATGGTGGGAAAGATACTGGGATTTTTTTTTTATTATACTAATAATGACAGTGATCAGCGACTTATGGCGGGACTGCTGCGGACATTTTGACACTGGGGGGAACTGACTTGGGGTCACTGACATCCCCAGTGACACCAATACATACAGTGATCAGTGCAAAAAAAAAAACACTGACACTGTATTAATGGCACTGGGGAGGAAGGGGTTAACATTTTTTAGGTAATGAAAGGGATAACTGTGTGAGAGGAGTGTTTTACTAGGCGGCGGGGGAGGTGTACTTCACAGGAACATGCTGATCCTGAGAGATAAACTCTTCTCTCAGGTTCAATGTGTGCTCTGAACTGACAGAGAGCAGACTTGCAGTGTAAACACTGCAGCCGTGCTCTCTGTCAGTGATTGCCTGTAATCGCCGGGACACCCGTAGGGCAGGCATGCTCCTTGCGCGTGCCCCCTACCTGTTTTGCAGAGCAACGTTAAAAGACGGTGCTCTGCGCAGAGGTGCCGCCCTGCCGCAGTAAAAACACTGTGGCGGGGCGGCAACCAGTTAAAATAACAAACATGTCTATACTTACCTGCTGTGTGCAGTGGTTTTCAACAGAGCAGCCTGGATCCTCCTCTTCTTGGGTCCTCTGCAGGCTCTCCTGGCTCCTACCTTCTGTCGGGTGCCCCCACAGCAAGCAGCTTTCTATGGGGGCAACCGCTGCTCCATATATACATTCTTTGTTCTATACTTGAAAGCTGTCAGTTGTAGATTAGTAGCAACAGCCCTTTATGGGTGAGGAACTAGCAGCCCCTCAAAAATCAGCTTAACTTCACGTAACTACTTGCAGGGATTTCTTCTCTACCCCTATAGAGCTGCTCCCAGCTCCACAGGCTGCAAACACTACCAGTCCTTATGGCTGCTCAGAAGATCTCCCGGGATAGGGATAAAGGATTGAGCCAAGTGCTAGCCTTAGAAAGCTTGCTATGTGTGGCCGTCTTTCCCCTTGTACATTCCAGAGAGTGCTTCTGTACTCACTCTGTCCTCTATGCTGCCTGCTGCTCCAGGTCTCGATCCTACTAACACTACACTGCTGAATGTATCCTCCTTAGCCAGCCTGAGCCCAGCCTGGAGGCCGGCCCTCCTAGACCTAGGGGACCCCTCCCAGGCATTGACAGTCTCCTCAGAACTCCATCTTCCACCCGACTCCTCTGTCAACCTGACTCTCTCATATTTATGGGCCAGTCCACACCTGGGACTGGCTGGACTCCCATAAACATGCAGATTAGGAATCCACCCCTTCCTGCTTACGGACTTCTGGAAGGTTCTATGGTCTTACAGAGTCAGGAGGAGGTGATAGAGCCACAACCTGTTAAGTCTTCCAGCTGACCTGCAATAACCCAACCTCAATCACAGACTCACACAGTTACCATCAGTCATACACAATGATTTTACCTATAATACACTACACTATTCTAGTAGCACACTTGAGGTTGCTGTCACAATCGTGCCTACAAGAGCCGGCTCTCACTGCGTTAAGAAGTCTTAATGTTACCCCCTCATTCCCCCTCCCTCAGGAATGTGTTCAGCGTACCTTGCTAAGGGGCTGTCTATACAATCCTCTTGCCAAATAAGCTAATTGGCTTGTCCGTTGTAGGAAGATACCAGTTGATTTTGTGTAGAAATAGAAGCTGTTATGCTTTGTGTGTAGACAGAGAAGTGAGGACCGTCTGTGTTTTAACATCTAGCAGACCGAGAGAAAGCTAAGTCTCCTGCGATGAACCAACGAAACTAGCAGTCGAGACCACAAATCCCTTTTAAGCTCATGCTTAACCCCAGGCATCTTTGTGGGCAAGTACTTATTTACCTAAACTTCTTTCTGTTATCTGTTTGCTGTGCTGTTGTGCTCTGTATGTTTATATATATAATTAGAGATGAGCGAAGTATTCAAAAATTCGATTCGACTGATTCGGCGAATTCGTAGAAAAATTTCGATTCGAGTCGAATATATTCGCTGTGAATTTAACTTAAAAAAGGGTGTTTCTAGGCTTCAGAGAGACTTAATATTAGTGCTGAACACTGTACCTTTAATTTAAATGCCCTTGGAGTCTGCTGGGGAAGAGAAATAATACTGTCAGGCAGTATGACATGCAGATGAGTGCCGTCGATCTTAGAATCACCGCACACTTCACTCATTTGGCCAGTCACGGGGCCAAAACCAGAGTGTGGAGCCACAGTGTGGCGGTGGAGGCAGCAGCAATGGGAGGCCATACAGCACCCTATGACAAAAATGGAAACCACCAGCAGTGTGAGGAGACCTGAAAGTGGCACATGGCAGAGTGTGGCGATAGAGACAGCAGCAATGGGAGGCCGTACAGGGACCCATGACACACTCTGGACCTGGCAGCAGCATGAGGAGGCGGTACAGGGGCCCATGGCAGATTACGGGCCTGGCAGCAGCATGAGGAGTCGGTACGGGGGCCCATGGCAGATTACAGGCCTGGCAGCAGCAATGGGAGGCCGTACAGGGACCCATGACACAATCTGGACCTGGCAGCAGCATGGGGAGGCGGTACAGGGGCCCATGACAGATTACGGGCCTGGCAGCAGCATTTGGAGTCGGTACGGGGGCCCATGACACACTCTGGACCTGGCAGCAGCATGAGGAGGCGGTACAGGGGCGCATGACAGATTACGAGCCTGGCAGCAGCAACTTGGACAGGAGGACGTTCAGTTTCTGCACCGTCTGGTGCGTGCTCGCAAACTGTTGTCTCTTGGAAACGGATTCCAAGAAAGACTGCTGACGGAATCCGTGAAGAGGAGTAGCAGGAGAAGGAGCATCTGAACGAGCGGAATATGCCAACAAGCGACAACAGGGGCCCATGACAGATTACGGGCCTGGCAGCAGCATGAGGAGTCGGTACGGGGGCCCATGGCAGATTAGGGGCCTGGCAGCAGCTATGGGAGGCCCGTAATCTGCCAGCACCCTATGACAAAAAATGGAACCCACCAGCAGTGTGAGGAGACCTGAAAGTGGCACATGGCAGAGTGTGGCGATGGAGACAGCAGCAATGGGAGGCCGTACAGGGACCCATGAGAGACTCTGGACCTGGCAGCAGCATGAGGAGGCGGTATAGGGGCCCATGGCAGATTAGGGGCCTGGCAGCAGCTATGGGAGGCCCGTAATCTGCCAGCACCCTATGACAAAAAATGGAATACACCAGCAGTGTGAGGATACCTGAAAGTGGCACATGGCAGAGTGTGGCGATGGAGACAGCAGCAATGGGAGGCCGTACAGGGACCCATGAGAGACTCTGGACTTGGCAGCAGCATGAGGAGGCGGTATAGGGGCCCATGGCAGATTAGGGGCCTGGCAGCAGCTATGGGAGGCCCGTAATCTGCCAGCACCCTATGACAAAAAATGGAACACACCAGCAGTGTGAGGAGACCTGAAAGTGGCACATGTTTGGGGCATGATTCATGGCGGATTTAGTCAGTTGTGTCAGGAACTGGTGGTTTGAAATCCAGACTAATCCACGCCTGATTCATTTTCACAAACGTCAGTCTCTCCACACTTTGGGTGGACAGTCGTGTCCTCCGCGGAGTTGCAATACCTCCTGCCGCACTAAACACGCGCTCCGATGCCACGCTACTGGCCGGGCATGACAGCCTTTCAAGGGCAAATTCAGCTAGTTGGGGCCAAAGGTCAAGTTTCGTTGCCCAGTAGTCAAGGGGATTGTCTACCTCGGTTGGCAGGGTGCTGTCCAAGTAGGCCTAAGCCTGTTGTTTGAGGTCCTGCTCCAGGTCCACCTGATGCTGCTGCTGCTGCTGCTGCTGCGGCTGGTTAGTAGTTTCCTCACTGCGCTGGTGAAGAAAGCTACTCATCATCGACTGCAGACTGAGGCAGCCGATGCTGGTGGAGCTGCCACTGCTCCTACCACCCCACCCCTCCCCTGCTGCCATGGCAGCGGAACGCGAGCGCACAGGGCCCACAGTGTCTGAGGATGGACGTTGGCGCAGACAGGCAGAGACCAGCTGACTACATAGGTGGTTTTTATAGTACGTTATTTTGGCCTCCCTCTCAGCAGGTGTGAAAAAGGCCACCATTTTTGAACGGTAGCGAGGGTCCAACAAGGTGGACAGCCAAAAGTCATCCCTCTGTCTGATGGTTATTATTCGGCTGTCGCTACGCAAGCAAGCGAGCATGCTATGGGCCATTTGTGCCAAGGAATGCGAGGGACTCCCTGCCTCCATCTCCACAGCATACTGCCACGGTGCGTCTGGGTCCTCTGTCTCCTCCTCCTCCTCCTCTACCAGATGCTCCTGCTCCTCCACTCCTGTCCGCTGAGTGGAAAAACCACCCATTTCACTCAATAATTCCTGAGCACCAATGTCCTGCTCTACCTCCTCCTCTTCTTCCTGTCCTGCCCCCACAGGGGTCATGTGGCGTTGAGATCTGTGCGCCACGTCTACCGCACCCTGACCAGCCATTGTTAACAGCATTTGTTCCAGGACGTGCAACAGAGGAATGACGTCGTTCATCCCATAGTCCTGCCGACTCACGAATAGCGTGGCCTCCTCAAAGGGCCTGAGCAAGCGCAGGTGTCACGCATAAGCTGCCAATGGCTGACATCTAAGTTACACAGGGAGTACCTTTATCCGCTTTTAACATCAGGAAATCGGTGATGGCCTTTCGCTGTTCGTAAAGGCGGTCTAACATATGTAGGGTTGAATTCCACCTTGTTGCAACGTCACAGCATGAGGAGTCGGTACGGGGGCCCATGGCAGATTACGTGCCTGGCAGCAGCAATGGGAGGCCCGTAATCTGCCAGCACCCTATGTCAAAAAATTCAACACACCAGCAGTGTGAGGAGACCTGAAAGTGGCACATGGCAGAGTGTGGCTATGGAGACAGCAGCAATGGGAGGCCGTACAGGGACCCATGACACACTCTGGACTTGGCAGCAGCATGAGGAGGCGGTATAGGGGCCCATGGCAGATTAGGGGCCTGGCAGCAGCAATGGGAGGCCCGTAATCTGCCAGCACCCTATGTCAAAAAATTCTACACACCAGCAGTGTGAGGAGACCTGAAAGTGGCACATGGCAGAGTGTGGCGATGGAGACAGCAGCAATGGGAGGCCGTACAGGGACCCATGACAGACTCTGGACCTGGCAGCAGCATGAGGAGGCGGTATATAGGGGCCTATGGCAGATTAGGGGCCTGGCAGCAGCTATGGGAGGCCCATAATCTGCCAGCACCCTATGTCAAAAAATTCTACACACCAGCAGTGTGTGAGGAGACCTGAAAGTGGCACATGGCAGAGTGTGGCGATGGAGACAGCAGCAATGGGAGGCCGTACAGGGACCCATGAGAGACTCTGGACCTGGCAGCAGCATGAGGAGGCGGTATATAGGGGCCCATGGCAGATTAGGGGCCTGGCAGCAGCTATGGGAGGCCCGTAATCTGCCAGCACCCTATGTCAAAAAATTCAACACACCAGCAGTGTGTGAGGAGACCTGAAAGTGGCACATGGCAGAGTGTGGCGATGGAGACAGCAGCAATGGGAGGCCGTACAGGGACCCATGACAGACTCTGGACCTGGCAGCAGCATGAGGAGGCGGTATATAGGGGCCTATGGCAGCTTAGGGGCCTGGCAGCAGCTATGGGAGGCCCGTAATCTGCCAGCACCCTATGTCAAAAAATTCTACACACCAGCAGTGTGTGAGGAGACCTGAAAGTGGCACATGGCAGAGTGTGGCGATGGAGACAGCAGCAATGGGAGGCCGTACAGGGACCCATGAGAGACTCTGGACCTGGCAGCAGCATGAGGAGGCGGTATATAGGGGCCTATGGCAGATTAGGGGCCTGGCAGCAGCTATGGGAGGCCCGTAATCTGCCAGCACCCTATGTCAAAAAATTCTACACACCAGCAGTGTGTGAGGAGACCTGAAAGTGGCACATGGCAGAGTGTGGCGATGGAGACAGCAGCAATGGGAGGCCGTACAGGGACCCATGACAGACTCTGGACCTGGCAGCAGCATGAGGAGGCGGTATATAGGGGCCTATGGCAGATTAGGGGCCTGGCAGCAGCTATGGGAGGCCCATAATCTGCCAGCACCCTATGTCAAAAAATTCTACACACCAGCAGTGTGTGAGGAGACATGAAAGTGGCACATGGCAGAGTGTGGCGATGGAGACAGCAGCAATGGGAGGCCGTACAGGGACCCATGACAGACTCTGGACCTGGCAGCAGCATGAGGAGGCGGTATATAGGGGCCCATGGCAGATTAGGGGCCTGGCAGCAGCAATGGGAGGCCCGTAATCTGCCAACACCCTATGTCAAAAAATTCTACACACCAGCAGTGTGTGAGGAGACCTGAAAGTGGCACATGGCAGAGTGTGGCGATGGAGACAGCAGCAATGGGAGGCCGTACAAGGACCCATGAGAGACTCTGGACCTGGCAGCAGCATGAGGAGGCGGTATATAGGGGCCTATGGCAGATTAGGGGCCTGGCAGCAGCTATGGGAGGCCCGTAATCTGCCAGCACCCTATGTCAAAAAATTCAACACACCAGCAGTGTGTGAGGAGACCTGAAAGTGGCACATGGCAGAGTGTGGCGATGGAGACAGCAGCAATGGGAGGCCGTACAGGGACCCATGAGAGACTCTGGACCTGGCAGCAGCATGAGGAAGCGGTATATAGGGGCCTATGGCAGATTAGGGGCCTGGCAGCAGCTATAGGAGGCCCATAATCTGCCAGCACCCTATGTCAAAAAATTCAACACACCAGCAGTGTGTGAGGAGACCTGAAAGTGGCACATGGCAGAGTGTGGCGATGGAGACAGCAGCAATGGGAGGCCGTACAGGGACCCATGAGAGACTCTGGACCTGGCAGCAGCATGAGGAAGCGGTATATAGGGGCCTATGGCAGATTAGGGGCCTGGCAGCAGCTATAGGAGGCCCATAATCTGCCAGCACCCTATGTCAAAAAATTCAACACACCAGCAGTGTGAGGAGACCTGAAAGTGGCACATGGCATGAGACACTGTGGACCTGGCAGCAGCATGAGGAGGCGGTATATAGGGGCCCATGGCAGATTAGGGGCCTGGCAGCAGCTATGGGAGGCCCGTAATCTGCCAGCACCCTATGTCAAAAAATTCAACACACCAGCAGTGTGTGAGGAGACCTGAAAGTGGCACATGGCAGAGTGTGGCGATGGAGACAGCAGCAATGGGAGGCCGTACAGGGACCCATGACAGACTCTGGACCTGGCAGCAGCATGAGGAGGCGGTATATAGGGGCCTATGGCAGATTAGGGGCCTGGCAGCAGCTATGGGAGGCCCGTAATCTGCCAGCACCCTATGTCAAAAAATTCTACACACCAGCAGTGTGTGAGGAGACCTGAAAGTGGCACATGGCAGAGTGTGGCGATGGAGACAGCAGCAATGGGAGGCCGTACAGGGACCCATGACAGACTCTGGACCTGGCAGCAGCATGAGGAGGCGGTATATAGGGGCCTATGGCAGATTAGGGGCCTGGCAGCAGCTATGGGAGGCCCGTAATCTGCCAGCACCCTATGTCAAAAAATTCAACACACCAGCAGTGTGTGAGGAGACCTGAAAGTGGCACATGGCAGAGTGTGGCGATGGAGACAGCAGCAATGGGAGGCCGTACAGGGACCCATGAGAGACTCTGGACCTGGCAGCAGCATGAGGAAGCGGTATATAGGGGCCTATGGCAGATTAGGGGCCTGGCAGCAGCTATAGGAGGCCCATAATCTGCCAGCACCCTATGTCAAAAAATTCAACACACCAGCAGTGTGAGGAGACCTGAAAGTGGCACATGGCATGAGACACTGTGGACCTGGCAGCAGCATGAGGAGGCGGTATATAGGGGCCCATGGCAGATTAGGGGCCTGGCAGCAGCTATGGGAGGCCCGTAATCTGCCAGCACCCTATGTCAAAAAATTCAACACACCAGCAGTGTGTGAGGAGACCTGAAAGTGGCACATGGCAGAGTGTGGCGATGGAGACAGTAGCAATGGGAGGCCGTACAGGGACCCATGACAGACTCTGGACCTGGCAGCAGCACGAGGAGGCGGTATATAGGGGCCTATGGCAGATTAGGGGCCTGGCAGCAGCTATGGGAGGCCCGTAATCTGCCAGCACCCTATGTCAAAAAATTCTACACACCAGCAGTGTGTGAGGAGACCTGAAAGTGGCACATGGCAGAGTGTGGCGATGGAGACAGCAGCAATGGGAGGCCGTACAGGGACCCATGACAGACTCTGGACCTGGCAGCAGCATGAGGAGGTGGTATATAGGGGCCCATGGCAGATTAGGGGCCTGGCAGCAGCTATGGGAGGCCCATAATCTGCCAGCACCCTATGTCAAAAAATTCTACACACCAGCAGTGTGTGAGGAGACCTGAAAGTGGCACATGGCAGAGTGTGGCGATGGAGACAGCAGCAATGGGAGGCCATACAGGGACCCATGACAGACTCTGGACCTGGCAGCAGCATGAGGAGGCGGTATATAGGGGCCCATGGCAGATTAGGGGCCTGGCAGCAGCAATGGGAGGCCCGTAATCTGCCAACACCCTATGTCAAAAAATTCTACACACCAGCAGTGTGTGAGGAGACCTGAAAGTGGCACATGGCAGAGTGTGGCGATGGAGACAGCAGCAATGGGAGGCCGTACAAGGACCCATGAGAGACTCTGGACCTGGCAGCAGCATGAGGAGGCGGTATATAGGGGCCTATGGCAGATTAGGGGCCTGGCAGCAGCTATGGGAGGCCCGTAATCTGCCAGCACCCTATGTCAAAAAATTCTACACACCAGCAGTGTGTGAGGAGACCTGAAAGTGGCACATGGCAGAGTGTGGCGATGGAGACAGCAGCAATGGGAGGCCGTACAGGGACCCATGACAGACTCTGGACCTGGCAGCAGCATGAGGAGGCGGTATATAGGGGCCTATGGCAGATTAGGGGCCTGGCAGCAGCTATGGGAGGCCCGTAATCTGCCAGCACCCTATGTCAAAAAATTCAACACACCAGCAGTGTGTGAGGAGACCTGAAAGTGGCACATGGCAGAGTGTGGCGATGGAGACAGCAGCAATGGGAGGCCGTACAGGGACCCATGAGAGACTCTGGACCTGGCAGCAGCATGAGGAAGCGGTATATAGGGGCCTATGGCAGATTAGGGGCCTGGCAGCAGCTATAGGAGGCCCATAATCTGCCAGCACCCTATGTCAAAAAATTCAACACACCAGCAGTGTGAGGAGACCTGAAAGTGGCACATGGCATGAGACACTGTGGACCTGGCAGCAGCATGAGGAGGCGGTATATAGGGGCCCATGGCAGATTAGGGGCCTGGCAGCAGCTATGGGAGGCCCGTAATCTGCCAGCACCCTATGTCAAAAAATTCTACACACCAGCAGTGTGTGAGGAGACCTGAAAGTGGCACATGGCAGAGTGTGGCGATGGAGACAGCAGCAATGGGAGGCCGTACAGGGACCCATGACAGACTCTGGACCTGGCAGCAGCATGAGGAGGCGGTATATAGGGGCCTATGGCAGATTAGGGGCCTGGCAGCAGCTATGGGAGGCCCGTAATCTGCCAGCACCCTATGTCAAAAAATTCAACACACCAGCAGTGTGTGAGGAGACCTGAAAGTGGCACATGGCAGAGTGTGGCGATGGAGACAGCAGCAATGGGAGGCCGTACAGGGACCCATGACAGACTCTGGACCTGGCAGCAGCATGAGGAGGCGGTATATAGGGGCCCATGGCAGATTAGGGGCCTGGCAGCAGCTATGGGAGGCCCATAATCTGCCAGCACCCTATGTCAAAAAATTCTACACACCAGCAGTGTGTGAGGAGACCTGAAAGTGGCACATGGCAGAGTGTGGCGATGGAGACAGCAGCAATGGGAGGCCGTACAGGGACCCATGACAGACTCTGGACCTGGCAGCAGCATGAGGAGGCGGTATATAGGGGCCCATGGCAGATTAGGGGCCTGGCAGCAGCAATGGGAGGCCCGTAATCTGCCAACACCCTATGTCAAAAAATTCTACACACCAGCAGTGTGTGAGGAGACCTGAAAGTGGCACATGGCAGAGTGTGGCGATGGAGACAGCAGCAATGGGAGGCCGTACAAGGACCCATGAGAGACTCTGGACCTGGCAGCAGCATGAGGAGGCGGTATATAGGGGCCTATGGCAGATTAGGGGCCTGGCAGCAGCTATGGGAGGCCCGTAATCTGCCAGCACCCTATGTCAAAAAATTCTACACACCAGCAGTGTGTGAGGAGACCTGAAAGTGGCACATGGCAGAGTGTGGCGATGGAGACAGCAGCAATGGGAGGCCGTACAGGGACCCATGACAGACTCTGGACCTGGCAGCAGCATGAGGAGGCGGTATATAGGGGCCTATGGCAGATTAGGGGCCTGGCAGCAGCTATGGGAGGCCCGTAATCTGCCAGCACCCTATGTCAAAAAATTCAACACACCAGCAGTGTGTGAGGAGACCTGAAAGTGGCACATGGCAGAGTGTGGCGATGGAGACAGCAGCAATGGGAGGCCGTACAGGGACCCATGAGAGACTCTGGACCTGGCAGCAGCATGAGGAAGCGGTATATAGGGGCCTATGGCAGATTAGGGGCCTGGCAGCAGCTATAGGAGGCCCATAATCTGCCAGCACCCTATGTCAAAAAATTCAACACACCAGCAGTGTGAGGAGACCTGAAAGTGGCACATGGCATGAGACACTGTGGACCTGGCAGCAGCATGAGGAGGCGGTATATAGGGGCCCATGGCAGATTAGGGGCCTGGCAGCAGCCACCGACTGTTTTGCTCGCTGCCAAGCTGCCACCCTCTTCTCCTGATGATGCGGAAGAAATTGCCTGATGACGACGAGGCTGCCAAGTGCGATCAACCTCCTCATCATCAAGTAGGGTCTCCGCCTCACTACTAGCCCCCTCGGCTGCGTCTGGGTCAGGAGACAGACCTGTCTCTAGACCGGCTACCGAGCCACTCTCCTCGCCACTACTTCTTCGCCTGGCTGCTGAAAAGGCGGATGTCTCCCCCCGTTCCTGACCGCCCTCTGTTAGCTCTTCCTCACTGTACAGTGGGGCTGAGCCCACAGCATGCGATACTTCGCTTGGTGAGGGAACACCAAAGGACAGGGGCAGGTAGAGGACACGTGATTTCAGTGGGCTTGGTCCCGGGCCATGCCAACTAACGGTTGTGTCTGACGTACCCACCGACCGTTGGCTGTAGGTGTCAGAGGTGACCTGGGAAGAGGAAGACGACCGAGCCAACCAATCGACGACGGCAGGGTTGTCGGTGGAGACACGACCGCTGGATGACACCGGGAGCACTGGCCTCTGGCTGCGAATAGTGCTGCCTCGACCCCTTCCTCTGCTGCCACGTCTGCTCGCTCCTAAAACATTGCCTCCTCTGCCACTCCTCTGCATGTTGTCTGACATACTCTTTAATTAAACGATTATGTGTCCCTGAGTAACAATTCTGTGTCCCTGAGTAACAATTCTGTGTCTGTGCGAGTAACAATTCTGTGGCCCTAAGTAACAGTTCTGTGGCCCTCAGTAACAATTCTGTGTCCCTGATTAACGTTTCTGTGGCCCCAAGTAACAGTTCTGTGGCCCTCAGTAACAATTCTGTGTCTGTGCGAGTAACAATTCTGTGTCTGTGCGAGAAACAATTCTGTGGCCCTAAGTAACAGTTCTGTGGCCCTCAGTAACAGTTCTGTTTCCCTGAGTAACAATTCTGTGTCTGTGCGAGTAAGAATTATGTGTCTGTGCGAGTAACAATTCTGTGGCCCTAAGTAACAGTTCTGTGGCCCTCAGTAACAGTTCTGTGGCCCTGAGTAACAATTCTGTGTCTGTGCGAGTAACAATTCTGTGTCTGTGCGAGTAACAATTCTGTCTGTGCGAGTAACAATTCTGTGGCCCTAAGTAACGGTTCTGTGGCCCTCAGTAACAGTTCTGTGTCCCTGTGTAACAATTCTGTGTCTGTGCGAGTAACAATTCTGTGGCCCTAAGTAACAGTTCTGTGGCCCTCAGTAACAATTCTGTGTCCCTGATTAACGTTTCTGTGGCCCCAAGTAACAGTTCTGTGGCCCTCAGTAACAATTCTGTGTCTGTGCGAGTAACAATTCTGTGTCTGTGCGAGTAACAATTCTGTGGCCCTAAGTAATGGTTCTGTGGCCCTCAGTAACAGTTCTGTGTCCCTGTGTAACAATTCTGTGTCTGTGCGAGTAACAATTCTGTGGCCCTAAGTAACAGTTCTGTGGCCCTCAGTAACAGTTCTGTGTCTGTGCGAGTAACAATTCTGTGTCTGTGCGAGTAACAATTCTGTGGCCCTAAGTAACAGTTCTGTGGCCTTCAGTAACAATTCTGTGTCTGTGCGAGTAACAATTCTGTGTCTGTGCGAGTAACAATTCTGTGGCCCTAAGTAAAGTTTCTGTGGCCCTAAGTAACAATTCTCTGGCACTCAGTAACAATTCTGTCTGTCCCTGAGTAACAATTCTCTGGCACTCAGTAACAATTCTGTCTGTCCCTGAGTAAAAATTCTGTGGCCCTAAGTAAAGTTTCTGGGGCCCTGAGTAACAATTATCTGGCACTCAGTAACAATTCTGTCTGTCCCTGAGTAACAATTCTCTGGCACTCAGTAACAATTCTGTCTGTCCCTGAGTAAAAATTCTCTGGCCCTAAGTAAAGTTTCTGTGGCCCTGAGTAACAATTCTCTGGCACTCCGTAACAATTCTGTCTGTCCCTGAGTAACAATTCTCTGGCACTCAGTAACAATTCTGTCTGTCCCTGAGTAAAAATTCTGTGGCCCTAATTAAAGTTTCTGTGGCCCTAAGTAACAATTCTCTGGCACTCAGTAACAATTCTGTCTGTCCCTGAGTAACAATTCTCTGGCACTCGGTAACAATTCTGTCTGTCCCTGAGTAACAATTCTCTGGCACTCAGTAACAATTCTGTCTGTCCCTCAGTAAAAATTCTGTGGCCCTAATTAAAGTTTCTGTGGCCCTAAGTAACAATTCTCTGGCACTCAGTAACAATTCTGTCTGTCCCTGAGTAACAATTCTCTGGCACTCCGTAACAATTCTGTCTGTCCCTGAGTAACAATTCTCTGGCACTCAGTAACAATTCTGTCTGTCCCTGAGTAAAAATTCTGTGGCCCTAAGTAAAGTTTCTGTGGCCCTGAGTAACAATTCTCTGGCACTCCGTAACAATTCTGTCTGTCCCTGAGTATGAATTCCGTGGCCCTAACTAGCGTTTCTTTGTCCCTAAGTAACAGTTCTGTGGCCCTGAGTAACAATTCTGTGTCTGTGCGAGTAACAATTCTGTGGCCCTAAGTAACAGTTCTGTGGCCCTCAGTAACAGTTCTGTGTCTGTGCGAGTAACAATTCTGTGTCTGTGCGAGTAACAATTCTGTGGCCCTAAGTAAAGTTTCTGTGGCCCTCAGTAACAGTTCTGTGTCTGTGCGAGTAACAATTCTGTGTCTGTGCGAGTAACAATTCTGTGGCCCTAAGTAAAGTTTCTGTGGCCCTAAGTAACAATTCTCTGGCACTCCGTAACAATTCTGTCTGTCCCTGAGTAACAATTCTCTGGCACTCAGTAACAATTCTGTCTGTCCCTGAGTAAAAATTCTGTGGCCCTAAGTAAAGTTTCTGTGGCCCTGAGTAACAATTCTCTGGCACTCCGTAACAATTCTGTCTGTCCCTGAGTATGAATTCCGTGGCCCTAACTAGCGTTTCTTTGTCCCTAAGTAACAGTTCTGTGGCCCTGAGTAACAATTCTGTGTCTGTGCGAGTAACAATTCTGTGGCCCTAAGTAACAGTTCTGTGGCCCTCAGTAACAGTTCTGTGTCTGTGCGAGTAACAATTCTGTGTCTGTGCGAGTAACAATTCTGTGGCCCTAAGTAAAGTTTCTGTGGCCCTCAGTAACAGTTCTGTGTCTGTGCGAGTAACAATTCTGTGGCCCTAAGTAACAGTTCTGTGGCCCTCAGTAACAGTTCTGTGTCTGTGCGAGTAACAATTCTGTGTCTGTGCGAGTAACAATTCTGTGGCCCTAAGTAACAGTTCTGTGGCCTTCAGTAACAATTCTGTGTCTGTGCGAGTAACAATTCTGTGTCTGTGCGAGTAACAATTCTGTGGCCCTAAGTAAAGTTTCTGTGGCCCTAAGTAACAATTCTCTGGCACTCAGTAACAATTCTGTCTGTCCCTGAGTAACAATTCTCTGGCACTCAGTAACAATTCTGTCTGTCCCTGAGTAAAAATTCTGTGGCCCTAAGTAAAGTTTCTGGGGCCCTGAGTAACAATTCTCTGGCACTCAGTAACAATTCTGTCTGTCCCTGAGTAACAATTCTCTGGCACTCAGTAACAATTCTGTCTGTCCCTGAGTAAAAATTCTGTGGCCCTAAGTAAAGTTTCTGTGGCCCTAAGTAACAATTCTCTGGCACTCAGTAACAATTCTGTCTGTCCCTGAGTAACAATTCTCTGGCACTCAGTAACAATTCTGTCTGTCCCTGAGTAAAAATTCTGTGGCCCTAATTAAAGTTTCTGTGGCCCTAAGTAACAATTCTCTGGCACTCAGTAACAATTCTGTCTGTCCCTGAGTAACAATTCTCTGGCACTCAGTAACAATTCTGTCTGTCCCTGAGTAACAATTCTGTGGCCCTAATAACGTTTCTGTGGCCCTAAGTAACAATTCTCTGGCACTGAGTAACAATTCTGTCTGTCCCTGATTATGAATTCTGTGGCCCTAACTAGCGTTTCTTTGTCCCTAAATAACGATTCTGTGGCCCTCATTAACAAGTCTGTGTCCCTGAGTAATGGTTCTCTGTCCCTAAGTAACTTTTCTCTGTCCCCAATTATCGTTTCTGTGGCCCTAACTCTGTCCCTGTCCCTAGTACAGAGCGGTCTGCCTCTGTTCAATAACTGCAGGCAAATGAAGAATTCCAAAATGGCCGCTATTTATAGCTCGACCATTACACAGTGCTGGCTGGCTGGCTGCTGATTGGCTGATGCGATCACATGTAGTTGAGGAATGCATTATGGGTCAGCGCGCCTTGTCTGCGCGCCTTCCCAGACATCCCCGCTCCGTCGCCGCACATGTCAGCCGCCATTTTCTGAAAAATTTCGATTCGCGCGTCCGAATTAGGCTATTTTTCGGATTCGGCACGAATCAAAATTTTTCTGATATTCGACTCGAATTCCACTTCGGATACTTCGATTCGCTCATCTCTATATATAATGTATATATATATATTGGTTACACCTTTTTTCTGTAAACATTTCTACTGCACCCTTTTGACCTTTTGGTAATAAATCTTACTTTCTGAAAGTGTTGAACTGTTTCTATAGCCCTTTAATGTGACTTAGGAATCCCTGCCGCTGAAGAGCGCTACTATGAGTGTTTAACCCTCTGTATAACCTGTCTGTGGAGATAGCGGGATACCGACGATTAACCAATCATCCTAGTGTATTGCTGATATTGCCGAGTTTCCTCTTTCTCTGTACAAAAAGGAGGTGGTGGCAGTGTGAAGGGTTAATTGCATAATTAACCTGACCCAGTAACAATCGCGTCCAGGCTGCAGGTACACAGATTGTAGTCCATTAGCTGGAAAATCTTTGTGCAGGGTGCAGCTGGGCATGGCATTGTTACGCAAGTGATATCGCGGTTTTAGATTGGCTAGTCCTTCGGTCACGAGTTTGGTGAGAAGGTCTGGGGTCTGACACCGCGCCCGTCACAGTTACTACACAAGTTTAAATATTAATAGTTAATAAAATAGAAACAAAAAAATCATCAGGAAAATAGTAATTAAATGGAGAAGGAGAATAAGGAGTTATTTAGGGCTAATTAGAGTAAATTAAGGGTTATTAAAGGGTTAAACAGAGGAACATTTTATTATTATTTATTATATATATTTTTTTACTCATAAACCAGAAAAGATGGGAATAAGGAGGAATAAATATTATACATAGCTATAGTGTTGTAATTGAAGTTAATCATATATACATATGGTTGCTGTATGGTTTGCGTGGCACCATCCCCTGGGTCCCTAATGGGTCTGGCATCTTGGGTTTTTCTCCCCTGCCCATGATGTGCTTATGATATGTCATTCTATGATATTATATTGGGATGAAGAATAACTAATGATTATGTGTTTTTGTTTAGCTTAGTAGTTAACCACTTCCATACAGAGCACTTTTACCCCCTTCCTGCCCAGGCCAATTTTCAGGTTTCAGCGCTCTCACACTTTGAATGACAATTGCGCGGTCATACAACACTGCACCCAAAGTAAAATTTTATCATTTTCTTCACACAACTGGAGCTTTCTTTTGGTGGTATTTAATCACCACTGGGGTTTTTATTTTTTGCTAAATTAACAAAAAAAGACAGAAAATTTTGGAAAATAAATATGTTGTTTTTCTTTGTTTCTGTTATAAAAGTTTGCAAATAAATAATTGTTCTTCATAAATTTAGGCCAAGATGTATTCTGCTACATTTCTTTTGTGAAAATAACCCAAATTAGGATGTATTATTTAGTCTGTAGGAAAGTTATAGAGTTCACAAACTCTGGGATGTATCTGAAAATTGATCAATCTTGAAGTACTGACAGCCAATCTAATTTCTTGAGGTCCAAAAATGTCAGGTCAGTACAGATATCCCCCAAATGACCCCTTTTTGCAAAGTAGACAGTCTTTCATAACAGGCATAGTGAGGTGAGTTTTTTTAAGTAATTTTTTGTCATAATTGTTTGTAAAATGAAGAAATTAAAAAAATGATTTTCACTATTTTTTTCCATACTGTCACCAGTGCAGACCAGCATCATCATATAACTGGCATGACGGTGACTGGTGACAGTACGAAAAAAATATGATGATTTTGAAATTTTTTTTTATTATTTTTAATTTTTTATTACATTTATTTTCTCTTTTTTGAAGATTTGTTTTTCAGATTTCACTATGACCAAAGTAGTATAATGTTACCATAGTAACATTGTACTACTTTGGGGAAGTGATCAGTATTTTTTTTTTCTTTACACAATTTGATTATAGCAAAGAATTACTTTGCTATAAGCAAGCATTTACCTGAATGAAATCGATTCATTCAGGGTTTTTTTTGTTGTGCTTAAACATAAAACATGGTATGTATCTACATATACATATACGTGCCGCGCTCCATAATAAACTGAACAACTCATTAACTAGTGATAATTCAAGCAATAACGTGACCAAAATAAATGTGCTTCAAGCAAGTGCAACATATAGTGCATATCAAAATAATGTTCATCCAATCTTTAAACCGGTAATATAAACAGTCCTCTTTATACTTCTAGAATATTTCAGTGACAAGTGAGGTGTATTGTGCCACACTCCCCGTGCTCTGTGGATAGGTGTGCGCTCACCTCCTTGTTAGCCAGACAAGCTGGCTAAACACACTTTTTTGTCCTCACAGGACAAGGTGGGGGTCTTTACTTTATATGCGTGTTTCCATCCATATTATGGGTTGCCTTATTTCTGCCACCAGAGGTCTCCCTCCTTCCACACTTAAGCCTCAATAGGTTTCTTTAGGGGTGGTTAAGATGATCTTTCCTCCTCTCAATGAACCATGTAAAACAAGAGCCACAGATGGTGCCTTATCTTTTGTGAGGCTTAAGCCTATTTATTGGTAAAAAAACGCCACTCACATGATTTACAGCAATGCTGTGTTCAGCTGGCATGTGTTCAGATCCTGTTTGTAAGCGCCGCTTGTCCACTGCGGCGTCGTGACGTCAGAGCCGCGGTGAGGGGAGGGGCTCTGACGTCACGACACCGCGGTGGACGAGCGGCGCTTACAAACAGGATCTGAACACATGCCAGCTGAACACAGCATTGCTGTAAATCATGTGAGTGGCGTTTTTTTACCAATAAATAGGCTTAAGCCTCACAAAAGATAAGGCACCATCTGTGGCTCTTGTTTTACATGGTTCATTGAGAGGAGGAAAGATCATCTTAACCACCCCTAAAGAAACCTATTGAGGCTTAAGTGTGGAAGGAGGGAGACCTCTGGTGGCAGAAATAAGGCAACCCATAATATGGATGGAAACACGCATATAAAGTAAAGACCCCCACCTTGTCCTGTGAGGACAAAAAAGTGTGTTTAGCCAGCTTGTCTGGCTAACAAGGAGGTGAGCGCACACCTATCCACAGAGCATGGGGAGTGTGGCACAATACACCTCACTTGTCACTGAAATATTCTAGAAGTATAAAGAGGACTGTTTATATTACTGGTTTAAAGATTGGATGAACATTATTTTGATATGCACTATATGTTGCACTTGCTTGAAGCACATTTATTTTGGTCACGTTATTGCTTGAATTATCACTAGTATATGAGTTGTTCAGTTTATTATGGAGCGCGGCACGTATATGTATATGTAGATACATACCATGTTCTATGTTTATGTTTTTGCACAGATAATGAGTATTGTGTAAAGTGCTGATGCACCATTAGCTATATATGATTTTAGTTATTTACTTATCACGTTAAGGGGAGTATCACATTTTGGCTCACGAGTATTATCAATCACATTTTGTTGTGCTTAGCTGTGATTTGGCCACGGCTAATCACATGACACAGCTGGGCTGTGATTGGCCCAGCCTGTGCATGTGATCACTGTGACCATTCACAGCTAGACACACTTGTAGACAATGGATGGCATGAAAGGAAGCCATCCATTGTATACAACTGTTATGTGACCTGCTGTGATTGGTCACAGCAGGTCACATGGTACTGGCAACGGGGCCGGTACACAAATCTGTCATCGGCCGTGTCCGAGGTACACGGCCGGTGACAGATCGCGCCGCTGCGCGGCTCTGCAGGCATGTGCAATGCGTGTTCCTGAAAGGACGGCATATGGCGTCCACACGGAGGGACGAGCTGTTTGCCCGGCCGCCATCTGGCTATAGGCCGGGCTACAACTGGTTAAGAAAATATATATGGTGATGGCTCCTGAAGAAGTGAATCAAGCCCATGAAACGTGTTGAGCCTAAAGAGCTGGATCACCTATGAAGCAATACGTTTTTCTATGATGCTGTAACCTTTTAATCTTTATATGACACAATATTTTGAATGTTATTATGAGTATTACATATATACTGGATTTTGATATGAAATAAATAGTGATTTTATGTAGATGCTGTGCCTCAAAAGTCCCCATTTTTTAGGGGGTTCTTCCTCTTTATTCCCCCCTTTTATGGTTTACAAGTACAAGCAATTAGGAATGAGGCACTATCATATAATGTAAATTTTTTTTTTTTACTTGTCAGGTTGCTTTATCTTACCCAAGATCCTCTATATATTCCACACTCTTCCCATCCCGGTTCCCAACATATTCTTTTCCAAATTACAAGCAACTTTTGCCAAATTCATGTGGAATTCGAAAAAGCCCAGATGCACTACGAACCTATTAATACGTCCAACCTGCAGAGGAGGAGTAGGCCTCCCTCATTTAAAATCATACTACACTGCTTCGCTGCTAGACCAGATCTACTTCTGGTGGCATCCAACTATAGAAAAATCATGGACTACCATGGAAACTCTCTCACACTCCGTGCCTACACCCAAAAAAAATGTATTTCTTCCTCAAACCACGCAACACCAACTTATACTTAAGCTTCCTTGCATACAGGCCTCCCTCCAAGCCTAGTATGATCTTTTGGCAGCTGACCATACGATTACCAAACAAACCCCTACCCCAATATCAATCCTATACTTTATTATTCCCTCCATAAATCTACGACAATGGAAGAAACAAGGCATTTCACATATTCGAGACATCTGTACAAACAATCAATTAGATTCCTTCTCAACCCTCCAAGAAAAATTTCATCTCCCCAACAATGAATCTTACACCTACATGCAAATAGTGCACTCCTTACAATGATTAAATATTCCGCCCACAATAGCAATCCCTACTACTATACTCAACTTCCTACAAAAATTGCATTACCCCAAAAAAGGAATCTCAACCTTTTATTCACTTTTAATTAACGCCAAGTTTATTCTAACAACCACTTCCTTATCCAACTGGGAAACCACTCTCACACTATCAATACAACCGCACATATGGGAAAGAACCTTTATGATCACCTAAAAAGCTTCCAGATGTAGCTCCCATTGGGAGTCTTACATGAAATTCTACACCAATGGTACCTAACACTGGCTAAACTCTCTATATATTACTCTCAACAATCTCCCAATTGTTGGAGACAATCTGGAGAAATAGGTTCAATTTTCCACATGATGTGGACATGTAAATCCTTAAAATCCTATTGGAACAAAGTGTTTCAATTGATCTCCTCGATCTCCGGAACCCCAATGATGCCAAACCCAGCGCTAGCACTCCTACATATAGGGATCGATAAACTCCCTGCAGATTCTCTCCATCATCATACACATGTTATTAGCTGCCAAAACCAACATCGCTAAATTATGGAAATCATCCAAAACTCCTTCTCTCTCCAATCTCATTACTGACCTTAACTTTCAATGCGAGATGGAGAAGAGATCAGCACTCCATAAGTCCTCCTATCACAAATTTGAATACCAATGGTCTTGATGGCTACAGAACCCCAACTGTACTATGAATTGATACCCATATTACCATTTCGTACAAAACCTTTGAAACTGACTGGTGGTTAGTTTTCCCCCCCCACCCTACCCCTTTTCCCTCCCTCCCCCCCTACCCCTCTCCTACTCCCAATCCTTACCCATTCTATACACAGTACCCCACCTAACCCTGGTGCACACCACGTTAAGCATACCTCTCAGTTAAGCGAAACAGCTGTGTACGGTATCCCTAGCCTATTGGTAGGAAATTGACTGCATATACGCCCTGATGTACTTAGTGTGAACCGCATTATATCCCCTTATGTTAAAATTCTTTCAATAAAAATATTCAAAATTAACTGACGTGATCTGCAGATCAAAAATCATTCCTTTGATCTGCAGATGAATGAACAAAATGATACAAAAGTAACATTGGGCTCTATTCACTAAGCAGTATCTACCACTTTAAGAAATGCAGTAAAATACCGCTTAGCATTTTCAATTCATTAAACCTTGCTAAATACCGCATGTGCTATTTTCTGAAGTCATGCAGTATTTTAGCAATGAAATCTTGCAGTATTTTAATGCCGGCAGTAGACCTTAACAAACAGTAGATAGCTGGCTTTGAAGGAGTGAGCGGCCGCTGGCTCCCTCAACAACTAGTAACTGTCATGGTTGTTAAGGAGCAGAAGGCCGCTGTGTCCTTAACAATCAATGACTCATCAGCTGTCAGTGGGGGTTCCCCACTGACAGCTGAATGTAAACAAAAATACCTGCAATTAAAAACTGAGAAAAAAAACAGCGTGGGCCCCCCCACAATCCATATCAGGTCCTTCGGGTCTGGTATGGATTTTAAGGGGAACACTATGCTAATATTGTTTTTAAAAATGGCTTGGGGACCCTAACAAATCCATACCAGACACTAATTTGAGCATGCAGCCCAGCAGATCAGGAAAGGGGGGGGATGAGTGAACACCCTCCCTCCTGAACCATACCAGGCCACATGCCCTCAACATGGGGGTGCTTTGGGGCAGGGAGGCTCCCCCCTCAAAAGCACCTTGTCCCATGTTGATGAGGACAAGGGCCTCTTCCCCACAACACTGGACTGTGGTTGTGGGGGTCTGCAGGCAGGAGGCTTATCAGAATCAGGAAGCTCCCTTTAACAAGGTTGCCCCCAGATCGTGCCCCCCTCCATGTGAATGAGTATGTGGTACATAGTACCTCTACTTATTCTTCAAAAAAGTGCCAGTTTTTGGCAAGTCCTTTATTCAAACCCCCCCCCAAAAAAAGGAAAAATATATGTCCCCTGAAGTAGATCCAACGTCAATCAGGATGAACGCTGGCCACCAACCTGAAGAAAAAAAAAAGGTCTTTACTTTAGCCACTTGCCTACCGGGCACTTTTATCCCCTTCTTGCCCAGGCCAATTTTCAGCTTTCAGTGCTGTTGCACTTTGAATGACAATTGCACGATCATGCAACTTTGTACCCATATTAAATTTTTTTCCTTTTTTTCACACAAATAGAGCTTTCTTTTGGTGGTATTTAATCACCACTGGGGGTTTTTTTTTGCACTATAAATGAAAAATGCAAACAATTTCTTTGTTTCTATTATAAAATTTTGCAAACAGGTAATTTTTCTCCTTTACTGATGTGCACTGATGAGGCTGCACTGATAGGCAGCACTGACAGGTAGCACTGATGAGGTGGCACTGATGAGGCAGCACTGGTGGGCATTGATGAGGGGGCACTGATGAAGCACTGATGGGCACGGATAGGCGGCACTGATGGGTGGCACTGACTGATAGCACCAACTGGAGGCACTGGCAGACGGCACTGCTGGGCACTGGCATGTGGCACTGCTGGGCAGCACTGTTGGGCGACACTGCTGGGCACTGATGGGTGGCATTGCTGGGCACTGCTGGGTGATATTACTGGGCACTGCTTGGTGGCACTGATAATAAGGGCACTGATAATCAGTGTCCTGATTATTAGTGCAGATCTCCCTTGTCACATTTGCTGGTTATCGGCAGTACTTTCCTCAAGCTGTGACAGCGTGGAAGTGCAGCCGATAACCGGCAACTGTATTTACATTGTGATCTGCTGTGTCATTGTACACAGCTGAACACGTGGTAAAAGGCCGCTGTGATTGGCCTTTTACAATATCATGTGGTCAGCTGTGTCTGTAGGACACATCGATCATGGAGATCACCAGGTGCATGCAGGGGGCACGTTCTGGGAGGACATCCATGGACGTCCTCTCAGAAATGGACAACCGCACTGTAACCATCTTTTGGATGGTTGGGAATCGGTTAAACTGGCTTCCACCGACTGACTGCTCCTCTGCCTCTTGCCTCTAAATAAACTAAGGGGAAGAGCCATTGGGTGAAACCACCCCCCTTATGATATCATAGACCCAGCACGCCATCGGGTGAAGGCCTCTTCTTTCTTTTTTCCTCAGGTCAACGGCCGGTGTTCATCGTGAATGACATTGGATCTACTTCATGGGACATTTCTTATTTGGTGACTGTCACCGTTCTCTGCTCTAGACCCTCCTCCCACGCACTCTCGCACTCACTGGAGCACTGGGCTGTGGAGGAGGCGGTAGCGTCTGGCTCAGGCTCTCAGCGGATCACTGATTGGCTGAGCCAGGTGCAGGTCCAGATATCTGGGTGGATCCAGACTTTAAACTTGGGCTCTTTACCCAGCCTGGACCGATTGAGTGATGTCAGCCAACAGCAGACTTTAGCCCACTGTCGGCTGAATACGGGTCACAGGAGCGAAGAACGAAGTGCACTCCTGTGATCCACAGGAGAAGTACAGTTAGACAAGCTTTGCCTGTAATTCTCCTTCAAGTAAACACGTGGATGTTTAACCACTAGACTTCTGGAAGGTTTTACCCCTTCATGACCAAGGCATTTTTTGTTCAGCACTGTGCTTCAACTGGGAATTGCTTGGTCATGAAACACTGCACCCAAATTGAATTTATATTTTTTTTTCACACAAATAGAGCTTTCTTTTGGTGGTATTTAATCACCACTGGGTTTTTTTTTATTTTTTGCTATATAAACAAAAAACAAATACCAAACATCTTGAAAAAAAACGTTTCTCTTAGTTTCTATGTTAGAATTTTGCAAATAAATAACCCTTCTTCATAAATTTAGGCCAAAACGTATTTTACAACATTTCTTTGGTTAAAAAAAACCCCAACTCAGTGTATATTATTTAGTCTGTGTGAGTTATACAGTCTACAAACTATGATATATTTATTTAATAATTGATCAATCCTGATGTACTGAAACCCTTAAATGCCCGAAGGGTATACATACTCCCAAATGACCTCTTTTTGGAAAGTAAACAGTCCTAGTGCAGTACAGTGTCATCATATGACTGGTGTGGTGGTGATCAGAGATAATGACTGATGATAGTATGTAAAAAAATATACATATCAATTTTTTTCTTTTTTTTTTTCCTGGTTTGTTTTACATACTCTCATCAGAATAATTTGGTGTCATACTGACACTGTACTACTCTGGGGTGTGATCAGGGACTTTTATTTACACAACCATCCTTTATCACTGTTATAAGCAATAGTTCTACCTGTCATTGATGGCTTTCATTCATGACTTAGTGTTTACTACTGTGATGCTGTGATTGGTCACAAGTGATCACATGGTAAAGGATGCTGTGTTTGGCCCAGGTATCATGTGATCACTTGTGACCAATCACAGCATCACAACAGTAAGCAAAATAACAGGAATCAAATCTATTCATGACAGCTTGCTTACAAATTATCCTGTGATCACTATGATTGGACATAGCAATCACATGATACCCCAGCAGCTCACAGTGACCGTGTGCCAAGTGTTGTGATCTGCTGGACACAGCGATCACATGACTGTGCCACTTCCTTCCCCAGGAGGCACGTCAGTGCGCATGTGCCCTTTTACATAGGAGTACATCAATGAGCCTGCAGCTGCTGCCCGCTAGCAGTAAATCTACAGCTAGGGGGCGGCAAGTGGTTACATTTTGTTTATATTGTAGAAATTGAATGATCACAGAAATAAAGCAGTTTACCAGTATTGCACTACATATGTCGCATGTCATACACTTCTTCAGGCAGAAAAGCAGTTTACCCGCAAGGCACTTATACCAATAATAATATAATATCTGGAACTTACGGACCACAGAATGCCAGAGGAGCATTTCTCCTGGAGGAGGTATCAGATTACTGGGTCACCCTGAGATCTTCAATGTCCTTGTAGTTATATAGCTGCCAGTGGGACCATATCTTGTGGGATTTTGGTATCCAGTAGAACTGCCATTCTCCCCAAGATGACTTCCTGGATCTGAAGAAATGTCACAGTGCCACCTTCAGGTTGGAGGATATACTGCAGCCTCCACCTGCCTACAAGCTGCCTTAACGCAACCCACACTAACACACAGCACACTGATGTGAAGCTACTTTAGTGCACATAGAGATATTGACAGTCATTCATTGTAATCTCTTTTTTTTTTGCTTGTCCAGCACTTCACATTCTTTAGCACTTCTTTTCCAGCAGTAGGGCAAGAGTGATAGCCTCTGTGGGCCCTTTGATCACCTCCTACAAATGAGATTCCACCTACAGCTGGGAGCATGGGGCTTTAATTGGCAGTCTCTTCTCCTTTTTACATTTGGACCCTGCTATTGGGATGTGTCTAAGGAATCACTAAGCACTAAGGAATCAAGTGTGCAGGTAATGATTGGATAAATCTACACACTGGCAGTAGTGTTCACATTTTGTCAGTACTACACTAGGAGTGCTAGACTTTTCTTCACCTGGTGCCCAACACTCAGCAGCCCACATGCGGCTTAGAGGGTATGAGCAATGGTTTGTGATATCTGGGTTCAAGGGTCACAGGGATCTCAGATTAAAGTAAGCTGATTTTTCTTCTTTTGAATACAGAGGTAAGGGGTTAGAATCCTTGTCAGGATTTATTGCTGCCTTTGCCCCCTGTGGGGAGACTCACCCTCTCGATTTTTCCTAGTGGCCATTGTCAAGCTGGCTAAATGGGATAAATCCACAATTTAGAATTTTCATTGGAACAAAAATCGAGGGCAAATTTTCCAGTGGGAACACCTGTTGCAGTGACAACTGTTCAAAAGGGGATTTTCCTCAGAAAAAAATCTGCTTCCTGCCTACTAGACAGAAAGTAAAGGTAAATCTCTCTAGTTGGACACAGAGGTCAACAAAAAAAGTTTTTCTTTTACACCTTACATACACCTTGGGATCTATTTATTTAAAAAAAGTTATTGAATGAATGATACAAGCATTTGTCCAGCCCTCACAAATTCTGACTGCATTCTGCTTAATACATTGATTTCCTGTGATCATCAGCTCCATCAAGTGGCCATAAATCTGTTTTATTCCTGCAATAATTGAATCAGAAAAAATATTCATGGCCACTAGATGGAGCTGACAGTCATAGGAAATCAACCTATCAGGCGAAATATGTGCATGATTCGTGAGGGCTGGGCTAATGCTTGTGACAGTCATCTAATTTTTTTTTAATAAAGAGATCCCTTTAAAGTTCTGATTTAGTAGCTCCCTAACTGATGTCACATCCTGCCTTGAATTGCTATTGAAATTGGTTGCATTCAGTTACCACCCAAAACACATTTCTGTTGTCATTTGGACTGTTTATATGATAAGTTGCATTTGGTTACCACCCATAACACATTCCTGTTGTCATTTGGACTGTTTATATGATAAGTCTAAGAATGCATTCAAGCAAATTTAATCTGCAGAAGATACTGGGGTTTTCTTTGAGTGATCTGTTAGTTGCTATGGTGAATGTATTCCAGTGAAGGTAAAGCTGCAGGACAGCACCAAATCTTTTCTTCCAGGTCAGTTTCAGAACAATGGACATAACATAGACATAACATGCATTTCTTGCATTTGTTACAGAATTTAAAAAAAAATCTAAAATGCATCTATTAAAAATGTCCTATCCCATGTAACATAATGTTCTCCTTTTTAATCAGGCTTTGCAAAACTGTTGTTTACAGTCTTTTTATTGCTAATATATTATCTGCAGTGATTAAGAAAGTTTATGTCTCTGCCTGCTAAAATGATCTACATAATCACGTTTGCAGATTCGTTGTTTAATTTAGCCGGTAGTGTTAACCAGGGCTTGTGCGGCTGTACACTAGATGACATTTCAACTGATTAAAATAACTTGGCTTGGTTGGTAAGTAATGTTATGTCATTGCACAGGAATAGTAATTTATGTCTTGCAATGATAAATGCAGAATGCTGTCATCCTATCTTGGAAATAATCATATTAATCATCCTGACTGCAAGTTTTCGTTATAAATAAACAGGGCCAGACCTCATACCATTTGATTGAGAAGAAAATATAATTTTCTTCATTCAGTTATACATAATGAAAACATATTGCTCAATATGGCTTATTTGGAAATCTAGTTATTAATAAAGATAACTAATTGTCTCTGTTATTAAGAGTTTAATTATAAAAGTCTGGCTTTTGCTACTCCTTGCCTAATTTTGCATAGCAAATCTTAGAGTTGTGTCCGCCTTCATCCATTCCAAATAAAAATACTATTCTTCTCCCAAATGTGGCACAGAGATAGATACTGTACATTATATATTGCATAATTGGAATCGGGCTATACAAAGTAGCTGAGAAATCATCCTTAAAGCTGAATCCCAGGTATGTATTTTATAGCATATATAGATTATTCCAACTTGGACCAATATAAATATGCATGTGCCATGCCTGCGGGATCCCTGTGGAAGCTGGACATCAGTGTAGTAGTCTCTGCTACTGCAGTGATTGCTGCTGTCTTCCAGGTCTCTCACTTGACATGGCTGCCATATACAGAACACCTTGGATTTATGTCAATGAATGTTATGCATTCTCTGATTGGACTAGATGGACAACACCTCCACCTTTCCCAATCAGAGAATGCCTTGCGTTTAGTGAGAAAAATCTATGTTGTTCTGTGAATGAAGCCCGTGCCAAACTGGAAGCCACCTGTGTTTACGATGCAGTAGAGCAGCTGCTTGGCATGGACCTAGAAGACAGTGGACGATAATAACTGTGATTATTACAGTGATTTCCAGCTTGCACAGAGATCCAACCGGTATGGCACATACTGTACATACTTACATTAGTCCAATGTAGCTATATTATAAAATCCATACCTAGGTTCCAGCTTTAAAGTTGAAATGCATGGCCACAGTCACCAACTTAAATAACAAGTGTCCAGTTATGCAGACAACTGAAAATTTTATACCGACACAATCAATTTATCGATTTCAGCACTTACCTGTTGTTTTTTTCACAGCATTCTGTATTTGAGCCCATAATTAGCTTTGCTTTGCACTCACAAAGCAGTGGATGTCTGCTTTGACGTAAAACTCTTTCCCTGAAATGAAAGTCCATTTGGTTGCAGAAGAGTATGGACACTTTCCTGACTGGGAAAGAACTTGAATGCCCTTACACTTCACTCTTAGCCTGTCAATCACTGGACATAAATAGCATGATGGGGGTGAGCAACACCATGACTTGCATGGAAACTGCAGTTTCAAGCACCAATAAAAGAAAAAACAGAGTTTGGACAAAAACATACATGGCACAATATATTCCATAGGATACATGTAGAATATGGCTGGTTATTACTTGATGGGATGTAACTTTGACCTTTTCATTGTAACTTTGACCTTTTCATTGCCAGATACATTTTTGTTGGTTTTTTTTTTGTGCATATGATAAAAGTCACATTTTAGACCAAAAGATTAGTTAAACCACCCACACAATGCATATTTTCTGAAAGCACAGACCCTAGCAAATTAAATGCTGTTAGTTTTTATGTCACACCATATTAATACAATAGTTTTCTATATAAAATACTCTAAAATTACTTTTACCAAATGCAGTACATTGCCCATTTTTGTTAAAGATGAGGTTGCCCCAAGTAAATAGATACCAAACATGTCAATCTTTAAAAAAATGTGTGCAGCCATGAAATGGTAGTGTCAGGAATGGACTGGCCAGCAATGGTGGGACTCACCTGCCTTATGGGCTGCAGTACCAGGGCTGGCCAGCGGGTGCTCCCAGCAATCAGAGACTCAACCCTGCAGCCAGCCAACACCTGAAACTGCTTATGCAGGTGTATTTAAGGGATGGCCAGACCTGCAGACTCTGCCTTGGTGTGTGTTTTTCCTGGGCCCTGTATCTTGTTCCTGCATCCTGCATCTGTTCCTGTCTTGTTGCTGACCCTGCTTGATCTGGACCTCTGCTGACTTCTCCTGTTCTGATCCCTGGCTTGTGACCCTGACCATTCTCTGCCTGACCCCCTGTACCTACCTGCCTGTTAGTTGCTGTACCCGGCTCGTGACCTGACTACTCTCTGCCTGCTCCTCCTGTTCCTACCTGCCCGTTTGTTATTGACCCGGCCTGCCTGACGACGCTTGCATTGTATATATTGTTATCTGTGGGTGGTTTGGTTTGGTTCGTTTGCACTGTGTTATGTTTTAGTATTGCACTGCGTTTATGTTTGTATTGTTAGTCTTGAATAAATTATATTGTTTATAACTTATCTGAAGCCTGCGTTTCCCTGCGTCAGTCACATACCTCTGGTCACACCCTGGAGCCCTGACATTACACCAAGGCCAATCCTGACCAGAAGTGGCTGCACAGGGAAGCCATCTTGGCTTGTTGCTGGGAAGGATGGATCTTGATGAGGTTGTGTATTTATCTCTGCTAGTGTTTGATGACAGAGAGTATGCTTATCAAACTCTGAAGGAGTATCCCAGGGATGAACTGCTAGAATGTATACGGATCGCTCATGTTCTAGTAGATCAGGGCACAGAATTCTCTGAGGTGCAGCCATTGATTCAGGTTTGTGCTGAGTTGGCTTCATCTGGTACCCCCGAACGCAGGGATGAATTTTTGCCGCCATTTAGTGCAGACCAGGTAGAGTCCCTGGTATGGTTATTAGAGGATGATGTGGATTACTTTCTGGAGCGTTATTCTGCATGTTCACCACAGGTATTAAGAGATTGTATAAACGCAGTGCAGTCTTTGGTCAGACAGGCTTTGTGTAAGCTGAGCTTTGTTCAACCCATACTGCAGACATGGACAGATTTGTTACACCCAGCCTCAGTCAGCTTACAAAAACCCAGTCCTGCTTCTAATCTATTTCCTCAAAGCTCTATTCCTGCATTCCCAACAGCACCTCCAGTTACAGCCCAGTATACTTGGATATCTACCGCATGTCAGTACCCTGTTCCCACTCGCTGCACCTATCCTGCCTTTAACCCTGTAAAGAAGCCCTCTGTAGCAACTGCTCCCTCCCCTGTTCCATCCTCCAGCTCTTCTCTGTCTCCAGCTGCTCCATTCGTTTGCAGACCTGCGTTTACTTGCAGTGCTCCAGTAGTTAAAACCAGAAAAAAGCGAAAATTCTTTCCAACCAGTACCATCCTGCCAGTATCCAAACCGGTGAGCCTGCCGTCTGAGAACCTGCCTTCCGTGGTTCAGCCTGGTGCCTCGGCGCCCGCACTTCAGCCTGATGTCTGTACCCAGCCTGATGTCTGTACCCAGCCTGATGAACTGATCCAGCCTGATTTCTGTACCTAGCCTGATGTCTGTACCCAGCCTGATGTCTGTACCCAGCCTGATGAACTGATCCAGCCTGATGTCTGTACCCAGCCTGATGAACTGATCCGGCCTGATGAACTGATCCAGCCTGATGTCTGTACCCAGCCTGATGAACTGATCCGGCCTGATGAACTGATGCAGCCTGATGATCCTATCATGCCAGGTGACTCGATGCCCGCTGTTCCGCCAGTTGACTCGGTGCCCGCAGTCTTGCCAGACGACTCGAAGCCCGCTGTTCCACCAGTTGACTCGGTGCCCGCAGTCTTGCCAAACGACTCGGAGCCCGCAGTCTTGCCAGATGACTCGGAGCCCGCGATCTTGCCAGACGACTCGGTGCCCGCAGTCTTACCAGGTGACTCGATGATCGCTGTTCCGCCAGTTGACTCGGTGCCTGCAGTCTTGCCAGACGACTCGGTGCCCGCAGTCTTGCCAGATGACTCGAAGCCCGCTGTTCCACCAGTTGACTCGGTGCCCGCAGTCTTGCCAGACGACTCGATGCCTGCTGTTCCGCCAGTTGACTCGGTGCCCGCAGTCTTGCCAGTTGACTCGGAGCCCACTGTCGTGCCTGGTGACTCGGTGCCAGATGACGCAGTGCCCGCTGGCGAGCCAAATGACCTGATGCCTGGTGACCCAGTGCCCGCTGTCATACCTGGTGACCCGATGCCCGCTGTCGAGCCAGACAACCCCATGCCTGATGACCCAGTGCCCGCTGTCATGCCTGGTGACCCGATGCCCGCTGTCGGGCCAGACGATCCAATGTCTGACCCAGTTCCTGTGGTCATGCCAATTGACTCAGAGCCCACTGTCGTGCCTGGTGACTCGGTGCCCTCTGCCTTGCCAGATGACTCGGTGCCCGCTGTCGAGCCAAATGACCTGATGCCTGGTGACCCGATGCCCGCTGTCCAGCCAGACGATCCAATGTCTGACCCAGTGCCCGCGGTCATGCCAGTTGACTCGGAGCCCACTATCGTGCCTGGTGACTCGGTGCCTGTCGCTCCGCCTGGGGGCCCGAGACCTGTCGCTCCGCCTGGGGGCCCGAGACCTGTCGCTCCGCCTGGGGGTCCGGCACCCGCCGCTCCGCCTGGGGGCCCGAGACCTGTCGCCCCTCCTGGGGGCCTGGCGCCCACCGCTCCGCCTGGGGGCCCAGCGCCCGTAGCCCTGCCTGGGGGCCCAGTGCCTGCCACTCCGCCTGAGGGCCCGGCGCCCGCCGCTCCGCCTGGGGGCCCGATGCCTGTCGCCCCGCCTGGGGGCCCGATGCCTGTCGCCCCTCCTGGGGGCGCGGCGCCCGCCACTCCGCCTGGGGGCCGGCGCCCGTAGCCCTACCTGGGGGCCCAGTGCCTGCCGCTCTGCCTGAGGGCCCGGCGCCCGCCGCTCCGCCTGGAGGCCCGATGCCTGTCGCCCCGCCTGGGGGCCCGATGCCTGTTGCCCCTCCTGGGGGCCCGGCGCCCGCCGCTCCGCCTGGGGGCCCGATGCCTGTCGCCCCGCCTGGGGGCCCGATGCCTGTCGCCCCGCCTGGGGGCCCGGCGCCCGCCGCCCCGCCTGGTGGCCCAGGGCCCGCTGCTCCACCTGGTGATTCGGAGTCCAGCCCGATGTGCCGCTGCCCGGAGTCCAGCCCGATGTGCCGCTGCCCGGAGTCCAGCCCGATGTGCCGCTGCCCGGAGTCCAGCCCGATGTGCCGCTGCCCGGAGTCCTGCCCGATGTGCCGCTGCCCGATGTGCCTCTGCCTGGTGTGCCGCTGCCCGATGTGCCTCTGCCCGATGTGCCGCTGCCCGATGTGCCTCTGCCCGATGTGCCTCTGCCCGGTGTGCCGCTGCCCGGAGTCCTGCCCGGTGTGCCGCTGCCCGGAGTCCTGCCCGGTGTGCCAGTCTTTGATATTCCGCCAGTTACCAGACCCGGGCGGTGGAACATTTTGCCCAGCTAGGACTGTTTGGAGCGTCCTGAGGCCGCTCCTTGAGGAGGGGGGTACTGTCAGGAATGAACTGGCCAGCAATGGTGGGACTCACCTGCCTTATGGGCTGCAGTACCAGGGCTGGCCAGCGGGTGCTCCCAGCAATCAGAGACTCAACCCTGCAGCCAGCCAACACCTGAAACTGCTTATGCAGGTGTATTTAAGGGATGGCCAGACCTGCAGACTCTGCCTTGGTGTGTGTTTTTCCTGGGCCCTGTATCTTGTTCCTGCATCCTGTTCCTGTTCCTGTCTTGTTGCTGACCCTGCTTGATCTGGACCTCTGCTGACTTCTCCTGTTCTGATCCCTGGCTTGTGACCCTGACCATTCTCTGCCTGACCCCCTGTACCTACCTGCCTGTTAGTTGCTGTACCCGGCTCTTGACCTGACTACTCTCTGCCTGTTCCTCCTGTTCCTACCTGCCCATTTGTTATTGACCCGGCCTGCCTGACGACGCTTGCATTGTATATATTGTTATCTGTGGGTGGTTTGGTTTGGTTCGTTTGCACTGTGTTATGTTTTAGTATTGCACTGTGTTATGTTTTAGTATTGCACTGCGTTTATGTTTGTATTGTTAGTCTTGAATAAATTATATTGTTTATAACTTATCTGAAGCCTGCGTTTCCCTGCGTCAGTCACATACCTCTGGTCACACCCTGGAGCCCTGACAGGTAGTAAACCTCTGTACACAAAACACAACACTTTAAACTGACTGTAAATATTCCCCTTTTTTAAAAATTAAAATAACAAACATGTCATTCTTACCTGTTCTGTGTTATGGTTTTGTACAGAGCAGCCTTGATCCTATAAGTGTGGGCTTGACCCCAGTTGACATCAGTTTAGAGTGATGGCTCTAGAATATTGATGTCATTCTAGCTTGCAAGCCAATATCTAATATGCGTGGTGCAATCAATATTTTTTTAAAACTTTTTTCACTTAACTTTTTTGCTATCACGTAGGGGCTGATAAGCCCCCTATGTGATAGCATTATGCTGAGACATCTCTGAAATATCAGACGGTCTATTAGCTTTCCATTGAAGCTAATAGAGCACAGATCATACTCCATTCACTTCTTCTCCAGTCGCAGCGGCTGGAGAACGTGACAGCTAAAACTGGAAGTGACATAATCCTTGTTGCTTCAAGGTTATTACGAGCTGGAGAAGTTCAGTGACAGACATTCACTGGTTTCCTTCCCCCCTGGTGACAGCTGCCATGTTGGTTCCAGGCCTGCAGCTACAGCAGAGTCCAAGAACATTTTCAGCACATGCAAAATATACCTGTTGATCTTGTCAGAAATGTAATATCCTTGTTAATACATGTGTGCTTAAAAGACAGACAGTATTATCTTTCCTGTGTAAATGACAGTAACACTATTTGTTCCAATATTGGTAATATGAGTAAAGGGTGAGGTATGGATCATGATATCCCCAAAGTCACATACATTAGACAAAGTTTCAGTCTCTATTGGATCTTTCTTAACCACATGCCCTGCTGAGGATTTACCTACCTTCCTGACAGGGCATTTTTTGTGTTACGGGGTTGTGTTACTTTAACTGACAATTGCGTGGTCATGTAAAACTGCACCCAAAGTCACATACATTAGACAAAGTTTCAGTCTCTATTGGATCTTTCTTAACCACATGCCCTGCTGAGGATTTACCTACCTTCCTGACAGGGCATTTTTTGTGTTACGGGGTTGTGTTACTTTAACTGACAATTGCGTGGTCATGTAAAACTGCACCCAAACAAAATTTACATCCTTTTTTTCCCCACAAATTGAGCTTTCTTTCAGTGGCATTTGATAGCCTGTGTGTTTTATTTTTTGCGCTATAAAAAAAAAAGACCAACAATTTTGAGAAAATAACTATATTTTTTACTTTTTGCTATTAGTAAATACATTAGAAAAATCAAATTTCTTTATACATTTACACCAAAATGTTTTCTGCTACATGTCTTTGCTAAAAAAATCCCAATAAATAAATTAATTGGTTTTCGTAAAAGTTATACTGTAGAGTTTACAAATGGCGGTATATATATTGTAATTTTTTTTTATTAGTAATGGCGACAATCAGCGACTTATAGCGGGGCAGTGGCGGACATTCTGACACTGGGGGGAACTGACTTGGTGTCACTGACATCCCCAATGATACCAACACCAATCAGTGCTGAAAAAAAGCACTGACACTGTACTAATGGCACTGGACAGGGAGGGGTTAACATGAGGGGCGATCAAAGCATTAACTGTGTGCTGGGGGTGCTTTACTAATGGGCAGTGTCAGTGTGTTTCATTGTAATAACACTGCTCTGGATGGCTGTGCTGTGCACAGCCATCCAGAGCAGTGAGCCCGAGCTGACAGGGAGGAGGACTGTTAGTAAACAAAATCAGAGATCTTTGGAAATCAGAGATCTTTGGTGCCGGCGAGTAATTACCAGCTGGGACCCGGTGATAGGCGGCTGCGAATGGCGGCATGGGTAGGGTGCGTGCCCCCTAACCAGAAATGCAAAATCACATATATACACGTGATTTTGCACACCCGTGCCGAACTGTAACAGTATTTCTTCTATAGGGTGGATGAGAAGTGGTTAAAGTGCATGTTACCCTAAATATATATATTTTATTATATGTTACCCCCTTAGGGGTCGTTGGATATGAATTGGGTACCCCTGTGTTCTGCACGGCCAAGCAACACACATCTTCCACAGCTTGCACACTGGAGTCAGCAAATAGTCCTTGAGCTTGGTTTTGTGTTTTTTTTTATTAAGGATTTGAACCTGGAAGGGGTCTAGGGGTACATGGGATGCCGGGGGAACTGTAGAAATTGAGGACAACTATGTACAAAAATGTGGATTAGCAACAGTCTCTGTTGGAAGAGCACTAAAGGCTTTCTAGTGTACCTCTTCAGACCCTGTATGATTCCTTCTCCTCACCCAGCTGCCTGAGGGTATCCCTGGGAAAGGAGCCCAAGAGTTGTCAATTTAGGACAACCCCAAATGAGAAGCTACTTGGGTCTTGCACTTAACTGCCCTCTCCCCTTATTTGGCCCAGGGGGTGTAAGAGTACTCACATTGTCCTCTTCTGTTAGCTTAGTGGGATGGTGGCTGCCTTCAGGCCTTATGCTGGGCTGGCTCCTTCCCTGCTCCACACGCTGTCCTCCCCAGGAGACATTAAGGCAGTGAATATCCTCTTCTCCATTGACCTGCCTGTATGTAGGCTCCCCTCCCTGGGGCCCCCTCCCAGGCTGCTCACTCCAGCCTTCCTCAATCCATCTTCCACCTGACACTGCACACCTCACCCCAGGATCTGGCACATTTGAGGGTTGCCCTGGTCACCATGCCCAGCCTCCTGCCAGGAGATTGGCCAAGGTCCCTCAAACATGCAGAGCTGGGCCTCCTCCCCTCTTCTCCCCTGCTCCAGAAAGCTATCAGGTTTCTGGAAAGGCAGAAGCCCTGACCTGTTAGAGCCTCCCAACCTGTCTTAAGGTAACCTAACTACCCCACTCCCAGGCTGACTCATCCCCAGACTGCTACTCAGCCTCTAGCAAACAAAAAAAATTCCAAATGAACCTGGTGGCTGTTACTTCTTTACATTTTTCTATGTGTGTATTCACATATGTGTATTTTATAAATCATAGTCATTTTCATGTACTTCTTCCATCTGAAGTACCTTGTTTTAAAATGACTCCAATCTGTGTTTGCATGATCAGTTCTCATCCTTTAGAGGTGCAGGACACTGTGCAGGTACACAACATGCCTGTGTTGGGTAGTTTGTTCAGTCACCACATCCCCTTTCCTATCAAAACTTGCCTCTGGCACACCTACCAAGCACAACCGGGAATACAGGCACTTTGGGCTCAATAGTTATAGCAAATAGTTTTTTTCCTCTTAAAATCTTTTTGCAAACTTTTTTTGCAATTCAGAAAAGAGCTACTAAAATAAAGTATGAGTTATTTCATCAAACTGTGAGGTATTTTGCTCAAGAAACCATTAAGTATTTTATCTCATGACATGACATCCAGTGGGATGCAGTGAAGAAGGATTAGAACTCCTGTCAGTTTTTAGTTCTAATAAAGAGGTAAAATGGTTAAAATTGTAGAAATATGCCAGCTCACTAAGTCAGTGCAGTCCCTGTTGCATATGTATTAAGAAAAAGAAAAAAGGTGACTGGAATACCGGTCAAAGGGAAGGGTGCTTTCACAGGACACGTGTCAAAAACAACTAAGGGTAAAAGACAACGTTGTCATCGGAGAGGTTTCTGTAACACAGCCAAAAGAGCAAGTGAGAGGAAATTCCTACAAAAATAAAAGAATCCCTTGGGGACCCTCAGGTCATCAGAACTAGTGGTCCCATTAGAATATTTCTCCTCTATTACTTTTCTGGGGACAACCCAAAATTTGGGATTTTCTTTTACATGGTGTTATTGTGCCTAAATAACACCATGATTTGGTGAGTGTGCAGTCTGATCGGGTGATTGTCACCTAAAGAACACGGTGGTGCTGGATTCAATTTCATGAATTACAGAGACTTTCCTTTTTAAAGGATCTATGTGGTGGACTTTATCCTGTTTTTCACTCTGCTGCACCTTGGTGGAAGATACTTCATTTATTATAAATTATTTAATGTATTATTTATTATTTAACATTATATTATATTATTTTTTAATTCATATTTATTTTATTTATTTATTATGTGTTGACCTATTGTTATGATCATGTGGAGCAAAGCGCTGTTTTTATGAGGATTTATTTGTGACTCATATTATTTGTCTTTTCTTGTATACCGAAAAAACAGCATCTTATTGGGTATATCAATTTATTATTTTGAGCTATTACCAGCATTTTTCGAGCTTAAATGCTTTGCACATAGAGCCTTAACAAGGTACGAAAGAAAATTTCTGAAACTAAGCAAAAGCAGTAAGGTGCCTGCATGGTTATAATTGTATAGAAGAAAAGAAAGTGTCTATAACATAGTATATTCACAACTTTAACTGCTTCCTGCCCATCCACAGTATACAGGCTATCAAACATCCATAAAAGAAAATAACTCTCTGGCATTCCCTGTTGTAGCAAGCTCATATAACATGTTGCAAAGAAATATACTCTATGCTTATAGATCACTCTTTTTGATGTATGTAAAGGTTAATTATAGTACCCGGCTGGCTACAAAAAATCACAAAAATACAAAAAAGAAATTTAGCAAATATACTACATTCCCTACACCACTACTAATCCTATCAATCACCATGTAATAAACATAAACAAAGGCACACAGTAAAGAAATGAATGTAGCCACGCAGGGACAGGAAGTGTGTTCTTTGTAGGATTGCCAGGTTAAAGTGGAAAGAAAAAAGCCAGAAAAAAAGAAAACTAATGCAACCACCTGATTTAAGGACTGCTGTACTGCAATTTATTACATGTTTGTTGTTGGGTGTTGATACTCTTTAAAATGAACCTATATTAAGTAGTAACTTAAGCTGCTGGAACGGGTGGTAAGCATGCACCTGGAGATACATACATATCCTCTAGACCAGTGTTTCTCAACCTTTTTTCAGTCAAAGCACCCTTTAAAATTATGAACAGTCTTGAGGCACCCCATTCTAAAATGGGGTACCTCAAGACTGTCCATAATTCTAAAAGGGCACCCTGTTCTAAAATGTGAAAAACTATTCTAACAGTTTTATATAACACAGCAACATCCACACATGTAGGACACTCAACATTAGAGGTGATTTATTCTTCCTAAGCAAATACACTTTTCCACACTGGTACTGACTAGTATTTCTCTTCTCACTCAGTTTTTCTCCATCACTGAGCTAATGTAACCCCAGCATTGATGGAGGGGTATGGGAGGGGCAGCCTATAATGCTGTGCACGCAGCTGACAACCTCCTTATCAACTGATGATGTCATTGGTTGTCAGGACACTGGCGGCTAGAAGGTCATAATGGTGCACAATGAAAACCTGTGACTTTGAGTAACTAAAAGGCAGGCTTGTTCCACCCGCTGGCTTGTAGACAAGTTTTGGGCAATTTTTAGACATTTTGCCAAGGCACCCCTGAAGAGACCTTAAGGCACCCCAGGGTGTCTGGGCAGCCTGGTTGAGAAAGTTTGCTCTAAACCAGACTTTCTTAACCAAAGAGACACCCCTCAAATAACTTTCCATTCTCAGGAAACCCCTGCTAATAGTTACTATATCTATAGCTTAGTGTTATTGTCAGTGGGAAGAATGCTTCATGCATTTGTGGTCAGTAGGAAGATTCCCCCTCCTTACAGACAGCTAAAAAGATGTCAGTGGGAATTTATCTCAGAGTCAAAGATTGGTCATTGGTTAGTGAACCCTTATAAACCTCTGGAAGAAACCCTGGTTGAGAAAGGTTGCTCTAGAATGACTGGGAGCCACAGTTAGACATCATGCTTCCCTAATTATACTTATACTGTGTAACAATGCCCTTTGTTTTACTGCCAATGGGAAACTATGGGAGGCAGTGTGCTAATGTATAGGCAGAACTACTTTTCAAATATTCAGACTTCTAAATAAGAGAAAGGAGAGATGGTCTCATGTTTCCTGAACTATAAAGAGCTTTAGGACTGCTTTCAATGTTGTTTGGCTGGCATTCTTTGCCCCTACAGCAATGTCTAGAGGAGGCCAGAAAAATTAAACAATACAAGGAAAAGATTATCACAGTTTGTAAATTTGTATATTTGGAACTCCCATTTCTTGCTGCCTTAGGTATTAGCACACAAGTGCAATAATGGTAATTGTAGCCCTACGACAGTGCACAGTTATAATTATTATAGTTGTCAGTTATTTCTCTGTTTTGTGTTGTTTACAGTGCTTTCATAAAGTATTCAGACCCCCTTCATTTTTTTTAATGTTATGCTGCAGCCTGATACTACAGTTGTTTAAATTCATGTTTTTCTCACTAATCTACACTCGGCACCCCAAAATGACAAAGTGATAACAAAACTCTAGAAATGTTTTCAAATGTACGAAAAAGGAAAAAACTGAAATGTCACATTGTCATAAGTATTCAGATCCTTTGCAAAAACACTTGGAATTTAGCTCAGGTGCCTCTCATTGCTCTTGATCATTGCTGAGATGTTTCTACACCTTGATTTGAGTCCACCTGTGGTAAGTTAGCCACTTGTCCTCCAGAGGATTTACCCCCATTCATGATAAGGCCATTTTTTGCTGTTCGGCACTGCGCTATTTCAACTTGTAATTGTGCGGTCGTGCAATGCTGTACCCAAACACATTTATGTCCTTTTTTATTACACAAACAGAGCTTTCTTTTGGTGGTATTTGATCACCTCTTTGGTTTTTACTTTTTGTGTTCTAAACAAAAAAAGATCATAAATTTGGAAAAAAAATTATATTTTTCTCTTTTGGTTATAACAAAAATCCAATAAACACAAAGTTAGTCATATATTTAGGCCAAAATGCATTCTACTACATGTCTTTGGTTAAAAAAAAAATCCCAATGCATGTATATTAATTGGTTTGTGTAAAAGTTATAGCATCTACCAGGGGCGGACTGACCATTTGGAAACCCGGGGTCAGTAGGGGGCCCCATGAGATGCCCCTGGTACCTTTTTCATAGGCTTTTTTGATTTTGGGCAAGGACACAGGGGCCCCATGATCCCCTATTGCCCGGGGGCCCCATGAGTTGTCAGTCCGCCTCTGGCATCTACAGACTATTTGGGGTTTGCATGAGCTGTAAACCATAAGTTGCATTACTGAAATAAATTAACTTTTGCAAGATATTCTAATTTTTCGAGTTTCACCTGTATATTGAAATTTCTGCAGCTTTTGCTTTCTGACTGCCAATCAAATTTCTTGAGGTGCTAAAATGCCAGGGAAGTATAACCCCCCCCCCCTCCCCTAAATGAGCCTTTTTTGGTAAGTACAAACCCCAAGGATTCGAAAATTTATTTATTTTTTTGTACACAAAGTTTTCACTTGAATGATGTATTGCTCATGCATGCCATGGGTATATGTGGAATAACACCCCAAAACACATTCTTTTACTTCTTCCGAGTATGGGAATACCACATGTGAGAGACTTTTTGGCAGCCTAGCTACATACAGGCCCCCAAAATCCAAAAAATCCAATGACCACCTCCAAACTTTCAAACGGCATATTTCCTCATATAACTTCCCCTCTACCTATCACAGTTTCTAAAATGCCAGGATAGTACAAACACCCCCCAAATGACCCCTTTTTGGAAAGATACCCCAAGGAATTTGATAAGAGGCATGGTGAGTATTTTACAGATATCATTTTTGTCACAGGGTTTTGAAAAAGAAAAAAAGAAAAAATAAATGTTTGTTTTCTTTCTTCGTATTCCAAAAACATGTGGCAACAAATGAGAGCTGCAAAATACTCACCATGCCTCTTAGGAAATACCTTGGAGTGTCTACTTTTGGCTCATATTATGCAAGCCCCTAAGGTGGAGATATCCCCCAAACTCTGATACTTCTGTCCTGGTGGTCTGATACCAACGTGGAGCTGTTCCTGTGGTATTCCTGGTTTGATGGTCTGATGACAACGGTGAGCTGTCCCTAAGAGCTGAGTGTGCCCTGTGAGGGAGTGGAGTTACCTTGTGTGGCTGGAATGTGCCTGATGACCCTGCAGCCAAGACCCTGATGACCATTGTTGGATACTTTTATATATGCGCATATCCTGTGCACTTCTGGTGAGTTCACTCATATTACCAGCCTTCACCATTTAAGATCCCTAGCACGAAGCATGGATCACCCAATTTTCTGGACTTGATTTGCATTTTTACTCATGATGCACTACAGTCACTGTATATATTGATTATATATTCATTTGTTTACTACGTCATTAGGAGACTATTCATCACCTTATCACTTTACAAGCGCTGTACTAGCGCTCACCTTTTACCATTCACTATTATCGGTTCTTTTGTTTATAGCGCTGCATTTTTTTATACTGTATTATTTGGAGGTCTTGAGGTTTGCCTTTAATGCTAGCTGCTCTATATTTTGTGCTCACTTATATTTCTTCATTCACTTATAGTAAGTTGGAATGGCAGCCATTGTACTTTTGTCATGAGATAAACATTCTAAGATTTACCTTAGACCATCTGTGTAACCCATACACACCATTTTCCTTTCATTCTCCCATACTGTACAACTAGAAGAACCCGACTGACTTCTTTCTGCAACACAGACTGTTTGAGGCTATTCTTTTCTCAGAATTTGATAAGTAGGGTCAAATGTTCCTGTTCTTGCATTTCTAATTTATGTTATAATAGGTAAGAATGTGTACAGCCAACCGATGGTGTATTTAGGTTCTGTGCTGTCCTAGTCAACACAAAAAATGGCCGACTTTCACCAACAACCCCCCCCCTGCGGCTGAGAGAGCCTTCCACTAACACCCACCAAAAGTCGCCCCCTCCCACCAGCTGAGAGATCCTTCCACCACCCTCCATACACCCACCACCACACCTCCCCCATACTCCAGACATTAAAGGGAATGAGAGTCGGGCTCTGCATACGCCTGTAGCCTCTCTTGGATCCCTCCTGGTCCCAATGCTGCGATGCCACCCCCCTGAAAAATGCCACCCTATGCAAATGCTTTGTTTGCCTTACAGTAAATACACCTCTGTGAAACATTAATTCTGGTGTATTTCCCTTCCCAGGAATACCAGGTGCTGCATACAGCTTTCCATAGGCATGGTTGGCTGTGGAAGACTATAGCAGGGTATATGCCGGTGTTATTGCTAAAACATGATAGCATACAAGTGTATGCAAAAAAAATTCTATTTTTTTGCATATGCCTGTAATTTATACCTGTGTTTATGATAGCACCAGTGTCCACTCGAGCACTGCTGTGCACAGCCATTCATGTTAATGGGAGGCTGTATATTGCGCCTGGGATTCCCGGGCAGGGGAAAGACACCTTGCATGGACTTCTTGCACCTGTGTGCAAGAGCCCTTGCTGTGTTTTTTAAGAAATATCCATCATGTTGTTTTATATTTACAGTCTCATTAAAGGAGATTGTTACAGCGGATGTATAGCCTAATATAGCCTTATATAGGAAGGTCATTTTTTTTGTCAAGCAGTGTTCAGCTATACATTACCCTATAATAGATTCTTAAAATACCAGTAGCCTACAGTTCAGCAATGTGAAAATGTATACCTTTATTTTAATTTTATTTATAAACTTTTCCTTTTTTCAATACTAAACTTTCACCAGATGATGGTGCTAGATTTCATCTTAGCACCATATACTGTAGTGTTTTGCATGCTGTGCTGTAGGTATGAAAATGCAAATACACTTTTAATAATGTACGTCTGTTATGAAATCGTTATTGAACAGAAATATATAGTAATATAAAGTCTGAAGAATACGTAGATAGAATTAAAGACTTTTTGTGTAAACACAAAATCCCCCAAATTTGTCATAGATTGTGAGATTCCAAAGTCAATCAAAAGAAAAATATCACCTTATAATATATCATTTCCTAGGAAGGTGCACTCCCATATGTAACTGAAAGATTCTCCTAAGACAGGATCCGAAAAAGATCAAATGGCATATAATAAGACTTCATGTACTCGAGCAGCAGCTAAACTCGAGTTTAGGAGCTTTTGGCATTTTTTTGTCAAAGCTCCTAAACTCAACTCCATAAAAGCCTATGTGTCCATGTACACATAGGCTTTTAGCAGAGTTTAGGATCTGCCGCGGTTAGGTGAGGTTAAACCTCCTTCTCCTGAACGTGGAAGAATCGCATTTATGATAGATAGGAACGTTTTGACTGCCAACCGCCAGAAAACTCAAAACACAGCGAAACCACGTCAAAAACATGGTTTTGCTGCAATTTGCATTTTCCCACAGCCGGCGGTCAGGGTAGGCTCATGTACATGAAGCCTAAGAGTTCTAGTATACCTTGGTTTACGAGCACCTCGCTTAACATAATTTTCGGATTACGAATGAAAATCCATTGAAAATAATGCCTCGGTTTACAAATTTTTTACAAATTTTTTTTCGCAATACGAAGTGTATGTCTGTGCCAATTTTTAAATGCAATTTCTGGCTTTTTTTTCTTCACTATAGCTCACAGAATTAGCTGTCACTTTCCCTGGAGCTAAAGGATACTTTGTTTCTTTTGTCTCGGGAAACAAACTAAAGTAAACATTGTTTCTTCTAACTCGGGGGGAAATAAACTAAAAGGAGACGTTCTTTCTTTTAGCTGGGGGGAAAGTGACAGCTGATTCTCTGAGCTATAGTGAAGAAACATTTACATGTAAAAACCGGCACTGACATATAGTGACATTTTTAAATTATTATTTATTATTATTATTATTATTATTATTATTACACAGGATTTATATAGTGCCAACATTTTGCGCAGTGTTTACAAAATGAAGGTAAACATTACAGTTACAATACAATTTGGTACAAGAGGAAACAGAGGGCCCTGCTCCTTAGAGCTTACAATCTAGGAATTTTAAACTTTTTTCTGACCACGGAACGGATTAATTGGTTTTCAATGCATTCCTATGGGAAATCGCGTTTGGGTTTATGAATTTTTTGCAATACGAAACAACCCAGAGAAGGCATTAAATTCATAAACCGAGGTACACCTGCACTTCTTGTTATGGTGCGTTCATCGTGAAATTTTTAGATGTAGAGAGTAACTTGATTGACTAAATGCTAGGGGTTGGTTCACACCACAATCCCTGTGTCCTGTGTGTGTTTCTACATGTGTGTTTCCACATTCTTGTAAAGCTTTTTTCCATTTTCTTGCTTAAAAAATCTTTGTGCCAAGGATCCCCATTAAGTTTGTTCTGGTGCATTTCCATGCATTTGCATGCATTCTGGTGCAAAAAAATGCTGCTGTATTTTTCTTGTAAAGCACTGGAACTGAATGCAGTGGTGTGAACTAGGTGGTGCTGGACCTTGACGATTATGATGTGTCAGTATGGTTTACAACTTGTACCTTGATTCACTTCTGATGGATGATTAATAGATCTGCTATTGCTGACCAGGGATATCTGTAATCCCCTCATAGTTTTCTCTTTCTGTTTGCAATGAACGTTTACCTGAATGTTGTCAATTTCTGCCTTTTTTTAGGGCATTGTATTTGAGACATGTATTTTTTATACTTACCAAGTCTGAATAATGCACAATTTTGAAAATGGTGGTCTTCTGCCTGTTTTGTGCCCCTGCTGCTCCAGGGGGGAAGAATATATGTTGCTTGATGTTTATTACAGCTAATATTGTACTCTGTAACTCCAAATAGCAACTGGGTTCCAACATGTTGAATCTTTTCACATGTACTGCTGAGGAAGACCATTCAAAATGTGTAGTTTACATATGGATTTTTCTTTGGAATCATTACATCTATAGTATGTGAACCTGAAAGTAGACATATTTTTTAATAGCTTTTTAGAATCTTATTCTTGATTTTAATGTTATTAAAGTGTTACTAAACCCAGAACAGTAAAACTCAGTCTGTTTATGCTTGTTATACTCACTGTGGAACCTAAAGGGTTAATTCTCTGCATTGTGTAAAAATGCTGTTTGATCCTGTCTTCTCTGATCCTCCCCTTCTTCTAGTGCCCCCCTCTTATCTCCTGATAAGACATATCAAGTGGAGACACCCTGCACATGTTCAGTTTGGTGTGTATTGCTAGAGAGGTTTTTTTTCTCTTAGGGGAGTGCATGTGATCAGCACACGGCTAATCAGCACCGTCCAGACAGAGGTCAAGGGTTCTGCATCCTCCTAGAGCAAAATGAAAACTCCTACTACAAGCTTTAACCAGGGCCCAGCTAGACACTGACAGAAATCACAAGACTGCTCTAACTGCTGATGAGAAAAGGTATTTAGCAGTTTATATTTACTAAAATAATAGCAGTTCCATGTTCTGTGTACTGTGGGAGACCAGATATAGTGAATGCAGGGTCCTGTATTCAGTAATACTTTAAACAATAAACATTTCTGCTTTTATATCAGTGTTTTTGATTTTCTCTATATGTCCATCTAAAAGTCCATGGCTACTTACCAGTTCTCTATGTGTATACTGCTTTATAAAGATGAGGGCATATACAGTGAAGAACAGAAGTATTTGAACACCCTGCAATTTTGCAAATTCTCCCACTTAGAAATCATGGAAATCATGAAATTCACATTGTAGGTACATTCCCACTCTGAGAGACAGAATTTAAAAAACAATTTCAGGAAATCACATTGTATGATTTTTAAAGAATTTATTTGTCTTGCACTGCTGAACATAAGTATTTGAACACCTAAGAAACAGCAAGCATTCTGGCTCTCAAAGACCTGTTACTGTGCCTTTAAAAAGTCCACCTCTACTCCACTCATTAATCTAACTTAGTAGCACCTGTCTGAGCTCTTTAAAGACACCTGTCCACCCCACATTCAGTCAGATGCCAACTACTACCATGGGCAAGACCGAAGAGCTGTCAAAAGACACCAGAGACAAAATTGTGGACCTCCACAAGGCTGGAAAGGGCTACGGGGCAATTGGTGAAAATAGATCAACTGTTGGAGCAATTGTTAGAAAATAGAAGAGGCTAAAGACGACTGACAGTCTCCCTCGGACTGGGGCTCCATGCAAGATCTCACCTCGTGGGGTATCACTAATGATAAGAAAGGTGAGGAATCAGCCCAAAACTACAAGGGAGGAGCTGGTCAATGACATGAAGAGAACTGGGACCACAGTTTCAAAGGTCACTGTCGGTAGAACACTACGCCGTCATGGTTTCAAATCATGCATTTGAAGGTTCCCCTGCTCAATTTATCACATGTCCAGGCCCGTCTGAAGTTTGCTAATCTGAATGATCCAGAGGAGACATGGGAGAAAGTCATGTGGTCCAATGAGACCAAAGTAGAACTTTTTGGTCTAAACTTCACTCGTCGTGTTTGGAGGAAAAAGAAGGATGAGTTGCATCCCAAGAACACCATCCCTACTGTGAAGCATGGGGGTGGTAACATCATGCTTTGGGGGTGCTTTTCTGCGAAGGGGACAGGACGACTGCACTGTTAAGGAGAGGATGAATGGGGCCATTTATTGTGAGATTTTGAGCAACAACCTCCTTCCCTCAGTCAGAGCATTGAAGATGGGTCGTGGCTGGGTCTTCCAACATGACAACGACCCGAAGCACACAGCCAGGATAACCAAGGAGTGGCTCCGTAAGAAGCATATCAAGGTTCTGGAGTGGCCTAGCCAGGATCTCCAGACCTAAATCCAATAGAACATCTATGGAGGAAGCTGAAACTCTATGTTGCTCAGGGACAGCCCCGAAACCTGACAGATCCAGAGGAGATCTGTGTGGAGGAGTGGGCTAAAATCCCTGTTGCAGTGTGTGCAAACCTGGTCAAGAACTACAGGAAACGTTTGACCTCTGTAATTGCAAACAAAGGCTTCTGTACCAAATATTAACACTGATTTTCTCAGGTGTTCAAATGCTTATGTTCAGCAGTGCAAGACAAATAAATTCTTTAAAAATCATACAATGTGATTTCCTGTATTTTTTTTTTAATTCTGTCTCTCAGAGTGGGAATGCACCTACAATGTGAATTTCAGACCCCTCCATGATTTCTAAGTGGGAGAACTTGCAAAATCGCAGGGTGTTTAAATACTTCTGCTCCTCACTGTAGCACAGAGGGGTTGATTTACTAAGACTGGAGAGTGCAAACTCTGGTACAGCTGCGCATGGTAGCCAATCGGTTTCTAACTTCAGCTTGTTCAGTTAAGCTTTGACAATAAAACCTGGGAGCTGATTGGTTTTTAGGCAAAGATGCAACAGATTTTTGACTTTCCAGCTTTAGTAAATAAATCCCATAGTGTCTTATGTATTCTGTGTGTTCACCATGCCTGTGCAATGTGTGCCTACATAGCAACTTGTAGTCTTCATTAGGGGAAGGGAAAATGACAACACAGAAGCACAAGTTGGAGATATTTGAGCATTGTTTCCTTGTAACAGGATGCGCCTGAACAGATACACTCATGGTAGGATTACCAGGCATGAGTTTAATAAAAGCTGCAGATTTAAAAAGATAGAAAGCAGTTTTGAATTACAGCAGAATGTTAAAAGAAATCTATAACAACGGCATCCATTTTAATATAATAACATCACCATTGTTATAACAATACAAGCAATAGTACTTTTTGACAATCCAATATAAAGATACTTGAAAACGTTCCTTTCATGTTGTAAGTTCTGTTTGCTGACCATCTATTTCCACAATTTCCTGGACTCCCTGCATGCTTTGCAATTTTTAAGGACGACATATCCCATGGTACTTTGCTGTCTGCAAGCAGTGATTCCTGTACTGACTCCGCCCCCTGAAACACCTCCTCTCAGCTCCTCTGTAGCACAGAAGCGGGCTCTATGAAATGTGTGACACAGCAGTGCCTACTCACAGGACAGAGTGACTACGTGTCACAGAATTCAAGGAAAATATGTGTGGGAATCTTCACAAAGTAAGTTTACAAAACTTCAAGATCATTCAGATTAATAGGAGTAGGCTAGATATAACTGAAATACAATGTCAAAATTAATATAAAAACATACATTTTGACTATAGATATGCATTAAAGCTTGAATAAAATGTTATTTATTGGGCTAGATCTGCTTTAAGAAACACACTGCACACATGTTAATGACTGGTTTAGAAATAAGAGTTACAGTGACTGTGCTCTTGTGACTGGAGAACAAAGCTCTACTTTATCCCTCACACTAACACAAATGGAAGGCAGCAAAATGAGGGTTCACACCAGAATGCATACTAAGTAAGCATTGTAGTCTTGTACGTCTGCTTACATTCGGGGGCAAATTTCCATCACTGTAAACTGTAGGATCCCCCCTTTGCTAGGTTCACCTCTTCTACGCAAAACATTCTGGGGCGTTTATAAAGGGTATTGTAGACAGTGACAGTACTTGCACCTGATTTGAATCAAATTAAAAAACAAATTGGTAATATAAACATATTGCTGACTATTGCTGATTTCCCTCAATGACTATGTGTATTAGTATTAGAATATAGCCATCTTCCAAAATTCCAATTTCGAAAAGAATAGAATAGAATAAAACAGAATAGAACACAGTAAAACAGAACAGAATAGAATAAAAAATAAAAAAATAGAATAAAACAGAATAGAAAAAAACTAAAATAGATCAGAATAGAATAAAATAAAATAGAATATAACCATCTTTCAAAATTCAAACTTCAAAAAGAATAAATTAAAACAAAACAATATAATAGAATAGTGCATAACAAAATTGAATAAAAAAATAAAAGAATAGAATAGAATAAAACAGAGAATAAAGGAATAGAATGGAAATGAATAGAATAGATAAAAAATAATAGAATAGTAAAGAATAGAATAGAATAAAATAAAAATAATATCTATAACTGTCTTTCAAAATTCAAATTTAGAATAGAATATAACCAGATATTCTTCACAATGAATATAGATCAATTTAATATTTTCAATTCAAATACTTTGCATCCATTGGAAAAATTAAAATTCGGTTGAAAACTAATAAACAAAACAAACAAAACAAAATGAATTTTGTTGCAAATGCGATGAAACTAAATTAGTAACTTAACAAATTGGTCCAAAACAAATTTTTTTACTGGTTTTCTGGTTTCCTTACACCCATGCTCACCTTGCACAAAGATTTTCAAACTTGCGGAATCACAACCTAAATGCCAAAGAGCGATTGTCTCTGGGTTTAAATACCTAAACAATTAACTCTTTCCTCTGCCACCAACTGTTCACAATATTAATGTCTGTAACACACACTGTCACAGCAGACAGGTGTATTCAGAGATTGACACTACAGTAGCATTATTCAAGAGACAGGGATTCTTTAACCACTTCAATACCATGCAAATTCTTACACTTCTCACATATATGGCAAAATCTAGACTTTTTTTGCCAGGATGTAAATGAGAACCCCCAAACATTATATACATTTTTTTAGCAGAGGTCCTAGAGAATAAAATGGATAGTTTTAAGTTTTTAAGTTACTCGGCATTTTTTTTTCTTTTTTTTTTTTAATTTAAATATTTATTAATCATTTTCACAGAAATAACAATAGAAAGATAAAAATAGACAATTTCATCTCAAACATCATAAATATACAATTATTTCTTATTTCTTCCTTTACCCCCCTCTTAAAACCTTAACCCCTCCCCCCCCCTCCACTCTGCATTTCCTTGTCTTGTATACAAAGCAAGCATATCCTTCCCAGTTATTTCTCTATGACGTTGTACTTATCACTTTCTCATACTTGTTACAAAATTTTCCCATTTTTCCCATTTCGCGAGATATAATTCCAACTTATCTTCCTGTATATAATATGTCTTCTCCCTCTCCTTAGTCCAGTTTACTCTCTCTATCCACTCCTCCTCTTTCGGTATTTCTTTTTTCTTCCAATACTTAGGGATCAGGCTTTTTGCTGCATTCAAGTAGTACCCCAAACCTAATTTCTTATATTTACTAACTGATATCTCTAAACTGTGTAACAGGCACATCCCAGGATCTAACCCAATGTTCATTTCAATGATGTTCTCTATTAAATATATTATTTTTTTTCCAGAATATTTGAATCTTTGGACATTCCCACCAAATGTGATAAACTCTCCCCACTTCCCCACACTCTCGCCAACACCGCTGTGATTTCTCCACACTTATCTTACCCTCCACACTCGGAACAATGTGCCATCTTGTCAAACATTTATAGTTTAATTCCACATCCCTCAAACTTACATTTTCGTGAACTAATCTATTTATTTTCTGTTTTCCTTCATCTAATACCACCCCCATATCTCTTTCCCAATTCACAATGTGCAATGGTTTAGTGTTTGTGTACAAATCTGTGAGAATTCCATATACTTTAGCTATTCCGTGTTTCCCATCACCCCGTGCATCTAACAGCCTTTCAAACCAATTCCAGTCCTTTTTGGATCTCAGGGGTTTTGGGAGATTTCCCCAAAAACATTTTAATTGATAATAACGCCACTCGTCTAACCTAGTGAAGATGTTTCCCTTTTCCTTTTCCAACTCTTTAAAGGTCTTCAATTTCCCATCCCCCATTATATCTCTGAGTTGGACATCCTCCTTTATAAACCATCTACCTGTTATCTCTTCTCTACCTGGTGTAAAAAATTCTGTGTTTCTTAGTGGCATAAGTATAGAATTAAATTCCCATTTCATATTTTTGTGTATTTTATCCCATTCCCTTAATACATTTACAGTGTACACACTTAAATCCTCCCTTAATCCTCTATATTGTGTCAGTATCCATATTATTCTATTCAAATTAGTTCCACTAAGTGTATTCTCAATTTTTACCCAACTCTTCCCCTCTAAATTAAACGTCCAGTCAAAAATTCTCCCTAATATTACTGCTTTATAATATCTCTTTATATCTGGAACTCCCAAACCTCCCTTCTTTTTATCTCTACTTAATATTTTGTGGGACACCCTCGGTTTTTTCTTCCTCCAAATATATCCCGTTATCATTCTTTTTATTACTTTAAAAAAAGCTTCCGGGAGTTTAATTGGTATCATTTGGAATCTGTATAAAATTTTTGGTACGATTATCATTTTTACCAGGTTTATACGTCCTAACCACGATGGAATTCCTCTCTCTAATGCTTTTAATTCCCCCTTTACTTCATTTAGTAATGAAATATAGTTTAGCTTATACAAGGTTTTATACGACGCGCTAAGCCTTACTCCCAAGTATTTTATATCTCTTTCTTTCCAAATAAAGGGAAATTCTTCTTGTATTTTCTCTTGTTCACTCTTTGGGATATTTATATTTAAGATCTCCGTCTTTGTTGGATTAATTTTTAAATTTGATAATTCTCCATATTCCTTCAGCAGCTTCATTAGGTTTGGGAGTGTTATCCTGGGATTCCCCACATAAAACAGCAGATCATCAGCAAAAGCTGCCACTTTATGTTCTACACTTCCTATCTGAATTCCCCTTATATCTCCATTCTTCCTTATTGTTGATAAGAGAGGCTCTAATGACAAAACATATAATAAGGGGGACAAAGGGCAGCCCTGCCTTGTTCCATTTGACATCCCGATGGGCTCTGTTTTTTCCCCATTTACTATTACCACTGCAGAGGGTTTACTGTACAGTTTTCCAATCCATTCCCTCATTCTACCTCCAATTCCCAGGGCTTCTAAGGTGTCCATCATGAAGCCCCAGTCTACTCTATCGAAGGCCTTTTCTGCGCCCACTGAAAGGGCCACTACCGGTACCTCCCCCTTTTTACCTCTCTGTATCAGCATCAGGGATCTCAACCCATTGTCCCTGCCCTCTCTTCCCGGGACAAAGCCCACCTGATCTCCATGTATCCATTCAGGCATAAACTCCTTCAACCTATTCGCTAGGACCTTTGCATATATCTTAGTGTCTAAATTCAACAGTGAAATGGGCCTATAACTCGAGCATTGCGAGGAGTCTTTCCCTTCTTTATGTAACAGTACTACATGAGCCTGTAAAGATTCCCCTCTCATGTCCATCTCTCCTCCCAGGGCATTCATATATTTTTCTAATTTGGGTATTAATATTTCGCTAAATTTTTTATAGTACCCTGCTGTATACCCATCTGGTCCTGGACTTTTCCCCATCTCCATGTTTTTTACTACAACCTTTATCTCTTCTTGTGTGATCTCTGCTTCTAGGGAATTTAGTTGGTCCTCTTTTATTTTCGGTAATCCCGCCTTTTTTAAATAAATCTTCCTTTTTTCCTTTTCCATATTATTTTTTTCCTCGTATGGGATAATATTATACAACTTCCTATAATAATCCACAAACATCTTTGTGATCTCTTTATTTGAGTGGACCAATTCTCCCTTGGGGCTTTTTATTTTGTCTATATAATTCCTGTTTTTTTTTTTCCTTAAGAATTTCATTAGATATTTTCCTGGCCTATCTCCCCATTTATAATTTTCACTTAATACTTTATTATACGCTCTCCTTCTCTCCTCTTCCATTAGAGTTTCCAGTTCCTCTTTCTTTTTTATTATCTTCTGCTTAATTTCTTTTACCATTCTATTTTTGTGAGCCTGTTCTAACTCCGAAATATCCTTTAAGATCCCACTAATTTTTTCTCTTCTTTCTCTTTTTTTTTTGCCCCTATTGCAATCAGAATTCCTCTTATATATGACTTGTGAGACTCCCATACTGTTGCCTTAGACACATCCTCTGTCTCATTCTCTCTAAAGAATCTCTCAATTTCTTTCCCAATCCTTTGTGCAATATCCTTGTCCATGAGAAGTGCCTCATTCAGCCTCCAACCTACCCCTTCTGTTCTCCTCTTTCCCCATACCATCCTCAATACGACCGGGGCATGGTCCGAAAACGTCATTACTCCTATATCTGCTTTAACCATTGAGTCTATAAAGTGATGTTCTATCAATACATAGTCCAACCTTGAATACATCTGATGTGCATTAGAGAAGAATGTGTAGTCTCTATCCTTCATATGCAAGATTCTCCATGCGTCTACCAATTGGCACTCATGGATCACCTTCTTTAATAGTCTCAAAGATCTACTCCCCTCTCGCTGCACATTAGAAGTTGTATCCCTTTATGGATCCATACAAAAATTAAAATCTCCCGCCACTATTATACAACCCTCTTTAAAATCCATCAACTTTTTAGTACACCCTTCAAGTACTCCTCTGGTTTTTTATTTGGACAATAGATATTAGCTACTGTACACTCCACCTCTTGTATTTTACCCTTCAAAAACAAATATCTCCCCTCTGGGTCCACTTTTCTATCCTTCAGTTCAAATCTTATATTTTTTCTGAACCCTATTGCCACACCTTTAGCTCTCTTAATCGGGGAATCTGCATAATACCATGTTGGGTACTCTCTAGATTTTAACTTCACCTTAGATTCTATCTCGAGATGTGTCTCCTGCAAAAAAACCACCGAAGCTGCTTGGTGATGTAATTCCTTAAATAACCTAAATCTTTTCCCAGGACAGTTCAACCCCTTCACATTATAAGTGATAACTTGTAAATCTTCCATCCTTTTTATATCCTTCTTTTTTCCCTTCTAACTGGAGATCTCATAACTATCCTCCTTCTCTTTACGCTTGCTTTTTATACCTCTCTCTATCCTGCAGAGTATTGCCCTTATTATCAATTTCCCTCCCCCCCTCACCTCCCCCCAACCCCCCCCCCCCCTAACCCTCCCCCCCTGCCGTTTCCTCTCCCCCCTCCCTCCCCCCCCCCCAGGCCTCCTATGCCTTTGGATCATATTCCACTTTTGATCCCTCTATAGGGGTTTGACTCTGCCCATGACCGCTTACCTTCCCCCCCTCCTCCCCACTGTTCCCTTATCTATTGGTTCTCTATTTCCTCTTTTAACCAGCTGCCACTTTCCTGACCCACAAATATCCAGCTCTCCCTCCTGCCCTTCCCAACCAGATATCACTTGTCTCTGCAATCCAAATTTATCACAAAATTCTTCCATATCCTCCGAGAATCTTAAGATAGCTGTAGTTCCATCCCTCCACCCAATTAAGCTTAAGTCACGGCCCCATCTGTATTTCACTCCTTGTTTTTTCATTGCTTCCAATAGGGGTTTCAGTGATCTCTTCCTTCTCAGAGTTTCTGCTGTCAAATCTTCAAAAATTTGAATATTTTTCCCTCCATATATAATGTTTGATCTTCCTTTAATCTTTTTCCATATCTCTTCTCTATCTCCATAATTGTGAAATTTAACAATTATATCTCTTGGTTTTTCTTCCCCATTTCCTTGTTGATACTTTCCAATCCTGTATACTTCATCCAGTTTAAACATCTCCTCATCCGATTTATCCATTATAAAGTTCAAGATTTTGCCAGATAGCTCTTTTAGATCTTCCCCCTGTGTCAATTCCGGTACTCCTCTCACTCTGATATTATTTCTCCTTTCTCTATTTTCTTGTTCTTCCATCCTATAAAGCAATCTCTTATGTTCTTTTCTATCTTCAATTATCCATTTCTCTAGTTTTGGGATGGTCTGAGCTTGGGCTTGTACCTTCTCCTCCATTTCTTCCACCCTAGTTAACAATTGTCCCAGATCTTCCCGAATCATCCCCATCTCTTGCTTTATTGAATTTTCCAAACCTTTAAACATCTCTGCCATTTCTTTTTTGTTAGGTAATTGCATATCTCTTTCCAACTCTCTTGGTTCCATACCTTCCATTTGACTAATGTATACTGGGCCCAGTAAAAGTCTCGGGCTGTTATCCAGACTTATTTCTGATTCACTTTTTTCACTTATTCCCTGAGTTCTTTCTGGGGTAACATTTCCTTGTGACACATACTTCTTAATCGTACCCATTTGGGTGTTCTTAGGCCCGCTCCCTTTGGTATTTTTACCTTTCATACTGTGGTTGGAATTTTTAACTCTTGTTTCATGAAACTCCTGTTCTCTTACTCCTCCAATCTTCAGACCTATCCTAGGAATCCCCTATTTCTTTTATTTTCAGGTTGAGAATTTGAGGCACTGTCTTTGTTCCAAGCACCTAGCAATCTAGGGCAGGAACTCAGTATATATAAAAGACTAATATACACAACCAATGTATATGCAGTGTAAAAGAGGACCTGCAGGAAAAAACACACGGTCCTCACTCACCCACTGCGTTGGAACCTCACTTCAGAAGCAGTCCTCCTCTGTGTTTGAATCCACTTGTCTCCTCTTGAAGGGATTCCTAGGGGTCTCTCGTAGCTCATATAGCTTATCCTCCCATCACAGGTCCCCTTAGATTAAAGTTGATATGCAAGTTAATAGTTCAGTAGAGAAAGGAGTAGTGTGGGAGTTAGGATGTTTAGCCGTATTATAAGAATAAGAATGGTGATATATACTTATGGAGCTGTAAAATTGGAAGTGCTATGGAGATGATATGGAGATGGTGTGGAGTTAGGGTGGGTGTAAGAGGCAAGAAGATGTTATGCTTATATGGAGGTTATATCTCTTGTGGGGACAGTAAGTCCTTTACCCTCAGCCACTTCATCCACTCGGCATTTGCGCAGCTTTTTTTTAAAATGCAATTATTTTTTTTGGGGGGGTGATACACTTTAATAAATTGTATTGCACATAAACACCATATACTACCTATTGTTTGTTAAACTATACATGGTGATGTTACTCTGAGTAAATATATACCTAATATGTCACACTTTAAAATTGAATATGCGGCAAACTATTGTAAATAGAATTCTCCATAGGTGACGCTTTAACCACTTGATGTCCGGAAAGGTTTTACCCCCTTCATGACCAGAGCATTTTTTGACATTTAGCACTATGCCACTTTAGCTGGCAATTGCGTGGTCATGCAACACTGTACACAAATGACATTTTTATAATTGTTTTGGTATTTGATCACCACTGTTTTTTTTTATTTTTTTGCGATATAAACAAAAAAAGACCAAACATTTTGATTAAAAAACTATATTGTCTACTTTCTGTTATAAAATATATCCAATAAAAAATAAAAAAACACAACATTTTCATAAATTTAGGCCAAAATGTATTCTGCTACATGTCTCTGGTAAAAAAAAAATCTCAATAAGTGTATATTAATTGGTTTGTGCAAAAGTTATTGGTATGTTTATTGGAATTTACACAGCTATAGACGCTATACTGAAATGGCGGTGGTCAGCGACTTATAGTGTGACTGTGATAGGCTGGTGGGCAATATGCTTTGCAGGGAAAAGACACATCCAGATCACTGATCAGTATACAGAGCCCTGTGTGTTTGTAAACACAAGGCTCTGTGTTGTGATTGGACACCGCTGATCAGCAGGTCTCAACCATGAATCATTGGCCGTGACCTGCTGTCAAAATCGGGTCAGCACATGTACAGGTACATGATCCGGTGAGGCTGTGCTGCTCACCTGCACTATAACTACTGTGGGTGGGTGGCAAGTAGTTAAATGCCTTTGCAGGTTAACAGTTTGGAGCCACACAGGAGGTTTGAAGCTAAAATGATAGCTCTCGCTCTGATGTTTGCAATGATACCTCCTAGGAAAGGCAGCGGTGGGAGGAGAAGGGGGTTCCCTTTACGCCACCTATAGAAGTGATTGAGTAGCTGTTCAACCACTCAAAGCACTTCTGCTTAATAGGATTGCAAGCTTCAAATTTTGATACTGGGATGATGTCTACAGGTGCAGCCATCATCCCAGTATAGGCACTTCACTCCCAGGACGTCATATGACATCATATGATGTGGTTAAGTTCTGCATTAGTGCAGTAGAGACAATTTTAGCAATTTTCAAAATATTGTTTATTAACAAAAGGTAAAAATGGTGCAAACAAAATATTTACAAAAAAAGCGTATTAGAAAGGGAAAAAAAGAGACAACAATGTAACAGAAAAACAAAAGAGTTGGCAAATGAAAAATACTTATCAAGTCCTGGTTCAGCAGAGTCCAGCCACAAGCAAAATGGTACCGTGGTTCTCATAAGACAGGTGTTTCTTGTTTTTATGGTAGAGGAGAGCTGTCAAGTGTGGTTGCAGTCCTCTTTTTCTGGGCCTGGAGGGAGGTGTTGACAGAGATGATTTGGCCATTCACCAGGTCTAGGGTGTGGCCAAGGGGATATCACTGTGTTTACGATGATGCCACAGATCCTGTTTTCTAAAGGGTATTAATATCTTTGAATACCCACGGGTTACAGTCTGCTAACTTGCATATTATTGTCCAGCGTGAAATTACTTTTTGAATGAATATAGATATAAGGGGTGGAAGAGATCTACATTACCTAGGAGGGGTAAGGTGTCCAGTTGGCTTCCCTTGCTTTCTAATATAGGGGTGTTTAGGCTTAAAACACTGCTAATTAGCAGATATGGGTAAATATGTCAATTCTGGCTGTGCTGTTACTATCTCATGAGTTATGAAACACACTGGAGTTTTGGAGCCTTTGCTAATAACCAGCCTGTCGGGAATGTGTATTGACCATTCCACCAGCTGAGCTATTTACGACTGATAATGAGTGTGAGACCAGGACTGGTATCTGTTAATATTCTAGTTATTCAAGCTTGAAACTTGCCAGTTATATGAGGGCACCGAGACTTGTATCGGGGTTAGATTCTGTTAATCCTATCAAAGTATTGATAAGGGTGTTTGGTATGCAGCTAAAAACTTGTGGATTGTTCACACTGAAATCCAAAATCTATGTTCTGAAAGGGGTGAATGTTACTGCCATTCATTCTCCTATTCTGAGAAAATGGCATAGGTGAACTGCAACATGACTGCCGCACACAGCTTTTCATACGCACAGTATACAAGATCATTACAACTAGCCTCAGGTGATACACAGAAACTAAACAACTCCTCCTACGTAAGTTGTACCTGGTTATCTGTAGTGTTCTTTCCTCTACAGCCTTTCAATGTGTAGCAGTTAAAAAGATTGTTTGAGCTTTCTCTAAGCAGGGGTGGGGAACTGAAGCCACAAACTGCAGAGCTCAGTGAGAGCTGATTGAAAGGAAAAGACACCCCCCCCTTCAACAGCACACAGTGCTTGGAATAGAGAAGAGTATACACAATAGAGGGATATGCTTTGTTCATATTTCATGTCTGCGGTTTACAACCACTTTAAGCCTTCCCAGCCTCACCTATAAACAATGCTGGATGGTAGATGTGCTGCTGTTCCACCATATACACATGGCCAGTGAACTTGTGGGTTGGAACTTACTAGTCACAAAGTAGATCAGTTGCACATTAACCTGTATAACCAGCACATCTACCTGGATAACAACCTTTTGTGTAAAGAAGAAAAATGCATAATCTAAGCCATAAAATGCCATGAGGCTCAAGACTGCTACAACCAAGGGTATCAATTTGCACACATATTTAAATAGACAGCAAAAGAAAGCACATTTCATCGGGCTCCAGCCTACAGGACGAATTCTCAGGTAATTAACTAACTCCTACTCACCACACGCCATGCAATTTATTCTGATCTGAGATACATGTGGTTGACAGTGATTTATGGTTTGATATTTTATAATTAGTGCATTAGATTACTGCTCTGTTATGCCTACCAAATGCACAGTTTCGGTTAGTGCTGTATGATTAGTACTTCTAATATTAAGACCCCATTTTACCATCCACTGAAAATTTTGCCCCTTTCATGGAAAAATGTAATCTGCAGACCCCCATACTTACATGTAATGGATCCATGTCTGCTTACATTTCTAATCAATTTACATAGTGGTAGCACATTCCACTGTGCTTTACAGAAGACATTTAACCATTTACTTCAGTTCCTTCCCAGAGGAGCTTTTACTTTAATGTCCCCACCAGTTTCATGTTGCCTAGAGCCAATTTGGAGTGTGGAAAAATGCCATGCAGGAAAATACAAATCCCATGCAGATGGTTTCCCTTGCAGGAATTGAAATTAGGGCCCCAGTAGCTGCAGGGTTCCAACTGCTAAAGTGCAACAAAGCTCAATAATATTTTTATTGATATAAAAGTTGTATTCACTAAATTTAGAGGCTTATTAAGGGTTAATTTACACATGCAGTAGCCCACTGCAGAGCAATGCATGGTTGTATACTTGTAGAGTGGGGTAGTAAGCTGTTGGATCTTGCCTGTTCCAAATGACTGTAAGCTCCCCCCAGGTTCTTCTAAACTATGTGAAGCACCAAGTATGGGGTCACTCACCGTGCACATTGGGTACCTTTTGCTGTGTCGTGCTGATCAATGACCCGTGGCAAGGCAGGGACCACTATCAGGGATATTCAACCTTAAGGCGGTCCTACTACTTAGAGATGGTCGTACACTGAACAATTAAACTGGATTCTAGTTAACCAACTGATCCCGTGTCAACACACCTTCACTGTAACTTCTGCATTTAGGAGGGGTATGCTGAGCCTATGCTCACTCCACCCATCCAGTGTATCTCTGTCACCTCACTCCCAGTGACAGAATGGGGTCCCCCTATGCACCTAATGGAGACCATATGCATGCACCTATTTAACTCTTCCTCTTCCATACCTAGTGGCCAGGCTGAGGACCTCGGCAGTGCTGATCTGCTCCTGTTGCTATGGGAGATGGACTGCTCGGGGAGGGAGCCCCAGAAGCAACCCCCTCTCTGCTGTAGGACACCCTGCCTATCTAAAATGTTGTTACTCTCTGAAGTTACTTGTTGCACCTCACACCATGTTAACAGAGCTGTCTTCATACCCCAATGTGCTTTAACTGATCAAAGCTGTAGAAGTCTATTTGTAATGTGCCATTCACTTTCATATACCTCTTTCAATAACTTCAGACCAAGCATTAAAACATTTTAATGCATTACTACCTTCAGCATAACAGTTCCAGAGAGCAAACAGTTTTTTCTAACTGAACCTACAACTGTGGCTGCCCCAGCATACCTGCAAAGGTAAGAATCTATTCTTGGCATAGTCCATGATGGCAGAATCCAGATGCTGGTGTCTTCAGCCGCCGAGGCAGAGAACAAACAAGCCCCAAGTACACAGTGACAGCCAATAAACTGGGGAGATACAGACCTCTTTTCCTTTTATAATGCCAGAGGATCAGTGGGTCAGACCTAAAAAGCCCACCATGAAACTTTGAGAGCAGCAGCAAAAAGAATTAACCCCTTCCTTCTGGCTGAGGCAGCCATACTAGCGGACTACCTTAGCAACCTGCCTACATGTTTTTCAGAGAGCAATTGGCAGGCAGTGAGGAGTCATTATATTCCCTTCTCACTACCTGCTTTAACCCCTAAAATCCTGCACCACAGTGCCAAAATCACATGCATTGCACTTGAATAGGTTGCGTTTGACAGGTGGTACTTCCCAGAGAATGTGACCATAGTATGTGTATACCCCCATTAGGCTGCCTTTACAGCTTAGAGGGAATGGTTGGGGGACATTAAAAATGCAGCTCAACTGACTGTTTTTACTGCTTCCCCCAACCGCAAGCATAAACTACGTCTAAATAAAGGATATGAGAATGCTAACACAATATATTGTGTGAGTGTTCACTCCAATCAGGCAGATGCAAAAAGTAAACAGGGATTGTCTTTACACATGATTGGATCATGATTAGGATTTAGTTGTACCAGGAAAAAGAGACATGTTTTGAATGTGGAACACAATACTCTGGATTCAAGTCCTTTTATGTCACACACGCAAGCTGAGATTATATGAGGAGGCACAAAAAACATTGGCATTGTAGCATGAGAAAGGGATGCCTAAAATAGCTGTAATTTTGATTTGTGACGTGAAAATGACTTTTCAAAATAATAAAACAGCCCAACAAAAGACATTTTTTTTACTTGGTGCCTTGCGTTTTCGACCACTTCTTGGGGTTGTTTGGGGCACTGATTCAGAAAATCAGCATTTATTTATTAGATATGATCAAATTTATATACTTTTTTAGTCAATTTTTTAAAAAAATCCTCGTCAACTTCTTTTTCTGTTAACCCAGTTTGTGTTTTTGCGGATATAGTGAGAGTGTTTGCATACTTACAACTGTAATTTTATATCGGAAACATTGGATTCTAAAGTGTAAGTTCTTAATTGTATTATAGTTCTGATCGTATAGGAGGCGTGTGTATATTGCCTCTCATACTGTTTCATTTTTGCAGATTGAGCACTGCAGAGGTTTTGGCTACTTATTTATGTGTTTCTTTCATGCTACAAGGAGATTAAATAAAACACTAAATCCTGATTTTTGATGACCAGAGTGAAGAGTGGTATATGGCATTTATGCTGTATCTCAAAAACTAGAGCTGATAGGTGCCATTTTTTGAATCAGTGGCTCAAATATACTCAAGAACAGGTCTAACATTGGTGACACCAAAATGTATGTTAGCATGTGTAATCATAGCTTCTAACGGTCCCTTGGAGGGACTGCCCTTTTTTAACTGCTTACCCGCTGTTGTATAGCAGATATACTGCTACATGGCGGCACGGGTATATATACGTGATTTTGCATTTCCGGGTAGGGGGCATGCACCATTCGTGGCTGCAGATGTCAATCACCAGGTCCCGGACGGTGATTACCTGCCGGCGCCCAGTGATTACCAACAATTACCGACGGGAAGGAAAATTGTTTTGTTTACAGTCTTCCTCCCTGTCAGCTCGGGCACACTGCTCGGGATGGCTGTGCGCAGCCATCCCGAGCAGTGTGCTTACAGTGAAACACCCCCCCGCCCCCTAGTAAAACACTCCCTACACACAGTTAACCCTTTGATTGCCCCTCACATTAACCCCTTCCTGCCTAGTGTCATTAGTACAGTGTCAGTGCTGTTTTTTAGTATTAATCACTGTATTGGTGTCATTGGGGATGTCAGTAACACCAGGTTAGTTCCTCCCCAGTGTCAGAATGCCTGCCTGCAGTCCCGCTAAAAGTCGCTGATCACCACCATTACTAGTAGGAGAAAAAATAATCCCAGTATCTATACCGCCATTTGTAAAAGCTATACATTTCACGTAAACCAATTAATTTAAATATGTTGGGATTTTTTTTTAGCAAAGACATTTTGGCCTAAATTTATGACGAAATTTGATTATTTTAAATTTTTTTACTGGACATGTTTAATAGCAAAAATTCCAAAATATTATTTTTTTCTCAAAATTGTTGGGTTTTTTTGTTTATAGCACAAAAAATAAAAAATGCACAGGCAATCAAATACCACCAAAAGAAAGCTCAATTCGTGGAAATAAAAGGAAGTAAATTTCATCTGGGTGAAGCGTTGCATGACCACACAATTGTCAGTTAACGTAACATAGTGCCGTAACTCAAAAAAATTACCTGGTCAGGAAGGGGGGTTTATCCTCTGGAGGGAAAGTGGTTAAACCAAATCCCTCTCTCCTTCTCAGCTGACCCTCTTTTCTTTTTTGTTGGTCTAACGTATAGAGCTGCATGTGCAAATCTACTACCAAAAGTGTTAAACTGCACTAAATCTTTAACCCAACCAATCCATTATTGCATTTGTTATCTTGAAAAGCCAGTATAAAGGAAAGTGGTGTTAATAAAAAAAACACTTGCTATTTTAACCAATCATTGTTTTCCATATTAATCCTTACCTGTCCACATAACTGGAGGGGTGGCAGGATTGTGTCTTTTGCCTACATATTTTGTACTAAAAGCTGTCCCTCTTTACCATCTCAATAAGTTGGGAGGAATGAATATGTGGTAATATGGTCTTCCAAACAAAAACAGACAATTGTGCCAATATGCTGACAACACACCAATATTTGTGACAATATACAGGACATGCACAATACCCAGATGATACCTTACACAGACAATCATTGTAAGACATAGTTGCTAATAAAAACATTTATAAATGAGCAATAATTAATTATTTGGTCTCATTATTTATGATAGAAAACAATATATTTGTATGTGGTATCTGCTTGCTATAGGTGCCATCTGCTCATATGAAGATTAATAATTTTTGTGTTGCATTTTGATGTTTCAAGTTGCAGTCTGTACTAGCTGATTTTTAGTGAAAAAAAATGAAATGCAATATACAAGCAGAAGGAAACTGACTGCTGTGCATATTTGTGGTAATGATTACAATGGTCTCATTCTAGAACTATTAAATCAACATAAAATCAATGAGCATATGGCCCTTTAAAGTCAGATGATTTTCCTGTCTTAATGACAAAGCATGTCTTTCTGGACAAGATGAAGCCTTCTTATACGTCTATTCTCTACCATGATTTAACGAGCCACGTGATAATTGATGGTAATTTTGCAACATATTAAGCATTTATTTTTATTTTGAATATTCATGCTTCACAATCGTAAAGAGAAAAGATGGCATTATGATGATTAAGTATAAATATAGGCCTACCCAGTCAGTAGGGAAATATCACATGCTTGTGACACATTTTCAGCTGATGGGCTAAAGTTAATGAAGCAGAAAATAGACTAAACTATCCAGCTAATCAGTCATCACTACACATTCTGAATCATTTTCTTTTTCCATATGTTTGAAAATCTTAGCACACTTGAGTGGGAATGGTTAGTTTAGTATATAATGATGACTCACTTCTCTACCCCCCTATCACCACTTTAGTGCCTCCTTCATTCCGTCAGAGCAGTAGTTTTTAATTGGCAATGTTCTGCTTGTGACTGAACCACTTTCCCAGAGGTTTGTAGGGATGTAGTATTTTTCGAAATTCATTTTTACCTTCTTTTTAATTTTGCAGCAATCAGTGAGCTGTAGTCCACCTATCTTTTATGCCTGTTAGTGTTCATTAAGCATGACAGGTACTTTCTCAACCACTTGCTGTTTGAGCCTGCTCCATCAGGATGTGCTAGAGAGGTGGAAATCTGTGCCATGGGTTTTTAGGCTTGCTGGGAATGTGGTCAGAGGTGGAATCTGGACCTAAACCCTCTTTGACACTGAGCTAGTGTTAGCAGACTTGTTAAACCACAACAACAGACCCACACATATGTATCTTGAACCTGACTACTTCAATAGGAAGCTATTGATCCTTGGCATGTCTAGACTCATCTGCTTTTCAGGAAAGTATTGCTGGAACAACAGTTCTGGCAGGGTAGTGACTTCCAAGCTGGTATTGAAGAGGTACTTCATCTTTTGGCAACTGAACTATCCAATCACAATAGGACAGTCGGCCACCACTTCTTCAGTGCTTGAATAGGGAGTCATTCCTATATACCACCCCACTGCTTGACACCTGAAAGTGGGTTTTTCTAGTTTAATGCTTTCTTCTGTGTATTATTTGCGCAGTCTTACTGGGGATGGCCCAACCTGTGACAGCCCCAGCATGTGATAGTGAACTTGCCTGCCTTGGGGGTGTGTTTTTATTTTGCCACGAGGGGGAATACCCTCTGTGCTCCTTCCTGTCTAAGCTTCAACATGGAAAGCTCTGTCTGGAGCTGATCCATCTCTTATATCAGTTAATCCCATAGATTTGGTTGCAGGTGGGTCTATAGGTTTTCTGCATATGATGTTCATGGGTTCATCTAAGTCTGTATGTTATCTGACACACTGTGGCTTTATTCAACAGTTGAACTTCAAATTTGGCTTGCTTCTATCTTTTGCGTGCAGAGTTTCTCTGACCTTGTCTGTCAACAGTTTGCTGTATCTCTGCTGCCATGTTCGGCAGTTCCAATGCATTTTGCAGTAAGCATTCTCCTGCTCTCTGCTTTCTGCCAACAAAAAAGAGAATCCCAGTCTTCCTCTGGGAGGTTAGCCTTCTTGCATCCCTATCTAGGGTGCTAATAGTCAATTCTGCTTGGTGAGCAGGCAGGATCACATACTCTGATCAAGCCCCAAGGTCTTTTGACCTCATTATCCAAGTCCAGACATTGCCCTCTGTACTTGGGTAACTGTCGGGGCTGGAATTCTGCAAAGAATAAGGAGGTACTGCAGTGTGCTGACATGGCCAATTTTGTTCATAGACTCAATGTTTAACAGAATAAGCATTTGGCCAAATGATAAAACTGTAACTTTAACTTGCAGTAACTTGTAAAGTAACTGAAACTTGCAGATTACTAATTGGGTGTAAAATTTGAGGTAATAATGCAAAAAGGTTTAGGATGATAAAGACCATGTATACACTGCAGAATAACAAAAGCATGGACTCTTAACAGCAATGTCTCTGTAAAAAGGGTAAAATGAGAATACATATTATAATCTCTATAAAACTCCATAAAAACAGAGAGTCAAACTGAGAATCACTACTTCAGTAAAACAGTTCAGAACACAGCTAGTTGTGATTACCCTCTTAGGCAACATCCCCCACTGTCAAGTCCAGGATAAGTCTGGTAACACAGGTGAACAGCTGGAAGGATTCAAGTACAGAGGCCTCCTTCCACTAGTACTTGAGCACTCTAATGCAATCAAGGAGGGGTTCTCTACAGGAGCTGGGTCGTTTGCAGAAGTTTTATGCTGTTAGGCTCCAATTTGACTGGCTACAGATCACTTGTCCAGTTACCTCTGACTCAATAGGTGTGGTGTCCAATTGTGCTACTTTTGTCTTTCTAACTCAGTAGAACTAAATGTTTCAGTATACTGCCTTCTACATTGACAGTCACACCTTGCACCTCAATCTTCACACTAATGGTCACTTAGCTACTGTTGTTCATGAGCTAATGCAAGAAAGTGTGAAAAATCTTTCCTCTTATTTTAAGTCTGATTTTCAGAAATACATAAAAGCACCATTTAACCCAACCATGTGATCATTAAAAAAATCATGAAATATTATGTATATTATTATAAAACCATTATAACTATAAGCATCCTACAGCAGAACTCAGAGAACACTTGCACTTAGGGAGAGGGTTTGTCTGCTATGCCAAACAGGTCTTTGCCGCACTGTGCATCTTTTTGCCCTACATTAATAAGCCAATTCTGTGCTGAATGAGAATTTGCCTGTATATTTAAGGGGCTGATGGGCAGCTGAACACTGCTTTATTGAAAACTCCAGGAATAATGGCTTCAGTCGAGCAGAAAAATGATGCAATTTCTTTATTCCTTAGGACTTGGCATCCATTGAGCTCTTTCTTGAGTGCTGTCTTCTGTCCCTCTCTAGTCACTGTGTTTCCCCACTGTCTATGTGTGCACCGCCTTCTTCTTTCTGTTAATCTTTTGTTTGTGCTGTCTTGGACCTTTCTTCCCTTTTCTAAACAATTTCTCTGTTTTTCCATTCACCACCTCTGTATTTTTTAAATCACCTAGCTGTCACTGTGCCATTGGTTTGCTAGTCTGTGCAACTGCAACCTGCCTGTCCCAAGTGCCTAGTTTTAGAGAAGTTGTTAGTCTTCTCTCAGGACCACCCTGCTCCAACTCCTGGCAACAGTCTGCTTCCCAGCTAAGATCTGGCATGTAGGTCTCGTATAAGACACCATGCCACTCCTGTTTATGCATATGAATTGTTTCCCCCAGAGCTCCTGATAATTGTTCAATAAAGCAAAGTTTCAATCTTTCAAGAAGCCTAAGGTTTGCACAGCTGGCTTCCAAGCAAACATAACTATATGTATCCCTACATCAGCACAAACACACCATAAATGACCCACAGGGAACCCAGCTAGAATACAAAATTGGGAAATTGTGATCGCCGATCCACTTCTGTTATTCTGTTTTTCTCTAGATAAGAGTATTTCCTCCAGGTTACTTCAGTTTACATACACAAACATAACCATATTGGGAAATATGTGCCATGTTATTTCCTAACATCCAACAATTACAGCATGTTTGTAAAGAAGTTTAGGAATTTTTAGTCCACTTCTCAACTAATAGTTGAAAAATATTATTTCTGAAATACAAATCTCTAAAAAGAGGGGCTCCTTCATTTGTGTATTATAAGCAATTAAAGCGGAGTTCCACCCAAAAGGAGAAGTTCCGCTTTAAAGATTGGTCCCCCGCTCCCCATTAAGGATTGGCACCTTTGGGGAGCGGGGGTACCTGAATTTGACAGGTACCCGCTCCCACTTCCGCTGTGATCACCTAGGTGATCGAAAACGGAAGTTGTCCTCCTACCCTCTCTCCCTGAAGTCTTGTGGGACACATGACAGGTTCCAGAAGACGACGGGGCTATTCAGGAAACTCAGCACTACTTGTTCATGCAGCCGCAAGCTGTCACAGCTGAGTGCCCACACTGAAGTTGCTGGTGCCTGGAATACAGAACAGCTGGTGAAACGGGCTGCGGCGGGGGCAACACGGGATCGTGGGACAGGTAAGTGGCTGTTTTTTAAAAGTCAGCAGCTAAAGTTTTTGTAGATGCTGCTTTTTTTTTTTTTTACAGAGTGAGTGGTACTCCGCTTTAAGTACAGAAATGAGGTTGCCCATTTTTTTTTAACTTGTTAAAATTATTCTGTCAAGAAAAACAACATGGTGCCTTGCTGATATTTCCTGGCACTGGCAGGAAACAAGTATGCAAGTAAGCACTTCTTACTTTATTCTGACTTTCCTGATTTCCTGAAGTGTTGAAGCCAGCATGTGAGCATATGAGCCAGACAACTAGCTTTTTCAGTAGGAGATCAATGTTAACCCTATAATTTGCTTATGACAGATTTATATAAAGTTGAACGAGCATCAAATATCTTTCAAGTTCAGTACACGCATGCTAAGTAATGTGTAGCATTCACAGTTATTCATTACCTATCACAAAGATCACAGTACTCCACCTGACAATGTCTTAATATTATTTTCTCTCCAAATGCCAGCACCATTTGTGTTCAGGCTTTATCCAGGGTTAATGTCTGCTCTCTGGACTGAGTTGCTGGTTCAGACATGACAATCATATGCATACTGGTGCAGGGGTGGACTGACCATTTGGAAACTCGGGCACTGCCCGAGGGCCCGGGGTCAGTAGGGGGCCCCCTGAGATGCCCCTGATACCTTTTTCATAGGCTTTTTTGAGTTTGGGCAAGGACACAGGGGCCCCATCATCCCCTATTGCCCGGGGGCCCCATGAGTTGTCAGTCCGCCCCTGTACTGGTGCCTGTTCTTGACTGTGTCCACAAAGGTTGCACAAATGTGCCCCTCACATTCGCTTATGTTATGACGGCTTTTTAAAGAGAAAAATATGCTTGCACAGTGTGACTACATGTTTGCAGATGACCATACACATACCAGACAGGAACCCTGAAACTATTCAGCCTTTTGTACATGATATTCAAGGGGTACAGTGTAGTGTTAGATTGCAGTGCAGGTTGAGGATCCAGATATCAGTTTTGTGCTTTTTGTTCTGATAATGTATACTGCAGTATGCAAAAATCAATATTTTTCTATAAACTACATTAATTAAAAAAAAAAGACAAATATAGCCAGCTTGATAATGAAATGCTAAACAACATGTCAAGAAATCCTGTATTGCTGTCACAGCAAAAAGGGCAGCATATGTATAGATATTGTTTATTGCAATCTCTATGCCTAGCATCAATGTAAGGAATCTGGTGTGCCAGTTTTAGAACTTCTTTGCATGCACACACAGTACCATTTATATGCAGTATAATACCCCTCTGTGTACAGCCCATTGAGCACGAGAAAGATTGAGGTGTCACTGAGCCAGAAATAGAACAGAGGTCTTCTAATGGGAACATTTGTTCTGGTGGCAACTGTCTAAGGGAAGTAACACATATTTACCTATCAAATACTTGCAGCACTAAACAAATACCTCTATATGCTGCAAATCAGGTTCTTCCTTCAGTTTACGGTTCCCAATTATTCCTAGCTTAGGATGTCTAGTGCTCTGAATAACATTTACTTTTTCTGGAGCTTGGCACCAATAATTATAATTTCTTAAGCCTCACTGTTTGCCTTTAAGGTGGCATAACAGCAACAAATCATCAGGCTTTGAGGACTGGAAGTTGAATTTTTCATTTTGGCAGATGATACATTGTATAATGGTGGTCAGTGGGGATGTGCTCATTCTCATTGGTGGTCATTGGTGAAGTATCAACTTCCGTTGGCAGTCAGAGAAGTTCTCTTTTGCATATGTGGTCAGTGATGACATGCCCTTTATATTGGTGGTCAGTGAGAGCTAAATAAGTCAGTGATAGCTTAGAGAAGAGAGGCTCCTGGTCCTTTGTCCTTTGCTCTGATTCTGCAGAGGTACATTGGCAGGTACTGTTGGCTGGAAGATCAAAAAATTGGGCACTGTCTACTTCCTCACAGATCACCTTAAAGGAAATCCATTATGAAAGAAAGGCAGAAGTGGTTACTGGCTGAAAATGCTAATTGTTTGCCTGTCATGTTGATGATGTGGCTTCAATACTTACAAGGTTACTAAGTAAGTAGTATTTTGCTCTAATAAAAGTGGCATATCCCTATATATAAAACATAAAAAGCGTTTAAGGGCTAGTGGGACTTTTGAAGCACTACACAGTGACAACCTTACAAAAATATATCTTCTTTATTTACAAAATGTCTCTATTAAAATCCATAGCAATTAAAAATAAAATAGGAGCTATACCCCCCCAAAAAATATAATAAAAATAAGGTATATCGACCATCAAGGTATCTCCATATTACCATGTAAGTAGATTATGCCACACAGAACTCTCATAAATTTCCTTATGACGGTTTTGATAGGCTATTTACAGCTCAATGCTTTTCTTGGATTTCAAAATTCCACTTTTTCAGGAGTAGTAGGCATAAAAAAACATAAACTACTATTTGCATCATATACAGTACATAACAACATACATGGTTTTTAATATTGGCTTTGTAGCGCCATGAAATACATCTCACCTTTCCCAAAGGAAAACACAGGGCCCAAGCCACAGTCAAGATAGGGAAGCAAACATTGCTTCAACAGCAATACAGGAACACTCAGCCCCAAATATCTTGCATAATTTATTGATAGAAATCTATATAAAAAATACATAAATTTGTTTAACACTTATATCACAAGTATGCATAAAATATTACAACTATAAAATGAATTGCAGCTTGCATTATTTCAACTGGGGCATAGGAACAGCTCAATACATATAATATATAATTCACAAAATCAATTCCCCTATTTAACAAACAGAAACATATATTTATTCTCTTCCAATATCATTCAATGTGTCAGTTCAGAGAAATAATTAAAATGTACCTACAACAAAGAAGTTGCACATGCTGTAGCGCTAGTACATACAGTTCCCAAGGACATGCCTTTAAGTATTAAAAAAATCGCACTCCAATTAGATTGTATCACATATAAAATGAGCTTCAAAAATGCTAAAAGGTCAAACTCTGCACACAAGGCATTCCTGTATACAATCAGTTGTACCTGAAGAATTAATAATCAAGGGCGGTGTGCCAAAATGTCATGCTTGGAACACCACCAAAGAACTGGTAGCCAAAGTGCCATACAATATATCTCACAACATTGTCCAGACTGCCATCAGAGGAATGTAACAACTCAGGGTCAAATTTGCCCCAGTTTAGAGCCCCATAAATAATCCACTGATATGCCAATATGGGCATACCTTGATGGTCGAGAGAGCATGATATATTTTTAGGGTCAATGTATTGATTGTTTAAATAAAGAAGATGTATTTTCATAAGTAAAGTTGTCACTGTGCAGTGCCTCAAAAGTCTCACCTTTACACCCCTTTTTATGTGTTTCTGGGTTACTGACCAACAATAGACATGCAACCACTGAAATTAAAATTCTGGATCTGCATATTTTGTCAAGGTTAATAGTAGAGCCAGATAGCTATCAATTTCAGTTCTCGGTCAACAGTGGCAGCCTACTCACCTATTTATGACAAGTTTCCTTTAGAGTTTGGTCATTCTAAGCTATCCCCCATCTTTGCAAATGTTCATAAAATAGAGAAAAAAAAAAGAAATAAAAAGATAAAAAGAACATTACTGATTCTGAAACAGCAGTCAGATTGTTCATTTGTGTGTCTGTATTTTTCCTGCAATTATGCTCTGGGAATTGTGTTGACAGTTTGATCTCAGCTGATTAGTACCAGCAACATTAAACAATGTGAAGTTAATCATGTGACACCTAAGGTAGGCATTTTTCTTCTGTAATAAGACAGCGAGTGATTTCTATGTTGCATTGCGAGTGATAACACAGTAAGGGGTCCATTGAAACAAAATGCCAAAAGAGTTATCTCTGACACACAATGACTAGAGCTTTCAGGATTTCTAGCATTTGCCAAAATTTTAACTATATAATTAAAAGGGAAGACTGTCTTTGAAAAGCAGATACATGGACACAGATTCACGCCTATTTAGTAAGGTAAAATTCACTGCAAATCAAAGTTGCTTTTTCACAAAATGGACACAATCAGAGTGGGCTCCCTAATCTGTAATACTCTGTGTATGGTATTATGTAACTCAATGCTAAGTTACCAATACCACAATAATTAGCTTGAGTCAGAATAAATTGCATGTTACCAGAAGTTGAGTAGTATCATACTACAAAACCTAGGGTTGAACTCAATATTACCGAAAGAACAGAGTGTACCTGAATTCTCAAACTATGCCTTGTGAACGAGGGCTAGATACCCCTTGACCCTTGCCCAGTTTACCCACAATAAATATACAAAGTGCACTGGAGTTCTTGGTTGCTTCCCATCAAGGACACTGTCGTAATGGTGTTTCAGTGTTCCCTCTATATTGTTTTAGTTTTTTTGAGGGTGCTCCTTCGTAGATTCATAGTTAGTTTGGCTGAAAAAAGTCCATCTAGTTCAACCATTAAAAAAAAAAAAAGTTATAATCCTATACCCACAGTTGATCCAGAGGAAGGCAAAAAAAACCAGCAAAGCATGATCTAATTTGCTCCTGCAGGGAAAAAAATATATTCCTTCATGCTCTCACAACCCAAATCATAGATGGTCTACAAAAAGATCTGGAATGTAGGTGTTCATGCATAGTACCTTTAACCAACATTTCTGGATGTCACTATTTTCTTGACTACATAGGAAGAAAATGCACGTGATGAGACTATACACGTTTCAGATTTTCTGCAAACACAAGATGTGGATAGCAGATGAGGAAACAAGCGAGATCTTCTAAGCACAAATCACAGCTCACTAAATTGCCACAGAGATTTTCACTACAGCACACATAGTCACTTCAAGGTATCTGTGTCACCACTGATTTTGCACTCTAGCACACACCCACCTCAATTCTTTGGTGTCCAAGCCACCAAATACATCTGCACTATAGTCCACAAAGCTCATTCACCATTATGTATGACACTAAGAATTGCACTGGAACACGCACATCACAGTCCTGGTATCAAAGTCACCAGTGAGATCTGCACACCAGCACACACAGCACACTCCTTTGCCTTTGTATGTGATCTAAATTCCAACATGCACAGCTCATTTCACTGTACACATCATCCACCAATATCCATGTCCCAAGTGAGATCAGCACTCTAGCACAGCTCCCTACTCAGACACCATACCATCTGTGAAATCTACACTCCTTCACACACAGCTCTCTTTGTGGTGACCAAGTCCCCAATGAGATATGTTCTCTATCACACAGTTCATGCTCTAGTATCCATGTCATCAGTTGGATCTACATCCCCAAACACTCTTTGGTGTCCATGCCCAGGGGCGGACTGACCATTGGAGCACTCTGGCACTGCCCGAGGGCCAAGGTCAGTAGGGGGCCCCATGAGATGCCCTTGATACTTTTCACAGGCTTTTTTGGGTGTGGTTTGAGTGTTGGCGAGGACACAGGGGCCCCAAAATTTTTCTATTGCCCGGGGGCCCCGTGAGTTGTCAGTCCTCCCCTGTCCATGCCACTAGTAATGTATGTACTCCAGCACACTGAGCTCACCCTCCTGTGTCCTTGTCATTATTCAGACCAACATTCCAGTACCCATATCTTACTCTTTGTTATATAAACCAACAGTGAAATCTTCCAAAACATGTAGCTCCCTGTGCAGTATCTAAGCGTTAGCATGTAAACCTCCCTGCCCAATGTCCACCTCCCTGCCCAATGTCCATGTCACTAATAAGATCTGCCATAACACATCTCACACTCCAGTATCCACACTAGTGACATGCAATCCACAACTCAGCGCATTCCTCAGAATACACACCATTGTTTGCATATACATCCACATGAATGTTGCCATTAAATGTTGTTTTCATTCCATTTGGTTTTTGTTTTATACATTTAACATATTGCTGTACTGCAATTGCCTGCAAAGAATATTGCTTGAATTGATGTTAATGGGAAGCAGATGAAAAACATATCCTGCCTTTTTTGTTCTATTTTGTGTTTAGTCATTTCATTGAATGGCCAGCCTATAAAGTAAAAAGGGAACAGCACTGTTTGAATTAAGAATATGCCCTCCTATCTGAGTGGTTCCCAGCAGTATAATGCAGTCAGCTACTGCAGGGAATCTGCAGCAAACATAGAACTGACATACAGATCAATCAGTTCCCTTCATATCTCTGTACCGCAGTGCAAGTCGTTGTAAAACACAAATCTGGGTCAACGTGCATTTTGAAGTGTGTTAGAAATAGTTGTCAATGCATGTCAACACATGCCATATGGTGTGATAAAACACATAAAACTGCAAGCATTGTGGTAGCATAAATTGTGACTCTAGTCCAAATGAACCTGCATGAATTGTTTAAAGGATTTGTCAGGACAGAAATATGTTACCTGCAAGGCTATTTTCACTAAATAAATCACTGACCTGGAACAAGTATGTGCACATAAGGTGTCTGGTCACTTCACTGGCTATGGCTACTGGCTACATGCATGTTCAGGATCAGTTCCAGACAGAGAGAATGGTAAGGATGACAGCACCGAAGCATGACCACATAAAAACAATTCAGCAGTGGCAGCTCTTATATTTCTGTACAGAAATCGTGCCTTAAAAGCGGTATTAAATGCGTACCTAAAATTTGAATATACTGTATTTTACTAATCTTTAGATGTAGATGCTGCATTAGTTTTCTTTTTTTTTTTAAGCTTTTACCCTCCGTTTTCACCTGGTGATCCTGCCAGTAACAAACTCCCTATATTAGAGTGCCCACTGCCTACTCTTTGGATGAAGGAGCAAGATACCTTTGGACAGCAGCATTGTTAATCTGAGGGGAGAGGATTGTTAGATGCACTAGCAGATTTAGATGGACTAACAAAAGAAGGTAAATTTCAGCTAACACTTCTAAAGCAGTTACAGCAACATTTAAAAAAAAAAAAAAGGTTTAAATAAATAAATAAAATAAATAAATAAAATAAAAGTTGACCATTGTAAGCACCCCCTGTGAATGGTAATTGGCGTGTCTCATCACTCTAACTTGGGGGACAGCAACCAGTAGATTACGTGATAGTAGATCTACCTGTATATCGTGGCCTGGTGATTGGTAGACCACATTCTGGGCTTGCTGACCGGCCATCCCAGAGCATTAGAGTGCAATGCAGAGGGGCTACTTATAAAGTTGGAGCTGTAGTAGGGAGCAAGAGCCACATAAGCCGATGCCTCCTCTGTAGTGCTGGCTCCTGTCCCATGCAGAGTGATACCAACTGCACTCCATCTCTTATCCCAGCTAGTGGTCTCCAGAGTGGTTCCAGCAGCAGGAAAGAAGAGATCTTTAGGTCAGTGTGAAGAAATACACTGGGAATAATAGTATAGGGCTGCTTTCACACTGAAGCACTGCGGTTTACCCACACTGTGGGTGCATTGCAATGTATCTGCAGCTTTCCTGCGGATTTTGCCATACACTTCTATTATATCCTAAGGGTTTGGTGCACTTTCTGTGCACTTTCAGAAAGTGCACCACACCAGCAGGATATAATAGTAAAGCACAGCTAACCCAAAAAAGTTGCAGATGCATTGCACTGCATCCATAGTGCAGGTAAACCGCAGCGCATCTGTGTGAAAGCAGCCTTATAGGGGGCTCAGAACAGTAAGGGTACATGTACATTTGCAGTTATACATCCATAGTTAGGATGTGTTTTTACCACCCTGACCACACCCCTTTAACTGCAGTGGCCAGGAGTGAACACATGTTGCAGCTGCAGCAGGACTTGTATACTCTGTCATGGTGGATAGTGGGTGTAGCTCTGCCAATGCCCTACATCTTTGTAAAGTACAGCAAACAAGGGGTTAAAGCAGACAGTGTTAGGTTGCTTTCTCACAACCTGCTTTAACCCCCTTGGACCCCATAGAAGTATGCAGTTGCAGGGTGCTTGTAGAGTGGCCCCATTTACCCCCTCCTGCAGCTTATGTACACCTTTGGCTGCTGCCTAAGGACCTAAATGGGGTAGTAGGGGCAGACTGACAACTTATGGGGCCCCGGGCAATAAGGGATCATGGTGCCCCTGTGTCCTTGCCCAAACTCAAACAAGCTTATGAAACAGGTACCAGGGGCATCTCATGGGGCCCCCTACTGACCCAGGGCCCTCGGACAGTGCCCGAGTTTCCAAATGGTCAGTCCGCCCCTGTGGGGTGGGTAGGCATTGGGGGTGGTAAAACCCTTGCCAAATGCAACTAAGGTCTCATTCACAAGTGCAGCAGGCACTGCTGCTCCTCTGAAAAGCAATCCGAGTTGTTTGACAAGTGGTGAGGAGGCGATATGTTGTCTCCTAACTCCTAACCACTTGATTTAAACCCATGATTGTTGTGCAATGCACGGTAGTACGGCATTTAGAGGTGTATTATCAGGTGGGAGGAGGTGACACTGTGCACGGTGATCTTTGACTTCTCCCATGTTGTTCAGGTAGATCTTCACCTCTTTAAGGTTGCTTACCCCGGCTCTAACTGCTACATCTGCAGGATAGCTTCTCCTGTTGAAAAATAACTGGCCAGATGGCCAGGTGAAAATAAAGGAAATAAAGTTTACAAAAAAAAAAACCGAATGTAGCTATCACATCTAAGAATTGGTAAGCTGCAATATAACACGTTTGGTTCTAGGTTTAATATTGCTTTAAGGCTTAAACTACCTTTTGCAAAAAAGGGGTAAATGCAGCAACAGTGTTCTTCTGATCACTGTATATTTACTATATTTTGGATTAAAGCCTGCAGAGTATTTCACCCATGATCTTTGCATATTGGGTGCAATGCACAGGCTCTTTTAATGCTTTCTTCTAAATTTAGGTCTGTATGAAGGACGGCCTGCAAATATGGGGCTGGAGGAAGGTCAGCTGAACTACATAGTGGTGTTACATGGTGAAGAGGGAGGAGGGATCGCTTGAGTGCTTTGCATAGTTCTTCTGCCTCGGTGGTATATGGGACATGTAGGAGTTCTCTGTGGGGGATCCCAGACCTGAATACACCGAATTCAAATATTCCCAATATCCTGTTGGCAGAATCACCAAAGGGTTCAGGTAAAGAGGGTAGTTTGGGTTTTTTGGGATTGTGTATGTAACCACTCTTCATGTTACACCCTAAATATGGCTATGACATGAAACATGGTCTAAAATGTCAACTTAGCTTCTCGGGGTTGAGGTACATGTAAGGTATTATCACTCTGTTAACAAGGGATTTAATTCCTTTTTGAGAAAAGCTCAGCTCTTAAAGCTGAGCTCCAGTCATCCAGTCAGCATGAAATATACAGTGAAGGAATTAAGTATTTGACCCTCTGCTGATTTTGAATGTTTACCCACTCACAGAGAAATAATCAGTCTAAAAATCGAATGGTAGGTGTATTATAACACTGAGAGACGGAATAGCAACAACAATTTTAAAAGAAATGCATGTCTAACAAATTATGCACTGATTTGCATGTTCATGAGGGAAATAAGTATTTGATCCCCTATCATTCAGCAGGATTTCTGGCTACCAGGTGTCTTTCATACAGGTAACAAGGAGCAATCAAATAATCAGATTCCAAACTCTCCACCATGGCAAAGACCAAAGAGCTGTCGAAGGATGTCAGGGACAAGATTGTAGACCTACACAAGGCTGGGACTGGGCTACCAGACTATCGCCAAGCAGCTTGGTGAGAAGGTGACAACAGTTGGTGCAATCATTCGCAAATGGAAGAAACACAAAACAACTGTCAGTCTCCCTAGGTCTGATTTTTAGACTGATCATTTCTTTGTGAGTAGGCAAACATTCAAAATCAGCAGGGGATCAAATACTTATTTCCTTCACTGTATGTTTATAGTGCCCTCCACCTTATTCTGTCAAGGAGTCTGCTCTATAATGGTCATTGTTTCCTCTGTGCAACTAAAAGCAAAGCAAGGAAGGTCTGAACATATTTTTTTCTAAAATTATTAAAGGAGAAGTATGAGAATAAAGAATCACAAACATACTGTACATACTCAATCCTGCAGCATGAACACGTGACTGCTGATCGCTCAGTTCACAGTCTTCTCGGAGTGGAGAGCAGTGACTGTCAGTCACTGCTCTCTGCTCTGTCCCTCAAGTGCTCACTGGAAGGCTGAACTGGAGAGAGGCAGGATCAGCTGGCTTTGGCTTTGCAGCTGACAGAGGGCTTTTATCCACTGTTGGCTGATTCTGGGTCACAAGAGAGCAAAAGTAAGTGCACTCCTGTGACTCTCCTGTGCCCAAAAAAGCTTTTGTCATTTTTCTCTTTCTATTTTATTTTTTAGCTATCTAGTGGAAGAAGGGAGATTGGATACATTTTGAGGTAAAGTAGAAAATACCTTTTAAAAGTAAAAAATATGGGACTGTGGTTAGCTACACTTGGCTTCCAAATGATGTTAAAAATATGCACTTTACAATTGAATGTATATGTAGGTTTGTGAAGAGCACCCTGCAGATGGCTCTAGAACTTGCCAGTGGGAAACAATAGCAATCTGTTAAAAAAATACACCTTCACTGAATGAATCTCACTCTGATATGGCTCAAGTAATGGATGTCTGCCAGAATCAGGTAGGGCCTACAGACGTACAGAAGTTACTAACCGCTACTAGCAGTTGGATCAGGCAACCCTCTCTTGTGCATGTACATAGCCATGTTACATGCATACACCTGAAATCAGTCCTACCATTATCAGTGGTTATTGTTTGCTGTGTAGTGTTAACTAATAATTTGACTTAATCTAAATTATAATGACGAATAATTGAAATCAAGTGGCATGATATGTTTGCATTTCTGTAGACCAACACTTTGAAGGGTCTACACCTGCTTAAAGTCAGGTCAGTATTAAAGACTGCATGCATTCAAGAATATGTCAACCCAAAATTTCATATTCCTGATATGTGACTGTACCATGTACTTGTATGAAATAGTATCCTGTTCTCTTTGTATTGCTTCCTTTGTGTGAAATACCTGGTGTTCCTGCCAGTCCCTCTGCTTTCCTAATAAAAACTGACCACGCTAAGCAGGGAGCACAACATTGTCAGTGTTCTAGCTGTGCTGGGAGGTAATCCGATGATCAGGCTTGTGCTGACATGCCCCCCCTGCACAGCCATTCACTGGGAAGATCAGTGTGCGTTTCTCCTTCCACACCTCTCTATGCAACTGAGAACAGAGGGTATTTGATCACTAATAAAAAGGAGGAAAAAGGTATTTATAATATTTTTTATACGTATATATACAAATTCTGCCTTTCATTTCTATTTAGACTGAATGGGACGTTTTTACAAACTGAGCGTTTACATATACTTTCATACAAACAATGTGACTCACATTTAAAATAGATGCAACTCAAAAAATGATGTGATTATTGCAGTCACTGTGCAGAAAATATAGTGAGAATTCACCCTGACTATATTGTAAAATATACCATGTACATTTCTTTACATTCTAGTATGGAAGGCAGGCAGTGTGGTTTATAAAGAGGAAAAAGATGACAAATCTCCCCTATACCAATTTTGACTAATGAAAGCCAACACTGAGAGGTTGAGAGGTTTTAATCCAGTGTTGCAAAAGAGCAGAAGGTGACTCCATAGTAAAATGACTGATGTTACTGGTGTCAAAATTGGACAAAGTCCTGATCTCCCTGCAGGAAGATAAAGTTAGTAAACCATCAAGTCAACTTTCCTGTTTACCTCTAATTATTATAAATGAAGCTGCAGCTGCAATCACATAGGATGTTAAACTATGGACCTAAAGCAGCCAACCCTCCAGTGATGCCTGAGGATACACTCATATCTCTTAATATTTCATGCAGTATGGCCATTTAAATGCTTATGAAAGATGTGTTTTTCTGGAAACCTCACCAAAGATGCAAAAAGCAGGATATTTAAAAATAAATAAAGATGCGTGTGTATGAGAGCATGGTCTGATTGTATTTTAAAGCGGTAGCAATCTCTCTTGTTAAAATTACAGGCTTAGCTGTAAAACAAAGACCTCCAGTGGTGCGCTGTCACCACTGGCACTGCTGTCAGGGCTTCCATCTTCATCCATTCTCTCTAGCTTCACTCGGTCTTCCTTCCAGGTTTGTGCTCTCTGGCTGTTTGAATGGCCAGCCTGCAATGATGTCACTTTTGCGCATGCGCATGGGAGTCATTGACTCCACATCCAGTGAATTGACGCCACATCCAGTGAAGTGATGTCACCAGCTGTTTCAACTGTGAATATCCCCTAAATGGTGCAATTTTAGGAGATATTCACTGTAGATACAGGTAACTCTTATTACAGATTTCCTGTAGGTAAAAGTGAAAAAGTAGAGTTTACTACTGCCTTAAAAAGTTCTTTTAGGTAATATTTGAGATAGAGGTTTCCACCAGTAGGATTATTATTATTATACAGGATTTATATAGCGCCAACAGTTTGCTCAGCGCTTTACAATATAACGGGAGACAATACAGCAACAATACAGTTCAATACAAGAGGGATAGGAGGGCCCTGCTCCTTGGAGCTTACAATCTAGGAGGGAGGGGCTAGTGGTACAAAAGGTAACTGTGGGGGATGTACTGGTAGGATAAGTAGAAGATTCCATTATTAGCTGAGGGCAGGACCGGCTTCCCTGAAGAGATAGTTTTTCAGAGATCGTCTAAAAGTGAGCAGAGTAGGCAATAGTCTGATAAATTGGGGTAGAGAGTTCCAGAGGATGGGGGAAGCTCTGGAGAAGTCCTGGAGATGAGCATGGGAGGAGGAGACAAGGGAGCTAGAGAGCAGGAGGTCATGCGAGGAGCGGAGAGTACGGTTTGGGTGATATTTGGAAACAAGATTGGTGATGTAATTAGGGGCAGAGTTATGAATGGCATTATATGTTATTGTTAATGTTTTGAATTTTATTCGTTGGGCAATGGGAAGCCAGTGCAGGGATTGGCAGAGAGGGAAGGCAGTAAGGTGGATGAGTTTGGCAGCAGCATTCATGATAGACTGAAGAGGGGATAGCTTGGGAAGAGGTAGGCCAATGAGGAGGGAGTTACAATAGTCAAGGTGAGAGATAATAAGGGAGTGAATAAGTTGCTTAGTGGTTTCCGAGGTTAAGAACAGCCGTATCTTGGAGATGTTGCGGAGGTAAAGTCTACAAGATTTGGACAGCAATTAGATTTGGGGCTGAAAGGACAGATGGGAGTCTAGGATTACACCTAGTACCCTGGCATGAGGGGAGGGACTGATGGCTGTATTATTGATCTTGATGGAGAAGTTAGGGGACGGGGCACGGGTTGGAGAAAATACTAGGAGCTCAGTTTTTGAAAGATTGAGTTTGAGAAAGTGGAGTGACATCCATGCCAATATGTCGCTTAGTAGGTTAGTAATGCGAGAGGAAACTGAAGGGGCGAGGTGAGGAGTAGAAAGATAGATTGTGTCATCAGCATAGAGATGGTACTTAAAGCCATGGGAGTTTATCAAGTGACCAAGGGAGGAGGTGTAGATGGAGAAGAGTAGGGGTCCAAGGACGGAACCTTGAGGGACCCCTACAGAAAGAGGGTGTGAAGATGAGGAGCCAGAGTTATAGGTAACGCTGAAGGAGCACTGCGATAGGTAGGAGGAGAACCAGGAGAGAGCAGAGTTTCAGAGGCCAAGAGAGTGGAGTGGAGAATAGGTATTGGTCTTGCTTGCCAAGAAAAGATTATTGTTTAGCTTTAGACAAGGCAGGGAATGGTTATTAAATTTTCAGTTTTTTTTTCTTGCTGTCTGTCGCTCCATTTTGGAGATTTCCTTTATTTCCTGTTTCAGTGACTACAGTGTTACTGGGATGGGGGAAAGGGGGTACAGAGGTCAAAACCTTCCCAAACCTATCCAAACTAAAAAAGAGATGCTTTGACAAGAAATAGATGCTTAACAAATGCTTATTATCTTATCAAAGCACCCTATAAATGGAACAGGATCCAAGGGAGGGATGATCACCAGTCAGGAGTGAGACATTCATTTTTTAAATGTCTGTTTTAAAGATGAAGCATATTTTTTGAACCAGAGAAATACTAATTTTGCTACTGTAAATCATTACAAGGATTTATGACATAGATAGCATTAGCAATTATTAAATATGTCAGCAGATGCATTTAACACTTTGGCACGGCTGACTTCTTCATAAACTGGAACATTTTATAGGAAAACCAATTAATATTGTCCATTTAGTTCTCTGCTGCTGAATTTTGCCTCAGAGTTGCAAAAAAATTTGGGCTAACAGATTAGCGAAAAATAAGGTGCAATCACATATAAATTCATATTGCATATTTTCAGTGTTTGTTGAATAATTTCACCAATTCACAGTGTGCACCAGACCAGAAAGCTGTGCGAAACTGAATGATGTGTCAGATGGACACATTTTAAATATAAAGTTTAATTTGCTTAAAGGAGATCTATGGTTGTAGCATACACTTTCATTTTATAACATCAGCATTGCAATAAAAATACAAACAAGAGTTATTTTTGACAATCCAATGTAAAGTAAGTGTAGTGCTCACCTCTGAAGGAACTTCTAGAAATTTATTTTTTAAACAATTAGCTTTATTCAGAAAGAAAAGCAGAACATATGAACTACAAGAAAGCATAGCATATTATCATATCATGTAATACACAGTTTACAAATTTGTTTCGGAGCAAACTCAGTAGTATAATCAAAACATTTGGAAGCATTTGCATAGTAAAACGTTTACAATTTGCAGGTACAATCATCAAGTTATGATAGAAAGACAATTAAGAACAGAGGAAAATTAAAAGCTAGGAAAGAAAGCAAGAAAATTGCATAAGTAAGGACAGATCCATCTCCGCAAGAGATGCCCAGAAATCACCAGCATGACCCAAACGTCCAAAAGAGAAAAAGAGCTATTTGCCCATCAGCCCTTTTTATCTTTCGTAAAAAGTGAAAGCATACCAACTGGACCACAATTTGTGAAACCTGGGCACCATATCATCAGTCTTAGTCAGTGTCCTTTCCAATTCCTGAATAACATTAACCTCTCTTATCTAGTCTGGAACTGTTGGAAATTTGCCCAGGTTCCTTCCCAGTAGATTGCCCTGCAACCAGGCATGCAAAGACAGTCACTTTTTGGCTCATTAAGCAGTCTAGGGGATGTTCTTTTTATTGTTTTTATTTTTGGAATAACTGGGATAGGGTTGAGGGAAATGAGTGGGATACTCTAAAAAGAGAACTATGTACAAGTTGAGGACAGTAAACTCCTTTCTGAAAAGCTAAAGCAGAAATCATTGCAATAGCAAACTGCACTTGGCTTATCTGAAGCAATTAAAAGCAGACTTCTTTCTTGAGAGCACCAAGAGCGGAGTCCTTTTACAGAGAACTAGATAGACTGAGCTCTTCTGTAGTATAATCAGTTAAAGCACACAAGCTTCTCTTTTTAGAGCAATAAGAGCAGAGTCCCTTCACAGGGAATTAGATAGCCTACGTTCTTCAGGACACCAGCTGATGTTCCCTTTGATCTAAAACAAAGCTGACTCTCTAGCATAAAAGGGGTGGCAGCAGCCCAAAAGACTCTAAGATCTCTCACCACAGCAGTCTGTACTCACAAATGTCCAGGGAAAGTTGGTTGCCTCCTTCCAACATCAATACAACACCTTTATCCTGTGATACCAGACAATATCTTTAGATGACAGACCCCCAGTGAACACTCTGTAGCTTCAGCATCCAGGCCCTCAGGTTGCCCATGAACAGCATGCACATGGCAGCTCTGCCCAGAGGGCAGCAAGCCCTCCAGGCTGGACTTCCCTTCTGCAGGCAAAGACCCAGAAAGTCTGTATCCCAGAGAATTTATACAACCTCCCAGCAGCATTCAGGGCCATCCTCCCTGAGACTGGCCAGGCCTGTATAAATATTCATGCTGCTATTTGCAGTGATTCACACATATGTTCCAGAGAGTTCTCCAGTTCTCTGGAAAGAAGGGGAAACAGTCAAAACTAGCAGTAGCTGAAACACTGAGCAGACCTAACAATCACGTGCAGATGCATTGATTAGTTACATAGTTAGTCTAGCTGAAAAAAGACAAAATCCATCCAGTTCAACCATTAAAAAAAAAAAAGTTATAATCCTATACCCACAGTTGATCCAGAGGAAGGCAAAAAAACCCAACAAAGCATGATCCAATTTGCTCCTGCAGGGAAAACAATTACTTCCTGATCCCCCGAGAGGCAATCAGATATTCCATGGATCAACTTTACCTATAAATGTTAGTATCCAGTTATAATCTGTGTATCTAAGAAAGAATCCAGGCCTTTTTCAAAGCAATCCACTGAGCTGGCCAGAACCAACTCTTGAGGGAGTCTATTCCACATTTTCACAGCTCTCACTGTGAAGAATCCTTTCCATGTTTGGAGATTAAATTTCTTTTCCTCCAGACGTAAAGAGTTCCGCCTTGTCTTCTGTGATGACCTCAAGGTGAATAGCTCTACACCGAGTTCACTATATGAACCACTGATATATTTATACATGTTGATCATATCCCCCCTTAATCTCCTCTTCTCAAGAGAGAATAAATTCAGTTCCTCTAATCTTTCCTGATAGCTGAGCTCCTCCATGCCTCTTATCACTTTGGTTGCCCTTCTCTGTACTTTCTCCAGTTCCCCAATGTTCTTTTGTGAATTGGTGCCCAAAGCTGAACTGCATATTCCAGATGAGGTTTTACAAATAATTTGTACAGGGTTAATAAGATATATCTCTCTCTGGAGTCTATACCTCTTTTAATACAAGAGAGGATTTTGCTCACTTTAGAAACCACAGCTTGGCATTGCATGCCATTATTAAGCTTGTGATCTACCAGAACTCCCAGATCCTTCTCCACCACTGATTCCCCCAGTTGTACCCCCCCTAGTATGTATGATGCATGCATATTCTTAGCCCCCAAGTGCATAACCTTACATTTATCAACATTAAACCTCATTTTCTACTTAGTTCCTCAATTAAACAGTGCATTGAGGTTGGCTTGTAAGTTGAAGACATCCTGTAAGGACATTATTCCACTGCACAGCTTGGTGTCATCTGCAAAGACTGAAATGGTATTTTTAATTCCAGACCCTATATCATTTATAAATATATTAAAATGTAATAAACACTATAGTCTTAAGCACAATGGAGCACCAACCATAGGAGCAAATCAAACAGTGCATTCACTAGTTAACAACCATTGCAGCCGTTGATAGTCATATGAATGAATCCAAAAGAGTTCCAAAGAAACCAAGGCGTAGTGTAGTAATAGAAAGACCTCGCCAGGAGGTTACCGGCCTTCACTCCTGCCTGCGGCCACAGCGTTGGTTCCTCCCCTTCGTCTCCCGGACATCGCGGTGACGTCACCCGGGATGCCGTGACCACGTGGTGTCTGTCTGACAGGCGTTTCACACCACCACGCAGATTCCATTAGAGCGGATGGGCTGTCTGTCCGGACCCAGGATTCACCCTAAGCCACAGGCTTGTGTTTTATACTATTACTCATTGTCCTTCTCAATAAAGGTATACCTCCTGTTGAGGTCTTTCTATTACTACACTCTCCACAGCGCCTTGGTTTCTTTGGAACTCTTTTATATTAAAAAGTAAGGGTCCCAAAACTGAACATTGGGGTACACCACTGACAACCCTAGACCATTCAGAATGTGAATCATTAACCACTACTCTTTGAATATGATCTTTTAGCCAGTTTTCCATCCATTTACATACAGATTTTTCGTAGACTTTACCTTACACATTAGCCGTGTGTGGGGAACTGTGTCAAATGCTTTTGCAAAATCCAAGTATACCACGTCCACCGCCACCCCTCTGTCCAAGGTTTTGCTCACCTCCTCATAAAAAGAAATCAGATTTGTTTGACAACATCTGCCTTTCATGAATCCATGCTGTCTGTTGCTTAAAATATTTTTTCCAGCAAGAACTCATCTATGTGGTTTTTTATTAAACTCTCCAACATCTTCTCAACTATAGAAGTTAACATAACAGGTTTATAATTACGTGGTAAAGATTTTGACCCCTTTTTAAATATTGGCACCACATTGGCCTTACGCCAATCCAGTGGTACTATGCCAGTTATTAAAGAGTCCCTAAAAATTAGAAACAATGGCTTTGAAACGACAGAGCTCAATTCTTTAAGAACCCGTGGGTGTATGCCATCCGGTCCAGGTGCTTTATTCACCTTTATTCTGCCTAAATATTTTTTGGATCATATCAATTGTGAGCCAATGTGGATCATCTGGAGCTATGTCAATACCATGCCCATTATGGACAAGAGCACCCCCGTGCTCCTTTGTATACACAGAGCTGAAGAAGGTATTTAATACATTTGCCTTCCCTTTGTCCCCAGGCACCCACTCTAGATTATTCTGTAAAGGGCCTACATGCTCGGACCAGACCTCTTTACTATTAATATATTTGAAGAGTTTTTGGGGGTTGGTCCTGCTATCTTTCGCAATCTGTTGTTTGCTTTTGCATATTCTGTTCTATTCTTTGTATTGTTTAAACGATGATAGCGTTCCTTCATTTTTATATTTAATAAAAGCTCTTTTCTTATTATCTATAGCTTTTTTAACTTTGGCCGTAAGCCACATAGGTTTGATTTTTAGCCTTTTAAACTTGTTGCCCATGGGAATATATTTTGCAGTGTGTTCACATACAGTCTTTTTGAAGAACTCCCATTTCTGTGTTGTGTTCATTGATGCCAATATTCCCTCCCAGTCTAAGTCTTGGGAGAGCAGCTCTCAGCCTTGGAAAATTAGCTCTCTTAAAATTGAGCGTTTTTATTTTTCCTGTATGAGCTCGCTGTTTACAGCTAACAATAAATTAAATCATATTATTATTATTATACAGTATTTATAAAGCGCCAATAGTTCACTCAGAGCTGTACATTACAAAGGGGGACAGAACATGTGACAGAAGAATACCAATACAATGCAAAACATGAGGGGATTGAGGGCCCTACTCTTTCGAGCTTACAAACCAGGAGGGAGGGGATAGTGGTACAGGAGGAGATAGCTGTGGGGGGTGGAGTGGTAGGAAGAGTGGAGGAGGTCGGCAAGTTAGCAGGGGGTGGGGTAGGCTTCCTTGAAGAGATGGGTTTTCAGGGTGCGCCTAAGGAAGAGGAGAGTAGGTGATAATCTGATGGGTTGGGGCAGGGAGTTCCAGAGGATGGGTGACACCCTGGAGAAGTCCTGGAGGCAGGAATGGGAGGAGGAGACCAGGGAACTAGAGAGAAGGAGGTCTTGTGAGAAGCGGAGTGTGCGTGCTGGGCGGTACTTGGATATTAGGTCAGTGATGTAGTTCGGGGCAGTATGGTGGACAGCTTTGTACGTCAGTGTTAGGATTATGAATTTGATCCGTTACGCAATCAGAAGCCAGTGGAGTGATTGGCAGAGAGGGGTGGCGGAAACGGAGCGGTTGGAAAGGTGAATGAGTCTGGCAGCCGTATTCAGGATCGACTGAAGCGGGGATAGCCAGCAGCAAGGCAGGCCAGTGAGGAGGGAATTGCAGTAGTCAAGTCGTGATATGATGAGGGAGTGGATGAGCTGTTTAGTGGTTTCTGGGGTTAAGAACGTGCGTATTTCGGCGATGTTGCGGAGGTGGAGTCTGCATGAGTTAGTTAAAGATTGGACTTGGGGCTGGAAGGATAGGTTGGAGTCCAGAATGACACCAAGTACTCTGGCCTGTGGGGCGGGTTTGATGGTGGCGTTGTTGGATGTGATGGAGAAGTCAATGGGGGGTGATGTCCCGGCTGGGGGGAAGACAAGAAACTCGGTTTTGGAGAGCTTCAGTTTAAGGAAGTGGAGCGACATCCAGTCTGATATGTCGCTCAGTAGGTGTGTGATTCGGGCGGAGATCGAGGGGGTGAGGTGGGGGGTTGAGAGATAGATTTGTGTGTCGTCAGCATAGAGGTGGTAGTTGAAGCCGTGAGAGTGTATGAGTTGGCCAAGGGAGGAGGTTTAGATGGAGAAAAGAAGGGGCCCAAGGACAGAGCCTTGAGGGACCCCAACAGAGAGGGGGAGTGAGGGGGAGGTGGTAGCATTATAGGTAACGCTAAAGGAGCGTTGTGACAGGTAGGATGAGAGCCAGGAGAGAGCAGAATCTCTGAGGCCGAGGGAGTGTAGTTTTTTGAGGAGGAGGGGGTGGTTGACTGTGTCGAAGGCCGCAGAGTCACTGCTACCCAGATGTTCTTTTATATGGACATTTGTAATAAGCTCTGCATGGTTTGAGATTACCAGGTCTAGTGGAGCATCATTCCTAGTAGGGGCCTCTATGAATTGTAAAATAAAATTGTCCTCTAGTAGGTTTAAAAATGTTTGCCCTTTCACTGTTCCTGCAGTACCATTACTCCAGTCAATTTCCGGCTAGTTAAACTCCCCCATTATTATCACTGTCCCAGCCCTTGCAACCCTTTCAATCTGTGCAAGTAGCTGAGTCTCCACCTCCTCATTAACACTGGGAGGCCTATAACAAATTCCAATGATTACCTTTGTTGTATGCAACCCCATGTGCAGTTCCACCCATAATACTTCAGCCACATCACACTCTCCATCAACTAGGTCCTCTTTCACACTCGATCTGAGATCACTTCTCTTATAGAGACAGACGCCACCACCTTTTCTATTTACCCTGTCTCTCTGAAAGAGAACATAGCCAGGAATATTAATGGCCCAGTCATGTGAAGATTGACGCCAAGATTCAGCAATACCAATCGTTCCGTTCTCAAAACACTGACTATGTGTGGCTCTAAATGGACAGCTAAACCCTTGTCAGAATCTCCAGCAAACAGAAGCCCACTGCTTGTGTTGTCTACCAAAGAATCCAACTTTATTTTATAGGTGAAACTGAAACACAATACAATGACAGCATATCAGTATACATAGAATAACTAGTGTAGCATAAATGACAGATGACACAGCAGAAAGGCACTTACAGGTGATGATGTCTTAAGCCCCTTGGGAGAGAAGCAGGCACACTGCATCCACAGTGAATGGCAATCTCAAATGGCTGAAGAACTTCCTAAACCAAGTGTCATTTCCTGTCTGAGAAATTTACATATCCAGAGGAGAACTGCTACTCATGTTTGCCACTAGATGGCAGTGGTACACTACATATCCCATATAAGTAACTATAATTCAATTAGCCTGTGAAGGCAACACACCAATTAAGTCATAATACTCTTCATGCACCAAAGCTTCCAAACTCACCTATTTTGCTTGGCAGAATTCTGGCATTGGTGAACAAACATTTTAATGCATTGACACCTTGTTCACACGTATTTTGCATATTTTTTATTTTCATACAAATGGTACCAATTCCACTGGTTGTTTGTAACATAGGAACCTTCTTATCTGCCATAGCCTTCCTCCCATCTTTCCCCATTCCACCCACCAATAAGTACTGACCCCTGACTGATCTGTCTACCCCGTTATATTCTAATTTTCCCACCCCCCTCTATCCTAGTTTAAATACTCCTCCAGCCTTCCCATAAACCTCTGCCCTAGCACAGCAAACCCCCTTCCATTTAGGTTCAAACCATCTCTAGCATATAGGTTGCACCCAAATGAAAAGTCAGCCCAGTGCTCTACAAACCCAAATCCTTCCCTCTTACACCAGGTCTTCAGCTATGCATTGAGTTCTATAATCTCCCCCTGTCTTTCCTGAGTTGTGCATGGCACAGGGAATATTTCAGAGAATATCACCTTGGAGGTCCTATCCTTCAACTTGCAGCCTAGTTCTTTAAATTGATTCTTAAGGAGCCTTAAGGCACCTTCCATGTATTCTGTCATTCGTTCACACATGAACCAAGACAGCTAGGTCATGCCCAGCCCCTCCCAGTAATTTATCAACCAGGTCCACCACATGCCAAACCCTGGCACCAGGGAGACAGCAAACCATTCAGTTGAGGCGATCCTGGTGACAAATCAATCCTATCTGATTATGGAATCCCCTATTACCACCGGCTGTTTAGGCCTTCCTGCACTACCCTCACCACCCCTCTCAGATGGTCTGCATCCTCGGCTGTTATAGATAGCAGTGACATCAAGGGCTGAGCTTGCCACCCCCACATCTTCACCCAACTTGGCAAATCTGTTTGGGTGCACAAACACAGGGCCGGCCTTCCTTTTCTGTGAGCCCCTACCACTCCCTCTCATTACAGTAACCCATCTTCCTACCTGATAATCCTGATTAGCCCCTCCTCCCTCCACATCAATCCCATTAGCTACCTGCTCAGAGAGCAGAAGACCCCTTTCAAGGTTGTCGGTTCTGCCCAGTGTTGCAACTTGCTCCTCCAGATCTCTAACATGAGTTTCCAGAAGGGCAACCCACTCACATCTGTCGCAGTGATATCCATTCTGGAGCTGCTGCTCCATTGTTGCATACATGTGGCACACTGTGCACTGCACTAAATCTTCAATCCTGCTAGCACACATTATCCCAGTTACAATATTAACAGGAAATATCAGTTGTCACTTACAGGTTAGTAGACTCCTGTTATAATCTCCTGTTTCCAACTCCAGTTTTTAACTCCACATATCAAATGTCCTATTAGTCAAAGGTGCAGCAAGCAAGCAAGATTACAGTGAGCACATCTAAATTTACCTAACACAACAATTACAGCCATGATGGTTACAGTGAGGCAAGCTAAACATACCTAGCAAACAAAAATAAGACTCCACTGAACACAGTGAGCCAGCACTATATCTAAGTTATCCTAACACCCATCTAGGAGGGTGCTACATAAGCATACTTGGGAAATCTCCCTTTATGTTTTAAGTGCTACCTGTCTGCTGTCCATCTCTTTCCACAACTTCCTGGATTCCCAGCATGCTTTGCAGCTTCTCCTCTGCTGTTTACTTTCAACTTCTAAGGACTACATATCCCGTGGTACTTTGCTGCCAGCAAGCAGTGATTTTTGTACTGACTCCTCCTGAAACTCCTCAGCACCTCTGTAGGTCAGAAGGCAGGCTCTCTGAAATGTGTGAGACAGCAAACTTCAAGATCCTTCAGATTTATAGGAGTAACCCCACTGACAGCTGAAACATGAAAGAATGTTTTCACTACTAAAATACTGCATTAATTAATATAACTCATGCGGTATTTTAGTAGCTGTGCGGTATCTTACTGCATACTCAGATGCAGTAAGATACCGCTCAGTGAACTGTCCCCTCTATTCGAAGTATGCGGTTGAACTTTCATTAGGTTCCAATGTTCGACCACGAACTGAACAGGGGGTTTGTAGCCCATCACTACTGGCAATAGCTTAGATCTTTCTCATGGACTAGGCCGCAGCCAAACCGCATCATCTCTTTTGGGGGGGGGGGGGCATTGAATCATTTCTATATGTTTCCACCTAGTTATACTCTTTCAGTACCTGGATGAGGCTTGCCTGAGGCTTCCTCCCAGATAAATCAGGTATCTATATATATTCAGCTTTGTCATCCACAACTGGTATCTGTTGCCTTGTTGCTCTTTCCAGGGTGATAATGCTAGCAGAATTCAAATATGATTAGAATGTGATGGTATTTGTGTTGACATCTCAAAGGTAAGAAAGTTGAAGGTCTCAGCTTCTAGTGGGGAAGACATGTGCAAAGTGAGAGGTGGAATTTGGGCCTCAGCACCCATTGACACTATGAAAACCACACAGTGTTAGCAGACTTGTTCAACCAACTGGAACAGACACACAAATGGCTTGCCTTATGAACCAGGTTAACATTTTGTGAACACTCCAGTGTCCCGCACCTGTATGGACTGTTTCTGTCACAGAGAGATGCAGGCCATGGACCTGCCTGATCATTGACAAGCCATGGAGGGGCATTATTCTGTGATACATTTTACCATCTCTCAGGATGAGAGTGCACAACTAAATCAGCAGTTTGTTGGCTTCTGGTAGTAGCATTGATCTTTTTCTTCACAGCAAAAGTAAAGCCTCTGTTAGGGGGACAACTCCTAGCTCTGTTCTTTGCGTCTCTGCCCAATTATACACTTACATGGATAAGGTTCACCTGAGGCCTACTGTTAGGTCTTCCTCAGTTAATATCAGAAATTCCTATCTCTTCAGCTTCTTCATCCACATCTTTGGGTCTTGGATGGGAAGTCATTCCACTTTGCATTCCCACTGCTGGACTGGTAGTGGAGCATGTTAATTTACCAACTTTCATGATTGGGGCAGTGTCTGTGGAAACAGAGACAGTCCCAGCATAGTGATGGTGAACTTGCTTGGAAGCCTTGGGGGTGGTATTCTCCTTCTTCACAGGAGTCTTCTCCTTGCCATTCAATTGTGTATTACTGTCTGCACTTTATTGCTAATAGCTTTTTCTGGAGCTGAGCCATAACCTTTTGTCAGTTTCCAGATGACTATCTCCCATGGAGCCATCTGTTTGACTGCAGGTGCATCTATCTATTTCTTAGCTACAATGGCCATAGGTGTGCCTGAGCCTTTACATTTCTGTTCCTGATCTGCTATTGCCACTTGTAACAATCCATGGCAATTCAAATTAGGGATGCCTCTTTCTCTTGCAAGCTTCCTCTGACTCTGTCGGGCAGCATTCCATCTAGAAAACATTCCTTCAGCCACCCATGTGCATCACTCCAGTGAGGCGGCCCTACTCAACCCATTTCCCTAAAGCGTATCTCTGCTGCTATTTCTTGTAGTGCTATACTGCAGAATGGATTCTTTAACTCTGCTTTGTGCCAATGAAGTGGGCCTTAAAGTCCTTTAATGTTACCACTATATACCACTTCCACAGTAAGTGACCTAAATGGAAAATAAAGGTCTTTACATTCAGCATTGGAGGTTACAACGGCTTGAGTAAAACTGTGCATTTAAAATGTTATATACTTCTGTGTATATACTTATATAATAAATGTTCTAGATGTATGTTTAGACTGTTGATAAGGGTCCATAGATGCTGAATCCTGCCTGTGATATATTTGAGATATCATTACCACCTAAAATCGATGTTAGTTAATGAACATTTTTTAATGTGTACTGCTCTGTTTTTATTTTGTTCATAAGAGTCAGGCTCCACCCAACGGGATCTCTAGTGGTCCACAGCACGGGATTTCCCAGGACACGGAGTCTAAGTCCCAGTCTGCCTTTTCACCAGAGCCCCTGATGGTGGGGATGGACTTGGTGCAAGACTGGAACCAGGTCGCGCCCCTGGGCACCCCCGGCGGTAATAGAGGGGTCCCGCTGAGGGTATGTGCCCAGGATGAGCCTGCTGTGAAGGGGCTGACAGGTCCCGATCCAAGCGGGATGGATGGATGACTGCTAGGAGTGAGCGAGGTCAGACTAGCTGGGTCGGTAACAGTGGGGACAGGTGCGGTACCAAGCAGCAGGCAAAGAGTAGTCAGGTCACACGCCGGGTTCAGTAACATAGGGTCCAAAATAACAGTAACTACAGGCAGAAGAATGGTCAGGGATGACCCGGGGCCAGAGCAGGAGAGGGTCAGCATAAATCAGAACAGGCAGAGTTTGGCAACAAGGAAACGTACTAACAGGAACAGGAACAAGACCTTGCGGCAATTTGGAGATGCACAGGGCAGGTTTAAATAGGGCGCCCTGTTCTCCCTTTGGTGCCGCCGCGATCGCTAGTGCGCATGTGCGGCCGCCGCCGCGATCGCCGAGAACTCTGTGCTCGCCGGCTCGGACAAATCGGCGATCTGCGCATGCGCACACTGCCGAGCGACCGGGATCCCTGACAATAAGCCACTTCAATATAGGGCACTTTTACTCCCTTCCTGCCTAGGCCAATTTTCAGCTTTCAGTGCTCTCATACTTTGAATGACAATTACTTAGTCTTGCAACACGGTACCCGAACTAAATTTTTATAATTTTTTGAGACAGAAAGAGCTTTCTTTTTGTGGCACTGGGTTTTTTATTTTTTGAGATATAAGCAAAAAAATACAGAAAATTAAAAAAAAAAAACAAAACATGTTTCTATTATAAAATTTTGCAAATAAGTAGTTTTAATTCATAAATTTAGGCTAAAATTTATACTGCTACATTTATTTGGTAAAAATAACCCAAATCAGTGTATATTATTTACATAACTTACAGAGTCTACAAGGTATGGTACATATCAATGAAAATCTTTCAGTCTTGATGTACCAACTGCCTATCTCATTTCTTGAGGCCCTAGAATGTCAGATCAATACATATAACCACAAAATTACCCCTTTTTGGAAAATAGGCAGTTCAAGGTATTTAGTTAGAGGCATGGTGAGTTTTTCCCCACATTTTTTGGGAAAATGAATAAATTAAATAACATTTATTTTTCACAAAATTGTCATATTAACAAGTTATTTCTCTCACAAGGCATAGGCATACTTGCAGTTACACCCCAAAATACATTCTTCTACTCCTCCTGAGTAGGCGATACCACATGTGTGAATCTTTTTCCCAGCCTAGCCATGTAGAGAGGCACAACATCCAAGGAGCACCTTCAGGTGTTCTAGGGACATAAGTTACACATCTAATTTCCTGACTACCTATCACATTTTTGAAGACCCTGGAGCACCAAGACAGTGGAAACACCCAAAAAATGACCCCATTTTGGAATGCAAACACCCCAGCATATATTCTATGAGGCATAATGAGTCTTTGAACATGTCATTTTGTTCTCCACACGTTTTTGAAAAATGTAGAAATAAAATGAAAACTTTTTTTTTTTTCAAAAAGTTGGCAATTTATAAGATATTTCTAAAATTAATTTTGCTACTCCTCCTGAGTATGGCAATACCACATGTGTGAGACTTTTTTGCAGCCTAGCTAAATAAAGGGTAAACAAAAGATTACCTGTGGTTTTAGTAGAGCAGTTGTCCGTGCAGGAGAGCATTGATCCAGGAAACAGGCAGAGATGTGGTCAGCAATAGCCAAAAAAATTGTCCAGGCAACAGGCAGGAACATGGTCCATAAAAGGCCATGGGTCAGCACAGGCAGAGAAATGATCAGCACAGCCAAAGAATTGGTTCAGACAGCAGGCAGGAACGTGGTTTATAAAAAGTCCTGGTTCATTGCAGGCAGAGATATGGACAGCAAAGCCAAAGTATTGGTCCAGGCAGTCAGGAAAAACATGGTCCATAAAAAAGTTCTGGGTCATAAAGTAGCAGACAGAGATATGGTCAGCACAGTCAAAGTATTGGTCCAAGAAAGAGGTAGGAACATCAGGCTTAGGACCTCGGTCAGGTAAGACCTGGGCACAGGGGTAGTGGTTTCTGACCACTCAATCACTTTGAAGCCTTCAGACTAACAGATCCTGATCCGGGAATTACAAAACCTGGAGAAAACCAAACATTTTTTTTCTCTACTCGGAGCACTACTCTGGGGCCCCTCACTTATGTGAGACCCCTGTGTTATCTTGAAACCCACTACTACAGTAGCAGGGTGATTAACAGGCCAAGGGCAGTGCAGATGGAAGGCAGACATCTGGTTTATAATCAATCCAGGCAGCAGGCAGAGGCATTGCTGATAAACAGGCCACGGTCAGTTCAGGTGGAAGGCAGAAACATGGATTAAAAACAATCAAGATGGCAGACAGAGGCATCGTTGGTAAGCAGGCTAGGGTAAATTAAGGTGGAAGGTAGAGGCATGTTCAATTGAGGCAGCAGGAAAATTATCAGCATAGATATTAGAAATCAGGAAATGGTAGCTGATAAAAATAAGGGGAACTAATATTTTAGTGATCTGATAAAGTCGGAAGCAGTCTCCGATGCATAGGCCCGGTTGGGAGGGATATTGGGGACAATGAAAACTGGTGTCTCTCCTAACTCCCCCTCTGCTGCATACCCTACATTTTTTTTTGTGTCTTATACTTGTTTCTCTTGGTGGAATGCTGTCAGGGAAATGTTGCGCATGAAGTCTGCTGACACAATTGGAGCAAATGCTTTCTGGTGGAGATCACTGCTGGTAGATTAGGGCAGTGATGACATCTTATATAAATTTGGAGAAGATGGTTGGTCTTTCCGTTGACTTTTGATAGGTGATGTATGCATTAAAAATGTCCAAATGGAAAAGGTAAATTGCAGCTTTTTTATACCAGAAGAGCATCTCCCCCCCCCCCCCCATGAATCGAATAAAATCGTGAATACCGTCTCCTCTATGAATTTCCACCGAGGTGTCATTGTGGATGGAGGATAGGATGTACACATCTCTCCTATCCCTCCACTTTACAGCCAACACTTCCTCATTCCTGAGGAAGCACATTTGTGAGAAACACGTTGGGTGTATTGTAAATCGAGGTACCACATTGGTTTCCGGAGTGGCGGTGTGAAATGTAAGTCAGAGTGGCTGTTTTTATTATTGATTTTATGTGACTTCACTGTGCTGCTACTTGTTTGGTTCATAATAAATACTACACTATATGGCATTTTATTTTGGTTGCCTTGTGGTGGTGTTTGACCGTGAGAGTGGAACAGTGCCCCCTATGGAGATGTGATTAAAGTTGGTAGCAGAGAAGATGAATGCCAGGGCTCCAATTTGTTCTCATGCATTATCTGCTGCACATCTCATGAGCAGCACACATTGGTGGTGAGCGTGCATTTTATGTGGGTGGTGGAGTTTGGTACACACACTGTATCAGGCAGTGCCACCTATGCATGGGTGTTGAACTCTGTTACACATAAGAGTACTACACTATATAATTGTATTTGTTTTTAGAGTCACATCGATACAAGTCTCATACTGCAAAGAAGGAAGGAGTAGAGCAGTCCCCCAGGAGCCACATGAGCAGATGGATGGTTTTGTGATGATTAATTAAAACGCTGATGCTGCACTTTATATCAGGGCAGCATATATTTGTGGTGAGTTGACAATTCTTCTGGTGGTGGATAGTCTGTTTTTATTGGAGGAAATCGAGTACAACAACACATATATTGCAGGGACTACAAATTAATGTTGATATATAAAGTTGATGGGACTGTCATTTTGTGACCTTATAATGCTGCAATTTTATTTAGAGTTCATGTAAAGGGTCGTGTATATTTACTTGTATTTGCAAGCTGCTTATTTTCACACTAGTAGGGAGCACTGACTTTATATATTTTGGTCCTCGTTCCTCAGACTTGCTAATTCCCACCTTTGTAGCCTTATGGTCACGAGACTTTGTGGGAAGCCCTTCCTGTTTGTTCAGGTGGTACCACAGGCCAAAGTTTTCTCACGGTACAGGTGGTGGAAAAGGGGCAGACTTGTGTAATAATTATCTAGGTAGGTGTTGTACCCCTTTTGGAATAGTAGAAAAGCCAGGTCAAGACAATTTTCCACTGCCGATGTAGATTGGGTACTCAGGGGGCTGGAGCTGGGAGTCAGTGCCTTCGTACACGCGGAGGGGATGAACATATCTTATGGCTCTTTCACAGAGCTTGTTGAGCTTTACTCCATACCTGGCCCTTTTACTGGGAATGTATTGCTTCATTCCCAGCTGGCCAGTAAAGTGGAAAAGGGATTTGTCTACACAGATGTTTTGGTCAGAGACATAAAGTTTAGCAAATCTCAAAAATCAATTAGGGGTGAATTTTGTATTGTTAGTCATAGCCTGGATGATCTCGGGGAAGGCACTGTGCGTTATCACAGAAATGCAGGAAGCAAATGATCATGTCATAGTGTGACCTGGAGATTACAGCTGAAAAAATGGGAATGTGATGAATGGGTGGGGGGACCAGTAAGCATGTACTTCAGCCCCATGTTGATTGTAAGGCCCAAAAACAATTTAAACTCCTCTACTGTTAGACTATTCTCTATTCAAACATATGGGCATAGCATATGTTGTTTTCAAATATTGCTGGGAGAAAAGGTTAGTCTGGTCCACCATGAATTTAAGAAAATTGGCTGAGAAAAATAAATTTAAAAAATCAAATTTTGTAAATTTTTTGTGTTTGCCGGCACACCTGACTGTGTGGTGAAAGGGGGGATTGTAGTTGATCCTGAGCTGCAAGGCAGCCATAACGGGTTTGCCAGGGCATCTGGAAGATTTGTCTGGGCCCAAATTCTAGGGGTCGGGTGCGATATTCCAGTGCCGGTACTGGGCCTTTCATCCTGTGGTCTAGCGTCGTTGGTGTTTACAGATTCACTAATGGGGTGTATGGCGCTGCTCGTGGTTGCCTGGTCTTCAGAGCATCTTATTCTTTTAGGAGGGACTGCTTCCTACTCTGATTTGGTCGCTGATCTACGGCTTTCGACTGGCTAGTATTCTGAGTTGGATCAGATGAGGAGATATAATACTGAGGATTTGAAATGCCTCCTCACTGGTAGGCAGCAGTGATGGCGGCTTTTTGATGGGTATGCTGATTAGGCTGATGGATGCGCTGACAGGTATACTAATGGGATGCACTGACAGGTAGACTGATGGCTGCTGTGACAGACACACTGATGGATGCTGTGACAAGTACACTGATGGGCTGCACTGACAGGTACACTGATGGATGCGCTGACAGATACACTGATGGATGCGCTGACAGATACACTGATGGATGCGCTGACAGGTACACTGATGGGCTCCACTGACAAGTACTCAGATGGGCTGCACTGACAGGTACACTGATGGATGCACTGACAGGTACACTAATGGATGCGCTGACAAGTACACTGATGGATGCACTGACAAGTACACTGATGGATGCACTGACAGGTGCACTGATGGGCTCCACTGACAGGTACATTGATGGGCTGCACTGACAGGTACACTGATGGATGCGCTGACAGGTACACTGATGGCATGCCCTGACAGGTACACTGATGGGCTGCACTGACAGGTACACTGATGGATGCGCTGACAGGTACACTGATGGCCTTCCCTGACAGGTACACTGATGGATGTGCTGATAAGTACACTGATGGATGCGCTGACAGGTACTCTGATGGGCTGCACTGACAGGTACACTGATGGGCTGCACTGACAGGTACACTGATGGCATGCCCTGACAGGTATACTGATGGCATGCCCTGACAGGTATACTGATGGGCTGTACAATGACAGAGTAGGGGCAATAATTCTAGAACCAGACCTGTGTTACTCTAAACTGGTAACCTGTTAAGGCTTTTAAATCGTTGCCTATGGAGATTTTTTGAGGTAATGTAGTTTGGTGTCATTCCACAGGCGTATGCAATTTTAAAGCCTGACATGTTAGATATCTTATTACCGGGTCTAACATATTCTTTTATATTTTACCAGAAATTCATATTGAATTATATTGTGTTTGTGTTCACTAAATCTTATTAAAAAGCATTTTTTCCCAAAAAATTGTATTTGTAAAACCACTGTGTAAATACTGTGTGATATAATAAATTGCAACACCTACTATTTTTTTCTCTAGGGCCTCTGCATAAAAAAATATAGTTTTTTGGAGCCTCTAAGTAGATTTGTAGCAAAAAAATGTTGTTTTTTACATGAATTGAGAAGTGTCAGAAATGGTCCGTATTGAAGTAGTTAATGTAAATGCAAGATTATATTCTGTTGCTGTAATCAAAAGCTAGCAGAAAGGGAAAGGCGGTTTTTAGTAAAAAAAATAGCTAGCAAAGGGAAAGGAGATTTTTACTCATTAAAAAAAACTAGGAGAAAGGAAAAGGAGACTTTTAGTGAAAAACAAATGTGCAGAAAGGGAAAGGAGATTTTTAGTGAAAAACAAATGTGCAGAAAGGGAAAGGAGATTTTTAATGAAAAACAAATGTGCAGAAAGGGAAAGGAGATTTTTAGTCATAAGAAAAGAAAGGGAAATAAGATTTCTACTCATAAAAAAACTAGCAGAAAGGGAAAGGAGACTTTTAGTTAAAAAAATGTGCAGAAAACTAACGGAGATTTTTAAACAGAAAAAAGCTAGCAGAAAGGGAAAGGATATTTTTGGCAGAAAAGACATAAAAGACAAAAAATACTCTACCTCCTAGTAATTGTTTTCAGACTCCAGTTCTGCTTTAAGGTAAGCACTGCATAGTAAAAAAAGATTTCTTTAAGTGTACCTTTATGAACACCAGTACAGCAGCAAAGAAAATGTGTCCCTGAAAATTCTTAGTATGTTATTTTCTGCCAAAGCTGAGAATGATGTAATAAGATACAAAGTGCTAATAATGTGAAAAGAGAGTGATAAGACACTCAGTTGACAGTGCTAAACCAAGCGGCAATAGGAAGGACAGCAGAACAGCAGAATATTGACAATGCAAGCTTGAGAATGTGGGAAGAATCAAGCAGGGAGCGACATTCCACTCTATTGAAAGCCTGCTGACATCTCATTCAGTGGTGAGAGGAAGCGCCCCCTGCCTCCTCACCTCATTCATTAAAAGCGCCATACAGAACTGACAGGGGGATTCAGATGCTCCCACTCCTCCAGCTGCAGCAAGCTGATCATCAGCACAAGGGGGAGAGATCCTGAAAAAGCCTGGCTGTTCTTCAGATGATTCTCCTCTCCTATGACTTTGTTTGACCTGTCTGAACCACTGAGTGACATCTGGTCTTGGGTCACCTGTCCTCTACCGGCTGATCCTCTCCTATACAGCACCTGTCCTGGGTAAAGGATTCTTCCACAGCCTCTCAGTGCTTCATGTAAGTTTGTTTCATTTCATTTTAAAGAACTGCATTTAGATCTTACAGATTTTAATGATCTTTTTGCCAGACTTGAAGTTTAATAGCCACCAGCCAGTAATGTAGTTGTAAAAACCATTGTAAGACATTCGAAGAGGACTATAGAATTTTATTAATTGTTTTACGGCAATCTTTTTTTATATGTGATCTCTTGAATGCTTTAATTACTTTTTACAAGGATTTGCCAGCACTGACTGGATATAAGGGAATTAAAATAGGTCCCCTGTGGGTGGAAGTCACTGTCCTGAATATCTTCAGAGAAATAATGCAGCAGTTAGTGGTGGGAAGCTATTACCGTGAGTCTAATCCATTTGCTTCTGCAGAGAGGTGCTTTCTGACATATGCTGGGTGTGATTCACTTCACTAATGAACGTGGCCATTTACTTATCCTAATGAGGCTAATATATGTTTTTTTTAGTGGCAAGCACCATTTTTTATTATTTCATTGGTTATTGTGCAGTGTTACTACCAAAACTGACATGACTATGATGAACTGTATTACCTGTTAACATCTTATGTCTCATGGACTTTATATTCAAAATAATGCCATACAAGCTTCCAACTTAAATGCAGCCTGTAAGCCAAGCAACTGAGTCTCACTTCTCCTGCTACAATTTATGTAATGTAATGATATCATTGCACAGTAGTGAAGATCCCTAATCACACCTGAACTTCTCCAATGGCTTTGACCATCAGCTACTGCCTGCAGACCTCTGCTCATCTCTGGATCATCTTGCAGGACACCGGTTATTTATTTATTTCAGGTACTTGTATAGCACTGTCAATTTATGCAGTGCTTTACAATATATATATATATATTGTACATTCCCATCAGTCCCTAACCCTCAAGGGGTGTACAATCTAAGGTCTCTAACTTACATTCATACACACACATACATACTAGGGACAATTTAGACAGGAGCCAATTAACCTAGCAGCATGGCTTTGAAGTGTGGGAGGAAATCCACACAGGCACAGGGAGAACATGCAGATTACAGGCATGAGGTGCCGTGGCTGGGATTCGAACCAACTACCCTAGTACTACCAGGCGGAAGTGCTAACCATTTAGCCACTGTGCTGCTGCTGTGGTTGACAATGTAGTTCAGCTGTAAGTGTTATGAGCTGACAATATGTGGAACTGAATGATCACCGGCCATGTCCTGCAGGGACCAGCTGATAATAGTTCTTCATAGAGATTAATGGAGGTCTGCAGACAGATGCTAAAGACTGTCAAAATCATCAAAGAGTGCGGTGTCAGATTTACAGAATGTCATACATTTGTTACTATCGTCTGTTAATTACTGTGTCAGTTGGGACCATGGTCTACCTGAAAAGTATACGTAGCCAAAGGGTGATTGAAAGACAATGGGGTTGATTACTAAATCTGGAGAGTGCAAAATCTGGTGCAGCTCTGCAGAGAAACCAATGAGCTTCCAGATTGTTTTGTCAAAGCTTAATTCAACAAGCTAAAGTTAGAAGCTGATTGGCTACCATGCACAGTTGCACCAGATTTTGCACTCTCCAGTTTTAGAAAATCAACCCCAATTTAGTGTTTTTAGAGAAACATATGAAAATGTTTGTACAGTTAAATTTCCTTTTTTTTCCATAACATTTTTTATTAATATTTTTTAGCTGTTTGTTTCACCAGTTCAGACATTAACCCACTCTGTTTGTCATTGTGACAGAAAGTGATGTGAAATCCAATATTTTTTCAGGTGCCACTAGTTGTTTTGGCGGCCATTGTTACAGAGACAGAAAGTGATGGGAAATCCAGAATTTTGTACCGAACACAATTTGAGGGGAAGTCTTCCAGTGGGGACAGCTAATATCTAATATAGGGTTGCCATCCATTGCTGTTTTCTGGCAGACTCCAGCAAACAAGCATCTGCCATGATGTCCCTAGCAGCATACTTGGCAGGGAGGAAGGCTGCCAATTGGATGTGCAGGAAGTACATTAGGTCAAGTGGGGATTCCAGCCCACCCCAGGTCTATCAAGCTAGGTTTCCCAGTGCTGATATAGTGGCATCTTCAACCCCTTATGACCAGCGTGAGCTCTTCCCTACTTTATTTGCATATCTGCATGCACAGCGCTCATTGACTGCCCAGTTGAGCCCATAGCTGGTGATCTGGGGGAAAGTGCTTAGTTTGGTTTAGTGAGTGTGTAGAGCACTCGTTATCAGGCAGCTTAATATGGCCTCTTCTCAGCAGACTGATATGCACAAATCAGAACAATGTCAGGTACCATACTCTGAGCGTCTCCCTTTTCTGCTATACTGGCAACAGGTTGGGTTTGATTTCTCATGTCCTAAGTTTCACGGTCAATGTATGCTGAATAAATAACAGCAAAAGTTGGGATATATGGCACTGGTCATTACTGAGTCTCTGTCTTTGGACTCTCCACAATTATCTCTATTTTGGTAGCGTAAAGACATGTAAAAGGTAATGCACTGTTTATTCAGTGTATTATAATAAAGCACACCCTGTCTGTAAATTACTGCATTTCTTTTTTTTTTTTACATTACAATAAAGGAAAAATAAAGATGTAGAATGTAACAGGAGAACCTGTTGGTGGCTTACCATTTCCTAAACTGGCAACTCTAGATACCTGCTTGATTATCCCTTTCATGTGCCAGACCTAGGGTTGCCAGATTTTATGGTTAAAAATTACTAGTCCTGTAGTCTTTTTTTTCTACTATTAATTACATTGGTAAAATAGTCTCATTTATAGTGACCAGGTGAAAACCCTAGGACCTCAAATCCAAGTACACAAATAGTGAACACAGCCTTTTGGTCAAACTTTTGCTAACTTCCTTGAAGTGGAACTTTGCACAGAAACATTTAGGAAAAAGGGGGAAAGGGCCTGTCAGGCAGAATTTATGCTATCCACGATTTTTAATGTTGGACTTGCGGATGTCTGGGTACCACCACTTACAGGATGCCATGGTGCAGCCACTGGAAATATGCAGAATGGCAGCCATGGTCCTGGAGGTTTAGCACCCAGTACCAAAAGAACCCAGCACTCCCAGTCCAGCAGTTGAACTATAGTCCTGGCTTCACTGGGAAACAAAGCTTGTGGAGGGAGCATTTTCAAGTAAGTAATCCTTGAACACTGCGGTGGGTTTTAATTATTGTTGTGGGCAACTGTACTTTGCTAATTGTGGTTTGCTTTATTTGCAAGCTTGTTATTTTGTTTTCAAGTGAATTATATCAGAACAGAATCATTTTACGTATTTGATCTACAGCTTACAGAGCTTGTAGATTAGAATATGGCCTTGTATGCTTGATGCAATAAAACAATGTATAATTAACAATGGTGACTTGCAAAGTACAGTAACCTAAGGCAATCAATTACATTTTATATGGATGCTGTTCATCACTACACTTTCATCCTATAACATAAACCTGTTTTACAGCCGGGTGGAGTTAGTTACATTCCGCTGCTTAAGACAAAATGAAGGAAACACAGACAGGCTAGCCTGCACAGACCTTTCCAGTTATATTAATTCTACAATGCTCTTTATAAACCAAACCAGTGCATTGACACAGATAATATCCACAAGTGTCTGCTGATTAAAGCAAGTGTTTCTTGAAAGAAATATGCAGGCTGCCATTGCTGCCACTTACACAAGTGCTGGGGCATATTGCTTTCAATGAAACCAATGCTGGGGGTTGTTATTACTGCCATTGACACCACTTTTGGGGCTTATTTTTCTCCCATACTACAAGCCATACACTGTGAAGCGAAACCTATTTTATTGGCAACACCTCCAGGACTCCAGCATTTTAATTATTGATACCTTCGAAGTGGCCCATGTAGCTATGCATGCATACCTTTGTGCCCTTTATTTGAAATCTGGTTATTTTGATTTTTATACATTCACTGTCTGCTACTTGTTCCAAAAGTCTGTATCCAGTTGATGGAGGGCAGGGAGAAAATGGCTAAAAATTGTGGTGTGCTTTTATGGGTGTGGTTAAAAGTGGGCATGGTCAGTAGGGAGATCCTGGATTTCATTTTGAAAATCGGGTAACCATATTCTAAGGGAAATATTTCTCTCTTGAAAGAGATTTAATTGCAGTCTGTGTTTCTTCTCTGGGACAAGAAGTAAAGAGAAAACTCAAAGGGACACAGATTGTAAAAAGTAAACTAACAGGGGTTCTAGACATCCTCCACTCTATCCAAAATTTAAGAACAATCTTTTGGCTCTACATAAATCTTATTGTAAACAATTTTGTCAATATGTAATAATATTTTATATGCTTTGTTTCTATGTATAATTAGTAATTACTGTATATATGTTCATATTGCCAAGCTATTTAGTTATCACTTATGCAGGCTCTGCTTCTCAAAATGCAAGTCAATGGGATTGATTAGAGAAGAATCCCTGTGCAAAATAAATATTTGGTCACTTCAGTCATCCTATCATGCGCAAGGCAAAGTCCTGTTCTTTATTTTGCTCTGCACATACTTTATTGTACAAAGTTAGCACATCTTGGTTTTACCCGGGGTCAGGGTTATTCTCAACTGCTTTAGTAAATCAAACCCCTATAAGTCAGTAAGCTCATTGAAAAGAATACATTTCCCACATGGCTAATATCTTAAGTTTTTTAGAGAGACGGAGTAATTGCACTAAATAGCTGAGAGCTCCTTTTAACAGCTATTCTAATGCAATAATTTGTAATTAATTCTAAAACAAATTAATCGCTTACTATAAATATTTTGAACAGTCAGCTTGTAAAAATTTGAAAGTCATAAAAACAATTATTTTAAGAGAAACACTGCGATAATACAAAATTAGTTTAATCTGCTTAAAGTTTAAGTCCCAAGAGGTCACAAGAGGACATGCGCTTGAAAACTCTAGCCCCCACCCCATGCCCACTATTCAGTAATCTGCAGCGTTATTTTAAAAGGAAGTTTTAATCACACAGTAATACTTTGTTTAACATGCGGTCCCATGAGCCATGTTTAAACCTTTCCTAAACCACTTGACGACCAACCACATACTGGTATATCACTGGAATAGAAGGGTGATATCTTGGTCATCGCTGCAGCTGCAATAATGATCAAGATATCATTTTCTTATGCCGGCAATTCCCTTCACTGTAAAAGTAATCCTAGCAGCTAAGAAGTAATCCTAGCAGCTTTTACAGGTGGCGGAAGGGGGTCCCACACAGCTCCTGCTGCCATCTTTACCAGTCTCTCCCGAGTGATTGGGGACACTAGTAAGGATGCCACCAATGGCATTCACATAATAGACCCCAGATCCCTCCATAAAGAGGACCTGTCTTGGCCCATTTTATCACAAGGGATGATGTTAATCCCTTGTGATAGCAATAAAAGTGATACAAAAATTTAAAGGCATGATGTAAAATAAAATAAATACTTAAATAAATGTTTAAAGAGCCCCTGTCCCACCATGCTCACGTGCAAAGACAAATGCACTCACAAGCATACGTAAACAGCAATCGCATCACACATGTGAAATATCACTACAAACATCAGAGCATGAGCAATAATTCCAACACCAGACCCCCATGTGTCAATCTAAATTGATAACCTGTAAAGACTTTTAAAGGGCTGAATATGGATAGTTTAATGTACCATAGTTTGTTACTGTTCCACAGGTGTGTGCAATTTTAAAGCATGACATGTTTGCTACCTATTTAGTTGCATCATCTTTTATAATTGACCAACAAAGTGGGTATTATATTGTGTTTGTGTGCACTAAGATTCTTTAAAGTGTATTTCTTTCCAAAAAATGTGCGTTTGAAAAAATGCTGGGAAAATATCACATGACATTAAAAAATTGCAACACACACCATCTTTTTCTATAGGGCATCTGCTTAAAAAAAAAAAATATATATATATATATATATATATAAAATATTTGGGGAGTTGTAGGAGAGGAATGTCAGAGTTGGCCTGGGGCTCAAGTGGTTAAAATAAATGAATGAATAAATAAATATATTGAAGATTACTAAAGAGCTGGGGGACGGGGAAGCAGTTTGATTTTTATCATACTTTCACTTTAATTCATTATCATCAAGGCAAAGGTTATTAGTTTTGGGTAGACTGAGCCCTTAACCCAAACTGGCCTGCTTTGATTCCTAAATTAAATAGGTTTGGTGTTGTATGAAAAGCTTTGAGAATAAAACTGCTAGCACTGCTTTTAACAGCCAATCAGATTTCAGCTGTGACAGTTTTATTCTCCCTTTTTTATAACTTAAATAGGAGCTGCTCCATTAGTGAGTATGCTGCTGTTTAAAATCAAGCTGGTTTGAACGCTATGCCCTTTATATAAATGTGGCATTCAAGATAATGAGTACCGAGCATAATTACAAATTTAAACCTTGTAATTAGCTTTACTTGTTGCAGAGTAATGTCTCTGGTGCCTTATTGACATTTTCATTGGGTATCATTGAACTCACATTGTACCTTTCTGCCCTATGAGAAGAGAACTACCATGAATTTAATACGTTATGAAACTTTAAAAAAATGCAAAAAAGTCTTTATTTTTCAAACTTTGCTAATAAGCCTTGTGCCAATTCTTCATTGTAATGTTCTTACAGATGAAGCTGGTATGTATTAGCTGCAATGTGCACTCAAGTATAGCAGTGTTGTTGCTACACAAGAAATGTTAATCTCGGTTGATAATATGATTGCACAATCAAACTCTGCAGCAGCCGATTATATTTTGCAAGACTGCCATGAATTCAAAAGGAACATGTCAGTATAGAAGGGGCTTATGGCAGGCTGTTATTCTTAGCCCTGGTTCACACTGAATCCGACTTCACTTGAAGTTGCATGATTTCAAAGCCGTAGGTCAGTGAGATTTCAGGTGCAACTTGCCTGACATCTGTGCAACTTTATACACAGATGTCTATGTAAGTTACACCTGAAATCACAAAAAAATAGTGCAGAAACCTTTTTTTTTCAAACCAGTGTGGCACAACAAAGACGGAGTTGCACCGATTTGAACGGTTCCATTGCCGAAAATAGGGTGCAACTCGTTATGTGATTGAAACTGTCAAATCACATGACAAGTCGCACCGGTGTGAACCAGAGATTAGTCTTGTTTAGCTACCTCATGAGTTACTAGCCCACCATATGCAGCCAATAAAGTCAGAACAAGTGACTTGCATACTTGTACTAGTTTTGTGCACCATGATGGACGAGGCATGTATGAGAACAGGAACATACATTATATAAAAACAGTTACTGATGCGAGATCCCATATTTCTGTCTTCACAGATTTTCTTTGGATAGAGGTAAAGAAGAAAGTGGTGAAATATGGCTAGCTGTCTATTCATTTCACAGTTCATTTATTGGCCCCATTCAGGTATGTAGAGACAAATCATTGCAAGTGTTTCTCAGAATGCAAATAAATTGTGCCGCTGCATAATTATGCATGATCCACCTAAAGTCTCAGCAATACAAAATCTTTTGTGTGCTTGTTAAGAATCTCATAATTTGAAAAAAAAAAAATATTTCTACATTTAACAAACGTGTTTCTTCCACATCCCTATAAAGATTTGCATTGCTTGCAGAAAATACATGAAATTCTGGATCCCCTAAAATAATGTTAAGTGATCAATGCCACAAAAAAAAGGTAATTTCCTAAATAATTTGGAAATTACGTGTGCTGCTGAATTTTCCAAAAATAGGATAAGTATGTATAATGTGCAGCATGCTAATTTAGCAACTGGTACAGCAAAACAGCCAATACTTTTTGCCTCCTAGAAACGATAACACTATACTTGGTAAGATATGTAGAGCACAAAACATAAATCAGAACAAAGCTACATACTAACCTACCAAAGAAGAAAAAAAATGGTTATTTTAACAGTTAAACAATCACTGTATGCAGTTCTAAAGCGGAACTACACTGCATCTGGGCACCACAAACCACAAACTCTCCCATCCATCCATGTCTCCATGCTTTACTTTGCTGAGAAATCATTTTGAAAAACACCCCCTAGAATTTCTGACGATGGCCATCTTGAGTAAGGGCAGATGTTTCATGTAGTATTTACTTTCTGGATTCCAGCTGCCCTTAACTCAGGCATGCAGGAAGAAGGGTGTGCTTAGCTGAGAAAACCCCTCTTGAAAACTCCTGGGATGTGTGAAATAATACCCTAGGCCTTTAAAATTAAGTAACTGAAGAAATGTAAAACAAATCTGAAATACCTTCCTGTCTATTTCCTAATGCCAGCAGCATAAGGAATAAAAATAGTCAGTGTTGATTGAAAGAGTGAAGTTCCCGTTTAGCAACAGGTTTACATCCACAATATCAGGCAAAATAGTAAAGTACTAACAAAATACAGTATTGAAAAAAAGAAAACAAGCTATTTAAGTTATAACTTCAAGAAGCGTGGTCAGTAAGCTTAAAACACTTGTGTCTTACAAGATGCCCCAATTTTTCTGAAGGTTTCAGTAGTGTTTTCCTTTGTCTTGCAGATCCTGATATTTAGATTTTGCTTGTTCCTCCTTTAACTAGCAGAAGCACCTCTGAAGCTTACAGGTTAGTCTTTTTGGAGTTTATTTACTAAAACTGTAGAGTGCAAAATCTAGTGCAGCCATACATGGTAGCCAATCAGCTTCTAACTTCAGCTTGTTCAGTTACGCTTTGACATATAAACCTGGAAGCTGATTGGTTTCTATGCAGAGCTGCACCAGATTTTGCACTCTCCAGGTTTAGTAAATCAACCCCTTTTTGTCCATATTCTCTTGGTGTCGAGTGTTTTTTCTGTCTATGTCACCATTACGTTTGACTTTGCTTGAGCCTATAACCCAACACATTTTGGGTTCTTCTATCCTCCTAGCATATTTAGACCTAAGAAATTAATTTAAATATGTTTAATGGCATAGTGCAAAGGTACAGTTTCAGGGGGCATTAGTAATTACATTGGAGTCAGTAAAAATGAAATATTGCTATATAAATGCTTTAGAGCAAAAAGAAAATGTATTTTTAAATGGGTTATTACAAGATAACAAAAGGTAAAGTTGTGGTGGTGAAAAGTAGTTTTATAAGTAAACTAACCCCAGGGAATTTAATTTTTAAAACAGTAGAGTGCAAAACCTGGTGCAGCTCTCCATAGAAACCAATCAGCTTCCGGGATTTTGTTTGTCAAAGCTTAACTGAACAAGCTGAAGTTAGAAGATGATTAGCTACCATGCACAGCTGCACCAGATTTGCACGCCCCAGTTTTAGTAAATCAACCCCATTGCCACCATATTCTGAGCCAAGTTAGGTAAAATGGGGAAAAGTTCTATATAAAAGTATCTAGTAGTGTGAATCCAGCCCTACATGTTGTAAAATTTGGGCTGATTTAATTGTTGTTGACACTTTTAATTTTTTTAAAGTAATGTGAGGACTTGGAGACAAGGGATGTGATGGTTGGCAAACATGTCTATCAATGGTGGTGCAGTTCACAGCGAATGTTTTCCCCACTCAAATATTAGCTAATGGGTAACCTAATGAAGGAATGAAAAAGTAACAATACTTCTCAAAATGCTTGTATTTGCTTTTGGCTGGGTCTTGTAGGGGAATTGTACTAAATAATTTCACTAGTCACAGCAACTTAAATGATTAAATGAGGAATAGGAACATATCCTTTGAACTCTAGTTTTACACAATCAAACATGTATGACTGTGATTATGAGGTCTTAGTCACCCATGTAGTTGTAATTTTTTTTTACAAGGAAATATGGAAGTGAGAGATCTGACCATCCTATTTTATATGTGTGACTTTGCACCTCAACTTAAATCATTAGCTATAAAATAGTTATTTTACAAAGCAACCACAATTTTTGGCAATAGGAGTAAGCAAGAGAAGAAGATAAAGGTCACATGGCTAAACGTAATTATCTTAGTATAAGTAATGCATAGTAAACCAAACCTAATTTATGGATACAGCACACATGGTCCTCGTACAGTATAATTCTCTTTAGACATAAGAGAATGATCAGCAAGCAACAGCAGAGATTTTGTAGTATGTTGATAAATCTCGGCATTCTATAATAAGCAGTTCTGACCTTTAGAAATTGTTTGCTAACTGAAGAGTTAAACCCTCCAAGGTCTGCAGACAGTATTTGAATTTGTTGAATAACTTGTACATAAAAAGCTGTGTATGGCTGGAATTAGCCTTCACAGAGGAGGCGTCAGCCCTGCAGGAGCCCACTCTATTATTAAGTGGCTATTTATTCAATTAGTGGCTAAGACTGTATTTTACAATTTCCCCTAAATGGCATTTCCTGTCTTTTTAAATGCCACGTTCACTATTCACATCCATGCTATCATTGAACAGAGTCAGTGCATAAAGTCCAGAAATGAGCCTTGAGAGGGGCTTTTGCCAAAGTGGCACATAAAAACACCTTGCAAAAATTGGATAATGTCTGTCATTAAATTTGTGCCCCTTTATTTGTCTTTGTCAGTGGCGGATGAGGGCTCCTTTAACTTCATTCTCCACAATTCCCTGGGCTACCACTATCCACCCCTTTCTGCCAATCCTTGCATTGGCTGCCACTCACCCGACAAATTAAATTCAAAATACTAACAACAACTTGCACAGCCGTCCACAACTAGGCTCTCAGCTACATCACTTACATAGTCTCACAATGCCAACCAAATCACTCTCTTTGTTCCTCCCAAGACCTCCTGCTCTCTAGTTCCCTTGTCACCTCCTCCCATGCTTGCCTTCAGGACTTCTCGTGAGCCTCTCCCATCCTATGGAATTCCTTACCCCAATTTGTCTATCTACTGCTTTGTCCACTTTTAGGCTATCCCTGATATCTGTTCTCTTTAGAGAAGCCTATCTTGCATCCACCTAACAACTGTACTTTTATTTTCTCCATCAGCTCACCCCCACAGTTATTACATTTTGTATCACTTGACCCCCCATTTTAGATTGTAAGCTCTACTGGGCAGGGCTCTTTGGTTCCTCCTGTATTGAATTGTATTGTAACTGTACTGTTTGCCCTCACATTGTAAAGCACTGCACAAATTGTTGGCGCTATATTTATTTTGAATAATAATAATAATCCCCTGGAGTCATGGAAACACCAAGGAGATATAGGCTCCATCTCCCCCACCCTCTAATGCTCTGAGAACACCTGCCTGATGTGACAGCAGTGTCCTTAATTGCTATTCCTGGCATATGGACCGCCTGTGGAGGGCACCAGGGCATGGAGCTTCTGCTTAAGCTCCAGTCACTATGGTGAACACTGTGCCAGCACATTTCAGAGTACTGCCCTTCCAGTGGGGTTGCATTGTCTTCAGCTATCTAAACCTCCAGACCAAAGCCTTCTCCAGTCATATCCTTGTAGACCCAGCCTGGGGATCGCTGTGGCCAGCTGCCTGAACTATCAGCTACTGCCAGCCTACTGAGAAAGATGTTACACCCCTTTCCCAAGGAACCACAAGTAACTACATTTGTATTTATTCCTAGAGATCATGGAAATTGCACTGTTAGTTTTGCAAGTGAATTTCTTTACTGCTGCATTGTGGTGTGTGATTTTTAGCATCCCAACTCCTATAATTGAATCCATAAATGTTATACTCTGTTCAATACTGACTGCATTGCATTTTCCTATTCTGTCTGCATATCTGCACTGTTAATGTACTCTGCATTCATTCATCAAACAGCAAGTTGTACATTACTGTTTCACTAATCATTATTATACCGTTTTTAACAAATTGACAAAGCCTACTACAGTAGCTGCTTCTTTATTTATGTAGGCCCCTATTCCCACAACTCCCTTGGTTCCTGGACATGCCAGAAAGTAGAAATTCCTTAGCTTCCCTCCTTCATAGAGGCCACACTTGATGAAGGAGAGGTAGCTGGTTAAGTGATTTGCAGCCAGGGGAAAGGCTCTCCACTGTCAGAAAGGGTGTTCAGGCAGCGTAATAGTATGCATATTATCCAGAAGACCCAACCACTGTGGGAAGCCCCTCCTTAATTGCTACCAGAGTACTTCAGTTCCATTGGGGTTGACCCTTTGTCCTTGGGACTTGGATATCTCCAGCTGTTCAATTGTATTAAAAGATCTACCCTGGACTTCACTGTAAGGGATTCTGTCTATCAGGATAATTGCAAGAAGCTGTTTGTGGTCTGAACTGTTTTACTGAAGTAGTGATTCTCAGCTAGACTCTCTATTGTTAGAGATTCTTATAGAGACTCTGCTATGCAGCAATATTATTATTATTATTATTATTATACAGTATTTATAAAGCGCCAATAGTTCACTCAGCGCTGTACATTACAAAGGGGGACAGAACATGTGACAGAACAATACCAATACAATGCAAAACATGAGGGGATCGAGGGCCCTGCTCTTTCGAGCTTACAATCTAGAAGGGGTGGGATAGTGGTACAGGAGGAGATAGCTGTGGGGGATGGAGTGGTAGGAAGAGTGGAGGAGGTCAGCAAGTTAGCAAGGGGTGAGGTAGGCTTCCCTGAAGAGATGGGTTTTCAGGGTGCGCCTAAAGGAGAGGAGAGTAGGTGATAATCTGATGGGTTGGGGCAGGGAGTTCCAGAGGATGGGTGACACCCTGGAGAAGTCCTGGAGGCGGGCATGGGAGGAGGAGACCAGGGAACTAGAGAGAAGGAGGTCTTGTGAGGAGCGGAGTGTGCGTGCTGGGCGGTACTTGGATATTAGGTCAGTGATGTAGTTCGGGGCAGTATGGTGGACAGCTTTGTACGTCAGTGTTAGGATTTTAAATTTGATCCGTTGCGCAATCGGAAGCCAGTGGAGGGATTGGCAGAGGGGGGTGGCGGAAATGGAGCGGTTGGAAAGGTGAATGAGTCTGGCAGCCGTATTCAGGATCAACTGAAGCGGGGATAGCCAGCGGCGAGGCAGGCCAGTGAGGAGGGAGTTGCAGTAGTCGAGTCGTGATATGATGAGGGAGTGGATGAGCTGTTTAGTGGTTTCTGGGGTTAGGAACGTGCGGATTTTGGCGATGTTGCGGAGGTGGAGTCTGCACGAGTTTGTTAAAGATTGGACTTGGGGCTGGAAGGATAGGTTGGAGTCCAGAATGACACCAAGTACTCTGGCCTGCAGAGCGGGTTTGATATTGACGTTGTTGGATGTGATGTAGAAGTCAATGGGGGGTGGGGTTCGGGCTGGGGGGAAGACAAGGAGCTCGGTTTTGGAGAGATTCAGTTTAAGGAAGTGGAGCGACATCCAATCTGATATGTCGCTCAGTAGGTGTGTGATTTGGGCAGAGACCGAAGGGGTGAGGTGGGGGGTTGAGAGATAGATTTGTGTGTCGTCGGCATAGAGGTGGTAGTTGAAGCCGTGAGAGTGTATGAGTTGGCCAAGGGAGGAGGTGTAGATGGAGAAGAGAAGGGGCCCAAGGACAGAGCCTTGAGGGACCCCAACAGAGAGGGGGAGTGAGGGGGAGGTGGTAGCATTATAGGTAACGCTGAAAGAGCGTTGTGACAGGTAGGATGAGAGCCAGGAGAGAGCAGAATCTCTGAGGCCGAGGGAGTGTAGTATTTTGAGGAGGAGGGGGTGGTCAACTGTGTCGAAGGCCGCAGAGAGGTCAAGGAGTAGGAGCACTGAATAGTGGCCATTAGCTTTGGCGGTTAGAAGGTCGTTGGAGAGTTTGAGTAAGGCGGTTTCGGTGGAGTGTAGGGGGCGGAAGCCAGACTGTAGGGGATCGAGGAGGTTGTTGTCGTTGAGGTGAGAGCATAGGCGGGTGTAGACGAGACGCTCGAGGAGTTTAGATGTAAGTGGGAGCAGGGAGATGGGTCTGAGGTTGTTCGGGTCATTGGGGTCCAGGGAGGGCTTTTTAAGTATTACCCTGATTGCTGCACAGAGACATTGTTGTGAAGAGGCCATATTTATGCAGCTTACATAATCAAACTGTGTATAAATATTTTTACCATCCTGAAGCCATTCTGCATTATTGGTTCTTTGCATCTGTTTAATAAATTGCAAAATATAGTTTCCCCCGTCTTATCATTCAGCCAAATACTTATTATATTCAAACTACAAAAATACTTAATAACAAAATTTTCTATAGCACAAGCAGAATTGTACACATTGCATGACTAATTTTAAACAACATAAAATGAGGATTAATGTAAGGCAAGTCTGGTGTCTTGATATTTTGTGCCTCCAGCCCTTTGTGATTTGCTCGGGTAAAGAACCTACACCAAGCAATTCTGCTTTCACTTCTCCCTGCAGCTGGGTTGAAGCAACATGGGCACAGAGATAATATTAAAGTGAAATTCCAGCCAAAGACCTAATTAGAAACAGTTCAAATAAATATATGTGATCTATTTTACTTAAAAAAAATTCTGAATTTATTCAGGTGCTCTGCTTCACACCGTCCTGTTATCAATGCAGAGCCACCAAGGTGACACCATCGTTCTTACTATAGTTTGTTTGGCTTTCTGTGTTACTTGTATGCAGGGGCGGACTGACAACTCATGGGGCCCCTGGGCAATAGGAGATCATGGGGCCCCTGCGTCCTTGCCCATACTCAAAAAAGCCTATGTAAAAGGTAAAAGTGGCATGTCATGGGGCCCCTACTGACCCCGGGCCCTCGGGCAGTGCCCGAGTTTCCAAATGGTTAGTCTGCCCCTGCTTGTATGTTTACTGGATGATAGATAGGTATCAACACACTTCCAAAATCCTTACTGTTCTCCCCTCCTTACTCCTCCTTACTTTCTAGATTTGTGTTGCTATAAACATGTTGGACTTACAGTACAGCACTATGTCTTGTACATACACTTGTGCTGTCTGATATCTGCTGTGTGGGGGATTTAAAAAAATATAAAGTTCTGGCGCTTATGCTAGTAGCATTGTAAAATGCATTTAATGCTCATTAATGAATACAGGAAGGTATATTCTTCTACTTGTCTGAAGTTCCACTTTAACATAAAAACTGACACCCACCTCCTGTCACACGTACAAAAGCTGTTATTATACTGGAGGCACTGGCACTTGGTCAAAGAGCTGCCTAGAGCACCACATTTTTTTAATTAAAAACCAGGCCATTCTAAATTCACATTTTGCTGCTGAGAATTGCTTCTTTGGCTTAGCATGTAAATACAAATAGCAGTGTTAGGAAACAATGGGCCTGATTAACTAAAGTGTGAATTATGATGAAGCATACTGAACTGATGTAAAACTGGACATGATTTACATCAAGGGTGATGTTAGTACAAGTGAACCTGCAACCATCCAATCGTGAATTTTCCCTGCACATGATTGGATGCTGAAGTGAGTACAAGTCTAAGTGCAGGTTCACCTCTGCTTACAACTTTAGTAAGTGAACAATCGCTTTGCTAAGTGACCAAGCTCCACTCCTTTAGACAAACCTAGCGTGTCTTAGAATCCAGGCATTGAACATCTCCCTGTAATGCCATTAGGTTGAAACATTTTTTTTTGTCCTGGACTATTTTCTGCTGCCTTCTCCCATATACTGTGTGTCAACAAAAAGATAATGCAATGTCTTCATTACTGCATGGCTTCCCCATTTTGCGCAAGCACAACAGGAGTACAGTGTGAAGGGTTGGCGCTCATACCACGATGGTGAGGAATTCATTCTAATGTTTCTGAGTTTGCAGCAAATCTATGAATGATTCTGATGCCAAACCCCTTTTTACTCTACTTTAATACCAAGACAGGGTCAGTTTGGGTAAAAATAGAGTACGTTTAAAATGATGTTTTGCCCTTTGTACGCCTTGATCTGTAATCCATACATCTACAGGTGAAGGTCACTGTTCCATTGTGACATTCTGCCACCAAGCAGAGCCTCTGTCCGCAGCAAAAGCTAGTTTATAGACATGCTGATGTTTAACTCAGTATCTGTAGGGGGTGGGGGGGGGTGAGGTGCTAGGCACCCTAAGGGAAGGAATGATACACACTATGGTTGAAATTGCATGAAATGTGTTGTCCACAAATGTTCCAACATACAGTAACAGAATCTTTGTAGTGGCTCAAAAATGGCAGAAACTCAAACAGAAGGTTATGAAGCACTTGCCACGAATAATGCACAGAGACCGGCAGCACCTGGCGCAGGGGGAAGCTAAGAATCAGCAAGGAATAAGTAGCAGAAAGAGTCCTCAAAGCAGTTCTGATGACAGTTCATATTTTGTCCCTCCTCCTCTCTAACCTCTCTCGCATGCTGGGAACTCTCTCCCTATCCAGCAAGCTCCTGTCACTGACCTAGCCATACACAAAATGCGCGCCAACTACTTTTTGTAAATATTGCCCTCACTAAAGATAGCCATGCGGGTTATCCGAGTGGCAGTGTCCAATTGGACTGCAGCCCACCCGATGACACATACAGGGGTCCAAGAGGATTGTGTCTTCTACCTGGCCTTCACTCTCCCTGTAGGGTGATGGCGATAGCGCCACCTGTGCAGGCAGCTTAACCTACACCTGCCTACATACCTTTACATGAAATTTACAGGACTACCCTAGTTGTTGACTGCAAGTTTCAATGGGTTTAGTTTTCTAAAAACAAATGAACTGCTCACTTTGCAAGGGAAGTTTCATTTTGCAAGAGTATTTTTCAGAGAGCTTAGTGAATGTGATGAAGTTTTACTTTGCAAAGAATACCCAATGACATGCAAGGAAAATAAAAAAGTAAACAAGTGTTTTTTTCTTGCTTATGATTGGATGATGGAAGTAAACAGAGCTTCACCTCATTCACTAAGCTCCAGTTAAAATTTCCTTTCAAAAGGGAACTGCCTTTAGTAAGTCAACACAATATCTCAATAAACCTTGATTTCAATTATATCCATCCATGTGTAGCAGTCCTGCCACCAACTCCATTCACCTCTGCAGGGTGCTTATAATTTTTCACATACTGCGTAGCTTAGTTTTTTTGGAGCATTGTCTCTGAGGTCCATCTTACCAGGGTATATGCAGCAACATTGAAACTGTTTGTGCAGGGTTATTTTTCTGTATTACTGATTAATGGGCTTACTTATTCAATAAAAATTTTTTTTTTTTTTACCCTGTCGCATTTTTTTATTACTCTAATACACAGGTGAATCTTGAAAAATTAGAATATCGTGCAAAAGTTCATTTATTTCAGTAATGCAACTTAAAAGGTGAAACTAATATATGAGATAGACTCATTACATGCAAAGCAAGATAGTTGAAGCCGTGATTTGTCATAATTGTGATGATTATGGCTTACAGCTCATGAAAACCCCAAATCCACAATTTTAGAAAATTACAAAATTAGAAAATAATCCACAAATTTAGAATATTACATGCAATCAATAAAACAAGGATTGTACATAGAACAATATTGGACCTCTGAAAAGTATAAGCATGCATATGTACTCAGTACTTGGTTTGGGCCCCTTTTGCAGCAATTACTGCCTCATTGCAGCATGGCATGGAAGCTATCAGCCTGTGGCACTGCTGAGTGGCTGTTTAGGAGTGGCTTGACAAGAGGAATATGACATTTGAAGCCCATGTCCAGGATCCGTCTGTGTGTGGTGGCTTTTGATGCACTGACTCCAGCCTCAGTCCACTCCTTGTGAAAGTCCTCAACACTTTTGAATGGCCTTTTCCTGACAATCCTCTCCAGGCTGCGGTCATCCCTGCTGCTTGTGCACCTTTTTCTTCCACACTTTTCCCTTCCATATAACTTTCTACTAATGTGCTTTGATACAGCACTTTGGGAACATCCAACTTCTTTTGCAATTACCTTTTGAGGCTTTCCCTCCTTATGGAGGGTGTCAATGATGGTTTTCTGCACAACTGTCAGGTAAGCAGTCTTTCATATGATTGTGATTCCTACTGAACCAGAATGAGAGACCATTTAAAGGCTCAGGAACCCTTTGCAGGTGTTATGGCTTAATTATCTGATTAGAGTGGGACACTTTGAGCCTAGAATATTGCACCTTTTCACAATATTCAAATTTTCTGAGATTGTGGATTTGGGGTTTTCATGAGTTGTAAGCCATAATCATCACAATTATGACACATCATGGCTTGAACTATCTTGCTTTGCATGTAATGAGTCTATCTCATATATTAGTTTCACCTTTTAAGTTGCATTACTGAAATAAATGAACTTTTGCACGATATTCTAATTTTTCGAGTTTCACCTGTAGTCTGACAGAGTAAATTAAACATAATCATCCTCAAACCACCACTACAAATACAGCAAAGTTTAAAATCAGACACTGTCTGGTACTGAATTGCTAATTAAATATTTGATAGTCTTTGCTATAGTTCTTGTATATCTTACTTTATACAAAGCTACAGAAGATGTTGGCACTGTATATAAAACAATAATGGTAATATAATCCCGAGCAATGTAAAACAAAGTTGAAGTACAACCCTGATCTTTATAGCTTGGATTGTAACAGGAAAGCTGTTAAGCAATTAGCATGAAACAACTTCAGATCATAGTAATATTATTTTTTTGGTTTAGATAAGCTGGCTGGCTGGTTGATCTGGGTTACTGTACTTAGCAGGTTCGTATTTCATATCTCATGGGGGTTGATTTACTAAAGGCATATATGCTGTTCACTTGCCAAGGGAATTGTCCCATAGATTAGCATAGATGGTAAAAATTCATTTAGCAACAAAAATGCATTGCAAGCACATTACAAAGGCAAGTGGAGAATCACACACTGAACTCGGAAAACGTAGTGTAGAGGCCCTAACTTTGCGAGCAGGGGTTAGACTAATTTAAATTGGTTCACAGGCTGAACGTTTTTCACCTCCATGCATTCTTTGTGCAGCTCCCCTCAGCCCCCCCACAATACTTACTTGAGCCTGATCTCGATCCAGCAATGTGCACGAGAGCAGCGGCTCTCCCAGGTCTCTACCTCTTCATTGGCTGAGACACAGCAGAAGGAGCCATTGGCAACCATTGCTGTCAATCACAGCCAGTGAAAAGGGAGTGGGGGGTGGGACTGAGCCTCTCTGTGTGTGTCTCATAGACCCCACAGAAGCAGCTCAGGTGTAAGCATGCATGAGTGCCCCCAGAACAAGCAGCTTGCTCTGGGGGCACTCAGCAGGGGGATGGAGACAAGAGCACCAGCGGGGGATCTGAGAAGGGGAGAATTGGGGCTGCTCTGTGCAAAACCATTAATTGTTATTTTTAAAACAAAAAAAAAAGGAACCTGTAGTATCACTTTAGAAAAAAAAGTAATGAACACTAACTCTAGTAACTGAAGTGAACTGAAGGAGTTCTGTGGACTGACAAAAAAAAACTTGTAATTTTATCTGTGGCGAGGAAAGTGGCACTATCTACCACATTTTTTGGACTTGCCAGTAAATTGCACCCTTTTGAAAAGAGGTCCTTAACCTTCTACAGCAACATTTGCAGGCTCCTATTTAATTTGAGCCCATCCACTTTTTGTTGGGCCTAGCTTTTTCAGGCTTCTCCAAAACTTTCATCCCACGTTTTAACGGCGGCCAGGAGAACCATTCCAATGCACTGGCTTTCTACTACGCATCCTACGCTATCAGAATTGGTGAAGGTTATAGCCGAGATTAGAAAAATGGAGTACCTCACTGCTTTACATGCTAACTCTGTTCCTACTTTTGAAGCAGTTTGGGAACCATGGGATACTGCCAATGCCGACTTGTCTGCTCAATTGTCTGCAAATGATAGCTAATTCACTGCTATGTATTGAAATTGTATGTATCTATGTACCTCTCTTTAATGAGCCTATTTTTCTGTTCCTTTGAAGCTCTGTGTTTGTTATATCGTGTTTCTATGCAACTCTGTTGTAAACGTTTGAAAATCAATAAAAAGTAAATTACAAAAGAAAAAAAGTTGTAATTTACAAAAGTCTTTGTAAATGCAAAGAAAGAGCCTCCCTCATACCTATGTGAGAAACCACTGATGGACCATTGGGCTCCATGCTGATTCTGAGGCCGCCATCACTGATTGGTTGGATAGACAATTCACTGTCCTGCAAGTTCGTAGGACATCTGTAGCTTTCATTATGTCCATTGAGCACAACACAAAGGATAATTTTTTTGTGATGCATTGTGGTCATGGCATGTGTATACCCTGTATGACTGCCTTTGCAGCTTAGGGGGCTGTTTGGAGGTGGTATAAATGTAGATTGGCCATTTGTTTTTACTGCCCCCAACTGCAAGTTTAAACTAGGCACTGTGCCTTTGAAGTGAATCTAAAGCCAACTGTGTTTTCATTTTGGATAGAGTAACAAAGGGTTAGAATATCTGTGTTGTTTCTGTCAGTGTCCCCACTGGGGGGATTTCCTCTTTCTTTTTGGCCTGGTGATCAGTGTCAAGTGAGAAAAAAATCTAGATTTGAGTTGAGTTGTCTCTTTGACCAAAATAGCAGGAGGAACATATTAAACTGGAAACATTTGTTTTAGTACCCATTTTTAGCCCTTTTCCTCTCTCTCTGATCACAACCTTATCAGCTTCACACTGTCTCCTACCTCCCGTGCCTCCAACCAACAAACCGTTACCTGTTTACCAGACCTGGCCTCATCTGCCTTCAACAACTAGTTATCATCCTCCGTGGACGCTCTTGCTCCTCTCTCTACACGCAGAACCAGGCCTCGCCTGTCACAACCCTGGCAAACAGATGACACCACAAGTCTCAAGAGACGCACCCATGCTCCGGAGTGAGAATGGCGTAAAACTAAATCCCTGAAAGACTTTATCTTCTACAAATCCACTCTTCTGAAATACAACTCAGGCCTCCACGCTGCTAAGTAAACCTACTAGAACACTCTCATGAAAACCCTCTCATCCAATCCTCATCAACTCTTTTCTACCTTTAATTCCTTACTGCACCCCCCACTGCCTCCACCAACTTACTTACTGCACAGGAGATTGCCAAGAACAAGATCGACTTCAAGAACAAGATCGACACAATTCATATTGAGATCTCCAGTGTCAAGCTTCCTCCTCCAACCAACATACCAGGCCTAACACCACACTCAACACTCTCCTACGTCGACCCTGTTACCACCAAGGAAGTTACTAAACACCTTTCTAAGGCCCACTTCACCACCTGCCCCCTGGATCCTGTCCCCTCACGATTATTGCAGCCTCCTTCCTGCTCTATCCTAAACTCTCTAACCCACATCTTCAACCTCTCACTCTCCATGAGCACCTTTCCCTCCCCACTCAAACATGCACTGGTTACCCCCATACTCAAAAAACCCTTGATGGACCCCACCTGTTTGAATAACTTAAGACAACAACCTTCTTGATCCCCGAGAGTCTGGCTTCTGCACACAACATTCCACTGAAACTGCCCTACTAAAACTACTAACTGCTAAACCCAATGGCCATTACTCCATACTCATACTCCATGACCTTTCCTCTGCCTTTGACATAGTCGACCACCCACTCCTCCTCAATAAACTCCACTCCATCGGCCTCCGTGACTCTGCTCTCCTGGTTCTCCTCTTACCTTTCTCAGGGCACTTTCAGCGTCATATACAACTACTCCTCCTCCACTCCTCTCCCCCTTTTCGTTGGGGTACCCCAAGGTTCTGTCCTTGGGCCCCTCCTTTTCTTTTTCTACACCTCCTCCTTGGGCCAACTGATAACCTCCCATGGTTTCCTATACCACCTCTATGCTGATGACACCCAGATCTATCTCTCCACTCCCCAGCTCACCCCCTCAATCTCCTCATGTATCACAAAGCTACTAAGCAACATATCAGCATGGATGTCACACCACTACCTTAAACTAAATCTTTCCAAAACTGAGCTTCTAGTATTTTCTCCCCCCGATCCTCCACTCATGACTTTACCATGAAGCTCAACAGAACAACCATTAGTCCTTCCCCTTATGCCAGGGTACTAGGTGTAATCCTAGACTCTGATCTCTCCTTTGGGCCCCACATCCAATCACTGGATAAATCCTGCCACCTCAACCTCCAGAACATTTTCAAAATCCACCCCTTTCTGACCAATGACACCACAAAACAACTTACCCATGCTTTGGTTTTATCCTGCCTTGATTACTGCAACTCACTTATCTCTGGTCTACCTTTACACAGGTTATCCCCCTTCAGTCTATTATGAATGCTACTGCTAGACTCATGCACCTTACCAACTGATCAGTAACTGCTGCCCCTCTCTGCCAATCCCTTCATTGGCTTCCACTAACCCATCGTATAAAATTCAAAATACTAACCACAGCTTACAAAGCCATCCACAACACTGCCCCTAGCTACATCACCAACCTTATCCACAGATATTGCCCAAATTGCTCACTTCAATCTTCCAAAGACATCTAACTCTCTACCTCCCTCATTACCTCCTCCCACGCTCGCCTCCAGGACTTCTTCAGAGCCTTTCCCATCCTCTGGAACTCCCTACCGCAGTATATCCGGTCAGCGCCCACCCTGTCTGCCTTTAGGCGATCTTTGAAAACTCACTTATTCAGGAAAGCCTACCCCATCTACACCTAAGAACTGTCTTAAATCATCTCCACCAGATCATCCCCCGCAGCTATCACCTTTTGATTGTAAGCTACACGAGTAGGGCCCTCATATTCCTTCTATTTCTTCTGTACTGAAATGTATTGTAATTGTACTGTCTTGCTTATATTGTAAAGCGCTGCACAAACTGTTGGCGCTATATAAATCCTGTATAACAATAATAATAATTTTGACAACTGTCTAAAGCAGGATTTCCCTAACTTTGAAAGATAGTTACATAGTTTGTAAGGTTGACTAAGGACACTGGTCCATCCAGTTCAGCCTGAGTGTGTGTCTGTTTTACCAAATGTCATTACCATTTTCAATATCCCTGTACATTGTGTTTGCTAAGAAACACATCTAAAAGTTTTAGAATTTATGTAATCTTCCCTGCTGACACCACCAACTGTGACACAGAGTTCCACATCCTTACCACTCTATCAGTAAAGAACTCCTTATCCAGTTTAGGTTTGAACAACTTCTCATTCAACTCAATTTTGTGGCCCTGTTTCTTGTACAGTTTGATTGCATTCTTGTACAGATTTGTACAGTATATTGCTTTCATACCCCTCTTAAGCGCCTCCTCTCCAGGGAGAATAAGTTTAATTTATGTAGTCATTGCTAATAACTGAGGTCCTCCAGTCCCCTTTTTAGATTTGTTGCCATTCTCTGGACTCTCTCCAGTTCAATGACATCCTTCCTGAGAATTGGTGACCAGAAATGGATGTCATACCCAAGATATGGTCAAACCAAAGATTTATACAGTTTTATCTCTTGAGTAAATACCCTGTTTATGGCAGCTAATAGTCTTTTGGCCTTGCTTGCTGAAACTTGGCATTGCATGCTATTGCTGACCCTTACTTGTAAAGTTGCTACATACTGTTGTGAATGTATTGCCCAGCTTAGCTTTGTATCATCAGCAAACAGTGAGATTGAGCTATTTATTTCAACCTATATATTGTTTATGAACAAGCTAAACAGAATTGGTCCTCCTAGGACAGAACTTTGGGGCACACTGCTCTTGACCATCAACAATATGCCATTAATCATCACCTTCTTGATGTTCTCCTGCAACTAATTTTCTATACAGCTATATACAATATAATCAATATCAAAATGCCTTAATTTGTAAATTAACCATTTGTTGGGTACTGTATCAAATACCTTAGTGGGATCTAGATACACTATGTTCACAGGTCTTTCTCTATGTAAATTCTAGCTCACCTCCTCATAGAATGTTAAATTGGTTGTAAAGTCGTATACTTTAATTTAAAAAATGGTCCCCTGTGCAGGCGTAGGTCATAATGTACTAGTATGCACTGCATATAGCACATTATGACAGACTCACCTGCAGACAGAACCCTCCAACGCCGCACTGACACAGCTCTCCATGGCCTTCCATCTTCTCCCGGTCTTCCTTCCAGGATCCCGATCTTCAGCCACTGGAATGGCCAGGCCGTGGGTAACATTGTGGGTAGCATGCAGAGTGGGTTGTAAGTGTGGTCTGAGCTGTGCATGTGCGGCTCAGATTACATTACCTGCTGACAGGCAGGGGGGACATTTTTGACAGAAGAGACCACTAGGGACTCCTCTGTTATAAAAACCTTGCCCATCAGTGGAAGGAAGTGAAGGTTGGTCTAGCAAAAACAGTCTTTCATAAATCCATATTGGTTACTACTTATGGTACCATTTTCATCAGCAAATTCTTGGATATAGCCCTTTTTATTCCTACCAATAGCTTCCATACTATTGATATTAAGCTGACTGGTCTGTAGTTTCCAGGTATATATCTCAGCTCTTATTTGAATATTGGTACCACATTTTCTTTTTGACAACCTGTTGGTACTTTTCCAGTTAGTAGATTTTTCCTTAAGATTAGGAACAATGATCTGGCTATGACAGGCAAGATTCTTTGAGAACTCTCACATCTGTCAACCACAGGGCACATTCGATATAATGTTATTAACATTGCAGTCTTGTTTATTTTACCCCTTCTTTTCATTTATGTAAACTAAGGAGAAAAATGTATTTACTACAGTTGTCTTCTCCATGTCACTTGTGGCCAGCTTCCTCTTATCATCTTTTACCAGGTCAATGACTGATGGTGCTGACCTCTTCTTTTTCTATTAATATATTTGAAAAAAGATTTCCCGTCACTTCCTGTTATGTCCCAATGGGACAGAGACAAAAAAAAAATGTCAGAAATTTTACCATTTTATACTCTATCCAAAACTTAAAATACAAATAAATTATCTTTATATATATATATATATATATATATATATATATATATATATGTTAGATCGTTTATTCAAATTTACATAAAGGAAAAAGAAATGCTTGTGTTTTACAGTTTATGGCTGTAATGAGACGTAGTGGCAGCCCAAGCCAACCCATGTGTTCAGATGAATGGTGAAGGGAAGTGGGGCAGCCAGCCTGTATGCAGCAGAGCCTTCTCTCTAAATAATGTGTCAGTTCACTGTTCTGCTATGCAGTCAATGGCGTCTCTGTAGTTTGCCCTTCAGCCTTGTTTAATGACAGGTGGGCTGAATGAAGCCAGGTTTTAATCGAAAATACTTATTAAAAACACAATATTTTATAAAGGACATCTTTATTCAACTAGAACGTTGTTACAACTGTGCTATAGTATTTTACACTTAGGGCTTATAAATAATACATTAGATAATACACAGCATCCGTAAAAAAGAAACATTATTGAAAAGACATTTAGCCTACAAATCTGTACGTACTATTATATCCATCACACATACAAAATCTGATATACTATCTGTTGCTAAAAGTGAAAATATTACAAACTCTACCATCCACTTATAACCACTTTTGAGCGCTCTCTTTTTATTTTCTTTTTAACTTTTTGTTTTGTAGCTGATACTCATATAATGCAAAACCATAAAAATCTAAAAGAAGGAAAAATTGATCTATTATGGCATAGCCAAGTGAGTGCTGCAGCTATTAAATTGTCTGTATTGCTGCAAACTACAGCGGTCACTCACTCAGTGCATACCAATCCATCTCAGAATATATTCCTGACATCTCATTAAAGCTTTCAATGCTTCTGAGCGCTTCCCATACATATCATCAGATTTTCTCTTCTCTGACTTCTCCCTTTATACTCAAGCTGTCATTTCCATGTCTTTTTGCTGAAACGTAGACCAGCAAACATTAATCTCATGTTTCGTTATAGACATTCATTATATGTGGGCTGATGAGTATTGTATTTTAGACTTGTTGGATATTGCTACCTCTAAACATGAGATGATTGTCACCCAATCCAGCTGAGGTCTATGAGCACCTTTAGATCAACAGTAGAAACAGATAAGGTCTCTTGAAAAAGTGGTATTTAGCCCCTGTGCATGAGTTTCTAGTGTTTTTGTACGGGCAGAAGGTAGAGGCACACCATCCAGTCAAAATTTTATGAGAAACTGAAATCTGCTGTGGCTGGACAGTGCACCAAGTGGTACTAAGGAATAAGGCATTGTGCACCAAGGGACGAATGCCTGGAACACAAGAAGTCTACATTTGTCCCTGGGTGCATACCGCCCTACATTGTAATACCAATCCATAAATTCATACACTGTCCAGTCCTGCCCAGCCATAGCAGCTTTCAGCCTAACCTAGTGGTCAATTTACTGAAGGCAAATAGACTATTCACTTTGGAAGAGAAATTGCACTTTGCATGGGAATTTTTTCCCAGCACTTAGTGAATGGGGTGAAGCTCTGCTGACTTCCATCGTCCAATCATTTGTGAGCAAAAATTGTGTTTTTTAAAATATTCAAGCATATGATTGGGTATTCTTTGAAAAGTTAAATTTCGCCACATCCCCTAAGTTCTGGGGAAACAATTCCCTTACAAAGTGCAAGTTCCCTTGCAAGGTACACTTGGAAAGTGAACAAACTGTTTACCTTTAGTAAATCAGACCCATAGAGCTTTATGGACTGCAAGCAGTGGGGCTGGAGAAAGGAATCTGTTACACTTTTTGTATATGACCAGCTTAGACCAAAGACCCATTTGATATCATTCCATTCAAAATAGAAAATGATACTTCAAAAGGGAGCTCATCTTACTTGCTCATAACTTTTTTTGCCCAGTTTTTTCATCCACACATCTTTAGGAAGGGGCATATTTGCCACGAGGCAAGAAAGACATTTGCCTAGGGCGGCATTTTTTTGGGAGGGGGGGTACTGCTCCTCCCCGGCAGAAGTGACAGAATGGCACCTGGTGACTGGGGAGCAGTGGAGGCAGAGGAAAACAGGAGCTGGGATCCACTTGAGGTGGCTGGATGTGTCAGATTCTCCATCCCGGTCCTTATCATGGCTTCTGCGGTGCCTGGTGGATGTCATTCTGCGACTTGTGTCGGTGAGTTCTGGAATGGTATGCAGAGCAGATGAGTCATCCACAACAGGCTGGGGGCTACTGGAGGGTGCCTGATTTTTTTGCAGGGGTGGATGGCTGCAAATATTTGTGTTGCCTTGGGCAGCACAAAAATAAAATACACCACAGTGCATAGGGTACCTACCGTTTAAATAGGTATTCTGGTGATCTAGGAAGTCCTTTTCGTTGCTTCCATTTTAAAAAGAGCAAGTATTTCCAAGGAGCTTGTTTACACTTGCAGTTGGAGGGGGGAAGGGGGGAGTAAAAGCATGTGGTTGAGATGCATCTTTACTGCTCCCCCCCCAACTGCTCTCCCATAAGCTGCAAAGGCAGCAGCTGGAGGTGTATACATGCCATGGCCACGATTATTTGCTTCACAGCCATGGCAAGATTTAACCCCCCTGTTGATTTTGGTGGGCAGTGGTCCTGGCTGAACATGACCCATTCAAGTGAATTGAGCCACATTGCAACTGCCCGCACATGGTTGTTGAGCGGTGGCGTGGGCTTTTTGAGTTAAAAAGGAAGTGAGGAGATGACATAATGCCTCCTCACCCCCTGTTAAACTCCCTCTGAAAAGCTATTCAACATGGATCACTTTTCAGAGGGGAGGAAAGTATTGCTGCTAGTGTAATCTATCCCTAACACTCCCACGCTGTATACTGTTTGCTGTCTCCCACGTACAGAAAGTCTGATGAATTAACAAGTCAGTAAAACATTTTTCACAGCCACCAGTCACCTTGGAAGATTTAATGTGAATAGTGATTTGTTATAGCTACAGAGCAATGTAATAACCTAAATTTGACTAGGTATCTACTTTTTGCTGTTAAAATCTCAAGACTGGATGGACAAACTTACAAAATATTTGGCAAGTAAAACAGTTTCCATATCTGTATTAATCTACGTATGTAACTGATTGTATGAAGTTCAGCTTTAAGGACACAGACCTAACATGTAAAGAACTTTTATGAGGCTGCCGTGGATTACATAGAATTTTATCAGCGTAAATGCAATTGAATTTCCAAATTTAGTCACAGTTGCATTGTTTCCTAAATAGCATCAGTAGCACACTGATTGACTTTATTTGTTGCTTGGAATTGCTCTTCCATTAACAGTATTTTATAATGTTATAAAACTTTCTTTCAAAATGTTTCTTAGCACACAGATAGTGAAAAATGCATCAAACCTGAAGAATAAAGGCGATGTTATAGGAATATACAGAAAGCGAAAGGGGGGCAATCCCTTTTCAGGACACGTGTATGTTTTTAATGACTCTCTGCAAATTACTCACACTTGGCAACTATGCTTGAGAGAAGAAAAATAAATGGAACCTTGTTCCACTGAGTTCCCCCACAAATTAAGCCCTGTTCATAACTACTTTAGTATGCATTTCCAAGAAAAAGGCTGTTACATCTGCTCATTAAAGCCAAGCACAACCTGTGACATTGGCTCAGGAATTGGCAGGACACAGCTTACTGAATTTTCCCAACATGGGCAGCAAAATCCAAATATCTTCAATTTTGTAACTAGTGTGAGCAGAATAATTTAAAACTTTTTTTTACGCTGTGATGAAAAGCATTGTGTTTTTAAATAACAAAAAATTCTAGCCTATTAAAGTGGAATTCCAGTCAAATTCTAACAGCCTAAACCTACTCCCACCCCCATTCTACAACTATTTTACCTACCCTTTAAAACAGTGGTCTCCAAACTGTAGCCCAGGGGCCAGATGTGGCCTTTTGCTTGATTTTATCCAGTCCTTGGGGCACTACCCATATGGAAGAAAAATATATTTGAAATATGTTTTTAAAATATTCTTCCCAAATATATTGACATATATTTAAGATGCTACAATTTTGGCCATATTCAAAATATTTCAAAACATGGGCAGCACAGTCGCTAAATGGTTAGCACTTCCACCTGGCACTACTAGGGTCGCTGGTTCAAATCCCAACCACGGCATCACCTGCCTGGAGTTTGCATGTTCTTCCTGTGCCTGCGTGGGTTTCCTCCGGGTACCTTGGTTTCCTCCCACACTCCAAAGACATGCTGGTAGGTTAATTGGATCCTGTCTAAATTGGCCCTAGTATGTGTATGTATGAATGTAAGTTAGGGACCTTAAATTGTACACCCCATGAGGGTTAAGGACAGATGTGAATGTACAATATATATAAGCGCTGTGTAAATTGACTGTGCTATATAAGTACCTGAAATAAATAATAAAATATATTTCAGTAAATATATATATATATACTGCATGTGTGAAATGTGTTTTTATTACAAAATATATGAAAAATATTTTTAAAAATATATATTTTTTAAATATATTCTTCAGATTTTTTTTTTTACATATAAAAAAGCAATTTTAACATATATTTTTACATATATTTGTAAATGCATTCCAAAAATGTAGATTTGTATTTTTAAAGACATACAGTATATTTGAAATGTATTTTTAAAAACATTTTTCAGATATTTTGTAATAAGAACGCATTTCAACATGCAGCATATACATTTATTGAAATATATTTTGAAATATATCGAATATGGCCAAAATTGTAGCATTTCAAATATATGTCAATATATTTGGGAAGAATATTTTTAAAATATATTTCAAATATATTTTTCTTCCATGTGGATATTTCATCCACTGATACCAACAATGGGGCATAATTCCCCCCACTGACACCAACGAAGAGGCACAATTCCTCTCAATGACACCAATGATGAGACAAAATTTCTCCCAATGACACCAACAATTGGGCCCAATGACACCAACAATGGGGCACAATTCCTCACATTGACACCAACAATGGGGAACAAGTCCTCCCACTGTCACAAATAAAGGGGCAGAATTCCTTCCACTGACACCAAAGATGGTATCAGTGTTTTACGCTATGACATCAGGACATTTTCTACTCCCAAAGATCAGAGTCCAGCCCCCCTAAAGTCTGAAGGACAGTAAATTGGACCTTTGTTTAGAAAGTTTGGAGACCCCTGCTGTAAATGAAAAGATGTCTATACTTACTTATTCTGAGGGCACTCCAGTCTGGTCACATGATCGGGTCCCAGTGCCAGCTTCAGCATAGAGGATAGGCAGCGACAAAGGGTGCAGAGCTTGGGCAATGATGTCAGCCATAGGCTTACTATGGGGCATCCATTGCTGACTGTCCTTCCTCTACACCAGGGGTGTCCAAACTTTTTTCAAAGAGGGCCAGATTGGACGAAGTGAACATGGTGGAGGGCCGAACATTTTTCTGAACATTCTTTGAACCATTACAATTAAATGCAAATAAGTTATTTTATGCCAAGTTAATTGCAAACGACATACTTTTCATTTCATAACATTAAGATCAACTGACAGCTGAGTTTTCACAATGTATTGAAAATAAATTTAAAAAAAACTTACCTGCACTAATGTGAAGGGTGAAAAAGGTAGCTGGAGCTGAAGTCTCTGCTCAGCAGCCGGGAGGGGAAGAGAAACACACTTCACGCTGGAAGCCCAGTCCTGACGTCACCGCCCTCTGTCGCTCCCAGCGCATGCGCACTGCTCTCAAGCAGAAGACTGTCTGCCACAGAAGGGAGGGCCGTGCGACAGCCGCATTTACACAGACCAGGGAGAACGCGCCGCAGTCAGGCATGCGCACTGCCCTCTGCTCTCAAGCAGAAGACTGTCTGCCATAGAAGGGAGGGCCGTGGGAGGGCCACATTACACAGAGCAGGGAGGGCTGTTGGAGGGCCGTATTAAACCGACCCCCGGGCCGTAAATGGCCCGCGGGCCGGACTTTGGACATGCCTGCTCTACACTGAAGCCTGTGTTGGGACCTGATCATGTGACCAGAGCAGAGTGGCTTCAGAATAGCTAAGTACAGACATCTTTTCTTTTACAGGGCAGTGAGAATAGGCTTAGAATGGGGGTGGGAGTAGGTTTTGGCTTTGTTAGAATTTGAATGAAATTCCACATTAAGCTTCCTTCCTCTGATAATTTGATCATCTTACATTTTTTGTTTGCTGAAGTCATAAAGGGCCATCACTTTCAGTACCTGTGTAGATAAATGTCTTTATGCTTCATGTCTACCGACATTTCCGTTTGAAACATATACTGTAAGCAATTTAGTAACAATGTTTTATGAGTTTCAAAGCATATCTGCATCTAAATTTATAAATTCTGTCTAGCGCCCTTGTCACCACCTTCTATGCTTGCCTCCAGGACTTCTCCTGAGCTTCTCCCATCTTAAGGAACTCCCTACTCTAATCTGGCTATCCTCTACTCCACTTTTAGATGATCCCTGAAAACCCTCCTCTTCAGAGAGGCCTATCCTGCCTCCACAACTGTACTGTTATTTTCTCCATAAGCCCATCCCCCATAGTTATCTTCCTCTTAGAATGTAAGCTGTAATCAGCAGGGCCCTCTGATTCCTACTGTATTAAATTATATTGTAACTGTACTGGCTGTCCACATGTTGTAAAGTGCTGCGCAAACTGTTGGCGCTATATAAATCCTGTATTATAATAATAAAAATAGTTTTGGATAGAGTAGGGAATGTAATAAACCCAACAGCAAACATTTGTTATATTGCAGTTCACTAAACCTTAAAATGGTTCTAGATTATTATTTTTTTTTTACGTTAATGGATTCCTTGTATTAAGGTAAAAAAAAACTCCCCACTATTTGTCCCCCTTCCCCCTGAACCTCTTGTGATCCAGCACTGTCCCACCTGCAGCAGCACTCTCCTCTCTTCCTGGTTTCACAGGAGATTTTGAGAGCAATGGTAACCATTGGCTCCTGCTACTGTCAGTTGAATCCTGTGAGGAAGGAATAGGGGGAGGCGTGACCAAGCTGCGCAGTGTATGTCTATGGAAGCACACAGCCCAGCTCGAGAGTGCACCCACATGGTTGCCTCCTCAGCACATGGGCATCCACAGCAAAGGAGGAGAGGGATCACTCTTTGCAATACTCTTTCCTGTGCAGGTACTTATAGCAACTTTTTTATTTTAAGAAAAACAAAAATGTGCTTTTACAACCACTTTAAATATGGTGACTGCATTAGTTTTCCTTGTAGACTTTTTTCTGCTTTATTGACCATATTGACTGTTTATCTGACTAGTAACCAGGGGAGGATCGACAACTCATGGGGTCCCCGGGCAAAAAGCCTTCGAAAAAGGTACCAGCCTTCGAAAAAGGTACCATCTCATGGAGCCCCCTACTGACCCTGGGCCCTCGGGCAGTGCCCAAATTTCCAAATGGTCAGTCCGCCCCTGCTAGTAACACATTTCCTGTCTTAGGGCCTTCGGACAGCATCACTGTCAGTCTCGGGGCATGGAATTATTAGGCAGTTTTGGATAGACTTGACTAGCAAATTTAAGGTGAGAATACACAATTAGAAAATTGACCGATCGGTCATCCGATGACTGAGAGGTGTTCGTTCGTTGGTCAAAATTGTGGCCCACATTAACCAATCTAAAAAAAATCGTTTGTCGGGCAATACGTAGTGTTGACGTCTTCCGCGCAAGTGAAAGTGATGCAGTGTGCATGTGACTTTGTAGCCAAGCCCTTTCAGCCAGAAAGAGCGATATACACAACAATTAACAGCAATGAGTATAATATAGTTTATTACATAACCTATATACATAAATAGTGATACATAAAAATACAATACGCATAATTCTGCTTTTATTATCTCATTAGGCCAATCTACTTTTAACATTTGGATTTTTCATTCATGTTTACGAAGATTCCTTGGACATAAACATCCGGGTCATCTTCTGTTTCTGCTCATGTATGATAGCGCTTGATAAATTTTTTTCATACAACCGTCATACCACTGCATAGAAAATCGGTCGTTCGTATGCAAAATGACATTTTTCACTGTTGTTCAACTGGATTTTTTTTGTTCACAATACCGTTATCAGTTAAAAAAATTGTTTGATCAGTGGTTCCGCAAATTTTTTCGGATGATTTTCTTATCGTGTGTACGGGGCATAAGGCTGAATTCCAGCTGACAGTATTTAAACAGTTACAGCAACAGGTTTTTTTTTCTTTTGGGATAAAGGTTTTACATAAATGAATTAAAGCTGATCATTGTAAGCACCCCTGCCAGTGTTAGGCTTCATTAACATGGGTGTACTTAAGCATAAATCTATGTGAACGGCTGTCTTTCCCCACATAGAATGCACAGGTTCTTTGTGCATCTACGTGCAGGCAGTCCATTCATGTCTATTGGGACACGGTGGCTGCATGGAGACAGCTGCTGGTCCTAATTTCATAGTTGTGCGGGGGCATCTCCCCAGGACTGTCAGAATGTGAATGCATGGACCACCAATGCATCCTGCGCGGACAAAGATGGACCTTCGCACAAATTTAACTTGAATACGCCCATGTGAATGAGGCTTTAAATAGTTTGTCTAACTGACGCCTATGCCAGACAGCTTAGACTGTTAAAGTAACTTGAAAAATAACAGACTTACTGGCCAGATCGCCAAGTATAAATAAAGAGGGAAAAAAATCTTGAGAAAGAAAAACCAATGCAAGATTTGTTAGGTTCCAATATCTAACATTTGTTTTTGGGTTTAATACTGCTTTAATTGATGGTGACATTTTTGTAAGTGAAACTTTCTAAATATCTAAATTTGGCTTGGTATCTGCAGTCCCTTTACACCAGAGCGCAGACTGGGAGATAAAGTTGGAGATGCACTACAAAGCGCTAATTTTGCTTCAGTGTTTATGAGCGAACTAGAAACATTCTGATAGGAGGAACCAGCAGAGTGACAGAGAGATGAAATCATTAGTCTTCTGCTTCTCCATTCACTGTCTAGTCACAGTCTGGAGAAAGACCTAGTCCTCTAAGTCTTAAGCTGGCCACACATGGGCAGAAATTCCTGGTGAACCGGCCACATTTCACTTCATGTATGGCCATTGCTGTTCATACGAAGTTGATCTATCGATCAACTTTTCATGAACTGGCTTGTTGGAAAGTTTTGACTCAATCAGCGCATGCAGCCAATGGACTGCATGTGCTAATCAGTATTCTGATGGTGCATAGCTCCTCTGTCAGAATACAATGACACAGCGGGGAGGATTTCCCCATCTACCTCAAATGTGTGAATGAAAAAAACAGAATAATGTATGGCTAGCTATATTGAACTGCAATAGTGAGAGCTGATTCACACATGTGCAGTGCAGATTGAAGCTCAGGTTTCACAGCTAATTGACACAGTAGTTGTTCAGTGGGTCAGGTCAGGTCTACATCAGGTTCAGGACAGGTTCAAGTAAAGATTTTATCCTAAATGTTAAAAGAATAAAAGTGCAGCGCTGCACTTTTATTCTTTTAACATTTACTGTGGAGGTTCCCGAGGTGCCTTTTTTGTTGCTAGCAGCTACCATATTTTATGCACTGCGCTTGATTTTTTTATACATAAGTTTTATTCTATCTAAAAGATTTTATCCTGTTCACATATGCAGTTTATAAACAGTTCCCATAGAAGTCAATAGCCTGTAATCTGCACCTGAACCAGACCGCACTGCTCAGAAATTGTACAGGACTCTTTTTCAAACTGCACTGATTCCGCACCGTCGGTGCACTGGACATATGTGAACAGGCACCATACAAAGCAATATTTTTTCACGTCATGTGGATTGAATGCGGTTCAAACTACATCCAATCCACATATATGTGAATGGACCCGAAACATCTGATCTCCCACCTTTCCAGATAGGGCTGTGCTGTGTGGTTGTGTAACTCTCAGGACTGGATGGACAAAATTACAAATCCTTTTGGCACATAAAACAGACCTGATGTATGTACTTCATCTGTGTATTTAGCTGTTTCCCTGGAGTTCAGCTTTAAAACCATTTTTTTATGTATCTGTCTCATAGAGGAAATTTTGTCTTTGCTTCCTTTTTCAGAAACACTGCAAGAAGTGATAGAAAATCTTTCATACAGCTGTCACTGAAAGATTTCCTATCTAATCCTGATCAGGTGATAACTATTGTTTTTCAGGTTTGGTGATAATGATCAGCAGGAAAAATGGAGAAGGCGAGCCCCACCCAGCAGGGACACAGTCGGCAATACAAGCCTAGCAGGGGTCTCAACATATCAACATCTAAAACAACAAAAAAAACATTAACTTATATACGGTAAATATTCATTGAAACCTGTTTTTGGAAGTGTCATATCTCCGTATTTACTGCAAAGATATTAATACGGCTACTAGCAGGGAATTATTACTGCAGGACATCCTTTATCACCAGGATAGGAACCACCAGACAGTAGCAAATAAGTCAAGCATGCCAGCACCGGTGACTAATAATTCACATATCACAGGACTGTACTGCTGCTGCCTCTAATGATTCCCAAACACCAAAAAGATTTTGGAGCTGAATTATAGTGAAAACGGATGGATCTTTAAAGCAGAGCTTTAATCTACCAAACAATTTTATCAAAGTGCGGGCATAAAAAATATTTATGGATTCACCCATCAAGCACAGTATATTTTGTTACAGAGCATGTGAGACTTTGATGACACTTTGATGTCAGATGCATTAGTATTGATCAGTGGTTCAGAGTAGAGCAGAGAAAGGAGAATATACATATGCAAAAAGAAAACTGGTTTTAGGAAAAGGTTTGGCTATGTTTCAGTTTAAGGTGATTTTAACCACTTGCTCTTCAGAGCATTTACCCCCCTTCCTGACCAGGCCATTTTTTGCATTACGGCGCTGCGTTACTTTAACTGACAATTGCGCGGTCATGCAACGTTGCACCCAAATGAAATTTACGTCCTTTTTTTCCACGAATTGAGCGTCTTTTGGTGGTATTTGATCGCCTGTGCATTTTTTATTTCTTGCACTATAAAAAAAAATGGCCAACACTTTTGAGAAAAAAACGATAGTTTTGACTTTTATCTATTAAACATGTCCTGTAAATAAATTAAAAAATCAAATTTTGTCATAAATTTAGGCCAAAATGTATTCTGTCTTTGCTAAAGAAAAAATCCCAATACGTGTAAATTAATTGGTTTACGTGACAGTTATAGCGACTTATAGCGGGAATTCTGACACTGAGGGGAACGGACTTTGTGTCACTGACATCCCCAGTGACACCAATACAGCGATCATTGCTAAAAAAAAGCACTGACACTGTACTAATGGCACTGGGCAGGAAGGGGTTAACATGAGGGGCGATCAAAGGCTTAACTGTGTGCTGTATGCTGTTTTACTATGTGCTGTGTCCATGTGCTTCACTGTAAGCATATTGCTTTGGATGGCTGTGCTTTGCACAGCCATACAAAGCAGTGTGCACGAGCTGACAACAGGGAACTGTTTTGTTTACAAATAGTTCTCCTCCCCGTCGGAGATGCTCGGCAATCACCAGGCACCAGCCAGTAATCAGCAGCTGGGACCCAGTGATTGACAGACGCGGCCTGGAAATGCAAAATCATGTATATATATGTGATTTTGCACACACGTGCCGCTCTGTAGCAGTATTTCTGCTATAGGGCGGTCGGGAAGCGGTTAAACATTTTTTTTCTTAATAAACATGTCATACTTACCTGCTCCATACAATGGTTTTGCACGGAGCAGTCTCGATCCTCCTCTTCTGAGGTTCCCCGATGGCTCTCCTGGCTCCACCTCTTCGGCGAGTGCCCCCATAGCAGGGTTGCCAACTTCCCGCAACTTTTTTACTGACAGAACATGGAAAATTTACTGACAAAACTTTTATTAGAAACCAAAACAATCTATATTTAAACAGTATAAACACAATCTGTAAACTCTGACAATACCTACAACAGGTCATTGGTCTGGTTTACATTTAAAAAGTCAATACAGCATGACAAATTATCGGCCATCCTGAAAAACAAGTTTTGATATGCATGCCAAAGAAAGCAATGGGAATTACCAGATTGCCTCTAATAGTGGGAGTGGCCGAAAAGAGGATGATTAACCACTTGCCTACTGGGCACTTATACCCTCTTCCTGCCCAGGCCAATTTTCAGCTTTCAGCGCTGCCGCATTTTGAATGACAATTGTGTGATCATGCAATATTGTACTCATATGAAATTTTTATAATTTTTTTTTCACACAAATAGAGCTTTCTTTTTGTGGTATTTAATCGCCACTGGGTGTTTTATTTTTTGCACTATAAACAAAAAAAGCTAAAAAAAAAAAGTTGTTTGTTTCTAATATAAAATTTTGCAAACAGGTAATTGTTCTCCTTCACCGATGTGCGTTGATGAGGCTTCACTGATAGGCGGCACTGATGGACACTGATAGGCAGCACTGATGGGCACTGATAGGCAGCATTGATGGGCACTGATGATGTGGCATTAATAGGCAACACTGATGGGCACTGATAGATGGCACTGATGGGCAGCACTGATGGGCACTTACAGGTGGCATTGACTGATGGCACTGCTGGGCACTGCTGGGCAGCACTGTTGGATGGCACTGCTGGGCAGCACTGATGGGGGTCACTGATGGGCACTGATAGGTGGCACTGGTGGGTACTGATCATCAGGACACTGATCATCAGTGCCTGATAATCAGTGCTGATCTGTTCTCTGACAATTGCCAGTTATCAGCAGTACTTTCCTCATGCTGTGACAGCATGAGGAAACTCCAGCCGATAAGCAGCAACTGTATTTACCTGGTGATCTGCTGTGTCATTGGACACAGCTGTTCATGTTGTAAAAGGCCACTGTGATAGGCCTTTTACCACATCACGTGATCCGTTGTGTCTGTAGGACACAGCAATCATGGAGATCGCCGGATGTCTGTCGCTGGGAGTGCGCGGGAGGGCCCTCCCAGAACTGGACAACCGCTCTGTAGCCGTCATTTGGCTATAGCGCAGTTGTCAAGTGGTTAAACAGGCTTTCCAAGCACTTTAAGTTCTATCTGCCTCCATGTTGTGCGAGGTCATAGATTGCCTCACGCTGTGCTGCAATGGAAAAAAGTACGGCCTGTGGTATTTTCTGTGAACCCCACAGCAATGCGATGATGTGAACCAGCCAAGTAGGAGACAAGGCATTTTGCCTCGGACTGCTCTGGGAATAGCTGCTCAACGCAGTCCTACAACACCACTTGTGAATAGACACTAGCCATGTATGCTAATCCCTTTTGGGGAGGTAAACCTTCTACTGCTCTCAGCCTTCTCTAAATCTCCAAATTCCTTTTTTTTTATCTTCTGTGGCTGTGAACTGACTGCCTGTTGGGGGGGAGGGTTGGTTGGCTACATTTGTTCTCCACAGTCCGACTGCATGTAAGATGTAGCCACTCTCTCTTACTTTGGGATTTGTAGTGTGCATGTTACTGTGCACATGACATCAATTACATTTGCTGCATTTAACACTGTATTGTCTTCTTTGAAAGTGCAGTTTTGGGTGAATGCACATTCACAAATGTGAATGTATGGAAAAGTTATGTTACTGTATCTTTCGTCCTGCTTATAACTCTAGGTGCCAATGTTTAAAATCTAGTGTCACATACCTGATAGAAGTCTGAACTGATGAGGTCAGCCTCTCTTGTATCTCCAACCTAGGCCCCACTGAAGGTGGAACAGATGGTGCCGAGGGACAGGAGAAACACGAGTGCTTGCAGATATTGATTGCAGAACTTGCGGCTGGAGGTGTATCCTCGGGAAATCAAGCAGGGCATCAGTCAGGAATAGAGGAGATGCCAGCTGAGGCAAAGGAAGCACTCCATTGGAACTGCAAGATCTGGGTACATGGCTTGCCGGAACTTCTGATAAGCGTCAGGCTGGAACACATCGTGACAACCGGAGCTGATATAATAGATAGCCAGGACAAGCACTCGCCAGGACTGTAGAGCCAAACTGGAGCCAGAAGCATAGTCAGAGTAATAGGCAGGGTCAGCAACAAGCAGGTGATGCGGTACCAGAACATCAGACAGGGGCAAGGTCAGGAGGAAGCCAGGATCAGAAACCGATGAGCAGAAGCATAAACAGAATCCAAGAGCAGGTCAATGGCAAGCCAGGTCAGTAACGGATACACACAGGATACAGGGAATTAGCTGAAGACAAGTCAGCACTGACAGAGAGTAAGAGCCTCCTTTAAATAGTCCATCTAGAGCCAGAAAGTGTGAGCACACTCCCGCATGCGTGCACCCGTGTGTGCGCACATTCTTGGCACATGTGCATTTCTATGCGCCAGTCACTGTACAGGAATCCCCTTACACCTAGGCAGCAGTGATGTTATTCAGCATTCTGGAGGGATCCTGGGAAAGCAGGAGTGCATCCTCACAAAAGGATCCTCAGGTTTCCTACTATCCCATTCGAAGGCTGATGTCACCAGTTCCTAGACAAGGGCATAGGATGTAAGTAGCTACATTTGTTTCCTTTAGCAGTTTAAATAGCACTACCTTTCATTTTGATGCAAGGTCCGCTTTAATTTTTGAAATGTCTAAACTGTTGCAAACTTTCTTGGTACTATGAAGAGCTCAGACTGGCACATCTGCCCATCTCACAATATCTGCTTGAAAGGAATCCAGGGAATTGGTGAATCACAAATTTTGCCTGGATGTGTTGATTGGTATGGTGTGTGAAGAATCTTGTAAATCAGGGTTACAGCAATCTGGATTTGTTAATTGTATGATTCTTTTCAAATTGGACAAGTTTTCATGAAAACATTTAGGAGAATCAAAAAAGTTTACAATTGTACTTTTATCATACATGCCAATGAATTTTCACATCCTTATTCATGAATTTCCAGCACCTTAATTTTGGTGTTGTGCCTTCATTTCTTTCACAGTAACGTTTATAATTCACACATCCCTTTGTATCTAATTAGAGTTTATTTTCTGTTATATGGCATTGTGTAATGTCATCAGTGCTTAAATTAGTCCTGAAGTGTTATTTGTTGTCAGTGATGCTTTTTCACACTAGTCCCAAAAGCAAACAAACTTTTCTCTATTTTTCCTTTCTAGCTATATGGAAATAATGTTTGTCCTAAAGTTGCCTTGTCACATTTAAAATAACAATGCAGGAATTTTATATGCTTTTATTACAGTAAAGTGGTTCTAAAGGCTGAAAGTTTTTTTTACCTTCATGCATTCTATGCATTCACACCTTCAGTGTGCAGCTGCCCATTCAGGCCCCCCAATACTTACCTGAGCCTGATCACGATCCAGAGATGTGCACGAGAGCACCAGCTCTCCAGGGACTCTTCCTCCTCATTGGTTCAGACACAGCAGCGGGAGCCATTGGCTGTCAACTACAGCCAGTGAGGAGGGAGCAGGGGTGGGGGCGAGTTGTGTTCTGAGTGTTTTAGGAGTGAGTTCACAGGAGTGCCCCCAGAGCAAGCAAGGGGTGGAGGTGCCAGGAGCGCTGGCAGGGGACCCAAGAAGAGGAGGATTAGGATAAATATAACATGTTTGTTATTTTTTTTTAAATTGGAACCTTTTCTACCACTTTAGAATACTTCATGGAAAAACAGATCCCATACATTAATATGATATTAAAGTGAGCAGGAGATTGTGGTCTTTATGAGCCATTCTTATAGGTCTATAAACCATGCAGTGTTTAAACAAACATCTTCCACAAAGGTTACAATATACTTGAGTGGAGCTATCTATAAATCTCCATTTTAAGGCACCATCCCAAAATTGTACAATTTCCATATAGGCTCTCCCAAAAACTGGGACGAGTTAAAGCATAAAGAACTTTACCACTTACACTTCAGAAGGTTTTCCCCCCTTCCCAACCAGAGCATTTTTTTTAAATTCAGCACTGCACTAGTTTAACTGGCAATTGAGTGTTCATGCAACTCTGTATGCAAATCAAATGTTTTTATAAAACTGGGTCTTTTATTTTTTTGCAATATAAACAAAAAACGATTGAAATTAAAAAAAACAAACAAACACATTTTCTACTTTCTGTTTCTAAAATATATCCAATGAAAAAATAAATAAATAAAATGTCTTAATAAATGTAGGCCAAAATGTATTCTTCTACATGTCTTTGGTAAAAAGAAAATCCTAATAAGTGTGTATTAATTTGTTTGTGCAAAAGTTATAACATCTACAAACTGTGATGTTTATACTGGAATTTACTCAAATATGACACTCTACCAGTAATGATGGTGTTCAACGACTTATACGACAGTCTGGCTCTAGCTGGCTGGGATGTACACTAACTGATAAACTGACACTGACATCAATAATGATGCTAAAACAGTGATCAGAGCTAATAGAGTACTCTGTCACTGTACTAATGACACTGGTTGGGAAAGAGTTAACATCTAGGGCGATCAAAAGGTTAACTGTGTGTTATATGTGTTGCTTTTACTTTACTATTTGCAGGGAGAATAAACATCCAGATCCCTGTTCCTCATACACAGATTCTTTGTTTTGTAAACACAGAACTGTGTGTGATTGGACACAGCTGATCAGCTGACTTCAGCTAAAATTATTGGTTGAAATCAGTTGCCACCTCAGATCCGGAAGAAAGATGGTGACGTACAAGTACAAGGGGAGGAACCATGAAAATCGGCCAGTACCATTGACCCACTAACAGAGCAAAAATTGGTTATTCTTAGGTCCAATTTTCGGATGAAAAATCGGTCGATTTTCGACCGATGTATGGCCAGCCTTAGTAAATAAACCCCACTGTGTTTCAGTTACATATTACTTTGCAGCGTTTAATTAAATAAGTGGGATAGAGATATTTCACATTTATGAACACTTTTTGGAGGATAATTATTTATTTTGTGGTGTATTGTTATATACAGTAAGTGTTAGCCTTATATTTAAGATCATCTTAGGGAATATATAACTGCTGCTTTTTTTTTTTTTGCTTTTTGGTTTTGAATTTATATCACCATTTATTATTTGATTAATTTTTTTTGTCTACTGTTTATCGCTTTTTTGTTTTTACATTTTGTTCAGATTGCAGTTATGAATAAAAGGATAAGTTCAACTTTTAACAAAAAATAATAAATGCACATTTTTTGCAGGAAAAATACGTGTAAATAATTGGTTTACGTGAAAGTTATAGCGTCTACAAATGACTGTATAGATACTGGAATTTTAATTTTAATTTTTTTCATACTAGTAAAGGGGACCATCTGGGCTATGTTGTTTCAATTCCATTATGGCCTGTAATCATCCCCCCAGAGGAGGTTGGGCCCCCAAGCCTACCTGGGTTCCCAAAGGAGAGGTTTCCGCGGATGTGACCTGCTTCCGGGGACTCATGGGATTCCGTTATGTTATGTTTGTTGCCTTTTTCCCCCTGAGGGCTTATGTTTCTGATGTATCCATTTGCAGCCATGTCTCCGGTGGTAGAGCCACCCCCAACTGGTATCCTTTGAGTGTAGGATGCACTTCACCATTGGTGTGATACGACTGTGGTATTGTACATACTTTATGTGTCTTTTTCCTCTTTTCTTTTCTTGTTTTCTTTTCTTTTCTGGTTTTTCTGTTCTTGTTTTATGCAGGGTTTCAGGATGCCATGGTCTTATGCCTTTTCTGCTGAGCAGATTATGCTGATCCTGCCTCGGCTTCACCCCTTTTGAAGGTACATTCACAAAATATCCAAGGCTTTAATTTACTTCAGAAGCTGTCTAAAGTTTTCCATCACCTCAAATCGCAACAAATTGATGTGGTACGCTTTCAGGAAACCAGGTTTTCCCAGTCCTCAGCCCCACGGTATGTTTTGCCTCATTATCCCACTTTCTACACGCCCTTGGCTCCTGAGAAACGATGGGGTGTTCTGATAGCTCTCAATCATAATCTCCCCTTCGTCTGTGCTCAGAATATAGTGGACCTCAGGGGCAGGTACTTGCTCCTGCAGGGCACCCTCTGGGACCAGGAGGTCACCTTTGTCTCTTACTACACCCTCAATCGCTTCCAGCATACATTTTTTTTCCCCATCTTTGTACCATCATTTCCCGACACTCCAAGGGTCTTCTCCTTCTTTTTTTGGGAATCAAATGTTACCTTCGATTCCACTTTAAATAGGCGCTATGCCCAGGTGGCGGCCCCTTCTCACAACTTAGTGCTAGAGGAATGTATGCGCTCTCTTTTGCAGACTGTGGGGCTGGCAGACGTTTGAAGGGAACTTCACCCAGGCAAGCGCAACTTCACGTTCTGTTCAAATTTCCATAACAGTTTCTGCAGAATTGACCACATATTTATGCATGTCCAACAGCTTCCCTTAGTCAGACGGATATCTATCCCTTCCTCGCCCTGTTCAGGTCACGATCCCTTTGTTCTACTCCTTGCCCTTTCAGGGTCAGCACGGCACCCTATTCACTGGTGCATTAACGAATCTTTAATGACCACTCAGGTCACCTGCTAATAAATAGAATCTTTCATAAGTACATATTTTACGGAGAACTCGGGATCTGTTTCTTTGACAGTGCCCCTGTGGGAGGTGCATAAAGCCACAGTGCGGGGCCACATCATACAGTTGGCTGCGGCTTTGAAGCGGGAGCAGGAGCGTCGTCTTTTGGACCTTCATTCTCTACTAGCCTCAGGGGATGCTCATTGGAGGTTGCACCCATCTGCGGCACATAAACGAACGTGTGATGCTCTGGCTGCAGAGTTAGACCTGCTTGCTTCTTCGGAGGCTGAATGGGCCTTCCGTTGGACCAAACATAAATTTTATGCCTGTGCTATTAACCTGGGCCCGATGCTGGCTAGGAAGCTCAATTCTGTGGGGAAGCCACAAAAACCGGTCTGGTTAAAACTCCCTGCGGGGGATTGCACTTCCAATCCCCAGCAGATCATTTCACGTTTCGTGGACTTCCTTTCACACCTATACACCAAACCAGATCCCTTCCCTGTAGCTCGGGCAAAGCATTCTTTCAATATCTATGACTTCCTGGATTGTGCGAAGTGGCGCAGGTAGCCCTCAATGCCGGTGTAACTGCATCGGAAGTACTTCAAGCTGTCAAATCTTTACGGTCCACTGCGGCCCTGGGCCCTGGCGGCTTTTCAGGCCTCTATTATAAGAAATTTTCAACCCTGTTGGCGCCATTCTTGGCTGGTTACTTCAATGAATTACGACACAGTTCTTTGCCCTCTCCAAATGCGCTCAGAGCTCATATCTCAATGATTCCTAAGACAATTGATGATGTGCAGGAACCGCAAGCCTTTTGGCCCATTTCTCTTCTTAATGAAGATCTGAAGATATTGGGCAAGATTCTCAGTCTTCGTATCAATAAATATTTGCGTAGTCTGGTCCACAGGGACCAAGTAGGTTTTGTCCCTGGGAGGCAAGTGGGTGATAACGTTTGTAATGTGGTCCACCTTCTACACCTTCTACAACAGCGAAAAATCCCAGGATTCTTATTGTCTCTAGACATACAGTATATAAAGCTTATGATTCCCTATCCTGGAAATACCTGCGGTTCATGCTGTCCCATTGGGGATTCTATTCTTTCTTGGATTCAGGCCTTGCACTCTTGCCCTTCGGCAAATATGCAGGATATTTCTCTGATCCCTTTCCTATTTGGTGAGGGATGAGACAGGGATGTCCCCTGTCCCCAGTGCTCTTTGTCCTGGCACTCGAGCCGCTGGCTTTAGCGCTCTGGGCTTATTGCAGTACTAATAATTTTATTATTAGCTCTCTGGACTCTGGGCTTATTGCAATATATCGGGTGTTCCACATGCTGGACAGGAATTTAAGTTGAACCTTTTTGCGGATGATGCCTCTTGACTCTCACCAATCCCTTGATGACGCTCCCAAATTTGCAACAGGTCCTTGCGCGTTTCTCCTTTAGCCTCAGATTTGGTTTTGCGCCCACAATCCCACTTCCTTTACAAATGGGCTTCCTCTTCACTTGAATACCTGGGCATTTGCCTGTCCCCTACCTATGGCTCTTTGTTTGCTGCAAATGATTATCCATTGCTTCACTCTTGTTCTCTCTTATGCGCTCTTGGCAATTCCCGCACCTATCCTGGATAGGATGGATTAACTCGGTGAAAATGACCATCCTGCCTAAATTGTTGTATTATTTGTGCTCCCTCCCAGTGTGGGTCCCTCCTTATTTTCTCCGGTTGATTCAGGAGAGGATTATGCAAATCATCTGGGCCGATAAATGCCTAAGAGTCTCCAGAAAATGCTTTTTGTCCATAGACTACAGGGAGGTCTTGAGGTGCCTAATGTAGCTAAGTATTACCAGGCAAGCCATATTGCCCAAATGTCTATGTTGCACGCTTCCTCTGACGTCACTCTCTGGGTCCTCTTGGAACTATCTAACTGAGCCCCTATTGTGACATCGAATCTCTTATGTCTCCCCCCTACCCTACGCCCAATGACACTGAGTCTGATTTTGCTCCACGGCCTACAAGTGTGGGATTCTGTACGCTACTCCCGTGACTTGATGTCGCCCTTCCTACCTTTGCTCCCAATTACTAATAATCCTCTTTTCGCACCAACCATTGGTGGGTAGCCAATGGTTTTTCGCAGGTGCAACACTTTTTGACTTCTCCATCCTTTCCCACCTGGAACTCTCTTCAGGAGTCATGGGATGTCACTCAGGTGGAATTTTTTTCCTTACCCTCAATTGTGGCACTGGCTGACCTCACCGCGGCATTGGCACTTCCACTTTCCTGTATGAGAAATCTGCCTTTGAACTGCTTTGCCAACAGCGTCCGAGCACCTCGGGCCTTGTTTCCCTACTTTATGCATCTTTGAATAGACGCTCGATGCGTACTTCTCTCTCATATGTCACTCAGTGGGAGCATGACCTGGTGGCGGCCGTGGATTTGGAGGACTGGAATAGGACCTGGTCATTTATAGCTAAATGTTCATTTAATACAGCCATGCTGAAGGCGGCATACAAAGTACTGTTTAGTTGGTATTGGGTCCCGGCTTGTTTAGTCCAGGCAAACTGTGCCTGTAGTGATCACTGCTTTCGGGGTTGTGGTCATCGTGGAGATGCGTTGCATATATGGTGGTCCTGCCTGAGACTGATTTGTTTTTGGTCTTGTGTATTTGGCTTCCTTTATACCTTGTTCCACCTCTCCATACGCTGGGATGCTTAGTATGCTTTGCTTCATTGTCCCATACCAGGCCTGTTGGCTCACCAGCACAAGTTGGCTTCCTATTTGTTCTTGTCGGCAACTAGAACAATTGCTCAGGCCTGGAAACGTACATCTGTCCCTCTTCAGGGGGTGCGGGACCGTATGAACACTCTAATGCTCAATTAACAAATGTTGAGTATCCGTAATGACTCCCAAAAAAACTTTTTGAAAATATGGGAGCCGTGGTTGACATATGCTTTTCCCACGCTCCGGCTAGTCTGGGTTTGTGATGATGTTCGGTATTGGCATTCCCGGACCCCTGCTTCTGGTCTTGTCTTCTTCTTCCCTCTACTCTTTTTTTTTTTTCTTTTTGTTTGCTTTTTGTGAGGCAGTGGATAGCTGCCTTTGCTTTCAGTTACTGTAGGTGTTATATCAGTGTTTTTGCATTTTATGTACCATTCTGCTCTGTTGTGTTAGAGCATTGTTCTCTTTGTTTTTTATGTGCCATTGTGTGGGGCGTGTTTTGTTGCTCTAGTCTTGTTAAACTGTTTACAAATTAATAAAAACCATTGAAATACAAAAAACATAACAAAATGCACCAAGTTGCAGTGCACTTGCACTACAAAATCACATTGAAAATTGGATCAAAATCGCTCTGCACTAGTGTGAACGTAGGCATATAGCACTTTTCTTTGCGCATTATGTTGCCATTGAATGTGTTTAGTTTTACACCTGTAGCTATTAATCCCTCACTTTTTCAAAATAAATCATGAATTAAGAATAGAATGTTGATATGCAAATCAATAATAATAAAATTAATGTTTAAAATTCTTGTAAAAATAATTATGTGATAACCTGACTACAGCAAACTCAAAACAGTTCTCCTGTCAAGGGTTTGGCTAGAAGTTGGATTATAGAAGTTCACAAAGCACTCTGCTTCTGATCTGCCCACACAGAATATCTGCAGCGCAATTTAAGGAAAAAAACAACCTTTGTTATTAAAAAAAAAACACAAATGTCATATTTACTGTGTGTCCATGCCTCTAACTGTCATACACATTTGAAAATATAAAAAAATAAAGCACTCCTCAACATTAGCATGTCATAGCTGTAAATTGTCTTAAATGATCTTAAAACAGAAAGGGCACTGACAGCATATTATTCCAAGTGTCTGGCCTGGTAGGTCAGCTAATTTGCGCATCAGCAACAATTTCAGCTTCAGAAACTGTGGCAAAAGTTTAAAGTACTAAACATTTAAAAAACTAAATAGCTTAGCTATTGAAAAGCATAAAGTATATTTAAACCCCGTTCACTACATATTTTTGAAAGCTTTACCATGTTAATGTCATTTCAAAAGTCAGTTTCAATCTTTTAAATCTGCAGCTTTCATTACAATAATGATCTTATTGTGAAGGTCCCTGTTCAGGCATTTGATGTTAACGTGTGAAAATGCTCTGTCTCTGGCTCCTAGTTCTGCATCTTTGTTGTCACCCTGTCACAAGGGTGGTTGTTTCAACACACATTAAGCAGGTATGGCCTACTGTTGTCATCATCAGGAAACCCACCCTGAATAATTATTATTATTATACAGGATTTATATAGCGCCAACAGTTTGCTCAGCGCTTTACAATATAACGGGAGACAATACAGCAACAATACAGTTCAATAGAAGAGGGAAAGATGACTTGCACCTATTGGGAAACCCACCCTAAGTAATGACATGCAGCTATTGAGAAACCCACCCTGAGCAATGACATGCACCTATCGCTGAAGTGCATGTAGATAAGAAGTAGCTGCAAAGCGTCTACAGGAAATAACCAGCACTGAGATGCAGCATTCAATATAATCAGTATGTTATTTTTTAAAGTCAATTGTTTTCACTGGTGAAGATTTACTAAAACTACTGCACTCAAAATCTGGTGCAGCTGTGCATGGTAGTCAATGAGCTTCTAACTTCAGCTTGTTCAATTAAGCTTTGTCAATAAAATCTGGAAGCTGATTGTCTGGAAGCTGATTGTTTCTATGCAGAGCTGCACCAGATTTTGCACTCTGCAGTTTTAGTAAATATCCCCCACTGTGCTTTAAGACCTGGTTCACACCTATGCATTTTTGGGTCTTTTTTGCAGAAACGCACTACAGTCTATTTAACATGGTTTCCTATGGGACACATTCACATATATGCTTTTTTCAGCCCCTGCATTTTTGAAAAGGGTTAGGGACCTTTTTAAATGCAAAATGGTGCATTTTTGGTTCAATAGACATCAAAATAAAGCTCAATGTGTGGGAAAAAAAATGGACTCAAATTTCATTTGGGTGAAGCGTTGCATGACCGCGCAATTGTCAGTTAAAGTAACGCAGCGCCGTAAAGCAAAAAATGCCCTGGTCAGGAAGGGGGCAAATCCTCAGGAGGGCAAGTGGTTAAATGCAATATTTTTAATTGGTCTTTTGTTTGTCAAATTTACATAAAATATGGAAAACATATATGCAGACTTAAGCAGGGTAAAGGTGTCATTTGCATTAGCATTTGGTTGTACCCACTCAAATAAACAGCAAGTTTAAAGACACAGCAATAGTCTACTCAGGCCTTACTGTTTACAGCAAACGTCTTTCCTTTGAACTACATTATGTTTAGCGTTGTAATAAGGCAGCAGCTGTTCAATGGGAATAATGGGCTGTGAAAAGAAATGTTTTAACAACCTCTGAAACCACTTCTCAGCAAAGAACACAAAATAATCACATTTTGGAGGATTCGGTCTCGTCGACAGAACAGATTGGTAGTTTGACATAGTGAGCTTTTTATTTTTGCATACTGTTTTATGGCGTGGCGTACGAAGGCTCAGCTGGCACACTGTTGTTATGCTGGTAATCCGCACACGGTGAGAGAGGAGAAAACCATAAAACTGCTTCTAAATGACTGGCTGACAAATGGAACTCTGTAACAGGAAGCCACTAACTATATACTAGAAAGAAGCACCCACCATGCTCCCTGTAGTCCATCACCTTTATCCCTTCTGTAGAACAGGTACCGCTAGAAGCTCAGGGATGCCATGGTTAATTATTTCTCAGGTAATGTTATTCCACATAATCATCCGTTAGTTCTGACAGCACATTCTGCAGTTGGTAATAGCGCAAGTCTTTCTTCATTGCAAACAATAACATAAACGATATATTGGCTTGGTGCATCCAACAGAGTGAAATGTTTTTGTTGACTGCGGTTTCTGGTGAATTTATGAAAGACAAATGACATCTTGCCATTTAGGACTGGCGCATCCTGCTTTATTTAGAGCCACCACATCCATAAAATATTATGTCCACGTCCTATCAAACAGCAGCTACAGTTTATGGTCTTAAATCTGTCCATGTAGCAGGTTATCAGGTGTCTTAACTGTCAGATGGCCAAATCTTGATCAGATTTGGCTATAAATGTTTATGACAAATGGCCACATAAAGGAAGACCTGCCTTGTGTTACAGTGTTCTTGCTGCTTTTACAAAAACAAAAAAGATTAAAAACATGTCTAAAACTGACGTAAAATATGCATGTAAGCATCTGTAATAAAAAAACAAAAGACTTATTCTTTATTGTAAAGAGAATATTTGCTAGTTCATTTGAGGTTGGCAAAACCTGAAATGTGCACTTGTCAGAAAACTAATCAAATTGGAGTGTGTGGCTGTATGTGGAAGGGAGTTTCAGCACTTAACTCCTTCATAACAAGGGATATTTTCTGCATTTGTAAGAAGTATAATTCTAGTCCAAAGTCATTTTTTTTAACCTGCTTTCATACTGCGTTGTGTCCTGCTCTCTCTCTCTTTGACACTTGGCAATAACGGGTGCAGCAAGATGAATTTTCAGGACAAAAGTATTTTTTTCAACATTTCTTTATCGGGTGATTACTGTCAAATGAAAGTGATCTCCTGCTGCGTTTAAGTTTTTTGACTCCCAACGTATTTACTATGACTGTTAGTAACTATCTAGGCAAAGCAAACAGGTGAACATGCACGGTTCAGGACATGTTCCTGTGGGTATTTGCACTTTCAAAAATATTAGTGTACACTCCTGTGAATGAACATGTACACTCAGTAAGTACAGGATAAAAACCAGAAGAAGTAAAAGGAGAATGGTGCCACCACATTTAGAGTCTTTGTTGACAGGCTTTTGTTTCTGTCAGACAGGATTTACATTCCCATAGTAGTCTATGGAAATACAAAAACATATGTGCTGTGGCAAAATGGTGGGCTTTAACATCCACATCTCCCAGCAGTTATGTAAGATCCAAAAATGTTTTTCTAACTGTGGCAGAGAGATCATAAATAGATGGACTTTCCTAGAACAGAATCATATCACATAGATGTGGATTTATCAATCTTGCCAACCAATCACTATTGGAGAGGTCAAATTTCCATATTCCAGTGACTTTACCAGTAGCCTCCAAGGAGACAAACCAAACCCTGGAAGGTTAAAGTGTATGTAAAATATAGCAATGAATGTCTCTTATTCTCTCCCTTTTATTCTGTTAAATATAGCATTGGAAGCATTTTGTTATATCTGTTCAATACGTGCAAAAACACCTGCTGATCGAAATTCAGAGCTATACTGTGTAGTGTGCTACTTCCTGTTTTTAAAGAATTCTTTTGTTTTTTGCAATTTCTTCTTATGTATATTTTAGGTTTAGTAATTTTTGCTTGCATTATGCTTTGTGTAACTCATGCACGGGGCGGACTGACAACTCATGGGGCCCCCGGGCAATAGGGGATCATGGGGCCCCTGTGTCCTTGCCCAAACTCAAAAAAGCCTATGCAAAAGGTACCAGGGGCATCTCATGGGGTCCCCTAATGCCCCCGGGCCCTCGGGCAGTGCCCAAGTTTCCAAATGGTCAGTCCGCCCCTGCTCATGCATTTCCAGACTCGGGGCATATTGAAAAACATTTGTGGAACATGATATATAGAGTGGGCGTGCCTAGGCATGCTACTGTAGGTTGGATGGGTGCTGCCTGTAAAGGCAGCTTGCATGCACATATGCTGCTCATTTTATTTTAATCTTTTTATTAAAGTATAAAGAAAGAAGAGATACAAAGCTCTCAGGTGATCATACAGGTACAGCATAAATTTCATAGACAAACTTATATCACAAATATATGGGAACCAAAGTCCCTTCTAATAAAACCCATTAATAAAAGGGATAAACAGCAACCATTGCTGTTGCTTCAGAACATATCATACTATTGAGAAAATGTAGTATTTAATTACCTGAGAACATGACCACACCAGCAGTCAGGTACTAGATTCAAGTACATCAAGGAAGAAAAATGAGCTTAAGGAAGAAAAGGAAGAGACAAGAGGAGAAAAGGAATAAAAGAGAAATGGAAGTAGAAGAGCGTCAACCGAGGACCCGCTAGGGGACAGATAAGTACTGAATCCACAGGTCCCATGTTTTGTCAGATTTCGCCATATTGTTATGAAGCATGCAGGTAAGTTTGTTATTAACCATGATCCAATTAAATTTACTTTTAATGTAGCTAAGTGGTACCATCGATCATTTCCAATGTTTAGCAATAGTGATCCTCACAGCAAGCAGTATATAGAGGATCAGTTTTGTTGATTTTTTTTGGGAGCTCTGTATGCAATTTCTGAAAAAGGGCTGCTTCTGGGGATCCATAAATATTCACTCCTGTCACTAAAAAAATGAAATTGAACATCCAAATCCCTAATCTAGACACCATGGGGCATTGCCACCAGATATGGTACATAGTTGTCCACAACGTGATGCTGCTCATTTTATTGATATCAGCTTCCATGTATTTTGATGCAGTTGTTTCAAGGCATAGCATTATCTATGTACATGTAATTTAAATAAAACATAAGCCAGTTATAGAGTTGCTATAGTTGACAGCAGAAATGTCTCCCCAATGTTGGAACAGCTGTAACACATTCTGCTACATTTTTGGTAAGAACACACTTAAGCCTCAAAGATGCGCCATGACTGGACTTGTTAAGTGTATGAACTATACTTTGGTTGTAAGATCGGTAATCAAGACAAGGTCTGGGCTCCTCACATTTGTTGTGTAAGATGTGTTATCGATCATAGAGCTTTGCTCAGAGGAACTCAGAAATTAATGCCACTTGCTGTTCTGATCAGTGATGTATTTAGGTTTTGTGCTGCCCTAGGCAACACAAAATTGTTTGCCCCCACGGACACTAACTAACACAACCCCCCTTCTCACAAAGAGAGCGTGACTGTAAGGGAATTCCTGTACGGCAACTGGCTAATAGAAATGAGCATAGGCTCGCGCATGCGTGCAAAAATGCGCGCACGCGGGTGCACACACGCGAGAGCGTGCCCGCTGTTTCTGGCGCCAGACAGACTATTTAAAGGAGGCTCTTACTCCCTGTCAGTGCTGACTGGCCTTCAGCTAAGTTCCTGTTTCCTGCCGTATCCTGTGTGTATAAGTTACTGACCCGGCTTGCCATTGACCTGCTCTTGGATCCTGTTTATGCTTCTGCTCCTGGCTTCCTCCTGACCTCGTCCCTGTCTGATGTTTCGGTACCTCATCGCTTGATAGTTGCTGACCCTGGCTATTACTTTGACTATGCTTCTGGCTCCAGTTTTGGTTCTACAGTCCTGCCAAGTGGTTGTCCTGTCTGTCATTACATCAGCTCCGGTTGTCACGGTGTGTTCCGTCCTCACGCTTATGAGAAGTTCCAGAAAACCACGTACACAGATCTTGCAGTTCCAATTGAGTGCATCTTTAACCTCAGCTGGCCGTTCCAACATCACCTCTGTTCCTGACTGGATGCCCTGTCTGATTTACCGAGGTTACATCACCAGCCGCAAGTTCCACAATCAATATCCACAGGCACTCGTGTTCCTCCTGTCCCTCGGCACCATCTGTTTCACCTTCAGTGGGGCCTGGGTTGGAGATACAAGAGAGGCTGACTTGTCAATTCAGACTCCTATCAGGTACGTGACAATGACATTGACCAACAACACCCCTGCGCCCCACCCGGGAGAGCCTTCCATTACCCCCCCTTCCCGGTGATAGAGAGAAACGCTAGTTTCTCTGCTAAAAAAATAAGAAATCAATTGAATACCCCAATTTACCTTCAGCCATGAGATCATTATCACATGATGACAATCTGTCAGTACCGAACCTACCAGAGCAATGCAGCTTAGATAAAATAGTCAGGTGAGCTTCATCTTATAACACAATCAGAGAACTAAACAACCTGGTCAGGGACTTAGGTTTACCAAAAACAGAACTACTGGGTTCTAAACAGTAAGGCTGGTGTTTGCTATCACCAGTTACAAAAATGGCTTTCTATCGCAGCTGCCAAGATGTATTAACAAATTACTTTGCACAGATTGACAACCACATTTCTATAATTACATTATTTCGTTCATTCATTTGGGTTGTGAGCATGACCCACTAAATGGCTCCCATTTATTGAGTCATCATGTTAAGCCTCAAGGTCTTGTTACACAATGACAATGTATGCCCTTCAATACCTGTTGTCTATGTTGCACACATAAAAACAAAACATACGAAAATATGGAACTGCTGTTGAAGCACATCCAGTACACTAAGTACAACTGGAATATCTGTGGAGATATAAAAGTAGTGGCTCTGCTACATGGAATGCAATTTGGATACACCAGGTACCGTTGTTATATACAGTATTTGAATGGAGCAGCTATGCAAGAGAGCAGTATTATATTAAAAAGAAATGGCCACTCTGAAAGAATTTGGTTCCAGGACAGAAAAAATATAAACCACATGTTGACACAACAAAGGTATTTTTGGCTTCCCTTCACATAAAACTTGGACGTTTCAAAGATTTTGCTAAACAAAATGAACAAGGAAGGTGAACGTTTTCGGTATTTGAGAAAGATGTTTCCAATAACTGATGTTAAGATAAGGGAGACAATTTGTTGGTCCACAGGTCAGATATGTCTTCAATGACAAACAATTTGAAGATCTGTTAGTGGAGCCAGAGAAAATCACCTAGAAAACATTAATGGATGTTGTTGAGAATTTTCTTGTCAATTACAGAGCACCAAACTACATTCAACTGATTGACAAATGATACAGCTAAAAAGACCAGGAAGTGCAACATGTCACTGAAGATTCATTCTTTGCATTCACACTTGGACTTGTTTCCTAAAAATCTAGGTGCAGTCAGTGGGCAACATATTGAAAGGTTTCACCAAGATATTCCTGCAATGGAAATATCGTATCAGGTTGACAGGAAACCATAAATGCTGGCTGCCTATTGCTGGGATCTATCATGATCACCAAAACTTTTTAGGAAGCAAAACTTTTTAAAAAAATGTCTAGTGTTATTTGTACCAATGATGATATTACTAGCAAACAGCAATGTAAGACTCCATAATAAAGAAGTTGGAGACACTTCCTTAAAATTCAAAGCTGAAACACTGACAAGCACTTAAAGGGAAGTTATAATGGTCACTATACAGTATAAATATTTATAATGTTCTGTAACTGAAGATCCATGAGGTCCATCTAAGTAGACAAGAGAGGATGAGGACATGCTTGCAAGTTATTGGATTTTGGAAGTCAGCAGAGCTTCACCTCATTCACTAAGCTATGACAAAAATTCCATTGCAAAGTGTAACTTCCCTCAAAAAAGTGAACGGTCTATTTGCCTTTAGTAAATCAACCCAAAACAAACCAGCTGCTCTTCCAGTAGCTATAGAATATACAAAATATTCATATGCAATGTTTCATGTTTTTACCTAAATAAAATTAAATGTATATTTTAAAACTGTATTGTTTAGTCCTGACTATAGTAAATTGATTAAAGCATATGAAAACTTAATTTACATTCTCTTTAAATTATAAAAAAGAGAACCAGAGGACATTTGGTTTACTGAAGAAACAAATATAAGTTCTTCAGCATTTTTTAGAGATACTCATCAGGGATGTCTCCTTTCCATGTTTTTGTATAGTTGACCATTGAGCCATTAGCTATGCCTGTCAGAGTTAAAAGGAACATAAAGAGTGTAGACATAAATTGCTATCATCATAAACTTAACCTGTTTTTAAATAATATCCTACATCCTCATATCTTGTTTTAGACTTTAGAGATAGCCCAACTCTGAGCTCATCCTCTGCTGGTGCCAGCCAACTGCAGCCTTACCTCCACTCCCCCCCCCTTCCGTCCCTGAGGGCCCTCCAGTAGTATGTTATGAATTTTGTTTTTATATATACATTGTATATATACCTTTAACATAAGTCTTCAGACCAGTTACATGATGAATGGGGTCCTTTTTGGGTGATGCTGATGTGATGACCACAACTCTCTACACCATTATTTATTTATTTATTTATTTCAGATACTTATATAGTGCCGTCAATTTACGCAGCGCTTTACATATATATTGTACATTCACATCAGTCCCTAACCCTCCATTACGCTGTAAGTGCACGGTGCAAGATAAAGCCACTTCAGGGACTGGGTTCATGTCCCCTTTCACTCACAGTATATCCTGAGACGTTTGTGTTCACTGTTGCTTGGTGTAATTAACTAAGAAAACTGAGGAAATCTTGTGTAAAAATAAGTACTGTGTGGGAGAGCTTCAGATTGAAGGTGAGTATTGCAATGAAAACTGCTGTTTGTAATAAAATCATTGAACAAAATTTAGCCCAATGTTGGACTTTTCAATTTTACATGGTTTTTCATTTTCTGGTAAAATCAAGTATCACAGCTTATCACAACCTAACCACTAAATAAAAATAGTGCCCTGGGAGATTCATTGTAAATAAATGGACTCTAGACTCTAATATCTTTTAGGGGATTTTCAACCATGTCCCAAATGTCCTTTTTTTGAGTTGTGTAAACAATTCGTCTGTATTATTCCTCTGTGACTTAAACTGTAGGATTGTTACAAAAAATATAGCTTTACTACCTTTTAAATATGGGGTCTGGTTCTGTTTTTGATCATTTTCAATTGATTAAACTGCTGCCGCATTTGACACTAATATAACTAGTTGACTTCTTTATTTCACAGGCATAGCTCAAATATCTGATTTTTGCTTTATTGGTATAGCTGATTGTGCATATATTTACAGGATTTGTGGCATGCTTATTTTTGGGTCTGTGAAAATGTCTCCAAATGAATTTGAATTTAATCATGTACGCACACAATGTTACAAGCATACTTTATTGAAACAATCAGGAACCCACAGGGAATAAATCTGCATTCTTTGTGTTAATGAAATTCTACACTTTAGCTTCAATCAACCTGGCATTTGCTAAGTTACTGCTTTCCCACTCTTGAGGTGTCTTGTAAATTTATTATGGGGTGTAGAGACAATATCACAGAAAATTACATTTTGCTTGCCATTCCCTAGCAGTTCTTACTTTTGTAGCAAATCAAGCGAAACTGTGATTTCCCAGCAGATCTTTAATTCTGCTTAAATCTGTCAGTTTAGTTTAAAACAATATATTCTGCTTTGTATTGGCGTCATCAACTTGAAAAAATGAGCACGATAAATATGTGAAATTCATTTTAACCACACCCTATTAACATAGTTGTTAGAATTGTAGAACTTATTTTTGAATGTATTCATTTGGAGCATTTAGTTATAAAACTCAGCCCTAGTAATATAACAATGAAAGGAAACATAGGCACTCGGTACTTTCTCTCTCATATTGCATTTGTCAAGTCTGAAAAAAATGGTGGTTATGATTACAAATCATATTTTGCTTTTTAAAGGATCAATAAGTAAATGAAGCAGTTAAATTAATTGCAAAATGTCATTAATTTGTTTTATTTTAACATTTTAGCTATGTGTAATTTGTTTATATAATCTAAGAAGAAAGGGACAGTTATTTAAAACCTAAAAAGTCTTGCATTTTATTATTGTTATGCAGTCAGACTAAATAACAAGCAAATAATTTGGCTTTTAAAAATCATGTATTAGTGCTCAAAACTGTAAGAAGCTGCCTTGTCCTGACAGCACACTCTAAAGCTGGACCACTGCTCTCACATAGAGAACAGCAAGGGTTTCCAGTGGTCTGACACGCCCCATGTACAGTATTCTGGCCAACAACTCTGAACAGCACTGTCGACTGTAGCACTGTGTAGGGGTGTTGGACTGTTGAAGACCTGGGCCATTGTGCTTTGTGTAAGAGCAGTGATCTGGCTTTCCAGCATGTTGGTGGCACAGGATAGCTTTTTAAAGTTTTAAGAGCAAACTCACACAAAATGTCATATTCTTTGACTGCATAATAATAATAATAATAATAATAATAAAATGCATTGCTGCTTCCTGAGCAGCATTGTTGGTTGTAGCACTGTGCATGGGGTGTGTTGACCCGCTGAAGACATGGACCATTGTTCTGGCTCTGCAGCATGCTGCTGGCATAGGGTAGTTTCTTACAGTTCTAACAGCAAACTCACACACAAATGTCATATTCTTTGACTGGATAATATGAATAATAAAAAGCAATGCTGCTTCCTGAGAAGCATTGTTGATTGTAAAACTCTGTAGGGGGTGTGTTGGACTGCTGAAGAGCTGGACCATTGTACTTTTTTCTAAGAGCAGTGGTCTGGCTCTCCAGCATGCTGCTGGTACAGGGTAGTTTCTTACAGTTTTAAGAGCAAACTCACACATAAATGTCATATTCTTTGACTCAATAATAATAATAATAATAATAATAATCAAGACTTCAATTGGACTTTAATGGTTTCTTTAGCTATACATCTGTGAAACAAGTCAGATAAATGTGAATAATTTTACCAATTCATGTTCATGTTTTAAATAATGTGTATAGTGTTTTCATATATTCTTTTTATTATGGTGAGAACTAAAAATAGAGTTTAATATAATTCTACATTTACTCAGGTATTGCTTATATTTCAAATTTACATATCAATGTTCTCTGAGCTCTGCTTGGTAGCTCAGTTGAAAATAGCCTGTGCTTTATGGTCTCAGTGGTTCAAGCTTGATGTTACCCGGAAATGTGTCCAAGGAGTAACTCCTCCACTCCTCTTGTCCTCCTTCTTGTCCTGCTGAGATAATTATATGGCTTTTGAGAGATTTTGAAAGAAATAGCTTCAATAGATTCCAACTGTTACACATTTGGAGGGACTGTGCTTCTTTGGAATCAAATCCTGCTGTAACTCTTTTCTTCTCAGTGGTCCTGATTCTTGCTCTGATTTATAGCTTGCTAAAAATGTATCTAAAGCCATTCTTTGTGGGGTTTGGTATAGAGTGTGTAGGGATTAGAGTCCTTGTCCTGGTGGGCATTGTTACTGGGAATGAAAGTGAAAAAAAATAAATTTTGACCTGTCACTGGAATAGGAAAAAATTGGAAAATCTTGCCATGTTGATCCATCGTTCCAGTGGAAACTGTGTTAGAGGGGATTCTTCTCAGTTTCTTCAACCTCCTGGGGCCCATATGACAGAAAGTGAATGGAGATCTTCCCAATAGCACACATAAGGCACATACTTGACATGGGTTTTAACAATTCCATCCTCTATCTAAAACAAAAAAAGCCATTTTTGGGGGGTTGGTATAGAGCAGGCCTTGAAATATTCACTCGCATTAGTGAGTGGAAATTATGGTGGGGGCGAGTGTGTCTCCAGGGCCATCTTGATGAGCAGGCTCAGGACTCACGGCCGGATCTGTCACTCGCACTGGGAGCCATCAGACTGCTCAATAGTTGAACAAAGTGAAAGCAAAGGAAGGAGTGTGTGCTGTGCTCTCTGCCTCTCCCTAGAGTGCAGTACCCGGCTCTGTGAGTGAAGGTAACGAAGTACTGCAACTTTTTATAGGGGTGTGTGTGTGTATTTGTATGTGTGTGTGTGTACATGTGTATGTGTGCATTTGTGTGTGTGTATGTGTATTTGTGTGTGTGTGTATTTGTTTGTGTGTGTGTACGTGTGTGTGTGTATTTGTATGTGTGTGTGGGCGGTGTTAGGGATGTAGCAGGGTAGGGGTTGTGTGGGGCAACTTGTGGCGAGTAACTCTTAAGGCCTGGCTAGTAGCTCAGGACTTGAAATTTTAAGCCCTGGTATAGAGTGTGTAGGGATTAGAGTGCTTGCCAGGATTTTATATTTGTCCTTGTGGGCATTGTTACTAGGAATGAAAGTGACAAAAACTGAATTTTGAGCTGTCACTGGAATAGTAAAAAATGGGAAAATCTTCCAATGTTGATCCATTGTTCCGGTGGAAACTGTCTTAGAGGGGATTCTTCTCACTTTCCTCAACTTCCTGTTGGGCTCATATGACAGAAAATTAAGGGAGATCTCCCCAAATGGTGCACATAAGGCTTGACATGGGTTTTAACAATTCCATCCTCTATCTAAAACAAAAAAAAAGTAACTTTAGATATGAAAAACTTTTCATCCCTCCTCTATATTTATTGCATTAATTATTTTAAAAGCCAGTATAAAGGAAATGGTGTGGTGAGAAAACACTTATGGGTTTATTGAATCTTTGTTTGCATATTAAAGCGGTATTAAACCCCATACCACATATTGAATATATTGCAGCATGCCAGTCATTAGACGTGGTGGCTGCATCAGTTTTCTTTTATTTGGCTTTTTCCCATTTGTTTTTACCTGGTGATTTAGCCAGTAACACACTTCCTGTATTAGGGAGACACACCTCTGAAGGCACAGCAGACATCAGCATTGTCAGTCTGGTGGGAGGGGAGTGCTAAATGTAAGAAAAGATTTAAATACACTAACAAATTGAAGCCAAATTCCAGCTCACACTTTATAATCATTTACAGCAAACTGTTTTTTTTCCCTTTTGGAATAAAGGTTTTACATAAATAAATAAAAGCTGCTAATTTTAATCACCATGTAAACACATCTCATCCATGTAAACTGATACACTCTGCTGGAGAGCTTGTGCTTCTGAAAAACAACAGACTTACTGGCCATAGCAGCAGATGAAAACAGAAGAAAGAAAACCTACAAAAGGAAACTAATTGCAGCCATCTCATCTAAGCATTGGTAAGCTGCAATATAATAGATGTTTGTTTTTGGGTTTAATACTGCTTTAACTCTTCATGGTCCACATTACTGGCGGGGGTGTAATCTTTGCTTAACCACTACTTTACTGCTCTAAGTTTATGAATGGCGGATTGGTGGCCCTTTAATTACCCTGTGTTGTTTATGAATGGGAATGGATAAATATACTTCATATGGCTGGGTGAGCTCTGTGTATAGGGCCAAGACTAAGGGTGGGCAGGAGGGGAAGCTACCCTGGGCGGGGTTGTATCATGTGAGGTGGCTGGGCACAACATGGAGCCTCCCTGCCACTTCAATCTGATAGAAGTAGTGACAGCAGCATTACTGTTACTGTCATCATTAAGCTGGGAGGAGGTTTGCACTGTGCTCTCTCCCCTCTCTAGGTTCTTCCTCTTGTCACTGCCCCGCTCCTTGATTGGGACTGTCAGATTGGGTCTTTGCAGTGTTTGCTTACCCTCCCCATCTCCTCCCAGAAAAAAATGTGGGTAGGGGGTGGATAAGCAAGCCCTACTCAGTCCCGATCTGACAGCCACTCGCATTTCTAGTGCAGGTGCCCATGGCCATGATTCCATAACCCCCACCTCTCCCTGTGGCTACCTGTCAAAACTGTGCAAAACAGCTTCCCCTAGACTCCACTCAACTGTTAGATGTCAAGATGAGGAGGAGCCAGGGAGGAGGAACATCCCACAGACATCTGAAATGCTGTATCAGAGGTCTGTGAGGGAGGGGGGAATGTACTGGGGATACAACTGGGATGAGGGGGACAGAGTAGCATATATTTGTGCTGTGGATGCAAACATTTGTACTAGGAGGGGAAGGGGGAGGGAGAAGTGGATTAATGATAGAAGGAGGGGTTGGGGGGATATGTGCTAGGACTGGTGGATTTGTGCTGGAAGAGGGAAAGAGGGGGGATTTTGTGCTACAAGGCAGGATTGGGGAATAGGATTTATGCTGGGAGGAGGAATTTTGGGGGGAGGTAATATTTGTTATAGGAGGGGAAATTTGGGTGAAGGGAGAGGATTTGTGCTGGGGGGTGATTTGTAGAGGACGTGCTAGCAGGAGTGATATGTAGGAATTTGTGCTAGAAGGGGGGATTTGTGCTAGGAGGATGAATTTGGGGGTGGCGGAGGGTAGGATTTGTTCTAGGAGGAAACATTTTGGGGGGGGAAGGATTTGTGCTGTGGGAAGAATTGGGGGGGGGGGTGCAAAAAGAGGTGATTTGAGAGGGGAGCTTTTGTCCTAAGTGGGGAAACTTTGGGGGGGGGGGCGTTTGTGTTAGGAAGTGGGATTTGAGGGGGGTAATTTGTACTAGGAGGGAGGATTTGTGCTGGAAGAGGGGAATTTGGGAGTGGCAGGTGTAAGATCTGTTCTAGGAGGGATTTTTTGCGGGGGGAGGTTTTGTGCTGGGGTGATTTTGGGGGGTGCTACGAAGGGTGATTTAGGGGGATTTGAGCTGGGAGGGAGGATGGGGGAAGAGGATTTGTGCTAGAAGGGGGGATTTGGGAGGGGGTTTGTGCTAGGAGGGGGATTGAAGGAGAGGATGTATGCTAGTAGGGATGAAGAGAATTTGTGCTAAAAGGAGAAATTTGGGGGGGTGCTGGAAGGGGGGAGTTTCTGTTCAGAGGGGCAATTTGAGGGGTAGAGGATTTGTGCTAGGATGGAGGATTTAGGAGAGGATTTGAGCTGGGAGGAAGATGGGGTTGGTAAAGATTTGTGCTGGGTTTGAGATTGCTTTGGGGGGGGGGAGGGGATTTGTACTGGCAAGAGGGGGACTTTTGGTTTGGGGAAAATTTTGTATTTTAAAGGGAATTTATGCTCAGGGGGTAAGTCTGTAGATTACTGCTCAATTTTTTTGAGGGGTGGGGGTGGGATTGGATTTTTGCTAAAACAATGCTCAAACATCTTGGGGGGCATTTGGCATTTGACAACCTTGGCCCGACGCTGGGCTGGATACACAGACACTGTACTCAGCTGATCCGAGTGGCTGGGCACCATATGATTGCTGTGATTGGTCACCACAGCGATTACATGGTATTGTTTACTGTGCTGGTCCCTCTCCTTCCCTTTACTCTAGGGAAAGGAAAGAGATCAGTGCTTTTGAATGGACACAGAATGACTGCATGAATGCAGCCACTGATTCATTCATTCAGTTGCAGTACACAAAAATCTTTTTTTAACCCTTCCCTGCCCCCTCCGCTCCTATACATACTAGCCATAATACAGTTAATAAAGTCCCTATAACAAAAAAAGACCTGTAAAATGAATCATCATCTCCCTTATCCTGCTCATCTGAACATTACCCCTTCATACATCCTGCCACTGTATGTGACCAGCACATTAACCCCTTCCCTGCCTTCTTCCTGTGTGTATGACCTGTACATTGCATGTATCTAGTGCACCTTTACCAAGCACCTTGTTTTAATCCACTCAGTGCTGACATCTTTATTCATTTCCAAAACATTGTGGCAAAAACTGATATCACCATGAGATGTCTGCTTTCAAGAAAATGGTCATCTCGGCTATTTTCATACTATTCTGACATATATTTATTTTAGCAGAAAGTAAGGTAAATAGTTTTTTTTAAATGTTGTATTTTGTAAAAATTGGTATAAAACTAATCTTGGTACAACATTGTGTGACGGAGTAGATGTCAGTCAAACTATCATAACTAGAGATGAGCGAATCGAACTTGGCGAAGTGGAATTCGTTTCGAATATTAGGAAAAATTCGATTCGCATCGAATCCGAATTTTAGCAAACTTCGGATGCACGAATCGAATTTTCCCCGATCAGCCGGCAAAAGTGTCACTGCAGAGAGCTCCGTTATTTCTGACAGTTCTCTGACAGTTCTGACAGTTCATTTACAGCGGTTGAAACATTGTATCTATTTGTTTCCATTTAGGATACAGATGTTTTTATTCGGAAATAAATAGATACAATGTTTCAACCGCTGTAAATGAACTGTCAGAACTGTCAGAGAACTGTCAGAAATAGCGGAGCTCTCTGCAGATACACTTTTTGCTGTACTGGAATTCTTCTTCTTTTCATTCTTCTTCTTCTTTTCATTCTTCTTTTCATTCTTCTTCTTCTTTTCATTCTTCTTCTTCTTCTTTTCATTCTTCTTTTCATTTTTCTTCTTCTTCTTTTCATTCTTCTTCTTTTCATTCTTCTTCTTCTTCTTTTCATTCTTCTTTTCATTCTTCTTCTTCTTTTCATTCTTCTTCTTCTTCTTTTCATTCTTCTTTTCATTCTTCTTCTTCTTCTTTTCATTCTTCTTCTTCTTCTTTTCATTCTTCTTTTCATTCTTCTTCTTCTTCTTTTCATTCTTCTTCTTCTTCTTTTCATTCTTCTTTTCATTCTTCTCATTCTTCTTTTAATTCTTCTTTTCATTCTTCTTCTCATTCTTCTTTTCATTATTCTTCTTCTTCTTTTCATTCTTCTTCTTCTTTTCATTCTTCTTCTTCTTCTTTTCATTCTTCTTTTCATTCTTCTTCTTCTTCTTTTCATTCTTCTTCTTTTCATTCTTCTTTTCATTCTTCTTCTTTTCATTCTTCTTCTTTTCATTCTTCTTTTCATTCTTCTTCTTCTTCTTCTTCTTCTTCGTCGTGCCCCGTGACTGCCCAAATGAGTGAAGTGTGCGGTGATTCTAAGATCGACGGCACTCATCTGCATGTCATACTGACTGACAGTATTATTTCTCTTCCCCAGCAGACTCCAAGGGCATTTAAATTAAAGGTACAGTGTTCTGCACTAATATAAAGGCTCTCTGAAGACAAGAAACCCTTTTAATAAGTTAAATTTGAATTTCTGAATAATTCGCTCATCTCTAATCATAACGTTGAAAACTGCAAAATGGCTTGGTAATGAAGGGATAGTACAGGCTGGTACACAAGTGGTAAAGATGTGAATAGGTTGAGAGTTATGAGTATCTGCCGTGCTTTCTCTAGAAAACCCATAATGCTGACACCAGTCAAGCGTGTATCCTGTATTATATATATTTTTTAAGATTGGGCATGCATATTAAATATATGAAAGTATTAGTTAAAGAATGGTTGCCTTAAATAATTGAAATAATATTGACCCAAGATCATTATAATTCCTATTCATGTGTAATTTTTTCTTGTTCAAAGTGTTTATTAGTAAGCAAAAGACAAAAAACACTCCAGAACAGAAACCATATAACATAAGACCAGGGGTGGAACTGACAACTCATGGGGCCCCTGGGCAATAGGGGATCATGAGGCCCCTGTGTCCTTGCCCACACTCAAAAAAGCCTATAAAAAAGGTAAAAGAGGCATTTCATGGGGCCCCCTACTGACCCCGGGCTCTCGGGGAGTGCCCGAGTGCTCTAATGGTCAGTCCGCCCCTGCCTAAGACTTGTGTCTACATAGAAGAGCACATCGAGATATGCATATTGTACACAAAGGAGAGTGACAATTAAGAACAATGATAACAGGTATATAAATAGAGTTATAAACAGTCAACAAATAAAATCAATATGGCTCAGGAGCCAAACAAGTACCCAGAATAGTGAGATGCCTATAAATAGTATGCATGATGAGCACATTCATGTGTCATTTTTAATAACATATGGAATGTACTTGATGTCAGCTGTATTAGCTGATTACATCAGCAAGCTTTTCTCCTTACTGATATTATATTAATGCCAGTGTTTATCTGAATATACTGTAAGTAACAGAGTTGCTGCAGGCTCTAAATATATCACACATCAAGAATGTAAATAGCGACTGTCACCTATGTCTTTGCGGTAAGTTACAAGATGGAAACCAGATCAGCAATTTATTAAAACAAAGAGGTACTTTTTATCTTAAAAATGTAATGTGGTTTGGTAATGCTGATGTGTGTCTTGCTGGTTCATGTGAAGTCTGATTTATATAAAGTGATACTAAAGTTTCAGATTTTTTTTAATAACAAACATGTCATACTTGCGTGCTGTGCATTGGTTTTGTACAGAGCAGCCCCAATCATTCTCTTCTCGGGTCCCTGAGCTCCTGGATCCCCCTCCTCCCCACTGAGTGCTCATTCCTGAGCCACCTCTGTGTGTTATACGAGCCAATGGCTCCCACTGCTGTTTCTGATCCAATGAGAAGGGAGAGAGCCAGGGAGAGCGCTGTTCTTGCGCACATCGCTGAATCAAGATCGGGCTCAGGTAAGTATTAGGGGGTCTGAGGGGGGGAGCTGCACACTGAAGGTTTTTTTACCTTCATACATAGAATGCAGGTAGGTAAAAAATCTTTAGAACCACTTTAACGACAGGGACACTTTAAAGTGAACAACGTGTCACAAAGTTCATTTTAGCTGGAAAGGTATAGATTCTGCTGCTTTTCCAAAGTGAAGTGTTTAATAATAATTGTATTATATATTATATTTATAAGGCACAATCAAAAACACCAATCTTTTTTTGTAAGATGCTTAGTAAAAAATAAAATAATTACAGATTTTCAATAGATGATGGGCCTGGATAACTAGGAACTAAAATACACAGAAATACACAGAAAAGCACTTTCCTTACCTAATTGTTCTTTAATTTGTCTGTTTGTAAAGCTAAAAAATGTTCCAGTTGTCATGAAACTTGGTGTCTGTGTTGTACAGTATGAAGCAATAATTTATATCTTTGTTATGGCTGGAAGCACACACCATTAAATCTCCCCAGAAATGAACCACGATTGTTACAGCAATTCTGCTCCCTGTCGTTTAGGAATGTCCACATTTGAAGGTCAATTGCTCTGTTCCGACAGCTTTTTGTTTAGGATGGTGTAAAACATAAGTACTCATGTGTGTATAGCAAAGCAGGAAATGGCATCTGTCAATTTATTGCAATGCTAGAAACAAACTACACGTGAATCCTAATACTGGTCCCTGGAGAGGAGATGGTGCTGGGAGGAAATGCTGAAATAGAACCATTAAGGCTGCAGTGATGGCTTTCTCAATGACAGCCCAAGTGATAATTACCTAGTTTAAACTTCAAGATGTATTTATCTGCCGTCACAGTTAATTATTGTGCTGATTGCTGCTAAGTCTAAGTAAGGTAAAGGCTAAAGGTTAGATTGTTTCTTGCTCCGTATTACATGTAATGTAAATCATGTTCCATTGTATACATGAGTGCAGAGAATAATTATAATACTCATACTTGTGTTTTCTTTGTATTGTTTAAGTTCAGATGCAGAGGACTACATCTTCGATATGTAAGAATTATAAGGCAGGTAAACTGGCCCTAAAATGCAACCAATTATCCAACCTACAGAAGAATCTCCAGAACTTAACTTTTCTTTCTGTGTTTAATTTGTCAAAAAACTGCATACATTGATTTTTCCATCCAAAACTAACCTTCCTTGATGCATTTCACCACTGCTGGCTTGCTCACAAGCTTAGGGGACTTCCCCTATCCTGATGAGCAAGCCAGCAGTGGTGACATGTTTCAAGGAATGTTGGTTTCAGATGGAGACATCAATGTATGCAGCCTTTAGTTCTGGAGTGTGGCTTATATTTTACATACTTTTGACTGAGAGTAGAGATGGGCTGTGGTAGAGACAGTTTCAACACTTTTCAGAATAGGATTTATTACTAAAAACGTCAAAATGGTGCAATTAAAATATTTACAGAAAAAGATGTTACAAAGATATAAAGAGAACAATAAAACAACAGAGAAATAAAAGAAAGGAGTTAAGAAGGCAGAATACTTGCAATGACCTTGGTTTAAGCAGAATCCAATTGTCTGAACAAAAAGATTGCCTTGGCTCTCAAGTCTGTTAAATGTTTTCTGATTGATGTTAAATGAGAGCTCTTTTCTCCAGCCTGCCAGTCTTTTTCTATCACATTAAAGGGGTGTCACCTGAGAACAAATGACCAATCATCCAGTTTGGGGATGGGGTCTAGGAGGTAACCAAGGTTATGATCAAGTCGCTTTCCAATTTCATACTAAGGTTAATAACCTCCAATAGGCGCATGTGGCATCCTAGCAACTGGCAGATTAATATTCCGAATTAAATTTCAAACCCAGGGATACCAAACACAGTGTACCCTTGTCACCCAGGAGGGAAGAGACTGCTTCTTCCCCATCCTATGTGCTAATATAGTCATGTAAGGCCTTGTTTGACTCACATTAAAATGATCTATCCAAATATATACCTTATATTAATGTGCCCAGTTCCTCCTGAACTTTATGAATTGTATGAAAAATGTCTACATGTGGAATGGACATTTTATGGCACGCTATGCATCCTATAGCCCTAATGGCCGAACAGGTCATGACTGACTGAGTTATTGTTTTACGATCGGGCAGAGGAAAGTGGTTTTCAAAGCAGACCTCCTGGACCAGACTAATTAGTGGTTTACAGCCCTGGAGCTTCATCTATCTGTGTTTTATTTAAGATAAGAGGCCCAATTGACCTCCATTCAACTTACAGCTTTAAGTTCCATTTCAAGAGGGAGGAGGGAGGAAAGGAGAGTCAAAATGACTGCGGCCTAACAAGATGGCTATCACATACAGCGTCCATATTTCTATTGCGCACAATCGTCACAGATGATACTTTTGCTGAAACATGTAGGCAGCCATTTCTGGGCTCTCTTTCTGAAAATACCATAACTATCTTATGGTTTATGTAACAACTTGGAACCAACATAACCATTAAAAGTTCTGAGTTTCCCGAATTGCTTGCTTGTTCTAGGTCAGTGGCTTAGAAAATTTTGAATTCAAACACAGTAAGGTAAATAGCATTTTTAGAAGGCAGAAATAGCAGCTTTCCTCGTTGTTTCAGTACACGTTTCTTTTAAGTCCATGTTCACAGCTGGAGCTCTTTCCCAAATGAAAATTGCAAAACAGCATATTTGTGTTAAGAAACAAAATATATAAAGTCAGCTCTCCCTACTAGTGTAAAATTAAGCAGCTTGCAAATACAAGTAACTATACACCACCCTTCACGTGAACTCTAAATAAAATTGCAGCATGACAGGGTCACATTAATAGTCCAAAAATGACAGGCCCATCAACTTGTTTGTAGTCCCTCTGTGCAATGTAAGTGTTGTTGTATTCGATTTCCTGCACTACAAATCGGACTATCCACCCCTGGAAATCAGAAGAATTGCCAACTCGCCACAAATATATGCTGCCCTGATATAAAATGCAGCATCAATGTTTTAATTAATCATCACAAGACATCCATTTACTTGTGTGGCTCCTGGGGGACTGCTCTACTCCTTCCTCCTTTGAAGTATGAGAGTTGTATCAATGTGACACCAAAAACCAAATACAATTATATAGTGTAGTACTCTTATGTGTAATAGAATTCAACACCCATGCATAAGTGGCACTCTGTGATACAGTGTGTGTACAAAACTCCACCACCCACATAAAATGCACGCTCACCACCAATGTGTGCTGCTCATGAGAAGTGCAGCAAATAACACAGCAGAACAAATTGGAGCCCTGGCATTAATCTTCTCTCCTACCAACTTTAATCACATCTCCATAGGGGGCACTGTTCCACTCCTGCTGTCAAACACCACCACGAGCAACCAAAATAAAACGCCATATAGTGTAGTATTTATTAAGAACCAAACAGGTAGCAGCACAGTGAAGCCACATAAAATCAATAATAAAAACAGCCACTCTGACTTACATTTCACACCGCCACTCCGGAAACCGATGTGGCCGCGCAATAACTAACTTAACAATATATCCAACGTGTTTCTCACAAATGTGTGTCCTCATTTGTCTCTAGCGTTCCTTAGTGGCCCACCTATATATGTAGCCTAATCACAGAACTCAAATTACAGTTTAATTGGAGTTCTGTGAGTAGGCTACATAAACATCAGTATTAAATCTAAAAACTAAAATGTAATACAATGTAAATTCCCCTCAGTGGTAAATGGTTTGTCTCAACCCTCTAGCTCTAGCTTCCACTTTTGCTGTACAGCTTGGTCTGTTAAAGGAAGGTGAAAAATAATGGCAGGGTCAACAGATAAAAAAATATTTGCAGGGGGACTGCTTTGTTAATGCTAGTGACAGACTGTAGCATATAAGTCATGTTTTAATTTGCCTGTAGTATCACTTTAAGTTAGGAAAGCCATGGAAATTTTATTTTTTATGGATAAAAATCTATATACATCATTTATATTTAAGATTTTATACATGTTCTAGGCTAATTAAAATATAGAATATATTATATATTATACTGTATATATTATTCTTTTACATGGGTGTACATATATTTTCCACTTCTACAGTGAAAAACAAAACATTTTGTCTGAATATCCAGGGAAGGTTTCTCACCCCTTCTACACAACTATAATCTTATTTGGCTTGTGTATTAACAGGCCAGTCAATATTACAATATATCTCAAATAGTTTGAGTAGGTTAATGTAACATCTACTTTGTGTCAGAACCACCAAGGAAGGTGGAGCTAGAGAACCAAATGACCTGAAAGTGCACAGTATAAAACTTTTAGGCAATTCATCAATAAAATTGGAGGTAAGAGGTACACAAGCGTTTGTAAATCTCAGATATGAAATATGAACAAAGCATATCCCTCTACATTGTGTATTTGTTTCAATTAACCACTTCAAGTCTGGACACTTTCACCCCCTTCCAGTCCAGGCCAATTTTCAACTTTCAGCACTATCACGATTTGAGTAACAATTACTCAGTCATGCAACACTGTACCCATATGAATTTTTTTATCCTTTTTTGAGACAGATAGAGCTTTCTTTTGGTGGTATTTGATCACTGCTGGGTTTTTATTGTTTGCTATATAAATGAAAAAATACAGAAAATTTTGAAAAAAAAATTTTTTGCTTAGATTTTGTTATAACATTTTGCAAATAGATAATTTTTCTTCATACATTTAAGCCAAAATGTATTACGCTACATTTTTGGGGTAAAAATAACCCAAAACAGGTTATATTATTTAGTCTGTGTGAAAGCTATAGAGTCTATGGCAGCAATGGGCAAACTACAGCCCGCGGGCCGCGGACAGATTTTCATGCTACACCGTAACGGCGCGGGAACACGGCGAGAGGAACGCGCGGAGCAAAGGTAAGTGAATTGACACATTGGGGACTTAATATGGGGGATGAATTAATATGGGGAATGAATTACTATAGGGGGGATGAATTACTATAGGGGGGATGAATTACTATCTGGGGGATGAATTACTATGTGGGATGAATTACTATATGAGGGATGAATTACTATGGGGGATGAATTACTATGGGGTATGAATTACTATATGGGGGATGAATTACTATGGGGGATGAATTACTATATGGGGGATGAATTACTATATGGGGGATTAATTACTATGCTTACTATGGGGGATGAATTACTATAGGGGGGATGAATTACTATGGGGGATGAATTACTATATGGGGGATGAATTACTATGGGGGATGAATTACTATATGGGGGATGAATTACTATATGGGGGATGAATTACTATGGGGGATGAATTACTATATGGGGGATGAATTACTATATGGGGGATGAATTACTATGGGGGATGAATTACTATATGGGGGATGAATTACTATTGGGGATGAATTACTATATGGGGGATGAATTACTATGGGGGATGAATTACTATGGGGGATGAATTACTATATGGGGGATTAATTACTATGCTTACTATGGGGGAATATTACTATACTTACTATGGATGACACATACACATCATTCATCTACTCTTGGTCCGGCCCCCGGGTCCAATATATGAACCCATTGCTGCCCTCAAGTCAAAAAGTTGGGGATGAATTACTATATGGGGGATGAATTACTATATGGGGGATTAATTACTATGCTTACTATGGGGGATGAATTACTATAGGGGGGATGAATTACTATGGGGGATGAATTACTATATGGGGGATGAATTACTATATGGGGGATGAATTACTATATGGGGGATGAATTACTATGGGGGATGAATTACTATGGGGGATGAATTACTATATGGGGGATGAATTACTATATGGGGGATGAATTACTATATGGGGGATGAATTACTATGGGGGATGAATTACTATATGGGGGATTAATTACTATGCTTACTATGGGGGAATATTACTATACTTACTATGGATGACACATACACATCATTCATCTACTCTTGGTCCGGCCCCCGGGTCCAATATATGAACCCATTGCGGCCCTCAAGTCAAAAAGTTTGCCCACCCCTGGTCTATGGAATATAGCTGAGATCCTAAAATGCAGGACACTGGTATGGCATATGGCAATGATCAGGACACTGGTATGGGGTATAGTGATGATTACAACATTAGTATGAGGTATGGCGGTGATCTGGATGCTGGTATGGCAGTAGCCAGGATGCTTTTATGGGGTATGGGGGTGATTAGGATGCTGGTATGGGGTATTGCAGTGATCAGAATGCTGGTATGGGGTATAGCTGTGATCAGAATACTGGTATGGGGTATGGCAGTGATCAGGACACTGGTTTCACATATGGGGTGATCAGGATGCTGGTATGGGGCATGGCGGTGATCAGGATGATGGTATGGGGTGTGGTGGTGATCAGGGTGCTGGTATGGTGTATGGAGGTTATCAGGGCGCTGGTATGGCATATGGCAGTGATCAGGGTGCTGGTATAGAGTATGTCGGTGATCAGGGTGCTGGTATGGTATATGGCAGTGACCACGGTGTTGGTTTGGGGTATGGCAGTGATCAGGACACTGGTATGGAGGTGGCCAAGACATTGGTATGGTGTATGGGGGTGTTTTGTGTGCACTGGGACAGGAGACAGGGCCTCCCTGCATTATTTATTATTGATATTGTGGGCCAGTGATCAGGGACAAAGGAGCACTAAACTGGGGCACTGGAGTGAGTGGCACTGCAGGGTGTGAGTGTATAAGCAGCCTCATAGACTGCTGCACACTCACACACTGCAGGATCACTTCTCTCTGCTCTCACACTGACAGCAGAGAGAAGCGATCTTTACCTTCAGTTTCATTGTTTACTATGTGAGTGCTGTGATTGGCCACAGCAGTCACATGGTAAAACACCACGTGATCACCTGAACACAGAGGTAATGTGATCCGCTGTGTCCAGGTGACACACCAATGACCGGGCTCTGAGGTACGTGCTCTGTGTGAGCCATCGATGCGGGCTGACCTACCGAAACGTTAGCCCACATTGGCACTGCTTCCCATCCACCGTCTAAGTACAATGGGCGGACAGGAAGAAGTTAAGAGCAATAAGTGACATTTCTGTCTGCTGCCTCATTCCTCTATCAACATGAATCACTTCTGACAAGTTTTCCTGACAGCAAGAGGAAAATGGTGACGGGGAGGGATCTCCAGCTGATTGATAGCCTCAGCTCTGTTCCTGTGAGCTGCGTGAACAGGGGTGTGTCCATTCTCTCAAATCAGCTCTCAGAGCTCTCCTCATAGAGCTCTGCAGAGTGTACCCTGAGCACTCCACCCCCTTTTTTCTGAACTCTTTGACAAGCTTATAAATTCAGCACTTTGAATAGATGCAGAGAAGAAAAGACTGCAAATAAAAGAGGTACAACTTATAGGAGGATTTGTTTCATCTTTGTGTATCATCTGAAGCCATTCACTTCACTGGGTATATATAAGGGTTTACAACCACTTTAAAGTTTATGTAAAATCTCACCTTGTAAATTAACCCATTCAATGTAAAATAGAAATGAAAGGCAAAACATTTGTGTGTAGATTTAAAAAACACTATAGGAAAGCAGAGGGACTGGCAGGAACACCTGGTATTTCACACAAAGGAAGCAATACAAAGAGAATAGGATTTTTTCATACAAGTACAGAATCTTCTATTTCTCCTATCAGTTCATCCCCCACAGTTTTTACCTTTTGTACCACCAGCCCCTCCCTCTTAGATTGTAAGCTCCAAAGAGCAGGGCCCTCCTAACCCTCTTGTATTGAACTGTATTGTTGCTGTATTGTCTCCCTTTATATTGTAAAGCACTGAGCAAACTTTTGGGGCTATATAAATCCTGTATAATAATAATAATACAGCAGGCATATATCAGGAATATGAAATGTTGGGTTTACATATTCTTTAAGCTTGTTGAATGGCATTCTTCATTAAAGCATAGCTACACTGTAGTTTATTAAAAGTACAAAAAATTCCCCTACAACTACAGTATCAATGAAACTAATGCCACAGGGCACTACAGTAATGTTATTGCTGTCGCCCATAGATTTATCATAAATAGTTGCTCATTGACATGATGACTAGTGGGTATCACATTAAAACAGACCAAAAAGGTTGTGCTCTTGTGTTATTATGCAATTTGTACAGAGTACTGATTCCCACTTGACCCAGTCCTAGCAATTGGCTTTTTCCGAATTGAAGCAGGGTGAGCAATATACAGGAAGATGTGTAGTATGTTTCCATTGATTGGATCCGCCAAAGAGTTGGAGTACAGATGAATCCTCCTGGACCATGTTAGAGGCCCCAATGCATGTTCACTGTTTTACTATTGTACTGGTAGTTGTTCTTTAAAAAAAAAATATGTTAATATCCAAACACAGATAATCTATCCTTTTTCCAGTTACTAAACTAAACTCCCAAGATACATCATTGTTCAGTACATAAAACCTTTTCTATTTGTAGCACATCTTCATCGCTAAAAACATTTGGAGAACTGCCACCAAGCTGCACAGAACATGTACTTAATTCTAAACGAAAACAAAGTGCATATATTTTTACTGACATTTCCAGAAAACTTCTTCCATCTCCCTCTCACTATAAAGTCTTTATTAAGAGTCTGAAGCAGTTATACTGGGGGAGTTTTATCTTGTCTGCTCTCTTGTGAAAGGATCTGCTTCATTGCTTACCATTGCTAATTTAGATGGCCCTACTGCTTTTCATAAGATAAAATGTTAATGCTAATTTAAATACATTTTGATCACACTTCAAAGACATGTCATGCCGGGATGAAATGAAAATAAAAGAGACAACTTGATGTAGGATGAAGCCTCCACAGCTTAACGCCAGTGGCACAGTCTGGTCTATTTTAAGCATGCTTATTAACAAAAGCTATATGCCAAAGACTTTTTTCATGCAGTAATGATTATTTCATGTTATTTGCATGCAGCTTCCTAATGTTAATTGTACGCATTAATCAGCAATGAAAATATCTAAGGCGTATTGCAACCATATGATCGAGCATTAACGAAGACCTCAATTTTATTCAGCGATGCGGATTGACCATAACTAAATGAATACAGTATTAATGTTGACTTTTTGCACTTTGGTTTTGTTGCAAAGAACCTATTGCTTGTAATTATTCCTTGGATTACAGAAACAGATTCTAAGAAAGTAATGCTCTTGTGTAGAAAATAATACCCTTTTGCCACTTACGGATCACTTTATTTGATGTACAAGGGACTTTCTTTTTGGCTTTAATGTTCCAAATGCAAAAATGGAGAATTATTCAGAAATAGGAACTTTTAAGGCATTGTGCTAAAGAAAAGAACAAAAATAAGCTAAAAAACAGTTGTATTTACTAACATCCATTAAAACAATGGGCCAACAATTTGGCGACTTAATATGAAATATAATACACAATATATTTACTAAAAACCAACAGGTCACATAGTATATTTGTACAAAACAATATCCTGCTATAAACACAAACGCGTTTCGCAGTCCACATCTGCTTCTTCAAAGGCCTTGCGTGAATTGTCTACAAAAACATATACATAACTTCATTGTAACAGGTGTATATATATGTAAAAACAGCAATAATATAACCATTAACACATATTATAAGAATATTATTATTGAAACTCTTACCACAATATTCAATTAGTTCACAAAGTTGTTATTAGTTCAGAAACAGTAATAAGCACTGAAGTCTGCCGCAAGAGATAGATGCTACATCATACGCCCATATATCCACCTCCCCCCCACACAAGATGGGGAAGAAGGGAGAGATCAAACCAGACACTGGGCCACACAGATATACTATGTGACCTGTTGATTTTAAGCAAATATATTGTGTATTATATTGCATATTAACTGGCCAAATTGTTGGCCGATTGTTTTAATGGATGTTAATAAATGCAACTATTTTTAGCTTATTTTGTTCTATTCTTTCGCACAGTGCCTTAAAAGTCCATATTTCTGGAGAATTCTCCATTTTTGCATTTTGTGTCTTAGTTGGGATGTGGCAATATTTAACCACTGACCTACAATACACCTCCACCAACTACATAAAGATCTATAATCCCCCCCCACACACACTACTTAACCATTAGGTAGTGGGGAGGTGTATTATAGATCTGTACCTCCTGGATATGCTTCCTCAGCTCTTTCTCCTGCTCATACTGTGTGATGAGCTGCTCATGTCTCTCCATACAGGCCACCTCCAGGCTCTCCAGCATGGCCACCACCAGGACGGAATGCAGCCTGGTCGGTCTGTGCCCAAATGGGAGAATTCCAGGAAGGATGGTGTGTCTCTAACCTGTCCCTAATCATCCGGAACCATTCCCTACCACTATTTACTTTCCTTGTCAAACAGGTGACCTGACCCTATGCTATCCACTCACAAAAAGAGCGCTAAGCCAGGGAGCCGGGGGTCTTAAAAAGTCACATGGGGTGGCAGCATCCAACCAGATCATTTCCCTGGTGGCCCAGGAAACCATAGAGGAGTATGTTCCTCCTGACTTCCTCTCCCTCTTCAATGCTGCTGCAATTGAGCGCCACCTGCAGTGGAGAAAAGAAACTGCACCTGCCTACAGACAGTAATTATTACAGTATAGAATATTTGGGCTAAACCAAAGAGTCTGCAAACCTGGCAACCTGCCTTAGTAGTTTTACAGCCAAGGAACCTGCACTGAAAATCATTTGAAGGCTGCTAGTTCTGACCTTCCTTTTTGAAAATTCTTGTTCCCTGGCTGTCTTGCTGTCCAAATGGCTGTCAGCTATCCACAAAGCATTGAGCCAGGTTGAAGCGTGAAGCTGCCTTCTGTTTGACTGTTTCTGTCTTTAATACTTTCTAAGTCACCAGCCTGGAACATACACGCTGATCAGGAAAGTCAGATTGAAGTTAAGGGCAAATTCACACCTAAAGCCTTTAAATCAATCTCTGCATTGTCGGCTGTGCAGTGTTGTACATGATTCAGCGCATCACATGGCTCCCTTTTTTTTCCATTTTGGACCAGCTTTATTTGAAGTGTACAAAATGTAAACTCCATTCCCTGCAATGTTGGGCACTGCTATGTGCTGTGCTGCCTGACATTGCAGTGCAATTTGCCCATCGTGATGTGATAGAATGCAGCATGTCTGCATTTTACTGCAGCACGCTGCATTGAAGTGTGAAGGGGACACATAGGAAACAATTGTTTTCTGTGTGTCCCTGCGATGACAAAAGATTTACAATGTGGTAAAGTGTCTGTCACCACATATACTGTGAATTGGCCCTGAAATGTCTCTTGGTTAAGCAACTAGAATTTTCAGAATGAAGTCAACAGTGGCAACCTGCATAGTTATTACAGTAAATGTTAAAACACTCCTGACATTAGGAACATAGGAATACTCAACATCTTCAATTGCTTGGCTTGCTTGGCATTTTTTTAAATACATAGAAAGAAAGTGAGTACACACAAGTCTAGATATTTAAGAGGCTGAGCTTAGGTTTTTTTCGTTGTGCAGAAAATGAAATTCTAGTTTTTGAGTACAAAAGTACTTTTGATCATACAAATGACCTTTAGCAGTTTGAGATTGTTAAGCGTGAATTTTATCCTTGTAGTAGTACATTTAATTCTGGTTTGTTAGTTTTCTTTTGTGTTAATTCAGAGGGATTACAGTTCAGCCTTTTAGCGCTGTAATGACACATTGTTAATATTCATAAAAAAGGTCAAGAAATATTTTCAGAAAGTTACCATCCTGTTCTTTCAAAAAGTATGATACTGAAATAGCATTAGCAGTATCCGCCTGTTCTTTATTACTTCTATGCGTTTCCTCATTTTCACTACAGCTTGCATATTTTTAATCATCTTACTTCTTCAGCTCTTATCTGCCGATCTCTTATATCTACCACAGGAAAATGGTTCTGCCATCGTCATCTCTCATTTCCATACAGCTAGCTCTTAATGTTTTGGTATGCTTAATTTGCTCTACTGTTCTTCAAATGGTGCCATTATGTGGCTTTCCAGTATATAAAACCGAATTCAATTTCAGATATATATTCACATAACTCATTGTTCTTGGCCACTGCTGACTTCAGACAGTCAGTTGCCCAAATACCTGTGATATTGAAAGATGCAGATAACAGGCAGGGTCCATGAAACACTCTAAAGAGCAGCAGGTAGCATCATTAGACATCTGATAGGTGAAAAGTTCATTAAACACCTTGAAAATGTTAGTGATAATAGTAGTGAATTACAATGGCAGAGATGTTTGTAGCGCGAGGTCCTTAAATCTAGGTATGAAAACTTAGTCTCTATAGTAATATTCCATTCAGAATATAAATTAACTGTCTCTGCGATTACCTCATATGTTAGCTATACAATATACTGATGTTGTGCAATGTTTAAAGACTTTGTACATTTTGTACATTTTTTAAATCTGACAATTAACATCTCTTATATAGTCATTTTTGGACTGTTACAGTGCATTCATACCTGTGAATGTACTCGCATTTGGATTAGATATAGCTCATGCAGCAATCACATGTGACCCCTGCTAGGATTCTCGCATCTAATCAGTGGGCATGGGTGAACTCGTAGGTGTGAATGCAAATGCTGTACAACTGTGTGTAATGTACCTGGAGTGGCAGGCTATCAATGGATAAAGTGATTTTAAAGGTTGTAATTAAAAAATAAAGCAAAAAAACTTGTATACTTATCTGCTCTGTGCAATAGTGTTTCACAGAGCAGCCCTGATCCTCTTCTTTTGAATCCATGGCTCCTCCCCTCTGCTGAGTGCCCCCAGTAGCAGGCCTCTTGGCATGGGGGCACTCGAGCAGGCTTGCTCCTGAGCCACACTCCTGTGAATGCCCCCCTCCCACTCTCTCTCCTCATTGGCTCACTGGCTTTAATTCATAGCAGCAGAAGCAAATAGGGATAGAAAGACCCTGAGTCGCTGTTCTCATGCACATCACTGGATCGGGATGGGGCTCGGGTAAGTATAAGGGGGGGGGGAGAGCTGGAGCTGCACCCAGAAGGTTGCAATAAGGTAAAAAACCTTCTGCCTTTAAAACCACTTTAACATTGACCAAGGCAGAGATTGTGTTCTTTTCAGTGCTTGTCATCCTGTGAGATAGTCGTATACCCCCGCATCTAGAAACAATAATGACTGACCTGGGCATGCTAGAGTCCAGAGGCTTAGGGCAGTTATAATTAATTTACATGATTTATTTACTTCAGAGTTTACGTTAAACTATCCTTTTAAAGCAAGCTGGTGCTGAAAAGAGTGCAGACCCCTTGTTCTGAAAATACAAGCTGTTATGCTGATTTTCCAACTTGAATACAGTACTTTCTTTAGGCAGACCATAGATTATGCAATCCAATGGTGACAGTGTTGATGGGGCAAGCCCTCCCGCAGCTCTATTTTGTTCTTCCATCAAGCAGCCTTCCTTGCTGGCAGAACACAATGGTTAATATTGCCGGCTATAGTCAGCAGCATTAATCATTCGGGAAAAACCCAACAGGCTGGTTGTACATAAGTCGATCAGTAGATCGACTTGTGTACAACCAACCAGCCTATACATGGATCAAAATTTGGCCAGTCTCTGCTGAACCAGCCGAACTGCAATCCATGTATGCCCAGCATTAGTCACTCACCAAATATACTGAAAGTGTGCAGATCAAGGGTTCTGACTTTCCTTGCCACATGCTTAAAGCCAGAGACAGCCAGGGTAATAGGATTTTCAGAAAGAGCTCAGCAATGGCAGTCTTCATACTTTCTCTCTGTACAGGTTTCATTTACCATACTCTCAACCTAGTCAATTAGCAGATGCATTTCAATGGTGATTGTCTATGCTGCATCCGTGATACAGAATTTATAGGGATGCACAGGAGAGCTTTGGTGATGTTTGGGGTGCAAGTTAATTGACTCATACATATGCTTATTTTCAGATGATTCAGGAACATACTAGAAGCACTGGTTTCAGAACTTCTGTGGTCTGATTAACTACCATCTGAGAGTCTCTCATTAAGTTGATGTATCCCTTTTAACAGTACAGTTCTGTAATTATGTATGTGTTCCCTTTTCCTGCATCCAACATAATGTTCTGCCACAAACTCTGTGATCATTTGCTTTCTAAAGTGGAATTAAAGGCACAAATCCTTACCTTAGTTCCAAAGGTCTGATGCCCATGAAGTCCCTCCCTGATGCTGGCATCTGCTCCCTTGGTTCTTCCTGGTGCCCATTCTTTGGGTGTTTTGATTGACCACGTGGGGTGACATTGATTCCACACATGTGTGGGATTGCAGTCACCATCCACACACTAGAAATTCCTTTGTTTGTAGATGCATTACCTGGTGTAGATGGCTCTGATCTCCAGGAGGAGGCTTCAGGTTAAATGTGGAGTCTTGGACATTTGATTGATAACTCTTCTGAGTATTTAGTAATCATAGGCTGACTTAAGTAAACCCCTTTCACTAGCACTGATTTAGTTGTGCTTTGTTGGGTCAGTGCTATGTTGGGGCAGTGAAAGGACAAAAACAAACTTCCAGGTAAAAATTTCAACCGCAGATTTGTTTACTTTTATGCGTGCCCATTGGCAGCCTGTAATGTAAAATTGACTTGGGCAGCAGTACGCAATAACTTTTACAGTCATACATCGATCTCCTCTGCTGAGGATGAACCTAGAAGTGCTCAGTTCTGCGCACTTTCAGCTGCAGAGCTGTCAAAATACCAGCACAGCTGCCCATTTAGAAACAGATTGGGAACTTTCTGCACATGTTCTGCTTGGACTAGTGGCACAAACATAAAATATAAGGATCTAATAGATTCCTGATGCCACCACAAAGAGAACTTGTCAATAATATCACATTGGGACCTACTAGCCCCTTGTATATTTGTTAAATGCAAACACTATCTGGGCTAATTACTAGTGATGGTAAAGCAGTATTAAACCCCAAACCAAAAATGTTATATATGGCAGCTTACCAGTCATTGGATGTGGTGGCTGCATTTGTTTTCTTTTTTAGGCTTTTTCCCCTCTGTTTTTACCTGGTAACACCTCCTGTATTATGCCTAGTACACACGATCAGAAAATCGCACTAAATCTGATCATTAGTACACAGCTTTCATTCAAAATTATTTGAAGGGAAAAGAATTAAATATTTTCTCGTACGATACCAGATAATATGATTTTCATTTAATCGGTAAAAATTGTCATCCAAAAATACAATACAAATACATTACATCACTTCTGAATCTTCTTTCTGTCATACAAGAATTTTCGGAACGTTAATAACCTCTTCACTTTCAATATAAGACCAGCAAGCAAAAAAAAATGGACATTCATTTGTCCAATATTCTTATCATGTGTACAGGGTTTTAGAGTGCCCCCATTCTGGATGAAGGAGCACAGGGGGCACCTTTGGACAGCAACATTGTCAGTCTGGGGGGAGGGGTGTGTTAGATATACTTGCAGGTTTAAAGCAATACTAAAGGTTTTTTTTTATGGTAAAATACCAAACGTTATACTTACCGGCTGTGTACAGTGGTTTTGAACAATGAAGCCTGCATCCTCCTCTTCTCAAGTCCCCTGCCTGCGCTCCTGGCTCCTCCTTTCAGCGGGTTGTTCCCAAGCCATTGCTCCGTGTGTCCATTCACATACAGAGCCACTGCTTGGCCCCACTCCCTCTCTCTCCTTATTGGCTGGCTGGCTGTGATTGTCAGCAGTGGAAGCCAATGGCTCCCGCTTGCTGTCTCAGTCAATGAGGAGGCAGAGACCCAGTACAGCCGAGGCTGTTGTGCAAATCGATGGATCCCGATGGGGCTCAGGTAAGTAATGAGGGTGCTGGGGGCACTGCTGCACACAGAAGGTTTTTTACCTTCATGCATTAAGGTAAAAAACCTTGAGTATTTACAACCACTTTAAATACACTAATAAATTGAAGCCAAACTCCAGCTAATACTCTAGTTAATATGCACTTACAGTAAACAGTTTTTCCTTTTTGGATAAAGGTTTTACATAAATAAAAGCTGATCAATGTAAGCACTCCCATCGGGGTTAAATGTTCTTTCTTGTCTCTGTAAGTGATACATTTTGCTGGAGAGCTTGTTCATTTAAAAAACAACAGACTCACTGGCTGCATCACCAGATGAAAATAAAGTAAAAAAAGCCCAAAAAAAGAAAATTAATTCAGCCATCACATCTAAGAAACAGTAAGCTGCAATATAATAAATATTTGCTTTTGGGTTTAATACCACTTAAAGGAGACATTCCTACATATAACAGGCAATGTATGGGATATAGTAACTATACAGTTTAATATTTAGCTGTTGGAGGTTGGGAGAGAAGATAGATCAGATCACTCTGAGATGCCTTTATGATGGAATGTAAGCCTGTGATGTGTTATGCAATACTAGCTATATGCCCTAACATTTATTTATCATACCTTCAGAGGCTCAGTGTAAGATGGGGGCACCATATAGAAGGGGCCAAAAGTCATCCACCTGTTTCTAGGTTGAATTGACACGTCTTTGGCAATCCCTGCAATGTTGTATACAGATGCCATATGTCACGTACCTGGATAGTGAGCCTGACGTGAAGAGGCAGACCTCCCATACAACTCCGGCTCAAGGACTGAGATCAGTCCGGTAACAGCTGGAGGGCTGATGAGTTGCAGGCCAGAGCAGGGTGCAGATGTATCCGTGCAGGATGGATGGATGCCGGAGCACCGTGTGCTGAGGATGCAGGGTCAGACTAGCCGGGTTCGATATTGGTGAGACAGATCAGGCTTAAAGCGGCAGGCGGAAGAGTAGTCGGGTCACAGGCCAGGTTCAGTAACAGGAGATCAATCAGATAGGAGCAGGCAGAAGAACAATCCAAAGACAAGCCAGAAGTCAGGGCAGGAGGCAATCAAGCAGAAGTCAGGAACAGGCTGGTTTGTCAACAGGAATCGATCACGGAAGTCAGGAAACACGAGCAGGGGAAAAAGACCATACGGCAATGAGATAACCACAGCAGACAGTTTAAATAGCCCTCTTGGCACCAGCATTAATGATGGGCGCGCGCCTATGCCCAAGTGCCTGCACATCTGCTCGGCTTGCCAGGACCCTGCGCATGCACATATTCGTGCGCCGTGGAGCTTTACCTGTACTATGGGCAGGCCTTTCCTGACACCATATAATACTATATAGGTATCAATGGTATGGTTATGCTTAAGCTATGTGTTATCCTTTTTTATTATTTATTTTATACATTGCAGTCCTCATGGGTTGACCAATGTATACTTAAAGGCCAACTAATAGGGGGAAGAATTGGATCCTTAAGTGAACTTGGGTCTGTTGCTAACCGTTTGTGCTGGGCTCTTCTTCTTTTGTCCCCTGGCACTTACTCTTTGGGGTAAAAACTGGTAATTACACATTCTTATATTCATTATAGTAGTAGCCCTTACTTTACTTCTAAAGTTGCAGAACAAGTTTCTGAGAAACGCATCAAGAAAAATCTCCATTCCACTGCCATAGTAACATATCTGGTATCCTATTGATCCAATTAGTTATAGGATTATAGGAGTTGATTTGTTAATGTTAAGATGGCAAATGGTTACTAGAGGGAGATGTATATGAGAACTGGGGCATGCCATCTTATATAACTGTTATTGCTAGTTATGAAATTTTAAAGGATAAGTTCACCTTTTAACAAACAATAAAAAAATTCACTTTTTTTGCAGGTTTTCTTTTTGTTTTGGGAGCCTGTACAGCATGGCACTGATGGTGCCATGCAGGACTCCTGCAGACCTGTAGGTGTATTTTTTGCCCGTGCATCATACAGGCAGGCAGATACAGACTGAGAGGAAGAATCTATGAACTACCACAGCACTCCACAGCACCCTGGTAGTTCATTGAGAACTACAAGCCAACAGCCGCAAAGGCTGTCAGAACTTATAGTTTTCTCATTCACAGAATACTGTGAATGAATCATGCAGTCGGATGGAGCCCCGCACGACCACTTTTTTTTAAAATTATGACAGCTAGTGGGGGGAGAAGATCACCCACTAGCAGTCACAACAGAGGATTGGGGGGGGGGATGGGGGCTGGTCCTTTCATACCAGGTTTCATGTTACATCCTGACTATGGGTGTAACATGTTATAAAAGTTGAACTTATCCTTTAAGTACATTGATTTTACATATATGTTTTTACATGTGGGTACCTTCAACCTTAAAAATGTCAGCAATTTTTTGTACTAATGGTTTGATAACTTGATCAACCCCTCTAAAAAGAACATCCCACTTTCATAAATGTTTAAATATAATATATGAAGATAAAAATGAAAAATCGTATAATAAAATAATGAATAGATTAAAAAAAATCATGCATTCATACACACAAACACACTCAGTCAGAATGCACATAAGTACGTAATTGCTGATTTTGTAGTAGACATCCTCATGCAAGACAGAAGTAGAAGAATAATTTTAGTTTAGCTCAGAATTGGTACGCTGTAATGGTTTTTAAATCATAGCATATTTTCAATTTTTAGCCTAGAAATATTTATTTCTTTTAAAGGATACGTTCACCTTTTGATAAAAAATAATAAATGCAGGCCTTTTTTGCAGGTAAAAAAAGTGTGCATTTATTATTTTTTGTTGCAGGAGCCTAAAAAAGCATTGCAGATCGCTGGTGCAATGGAGATCTCCTGCAGACCTGTCAGTATATCTGTTTGCCCGTACGGGATGTATTGGCAAGCAAATATACTGACAGGAAGAATCAAGTAACTACCATGGCGCTCCACAATAGTTCATTCATTAACAGAATTCTGCGAATGAATGATGCTGTCATGTAGGCAGAGCCCCGCACGGCCACGCTGATTTCAAAAACTGAAAACGTCTCCCTGTACTGCTGTCATGGGGGAGAAAGGGGGATCGGGCAGTGGCTACAGCATTGGGTACATGTTACATGTTCCACCCTAAAAATGGGTGGAACATGTGACATGTTCCCAAAGGTGAACTTATCCTTTAAGCCAACACAATGGGGTTGATTTATTAAAACTGGAAAATGAAACATTTGGTGCAGATTTGCATACAAACCAATCAGTTTCCAGTTTTTTTTTTCAAAGCCTAATTAAACAAGTTGAAGTTAGTAGCTGATTGGCTACCATGCACAGCTGTATTGCATTTTGCACTCTCCAGTTTCAGTAAATCAACCTCACTATCTTTTTCATTTTACCTATTCCCATTGTACTGAAAAATGCCTAGAAATCTACGTTTGCACTTTTTTTATGGAACAATACTGACATATATATCAAAACCTACATGTTTGGTGTCTCTGCACCCAGGATAAAAGGGGAAAAAATAATTTTGTAAAAATATGTGGAATAGTATTAATTATACAAAATATGTTACCTGTTAATTAAAATGAAATTTCTTTTTTTTAATTTTTGCCAATATTTCTGTTTATTAAAAATATAATTAAGATTTTTTTTAAACAATCATCAAATCAAGTGATTGTTTATGCCTTGGCCAGACCTATTTTTCATGGTATTTATATTTTTTTTCTAGGGTGGCAAATGTTTGTGATCGTCAAGAGAAAGAATCCTAAATTCTTTGTATGGCAGCCTGTGAGTATGAAAGAATATGTGTAAATATCCAGCCAAATCTGTATTTTTAAGTCTGTATTTAGTGGATTACAACCGTAGTTAGGATTTCATTACTGTCTGTGTTCCTAGAGTTGACGTATTCCAACACTTTGTGTCCTAAAAACGCAACAGACAGTATTGAAATCACCAGCATTAGGGTATCCCCTTATCTATTTGCAAATAAAAGTGATTTTATAACTGTCTGTGCCCCAAGGGAAACCTCCCCAATGAGGGCACACAAAACTATAAACATCTGGCCAAAAAACCCTTCCCTGCTCTGTCGAAGCAGTTCTGTTTTCAGGATACTGTATGCTCAGATTTTTCGGATTAACAACTTTTTTTCTCTACAAAGTACAATAAAACATGGATGTAATGTGTATATGATGTTATAAAATATTGAATTATCTTACAGTAGATACTGTACACCAAGTATGTTGTGTTTTATATACAGAAAGTGCAGTGCTTATGTCCAAAGCATATGAAGAACACAAAATTAGTCATGTGTAAACTTATATAGGAAGTAATTATACAAAAATATATATTAGATTAACTTAAATCATACATAAAGTCCAAAAAGTGCAGTGTCCAATGGTGTTGGATCAATCATGACCAGTGACATAAGGTGACATCTGAGAAGAGTGCATCTGTGACAATCCTCCACCACTATGCACTCACCAGAAGTAAGAGGCAACTAGGCTCTGTACAGAAATCCCTCTGAAAGATGTAACCTTACCACTGCAGGGATAGATGGCCAAATATCCAGTGCGGCTGGGCTCTATATAGGGATCAGGGGTGGACTGACCATTTGGAAACTCGGGCACTGCCCGAGGGCCCGGGGTCAGTAGGGGGGCCCATGAGATGCCCCTGGTACCTTTTTCATAGGCTTTTTTTAGTTTGGGCAAGGACACAGGGGCCCCATGATCCCCTATTGCCCGGGGGCCCCATGAGTTGTCAGTCCGCCCCTGCTAGGGATCCTTCTAAGGCAGATGTATCCACTCCAGTGCATGGATAAGCAATTAATCCAGAGATAGTGAATCCTAGATAAAAGAGCTCAGAAACCAGAGCCCAGAGATGGTGGCGTATAGTGTAGTATTTTATTGCATAAAAATATTAGCATCCACGGGGAGCACATAAAAGCAATACAGCTTCACTTACAAACATGGCCGCCGGACCATTGTATGGACTTGGTGGCGTGACGTCAGCACGTAGGCTCCTCCTGACGCATTTCGTGCACATGCACGTTCTCAAAGGAACCCACCTCCTACTGACACCATCACAATACACATCTTAAATAACCTTCAGGCGCGCGAACAAATGGGCACTATTTTATCGAAGACCAGAAATCGCATCTTTGTTCTGGATCGTGAAAATAAAAAAACAACCACTTACAAAATGAATAAACAAAACGTGGTGATAATATTATTACTATTTCGATATAGGGATTGTTAATTATCGATTACATGAATGACACAATCTTATATTTCCACAGGATGCTGCAGATATCAATATTATAATCACTGATACCAGTGAGAAAAAAAAACAAAATATCAAAAAAGACCAAAAAAATGGGATTTAGAAGAAAATATCCCTACAATTCTAATAAGAAGGGGATTATAAAGAATATAAAAAATAATAAAAAAATAGATAACAAATAATAAGCTATTCAATTCCAACAAAGATGCGATCAAGAATGAAAACATACAAAAAAAATAGAATAGAATAGTGTTTTACATTGATCGTATTTCTAGTGAAGAAAGTATTGTGCATTGCACAGGATAGGACATTACAGAGATAAGCTAAATTGAAAATAAAAACCTTTCCAACTGAATGTGAAAAAGGTTTAAGTGTACATAAAGCCAAAACTTTTTTTTAGATTTGGAGATAGTGAAGAATATTGAAAAGCAGTCAGATTTTCGTCAATATCTGTATCCCATTGTCAAGATTTTTGTTAATTCTGTTAAAAGACACATTCAGGAATAAGAAACAATGCCCTCTTAGATAGTTGTCATGAAAGTAGGCATCCCCACTGAACTCCTATTCCTGTGACAACTGTAAAATGTTAGCTTTCCTGTTACTTTTTGCCTGGGAATAAGGGTCCCCTAGGGCAAATAGAAAGAGTGAATCTCACCAGTGGGGATGCAGATAGCAGTACAAATCTGGCAGACTTTCTGATTCTTTTCTGAGGAATATTAACAAAAACATTTCTGCTTAAGATGTTTCATTTAAAATTTGATTTCCAGTGTGGTAGTGTTAATAAATAGAAATATATTGTCTATACAAGTTATGTGTGTCAAGTATTGTTTATCAGGGCAGACAAGGAAATACAAATACATTGTGAATGTATTAGTTATATAAATAAAATATACATTTTTACTACCATGTCAGAAACCATGGTGAGTGCTGGAACTTTGTGGATGTACTGTTGCCAGTCAGATAAAGGGTTGCTTTTTGGTCTTTGAAATCAAGTTTGGGTTAGACCTGTTAGTCACACTTTGAGGCGACCCATACTTGGTTTCTGAGACTGGAAGGCATAGCAGGAGTCATCTATGTAATACATATTGATCTGTACGTATTTTTGTGCTGTCCTTTTTTATTAGTTATGCACTTACTTTGCACAATTAAACAACACATTTCTATTCTTCATATTCCCTTGTTCTCCTTTCTGAATATTCAATTTTTTTTAACAATATGTTACATTTACTTACTAATGCCATTTGACAATTTAAAAAATTTGCTTTCTTTAACCCTAAAGTGTTGCTATTTTCTAAAACATGAAATAAAGGTCTCCTTGCAATCAAAATAAATAATTATTGCCCAACTTGCTGCCCATTCCACCAAATCTTACTATTTAAAAAAAATAAGGTTTGCTAAAAGATCTCTTGTATTGAATACTTCTGGGAGTGTTGAATGATGGCACCCGCTACTACATTCTGTGATTTTTTTTTTTCTGCCAGTCCTTACGGTAATACAGGATGCATGGGCTGATGGAAGAAACAACAATGTATGGTGATGAACCAGGCATTTGAGACACTCAGAACTGTACTCAATGCTGAAGATCTTCTGAAAAATGATCTGTTTTGTCCAACAGAATTCAAACCACATCCCTGGCTAAATGTGAACCTCCCCCCCCCTCTCCCATTCCCCTCTAACTCATCTTGACAGTCCAGGATGGCAGTGTATCGCTAACTATAAGACATAAAATCTCATCATCTGACGCCTGGACTATTGCAATTCCCTTCTCACTGGCCTACCCAGACGAACGCTATCCCCACTCCAGTCGATCCTGAACTCAGCGGCTAGACTCATCCACCTCACCAACCGCTTCACATCTGCCACCCCCCTCTGCCAATCCCTTCACTGGCTCCCGATTGCCCAACGCATCAAATTCAAACTGCTAACTCTGACCTACAAAGCCATCCACAACGCCGCCCCAAACTACCTAACCGACCTGATACCCAAATACCACCCTACCCGTGCCCTCCGCTCCTCACAGGACCTCCTACTGTCTAGATCCCTGGTCTCTTCCTCCCACGACCTATTACATGACTTCTCTAGGACTTCCCCCATCCTCTGGAACTCCCTACCCCAATTCATCAGACTGTCAACTACCCTCCTCACCTTCAGGCGCACCCTGAAAACCCACCTCTTCAGGGAAGCCTACCCCAACCTCACCTAACACCTGACCTCACCTAACAACTAACCTCCTCCACTCCTCCCACCACTCCATCCCCCACAGCCATTTCCTCCTGTACCACTTTCCCCTCCCTCCTAGATTGTAAGCTCGAAAGGGCAGGGCCCTCGAACCCCTCGTGTATTGTATTGTTACTGTCTTGTCTCATGTTCTGTCCCCTTGCTACTGTACAGCGCTGTGCATACCCTTTGGTGCTATATAAATACTGTATAATAATATAATAATAATAATAATAATAAAATGAATAATAAAACATGTCCATTATATTGCAAAAGTAAATCCAGTCTGATGGTACAAATACATAAGAAAAAGCTGATAGTCCTTCAGGGTCTCCAATAAATTAAACTTGGATGAAGGTGCTCAAAAGAGAAGGACACACAAGGGAAGAACCTCCACACCAAATAAACTGCCTCTTACCAAATATTCTGACTGCCCATCAGGAACAGTAAAGGATAACACCATAGGTCATCACAGCAGAGCTTCCAACAATCTCAATTTGCAACTAGACAATTTTTCCAATACTGCCAAAAATGTTTTCTTCTTGCTACCACAGTAACAGTATTTTTCTTTTTCAGCAGCCTTCATATATATTGATGTCAAGTTACAGGCAGCCTAATACATTGAATATTCTATCCCCATGAACATTCTGAGATTTGCTCACTGAGACATTTGGCCCTTGGCTTAGATCAGTGGTTGGCAAGCCGCGGCTCGCGAGCCACATGCGGCTCTTTACAAACTTAAATGCGGCTCTTCTGTGTGCCGGGCGCCCGCTCCCCTCCCTCCTCTCGGGCGGCCGCCCCAAAAGTCAGGACTCTGCAGCTGTCAGGATGTAGGCGGGGCAGCCAGGATGTAGGCGGGGCAGCATGACGAACTCCTCTCCTCTCACAGTCCGCCCTGAAGACCAGAACGGCGCGGGAACACGGCGAGAAGAACGCGCGGAGCAAAGGTAAGTGAATTGACACAATATGGGGAATGAATTACTATAGGGGGGATGAATTACTATAGGGGGGATGAATTACTATATGGGGGATGAATTACTACATGGGGGATGAATTACTACATGGGGGATGAATTACTATATGGGTGATGAATTACTATATGGGGGATGAATTACTATGGGGGATGAATTACTATATGGGGGATGAATTACTATGGGGGATGAATTACTATATGGGGGATGAATTACTATATGGGGGATGAATTACTATGGGGGATGAATTACTATGGGGGATGAATTACTATATGGGGGATGTATTTTCAGTTTTAAAAATGTGGCTCTCAAAATAAATTTCAATCGTGGTTTTGGCGAGATTTGGCTCAGTTGAAAAAAAAGGTTGCCCACCACTGGCTTAGATGTTACATGTCAAATGGGTTGGGGGATGTACAGTGTCTCTTATCACAATACTAGGACTGGCCATGTGTTTATAGCAACATTTTCCCTACATCATATAATATTTAGTATTACAGACAGAACCCTGTAGGTTTTATTTCAAGTGGAATTCCAGTCAAAGCTTTAAATTTCACATTTCTATGAGTCAATTAATTACTTTTTGTATTATTTATTCTTGCCTATGTAACTACTACTGATATTCTCCCTCTCATTCTGCCCTGTTCTTGACTATTCTTTTACTCTGGCTGACAATGTTATAATGTCACTGTTGAATACCGCTGCTGAATCCTACTTCCTTATACCATTGTTGGACCCGCAACTCCTTTCCTGTCCTCTGCCGCATGCATGTCAGATGATTTCTTATGAATGAGAGTAGGTAAGTAAGTAAGTGTAAGTAAGTGTGTGCCTCTCCTCCTTTATATAAAAAACACACTATACATTGTTGACTCTGTTGCCATAGAAACCCTTAAACCCTCAATGTTAGCAGGTGTGGAGGAATTGTGATCATGTGACAATGTGGAAAATCATGTAAAAAAAGGTAAAACAGTGATTTTTGGTATTTGAGCTATAGCAACAAGGATACATATCATATTACATGGCATTGGGACATTTGAGGCACAAAGGTTTTTCTATTACTTTAAACCTATTAATTTTCTAGTAGCACCAGATTTATTTTTACTGCATAACATGAGCTTCTTACATTTGGTATACAGAAAACATTCATTCAAACATTTGAATATTTCTGTTTCATCAGTTTATGTGCTAATAAGCAATATTCACTCATGAAATTAATTAAAGTATAATTACTGGGTTTTTAAAAAATATATCTACATTCATATGGTTCTTGTTTTATTCAGAGATGAAATAAAGACAATGAAAGAATGGCTTAGTCCATAAAAGCCATGAAATGCTCCAGTTTGAGAATAATACAATTTACTATACTGTGCAATAAATCAATAAATCAAATGGCTGTCCAGGTAAAAATGGACATACAGAATGATTAAAGTCACAGCATTTGGCACAATGAAATCTTTAAAGTGGAGAACTTGATATTTGCACGTTGTCTAACATATTTGCAGCCAAATCCTTTGTTAAATATTATTTTTTGGTCTACAAATTACTCAAAACTCCCAAAATATTATATATTTTCTTAAAGCAGAAGGGCAATAAAAAAAATGATGGTTATTACTACTTTTTTATGCTGCACAATTTTATTGCACATGTCTATCAAATCGATATTTTCAGTAAAAATACACTCAAATTAATTTTAATGCATACAAACACAATATAATGCACATGTTTGGTAAAACATACATCAACTGCTCAGTTAGCTGCTTCCCATACCTGAGCTGCCAGTTTTTGTTTAGATCTCAGTGCCTCTGGATTCATACTGCACAGGGGAGACAAGTAGACCTGGGACCAGGGGCGGACTGACCATTCAAGCACTCGGGCACTGCCCGAGGGCCCGGGGTCAGTAGGGGGCCCCATGAGATGCCCCTGGTACCTTTCATTGGCTTTTTCATAGGATTTTTTGGGTGTGGGTAAGGACACAGGGGCCCCATGATCCCCTATTGCCCTGGGGCGCCATGAGTTGTCAGTTCGCCCCTGCCTGGGACACATGGCAGGTGGTTTTGGCAGTGGAGCTGCACCTTTCCAGGGATGTAGAAGAGATTGGGAATCAATCACTTTGGATACATAGCCAACAGAGCCAGGAAAAAAAAACTCTTGACTGCTATTTTGGTCTTGCATTTGTATACATGGAAGCACTTACAGCAGCAGCAGCAAAACGGTTAAAAGGAGAGTAAAGTTGTTTGTATTGAACAAATATTTAAGGATCCATGCACACTAGCATTTTTTTAAGCTCCAAGAAGCTGTTTTTAGCATTTTTTTACTGCTCCTAGAAGCTAAATAGTGTTATCCTGTGTTCATGCACACTACTATTGGCGTTTTTTGAGCTTCAGCGTCTAGGAGCACAAAAAAAAAAAATGTTTTGTAGAGTTTTTTTGAGCATTTTTCCTGCAGAAAAAAATTCTAAGTGCTCCTAAACGCTCTTAAATGCAGCTAAATGCTACTGAACGCTACTAAAAGTCTCCTAATAGCTTTTTTCTAGCTTTTTTTCCTAAACGCTACTTAAAACGTTATTACCAGCGTTTTTTATCCAGTGTTTTTCCAGCATTGCTTTTAGCTTAAAAAATGCTTTAACCTCCTTAGCGGTATTCCCGAGTGTAGCTCGGGGTAAAATGTCAGTACCAAAAGCGGTAACCCCGAGCTACACTCGGGCTTACCATGCGGCGTTGCTCAGGGAGTCCCTGCAGCCCTTACCTTGTCCTTCGCTCCCACGATGTGTCCCCTGCAGAGTCCCTGGCCATCTCCTCTGGCCGATGCCGGCATCCAGCTTCCGTGTTCCGGTCCCTGTGACGTCGGGACGTACGGGTGCCGGAGCTGGCGGCAAATTTGAAATTTTTAAAAAATGTAATTTTTTTTAAAATGACTATTACATAGTAAAACATTGCTGTTTCAATGCATTTCACATACATTTTGTCCCTAGTGCTTTGTCTTGTGCCCTGCCTGCATTTTGACTGTTCTTTCTGCCTGGAAACTTAGAAAAGTCCATGGCGTCCAAAAAGCGTCCCTTTAGGTCAAAAGCGGTTTTAGACCAGCTAGAGAACAGCGATAGTAAATCAGAACCACTTGCAGAATTGAGTGATAATGATTCGTGGGGGAATTTGTCATGAAAATGATTTTGCGACTTTGCTCAGCGATGTGCGAATTTGCCTCTGTATTTCAAATTTCAGTGTTTTTGGTTTGATTATATTATTGAATTAAATTTATTATTATTATATTATTATTTTTTATGATTATTTATTAAATTATAATTTATGATTTCGTGCTTCAAATTTTATCCTACCCGGGATGTTTACTAGACTCTTGTTCGTACAGATTTCAGTGAGTTATTCCTAAAAATCACAGCCTACAATAAAAAACTACATATTCCGATGCAAAAAAATGGTACCGCTTTCAGCACAAAAAATCGGAAATAATCAGACCGCCGAGGAGGTTAAAGTGCTGCAGTGGCTAGTCTATGCATGTTTTAAATATTTTTATATTCTGAAAATGCAAAAAATGTGCATAAAAGCAAGCACTCACTAACATTTGCAGCTTTAGGCACTCAAAGATAAGAGCAGAAAGCAATAGTATTTACTTTTTATTTTTCTTTAGTTATTCTGTTTTCCCTTCCCAGCAATGATTTCACAGCCTGCCAGCCTTCTAATTTCTGATGTAAACACAGACCAGGTGCACAGAAAGAGGGTGCTGAAATGCAACCTAAACATTCTTTTTGTGAACTTTGAGGATACATTGTTCCACAATGTTTGCAGCTACAGAGGGCATTGCGGGCTTGTTATAATGCTCAGTTACTGCTTGGTTGGAACATATAACATTTCACAATCTATAATCTAGTCATAGGTTTACTGTAAGTTATAACTGCAATTCTTAATATAGTTTTACAGATTTACATGTTTGCATTTATTTGTAGATAAGCCATCTGAGGAAGCTCAACATTTCATTACAATTACCCAGCCTTTCTGCTTAACAAACTTTGAAATTATATACCGATCATTAGGCAGTGCACTGTGTTTGGTGGATTAACAGATCAATAGATATTAATTGTGGGCGCAGAAAAATACATCCACTTTATAACATTCAAAATCAGAACATAATGCTTGTATTTGCACATAATGCAAGCAGGATATAGTGCTTGTGCTTGCACTCCCATAAGCAATTACAAATGAAAACATAAACTTTAAAGTGTATGTAAACCCAATCACTAAAATCTCATATAAGCCTTAACTTGTTAATTTCAAAAATCATCTTCAGCATTTGTAAAACTACAACTTTTATTTAATACTTGGAACTACTCCATGATCTTTCTTGTTTTGCCACATCCTCTTATTTAGTGACAGTGGTCTGTCGCTGTCTACCAATAGTCCCTGTAGAAATGAGATGATCAATAGAAAACTCACATTTGGACTCTCCATTCTAAGCTAGGAATGTCACATTACATGTAAGGTATTAGGAAAACATAGAAAAGTTAGTGTTCAGGCATATGTCAACTTAAAACTTATAGTCATGCTGCTTGGGGGACACTATAAGAACTACTAACTGTATACACAGATAATATCTGTAGTTTTTATAGATTTTGAAAATATTAAAATTTTATTTACATTCTACTTGTTACAGAAAATTAATTCTTTAGCAGACTTTGACCACTTCTGATTGTAAAACAATGTTCAGATGATGTACTCCCCCCACCACTATTTGATCATTGTCTCAGTCTAAGATGCTGCCATGCAAAGAATGAAAGACTTTACATATTTCTGACAATGTCAAGCTTTGTTCTGAGAATTATTTTTTTTTTTAAATCAACAGAACCCTATAAATTAGCAGTTGCCAGATTCCATAACCCAGAAATCCAGCACTAGAAAACAAGATTAGTTAAGTTGTAATTGGCAATTCTAAATAGTAATCCTTATCATGTTTGAGTCTTATGTTCAGCAAGTGAAGTAGACCTGCAGAACATGATTTACTAAACCTTTACTATTCACAAATTTCAATTAATACAGTATGGAGTTTTAAATCTGCAAGAAAATATGTTTCCACTGTCCATTTACTGTCTCTGTTAAAACAGGCAATACATTGGATAAATGTCAGAAAAAGATTTGCATTATTTTTTATATTAACATTTCCTGCTGATTATACCGTAATTAAGTTTAACCTGCTGTTTTGCAAAATATTAATGTGCCATAGTAATGATAAATTGGAACACTTAAAGGAACCACAAAGGGCAAACTGTTTCTTCAATGTGTTACTTTTTTCCCATAATTGAAAAAAAAAAACTACAGTAAAAAAAATTGTAATAGTTTTAAGACCAATAACCTAACCTGCAGAGAAAGAGTGAAAGTGGCTATACATAGTTTTTGTGTTTCAGTTAAAGGACATTTTTCATAAGAAACTATCACATACCTGGTAGAGACTAAATAGATGAAGGGGACTCCTCTTGAAACTCCTGGCCAACACTCCTGAAGGTGCTGACAGAGAGAATAAGATTGAAGTGGAATGAGTGCTGTAGTTGCAGGCAGTACCATATATATGTCACTACCAGATGTGTGGTGCAGAGAACTGTGGACCATGGAGCAGGAACCCAGTGCAGGAACTCTAAAGGTCTCAGAGCAGGTGACAGGAACTAGGTTGAGCACTTGCTGTGGTCAGACACCGCTACGCAGTGGGGTTCTAGAAGAGGCAGGTTTGGGGCACACACTGAGGTCAGAAACAGCCAATACCAGAGCAGGAAGTCAGAAACAGCCAGGAAAAAAATATATGAGACAGTAAGTGAAGTCCAAAAGACAGGCCAGTGTCACAAGGAGGAGGTAAAGGCCCAGAGGCAGGTCAGGAGGTGAGCTGGGTCATACACAGAAAGGCAGAATAGCAGGTCAGATCACAGGTAATCAGGAAATAGCTGAAGGCCACTCACCTTCTCTCTGCAATGCTTCAGTTCATGTAGTCCACTGATACCAATAACACTGCCACATGTGCACTGGTTTTATTATACCAGAATGAACCCAACCCTCTGTACAGAAATATTGCTGAACTTTCCATTGAAAATGCTAGTTGCCATGCTGTTGGTCATCTACTGCCTATAGTACATTTTGAGTCTGTGACGCACAACATATATACAGATCGAGAGTCAAACATTACTTACACACTCATTTGAGATCAGACCGACTCTTACTCCTTGTTTCTCCAGAGTGTATATGGAAACAATACACCTGCAATTGGGGAGTTCTATGTTCAAATGGAAAAGGTTAATCTGCATGAGCACATAAAGACTCATATAAATGAAGTTTGCCCATATTTGTTGTAAAGTCAAAAAACAAGTGCTAATGACCCTGATTTTCTAAAAGAGCAGAACATTTTCACTTTGTGAAGTGAATTTTCACTGATCTTAATCAATGAGGTGAAACCAAAGTGAAGTTTACTTTGAAAAGAATTCCCAATAATGTACAAGATAAAAAAAGAATTTTCACATTCACATGATTAGTTGATAGAAATCAGAACTTCATCCCAACCTCATCTCTTTAGCTTAGAGAATGAGGTTTAGCTGATTGAATCATCAATAAATGTGCAAGCAAAAATCCAGTTTTTTATTTTCCTTGCACATGATTAGATATTTTTTGCTAAATAAATTTTACCAAATGAAAATTCACTTTTAAAGTGAACATGCTCCTTGGGTAATTAACCATTTTATGTATAATGATGTCTGAGCATGTATATGAGGAGAGTAAATAAAAGAAAATTGTGGCATGAACTATTTGGGAATACTGATACTCCCTTCAAATGTCACTTTGAGTTTTAAAAAAATTTAAAAATGGAAAAGTGGTTCCTTTGTAATGAAAAAATGTTTTACTTACATGTTCTGCTCTGCTGTTCTACACACTCCATAGGGGCTATGGTAAGAATCATCTTCATCCAACACAGTTCTGAAAGTGTTGGATTCCTTTTTCCCCACTTATTGCTGGGGGTTTTTCCTGCTGGCACCATGTCAGTGCAGTGATGGATGGACAGGTAAGTATAACCTTTTATTTAAAGGGTAATTTTTGTTTTTATTAATTTTGTATCAGGATCAATTTAAGAAGTTTCCATATAATTAATCACAGCAGTATCTGCTCATTTCACAATATTTATAATACTTTTGAAAGCTGCATTCATGGTATATAGATCTGTGTGTACTATGAAAAATAAAGCAAGCGGTTTGCCGATTCCCACCAAATTGATTCATGCTTTAATTTTTTAACCTGGACTGGAAAAGGGAAGAGTTTTGATAAATTCATGCCTTAGTGCTTTTAAATATTCTCAGGTATCATGATTTTGAATTATTAAATCCTTTTAAGTAAAAAAGATGCAATAATGTTAAATTCTTGCATTTCAAAAATAGATTCTGCAGTGGAAGTTTGAGTTTATACTTCCCAAATAAAGGAAATCAATTCCATTACATTTTAATGACCACTTTTGCATTGTTACAACACTACCTTGCCTATTTAGACCATCTATCATTAAACAATGACCAAACTCAAGAAAATACAGATTGCAACAGAATCACACTCTTTCATTCATAATATATAGAGAGATAAATTATTGCACTGATCTCCAGACTATTTTACAGCCAAGAAAGATTTAAAAATTCTTTGTAATCTCCGGCCAATAGCAAGCCTTCTGTATCATATGGCTGGGAGCCCAGCATTCCTCCTTCATATGAAGCTGAAATAATCACTACTGTAACCATCACACATCCTTTTACACCTTCCCAGACATCCTCTGTGATTTTACACAGGCACATGACAGCAAAAGGAAATACATTAAATAAAGCCCTCTAAAATAAAAGAGAGTCAGGTATGTGCTAGACATAAGAGCAACTGAATAAAATAACAATTGTGACTTATGTATGAAAACTCGAGGCATTAGAATAATGAGTTTTTAATGTAACCACAAAGACTTTTTATGTTATGCCTTGCAACACATAAATGACAGCAGAAATGTAATAGGCTACTATAGGTAGCACACACAAATTAAAAACACAGAGTTATAGTTTAACATAAATAGCAATCAAAGGAATATGTATCACTTTACAAATATTCTAATGACAAAGTTCACCTTAGCTTACTCAACAGACTCTTTACTATCGGGGTTATTTACTAAAACCGGAGAGATGCAAAATCTGGTGCAGTTCTGTATAGAAACCAATCAGCTTCCAGGTTTTATTGCCAAGGCTTAATTGAACAAGCTGAAGTTAGAAGATGATTGGCTACTATGCACAACTGCACCAGATTCTGAGTGCACCAGCTTCAGTAATTCTCCATCTATTTCTTTAACATACACTACATTGCCAAAAGTTTTGGGACGCCTGCCTTTATACGCACATGAACTTTAATGGCATCCCAGTATTAAGGGGTTCAATATTATATTATATATATATGATTAGTTACTCCAGAGAACATGTCTCCCCTGCTCTTGAGCCCAGTGGCAGCGTGCTTTACACCACCGCATCCGACGCTTTGCATTGCTGTTGTTCCCAGTTGTTGTTGTTCCCAGTTGCTTCCATTTGTTGTAATACCACTAACAGTTGGCCGTATTTAGTAGCAAGGAAAATTCACAGATGGACTTATTGCACAGGTGGCAACCTATCATGGTACCACGCTTGAATTCACTGAGCTCCTGAGAGTGACCTATTCTTTCACAAGCAGTGGCCATGGAAGTGATTGGAACATCTGAATCCAATGATTTGGAGTGGTGTCCCAATACTTTTGGCAATATAGTGTATTTTGCAAGCAACTTTTAGGCTGCAAGCACTGTATAAGTTGCCTTATCTTAGCTCAGTGTGGTATATGCATGATCAAGGGTTTCAAACATGGTGAAATGTTTTTTTTATGCTATATTGTGGTCTGAGCACACAGTCTTAAACTATTGAGTTACAGTGAAGTCAAAGCACATTTAATTTATATTCCGTTTGTCCAAGGAATTTTTGAAAGTTGATTCCCCACAAGTTGGGGAATATAAAGTAACATCTTAACTAGCAAATATATATCAAAACCCTTTACATTGTCTCTGTTGAGTCTTAAATAGTATGTAAACCCAACATTTCATATTTGTGATATGTGACTGCTGTACTATGTTTTTGTAAGAAAAGGTATCCTGCTCTCTTTGTATTGCTTCCTTTGTGTTAAATCCCTGGTGTTCCTGCCAGTCCCTCTGCTTTTCAATTAAAAACTGACTACACTAAGCAGGAAAACATTTATAAAAAAAGAGAAAAAAAAGGCAGAGGCATCTCTGTAATTAGGCAAATGAGGCAGTCGCCTAAGACCTCAAGCTCACAGGGGTCTCGTGGCCACCGAATTTGCCTAACTAACTTTTAGGGGCTGGCCTGGAGGCTGGAGAGTGGCTACAAAGTAAGCTGAGTGGTGGCTGCTGTGGTGCCACCATTTAAGCCAGTGATTGGTGGTAGCTAGGGCTCCGGTCGGCTCAGCAGCCTTAAGTTCTTGGGAATGGCTCAGCTGTACTGCACTGGAGTGGAATGGCTTGACTGCACTCTGCCTCTCTCCCTGTAAACCAGATGTGTCCTTCTTTGTTGGTGCAGTCGCACTCGGGACTCGGGAGGGGGGAGCAGCCTGTGTGGAAGTGGAAGAGTGACGCCATAGGCAGTGCTCAGCCTCAGGCAGTCACTGACTTGCTGCACTGTATTCTATGGAAACAGCAGAGTCAGAGAAGTTGTACAGACTCAGTTGCCTTACCTCTGTAAAGGTAATTATGGATTGGCATTTGGCAATGTTGCGGGACAGAGGGCTGGGCTTTGTCTAATAATGCTGCAGTGCTTCAGCGTGGGGCTCTCTGTGACTGTCTCTTAGCTATATTGGGCTGTCTCTTAGCTGGATTGAACTGTCTCTTAGTTGGTTTGGACTGTCTCTTAGCTGATTTGGACTGTCTCTTAGGTGCATTGGACTGTCTCTTAGGTGGATTGGATTAATTGTGCTTTTTTAAGAAACAGCAATGGCCATGAGCCAGAGCGGACGGGGGAGCCTGTAACCATCTCCTGTGCTGTGCCTGCAGCCTGTATCCATCTCCTGTGCTATGCTATCAGCCTGTAACCATCTTCTATAGTATGTCTGCGGCCTCTAACCATCTCCTGTACCATGTCCACATCTCTAACCATCTCCTGTACCGTGTCCACAGTCTCCAACCATCTCCTGTACCGTGTCTGCAGCCTCTAACCATCTCCTGTACTGTGTCTGCAGCCTCTAACCATCTCCTGTACTGTGTCTGCAGCCTCTAACCATCTCCTGTACTGTGTCTGCAGCCTCTAACCATCTCCTGTACTGTGTCTGCAGCCTCTAACCATCTCCTGTACTGTGTCCGAAGCCTCTAACAATCTCCTGTACTGTGTCTGGAGCCTCTAACCATCTCTTGTTCTGACCATCACTTGTACCATGTCCGCAGTCTCTGATCACCTCTTGTATCATGTCTATATTGTCTAATCAACTCTTGTGTCATGTCTGCAGTCTCTGAGGGGGAGCCTGGAGAGGAGTCAAGGGCAGGAGTGAGGCCAAAACGGGGGTCACAGAAGGAGTCAGATGTGTAACTGTGGAGAGGAGCATATATAAAACAAGATTTGCTAAGCTGGAGCCAGAGGGGACTGTCTGACTGAGCTCTGCAAGGTGCACCTGTGAGGAGGTCATTTACAGCATCGCCAGGTCATTATGAGGGGAGGGGTCAATGATGTAAGGGGGGAATGAATACAATAAGGAAAGGGGGGGCACTGATATATAGGTTCCCCTTATATCTATAATCCCCCTTACCTTACTGTATTCATTCTGCACAAGGTGGCCTGTTGCAGCAGTTTTCACTGGAAGAGGTGGTGAGGGTAAATCCTCACAGAGGGACACCTGTCTGACTGAAAACTGCTGCAAACTTCTCTAACAAATTGTTATTTTAACAATGCATTAGCATTATTGCAGTGGCGGAACTACCAGGATTGCAAAGGTCACACTTTTCCCATTATGGGTGTGAGTGGGGCCTCATGTCTAAGCTTTGTCTAAGGCCTCCCAATGCCTAGAGCCACCTCTGAAAAAAAGGTATTTATAATGTTTTTTGTATGTATATGCAAATGTTTTTCCTTCAGTTTCTATTTTAAATAGAATTGGTTGTTTTAAAAGGTGAGTGCTTACATATACTTTAAAGGTTCTTCATGCATTTTCTCTCTTTAGTACCAAAATCAGCAGTTACAGATTTTCCTGCAGTGTCATCTGCAGAATATGCTGGGTGCTTCAGTGTTATTTTTAATCCATGACTCCAACAGTGTTGGTGAAGACACTTTATTTTATCATGGGTGTGGATAAAAGGAGAAGCTACGCAATTTGCATTATAGAAACCCCTTAAAGTTGTCAGAAGTTTTTCAGAGTCAACCACGGAAGTGTTTTATAACAAGTGATTTGGAGGTAAAATACTAATGAATACAAACTATTACTCATGCTCCAATGCCACTGTAATTAAAGTTATTGTGTGCTTTGCCCATTTTGTCTTCATTTCTACACAGCACTATGCACAGGACACCATGCATAAGACAGCATTGAACATTGTTATAAAACACTTTCTTATCCGCAGATATCGCCCAAATCGTCTACTCCGCTCCTCCCAAGATATCTTCCTCTCTAGCTCCCTCATCACCTCCTCCCACAGTTGCCTCCAGGACTTCTCCAGAGCCTCTCTTATCCTCTGGAACTCCCTACCACTGTATGTCCGGTCATCCCTCACCCTGTCTGCCTTTAGTCGATCTTTGAAAAATCACTTATTCAGGTAAGCCTACCCCATCTCCACCTAAGAACTGTAATTGAATCACCTCCAGCAGATCATCCCCTGCACATTTTGTATCACCTCCCCTTCCTTTAGATTGTAAGCTCCATGAGCAGGGCCCTTACATTTCTTCTGTACTGAAATGTATTGTAATTGTACTGTCTCCCTTATATTGTAAAGCGCTACGCAAACTGTTGGCGCTATATAAATCCTGTATAATAATTGAAGTCTATTAATTGTATATGGGCTGTTTAACACAATGCATGCAACACAGGCCAATTAATACACAAAAATGAAAGTGTTGCAGCACATTGCATTTTGGTGTAATTAGGCCCACAATGTCTACACATACGAGCCTTATTAAAGTAGTCCAAGAAGCAGTGGTGATTTACATTTATCAACAATTAACTACCAATCACTTTTTAGGTTCCGTACCTTATTTTATAATGATCCACACAGTTTTCCTAGTTAATGTGACATAGTGTACTGCACAGATACAAAATAAGCTTTTTGAAGCTGCAGCTTCTATATAGCAGTCATATAACTTTCACACAGTTGAACAGTATAATTATATTTTTGCAAATTGTTCATTAAAAAAGAGATCAAAGCACTGAACAGAACAAAAGATCCAAAAACGGGAAAATGGTTACTACAATGCATCTTAATTCGGTGCAGCAAATTCCGAATACAGTAACTGTGATAACAAAGAAGAGCTATTTCTGGAGAGGTAATAGAGAGTTTAGTGTCCCTCTACATGAATAATCATTTCTTCATTATGCCAAAAATATTTTGTTAAGCATTTTCAAATAACCCACTATGATTACAGGTTATTTTATAGCATGCCTATTGTTAAAAACACTTCTATTTCCATCCAGTAATATTTTGTATCCTGCGTTTTAAAAATGACCTACTTGTAAATCCATTGCTGGTGCACATAACATTAAATCAGAGCCTTTCAGGCCAATTGTATATTATGTGCTTCAACCTTCACTGAATACTGTCCACTTCTGCTCTATCATTTTTGACATTCTCATTTCCTTGTATCCTTTAGAAGCAATGTGAAAATGTTTTTGACTCTAAAGAAGCATGACTATTACAGGCTGAAATGGGAATTATGAATAGATGGAAACTGTCATGTCTCTTGTGAAATTTCAGTCCATGCATTTTTTTTCAAGTTCAAACGTTGAGAAAATGATTTGATCTGCTGTTCATGTTGTATATCTTAACTCAAACTATGGAGTAGCAATTGCTTCCATCAAAACTTTTTCTAGACTTTCACATTCAGGCTTTCTGGAGAGTACCGCTGACATTTTAAGGACCATCATATCCAAACAAGCAAAATCATTATGAAGTAATTGTGAACAAATGATTTATTGATTTATAACTACATCGTCCAACATTTATATTTTTTTTCTCAGTATGTAGGTGAGGTGAACTAGCACCCTGATAGTTCATTGAGAACTACAAGCTGTCGACTGCAACAGCTGACATTACTTCTAGGCATTAATTCACAGAACTCTGTGAATTAATGATGTAGCTGTGTGGGCAGAGCCCCGTGCGGCCACGCTGTTTCCAAATGTGACAGTGGGTAAGGGAGATCAGGAGCTGAGTTGGTGGATGCTCAACATGTTACACCCTAAAAATGGGTGTAACATATAACATGTTGAGAAAGGTGAACTTATCCTTTAACCTCCCTGGCGGTATTCCCGAGTGTAGCTCGGGGTAAAGTTTCAGTACCACAAGCTACACTCGGGCTTACCATGTTGCGCTGCTCAGCGATCCCTCGGTCACTTACCTTGTCCTGTGCTCCCACGATGTCCCTCCTGCAGTGTCCCCGGCAATGTAATCCAGCGGCGGATGCCGGCATCTGTCATCTGGGTTCCGTCCCCTGCGAGCGTCGGGACGTACGGGGGACGGAACGGCGGGAAATTTGAAAATGACAAAAAGTGACATTCATTAAAATCACATAGTAAAACATTACTGTATCAAACAATTTCACATACATTTTGTCCCTAGTGCTTTGTCCTGTGTCCTGCCTGCATTTTTACCGTTCTTTCTGCCTGGAAACTGAGAAACGTCCATGGCGTCCAAAAAGCGTCCCTTTAGGTCAAAAGCGGTTTTAGACCAGCTAGAGAACAGCGATAGTAAATCAGAACTACTTGCAGAATTGAGTGATAATGATTCGTGGGGAAATTCGTCATCAGACACTGAAAACGATTTTGCGACTTTGCTCAGTGATGTGCGAACTTGGCGCTATATTTAAAATTTCAGTGTTTTTGGTTTGATTATATTATTGAATTACATTTCTTATTATATTATTATTTTTTATGATTATTAAATTATAATTTATGATTTCGTGTTTCAAGTTTTATCCTATCCGGGATGTTTATTAGACTCTTGTTCAGACAGATTTCAGTGAGTTATTCCTAAGAATTACAGGCCTATAATATAAAACGCCAAATTTCCATGCAAAATAATGGTAATGGCTTTCAGCATCAAAAATCTGAAATAATCATACCGCCAGGGAGGTTAAAGCATATAGTATATACTGCTTGTTAATATTATTTAAATATTTAAATGTCCTTAGCTTGGCTACATTTTTCCTTTTAAGTAACACTTGAATGGGTGTGAATTTTTGAATAAACCTAATGTTTCAAAAAACACATTTGTATGACAATATAAACTTTTATGATCCAAAAGTAACAATTGCCAATCATTCAGACATTGACTGGATTGGACAAATGTTGAGCAATTGTCCTGGTTGTGCGCCAATTCAGCTGTGAAAAGCCAACACAGTGAACTGTCAACTAAGATACATTAAATCTAGGATGCATCATTCAATGGATGTACATTTCAAATAGAAAAATGAATTGTTTGAGGGTCAGATTAATAATGGGCACAAATATGGGCACCTTCACTGGAGAAAAAAATTTCCAGCCTGATGATTAGTATCTGTTAATCAGGTGCTAATCAAAACACAGTCAATATTAGTTTTATTTTAATTGTAACAAAATCGCTGAATATAATCTAGAAACAAAATTCTAAATATAAAAAAATCAGCTATTTTATTTAATAACCACTTTTTGTAAACTTTTATCTCACTGGAGGATGTATTTTATCTAGTCTATTTATAAAAAAACAGAGAAAAGAAAGTTAACCACAAAAGTGGAGAACTTTCTCATAACAACCATTCAGGTTTCATCTTTAATTCCTTAGAAGGAAGATGAAAAAAGGTATCTGACTGAGCCACTGGACTAGTTCGAACAGAGATTCATGAGCACTCATGTGGAAAACCTTTTCTTTTCTTTCTTTTTTTTTTAATAAATAGGCCCCTCAGAAACACATTACTGTTGGAGTGTAGTCTGATCTGTAATGTATAATTTACTAACTCCGTATAGCTGCACTACACAACCTTCATCTGAGAAGTAGGGATTTATAGAAAAGCTTTTCTTCTTTTATTACTTATGATTTACATTGCTTCGAAGATAAAAGTAGATTTAAATATATCAATGTTTCTTTAGAATATGCACAGGCAAGAAATGGGTTTCATGCCTAAATATACTTATCAGTACTGAAATAAATACATAAAAACGCATGTTTAGAATATTCTGTTTATCACTCTAGTTAATTTTAATGAAACATCTGTTTAATCTATTTTTCTGGTACATCAAAGAGAAAATGCTGCATAGATTAACAAGTAAAAGTTATACAAGTAAAATGTGACAAAATAAAGTAGTTATTTCCAAGACTTAAAAGGGTTGGGGTAACAGTGGCACTAATACAAATTTACCATAACATTTGTATGCATGCACTGTATGTATGTGTGCATGTATGTATTTTAAATGTTTTTTCTTTAAAACCATTTTTACTCCCCTCTCTTTTCTAGCTTGCAGCTGTCAGATAGCATTCGTTTGTACGTACAAACTGTACAGTAGACAGAACATAGCCATTTCAGTGGGCAGAAATGAGAAAGACAAAGGTTAATAGAACAACAGTTCTAGCAACTCAGCTTTATACAGTAATAAGAGATGTTCTACCTCTGATGGGATGTTAGGATGCTTTATATCAAATTTTCACAGTTCAACAGTATTATTCTGATGTCCGGTCAGAAAGGGGAGATATCATTCCTGGTTTATAATATCAGTTCTTCCTGAAGAACAAATGGCTCCCTTCCATGAAAGAACCTCAAACAAAAGGAGAAGTATGATGTCTACCATTGAAGAAAACCTGGTTTCATCTCATCCTTGCTCACAAAAAGCTGCCTTTTTCCTTATCGAAAAGAGAGGCAAAATAAATCCAAAGAGTTTTAAGTTGTGGCTGTCCCATGCTAGGACTCCATTTCACTTAAAAGCCACATCTAGGGTTTGCTGCATCACATTTTGTAAATGCATCTCCGGAATAAATGATTCTTAGGTTCATGAACGTAAGGGCAGTATGGGACATTTGGAGATCCCCAGAATCCCAATACAAATGGTTCTTACAGTTGGAAAATCATTATTTTAATGCAAAATGTTCTGCAATCATATAAGCAAGGCACTGAATACAAAATTAGGATGTGACATAAGATAATTGTCACCCGAAAAAATCGGGCAGATTTTTTTGGGTCATTTACAGGTTCAAACCAACCCAAATATGGATGAAGGATTGAGGGCTGAATTCTCCAGTGAACATGATCCCTCTCAGATTCCAATGGCTTAACTACAGTGCAACATTTTGGTCAGTCTAGGTCAGCAGCACCTACTGAAATATTTGAACCCTTTTAATACTTAATCTTATAAAATAATGTAGCAAAATTATCTGTTGAAGATTCAGATATAAATACTTAATTTCCTTCTGGTTTATCAGTTACATTATCAATTCTGTTTGATGAAAAAATGCACAGGAATGTATTTCAGTTTATTTAAGCACTTCAGTACTTATGTAGTACATTATGGAAGCAAGCAGCCCTTTCCTAGCAGTGTAACCTCAGGTGAGCCATTTCCCTTTATTGATTCATCTGAGTTATAGCTCCCCCAGATGTACTTAAATGTTCAGATTTCTGGATAGTAAAATACTGGAGAGGTAAAGAGAGAAGCAGATGGTCTGTTTCTGTGTGTTACTGTTTGATCTAGTGGGAGCACTTGTGTTTGTAACAATTGTATGTCAGATGACAATGATGACTCTTTATGGATAGAACTATATATTTTTCTGTATCTACGGGAGTTTATCTTTGTCTAATCCTACCTTGGCTCATTTACATGTACAATTTAAAAAAAAAATGTGTGAGCTGAGTTTGTTTTCTTCCATATGGGTTGTTCATCAGCTAGGTATGGTTTATGATGTAAACACAATAGAGTTGATTTACTAAAGGCAAATAGGATATTCACTGTGTAATGGCATGTTCTCTTAGCTTAGTGAATGTGGTGAAAATTCACTTTGTAAAGAATGCCCAATTACAAGGACTATTAAAAGAAAAAAAAGATTTTTGCTTGCATATAATAAGGTGATGGAAGTTAGCACAGCTTCACTTTATTCACTAAGCTAAGGGACATTTTTTTCATAAAGTGAAAAATCCCTGCCAAAAGGAATAGCCTATTTTTCTTTAGTAAATCAACCAAAATGTGCCCTGTGGTATTTAGTTCTTGCACATTTTGAACAGGCAGAATTTGGAAGCTAAAACGCATAGTGCATATTTCAGTCATGTAAATTTTTCAAGGTAATAATATATGTTTATTCTGATAATAATGTTAATGTGAACAGTGATAATGGGAAGCAGCTCACACAAACGAAATATTAAAAAATAATGTAAAGTCATAAAACGTTGAACTATCTATTTAAATCAATACCCTGTTTAACATGTATACCATAGTGTTATAAACAAAAATGTGCAAAGTTACCAGCGCAACAAATCAAAAAATTGTGAAACATAAACCCAGTCAAATTATTTAGTAGTAGTAGAAAATAGTGAAAAAAATGCCACATCCATGGAGATGAATACAACTTATGAAGCCCAAATTGTTGCGACACAAGAGGTGATAATCTCCTCCACCAACTTGAATAACAAGCCTCTTCCTTACCAAAGGAGGTCAAACAAGTTTGCCAGTTGGAAAATTCCATTTAGCTTCACTTTTTTCCTTTTTCTCTCTAAATGTCGCTTCTGCTTTACATCGTACAGATATGCCACTTCTCATGCACCTTTAAGGTGTCTTCCAAGAATGTAATCAAAAGCAATTGTGTAGAATTCTACAATTACTGGTATTACCCATATACAGTTACCAGAATGCAATACTTTCCACTATAGTGGTCCTTTAACCACTTCAATACCGGACACTTTTACCCCCTTCCTGTCCAGGCCAATTTTCAGCTTTCAGTGCTCCTGCACTTTGAATGACAATTGCACGGCCATGCAGTGCTGTACCCAAACTGAATTTTTATCATTTTGCTCACACAAATAGAGCTGTCTTTTGGCAGTATTTAATCACCACTGTTTTTTTTATTTTTTACTAAACAAGCAAAAAAAGACAGAAAATTTTGAAAAAAACAAATGTTTTTGTTATAAAATTTTGCACATAAATAATTGTTCTTCATAAATTTAGGTCAAGATGTATTCTGCTACATTTCTTTGGTGAAAATAATCCAAATTAGTGTTTATTATTTGGTCTGTAGGAAAGTTATAGAGCCTATAAATGATGGTATATATCTGAAAATCGATCAACCCTGATGTACTGATGGCCGCTCTCATTTTTTTGGAAATTAGACAGTCTAAGGTATTTAGTAAGAGCCATGACAAGTTGTAATTTTTTGAAAAATGAAATGATTTTCACAATTTTTTTTTTACATACTGTTACCAGTGCAGTACAGAGTCATCTTATTAATGGTAAGGCAGTAATCAGGGACACTGACTAGTGACAGTATGAAAAAGAAAAAAAACCTAATAATTGTTTTACATTTTTTTTAATAGTTTATTACATTTTTTCTTTTTTTAAGATTTTTTTTATAACACACTGTGACCAGAGTAACATAATGTTACCATAGTAACATCATACTACCCTGGGAAAGTGATCAGTGTTATTTCTTTTTACACATTATGATTGCTTATAGCAAATAATTTAATTGCTATAAGCAAGCATTTACTTGAATGAAATTGATTCATTCAGTTTTTTTTTATGATTAGCTGTGATTGGCCATAGCTAATCACATGACACAGATAGGCTGTGATTGGCCCAGTCTGTACCATGTGATCACTGTGACCAATCACAGTTAGCAACACAATTGTATACAATGGATGGCGTAAACGGAAGCCAGCCTTACTTACAATTGTCATGTGACCTGCTGTGATTGGTCACAGTGGTCACATGGTACTGGTAAAGGGCTGGTACACAGATCTGTCATTGGCTGTGTCCGATGAACACAGTGGGTAACCGATCTTGCTGCAGCGCAGCCCTGCAGGCGTGTATGAGGCGCAATCCGGGAGGATGTCATATAACGCCCACCCAGATCGATGAAAGTTCCGCTCGGCCATCATTTTGCTATTAGCCAGGTGGGAACTAGTTAAATCACTTGGTTTATAAACTGTTATATTATTGAGTAGCTTAGAGTATGCTACAGATGCCTATTGGTGTATCTTGTGTTAATGTTATGCATTTATTTTTTTCTGTTCTCTTGTGAGGCCTTTAGGGGAAAAAATGTTTTCACATGACAGCACCTATTCCTTCTATGTCTTACTTAACCATAATTCATATTTTTAGAACATTCAATTGGTTATTCAGTTCAGTTGGAGTCAAATTGATGATGGTTTTTGATCAAAATGGGAAAATAATTTAAGGCACAAAACAAACCTGTTTAATATGCCTGGAATTCCATACAAATAGCAGGCCTGAATGACATTTTAAGGGATTTCAAACAAGCTTAGTTGACTAACAAACTGTTAAAACTATTGTCATTCTTTTTCCTTTCACTCCCTGTGTTGTAGACTCAGCAGGGAAAGAAAGGGAATATATTTCCATTGTGAGGAAAATCCCCTCTTAGACAGTTGTCATGTGAACAAATGTCACCATTGGAAGCTTTCCACTCTTTCCTGTTCTAGTGACAATTCAACATTTTGGATTTACCTTTTCATTCTTGGCGACATTGGTGAACATTGGTAGAAACACTGAATATCCCTAATGTAGATGCCGACGGCAATAACCGTGACAAAAGTTTTAACTTCTTACCACAATAGCTAAGAAGAAAAGTTTTGCCTTTAGTTATACTTTAGGATTGTGAGTTTGAAAATGCTGAGGATCTTATGATAACTTCTTAAAATACAAGTGGAAGCAATGGGTTCAGGTGCACTCAAGAAGTTATTGTGAAAATGTAAAGATATCTGAAAAAAAGTCAATAAAAGAACAAAATATATAATCCATAATCCAAGGCATTACCCATTGTACAGAGCATGCCTCAACAAAATGTAACTAAGCTGCTTCACGTTCACATATAATGCCCCCTCCCATTTATCACCCACAGCAACTATACTGTATGCTCTTGGAGACCAACCCTGGGCTTTAGAGTTGGCCTACATGTCTCAACCCCTTTTTTCCATTGGAGAATCCTTGCACCAAACAAAATGGTATAAATACCTTTTTTTAGGTGCTTTCAGCCTAATCCAGGTATGTCAAACATCCTCTTCACCCTCTTCTTCCTTCAGTGGTGGATGAATCTTAAATGGTGCAAAAAGCAGCGCCACATCATGAATTTCAGATGATTTCTGCAGAAGTCCATAGCAGGGGCAAACTTTTTCTCTTCTTTGCAGATGCAACAGACTTGATTCATGGCTCTATATATCTATAGATAAAAATGCCCTCCCTAATCAGTAGCATGAATAACATACATAGAGATTTAAAATTCACATACTAAAGAAGCGAACCAGAGAAGTGGTCAAGGTACTAGATGGAGTGGGCACCCAGATGAACTAAGACGAAAAGGGCAATACCAAATTAAAAACAGCATCGGGGCAAGAGGAAAGGTAAGTGACAATGAATACCAGGTCAGAAACAGTCCTAGTAAGCAGCTACCAAGCCATCTGACAATAGCAAAGTACATCCATTTGATAACTAACTCTATTGTAGATAATGATACTATGGATAAATGTTTCTTTTAAATAGGAAAGAAAAAAGGTTTGCATTACCCACAAAAGGGTGTTCTCTCATTATGTGTGTATGAACAAAGAGAATATGCATGTACATCATGACACTAACAAGCACATATGCTTCTGAAAACCTGTTTATACTTGAGCATAAACAGGGTGATTATTAGCTTGTGGATGTTCAGAAGATGGTGAAGGACCAGAGAAAGGTAATGGTCCTGTGAAAGAATAAAAAATTATACATAGCATTTCAGTAACAAGACATGCCCAGCTCAAGCCAAAACCTTTTTTTATAGAGTGAAAAACCGCTGTCAAGCTTTTACTGCTCCAGAACAACTTACAGAAAGAGCTGGTGGGAATTTCTAAGCTTTCATGTGTAGTCAGACAAAAGAATACATCAAACAAACTCTGGCAAGGCAGCTCCCACACAGCAAAGCTTCCCTCAATGGGCACCTGAAGTCACTCAAACCATACAAACACAGAAAGTAGCACCAGATCAAAACTAGAAGAAATAGTTCAACATCACTTTAATTGTTTGTAAATAAGTCACATAAAACAGCTAATATGTCTCTGGGCAACACCCTTGCCTCTTTCATTAGGATTCAACATAGGGGCAAAACTTGGATGGACTTACTGAGTAACAACTCGACATAATTTTCTGCTAACTTGTCACATCCAACATTGGTGCCCAGGCTGTACATGTGCAGGCCAAACTGCACCCAAAATGACATCCAGACAGATGTCATGGCTTCCCCCAAGCCATCCGGTGGGAGCTAACAATTAAGACAGAAGAGGTGGGTAAGAAGACAGGAAGAGCCCAGCACCACTACTTAGCAGGCAGGGGGGGAGGGAAGATTTTACCATCTCCCACACACAATCCTGTGGCTGGCAAGCTGCAGGGGACACAGATGAATAGTTCCCTCTGCTTGAAACCCATACCCCTTCATTAGGAAACAGAGACTGCCGCCCATGGAGACAATAGACAGGCTACAAGGTCTATTGCCCATCCCCACATGTTACAACAAAACAAAAAAAAATAATGAAAACATAAAAGAAAAGATATATTAACAGTAATCATACAATGATTACTGTATTACAGTGCTATGTACAAATTTGAATCCATCCCCATAAAATACAAAAAGGATCAGTTTGGTGTAGCAATACCCCACAGGAGATGCTGGAAATGTTTGCTCTCATACTGTTTCAAGTGATGACTTGCCTGTAACTGGACAAAGCAATGTACAGACACACCAGTATCAGAAGTTTATTAAGGCAGGAACAAATCCCAAAAATGGATAATAGCAAATCCATAGGAGAAAATGAGTAGTGCAGAACAACCACAAGATAAAGTGAGTACAAGGGGCAGACTGACCATTTTGGAACTCAGGTGCTGCCTAAGGGCCCAGGGTCAGTAAGGGGCCCCATGAGATGCCCCTGGTACCTTTCATGGGCTTTTTTGGGTGTGATTTGTGTGTGGGCGAGGACACAGGGGCCCCATGATCCCCTATTGCCTGGAGGCCCCATGAGTTGTCAGTCCGCCCCTGGTGAGCACATTAACAATTTGTTTCTTTTGCCATTTGTGAGAAGCCTTGTCTCAAACGCATTAGGTGAGCAGAAATGGACACTACAAGCAATACAAAACAATTAGTGAAACAAAATATCCCCAATATGGATTCAGAGAAATAATGGAAACTACTGGGTCCAAACTACATTCTTTAGACACTGAATAGCCACTGTGTAAGGCATACCGAGTGCATGTATCCAGCAATAGCAGAAGTTACTTAGGTAACTGAAACCAGACTGTGTATGATGAAAGTAAGATTTTTTAATAATTACACAAAATCCATTCAACACCAACAAACATAATACACAGCAAAAATAAACATATACATGAACCATAAACCAGGTGATGAAATACCTATCTATACAACCGAACTATAATACAATATATACAAAATGGGGAACACGAATAAACAGGGTTAAAACGGAGCTGGAAGGAGTTGGATCACTGGTATCAGGAAAGAGGGGAGCAGATATAAAGTAGCAGGGCACAAAATTCAGGTACTGGAACAGAATCACAGCAGAAATCAGGATAATGGTCAGAAGCAGCATATCAATAACCAGGTAGACAGCACACAGGCAACATCCTGAGCCAGTGAAGGAAGTTAGGGAAAGGGTTATATACCTTCCCAGAAGCCAGCATCAAATAGAGACTGACTACTGGAATCAGACTCATTACTGGGAGATACCTGCTGGTGGCCACCAGAACTACACCTTTCTTCTTTGGGAACCACAATGCCACCAGCAGGTGAATCAGGTCCTGACAGATTGTCACAAAGTAGCGGGACAGATTGGGACCCTTTAAACTCAATGGTGCATCTCTCAAGCTTCATGTGAAAGTATTTGTAGACCACAAGGGTAAAGACACAGTATCTTCACAAAATATCCCAAACAATCAACAGTAAATAGGTGCAGGGTATCCCAGCTCAGCAGCCACAAAGGAAGCTTCTTCTTTCTCCTCTCCCTGGTTATCTATGAATCTCCTCCTGGTGTGGTCCAACTGCCAGCCTCATCCAAGATTGTGTCCCTTGGGGTTCTCTAACTCTTCTCTCTGCCAGTTCTGCAGGCTGCTACATTTCTCAAATGCATCACATCTGCTCCACTGCAGTCTGGTGGGTGGGGCCAAGTCTGACTGCAAAACAGTCATTCACATTTCTACTCTCCTCCCTCACTGCCACACTGTCCTAGCAAGGAGGGGGGCAGAGGCTGTGATGTGGTCACGAGAATGCCCAGGATAAAAGAATATAATAGAAAATAAAATAATAGAATAGAAAATAAAGGAATAGAATACAGTAGAAAAGAATAGAACTGAAAAAATAGAACTGAAAAAAATAGAATAGAATGAATATATCCATTTTTGAATATGAATATGACCATAAGACTCACCTAGGTTTTAGAGGAGGAAAACAAGAAAAAAACTATTCTGAACCAATGGACTGCAGACACAGTACAGGAGATGACCAGAGACTGCGGACACAGTACAGGAGATGACCAGAGACTGCGGACACAGTACAGGAGATGACCAGAGACTGCGGACAAGGTACAGGAGATGACCAGAGACTGCAGACACAGTACAGGGGATGACCAGAGACTGCGGACACAGTAGAGGGGATGACCAGAGACTGCGGACACAGTACAGGGGATGACCAGAGACTGCAGACATAGTACAGGAGATGACCAGAGACTGCGGACACAGTACATGGGATGACCAGGGACTGCAGATAGTACATGGGATGACCAGAGACTGCAGACAGTACAGGAGATGACCAGAGATTGTGGACATAGTATAGGAGACGACCAGAGACTGCGGACATAGTACAGGAGATGACCAGAGACTGCAGACAGTACAGGAGATGATCAGAGACTGCAGATAGTACATGGGATGACCAGAGACTGCAGACAGTACAGGAGATGACCAGAGATTGCGGACATAGTATAGGAGACGACCAGAGACTGTGGACAGTGCAGGAGATGACCAGAGACTGCAGACATAGTACAGGAGATGACCAGAGACTGTGGACAGTACAGGGCATGACCAGAGACTGCGGAGATAGTACAGGAGATGACCAGAGACTGCGGATATAGTACAGGAGATGACCAGAGACTGCGGACACAGTACAGGGGATGACCAGAGACTGCAGACAGTACAGGGGATGACCAGAGACTGCGGACAGTACAGGAGATGACCAGAGATTGCGGACATAGTATAGGAGACAACCAGAGACTGTGGACAGTGCAGGAGATGACCAGAGACTGCAGACATAGTACAGGAGATGACCAGAGACTGGACAGTACAGGGCATGACCAGAGACTGCGGAGATAGTACAGGAGATGACCAGAGACTGCGGATATAGTACAGGAGATGACCAGAGACTGCGGACACAGTACAGGGGATGACCAGAGACTGCAGACAGTACAGGAGATGACCAGAGATTGTGGACATAGTACAGGAGATGACCAGAGACTGCAGACAGTGCAGGAGATGACCAGAGACTGTGGACATAGTACAGGAGATGACCAGAGACTACGGACAGTACAGGAGATGACCAGAGACTGTGGACAGTGCAGGGGATGACCAGAGACTGCACACAGTACAGGAGATGACCAAGAGACTGCGGACAGTACAGGGGATGACAAGAGACTACAGCCAGTACAGGGGATGACAAGAGACTGCAGCCAGTACAGGGGATTACCAGAGACTTCAGACAGTACAGGGGATGACCAAAGACTGCAGACAGTACAGGGGATGACCAAGAGACTGCGGACCTTTGGGGAGGGAGGGGGAGCGGGTACCTGAATTTGACAGGTACCCACTCCCACTTCTGTGGAGTTGTCCTCCCTGTAGTGCGAGAAGCGCTGCGCTTTGTGATTGGTCCGGAGTCTTCTGGGACCTGTCATGTGTCCCAGAAGATGCCGGACCATTCACAAAGTCACAGTCGGGTGCCCACACTAAAGATGCCAGAAGACTACAGCGCTGGACCGAAGAACAGATATGTTTCTGCTGTAGAGAAGAGACGAGCGGCCTGCCCGATATTCTGACATGGTGGCGGCAGCGGAAATACCGGACCAGCTGCTCCATATTCGCTCCATAGGACGCACTGACATTTTCCCCCCTTTTTTGGGGGGAAAAGTGCGTCTTATGGAGCAAAAAATATGGTACCTCTAATAATAATCAAGGCAATTGTGAAAAGAGGAACTTCTGCAAGCTGCATTTAACATTAATTGTAAATATATAGATGCAAACCAGTATGGAAATAATACAAGTTTTACATAAGAAAAGATACAAGATACAAGTTGTACATACATCCAATGTACAAACAGGTATTATTAGAAACGGGCCCGATTGAACTCCTAGTAGAATTGTGCAATTATACCCAGGTGTATATAGTTATTATTGGGAGATATCTTCAGATGTATGTTGCAGCAAACTTCAGTTGCAGTGGCCCTTGAGGATGATCGTGATGTGCCGTCTGTCTTTGTCTTTGTTTTGAAGAACTGAAGTCAAGTACAGCAGTGATGGGGAGGTCCTACAACTGTTGTCCAACCAGCCTGGAAGACATCTTCATACATGTCAAAACTGTGGTGGCACTGGAACTCAGAGTCAGTTTATCTATTCTGTGCTTTAGTCCCTCCTTAACAGTTTCTAATCTGACAAGCATCCAGATTTATAACTACCATAGAACCTGGCTCTATCCTATGCTAGTTATCGAGCCATAAGCTAAAAACTAGCTATAGACCAGAAGAAAAAGGGTTAACTAAAAAAACAGGAGCTGCATATAAACTCTATTGCAATAAACAGGCCCACCTACTAATATACTGAAAAGTGACGAATACATACATAGCGTAGCATGGATCTAGCTGTCTGACACTTTGCAAGTGAGATACTATCAATAGAACAGAAATACTTTGGGGTTGGTTTACCAAAACTGGAAAGTGCAAATCTGGTGGAGATCTGCATAGAAATTAATTAGCTTTAGGGCTTTTTTTTGTCAAAGCTTAATTGAACAAGCTGAAGTTAGAAGCTGATTAGCTAACATACACACCTGCACCAGATTTGCACTCTCCGGTTTTAGTCAATCAACAACTTTGTCTGTCACAAGGATTCAGAAACACACTCAAGAAACTATGGGCAACTGCAGTTAAATTATTGGAACATAGGAATACTTGCATAATAGTCTCTTCTGGTCTGGATTTAGCAGCATTGACAAGACATGTGGCTGAGACATTCAATCTCTCAACTTTCTCCTTCTGGCACTTTTCAAAGCCAGCCTCCAGGACACAGGAAGTGCTAATACATCATTATACATAACACTGTGATATTAGAAGCTAATAGTAGAGGGCAGCATATCTCTGCCCTCACACCAGACATCCCAAAAATATTGCTACACTGAAACAGTTTTGTGAAGAGGAGTGGTCCAAAATTACTCCAGATCGTTGTGCAGGTCTGATCTGCAACTACAGGAAACGTTTGGTTGAGGTTATTGCTGCCAAAGGAGGGTCAACCAGTTATTAAGTCCAAAGGTTCACATACTTTTTCCTCCCTGCACTGTGAATGTTTACATGTTATGTGCAATTAAACCATGGCAACATCGAATGTTTGTATAGTATTATGTTCAGCAGACTGTGTTCTGCTATTGTTGTGACTTAGATGACGTTCAGAGCACATTTTATGCCCAATTCATGCAAAACTCCACGTAATCCCAAGGGGTTCACATACTTTGTCTTGCAACTTTATGTTTGGGATGTCAATTTCTATCTGTTGCCTTTTGCCAGGTGAATGTAATATTCTCTTATCAATCGATCCTAAGAGAAAATAGCCATAAGAACATTTGACCATAGGAGTTAAAGAACATTCACCAATAGAGAAAATAGCCTATCATTATAGGCTATGAAAATTCAACCAGAAGGGGAACCAATATAAAGGAAACCTCAGCACTGTGCACACAGTCTATGGAAATATCTGTGCAAAAAGCCAAAAGAATGGGTGTTCGGGTGAACAAATCTCCATCTGCAGTGTGAAGTGAAACATTTAGCAGCAGTAATATTACCACTGATAAACATGACAGGTTCCTTCCCAGGGCTCCAGGTTGATTGAAGCTGGCACCCGCTGATGTCCTAACAACCAATAACTTATCCCTGCTTGGAACATTTAGCTGTCATCTGTGAATTCCTGGCTACTTACTAATTGCAAACAAAAAGATATTGTAAAAAAAATAAATTTTCTTCAGTTCTGATTTTGATTTTAAGGGGGACCCCATGCAACCCCCCCCCAAAAAAATGAATACTAGACCCTTGTCATGGCCTCGTCATGTGTCTTGCTGGGCCCCCACCAGCAAGTAGCTTTGTCCTCATATTGATGAGGACCAGGGCCTCCTCCCCACAACACTGACCTGGTAGATGTGGGAGGCTGTGGATAAGGGGCTTATCAGACTCTGGAAGCCACCTTTAACAATAAGGGTGCCCCGAGAATCTGCCCCCAATGGGGTTAGAGAGTATCCCTACTCATTGCAAAAAAAAATCAATAGTATATAAACACACACAGTTTTTGACAAGCCCTTTGTTACAAAAAATAACAAATATGATGATGAAATGATATAAATCCTCCTTCAATCACATCATCCAGTGATAAAGATCCATGTCAATCACAATCCCAACAAAGGATACAAATCTGCTTCAGGTTCGAACCTATCTGAACAAGTTCCTTGACTCTTTCCAGATCATCTCCTGGTTCACCAGTGGCCACCAGCATCCTAACCTGTGACATCTCTCTGCCCACCCTAATTGAGCTACCAACAAGGGATTTTCAGCTGAAAGGTAAATGTAAACAAAGGGTGGGGATAGTTTAAAGAAATAAGAAATGATGTGGTGCCTCCTCCCAAAATTCATGCCTTTATGGTCTGGTATGGATTTTAAGGGGGAACATACTAGTGACCTAGGATGCAATACTTTATATTCTAGAAAATAATGAACCTGGAATGGCAGTAGACAGTGTGTGTAGGAGTGGGGAGGCAGAGGGTGTGACAGTGGGCAGTATGTGTATGTGTAGGAGAGGAATGCGAAGGATATACTAGAGGTCATTATGGGCAGTATAAAAGTACAGAGGGTATGACGGAGAGGTAGATGCAGAAGAGCAGTGTGGAGAGTATGAAAGAGATAGTATGTGCATTAGATAAGTGTGGAGGGTATGACAGGGAGACGAATGTGCAGGAGAGCAGTGTGGAGGGTATGACAGGTTGAGATATATGCAGGAGAGCAGTGTGGAGGGTGTGACATGGAGAGGTATATGCAGGAGAGCAGTGTGGAGGGAATGACAGGTTGAGATATATGCAGGAGAGCAGTGTGGAGGGTGTGACAGGGAGAGGTATATGCAGGAGAGCAGTGTGGAGGGTATGACAGGGAGAGGTATATGCAGGAGAGCAGTGTGGAGGGAATGACAGGGAGAGGTATATGCAGGAGAGCAGTGTAGAGGGTATGACAGGGAGAGGTATATGCAGGAGAGCAGTGTGGAGGGTGTGACAGGGAGAGGTATATGCAGGAGAGCAGTGTGGAGGGTATGACAGGGAGAGGTATATGCAGGAGAGCAGTGTGGAGGGTATGACAGGGAGAGGTATATGCAGGAGAGCAGTGTGGAGGGTATGACAGAGATAGTATGTGCATTAGATAAGTGTGGAGGGTATGACAGGGAGAGGTATATGCAGGAGAGCAGTGTGGAGGGTATGACAGGGAGAGGTATATGCAGGAGAGCAGTGTGGAGGGTATGACAGGGAGAGGTATATGCAGGAGAGCAGTGTGGAGGGTATGACAGAGATAGTATATGCAGGAGAGCAGTGTGGAGGGTGTGACAGGGAGAGGTATATGCAGGAGAGCAGTATGGAGAGTGTGACAGGGAGAGGTATATGCAGGAGAGCAGTGTGGAGGGTGTGACAGGGAGAGGTATATGCAGGAGAGCAGTGTGGAGGGAGTGACAGGGAGAGGTATATGCAGGAGAGCAGTGTGGAGGCTGTGACAGGGAGAGGTATATGCAGGAGAGCAGTGTGGAGGGTGTGACAGGGAGAGGTATATGCAGGAGAGCAGTGTGGAGGGAATGACAGGGAGAGGTATATGCAGGAGAGCAGTGTGGAGGGTATGACAGGGAGAGGTATATGCAGGAGAGCAGTGTGGAGGGTGTGACAGGGAGAGGTATATGCAGGAGAGCAGTGTGGAGGGTATGACAGGGAGAGGTATATGCAGGAGAGCAGTGTGGAGGGTGTGACAGGGAGAGGTATATGCAGGAGAGCAGTGTGGAGGGAATGACAGGGAGAGGTATATGCAGGAGAGCAGTGTGGAGGGTATGACAGGGAGAGGTATATGCAGGAGAGCAGTGTGGAGGGTATGACAGAGATAGTATGTGCATTAGATAAGTGTGGAGGGTATGACAGGGAGAGGTATATGCAGGAGAGCAGTGTGGAGGGTGTGACAGAGATAGTATATGCAGGAGAGCAGTGTGGAGGGTGTGACAGGGAGAGGTATATGCAGGAGAGCAGTGTGGAGGGTGTGACAGGGAGAGGTATATGCAGGAGAGCAGTGTGGAGGGTGTGACAGGGAGAGGTATATGCAGGAGAGCAGTGTGGAGGGAGTGACAGGGAGAGGTATATGCAGGAGAGCAGTGTGGAGGGTGTGACAGGGAGAGGTATATGCAGGAGAGTAGTGTGGAGGCTGTGACAGGGAGAGGTATATGCAGGAGAGCAGTGTGGAGGCTGTGACAGGGAGAGGTATATGTAGGAGAGCAGTGTGGAGGGTGTGACAGGGAGAGGTATATGCAGGAGAGCAGTGTGGAGGGTGTGACAGGGAGAGGTATATGCAGGAGAGCAGTGTGGAGGGTGTGACAGGGAGAGGTATATGCAGGAGAGCAGTGTGGAGGGAATGACAGGGAGAGGTATATGCAGGAGAGTAGTGTGGAGGCTGTGACAGGGAGAGGTATATGCAGGAGAGTAGTGTGGAGGCTGTGACAGGGAGAGGTATATGCAGGAGAGCAGTGTGGAGGCTGTGACAGGGAGAGGTATATGCAGGAGAGTAGTGTGGAGGCTGTGACAGGGAGAGGTATATGCAGGAGAGCAGTGTGGAGGGTGTGACAGGGAGAGGTATATGCAGGAGAGCAGTGTGGAGGGTGTGACAGGGAGAGGTATATGCAGGAGAGCAGTGTGGAGGGTGTGACAGGGAGAGGTATATGCAGGAGAGCAGTGTGGAGGGTGTGACAGAGATAGTATGTGCATTAGTTAAGTGTGGAGGGTATGACAATAGACAGCATGTACTGGAGAGAAGTGTGAATGATATAACAAGGGGCAGTTTGTTCAGCAAAGGAGTGCGATGGGTATGATTGTGGTCTCTATGTGCAGGAGAGTGTTAAGGATTTGATGGAGGGGGGGGAATATGTGCAGGAAAGGAGTGAGATGGTATGACAGCCAGCAGAACAGTTCATCTTTTGACTTGTAAATGGCTGTTGCGAATGTTTGCAAAATTAGCAACAACGTAATTAAAGTATAGAGTCATAGCCATGCATGTAAATTGCAGGGTTGGTGAAATGTTTCACAAAGTGTATTTAATCACCCATTCACAAAACTGAACAATAGTAAAGTAACAACATGAGAGTCACGCTCTTCACAGAAGAGGTCTTACAGAGAAAGAAATAGAGGTCAATGTAAATATCCAGGAAATGGTCAGCTAAAGTTGAAGCAGGTTATTCTGGGACAGTGGAGGCCATGGGAATTGTATCAACAGTACTACTGTCCACATAACTGCAGCCCACAGCTTCCACTGTGGTGGTCCACAAACTGTGAAGGTAGGGGGAGGACCCAGAAGAAACAGGAGGAGTGTATCAGTGCAATTAGGAATAATGGAGGATGAAAAGGAGACACCAAAATGTAAGTGGGTAATTAGAAGGAACTGTGTCATGGAGTCCAAGAACACTGGAGGTGTTGCTGGGGACATGGGATATGGGGCATGCCTTTTATGCAGGGAAAGGGACAGTGTAGCTCAGATTACCACTGGGCCAGAGTCAGTGGTGATAAACTTAAAGAACAACCCCCTCCTTCTGATTCTCACCTTCGCTGTACTCCCCTGCCACTATGTTGCTCCATTGGAGCCCTTGATACCCAGTGTTTACATGTATGGAGGAGCATGTAAGCCCCAACAATATCACATCAGGAGTAAGATGTTAAGCTTTATAACCTTCAATATGATCTGACATAGAGCTTACACAGAGTTTAGACTTTCACCTCCAACACAGGAATGCAGAGGTGAAGGAAAGCAAGGAAGATGAGTTTCAGTGAATGAGGTGTTCTTACAAGAGAACCTGTCATTTTGCTCTGAATGGACAAAGTACCAAAGTCTCTTTACTTTGACAATTGAGAACAGGTCTACTTTAAAGCCTTTCTTGTTATGGATTATAACATATATTCCATGTAGTCTTTCAGCAAACCGAATATACTAAGATAAACATCTACACAAGGTTCAAAAATGTGATATGAGAAGTGATACCCACAGAATCCATTTTCACATTCTTAATACACTTCACTGCTTTACTAGCTGAGGACTGTCAGCTGCTCTAAACACTTAACAATGAACCCCCAGTGTTGCCATTATACTGTGCTGAGCTCCTGTTAGTCCAGGTGCACTGCTTCTCAATACTAACAGTTTTTCTGCTATAAGCAGCAACCATAACAACATTATTTGATGGCCTGGGAGGAAAGAAATTCAGTTATTCAGATGTGTGATCAGTGGGGGATTTGATTGATGTTCTGTCTATCGTACTTCTCATTTTATTGGTTTTTTTTTCCAAAAAAGTATTTTATTGAAATATGAAAGGCGTATTAAGTCATATACAGATATGTATCACAGTCCGTGCATAGACATAGCATATATTCTTGCGTAACGCAGACGGGTCATAAGATGTCGGCTTAAAGTGTGATTCATCTCGAGGCAAAATGTCACAATATATCAAATGAATATTACATACCAGTAGATATAATGATTATATTAGGTAAGATAGATAAGTATAATGGACAATGATCCACTGAGTAGGGAGTTCTCAGGTAAAGGGATAGTGGAGTGTAGGGCAGGAATGTCATCTGAGGGCATATATGCAATGTGTGTCCGTATCTGGAAAATGTAGGTTACTTTTTTTAAAAAGAATAGTCACACCTGTATGTGGGTAGATGTTCTGTTCCTTAGGGAAGATATGATTAGTAGGGGTGTGTAAAAGGTGTGAGAAAAAGAAAAGTCAGAAAAGAGAAAGGAGAGTCGATTGAAGAGAGATGTGGAAGGTGACGTCTTAAAGGGGAGAGAGAGGGAAACAGAAAAGAAAAAAAAAGGGAGGGGAGGGGTAATTAATTAGGTAATTGCAGCTAAACCAGTCACATCATTATGTATTTGCCAAACTAAAAAGAAACTCTTCATCTAGCTTAAGATACAATCCGTTTAGGCTCAATCCATGGGGTAACTCCTGAGGTACTCATTTTAATGTTGAATTTTTCAACTGTAAATCAAATTCTATGAATAATTAAAAGTTTCATGCCATTCCTGGCCTAAGTGGTATTTGAACCAAGACTTTGCATTCTGTTATTAAGAAGGATCTAGATGTTCTGGAAAATCATGAACTTAATGATAGCTTGTAATAATAAGCTGCAGTTTTTAAAGTGAGCAAAATACAGTACCTTCTTGTATTAAAAGAGATACACTTTTGAAAGAGAAAGATAAATACTCATGCCCTGTTCTAAGCATTATAAAGACCTTACCTGTATTATACAGTTATTTTTTTTTACTATTGTACAAATACATAAATTGTCTATATATTAAACTTGGTGCAAAAGTTGTATGCTTTGTGTTTCTCTTCACACTTGAGCCAAACCCTGGTGCTAGAGTTAGTGCTGGCATTTTAATTTTTGCCACAGGTTTGTGCTGTCCCTTTTTGTTTTCCCTCCTTTGCCTCTGCTTTCATTAGGCTTCATCATTTTTTTCTTTTTGGGAGCGATTTGGGATTTTTTTCTTTTGTCTGTAGTTTTTTCCTTTCACCTATAGCTGTGTCCGGCATGCATGCGTGATCTGGTGTGGGGTTTTGTGGCTGTTTCTAGGTCTCAGGGCCTGCAATATGCTGTGCAGCCAGCCTCGTGTGGCAGTCATCTTTGTTATGACACTCCAGGCTTGCAATACTTGAAGCGGGAGGGCTGCTCATGGGCATCTTGGCAATAGAAATCTGTGCTCTGAAGTCCTCTGAGCCCTGAGGTTCAAAATATGGCACCATTTGGCTTCCTGGTTTACACTGGAAACATTTTCTTTTGTTTTCCCATGTTTTTAAAGCAGGTGATTTGGGAGGGCGGGGGATTGCAGTTATTCAGGCACATGTCTATGACCTCTCTGCTTCATTCTCTGAATCTTTCATTTTACTTTCTGCACAGTTCTGACATCCTTGCTCCAGTTTGAGCATCTTTCTACATAACCAAGACCTCCATGTGCTCAAGTAGGGACCAGGGGCGGATTGACAACTCATGGGCCCCCCCGGGCAATAGGAAATCATGGGGCCCCTGTTTGCTTGCCCACACTCAAATCACACCCAAAAAAGCCTAGGAAAGGGAACCATGGGCATCTCATGGGGCCCCCATGGGCAGTGTCCGAGTGGCTAAATGGTCAGTCCACCCCTGGTAGGGACCATCAGTAAGGCAAGCAAAAAGAGGAAAAATAGTATGTTTCAGTCTTGGTTAAGATCAAACTAAAAGATTGTCACTATGTCCTGATGAGTCCGTTGTAGACAGTGGCTCATCCAGCCCCAAAGATGTCTCTGAGGATGCACAATAAGTTCCCAGTGAGTGTTGGAAAGCCTCTTCCCCTGAGTGCTAACAGCGACAAAAGGGTAAAAAGTGCTGGGCCTGCAGAGCTGACCTATTACCAGAGTAACATGTCTGTGGGTATTGCCTCCAAGACATTTCTATGGGAAAATGACTCTGTCAGCCAGCAAGTCATGGCACCACTTGGGCAACTGGGTGTTATTTACTAAAACTGGAGAGTTCAAAAGCTGGTGCAGTTCTGCATAGAAATCAATCACCTTCCAGGTTTTATTGGCAAAGCCTAATTGAATAAGCTAAGGTTAGAAGCTGATGGGTCTCCATGGAGAACTGCACTAGATTTTGCACTCTCAGGTTTAGTAAATCTCCCAATGAGTCTTTCCAGCCACTTATACCAGTGGACTCCAGGCATAACATCATGGATACAGCCCCGCAGATGAATGCTGCTGGCTGACATTCCCTCCTCTCCCTCCTGCCACCTGCAGCTGCTGCTCCGGTACTTGGGGAAGCTCTCAGGATGCAGATAGGGGGGAGTTTGATTTTGGGGGAGGCTTGATAAATGTGTTTATCAGCCCCCTCCCTTTTCTTCAATGGACACAGTCATCGGTCACTAACAACTGCTCCTGTGTCCATTGATAACCTAACCTTGATGGCCTAAAAAAGTCAGTAGCTTTTATTCAATATGTCACGAGCTTCCAGAAAAGATATGGTTTGGGGAGTGTTTTACAAATTCTGAAAGCTGTACGTGAAAAATGGAAACCTCCTGACTTTAGTGTATTTTTAGAGAAAATATTGTTTTGATAAACAGTGGCACTAATATCACAGGGCCTAAAAAATGAAAAAACAATGAAAAAATTGAAAAAACAACTTGGCCACCTGAATTGAAAAGTGGAGCGCATGGACTGGCAACGCAAGGGTTAAAGTATACCTAAAGCCATTCACTAAAATCTCATACGCTTTAGCATGTTCATTTAATTTTCAATATTTTAAAATATACAGATTTCACTAAAAAATACTTGATGATCCTGCCATGAAGATCCTAGTCCAGACGCTTCTTGATATAGGATAACAATGCTCTGTCTCTATCACTCACTTGTAGTCCTGGGCTGTCACACTGTCACCTGGGCTTTTGATTGGAGACTGCATGCTGGCACTTCAGAACATTTTATGCAAGCATTGTCCACTGTTTTTACCATCGGAAAATCCGCCTTAGGAAATACCATGCAATTATTTCTAAAGTGGTTACAAAGCTGTTGTCGGACATGAGCAGCAGCAAAGGATAAAAAAGGGTAAGAGCAGGTAATTTATTTTAAACAGTGGAATTTATTAAACTGGTGGCAAACTTTTTATTTTAATTGTACCTACAGGTAAGTTTTCTAATAAAGATTACCTGTGGGTAAAATTAATATCTCCTAAACGTGCGCCGTTTAGGAGATATTCTCACTTTTTTAAGCTGGGACATGTGCTCTGAAGGAACAGCATACCTTTGCCGTTCCTTCAGAGCTGTGTGCCGTGGCCCGGGAGTCCCGAGTGTATCATCGCAGTCTGGCTTGTCAGAAGGCTGGATGTCAGCTGGACATCATCGCAGTCTGCCTTGTCAGAAGGCTGGACGTCAGCTGGACGTCATCGCAGTCTGGCTTGTCAGAAGGATGGACGTCAGCTGGACGTCATCGCAGTCTGGCTTGTCAGAAGGCTGGACGTCAGCTGGACGTCATTGCAGTCTGGCTTGTCAGAAGGCTGGACGTCAGCTGGACGTCATCGCAGTCTGGCTTGTCAAAAGGCTGGACATCAGCTGGACATCATCGCTGTCTGGCTTGTCAGAAGGCTGGACATCAGCTGGACATCATCGCAGTCTGGCTTGTCAGAAGGCTGGACGTCAGCTGGACATCATCGCAGTCTGGCTTGTCAGAAGGCTTGTGAACCTGGAATAAAGACGGGTGAATATGGAAGCCTCTACAGCAGTGACAGTGTGCCATTGGAGGGCTTCATTTTAGGATAAGTTTTACATAGTGTGCTAGTATGCAATGCAATGCTACCTTGCAGGGGACTTTTTGTTCCCTTTACTGCGGTTTACTACCTTTCACATAAATGCAACTAAAGGCAAAACAATTTTGTTAATCAGAGCGATGAGGGGTTACAGGTGACACTTTCAGGTTTTTCACAAAATATGTAAGCAAAGGAGACATCCATACCACATCCCCATTTACACAAGTCTTGAATAATTAATACACAAGACATTGTTAGATGAACTCACTGTTTCACCACTACTTTTGCTTTATACTGCCACAACTCTGCCCCCAGCTACATCACCAACCTGGTCTCAAAACATCTATCAAACCGCTCTCTTCCATCCTCCCAAGACCTTCTGCTCTCTAGTTCCCATGTCACTTCCTCCCATGCTTGCCTCCAGGACTTCTCCCAAGCTTCTCCCATCCTATGGAACTCCCTTTCCCAATCTGTCCAGCTATCTCCTAATCTATCCACCTTTAGACGGTCCCTGAAAACCTCTCTCGTTAAAGAAGCCTATCCTGCCTCTAACTAGTTAACTGCTTTTTATTTCCTCCATCAGCTCATCCCCCCACAGATATTACCTTTTGTATCACTCACCCTTCCTCTTAGATTGTATGCTCTAATGAGCAGGGCCCTCTGTTTCCTCTTGTATCAAATTGTATTGTAACTGTAATGCCTACCTTCATTTTGTAAAGCGCTGCGCAAACTGTTGGCGCAGTATAAATCCTGTAAAATAATAATATAATAATAATACTGGCTTTATAAAATAACAGAAGCAATAAAATAGGTTGGATGAAAGGATTAGTGTAGTAGGACTATTAGTAGTTAAATACTACATTTTACTTAGCAGTCTAAACATAAGACCAACATAAAGGATAAAATGAATAAAAAGGGACAGGAAAATTGTTTTCTAATAATTTTTTTTTTTTTTTTAATGGTTGGACTGGATGGACTTTTGTCTTTTTTCAGCCATAATAACTATGTAACTAAATAAATTTGCAGTCCCTCCAAATGGGGTAAGGTTGATATGCTTTCAAAATGTGTGGCACAGGATGCCCTAGGAAAATGCACTTCTGCACTTCGAATGCAAACAACCCACAAGAAAAAAAGTGGACATGAAAACCGTACTTCAGTTATGCTGGATGTCAATTGCATTTTCACATCTCCATTCAAAGCACAAAGGCTATTCCTTTTTTTTTTTATTTTTTTATTTTGTGTTTGCCTTTGGTGCCCTCTAATGGAGAAAATTCAGTATGATCTGAAAAGGAATAATTTTTCCACTAATATTATTTTGGAATCAAAGCTGCTCTCTAAAATAATATTTCTATTATTATTTGAATTAAGTTGAAATATATAGGTTACATACAATTACATGGGTCCAAATAATAGAATAATGTGTTTGCTCTGCTTTTTAGGAACTCACACTCCCACTGAAGTATCAACAGCTTATCACAGTACAATCGTGCTGCCATGAGCTTATGTCAAGATATTCAGATACATGGATACATGGGCACATATTGTATGTACATACTGTATATGTACACACATAAGTCAACTTAAGTTATTATTTTGTAGACTAGCATTCCTAAGGTTCTTACCATCAAGATTGTCTTCAAACATTGAAAAGCAAGCTATAAATACTTAATCTGTGTAATAAATGTTATTTATCAATAACAACATATTTCAATCAAAATAAATAATATAAGTCAAGGTCCGGACAACAAAACATTTCTAAAAAAATATAGATTGGGGAGTTTACATAGACAAATTATGAATAATCAGTACTAAGACACGAAGAAATAGTAGATTGCTTAAATACTATATAAGTTACAACCTTTGGCAGATTGTATTGCTGTGTATATAGGGAATAGGTAAGGGTCTGATAGAAAAGCTATCCATTGTGAACACAGAATATATTGCTGAGTTTCACTGAGTTCTACAAGTGACTCTCTTTCCCTTAATCCTGTATCCTATGGTGTCACATGAAGTGGCGAAGCGAGGGACACAAATAACAATAAAACACAACAAAGGTTCTAACCTTTCCATACTCTTTACAAGACAAACCAAAGTTTCTTGGGATTGGCCTTGGACAAACAAAATATACTTTAAAAACAAGCCCCACATACTGCTAAAATAATAGACCAATTACAAATAACAGATGATGCCATATCTGTGGCACACACACATTACACAGAACTTCATGAAGAATATTTATTCAAATACCAATTACAAGCCCATAAAATGTATCTATTTTATATCTACTGTATATCAGGACTGTATTATTTGTCATTATTTACAAATTATTTATCAAAACTATAAGCAGCAGTAAATATATTAGCTCATACAGGGATCTGTTGCCCTCTACTATCTGTATTTGTACATACAGTTGTGAGATAGGAAAACAGCTCTCATTGTTTGAACACTGTTTATGTGGAAGTAAATTAATGTTTTGACTGACATTCTGCGGTTTAGCCACAAGATGTCACAGTTTTTCTAACACAGCTTCAGACTGCATAGATATTTGTATATTCATGAAGAGGTGGGTTTTTTTTGCACACAGAGTTGGAGAGAACAGGAAGGAGAGAGAGAAGCCATGTTTTGGAGCATGGTGAATAAGGGGCCCTGTGAGCTGAGAATCTGATGACATCCAGGTGTGAAAGCGTTCCTCCGTAACCAGAGCTGCAGCTAAGTGAAGCTGATGAGATTGCTGCCAGGAAGCTGATGAGATTGCTGCCAGGAATGCTGATGAGATTGCTGCCAGGAAGGCTGATGAGAGCAGAGGAACTAAGCAACATATACGGTGAGACCGCATGCTTGTTGGAGAGACATTGGTTCTGTTCAGAGTCACCAGCATATGCAAAGCAGACCCGGGTCGGTAAGATCATGCACACACCTCATTTCAGTGTTGGCGACTTGAGAGTGTGTCCAGGCCTATAGTTAGTTAGTTAGGGTCTCTGTTTGTGTCAGGCCACAAGTGTTGTTACTGATCATTGGAAGGACTCCACAACTTAAAGTGACATTTCACATTGGAGAGCTGATAAAATCCTACAAACTCAAGCCAGCCTGGCGTTTTGCTCAGAAGGAATACTCGGGCACGTGCTACAGGACCAGTTATGGGAGAGGGAATACTGTAGATTTGTGTAAGATTGTAAGCTGTTGTGCTGCACCGCAGGCTAGCCCATACCATACACCCATACACTGATTCCTGCTCCTTTAGGGTAATAACAGGTAAGGTGTGGCAGCTTAGTTGTGCCCGCCAGTAGGTAAATTACTTCACTTTCTACCTTCATCCATCAGAAGGCACAGCACAAGGGTCTCAGCATTTGGGCTGGGTGTATGTAAATTTATTGTATGTTTCCAGTATTTGTGGTTGTGTTTATTTGCCACATCTAAGTAAAATTCTGTTGTGGCAAAATCTGGTGTTGGGGTTGCTTTCCTCGTTCGTGACTTCACTGTATCCTGGGGAGGCCACCCCGGTACACGGCTTACAACTTGGCGTAGTCGGCAGGATACAGCGACCGTTATGGACGGGAATGCGGCGGGAGATCTTCCCAATGGCACCGGTCCAGGACCCAGCTCAGGGTGCATCGGTGCAAGACCAAGTTGCCCCAACACCGCTGATACAGCTTGCCCCCACCCTGCCCGTACCAGTAGGGTACATTCCCGTGGAGGCGCTGTTGAGTCACCTGCCAAAATTTGATGGTAAAAATATGACATTGCAGAACTGGACTGAAAGAGTGCGAAGTGCGGTTAGAATGTGTAACCTGACTTCCAAGCTGCGGGTAGAGGTTGCATTGGGGGCTCTAGAGGGTGACGTCAGACGGACAGTAATGGTAAGGCCCGAATCTGAGACACCCTAGAGAAAATATTCTCCCTGCTGGAGAGAGCCCAAGGGGGGCTTGCTAAAGTAGTGCAGCTGCGGAGCCATTTCTTCAACCGACCACAGCAAGAGGGCGATACCCTGATGCAATACTCCAATGCCCTACAGGAGATGCTAAATGAAATACAGCGGCGAAATCCAGAGGCCATGGGAGCTTTCTGGGAGGTGGACCGGCTACTACGAGACCAGTTCATAGTGGGGCTCTCCAACAAGTTCTTACAGGAAAAATTGCAAGAGATGACCCAGACGGCGCCCAACATGACATTCTACAGCATCTACTTAGCCACTGTGGAGAGAGAGGAAGAGTGCATACCTGTGGCGGCGAGAATAGTGTGTAGTACCCATGCTACAAGAGGTCAGTCTGCATCTGAAGACCCAAAATCCTTAAAGGATGTGGTCCAGGCCCTGCGGACAGAATTAAGAGAACTTCGGCTGGAAGTGTCCCAAATGAAGCCCAGTCTCCGGAAATGACCTCAGCACCCCGCACCACTCCACCCAGGATAGCTCAGCTGCGGGGGTACGTCAAAAGAGGACCCCTCTGTTGGGCTTGTCGACAATTTGGCCGTATGGCCAGAGAGTGCCCAGAGCAGATGAAGTCTGAGCGGACGTTAAACTTCCGACCGCCGCAGGAGCTGGGCGTCCTGCGGCGGTACACCAGAAGCTAAGCCCTAAACATGAGGAACACGACCTGTATGCCAGAAGCCCCATTATGGAAGCCGAGTTGAAAGGCCAGAAGGTACACTGCCTAGTTGATACAGGGTCGGAGTGCACCCTTATGCCTCTGGAGTTCTTTGAAAGACACTTTGGACATATGATGGAGCCGGAAGACGGGAGCGTCATCAAGCTGACGGCTGCCAATAACGGAGAGATGGACGTCCGAGGAATAGTCTGGATGCAGGTCCGGCTGTGTGGGCAAGACATCGGCAAGAAGGGGTCGTGCTGGTGGATCATTTGTCCCGGAGAGGGATGGACGTGACACTAGGTATGAACGTGCTGAGCGACCTAGACCACCAACTTTATGCCAAAGAAGGGCTGAGGTATTGGCAACGGGCCACCACACACCGACCAACCCAGAAGTTTCTACAGCAGATGGTGAGGATCTGTAGTCTGCGAAAGGGCGACATGTTCGGTCGACCCATTGAAAACGTGAGGGTGCCGCGGAGGACCCCGGTGAAGATCCCGCCTCAACATAAGCAAATATTGATGCTGCCGGTTGGGGCTGGATGACGACTGAATGGACAGGAGGTCCTGATCGAGTCCGCTTACCTCCGGAAACTGCGACAGGTCTTAGGACGGCTGCAAGACCATGGGCTCAAAATCAAGCCCAAGAAGTGCCAACCGTTTCGACAGCAGATAGAGTATTTGGGACATTTGGTCACCCAGGAGGGTGTAAAGCCAACCCCCGACAAGGTGGAGGCCATCCAGAAGTGGCCCCAACCAAGTACACTACGAGAGGTACGGGCGTTCATTGGACTGGCCAGCTACTACCGGAGGTTTATACCCAAGTTTGCTCATTTGGTGGGCCCGTTAAACTAGTTATTAAGGGGCACTGCAGGGGGCCCGAAGAATCGTCCCATCAAGTGGGGACCCCGGCAATAAGGGGTCTTTAAAGCAGTGAAGGGGGCGCTGATCAGTGCCCTGATTCTGGCTTATGCGCGGTTCGACACCCCATTCCTGCTGTACACTGACGGAAGTCTACATGGTCCGGGGGCTGTGTTATCCCAAGTCCAGTATGGACGTGAGAGAGTCATTGCCTATGGCAGCCGGTGGGAGGTGGTCCCATACACGGTGAAGAGGAGGGTAGACCCTGCCATCCCGGTCTATGAGGTAGAGCCAATAAGGACTGGGGGGGCCGAAATTACCCCTTTTTCAAAAGTAGACAGTCCAAGCTATAAGAGGCATGGCACGTTTTTTGAAGTTGTAATTTTTGTGTCACAATTTTTTGTAAAATTAAATTATTATTTTTTTTTTACATACTATCACCCATGCCGTACAGTGTCATCATATGAGTTTATTTTTTTAAATTTGTTTCTTTTTTTACTATTTATTTTTTTACATACTATCATCAGAGTAGTTACTTGACGCTGTACTACTCTAGGGGTGTGATAAGGAATTTTTTTTACACTGTCATTGCTTTTAACAATGATGATCACTGTTATAGGCAATAGTTAACTGTCATGAATGTCTTTCTATTCATGACAGCTTGCTTTCTGCTGACATTGTGTGATTGGATATAGCTAATCACATAGTACAGGGTGTCAGGTACCATGTAATAGCTGCGGGCCAATCACAGCTTCACAACACTAAGCAAGCAGCCATGAATGAAAACTTTTCATGACTGTTTTGTTTACATTGCAATCATGTGGTTGCTATGAGTGTTCATAGCGATCACATGATACCCCTGCCGCTCTCAGCAGCCAGGTACTGAGGACTGTGATCCGTTGTCGTGCTGCTGTGCACCCTGGGGGGCACGCTACTGTGCATGTGCCAGGCAATGTACCAGTACATTGCCTTACCTGGTCTAGCCACCCTCTAGCAGTATATGTACTGTTAGTGGGTGGCAAGTAGTTAAATGTGCCCTAATTGGAATACACACTCACAAAATATTAAAATAAAAAAAACTTTATTACAATAGTTAAGCTGTAATAACAACTTATGCACCAAAGTTCATTCATTGCCTTGCTGTCATCACATTTATGATGGTACATAAATACAGATGTAATAAAGGCGTAAAGGATCAATGTGTTTCACAGTCCTATTGCATTATCAGAATCCACACCTACATTTTAAAGGTCCACGTGGCTAGACAGATGATAATAACATTGCATATCACAGTTTAATAAAACAAAAAGAGAACAACCCAAATCAACACCATATTACAAACTTAGATCCATTAATGTATAGTGACAAGATAGAGAGGAGAAGGGGGAGGGGGGACAAAAAGAAAAAAAAAAGAGAGAGGGAAAAGAGTCTCTTTACTGCCATTTGGGAGAATTGATATAAAAATTATTTGATATTAGGGATGGTGCCCTATGTGGAAATTGCTTTTACTGCATGTATTATTATGCAAGTATTCCTATGTTAATAGTTTACTATTGTTGCCCATAGATTCTGGGTGTATATACACTATATTGCCAAAAATATTGGGAAACCCCTCCAGATAATTGAATTCTGGTGTTCCAATAACCTTCATGGCCGTAGGTGTGTAAAATCAAGCACCTAGGCATGCAGACTGCTTCTACAAGCATTTGTGAAAGAATGGGTTGCTCTCAGGAGCTCAGTGAATTCAAGTGCGGTACCATGATAGGGTGCCACCTGTGCAATAAGTCCATCTGTGAAATTTCCTCGCTACTAAATATTCCATGGTCAACTGTTAGTGGTATCACAACAAAGTGGAAGCAACTGGGAACAACAGAAACTCAGCCACGAAGTGGTAGGCCACGTAATATGACAGAGCGGGGTCAACGCATGCTGAAGTGCACAGAAGTAGCCAACTGTCTGCAGAGTCAATAGCTAAATACCTCCAAACTTTGTGTGGCCTTCAGATTAGCACAACAGTGTGTAGAGAGCTTCATGGAATGGGTTTCCATGACCAAGCAGCTGCATCTTACATCACCGAGTGCAATGCAAAGCATCAGATGCAGTGGTGTAAATCATGCTGCCACTGGACTCTAGAGCAGTGGAGACATGTTCTCTGGAGTGACAAATCACGCTTCTCTGTCTGGCAATTCCATGGATGTTTCTGGGTTTGGCGTTTGCCAGAAGAATGGTACTTGCCTGACTGCATTGTGCCAAGTGTAAAGTTTGGTGGAGGGGGGATTATGGTGTGAGGTTGTTCTTCAGGGGTTTGGCTTGGCCCCTTAGTTCCAGTGAAGGGGACTTTTAAGGAGTCAGCATACGAAGATATTTTGGACAATTTCATGCTCCCAACTTTGTGGGAACAGTTTGGAGATGGCCCCTTCCTGTTCCAACATGAATGCGCACCAGTGCACAAAGCAAGGTCCATAAAGACATGGATGAGAGAATTTGGGATGGAGGAACTTGACTGGCCTGCACAGAGTCCTGACCTCAACCCGATAGAACACCTTTGGGATGAATTAGAGCAGAGACTACAAGCCAGCCTTTTCATCCAACATCAGTGCCTGACCTCACAAATGGGCTGCTGGAAGAATGGTCAAACATTCCCATAGACACGCTCCTAAACCTTGTGGACAGCCTTCCCAGAAGAGTTGAAGCTGTTATAGCTGCAAAGGGTGGGCAAACTCAATATTGAACCCTACGGACTAAGACTGGGATGCCATTAAAGTTCATGTGCATGAAAAGGCAGGCGTCCCAATACTTTTGGCAATATAGTGTATGTATTGTGCTATGACAGGGGTTGTTAGTTCAGTGATACTGCTACCCGGTAAGTTTACTCCACTCTAGAAATGCAGTTTTGGGGCTGGTTGGCCTACTTTATTTAACAAAATGCCAAAGTTCAACAAAAATCAGTAGCCCTGGCAAGGGTTTCCATCATCACTGAAAATATCAAACAAAAAGACTCCTGGCTCATTTTTGCCACATGGCTGCTTCGGGTTTCAAACCTAGGCCTTATGTCTGTACCCATAGACCAACTCACACAGCTTCTTAAACTCAACTCTCTCACAGCTTACTGTCTTTCATATCCTTGCTGCTCTGGCTCCAATTATACCTGCACTGTGCGGACAAACATGAATTTGTCTATCGCAATAGAGTTTATGGATGTTATTTTAGTTAACCTTGCTCCTTCTGGTCTGAGAGTTCTATAGCTAGTTTTAACTTAGGGATAAGTACCCAGCATAGGCTTAAAACAGGTTTGGCAATGGATGGCTATTTATGGCTGTTAGAGGTTGAATTACAGATTAGATACTATTAGGGACTGAGCACAGAGTAGAGAGGCTGACTCTGAGTTTCAGTGCCACAGCAGTTTCTGCTGGTGAAAAGCTACAGTCCAGGCTGGTTGGAAAACAGCTAGAATGTCACCCCATCACCACAGATCATGTGTTAAGGTCTCCAAAACCAAGACAAATGCTGGTCTGTGGTCATTCTCATGGGCCCCTGCAACTAAACGTTGCTGCAACATTCAATTTGAGGTATCTTTATTCATAATTATATATACCAGGGTAATATGCAAAATTTCACCAGGAATCCTATTGATTCCTTTGCTGATAATACCTGTTTGTACATTGGATGTATGTACTATTATTAATCTTTTTTTATATAAATCTTGTATTATTTCCATACTGGTGTACCTCTAATACTTACTTTTAATGTTATATGCTGGTTGCAGTAGTCCCTCTGCTCCCAATTTCTTTGATTATATTACTGATTAATTTCTCAGACAGAGAATCCTCTATGTTAACAGAGGCTCTGTCATGGGTGAGGGCACTGCCAACTTTATTATCAAACCCACTCTTTCACTTAGCTTATCTGGTTCTCTTATTTACCTACAGGTTTGGTGCAATATTCTTTTTAGTTAGGGCAATTTCTCATAACCCCCCCAAAAGAGGGTTACACATTTATATACATTGGTTGGTAGAACAACTCAAAATTGAAAACCAAGCGAACATTACACACTTTTATGATGTCTTCATCACACTGATAATGTATTATATAGTCCCATAAGGTCCTTCATCACACTGGTAATATATTGCACAGTTCAACAATGGCCTTTATCACACTGCTAATATATTGCACAGTTCAACAAAGGCCTTTGTCACACTGATAATATATTGCCCAGTCCCATATAGACATATCACACTAATTATATATTGCACAATCCCACAGGGCCTTTATCACACTATAATATATTACACCATCCCATAAACCACATGCCCACATGCAGGAGATGCATGAGGAAGTGTCTTTGCTCTCTGCACTAGTCCTTCTGCAGCTCAGCTTTGGATCATTTTTATTCATCAGACAATATTTCTTTCATTTATGCAGGCATGCTCTGTAAGGTGATCTAGATTTACAAATAGATATCATCATTCTTTAGTATGCCCTGCCTGTACGAGGCATACCACATACTTTTTTCTAACAGTGGTGACACCCCTTGCTGGCAGTAGACAGGAATTCAGAAAGAAATATATCCTTACTACCACAAATCAGGATTTCAAATGCCACTTCTCCTAATGTACTGGTTATATTGAAAATGAAGATTTGTCAGTTATACAATCTCAGCTTACACCACTAGAAGGCTCACTTTCTCAGTATGACTGAATGCAATAGTTCATATTCAAACAACTATTTATTGATGTGGTTGTTCAACATGTATAACGTATAAAAGAGATTTTTATCCTGTTTTTTTTTTCATTTTTTTCTTTAGCATCAGGACAGTTTTGTGAGCAGATTGAAGAGGAGGAGGGCTTAGATACAGGGCAACTGTTTTTTTTTTTCACTAAAAAAAAAGTGTACTGTTCTAGAGGCATTTTAGAAAACATTTACCTACAGCAAGCGCTTTCGTTGTGTTTTTGCACACATGTTTAAAAATCATTATTCCTGAAGATTACATAAAATGGAAAGCAGACACCCTAGAGAATAAAATTGTTTATGTCATACAATATTACCTCAAAGAGTAAATGCAAAATTTCAGTAAAAAACACACTAAAGTGAATTTTAGGGCAAACAAATGCAATAAATTACCCACATTTTCTGTAAAATATAAAAGACGAGTAACTATATACCCAACATATCAAATCTTAAATTTCAGTACCCCATACTTTCTATAGGCGACGCATCGAAAGCCCCCTATAGGTCATCAGTTTAAAATTACGGAGAAGTTCTTGTGCTATATTGCTCTCTCTCCAGCATGCATGCGATATGTAACATGTATATCACAATTGTTATTTTTATGTAGGTGCCTCCAGCTCATGCATTTATGTTCATACTTGCATATATGTGGGGGTGGGGGAGGCTCAAAATTTATTGGGGGGATTTTATGTGCTTGGGTTTAACTTTAATTTTTTTGCAATTAAAAAACATTTTCTTTTGCTTAACTTTTTTTTTCATCACATAGGGGACAAAAAGGTGTAGAGAATTCTATTTTTCTTTATGGGGTGCCCTGGTAAATACCAGCTGGCTCCTCAGATTCTGTTAATACCGTTTTGGACAAGATGACAACTCTGGCACATTTTCATTTTTTTTAAATAAAGCTCTCAAAACACAGTCTGAGCATACAGCTTTTTAAAAAAATCCCAACAGTGTAATATATACCCTCTAGTGATCATCGAACAATGGCAAATAAGCTCAATACAGCAGCAAAAGATATGGTAATATATGAGGATCAAAGTTTTTCTAAACAAAGCCCTAGAGCCAAAAAAAACATTCCATGATAGCAGGATGAAAAAGAAGATACCAAAGAAAATAGAAGAAGAGAGGGAGTAGAGGGGTAAAGGAAGGAAAGAATGCCACACTACAACATAGTGTAATCAACAAAAATACATTAAAAAAGGGGGGGATGGGGAAAAGAGGCATTCAAGGTTGATCTTCATTTGAGGTGCCACAATTCCCATGTTTTGTTGTAAGACTCCAAAGTATTATGAAGCCTTGCCATCAATTCTTTCAAAAGTTCAACATCTAGTATACAATGCTGTTGAAGATGGTGGGGTAGCATTCTTTCAATTAAGCGCTACGAGGCATTGTGCTGCAGTGAGCACATGCCGTAGACGTTTCCTAAAAGGTTTGGGAAATTGAGTAGGGTGCAAGCTCAAAAGATAAAACGGGAGGGGTACATCAAAGAGACGTTGTATTAATTGTTGAACTTATGTTCAATAAGGTTTTAATCTCCAACAAATCCAGTAAATATGGTAAAGTGTGCCCTTATCCTAATGGCCTGATCCCCCTATCCTGATGCCAGCAGCGGTATATGTTAGCAGGATGGACAGCATATAGGATGTCTTGTGCAAGGTACCAAAAATAGAGTATTTTATATGAATTTTCTTTATAGAGAGTACAAAGGGAGCTCTTGACTGCCTGTGAGCAGACCACCTGCCACGTCTCTAGAGAGAGTTCTTCACCTAAGGTCTTTTCCCACTTTAGCATATACTGTATGACTGTTTACCACAGGTCTGCATGGGACAGGCATTCAATATTTTATAAATGTCAGAAAATAAACCTTTTTGAGAAGGACCTGCAAAAATTGTCCGTTCAAAAGGGATCAAGAGAAGAATTGTAATTAGGGCGTAATAGACTGTCTCTAAGCATTTTAAATGGTAGAAGTCTACGGGTGCTGGAGTCAACCAGGTGGCCATAATAAAAAATGTTCCTTGTCAACCAAGGAGAGGACATCAAAAATGTCAGGCTTTCTGGCATTTTGCAATTATACAAAAAGACAGCTTCAGACATGAGAGCATATTTTTTGGATGTTGCACGCCACAGATTGCAGAGCTGAGCCATTGCTCCCAGTAAGTTGCTGGTATCTACCTCCACATTTGGATTTCATAGAGGATTGTTTGGGTGGATAGGTGCTAACCACAACTTTTAAATTTCAGTCCATTTGTATTAGGCCCGTAGTATGGACCAAGATGTGATTGCATGCAATTGGAGCATGATAATATAATAAAAGGTTTGGAAACGCAAGGCCACCAACACTTTGCCATGCCTGATGAACCAAGCGGGGTATTCTATGTCCCTTGTAGCCCCAAACATAACAAAGTAAATCTATTTGCAATCTTTAAGGATGCGAGTTAGGTACAGGAATAGGCAGCATTTTGAAGAGATATAAGAGTTTAGGAAGTATGGATATTTTAATAGATGCAAAGCGACCATAGGAGGAACATTTTCTCTTTATAATGTGGTGTATGTAAGGGTGATGTAAACCCAGGCATAAGGAAAGGAAGCGGACAGATGTTGTACTTCCGGAGCTGGGATATTAATGGGAAGAGCTTTGGACTTGGATGAGTTTATTTTATAACCCAACAGGGCACTATAACAAACCCATTCCGCATGTAAACAGGGTAAAGTGAGTCTGCTCTGGGTTAAAAACAGGATATTATCATCTGCGAAAAAGAGAAATTTTTTATTATTTTCCTCTAACTGGTATACTATGTATGTCAGGATTCTTATGAATGGAAGCAGCAAGGGGCTTTACACATAAAGCAAAAAGCAAGGGGGAATGTGGACAACCCTGCCGCGTGCAGTCAAACACGTTAAATGAGGATGACATTGCAAAATGCATTTTGACCTGCGATGTAGGGTTACAATATACACCGTGTTCCAAATTATTATGCAAATTCTATTTAAGTGTCACAAAGATGAAATATTTTGTTTTTCAGTTTAACTCATGGATGGCATTATGTGTCAGGGCTCTTTTGATCACTGAAAACAATCTCGGACACCTGTGATAATTAGATTGGCAGGTGAGCCTAATTTAAGGAAAAACCACTAAAGGAGGGTGTTCACCATTATTAAGCAGAGCAGCATAAAATACCATTACATAGCAGCAAACAGATATTTGAAGCTGCTGGTGCCTCTGGAGTCCCACGGACGTCAAGGTGTAGAGTCCTCCAGAGTCTTGAAACTGTGCATAAACCTTCTATTCGGCCACCAATAACCAATGCTCACAAGCAGAAACGTCTTCATTGGGCAGAAAAATACATGAAGACTAATTTTCAAACAGTCCTGTTCACTGATGAGTGCCGTGCAACCCTGGATGGTCCAGATGGAGAGAGTAGTGGATGGTTGGTGGACGTCCACCCTGTTCCAACAAGGCTGCGATGTCAGCAAGGTGGTGGTGGAGTCATGTTTTGGGCCGGAATCATGGGAACAGAGCTGGTCGGCCCCTTTAGGGGCCCCGAAGGTGTAAAGATGACCTCTGCAAAGTACGTGGAGTTTATGACTGACCATTTTTTTCCCTGGTACAGAAGGAAGAACTATGCTTTCAGTAATAAAATCAGCTTCATGCATGACAATGCACCATCTCATGCTGCAAAGAATACCACTGCATCAATGGCTGTTATGGGGATAAAAGGAGAGAAAGTCATGGTGTGGCCTCCATCCTCCCCTGACCTCAATCCTATTGAGAACCTTTGGAGCATCCTCAAGCAAAAGATCTATGAGGGTGGGAGGCAGTTTACATCCAAACAGCAGCTCTGGGAGGCTATTCTGACATCTTGCAAACAAATTCAAGCAGAAACTGTCCAAAAACTCAAAAGTTCAATGGATGCAAGACTTGTGAAGCTGCTATCATATAAGGCAGGCATGTCCAAAGTCCGGCCCGCGGGCCAATTGCGGCCCGCGTTCCGGACTGAAACGGCCCCACAGGTGAGCTACCCAAATACATAACTTACGGCCCCCGGTAGTGATTCCCTGAAAGCTACTGAGGACTCCAGCGATCTCTTGACATCATCAGCTGGTGCAGGAAGGAGAGCCCAAATCTCGCGACGTCCGAGATCTCGTGAGATTTCTGCTTTCCTTCTCTGTGTGCCGGCTGATGACGTCAATTCCCGCTCGACAGATCCCTGGAGTCCTCAGTGGCGTTCGCAGAATCACTAGTGGAGGGCCGTAAGTTATATATTGGGCAGCTCATCTGTGGGGTCCGGAACGTGGGCCGAGTGATCCCAGGTGGTGCGCAGGGAATTACTACTGGGGCTACCATTTACCATTATTTACTATGTCTGCAGTCTCTGGTCATCTCCTGTACTGTGTCCGCAGTCTCTGGTCATCCCCTGTACTGTGTCCGCAGTCTCTGGTCATCCCCTGCACTGTGTCCGCAGTCTCTGGTCATCTCCTGTACTATGTCCGCAGTCTCTGATCATCTCCTGTACTGTGTCCGCAGTCTCTGGTCATCTCCTGTATTGTGTCCGCAGCCTCTGGTCATCTCCTGTACTGTGTCCGCAGTCTCTGGTCATCTCCTGTACTGTGTCCGCAGTCTCTGGTCATCTCCTGTACTGTGTCCGCAGACTCTGGTCATCCCCTGTACTGTGTCCGCAGACTCTGGTCATCCCTTGTACTATGTCCGCAGTCTCTGGTCATCTCCTGTACTGTGTCCGCAGACTCTGGTCATCCCCTGTACTGTGTCCGCAGACTCTGGTCATCCCTTGTACTATGTCTGCAGTCTCTGGTCATCTCCTGTACTGTGTCCGCAGACTCTGGTCATCCCCTGTACTATGTCCGCAGTCTCTGGTCATCTCCTGTACTGTGTCCGCAGTCTCTGGTCATCTCCTGTACTGTGTCCGCAGTCTCTGGTCATCTCCTGTACTGTGTCCGCAGACTCTGGTCATCCCCTGTACTATGTCCGCAGTCTCTGGTCATCTCCTGTACTGTGTCCGCAGTCTCTGGTCATCTCCTGTACTGTGTCCGCAGTCTCTGGTCATCTCCTGTACTGTGTCCGCAGTCTCTGGTCATCTCCTGTACTGTGTCCGCAGTCTCTGGTCATCTCCTGTACTGTGTCCGCAGACTCTGGTCATCCCCTGTACTGTGTCCGCAGTCTCTGGTCATCTCCTGTACTGTGTCCGCAGTCTCTGGTCATCTCCTGTACTGTGTCCGCAGTCTCTGGTCATCTCCTGTACTGTGTCCGCAGACTCTGGTCATCCCCTGTACTGTGTCCGCAGTCTCTGGTCATCTCCTGTACTGTGTCCGCAGTCTCTGGTCATCTCCTGTACTGTGTCCGCAGTCTCTGGTCATCTCCTGTACTGTGTCCGCAGTCTCTGGTCATCTCCTGTACTGTGTCCGCAGTCTCTGGCCATCTCCTGTACTGTGTCCGCAGTCTCTGGCCATCTCCTGTACTGTGTCCGCAGTCTCTGGCCATCTCCTGTACTGTGTCCGCAGTCTCTGGCCATCTCCTGTACTATGTCCGCAGTCTCTGGCCATCTCCTGTACTGTGTCCGCAGTCTCTGGTCATCTCCTGTACTATGTCCGCAGTCTCTGGTCATCTCCTGTACTGTGTCCGCAGTCTCTGGTCATCCCCTGTACTGTGTCCTCAGTCTCTGGTCATCTCATGTACTGTGTCCGAAGTCTCTGGTCATCTCCTGTACTATGTCTGCAGTCCATTGGTTCAGAATTTTTTTTTCCTGTTTTTCGCCTCTAAAACCTAGGTGCGTCTTATGGTCAGGTGCGTCTTATGGAGCGAAAAATACGGTATCAATTTGGGCTATAATGGATTGGTGCTCAGGATCGCTTGATGTCATCAGACAGTGCAAGGAGAAACAAAGCCCAAATCTCGCGACCTCCGAGATCTCGCGAGATTTGGGCTTTCCTTCTCCCTGTGCTGGCAGAGTGATTTAACACCTGTTTAGATTTGTCATCCAAGTCACAAAATGAAAAGTATGCCGTTTTCAATAAACTTTTGCATAAAATAGTTCATTTGCATTTAATGTTAATGGTTCATCAGAATGTCGGGCAAAATGGTCGGCCCTCGCACATGTTCACTTCATCAAATCTGGCACTCTTCCAAAAAAGTTTGGACACCCCTGTTATAAGGGGTCCTATGTTAAAATGTAATGTGACCTGTTAAAATGTTTAAACAGTTAAAATGTTGTTAAAAGTTTGATTGAAATAGCTTTTGATTTCAGTAAATATGCTGCAAACACAACAAATGACAATTTTCAGTTCTTTACAACCTATAAAGTGTTTTGAAACTTACTGTGCGTAATAATTTGGAACAGTGCATTGTAAGTGTTTTATGCTTAAAAAAAATCTTGTTATCATTAGGAGGTTTGTTCAATAAAATTTGAATTGTACTCTTAATAGTTGATAACATGAGATAAATGCTGACTGTTATTTACATCAATTATTTAGGTAAATGAGAAAAATATCATTTGCATAATAATTTGGAACACGGCGTAAATGCTTAATGGCTCTAAAAAATGGTCCCTTGAATTCCTTATACTAGAGTCCTTTCCCTGTTAGCTATGTCTATCAAGTCTATTACTTTTCTAGTGTTGTCCGCTGCCTGATGGAAGGGGACAAAACTGACCTGATCTTTGTGTATCAAAGATGGAAGAATGGTATTTAGGCATAGGGAAAGAAGTTTAGTGAATGTTTTTAGGTCTGAGTTCAGCAAAGCAATAGGTCGGTAATTAACGCATTGTGTAGGGTCTTTGCCTTGTTTGGGGACTACTGTAAGAAAAGACTTCTGCATATCAGTGGAAATAGGGACATCTTGGAGAAAACCATTATAGAGCTGTCACGTGTGAGGAAGAAGGAGCTGCAAAAAGGCTTTATAGTATTCGTAAGGCAGCCCATCTGGGCCCTGAGCTTTAAGCATAGGAAAGGTCTGAAGCATTATTGCAACTTCCTCCTCCGTAATAGTTGCGTTGAGAGAGCAGAGGTCAGGGGACTGAAGTTTAGGGATGTTCCCTCTGCTCCCAAATACTTTAATTAGATTACTGATTTATTTCTCATGAAGGGTGACTCTTTTTAAATATCCACATCCAAAAAAATCCCCAAACCATCCCCATGCCCAATCACCTGGTTGCAAGTTAGACAATGTTGCTTAAAGCTGCCTGAAACATCAGCTGCTTCCATACCAGCTGGTGAAAACAGCCCCTCAAGTTTATGGCCTTGGTGGTCCCACATTTCCACCTGCCAACATTATTTGTATTTGTTTTATTTTTGTTAAACAATATTAACCAATTGAATTAGTGGCCAAGTATGTCTCCTGATCTGAGGTTGTTGTAACTGTAAATTTCTAAAAGGCTAACACAAGGATATACCTCACCCATGAAGGGGGGATCTCAAAGTGCTGGGATAGATCACCGACTCACCATAAACTTCACGTCATAATAAGTGTAGTGTGGACCAAGAGAGGTCACCTAGAAAGAGGCTCAAAGGAGAACCAACCGCGGTGTAACCAAACCAACCAGTAGTAGATAGCGGCTACACATTTTTCTCTTAAATGGGAAGTTGTCCCCCTGGCAGAAATAACAGCTAGGACATGGGAATAAAAATTACAGCATTTTAAAAACAAAGTAATTGACACAGATTACATTAGTGTTCAACAATGTATCATGATTTAACCGCTTCCCGACTGCCCTGTAGCAGAAATACTGCTACAGGGCGACACAGCATTTCCGGAAGCGCCCTACCCAATTGGTGTATTGGTGTCACTGGGGAAGTCAGTTCCCCCCAGTGTCATAATGTCCACCGCAGTCCCGCTATAAGTCGCTGATTGCCACCTTTACTAGTACAAAAAAAAAATTCCAGTATCTATACCGCCATTTGTATATGCTATAACTTTCACGTAAACCAATTAATTTACATGTATTGGGATTTTTTTTTAGCAAAGACATGTAGCAGAATACATTTTGGCCTAAATTTATGACAAAATTAGATTTTTTACTGGACATGGTTAATAGCAAAAAATCAAAAATATTGTTTTTTTCTCAAAATTGTCGGTCTTTTTTTATAGCACAAAAAATAAAAAATGCACAGGCAATCAAATACCACCGAAAGAAAGCTCAATTTATGGGAAAAAAGGATGTAAATTTCATTTGGGTGCAGCATTGCATGACCGCGCAATTGTCAGTTAAAGTAACGCAGTGCCGTAACACAAAAAATGGCCTGGTCTGGAAGGGGGTTCAATCCTCAGCAGGGCAAATGGTTAATTTGTGACCAGAGATATTATTATTATTATTATTATTATACAGGATCTATATAGCGCCAACAGTTTGCTCAGTGCTTTACAATAAAATGGGAGACAATACAGCAACAATACAGTTCAATACAAGAGGGTTAGGAGGGCCCTGCTCCTCGGAGCTTACAATCTAGGAGATACACTTTAATTAAAAAAAAAAATGTAAAGATGTTTAGCCGCCTGCCGCCCGCCATATAGTCCAATGACGGGCGCAAGGTGGTTCTCTCGTTCTGGGAGGACGTCATATGATGTCCTCCCATTCTCACCACGCATGCGCGGCTCAAGGAGTGCACAGCGCGGTGATCGTCGGTGCGCTGTGTCCCTCGGACACAGCGATCACCGATCTCCAGAAAGAGTCGAAGATGTCAGCTTGGTCATGTGATCAGCTGTGTCCAATCACAGCGGATCACATGTAAACAGGGAAATGCTGGTTATCGGCATTTCTCTCCTCATGAGCTGTCACGCTGACAGCTCGAGAGGAGAGGAGAGCCGGTAATCGTCTTTTCGTGGAGGGGACATGTACACTGATCATCAGAGCACTGATGATCAGTGTGCCCTGATGATCCGTGTGGCCCAAGAAGTGCCACCTGTCAGTGTCCATCAGTGCCAGCTGCCAGTGCTGAACAGTGCCACTTGCCAGTGCCACATCAATGTCACATATCAGTGCCTACCAGTGCACATCAATGCCACATATCAGTGCCCATCTGAGCTGCCTTTCAGTGTCACCCATCAGTGCCAGTCAGTGCCACCTATCATTGCCAAACAGTGCCACCTATCAGTGATGCCAATCAGTGCCACCTATCAGTGCCCGTCAGTGCCGCCTATCAGTGCCAGTCAGTGCCACCTAATAGTGCCAGTCAGTGCCAACTAACAGTGCCAGTCAGTGCTGCCTATCAGTACCAGTCAGTGCCGCCTATCAGTGCCACCTATCAGTGCTGCCTATCAGTGCTGCCTATCAGTGCTGCCTTTAAGTGCCCATCAGTGATGCCTGTCAATGCCCATCAGTGCCACCTACCAGTGCCTCCTCATCAGTGCCCATCAGTGCCACCTATCAGTGTCCATCAGTGCAGCCTATCAGTGCCCATCACTGCAGCCTCATTAGCGCACATCAGTGAAGGAGAAAAATCACTTATTTACAAAATTTTACAACAAAAACTAAGAAAAAACTTTTTTTTTTCAATATTTTCAGTGGTTTTTGGTTTGTTTAAGAAAAAATAAAAAACCCAGAGGTGATTAAATACCACCAAAATAAAGCTCTATATGTCACAAAAAAATTATGAAAATTTCATATAGGTACAGTGTTGCATGACCGTGCAATTGTCATTCAAAGTGTGACAGCACTGAGAGCTGGAAATTGGCCTGGGTAGTAAGGGGGTATAAGTGCCCTGTAGGCAAGCGGTTAAAAACAAAAAAGTAAAACATTGCAAATAATATAATGAAACATGAAAGAAATATGTTGTCACTGTAGAGGTGCAGCTTTCTTTTGACAGCAGAAGTAGTGATGCAAAAAAGTTATCCGCTTGCACTGGCGTCTGTTTAGCATGTGCTTCAATGGACAAGTAGTGCTTTAGCTGTGCAGGCAGGCACATTTTCAGTTTAGGTCATGATCAGTTAGTAGATAGTGGCTGCATGCTTTTCTGTTAAATGAGAAGTTGCCCTCCTGGCAGAAATAACAGCTTTTTAAAAACAAAGTCATTGACAGAGATTACATTAGCATGCTCAACAGCGTATGATGATTTAATTTGTGACCAGAGATACACTTTTATTAAAATAAATAAATAAATAAAAATGTTTAAAAGCAAAAATGTAAAAAGTTAAAAAATTGTAAATAATAAAATAATGAAACATTGTTTAAAATACGCATAAAATATCATGATTACAGGTGGGGAAATGTTAATGTGGTATTGTGCAGGCCAGGAACTTTCCACTAAATATGGGAGCAGTGTTTGCCATTTCCTGCTGCTGTACCATGAACACTACTGCTATTTTCCTCCTTACCTGTCATGTTATCCTGGAGTGCATGCGTAACTGTGCAGCAGAGAGAAGAGATGGTTGAGAAGGGCAGGAAGAGGAGGAGGGGATTGAGGAGGATAAAGGGGAGGAGTAAAGGAGGTAGGAGGTAGAGGAAGATGAAGAGGGGAGAGAGGAGGGGGGGTAGCGGGTACTCGGAATTGACAGGTACCCGCTCCCACTTCCGCTGCGATCACCTAGGTGATCATAAGCGGAAGTTGTCCTCCCTCCCCGTAGTCTTCTGGGACATGTGGCAAGTCCGAGAAGACTACGGGACCATTTGCAAAGTGCAGCGCTACTCGCACATGCACAGTGAGCACCCAGATGTGAAGCCACAAGCTGTCACAGCCAGTTGCCCACACTGCAGATACCGGCATAAGGAACACAGGGCGGCTGGTGAAACTGGCTGTGGGGGGGACACCGTGGGATTGATGGACAGGTAAGTGTCCATTTTTTAAAAGTCAGCAGCTACAGTATTTGTAGCTTCTGACTTTTATTTTTTTTTTTTCACTTGAACGCTTTAAGTAGCAGGAGCCCAGCCCTGACACAGGTCCAGCAGAGCATCATTCCTAGTTGGGGCCTCTATGAACTGTATGATAAAATTGTCCTTTATTAGGTTTATAGATTTTTTGCCCTTTAACTGTTCCTGAAGTGCCGTGTAGCTAAAATCCCCCATTACTATCACTGTCCCAGTCCATGCAGCCCTTTCTATCTGTGTAAAGAGCTGGGTCTCTACCTCCTCATTAACACTGGGTGGCCTATAATGATTACCACTGTAGTAAGCGCACCCATGTGCAGTTCTAACGATAATGCTTCAGCCTCATCACACTCTCCATCATCTAGGTCCTCTTTCACACTCGCTTTGAGATCACTTTTCACATAGACAAAGACATCAATACCTTTCTATTTTACCCTGTCTATCCGAGTCTACCCGGTCCACAAAAGAGCATAGACAGGAATATTAATAGCCCAGTCATGTGAAGAATGAAGATTCAGCAATTCCAATTAAATTATAGATCTTTTTGTGCACCAAAGCTTCCAACTCACCTATTTTGCTTGGCAGACTTCTGGCATTGGTGAACAGACACTTTTATTCATTGTCACATTTTGCACACGTGTTTTGCATATTTTTTATTTTAGTACAAATAGTACCATTTACAATGGTTGTTTGTAACATGGGAACCTTCTGATTACTTGTCATAGCCCTCCCTCCATATTTCCCCATTCCATCCACCAATAGGGACTGATCCCTGCCTGATCTGTCTGCCCCATTACAATCTAATTCTCCCTCCCCCTCAGTCCTAGTTTAAATACTCCTCCATCCTTTCCATAAACATCTGCCCCAGCACAGCAGACCCCCTTCCATTTAGGTGCAAACCATCTTTAGCATATAGGTTGTACCCCAATGAAAAGTCAGCCCAGTGCTCTAGAAACCCAAATCCTTCCCTCTTACACCAGGTCTTTAGCCATGCATTCAGTTCTCTAATGTACCCCTATCTTTCCAGTTTTCCACATGGCACAGGCATTATTTCAAAGAATATCACCTTGGAGGTTCTTCTCTTCAACTTGCAGTGTAGCTCTTTAAATTGATTCTTAAGGAGCCTCCACCTTCCATGTATCCTGTCATTGGTTCCAACATGGACCAAGACAGTTGAGTCATGCCTAGTCCTTCCCAATAATTTATCAACCTGGTAAACCACATGTTGAACCCTGGCCCCAGACAGACAGCAAACCATTTAGTTCAGGTGATCCTGGCGACAAATAATTCTATCAGTCCTTCTGATTATAGAATCCCCTATTACCACTAACTTTCTAGGCCATCCTGCACTACCCTCACCACCCCAACTAGATGGGCTGCTCTCCTGGCTGTTAGGGCTAGCAGTGATATCTAGGCCACTCTCCATATTAACCACCTTAACCACCTGCTTAGTGAGCAGAAGACCCCTTTCAAGGTTGTTCTGCCCAGTGTTGCAACTTACTCCTCCAGATCTCCAATGTGAGCTTCCAGAAAGGCAACCCACTGACATCTGTACCAGCAATATCGATCCTGAAGCTATAGCTTCATTGTTGTATACATGCGGAACACTGTGCACTGCAAAAAACCTTAAACCTTGCTAACACTCATTATTCCAGTTACAAAAAGAATATTACTAACAGGAAATTTCAGATGTTACTTACAGGTTAGAAGACTCCTGTTGTAAACTCTGGTTTTTAACTCCACTTGGTCAAAGTTCCACTAAGTAAAAGGTGGGCAAGCTCAAGGATAAGTAATCTCAGAGTGAGTTCTACAGACAATTATATACAGTAGTACCTGTAGCACCTGTGAACAATTAACCCCTCCCCTTAATTAGCAAACTAAAGAAAGGAATGAAAAAATTGCAATTTAAAAAGTGGCAGAAAAGGTGTTTTAAAACTCAGTTACCAAAGACCTCAAAGAAGAAAATAAAACAACTACAACCAGAAAGAATCACCAGCAGTCAAAAGGTAAAACTGTTTTTCACTCTCCACTCAAATTTCCCACTCTTCAGCTTCCAGCTAGCAAAATGTGGCCATACTGGTGTGCATCTATATACGTATGGTTAATGCTATATGTGGTTTGCAGTAGTTCTTCTGCTCCCAATTATTTTGATTTAATTACTGGTTAATTTTCCAGGAAGGTGGTGTCCTGGGTGGAGGCATTGCCTCATAACCCTTTCCCCCAACCATAAAAGGATAGATAGATAGATAGATAGATAGATAGATAGATAGATAGATAGGAAGGATAGATAGAAATTCCTTTTGTTACGAATCAAAATTTGAAAAAAAAACCTCTCATTATTTGGAGATTTGGATGTATCAGATTTTCTGAACCACAATACGAAACGAATTTCAACTAATGCGAAATAAATGATAATGAAATGAATTATCCCCCCAAAAAATTCAAATTCGAAAGGGAAACATATTGCAATAAACATTGTAAGGTATAAAAATGAAATAAGATGATGATTCCTACTTAGGCTGCTTTATAGAATAAAATAGAATAGACTAAAACATATTAAATTGAATATAAAAGAATAGTATAGAATGCAATACAATAGAATAGAATGGTATAGAAATATAAAGGAATAGAAAAGAACAGAATAAAACAGAATAGAAAAGAATAGATTAGAAAATAAAAGAATAGAAAAAAATAAAATAGAAAACATACAATACAATACAATAAAGAGAATGTAACTGTCTTCTGAAATTCAAAAAGAATAGAAAAAAAAATAGAAAGAATATAGCAGTCTTCTGAAATTCAAACTTTGAATAAAATAGAATGAATATAGCCTTCTTCCAAAATATGAATTTTGAATAGAACAGAATAAAATGGAAAGAGCAGTCTTCTGAAATTCGAATTTCAAAAATAGAATTTCCAATAGAATAGAATCAAATGAAATAGAAAGCCATCTTCCGAAATTTGAATTTTGAGTTTCGACTATATTAGAATAAAATTGAGGGGGCGCATGCGCGGCCGGCTCGGGGATGGACGTGCAGTAGTGTCGGCTCCGTCCACCCGCCAGCAACATCGCGGCACATACCGACTCCGGGGGAAATAAGCAGCACATTCTGACAGCCGCAGTGTGCCCGCAGCCCACTAGACATGCCCCGCAGGAAACAGAGCTCGGGGCAGCCAGGGAAGCTCACTAATTTCTTCCCGGCCATCATGCCGGGAAACCAAGATGGCGCCCGCAATGCAGGGACACAGGGAGGCAGCAGCCCTTCTGAGGAGGACTACAGAGCCCAGAATGCAGATCCTAGGCTGCAGCAACAGCTCTATCCTGGGGATCCTGGTGAGTTGTCACCTCCCTTATCTCCCATGACCAGGAGCCCGGCCAAATCGAGGCCACGACTGGACTGTGACTCTGATAACATAATACAGGCCCCAAACCTTCCGCATCAGTTACCTCATATGACCATGCCTACCATAGACGCTTTCCCTGCGTCTGATCAACCACTCACCGAGATAAGCATGAAGAACATGCTTGCGTCCTTGCGGCAAACCCTGCACAATGATATATCTGCACCTCTTAATCAGATTACCACCCTAGTGCAGCAGCAAGACCGTAGAATTCGCCATATTGAAACCAACATGGGTGACATAGTGGTGGCACACAATGATTTGATTGATGCCCATGCGGATCATGCGTTCGATCTCGAACAAATTCACCTAAAACTAGCCGACTTGGAAGATAGATCACGCCGTAATAATATAAAAATCAGAGGGATCCCCGAAACAATTACTAACGAGACACTGCTGCCGTATCTACAACACTTCCTCAAATTACTAATACCAGCACTCTCCGAAGTAGAGACCACGATCGACCGAGCGCATCGACTTCCTAAGCCCTCATTTCTATCGGCTTCTGTACCTAGAGACATGCTTATCCGCATACACTTCTATCATATCAAGGAGAAAATTATGTTAGCGGCTAGAAACCCGCCACCGCTCCCACAGTCTCATGCGAATCTACGCTTATACGCTGACCTATCAAAAGCCACACTCTCAAACAGGAAAAAAATTATATCAATCACTAAAGCCTTAAGAAACCATGGCATTGCCTACCAATGGGGCTTCCCCACTAAACTACTAGTACGGAACCAAGGTAGAACCTATACTGTCAGAAGTCTGGAGGCCGGCCTCGACCTCCTTAAAGCTTGGAGCATTTTGCCCTCTGATTTGCGGGAAAACACGCCCAGTTCCATTCAAAATATGGAGGCGACCTGAAGGGCGCTAAGGCACATGCTGCTCCTATATTCTATTACATCTTTCCCCCGGAGGCCATTTACAGGCCCTACAACTGCTGGCACTCGGCCTAAATTCCATGTTCTCTGTTTTTCTAGTTTTCATTAGAATCGACCCCCCTGGAGGTCCAGACTTGTTCATATTCCTCCTTTTTGAAGTAGCAATCAAGGCTACAATGGTTACTTGCATTATCTGCAAGTTTTTTTTTATTGTTGTTTCTTCCTCTCCCATCTTCCCTCTCTCATGGCGCCACCAAATACATACTAAGAACACACAACTTGAAATAATCTACCAAACAACAACCCAACTAGTTCTATACCTAGGAAATAGGTACAATGATCAAGATCACTTCACTTAACGTCCGAGGCCTCAACTCCCCCTTCAAGAGATCGATGCTATCTAGAGAAATTCGAAAATCTCGAACTGACTTACTTTTTATACAAGAGTCCCACTTTACTACGGAAAAGACCCCTAAACTTTACCTTCACAGCTTCTCTCAACTATATATGGCGAATAATACTAAGAAGAAAAACGGAGTAATTATTGCCATTAATGACTCTCTAACATTTACTTACACCTCTTCTATAGTCGACCCACAAGGGAGATATATTATATTGATATGCCAAATCAACGACATTACCTATACCCTGGTGAATGTATATGGTCCAAACAGCAAGCAACTAAGACTCTTCAACCTCATCTCCAAGCACAAACAAGGGAGACTCATTATTGGGGGGGACCTTAACGTTCTCAATAATTCTCATATGGACTCATCCTCCAACAAAAAAAAAAACTGCCAACCTTGACCTCAACCACGTTTTACATGACTACGACTTATACGACATCTGGAGATCCCAGCATGGCTCTGAAAGAGACTACACATATTTTTCACCACCACACCTTTCGTACTCAAGAATCGATATGTTCATCACTGATAAATGGACACTGCAACACGTGTCATCCTCTACGATTGGTATTATAACCTGGTCTGATCATGCCCCGATCAGCATTTCCCTAGATGACAGCCAACGGTCAGCAATACCACCCATATGGAGACTTAATTCCGCACTCTTGAAATCACCAGAAAACCAGAAGTATATAATGGATGCCCATAATCTCTTTTTTGAAACTAATGACACCCCAGATATCTCTATCACCACACTCTGGCTAACATACAAAGCCTACATGAGAGGTATCCTCATTCAACTAAATTCCCGTATTAAAAAACAGAGATCCCAACAAATAGACCAATTATTGGCCTCTATACATGCAAACAAAGAAATTAACAAACAGAATCCGAATCCTTCCTCATCCGCGGCCCTAAATAGAGATAGAAATAAATTGCATGCCATTTTTCTACATTCCTATGACACGGACCTTCAAAAAACAAAAACACAATTCTATGCACTTGGCAATAAAACAAACTCCCTTCTCGCCAAAACCATCAAACAAAAAAGACTTAAAAATAAAATCTCCATAGTTCAACATCCAGAGTCGAGAACCCCAATGTCGAACCCACAAGACATAGCTAACGCATTTGCATGTTACTACCAAACTTTATATAACATAAAGGATGACCCAGATACGATACAACCAACGAATCCCTCCATCAAAAATTTTCTAAGTCACACAGCTCTTCCTCGACTCTCCTCTTCCCAATTAGACTCCCTCTCGGTACCGATTTCACCCGAAGAGATTGAGAAAATTATAAACGGTCTACCCATGAACAAATCACCAGGAAACGACGGTTTTACTAATGAATATTACAAATCGTTCGCACCCAACCTTAAGACACATCTCTCCGCCCTTTATAACCATGTAGCTTCTAATGGAGAATTTCCCTCTGATATGCTACAATCCATATTTACCACTATCCCGAAACCAGGAAAAGACCCTCAGTTAGTCCAGAATTATAGACCGATCTCTTTACTTAATACAGACCTTAAAATATATGCCAAGATAATAGCTCAACGATTACTCCCATACCTTCCTACCTTAATCCATCCTGACCAAGTGGGATTCATCCCTGGGAGACAGGCTCCCGACGCGACTCGACGAATTCTATCACTACTTCACCACCTTGAATTTGACAAACAGCCATCACTCCTACTTTCGCTTGATGCGGAAAAGGCGTTTGATCGAATCCATTGGCAATTTATGACACATACACTACAGAAATACGGAATAACAGACTGGTTATTGTCAGCGATTCTTTCCCTATACTCCAAACCTTCTGCTAGAGTACTTACAAATGGCACGCTTTCACAACCTTTCCCAATATCGAATGGCACCAGACAAGGATGCCCTCTTTCGCCCATAATTTTTGCGTTACTTATCAAACCACTAGCATCCAATCTCAGAAACGATCCAAATTTCACTGGAGTAAATTTTTTTAAGCGTGAACACAAAATTAGCCTCTTTGCGGATGACATTATCCTAATGATTACAAACCCCAACAAATCGCTTACAGCAATTCGCACTCATATCCATGCCTACGCAGCAGTCTCATACTATAAACTCAATGAACCCAAGTCTTCTATCCTAAACCTCTATACACCCGCTGCAACCCAGAAACTACTTACTAAACGGTTCCCTTTTAAATGGGAAAAACATAACATACCCTATTTGGGGATCAAGCTAACTGCCAAACTCAGCCAACTATATACAACTAACTTCAAGCCATTACTTGACACAATCCCCCAAGAGCTCAAAAGCTTTCGCTCAAATACCCTTTCAATACTAGGCAGAATAGCAACTATAAAAATGTGCATACTGCCCAAAATACTATATATTTTTCGCACTCTACCTATTCCAGTCACCTCCACCTTCTTTTCTAAACTCCAAAAAATCCTGAATAAGTTCATATGGAACTCTAAACGCCCTAGATGCACCACAAACCTCTTAATACGTCCACCCACCAGAGGTGGAGCAGGTCTCCCGCATATAAAATCATACTATCAAGCTGTACTCTTAGACCAGCTCTTCTTCTGGTGGCACCCGTCTCCGGATAAAACTTGGACTGTCATGGAGGCTTCCATGCACACACTAGGCTCATTGACAGACGCCTTATTTGTGCCTTCTGTAAAGTGGCATAAATCTTTACATACACACCCATGCGTGCAAGCTTCTTTGTTAGCTTGGCACGACTTTTTGACCTTCACTAGCTCTCGCAAGGACAATCTTCACATCCCTACTCCGCTTTCATCCTTACATTTCGTATCCCCACACTTGAACTTGGCTTCATGGAAAATGCTGGGTATACAATATATCCAAGACCTTTTCAGCACCCAAAACCCAGACTCATTTCAGACTCTCCAAAAGAAATTTCATCTCCTAGATAAGGACCAATTCACCTATATGCGAATAATTCACTCTCTTTATAAAACAAACATACCACTCAAAATAGAAATCCCGGCTACTGCACATCAATTCCTAAATAGGTCCATATATCCGAAGAAAGGAATATCTACATTTTATACACTTCTAACAGTAGTGCAATTCACAACATCTACTTCATCCTTGATTAATTGGGAAAAGACCTTATTACTCCCGACAGGCCCACACCCCTGGGAAACGATTTTCAACATTACTTATAAAGCGTCAAAATGTAGTGCCCACTGGGAATCATACCTGAAAATCCTCCACCAATGGTATCTAACTCCCGTTAAATTATCTATATATTACCCCCAACAATCCCAGGCGTGCTGGAGACATTGTGGGGAAATTGGCTCACTTTTCCATGTGCTTTGGGCATGCAAATCTCTTAAATCTTACTGGAATAAAGTTTTCCAATTGATCTCCTCAATTACAGACGTACCTGTGGCTCCAAATCCTGCCCTAGCCCTCCTTCATATAAATATAGATAAATTCCCTACAGCACTATTATCTTACACATCCTAGCGGCGGCTAAGATCAACATCACCAAACTTTGGCGATCCTCGTCCCCTCCCCTGCTGTCACGCCTGGTGACTGACCTTAATTTGCAGTGTGAGATGGAACGAAGAACGGCCATTCGAAATTCCACGTACCATAAATTTTTATTACACTGGTCTCGATGGTTAAACCACCCCACCTGTTCAATTACCTGATTACTAACTTTAATTTTTATTAAACACATACCTCTAAGATAAGAATAATGGTGCCTTACCTCTCCTCTCCCCTTCTCTTTCTACTCCCTACTTAACCTTATATCCACACTTAAGTCTCATATACTCCAACATGGTCCACATAATAATGAGCATACCTCTCATGTAAATATGAATACGATACTAAGTTCCCCGGCCGCTCGGTGGGGACTGGCAACCCCTTCCTACCCCTCTCATGTTTTTAATCTGTATATGTGTACCTGACATTTCTAATGGTTATATATCTGTATTGCAGTTAAAATCTTTTTTCAATAAAAATATTTGAAATAGAATAAAATTGAAAGAATATAGCCATCTTCTGAATTTCAAATTTCGAAATTTGAGTTTTGAATTGAAGTAATTAATATAAGAAACAAATCTGAAACAAAGCAACATTTTCTGTTGTGCACATCTCTAAAAGCTACACCCTTTAACCTCTGCTTGTGATTGCACCGGCAGCAACTTAGAAATGGAGTGCTCAAAAATTCTGTTGGATAAATTTGTAGTCAGTTTCAAGGGGTTTGGTGGGATTAGTGGCAGAGTAGGTGTAGGGTGCATCAGCAATACCAGCTTTTTACAGTTTTACAGTATTTTGCAACCATCAAAGTATTTTGCACATTTGCAGCATTGTAAGTGCATAAGTCAGGACTGCTTACACACAAAAACAGCAATTGCACCACACATGTTACATATCACTGTGCATGCTGGAGTAATATCAATAATTCCGGAGCCATTGCTCACAGCAAACTGTATACTGATGACCTGTAAATGCTTTTAAAGCATTGCCTATGGAAAATTTTAGGTATCGAAGTTTGTTGTGCATTTGCTGTGCATTGGTTTTTATGGAGCTGATTGCTGTGGATACCTTTAAAGTGATTCTAAAGGCTTACATTTAAAAAATAAATAAATAAATAACGAACATGACTATATTTACCTGCTGTGTGCAATGGTTTTGCACAGAGCAGCCTGGATGCTCTTCTCAGGTCCCCCACCAGCACTCCTGGCTGCTTGCTATGGGGGCACCCGAGCATGCGCACTCCCCAGCCGCTGGCCTGTGTGTCCTTTATTCACATGGAGCTGCTTCTCGGCCCGTCCCCTCTTCTCATTGGCTCACTGGCTGTCATTGACAGCAGCAAATGAGGAGAGGGAGTCCTGGGATAGCCGTGACACCAGTGCAGATCGCTAGATGAAGAGGGGGCTTAGATGAGTATGGGGGGCTGGGGGGATGCTGCACACAGGTTTTTTACCTTCATGCATAGAATTCATGGAATTAAAAAATCTTGAGCCTTTACAATCACTTTAATATGATAATTGGAGTCTTCTGTATATATTGTACAACCTCTCTTACGTTATTGATGTTTGATACCTCGATGCATGTTTGTAATTATTTCTTTGTAAAACAGTACAACTTTATTATATATATAAAAAAAGAAACACCCATTGGCTTTATTAGGGTTAAAAAATGATTTGTGCATAGTGCAAAGTGCTGCAAATTCATGCCCATGCTGATATTTTAATGGCCATTAGGATTTCAGTAGTGCACTGAGCACTTTGCACTGTAAGTTAATTATTTGATTTGTAGAAAAATTATATTAAAGCTACTTTTTATTCAGTAGGGGTGAACATAATAATAATTATAATAATATGGGGGGAATTTACTAAAACTGGAGCATGCAAAATACGGTGCACCTCTGCATAGAAACCAATCAGTTTCCAGATTTTATTGTCAAAGTTTGAACAAGCTGAAGTTAAAGCTGACTGGCCACCATGCACAGCTGCATCAGATTCTGAGTGCTCCAGTTTAGTAAATCTCCCCCAATATGTCATACTTTATGACATCCTACAGAGTCATGATGTTGTTTTGTATTCTTCTGATATTCTGATATTAATTTGAAAAAATGATAAAGCATATTGCAATGCCATAAAAAAAACTGCCCCCCAGGGATTTTTAAATTAAAAAATAATCTGTAAAAATCAAATTAAATTACAAAGTAAGTAGAAATTGTATTGCAAATGCTATTTTACAAATGATGACACTGTGTTATAAGAAATAAATCCTTATCCTTTTACATTTAGGTGTTTTTGTGATTTGATTTTTATGAAGACACTCAGCCTTATATTTTAACTTGGCAAGATCCAACTGACACGGCAGGTAGATAGCAAGACATTTTCCATTATTTAAATCATAACTTGGTTTTCCTGAAAGCTAAAATTCGATTTATTTTCTACATTTATTTTGTGCATCTTATCAAGTCAATAGCACAGTTGGTATTTCATCTCTGTATACTTAGTTCTTACATACAAATTATTGTACATGTAACAAAAACAATATACAGTATAAGGCACTACTTTAGAATTCTTCATTCATTTTTTTCATCCAGTCACACATGGAATTATGCTACTCAGAAAGATAAAATCTTGATGGCCCTTGATTACAAATATGTAAAGATGCTACACTTAGGTAAAAGCAATTACATGTGTCACATCTTCATTTTAATGTTTGTGCTTTGATTGTAAATTCTCTTCACTGCTTAGCTTACATATTGGATTATACGCCTGTCATGCATGGTAATAAATTGGCTACAATTTACTTATAAATAACTTCTGCAACATTTTTGTGAGGAAGAAATAACACACTATAAAAACAACCCAGCCTGGATTATTTTGTCATCTTAATACATTATTACTGATTGCTGTGAGTTTAGGACTTCTGGCCTTTGTATAGTAGTGGAAATCTATCCAACACTCCGGTGATGGTTCTTTACTTGTAGGGAGAAACAAATTGAGTACTGTCCATGATACTTTTTTTATTTTTCTAATTTCTTTTATTTGCACTAACATACAATTTTCAGGCCAAGCTTTTGGGTATGTTCCTTTCTTCAAGGTCCAAGCAGTGTTACTTCAAGTCTTAGCAGAATGTTAAAAGAAACAATCTCTGAGGGGGGAAACAGAAAAGCACATGCAAACAAATGTACACAGCAATGGTTATAAAACTAAGATTAGACTAGAGATAAGACAGAGCAAAATCAAAGACCTGGGGGTGGGGGGTGGGAGAACAATCACAGAGGGGGTCGTACATCTGTTGGATAATGAGTGAGGAATCCCATGTCCAAATTAAGGCCGATGTCTTTTGTATCAATATAAATATCATTCTTAGTTCTTCAAAAGTTTTGGATAGTTTTGAAATTTCCTTTAAGAACTCAGATATTGAGGTCCTCCATAGTATGGTCTGGTTGTGCTTGTGCAAAATGGTGTCCCAAAGGTGTGCAGAAGTTATCTTCTTTATGTTCCTTGATGGTATGTCTGTGCAAATTCATCCTTGTTCGTAAATTCTATCCTGTTTCGCCAATGTAAGATCCTTTGCTACATTTTCTGCACTAGATAAGGTACACAACATTACTGGAGGTGCAACTGTATGATCCAGTGATATTGAAGATCCCTTTTGAGTGTGTGACACTTTTTGATGGATTAATTTGGTTGCACAGTTTGCAGTGTTTTTTATTGCAGGGTTTGCTTCCATTATTTGTGACATCATAATCAGAAGGAAGTTTCCTACTGATTAGTTTATTTCTGAGGTTTGGGGGTTGTCTAAAAGCCAGTATTGGGAGTTGCTGCAATATTTCTTTCAGAGTTCCATCCTCTGTATGATGGGTTGTAAATCTTTGATTATTTTTCCTAATCCTTCTAGTGCTGGGTTGTATGTGGTTACTAGAGGTACACGGTAGTTAGCTTTTTTCTCTTTATATTGGAGTAGATTTTCTCTTTGGGTTTTCAAGGCTGTGTTTATGCTGGTGGTGATAGTTTTGTCTTGGTAACCTTTCTTATGGAAGGAGTCTGCAAATTCAGTGGTATCTGATGGCCTGACTGTGTATGATGGCCCGTTTCGTGTGTTGGGGGTGAAAGCTGGAACTGTGGAGGTAGTTGGATCTGTCAGTGGGTTTTCCTGTATATTGAGGTGTGAAGCTTTTCATCCCTGATGTATACTGTGGTGTCTAGGAAGTTGACATGTGTGTTTGAGTATTCCATTTTTAGTTTGATTGATGGATGAAAAGTGTTGATCAATGAGTAAAATTGTTTTATATTTTCTTCAGCTTTCTGTCCATATGATGAAAAAATCATCAATATAGTATCTGTATGGTTTTTGTTCCATGCTGTTCATAAATTGTTCCATGCTGTTCATAAAATGTTTCTCCAGGTCAGCCATAAATAAATTGGCATATTGGGGTGCCATTTTACTTCCCATAGCAGTACCCATACATTGAAGATAGATGTCATTATTGAAAGTGAAGTAGTCGTGTGTAAGTATGAATTCAATGAGATGTGTAACATCCTCAGCATTGTGTTTATAATTTGGTGAGGATGATAAGGATCTGTGACATGCAGCTAATACATCCTTGTGTGGGATGTTACTATACAGGGATTCTACATCCATAGTGACTAGAACTGTATTTGGTGGTAATTGCTGTATGTTGTTGGTCTTGTTCAGAAAATCTGTTGTGTCTTGCAGGAAACTCAGTATTCATGACTAACAGTTTTAAAAGTTTTTCTACAAGGCCTGAGATTTGTTTGGTGAGTGTGTGGATGTGGTTTGAGTGTGGGTGAGGACACAGGGGCCCCATGATCCCCTATTGCCCGGGGGCCCCATGAGTTGTCAGTCCGCCCCTGTTCATACCTATTATGATGGGTCTGTCTGGATTTCCTGGCTTGTGGATTTTGGGCAGCATGTAGAAGTCCCCAATTTCCAGATTATCCAGAATCGCATCGGGAAATTCTGAATGAAAGTGGGCTGGAAGTGTTTTAATGAGACCTGTCAATTGCTTGGTAAACTCCTAAATCAGATCATAATCCAGTTTTTTATAGTAAATAGCATTTTCCAGCTGCCTCTGGCACTCTTGTATACTACGTTCCAAATTATTATGAAAATTCTATTTAAGTGTCACAAAGATTAAATATTTTGTTTTTCAGTTTAACTCATGGATGGCATTGTGTGTCAGGGCTCTTTTGATCATTAAAAACAATCTTGGACACCTGTGATAATTAGATTGGCCTGTGAGCCCAATTTAAGGAAAAACTACTAAAGGACGGTGTTCCACATTATTAAGCAGAGCACCATTTTCAAGTAATATGGGGAAGAAAAAGGATCTCTCTGCTGCTGAAAAGAGTGAAATAGTTCAATGCCTTGGACGAGGTATGAAAACATTAGATATTTCACGAAAACTTAAGCGTGATCATCGCACTATTAAGAGATTTGTGGCTGATTCAGAGCACAGACGGGTTCGTGCAGATAAAGGCACATTGAGGAAGATTTCTGCCAGATCCATGCATCGGATCAACAGAGCAGCTGCTAAAATACCATTACATAGCAGCAAACAGATATTTGAAGCTGCTGGTGCCTCTGGAGTCCCACGGACATCAAGGTGTAGAGTCCTCCAGAGTCTTGCAACTGTGCATAAACCTGCTATTCGGCCACCACTAACCAATGCTCACAAGCAGAAACGGCTGCATTGGGCAGAAAAATACACGAAGACTAATTTTCAAGCAGTCCTGTTCACTGATGAGTGCCGTGCAACCCTGGATGGTCCAGATTAGTGGATGGTTGGTGGACGGCCACCCTGTTCCAACAAGGCTGCGATGTCAGCAAGGCGGTGGTGGAGTCATGTTTTGGGCCAGAATCATGGGAACAGAGCGGGTCGGCCCCTTTAGGCCCCCCATAGGTGTAAAGATGACCTCTGCAAAGTATGTGGAGTTTATGTCTGACCACTTTCTTCCCTGGTACAGAAGGAAGAACTATGCTTTTGTCAGGGAGCGAGGAGCCAGACACACAAGGAGGTGCAATTAAAGGTTGGTTTATTAATATAAAAATAAGACAAGAGTCTATGCAAGTCCAACAGCGGAAATCGTAGCCAAAGCCGGGGTCAAGAGCCAGGAAGAATCGTAGCCAGAGCCGGGATCAGGAGCCAGGAAGAATGGTCACCAGAGCCGGGGTCAGAAGCCAGGAGGAGTCTTAGCCAAAGCCGAGTCGGTATCCAGGAAAGCAATGAGTAGCTAAACAGGAGCTTGCTGTTGTGCAACAGACAGGACACGAATGCAATGGACAGCCACAAACAGCAGACTTATATGTGATAAGCCGCCACCTCCTGGGGGAGGAGCCGCAGAGGGCTGAAAGCATAAAGGATCCCACAATGCTTTTCAGACACCTAAGATGGATGCCAGCACATGGAGCAGCACAAGGTCTGAGGAAAGGTAGGACCTTGACAGCTTTCCGTAATAAAATCATCCTCATGCATGACAATGCACCATCTCATGCTGCAAAGAATACCTCTGCATCAACAGAGTGGGTCGGCCCCTTTAGAGCCCCCGTAGGTGTAAAGATGACCTCTGCAAAGTATGTGGCGTTTATGATTGACCACTTTCTTCCCTGGTACAGAAGGAAGAACTATGCTTTCCGTAATAAAATCATCTTCATGCATGACAATGCACCATCTCATGCTGCAAAGAATACCTCTGCATCAATGGCTGTTATGGGGATAAAAGGAGAGAAAGTCATGGTGTGGCCTCCATCCTCCCCTGACCTCAATCCTATTGAGAACCTTTGGAGCATCCTCAAGCAAAAGATCTATGAAGTTTACATCCAAACAGCAGCTCTGGGAGGCTATTCTAACATCTTGCAAACAAATTCAAGCAGAAACTGTCCAAAAACTCACAAGTTCAATGGATGCAAGACTTGTGAAGCTGCTATCAAATAAGGGGTCCTATGTTAAAATGTAACGTGACCTGTTAAAATGTTTAAAAAGTTAAAATGTTGTTAAATGTTTGATTGAAATAGCTTTTGATTTCAGAAACTATGCTGCAAACACAACAAATGACAATTTTCAGTTCTTTACAACCTATAAAGTGTTTTGAAACTTACTGTGTGTAAAAATTTGGAACAATGCATTGTAAGTTTTTTATGTTTAAAAAAAATCCTGTTATCATTAGGAGGTTTGTTCAATAAAATTTGAATTGTACTCTTAATAGTTGATAACATGAGAATTATGCTGACTGTTATTTACATCAATTATTTAGGTAAATGAGAAAAATATCATTTGGATAATAATTTGGAACACGGTGTATATATTTGTTTGTATTCATCACAGCAACTGCTCCTCCTTTATCCGCTGGTTTGATGGTGATGGCCTGATTGTTGCACAAATTGTGTATAGCCCTTCGCTCTAGTGGTGAAAGACTGTACAGAATTTTCTTTTGCTGTGTGGATATCAGGGATGTAGCTCGCAATCTGAAGCTACCAATATAGGTGTCCAGTTTGGGGTTGTGTCCTTGTGGAGGTGTGAAGCAGCTGTTCTTTTTATTTGTATCACACTCCATTATCCTAGGATTCCTTTCATTACTGTGGAAAAAGTCTTTGAGCCTTAGTCTCCTGAAGAATTCCTAAATATCTGACAATAATTGTAAATGATCCAATTTGGTGGTTGGGCAGAATGCTAGGCCTTTTGAGAGGATGGATAATTCTGGTTCAGAAAGTTTATGATTTGACAAATTGATGATTCCAAGTTCCTCTTTTATATCCACATTTTAAGTCAGGTCAGCACTTACATAAGGGGTACCTTGGGATTCTGGATTGGATTCCAGGTCACTGATAGTAGGAGGTATAGATGTTGGGTTGCTTTTATGTTTAGGTTGTATCCAGAAGGTCTGCTCTTGGTGTAGCTTTTTTTTTGCTTCCCATTCATGGCAAGTTTTTGCAGTTGTCTTTGTAGAGTTTCCAATTCATTCTTTTTTTTAAATATTTTCATTGGTTTTTAACACAAAACATACAAAAGATGCAAAACCCAGGACTGAGGTCCAACAAGTAAATGTTGACCAAACAAAACAAAACATCTCACATTGTGATGCTCCTATTGTACATTTAGTAAATGTGAGGAATATGGAGGATTTTAGTACCCCCCTTTCAGGAATCAGCTCCGTAACATCCAATGCACAGTTCTGTCAGTAGTTCTACTACTAATATGTGTAATACCTAATCACAAGATATAAAACCCATAATAAATATAGGTACAGAAACTATAAGATATAGATAGGTTAGTATACCATAATAAAATAATTACTTTTAGACCATAACTAAACCACAAACAACAGTAGAGCAATAACGGGAAGCAGAAAAATGGAATTATACTTTACATGAAAATGTACATATAATTTTATATTGTTATATAGTTTGGCAAAAACAACAACAACCATGGTTAAAATATACAGTACATGTCACTTATCAGTCTCTATGTAATTCTGCCCATGAAAATACAAATAGGGGTTGATTTACTAAAACTGTAAAGTGCAACATGTGGTGCAGCTTTGCAGAGAAACCAATCAGATTCCAGGGTTTTGTTTGTCAAAACCTAATTGAACATGCTATCAAGTTAGAAGGCTATCATGCACAGCTGCACCAGATTTATCACTCTCCAGTTTTAGTAAATCAACCTCATAATAGCTGAAAGAGACTGATTATGTAAGGGTGTAATTCCAGTTTCTGCTTTATTAGAGTGGAGTAACATGATATAGGGCTTTAGTTCTTCAAATCAAAATTAGCTACTTAAGATAGAATGGGCATATTATGTAATGGCTCCCCCTAAAACTTTTTTTTGGGAAACATCTAACTGGAAAAGGATATCTCCTGCATCTACATGAAGGCTGACACCTTTCACTTGACTACAGTAAGCTTTTGGGAAGTCTGTACTGGATTGCCAAGACTATTAGTTCTGACGCTGCTCAAGCATAAGGGGATTTAAACAGATTGCCATGATGATATTACCAACTTTTCAGGATAAAGCCTCAGAAGAGTGTTCAGAAGCTGAGAACCAAGTAGCGCTTGGTATTGCAAGATAACCCCTATGACAAGGTATCTTACCTTGGATCCGCTGATACTAGTTAAATGGTTAATGTCTGTTGTTTCCTGAACTCAACTAGTCATTTCCACCTAACCAAGAAAGATACAAGACATCTGTGAGAAGTAGTTAATTTTACTATGCTTTAAAAAGGTAAAACAATTTAATAAAGAATCCTTCCTTGTTTGTGTTTGCTCCCCTTTATGATTTCATCTTTCTTGCCTATTCCTGGTATGCATGTTATGAAAGTAGCTTTTTTGTTTGTCTGCTTGTGATGTGTCTTCATTATACTTTTTATAGTACTTATTTTATGAATGGGCATATTCTTATTCATTTTCTGCTAGGCAGACATGCATTTTAAAGATGAATAAAGGAAACTTGCATTGCTTGCTATAAAAGGTACTGGATCTTGGCTGTACTTCTGACCCTGGCTTTACTACCTTTTGAGTCAATGACTCGAATTAAGAACCAGCATTGAAATTCATACTTTTCATGATTGTATGTTCGTTCCAGATCTCACTAGGTTAAAAACTGTGTTAGTAACATGGCAGTAATAGTAGCTCCTATATTTTATGTTATTATTTTTTTAAAAATATCTTTATTACATTTTTTTATCAATACAAAACCACTCAACACATTACATAACAATAATTTTCAAACAAACTATTCACGATTCCCTACCCCCATTCCCATCCCACCCCCCCACCCCCAAATCCTCTCCCTATTTCCATCCACTTCTTGTTTCTCAAGTACTTCTTCACCTTACTCCTCTCTATCCGTCTCATTCTATCTTTCCTCAAAGACCTTCCGTCTTCTCTTTTTTCTCTCCCTGTTCTTTATACTCAAATTAATTCAAGGTATACTTTTGATATTTTAAAATCACTTCATCTTTCCCATATTTTTCTAAATATTTTTATTTTGTCTTCTCCAATATGGTACAGTTCCTCCATCCTGTATATATGCTCCACTCTCTATATCCAATCTTTTATTTTTGGGGTTTCCTGTACCTGCCAAAATTTGGGGATCAGTCCTTTTGCCACATTTATTAGGTGAAATATCAACATATTCTTATAATCCTTCGCTTTAATCTCTGATTTGTGAAATAAACAAACCCAATGATCTTTTAATAAACTAATCTCCAATATTTCCTGTATATGTTGAATTACTATTTGCCAAAACTCCTGGATTTTAGGACACTCCCACCATATATGTACTAATGTACTATTGTTCCCTTACTCCCACATCCCCTCCAGCACAAAGGTGAAATGTCCGATCTTTGTTTATGTGCAACACTCAGTGTAATATACCATCAAACTAAAAACATATAATTCATTTCTACGGTATTCATATCTATCACCCTGTGTGCTAACTTAAACATTTTCTTTTTTTGTTGCTGATTTATTTTTGTTCCCAGCTCCTTTTCCCACATGTCCAAAAACAGTGGAGCGTCTGATCCAAATATCACCATAATGATCTTATAAATACTCGAAGTATCATGTTTTCGAATTGATCCTGAACTCATCATTTCCTCAAATGGATACATATCCTCCTCCATCCTCAGTGGCCGAGGGAGCACTACAACAAAGTGTCCCAATTCATAATAACGCCATTCGTCAAGAGTAACATATAACTCTTTTTTATCCTTCAATTCTTGAAATTAACATAATTCTCCTTTTTCTATAATATCTTTCAAACGTGCATTTCTATCTTTTATCCATTTTATGAAATATTATCTTACCCTGGAGGGAAAAACTCTGATCCCACCAGCGGAATTAACAGTGAATTATTTTCCCACTCCATTTGTTTGTGAAATAAATCCTATACCCTTATTACATTACGTGTTAATATACTTATATTTTCATCAAATGTACGAAACGGCTGTGGAATCAAAATATTAATTTTTAATTGTGATTTACTTAGTGTATTTTCCATTCTTACCCAACTTTTCCCTTGTGCATTATATTTCCAGTCTACTACCTGTAAAAATGAACACTGAATAATAATCTCTCTTAAAATTCGGCACATTTAAACTCCTTTTTGTTTTGTCATTACATAAGACCTCATACTTTACTCTTAGTTTTTTCTTTGTCCATATAAACCTAGTTATTATTCTCTTTATAGTCAATAAGAAAGTATTCGGTAGGTATATTGGGAGCATATGAAATTTATACGGAATTTTTGGAACTATCACCATTTTTACCATGTTTATATGCCCTATCCATGACAGTGGTCCTGTTGACATTTTTCTCACTTCATCCTTTATGTCATTTATTAGTGGAATATAATTAGCCTGGTATATGTTTTTTAGGATGGGGTTAGCTTTATTCCCAGATAATTTAATTCTTCTTGCCTCCATGTAAAAGAGAAATCTTTTTGTAAAATCTGTTTTTCTGTCTTTCGAACACTGATATTTAATATCTCTGACTTTGAGGGATTAATCTTTAAATTCGAGAACTCTCCATAATATTTTAATATTTGCATCAAATTAGGTAACTTTAATCTCGGATTTACGATATAAAACAGCATGTCGTCTGCATATGCCACGACCTTGTGTTCTACATCCCCTATCCAAATACCTTTTACATCTATACTATTTCATATCATCACAAGTAGTGGCTCCAAAGATATAACAAACAACAGGGGAGATAATGGATATCCTTGTCTTGTTCCATTATGCATTTGAAAAAATTGTGATAATGAACCATTAACTTTTACTGCATCTGATGCACTACGATATAGCTTTTTTATCCACTGTAGCATTTTGTGTCCAATCCCTAATGCCTCCAGCATGTCTATCATAAATCTCTAGTCCATCTTGTACCAGTTCCCCTGTATCATCCTTAATTTTTTCTCTGAAATGTCTTGATTTCTTTTCTCTTAACCTTCTCATTAGATGTTTTTCTGGTCTATTTCGCCACTGATATCTATCCCTTGCCACCCTATTAAGGATTTTCCTCATCTCTTGTTCCATTAAATCCTTTAGTTCTTCTCATTTTTTAATTATCTTCTGTTGTATTTCTATTTCTATCTTCTTTTTATGTGATTGTTCCAAATCAAATAATTCCTCCGTTAATACCTTTATTTTCTTTTCCCGTTCCTTTTTTTTTCCAGAACCTATCGAAATCAGGATTCCTCATATATGCCTTGTGTGCTTCCCACACTGTAGCAACAGATACCCCTCCATGTTCAACAATCAAAAAATATTGTTAAATTTCCCTCCTTACTCGTATTTCCGTCTCAGGGTCCTGAAGGCGCGTCTCATTTAATCTCCACATAGTGGTCTTATTCCGATCCCCTCCCCACCTTAGTGTCAAAGTGATGGGTGCGTGGTCTGATAATGATATTACTTCTATATTGAATTTCAGCAATGACTCCAAGGCCCTGATTCACTATTGGGCGTGGGCGCATATTTATGGGCTTAAGCCCAATTTTCATGGGCGTCCGTCCATTTTTTACCCTGCAACCTAATTCACTATTGAGCAGAGCCCATAAGCAGACGCCCAATCTAATTCACAAAAAGACACACGCCCGGAATCAGACTCACAAAAGCAGACTTGCTAAGAAGCAAGTCTAACACCATGAAAAATCACTGTAGAGACATGTTCACTTAGAAATTTGCTTTGCCAAATATCAGGACTTCACTTTAAACAATATCTGTTATTTCCAAAAAAATTAAGAATGTGTTAAAAATGGTTTTTTTCAAGGAAATCGACACAGTAAAAATCTAGATGCCCGTGCAGTGTCTTTGGCAGATAGAACTGAGCATGTGCAGAACACCTTTTAGACCTCTGCCATGGGCGTTTGCTTTTTAGCCACTGACTAATAGTGAATCTGATTGTGGATTCCTCTGACAGCCGGCACTCGGTCGCGACTACTGTGTTTAATAAACAGCACTCGGCATATCTTCATGTTATCTAACTAGATTTCCTTAGTTCTAGTGATTCTATTTTTGTTTCTTATCCTTTATAATTATTTCTGTTATGATTTTACTTATTTTGAAGGTCTAGATAATATTTATTTTGAAAGCTGAATGTAAAAATAAAGGTCCGCAATAAAAAAAAAAAAAAAAAACAGTGTGGGTCCCCCCTCTCATCCATACCAAGCCCTTCAGGTCTGGTATGGATATTAAGGGGGAACTCCATGCTGAAATTTAAAAAAAAAAACAGCGTGGGTTCCCCTCAATATCCATACCAGACCTTTATCCGAGCATGCAGCCCGGCAGGTCAGGAAAGGGGGGGGACGAGCGAGCGCCCCCCCCCTCCTGAACCATACCAGGCCACATGCCCTCAACATGGGGGGGTGCTTTGGGGCAGGGGCCAGCCGGGAACAGCAAGCATGTGACATTTGGCGGGTCACTGGGATGATGTCCCCGGATGGCCCCGCCCATACCTATATAAGAACTGTCAGCTAGGCTTTTCTTCACTAGGCTGGAAGCCTCGGACGGGAGCGGAACTTTTTTTTTTTTTTTCCTTTTTTCGGGTCGCCGCCGCCGCCGCGATTGACGTTGGATCTACTTCGGGGGACATTGTTTTAATAAAGGACTTGTCAAAGACCCTGTACTGTGTTTTTTTTACACCACACTTAGTTTTTTTGTGAATGAGTCTGCGGACCGTGTACCGCAGAATCATTCACGTAGGGGGGGGACCGGGATCTGGGGGCCCCCTTGTTAAAGGGGGCTTCCAGATTCTGATAAGCCCCCCGCCCGCAGACCCCCACAACCACCGGCCAGGGTTGTGGGGAAGAGGCCCTTGTCCTCATCAACATGGGGACAAGGTGCTTTGGGGGGGGAGCCCCCCTGCCCCAAAGCACCCCCCCCCATGTTGAGGGCATGTGGCCTGGTATGGTTCAGGAGGGGGGGGGCGCTCGCTCGTCCCCCCCTTTCCTGACCTGCCGGGCTGCATGCTCGGATAAGGGTCTGGTATGGATATTGAGGGGGACCCACGCTGGTTTTTTTTTTAATTCCAGCGTGGAGTTCCCCCTTAATATCCATACCAGATCCGAAGGGCTTGGTACAGATGGGAGGGGGGACCCCACGCTTTTTTTTTTATTATTTATGCAATAAAGGGAATTATTTTACATTCAGCTGTCAGTGGGGAACCCCGCTGACAGTTGAAACATTAACTCATGGCTGTCGCTCCTACAATCCCGCATGAGTTATGTTATCAACTCATGCGGCGTTTTAGTAATGAAAACCAATGCAGCGCTCATGTTTCAGCTGTCGGCGGATTTCCCCACTGACAGTTGAATGTCAAAGTATTGCAGTGATTTATAAACAGTTCTTTAAATAACTGGCGTGGGGTCCCCCCTCCCATCCATACTAAGCCCTTCGGGTCTCGTATGGATGTTAAGGGGTAACTCCACGCTGAAATTAAATAAAAAACAGCATGGGGTACCCCCCTAAATCCATAACACATACTTATCCGAGCATGCAGCCCGGCAGGTCAGGAAAGGGGGGGGGACGACGAGCGAGCGCCTCCCCCCCTCCTGAACCATACCAGGCCACATGCCCATACCAAATTATTCAAACATTTGTAAACAGACCAATTAACTGAAATGGTTTGACATTTGTACCCCAAATATGACGTTCTCTGAGGCATTGGTAAACCGAGGTACGCCTGTATTAGTATTGCAATCCTTTGTATTGGGATACATAGAACCAACATACATCTGAATTGGCAACATAGCACAACATTTGTGTCACATTGGAGATATCTGGCTAGTTAAACTGACCATGCCCAGGGACCTAGGATTGATTCACAGCACAGAAATACAGGCTGGGTTAGCAATGTAGCTCCGTGGATTAGTGGTTAGCACTACTGCCTCATAACTCTAGGGTTGTCGGTTTGAATCCCAACCCCGGCGAGGTAGTAGCATGATCTCCGTGTGTGGCTGTCTTCACATACATATTCTGGCAACATCTTTGCTTTCTGTCTAAATGATCCCTAAAATGTGAATTAGAATGAGGCCTTGTCTGTTGAAACACCTTCAAAGCTGCACCTTATGTGAATGTCATACAATGGGATAAGATAAGGGCCTGAATCACTAATAGATTTGATAATGATGGTTTACACTCCACCCACTTTTGTGAAGGATTTGGCAAGCAAAGAGCTGACAGAGAGAGAGAAGAGTGAGACGAAGAAGAGTGAGCGAGAGATACATATGAAGAGTGATAAAGAGAGACATTCAGAAGAGTGAGCGAGAGAGAAGAGCGAGCCAGTGAGACAAAGAAGAGTGAGCAAGAGATACATACTGAAGAGTGATAAAGAGAGACATTCAGAAGAGTGAACGAGAGAGAAAAGACTTGGTTGGTGAATCCACACATCAAACTTGTCACAAATCCTGGCGTGCATTTTTCCCCCAAATGCATAGCAGACCCTTATCCCAGCAGGCAGGTACCGCACGCCTTCAAAGATTTATTTCCTTTGTTGATTTTCCTGCTTCGCTCACACTATATGCAATTGAAAATTACTCTTTAAGTTGCCAATTTTACTGTGTTTTCTAGAGAATTACTAACTAGTTGTGTTTTCAATTGTGTGTAGCATTGCGATTTCTATTTGAGTCTAGATGTTAAATTGCTAATAAATGGCCACAATTCTCAAATACCTTTGAACTCTCGCTGCAACAAATGGTGTATGTTAATACACTCACATTCATTATATCCAATATCAGGTACGATGTCAATGCACAAATCGCACCTGAAATTGCACACCCTGGATGTGACTTGTCATGTGATTGGCATGGCCAGCAGCTTGCTCTTTGCATGGCAAATTGCACCCAATGTTACTGGGGGCCAACACCACTGTCACATCTAATCCGATGCGGCAATTGTCCAACTTACAGTGAAGTTGCACGAGTTCACAATCCAATTGGATGTGAACAGAGCCTACAGTGGCCAATAGGGTGCGACTTGGTCTACGATTTGCAAGTCGCCTGTCATGCCAATTGCATGGCAATCGCAAACAATGTTACTGGGGGCTACCCGGTCACATTAAAGCAGATTTCTAAGTGGTGTTATTGACACCACAGTCACATCATGTGACTTGCATAGAAGTTGCATGATTTCAAAGTCGGGGTACATGGTGATTTCAAGTGCAATTTGCAAGACATTCGACATCGATCTCTCAGCAAATTGCATGAAAAGTAGTGTATTCATTACTCTATTATTACTTGCGGCTCCTACCAAGTTTGAACCACAACAATATGAACGCTCCAATAGCGTGCTCATTGAGTGGGACTTGGCATGTGATTTGCACAACATGCAAGCTGTAAATCATCTGCAAAGTCGCACCCTATTGTCTGCTATTAGAGTGACCACATGGGTGCGTTTCAAACACTGATTTCTATAGTAGTACATGTACTACTTTAGTGGCAATTTGCATAGAGAGCTGTGTCAGATGTCTTGAAAATTGCATTGAAATGGTCAACTTTACTGTAAGTCGCATGATTTGTAAATCAGCTTTGCCCAGAGTGTAATGTTTGGTGATGTTTGATTTCTGGAGTGTTTTACTAATTGATGGGAAATTCACCATACTAGTCAAATCGATTTGTCATTTTCAGTATTGCATACAAGATGTGGTCATGTGACTGTCTTAACTCATGCGAGAATCTGGAGGGAATTGTGACCATAGTAGCAATAAAGGTTCCAATTGGGGTTCCCTTTCACATCCCTGCTCAATGTTCTGTTGTATGCTGCACACGTACATTTCACTGTATATATCTTTCTGATTTGTGGGGCCTGTATACCAAGGGTTAATGCAGGTAGGAAGCGGATTCATCAGGTGAAAACACTTTCACTGACCAAACTAAGGTCAGTGGTGGGTGTGGCTTCATTGGGTGTGGGGCCTTGTTTGGCACGCTCCAAATACAACCTAGCTTATATAAAGATGTGCAGTAGGGAGTGATTTGGCCTGTTACTAGGCCGGGTGGTTTGTGACTAAGTCCTTGCTTGTAGTGGTTTGGGGGAGGAAGAGATTTTGTGCTGAATTGCCCCAGACACCACTCAGGCTGTGTTTGGAAGTGGGCTGGAAATGTTTGCATATTTTTGGCCTTGTAAAGTGTGTTTGTGTGTTATTGCACAATGATTGTGTTTTTTCTCTTTGCATTGAAAGCCTCACACATGTCAATCGTTTTGTTTAAAATCTGCTCTTGTTTTAATTTTGCTTGCTTATTTAGACTCAAATGCATTTTTCTTACAAACCTGCTGACAAATGTATGTGTAGGGGGTTTGTAGAGGTGGGAGGGGTTTTTCACATATGTCTTGTTTTCTTTATATTTTGATGTGTAGACTTTTTTTGTGAATGGATCTTTATACTAAGTGATTGTTTAAGTAAACCTTATGTGCACGAAAATGTTACTTGATTCATCTTCCCCTTTGTTTCCTGCTATAACCTGAGCACACACAGTTCATTAGAAGTATCTTTAGATTGTAAGCTCTTATGAGCAGGAGTGTTTTTTTTTTTCCACATCAATCCTATTTTTGTGACTCACCAAGATATTGACTGTACCTACTTGTTCCTGCTGACCAAATAAATGAAGATATATTTGATCAATAAATGTTTGACCGATGTTTTTGTGTTCATTTTATGTTCAATATATGAACAACCTTAATAGTTACTTTGTATACTTAATATAATCTGCTCAAATGTAGCTTGTAAGAGTGTGAATATGCAAGTGGGTGCAAACTGGCTTTTTCAAAACCAAAAAAAAAAAATAAAAAACCTGCTTGCACCACAATATTGTTATGTACTAATGAATATGTCACATTCACTGTGCAGCCAGCTACAGGTTTTCTACAATTTGATTCACAGTAATAAAATAGTCCCCACTGTATGTTGATTTTTGGCCTTTGGCAACAAATATATATTAGCCAAGGTTTTAAAAAAAAAAAATCACTAAGAAACACACATTCGCGAAAGCTATCATAGCCGTGCATATAAATGAGCGATCGTGCATAGATATGCGCGATCGTGCACAAATAAACGCCAAACAGGTGTCCCCCATGGCGCACGAGCAGCTATCCTCCCGGAAGTCCGTCATCTGGTGCGTGCGCACCCGGAAGTGGTTGTGGGGAGTGTAAGTGGATGACAAGTGGTTGGAGGTTTTGTGTTGGTTGAAAATTTTGATAACTTTATTGGCATTTGGACATGGCGAGAGCACAGTTCTCAACTGAGGAGATGATCCTTATATGTAAAGTAACTGTGGCCATTGCAAATATGTTCATAACATGTGAGGGACAGGTAATTGCAATTTTGTGGGTGGGGCCTAGCAGAATCTCACTTGGTGCACGTGCTACTTATCTGTACATTAGCTCCTGGGTATTGATGGGTCAATGATATTAACCACTTGCCTACTGGGTACTCATACCCCCTTCCTGTCCTGGCCAATTTTCATCTTTCTGCACTGTTACACTTTGAATGACAATTGTGCGGTCATGCCACATTGTACCCATCTTAAATTTGTATCAGTTTTTTCAGACAAATAGAGCTTTCTTTGGGTGGTATTGACTTGCTGCTGTGAGTTTTACTTTTTGCTCGATAAACCACAAAATAGCTCATAATGAATAAAAGGCTGTTTATATTATAACATTTGGTAAACTGGTAATTTAGCAACACTGATGTGCGTTGATGAGGCCGCACTGGTGGGTGGCACTGCTGGCCACAGGTGGGCGGAACTGTTGGGTGGCACTGGTGGGCACTGATCATCGGGGCCGACCCCTGCTTTGATAACTGCTGGTTCTCGGCAGTACTTTCCACACATTCTGACAGCGTGATGAAAGTGCAGCCAAGACCCGGCAAATGCATTTCCCGGTGATCAGCGTGTCATTGGACATGGCTGATCACATGGTAAAAAGCCGCTGTGATTGGTCTTTACCACATCACGTGATCAGCTGTGTCCTTAAGACACAGCAATCACGGAGAACGCGTTCTGCCAGGATGTCATATGACACCCTCCCAGAGCTGCCTGGATGCAGTGTAGCGTTATTCGGCTATCTGCGGTCGCCAAATAGGTAACCAGCTAGGCCTTCATGGCTAATCTTTGAATATCTGGACATGTATACTGCGTATAATGCATTACATTCTACAATGTGTTGGTGTACATGGTATTACAGTGTGCAATGCGTTGCTGGATTCTGCATGACAGTGGACAGCGTATCACAGTGTGCAATGCGTAGCTCCAGCCTGCATGACAGTGTACAGTGCATTACAGTCTACAATGTGTGGGTGTACACGGTATCACAGTGTGCAATGCGTTGCTCCATCCTGCATGACAGAGTACAGTGCATTACAGTCTACAATGTGTGGGTGTACACGGTATTACATTGTACAGTGTATTATAGTGTGCAATGCGTTGTACACTGCAGTGTGCACTAAAGCATTTTACACTCATGCACTGTACACACTAACGCATTTGACATTTCTAGTGTGCAATGCGTTAGTGTGCAATGCCTTGGACAGTACAATGCATTTGCAGTATTGGTGTATGTTTATTAAGCACAGATAATTCATCTGATTTTAGTTATCAAGGAGAAGTCTTCTCTGTCCCCCTGTTTATGAGGTGGAGGACAATTGTTTTCCGAAGAAGAGAGGAGACTTTTTTTCAAGGAGATCTGTATAGATTTCCAGAGATATGTGTAGATGGTTGAGGGGCTGCATGTGATCTCCGGAGATAATTGTGATTAATGATCACCTGAGTTAAACCAGTGAATGAAAAGTGTAAAAAAACATGGATTGAAAATAATCTGCACTGACCACTGTGCTTTGTCAAGCCACATATTGGCACATTCTGGTGTCACACAGATGCGATGTGAAATTTGCAGTGTTTTCTGTGCAAGCGCTGCACCGCATCACAACTGCAACCCCTTCATGCCACCTGCTGCGGCTTTCTAGGTGAAGTTACCAACACACCAATATTGGTACACAAAGTGTATTGCGATTTGCCAAATTGGATGGCATGCCTATTCACACCCATGTGCATACCCTGAAAAAGGGTCCTGCACATTTTTGGCCCGGATGCGGTGCAATTTGAGGTGTGCAAAATGTTTGTCTCTAATTGCAATGCACACAAATTGCATGTGATTTGCCCAGGAGTGCGGTGTTAGACCACAATGCAAGTATGTGAAGCCAGAATAAAAGGATGTGGATTTTGTCTATTTTTACTTGCGCATGTTAACATTATGGAAGTGCGTTATTCTTCTGTTTAACATGCTATAGAAATGCAACATGCATTTGGATGTAGTGTTTTTGTATGTGCATTTTGGAAGTATTCTAAACACACATTGACCCTAGGGCCACACCATATCTTATGCAGGCCATAGATGGGTCGAAAATCGGCCGATTTTTCGGCCAAAAATAAAATCGGCCGATTTTCGGATCGTTAGTGGGCTATTTGTTCGGCCGTTTTTCGGTATTTTGGCAGATTTTTTTTTTCGGTAAAGTTGGAAAAAAACGGCCGAATTTGCCGATCGGCCGATTTTCGCGGCAATGATGGGCAAATCGGCCGATTTTTTACTGATAAAAAATCTGCACATGAGCAGTGACCTGCAAGAGGAAGACAAAAAGAAGAAAAAGAAGAAGAGGATGATGATGATGATGAAGATGATGAAGAAGAAGAAGATGATGAAGAGGAAGAAGAGGATGATGATGAAGAAGAAGAAGATGATGAAGAGGAAGAAGAGGATGATGATGAAGAAGAAGAAGAAGATGATGAAGAAGAAGATGAGGATGATGAAGAAGAAGATGAGGATGATGAAGAAGAGGATGATGATGATGAAGAAGAGGATGATGATGAAGAAGAAGAGGATGATGATGATGATGAAGAAGAAGAGGATGATGATGATGATGAAGAAGAGGATGATGATGAAGAAGAAGAGGATGATGATGAAGATGATGAAGAAGAAGATGAGGATGATGAAGAAGAAGATGAGGATGATGAAGAAGAGGATGATGATGAAGAAGAAGAAGAAGAAGAAGAGGATGGTGATGATGAAGAAGAAGAAGAGGATGATGATGATGAAGAAGAAGAAGAGGATGATGATGAAGAAGAGGATGATGATGCAGAGGATTATGATGATGAAGAAGAAGAAGATGATGAAGAAGAGGATGATGATGAAGAGGAAGAAGAGGATGATGATGAAGAAGAAGATGATGAAGAGGAAGAAGAGGATGATGATGAAGAAGAAGAGGATGATGATGATGATGAAGATGATGAAGAAGAAGAGGATGAGGATGATGATGAAGAAGAAGAAGAGGATGATGATGATGAAGAAGAAGAAGAAGAGGAAGAAGAAGGATGAAAAATGAGAGGAATTCCAGTATGGCAAAAAGTGTCCCTGCAGAGAGCTCTGCTATTTCTTTGACAGCTCCTTGACATTTACAGCGGTTGCAACATTGTATCTATTTGTTTCCGAATAAAAACATCTGTATCCTAAATGGATACAAATACAATGTTGCAACCGCTATAAATGGCAAAGAACTGTCAAAGAAATAGCGGAGCTCTCTGCAGGGACACTTTTTGCCGGCTGTAGACGGGATGAAAATCGGCCGATTTTTTTTTTTTTACCATTGCTGGTAACGTCGGCCGCTTGAACAACCGATTTTTCATTTTTTAAAAGAAAAATCGGCTGTTTTTCTCCCCGTCTATGGCCTGCATAAGCATTAGTGTGCCTGGAGGAAGGGGGGACCTTTGGCCTTTCCAAACACAGTAGATGCTCCAAGAATGTTTCCTTGAACTCTTGAAATGGTTAAAAAGGAAAGACACTCTAGATAGCCTGCACTGAGAATTGACTGTCATGATGACGTGTCAATGATTATTTGCTCTCATTTTTCAGGAGTGGTACTGCTTGCGGTTGAAGCTGGTAGAAATCCACCTTCACGTCCTCCACTCACCTTCACTTGTGGCCAGTGGATATTTTGTGGCCGCAGGCAAGAACTGGCATTGAGGACCTGCATAATGACCCTGGCATGCCAGAGGTGGTTTGGAAGCAGCACAGCAATTTGACCATCCCTTTCCTCTATGTTGGTTTTAGGGTGCAGAAATGCTTCTCGTTCGTAAACGGACTGTCGCCGGATATCAGAGTCCCCATATTTTCAAGATATGTTTTAGCCATGTTGGCTTATTTTTATGTTATTTTCCAAGTGTGTCGCACCTAACCGCACAGTAGTGTGGTGCCATGCGTATTTGTGGCTGTGAATGGGGCTGTTTTTAATAGACGTGTGTAGGTGCAACAACGTTTTCATCATGGTACCTGCGCACATCTACATAGGGCATTGCATTTCTTTGCTGTGCTGGAAAATGTGTGTTCTTGCATGCGTTTCTGCACCACCAATGGTGTGAACAAGTCCTAAGGGCTGGTTCACACTATAGAAACAGTCTAGATGTGTTCCTGATGGGTTTTTTTCATGCCCTTTTGGCATGCATGTTTAGTGTGTTCCAGTACATTTTGGATGCGTTTTGGACATGTTTACATTGCATTTTTGTATCCCTTCCACTTATTTTTTTCTATTTTCTTTGTATTCAATGTAGTTAGGGACATGTGCGTTTTAGTACATTCAAGGACGTTTCAATGTGTTCCAGTACAGTTCTGTGCAGAAACAATGCAGCGTGGTCAACTTTGTTTACAGCACCCGCAATGCATTGAAAATGCAAGCGCTGATGTGAACTATGACATTGACAACCATATAACCTTCTTTCTGTGCGTTTGTGATGTTGAAAAAGCAACTGAAACACATGTAGTGTGAACTGGCCCTAAAGGTTATTAGAGGTCAGGGAACAGGACTGACCAGGAATTGTGAATTCAATCAGACTAGTGGTGAGATACAATCAGCAATTGTATAATAATGTGAGATCTGAGCTGTAGCTGATAGAAAATGAGACACATTCACTTGATCAGTAAATAGATAGTTAAAGAGTGGGGCGGTGATCCATAGATTTGCATATGGGATAGGTGATGATGGGGTGGGGGAGGGGGTCAAGTTGTATAAGGAGACAGATTTAAAAGAGAAAAAAGTTACAATGAAATATACACGGCATGAAACTTGCACATGACCTAATTGGCAGAAGAACAGTACACAAGTAACATTCATCCACTTTCTAGTCATTAGGCAAAATCATAATTGATTGATCAATATTCCTGCCACAACCCAGAAAAGTGATCTCCATTTTTTTGGGATGTTGCCAAGACTGGGATTAGAACCCATGACCCAAGTGCTGTAAGTTCTGAGCTCTAACCACTAAACCACTGTGGGAGACACAGTTTGAGTTATAATGTAGAATAGTTACATTGTTTAAAACTGATAAAGCGAGCGCTGGTCAAATGATATAGACTAGTAAAATGGTATTACACAAGATAAATATAACCACGAACAGTAGTGCATGAACTCGTGAAAGGTCATCCACCCCTGTGATAGTGTACTACACTATTGAGCACCTTTCTGGCTCCTGTGGCTGAGCTAATTCCTCCCCAGGACCATTTGGGCACCCACCCTGATGGATGGATGGATGGATGGATGGATGGAGCTGGATGACTAACCCATAGCTGCCAGCATACCGCTGCACCCCCAGATGTGCGATGTGTATAACCCATGCACATTAATACTTTTGTTCTGGTGAGTGTAGACCAGTCCCAAGGGTGGTTTACCTTTCACGAGTTCATGCACTACTGTCCGTCACGGAGAGACCACACGTGCCATTCATAGGCACTCTCTGAGTTGGTACTCTCACACCAAGGACATTCCATTATTCAGGAATAATTATATGAACTTATTTTAGCACGATTTACCAGTTTACATCATTATTGCAATTCTTTACACTTTTTGGTTTTTACATGCGTTCATTATTGATCACATGCATTTATAGCGCTGCACTTGTCTTTACCATAGAATAGTTATGTGATTAAAGAGAATGAAGATATATAACTATATTGGGAAATTAGAAGTATATAAATTATTTGAGATATAAGTGTGAAAATGTTTAACATTTGAAAATAGAATGTATGACATTCATTAGTAAATGCAATACTTTCCTGATCATTTTGGAGAAACAGCAAAAAAAAAAAAAATAGCAAAAGAGAATTTTCAGAATGTAATAGTACAGCTGTATTAGAATTTTCTATCAGAAAAACGCCAATGTTAATAAAGCCCGTGCTTGTGCGCCATCTAGCGAATATATCCGGTATTGCACCTAAAAATGTGCCAGACAGGATACCTCATTCACTAATGGCAAAGTAGTCAGTAGACGCTCGTTAATGAGCTTGCTAGACGCTGGTCAGACGACTGATTGATTGACCGGAGTCTGCCTGAATGGTCAGTCTCTGCTAGTACACTCACATCTTAGTGAATCAGGGCCCAAGAGTCTATGTTCAATCACCATATAATCCAACCATGAGTACACTCCATGGTCAGAAGAGAAGAAGATGTAATCCCTTTCTCTAGGATGTTTGAGTCTCCAAGCATCGGTTAGTTGACACCGATGTAACGTCTTTTTAACAGACTTTAAGTTTCTACCTCCCTCTCTCTTCGCTGATGATGATGTATCCATCCACAGATCCATGCAAAGATTAAAATCCCCTGCCACAATCAGCATCCCCCTCTTAAAGCCTATAAGCTTTCTTAATAGGCCCTCCAGGTATACCATTGGGCTTTTATTGGGGCAATAATATTGCTAGTGCACATTCCAGACCCTGGTGTTTCCCTCTTAAGAATAAAAAGCTACCCTCAGGGTCTACCATTCTTTCTTCCATATTAAATTTTACATTTTTTGCAAACCCAATTGCTACACCTTTTGCCCTTGTTATTGGTGAATCGGCATAATACCATGTTGGATAGTATTTAGAATATAGCTTAACATTCGTATCTTGAGTGATATGTGTCTCTTGTAAAAACATGACTTCGATAGAGCGTTGGTGTATTTCCCTAAGAATCGTATATGTTTTAGTTGGAGTATTCAGACCTTTCATATTATATGTTATAAAGTTACTGTATTCATTCGTCTTATTCTTTCAATATTACATCTATATTACTGCTAAAGGAGGAGCAAGTATAAACGGTCAAGAACAAGAAGATACTCCTACATTGATCTTCACCTCCCAATCCTCCCCTACCATTTAACCTCATTTCCCCCCACCTCACCTCCCCTCCCCCCTTCACTACCCCCGGCTTGTTTCCAGCCCTGAAATCTGTTGTGGTTTAAACCCACTATTGATTCCTGTTCCAGGGTGGGACTCAGGACATGGCACCTATTTGGCTCCCCACCTCCCATCTCGGGGTCCAAAATTCAAGGACATACTTAACCTCCCACATAAAACCCTGCCCTTCTTAAAGAGAAAAAGAGAGAAAAAAAGGGGATTTCTCTTCTTGTCCTTTCACCTTTGTCCCTACTCTTTCTGGTTCAGAACATATATCTTTCTTAGATCACCCTAATTTTTTTTTCCCCATGGGGTCTAGAAGCATGTTATAATTCTTGTATAGGGGAAAGGAGAGCTATATAGGGAGGCTGCAGGGGTTCCAATAAGGTAAGAGGGGAAAACCCTCTTCCCCCCACTGCTCCCCCTACATAAACTCCCCTATTCTAAGTTCCCTTTAACCTCACTGTTTTGAGACTACCTGCCATCTTTCCTTTTCTAAAACTGCTCTCTCCTTAACACCTACCGACCAACCTGGAATATCCAACATCTGTAAGCCTAGTTTATCACAAAAGTCCCTTCAATCTTCTGGGAATCTCAGTCTTGCTGAATGTCGATCTTTCCACCCGATCAGACAGGCTGGAAATCCCCAGTTATATTGGACATTTTTTTCCCGCATTTGTTCCAGCAGTGGCTTTAATGATCTTCTCCTAGCCAGTTTCTCTGGTGCTACATCAGATTTGTTTCCTCCCATTTTGCTGGATTTCCCCATAGTTTCTTCCAAATGTTTATTTTATCCCCATACAATAACGTCTCGGGGGGAATCCGCTGCAACTCCTTGGGGCCGCCTAATTCTGCATACTCTGTCCATTTTTAATTGATTTTCACCAGTCTACACATTATTGGGTTAAACACCTTCCTCAATCTGTCCCTTAAATCTTCTCCTTGTGCTACTTCTGGCAGGCCCTGAATCCTCAAGTAATTCCTTCTGTCTCTGTTCTCTTGATCTTCCAACTTATATGAAAATGTATTTTCATCCATCTGGATTTCTTCTAATTGTTTTTATAATTTTATAATTACTTGGGCATGTTTATCCAGTTTATCTTCTGTTTCTTCCACCCGAGCTAGGATTTGTCCCATATCATTATGTGGTATCGCCATTTCATTTATAGAATGCTCTATCTTCACAAACAATTCTGCGATATCCGTTTTTGTAGGCATTTGTGAGCTTGCACATTGTTCTTTCATATTTTCTGTTTCCATTTCATTTTCCATGGTTATGGGATTTTTTGTCAGAAATATATTCAATACACCTGATGACAGTCTAGTTTGATCTCCATTGCTGTTTCCTAATTCATGTCTTCCTCTTGCTCCCTGCTGTCTCTCATATATATTGCATATACTTTCTCATGGTGATTGTGTTTAAATTTGTTTGGGGGTTTTTTGTACCTCCCTTTTTTACAGATCTGCCCTTTATGTATTTTTTTTCTTCCTCTTTCCCCTTCCCTTTTCTATTTTTGCTTTCTTTTCTTCCTTGAGTTTATAATGCTGGTTTTATCACACAAAACAGAATTTTTTTCCAGAACTATTGCAGATCTCCTTCTATAGCCATATAAATTTTCGTCTCTCCTTATCCGTCGTATATTACCAGGTACACCCTGCTGACTTTATCCTTATCTTCTGCCCATTCACCTTTTCTTTTTTGGACTTTTTATCAGCTTTATCAAATTTTTATTCCTCTTCTTCCCTCTTCCTCCTTCCCTCAATAGATATATGTATTGATTTATAAAGTTCAAAGAGGGAAAATAGAATCTCTTCTTATTCTGACCCTAGGAGTGACCCTTCTTTTCCTTACTTGGTCTTACTCCTGTAATTTTTTTCTCAGATACAGGTAGCACCCCCTTTTAGACCACTAAAGGAACAATTTGCATCTACTCCCCTTTACAGACAAGTTCAGAGATTTAACCGCTTCCCGCAGACACTCACCCTTACCGTCCGAGTCCAGAGAAAAGGACCACCTGGTTCTTCCCAGTCCTCCCTTGCCATTCCCCTCTGTGGTCTGGGTGGTCTGGGCTCCTCCAGCTAGTATTTAGGTCACCAGGGATCTTCAGGGTCACCGCTAATATGGAAGGGGGGTCACCTTCTGTGGATATTGCCACTCTGTCCCTCTATGTTCAGCTTTCTCCTCTCCCCCGCAACGACATCTCCGGAACTTCCCAGCATTCCCCATCATGTGGACAAGCCCAGCACCCTCCACTCCTCTGCACCACTTCCTGTCCCAGCTGCAGACTCCTCCATCACCGCCACTCCACACAGGGCACACCGACTGAGCAGAAGCAAGTCAGGGCAAGGTAGGAGAGGATAGGGTTGGGTTCTGCCGCTTCTCATCACATTGCTTCTCGGCGGGGGTTAGGAGCTCCTACCCCGTACGTCCTCTCGGCGACATGCTCAGGCAATAATATTTAATTATTGAAGAAAAAAAGAAAGACATGACTGAAACCTTTAAATACATTATGAGTGTGAATAAGGTTCAGTGGAGCAGTATTTTCAAAATGAAGCTAAACTTATAAACACGTGAACATGGCCTCAAACTAGCAGGAAGAAAGTTCAAAACTAACCCTAGAAAGTATTAATTTACTGAAAGAGTAGTGGATGCTTGGAATAGACTTCCAGTACAGTTAATAGGTCCGTCAACAGCAAGCGGATTCAAACATACTTGGGCCAAACATAGATCTATACTGTAGACAAAAAAAGTGAAAAAAAAAATGGGGCAAACTCGATGGACCACTTGGTCTATTTTCTGCTACCACTCTTCTATGTTTCTTTGTTTCCAAAAGAGGCACCCATTCTGTGGACAATATAACTTCCTGTTTCATCTCTGGGACAGATAGTGAAGAGACATTCTCCAATGGAACAAGGACAGCAAAAATTAAATTGGAAGAGTTTTAACCATTCCCTTCTCTATCAAAACAGAAAAAATGGCTCTTTATACACCTTAAATATATTTCCTGTATCAGTTATGCTTGTCCACACCCCAGGCCATGTATAGCTGTAGGATGGTGCATTTAAATTTTGGCCCTGACACTGGTTTGAATTTAGAACTTTTTTTCATAAAGAAATAGTACTTGATTTAATACCCTGAAGTGAATGTGTTAATATCCCACTGAGAATTAAGGCCTAGAGACATACAGTATGTTTGCAAAGTGAACACCCAAAAAGTCTCAATAACCTAAAGGGACCTTGCTGTCAGACCATTAATTTCAGAAACAACATTACCATATGATTGCATGTGCATTTACGCATGTAATTTACCTAGAAAAAACTCCCTTGTATAGACATTCAAAAACCCTGAGTCTGCCATTGGGTGCTACCTTCTTGGATATGATATCAACGGCCCCAGCAGACTTGGGTCTGTCATATAATTGACACGCTATAGAAATTCCCTTTGTTCCTCCCTAGTCAGATGCTTAAACATTTATATAGAGAGGTGAAGAGGTGAGAGAACCTAGTCCAGCACAGACAGGAATTAGACTCCCAGAAAAACAGAGGGTTATGACTTGCCAGGGTGTAGAGCTGTGCTAGGGAACTGCCTAGCTAAATTTCCTAGCACGTTCAGAGGCACGTTGCAAGTTAATAAAAAATATTTTATGGAAAGGGAAAAATTATGCAAGTAAGCAATAAAATACTAGAGTCTTGAGTGTGTTTACTTATTTTTTTTTTATAAGTTAGCATGTCTCTTTAAACTTTAGATCACCTCCATGTTTACCCACATTATACCTTGAAAACTTAGAACAAAAATGTTTCCTTTATGTTTTTGTTGAAAACACTTAACCACATCAGATGGATTCTGGGCACTCAAATTTATAGCATTGGAAATCTGATCACTCTTTCTCCTTTATAAAGGTTTGGTGTTCAACCCTATATATGAACACAATAGTAATTTCAATATAGCATCTATTATTACCACATTTATAGGGCTCTTTAATATAAATTAGTATGCATTTCTGTTTGGCTACTCTGATAAGAATGTTTATTCATAATAGATAAATAAACTAATAGAAAACATGTTGCCTGGAGAAAGAGTCGTCCTGCATACAAACAAGCAACCTACTTATATTACCTGGTAAAACATCCTAAAAAATAAAATGGATAGACTTTTTTTATTGTCTCTTTCCCACTATCTGAATATATATGAAACTATATTGCGTAGAAAAGGTTATCTGAGAATTTAAAGTGGTTTTAAAGGCTGAAGGTTTTTTTTTACCTTCATGCATTCTATGCATGAAGGTGAAAAACCTACAGTGTGCAGCAGCCCCCTCAGCCCCCTCAGCCCCTAATACTTACGTGAGCCCCATCTCACTCCAGTGATGTGCACGGGAGCCCCGACTCTCCCAGGTCTCTCCCTCCTCATTGACTGAGACACAGCAGGTGGAGCCATTGGCTCTGGCTACTATTAATCACAGCCTGTGAAGATGGAGCTGGAGGGTGGGGCTGAGTCTCACTCTGCTGTGTCTTATGGATGCAAAAAGCGGGGCTTGGGAGCAAGCATGCACTAGTGCCCCCATAGCAAACTTGATATTGTAACACTGTTCAGAGGGAAGAACCCAGAAGCACTGCCAGGGGACCCAAGAAGAGGAGAATCGGCACTGCTCTGTGCACACCACTGCACAGAGCAGGTGAGTATTGCATTTGTTATTTTTTTTAAAATTACATAACGAGCGTCACTTGAGTTTTATTTCTTTTTTTACGACTATCAGATTTCCACAGGGTACACATGAAGCAACCTTTTTAAACTACGCAGTGCCATCTTGTGCTAACTGCAATTCCATTGAAATATATTTTTATCGTATTTAAGATTGTTTAAGGTTTATTTCATATGGAGATAAAATAAGATCAAATGAAATACAACAGGCACTCCAATTTTAATTCTACTTTTATGTAAAAACGTATCATCAGGGTAGGTGATCATACCTCTATTTTACAGATCCTCACTATCCCCCAAAACATAATGGCCTTCACAATTTGTTTTGTTTTAGGTGAGCATAGTAATCATAATTCCAGTCCTCCCACAATAAGTTTCGTATTATAGAAACATTTGAGAGAGAAGTCTGAAGAGTTCCTCCTTAACCACTTGCCCTGCGGAAGACTTACCCCCTTAATGACCAGGCTATTTTTTGCAATTCGAGATTTCTTTTTGTGGTATTTGATCACCACTGAGATTTTTTGTGATATGAACAAAAAAATAGCAACAATTTGAAAAAAATCCCAATATTTTCTACTTTCAGTTATAAAAAATATCCAGTAAAATCAACATTAGTCATAAATTTAGACAAAATTTATTCTGCTGCATGTCTTTGGTAAACAAAATCCCAATACGTGTGTATTAATTATTTTTTGTGAAAGTTATAGCATCTACAAACTATGGTATATATATTGGAATTTATGCAGCTTTTACTTTCTGACTGCCTATCACATTTCTTGAGGTGCTAAAAAACCAGGGAAGTACAAACCCCCCCAAATGACCCCTTTTTGGAAAATAGACACCCTAAGGAATTTGCTGAGAGGCATGTTGAGTCATGGATGATTTTATTTTTTGCCACAGATTTGTTTTTTACACAAAGTTGTCACTTAAATAATATATTGCTCCCACATGCCATGGGTATATGTGGAATAACACCACAAAACACATTCTGCTACTTCTCTCAAGTATGGGAATACTACATGTGAGAGATTTTTTGGCAGCCAAGCTACATTAAGGCTCTGAAAATCGAATGACCACCTCAAAGCTTTCAAAGGGCATATTTCCTCATGTCACTTCCTCACTATCTATCACTGTTTCGGAGGCCCAGTAATGCCAGGATATTACAAACACGCCCCCCCTCAAATGAACCCTTTTTGGAAGGTAGACAACCCAAGGAAATTGATAAGAGGCATGGTGAGTATTTTGCAGATATCATTATTTTACAGGGTTTTGAAAAAGAAAAAAAGAAAAGAAAAAATACATTTTTGTTTTTTTTCTTCATTTTCAAAAAGCTTGTGGCAACAAATAGGATCTGCAAAATGCTCACCATGCCCCTTAGCCAATTTCTTGGAGTGTCTACTTTCCAAAAAGTCATCATTTTGGGGGTGCTTCTACTATCCTGGCATTTCAGGGCCAACATTAGAAGCTTATGCCATACACCCCCACTCTTCTAACCACTTGAAGACCAAGCCTTTTCTGACAATTTTTGTTTTCATAGAAAAACTGTTTTTTTGCTATAAAATTACTTTGAACCCCCCCATACATTATATATTTTTAAAGCAGAGGTCCTAGAGGATAAAATGGTGGGTGTTGAGATTTTTTATGTCACAGTATTTTTCAAATGCAATTTTTTGGAAAAAATACACTTTTTAGAATTTTAATGTACAAAAACACAATATATTGCCCAATTGTTTGATAACATAAAAAATATGATGTTACGCTGAGTAAATGGATACCAAACATGGCATGCTTTAAAATTTAAAAAGGTGACAAACTACGTAAATTATTAATATCCATAGGCAACGCTTTAAAAGCTTTTACTGGCCACCACTTTAGATTTATGAAGGAGGTCTAGTGCTATAATTACTGCTCTTGATCTGACTTTCGTGGTGATACCTTACATGCATGATGCAATCTCTGTTTACATACTGATAGCCGCTTGTGTTTGCCTTTGCACGCGAGTACGGGGATGGGGGTGAATTGTTTTTATTATTTATTTTGCTTTTTTAAAACATTTTTACACTGTCCCTGTCATTTTTTTCTTTTTTCACTTTTATTGTTATCATAGGGAATGTAAATATCCTCTGCAATAGCAACAAGCAGTGACAGGTACTCTTTTCTGTGAAATCTGGGGTCTATTAGACTCTAGATCTCTCCTCTGCCCTTAAAGCATCTGATGACACCAAGATCGGTGTGATCAGATGCTTTCCCAATTTTAAAATGGCGTGGTTTATATTTGGCAAACAGGAAATGATGAAATGCTTGTAGCTTCCGTTCTATTAGACCATAGAGATAACTGGAGGTATACCAGTCTCTGATCAGCTCTATGGTCAGCCAGTGGATTTTATGGCTGCATCCTTGGGTGGGACGGGAGAGCCCAAGAAAACCTTGGAAGGCGGCTGTAAAAGTGATTCAGTGGATAATTAGCCTCTAGGATTGTTTTTACATGAAAGCAGACCACCAGTTGAAAAAAAAATACCAGGATGATGCCTGTAGCTGCAGGCATCATCCCGGTATATCCACTTAAAGTACTCTGACATACCAAAACATTGCTTGTCTTATTGGACATATACTGTATGTAACAGCAGAGAACATGGGCATATGATGAATCGGGTCTGTGGACCAATATGACCGCAATTCATTCTTTTTTGTAATGCCCATGTTGAGGGTTAGGCCCAAAAAAGTTTTAAATTCAGAAACCATGATAGATTTCCATGCAAATTGTCTGACAAGAGCTGAATTTGGGTGGGCGGCAATGTCTTGCTTTGTGTATAAATTTCTTTGGCACACAATCAATTGATACAAATCATCTGTGAAAAACAGAGGGGCTAAACTCTAGTGCTGGCAGTGAACGATGCTGATCCTGCTAACACTGCGCTTTTGGGAACACTATACAAAGGAGGCACTAGTATAGTTCTGTTTGTGATCAATATATTGATCCATACAAACACTACATAGTAACAGCGGTAATTAGTGAAATATAGTGTGAGTGCGATTGTGTGCGGGCAATCTAACACTATCTGACCCTGGCTGGGAAGGGAGCTTGCAGACCCTGATGTTATCTGATGTCGCTAGTGGCAGTAATACAGTGTAATAGTACATCATTTTCTTCTCAGCCGCCACTCACCCGCACATTGTGGGCGGGCGGGCGTCAAGTAGTTAAAACATTTTTTTTAAATTTCTCTCAATATTTTTATTTTTTTAAACATTATTTTTCTTTTATTATTTTTTTAAATACTTTTTTCAGAGTAGTACAGTGTTATCATAGTAACATTGTGCTACACAGGGGAGGGGGGTGATTTGTTTTACACTTTGCATAGCAAGGGCAATAAATATTATTGCTCCTGCAATGCAATGATTGCTTTAAACTGTCATGAATGGGTTAAGTTTATGACAGTTCAAAATACAGTGATCTGTGATTGGCACCTGCTGGTCACATGGTACAGGGTGCTGTGATTGGCCCCATGTACCATGTGAGAGCTGTGGGCCAATTGCAGAGCTGTTATGAATCAGAGTAAGTCATGACAGCTTTGTTGTCATTGTGATCATGTGATTGCATAGCGATCACATGACCACCGGATCCCATTCACGGGGATCTTCATTCAGCTGTGTCCAGTGGATGTGGGGGGAGAATTGATGCGCCGACTTAGAATTGATGCCCTTGTGTGTATAGTGAGCAGAGCTGTTTTTTATTTAATTTTTAACTACTGCTGGCCAATTTAATTATTTATTTACTCAAGCTGAGCTTTGGCTGTAAATTACATTATTCCTACTATTCCTATTAATTAGTCCAATCAGAAAAATTACTTTTATTATTGCTTTTTCCTTTTCATAAATTAGGTAAAGTGCAAACAATAAAATATTTAAAGAGTAGTTATTATTTTCAGCATATGAAAAAGCTGTACAATTTCTATACAATACTAACATTTATTTTAATTAAACTTTTAACATGATACTTGAAAAAAAAAGTAAAGCAAAAAAACAATTTCCTTTTAGCACTTCACACAGTCTCCGAAGTACTGTTACACAATGAGTATAAAATTCTAAAATAGCTAATTAAACATTTGTTATGTTATGAGCTTCAGGGTGCAATAATGTTACTAATTTATCAGTGTTTAATTGAAATTCATTACACATTTTTTGTCTGTCATGCTAACAAAACCGCTTTGTGGGGAATGGTAATTAAGGGAGAGTTTTCTAAGTAGTGTGTGGGGAATTGAATTTATAATGGCAGCTGTGTGCATAATTTCCTTTACACCACCTTAAATGTTTTCTCTTTAAGTTCTTAGGTGTCAATAGCATTGCTTGTCACAAGATAATATAGCCATAAAAATACATAAATTAAAGGGTTTTGAACTATAAAATGTTTTCAGATCCCTACAACTCAATGAAATGTGGAGGAGGGTTTAAGCATTAGTCAGACACTTTGCAAAGAGCAGGAAATTGCTCCTAAAATCCTGGTTGCTGATTTAGCTCTTTTAGGAATTTTTTTTTACTCTGCTATGTTTTTATATTAATTTCCAACTTGTCCAGATGGATTTTTGGGGCTTGAGTGTCTCAAGATTTGTGATTATAAGAATGGTTCTCTAGTGCAACCACATCACAGGACAAAGTCAATACTTTCCTAGCTGGACCAGAGCCATATGTAACCAATGTCTGTATATCAGTCATCCATCCAGCACAAACATATTCCAGGGCTTCAAAAATCTTCCCTGAGAGGGGTCAGATGCATTAACACTGTTGCTGCTAAAGGGGTTTGTAAAATCTTCAAGTGCCACAACTGAATGGCTCCTGAATCAGCAGAAGAGTTAAAAATGTGGCTTTGGTGACTTAAAAAGAGCATTTATTTCTTAGGTAATGACAAGCAAATTTAGGGGAACTAATCCATTGTACACGTCACTCATATTAAACACCAATAAAAAGAAATTTGCACTAAAATGAACCAAATATTTGTGGAAAATAAAGATTCAAAAAACAAATTAATCTGAGAAAATGTGACAATCTCCGTTGACCTTGATTGATTGTACTTCAGTTGTATGATTAATTTGCAAAATTTACTAAACAAGGAACACAGAAAAAATTATTCTAGTCTCTGAGGATTAAGTAATAAAATGAGCACATCCATCTTCATACAAATATAAATTTTTTGCAATGTGTAACTGAACTAGTGGTAAAACACACACACAGACATACACACACTTCCTGTTTTTAAATATACATACCGTAACTTTGATAAGAAGCTAGTTAGTACATAGTAAAAGCAACTAAACTCCTGTTCATACATTTTATGGCTTGTTTGCAATATTCAGTAATAATGTCTATTACATTTATTTTTCCACATTTTCTTTTAGGGTGGTTACCCCATTCTCACTCAACCTTCATAGTATTTAATGCCAGGGGAACATAATTTTAGGTCTGCTACTAGCACACAGCCCTCTCATTTCAATAAATTAATTTATGTAGCTAACATCTGTTATGGCAATATTTGTCCGCTACTATTGCAATCTTTTGTTTCCAATAATTGCACTGATTTAATTTTGAGTGAATGTAGTATTAATATAAATCATTATATCATTATAGCAATAATTTGTGTTTCTTTGACAACTTTCCCAGCCAGACAGTATAGTTAGCCAAATTACACCTATATTTGGACAAAATCATCTACTCTTCTTCTTCTACTATATATAAAACATGCTCTTTTCATTGCATTTATGTTACTGTAACCTATATATATATATATATATATATATATATATATATATATATATATATATATATATAAATTTGTTTTTGAGTATGGAAAGATAAGAAAGCCTGTTATGTTTTTATTGTCATCTGTGTCTCTGTTGGGAAGATTCGCCCTCTCTTTTTATCCTGGCAACCACTGTTGGGGAGCTGAAATAAAGTTCAAACTTTTGAATTGTCTTCCTATTAGGATGATGTGTCTGATGACAAAAGTCTAAGAGAGAATCTCCACAATTAGTCCCAGATGACAAAGAAATCTGACAAGATTTTAACTATAACATATTCTATCCAAAATGGAAAAAATACTTTAAATTTAAGTATAGTTTAAGGTGGGTGACCATAGAGTACGTGCCCCACTTATCCAGAAAAACAAACGGCCTTTGAGGTTAAGGTCCTGGTCTGATTGAGTCTTCTTATGTATGTCTTGGGCTTCTCTTTGACTCTAAAACTTCACCTCCAGATCATAAACAGTCATTTCTTAAGACCATTGCAGCAATTTACACACACCTTCACCCTTGTCAGTCAAATTTCCTTGTCTTGCACTAGAGCCAACCCTGGACATTACAGCAGAAGATGAATATTCACAAAATTCTCAGGTGGAAACATTTAAGCTTTATGGAGTAAACAGTGACTACAACTGTTGTTCAAGTAACATGTACGTATCCTGTAAACTAGGATATTATCGTTTTAAAAATTAAAATGTAGAGGTATAGCTCACTAACAGACATGCTCACTGTAAATAAAATTAGCTTTATATATTTAATACAATTAAATGCTTTTTGTGGTTTCAATTCTATTGTTACATCCCTTATTACTGTGGTTCCCAGCCCCATATGCCGTAAATATACATGGCTGGAAACCTGAATGTTGGTATACCATCACTTTGAGAGCTCATATCATAGTTTTGTCACAGGCCTGGACAGGGGCGGACTGACCATTTGGAAACTCGGGCAGTGCCCGAGGGCCCGGGGTCAGTAGGGGGCCCCATGAGATGCCCCTGGTACCTTTTTCATAGGCTTTTTTGAGTTTGGGCAAGGACAGGGCTCTATGATTCCCTGTTGCCCGGGGGCCCCATGAGTTGTCAGTCTGCCCCTGGGCCTGGATTCCCAACACATGCAATTCCCTGTACAAGTTACCTGGATTGCTGGTGTTAATCAGCACTTGCTTCTGATTAAAATTATTCAGAAATCATAAACATTTAGTATTTTTTCCATTTGAAAGAGGAATAGCAAAAGCTTCAATTTTGCCTGAAGTAAAACTGTAATTCATTTTTTAATGAAAATATGCAACTGTTCTAAAAAAGTATCCATACTGTGTTTAGGAGGGGGGAAAGGTGTTGCTTGATGTGAAAAGCTTTGAGACCCCCTAGTGTTTGGTAATGAAACATACCATTAAGATAGGGCCTAGATATACTATTGTAATCAGAGAGAGACGTCTTCCAGACAGGAACATCATGTACATTTTTCCTACAGCTTATTTTGTCAAGGAATTAGCAGTATTGTGTTTGATTTGTGACTCCAGTACACGTGCAAATGCTTCTAAAGTCAGGTCAGATGCATGTATTAAACTTGCACATTCATATTTCTAAACATATAAGGGAATTTAGAAAAGACCCTGTGCGCTATCAGTAAACTTGTCTAACATAACAGAACATATAGTGTTTTTTACCCTTTGTTTCTCTTTTTCTCTTTACATACTGTATACCTGTATGTAATCTAAATATGAAATACTGTATACTAATTTTTAGCATTCGCTTTTAGAGCCAACAGGTGGAGCTTTAGTGTTTATTCACAGTTAAAGGAAATCTATATTCACAGCATACCCTTTTCATTTTATGAAGTAAACATTGTAATCACAACACAAACTATATCTATATCTATATCTATATATCTATATATATATATATATATATATTTTTTTAATTATTATTTATTTATTTATTTTGACAATCCAAAATAAGCTTCCTTGAAAAATCTCCTTTAATCACTTTAGCACCAGGCCATTTCTGACACTTCTCTCCTACATGTAAAAATCTGCATTTTTTTTTTATGACAAATTACTTAAAAACTCCAAAGATTATATATTTTTTAAGCAGAGGCCATAAAGAATAAAATGTTGCAATTTTTGTTATATCACACTGTATTTGTAAACCCAATTTATTTGATAAAAATACATTTATTTTTAATGCACAAAAACACAGTATAATACCCAATTGTTTTGTAAAATATAAAAGATAGTGTTATGGCAAGTAAATAGATATTTAACATGTCACGTTTTAAAATTGTACATGCTCATGGTATAGGGACAAACTACGGTGCTAACAAAATCTTCATAAGCAACACTTTAAAAGCCTTTACGAGTACCAGTTTAAAGTTACACAGGAGGTCTGGTGCTAGAATGATTGCTCTTGCTATAACCTTTGCTGTGATACCTCTCATGTGTGGTGTGAATACTATTCATGTGCATGAGAGACCTATGCAATGGTGTATTTAGGTTTTGTGCTGCCCTAGGCAACACAAAGAGCGTCTGCCCCCCCTGGACACGAACCAACACCACCCCCTCTTCCTTCTCCCGTGGAGAGAGCCTGACATTGACCAACAACACCCCTGCCCGCCACCTGGGAGAGCCTTCCACTAACCCCCCAGGCAATAGAGAGAAAGACACTCATCTTCACAGCTCCGGACATCCCTGGGAACGAATTGTCAGGCTCTATATACACAATCAAGCAACACGCAGCCTCTCTCAGATCCCCCCTGGTTCCCATGGCTTGCGTGTCCCTTCTTCCATCCCTTCTTCTTGGGTGAGGTGCTGCCCCCCTGAAAAATGCCACCCTAGGCAAGTGCCTTGTTTTGCCTTGTGGTAAATACACCCCTGGACCTCTGTATGCTTTTGCCTTTGCACACAATTTAATTTCATTTTTTTATTTGTACACTCTCTCTTACATCCCTTGTGATAGTTTTAATCAGAGACTGGTTATCTTTATAGAGAGATCTGGGGTCTATTAGACCCCATATCTCTCCACTGCCGATCAAAGCATCTGATCAAACCAAGATCGTTTTGATCAGATGCTTTCACATGCCAGTAATGGCTTGTTTACATCCTGGTGAAACTGGAAGTGACAAAATACTTGTTGCTGCCGGCTTCTTATTCCATAGAGATGATTGCGGGCATTCAGAGCCTGGGAAGGCAATGGAATGCAGAAGGAGAGGGAACCCCCTTCAGCCACCCATAAAAGCAATCTAGTGGCTAATTAGAGATAGTGGGATGATGCCTGCAGCTAACCACTTCAACCCTGTGACATATAAGTATGTACCGGGGGCTGAAGCTTAAAGTTGTGATTGTTGCCTATCAATTGGCGAATGCTTTCAGGAGCATCCTGGATTCCCTGCCATCTTCTGCTCTGCCCATTACTTTTGTTTACTTAGATTTAAGGACTACATATACCATGGTACTTTGCTGCCTGCAAGCTGTAATGATGTGGTTTGTTTATTTTAATGATTCCGCCTCTTGAAACTCATCTCAGCAAATCTGTAGTTCAGAAGGCAGGCTCTGTGAAATGTGTGACACAGCAGTGCATATTCACAGAGCATAGGGAATATGCGTAACATAATTCCAAAAAGTAAGTGCATACGATTCTTCAAAAACCACGTTTTCAAATTGCAAGACTATTCAGGTTAATAGAAGTAGGTTAGAATGATTTTCACTTGTGACTCTAGATCCACTTCAACATTGTATCTTTTCAATACAATGCTATTTACATAATTCACTAAGCTTTTACCACAAAGGCTCACTACATATTTTAATAACACAAAAAGAGCTACACTGAAAGCAACATCTGTTGTTCTGCTGTGCTTACTCTTTAAAAAACCCATAGTACTCTGGAAATCCTTTCTCATGCATTGAATGGTTTTTTTTTAATTCTTTATTTAGAAAGCATCAGTTTGACAAACGTCAAGAACATGCTTTCACAACATAGCGTCAAGAACAAAATGTTTATTTTTAAGTTTGCACACATATCGTAAAAAAAGAGATATGAAACAACAGTTTATACCTTTTATAGTCCTGAATAAATTGGCAAAAATGCAACTGAATGAAAATTATAATAGTCACAATGGCTATTTCACTCTTTCTCTACTTGCTTCATTTGATAAATAATTTTTCCATTTTACTACAGAATGTGTTGTCTGTACCTATATCATTCAAGTAAAAACACAAGTGCATGATGACAAAAAAATTTACAGGCAGAAAAAAAAACATGTTTTGGGCATGTGTGCGTGTTAATGTATTTCAATGACCAGAATAAATTAATAATGGCCAAAGCGTGTGCAGTTTGAGGCTTTACATACTTTTTTTTAACAGCTTTTCTCCTGCCAGGAGTTCTGATGTTTAGAGAAGCAAAGCAAACGCCCTGTGTGCATGAGGCCTAAGAGTGATCTTTGACAATCCTGTGATCAGTAATGCTTTAGAAGAGACTGTAGAGCTCTAGTTGTAAACAAAGTTTCATCCTTGTGGTTATGCAATTATAAAGGGATGTATGGAACACAAGTTTGAAGGCAACACTGGACTGCAAATATTTTGTCCTTTAAAAAAGTTAACATTTGTATTTTGTTTTGTATTAAGCTGTTTGATTCGTTTTAAAGGTCAAAGTTTGCATCAAGACCCAAATATATTTTCTCTAGTTTTAGATTAGGATTAGAAACCCTGTCTGGTTTTTATATGTATCCAGGGTTTCATTACAGAAATGATATATTTCCTTCTTTCCTGCTAACAATGGTTTAACCAAACAAGAAGTGAGGGAAAATCTGTAACAGGGACTTGGAGAGCAATACAAATCAAACAGAGGTTCTAACTTTTTCCTACTCTATTAAAAAAAAGTTTATTTCTGTCTGTGGTATGTTGGAGATTTCTTCCCACTAACTGTTTGGTAAAATGTTTTCAGCAGCACAGGACATGGGGCTAAATCTTTCTCATGGATCTCTAGAAAGCAGTTAAAACCTAAACTGGTATAGAAACATTTAAGATTGATGAGAGAAAAAAAAACAAATGTTCCATCGAGTCTGCCCCATTATTTTTATTTTTTTCAACTTTTTTGTCTGATTGTAGATCTATATTTGTTCCAAGCATGTTTGAATCTACTTACTCTTGACTGACTCACTGCCTCTGCTGGAAGTCTATTCCAAGCATTAGATACTCATAAAAAATACTTTTGAAAATTAGATTTGAACTTTCCTCTGCTAATTTGAGGTGATGCCTTGTGTTCTTGATCTTCATTTTGAAAATAATGCCCACCTGAACTTTATTTACCCTTAAGGTATTTTAGGTTTTCAATCATGTCTCCCCTTTCCCTTCTTTTCTCCACTGTACATATTAAGTTTCTGACAGCTCTCCTTATATGTTTTATCCCTCAGACCTTTCACCATTTTTGTTGCCAATCTCTGAACTATAAAGAATTATACCTGAGGCACATGTGCCCATTTTTACTCATCATGTACACCCAAGCTGCTTTTTCTGCACCAACATTTTAGTTACTCTTTACAGCAGTCAAACACAGCCTTACCTCTTGTACATTGCCCTGTAAAGTTCTGTAATTGTATTTTGTTGAGTATAGTGATTTTATAATCAGTATTCTCATTTCTTTTTTTTTTCTTCCATGTCAGTAGTGTTATATAATAGAGAATCCAACTCCTTGTGAGAAGTTGGCCAAAGTGTGTTCTTTCATGCCAAATATTATGACAGTTCCTACTTTCCAGACATGAGTAATCTTGTGTGAGGTGTGCAATGGATGCAGCAGAGAGTGAAAGAATGGCTAAAGAAATGTGCAGGGCACAATGATTAACAATGTGGGATAATTGGAGTGTGTAATAACATCTCTATAACTATATGAGTACTAAAAAATTAAATCACATAGAGAAAGAAATATGGAAAAATTAAAAGGGTATGCCAATAATGAAAGTGAAATAATAAAACAAGCAGGAATCTGGAACACACATTTAAAGATCTACTAACCTATGAACTTCAAGCTGTATAAAAAAGGTTATTGCTTTTGTAAAATTATATTGGGTTTACATTATGGATTTAGGTACTGCTAGTTATTTGAGTTCTTCTTGGACATATATAGCTAAAAGAGGGTTGTAGCTAAAGTTATATGTAATTTGACATCTTTTAAAAATACTGCAGCCAGTTCCACCTATAACTCTTCTCAACCAGATAAGGATTAGGTTGGTGTTCAGGGAGTATAGCGGTTAAGTGACTAGCACTTTTGCTTTGTGGCTCTTGGGGGACTTCTGTCCCCCTAGGGCATATCTGCATAGAGCCTGTTCAGTATTGTTTAAGATATCTTACAAGTTCTTTGGTTTCTTCCCACAAAACAAAATATTACTGGTTATTGATTTGGCTTTCTCTAGTCTGCTATTGAAGTAGAACACCAAACAAGATATTTGTTATTCTCTATAGCCACTTTTTTTCTCCATATGCATGAGTATGGGCACTAAATGTGTTCCAGCTTATGAAAACATGTATTTGGGGAACTTGTAGCATTAATATTTGAGAAGGAAGGTCTTACTGAATCCCTATACTGGGTATTGATATGGTTTAGGTATATCAATGACCTACTGATATTTTGGACAGGGATGGAGAAGAAAATTGAGACAGTTTATTCAGATCCTTAATGATGATTTGATTTTAAAGGTAATGTATACTGTGGATGTGAGGAAAGGGGTCTTTTTAGACTTAGTGATTGTGATCACAAAGGAAGAACCAGTGAACATATGATTATATAGAAAGCCTACAGTGTACAGTAGTTTATTGGTCACAGACAGCTTCTATCTTAAGTCACTAATTGAAAGGATACAGGTAGGTCAGTATGTAAAAATTGTTCTAGCAAAGAAGATTTTGTGGTGGATGCCTTTAATGACAAGAGTTAAAACAAACAAATGCCTGAGCACAGTTTTGCACCTTTGACATGTGCTAGTAAAACTGTATATATTATGAATTATATATTTTTTTCAGGACGATTTGGGCTTTCATTTGGAGATAAATGAGAATGATGTCTCCAAATTCTTGTATTATCAAAGGAAGACAGGAACAAAATAGTAAAATAAAAAATCTTTTTTAAATTTAGCTGTATATTTCCTGCTATCATCATAATAACCTACTGCCAAAGAACAACCCAAATAAATTTTCCTGCTCCTTACGACCACAGTAATTTTATTTGTTGTTTACACCCATTGTAGGCCCAGAAACAATAGTATCCATTTTACTTTTATTTTCATCCTTCCTAAAATACACTAACACTAACTGACGCTGGGCTCAATGAACTAAAGCAGATTGCATGTGGCAATCAACTATCAGGAAACCGTCACATTTAGTGGTGGTAATAATTCCACTGCTAAATGTTTTGCTTCACACTGCAACTAGAGGTCCATTTGGTTGTTCACACAAGATTCTCCATGGAGTGTATATAATGCAAAAGTCTCCCTCATTATTTTCCCTGCTGGTTAAATATTTTTAGCCTGTAATGCTAGGTTACTTTCTCTGTTGGTGAATATTATTATTATTATTATACAGTATTTATATAGCGCCAATAGTTTGCTCAGCGCTGTACATTATAGTGGGAGACAGTACAGTAACAATACAATGCGATACACGAGGGGTTCGAGGGCCCTGCTCCTTGGAGTTTACAATCTAGGAGATATTATGTTCTTGTAGTTATTTTTCTCTTATAACCGAATGCTAGGGAATGTTGCCCAGCAAAAGGAAACAAGGAAACTGTTTGATATACTTGCACAAATATTGAGATATTGCATAGCAATTTTTTAACAAATAGACCCCCTAAGGCTCACACTCACATTGTCAGCCCACTGCTCTGTAGAGACGTGTTGGGCTGACAATCATTCTTAATGGCACCCCCATGCATCTCAAACTGCAGCGTGCTTGAAAGTGCAGAAAACACCATGCAATTTCCCAGATGCTGTGTTTCCAAAATGGTGCATGAACCTTTTTTCAGCGGGAAATGCAAGCATGCCAGCCCGTTCAAATGAATAGGCTGCCGTGCCCATACAAAGGTGGCCTGCAAACCCACACAGATGTGAACCAAGGGTAAATGTAAGGCTTTAAGTAGGAACACTATTTAAATTTCTTTTTAAACTTGCAATGTTCATTTAGCTAACTTCACATGCAGATCAAAATTGATTCCTTTGATCTGCTATTATTGAACAAGATGTTGTTGATGATGAAGGTTATGTTAAAATGAAGCAATAATAAAACTGCTTAATTGTATCTCTTCTTGGCACTGCACGTGCTTTTCTAAATATCAGTTTGCACAGCAGCAGAGAGATCTGCTCCCATGTAAAAAGTCTTGGGCATTGCTAGTAAATGTCATTGTACAGCTTTGGGGGAGGTAGAAGGGCTGGATGTCCCACACGCATTCAAATAATTTAGATGAATTTTTTGGGGCATGTGTAGCATACCCAATGTATATACAGTTGCAAGAAAAAGTATGTGAACCCCTTGGGATTACGTGGAGTTTTGCATGAATTGGGTATAAAATGTGCTCTGAACGTCATCTATGTCACAACAATAGAAGAACACAGTCTGCTGAACATAATACTACAAAAACATTAGATGTTGCCATAGTTTAATTGCACATAACATGTAAACATTCACAGTGCAGGGAGGAAAAAGTATGTGAGGCCCTAGCCTAATGACTTCTCCCAGACCCAATTGGAGCCAGGAGTGAGCCAACCTTGACTCCAATCAGTGTGATAATATTGGATGTGTTGCTGACAGCTGTCCTGCCCTTAAAAAACACACACCTGTTTTGGGTTTACTGGTTTCAAGAAGCTCTGTCTGATGTGAACCATGCCTCGCAGAAAAGAGCTCTCAGAAGACCTACGATCAAGAATTGTTGACTTGCATGAAGCTGGAAAGGGTTAAAAAAGTATCTCCAAAAGCCTTGATGTTCATGTGTCCACGGTAAGATAGACTGTCTACAAATGGAGAAAGTTTAGCACTGTTGCTACTCTCCCTAGGCGTGGTCGTCCTGTAAAAATGACTGCAAGAGCAGAGCGCAGAATGCTGCATGAGGTAAAGAAGAATCCCAGAGTGTCAGCTAAAGACCTACAGAAATCTCTGGCACATGCTAACATTTTTGTTGACACATCTACAATAAGGAAAACATTAAACAAGAATGGAGTACATGGGAGGACACCACGGAGGAAGCCATTGCTGTCCAAAAAGAATATTGCAGCACGTTTGAAGTTTGCAAAAGAGCACCTGGATGTTCCACAGCACTACTGGCAAAATATACTGTGGACAGATAAAACCAAGATTGAGTTGTTTGGGAAGAACACACAACACTATGTGTGGAGAAAAAAAGGCACAGCACACCAACATCAAAACCTCATCCCCACTGTAAAACATGGCGGAGGGAGCATCATGGTTTGGGGCTGCTTTGCTGCCTCAGGGCCTGGACAGATTGTTGTCATTGATGGGAAAATGAATTCCAGAGTTTATCAAGACATTTTGCAGGAAAACGTACGACCATCTGTCCGCCAACTGAAGCTTCGCAGAGGATGGGTGATGCAACAGGACAATGACCCAAAGCATACAAGTAATTCAACAAAACAATGGCTGCAACAGCACAGAATACGCCTTCTGGAGTGGCCCAGTCAGAGTCCTGACCTCAACCCGATTGAAATGCTGTGGCATTACCTTAAGAGAGCGATTCACACCAGACATCCCAAGAATATTGCTACACTGAAACAGTTTTGTGAAGAGGAGTGGTCCAAAATGACTCCAGATCGTTGTGCAGGTCTGATTTGCAACTACAGGAAACGTTTGGTTGAGGTTATTGCTGCCAAAGGAGGGTCAACCGGTTATTAAGTCGAAAGGTTCACATACATTTTCCTCCCTGCACTGTGAATGTTTACATGTTATGTGCAATTAAACCATGGCAACATCTAATGTTTGTGTAGTATTATGTTCAGCAGAGTGTGTTCTTCTATTGTTGTGACTTAGATGACGTTCAGAGCACATTTTATGCCCAATTCATGCAAAACTCCACGTAATCCCAAGGGGTTCACATACTTTTTCTTGCAACTGTATGTAATTAATTAAGTCAGACTTGACCTAATGCATAGGTATGCAGTAGGAGAGATAAACATTGAAGCACATTCATTGCATAGTAATACTAACTAGGAAGTAGAGTCTGCAGGCCTGGATTTACATTAAGGTGTTGTAGGCTTGTGTCTATAAAAGGTGGTTGCAAAGTGAAAGATATACTGTATATACTGCATACACATATATATTAAAAATGCTATTGTTTTCATTTAAATTTAATTGTTTAATCAAATCAATAGCGTGTTACAGAAGGAATTATGTGCATTATGTGCATATGTGCTTAATCACTGAAGGGCTTAATTAACCTGTTCATTTAAAGCTGTCCTGGAATAACCAGGTTGTAAGAGTTATTCATGGAGTATCTCTGATGCGTTGTTTCATTTTCATGGCATTTTACGATGTGACAAACTAAAGCCGCCATCTCTGCATAGATAGGCTGTAATGGAGCCTTTTACTAATGTCTGCTGTGGATAGCTGCAGGATACAATATTTCCACTACATCACAAAGGACGCGATTCAATATAGACAAATGTCTGTACTTAAAGAACCATGAAAGTTTATGCCATCCGTAAGAAAATCTCCTTATGCCCACATGTAGCCTCTAGTGATTTGTGCTGTTGTTTTAGTTGATCTTACCTGACTTGATTCTATGATTTCTTTTACTTTTTTGTTTTGTTTTACGTGTGACAAGAAAATTGCAGCTTGCCCTTGACAGTCAGACACAAATTGACTGAACAAAACAAAATAAAACAGTGGAGTAATTCTAAAGTAAATGTAATCAAACTGAAATCCCACCAGACCTTGGACTTGAGCAGACAAAGGCTTTATTCAATAACACTTTCTCGCCTTTCTTTTTCAGCAGAGGACTTACTAAAGCAAATTGAATTCATTGCTTTCTACATCCTCTCCGCTTGCTTTCTTTGCTTTCCACATATGGTAAGTTAAGTACTGCATGTCACCATTTAAAAGAGAATCAACATTGTCACCAAGTGTTTGGTGAATGCACCTGCTGAGTAGTTTATTTGGGTGCTACATATGACTGATTAATATTGTTTTATGTTTTATGTATTCCAGATTGGTGAGTGTTGGCAATTACCAGACATAAGAGCATTTACTAATGACTTTTCTTATCATTCCTGTGGATTAAATAAGGAAAGAATTATGCAAGTGTACATTCTTTTATTATCTTATAAAAAAATCAAACTTTGCAAAGTTTACTCAACAAAAGAAAAGATTGCGCAGAAAACAACAAAACAAGCATACCATTCCCCTTTCCAAAGCCCAATATATCAAATAAAGGTCATGAAAAAAGATTCATAAGAAAACCTTACTAAACAAATTGTTGGAACAGTCACCATTACATCTGGCCATAAAAATGTCTTGCTCAGAGCACCCAAACTTTATTGATATTTCCTGGATACCATATGCCTAAAATAATTGTATAGGGTTTGTATAAGCATTTTGTTTCATTATTTTATGTACTAACAATATGTTGTTTTTAGTCAGATAAGTATGAAATGTTGCATATAGGTATTTATTTTTTTTATTTTTTATTTTGGAGCTCTATGCATTCATGTTTTAAAAAAAAGTATTTTTTTTTACAGAGTTTAAACTCAGATTACTCACACAGAGATTAAAATGTCAAAGGGGACTACTCTGTTCAGCTCTCTACTGTGTTTCAAATGGAGAGTGATAATTTGAAAGGAAACAGCTTCTGCTATATATTCTCGTCTTTATAAAATAAAGCTCTGATATCACATTACAGATGACCCTCTTCTTAAATATTTTTTTGTAAAATAAATATGTTAAATAGATAGTAAAACAAAGAGGTGAAACAATCTTTTTAAAAGTTTATAAGCTTTAAAAAAAATCACCTAAAACCAGTATAGTTCCCTTTAAGTAGGCACCTAAATATTATTGAAGTGTGTTTTTAATATGTTTGTCTATACTGCCCTATAGGTAACAATCAGAACATGTTAAATGCAAGATCAAAGATTTCTAATTGTAAAATAGTAGACGTATTGGTATCTCCCTTTTAAATGGCTCATATATCCTTTTACATGTGTTCACTTACCTTTGGGTAATTATGCATATTTTAATAATTGAATGGAGGGCATTTTTCTTAATAAAATCCCTCTGCCATTATCAAGGTCCTAGCTTACATTAACCACTTGCCCTCTGGAAGATTTACCCATCTTAATGACCAGGACGTTTTTTGCTATTCAGGACTGTGCTAGTTGATCTGGTAATTGCGCAGCCATGCAACGTTGTACCCATACAAAATGTATGTCCTCTTTTCACACAAATAAAGCTTCCTTTTGGTGATATTTGATCGCCACTGGGATTTTTATTTTTTGGGATATAAATGAAAAAAGACTGAAAATTTTGAAAAATTAACCCCTATATTTTCTACTTTCGTTTATAAAAAAAATATCCAGTAAACTCAAAGTTAGTCATAAATTTAATCCAAAATGTATTCTGCCATCTCTTTGGTAAAAAAAACTCCGAATACATGTATATTAATTGGTTTGTGTGAACGTTATAGCGTCTACAAACTATGGTATATATATCACAAGTTACGCAGCTTTTGCTTTCTGACTGCCTATCAAATTTCTTGAGGTGCTAATATGCAAGGGCAGTACTCCCCCCCCCCCCCAAAATGACTCCTTTTTGGAAGGTAGACATCCCAAGTAATTTGCTGAGAGGCATGTTGTGTCTATGGCAGATTGCATTTAGTTATTTTTATTTTTTTTACTTTTTACACAATGTTGTCACTTAAATGATATATTGCTCACACATGCCATGGGTATATGTGGAATAACACCCGAAAACACATTCTGCTACTTCTCCCGAGTATGGGGATACCACATGTGAGAGACTTTTTGGCAGCCTAACTACATATAGCCCCCGAAAATCCAATGACCACGTCCAGGCTTTCAAAGGGCATATTTCCTCATGTCATTTCCTCAATACCTATCACAGTTTTGGAGGCCCAGAAATGCCCGGATAGTACAAACACCCCCCCCCAAAAAAAGACCCCTTTTTGGAAAGTAGACAAACCAAGGAATTGATAAGAGGCATGGTGAATATTTTGCAGATATCATTTTTGTCACAGGGTTTTGAAAATGAAAAAAAGAAAAGAAAAAAATACTTTTTAGTTTTCGTTTTCATTCTTCATTTTCCAAAAACTTGTGGCAACAAAAGAGATCTGAAAAATACTAACCATGCCTCTTAGCAAATATCTTGGAGTGTCTGCTTTCCAAAAAGGGTCATTTGGAGGGTGGTGCTTCTACTATCCAGGGCCAACATTACACGCTTATGCCACACTTCACTCACTTTTCTAACCACTTTTTTGACACTTTTTGTTTACATGAAAAACACATTTTGTTTTGCTAGAAAATTACTTTGAACCCCCAAACAGTATATATGTTTTAAAGCAGAGGCCCTAGAGAATAAAACAGTGGGTGTTGAATTGTTTTATGTCACAGAGTATTTGTCAATTGCAATTTTTTGGAAAAAATAAATTTCTTAGAACTTTAATGCACAAAAACACAATATATACTGCCCAAGTGTTTGATAAAAATATAAAATATAATGTTATGCTCAGTAAATGGATACCAAACATGGCATGCTTTAAAATTGTGCACGTCCGTGCAATGGAAACAAACTATGTAAATTTTTAATATCCATAGGGGACGCTTTAAAGCCTTTACAGGTCACCTCTTTAGATTTGCACAGGAGGTCTAATGCTAGAATTACTGCCCTTGATCTGACGTTTGTGGTGATGCCTCACATGCATGATTACATCTCTGTTTACATACCAACAAGGGACTGCCACTTGCGATTGCCTCTGCGTGCAAGCACGGTTATGGGAGTGGGGGTGATTTTTTTTTATTTTTTATTTATTTTGCTTTTTTCATTCTTTTTATCACTTTTATTGTTATCACAGGGAATTTAAATATCCCCTGCGATAGCAATAGGCAGTGACAGGTACTCTTTTCTGAGAAATCTAGGGTCTATTAGACTTTATTAGACTCTAGATCTCTCCTCTGCCCTTAAAGCATCTGATGACACCAAGATCTGTGTGATCAGATGCTTTCCCAATTGTAATGCAATGTTTGCTTTGAACTGTCATGAATGGGTTAAGATCATGACAGCTCAAAATACAGTGATCTCTGATTTGCCCCAGCAGGTCACATGGTACAGGGTACTGTGATTGGCCTCATGTATCATAGGAGAGCTGTGGGCCAATCACAGCTCACCAGGAAGAGAAGCAGAGCTGTTATTAATCAGAGTGATTCATAACAGCTTTGTTGTCATTGTGATATGCTATGCGATCACATGACTACAGGGTCCCATTCACTAGGATCTTTATTCAGCTGTGTCCAGAGGACACAGCAGATGTGGGGTGAAAGGTAGCGCATGCGCTCTCCCTGTGCGCCCCGCTGTGTTGGCACAAACAACATACGGGTACGTCGCTGGTTCTGTAGCTGCTGCCCATCCGAAGTACATTGCAGGAGGGCGGATGGAAAGTAGTTTTTAGCTGCTTGAAAGGATCAAATGTGGTGTGTATCATAGTAAAAATTACCATGGACGTTAGAATATGATCAGACACCTAGGACCTTCAGCAACCCAAGTTACTGCAAGAACTTGGCTTAATAGCAACATGGCAATATGGACTTTGTGTAGGACAGACTTAGCAATTGACTCTTCTAATATTATACCATTAATTCATAAGATTGAAAATTCTGTATGGGTCATTTCTGATCATTCTTCATTGGTAATACAATTTTTCATAGTAATCTTCTCTTTATTCAGATCTTAATTTTTGGATGTGGAAGAACTCTATGACTTCTCTATTAGTAGTCTGACTTGTTTTAGAGAATATATCAGAGGGCTACATGTGAAAAAAAATCTCAATTATTAAAGTGAATGTGAAGGAGAGAAATCTGATAGTACAAGTGGATAGCTTGGAAGAGGAATATACAGTAACATCATTTTCCCTCTAAAGTGTCTTTGAAGAACTGAGAAGCCACACAGAGTCTAGTGAAAAAATTGTGCTGAAGAAGGCAGGATATATATATTTTTTAAACAACAATTGTGCTACACATATTAGGTGTAACCAGATATGCCAGAGTGAGAGGAATAATTCTAGGGCCATCATTCATGGGTAACTTTAAACTGATGATCTGTAAAGGCTTTTAGGTCATCTACTATGGACAATTTTAGGTACTGAAGTTTGTCACTGTTTCACAGGTGCATGCAGTTTTAAGGCTTGACATGTTTGGTATCTATTTACTTAAGGCAATCTAATCTTTTATATAAAACAAAATGTGTAATTTATTGTATTTTTATGCCATAAAACTAACTGTGAGCTAATATCACATGACATAAAAAATTACAACTACCAGCTTTTTGTTTTCCAGGCTCCCTATTTTTCAGAAAAGATATCATGTTTTTGGAGTTTTACCTAATTTCAGACCTAACTTGTGCATTTTAACCTGTGTGCAAAAAAATGAAAAAAAAAATGGCTTTGGCAGCAAAAGGGTTAAATGTAGATCCTCTGATTGTCAAATTTCTAGCGCAGTGTAATTAGTATTTTAACCTCACTTTGTTTATAGCTGGCAGATGCCTCGATTATTATATGTCTTTCAGAAATGACTGGAATGGATCGCAAATAATATGATTGCAAAGAAAACTGTTAGAAAAAAATAATAGCATCTTTAAAAATATTATACGGAGGAAAAAGTTTATGCATTGAAATACTACAGCAACCAACTGATAAGGATGGCATAACTACCTCCAGTTCATGAATATATTATATGATCATGCAGGTGTAAACATCTTGAAGCTGGAGTAAAGGGAACCAACCTCTATACATGCTGATAAATACATGTGTGGGAGAGGTACATCTAACTGATTTATATATATATATATATATATATATATATATATATATATATATATATATGTGTGTGTGTGTCAACCTTGGAAGGATTTGCACTTTGGAAACAATGGGGTATTTTATGATTTGAGCAATTGCATTGCAAAGATTCTCTAAAATATTTTCTTAAGTTTTAGCAAGAGTTCTTATTGGCTGAACAAAGTTTTCAGCAACATGTACAATTGAGTTCTGCAATAGGCTTCTAGGAGAAATTAATGCCAATGAGCTATTGTAAGATCTCCATAGTAGAGAATGTGGTGTTGTCTGAGTGTACAAAGGGGCTTTTTTACTCTGTATATAGCATACTAACTAATAAGCATCTAACGAGATATCCCCTGATACGCAGAGAGAAATGGTCTATAGACATAGATAATGTTGAAGAGGAAGAAAGGTCAGAGATATTCCCTTTGTCTCAATATAGACCTCTCAGGGAGTAATTCAAGTGATTACTATCTATAGGATGTATAGAGCAGGCCTTCAGGGTAGACCTAACTGTACTAGATGTGGATATGCCCCAGTATATTTTATTCACTTTATCTGGAAATTACCTCAATTGAGATATTATCAAGATATTTTTCAACATATTTTAAACAAATGTTGCATGTAAAACATGTATTTTTATTTAGGGTCTAGAGGTTCCATAAAATCAAGTGAAATTGACATTTAGGATTAGTAGATCATAATTTATTGCTAGAAAATTGATTGCCTAAAACTGGATTTTGCCACATCCACTGAGAGTGAGGGAATGGGTATCAGCAGTCAATGTAACCACTTGCTGTCTGGCCACTGTATTCAATGGATAACTCAGGCAGGAGAGTACATTAAAATGGTGCTTGATTATTGCTATGCCCTTCAGACCAATCACAGTGAACACATATGTAATCAAAGACTGCAGTGTTCCATTTCCTCTAACAGCAATTGGCTGTGGGAGGAAACAGGGTGTTTATTAAAGTTTTTTTTTAATACTATCACTAGAACATCCAGCCACAGCACCGTGTTACTCTACTGTACTGATTAGTGAACAGGAACACTGACTGGCTTCTCTGGTGACACTGTATTCCAGTGCAGACAGCCAGTGTCACTGATCACTAGTCACACAAGTACAATGTCCCAGACCCATGCAGCAAACAACAGTGTTCCTGATCGCCTATAAACCAGACCAGTGGAAGCCAGTAACAGTGTCCCTGATAGCCGTCACGCTACTACATTTTCACCATACCTGTGCACCCAGCAGCAGTGTCCCAGATCATAATTACACCAGTCACTGTGTCTCCAGATGAGAGCAGTCAGCAACAGTGTCTCTTATCATTGCCACACCAGTCACAGTGTCCATAGACCATGTGGCGATTGGACGCTGACAACCATTTTGTTAAAGATCTACCATCTTGTATCATACCCTGCAAATGTCATTCTCACTCCGTTCAGTCTTCCCCCTCCCTTTTTTAAAGGAATGTGGTCTGTGTGTGTGCTGAGTTCAGGAGTGCACTGGGCACAGCTGGATATGCTTCATGGTTGTAAACCCAATTAGTTGGTTCCAGGATGTCTGTCAGGCTCTTGCCTTGGCCTGGTCATAAAGCTATAAATCAGTCCGTGACTGGACATGAAAAGCATTCCAGAATGGCAGTAAAACATACATCCCACTTGAAACCACTTTTTCATACAATTTCATAAATCCTGGCAGGAACAAGGTACAATAAAACAAAGCATATATTCAGATAGGTCAGTTTAATATGAGTCACCTGACACCTTACTCCCCTATGTGGCACCTACACGAGAGTGGAAAGCAATATGTCTTTATCTGGAACGGTAAGATATGTCATATGTGATGTCTGGATGTTCAGGATATCATTCTGCATATTAATCTACCAGTGGCTAGGCTGCTACATGTACCTAGTGAAGGTTATTGACCATGGTATAAGCGTGTGAGGGATTTGGTCATAGCCGGGGTCCCCGCCTTAACATCCCTTCCCAAATGAGGCGATTGGTTCTTTGCTTTAAGGAGACACCCTGCTGGGTTCCTAGAAAAGAGGCTGTCATGCCTGGAAAAAGATGAAGATATTCTCCCTTTTAACATCTGGAACCATCTTTTGTTCGGACACTTGAACGCTGCCAAAACCAGGACTTCTGCAAGTATTCTACCTTCTTAAACTTCTTTCTTTATCTCTCTGTTGTGTTATTGCTCTCTCTATTTATATATATATATATATATATATATATATATTGATTACACCTTTTCTGTAAATATTTGTATTGCACCATTTTGACCTTTTTAGTAATAGATCCTGTTTTCTGAAAAGTGTTGAATTGTTTCTAAAGCTCTTTAATGCAAACTAAGAATCCCTGTCTCTGAAGAGTGCTACTGTGTGTTTTAAAACCTCTGGATACATCTGTCTGCGGTGACAATGTGTATACAGACGCTTATTCAAACATCATAGTGTTACTGCTAAGATTTGTGAGTTTCCTCCTTCTCTGTAAAAAGGTGGTGGTGGCAGTGTGAAGGGTTAATTGCGTAATTAACCTGACCCAGTAACAATCGCTCTCAGGCTGTTGGCACCTAGATTGGGGTCCAGTGAGCTGGAAAATCTTTGTGCAGGGTGCAGCTGAGAGTAGCATTGTTACGCAAGTGGCAGCGTGGTTTTAGATTGGCTAGTCCTTTGGTCACAAGTTGGGGAAAAGGGCTGGGGTCTGACACTGCGCCCGTCACAGACCAATGTACCTGATGTTCCTGATCACCACCACACCAGACCAGTATACAGTTGCAAGAAAAAGTATGTGAACCCCTTGGGATTACGTGGAGTTTTGCATGAATTGGGCATAAAATGTGCTCTGAACGTCATCTAAGTCACAACAATAGAAGAATACAGTCTGCTGAACATAATACTACACAAACATTAGATGTTGCCATGGTTTAATTGCACATAACATGTAAACATTCACAGTGCAGGGAGGAAAAAGTATGTGAGGCCCTAGCTTAATGACTTCTCCCAGAGCTAATTGGAGCCAGGAGTGAGCCAACCTTGACTCCAATCAGTGTGATGATATTAGATGTGTTGCTGATAGCTGTCCTGCCCTTAAAAAACACACACCTGTTTTGGGTTTACTGGTTTCAAGAAGCACTGTCTGATGTGAACCATGCCTCGCAGAAAAGAGCTCTCAGAAGACCTACGATCAAGAATTGTTGACTTGCATGAAGCTGGAAAGGGTTACAAAAGTATCTCCAAAAGCCTTGATGTTCATGTGTCCATGGTAAGACAGACTGTCTACAAATGGAGAAAGTTTATCACTGTTGCTACTCTCCCTAGGCGTTGTCGTCCTGCAAAAATGACTGCAAGAGCACAGCGCAGAATGCTGCATGAGGTAAAGAAGAATCTCAGAGTGTCAGCTAAAGACCTACAGAAATCTCTGGCACATGCTAACATTTTTGTTGACACATCTACAATAAGGAAAACATTAAACAAGAATGGAGTACATGGGAGGACACCATGGAGGAAGCCATTGCTGTCCAAAAAGAATATTGCAGCATGTTTGAAGTTTGCAAAAGAGCACCTGGATGTTCCACAGCACTACTGGCAAAATATACTGTGGACAGATGAAACCAAGATTGAGTTGTTTGGGAAGAACACACAACACTATGTGTGGAGAAAAAAAGGCACAGCACACCAACATCAAAACCTCATCCCCACTGTAAAACATGGCGGAGGGAGCATCATGGTTTGGGGCTGCTTTGCTGCCTCAGGGCCTGGACGGATTGTTGTCATTGATGGGAAAATGAATTCCAGCGTTTATCAAGACATTTTGCAGGAAACCGTACGACCATCTGTCTGCCAACTGAAGCTCCGCAGAGAATGGGTGATGCAACAGGACAATGACCCAAAACATACAAGTAATTCAACAAAACAATGGCTGCGGCAGCACAGAATACGCCTTCTGGAGTGGCCCAGTCAGAGTCCTGACCTCAACCCGATTGAAATGCTGTGGCATGACCTTAAGACAGTGTTTCTCAACTCCAGTCCTCATGGACCCCCAACAGGTCATGTTTTCAGGATTTCCCTCAGATAAAACAGCTGTGGTAATTACTAAGGCAGTGAAACTGATCAAATCACCTGTGCAAAATAATGGAAATCCTGAAAACATGACCTGTTGGGGGTCCATGAGGACTGGAGTTGAGAAACACTGCCTTAAGAGAACGATTCACACCAGACATCCCAAGAATATTGCTACACTGAAACAGTTTTGTGAAGAGGAGTGGTCCAAAATTACTCCAGATCATTGTGCAGGTCTGATCTGCAACTACAGGAAACGTTTGGTTGAGGTTATTGCTGCCAAAGGAGGGTCAACCAGTTATTAAGTCCAAAGGTTCACATACTTTTTCCTCCCTGCACTGTGAATGTTTACATGTTATGTGCAATTAAACCATGGCAACATCTAATGTTTGTGTAGTATTATGTTCAGCAGACTGTGTTCTTCTATTGTTGTGATTTAGATGACGTTCAGAGTACATTTTATGCCCAATTCATGCAAAACTTCACGTAATCCCAATGGGTTCACATACTTTTTCTTGCAACTGTATGCCAGTAACTGCATTCTCGACTGTTACCACACCAGTCCCAGTGTCATCAGACCAGTGCAGCCAGCAACAGTGTTCCTGATCATTGCCACCCTAGTCCCAGTTTCACCAGACTAGTGTAAACCAGAAACAGTGTTCCTGATCACTGCTACACCAGCAGCCATCAACAGTATTTCTCTCGCATCACTGCCACACCAAAGCCAGTGACTCAATTTAGTGGCGCCAGCAACAGTGTTTCTGATCATCATCACACCAGTGCCAGTGTCACCACAGCCAGTGAGGACATAAACAGTGTACCCGATCACCATCAAAACAGTCCCAATCTCAGAGCAGTGTAAGCCAGCAATATTGTTCCTGATTACCACCACACCAATCCCAGTGTCACCAGACCAGTGCAGCCAACAACAGTATTTTCTGGATCACCACCACACCAGTCTCAGTGTCACCAGACCCAATTAAGTCAGCAAACGTGTTCCTGATTGCTGCTACACCAGTGAAAGTGTCACCAGACCAGTACAGCCAACAACAATGCTCATGATTGCTAGCCACAACAGTGCCAGTGTAACCATCAACAATGTCTGTGATCACCACAACATCAATACAGTGTCACCAAAGCCAGTTCATCCAATAACAGTGTTCCTGATCAGCACCCCACCAGAGCAGTGTAAACCAGTAAGAGTGTTCCTGATCTTGACCCAACCAATTCAGTATTACCTCTGTGTTTCTCCCTGTAATGACCCTTACCTATTCATTTACCACAATTCCGCCTGCTGCGTAGACTGATCCATTGCCTGTTTGCTGACCACATCTCTGCTTGCTGCCTGATCTGCACATCCCATTGACTACATTCCTGAGAGACACTAGTCTCAGTCATTCCCTTTTGACAACTGTACTGCTGGAACTACAGGAACTCTTTTGTTCACCCTTTGTTTAGCCTCCTGTACTTCCTGGCCAATGAACATGGCATTCAGGGGGACAGACATGTACCAGTAGGCTAGGCTTGCTTGGCTTATAGGAATGGGAGCTGCTACATGTGAACCTACATTAAGCTATATTGCCTGACCATACATACTGAGGTGAGCTTTACAATACACAGTTTTTGACATAATGTTGGTTGATTGCACAATATATAATGTCCGATAGATAATCAGTCCAAACATTGCAGAAGTCTTGCTTATAGAATGTGGTAACCCCATACTTGGGAGGAGTAGCAGAATGTGTTTTGGTGTGAAATTTTAAGTATGCCCATGCTGTGTGTAAGAAATATCTTATTTAATTGATAACTTTATGTAAAAAAGTTATTTTCTTACTGCATATTCCAAAAAATGATCAAGGAAATCCTCTGAGCAAGTCACGTTGATATGATGTGATGTGAAGGGCGAAGTTGGTGACATCACAAGGAAGTAAGGCAAGGAACTGTAATAGTAAAACTGCTGAATGCCTGTTTATACTTAAATTATTATTAATATTATACAGGATTTATATAGCGCCAACGGTTTGCTCATTGCTTTACATTGTAGTGGGAGATAATACAGTAACAATACAGTTTAATACAAGAGGGAGTTGAGGGCCCTGCTCCTTGGAGCTTACAATCTAGGAGGGAAGGGTGAGGGGTACAATAGGTAAAACTGTGGGGGATGGAGTGGTTGGAAGCGTAGAGGATACCAGTATTAGCAGAGGGCGGGATAGGCTTCCCTGAAGAGATAGGTTTTCAATGATCGCCTAAAGTTAAGTAGAGTGGGTGATAGTCTGATAGATTGGGGTAGGGAGTTACAGAGGATGGGTGATGCCCTGGAGAAGTCTTGGAGACGAGCATGGGAGGAGGAGAAAAGAGAGCTAGAGTAGGAGGTGTTGCGAGGAGCGGAGAGTATGGTTTGGGTGATATTTACTCGGAAATGTAAATTGGGGCAGTGTTGTGGAAGGCTTTATATGTCATTGTTAGTGTTTTGAATTTTATCCGTTGGGCAACTGGGAGCCAGTGGAGGGATTGGCAGAGAGGGGTGGCAGATACAAAATGGTTAGTAAGGTGGATGAGTCTGGCAGCAGCGTTCATGATAGACTGGAGTGGGGATAGCCTGCGATGAGGTAGGCCAATGAGGAGTGAGTTACAATAGTTGAGGCGTGATATGACAAGGGAGTGAATAAGTAGCTTAGTGGTTTCTGGGGTTAGGAACGATCGTATCTTGGAGATGTTGCGGAGGTGAAGTCTACATGATTTTGTCAGCGATTGGATCTGGGGCTGGAATGACAGATGGGAGTCTAGGATTACACCTAGTACCCTGGCATGAAGGGATGGACTGATGATTGTGTTACCGATAAGGTGAGGTCAGTGGAGGTGGCACAAATTGGTTGTAAACCTCAGACATGAAACATGAATAGAGTACATCCTTCTATACTGTATACTTGCCTCTCTCCAAAGCACTCTGCTGCCTGGTTCTTCTGTTATCAGCATGAGTCACTTCTGACAGCTTTTCCCTGACACCAGAAGAAAAATTGTGAAAGGGAGTAGAGTTACAATACACAGCCTGTGATTAACAAACACAGCTGTGCTAGTTCTCTGTGTAGAGTAAGAAAGGGGTGTGTCCCTCTGTTCCAATCAGGGCTCAGAGTTCTTCACCCTTACCTGTGCAGTGTGTGAATAAAGATCCCCACCCCTTGCTTCCTATTTCTTAGAGATGCTAATCAATTTTGTGTTATTCTCTGTATTATAGAAGGCTGTACAGAACAAATGTGGGAGAATTTGTTTTATCTCTGTGTATTATCTGAGACTGGCAAATTCACTGGGTATATGTAAGGGATCACAACCACTTTAAAGGGACAAGGTTAGCTGCGGTTATTCTGTTGTGTACCAGATATCAGTGCACAGTGAAATGTGAGTGTATTTTAATGATAATTGTAATGTACTATGATGGTTTTATTTTTACTTTGAGCCATTAAGAGAAGGAAGTGGAGGAATGTGTATATAGAGCTATTTTGCCTGAACAGAATTTTGAAGCTACAAATTGATCTTTAAAGATTGGAGATTATCTGGAAGTGTATGGCCCTAATTGAGGTGTATAACTGATCTATAGGTCAAGATGGAAGGTGAGAGCATAGTGTGAAAGGTTGGAATGTACGTATGATTCACTTAAGTGGAATTGGAATGGAGCATGGATCATGGATTGGGGAAGGAAGAACTGTACCTGAATAATTTTGGAACATATTTTTCTTATTCTACACTTGTTCATATAGTATGAAAAAAGAAATTAAATAAATAAATTATATATATATATATATATATATATATATATATATATATATATATATGCACACACACACACTATATTTCCAAATGTTTTGGAACACTCCTCCAAATCATTGGTTTCAGGTGTTCCAATCACCTCCATGGCCACAGGTGTAAAAAACCAAGCACCTAGGCATACAGACTGCTTCTACAAACATTTGTGAAAGAATGGGTCGCTTTTAGGAGCTCAGTGAATTCAAGCGTGGTACAATGATAGGTTGCCCCTTGTGCAATAAGTCCATCCATGAAATTTCCTTGCTACTAAATATTACGTGGTCAACTGTTAGTGGTATTATAGCAAAGTGGAAGCAACTGGGAACAACGGCAACTCAGCCACGAAGTGGTAGGTCACATAAAATGACCGAGCGGGGCCAGCGCATGCTGAAGCACACAATGCTCAGAAGTCACCAACTGTTTGCACAGTCAATAGCTAAAGACCTCCAAACTTTGTGTGGCCTTCAGATTAACAGTGCGTAGCGAGAATCATGGAATGGGTTTCCATGGCCGAGCAGCTGCATCCAAGCCTTACATCACCAAGTGCAATGCAAAGCAAAAGCATAGGATGCAGTGGTGTAATGCACACTGCCACTGCACTCTAGAACAGTGGAGATGTGTTCTCTGGAGTGATGAGTTACGCTTCTCTTTCTGGCAATCTGATGGACGTGTCTGGGTTTGTCTGTTGCCAGTAGAACAGTACATGCTTGATTGCCAAGTGTAAATTTTGGTGGAGGAGGGATTATGGCGTGGGGTTGGGCTTGGCCCCTTAGTTCCAGCAATGAAAACTCTTAAGGCATCAGATACCAAGACATTTTGGACAATTTCATGCTCCCACCTTTGTGGGAACAGTTTGGGGATGACCTCTTCCTCTTCCAACATGACTGTGCACCAGTGTACAAAACAAGGTCCATAAAGACATGGTTGAGCGAGTCTGGGGTGGAGGAGCTTGACTGGCCTGCACAGAGTCCTGACCTCAACCCGATAGAACACCTTTGGGATGAATTAGAGTGGAGACTGTGAGCCAGGCCTTCTCATCTGACATTAGTGCAACATCCTCACAAATGCGCTTCTGGAAAAATGGTCAAACATTTCCATAGACACACTCCTAAACCTTGTGGAAAGCCTTCCCAGAAGAGTTAAAGCTGTTTTAGCTGCAAAGGGTGGGCAAACTCAATATTGAACCCCAGGGATTAAGACTGCAGTGCCAATAAAGTTCATGTGCGTGTATAGGCAGGCATCCCAATACTTTTGGCAATATAGTGTGTGTATATATATATATATATATATATATATATATATACACAGTATATATATATCATCATTTAATGCACAATTGTCACTTATTTAGAAGAAGAATATATATTTTTGCCAGCATGCAGGAGAATAATTAATTTTTAATGTATTTATTTATATTTATGCATATCTAGAATTAATCATATTCGCATTGAGGGTTTACATAGTGTATAGTATACACTCACCAGCCTTTTTATTAGATACATCTGTTCAATCGCTTGGTAACACAAATTGCTAATCAGCAACTGAATGCATTCAAGCATCTAGACATGGTGAAGACAATTTTCTGAAGTTCAAACCGAGCATCAGAATGGGGTAGAAAGGGGATTTAAGTGACATTGAATGTGGCATGGTTGTTGGTGCCAGACGGGCTGGTCTGAGTATTTCAAAAACTGCTGATCTAATGGGGTTTTCACGCACAACCATCTCTAGGGTTTACATAGAATAGACTAATAAAGCTAATATCCAGTGAGCAGCAGTTATTTGTACAAAAATGCCTTGTTGATGTTAGAGGTCAGAGGAGAATGGGCAAACTGGTTTGAGAAGATAGAAAGGCAACAGTAACTCTTGTTACAGCCATGATATGCAGAATACCAACTCTGAATGCACAACACATCAAACCTTGAAGCAGATGGGCAACAGTAGCAGAGGACCACTCCAGGTGCCACTCCAGTCAGCTAAGAACAGGAAACAGAGGCTGCAATTCATACAGGCTCACCAAAATTGGACAATGGAAGATTGGAAAAACGTTGCCTGGTCTGATTTCAGCTGTGACATGCAGATGAGAAGGGTCAGAATTTGGCGTAAAAAACATGAAAGCATGGATTCAACTTGCCTTTTTATCAATGGTTCAGGCTGGTAGTGGTGGTGTAATGGTGTTGGGGGGGGGGGGGGGGAGAGATATTTTCCTGGCACATTTTAATTTTCTGTGTGCACCAGTTTTAGTAAATCTCTCCCTTGCTGTGTGTGAGAAATGTTAATTGTGTTTAAAAAAGATCATTTTCATTTTCCAAAATATTGTGGCAAAAATATTATCTTCAAAAGACTCAACGTCCCTCTAAGTAAATTAATAATAATAAATGTAACTTTGCAAAATGGGGTTATTTTGTGGGCATTTCTCCTATCCTGACATGTCACAGCCTTATTTAATGTGATAGGTAGTCAAGAAATCAGATGCAAAATTTACACCCCTTGAAAGCCTGAAGGTGCTTCTTAGATTTTGGGCTCTTTTCTGTGTTTTGGCAGCAAAAAAGTCTCACATATATGGTATCACCATACTCAGGAGGAGTGGAAAAATGTGTTTAGGGGTATAATTGTAAGTGTGCCTTTGCTGAAAAATAACACCTTTGTGAAATAAAATAACATTTTAGTTACCTTCTTCATTTTCTGAAAAACGGTGGTAAAACAAATCACAGCTTAGAAAAACTCATCATGCTTCTTACAAAGTAAGTTGGAGTATCTACTTTCCAAAAATGTGTAATTTTTGGGGTGTTTATTCTGTCCTGGCATTTTAGGGCCTCCTGAAATGAGATAGGGAGTCAGTACACCAGGACTGATCAATTTTTAAATATACAGTATATACTATAGTTTGTAGACTCTATAACTTTCAGACAGTCAAAATATTATACATGTATTTTTTTAACCAAAGAAATGTAACAGAATATATTTTGACCTAAATATAAGAAGAACAATTTAATTGCAAAGTTGTGTACCAGAGAATAAGGTAAATATTTTTTCAAAATATTTTGTCTTTTTTTCCTTTATGTATTAAAAAATAAAAACCCAGTGATGATGTTGTGCCAACGAAAGAAAGACAGAGAGATCTGTCTAAAAAAAGATATGAAATAATTTTGGATTCTGTCATGGTCAGGGGTCAGGCTTGGAAGCCAGTAGATATAGTAATTAATTTTCACACAGAAACCAGCTAATAATGCGCAAGCAGGTCCCCCTGAGGGTGATGTAGACTCACCCAAGGTGTGAAGTCTAAGCATCAGCCAGTCTTTACCCAATATCCTGATGGTGTGATGGGAAAATAATGCAAATACGGTTAGCATCAGGAGTGTAAGGAGCAAGATATTGGCTGACGTAGAGCACAAAAATGTAGCAAACAGGAAGTGTAACGGCATGGCTTAAAGAGGCAGTTTATGGGAGGAGCAATGATTTCTAGGTTCACCAGAAACAAGAGAGAAAGTAAGGTTGTGCAAAGGATTTGTCCAGTATATCAGGTGGCACAGCAAGAAGATGCAGATGCAACAGAGGACTCAAGATCAGATGTGGGTCCTGACAGGTACAGGGTTGCATGGCCGAATAATTGTTTGTCAAAGTATCACAGTACTGAAATATGGCCTGGACAGAAAGGGGATTTAACGTGCATGTCTTCAAGTAGTTAAATTGGAAAACAGAACAAATGAAATGGATTAAGGTACCTGGTCTGGTACCAAATTGGTGAGAATATGAAAGGTGCTAGAAGCTCAGGAGCATTAGAGAATAGAAAGTGCAGTGTTTTAAATGTGTAAGGTTGGTTTTGTTGGGTATTTTTGTTTTATTTTGTGGATGTAATTTGTTGTTTATTGTGATGTTTTTCTATGGTATATGTGTTTGTCAGAAAAAAAAACGTTTTTTGATAAAAAAGATATCGATTTCAATTAATAGATAAAAAAAAAATCGGAGTGATTGCTGTGGGTGAAACAGGTAGTTTGTTATATTTTGTCCTATCAGAACATTGATGAAATGAACTGGGATCTTTAGAAGACAGTTTTTGCTCTTGCCTCACTAGGTCTTGCTTCTTAGCTCTATTACTTTGCACCTCTTGTAGTTGTCCAACTACAGGTATTTTATATTATATTATATTGTATAATGCTCCTCTGTACTGTAATCTGTTCTGGATTGTAAAATTATGAATAAGATCTCATCTGGCCACATTTCTCTTTCAATAGCTAAAGTGTATTTGGAAGCAGCTAACAAATCCCAATGTCGACTGAAGTGTAAGATTGGGTAAGCTCCTTTCTTCTGTTCAGGAAACTGGGGATAGAAAACAGAGGAGATAAATCAGTCACTGAATTCAATGAATTCTGAAAATATTAAATCCTACTTGGCACCTCCAGATTGATGAGGTTTGCAAATGAAAATAGTTACAAAGAATAATTGTTTCTCAGAGTTATTCATTTTAGGCTATGTTATTGCACTGCAGGCAATCCAGGAACACAGAAATTGTACCACCAGCCATTAGACCACTATGGACAGTTTCTGGCTTCAGGATAAGTAATGCTTCAAAGAACAACATCACTAGATGCTATTATTCATGTAAGCCAAACAGCTTCGTATTTAAAAGCAACATACCGCTTTTTATGTAGATAAATAAGTATGATAAAAAAAATCTTAAAGGTATGCAGTGTACATATGGATAGAATATCTGTGCAATAGAAAGTAATGTCAAGTATTTTCTTATTCCCAAAGTGGAAATTCCACTGAAAATGTATAATTAACTAATTCATATCTCTCCCGCATTGTAGATGCATTACCTCACATCAGACTTTCTAAGTTTTTAACCCATGTCAACACTTTTACTGCATATACTGATAAAAAAGGAGAGTAAGATCATGTTTATAATGGCTGCTAAAAACGAAAGTTGATGAATAATGCCAATCATAAAGATCTATTTTAGCTGACTACAACATCAGAATTATCCCATCTCCTGGGCTGAGAGGCATGCCTGAAAGAAGCACACTGGTGATGTCCAAATTTCCAGTTCTTAATGAATATGTGCAGACACAAAGACCTTCTGATCCATAGACAGCCCATCCCATAGTTTGAGGAAAGCAAACTGAAACACCTCCATGTGCCACCTGGTCCAAGGCACCACTGGAATGGCCATTGTAAGTATTCCAATGAGGACAATGCAATCCTTTGCTGACATAAATGCTGTCTCTATGACTCTTCCTATGCAAATTTTAGTTTTGGAAATTTTGCAGTTTTGGAAAAATACTTGACTTATTTGCTTATCAAATATTATTCCAATATCCTTCATCAACTGAGAAGGGGCTAACTGCTTTTCCTGTTTGTTTACTGGCCGACCGAACTTGGAATGTACTTTTAGGACAAAGGCTGTGATGCTTTGCAAGCTCCCTTCTTGAACATGCGACAATCAAAACATTGCCCAAGTAGTGGAAGAGCCTTATCTCCAAAAGACAAATTACCACCGCCACTGCCAACAAGATCTTAGAAAAGATTATTGGTGCTATGCAAATTCTAAAAATGGCAGACACCTGAACTGGAAGTGACACCTGGCCACTGCAAATTTCCGATGTCTCTGGTGCTCCACACTGATTGGTACCTGGAAGTATATCAGCCAGGTCGACTGGCACTAACCAGTTTTTCTGCTGAACTATCGCCATGACTGTTTACCATTCGATTTCTGTAGAAAACCTCCAGATTTGGTTCTTCTGGCAGCATTGGAACTTTGTCCTTGTTGCAGCATAATTCCTATAACTAATCTTGCAAGAATTTTTCCTTTTTTCCTCTTGAGAGCTGTTGGTCATGAATGAAATGCTTTGGTGGTTGACTTTGGAATTCTCTCTTGTACTCCCTCCTAACTGTCTTCCGGATCCACTGGCCTTTGATTTTTGTCACCCAAATCCTCCAGAAGGAGGCTACCCTGGCCCCCACCAGGAAAGACTGGTTGGACACCTTCAATGACTTTCCAGATGTCTTAGCAGCCTGCTCTGGATTTGATTCCATGTAAAAAGGAACTTCAAGCTGTAATCTGTTAAATTTGCACCCTGGCCTATAAGAAATGGCCTCCTGAACCCTTCTGAAGTTAAACTGAATTAGAAGATGGCTGCTTCCTCTTATTAGACTGTGTCCATAGACTAAAGATGGGAAGACCTGGAAAAAAAACCAGTAACATTGGGAATAAACAGTGTTTTTTCCCTGGAATAATTGGGAAAAAAGTGTGGATTATGTTCTTATAAAATGATAAATAATATATCTATGATTCAATTTTCAGAAAAAATTAACAGAATTAACAATTGAAAGGTATAAAAATTCTGGGTTACTGCACTATATTAATGCAGCAAAGAGTCTGATTACTAAATTTTGGATGGAAAAGGAAGTACCAAAAATAATGGATTAGATTAGAAGGGTGGATCAGACATATAGAATGGAGGAATTATATCATATAGATGAGGATAAAATGGAATGTTTTCATGAGAAATGGAAAAATTGAGAGGAGTTTAAGAAGATCAAACTAATTGAAAGTATATAGGAATGGACGAAAACTCTAGGACCCCAAAAGAGAGAGGAATGGTGCTGAGTGGAGGGAGGGGGGGAGTGGGAAGGGAAGGTATTGATTGGGATTAAAAAAAATAATAATATATCTATGACTTTTACAGAAGTATGTCTTAAAAAAATAAACAATCATATCACCAAGATGGCTGCAGCATCGATACCGGTGCTGCCTCTAAGACCGAGAACTGAGTGATCAAACACCATTGATTGTTCAGCTTTTGGTCTTCAGTCTGCAGAGAGCTGGTTCTGGCTCTCTGCTCTGCCCCACTAGCACTCACTGGAACACTGGGCTGTCAAAGGGGTGGGAGCAGCTGGCTCAGACTCTCAGCAGTTCACTGAGAGGCTGAGTCAGCTGCTGGTCCAGGTATCTGTGTGGATCCAAACTTTGAAGTTGAGATCTTTCCTGAGCCTGGAACATCTAAGTGATGTCAGCCAACAGTAGGTTTTAGCCCGATGGCGGATGAAAATGGGTCACAGAAGTGCAGAACAAACCTGCACTTCTCTGATCCATAAGGGAAGCAAAGCCAAAATAGCTTTGGCTCTACTTCTCCTTTAATGAAAGATTTTGAGACTTTATGTAAAGTCTTAAATTATTACAAGTTCTCTCAGCTGAAGACAAGCAAATTCTGGAATACAATTCAAGTAACATTGTACTTAATGCAGTTAATGCAGTTCTCAAACAAGAGAAATATGCATTTTTCCACTAGCGGACACTGCAGGGGAAAGGCTTTAGTTTGCTTGCTGGCTCCATCTTTTACTTCCTACAGCTGGGTGATTGCTGAGATACAGTAGATTATAGTTTCTGTCCTCCTCTCAGGCTTTAATTGACAGGTAAGCGGGTAAATCTGTCTGACAAACTGGTTTATCTTTAAAACCTTTAAATTATTCCTAATAATGTTCTCCACTATCACAGCATAATGTTTACTTTTGTTTTCTTTCCTCCTCTTAGCAAAATTGTGCGACCAACATCTAGAGTTTGGAAACATTTCCACAGTGCAATTTCTGCTGAGAGCAAACCTACAATGTGCAAATATTGTAAGAAGAAACATTCTTTTTCAAATGCTACAAGGATGACAAAACATATCCTTGCACGCAAAATGTTCCCTAAAAGCATTAAAAAACTTCATGGAATTAAATGGCGAGGACCAGAATGAAACTGCAAGTAACTTTTCCCTCCTGAGTTCTCATTCCTGGAAACTATTTTTATGCTGCTTCTGGATCATCATACATTTTAAAAAGCAAGCTTAGTTTATTTACTAAATAAGTTGTACTTTTATTTCAAGCATAATGCTTTTATATACACTGCATTTCACATTCCCAGCATAACAATATGACTATCAATTTGTAAAATTATTGCACACTGAATTTTTTTGTTTTTCAATTTATTCCATAAAAAAAAACGGAAAAAAATTTTCTTCCCATGGCTTCAAAATGTCTGGAAATGTTACATCTCTGTTCTGGACTTTCCTCCTGCCACTCGCTTAAGAGCATCGTTCAGTGTTCTGACAAATAACAACCTCCAATTAGGTATGTTACAGAAGGCTTGTGTGCAAGTTCCATCTGCCATCCAGTGGCACAACCAAAAGCTCTATTGGCTGTAACTGAATGTGCCAACCTTCATACTAGGTCTAGCAAAGCCTCCTCCAAAATTCAGCAGCCAGATTGTAAATGCTGTCCATGTGTTTTTGAGGCAGAATAAAAATGCACTGGACTGCATCTGGTGTGAACCAGCCCTAAATTTAATTTTTGATCCATAGGATCCCTAAGGGCAACTGAGTTCTTGAAAGACAAAAACACTTGTCACTGGCATTGCTGGAGGGCCGCATCCACCTCTGAAAGTGCATCAGATAAACATGCATAAGCCACCTTCATCTTATATAGCTTTACTGTAAATTGGCCTTCTTATCAATGAGCTCTTTGCTCTCTGATCTTTGGAAATACAAGGGGCATTCAAGTCAAACCAGGACTTTTGAGTTCATAATAAATAAACAAATTTCAAGAAGTGGAGACTGCATTTAACTAATGCCTGGAAAGATTCGGCATAGAAAGATTTGTCAGTACGGCTGAACCATCCTAGGACAGCCTGCTTCACTTCGTCATCAGTGCTGAAATACTGACCTACGAGGAACTCTCTTAGACATCCAAACAGGTGAAAATCACTCGGAGCGAGGTCCGGGCTGTAAGGGGATGTAAGAAAAATTAATAATAGAGCCTATGGTTAAAATTATATAACTTACTAATAGTGTACCAGCTGCAAAAAATCACCATATATAAAGTGTACCAATAAATAAATAATTTGCGCTAGTAAATGTGTATAAAAAGAAATCATCAAATCATAAGTCCAGAAAAAAATATATATATGCCAATACCACAAAAAAATATAAAAACTTTTAAGTGCAAAAAACTTTTGTGCAAAAAAAGTGTCTAAATATGAAAAATTTCACCAAAAAACCTTGATAATATAATGGCAGATCATCCATAAATATATCTTCAGAAACGGAAACTCTGCAACACACCGATCCTCATCGATCGAAATAACAGGATGAAAAACTTTGTAGTTAATCGAAAATCCACTTCTCCAATAGATAAAGGACCACCTTCAAACGTATCCATGGGGGGAAATGCCAAGCACTCGAGAGAAACAGAAAGACTTCATGGTGCAATATTATAAAAACCAATTCCTTTATTAGGTACTCATTGCACTTACTCAAGAGGTGTCCCAGCCGACACCAGCATCAACAGCATAACAGCAATCACATAAACGAGCCTGGCTACTCAGCACATGCGCAGTAGTGGCAGCCAAAAACGTAATGACGTCACATCAATCAAGCTCCGCCCTACGCGTTTCGTCATCGACGTCCTCACGGATAGATGTGAGACGTCTCAACCTCCTTAAATATTCACTCACAGGAAACGAACAGCTGACATCAATGGGGAATCAAGCAAAGCAAGCCGCCCCACAGATGACAGGAGTCCACAAAGGATATACAATGTATCCAATATATTTGCCATCACAAGCAAAAAAACTTTAAAACAAGAGAACAAAAATAGAATAAAAAGAAATTTGAATAAAACACTAATGATAAATAAATTAAATAAATAAATACATTAACGGGCCAGCACCCTCTAAGACTGTGTTTCAAAAAGGGAACTTAAAGGGCCAGTAACACTTTCAACACAAATAAAGGGGAACTCTAGTAATAATACAAAAATAATGCAAAAATTGTACAAAAAACATACAATCTCCCATATATCATCTTTAAACAGTTGCCTATATAAAAATATACTTAAAATAACATAAAAATTAAAAATTTGTGAGAAATTTGTGAGAAAACAATTCAAATCTATATCGACATTTAACCCAAATGGTTGCAAGGAATTTAGTTCATAAATCCAAAACGTCTCTTTTTTGGAAATCTCATTAACCAAATCCGAGCCCCTCCAATGGGGTTTTACCATCTCGATCCCATAAAAGGTAAGTAAGCTCGGATCACAATTATGTACCAATTTGAAATGTTTGGATACACTATGTTTATCGAATCCTTTTACTATGTTTCTTATATGTTCGCCTATTCTTGTTTTTAAACATCTCCCAGTTCTCCCAATATATCTCAAATGACATGGACATTCTAAAACATAAATCACATGTGTAGAATTGCATGTAATCAGGGATTTAATATCATATTCTTTTTTGGAAAATGAAGAGCAGAATGACTTTCTTTTTTTATTATTACCAACTTTTACAGTCCTACAAACTTTACACTTCCTACAAGGAAAAAAAACATTTAAATTTGGAAACAGATCGAACTTTTTTGGGGGTTCGATGACATTGCGAGCCAGTTTCATCCTAAGAGACTTATTTTTCTTATAAATGAATTTAGGAGTTTTAGATAAGAATTTATTTAGTATATCATCTTTTAACAAAATGGGCCAATATTTTTTAAAAATTCGTTCAATATTTTTGTATTGCATATTATAGTTAGTAATAAAGGGTACATTATTTTCAAATCCCAAATGAGCCTTTCTATTTCCAAGAAACGTCTCCCTATCTTTAATACCAATCGAATTTCTCTCTTTAATCAAAAAGGTCTTATCATACCCTTTCTCTATAAATCTTTCAATTAACACCTCAGATTCATACCATCACCGGGGGTGGAATATGGCACCAAGGGGTTACAGACCACAGGAGAAAGATTGGAGAGAACAAGGGAATTATGGCAGAGAAGAGGGAATAAGAAATACAGAGGCAAAAGAGGAGGAAGGAGACAAAAAGAGAAAAAGAGAATAATAGGGGCAGGAATCTATAACTTGAGTGATGTTACTTTTTCTGAAAGAGAAATTAAAGTTTTGGACCTTGGTTTGAAATATATACCTAGGACGAATTTAAATAAATTCGATGTTTTTATTGATTTGCAAAAATTTGTGAGAAAACTTAATATTAAAAAATTTTTTGAATTGAATAAATCTCAAGGAAACAATCCTACTTCATCTTCTCATGGTTTTCAAATTAGTGGTTTAAAAAATGCTTCTACATTTAACCCTAAGATTTCTGGTAATGCTTTTCTGGAGGTATTTAAAAATATGGTAGAAAATGAGATTAAGAGTATTAATGTTAAAAATTCGTACTGTATTCCACCAGATATAAAATTGGGTATTGAGGATCTTGAAAAGAGAAAGAATATAGTAATCAGAAGTGCTGATAAAGGGGGAAGTATTGTTGTTTTAAATAAGAATGACTATGAAAAAGAAATGAAGAGATTATTACAATCTGAAGATACATATAAAATTTTGCAAAAAAATCCCACTAAGAAACTTAAATTACTACTTAAGTGTATTATTAACAAAGGAAAAGAGTTGGGGGTATTAACTGAAAAAGAAGCAAAATATTTATTGATTAAACATCCGAAAATACCTACTATATACTATTTACCAAAAATACACAAAAATAAGGAGAACCCACCGGGGAGACCCATTGTGAGTGGGATAAATTCTTTATTTGCAAGAGTTGGTGAATATGTTGATACTTTTCTGAAAAACATTGTTATGACAAATAGGGCTTTTCTGAGAGATGGTGGACATCTTATTAACATTCTTAAAGAATTACATAATGTTGATAATTGTATGTTGGTTACTATAGATGTAGAATCTTTATATACTAACATCGATCAAAATGATGGAATTAATGCAGTAAAATGGGCCCTTAAACATAAATCACTCCTGAAAAGATTGCAGAGGAAATTTGTTGTTGAATTACTTGAATTTGCGATGAATAACAATTTCTTTTGGTACAACAACACTTTTTTTCAGCAATGTAAGGGTGTTGCCATGGGAGCTAAGTATGCTCCCAGTGTGGCAAATCTGGTAATGGATAAATGGGAGGAAGAAAGTATTTTCAATAAATGGCCAGAGATGGCGCTATACAAGAGGTATATTGATGACATTATAATGGTATGGGATGGATCCAGAGAAAAGCTTGATTCCTTTATGGAATATATTAATATGAACCGCTATGGATTGAGATTCACTGTTATGAGTGATTTTGAGCAAATTAATTTTTTGGATCTGGTCCTATATAAAGATAATGGCCAAATTTGTACCAAAACTTACTTCAAGGAAGTGGACAAAAACAGCTATATACCTATTTCTAGTGGACATCATCCAAATTGGTTATATAGCACTCCAAAAAGTCAGTTTACCAGATTAAAAAGAAATTGTAGCGCTAACAAAGATTTTTTCGACCAATCTGAGGTGTTAATTGAAAGATTTATAGAGAAAGGGTATGATAAGACCTTTTTGATTAAAGAGAGAAATTCGATTGGTATTAAAGATAGGGAGACGTTTCTTGGAAATAGAAAGGCTCATTTGGGATTTGAAAATAATGTACCCTTTATTACTAACTATAATATGCAATACAAAAATATTGAACGAATTTTTAAAAAATATTGGCCCATTTTGTTAAAAGATGATATACTAAATAAATTCTTATCTAAAACTCCTAAATTCATTTATAAGAAAAATAAGTCTCTTAGGATGAAACTGGCTCGCAATGTCATCGAACCCCCAAAAAAGTTCGATCTGTTTCCAAATTTAAATGGTTTTTTTCCTTGTAGGAAGTGTAAAGTTTGTAGGACTGTAAAAGTTGGTAATAATAAAAAAAGAAAGTCATTCTGCTCTTCATTTTCCAAAAAAGAATATGATATTAAATCCCTGATTACATGCAATTCTACACATGTGATTTATGTTTTAGAATGTCCATGTCATTTGAGATATATTGGGAGAACTGGGAGATGTTTAAAAACAAGAATAGGCGAACATATAAGAAACATAGTAAAAGGATTTGATAAACATAGTGTATCCAAACATTTCAAATTGGTACATAATTGTGATCCGAGCTTACTTACCTTTTATGGGATCGAGATGGTAAAACCCCATTGGAGGGGCTCGGATTTGGTTAATGAGATTTCCAAAAAAGAGACGTTTTGGATTTATGAACTAAATTCCTTGCAACCATTTGGGTTAAATGTCGATATAGATTTGAATTGTTTTCTCACAAATTTTTAATTTTTATGTTATTTTAAGTATATTTTTATATAGGCAACTGTTTAAAGATGATATATGGGAGATTGTATGTTTTTTGTACAATTTTTGCATTATTTTTGTATTATTACTAGAGTTCCCCTTTATTTGTGTTGAAAGTGTTACTGGCCCTTTAAGTTCCCTTTTTGAAACACAGTCTTAGAGGGTGCTGGCCCGTTAATGTATTTATTTATTTAATTTATTTATCATTAGTGTTTTATTCAAATTTCTTTTTATTCTATTTTTGTTCTCTTGTTTTAAAGTTTTTTTGCTTGTGATGGCAAATATATTGGATACATTGTATATCCTTTGTGGACTCCTGTCATCTGTGGGGCGGCTTGCTTTGCTTGATTCCCCATTGATGTCAGCTGTTCGTTTCCTGTGAGTGAATATTTAAGGAGGTTGAGACGTCTCACATCTATCTCCGTGAGGACGTCGATGACGAAACGCGTAGGGCGGAGCTTGATTGATGTGACGTCATTACGTTTTTGGCTGCCAGCTACTGCGCATGTGCTGAGTAGCCAGGCTCGTTTATGTGATTGCTGTTATGCTGTTGATGCTGGTGTCGGCTGGGACACCTCTTGAGTAAGTGCAATGAGTACCTAATAAAGGAATTGGTTTTTATAATATTGCACCATGAAGTCTTTCTGTTTCTCTCGAGTGCTTGGCATTTCCCCCCATGGATACGTTTGAAGGTGGTCCTTTATCTATTGGAGAAGTGGATTTTCGATTAACTACAAAGTTTTTCATCCTGTTATTTCGATCGATGAGGATCGGTGTGTTGCAGAGTTTCCGTTTCTGAAGATATATTTATGGATGATCTGCCATTATATTATCAAGGTTTTTTGGTGAAATTTTTCATATTTAGACACTTTTTTTGCACAAAAGTTTTTTGCACTTAAAAGTTTTTATATTTTTTTGTGGTATTGGCATATATATATTTTTTTCTGGACTTATGATTTGATGATTTATTTTTATACACATTTACTAGCGCAAATTATTTATTTATTTGTAAGGGGATGTGGCAATATCTCCCAGCCGAGTTGCTGTTATGTGCACATAGTGTGGTGAGCAGTATGAGCTTGTGCTTTGTCCTGGATAAACAGAACACCCTGAGTGATCAAATTAGGCTGTTTTTTCCAGAGACACATATGCACATCACTTCCGAGCCGGTCGAAAGTGGAAAGCTGTCTTGGTACCCAGCATGCGCTAACTTTTTGAAAATGCAAATGTTTGTGAATGATTCTGTTCACCATTCCCACAGAAGATTAATCTCTTGTGAAATTTAACAACAGGTTATGTGTCGATTATCCAGGATCAGGCATTCCACATGCTGAATGTTCACGGGAATAGCTAGTTTTTGTTGGGAACCACCACGGCCAGGATCGTCACTGATGGACATACAACCATCTTTGAAATGTTTACACCATTAAAATGTCTTACTGTGGCTGAGTGTCTCATCAACGTACTGTGCTTGAAGTCTTTTGTAGATATCCATGGGTTTTATGCCTTCGTTCACAAGAAACTTCATCACCACATGCAGTTCCATGCATGCACTAACACTGTTGTCTGCCATCTTGATTAATGGTCTTTCATGAACTCATGAACTGTCCAGTGACATGTCCACCACCTATCAGTAATAAGATACACTTGCCACCTACTACTGCATGTAGTACCCCCTGTGGCAGTTGTGCGCATGGACACATGGACCTGACAACCATTTTGTTAAGGTCTCCCATCTTGTGTCCTGGTCTGCAGATGTCATTCTTACTCTGTCCAGTCCCCTCTCCCCTTTGAATGGAATGTGGTCTGTGTGTGTGCACTGGGGTCACATGTGCATAAGGCACAGCTGGATAAGCTTCATGGTTGTAACCCCAATTAAGCCTGGTGCCAGAGGGTCTGACAAACATTTTCATCTGCCCGGTCGTAAAACTATAACTCAGTCGTAACTCAGTCATAACTCAGTCATAACTTGACATGTGAGCATTACCTCAGAGTGGCCATAAAATGTACATTCCACATGAGTCATTTCTCAAACAAATTTATAAACTTCCGCAGGAACTGAGCACATTGCTATAAAGCATATATTCAGAAAGGTCATTTTAATACGAGTCACCTGACACCTTACACCCCTAGGTAGCGTCTACAAGAGAGTAGAAAGCAATATATTTTTATCCGGAATGGCAGGATATGCCATATTTGGTGTCTGGACGTTTGGAATTTGATTCTGCATATTAATCTGCCAGTGGCTAGGATGCTACATGTACCTATTGAAGGTTATTGACCATGGTATAAACTTGGGAGGGATTTGGTCATAGCCTGGGTCCCCGCCTAACTCCCCTCCCCAAATGAGGCAATTGGCCCTTGGCTTCAGGAGACAGCCCCTGCTGGGATACTAGAAAAAAGGCTGACATGCCTGGAGAGAAAAAAGAAGAGATACCTCCCTTTTAACATCAGGAACATCTTTGGGAAAAACGCTATCTTTTGTTTGCACGTTTGGACTCTGCTTAAACCAAGGACTTGTTGCAAGTATCCTACCTTCTGAAACTTCTTTCTTTTATTTCTCTGTTGTTTTATTGCTCTCTCTCTATTTATATATATATTTGTTACATCTTTTTCTGTAAATATTTTAATTGCACCAGTTTGACCTTTTTAGTAATAAATCCTATTTTCTGAAAGGTGTTGAAACTGTCTCTAAAGCTTCTAGTGCAAACTAAAAGAATCCCTGTCTCTGAAGTGTGCTACTGTAAGTAATAATCCTCTGAGATACATCTGTCTGCGGTGGCAGTTTGTATTACAGACGCTTATAATAATATCATAGTGTTACTGCTAAGAGTTGTGAGTTTCCTCCTTCTCTGTAAAAAGGTGGTGGTGGCAGTGTGAAGGGTTAATTGTGTAATTAACCTGACCCAGTAACAATTGCTCTCAGGCTGCTGGCACATAGATTGTGGTCCTGCGAGCTGGAAAATCTTTGTGTGGGGCGCAGCTGAGAGTGGCATTGTTACGCAAGTGACAGCGCGGTCTGGGAACAGCTGGTCCTTCAATCACAAGTTGGTGAGAAGGGCTTGGGTCTGACGCCACGCACCGTCACACCCTCATGCTAGCATCCCTTTTTATACCTGTAAAATTAAAGTCCCAGTTTGACTTGAACACCCCTCGTATCTGCATGCTTTTTTTGCAGTGTTTGGGTCTCTGGCCCCCTGGTACTAAAGGGTCCAATGAGATAGAAATCAATAGTATGCGCACCAGACCTTCCTTCATCCACCCTTTGACTCCTATGCTCCTTTATGTCTTGCCTGTGGCATGGATATTGGCTGCATACTTTCTGCTATAGCCTCCTAAATGTAGGCTTTGAAATTTGTGCATCTGCTTCCTTATCGGTTGTCACTTTAGATAATTCATGCAAATTGATTTCTCTGCCACTGCAGACTGCATGCATGCCCAACCTGCACCCTGAGCTGGGCAAGGCAATTCCTATTGTGCTAATATAAAAGCCTGTGAGCCATTGCTACTGAGCTGCTTGGGAAGCATGAAAGTTGCCCTGTGTGGGAATCTGGGGAATGCAGATTGTCCTGGTCAGGAGATGACCGATGGCGGGTCTTGTGTTTTCTGGATTGTTTGCATTTAGGGCTTCTACCATAAAGAAAAACACCATAATTAGCAGATTTTGAGCACTCTTTTAAAAACATATTCCACATTGCCACCTCCTACCATTCCTTAGTCTTTTGTGCCATTGACTCTGCGGGGAGCTCACATCTGCAAAAAACATAAGGAGAAAATCATATTAATCTCCCACCCAAAGAAAGGTTCAATGACCCTACAACACCCATCTGCTTTCATCCACTTACTTCAGAATCAGCAGCAAGTGAACTCAGGAAACACTTCCAGAGGCATACAGGAGACACAGTTAGAATCTAAGACAAAACCAGTCAGATTGCCAAACCTTCAGGAGCACACCGTACAGCATGGGAGCAACAGCAACAAGTCTTTACCTCACAAGATAAGGCAGTTTCTCTGCCGGTTTACACTGTTGCTTGGTGACTGGCGGTCATTATCCTGTGTTGCCCCATCTGCCCTTGTCCCTGGTGATATTATCCACAGCCGCTCTCAGACTGTAAATAAAGCCAGGAGAGCAGTGTGGCTCACTGCCTAAATAAGACAGGAAAAAGGGAGAGGCAAATATTGATAATGAAGAACTTACTAATGCCACACCTGTGCAATACCAGTACTGTTTAAGCAACATTGCCTACACCAAGGCACCCAGTTTAAGGAAGGTTTACATCCAACATTCTGGACCTTCCAACATCAGGAGAGGCTGAAAGTGGAGGGGTAAGTTCAGCAGGAGTGAAAATACATGCAGCAACTAAAGTACTTGCCAACTGCAATCAATAGGTGGCCTGGAGCATGACCGCAAAAGAAGAACACTTCTGTTTGGGTGGGGATGTCTTTTTTTTAACTAAGAAGACATAGATATGGCCAAAGGTAAAGTAGACTTCCAATGAAGGTTTAAGCAACTTTACTGTTCAATGTGCTCCGTAGAAAGTCCTGCTCTACTTTTGGCTGTATTACAGTATTACATGTGGAGCATGGAATCGAATGCTTCCCTATGTATCTCATTCTCTCTCTCTCTCTATCATATATATATATGTGTGTGTGTGTGTGTGTTTTATTCGTTTGATTGCACAGAAATAATAACTGTTACACTCATCGTGTGATGTCATATATTTGCTTGAAACCCAGTTAAAATATAACATCACAAGCAAATCAGAAGGATAGTGCCATGAATGAAAAAAAAATGTAAACATGATAAGAGAAACATTTTTCATGGCTCCTTCAGAGGAAACCCCTTGCTAAATGGAAGCAACAGCCACACCAATTTAGTTAGTGACCTCAAGCAAAGGAAAAGGCTTGGCTATCATATCCTTGTGTGGGTCATCATTACATAATGGCTGTCAGTATTTACGTTTTTTGACCTTCTATTCTTCTCGTATTTCTGATTAAGAAGCTTTCCAGTACAATATTATTTCATATTTGTCATTTACTTTACAGACTAAATCATCCTCAACTATTCTATTGGGATTAATATAAAAGCAAAATTCAAAACTTTGTAATAACCTTGTAACTTATACTAAAAATGTCTTTGTGTTGTCTGCATTTTATTTTAGAGTCTCGGTTAAGAATGAAGCAATAATCTGCTTGAATTCCAGTGAAACATCTTACCATTGTTTGACCACTGACATGTCCAAAGTATATGTGAGCACACAACTATTTTAATGTCCATTAGCCGGATGACAACAATAAACCTGTATATACTTTCAGATGTTAACTATTCTACGAAGCTTGATAGTTCAGCTTGCAACCCAAAACAGCCAAATTTGTGTGGCTGAAATCACAGAAGGATACTAGAATGATTTCAAGTTGTATGCCATTCCTACAACATGTACATACCTTACACTCTCATACTTTTGGAATCACCTATGAGAGTTTTCCATACAGAAGGCTGACAATTAATTAAGTATTTATAGACACTATATTTTACAAATACATTAAAAGCCTTTCCTCTTTATTATTAGAAATGTGAAAAGCTCCTCGCCAAAGATATAGTAAATAATTATGCAGCTGCAGTCACTAAACGAACTGTGGAGTGTGCAAAAAAACACATATGTGTATGACTCCGCTCACAATCCCAAGTGTTAAACTATCTAAAACAAGAAAAAGTATTAAAATAATACCATATAAAATGTATCAACAAAATATTCACTTTCAAAATATTGTGCAACTCAGTTCACAAACAATGTGTCCATAGTAATTATTATTAAATCCAAATAAACAAAGTCCTTAATGTCCACCATCAGGTGCAAAAAAAAGATATATAAATAGTGAAACAAAATTGTACAAAAAAATCACTTTGCAAAAAGGTGTGATGCCAAAGCACCCAGTGTCCTTCACCTCTTCAAGTATTTAGCTCGCCTCTTTCAACACAACTTAAAAGACAAAGTAAAAATGTGTTTATTTAACCTGTTTCTGACTGTGCTATAGCCAAAAGACAGCTACAGCACAGTCGGCTAGTTCTGGGAGGGCATCCATGGACGTCCTCCCAGAACCATGCCCCCTGGGGCACGCACTGCGCGCCATCTGTGATTGCTGCGTCCTTCGGATACAGCTGATCACATGGCTACAGAACGGGCCAATCACAGCTGCTTTTACCATGTGGCCAGCTGTGTCCACTCACAGCTGATCACCGGGTAAATAGGAAATGCTGGTTATCGGCAGTCCTCTCCTCACACTTACAGCGCATGAGGAGAGGAGAGCCGATAAGCGGCATTTTGCAGGGGGACAACTACACTGATCATCAGGGCTCTGATCATCAGTGTCCTGGTGATCAGTGTAGCTCCATCAGTGTGACCAATAGTGCCCATTTGTGCTGGCAATCAGTGCCCATCAGTTAATCAGTGCCACCTATCAGTGCTGCCCATCAGTGCCACCTAACATTGCCCATCAGTGCAGCCTATCAATGTCCATCAGTGCCGCCTAACAGTGCCGCCTATCAATGCCCATGAGTGCCACCTAACAGTGTCCATCAGTGCAGCCTATCAGTACCCATCAGTGCTGCCTAACAGTGCTCAGTGTCACCTAACAGTGCCCATCAGTGCTCCCCATCAGTGCCACCTAACAGTGCCCATCAGTGCCGCCTAACAATGCCCATCAGTGCTGCCTATCCATGCCCATCAGTGCCACCTAACAATGTCTATCAGTATCGCCTATCAATGCCCATCAGCACAGCCTAACAGTTCCCATCAGTGCCTCCTATCATTGTCCATCAGTGCTGCCTATTAGTGCCGCCTATCATTGCCCATCAGTGCCGCCTAACAGTGTCCATCAGTGCTGCCCATCAGTGCTGCCTAACAGTGTCCATCAGTGCCGCCTGTAAGTGTAGCCTCATCAGTGCCCATTGGTGCAGCCTATCAGTGGCCATCAGTGACTCCCCATCAATACCCATCATTGCAGCCTATCAGTGCTCATCAGTGAAGGAGAAAAATTACTTATTTCCAAAACTTTATAACAGAAACTAAGAAAAAAATTTTCAAAATTTTTGGTATTTTTAGTTTATTTAGCAAAAAATAAAAAAACAGTGGTGATCAAATACCACCAAAAGAAAGCTCTATTTGTCTAAAAAAAAAATTATAAAAATTTAGTTCGGGTACAGTGTTGCATGACCACGCAATTGTTATTCAAAGTATGAGAGCACTGAAAGCTGAAAATTGGTCTGGGCAGCAAGGGGGTAAAATTGCCAGGTAGGCAAGTGGTTAAAATGTATCATACACAATGCAATGCAATCCACTTCCAATCTTGTTGGAGCACTTTGCAATCTTTATCAGCCAATGATGGGTTAATAGATCCACTCTCTTCATTAATGGGCTTGCAAGGTTCTTACAGTTCCAGACCATTTTATGGGCAGCACAGTGGCTAAATGGTTAGCACTTCTGCCTGGCAGTACTATGGTCGTTGGTTTGAATCTCAGCCACGGCACCACCTGCCTGGAGTTTGCATGTTCTCCCTGTGCCTGCGTGGGTTTCCTCCGGGTACTCCGGTTTCCTCCCACATTCCAAAGACATGCTGATAGGTTAATTGTATCCTGTCAAAATTGGCCCTAGTATGTGTATACATGAATGTAAGTTAGGGACCTTAGATTGTATGCCCCTTGAGGGTTAGGGACTGATGTGAATGTACAATATGTATGTAAAGTGCTCCGTAAATTGACGGCACTATACAAGTACCTGAAATAAATAAATAAATAAATTTTCCAACATGTCAAAAAACAGAAGGGAAGGCTTCATAGCATAAAATTATCTGTTATTTGTTAATTAACCATCATAGGTACACTCACATTGCTATGTGTCATACCCGACACTAAGGAGGTATGCGCATGTACAAGTAAAGCCACAGGCTCCAGCCATGAACACAGGCTGTGGGTCACAGTGCAGGGAACTTCACTCAGAGTGTAGCTCTGCCTAACATGTTTCAACATGTGCCATCATCAGAAGTAGCATGTTAGTGTACCTATGATGGTTGTAACACTTGAGATTTAAGCACGGTCATACACATATTTGTTTCTTTTCCTCTTTATTGTTCCAAAGTTCATTACATTCAGAACAGAGGAAAGTGGTCATCATACTATAGCCACATATTGGTGTTAAAATCACAACACACTAATACATACTGTTATGAATATTAAATCGTCTCAAGAAAGTTCATTTTTATGCTACTGGTTTCATTTCTTGGTACCATCTATATCAGTATAATATTCAGTTTAAAATTATTAGTTTATAATTTAAGTTATTTTAGACTACTAAACTACTGTGGACACCATTGTGGATTCTCCATGTCCCCATTGATAGTGTTGGGTTCATGCTCATGCACAAGAAGTCCCCATACAAACCCTTATCCCTCCTACAAGAACGTTTCACTGTGATACTTTCAGGTTTACTCCACTGGCTGAGATAAAACTAGGAAGATGATTGGACAGGTGGCAGATATACATAGTTATAGTAGAGGTAAAAGGTTGGTGAAAGTGGCAGACTATGGAAACCAAGAATCATAAGCCAAGTTGAGGCATAACTAAAGAGCAAATGGGGCAGTCAAGATAGACTGTATATTACATAGACAACAAAGCACAAGTTTAATCTCTAGTTTTCATTGTGTACTTCTAAGAGATGATTCCCCTAAAATCACTAGGACGGAAGAACACTGGTGTGGGTACATACCTGAGATCTCTGACCAAGACTGGCAGGAATTCTTTAAATACTATTTTGACACTCCTATATCAGCCAGGAGAAATGTATCAAATTACAATACTTTCATATAATTTATAATACACCACTTTGTTTATTTAACATGCACAAAAGAGATTCACCACTTTTCATAAATGTCGAAAAGGAAAATCTGATTTAATACATATCCTATGGAGCTGTGAAAGATTTGACCTTTCTGGTCCCAAATCACAGCATCAAGTTCTCACCATTTTGATATCCCCAATATGTGTAGTGTAAAGTGATGTCTCTTAGGTATTTTTGGAGACTTGGAAGTTAGCGCTTATAAAAATAAATTCCAGAGATTGCTTCTCTTTTATGTAAGGAAAATGGTGATGATTCACACAGATGTTCTTGGCCTTCATGTGTGGAAAACGTGAATTAACCAAACCTTACCTCCATGTAGGTTGACCTATGAAGCAAGAGGTTTCCCCCTGAAGTCTAAAAAACATTGGGGTGAATGGCTGGACAGTACCGATACACATGACCCATGTGGTCCATAAATTTAGACTTCAGTCTGTGAAATGATGTTCTATTTGGGAAAGTTTTTAATAGAGATGATTGTATTGCTCAAGAGCAGGACCTGGCAAGGCATTTACCTTTTTTTTATTTATTTTTTGTTTCTGCTTTTTATTTGTCATGTAGATAGTTAATGTTTGTGTTAACCCTTTCTCCACTATACGAAAATGTGTATAAAGTTTGACATTTTTATTGTTGTACTACTGAAACTTGATCTGACAATTTGTATTGAAATTTCTGCATTGATGATGTCATCTTTTGAAATAAAGAAAGTATTAAAAAAAATACGGAACAGTCATTACCAGGAGCATGTCATGATATGGGAACCAAAAAAAAGGCAATTTCTTATCTAAAGTGGATCAGAAGAGGGGAACAAAAAAAGACAATCCAAATTGTTACCATGAATCTTTGCTCAGATACTCGCCCATCTCAGTAAGCACAATATATGTTTCCATCTGGAAGACATTGCAGATATACGGGAGCTTGAGCAAACAGTAATGTATTGTAAATATCAGTTGGAAGTGATTGGTGAATACCCAATACTGGAAGGAAGAAGCAGGCAAGGAATATCATGATGCCTGGGTATGGTGAGTGTGCAAGTCACTGATAGTGTGGGAGACAAGTGCTGGTGGCTTGTTAACTTTGATTGACCACATGTATTTGGTTTAACTAGACATGTGCGATTTGTTTTGTTGTGAATCAAAATTCGGACCAAATTTTCATTATTCAGAGATTGGGATGCAACCGAATTTCAAAATCACAGTAGTAATGGATTTCAATAAATCCAAAACAAATGATCTGAATTTGAACATGAATTCAAATTTGAAAATAAATTTGAATTTGAAAATTAATTAGAATTAAAAAATGAATTAAAATTTGAAATGGAAAAAAATTACAATATATACAGTAAGCAATACAAGTGAAAAAGATGATGATTCCTACTTAGGCTGCTTAATAGAATAGAAAATAATAGAAGAGAATAAAACAGAATAGAATAGAATAGAAATTAACAGAAAAGAATAAAAAAGAACAGATTAGAAAATAAAAAATAGAATAGAAAAGAATATAATACAAAATAAAAGACTAGAATAGAGTAGAGTAGAAAACAAAAGAAAAGAATAGAATATATCAGATAAGAATGGAATAAAATAAAAAGTATATAGCAGTCTTCCAAAAGTCAAATTTTGAAATTTGAATTTTGAATCAATTTGAAAATAAAAAATGTACAAAATGAATCTGAATATACAAAATGAATTCCAAAAATGAATCATTCCAATATAACAAATATGATGAAACAAAATTATTAACTTAACAAGCAAATCCATAGTGACACAAATTTCCATTGTGCACATCTCTAGTTTTAACCACAGTTCATTACTTTCTTTCTTTTTGTTTTCTTTTTCTTGCAACTACTAGTAACAGGGGACATTAGTTTGTAATCATTAAGGCTAGGTTCACATATGTGCGGATGGTGCCGTTGCGGATCCGCACAAAAATCTGTGCAGCCGCACCACCTACACAGAGGAATGCAGACCTGGGGGCAGATGCCATTAATTCTAATGGCATGCTGCCCACACTGGAAATCGCAACCGTACTGGCAACCGAGTTTCCCATGTGGGCTGCATTTTCAGAAGAAGTGCAAGCACTTCTTCCCTGCGTGTCCCGCGGCACGGGAGTCCATTCAAAACGCAACCCGCAGGAACGCAGATATGTGAACCAGGGGTTAACCAAAATCTTGTGATTGTGTGCCTACACAAAGCAATCCATCATTTTACTATTATATGAAAGTGACATTAGGAAATATATAGATCACAAAAAGCAAATTGATTTGATTTGAATGAGTGCATATTAAAACACAAATGTCAGACTTTTACAATCAACGTTCACCACCCAACTGATTGCATACAGTATAAAAGAGATGAAACAGGATCATATCATAGCGCATTATTATCCTGCCTGCCTCTAGAATAATCTGTACCTGTCTCTTGGCTGGGTTTGCATTTATTGGAAACTGAAAGAGTATCTAGTGAACGGCATCTGGTGTTCATTTGAGATGTTACTTCAGCAGCACATTTCCAGAATACTTTGCACTCACATTAAGATGCACCAAAACTTCACAAATCATGAGTGGAAATGGTGATCCTGGGAGATTGATGTCAGTTTCATGTGTGAGATGATTTTGATTATGAACAATTTTACCTCCATCAAATTCTGAGTAAGCTGAAATGCGTCTTATTACATGAGATGTCACACAACTGGAGAAAATGTATTACTTGCTATTTACTCTGCTTAATACAGTGGGTGGCCTATAATATATTAATGCATAGTTATTCCAAAATACACAATGCCCAGCGGGACTGAAAGATGAAGAATGATTTATACAGGGATCTGTCAAGGAAATGCCACCTAGGTAGTATTAAGTTCACAGAGTAAAATATATTCTTTCACTTCATATTAATGTATCAGTACAAGTTATTCTTGGAATATGGCGTAAGGTATGTAGCTCATGATAAAGAGTTAAGCGGAGGAGGGTGAAAAAATACTGATGTTTAAAGAACTGTGGACATATGGAAATGGGTATAGGAAAACTAGGAAATGAGATTAAAGTGGTAAGCAATTGCTGGAAGAGTTTAAAATGAGAAGAAAATGATCTTTTGTCTTTTATTTATGAACATTTTGGAAGCTTGTTCAAAGATTTACACAGATGGCCAAAGCAAAATCTACGTTACTGAGGAGCCTTCATCATCTATTACTAGCAATTCGTCTTGATAGCTGCACTGTAAAGAAATTAATTTTCATGTATTCGATGTTGGAGCAATCTAGAGGGGAAATGCAGAAAGGTTCAATTAAAACTTGTATGTAGATGCAAAAACTTCACTACATAAAGAAAAAGAATCTATGGATGCACAATGTTTATTTGATGGTTAAGGTATATACAGTACAAACCTTGTGCTTACGGCTAGTTTTTTTTCTCTAAATCTGTGTGCAATCATGGCATGATTCACTGTTTATACAGATGGTTAGTAAAGTATGTACACATAATTACTGACTTAAGATAAATTAAAAGCATTGACAATCTAATTGTCTATGTTAATGCTGAAATTAATTCAAAATCATTTTATTGATTTTTTTAAGTGCTAGAATTGATATTTATGTTTTTGGCAGATGCCCAAGAGCCAAACCACTCAAAGGTGTTCTTGGGGTCTCTTATATTTCTTGAAGACTACTTTGGTGAGACTCCTTTGCTGTTGAGTTGCCTGACTTACACATATGCTGCTGCCATTACATGAAAATCCAACTCTCCCTTTTAATTATGATAGTATATATCACAGATAAAACAACAGAAGCAGGGTGTGAGGGAAAATTTTGAAAATGGATGACAACAGAGCCAAAAGAGATCCTGCCACTGGAGGTCTCAAGATACATAAAGAACCAGCATGTAGCTCTCCTTAAAGGATAAGATCACCTTTGCAAACATGTTACAAATTTTTTCAGGGTGGAACATTTAACATGTTCCCGCTGCTGCAGCCTCTCCCTGATCCACCTCTTCTAGCGACAGCAATTTGGGGATCTTCTCCCTGAACCGGCTTTTACCTTTTTTTAAAAAGTGGCCATGCGGAGCTTCACCCACCCAATTGCATCATTCATTCACAGAGTTCTGTGAATGGGAAAACTACAACTACAGTCTGCAGGTGCCATGCATTGCACCTGCGATTTGCTGATCATGGGTGCAATGTTTTATAAGCTTCTAATAAAAAAAAATAATAATAAATGTTGCTAATTATTTAGAAGGTGGTTTGGTACACCATGAATACACACAACATTGATTTACAGAGTAAAATATTGCTTTATTACAAAACTATTATAAAAACAACAGACATCAATGGTTAAATTACATAGTGTGACTCCTCATAAAGTGGAAAGTGTTTCCCTAAAATATGAATTGTGCACAAATAGCTGTGCTTACAAAAGTATATGCAACGTACCAGATCTTGCAATAGAAAAAAAAAAATCAGAGATTACTATTTGAAACTCTCCCCTCTTTAACGACCACGTGGTATTAGTACATGTACTAATATTTTTGCATTCCCACTTTTTGTATGGGGTTGTTACCACAGCTCACACCATACCCACTGTCACTTTCACCCAATCATTAAAGAACAATTCCAGATATGGATATTTTATACAGAGATACATAGATTGGTCCATCTTGGAGCAATGTACCTGATGCCATCACCCCGCCTCTCTGCTCAACCATTCAGAGAATGCTTTGCATTCATTTAGAAAATGCAAAGCATTGTTTGAATGGCGCCCAAGCCAACTAGCTGACCTTCTGTGTTCAGAATGCAGCAGGGCAGTTGATCGGCACAGGACCCCAAAGCAGGGAGAGATCACTCGGGTAGTGGTGTCTACAAAATAACTATGTATAAAATATTCATACCTGGAATTCTTCTTAAAACCACATAAGAAAGGTGCAAAACAAAGATAAATTATTCTTCCTATTTACTGATTACAATGACTACAGATGAAATTATAATCTTTATATAAAAAGAAACAAGCAAAAAGGCCTAATTGTATTATTATTATTACTACAGCAATTTATATAGTCGTGACAATTTTCACAGCGCTGTACATGTACATCCACATCATTCCCTGCCCTCAAGAATTTTACAATCTAAAGCCCCTGCCTCACATGTGTACATATATATACATACTAGGGCCAAAATAGACAGGAGTCAATTAATCTACCAGCATGTCTTTGGAGTGTGGGAGGAAACTGGAGTACCATCAGGAAACCTGTGCAAGTACAGAGAGAACATACAAACCACTAAGCCACTGTGCTGTATACAACAGTAATAAAAAATATTACCAATGTATGTCATGTTGTCCTAATGTTAATTTTGCCTTTGTGTATATAGATGATTTCTTCTTTAGTATCCATACTTGTTAGTCAATGTGAAGAATGCAAAAGTGAAAAGATTTACAAGCACAATTCAGTTAGCTGAACAGGCAAAATAAACAGCCCCATTTCTCAGGCTGACCTTTTAAAAATGCATGTATAATTATGAGAAAGTTCATATGTAAATAAGGGATACTAAAGAATACTCTTAGGTTTTGGTACCCATCTTACATTTCCATGTACAGTAATTGCAATATAACTAGGATCCTAGACAGAAGCTGCCAACATCATAAATTAGGAAGAATTGCAGCCTTGCCTGAACTTGAGTTAGGAGCATAATTAACTTTCTTGCCATTTTGAGTTGAAAATAAAAATCCATAATATTTATTACATTAACTAACTGTTATTATTTGCCATTGTTATGCTCTCTGTTAAAGCAAACTTTCTATGGTCTGATCATGTTTTACACATTGGAAATCTGGTCCAGTCAAAACTTCTTTTTAGTTTTTGATACAGTGGATAAAATTTAGGACATCTGTAGAGTTTTTATTACTGTATCCTCACTGTGGAGTTTCTCCTCATTCCTTGCCCCAGTGACATCAAACTACAAATGAGAAGGTATGGGTTTGTTGTCTCTGCAGCCAGAATTGAGGTTACATCCCCCTAACAGGGACACAGACCATAATAAAAAAAAGACCTGTTGGAGGCTCTAACCCCTCTCCCAGTGTACCAAAACAAAAAAAAAATTTCTGCAGAATTTGAATTTTAGTAAAATTGCAGACGTGAGAAAGCAAAGACAAGGCAAAAACAATGAGAATAAAAACAATATTGCACTTGAGTATAGACAGAGCAGCAACACTTACCACTTCAGCCCTGGAAGGTTTACCCCCCTTCATGATCAGGCCATGTTTTCCTATTTGGCACTGCACTATTTCAACTTATAATTGCGTGGTCATGTAACTCTGTACCCACACAAAATTTCTGTCCTTTCTCTCACACAAATAGAGCTTTCTTTTTGTGGTATTTGCTCACCACTGGGTTTTTTTGTGATATAATCGAAAAAGACCAAAAATTTTAAAAATATATATTTTCTACTTTCTGTTATAAAAAATTTCCAAGAAACTCAAATTTAGTCATAAATTTAGGCTAAAATGTATTCTGCTACATGTTTTTGGTAATAAAAATCCCAATATGTGTATATTAATTGGTTTGTGTGAAGTTATAGCGTCTACAAAACTATGGTATATATATTGGAATTTAAGCAGCCTGTACTTTCTGACTGCCTATCACATTTATTGAGGTGCTAAAATCCCACAGCAGTACAAACACCCCCCAAATGACTCCTTTTTGGAAAGTAGACACCTCATGGAATTTGCTGAGAGGCATGTTCGGTCCATGTAAGATTTTATTTTTGCCACAAATTTTTGAAAAAGTTTATTTTTTTTTTATACAAAGATGTAATTTAAATTATATATCACACACACATGCATATGTGGAATAACACCTCAAAACACATTCTATGAGGATACCACATGTGAGAGACTTTTTGGCAGCCTAGCCACATACAGGCTCCAAAAATGTAATGACCAGCTTCAAAATACTCACCATGCCCCTCAGCAAATATCTAGGAGTGTTTACTTTCCAAGCAGGGGTCATTTGAGTTAGGGGGGGGGGGTTCTACTATCCTGGCATTTTAGGGCCAAGGTTAGAAGCTTATGTCACATAGCACTGATTCTTCTAACCACTTGAAGACCAAGCCTTTTCTGACATTTTTTTGTTTACATGAAAAACCTTTTTATTTGCTAGAAAATTACTTTGAACCCCCAAACATTATATATTGTTTTAAAGAGATGCCCTAGAGAATAAAACAGTGGGTATTGCAATTGTTTATCTCATACTGTGTTTGTGCAGCAATTTTTCAAATGCACATTTCTTGGAAAAATATACTTTTTTTAATTTTAAAGCACAAAAACACAATATATTGTCCAATTGTTTTATAAAATATAAAAATGATGTTACACCGAGTAAATAGATACCAAACATTACATGCTTTAAAATTGTGCACGCCTGTGCAACAGCGACAAACTACGTCAATATTTAATATCCATAGATGATGCTATTGTGCACATTGTGGGCGGGCAGACCATCAGCAAGTAGTTAAAAAATAGAAACCTTAAACATTTTTTTTACAATATTTTCTTAAAAATGTAAATTTTTTTAACAGTATGTCTTTAACTATTTTTTTCAATGCTTTCATTAGATTAGTTCAATGTTACCATAGTAGCATTGAACTACTCTGGGGGGATGTTCAGGAATTTTTTTTTTTTAACCGCATGCCGCCCAGCCACTGTACATATACGGCGGCAGGGCAGCACTCACAGGCAAAACCATGTTTTAAGACGTGTGTTTTGTGGCGTGAGGCGCGCCACCGCCCTATTTGTCCCGCGGATCACCGCCGCAGATGTCATTTGCCGGGTCACAGCCGCTCGTTAGCGGCAGAAAAATTGCAGTATTTATACCATAGTTTGTAAACGCTATAACTTCCACACAAAGCAATCAATATACACTCATTCGGATTTGTTTTACCAAAAACATGTAGCAGAATAAATTTTGGCCTAAATTTATAACCAACTTTGAGTTTACTATATATTTTTTATAGCTGAAAGTAAAAAATATTGTTTTTCTTCAAAATTTTTGGCCTTTTTATGTTTATAGCGTGAAAAATAAAAAGCGCACAGATGATCAAATACCACCGAAAGAAAGCTCTATTTGTGTGAAAAAAAGGACGTAAATTTCGTTTGGGTGCAGCATTGCATGACTGCGCAATTATCAGTTGAATTAGTGCAGCGCCGAGTAGCAAAAAGAGGCCTGGTCATTAAGGGGGGTAAATCCTCTGGAGCTCAAGTGGTTAAGATTATTGCTCCTGCAATGCTTGCTTCGAACTATCATGAATGGGTTAGGTTCATGACAGTTCAAAATACTAGTGATCTGTGATTGGCTACAGCTATTCACATGGTACAGGGTGCTGTGATTGGCCCATGTACCATGTGAGTGCTGTGGGCTAATCACAGATCACCAGGAAGAGAAGCAAAGCTGATAGGAATTAGATTGATTCATAACAGCTTTGCTAACATTGTGATTATGTGATCGCATAGCGATCACATGATCACTGGGTCCCAATTCCTGAGATTCACATTCCGCTGTATTATTTAAAGAAAACATGTTATACTTATGTGCTCTGTGCAGAGAGCAGCCCCAATCCTCATCTTGGCACATTCAAAGGGCAGTAGTGCCACTGAACTCTAACCTTTCAAGTGAGTGGGGCTGTGCAGCAACTGCCTTGCAACCATGTGCAATGCACAGGGTTGCAGTGAGGTGGGTTAGTTTTTTGAGGGTTAAATCAGGTGACCAGAAGGTGAAACATTGTATATTTGCAGTTGATCACTTTTCAGAAGGGCAGCAATAAAAGTTGCATGTGTGAATGAGCCCTTATCTACCTCTGTATTTATATCCACTGTGGAGCAATTCTTTCTCAAAGTTCACAATAGCAGCAGTGAAGTTCTTCAAATCAAGTATCACCACTTTCCTCTTCCTGCACACATGCTCTGTGTTTACATTTCAGTTTAGAATGCTGGCAGGCATCCAACTTATAGGTGGAAGAGAGAAGCTGATCGAAAGAGAGAGAAAGTAAAATTAAGAAGCTTCCATTGTTAATTAGAGGAATAATTGCTTCATAGTGGCTACAGCTACAGAGGTCAGTAAAGGCTTTTTATAAAGTCAATGTAGTGCTTGTTAAGAATATGTAAATGTTCGGATTTATGTAGCATGGGCACAGTTTTACATTTAGCATCCATATCAGTTAACATTGTTTATTCCTTTTTCTAAATGTCAAACTCACAAAAGAGTACATGCACTAAACTTTCTTTTGCCTCGTACATAAATGGCAAAGACAAAATAGTCGTGTTGCCTATATAAACTAGTCAAAGTTTAACTTTTTAAAACTGTTCTGGAAAAAATGACACATCTGATTGGCAGTTATTGGCAGCAGATGCTTTTCCTTTGTTCTAGATTATGTAAATGTGCTTTTTTTTAGTCAATGATGGCAAAAATAAGTAACAGATATTGTTACATTTGTTCATCAGGGAGGGCAATACATTTTGTAAGGACATAACTCTACTCTGAGCTCATTATAAAATTGAAGTAACTTCAAAATGTGTTGAATACAAGTTGAAAAGAAGATAGCCTAATGATATATCTATTATATACTGTACATGGAGATTTATACAAAATAACAATTTCCCCAAAGTATTGGGACATTTCTTCCAAAAATATAAAAAACACCAATCTGCTGAAGACCGAAATGTTCAGTTTATGAGATTTTTTCGTCCCAAAAGACAATAAAGTGATATCTGGTGGCAGGACCATGCATAAGGGGGTACCACCAGTCCTCCTGTACGGGGCCCAGGCCAGCAGAGGGGCCCAGGCAGTGGGTGAATCAGATGTGGGCAGGGAGAGTGATTGGCACGGTGGGGGCTGTCATCTTTATCATTCCTTCACTCATTTAAGCCCCTTACAAATGGGTGATCTGATCAGGTCCATCTCTTTTTCAGGCAGACCTGATTGGTCAATGCATTGCTATGGGCAGGTGGGTGTAAACAGACGTTTGCCTTAATCCTTGACTAGGCAAGGATGATGTACCTGGCCCCAATGCATGTGCAGACATACCACAGGTCACTCTGGGAGCCCTTGCAGCATTTCTGCACATGTGCAAGATCCTGTGAACTGACTCCTAGGATTTCTATGTCATGCATCCTAGTGGGCAGTTTGTGGAATCTCATGCTGTTGAGTTTCTGTCAGTTTTGACTAGTAAGGGGATGGGTCCTCTTTAACCGCTTGTAGAAGTACTGCTACAGGGTGACAGGGCTGAGCAAAATCATGTATGTATATGTGATTTGCATTTCCAGTTAGGGGGCACGCGCGCCGCCCTACCCACGCCGCTATTGGCGGCTAAGGATGTCAGTCACTGAGTCCCGGCTGGCACTCGGTGATCGCTGTGTAAAGCTGACAGGGGAGAGACCTGAGAGTGTAAACAACACAGGTCTCTCCCCTGTCAGCATGGACATGCTGTTTTGTATCTCTCTGCACAGCACAGCAGAGAGATACAAAACAGCATGCCTCCCTAATAAAACACAACACAGCACACATAGTAAACACACACAGTTAACCCTTTGATCGCCCAAGATATTAACCCCTTCCTGCCCAGTGTCATTAGTACAGTGTCAGTGCGTTTTATTAGCACTGATCACTGTATTAGTGTCACTGGAGATGTCAGTGGCTGTTATTCAGTTCCCACCCAGTGTCAGAATGCCCGCCGCAGTCCTGCAGTCCCGCAGTCCCACTGTTACTAACTGATTGCCACCATTACTAGTATAAAAAAAAATCCAGTATATACTGTATACCACCATTTGTAGATGCTATAACTTTCATGTAAACCAATTAATTTACAGGTATTGGGAATTTTTTTTAGCAAAGAAATGTGCAGAACACATTTTGGCCTAAGTTTATGATGAAATTTGACTTTTTTTATTGGATATGTTTTATAGCAAATAGTCAAAAAGTTTTTTTTCAAAACTGTCAGTCTTTTTTATTTATAGCTCAAAAAATATAAAAATGCAGAGGTGATCAAATACCACCAAAAGAAATCTCTGTTTTTGTGAAAAAAGGACATACATTTTGTTTATGTACAGCATTCCATGATCGCACAATTGTCAGTTAAAGTAACGTAGTGCCATATCACAAAAAATGGCCTGGTGATTATCTGTCATTTGTGGGCTGCTTCATACTGTTGATATATGAAATCTTGTCTCTATCTTCTAATGCCCAATTTCCCTTTTGCATTAGTATATTAAATACACCTGGTTTACATTTTTTTAGGTTGAGCATATAGTATTTCTGATACATTTTTATTGACTATGAGCTAGAAAGATTGCTGATTATTGCACATTGCATTAATCGTACATTAAAATGACTTTATACAGTAATTGTGGGATTTGTGTTTGAACATGACCTGAACTGCCCCATAAAAAAATAATCCAGCAAAAGATGTTTAATTATGGCAAGGCAGATATGCTCCATAACAAGGACAAATAAAATTGGCCTAAATGTTTCCAATTATGCACAAATTAGCATTTAGACCCACCTTGCCAGTATTTTTTAGCATAACCAAGCTGACAGTTATATGTATGGAAGGGTTGAACACTTGCAAGTTTTAAAAATCAAATATTGTAAAGCTCACTGCATATTTTAAAGTCAAAAATAATTAAACACCTAGCCTTTTAACCTGACAACTAATGTAACCCATTGGGATCAAGTATCACAGCCTGGGTTTGCTAAAAGAAAGAAAAATCAGATTATAAGAAACAGATGCTGTTATGCATAATTTATCGAACATACCAAATAGATTTGTTTTGTATATTAATATGTCCTTCACTGATTGGTAAGCTGACAGAAACCACCCTCAAGAAGCTTAGAAAGAACGTATGAATTTTCTTCATTACAAAATAAAGTTTTTTAACAGTTTGAAGTATGCTACATAGAGACGTTCTTTAGTTGGTATTTGCATATGTACTGCCAAAGTATATCTATTGCTAAAATGGTTTTTATTTTGGAATAGAGTAGGGAAGGGTTAAAACCTCTGTCAAGTTTTTTTTGATTGTCTGTGTTCTCTTGGGGAGGTTTCCTTTTCTTGCTGTCCTGGAGGCATGAATAAAAGAAAGAAATCTCTAGAAAGTGAGATGAAAACCTCCTCCGAGACATTTGTCACCAGAATTTACTCTCATCTCCTGTGCTAGTGGAAAACCATACATATTTGGATTTCCAATCACTTTATGTCCCAATGATAATGTTGAGGGTGCCTGCCCAGCAGAGGCACTGAAAGCAATATAAACCCAAAGGATGGTCAAATCCTACTTTATCCAAAACTAAAAAAACAGTTTCAGTAGTAGATACAAAGGGCAGCTGTGTGCACTTACTAACCAGCCAGAAATATGTTTTCCTTACTGTATATTGTGCTTTGGAAGCTGATTTCTGATTTGCTGCCATAGATCATGGTAAAACACTACTCTTAGCACTTATACATACAGTAATTCTGCATAACATAAAGCCGTAATAAACCCAAAAGCAAACATTTATTATATTGCAGATTACCAGTTCTTAGATGTGATGGCTGTATAAGTTTTCTTTTTTAGGCATTCTTTCTTCTATTTTCAGCTGGCGAACCAGCTAGCAAGGTTGTTGCTTTTCAAAAGCACAAACTCTCCAATAGAATGTATCAGTTTACGGATGAGACAAACTACTTAACACTGGCAGGGGTGATTAAAATTATCAGCTTTTATTTATTCACGCAAAACCTTAATCCCAAAAGGAAAAAAACTGTTTGCTGAAACGGATTATAAAGTGTGAGCTGGAGTTTGGTTTCCATTTGTTAGTGCATCTAAATCAGCTAGTACGTTTAACACTACCCTTCCCCAGACTGACAAAGAGAAAACAATTTCTAAAACTCACTAGAAACCAAAACTCATCTCTTATTTTTCTGATTATTTTAATTCTGTACTCCGGCAGAACTTTTATTCTATGTATATAAAATCTATAGTCCCTAGTCCATCTCGGGAGTGAGCAAGAGAGGGTGGCTACATTCCAACATACAGTGGGACCATGGAGAATGAATATAGCCATCCTCTAACAGGAAGTCAAGTCACAGCAGCAAAAAAAAAGGAATTTTGTGATTTGAAGGAGCCTGAGAGCAATAGAAAGGACTTTTAAGTTAGGAATACTTGTGTGAATGGAGTTTTTTAAAATCAAAGTTTAGTGCCACTTCAAGTTCAATGTATAAGCAAAAAGAAAAACAGAGAGAGAAGAACACCATTACCTATGTGTAGCATTTATTTAAAAAGTCAATGGAATGAAAAACTCACATGTAAAATGTATAAAAAAATAAAATGTATAGGTGGTCAATGGTGAGCAAGGTGCTTGGAACCAGAAACATCAAGAAGAACCATAAGGAGCGGCAGACTGTATGTGTATAAACAAATGGCAACCACACCAAACTATAACTGACCTTTGCAGCAAGGATCACATGGAAGGGAGCATGTCAAATAACAACAAAGAAAAATTTCCAGCTCACTTACCAGCTAGCCTGCAACAAAATGAAATGTCCTGTCTAACAGTTCACATTAAAACCAAGGGTTTAGTTTGCACACATTTGCAACTATATGTGTAAGTTGCAGGGCCACATCACAGCACCCTAGTACACTGCAGTCCTATCTCCAAAGTTGGAGCACATATTGTATATAATAATGGATAGATTAAGGGCAGGTATGCCTGGAGGGAGCCCACCCCTCCTTAAAGGTATAGGGGTATACTGAACACCCAGCAATAGCACAATGGCAGCGAAGGTGTCCAGTGCATCCCCTCACCAATTAACCAACAGTACAAACAAATGACAACCACCCCAACCTATAACTGGCCTTTGTGGCAAGGAGCACATGGATGACTGAGCTTCCTTTGTTTTCCAACACAAGTTCATTCTTATGTATAATTCGTCACCATGTCTGTCTTCTTTGGCTGGCGTTAGGCACACACTGGATTTCTACCAGATCACCAGATCAATAAGTATTTTTCTGTACTTGCAGCATTTCCAATTGGATAAAACCTGGGAAAGGTGCATTTATTGCAGAGATGTACAAAATATATATATATATATATATATATATATATATATATATATACACACATTATATTGCCAAAAGTAATGGGACGCATGCCTTTACATGCACATGAACCTTAATGGCATCACAGTCTTAGTCCATTGAGTTCAATATTGAGTTAGCCAACCCTTTGTAGCTATAACAGCTTCAACTCTTCTGGGAAGGCTGTCCACAAGGTATAGGAGTGTGTCTATGGGACTGTTTTACCATTCTTCCAGAAGTACTGTATGGGATTTCCGGCAAAGAGAATCGCGATCGGGAACGCGCATGCGCGAAAGAGATTCCGCAGAAGAGCTGCTGGGTATGCGCATGCGTGCAGGAATGCGCGATCACGCACATGCACGCACACATGCACAGCGAAGATTGGCGCCAGACGGGCTATTTAAAGAGGGCCTCTGCTCTGGTTCAGTGCTGACTGGTCTTCAGCTCCCCCCTGTGTCCTGCTTACTCCTGTACGATTCCTTTGTTGCTGACCCGGCTTGTTCCTGACCGGACTCCAGTCAGCCAGGGATGGAGTCTGAAAGGGAGGCCTCACAACTGGGGGACATTCGCCAAGCAGTATCTACCCTATTCAACGTGATACATGAGTTACAGAAAAACTTTGAACACCTGGAGAGTAAACTGCGAACCGACTCTAATGTCCTCCTAGACACAGACCTCATGACTACCTTTGATGCGATCACTCAAACAGAGACCAATATGACCATGGAAGCCTTTGCTCTGCCGGAACCCTGGGTGCCTACGCCTGAGTTCTTTACAGGAGATCGCAGGAAGTTCAGGACTTTTTGTAACTCCTGTAAGTTATATCTTTCCCTGCTCTCCAAGACCTTCTTGTCATCTAACACTAAAGTGGGATTTATTATCACACTCCTCAGAAATGAACCCCAGTCCTGGGCCTATCATTTCCGGGAGTTACATGATCCGGCCTTAGCCTCTGTGGATTTATTCTTTACAGCGATGGCACAAATCTATGATGACCCCTTCCGGCGCCAAACCGCTGAAACAGTGCTCAATAAGCTACAGCAAGGCCAGAGACCTGTGGAAGACTATGTCACTGATTTTCACATCTGGAGTCCTGACACCCAGTGGAATGAGTCTGCCCTCCGCCATCAGTTCCGCCTGGGTCTTTCCGAGAACCTGAAGGACGAGCTGGCCCGAGTGGGTCTGCCAACCAGGTTGGAGAGTCTGATAGACCTAGCCATTCAGATCGACTGTCGGAGTCCGGAAAGGCAGAGTAAGAGGGTTAATGGGAAGATTTTGATATGCTCTGAAATAGGGCCCTCTACAAATGTTGCATCATCAGCATCACCCACCAACCCAACTAGGAGAAGTTTCTGGAGACCGCAGTTATCCACAGCGGAACGCCTTCGTCGGCAGAGGTCCAACCTCTGCCTTTACTGCAGAGATGCGGGTCATTTCGTGGCCACCTGCCAGGCCAAATCTCACAAGTCCTCTCCCAACTGTTTCTACATGATGCATCCTCAAGGGGCAAGTCGGGCGCATCTCTCTTTTCATCTGCAGATACAGCTGGCCGAAAGGACAATCTCGGTCCCAGCCATCATAGACTCAGGTGCCTGTAGCTGCTTTATGGATGTTCGTTTCGCTACAAAAAAACAGATTCCACTCCGTACCAAGGCACAAAGACTTGCAGTTCATCTGGCAGACGGATTTGGTATCAGTTCTGGCCCTGTAACACAGGAAACCGTGCCAATATTCTGCCACTCTCCTTCGGGACACCAGGAATTTCTATGTTTAGACATCATTACTTCCCCGATTTTTCCAGTTATTCTCGGCATGCCTTTGCTAAGAGCTCACAACCCAACCATCAATTGGTTGTCTGGAGAAATCTTCTTTGCTTCAGAATACTGTCTGACTCACTGTATCCCTAAAGGGACTAATGAGGCAATTACTCCTCTCGGCATTCACTCCGATCCTGAAACCATGAAACTTGTTCCTGCAGTATATCATGAATATCTGGACATCTTCAATCAGAAAAGTGCCATCTGCCTTCCTCCTCATCGCTCATACGACTGTCCTATTGAGCTCCTGCCCTGTGTCGAAATTCCTTTCGGTAGAATCTATCCCTTATCCGAAGCCGAATTGGAGGTCCTCCGGGAATATAGAAATGAGAGTTTGGAAAAAGGCTTTATTCTGCCTTCTATATCACCAGCAGGAGCCGGTATCTTCTTTGTTGAAAAGAAGGATCACACTCTCAGACCCTGTATCAACTACCGTGACCTAAACAAAATAACGGTAAAGAATCGCTACCCCCTTCCACTGATCCCCAAATTATTTTAAAGGCTGTGAGGAGCATGCTTCTTCTCAAAACTGGATCTAAGGGGTGCTTACAACCTAGTGAGAATTTGGGAGGGTGATAAGTGGAAGACGGCCTTCCGAAACCTATTCGGACACTTTGAATATCTGGTAATGCTCTTTGGCCTCTGTAATGCCCCAGCAACTTTTCAACACCTGGTGAATGATATCTTTCGAGACTATCTGGGCCTATTCCTTATCGTCTATCTAGACAACATCCTGGTTTTCTCTAGTTCCATAGAAAGCCATCGGGACCACGTAAAGAAAACTCTGGATAGACTACGCCAGCATCGCCTGTACGCAAAAGCCGAGAAATGCAAATTTGAGAGGCAATCCATCCAGTTCCTTGGGCTGATGATCACTTCTAAGGGCATCTCTATGGACCCCCAAAAGGTGTCTGCCGTCTTAAAATGGCCCATTCCAGAAGACAGGAAAGCAGTGCAGCGCTCTATAGGTTTTGCTAATTTTCACAGGAAATTTATCAAGAACTTCTCTGGAATCATCGCACCGGTTACGCAGCTTACCCGACAGCATACCCCCTTTAAGTGGACTCCTGAAGCCCAGGTAGCCTTTGAACAATTAAAGGCTATGTTCACATCCACACCTATCCTGAAACATTCGGATCCTGCTCTCTCCTTTGTCCTTGAAGTGGACGCTTCAGAAAACGCGGTTGGAGCCATATTATCCCAAAGACAGGGACTCAAATCCCTTCTGCACCCCGTCGCATTTTTCTCCCTGAAATTGAGTGTTTCTGAAAAGAACTATGATGTGGGAGACAGAGAGTTACTAGCCATTAAGGCAGCATTGGAAGAATGGCGCTATTTACTGGAAGGAGCATCTCATCCCATTCTCATCTACACAGATCATAAGAATCTCGAGTACCTAAAAACGGCAAAACGGTTCAGACCACGACAAGCTAGATGGGCACTATTTTTCTCTTGCTTCATCTTCCATCTGACATACCATCCTGGATCTAAGAATGGCAAACCTGACGCACTCTCCCATATGTTTCCCGACCCAGTTGTGCAGTCTGAACCCGACACAATCCTGCCTGCCAAAAACTTCTTACTCCTCCAGACAGACCTTGTCACACAAATAAAAGAAGCCGTGGGTAGTCATCCACCTCCCATGAATTTGCACCTGCAACTAAGGGACGGTCTGTATTTCCACAAGGAACAGATCTTTGTACCCAAAGAACTCCGGACTTTTATTCTCCAGAGATGTCATGACCATCCATTAGCAGGTCATTTTGGGATTCACAAGACTTCTGAGTTGGTTTCTCGCTCTTTCTGGTGGCCAAACACAGTAAAAGATTGCCAGGACTATGTGAGATCTTGCATAGTCTGCCTGAGAAATAAATCTGGTAAAGCCAAGACCTGGGGCCTGTTGGAATCCTTGCCCGTAGCGGAAAAATTTTGGAGCATGATTTCCATGGATTTTATCATCGAACTTCCACCATTTGAAGGATTTACCACTATCTTCATAGTGATCGATCGCCTGTCCAAGATGGCTCACTTCATCCCCCTGAAAGGGACTCCGTTTGCCACAGGAACTGCCTCCGCTTTCATCAAGGAAATTATAACATTACATGGCGTGCCCCTGAATATTATGTCTGATCGGGGAGTGCAGTTTATATCCAAATTCTGGAGAGCTCTGTGTGAGGCATTAGAGATCAGGTTACGCTTCTCATCTGCTTACCACCCACAAACAAATGGACAGACAGAAAGGAAAACCAAACTCTGGAGCAATACCTCCGATGCTTCTCCTCATACTCTCAAGATGACTGGGCATCGCTCCTTCCATTAGCGGAATTCTCCTCTAATAATTCCATTCATTCTGCTACAAAGCAATTTCCCTTCTTCGCCAACTACGGATATCACCCCACCTTTCTCCCAGAAATACCGGTGGAGGCTGCTGTCCCGGCAGTACAAGAAAGGATGGAGTTCCTCAGGAGGTACGGCAAAATTTTACAAAGAACAATCTCTGAAGCTCAGACGAGCAACAAAAAATTTTTTGATAGGAAGAGAAGGGGTAACTTGGAACTGAAGCCAGGGAATAAAGTCTGGCTGTCCACGGCCAATCTGAAATTAAGCTGTCCATCAAGGAAGCTTGGTCCAAGATATCTGGGACCATTTAATATCAAGAGAAAGGTGAACCCAGTAGCCTTTGAATTAGAATTACCCAAGAACTTGAAGATTCACCCAGTATTCCATTGCTCCTTGTTGAAACCTCACATCCCAAGTGGGTTTCCCAACTGGAATTCAGAGGCGCCTGCGCCATTGCTGCTCGAAGGGAATGAAGAGTATGAGGTTGAGGCTATCCTGAATTGTAGAAAAAGGGGCGGAGAGACCCAGTTCCTCATCAAATGGAAAGGTTATGGACCAGAGGATAACTCTTGGGAACCATCCACTAATGTTCATGCTCCACGGATAGCTCAAGCCTATCTCCGTCTTCACCCTGAGAAACGAGCCCTAGTGGGCTTCCGAGGCTGCCCCTAAGGGGGGGGGGCAATGTAAGGGATTTCCGGCAAAGAGAATCGCGATCGGGAACGCGCATGCGCAAAAGAGATTCCGCAAAAGAGCTGCCGGCTATGCGCATGCGCGCAGGAATGCGCAATCGCGCACATGCACGCACACGTGCACGCGCACAGCGAAGATTGGCGCCAGACGGGCTATTTAAAGAGGGCCTCTGCTCTGGTTCAGTGCTGACTGGTCTTCAGCTCCCCCCTGTGTCCTGCTTACTCCTGTACGATTCCTTTGTTGCTGACTCAGCTTGTTCCTGACCCGACTCTGATTACTCTCCTGCTCCTGGTTTCTGACTTCGGCTCTGCTCCTGACTTTGGCTTTTTCTACTGATTCTGTACCGCGCTGCCCGACTGTTGATGACCCTGGCTATCCTATGACCCTGCTCCTGTCCTGTGTCCTGGCTACCTACATTGCTCTGCTGCACATCGGGCATTACCCAGAACCTGCTCTGTCTGTTACTATGGTACCAAAATCAGAGGATACTCTGCCTACCAAGGTCATCATCTGCAAGAGCTGCAAGCAACAACCACTGGCTCTCTTGTCCCCCTGGTCCCTAGACTCCCTCTGTTCCAACCTCAGCGGGGTCAGGGCTAGTGACATAAGTGAGGCCGACCTCGTCAATTCAGTCTCCTATTAGGTACGTGACAAGTACATTTGTAAGGTCAGGCACTGATGTTGGACGAAAAGGCCTGGTTTGCAGTCTCCACTCTAATTCATCCCAAAGGTGTTCTGTTGGGTTGAGGTCAGGACTCTGTGCAGGCCAGTCAAGTTCCTCCACCCCAAACCATGTCCATGTCTTTATGGACCTTGCTTTGTGCACTGGTACGCAGTCATGTTGTAACAGGAAGGGGCCATCCCAAACTGTTCCCACAAAGTTGGTAACATGAAATTGTCCAAAATGTCTTGGTATGCTGATGCCTTAAGAGTTCCCTTCACTGGGGCCAGACCCAACCCCTGAAAAAGAAAACCCACAACATAAACCCCCCTCCACCAAACTTTACATTTCACACAATGCAATTAGGTAAGTACCGTTCTCCTGGCAACCACCATACCCAGACACGTCCATCTGATTGCCACACAGAGAAGTGTAATTCATCAATCCAGAGAACACGTCTCCACTGCTCTAGAGTCTAGTGGCGGCGTGCTTTACACCACTGCATCCAATGCTTTGCAATGCACTTGGTGATGTAAGGCTTGGATGCAGCTGCTTGGCCATGGAAACCCATTCCATGAAGCTCTCTACACACTATTTATGTGCCAATCTGAAGGTCACACGAAGTTTGGAGGTCTTTAGCTACTGACTCTGCAGATAGTTGGCGACTTCTGCACACTGTGCACTTCAGCATGCGTTGTGCCACTCTGTCATTTTTTGTGGCCTACCACTTTGTGGCTGAGTTGCTGTTGTTCCCAGTTGCTTCCACCTTGTTATAATACCACTAACAGCTGACAGTGGAATATTTAGTAGTGAGGTAATTTTATGAATGGACTTATTGCACAGATAGCAATCTATCATGGTACCACGATTGAATTCACTGAGCTCCTGAGAGCGACCCATTCTTTCACAAATGTTTGTAGAAGCAGTCTGCATGCCTAGGTGCTTGATTTTATACACCTGTGGCCATGGAGGTGGTTGGAACACCTGAATCCCACGATATGGAGGGATGTCCCAATACTTTTGGCAATATGGTGTAAATATAGATTTTTTTTTTTTGTGAATAAATACATTGTAGGTGTGAACTCTTCATTTATTCCAGCTTTTTGTTTAGATTAGTACTATGGGGTCAATTCACTAAAGGTTACTGCATATAGCATTGTGATAACACTGCCACGTGACTCATTTGCATAGATTATTGTGTGCGGTAACAAAATGTCCAATTCACAAAAAAATAACGATTCTGCGGTAATTAACCAAAAATTTAAAATGCATTGGTAAAAACTGCAAAAAAAAAATGTGCGATAAGCTGTTAAGCTCAATTCACAAACAGAACAGAAAGTAAAAAAAAGATGCAATATTTATCAACAGGGTTTTGCTGGCAGTATCGCATGCTGTATTTTTTCAGATGCAGCGAGGGGGTCGCCCCCAACCCCTAGGGGTCTGGTATAGATATAAGGGGAACCCCATGCCTAAAGTTTTAAAAAATGGCGTGGGGTCCCCCCCAGATCCTTACCAGACCCAAAGCCCCTTAGCATTGTGAGAGGACCCGCACGCCATTTTTTTTTGTGTATTTTGGTGTGGGTTTCCCCAAAATCCATACCGGACCTAAGGGCCGTTTTTTGCTTTTTTTTAATTCGGTGGGGGGTTTTCCTTAAAATCCATACCAGACCCAAAGGGCCTGGTATGGATGGTTTTTTCATCATTTGTAATTGCTGATGTTTTGTTTACATTCAGGTGTCGGTGGGACACTCGCTGACAGCTGCTTAGTCATCCGTTGTTTTAAGACGCCGCGGATGGCTTCCTTAACAAACATCTACCGTGCGATAAATTACCACATGAAAATATGCGCTAATTACCGCAATACAGATATTTTACCACAAGAGTTATTTACCGCAAACTTCTTAGTGAATTGCACATTTGCAAAAAAATTACTGTTTTCAGTTGTTATTTAACTCTTAGTGAATTGACCCCTATGTCTAATATGCAATAATGATCTAAACTTATTTTCAATATATTAGACTGATCTCTAATGTTGATCGTGGTGATGTTTTTAAATAGACCAAATTGTCAGTCTTGCATGATTTTCCAGTGCATTAACATCACAGCCGGCAAGAAGCTTTTTTTTATCATATGAGTTTATATGATGTGTGTGACTTTGCCTAACATTATATAAGCTGCTTCTGTTGTATGCTTGGCTTAGGTGTGAAATACATACCTTAGACAGAAAACATGCGCCTTCTCATTCTGCTCTGTGTTCATTTGTTGAAAGATTTACTAGGAACACGTTTAAAGGGAAGAAAGCCCTAATAAAAATGGCCCTAAATTGTCAAATTTCATCCAGTTATATTTTTATAGCAAAGAATCATGTGCTTTGTCTGACATCACCCACCCTGCTAAAAGCTTATGAAAACCATTATATTGTGCCACACATTTTGGCAAGATGTGTGCTTGTTTAACCACAGAGAAAGATGACAAAATGTACACAGTTAAGTAGACCAATAGAAAGCAATATTTTTTCAGTGTGTTCTGATCTACTTTTCGGTAATACCCTGCTCCTAAAGTGGTATTAAACCAAAAGCAACCATTTATTATATTGTAGCTTACCAATGCTAAGATGTGATGGCTGCATTAGTTTTCTTTTTTAGGCTTTCTTTCCTCTATTTTCACCTGGTGATTTGCCAGTAAGTCTGTTGTTCTTCAACAGAAAAAGTTGGCCTGCAGCTGTAGCAGGCGTTGAGATAAACCATTTAACCCTTACAGGTGTGCTTACAATGACCAGCTTTTATTTATTTATGTAAAATCTTTATCTCAAAAGGGAAAAGGCTTGTGTAACTGCAATGCAAGCTGAAGTTCAGCTTTAATTTGTTAGTAGATCCAAATCTGCTACTATATCTAAGCGGGGGCGTATTTACCACAAGGCAAACAAGGCATTTGCCTAGGGCGGCATTTTTCAGGGGGTCAGCCAGGTGGGATCTGAGAGAGGCTGCAGGCTGCTTGATGGTGTATGCAGAGCCCGACTCTTGTTTTCAGAGATGTCTGGAGCTGTGGAGGCGACTGTCTTTCTCTCTCTTGCCGGGAAGGGGGGGTTGTATGTCAGTGGAAGGCTCTCTTGGGTGGGGGGTAGGAAGGGGTGTTGTTGGTCAATGTCAGGCTCTCTCCAAGTTGGGGGGAGTGTTGTGTCAGGCTCTCTCCCCGGGAAGGGGGGGGGCGTACGATTTTTTAGTTGCCTAGGGAAGCAAAACCAAAATACACCACTGTATCTAAGACTGCCCTCCCCCCAAATTAACAATGCTGCTGTCCAAAGGTGTGCCTGTGCTCCTTCATCCAGAATAAAGGCAATCTAATACAGGAGGTGTGTTACAGGTTAGATCACCAGGAGAAAACCCTTTCAGGGTTGCTCCTTTCTCTTGCAGTATCCTTTGGAGCCAACCATTGCAAGCAGGGACTAGAGTTGCATCTCCCTACACTGTATGCATTAATAGAAACACACAACCCCCATAACCTAGGATGGCATGGTTCTCCCCTGCACCTCGCTTCTCCTGCTCATTCCCTCTCTGAACCAGCAGACAGGCTTGAGACTGCATTGTTCACTGTTAATTGTTTCTGTAAAGACAGGAAGTACATGAAAACTGCACTGAGATTGCAGGAGACAGCAACACTGAAAGTTGTAAACTGCAAGTTCTGAAGTAAGACCTTTAACAAATAGTTTACTGGGAATGCTTATTTTACTATGCTCAATGTTTTAAACTAAACATGAAGAAGGTTTAAAACAAGTGTTTCCATATTCTTAACAAGACGTAAAAGAGCTTTAAAACAAACTTGTACTGTTCTCTCTAGCTGTTTGTACTGTGAAATAATTAATTCTCAATATTCCTCAAAGATCACAACAAAGACACTACAGTCAGGTTGCAGTTGGTTTCTAACAGTTCAGAAACACAAAAGTGGGCTGCCAAGAAACCAAGATCCTGGTATTTTTAAAAAATATTTGGAAAAAAGCTAATATCCTCTGTTGTGAACTTTGATGATTAATTTCTCTGCAATGCCTATAGTTACAGGAGTCAGTGATTGGTTGTTTCAAGATGATTTTAATGCTGGTACAGAACATATAAATGAAACAAATATAAGAAGCGCCACAGAAAATAACAAGATAAATAAAATAATATGCAGCACCTCTAACCAAAAAAGGTGAAATTGTGGATAAATAAAGAGTGCACTAATTATTCACAAAAATTGCAAGGATAAATAATAGAAATAACAAAATAAAATCCATAAATATAAACATAAGTCCAGCCACCATAAACAGTGATAATCCAATATCAACTTAATGTCAATCTTGAAACAAACACCTATGTGCAAATCCGACACCAGATGAAATGAATACACTCACCAGAGCTATATGCTGATTATATTAGAAACCAGCATGATAGCATTTTGCTCTGGGAGCAATGATCTGCAGGATATCCCAGTAGAGGAACAGCAACCAATAGTGATCCAATCAGCACATATGGAACAGCTAGGCAGCACATATGGAACAGCTAAGCAGCAAAACGGTCTTTCAATAACATGGGCAAAGCTCGAGGAATAAGAAGAGATATGATGGTGCAGTACGTTTAAAACCAGTAAAATTTTATTAGTAAAGTATAACACTCACAAGGAAGGTGTCTAGCCGACACCAGCAATGACAGCCTCTATAATAACACATCCACGAGGGAAAAAACCAAGGGACGAACCTACTGCACCGCGATCTCACAGCCGACAGCTGGGAGGACCGTCCCGACGTCACGTCCACTAGGCCACGCCCAACACATTTCAGCACTTGACGTCTTCAAGGGGTGGGACTCCGCCCCTTGAAGACGTCAAGTGACGAAACGCGTCATATCTCTTCTGATTCCTCGAGTTTTGCCCATGTTATTGGAAGACTGTTTGCTGCTTAGCTGTTCCATATGTGCTGCCTAGCTGTTCCATATGTGCTGATTGGATCACTATTGGTTGCTGTTCCTCTACTGGCCTCCACTGCCCTCATCTTCTTCCTCACTCCTTAAAAGTTTCACTATTTTCCACTTATCTTACTTTGGTTGCCATATTATGCTGAAGCACCCAGTCGGCTCCAGTACCTCCTCGCACACTGAATGCGACTCTGCCCCTCTCCCTTGCAGGGAGTTCACCCAGTAAGGGAAAAAAGAGATCACAGAGGGTGCAGCCTACCACATAACCCCTCTCGCCCATGACTGCACTGCACCCAGGCACCTGTATCTCCCTTGTCCCTCTCCTGAACTCAGTGGGATCTGCTCAGGAGATCTGCAGGAGCTGCTGGGAGACAAGCTATCACGGAAGCTGGACTTCTGTGTTTACAAGTGATAGTGGTGAGCAGGGAGCAGAGGGCCTGAGTCAGAGGTGGCATAACTGAGTTCCACCAAGTTCCAGCTGAAAAAATAAGCCATGTGCATTATTCAAATTATTGCTCCTTTTTAATATTGTTTAAACTTTCTCCTTGTGCAGGGACATTCTGTGCATACTATGAACATAGAGGTGAGGCACTATGTGATGATAAATTTCCATGACACTCTTGTACACTTTCCACAATGTGAACCTTCATTCCACTACAAGAAGTCATCAGAAGTTTGTCTATACACATAACATACATAGGGACCTTAAATCTCCATTGCAGGCACAGGATATGGCAGCCCAGATCTACTACAGTCCCATCATCCTAGGAGGTACTGCTTCTACTACTTTCTCAATAATTACATTGGCATCAATATGTCAAAAAAAGCTTAGCCCAAGGATTATTTATTGGTTTTGAAATGTGCATAACATAACAACATCGATTCTAACAAAGACATGCAACTATGTTGTACATATTCAGTCAAAGGAATAGATAAGACAAGGTCTTTGCTTTATAGCATACACATAAGGAATGTATTACATATTGGCAAGTTGTCAAATTGCTGAAGACAAATGAAATGAGAGACCTAACAACAGGCTGTTCTCAGGAATAAGTGCATATAGGGAATTTAATAACAGTATAATTGGTTGCTATCTCAAATATAGGGATACTGGGAACTTAGTTGTACTCTCAGACATAATGGATCACAAATGAGTATATAGTACTGCAGCCTGATTGCATTGGACGGAAACACATAAGAGCCACTCATCAAGTAGAATATTCTGCCTGCCACATATGCTAACTTTTGTGAATTTTTTTTCAGTCAACCTCTGTGGTCATAGATCAGTTTCTTACATGGTAGTGTTATTAAATCTTGGCTTACCATTGTTGTGAGGTAGGCACTTCAGGAGTACCTAGCAGACATAGCCGAGGGTCAGGAGCCTATGACATTATGCAAAAAGGGTATTTGCTTCCAGTAAGCCTGTATCTGTGGGCAGGGGAAAAAAAGTGCTAAAGCCTTTGACATTTAGGGCATAATGAGTCATTAAACTGTTTATATCTTGATAACCATATTGGCATCAAAAAGGTATGATGAAGTATAAATAGATGGGTGAGATTATCAGTAAGTTTCAGGGAGATTTATCGGTGGATGGTTAGAACCTCTTCCCAAGTCTCATCATCAATAGGACTCAAATCAGCCTCCCAACAAAATCTTTCTATTTTATGTCTGGGCTTGTGCTGGGGTGTAGACTTCCAAAATCATATGTTTAGGAGAGGCTCTAACCATAGTAACAGACAAACACTTATCTGCAAGAAAAGATTATACACCAAATTGTCTGGTGACCACATGAATCCTCTTTTAGATCTGAAAAGGATTTGAATTGGCCACCAGTTAAAATAATAGCTAAACGTGTGATACTACAGAATGTCTGCACCAAAGGTCTGGATGTGGCACCATACAAAGTTCAAGCATAAATCGATTCTGCCCAAGAGAAGAGTGACTAATAAACCATTGAATACCTAGGTTGGACATATATATATTCCAAAGACTGAGACATTAGGTTAACGTCAGCTTTGAAGACTGTATGCCTATGTAACCCTAAACCCACAATCAATAACAGCAAGGGGGTCTGGGGAGAGGTAGTACTTCGAGGCCCATAAGGTGCAAAAATGGGGGGCTTCAGCAATGCACCAGTGGAAAATATGGGAAATGTGGAACGTCAGGAAACATATACTGTACGTACTGTTTATGTAAGTCTGGAAGTCCAGGCCTCCCAAAGCCTTATGTTTCAGAGTAGACCAGTTCAGTTTATGTCTTTTGTTGTCCCAGATAATATCTTTAAGTGTGGAATAATTGTAACACTTTAATATATTTCTAAGGTAAATAGGTCTGAGAGTGACAAAGAATATAAAGGATTTTGAGGAGAATAATCATTTTAACAAGGTTAAACCAAGGTTTTATTAAGCTTAGATCATATGTCAATCTTAGTTTTAACATTCATAAGCAGGGGTTCAACATTTGAATGGATATAATGCTGAAGTTCTTTAGAAATATCTATACTGAGATATCTAATTATCCTAGTACTGCAGAACAGAAGTGATGCCTAATGACTAGTAAGAGGGTAGGAATCAATAGGCAAAATTTATGAAGTCGAGCAGCCAGAAGTTCTAATGCAAAGGAGTGCAGAAAGCAAGAAAGGGGACATCCCTCTAGTGCCCCTGGTGATTGAAAACCTCAGCTGTCCACCTGTTAACAAAAACTCTGGCTCTGGGAGAGACATAGAGAAGTTGTAGCCACTTATTAAATGGAGAGCTAAACCTGGGTCATGTTTGCTATAAGTAGCCCCATTCCACTGAATTAGCAAAACCACACAGAAAAAGCTAGTCAATGCGCTGATCAATAAAGTCCCTCTAGACTCGCCTGTAATAGTAGTTCACTCGTATTCATCTCTCAATCTGGCGTTGCAGCTCTCTAAAGTATCCACTTGGTGGTGGCATCACATCTGAAAACAAAAAGAGGGAGAGAGCGCACGTCCGCCTTAGTGTAATCCAGTTTATTGGTAAAAACTATTGTATAATTTCTCAATGAATGCACTCACAAGAGATGATAAAAGAATCAGCATGTGACAAGACTCAACCTCCGCTCCTGAGTGGCTGCTGCAAGATCTTGATGAAAAGAGGTAACCTGTGATCTCCTAAGAGTCGACTAGGATTCTGAATGCACACAGTCCACCATGATGGAGCTACTGCGGCTGTGTCGTGCCAGGTCTACTGCGTATGCGCCCGGTCAAGCCAGCACCATGCAATCCTCTATCAACACGACAACAGGAAAGGGCCTGAATAGAAGTGCTATGATGATGTGTTTCGGAGGTGCGGCCTCCTTTATCAAGTCACACCCACTGGAGAAGGCCAAACTATATATATCGACAAGGGAGGATTAAATATCCCTCCCCTCTTTGGATCTTAAAGGGACAATTGCAACATAAATGACTATATCTACAATGCAGCAATAATCATAAAAATGTCAGTGAACAAGATAATATATAAAATAAAATAGAACTATTTATAAATAAAAGATTATGCATGAATCAATCTCTGTTGTTGGGTTATATTATTATAAATTCAACATGGACTTTGCATTTCCCTATGCCAACACTAAAAGTGATATAATATTATAAGTTGGTGTAATTTGGTGACTACTGATTTACCAATAATGATAATGAGAGCATATGGGGGGGCACAGAACTATCTACTATGCCCAACTCTACTGTATTTTACCATGTTCTGCTGAGCAATAGCCCACCATACTATAATAACATGAAAATATCCTAATTTGGTGGCATGATGAAAATGTCAGTGGTTGACACCATACACTGGTGTCACACAATACTCCATTAGTTGTGCTAATCTCTAGTTCTTCATTTAGTCCATCAGGGGGCATGCTGTTTAAAGTAAAAATCCAAAATGTCCCCCGCACACACAATCTGGCAAATCTCTCACCTTCAGGAGAGGACATAGGGATAGCGCCAGTGCCAAATAGCTCTAAGCCTTCGGTGCTACCCCCGTGCACTAGAGAGAAATGATGGGAAACACTGTGCTTGCCCCATCCTTTCTCTTTAAGTCATTGGTGCTCACCAAATCTGGTACGTATGGTGTGCACCATTCTACCTACGTAATAGAGCCCACAGGGACACCTAAGTCCATACAACACAAACTGTGTGCTACAACAAATGAAATGTTTGATATCAAAAACGTTCCCATCTTTTCCAGTCAATTTTTTTCACCATGTATCACAAAACTACAAGTCTTACACCTGTTTAGTTTACATTTATAGGATCCTGTCATGTTAAAATACATAGGAATATTCTTTGTCGTACCGGGTCCACCTTTGAGTTGACTGAGGGCAATCACACTTTTGACATTCTTGGTATGCCTGAATACAACATTTGGCCTATCTGGGAGCACCTTCTTTAAAACCAAATCCTGCGCAAGAATGGGCCAATGTTTTTGAATGGCCCTTTTAATGGCCCAATGCTGGTCATTGTATTTTGATAAACAATGTATCTTTACACGTATTTCCCTGTAATTCCTGATTGTTGGTAGTGAGGCCATGGGTGTATCTATCCACCGCTTTCTGTATATGGTCCCTATCATACCCCTTTTCCAAGAATTTTTTAGTCAAAAAAATATTACTGAAAGGAATATCTTCTTCCACCTAGGGTGGTGACATCTGTTTCTGTGTAGATATGAATTCCCAGCTGTCTCCTTAATATGGGTTTTTTGAAGGGATTCTACCTTCCTGATCCCAGGATAATTGCAGATCCAGAAACACTAAAAAATAGGCATCCTCCTCATGGGTGAATTGAATACCAAACATATTAGAGTTACAATAGGACACAAAGTTTGCAATCCTGTCAAATAATGAGCACATCATCAATGTATCACTTATAATACACCAAATGTCTAGCAAACAGGTTCTGGGTCCAGATGTTATACTTCTCCCAGAAGCCCAAGAAGAGATTGGTGTAACAGGGTGTAAAATGTGCTCCCATGGCTGTGCCTGATTTTTGTCTAAAAAAAGACCCATTGAATTGAAAGTAGTTCCTCTCTAAATGCAAATTTAGTACAACAAGAAATAAACTCAGACTGGGATGGATGCATTTAATCTGCTTCAGAAGGAAAGTGTTCTACAGCTCGCAGTCCGCCCTCATGGGGAATTGAGGTGTAAAGCAATCACACATTCAAAGTCATAAGTAACTAGACTCTCATCTGTATTGTTGCAAACTGTCTAATACGTGGGAGGAATCCCTAATATAGGCTGGTAATGCTGTGACTAGGGGTTGAAGAAAGATATCCACATACTGTGCCAGTCTACTGGTAATACCGTCCACACTGGCTATTATGGGTCTCCTTGGGGGGACAGCTAGGATTTTTGCGGACCTTGGGAATATGATAAAAGTATGTTGTCCTGAAGAAATTATTAACAAAAATTGTTTTTTAAATTTGTTTATAATCCGTCCACAATAGGTTTGATCTACTAGTTCTTGTAATTCTAATTTATACAGGGGTAGAGGGTCATCCTTCAGAATTTCCCTCACCCCCTGTATAAATTAGAATTACATAGTGGACTATTGCTCAGCAGAACGTGGTAAAATACAGCTGGGCATAGTAGATAGCCCTGTGCCCCCCCCCCCTAGACACACATGCCCTCACTAACACTGTTGGTAAATCAGGAGTCACCAAATTACAACAATTTATTATTATATCACTTTTAGTGTTGGCATAGAGTAATGCAAAGTCCATGTTGAATCAATAATATCCCAGCAACAGAGATCGGTTCATGTATAATCTTTTATTTATAAATAGTTCTATTTTATTATATATATTGTATTGTTCACTGACATTTTTATGATTATTGCAGCATTTTAGACAGTCATTTATGTTGCAACTGTCCCACACATCGCTATTAACAAAGTAGCTGTTTAGATCCAAACCAGAGAGGGATGTGTAATCTTCCCTAGCCAATATATAGTTTGGCCTTCCCCAGTGGGTGTAACTTGATAAAGGAGGCCATGCCTCCAAAACGCATCATCATAGCATTGCGGCGTACTGTGTGTATTCAGAGTCCTAGATGACTCTTAGGAGATCATGGGTTACCTCTTTCCATCAAGATCTTACAACAGCCACTCATGAGCAGAGGTTGAGACTTGTCCCATGCTGATTCTTTTATCATTTCTTGTTAGTGTATTCATTGAGAATTTATACAGTTGTTTTTACCAATAAACTGGATTACACTAGGGCAGAAGTGCACTCTATCCCTCTCTTTGTTTCCATTCCACTGAATTGAATGCCTTTGCTGCATTCAGAGGCATGTAAATTAATGAACAAATGTGAGGAGTTTTTACCAGGCATAAAGCCAGTTTGATTCGGGTGTATAATGATCTGGATAACCTGAATAAGCCTGAATTAACAAAAAACAAAAAAAAAAACAATAACTCCAATGAAGTCAAGAAACAAAAAATGCCAGACATGCTAGAGCTGGCATCTGTAATTGTTTATATTTTGTTTTAAATAAATCAGAGTTGCGCTATGTTGGTTTTATTTTTGTTTTAAACTCAGTGGCTGTGTATCAAGTTCCTGCCCAGAAGAGAGTTTGAGAGACCCAGGTGATTTGGAGCTGCAATCCTGTTTATCTGTGCTGCTTTAGAGCTTGTGTTTGACCAAAGACCTAGGAGGAGTAAGAATATTTGTGTTTCAATGAAAGCACAACTATTGGAGTACAATTATTGCAATCTAGCAAGTCTGAAGTGAGTGGATGGGTGTCAATATATACGTGTTTTAGCATCTTCATCCACTGCGTAGTCTTTGTCCAGCTGGCCAGAGACCACAGAAGCAAACTTTGGGGACAACATGAAGGGTCCTAGGTCATTCCCATGGATTTAAGATACCCAACATAGAGAAAGTCATCTTACAATATTGGTGCGTCCTTTGAGCTCAGAAGATTATGTTTGTTGGTCTTTTCCACGCCCCCAAACCCCTAACATTTTAATATGTCAACTGTGTCCCATTGAGGGGATGCTCATTCAATACCACCACTGTTTCAAGATACAGCAGAAAGTGAGGGGAGATTTTTCCACAGTAAGGGATATGCACCTTTAGACAGTTGTCACTGATATGGGTATCTATATTGGAAAACTTTTGGACCCAGTGACAGCCAAAAATATTAGATTTTCCGTCACTTTCAGTAATGGTGTTAATGGTCACAATAGATGGGGTGAATCTCCTCAGTGGGGAAACAGATTGTTATGCAGCCCAAACTGAAAAAAACAAAAACAGAGAGTGCTGTTTTGGTTGTACCTTTTATGTCACTTTGCGATAAAGCAAGAAGCAGAAACCTCTGTAGTATATTAATGTGCATTTACCAAACAAGCATGCTGGACATACAAATTACTTTTGTAAGGGGGGAGCTGGTAAAATTGGCGCTTAAAGGAGAATTTAAATATCGTTTTTAATGTAAATACTTTGACAATATGTTAACAATAGCGCATGTATGCAAATGTTAACTTTTACTTTATCCATATTATATTTTAACCATATACCATCTTGCAAAATCGATTCTGCGTACTTCATCAGTGTTATTGAGAGGTAATCAATAGAATGCTACCATCTGAAAGAAGTAATGTAATCATGCCTTAACTGAAATTAAGTGTGTAATAGGACAAATGTATTCCCACCCTATGGCCTCATGCACATAGGGCATGAGCTGCAATCCCAGTCCTGCCACTAGGAAAACGTGATTTTAGCTGCGTTTTGTACACGTTTAAGTTCATTTATACGTGTTTAGTCACGTTATATTTTACAAGAGTTTTTGGCAAAAACACTCACCTCTACTTTTTCACTCCCAATTTCCCACAATGCATAAAGAAATATTAGAGTCTTACTTTTTTTGCTTGGAGAGTGATGAGAGAGAGCATCTGATTGCTATAATAGATCCCGTTGTTTTGATAATCAAAAAGGCCATCCTGCTGCTTTTGTTATGGAGGATGAGGAGACAGGGACAGCTGGAGTAAGGGAGAAGCACCGTACTTGGTTCTGGACACATCACATAATATGTATATGTTTTCCCAACTTCTGAATTATCTGGAAAGATTTTTCAACTTTACATGCATTTCCATTCCTACAGTCGATAACCTTCTTGAGAGCCTCAGACCAAGGCTGACAATTAGAGAAAAAAATTTGATGCGGCTGATTCGCCGAATTTGAGGAAGAAATTCGATTCGATGCGAATTAATTCTCTACGAATTTAACTTATTAAAAGGGTTTCTAGGCTTCAGAGAGCCTTTAAATTAGTGCAGAACACTGTACCTTTAATTTAAATGCCCTTGGAGATGAGGAAGGACAAGGAGAAGGAGAAGGATGAGAAGAAGGAGAAGGAGAAGGATGAGAAGAAGGAGAAGGAGAAGGATGAGAAGAAGGAGAAGGATGAGAAGAAGGAGAAGAAGAAGGAGAAGGATGAGAAGAAGGAGAAGAAGAAGGAGAAGGATGAGAAGAAGGAGAAGAAGAAGGAGAAGGATGAGAAGAAGGAGAAGGATGAGAAGATGGAGAAGGAGAAGGATGAGAAGAAGGAGAAGGATGAGAAGAAGGAGAAGGAGAAGGATGAGAAGAAGGAGAAGGAGAAGGATGAGAAGAAGGAGAAGGAGAAGGAGAAGGATGAGAAGAAGGAGAAGGATGAGAAGAAGGAGAAGGATGAGAAGAAGGAGAAGGAGAAGGAGAAGGATGAGAAGAAGGATGAGAAGAAGGAGAAGGATGAGAAGAAGGATGAGAAGAAGGATGAGAAGAAGGATGAGAAGAAGGAGAAGGATGAGAAGAAGGATGAGAAGAAGGAGAAGGATGAGAAGAAGGATGAGAAGAAGGAGAAGGATGAGAAGAAGGATGAGAAGAAGGATGAGAAGAAGGAGAAGGATGAGAAGAAGGATGAGAAGAAGGAGAAGGATGAGAAGAAGGATGAGAAGAAGGAGAAGGATGAGAAGAAGGAGAAGGATGAGAAGAAGGATGAGAAGAAGGAGAAGGATGAGAAGAAGGAGAAGGAGAAGGATGAGAAGAAGGAGAAGGATGAGAAGAAGGAGAAGGATGAGAAGAAGGAGAAGGATGAGAAGAAGGAGAAGGATGAGAAGATGGAGAAGGATGAGAAGAAGGAGAAGGAGAAGGATGAGAAGAAGGAGTTTCAACCGCTGTATGGAGGGAATGTCACAGAACTGTCAGAAATAGCCTATTTCTGACAGTTCTGTGACATTCACTCCATACAGCGGTTGAAACATAGCCTATGTTTCAACCGCTGTATCTATCTGCAGAGCTCCGCTAAGTGTATCTGCAGAGCTCCGCTATTTCTGACAGTTCTGTGACATTCCCTCCATACAGCGGTTGAAACATTGTATCTATTTGTTTCCATTTATGGAAACAAATAGATACAATGTTTCAACCGCTGTATGGAGTGAATGTCACAGAACTGTCAGAAATAGGCTATTTCTGACAGTTCTGTGACATTCCCTCCATACAGCGGTTGAAACCGCTGTATGGAGTGAATGTCACAGAACTGTCAGAAATAGCCTATTTCTGACAGTTCTGTGACATTCACTCCATACAGCGGTTGAAACATTGTATCTATTTGTTTCCATAAATGGAAACAAATAGATACAATGTTTCAACCGCTGTATGGAGGGAATGTCACAGAACTGTCAGAAATAGGCTATTTCTGACAGTTCTGTGACATTCCCTCCATACAGCGGTTGAAACATTGTATCTATTTGTTTCCATTTATGGAAACAAATAGATACAATGTTTCAACCGCTGTATGGAGTGAATGTCACAGAACTGTCAGAAATAGCCTATTTCTGACAGTTCTGTGACATTCCCTCCATACAGCGGTTGAAACATTGTATCTATTTGTTTCCATAAATGGAAACAAATAGATACAATGTTTCAACCGCTGTATGGAGGGAATGTCACAGAACTGTCAGAAATAGCGGAGCTCTGCAGATACACTTAGCGGAGCTCTGCAGATACACTTTTTGCCAGCTTGGAATTCTTCTTATTTTCATCCTACTTCTTCTTCTTCTTCTTCATCCTCATCCTCTTCTTCTTCTTCTGAGGATGAGGATGAAGAAGAAGAAGAAGAAGTAGGATGAAAATAAGAAGAATTCCAAGCTGGCAAAAAGTGTATCTGCAGAGCTCCTCTAAGTGTATCTGCAGAATAGAGGAGCTCTGCAGATACACTTTTTGCCGGCTTGGAATTCTTCTTATTTTCATCCGACTTCTTCTTCATCCTCATCCTCAGAAGAAGAAGAGGATGAGGATGAAGAGGAAGAAGAAGAAGAAGAAGAAGTAGGATGAAAATAAGAAGAATTCCAAGCCGGCAAAAAGTGTATCTGCAGAGCTCCTCTAAGTGTATCTGCAGAATAGAGGAGCTCTGCAGATACACTTTTTGCCGGCTTGGAATTCTTCTTATTTTCATCCTACTTCTTCTTCTTCTTCTTCATCCTCATCCTCAGAAGAAGAAGAAGAGGATGAGGATGAGGATGAAGAGGAAGAAGAAGAAGAAGAAGAAGTAGGATGAAAATAAGAAGAATTCCAAGCCGGCAAAAAGTGTATCTGCAGAGCTCCTCTATTCTGCAGATACACTTAGAGTAGCTCTGCAGATACACTTTTTGCCGGCTTGGAATTCTTCTTATTTTCATCCTACTTCTTCTTCTTCTTCTTCATCCTCATCCTCAGAAGAAGAGGATGAGGATGAGGATGAAGAGGAAGAAGAAGAAGAAGTAGGATGAAAATAAGAAGAATTCCAAGCCGGCAAAAAGTGTATCTGCAGAGCTCCTCTATTCTGCAGATACACTTAGAGTAGCTCTGCAGATACACTTTTTGCCGGCTTGGAATTCTTCTTATTTTCATCCTACTTCTTCTTCTTCTTCTTCATCCTCATCCTCAGAAGAAGAAGAAGAGGATGAGGATGAGGATGAAGAGGAAGAAGAAGAAGAAGAAGAAGTAGGATGAAAATAAGAAGAATTCCAAGCCGGCAAAAAGTGTATCTGCAGAGCTCCTCTATTCTGCAGATACACTTAGAGTAGCTCTGCAGATACACTTTTTGCCGGCTTGGAATTCTTCTTATTTTCATCCTACTTCTTCTTCTTCTTCTTCATCCTCATCCTCAGAAGAAGAAGAAGAGGATGAGGATGTGGGAGGCGAATACAGCGGATACAGTCCACTTTGGAGTCTGCAAGCGGAAAAAGTGTCCTTTTCTTCTGTGGGAGACAAGCTTATACAGTCCATTTTGGGGTCTGCATACCTTTATATCACATAAAGGAAAACATGTCCTTTTGTTCTATGGGAGGCAAGCTTATACAGTCCATTTTTGGGTCTGCATACACTTACCCCAGACAGAGGAAAACATGTCCTTTTCTTCTTTGGGAGGCAAGTATACACAGTCCACTTTGGGATGTGCATATGTTTACCCCACACAGAGGAAAATGCATCCTTTTCTTCTGTGGGAAGCAAGTATACACAGTCCACTTAGGGTCTGCATATGTTTACCCCACACAGAGGAAAACCTGCCCTATTCGCTGGGGTAAAACCTGGCTAAAAAGCAGTGCATCAGAGCAACTGAAAAAAAGTGAAAAGTGAAAACGTAATATATATATATATATTGTGACAGTGTGACGATCTGTCACCCAGGATTCTCAACTAGGCAGGTTGAGGGGCTCCAGGGTAAGTGTTTGATATGGAGGAAAGTGGCTTTTCACTTTCCTCCTTTGTTTGTAAGGTCTGTTTTGGGATCTGGAGCCTGGAGATTTCAAAGAGATCTGGAAGGGATGAAATCTCCAATCCTGGGACCAGGTTTTGGGATAGGCCAGGAGACTGATTGCACAGGTGTGTGCAGGCCTTTAGAGAGAGTCAGGACCAGGGTTCTGGGCTCCACCCCGGCAGCTAGGAGTCAGCAGGGCTCCACCCTGGCAGACGGGAGGTCTCTGCCTTGGAGTCAGGTGGAAGCCAGACTAGCTGTGTGCTAGGGGCTATAATTTGGGAAGAGTCTGCAGGAGACAGACATTGAACTGTGTGTAAGCCAGGAGGCTGAATCTTTGTTTTGTTGGTGGATACCCCTGCGTGGGAAGCATTATGTTTGAACTTTCATTTAAATAAAAGTGGGCTAAAAAGGCCCTGAAAAAGAAAGCGAGTAGCTGTTTGCGTTTGAAAGCTCTACCACGTTGAAGCGAGTTCCCATATATGGTGGAGGATGTGGGCAGAATTGGAGATCCCAGTGATTGAAGTAAGTTCATCAGTTATATGAACTGTGTTTGGTGCATAAGTCTGCACTATCTGTGTGTGCAGGTGAGGAGAACCTGCTAGTGAAAAGGACTTTGCCTTAAAGAGACAGTGTTCCATGTTGTTGCTGAACTGTGTAACATACTGCTGTATGCATGACTGCAAAGATGGGGCGGTCAAAACAGAAAAAGGAAGCAATGTTTGCTGAGATGAGAGAGAGAGCCCTGTGGCTAGGGGGTTATATACCGCATGACCCAGCCAAGCCGCGAAATTTAGATGTGGGTGAGTCTGCTGTGGACTGGTGCAAGCGGCACCAGGCAGCATTGAACCAACCTACAGAGGAAAGCAAGACAACCTTCAGTGCAAGGAGAGAGCTGCAGGATGTCCATACCTGGGAGAGGGGTGTTGTCGCCCCTGGCAACGCTGCTGCAGTTAAACCAGTAGCTGTTGTGAAAAATGTGAATGTGTCACGTCTTGAGAGTTGGTCCAGCAGAGAGAAGCCTATACTAGGTGCAAGGAGAGGAGCTGACCAGAGGCCAGGACCAAGAGTGAAGGCCCATAGCAACACAGAGGAGGCCAGTCGGGCTGTCTGTGTACAGGGGGCTTTGTCCTACAAGGATCATGGCAAGTGGCATCAAGAGGAGCCAATACAGCGTGTTAGCCAGCGAAGTTCTGCTTGGAGAGTGCAATCTCCCATGGCGACCGGAGAAAAAATATTGCCTGGAAGGAGGAGCTGCATTGTAGATGTGGCTCAGTATCCCAATAAAGAGAAGTGTAGAAATATACCCTGCGTGGAATGTGGTCAGTGGGGGCATGGGATCTTTTCCTGTCCTAGACTCTGGAATACCGCTGATACTGGGCAAATGTCTACAACATCAAGCCCAGATTCTTGTTTGAAAATGTTGGCAGCCACCTCTGGCAACAGGGAGGAAGTTCCTGTTGGGCCTGCAGGGGGTGCCAGAGAGTCCATGGAGCCTATGGGGGCATCTGTTACTTCACCTTGGGGCAAGGGAAAAGGTGCCAAGGAAAGTGCAGCTGAGGATGCGTTTATGAGACAACGCACTCAAATGAAGATGGTGACACCTACTACTGTGGTGGGTAAGACTGTGTGTGATAAAACCATGGCTGGGACTGTCATGTTGAGAAGGACTGGTTATGAGACTGTCCATTCTGATGTAGGAGTGACCCCAGTTAGTTGGGCCACTGAATGTGCTTTTGAGAGTGACTTTTCCTTGTGCAGTGCCTTGTACAGTGGGGAGTTAGGGGTTGAAGTAAAACCTGTGCATGGTTCTCAAAAAGAAAGTGATGTAAATAATGTGTGCCAGTCACAGGTTGGTAGTGGGCTAGTACAGCCCACAAGAGCTACAAATGCTGATGATGTTGTTGTGAAATGTACTGCTGTTGGGAAAACCCTGAGCTCTTGCAGTGCAAAAGCGGTAATTAAAGATGGGTCGTTTCCCATAGCAACTGGTGGTAAGACAGCACAGGTGTCCTTAGACATCTTCAGGGGTCTCTGTATATTGGAGCCGGAGGTTGCCCTGGACAACTGCGATGTCACTCTGGTGGAGCAGAGTGGAACTGCACCTTGTAATAGGAGTGTGTTGGTGCAGCCTAATACTGAAAGTGTTCAGGTGAACAGCAGGTTAATGCGGCCTGGCAAAAATGCAAATGTGTGGGTAGTTCAGGAAGCACCACCAGAGCAAAGTGGTGGATGTGAGGTATTGCAACCTGCAGTGGGAAAACAGGTGTTACCCAAGTCTAACATGATCCAGAGTGATTTGTGCAATGGATCTGCAACTAAGCCCGTCTATTCTTATGTGTCTCCTTGGGCGGATGGATCGGTGCTGAGGAGCACTGACGAATTGAGCACATATACAATGGATTGGGATAGTTGGGGTAAAAGGCTAATCTCGTTGATAGATGAGGCTTTTATGCAAAAAAATAAGGTGGACACTGTTTCTGCTGTGCCAGCAGGAGGATCTATAGAACGGCCTATAGATAAGGGCGTGTATACAGCAGAGACTTTGTCTGTGACCCACAAAAGTGATGTTGGCATGGAGTGTCAAAATGATGTTGTCACTGGGAATGATCAGGGGCAGCTTGTGGATGCTGAGTCTGAGATGTTGAGAGTGAGCCCAGCACATGGCAGCGCTCTGGTGGAGCACCAGGCTGTGGTCATCTCCAGCTTGGAGGGGGTCCCTTTAAAAATTTCAACTTCTCAAGTCTCAGCAGGTGATTCTCTCAGCGTTCCCAGTGCCCTAAATATGGTCAGGAAGGTCTTAGGTTTAGAGTCAAGTGGTTGGGTTGTAACCAAAGTATTAAAGGAGATGCTTGAACTTTGGAATGTACAACCAATGTATACTGGGGTGTCTCCTCCACAGTCAGATGGTCTGGTACTGTGGAGTACCACTAGGTGGAGCACCGAATGGCTGGCTGTACATATCAAACGGGAACAAGAAAGTGGTTTATTTCTGAATTTGTTGATGGTGTTAAAAGTTGTATCAGGGTATGCTGCTGGATTACCTGTAAATGTGATAGATGAGAAATGTCTTGGAGTATTGGAAAATGAGTCAAAAAAGGTTTCACCTCCTGACAGCCAGGTGGGAAGCATTTCTGCTGCTATGGTCCAGGATGGTGCTGGTCAGTTGTCAGTTAAGGGCGTGTTTACTGCACCATTGGACAAACCACATGAGATGGAAGGGCCGAGCATGGACCAGAGAACAGCAGAGATCCTGACCAGGGCTCAAACGGATGTGCATCAAGAAATCAGGGTCATTGGGCCAAAAAGAGGTTTATGTAGCAGGTCTGATAAGACACCTGAAATACAGGGAGAAATGGTATGTGAAAACTGGCAAAATAGATAAAAAGAGAGCTCATCTGTACCGGGTTTGGATACAGATCCAAGTGGTGTAGGAAAAGTTAAAATGGTTGGACAGCTGCCTGCAGAGTGCATGACACCAGGTGAAGTGGCATTTTGTGAGGTTCACGTGGGTGATGGCTGCCCTATGGTGTGTGTGCCCTCTACAGACACTGTCCTAACAAATGCTGGAAAAGATATTGAAAGGTGTAATATTGACTGGAATATAACCGTTCATGGTCTACTGAATGCTGTGGTAATGAGTCATGCAGGTTTGATAGCTAGAGGTACAAGAAATCAGGGGGGTGGTCCTGGTACAAATACAGTAGAAATAGTTCCCCTACAGCCTTGGGACAGGAATACTGAGAGAGGTATTGGGAAACCTGAGCACCTGAAGCAAAGGGGCAGAAAGGTCAATAAAAAGGCCAGGGGGACCCCGTTAAGATCTCAGGAGAGAAAGTGGTTATGGAAATGCACTCGGAAAAAGAATAGGGAAGATCTGAGTAGAGCCCATAGCAGAGTGACAATGGGGCTTGGGGAGAGACACCAAAGGAGTCATTGGGTAGAGTTCCCCTTTAGGAAAGGTATGGTCAGACCAGATTGGCCCCTGTAAGTGAGAGCTGGCACAGAGGTGCCAGAAGGTATAAGTTGTGTGTTCTGCCCCCTACGGGATCAAAACAAAGGGGGGGGATATGTGACAGTGTGACGATCTGTCACCCAGGATTCTCAACTAGGCAGGTTGAGGGGCTCCAGGGTAAGCGTTTGATACGGAGGAAAGTGGCTTTTCACTTTCCTCCTTTGTTTGTAAGGTCTGTTTTGGGATCTGGAGCCTGGAGATTTCAAAGAGATCTGGGAGGGATGAAATCTCCAATCCTGGGACCAGGTTTTGGGATAGGCCAGGAGACTGATTGCACAGGTGTGTGCAGGCCTTTAGAGAGAGTCAGGACCAGGGTTCTGGGCTCCACCCCGGCAGCTAGGAGTCAGCAGGGCTCCACCCTGGCAGACGGGAGGTCTCTGCCTTGGAGTCAGGTGGAAGCCAGACTAGCTGTGTGCTAGGGGCTATAATTTGGGAAGAGTCTGCAGGAGACAGACATTGAACTGTGTGTAAGCCAGGAGGCTGAATCTTTGTTTTGTTGGTGGATACCCCTGCATGGGAAGCATTATGTTTGAACTTTCATTTAAATAAAAGTGGGCTAAAAAGGCCCTGAAAAAGAAAGCGAGTAGCTGTTTGCGTTTGAAAGCTCTACCACGTTGAAGCGAGTTCCCACAATATATATATATATATATATATATAAATAACACAAGATATCTAAGTTTTCAATAACTTTATTTATAACAAATAATTGTAGTAAAGCATACGGATAAGATATTACAGCTGGTGGTTGATGAGCTGCGAGGAAAAATTATCCCCTTGGGTTTCACGTGGGGTATGGGGATGTTGAAAGAGGGATCAGTGTAGGAATGGGTGGGTTAGGGGCCTTTGTGATGGAACAAATTTGGGTTGAGATTGGGGCCCATGGAATGAGGAGGATGAGGGATTTGTATAGAAGTGGAAAGATAGTGGTACTTGAGAAGGCGGAGATTAATTCTGTGGGGATGATGATAGGAGGACTGAGCCGGTGGAGGCAGGTGTTCTGGTGGGGGCAGATAGTAAGAGAGGGGTAGTGCCGTTTCAGGCCCAGAGTGCATGTGGGGCCCTGTAAAGCAGTACATGGATAGCTAGGGGGTGATATACTACCACCTATTTTGGCTGCCCGAAACTGAATTGCTGCTGCATAGAGGCTATCCATGCACTGTTTCTCCTGGTTAATGATATTGTCCTCCAGGACACAGTACAAAGTGTGGAAAAAGCAGGTGCATGTGCTGCCCAAATCTAAAAAGGTATCCACACTGCCGCTTCCTGCAGCAGCGCTAGTACCCTGTCCTTGGTTTAATTGCTGAAAATGGCACCCCTCTGATGTTGATTGTGTCCACGACCCCTGACATGTCCTTAACTGGATGACGGTGTGTCAGAATCTGGTTCCACGAAGTCCTAAAAAAAAAGTAGAAAAACATTGCACAAATCAATGGAACATGTTTACAGAGATAGATAGATAGATAGATAGATAGATACCACAGTGAGACATTGCCAGCCTTGGCTGTTGGGCGGGGGACATTGCTGGCCGAGGCAATTGAAGCTTTCTTCTCAGACTCACTTTCATCCCAGGTGATTGATGTTGATCTGAAAAGAGGAAAATAGATTAAAATATATGTTAAAATAAAAAAAATACAAAAAAGGAAACATTAGCAAAAAAATTTACTTGATCATATTATCCCCCTATTCAAATGACTAAAAGGCTGCACTTTGTATTAAAAAAATATATATGCAAAATGCATGTTTTACAAAGATGAGGGCTACTCTCCAAGACTGGGAAGGAACATTGGCATCGATGAACACAGAACAGAAATGGAAATTTTCAAAAAGACCATATGCGAACACATGGCAAAATATATTCCCACGGTCAATACGTTTAAAAGGCTAGAAATAAAACCTATGTGGTTCATGGACAAAGTTAAAAAAGCTATAAATAATAAGAAGAGAGCTTTTAAAAAATATTAAAATAAAAGGAACACTATCATCATTTAATTGTTACAAGGAATATATCAGAATATGAAAAAAGGAAATCAGGGCCGACAAAAAATACAAAACGAGCTACAGATTGCAAAAGATAGTAGGACAAACCCCCAAAATTCTTAAAATATATTAATAGTAAAAAGTAAACAGGTTTAAAAATCAGTTTGTAAATGGATAGAAAACTGGCTAAAAGACCGTAATTCAAAGAGTAGTTGTTAATGATTCATACTCTGAATGGTCTAGGGTTGTTAGTGGTGTTCAGTGTTTGGACCCTTTCTTTTTAATATGTTTATAAACAATATAGGGTCTGGGATTAAAAGTACCATTTCAGTCTTTGCAGATGACACCAAGCTGTGCAGTGGAATAACGTCCTCACACGATGTCTTCAATTTATAAGCCAACATCAATGCACTGTTTAATTGGGCAACTATGTGGCAAATGAGGTTTAATGTTGATAAATGTAAAGTTATGTATTTGGGGGGTAAGCACATGCATGCATCATACATACTAGGGGGGGTACAACTGGGGGAATCAATGGTGGAGAAGGATCTGGGAGTTCTGGTAGATCATAAGCTTAATAATGACATGCAATGCCAAGCTGTGGTTTCCAAAGCGAGCAAAATCCTCTCTTGTATTAAGTGGGGTACAGACTCCAGAGAGAGAGATATCTTTTTACCCCTGTAAAAATCATTAGTAAAACCTCATCTGGAATATGCAGTTCAGTTTTGGGCACCAATTCACAAAACGGATATCAGGGAACTGGAGAAAGTGCAACCAAACTGATAAGAGGCATGGAGGAGCTCAGCTATGAGGAAAGATTAGAGGAGCTAAACTGGTAGTAAACTCTTTTTTTATACTTTAACCTACAGGTAAAATAAATATCTCCTAAATGTGCACCGTTTAGGAGATATTCACACTTTTTGAGAGCCAGTGCATGCGCTCTGAAGGAACAGCATACCCCTGCCCCCTTCAGAGCACTGTGCCGTGGCATGCACAGGAGTGATGTCATCACAGTGCAGCCAGTCAGAGGGCTGGAGCTTGCTAACCCGGAAGGAAGACCAGGTGAAGATGGAAGCATCTGCTGCGGTGACAGTGCACCACTGGAGGGCTTTGTTTTAAGGTAAGTCCTTCATAATGTGGCAGTATGCGATGCATGCTAGCATATTATGACATTACCTAGCAGGAGATTTTTTTACTTTTTTTTTAGCTTTCCTACCGCTTTAAGGGGAGGTATGATCAACATGTATGAATACATAGGTGGTCCACATAGTGAACTTGGTGTAGAGTTATTCACTTTAAGGTCATTACAGATGACAAGGGGGCACTGTTTACATTTGGAGGAAAAGAGATTTAATCTCCAAACACGAAAAGGCTTTTTCACAGCAAGAGCTGTGAAAATGTAGAATAGACTCCTTTAAGAGCTGGCTCTGGCCAGTTCAGTAGATTGCTTTCTTAGGTTGGATTCTTTCCTAAATTCACATAATATAACTGGTTACAAACATTTATAGCTAAAGTTGATCTTGGGGATCAGGAAGGAATTTTTTTCCCTGCAGGAGCAAATTGGATCATGCTTTGCTGGGGTTTTTTGCCTTCCTCTGGATCAACTGTGGGTATAGGGTTGTGTATATGGGAGTGGAGTGTATAATTTTTTTTTTATTTTTATTGGTTGAACTAGATGGATTTGTGTCTTTTTTGTCAACCAGACTAACTATGTAACTATGTAGCTGTAGATAACTTAGCAAACCAAAGGAAAAATATTATTGACTATTTTAAAAACCTAAAAAAAAACTGCAGAAAAATTAGAAAAAAAATAAATGTTTACTCTATTATGTAAAAAAACAAAAAACATTAGAAAAAATATCATATAAAGAAAAGAGAAAAGACGCAACACATAATTAAAAAAAAATCAATTAAAAAAAAAAAATTAACAAAGAAAAAAAATATATACTTACTCTTTTGTGTTGGAAATCGTAGATTGATGGAAAATGCCAAATGGTTATGGTACACGTGTGGTTTCTTCTGTGGAGCTCGTGCCCCACTGTGCATGGCCTTTTCCTCAACTATGAGATCCCTCCTAACCAGGGGCGGACTGATCATTTGGAAACTCAGGCACTGCCTGAGGGCCCGGGGTCAGTAGGGGACCCCATGAGATGCCCCTGGTACCTTTTTCATAGGCTTTTTTGAGTTTGGGCAAGGACACAGGGGCCCAATGATCCCCTATTGCACGGGGGCCCCATGAGTTGTCAGTCGGCCCCTGCTCCTAACTCTGTCGCACAGGGATTTCCACCATCTGGGCTAAAAACCCCACAAATGTAGAAAGGAAGGTTCATCTGCCATCTTCAGTTTCATTACAAAAAACATATCATGCATTCTGTATAATGGACTTACTTCTTTTCTTTTTCTGCGAAGTGCACAATCGCTCCCAGTCTGGTGTCAAGGCTGAGGTAATGTCCATCCATATCTTTGCTTTCCTTAACTGGTCATTGTAGAGGGATGAGAAACATCCCACAACTCTGCATGAGCCTCTACAGCTGTGATTAGCTCTGTCTGGGACACATCTGCAGCCATCTTTTCTCTCCATACTATTACACGGCTGAGCAAAGGACACTGGGTAATGCAGGAATTTCCTGCTTTGCAGATTGTACATTAACCAATAGCCTTCACTAATTCTGGAAAATGCTTGAAGTGCCTAAATGTGGTTAAACTCAATATATAGAATTATCAAGCATTTACACTCGTCTTGGTGCGTCAAGTGTTTTCACAGGTAAAAAGCTCCTCTTCTTAGCGTGTTGGCCCTGGGTTTTTTTTTTTTAAAGAAAAAAACCTGCGCTACACCCCAGACAATACAATATGTGAATAAATGTATGAAAAAAAATATACATTCTGAAACAATAGTGAAACAATTAGTGAACTGCTGCGACACTTTCCCTGAACACCAGAAAATACAAAACATATAAAAAATGAGTGTACTGTACACTAAAAAATCATAAACAATAATTAATCAAATAAATACTTCTACATAAAAATTGTGCATAAATTAATTGAAATGATATAAGTTCACATTCATATATTAAATAATTAAAACTCCCAAAATCCAATAACACAGTGCTGTGTGCTAAAGAAATCTTCAAACAGAAAGTGCATAGGTGTCTACAAACGCTTGACACAAAAGAAAAAATCAGCCTCTTACCAGACACTTTGATCTCCAATCAAGAGATCAGATGAGCAGATGGTGTTCAGATCCACACTGACACCCTAGTTAGCTGTATCAAGGAGATGAATGGAAGATGAATGGACGACTGCAGGTTCACTTGAACAAATTCATTACATCAGACAGCTCTCCACATCATGCAAGGAAAGGTTTAAAACAGAAGAAGAAAACTTCATAGTGTGACCTGATAAACCAGCAAAAAATGTATTAAAGTATTGCACTTACATAAATAAGGTGCATAAAGGCAGTGTAAACATTTAAAATTCCCGCGGTGTCAGACAACCGGGCAGAACAAGGTGACGCCACAGAAAGCTCCGCCCAACACGCATTTCTCCAAAAATGGCATCCTCTGGGATTGGAGAACAGGTGAAAAGCTCCTCTTCTTAGCATGTTTGTCCTGGACTTTTTTGTTACTGCCTGTAAACACCCCTGCCATTAAGAGCTTCTAAAAGCCAATGTGTGCATGGACACATAGGATAACATGAAGGGGAGTTTACAAGCAGTAAAAAAAAAAAACACCACCTGATGTCCCTAAAAGTGGCTGCAAAAATGCCCTGTGTGCATGAAGCCTAATTCTCCTCTCTTTTATCCTTTTATCAGCCACTTGTTACTGATTTTAGTAGGACAAATATTTATCAAATGAGAAGGGAGAACACAGGGCAAACCTTGGAGGAACCACATGGTTCTTTGCAGTGATGATCTCTGCCCCTTATGCTAATAAGAGTATAATTACATAATTAGGAGGAAGTGTGGAAAACGTATGACCTCCAAGCTGTGCAGACAGCAGGGATCAAGTGGATATAGAGACTACTAGGTCCAGTACTGAGCCTGCATAGCAGCCAGGAAATCTATTAAGAAAGCTCCAAGATGTATACATATTTAACAGCCGCATCCACACATGCACCATTTTTAACCTGAAAATTCAGTGTTTGCAAAGAAAAAAAAGGCATTTTAGTTCTGCTTTAAGATATATTACAGAAATCATGAAAAGGTAGCAAGCCCAACTGTCCCTATATGCAGCAAAAAATGTCCATATAATTTGGGATTTTGTTTTTGACAGTGCTGCAATCCATGATTAGTGACTAGTGTGTTGACTTTAAATCATGCAGATTGATTAGCAAATCAGTAAATTGTGAATATACTCATGCAAATATGTCTAGTCAACAGAGGATTTACGAACCACTATTGCCTGGATCTATAAACTTCAAAATTCTCAGCAGAACAGACAGATCTGCATTCAAATAAAAAAGGCTAAATATGCCATTTGCCTGATTTGATCATCTATTGAGTCAGGAACAATAATATGCTGAAAAGTTTTATTGCTATTAAGGAAGAGATTTGTGTTTTAGCCCTCTTAAAATCCCTATGTACTAAACTATTTACGTTCATATAGCAAGAATAAAAGATAAGTTGATTTTGTCTTTACCTGTAACAGTTTGCGGTGTACAAACTGTTCATCTAAAGGGTTGGTGATGTACTTTTCTAGTTTTGTGATTATTGATATATATATAATTAAAAGTGATCAGTGACATTTTATTGTACAGAAGTCTTCGCAATCTTTCAGCAAGTCTACACTCACCTCCAAAGCTCAGGTTAATTAGACATTTCTAGTCTTTCAATTTCTCCTTTCATAGGTGTTCACTGGTAAGTGTTTCCCTTCATACCTGTTTAAAAGGAATTGGTCTGTCGAGCTTTTAGCAAGTCACCCTCTTAACTTCCAAATGACATTTTTTTTCTTACTGCTTAAGGAAAGCCAAGATTTAACTTGCACTAAAGGGGAATTTATTGCCAATTAACCACAATATAACAATACAGCTATTTAACTTTCCTCTCACATTCCTACAACTTTAACTGTTTAAATAAACATTGCAGCAGGCTTTTTTCATCAATCTGATCATATATATATATATATATATATATATATATATATATATATAAATAATTTCTTTTTTTTAGTTTGCCTTTTTATAAAAGTCAAAGAACCTGATCATTCACCAAGGACACAATTTGTAACATTGCTTATCACATGATAAACATGACACATAAAGGACATTTGTCACTAGCAGGCAGGGGGCACTTGTCATAACCTATGCAAAGCTACATGACATATACAAGCCTCTACTGTGTACTTCAATGCAAACACATATTCTAAACACTGTGCAATATTGTAGGCGACACTAGTTCTCAGATTGGGAATGAAAGAACTCTTTGTGATCTACGCTGCTATTAATCTGGAAGAGGCTGTCATCACAGCTCTGTAAATAAATAAAGTAGGCTTGAGAATAGGATGAGGTGCACAAATGTTTACTAGATGAAAGCATCTAAAATCGGCATGTTTGTTAAAAAGTTGATGATTGTTGATCAGTTATCATGACCAAGCTGTCAAAAAGCACAATAAAGCAATTTTTCTTATCATTTTATCATCTCTCTCTCTCTCTCTCTCTCTCTCTCTCTCTCAATCTCTCTCTCCCCCCCCTCTCTCTCTCTCTCTCTCTCTCTCTCTCTCTCTCTCTCTCTCTCTCTCTCTCTCTCTATATATATATATATATATATATATATATATATATATATATATATATATATATATATATATATATATATACTGCAGTGGTCTTAAATGTATAATCACAAAAATACTATATATATATATATATATATATATAAAATGATTTTGTGATTTAATATAAATTTGGTATAAAATCCTAAAAGTATACCTACAGAGGCTCATTTACTTAATAATCAATAAAAAATAAATAAAAAGGGACAGACCACAAGCATGCAACTGGATTGCATGCCAACATATGTGATTAAACATGTGCAATATCCAGTCACAGTTATCTTTTTAAATGTGCATGTGTCAACATAAAGGCATAAGAAAAAAGCCCATATAATATGTTTGTGACATCAAAAAGGTCAATGTACATATGAGTATTTACCATTGGAATCTCTGTTCCAAACACCAGTGTATGGAATATCATGTGATGTGGTTGATTCACTAAAGAATTTGAGAATGTTAACACAATAAATGTGTGAAGATTCACTTCAATTATCCAATTTTGTGAAGATCCCTGTTTACTTATTTCATCTGCACATTACTGGATGACAGAAATGACTATTCACACACTTTATTTTGTGAAAATCTTTTGTTCTCAAATCTTACATCTTAGTAAATCAACTTCAATGACTGGTGCTTGAACTTCTCACAATAATTTTCACTTTTACAGTACATCACCCCTGTACTTACAGTTTACTGCTTCTTATTATAGATTCAGGTTTTTTATGGTTCCTTCAATGATAGCTAATTTTATTTAAGCAGGTTTATTCCTATATTACATGCATATCTATCTAAAATTTCTAACAGTGCTTAGAGACCCAAAGTCATAGAGAAAATGTCATAGCACAGCTTAACTGGTGTACATTCAGATGCCAGAGCGTCCAATCTACAGAAAACCACCCCTGTAAATAAATGTCATTTATATTTGCTGGAGCCATGTGATTTTCAAGGAACTTTAAAGGAATTTGTACAAAAAAAACGGTGGCTGCCATGGCTGGTCTCCTTCTGTGAATGCTAGTTGACTATCTGTCTGGATTTGGTATTTTATGAAGTTCTGACCTGGAAATGGCATACACATTAAAAAGTCAGAGCTCCTGATTTGAATACTTGATCCTGGTTTGTGCCTCACAAAATATTAAAGCCACCGAATCGGCCTGACAGGAATCTAGCATTTACAGAAGGAAATATTAGCAATCACAGCCTCCATATTCATTCAGAACAGATGTAAGTGATTTAAATGTATTTTACAATTCATTTTTTAAAACCATTTAGTTAAAACAATAAGAGTAAAATGAAGTCTCTTTGGGCCTATATAATAATCCATTACGGCTTAAGTAAATCATCTGCTTAGTGATGTCACTAAATATTTACCAGTAACTAAATGTATTTAAGCCGTATATTTAGATTAGTAATCCAATGCATTATAATGAAATAACAACAAAAAGACACTTTTTGAAGTGTCCTATTTGCAGTAAAGTTCTTTGCTTTTAGGGGCAATTACATCACAGTATATACAGCACACAATGGCTGATTTACTAAAAAGCAAAGGATGCAAGGGAATTTTCACTTGGCTTAGTGAATAAGGTGAAGCTGTGCTTACTTTCATCATCCAATCATGTGCATGCAGATATTCTGTGGTTTTATTTTCCTTGCACATGAAAATGTAAAGCAACCACAATGTGTTCAATATAATAGTGATTAGGATTTGCACTGGCTACATCTGGATCTCATCAGTATGTGTGCCTTCTGAAAACTCTAAGATAGTTACGGTACATGCCCACTGGATGCTAAATTTCTCCTGACAGCAAGAAAAATGCTTTTCGCTGGTAAAAACATGTACTGCATTTACCCACGTTTACCCGCTTCAAGCACTTGGGTATTTATCTATTTCATTGACTAGAATAATAATATATTCTGGTCATTGAAATGAAAAAAAAAAAAACACACCCAAGCACTAAACACACTTAGCCTACAAATGTTTTTACCACTTTTGGTGTTTTTCTGCCAAAACAATCCTCTCCTGAATGTGATTTTTCTGCATTCAGGAAAGAAGCGTTTTACTGCCCCTATACTCTGCTGCTCCTAAACTCTGGTAAAAGCCTATATATGCCTGGATACATAGGGGTGTTTTACTAAAACTGCATGGTGCAGTATCTGGTGCAGCTCTGCATAGAAACCAGTCAGCTTCCGAGTTTCATTGCTAAAGCTTAATTGAACAAGCTGAAGTTAGAAGCTTATTGGCTACCATGCTCAACTACACAGGATTCTGAGTGTTCCAGTTTTAATACATCCACCCCATAGGCTTTTATTGAGTTGAGTTCCGGAGCTTTAGCAAAAAAACACCAACAGCTCCAAAAACGTGAGTTTAGGAGCAGCAGTGTGAATGAGAAAGTGCAGTCCAGTAGATAAGTGCAATGCCCAACAAGAGCAATATTTTACTGGTTCACGGTATGTTATACTAGGCATCTTTATGGGAATAAAATAAATATATAAAACCAAACAGGCTAACATACAAAATGTTTAGTAGGTTACACATTCAATTTCTGTTCATTATATATAGTATTTTAGCTTTACATTAAACGTAGACAAACATAGTACCAACATAATTGTAAAGTTACATCTTAAATGATATTTATATTCTTTATGTTAACATGTCCAGAACATTTTATAAGGTTCCATTTACACCAAGGTGGTCCGTTGTGCTGCGTTTAAAGTATCTACATAACAGCGTGTGTTATTGTGCATTGTGTTAAGGCAGCACATTCTGTATATACAGAATTATTTTTGTACATAGAACACATCACAATGCAATGAAGCACACATTAGTGTATTACCATGAATTGCTGTGCGTTCCAATCCAATTGCATTTTAAAGGCGATTTGCAGTGACATTCACAATGAATGGCAAGGCTGTGCATGTAATATAGATTACTAGAACACAGTGGTGTGAATGGTCCTTTAGACATTACTTTTGTCAAATACAGTATATTGTAGATATACTGTATATTTCAGTATATTGCAAATACTTCATAGTTTCTCTTTTGAAGCCAGCAGGTGGCGAGAGTGAGTTTCCACAGCTGTGGATGTATTAATGTTGTACTCTCAACTTACCTAAACTAAATGATCTCAGGTTACATACACAGCTAAATCAATAATCTGATGCGACCCAGAGGAGGGTTTGGTGAGAGCAGTCCACAAGTACAGAGCTACTGCTGTGCGTTCCAGCAGCCCAACATGCTATGACCCAGAAGCCTAAAAGCACCCTGTATTAAGTGTTTATTACTAAAATAAATATTTTATATAAATTATGAATACATTTATATAAATGATGAATTTATAAATGAACTTTAAAGGGTAAAATGAGATTGGTGAAAACCACTATAGCTTCCTTTAGGCTACCTGTTACTTTTTGGTCTCTTTACCAATGTATCTTGTAATTTATATTGTTTATAAATTACCATATACTGTATATTTAACATAAAATATCAGTACATTATTTTAAAAAGAACAAAATGCATTTATGTACTTCATCATTTAAAGTACCGTATAATTATTTGTATTATATAGATCATGTTTTCTCTTTAAAAATGTATTTCTGCTGTCATAATGATATAGCAAATAGCTTTTTATGAGAGTGCCTATAAATTCACACCCAATAGCATCTTTTGTATGATATAAAACAAGACACACTAATATATAAAACTAAGCAGATTAAAGATGTCTGAACTGTATTTATTCAAATCTTCTAGAAACAGCATAACAACTTAATGTTTTTAAATATTAAGCACTACAATATTTTACAACCAATTTTATTTTTGTATTTGTACCTAAAATAAATTAGCTGAAATGGTTGGAGTACTGGAAAATTTCTCATTTTATACCCTTGTGCATGGACGCATAAAATAAAATCAATGCAAATAATTAAAAATGAAGGATATGTATTGAGGCAAGATGCTTTTTTTTATTATATTACAACTTCAGACAGACAGGACATTTGGAAGAACAATAACAAGTTTTGCTTGGAAGACTTTAATGTACCTATCTTTCAAAAATGTTCAAATCATTTCCTTTTATCTTCAATGCCTTCTTGATGGAGGAATAAGCTAAAAACATGATTTTTTTTTTGCCAAGAAAAATATCAAATGTTTCATTGTTGAATAATGCTTCTTATTGTGTTTTTTTTTTAACAAAACTACTAAGAGTAATAATTTATCCTTGCAAAAGATTGTTGCTATTTTTTTTTTTGCATGTTTAAACTCCAGTACTTTTATAATGTACTGCAGTTTAATGCTGCAATAGGTGAAACTTTCCTAACTGCATAACTGTATGTAACTAATGTCTTTATTTTTTTTTGTATCTTCTGTAATGTGATCATTGTTTGCTCACTGAAGTTTGATTACATTTAGATTAATATTTCAGATAAGAAATATGGCCATGCCACTAGAGTACCTGAGGTTTAAACTGCCCTTAAAATATGACCAAACAATATGGAAGAGTAACTGTCAGAAAATTCAATCATTTTTAAACAAGCCATAAGATGGCACTCCCGACTTCTGAATACAACATATCACTTAAAAAAAGGCAAAAACAAAAGTTAACTTTATAAGATTGCAAAATTACTTAAATCAGCGCTAAATTCTCACAATGTGAAATAAATGCTGGATATACACATACAATTCATATATACATAAAGTGCAAAAAAAGTGTTTAAGTATTAACCATATGCAAATCAAAGTGCAAGTGCATAACCAACTGCAAATTAAAGTGCAATGCAGTGACAAAACTCAAAACCAGTCCATAAGTTTTCCACAAAATGAATGCTATATAACAGTTCATATGCTGACTTGATGTGCATTCTATTTTTCTAGTATAAACCAATGCTTCCACCACCGTACACCACCATTTAAAGAGCCTCTTACCAAATGACATGGACCATTAAATTATAAATGGTCAACAGTGATCAATCTGATTGCTCATCACATGGACTCCTGGTGTAAGCTCTGTCTCCAGTATGGACCACCTCTGTCACCTCCTGACATCAACAAAAGGAAAAACAGTACAGATCCATCATGAAGTATGTAAAAAAACTCACAAATTTTGCTCATATAGCAAAAAGATCCAAAATTGTATCACCACAGTATCTTAATCCTGTGTAGCAGGCTGATCCTCAACGCTGGAGTGTGTGTATATATTTATTTCACATTTTGAAAATGTAGCACTGCTTTAAGTAATTTAGCATTTTTATATAATTGGTATCACAAATGTAGAGTGGCAGCTTTATTCCGTACATTTTTGTTCTAGAGCAGATTAATTTTTTTTATTTTAGTTTCATAAGATTAGTTGGTTTAGGTAAATTATCAATCATGATCTTTTTATATATGTGAATAGATAACATACATAATGAGAAACGTAAATATCTATAAATGTAAACGAACATAGACTGGTACATTTGGAAAATGGATAGAAGACATCTGCGCTCAATAATATAGCTTTGTTAAAGATTGTTTAATATTTCATGTCAAGCTAAGAAGAGTGACAGAACATTTTTGAACAACTGTGTGGGCTGGGTTTAGAAAATCTCTGTATATCGTCTGGTCTTTGTCATTCACACCAATAACAAATGTGCTATGGTAAATGACCATAATGGGGCCCATGGTGATTTGCATAGCAATCCTACATTCTGCTTTCATTTGTTACATAGATATTGAGCACTGGTATTTGTGTAGAATATTTCAAATATTTTACAGAAGGTGGTGAAGTACCACACATGGCTCCACTAGGCCCTGAGGCTGCCAGAGGGAAGTTCAAAATACAGATAAAGCCAGCTCAGGGGTAGTCCTCAAGTAAAATATTTACTTTTGTTCCATTATATATATAAAGCACATTATTGGCACACAAATAGCAGAAAAGTTGTGATGTCTCCAAGATTAAGAAGCAAAGTGGAAATAGGTTATAACTTCGCTTTTCTGGAGGAAACATTCCCTTCTGGGTGATCAATGTGCATTCCAAGGATTTTAACAAACTTTGTTACTGATTCCTAACTGGTTCTGCTCTGAAGGAGTGCACTATTTATAAAATAGCTCATCATACTCCTTCCAGACTTCATTGTTTCAACCCCTCTGTCCCCAACGTGTGCTGGAGATGTGGGACATAAGATGGCTCACTCTTCCATATCTGGTGGTCTTGTCCACTTATTCAACCATTCTGGCAGGAGGTCCACCGGCTGGTGACTTCAGTGACCACTTTGGCCATAGTTTTCTCTCCTGCTCAGCTCTTGCTCCATCATACCCCCATTCCTAAGAGTCAGTAATTCAAATCCCTAGCTATGCATATGATCAAAGCAACCAGACTCTGCCTTCCCGTTCTATGGGGTTCCACCCACCCCCCAACTATACACGACTGGCTCACTGGGCAAAGTGGCAGAAATGGAGGAACTGATTGCGACTGCACTTGATATGCCAACCAAATACTCACATGTTTGGGCCTGCTGGACCCACTTTGTAACCATCTCTACTTACAGATCTCTCATGGGTCAGCACACCTGATTGAACTCAGCCCTACCTCTGGTTATACCCCTCGCCCTTTCATGGTTTAGATGGTAATGACCCCTTCTTCGGTAATTTATACCTGCCTTCTTAACATTGGTGATAGTCTAGTTTTTAGACACATCCAATTATGACTTACAATATGATTGTTGACACAAACTTTGCAGCTCCTGCCTCCTATTCCTCACCCCTTCTCACTGTTTACCTTTTGCCTCTCGCTCCCCCCTTTTTTTTTTTCTTTCTCTCTCTCTATTCTGACTCCCATCCTTTTCTTTTTCTTTTCTTTTTTCTTCCTTCTATTCTCTTATCTTCTCTCCTGGACAGGCTTCTAGTTATCTATCGGGTTTAGTCACGGTTGCATTCAGGAACACTTGGTATGCGGATAGTTTATCTCGTCTAGGTTCGTCAGTGGTACTCACGATATCTACACTTACACTGCGATTTTCTCTTTGTTCCACTAAAGCGTGCTAACTTTGGTGTAGGATCCAAGTGTTAAATTCCTCCCTGCACAGATTAGCACGCCAATACGTAGTTGCTGGAGGTGTGATACTATTATCCTCTATATTGCATTATAGTGACACTTGAGTATTACAGACCTATCTTTGTCCTGACCTGACGTGCTCATGTTATCCACAGTGCTGCACTCTACCTTGTTGTTTCTTCCTGTATTTTGTTTTAAGCTATGTCTATGACCTGATTGATGCTTTGTGTGCTTTTTTTTTTTCCTGTAACATGTTGTCACTTCTCAATAAACTTTTATGGAACAAAAAAAAAACAATAGCTCTTCTGCAGGTACCTTTTTAATCCCCTTTGGTGTGGACACATAATCTGTAAACTCTAGCTTCCCTGTGCCACTGAGCGGTGGCTGCAGGTGATAGGAGTCAGTCCCCACAACATGGGAAGTAGTAGCTGGTGGATGACAACACAACCCTGGGAATTCAGCCTTGTTGTCCAGCAACGTAGTCATCACATGACCTCACCAGTAAAATTTTAAAAAAGTATTTACACAGAGCTACTGTATTTTACAAACAGTATGCAACATGGGTATGAGGAGAGGGAAACAACATTTTAAACATCAGTAATTAGTATAGTAATTTTCTCTTCTACTCTAAAGCAGAATTCCAGCCATAAAATATGAAAAAATGGATTTGCCCATTAAAGGATGAATTAAAGTGTAATTCGAATCAAATAATAACTATATGTAAACCTACTCCTACTTCCATTCTAAGCCTATTCTAATCTCCCTGTAAAGGAAAGAGGTCTATATTTACCTATTTTGCGGGTGCTCCAGTCCTGATCTGTAGTGTAAAGACTCCATTGGCTCCAATATATGGCTGCCATCTCAAACTACAACACTCAGGGTTCTCAACATCCTGCAGAAAAGTCTATAAGGTTGCTTGACTTTAGCATTTCCCCTGCTGGCCAGCGGAGAGTGGTGCAGCATAACATCAATATCTCAGCAAACGGGAGAGAAAAATCAAAAGGCAATGTCTTCCTCTCCATATTGCTGTAGCCCAGCACTTGAATACAGTGTCATGGCTTATACTAAGAATTTCTGTAGTCTCACAGGGGTTTATTTACTAAAGCTGGAGAGTCCAAAATCAGACTCCCTTCTGCATAGAAACCAATCAGCTTCTAACCTCAGCTTGTTCAATGAAGCTTTGGCAATGAAACCTGGAAGCTGATTGGTTTCTATGCAGAAGGGAGTCTGATTTTGGACTCTCCAGCTTTAGTAAATAAACCCCACAGTGTCTTTACCCCAACAATAGCCCTTATTAGTATACAATGCAGGAGGGCTAATGAAGTACTGTGAACACAGGACAGACTATTAATCATGTTGAACATTACCCTATAACCTCTTTCTAAACATTATAATGTAGGGGGAGCATGTAAGGGTTTTTGCGCAAGTAAAAGCACAAGTAACGAGCACTGCTTATTTTTTTTTTTTAAAGCAGTTATAAACCCAAAACCAAAAATGTTATATATTGCAACTTACCACTGCTTAATTTTTTTTGTAAGCAGTATTAAACCCAAAACCAAAAATGTAATATATTGCAATTTACCAATCATTGGATGTGGTGGCTATATTAGTTTTTTAGTATTTTTTCCTGTTTTCACCTGGTGGTCTGGCCAGTCACAAACCTCCAGTATTAGAAAGCCCAGACTCTGACTGAAGGAGCACAGGGGCACAGCAGACAAAAGCATTGTTAATCTGGGGGGAGGGGGGTAGATAGACTAGCATATTTAGACACACTAACAAACTGAAGCCTAACTTCAGCTCACACTGCAGTTACACATGCAGTTACAGCAACATTTTTTTCTTTTGTGATAAATATTTTGCATAAATAAATAGAAGCTGATTATTGTAAGCACCTCTGTCAGTGGTAGATTATTAATTATTACTACTCAGGATATAGGTTGCGCAGCACTTTACAATATAAAGGGGAACAGCACAATCGCAATACAGTTCGATACAGAAGAAATAGGAGGGAGCTGCTCATGGAGCTTACACAAAGGGTAGATGTTTTTCTCAACACTTTGATTGATGCATGTGCAGAAGAACTTGTTCTGTTGAAAAACTGACTTACTAGCCAGATCACCAGGTGAAAATAAAGGAAAGAAAGCCCAAAACTGAAAACTAATGCAGCAATCACATCTAAGAATTAGTAAACTGCAATATAATAAGTGATTTCCTTTTGGGATTATTACCGCTTTAAGTTATGCTATGTTAATTGCAATAAGTAACTAGTATACAGTTGCAAGAAAAAGTATATGAACCCCTTGGGATTATGTGGAGTTTTGCATGAATTGGGCATAAAATGTGCTCTGAACGTCATCTAAGTCACAACAATAGAAGAACACAGTCTGCTGAACATAATACTACACAAACATTAGATGTTGCCATGGTTTAATTGCACATAACATGTAAACATTCACAGTGCAGGGAGGAAAAAGTATGTGAGGCCCTAGCTTAATGACTTCTCCCAGAGCTAATTGGAGCCAGGAGTGAGCCAACCTTGACTCCAATCAGTGTGATGATATTGGATGTGTTGCTGACAGCTGTCCTGCCCTTAAAATACACACACCTGTTTTGGGTTTACTGGTTTCAAGAAGCACTGTCTGATGTGAACCATGCCTTGCAGAAAAGAGCTCTCAGAAGACCTACGATCAAGAATTGTTGACTTGCATGAAGCTGGAAAGGGTTACAAAAGTATCTCCAAAAGCCTTGATGTTCATGTGTCCACGGTAAGACAGACTGTCTACAAATGGAGAAAGTTTAGCATTGTTGCTACTCTCCCTAGGCGTGGTCGTCCTGTAAAAATGACTGCAAGAGCACAGCGCAGAATGCTGCATGAGGTAAAGAAGAATCCCAGAGTGTCAGCTAAAGACCTACAGAAATCTCTGGCACATGCTAACATTTTTGTTGACACATCTACAATAAGGAAAACATTAAACAAGAATGGAGTACATGGGAGGACACCACGGAGGAAGCCATTGCTGTCCAAAAAGAATATTGCAGCACGTTTGAGGTTTGCAGAAGAGCACCTGGATGTTCCACAGCACTACTGGCAAAATATACTGTGGACAGATGAAACCAAGATTGAGTTGTTTGGGAAGAACACACAACACTATGTGTGGAGAAAAAAAGGCACAGCACACCAACATCAAAACCTCATCCCCACTGTTAAACATGGTGGAGGGAGCATCATGGTTTGGGGCTGCTTTGCTGCCTCAGGGCCTGGACGGATTGTTGTCATTGATGGGAAAATGAATTCCAGAGTTTATCAAGACATTTTGCAGGAAAACGTACGACCATCTGTCCACCAACTGAAGCTCCACAGAGGATGGGTGATGCAACAGGACAATGACCCAAAGCATACAAGTAATTCAACAAAACAATGGCTGCAACAGCACAGAATACGTCTTCTGGAGTGGCCCAGTCAGAGTCCTGGCCTCAACCCGATTGAAATGCTGTGGCATGACCTTAAGAGAGCGATTCACACCAGACATCCCAAGAATATTGCTACACTGAAACAGTTTTGTGTAGAGGAGTGGTCCAAAATTACTCCAGATCATTGTGCAGGTCTGATCTGCAACTACAGGAAACGTTTGGTTGAGGTTATTGCTGCCAAAGGAGGGTCAACCAGTTATTAAGTCCAAAAGTTCACATACCTTTTCCTCTCTGCACTGTGAATGTTTACATGTTATGTGCAATTAAACCATGGCAACATCTAATGTTTGTGTAGTATTATGTTCAGCAGACTGTGTTCTTCTATTATTGTGACTTAGATGACGTTCAGAGCACATTTTATGCCCAATTCATGCAAAACTCCACGTAATCCCAAGGGGTTCACATACTTTTTCTTGCAACTGTAAATTACAGTATGTGTTATCCCAATGCAGCTGAAAAAGTGAAAATACACATTATTGAAAAACAGCACACTGATGAGCTCATCTTTCTATCACTTTATCTTCCTATCAGCATGCTCCTCATCAGCACATGAACTGACTGGCTCCTTGTATAGCCAGCTCTGCTGTACAGTGACTTGTAAGAAGGGTGCAATACTGGTTAGTGAGACAGCTAATGCTGCAGCTTGGAGGGAAGCAGTTGACCTGTCTCCCTCTCTCCCTGCCTCTCTCCCTGTACTGATATAAAAGGGGGAAGGGCTTTGCCCAGTCAGAGAGTCTGCATGGGAGAGAAGTCACAGACAAGCCATAGAATGTGATCTCCAGCTGCTTACAAAATAGAGAAAGGTGGGGGACCTTGCCACCTCAGAGAGCAAGCCTTTCTGCTGTCCCTTCCTCCATGATGGGGGATTGCTGGGACCTGAAGTCCTCCTGGAAAAACACCAGTTCTAGAGATCTGTCACTGTGGACTCTGTTTTGTATAAACTTATGCCTGTGCAGGTATGCTGGGGCAGCCACAAGCCCGAGTTAGAAACTAGTTTAGGAAAAAGACTGTGCACTTGGAACTGTTATGCTAAGAGTTTCCAGGAAAGCTTTTGAAACTTTGTCCTAGCCTAGTCTGAAGTTACTGCATGGTGGTAATGATACATGGAAGAACATGGCTATAATGCATGCATGGGGTGAAATGGTGACATGCAGTTACTAGAGGCAACAAGTACAAGAGAAGGATGATAAGACAGCCAGACAGCGGTATAGTGAGGTGAGCGGTTCATGGCCTACCTATGAGTGGTCGGTGCTCCAGCAACCGGGACCGAATCCACGTGGCGGAGACCCTACAGATCTAGCCGTATGATACCGATGAGTAAAAAATAGTTAATTGTGCACGTTCATGGGGTCCATGCTGGTGCTTGGCAGGACCCTGTTTTGTCACTGGGAAGGAGGTGGCAGAGTCAAGCTGGACTGGTGGAATGGGACACTGCTCTGTGGTGTCTCCTTCCAAATGTGTTATCCAGAGCAGGTGTATGTATCGTGGGACCCGGAGGGACTTGTACGACAGCTTCAGGATATAATACAAAGACAGCGGGATGTATGACTCACTTCTAAGTCGGGCTAATGCCATGATGTTGATGCCATATAAACGTGGCCTCACTTGGTCCTAGGCATTAGTGAGCACATACATCGGAGAGTCTGGAGGAAGGAGATTGAGAGAGAGCAAAAGGTCTGTACACCAGATGAGTGGGCCCCACCCACTCTGCACATTGAATAAAGCTCTTCAAATTGTTAAAGTTTTTAAAGAGATTTTAGTGATTGGGTTTAGATCTACTTTAAATGTTAGGATTCTGATCACCTGTTATATTTGACATTTTAGGGTTAGCTTAAGTGTTCCGGGTTAATTATAGATTTACGTTAAATGGTAGGATCTGGTTAACTATTAGGTATATTGTAGAGGTCAGGGATACTTAGTGCTATTTATCTTTTCAGCACCAAATGCTTGTCCCGGAGAAGTATGGCTCCATGTGCTGAAAGTTAACATACCGCATTCTGGTTACCAGTTTGTAATGAAGAAAAAATAATCCCAAACACAAACCACTGTATTGTCCTTGCTGTCTCCCTGGTCAAACATATATCAATACAATCACCTGATATTCTGATTATTTCAGAGAAAGTATCACTTCTTTTATATTGCACTAAGCATATATTTTAACCAGTAAATGTTTTTATTAAACGTTACAATCAATAATTATAGACTATGCAGTTTAATTTGACCAACTTGATCTTGTATTTTTTTTCCAAACCATAGTTTTTAAATTTGAAATAATAAAATCTATGATCGAATGATCCTTTATTGTTTTTATGTGTATTGCCAGAATTATTGTTCAGAGCCCTCCTGGAATTCTCAGTGCATCAAGTTGGAGAAGAGGACTTTGCACAGCACACACTGCAGTCAGCAAACCCAACTACTCTTCATGATAGGAGGTCTCTGGAATAGGGCTAACATGGATTACATAGAATTATACAAACTAAGAGGACTTCTGACTCCAGCTCAGCTGCGATGTTTCCAGGATAGTACTAGCAGTTTACAAATTGGTTTCACTTGTTGCTTTTCATAGAAGGTTGCTATACACTGAACATTCAAATCATAAAGCACAATATGATAGGAATACTACATATAAATTAGTATAGGATTTTTCTGTTGGAGTAGAGATCCTTTATTCTATTTGAATCACCCTGTTTGCATGGATTTTGATAACTGTCAATACTACAGTATGTGAGGATATAGAGCATTGTCCATTCTGTATTGATCAAAGTAACCTAGTTGGGAAAATCAAATTGCACCAAAAGTTGTTCTTGAGAAAACCAAAGTATTCACTTCTCCTGCTTGTCCATTGAAGGGAAATTGTCCCTCAACTCTTCTGAGAATGTCAATCTCCTAGTCCCTACTGCACTCAGCGGTTCCTCCCACCAATCACCACATCAGTGCAAGGGACTGCATTTTGGGCAGTTTCAGGTCACTTAAAAACTATTTCCATGACATTTAGCGACTTGTCCTCTGGAAGATTTACCACCCTTCATGACCAGGCCATTTTTAGCTATACAGTGCTGCTCTACTTTAGCTGATAACGGTCATGCAACACTGTACACAAATGAGAGCTCTCTTGTTATTTGATCACCAATTGGTTTTTTATTTATTTTTTTTTACTTTTTGCTATAAAACATATCTAATAAAAAAATCCCAATAAGTGCATATTAATTAGTCTGCGTGAAAATGGTATATATTATACTGGAAGTTTTATTTATTTATTTTATACTAGTAATGGAAGCAATTAGCGACTTATAGGGGAACTGGCATTCTGACACTAACTGACATTGGGTGGGAACTGACTAACTGCCACTGACATCTCCAGTGACACTAACACAATGATCAGTGCTAATAAAAATCACTGTCACTGTACTAATGACACTGGGCAGGAAGGGGTTAACACTCGGAGTGATCGAAGGGTTAACTGTGTGTTAGGGAGTCCTTTTACTGTATACTGTGTAGTGTTTTACTAGGGGATGTGCTGGTTTTTAACTTCTTGCTTTGTAGGGAGATAAAACACCTGCTCATCCCTGCCGACAGGAGGGAGATCTGTGTTCTTTACATTCACAGATCTCTCTCCTGTCAGTTGCTGCTCTGATCATTGGGTCCCAGCCATGAATCGCTGGCTGGGACCCAGTGATTGACATGTACATGGGCAGCACAGTGGCTAAGTGGCACTTCCGCCTGGCAGTACTAGGGTCGTTGGTTCGAATCCTAACCACGGCACCACCTGCCTGGAGTTTGCATTTTCTCCCTGTGCCTGTGTGGGTTTCCTCCGGGTACTCTGGTTTCCTCCCACTCTCCAAAAGACATGCTGGTAGGTTAATTGGCTCCTGTCTAAATTGGCCCTGGTATGTGTATGTACGTATGTGAGTTAGGGACTTTAGATTGTACGCCCATTGAGGGTTAGGGACTGATGTGAATGTACAATATATATGTAAAATGCTGCGTAAATTGATGGCGCTATATATAAGTACCTGTAATAATAATAATGTACAGGAGCCAATGACAGTGTGGTCAGGCAGGGTGGTTTGCAAGTGGTTATACATCATACTGGTTAGACTGCCATTGTTTTTTTTTTCATAAAAGATGCATACCTTTTCCACCTCTGAGCTTAGAACCATAACATTTTAGGCACACAGATTAAATGGAACAACTTTCAGCTATCTTATTATAGATATCTATTTATATTTTGGCACTTATAGGCACATTAGTACATTGGATTATTGGTAGGCAGGTTGGTGCTCCCTAGCATCTCACATAGTAAAACTACTAGTATCCCTAGTGTTCTAGTCAGTAAAGGAAGTCTGCTCATTTGTTAGATTGTGCATGTCCATCTTGCTATTAGTCTAATATCAATGGCCAGCTTCAGTGACCAGATCACTTCCAACTATAAATATCTGCTGTGTCAGTCATGGAGAATATTACATATACTGTGTTCCCCACACTGCAGGAGACAGGATAGGTTATGATAAAGGACACTGAATTATTATGTGCGTGTGCTGTATTTCATACCAAACAACATCTCTATCACCCTACTGAATTTATTACTAGCAAGTACTAGCTCTTGTCTCCGTTGATTTATTTTTAATGCAGCTTAGCTATCACAGACACTAAAGAATATAAAAGACATGATGCCGTGACTTCAATATTTCTGTGAGTTTGTTCCTTTCTATATCATGTTGCTTAATATAATATATTTATAGGTGATGCTATAATGATGTTTTTAAAAAAAAAAAGAAAAACACATCAGTTAATATTGAAATTTTAGTGTGAAAAGTTACATATCTGGACTGCTATTATTTTGGAACACAATTCAGCATTACAATATAATGACATTACAATATAATGGCCTATATTCATGTTTCCAAACTCCAATCCCAATTACATGTTTTCTAGACTTCCTGATACCAGAGCTGCTCAACTACCTTAGCACTGGGTACACATTTATAGCCTGACTGTATACTATGCTATTGTAGACAAGTGCTGACAATTTGCATATACAGTATATTGTACATTCCTATCATTCCTTGCCCTCAGGAAGCTAAGTTCGTTGCCTCACTTGCATATACTAGGGATAATTTACACAGGAACCAATTAACCTGCCAACATGTCTTTTGGAGTGTAGGAGGAAACTGGAGCACCTGGAAAAAAATCCAACAAGCACAGGGAGAACACGTAGACTCCATGCTGGTAGTAACATGGTCGGGATTCCATCTATGGTAGATGTGCTAGCCACTGTGCGATCCACATCTAAAAAGTTAAATTGATTTTAAGGTCCTTTGTGTTGACAAGATTTAATTTAAAGCCTAACTCCAGGCTCAGTCACCTACCCCTACCCCCAATCACCCGCTTCTTCGCCTGGAGGACCCCAGCAGTATTTTTTGCTCAGTCCTCTACCTCTCAACACCCCTCCTCCCCTGGAGGACCCTCAGCAGTATGTTTTGCTTATTTTTTGTGTTTTACTTACCTTGTTTTCTGAAGTATTCAGGTTGGTCACAAGACACACAGGTCTTTTTTGGACAACAGCACTGATCTCCCCATCAGGACAATGTGAATGAAAGGTGCCATGGTGATGCAGCCTCAGGGGTCAATCCCATGATGGTCTGAATTCATAGTATGTCCTCAGCCTTCTCAATGTCATCTGACCTGGAAAACTAATGGCATATTGTGGAAAAAGGAGGTACTGTGGGGCACGGTGCTAAATTAAAGGTGAGTATTGCAGCTTGTGCTATGTTTTTATTTGAAGCAGCGATTGACAGCAATTTCAAGCTCCAGCCTCACTGTCAAACTACACATCTCCTGGTCATGCACATCAGCAGCTCCGTGATACACTGCAAAGGGATTAGTGATCACGTGACTAGAATCAAAAACAGGAATAATGGATATCTAAACCTTTATTTTAAGGGGAATTTGTAAATTATATACATTGACAGGTCTGTGTATGTATATTTAGGACAGTGGCTTCACAACTACTTTAAGCTTTGAAAATGAAAGATAGAAGCTGATTGGTTACCCTCAATGAATGTTAGAGACCGACGGTAAACAGAAACAGCTGCAGAATTACACCAATAGTGCTAATTATTGGATATTACCACTGCTAGGTTAGGAGAGGCTGCTTATGCAAGTCAAACTTCAGTGTGAATTTGGCTAATCTGCACTGAGCTGGGGTTCACCTGAGAGGCATACCCTGTGTTACTACCCTCAAAAAGAAGTACTAAACTTAGTTTTCATAACATCTAATTAGTAAATAACATTTTAAGCCCATGGGTATGAAGGGTGGGGGGGATCATTCCTTATAACAAACTCTGTTGGTTGGCTCACTGCACAGTCTGATAATGGGAAGAGCACCAATATGGAGCCTTCTAAATCAGCATCCTCCAACCTTTTTGGCACCAGGGACCAGTTTCGCGGAATACAATTTTTCAACGGATAAGTGGGGGAATTATTTCTGGATGATTCAAGCGCATTACATTTATTGTTCTCTTTATTTCTATTATTATTACATTGTGGTGAATTAATTATACAACTCACCATAATACAGAATCAGTGGGAACTTGTTTTCCTTTACCTAGATGGTCCCATCTGGGGGTGATGGGAGATAGTGACACCCCAAGTGTGTTGCTTATGTCCAGTCTACTCAGTAATCTTGTTTTGGTTGCTGTCACTACAGAAAACCCAGCTTCACAAAGAGAGGATGTTGGAAATCGAAGCAGGCTTTTCAGTGCGTTTGTGGCAACCTCAGGATATTCCTCCTTGACTTCAATCCAGAACATATGGAGATTTGAAGTTGTCTCAAACATACCTTTCAGGCCAACATCACTTGCAATCTCACTCAACTGATCCTCTTCTAGCACGGACAAAGTTGATTCAACTGTCTTATTCACAAAAAGTAATCTGTATTTGCAGCCACTCCCCATAGCTAGCATCACCGCCTCAGCTCCACCTCAGATCATCAGGCATTAGATTGTCATAAGGAGTGTGCAATCCAGATAATTTGCATGCTCAGTTTACAATAGTGTCTGTGCTCCTATGAGAATTTAATGCCATTGCTTAGCTCACTGGAGGCGGAGCTCAGGCAGTAATGCAAGCAATAGGGATCGGCTGTAAATACAGATGAAGTTTTGCTCGCTCACCTGCTACTCACCCATGTGGCTTTGTTCCCCAACAGGTCACTGACCACTACTGGTCTGGGACCTGGGGGTTGGGGACCTCTGCTCTAAATTACATTTTTCAAGTTCACTATTATTTACTATCCAATTGGATATTTGCTTGGTAGGGCAAGTGAGGTATTGTGTGAATCACAAAGGAAGACGCTTTTTCTTCTCTGACTCAAATCTATATTTACTGCCTGCAATCATTTGGTCTTAGGGATTCTTACATTCATTTTAATTGCTGGACCTTGATCGTTAGAAACTTATAGCAGAGACTGTAAATATATGCTGTTCATTGGGACACTGGCACTAAAATTTGTTACTGTGTCATGCAAAAGCCAGTAAAGAGACTAATAAGCATGAAGTGATACTGTTTTAGACCTTGCATATGGTTGTCTGCTACAATTGGTGCAATAAAACTTGTACTGTTTGGGCAATTATATTTGTGTACTTTACCCTGCAGGCAATGAGCTGTCTGTAGAAAAAGATATACTGAATGACTGCAAACTTTCACCTGAGCTTGTCCTATATAGAGAAAGTAGGAAAAAAAAATATTTTATTCTGAGTGCTGCTGCTCAGCAAAAGACTCGGCAGAGGAAATAAAGAGGGTTTGAGAAGCTGAAGCTGTGTCTGCAGGATAAATCATGCTCTATCACAGCTCATTATTAGGAACTTCAAGTTATCTTGCCACGGTAACAAATTCTTTCTCTATCCACATAGGAATTGTAAGCTAAAGAAGTCTAATGTTTTTAATGGCATTAACAAATCTCCCTATCCTTTCAAAAAAGCCTATTCATAACGAGAAGGGCCTATTTACAGACCTTGGTGTGGCTGTACCACAAAGCAGCCTGGGGCTATATAATACAGCTGCTATTTTCTTTCATAACTTTGCTGATGTGTCCTCTGATGAAGTGACTAGTTCTCTGTTAAAATACATACAATATGTTAAAGAAGAATCTTCTGTTCATGTTGTGACTTATTCATAAATTGAAATGAGTGAATAGAATGATTCCAAGTAAAAACATACAGGAGGAATAACATTACTGCACTAATTCAATCTATGAGCAAACTCACTACCTATATGATGAAATCAAACCCATGTTTTGTCTATGCAGAGTAAAGCAATGGGTTTGCTTTAAACCCTCACCCCATTGTCCTTTTTTTTATCAGAAAATGGTTTATTAAGATTTTTTTCCCAGAAAACCAACAAGAAAAAATTCACATTGTCCAGAACAATCATGACATAGTATTTTACATGGAAGATTTACCTACACCGTCCATGCATCGGCAAATCGTTAAGGAACTGTGCAATTACAGCAAATCAACAGGAGCATAAAATAGGACAAAAAATTCCACAGGATATCAGCAAAAGAAACAGAATAAGGATTGGAAGGCATACTTTACAAATCATAGCAGTAACCTGTCCACTACTAAATCAAGAGGGCTTAGTCCCGAGGTGTCCAACCACAGGGACCAGATGCTCTCGAATTTGCCGCACATCCCCTATACTAATAAATATATCTTTCCAGAGTGAGCATTTCACCCATCTGCCCTAACCAGTCTGCATGTAAGGGAGGTTCACCCGATTTCCAATGCAAAAGAAACAATTCTCAGGCCTGGAATAATGTCCTGGCTAGAGCTTCTCTTTGTGGCTCTTGTACCTGTAGGCCACTAAGTACAGTAATTTACATTGCTTAGGGTCTTCCCTAGCCATGACCTGAAATATGTTATTCACGGTAGCAATAACCCCTTTCCAGTAGAGGTGCAATATGGGGCATCGCCATGACAAATGAATTAAATCTCTATGATCCCTCTTACATCTCCTGCGCAACTGCTCAGGCAAGACACCCATTTTATGCAGTTTTGAAGGTGTACAGTGGACTCGAAGGAGAATATACAGTTGGGACACTTGTTGTGCCACATTAAGTGAGGAAATGAGCACCGCCTGCAGGGCATCTTCCCACTGTTCTTCCTCAAGGGAACCAACATCTTTAACCTGGAAGGCAGGAAGGCAGTAACATTGCATAGCACTTGGAGATAATCCCTTTAGTGGGCCCATAATCATGCATAATGTTTAAAGTGGGGCCGGGAAAAGCTGAAACATGGCCATCTCCTATTACATTTTAACTGCATGTTGGTGTTGTAGATAAAAAAAATACATGGATTGATGTAAGTGAGGTAGTTTGGAGGTCCACAAAGGTTCTTAAGGAACCACGAGAAAATAGAGTATATGCCTTGTATTAGTGATACCAAAATGTCTCCATCTGCCACCTTGTAATTTGACCAATTCTGGGTAGTCACCGTTACTCCAGATAGGGCGATACACATTAACACCCCGTTCTCCTTAGTAACACATACTCACCATTTATAAATTCATGTTGAAGTGTATTTCCACTTTTCCAGCCAAATTGGGCTACCACCTACTTTAAATTTGTTACATGTTCCAATGAAAATAGCATAACTTACAAAATTCCCATTAAAATAACATACCTTAAAAAATAGAATTTGCTGATTACCTTTTTTAAAGCAGTAATAAATCTAAAACATAAAATATAATACATTGCAGCTGCATAATCATTGGATGTAGTGGCTGCATTTGTGTTCTTTTTATTAAGCTTTTTTTTCTGTTTTCACCTGGTGATTTGGTTGGTAACACACTTCCTGTATAAGTGTGCCTCCCACTCTCGATGAATGAACACAGGGGGAACAGTAGGCAGAAGCACTGTCAGTCTGGGGGGAGGGGAGTTTTAAATGTACTGGCAGATTGAAATACACTAACAAATTGAAGCCAAACTCCAGTTCGCACTTTATAATCGATTACCGCAAACAGGTTTTTGTCCTTTTATATTGATAAAGTTTTTACATGAATAAAAAAATATCATTGTATGTGGTAAATGGTTTGCTTCAACACTGTAACTGATTCATTTGCAGGAGAGCGTGTTCGGTTGAAAAGCAGTAGACTTACTGGCCAGATCACCAGGTGAAAATAAAAGAAAGAAAGCCTGAAAAAGAAAACTAAGGCAACCATCACATCTAAGAATTAGTAAGCTGCAATATAATAAATGCTTTTGGGTTTAATACTGCTTTAAGTGCTGTTTACTTGCTTGAAAAAAATCTTTACTTGATCCCACTGCTTTTTAGGGTCCATGCACACTGTCTTAAAAAATGCTGCTTCTAGAGGAGTTTAGCGTTTTGCTTGTAGAAGCAGCTCAATGTTATCCCATGTGTCCATACACATTAGGATATGTAGAGGCATATTTTAAGCTCAGCATTCAAAAGCACAAAAAACCCTTCTGTTTTGCATTTTTGACAGTGGTTTTCTGGCAGAAAAAAATGCTAAATGTTCCTTGTTCTTCATAGTTCTTCATTATCAAATTTAGACTACATCTGAACACTGTCTGTCCTAGCAAATGGTTAAAATTTTAGAAACCATCCTCCTGCATTGATGGTTAATGAGGTTTGTGTGGGGACAGAGCCACTGTGAGACTTCCCGGAAATTCATAGAATCAGCCATGACACAATATTTTTTTAGGTATGCAGTGTGAACACATTACAAGTATATAGTGGGGTTTTCTCAAAATTGGCTGCAGAAGTGGACATACTCTTTAACTGCTTTCCCACCGCCCTGCTACAGGGCGGCAGGGGTGCGCAAAATCATGTATATATACATGATTTTGCATTTCTGGGTAGGGGGCGCGGTCAAGCGCCCTACCCGCGCCACTATACGTGGCCTCGGCTGTCAATTACCGGATCCCGGCTGGAGATTACTTGCTGGCACCTGGTGATCACTGAGTATTACTGATGGGGGAAGAGAACTGTATGTAAACAATACAGTTCTCTCCCCTGTCAGCTCCAGCACACTGCTTTGTTTGGCTTTGGTTGCACAGCAGAGCCATACAAAGCAGTGTGCTTACAGTTGAAAGCACAGACACAGCTTACTGGGAAACAGTACACAGTTAACCCTTTCATTGCCCCACATGTTAACCACTTCCTGCCCAGTGCCATTAGTACAGTGTCAGTTCTTTTTATTAGCACTGATCACTGTATTGGTATCACTGGGGATGTCAGTGACACCAAATCAGTTCCCCCCAGTGTCATAATGCCCGCCGCAGTTCCACTATAAGTCACTGGTCGCCATCATTACTAATACAAAAAAAAAATTCCAGTATCTATACCGCCATTTGTTAATGCTATAACGTTCACATAAACAAATTAATTTACACGTATTGGGATTTTTTAGCAAATACATGTAGCAGAATACATTTTGGCCTAAATTTATGAAGAAATTTGATTTTTTTAATTTTTTTACTGGACATGTTTAATAGCAAAAAGTCAAAAATATAGTTTTTTTCCTCAAAATTGTCAGGTTTTTTTATAGGGGAAAAAATAAACAATGCAGAGGTGATCAAATACCATTGAAAGAAATCTCTATTTGTGGGAAAAAAGGGACGTAAATGTCATTTGGGTACAGTGTTGTATGACTGCGCAATTGTCAGTTAAAGTAACACAGTGCCGTAGCGTAAAAAATGGCCTGGTGAGGAAGGGGGAGGATTCCTCAGGAGGGCAAGTGGTTAAAGGCACATTTCCCTAATATTGAAAAGTCAGTGCATTCAGATAACAAAATCCTTTTTGCCATATTTTCTGTTTTTCAGTCAGGCAAAACTCTATATCAGATACTTCATTATGAGATCTCATTTTTATAATCAGTAACGCGCTATTCTGGTAAGACCACCTGCTGAGTCATGTAAATGTGCAGCTTGGGTATTCCTGCCCCTTGCAGTCCAGGCTATAATGTTTGGCAGTACAGAGTCATATGATAAATGGCTGCAGTTTCAGCACGCAGTCCTTTTAGAAGAATGATGATTTTGGCTGCATTTGGATTACGTAAAATTCAGAAGCAGGTAAACTTCTCTGGGCTTCCTGGCTTCAGTATAGTTGCAGTGTTTTTCAGGAATATGTTATCAGTTCCCTAGTTTCCATCATTGATTGGCTTGCTTTTTGAATGAAGTGGAATGATGTTCAGTAAGATTGCATATTAATATTTTTAGAAGTAAACCTAAAAATGTGGTGTGTAAAAATATTTTTCATCAGAAACATGTACAGTAGCATATGGAATGTGTTAAGCTCAGGAAATCCTGTGCTTGAGTACTAAAACACCACTGAGGTTTTCCAATCACAGAAGAAATATTAACGTGGGGTCAGATAAGTGAACCTGTGAGGATACAACTATGTCATTGCTACCTTCTAGCAGACTCTGGGACTGTCACCTGACCATGGTTTCACTACCTTAGTGAGTTAGTGACCTTGAACAAGCCATCAACTTGGAGGAGGACAGGAATGATGACTTTTCATTGGTGACACATTTAGTCCAGATCAATGATCACTAGTGAAGCCAGTCTAAGAGTGACACCATTGAAAACCAAGTCATAAAGTGCTGCTCCAATATTTCTTTTGTTACAGGGCCACTTTAGGAAACATGGGTGAGTTTAATATAAAACAAAATAAATGACAAAGGAGTCTTTGACATTACAATATTCAAGAAATACATCATTTATGCAAAGAACTAAGACAGAGGAAAGCAAAACCAACTATAAGAATTTGGAATTTATTCCTACTATAAAAATGTAGAACTACTGCAGTTATGGCACAATTTTTTTTCCCGTTTATTAACTAAGCAGCAAGCAATGACATTTAGCCATGTTCCAAGAGAATTTGTGGCTTGACATTAGAAGATCATTGGCTGTCATGTTGATCCATTGACTATGACCCAATGGCCTGGACTAAGATTTAAGATTATGAACTCATGTTTTTCTGAATACACTGACTGCTTGCTCAGAGTTATTGAAGTTAGAGATAGATGAGCAAGTAAAGCCAGCCTCAAAATTTGGCCTCTCCAGCAGAGAGCATGTCATGTTTTTCCCAAATGATCAGTGCCACCAACTATAGCTGACAACACTAATCATTGTATTCTGCTGGCATGTTTCCACAAAGTAGGTATATAAAGAATTCTACAATATGTAATCTCCTCATTTCATGTTCCCATGTGGACCCATGACTATCCCAGCAAAGCCAGAGAAGATTCAAGGGCAAATAAGTGCATTATAAGGCAATCAGGTGGCAGATAAATCAACATAAACTCAAGCCAGCGGGTGCAACAATTTTAAAGCCACAACGGGGTGATGACCACTATGCAGTACTGAGGGGAAACATCTTTCCCATGATGCCCTAAATGGTTCCAATCTTTGCCTCTTCATCCTTCCAGTTTGCAACTTTCAGGTAGGCGGGAACCAGGGGCGGACTGATCATTTGAAAACTCGGGCACTGCCCGAAGGCCTGGGGTCAGTAGGGGGCACCATGAGATGCCCCTGGTACCTTTTTCATAGACTTTTTTGAGTTTGGGCAAGGACACAGGTGCCCCATGATCCACTATTGCCCGGGGGCCCCATGAGTTGTCAGTCCGCCCCTGGCGGGAACAACGGGGAGACATAGAGAATATGCTGCAACCTAGAGTTCAATGCACATGCAAGTACACTGTGTTGCAACACATGTACCACATGTCCACTATTTCATTTCTGAACTGCAGGGCTTTTTATGTAAGCTTTATGTGGTGTACCAATGTGTTTTCAACAAAACTACTACAAAAGACACCTTCAGGTTACAACTGCTAAAATTTAGTCACAGAAGGTCTTCCAAGACCAAGGGCTCATTCACACCATGAGGTGCATCCAAGCACATGTCTTTTGCACTCCCCAGCATGGCACATTTTAGGGTAGCCCATTAATTTCAATGGGCTGTTCTATGCATGTAAAATGGGCAAAAAAAGTGGAGGCACAGTTTTTCAAATTGTGCCACTCTGTACTATGCGTTTTGGTGCATTTGCCAGATGCGTGTACATGCCAGCAAGAATATATTTTGCATGCATTTCCACAGCACATCTGGTATAAACAAGTCCTATACGATTAGAAGCATTTACACAAGGAACAAAGAAGGAAAAATGAACAAGGATGGGTTTAAAATTCATGACGTGCCCCACAATGCTAGCCCTACAGGGCACAAAAATACACCAATAAAGCATATCTAAATCCAAGAAGTGAGGGAGGATTAAAATTGCTGTCAGTTTTTATTGTTGACATTTGTATCTCATTAGGGAGTAGGGATGATCTGAGGGTTGGTGTTTGGCCAAGCCAAACCTCTAATTGCAGGGGAAAGTGACACATTTAGCAGCAGGATTACTACCACTGTTAAATATGAAAGTTTCACCTCAGGCTGGTTGTTAGGACACTTACCTGGCTATTCAGAGTGGAATTCCTGGATGACAGCAGAGTGTAAAGGAAAGGGTGGGTATTGTGGAAAAAATCTGGTCTGAAACAAATGTTAGGTGGGAAACACCACACAAAAAAGAAAAAAGTAGGATCTCCCAAAAACTCCACACCAGACCCTGATCTGATCATGAGGATGAGCATGCCAACCCACCCTTCTGAAGCATACAAGGCCACATTTCCCCAACATGGAGGGGTGGTACCTTGGCAAGGAACTTGGTAAAACACCCGGTAAAGCACCTTGTCCCCATGTTGATGAGGACAAGAACCTTTTCCCTTTTCCCTACAACCTTGGCTTGGTGGTTGGGGGGGGTCTGTGGGTATTTATCTGACTCTGGAAGCCCTCTTTAACAATAGTTGGGCCCTGAGATACCCCCTGTCCCACAATATGAATGAGTACAGGGTAGATAGAACCCCTACTAACTCACACAAAAAAAGTTATAAATTAAAAGTGGTAAATGTATTTATTTCTTTTCAATCCATTTATTGCAACACCATTTTGCTTATTATGATTATACCTTCCTGTATGGTTTTTGAGCATTTTGCTTTATTTTGACCTTCTTTTTCTTGTTTTTTATTACCATAAGCCCTGGGTACCATTAGGCTATTTGTCTTTTTGTCCTATACCCACAGTTGATCCAGAGGAAGGCAAAAAAAATCCAGCAGAGCATGATCCAATTTGCTCCTGTAGGGGAAAAAATGCCATCCTGATCCCCCGAGAGGCAATCTGATATTCCCTGGATCAACATTGCCTATAAATGTTAGTATCCAGTTATTTTATGTGTATTTAGGAAAGAATCCAGGCCTTTTTTAAAACAATCTACTGAGCTGGGATCCAACTCTTGAAAGGGGGGGTATTTTCCACATTTTCACAGCTCTTACTGTGAAAAAACCTTTCCATATATGGAGATTAAATCTCTTTTCCTCCAGACATAAAGAGTGCCCCCTTGTCCTCTGTGATGACCTCATGGTGAATAACTCTAAACCGATTTCACTATATGAACCACTGATGTATTTATACTTGTTGATCATATACCCCTTATCTCCTCTTCTAAAGAGAGAATAAATTAAATTCCTTTAATCTGAGCTGAGCTCCTCCATGCCTCTTATCAGTTTGGTTGTCCTTCTCTGTACTTTTTCCAATTCCCCAATGTTCTTTCTGTGAATTGGTGTCCAAAACTGGACTGCATTTTCTAGATGAGGTATTACTAATGATTTGTACAGGGGTACTATCTCTATCTCTCTCTCTGGAGTCTATACCTCTTTTAATACAAGAGAGGATTTTGCTTGCTTTAGAAACCACAGCTTGGCATTGCATGCCATTATTAAGCTTATGATCTACCAGAACTCCCAGATCCTTCTCCACATGTGTTTATCTGAAACAGTTTTGGAAATATTGACAATAAATACAACTTTTCTGTGTAAAATTTTATGCCCTTACCAGTATCCAGTTGGTTTTCATTCACTCATTTGTTAATTATTTGCAATGTAGTTGTAGCGGCTCATGATGCAAAAGTTCTGATAACCACATTCCATCCCCACCTCTCTGACTAAGCCCTGTGGGTGGGGCAAAATATGTCAGTGGGTGTAGCCTGGATGGAGCTAGGCTGAAGCCACTTTTATCTCATTGATACTTGGACTGCTTTTACGGAACTGCAGCATGCAGGGGCGGACTGACCATTCAAGCACTCGGACACTGCCCGAGGGCCCGGGGTTTGTCGGGGGCCCCATAAAATGCCCCTGGTACCTTTTTATAGGCTTTTTTTGTGTGTTTTGAGTGTGGGCAAGGACACAGGGGCCCCATGATCTCCTATTGCCCGGGGGTCCCATGAGTTGTCAGTTCACCCCTGGCAGCATGTTGTTTCTTTTTTCCCTTGTGTGTGTACTGAGCAGATGATGGGCTCTCCTCATCCTCATCAGCACCATGTGAGTCACTGGAGTGTATAGGATGAAAGCTTGACACGGCACCCAAAGTCTTTCCAGTTCATGGTCCTATAAAATTGCCTTTACTGTTTTTCTATTCCGCTTCCAACTGAATCAATGGAGTGTAAATTGATGTGACCTTAGGCAGACCATAAATGATGCAATTTTGTTTCCCGGTGGGGAAGGGGGGGCATGGAGCCGTTCCTGACGATAAAACATAGCAATTATTGCTACCGGCTATAACCGCTGGCATTAATTGCATGTAAAAATCTGACATGCCAGTTGTACCCAAATCAATTGATAGATTGACTTGGGTACAATCATCCTGCCCATAGATGGATAGATTTTTTTATATAAATGGTCGGAAATAAAAACCCCACATATTGATCTCTTACATTTCTAAAATATTTTACTGTTTGTATTTGCTCGCTGTTACTGTATATATCTGCACTGTATTGTTTGAAGTAGCTACAGTGATCAAAACACTCATTTTCACCTTCCTTTCATTCTAGAGGTCATTCTCTCCCAACAGCTTCAATTTTGCCTCCTTCCTGATCATCAAAGCCTCCTCCTTTGCCTCCATCATGGTTTGGTTCACCTCCCATTCTTTCTCACTTCCCAATCCATGATCACCTTCCCTTCTTCTTTCTTCTTAATGACCAAAATTAGTTTCCACTTTGCCACCTTTCTCTCAGTCACAATAATTTTCTCCTCCTTTACAGATCAGCTATTGTGTACTGTGCTGCCTAATCTAAAGATCCAGAATCAGCTGCTGCTTCTCTCTCCTTGACATCCATGATTAGCATCCATATTGCCCCCTATATATCTAGTCCATGAACACCTTCTTTTTCCCCTCACCAGTCACAGTTATAACTTCCCTCAAGATCATGCTTATCCACTCTCTAAATATTCTATCACTCTGCCACCTTTCTCTCAGTCACAATAATTTTCTCCTCCTTTACAGATCAGCTATTGTGTGCTGTGCTGCCTAATCTAAAGATCCAGAATCAGCTGCTGCTTCTCTCTCCTTGACATCCATGATTAGCATCCATATTGCCCCCTATATATCTAGTCCATGAACACCTTCTTTTTCCTCTCACCAGTCACAGTTATAACTTCCCTCAAGATCATGCTTATCCACTCTCTAAATATTCTTCCAGTAGTCTATTGTCTCCTTATCCCATATAAATGATCAGATCCCATTCTACCTCTTCTATCTTCCCCACAGTCCATGATCATTTTTCTATCTGCCTTTTCTCTATTTCTTCCCCTGTCCATGGTCACTCCTTGCTTTTCTTTTTCCCCCTATCCAGTGAACTGCCATTCCTCCAACCCCATCCCCTAGGTCAAATTTTGCTCTGCCTCCTCCATACACCACTGTTATGCAAATATTTAGCATTTTCCCTCCTGTTTTCCCTACACCCCCTCTCCCCGATTCCATGAGCAGCTGCCATTCTGTTCCATGTCTTCCTCAGTTCACAAACTGCTTCTGTTCTTCTTCTTATTCCAGAGCTCTATGGTCCTGCTCTGCCACCTATACCCTCTCCCAAAACCTCAGCTTGAACACCATCTCTCTCTATTGCAAGTGAGATGGTGCTCAAAATTTTGATCACATAATTCCTGTCCAAGTGTAATTTTGTCTGAATGAGTAGTACTGAATACCAGAACGTTATGATTTATTCAGAGTGCAACAAACCATTCAGCTTAACCACTCTCTGACAGCATTGTACTGGTATGATATGTGTTTGTGTGCACTAAAATTCATTAAAGTGTATTTTTTCCCAAAAAAATAATACATGACATAAAAAATGGCAACACCCATCATTTTATTCTCTAGGGTCTTTGCTTAAAAAATATATAATGTTTGGAGGTTTTAAGTAATTTTCTAGCAAAATAATGCTGATTTTTACATCTAGGAGAGGAATGTCAGAATTGGTCTGGGGCTCAAGTGGTTAAATGAACATGTTAATGAACTGACATACAATTACTACTTTTAGTGATTTAAAAAACATGTTCATCGTTTTCATATTATCTGTCTTTAGTGATTTAAAAACATATTGTTTTTCATTTTGTCTGACCTTCATTTTATTAGTGCAATACTTTTTTTCTTGTGAGAACTCAATATAAAATTTACTAAATATTAATTTCTCTCACTACAATTTTCTATACATTACATTTCTTACAGAGCAATATATTTATTCAAAACCAATACATAACTATGCTATGTGATAATACCAGGTCAAGTTTTTCCCTCTTTTTCCTGACATGACTTCGCACAAGATGTGTTGTAGCACTCGAACAAATGTGATTTTTAGTGAGGGGTGTAACTTTTCTCAAAGCATGTAAGAAAATGTGTAATGTCAATAGCAAATGTTTATAGACTTGAGGGATTTAAGTTGTTAGAGATCAATGCCTGCTTTACTTACCCATGAAATTACAATGCCAAAAAGGCAATTAATATGTTTTTTTCCCACACACGCTTATTTGTTGTCTGCTAAATCAGACTTCTAGTCAATATTCTGATTGCTACAGTTGTGGCCAAAATTATTCAACCCCCAATGCTGTAAAGGGGTTTAGGGACTATAGTGTACATTTGGAATTGTATTCAGAATCAAATCCTACAAGGACGTTGTAACTACCCAAATGCAACTAAAATGACATCAATTGTTTATGTAATACAGTAGTAAATGGTTCTTATGTGGTTTCTTCATTGCCACAATTATTCAACCCCTTAAAGACTACCACTCTGAAGAACAGAGGTTCATACAGGTGCTTTCCATCAGGTATTGAAAACACCTGTGGATGTCACCGAGCAGCAATCAAGCATAATAAGCACCAATTAGGCAGCTTTAAAATGACTGTGATACTCAGCTCCTTCTAGACATTTACTGGTGTGGTTACAAACATGGTGAAGGCAAGAGAATGGTCCAGGAAGACAAGAGAAGAGGTGATTTCTCTTCACAGGAAGGGCAATGGCTATAAGAAGATTGCAAAGATGTTAAACATACCAAGAGACACCTTAGGAAGCATCATTCGCAAATTCAAGGCAAAGGGCACTGTTGAAACGCTACCTGGTCGTGGCAGAAAGAAGATGCTGACTTCGACTGCTGTGCGCTACCTGAAGCGTAGAGTGGAGAGAAGTCCCCGTGTGACTGCTGAGGAACTGAGAAAAGATTTGTCAGATGTGGGTACAGAAGTTTCAGCCCAGACAATAAGACGCACACTGCGTAATGAAGGCCTCCGTGCCAGAACTCCCAGGCGTACCCCCTTGCTGTCTCCAAAGAATAAGAAGAGTCGACTGCAGTATGCCAAAAGCCATGTGGACAAACCACAAAAGTTGTGGGATAGTGTTCTGTGGACTGATGAAACAAAATTAGAACTGTTTGGGCCCATGGATCAACGCTATGTTTGGAGGAGGAAGAACAAGGCCTATGATGAAAAGAACACCTTGCCTACTGTGAAGCATGGTGGAGGGTCAATCATGCTTTGGGGCTGTTTTGCTTCTGCAGGTACAGGGAAGCTTCAGCGTGTGCAAGGTACCATGAATTCTCTTCAGTACCAGGAGATATTGGATGGAAACGTGATGCAGTCCGTCACACACCTGAGGCTTGGGAGACGTTGGACCTTTCAACAGGACAATGATCCCAAGCATACCTCCAAGTCCACTAGAGCATGGTTGCAGAGGAAAGGCTGGAACATTTTGGAGTGGCCATCGCAGTCACCAGACTTAAATCCGATTGAGAACCTCTGGTGGGACTTAAAGAAAGCAGTTGCAGTGCGCAAGCCTAAGAATGTGACTGAACTGGAGGCCTTTGCCCATGAAGAATGGGCGAAGATACCCGTAGATCGCTGCAAGACACTTGTGTCAAGCTATGCTTCACGTTTAAAAGCTGTTATAACTGTAAAAGGATGCTGTACTAAGTACTAAGATTGAATGTCACTTGGGGGTTGAATAAAACTGATAATGCTGTGAGCACAGAAAAGACATTTGTGGTTATTTCATTATAACTGTTATGTTATATTTGTCTGACCTACAAGTGCCTCTTTAATGTAAATGTAAGCAAGATGACTGAATGATCAAAAGCAATGTCAAACTGGCCAAAACACTCAATTTCAGTGGGGGTTGAATAATTTTGGCCACAACTGTATGTCCACTAAGAACAGGAGTGAATAAGGTGGATTGTCACTAGGTGGCAGTATCACCACCACATCAGAACTGTGCACTATGGTGATATGCTCAAGAGAATCATCATTCAAAATGTGATAGAGTTTTCTATTTACTTAATTTTATTAATCTTTAAATAATCTTTACAAAGTGTTATGGTAACATTAAAGTTGCATGAATGTAGTATTGTATGGACAAATACGGTACTTCTAAGCATTGAAAGTTATAAAGTTTTTCAAGGTAGTATCATATGTAAAGTAATATATGAATGTATATGTGAAGGATACCTGTATGTTTATTGTAAATATTTTTTGGATAACCTTTACTTTATCTGCTTTTCCCAAGCATCCCCTTTCCAAAATCCTACACTTACCTGTCACAGATTTAATGTATGGCTCACTGGTTGCTGCACTGTCCCCTTGTAAAAAGTCTCCTTGGTGCACATTTCCAATGAAACCCCTATTTCAGTGGAAAAGCTGTCCATCATTAGTCCCAAAAGAAAACCAATACTGAAAAAAATATGAATGGTTCTGAACATGTTGGTTTCTTGGGTGCCCAGGGCTTCAATAATTTCTTAGTTACCATCCAGAATGAGAATAAGGTCTGAACCTTTGTTCCACAAATTTGTTCTGGGTCAGCCATTGGATCATCATAGTAGTCAGGAAGCTAGCATTTACAGAAGGAGGTCAGCAATGGAGATAGTCTCAACACAGTTTTCTCTCTTGAAGAATTCAGGTTAAAGCGGTAGTAAACTCACCTGCCCAAATCATCAATAATCTTATGGTCAATATGCTAAACCTTTTTAGAACACACCACAAAAATTATTCTTCCCCAGGGGTGGACTGACCATTTGGAAACACGGGCACTGCCCGAGGGCCCGGGGTCAGTAGGGGGCCCTATGAGATGCCCCTGGTACCTTTTTCATAGGCTTTTTGGGTTTGGGCAAGGACACAGGGGCCCCATGGTCCCCTATTGCCCGGGGGGCCCCATGAGTTGTCAGTCCGCCCCTGTTCTCCCCCTAGCTTGTTGCCTACTATTTTTCCAGGTTATTTTCTTTTTCATGTCTCCTGGGTGAAGTCTGCATCATGTTAACTGTTGTCCTCTGCTTCCAATGAACGATATGCTTCCACCCTTTCTCCTGTGTCATGGATGTAATCTTGTACATACACAGTAGACATTAGCCAAGCACTCTGTGTGTTGTCACATGGGGTGTTTCAGGAAATACTCAATAGGTCAACACTCTTGCAGGATTGCTATGCAATGTCATGGAGTGCTGATGACAAAGGAACAGCAGCTGTGCGAATGGACTGACGGCACATTAAGCGTGCTGTCAATGGGGGCCAAAATGCCCAATTTCCAGTGACGTCATTACAGTGGACATCGGGCAAATTCACCTTAATGGCACACGTTAGGGTAATTTGAAAAGCTCTTATGTGTAAGTTTTTTCAAAATGCTTTACATGGGGAAAAGTTTTGAAGTCTACCCATATCAGAATGACCAAGGTTGGGGATACTAAACATAAGTATATCTATTAACTCATAACAGTTGGTTGGATTTTTCATTTTTCTCTTTTGGGCTCATGGCTTCAGGTGTTTTGTTTACTAAAAAAACAGCCTTGTTTTTCAATTATGTTACCACCCTGATAAATTCATCTGGATGTTATATTGCTTAGGGCTATGTGAGCCTTCTATTTGTCCATAAATGTTTTGTGCTCCTCTTGCAACCATAAAATGGGTGTCAGTGGGTGTACATTGTAACCCTAGGAGCAGGCCTTGCTGCTAAGTGAGTTCAGCAGGACAAAAGCAGTTGGGGAGGTATTAGTACGGGGTTCAAATCTGGGGAGGGGATAATTATAGGGCTGTATTGCTGATTAGGGGTGCAGGGTGCAGATCAAGAGAGGATTATTGGTGCAGAGTGCACATTGGAAAGGATAATTGGATCAGTATGCACTGTAGATGAGGTGAGAGCTGAGGGAATGTGCTGATGGTGCTGTAGAGAACGTACAGAGCGGGCATACTTTGGTAATTATGCAGAAGTTGTAAGGAATGTAAAAGCGCTCCTATAATCCAGTCCCCCACTGACAGAACAGAAGTCCAGCTTAATCGTTCTATAATTAAGGATGCCAGTGCACTTGTGACTCTTAATGAACTTCAAAAGCCACTGTACAGAACATGAAAAACAGTTTTTACAGCAGCTGTGTATATTTGTACAAGTGTAGGTGTGTGTACAAACTATATATCAAGGTGTAGTTACAATGTTAAAATGCAAGAGGTTGTAACTAAAGTCTTTGGAAATTGTTACAGGCTTCAATTATATTCGATTTATTAAATGAAAACAATAGGTAAGGTCTCTATCTGCAGTTATGCATTAATTAATTCTGTTAGGCATAAACACAAAGTTTTTTAAAAAAATTTTTAAGAAAAATGGCCAGCTCTATTTAAATTAATCAATTAGCTGTTCAATATGTCAAATCTAGCAGTCACTCACCAAAAAGTATGTTTTTTAAATGTGTCCATAATTTGTTTAGTGCTGGTTGTGATATGAAATCAAGCATTATCACACCACAAATATCTGCAGCTTTGCATTAATTAATTCTGTTAGGCATAAACACAAAAAGTTTTTTAATTTTTTTTAAGAAAAAATTACCAGCTCTTATTAAATTAATCAACTAGCTGTTCAATGTGTCAAATCTAGTATTCACTCACCATAAAGTATGTTTTTTAAATGTGTCCACAATATGTGTAGTGCTGGCTGTGATATGAAATCAAGCATTATCACGCTAAAAAAACGTACTTTTCTGTTGTGTTTATATACGATGACAACATGGATTATCACTTTTCAACATGCAGTATAATCTGGGGATCGCAGAGCTCTTGAATATAAGAAGATTAGACCACGTATTATACCTAGTATTGACCCTCAAACCAGTATTCTTGGAAAAGCCAATGTACGGTGATTAGAAATTACTAACAAGCCTGCACATTCTTCAGTATGTCCCATACATATTGTACACACTTTGCTTTGGCCCAGACAGAATCAAGACACATCACTGGTGAGCATAACTCTTTGCTATTTGATTGGTAGCTTATCCTTGCTGAGAGCAATCATTCTCCACAATGATTTAGTGCCAGAAATAAACCCAACAAAAAAAAAATGCAAAATTCAAGTCATGGCTCATTGTAAGTGGGAAATAAAGTGGCTCAGGTCTGAAACTTATGGCATCTGATGTCAGCATGCAGCTGGTGCAAATAATTCCCAATTACCCTGCGAATACATTTGGATGCTTTTACTTCCTCACTTTTCCCCTTCAAGCACATAACTTTTTTCCTTGCCTTGTGGGGTAACTCTAGATGTTTGAATGAACTCTCCCTGCTATACACTTTCATGAGCTTTTTGTACAACTTTAGGTAGACTTTTTTTTTCGAATTTTGACTTATGGCCTCAGCAGCAGCAATTGGCTCAATGTTGTTTTTGCTGTGACATCTATAGGTAATGTTACAGGTTGCCTGCCTGCTCCACCTACTCTCCCGGGAGAAACGGAGCAAATTCGGGATAGTCAGATAACTGGCTATAAAAGCTGCTAAAAAGGTATTTTACAATATCTTTAGAAAATGATCAATTTACAGTTGTTTACAGGCTTTAATTTGCATCCAATATAAACCAAATGTTATTAAATGGTTTTAAGACTTTTTAAGCTCAAACTAAGCCATTCAAAGAATCAGCCAATCACATGTCTGAAAGAAAAGTTTGTAAAGAAAACACATTAATAAAGTAAAGATACATTGAGGTTTCTGCTTGTACCTTCAAAAGTTTCAAATACCACACTGGGACTCTAGAGTATAATCTTCAAGGGTTACTACGTCTTCATAGTGTTGAAGATGGATCCACCATTTCCCACACCTTGAAGAATGTTGAAGAATGAAGTCTGTGGTACTGTTTTCAAGTCCAATTCCAAGTATTTTTTTTCAAACCCTTTATGCCCATTACAGGAAAAAGTTCTAAAGCCGTAATCACCCTATCCATGCACCTGGACTAACAGGTAGATGATGTAGAGAACATTGCCCACATGGTAGAATACCTGTCCATTACAGGAACAAGAGGAAGAGGTGTGGGGGATGTCATATGATTGAACTGAAGCTCCACAAAAAGGACTTGTTGTACAAAGTTAAAAAGAAATACAAGGGAGGAAGGTTTTCTCCAAGGGTGGATCTACCCAACCTGAAATTGGGCTTTAAAGTGACACTAAATTCTGTTTTAAAAAGTATATATATTCAAGTATGTATTCTGAATTCAAAAAAATACCTTCTATTGCTTTTTTTGCTACGGTCATTCTTTTTCCTTTGGGAAGGGTAGCCCAGTTCATTCTCCATGGTCTCACTGTATGTAGTAACCAGGGGCGGACTGACCATTTGGAAACTTTGGGCACTGCCCGAGGGCCTGGGGTCAGTAGGGGGCCCCATAAGATGCCCCTGGTACCTTTTTCATAGGCTTTTTTGAGTTTGGGCAAGGACACAGGGGCCCCATAATCCCCTTTTTGCCCAGGGGCCCCATGAGTTGTCAGTCCGCCCCTGGTAGGAACATAGTCCCCCCCCCTTACTTGCTCCCTAGATGGACTAGGGACTATGGACTATGGGATGTGTAGTGTGCATACAGCAGTACACATGACTGAAACATATATGTACTGCTCATTACAAACAAACAGAAGTGAAGGAGGAAAAGGAGAGGTTCATAAAGCAAGAAACAACTTCAGGAAAAAACAGATCACAGGGCCACAGGGTAGTGGATGCGTATAGATTATTTTTGGTGAATGAGGATATTATTTAGTGTCACTTTGAAGGTACATGCAAGTACATCTAGAACTCTTTTCTCACCTTACAAAGTTTTTGTCTGGATTATTACAAATGTTGATGACATTTATTACCAGTTTATTTACTTTTTTAGTGTGGCATTTTTTGGTGCAGACTCCTAAGTTTACATGCCTCCAAAAAAATAATTAAATAAGTACACGTGTACATAAAAAGTTAAAGTTTTTTGACAAATTGTGACACTAAGATTACTCAGCGCAACATGAATTATTATCCCATGTCTATTTTTGTAAATACCAGCTATGCAAGGTAACTATTTTTCCAAAATAAATGAATTCAGTCTTCAGGTACAAGCCTAAAAGCAAACAATTATTTGAGGATTTCTGATATATGATCAATAAGGTAACATTTTGATAATGAGTTGGCATTTTGGTTTTAATAACAAAATGTTTTCTCAGATTTGGTTTAGGCAACTACTGAACAAGATAAATAAGCATTTGAAGTATACTGATGCCAATGTGACAAATGTAATGTGTTTGTTTACAATGCTTTTGTTTGTTTTAGGTAACGGACATCAAACAATACTGTTTTTTTTTTTATTTAGATTAAATAGGGAAGGATTAGAACCTCTTTTTTTTAGGATAAGTTCAGACCGAGGTCAATAACAAGAAAATCCAAACTAGCTGCCAAGGCAGGCATTAGGCAAAGTTAAAGGTCAAGGCACGGGAACAAGGTAGACAAACAGGGAGCTTGAAGCTTGTGTTGCGAACGCTATCACATAAGCATGAAACTAAGGGTTTGGCAGGCTAAAGCAGTTTTGGTCTCCACCCAAAGGCTGTGTCTACATCAATCACCCTGCAGGTGGACAGTCAGGCAGGAAGAGTGCAGCTCAGCCAAAATGGGGATGCTGGAATGGGAACAACAGCCGCCATGGAACAGGACAGTTACACGCTCTTGACAATACCCTTGTGGTACCCTACCCAACACTGTAAGTGTTAAGTGCTCACTAAGTCTAGAGGTAGAAGAATAAACTGTAAAATGTCCCTTATTCCTTGCTCTGGAAGGCTTATATTATGCTGTGTGGCTGGTTCCCTGAATCCTTTTCTCTTTGGAGCTCCAGTGAAACTCTGACATTATCAAGAGGAGAGTACCAAAAGCCTGTAAGAGAGGAGTCAAGTAAGTACTACATCTCATCCCATTCTTATACCCCTACAGTGTACAAGCATTTACAGTACGGGGACAATGAAGGGTCCCACTGGATTTTGTATTTCAAATTCACTCCAGTTTTTTGAACTGCTACATACAACAATCTTGCTCCTAAACAGCTCATTTCTGCCATGTTTGGGACTCATTCCACTCCATAGACTCCACAGACTCTGAAGACTTCACTTTTTTTCCAGTGATTGCCTTTGCCTGTGGCAAGGTTAAGAACATGAGCTTATCATAACCTGATGAGTAGGTTAAATTATGGGCATTGTGTTATAGAGGGGAGGTGACATGTCCATCCTGGACTGTGCAGAACTCTAGGAGTTGTTACAAGTTGTACCGGGATGACTGATATTAGAATAAAAGGCATACTTTGACAACAGTGATGTCTTCTCTTTCATACTAAGCCCTTTTTGTTTACAATTTTTACTTTTTCCCCAGGTTTTTCTTAGTAAGAGTTATGGTTTTATTCTTTTCTATCATCTGTTAATGATTTACATATTTTTTATGTTGCTATTTTTGTACAGCAACATTTAAAATGCAAACAGTGTATTGTTTATCCTGATTAGAGAAAAGCTTTCACATGATAAATATTTCTGGAGAAGAGCTAGAACAGTGACTCCCTAGTGTTCAGAAATGACTTTAAAATGTTACTGTCTATGCAAAAGCAAAATGTTCTTTACTTCTTTGCCATTACGTAGACTAAAAGAAGGATCATTTGTATTCTTGTTATAACTTTCCATGATGCAATTCTTGACTATAAGTTCAGGCACACTAGAAATGAAAATTAACTTTACGCAAGCAGTTCTGATTTTTCTAACAGGATTATATTGTAGTATTAGAATTATAAAAATTGACTAAATTCAGATTATTTAAAGGATAGGTTCACCTTTTGTAACAGGGTATTCAGGGTGTAACATGTAATATGTTACTGTTACAGCAGTCCCCCCCCCCCGATCCCCCGTTTTGTCAGCATACCGGGGATAGCTATAGTTACAGTACACCTAAAGTTGTAATACTAGTATAGTAGTGTATGCATTGCTAGTAGTGATCATCTTGATAAAAGTGGTAGTAATACACATAAAATATTAATACAAGAATACCTATTGAAGAAGCAGTAAGAGTAGCAGAACATAGTAGTGGTAGTAGTTTAACTGTATTAATCTACTTGCAGTAGTAGTATTAATAGTAGCAGCCATGATAGAGGTAGTAGAAGCCTAGATGAAGTCCATACTGCATTTTGTCAATGTCTTAGATATCTCCGGCACAAAGTTAACATAAAACAGATAAGTGTGCATCTATTCATATCTTATGGCACTCCTTCTCTACCGTTGTCTCTTTTATCCCACAGCTCAAGCTTGCCAGACGTTGTAAATGCTGATTCACAGGTATCGTAATGTTATTATTGGACGTCTCCTCTCCCGATGGGTTAGTTTTGCAGCAATATGAAGCTTTATTTTCCTCCCTTCCTGGAACGACTCAGCCAGTCAGCCAGCAAGGTGACTGCAAATGTCTTATTACTCTCAGCTGTCTTTTCTCCACTGATAGTGACAGATTGCTGTTATTGTCACCATGAATCACCAAACAGAAAACCTTGTTTCCATTCACTTAACTGTAACAAGCATGCAAATAAGCATTTAAAAAACAGCATTTTATATAGCTGTTTGGCTAGCTGTCAAGGCCTGTGTTACAAGTGTTTGCCTGTGGCACTCGGTGCTCTAATAATTCCTTGGCTAACATCATTCAATTACTAAGAAGGAATGTCTGGTTGAAATCAAACAATTACATCTTTATATTGAAGACTGCACAAATGTGTGTGTGTGTTCTTAATATGTACATAATGAACATTTGCATTCTGCCTGCTTGTTGTAAAGGGTCTTTTGTGCCCATTTATTCTTTGACCTTCATGGCCATGAATGTCTTGTACAACTATGCTGCTAAATGCTCTCATTAAGACTCACCACTAACTGCTCAAAGGTAACTGAAGACATTTTGAACTTTGTGCAGAGAGCAGTAGAAGTCTGCTCTTTGTGGCAAAGCTAAAAAAAAGTATTTGCAAGACTGAGACACTGTTTTCATAATACATTTCTGGCGGTAAAATAAACATTTTGGCATCTCAGGCTGCTCCCTTCATTGATTCATGGTAGGTGGGCATGTTAATGTATGAAAGATTCCCTTTGTAGCTAACATGGGATGTCCTATTGCATGATGGATCACGTAAACCCACTTAGTGACTAGAAACCAGTTTTAGAAAACATCAGCTAAAACAGGATATTGCTGAGATATGTTCCAAGTTTCTCCATGTTTTGGAATTGAGCAAGAATGGTGGTGCTACATTCTTCAGCTGTTGTATCCTTAAGGACAGGCTGGAAACATGCAAACCATATGTGTTCTTTTAACTAATAAAACAATGTGCCAAGTGTGGTGGCACAGCTCGTAGCACCCAGGATATAATTGCACATGTGTTCATTCACTTTTTATAAAAAAGGACTGTCAACAATTTGGCATAATTATGAGTAGGTGTGACTGCTTTACCACATGCAATTATTTCACAGTGTACGGAAAAAATGTTTTTAATATGTTACTGTAATCTTATCTGGACAGCAAAACACAGAGGAAGATTTTCATGAAATACAGTAATGAACAAAAATATTAGCACCCCTGCATTTCTGTCAGATAATGTACTACTTTACCCAGAAAACTGTTGCAATTACAAATGTTTAGGCATTCTCATGTTTATTTATATTGTTTGTACTGGTATGACACAAAAAAGTGGAGAAACAAAGAGCCAAATCTGACACATTCCATGCAAAACTCCCCAAATGGACTGGACAAAATTATTGGCACCGTCTCAAAATTGAAAGAAATAATTGCATTCCAAGTTTGTGATGCTCCCATAATTTGTAATTAAACTCACCTGTATCAATTAACAGGTGCTGACAATATTGAAATCACACTGGCAACCAGTTAAAATGGTGAAAAATTGAAACCTTTCTGTTGTGTGTCTGTGTGTGCCACATGGAGCATGGAAAAGAGAAAGAGCAGCAAAGAATTGTCTGAAGATTTGAGAACAAAAATTGTGGAAAAGCATGGACAATCTCACGGTTACAACTCCATATCTAGAGATCTTAAAGTGTTCCTGTGTCCACTGTGCACACAATTGTCAAGAAGTTTACATCCCATGGCACTGTAGCTAATCTACCTGGACATGGACAAAAGAGAAAAACTTGATGAAAGACTGCAACAAAGGATTGTTCATATGGTGGATAAAGAACCTCGATTAACTTCCAGAAAAATTCAAGCTGACCTTCAGAAACAGGGTACAACTGTGTCAGCTCACAGTATATGTCACCATCTGAATGAAAAGGGGAGCTATGGCAGGATACCCAGGAGGACCCCACTGCTGACACAGAAACATAAAAAAGCCAGATTGGAGTTTGCCAAAACTTACCTAAGGAAGCCAAAATCATTTTAGGAGAATGTGCTGTGGACAGATGAAATACAATTACAGCTTTTTGGGAAAGCCCATCATTCTACTGAAAAAGAAATGAGGCCTTTAAAATAAAGAATACAGTCCCTATAGTCAAACATGGGGGAGGGTCACTGATGTTTTGGGGTTTCTTTGCTGCTTCAGGCACTGGATGTCTTGACCGTGTGCATGGCTTTATGAAATCTGAAGACTACCAAAGAATTCTGGGGTGCAATGTAGGGTCCAGTGTCAGAAAGTTGGGTCTCCGTCAGAGGTCATGGGTATTACAACAGGACAATGACCCAAAAAACATGTCAAAAAGCACCCAGAAATGGTTTCAGACAAGGAGAGTGTTGGACTGGCCAGCAATGAATCCAAATCTTAATCTTACAGAGCACCTCTCAAAATCTCAAAACAGCAGTTGGGAAAAGGAACCCTTTCAGTCTGAGAGACCTGGAGCAATTGGAAAAAGAAGAGTGGTCCAAAATTCCCAAGTAAGAAACTTGATGGTTACAGGAAACAATTGATTGCAGTTATTTTTTCCAAGGGGTGTGCTACCAAATATTAAATTAAGGGTGCCAATAATTTTGTCCAGTCCATTTTTGGAGTTTTGCATGGTATGTGTCTGATTTGGCTTTTTGTTTCTCCACTTTTTTTGTGTCATACCAATACAAACAAAAGAAATAAGCACAAGAATGACTAAACATTTGTAATTACAACAATTTCCTGGGCGAAGTGTTGTATCTGACAGAAATGGAGGGGGTGCCAATATTTCTGTCCAAGATTGTATAAATAGTTTTGTATTCAATGGTGCATTGGCACTCACATGGAATGGAGATGATGCAGAGGTTGTACTCACTTACAGAAATATAGTCTGACAAAAAATACAGCTTTGTATACATATTGGGGATTCTTGGGAGAATGGTGTTCTTCCCTTTGTGTCCTTCTCTCTCTATGATTGGTAGATTTCCCCACTTGAGAGCATGATGGCATGTGTACATACGTGTTGTGCAGTAAAGTATAGACTTGTCCCTTTGTTCCCGAAAGAGACCAAAGATGAAAAGTCAATATATAGTTGATGTTCGATATCACCCCAAGACTCACCCATCCTCACTCTCCACTGCAGGAATCCACATTGAGTAAGCTCTGGTGTTGGAGACGATATAAGAGATTAATTCTGTCACTGCCCACTAACATTGATCTGCCAGTACTATTGGCCATTTAGGTTTGAGCACTGCCTCATAAGGGGAGGTCACCTGCTCCCCCATACCCAAAAGACCCACTTTTTAGAACAACAGAGCAGGGAGAACACAAGGGAGTGCAAACTGATGGGCTATGAAAAGGCACTGTCAGTTTGCCCTAAATGGTTAAATGGCAGTGTCTGTTTAAGGATTACATTTAAGTGTTACATTTAAAACAGTATTAAATCCAAAAGCAAAGATTTATTATATTGCAGCTTATCAATTCTTAGATACAGTATGATGGCTGCATTAGTTTTCTTTTTTTAGGCTTTCTTTCTTCTATTTCTATCTGGTAATGGAGTCATCAAGTCTGTTGTTTTAACAACACAAACTCTCCAGCAGAATGTATCTGTCAGGGATCCCCTCGATCCCTGCCGCGATGGTCCCGACGCAGGCGCACTGCTCCGCCCTGTACATGGGCACTAGGTCCGGGCCGGCCGCGGCGTTCGAGTTCGCGCATGCGCAGTAGAAGCCGCGGCCGCCCGCTGGGCACCAATGGCAGCGCAGGGCGGGATATTTAAATGTCCCTGAGCTGTCATTTCGTTGCCTTCTGGTCTTACCTGCTTCCTGTGATTCTGTACCCGTGCCTTGTAAGTTTATTGACCCGGATTGTTCTTGACCTGCTGATTTCTCCTGCCCAGACCCTTGCTTTGCCTGACCTCTCTCCCTGGATGCCCCTCATTAGATCTGACCTCCTGTTGCTGACCTGGCGTGTGACCCGACGATTCTCTGCCTGCTCCCTTGTACCTTACCGTCCTCTACGTTACCAACTCGGCCTGTCTGACTTCGCACTTGCTCAGCCATCCATCCATCCATCCCATCGGGGTCACCCGACCTCCTCACATCTGGCTCTCCCTGGTTGGAGCCCCTGGCAAACACCCCTACCACGGACAGGTGTGCTCAGTAGTGGCGACCTGGTCTCGGGGTACTACAAGTCCATCCCCACCATCAGGGGCCCTGGTGAACAAGTACCCTGTGGCTTAGACTCCGCGCTCTGGGCACGCCTGACCAGTGGAGTGCTAGGGGTGCCGCTCGGCGGTCCCTCACAGTATCAGCTTACATGGATAAGACAAACCATTTAACACTGGCACGGGTGATTAAAATTATCAGCTTTTATTTATTCATGCAAAACCTTTACCCCCCTGAAAAAACTGTTTGCTGTAATGGATTAAAATGTATCAGCTGGAGTTTGGCTTTAATTTGTTAGTGGCTCTAAATCTGGTAATATGTTTAACACTCCCCTCACCCCCAGACTGACAATGCTACTGTCTGCTGTGCCTCCTGTGCACATTCTTCAAGAGTTGTGTCCCACAGGAGATGGGATACTGGCCAGATCACCAGGTAAAAACAGGGGGGAAAAAAGCCAGAGGACAGAAAATAATGCAGCCACGACATCTAATCATTGGTAAACTGCAATATACATTTTTGTTTTTGTGTTTAATCCCACTTTAAGAGTAGGTTAATGTTAATAGACATCAAGTTTAGGAGGTTATGTTATACTTTCAATACTGAAAAATATATTTTTCTGACTGAAGAAAATCTGTGTCTAATTGATAACACCAAAACTAACTGACCAATGTAGATAACACAGTTAAATAATAACACTAACATTTTGTAGGTAATACTGTTACTGTTAAAATATTTTGTCATGAAAGATTTGCTTAAGTATATTTTATTATTATTATTATTATTATACAGGATTTATATAGCGCCAACAGTTTGCTCAGTGCTTTACAATATAATAGGAGACAATACAGTAACAATACAGTTCAATACAAGAGGGATTTGAGGGCCATGATCCTTGAAGCTTACCATCTAGGAGGGAGGGGCTAGTGGTACAAAAGGTAATAACTGTGGGGGATGGAGTGGTTGGAAGAGTAGAGGAATCCAGTATTAGCAGAGGGCAGGATAGGCTTCCCTGAAGAGATAGGTTTTCAGTGATCGCCTAAAAGTAAGAAGAGTAGGCGATAGTCTGATAGATTGGGGTAGGGAGTTCCAGAGGATGGGGGACACCCTGGAGAAGTCCTGGAGACGAGCATGGGAGGAGGAGATAAGGGAGCTAGAGAGTAGGAGGTCTTGCGAGGAGCGGAGAGTACGGTTTGGGTGATATTTAGAGACAAGATCGGCTATGTAATTTGGGGCAGTGTTGTGGACGGCTTTATATGTCATTGTTAGTGTTTTGAATTTTATCCGTTTGGCAATTGGGAGCCAGTGGAGGGATTGGCAGAGAAGGGTGGCAGAAAGAGAACGGTTAGTAAGGTGGATGAGCCTGGCAGCAACATTCATGATGGACTGGAGTGGGGATAGCCTGCGATGAGGTAGGCCAATGAGGAGGGAGTTACAATAGTCGAGGCGTGATATGACAAGGGAGTGAATACGTTGCTTTGGGGGTTAGGAATGTTTGTATCTTGGAGATGTTACGGAGGTGAAGTCTACATGATTTTGTCAGCGATTGGATCTGGGGCTGGAAGGACAGATGGGAGTCTAGGATTACACCTAGTACCCTGTGATGAGTGGAAGGACTGATGATTGTGTTATCGATATTTATGGTGAAGTCAATGGAGGTGGCACAGCCTGGGGGGAATACTAAGAGCTCAGTTTTGGAAAGATTTAGTTTGAGGAAGTGGAGTGACATCCAAGCCGATATGTCACTTAGTAGGCTAGTGATGTGAGTGGAGACTGAAGGGGTGAGGTGAGGGGTAGACAGATAGATTTGCGTGTCATCAGCATAGAGATGGTAATTGAAGCCGTGGGAGTTAATCAAGTGACCAAGGGAGGAGGTGTAGATGGAGAAGAGAAGGGGTCCGAGGACAGAACCTTGAGGGACCCCTACAGATAGAGGGAGTGAAAAGGAGGTGGCAGCGTTATAGGTAACACTGAAGGAGCACTGTGATAGATAGGAGGAGAACCAGGAGAGAGCGGAGTCTCTGAGGCCAAGAGAGTGTAGTTTTTTGAGGAGGAGGGGATGGTCAACCGTATCAAAAGCCACGGAGAGGTCGAGTAGTAGGAGTATTGAATGGTGGCCGTTGGTTTTAGCAGTTAGTAGATCATTCGATTACTGTGTCATTGCAGGCAATGTAAATGAGGCTTCATTATCAATCCATGAAATTGAAGTTTCTACATTGTATTGCATTGCTAATTTGCCTCGCTGGGCAAAAATATGTAAATATATGTGATTTTGCATTTCCGGGTAGGAAAATTCCATTATATATACCACCATATGTAGACGCTATAACTTTCATGTAAACCAATTAATATACATTAATTATTGGTATTTTTTAGCAAAGACATGTAGTAAACTACATTTTGGCCTAAATTTATGATGACATTTTATTTATTTTTATTTTTTATTGGATATGTTTTATAACAAAAAGTCAAAAATGCTGTATTGGTTTCTTTCTTTTTTTTTTTTTTTAATTGTCAGTCTTTTTTTGTTTACAGCGCAAAAAAATAAAAAGGCAGAGGTGATCAAATACCACTGAAAGAAATCTCTATTTGAGGGGAAAAAATTGCATAAATTTCATTTACAAGGGACGACTGAAAAGTTCTCAGCCTACCCATGAAGCATTTGTGTTAGCCCAATTTTATTTTTGCTACTCATAGTGCCTATCTTTGCAAGGTTCCATACCAAATTTCTCACAAATAGCTTTTTCTTTGTTTCAGTTATTGAAGACTGAAGCGCAGAAGGTCATCATTGTCTGAAAGATGGAGAAAGTGAGCAAACGTGCTGTTATCCAATACCTGCTGAAAAAGGGAATGAGTGGACAGGACATCCACAAGGACATGATGGAAACATTAGGGGAGGATGCCCCATCCTATTCCATCGTTAAAAAGTGAGTGGCAGAATTCAAGAGGGGGAACTCCTCTGTCCAAGGTGCCCCTCGCAGTGGAAGGCCAGCAAATGCCTGTATGGAGACAAACATCACAGCAATCCCGGATCTCCTAATGGCAGACAAGCGTGTGACAGAACGTTTCATCGCAGAGAAAGTGGGCATATGCCAGGAATGTGTTGGACACAATCTAACAGTAGTGCTGGACATGCACAAGGTGTCAAGTCGGTGGGTGCAGAGAATGTTGACTGTTGAAAACAAATGCGACAGACAGCAGGTATTGGATAACAGCACGTTTGCTCACTTCCTCCATCTTTCAGACAATAATGACCTTCTGCGCTTCAGTCTTCAATAACTGAAAAAGAAAAAGCTATTTGTGAGAAATTTGGTACGGAACCTTGCAAAGATAGGCACTATGAGTAGCAAAAATAAAATTGGGCTAAGACAAATGCTTCATGGGTAGAACTCTTCAGTCGCCCCTTGTATGTACAGCGTTGCATGACTGTGCAATTGTCAGTTAAAATAACGCAGCACTGTATCGCAAAAAATAGCCTGGTCAGGAAGGGGAGTAAATCTTCTGGAAGGCAAGTGGTTAAACTCTTCTTTCTTTAGCTTTAAACTTAGAGTATACGTTTCTCAGCTATGTTAATGTGAAAAATTCTTAGCAAGGACCTGCTTGAAATCTATGAAACCAGGGATTAGCCTTATATACTATTAAGGCTAGGGGTTAAATCTTGATTCTGGGCATTTTCAAATCTTGTAGGCAAGCTATTGTAAGAAAAAGGGGCAAGATGAGCTGGGCACTGCCAGGAGGGACACTTAACAAAGCAATAACTAAATAAATAAAAATATAAAAAAACTAAATAAAATACCTTTGCAAGGGGAAAAGGGCCTTTTAAATTGACTTCGAGGGCAACATGAAACAATACCAATCTCCTAAATTACATATTTGGGAGATGCCTTTAAGCTGTATAGGGTAATACTTAACAGTATGTTTTTCACAGACAGGATCATTGACACTATATTATGGCAGAACATACTGCATAGTATTTTGGTTGGGTAATTGATTTTTTTATCTTTTACATTTAGCTTGGCTTAAATACAGAAGCAGCACCATAATCTGTTTCATTTCTACCTGGAAAAAAAGCTTTTTAGGTAGTTGTGGTTGCAATATCTGAATTTATATGAAGTGGTAATAAGCTTGAATTGATCAGTGGAAGTGGCAGCTGCAACCAATGTAAAAGTCATAGAAAAGTAGGGATGAGTTTTAAGTTTATTTCAAGCATAGGTATACGTGAAGCCAACTTAGTGCCGGCGAACTAATGTGGCCGTTCACTCACAAAATGATAAACTACCAATAATGCACTTCCTAGCCTCTGATCTACACTATCTACAGAGAGGATTTCTAGCAGCCATACTGATGATGAGCTTAACTAGAATCAGGAAAATAAATGGAGTGCTGCAGATAAAATGCATAGGGGCTGAATGGTGTAGGGCACTGGGGTACTAAAGTAGATATAAACCCTTACTAAATGTACTTTTAGAAGCAAAATGCTGTGCATTCGGAGGAATTTTGGGGTGGGGCAAAGCAAGCATTTTATATGGTAACCACTTCCTGACCACACTATAGCTGAATGACGGCTACAATGTGGTCCTTCAGTTCTGGGAGGGCATCAAATGATGTCCTCCCAGAACCGTGCCCCCCACACGCCCGCTGCAGTGCACACCCTGCGCTTTCTGTGATCGCTGTGTCCTTCAGACACAGCTGATCACATGTCATGGTAAAGGGGACAATCACAGTGGTGCACAATCACAGCTGATCACAATGTAAACACAGTTGCCAATTATCAGCAGTACTTTCCTCACACTGTCACAACATGTGACGTGTGAAAGGAGACATCTACATTGATAAATCAGGGCACTGATTATCAGTACCCTGATTATCAGTGCAGCCCCAACAGTGCTCATCAATGCCAATCATTGCCCAGCAGTGCTGCCAGTCAGTGCCCATCAGTACTGCCAATATGTACCCATCAGTGCTGCCAGTCAGCTCCCATCAGTGCTGCCAATCTTTGGCCATTATTTCTGCCAATCAATGCCAATTATAAGTGCCTCCTATCAGTGCCCAACAGTGCTGCCTATTAGTGCCCTTCAGTGCTGCCTATTAATGCCCATCAGTGCTGCCTATCAGTGCCCATCATTGCCATCTATCAGTGACTATCAGTGCTGCATATCAATGCAGCCTCATCAGTGACTCCCTATCAATGCCCACCAGTACCGTCTCCTCAGTGATGCCTCATCAGTGCCTATCGGTGCAGCCTATCAGTGCCCATCAGTACTGCCTATTAGTGCAGCCTCATCACGCACATCAGTGAAGGAGAAAAATGACCTGTGTGCAAAATTTTATAACAGAAACTAAGAAAACTTTTTTTTCTCAAAATTTTCAGTCTTTTTTCATTTGTTTAGCAAAAAACAAAATACCCAGTGGTGATTAAGCCCCCAGTCACATCGGGTGCGATTTGGCATGCTATTTGCATACCAGGTGATTTGCAAATTGTACGCTAAGTCGCACCCTATTGTCCGCTATTAGAGCGGTCATATTGGTGCGGTTTCGACTTGGTCAGAGCCACACCGCTTTCTAAAGTAGTACATGCACTACCTTTGTTGCGATTTGTATAGACATCTGTGTCAGATGTCTTGCAAATCGCAAGGAAATCGGCAGGTCACCTGATTTTGAAATTGTGCTACTTCACTGTAAGTTGCACAATTTCAAAATCGTCTTTCATGTGACCGGGGTGTAAATAGTACCAAAAGAAAGCTCTATTTGTGTGAAAAAATGACAAAGTGCAACAACGCTGTTGAAAAGCTGAAAATTGGCCTGGGCAGGAAGGGGGTAAAAGTGCCCAGTAGGAAAGTGGTTAAAGCTGGTGATGTGTGCTATGTAGCATTTTTACAGCTCTTCCACATGAACTATCTACAGTCATAATAAGGCTGAGGGTGTGCTTTTAAAAGGACATATTTTACATTTTTTCTGCCTGTAATTGATTTTTTTCACAGCCTTCTATGGGTCTAACCCATTTTACTGCTAACTGATTGCATTTGTATTTTCAGAAAGCATATCCTAATTGTTGATGGATGCAATTATTTTTGTCGATTTTATTTTGTAAAAGCTGTGGAATATTCCTGAACATGGGCTTATTTTTTTTGTTTGTTTTGGAAAGCACATAACGGAATGATTTACAGGCAGGAGATTGTGAAAGACAGGGGCAGAGTGTTGTCACCTCATAACACAAAGTGACCAAACAAGGACCTTTATATCAGTATCACCAGCTGGTAAAACGTATATGACATTTTAGTGGGTTTACATTTACTTTAACAAATTATACTTGAGTTCTTTGAAATGCAGGGTTGGGGTACAATTTCTCATGTGCCCTATGTACAGAATTCTTTTTATCGGTCCACAACAGATGATTGATAACTAGCTCTTAAATTATCAAAACCTGAGCTACTTTTTTTCTATTAAATGGGGTCATCCTTGCTATTATTTAGATTATAATTTGAAGTCAGGGGTGATAAAAGTGCATCATATCATCATATAGAACCTAATACACACTACATGACATTCCTTACATTCACTACACCCCTGTATCCCCATACAGAAAAAAAATGTTGGGTATACTCTGGTTAGGTACTAAAGCGTGGGGTCTTGTGAGCTACTATGGTGTATGTAAAGTGCTAATAAATAATTAGATAATCCTAAAATTGTGATATACAGATGAAATTAAATTAGATAATGTATGAAACTGTGAAAATGTGGAATTCAATTCAATTGATCAATTTTCCCTGATTGAAGTCACGTGACCCTGTGCCGTAACGCATAGGGGAGGGGTTCTGACATCACAATGCTTAAAGCAACATACAGCAAGTATTCAGCAATATTGGAAAACCTTACTGTGGATTCAAATTTTAACTTTTAATACGGTTTTAACTTGTAACACATGTGAGTGCACTACTTTATTTGAATAAATTAACTTTTAAAGAGGATAAGGCACTATATCTTTTATTACATTTCATGGCCAATACACCTATGGAGAAAAATGCCTAAAGAAGCAAGGAGACCACCTAGTGGGAAGAGGGATACTCCTGTCCATCCATTCGGCTCCAGGAAAATCCATAAGGATTCATAAAGGACCCCCTGCTGGGAAAAGGGAACACTCTGTCCATCCATCCATCTCAGGGAAAGAGGGTTAATCCTATCCTTTTACCACTAAGTCCAAATAAAGGGACACAAGCTTTTTATGACCTCACTTAATGGTTTGGTCATATACATCAGGTGAGAGCACAACCGATGAAGGTGCACAAAATATTTTTTAAGCTTGGTGAACTGCATGGTTATTATTTTGCATCACAGCATTAGAAGAAGTACCAAAGGCACAGACTCATTAAGGACAAGATTGTAGTAGTAATATAATTGCAGTGATATTGTTACTTATGCTTTTAATGCGGGACTTTTATTTATTTATTTAACACTTATTCACTCATAATCTTTGCAATTGTCAGTGGAGCGCGACACTATTTCTGGTTTTATACTCTGGTTAGGCCTTTTATCCCTGATTGAAACTGTCTTGCTGATGGCTGGTGGTATCTTAATTTTTTTTAGCTTAGAAACACTTTATGCCTTTACTAATAGATAGGTGAAAATAATCAGTATGACACATCAGAACAAGCGTTCACAAAATAGTAAGATATTCTGTCACTGCCTACATACACATAGCCTTACACAATGAGCTACTTAAACAGATCATTTTTTTTCCCACAACAAAAGAAGTGACACTGCTACAAGCATTGGATTGTTTAACCACTTGCCTACCGGGCACTTTTACCCACTTCCTGCCCAAACACATTTTCAGCTTTCAGCACTCTCTTACTTTGAATGAAAGTTGCGAGGTCATGCAATACTGTACCCAAACTACATTTTTATAATTTTTTTTAGACAGGTAGAGCTTTCTTTTGGTGGTATTTGATCACCACTGGGTGTTTTATTTTTTGCTAAACTAAAAAAGACCAAACATTTTTTAAAAAAAAAATTTCTTAGTTTCTATTATAAAGCTATGTAAATATGTATTTTTTTATCCTTCTCTGATGGGCACTAATGGGCTGCACTGATGGGCACTGATAAGAAGTCACTGATGGGCACTGATAGGCAGCACTGATGGGCACTGTTAGGCGGCACTGATGGGCACTGTTAGGCAGCACTGATGGGTGGAACTGTTAGGGAGCACTGATGGGCACCGTTAGGTGACACTGATGGGCACTGATAGGTGGCACTGATGGGCACTGTTAGGCAGCACTGATGGGCACTGTTAGGTGGTACTGTTGGGCATTGATAGGCGGCACTGATATGCACTGTTAGGTGGCACTGATGGGAACTGTTATGTGGCACTGATGGGCACTGATAGGCTGCACTAATTCAATTGATGGGCACTGATTGCCAGCACAGATGGGCACTGATGGGCACTATTGGCTGCACTGATGGGGCTACACTGATCAGTGCCCTGATGATCAGTGTAGACGTCCCCCTGTGAAATGCCTCTTACAGGCTCTCCTCTTCTCATGGGCTATCAGCATGAGGAGAGGACTGCCAATAACTAGCATTTCCTGTTTACCCGGTGATCAGCTGTGATTGGACACAGCCTGTCACATGATAAAAACAGCTGTGATTGGCCCATTCCTTAGTCATGTGATCAGCTGTGTCTGAAGGACACAGCGATCACAGGTCGTGCTCAGTGTGTGCCCCAGGGGGAGCACAGGGCACCCGATTCTGGGAGGACGTCCATGGACGTCCTCCCAGAACTAGCCTATCTTGCTGTAGCTGTCTTTTGGCTATAGCGTGGTTGGGAACTGGTTAAGCAAAGTCAACTGTTGCATGCTCATCAAATCTTCATCTATGCCAGGCAAGGAAGAAATGTCCGTTATGGCAGGGGTTAAAATTTCGAGTCCAGACCTACTAGCCAGGCACAAACCTTACTCGTGTCCCCCAAGGAGGTGTAGAGCAGGCCTCGTGTCCCCCAAGGCGGTTGAGAGCGGGCCTCGTGTTCCCCGCGGCAGTGGAGAGCGGGCTTCCAGTCCCCTGCGGCGGTGGAGAGGGTTTATCCTCTCAGCGTAGGAGAGTGGACCTGTCCTGCACGTGTCCCCTCAGTGCCACTGTAATGGCGATGCCGCGGAAACCGGAAGTTGTAAACCGGAACTCGGCTTCACAATGAGGCTTGGAGCGCATGTGCATTCGCTCCATGCTTCTTCATCTGTGCTCGCCGCTCGCAGCCGGTCGCCGCTCTCCATTGAGGAATTTCTCCTCGCATTTGTGTGGGCTAGCGGCTTTTTCAAGCCCTGCATTATGGCAATGAGAAAATATTCATGAGCTGCTTGGTCTCCATAAAATCGCTACAACAAAATAGGATGGGTAGCAGACCCTTAGTTCTCTTTAGGAGCTCCACCTGGTTTGAGTAGAACATCTTTGTTATGAATGCATGGCCATGGCAAGATCATTCTATCTATATACATGCTTGTTGAAGCAGAAAAAAGCAGTCCTGCTTTTAATTCAGGAGATGTGATGAAACTTATTGACAAAGGTATCACCCCCCCCCCCCCCTCCCCCCCCAAACCTCTCCCTATTCTATCCAAAAAGGAAAAAAAAAATTGCCTTTAGTTATGCTTTAAGGGCTCACATGCTCTTCAATAAATACCCTCTCTACTCTCACCGATTCCTTGTAACCAACTCCATCATCTCTGCCATTAGACTGTTAGATTTTTTTCTCTCTCCTGCAAGCCAATGGACTATGCTCAGTTTCATTGTTTTCATCTGACTATTCCATGTCACTGGTTTCTCGCTGTTCCCAACTCAACTGGTTTTTCAGTTGATTTTTTTGATCCACTGTACAATGTTATTTTAGAATGAAACACTTAACAAATAATTTGATTTGTTGTCTTCAGTAAGACAAATCTTTTCATTGATGTGATTTATACCTGTGTTGTATGTGTTAACCACTTGATCTCCGGAAGGTTTTACCCCCTTGATGACCAGGGCATTATTTCCTATTCAGCGCTGTGCTATTTTAACTGAAAATTGCTTGGGCATGCAACATTGTACCCATATACATTTTTTTTTTTTTTTTTCGCACAAAGAGAGCTTTTTTTTGGTGGTATTTAATCACTACAAACTATGGTATAAATATATTTGAAAATTGATCAATCCTCCCGATGTACTGGTGGCTCATTTCTTGAGGCCCTTAAAATGCCAGGACAGTACAAATGCCCTCCAAATGACCCCTTTTTGGAAATTAGACAGTCCAAGGTGTTTAGTAAGAGGCATGGCCAGTTTAAAGTTGGAATTTTTTATCACAATTTTCTGGAAAATTAATAAATTAAATAAATGTCAACAGTGCAGTACGAAGTCATGATATGACTGGTGTGGCGGTGATCATGCATAGTGACTGGTGACAGTATATATTTAAAAAAAAATAAATTCATTTTTATTAATTTGTTAATAGATTTTTTTTACATGTTTTCTTCTTTGTTTTTACATTCATTCATCAGAGTATTTCAGTGTCACCATAATGACACTGTACTACTTGGGGGAAGGAGGGGGGTGGGTGATAAGGGATTTTTTCTTTGTTACACTGTTATTGCTTATAACAATGTTGTTCACTGTTTTAAGCAATTAACTTTAGTTAATGGCTTTCCATTCATGACATCTTGCTTTCTGTTGACATGCTGTGATTGGCTGCAGCTAATCACATGGTACAGGGTGCCAAGTACCATGTGGTAGCCCTGGGCCAATCACAGCTTCACAACACTAAGCAAGGTTTCCATTCATGGCTGTTTTGTTTAAATTGGGAAACCATTAAAACCCCAGTGGTGCAATCTCCTAAATAATATATAATGCACCCAATTTTTACTGCAGCTCATACTCTACATTGTTTTTAACAATGGTTGTTTATGGAGCTTGCCTATTATAGTGTGAGTATGTGTTGTATTGTACAACATCCAATCTATATATGAACATAAATATAAAAATATATTTTTGAGATGTAGCTAATGATTTGTTTTCATTAGAGAATTTGTGATTCTTCATGATATATATCTGAGGAAGAAAGAAAAATCGTATTTCGCTTAGGGTTTTCTGTGTCGCTACAATTGTTGAATCGTTGACATGCAGATGTGGAAGTATGATGTATATGATCATGTAATTATGCATATATCAAATAGCCCTCAGAACCCTATTTTTAGAATGTTTTTATCTATTTTGTACTAATAATCTTTTATGCAACATTGTTCATCTTTCTTGTAATTCCTTTTGTGGTTGCCCTTAAAGTCCCATGGTAGAGGGATGTTGGCAACAGGTAAGCTCGCTACTAGAGTTGATATATAAACAATGCTGCACAGTAATATATGCAACCAAATTGTGCCACACTCACAGCGGAAAATAAAATTATATTCTCCAAAAAAATTTAAAAGCATGTAATTCAACAAAAAATATGTATGTGCTCCTTTTTAACAAAATATATTAGATCTGAGTCCCAAATTATGACAAATAGTCATATATTGTCCATAAAAATCTTTTAGCCTTTAAGTTATATGTTATTCATAAAATTGTTCTTCCCATCTTTATTATCCACCATATAGAGTGCAATTCTACCATTGTTATACCAATTCTCTCACCTGATCTTATGACCTAACTGAAGTATTAGGTCCTATGTGCTTTCCCCTGCGGGGCGGGGTGACTATACCAGGAATGGTGTTTCCCTCAGTGGTATCTAGGTTGTCCTCAATCCATCTCCATCCTTGGCCATCCTCCAAATAATGTACTTGAAAAGCTCACAAATAGGAGTACACATTGTGCTTTCTGTATATCCACCAGTATTTGTATTTAAAAAACTCCCAATTTAATAAAAACCCTCAAATTAAAAAGTCCACTATGACAGGTGGATTGCAGAATACATGTATTGTATAGACTTTTGGTCCCACGCAAATCGGCAGCCTGCTCACTTGCATTCTGTGTGTTGTGATTTCATTAGGCTCCTCCCTACACGTTGTATCACAGAGTCACAAGACTTCATCAGGGGATAGGACATTGAATGGTCATGCCACCTATATACCCAGTAAACAATTGCTGTGTCCAATGAAATCACTTGCGGCAGCCATTTTTTTGCAGACTTTGATAAACAGCATATTGGGCGCCATTTTACAATATATCAAGCATTGGTATAACGGTGGTGGGATTGCACTGTGTATGGTGGAAAACAAAGACTGGAAGAAAGATTATAAAAATAACACATAACTTAAAGGCATGCACACAGGATTTGTATGGACAATATATGAACTTTTATTTGTCATCAATTGGAATCTATTATATTTTGTTAACAAGGAACACATAAATATATATTTTTGTTGGATTACATGTTTTTGATTTTTTTTTGGTGGATATCACTATGCAGTATATTTCCACTGTGAGTGTGCACAATTTGGTTGTATGTATTACTGCACCGCACTGTTTAGATAATATTATTTTATTTAAATTGTAATCATGTGATAACAATGACCAGTCATCCTTATCACATGATACCTCAGCAGCTCACAGCTGCCTGGCACCAAGCACCATGATCTGCTGTCCACCAGGGGAGAAACTGTACTCTACACGTAGACTACCACCCAGGGAGCAAGGCTAAAGAAGTTCCTTGACAAAGGTTATAAGGCCAACATTATTGATAAAGCCCAATCTCTGTGTGCTCTGGCTGCTATAGTTAGTAAAGTAAAATAGCCCCCTATTACCCAGCATGATATCAAGTGTATTACAAGTTACCATTGCAGACATGAAGAAATGGAAAAAAATCATCATTCTTCACATACTCATTGGTGACCCTAAATTGAGATCTGTTATTCCATTTAGACCCCACTTCGTGTATAATAGAGCTCCAAACATTAAAACAATATTGCCCCTAGCAAATTGCAAACTCTCCCAAACCCTTCTTCCCACCCTATGACTACCTTTGTCAATTGAAAGGCATGTTTCAGTGTAAAAAAAGACCCTGTGAAATGTGCCCTTTCAATACACCATCATCAAAAATCCTTCTGTGATCAGAATGGAGGAGAATTTGCCATAAATAGTTCTTCACTTGCTCCACCACATTTGTTATTTATTGTTTGTATCGTCCTTGAGGCCTCCTTTATGTAAACCGCACCATTCGCACAGCAAGGGCAAGATTTGGGGAACACAGAAGGTTAATTGAAAAGGTTAAACATTGTGTTCTGCAACACTTTACTCTCAAACATGAAAAATCCACCAAGGGGCTAAAAGTCTAGATAAATGAATCCATTCTGAACACTTCTTCATTGCTGAAAAGCAGTTGTAAACCTCAGACATGAAATATGAACAAAGCATATCCCTCTATAGTTTGTATTTGTCTCAATTGAGAGCAATAGATGTGCTGATTTTTTCCTCTGCTATCAGCATGAGTCACTTCTGACAAGTTTTTCTGACACCAAGAAAAAATGGTTACGGGGACTGTACCTCAGCAGATTGACAGCCTCAGCTCTGTTCCTGTGAGCTGTGTGGAAGGTGTGTCTTTTCCCTCCAATCATCACTTAGAACTCTCCCAACTAAGCTCTATAGGGTGTAATTTCAGCTCCACTCCTCCTTTTTTCTGAACTCTCAGACAAGCTTTATAAATTCACCACTTTTTACTGCTATAGAGAAGAGAAGACTGCAGATAAACAGGTACAACGTATGTAGGAGGATTTGTTCCATCTCTGTGTATCATCTGAGATCAGTCATTTCACTGGATATATGTAGGGGTTTACAACTACTTTTAGATAATAAAGTGATAAATACAGTGACAACAAAAGTATGTGAACCTCTTGGAATTAGCTGTTTTTTTGCAGTAATTTGATCTGATCCTCATCTAAGTCACAACAATAGACAGACATGATGTGCTTAAGCTGATAACACACAAAGAATTCTAATTTATGTAGAGCAGCTTGTTGTTGCGCTGCATACCTATTTGTCTCCATCACAATAATTTCAATAACCTCATTGGTCAGAAACAATACCAAGTACGCCAAGGAGTTGTCACCTTCAACGTGGATTTTCATAACAGGTGCGCCGCTATACGTAAATCTTGGCGGAGCTGGCGTATCGCAATCAATAGTGCACCACGTTCAAGCAGACTATGCAATAAATAGGGATATTTAGTTCACACATATTGCAATACATGCTTAAGCTGGCCAACTGTGTCAAAGTAATCCCTCTATGGCCAATCCTACTCTGCTCTGCCTACGCAAATGCTACTGTGGTATATACCAGTGTGCAGAGGGTCCTTCAGAATTTCTAGTGTTAATATGTGGTTACGCCCCTTTAGCACCTGATGGATAAATGCATGCACTAGCTGTTGGGATTTGAGCACAGGTATCTCTCATTTGTTGTTCACAACCTAGATGCATAGAGGGGCCGTAAATGAAAGGACTACATTCAAGGGCATAAATCTAATTTCCTGACTCCCTATCACATTTTTGCAGGCCCTGGATCACCAAGACAATGTAAACACCCACAAAATTACCCCATTTTGGAAAGAAAACACTCCAAGGTATTTTCTAAAAGGCATAGTGAATCCTTTTCTAGTGTTATTTTATGCCACAAGATTTTAGAAAATGCAAAAAAGAAAATTAAAATGCATTTTTTATGCAAAGTTGTCCATTAATAACATATTCCTAACATACATCATAGACATACTTAGAAATACACCCCAAAACACATTATGCTACTTCTCCCAAGTGTAGTGATATCACATGCATAGAGAATTTCTCACAGCCTGGCCATACAGAGGGCCCAAAGTCTAAGGAGCACCTTCAGGCTTTCTAGGGGCAAAAAATAATACACATCTAATCTCTTTACTACCTATCACATTTTTGGAGGTCCTAGAACACCAGGACAGTGGAAACACCCATACAATTACCACATTTTGGAGAGTAAACACCTTAATGTATTTTTAAGAGGCATGGTGAGTCTTTTGAAGACTTAATTTTTTGCCAAACATTTTTGGAAAATGTGGAAAGATATGAATGAAAAATATATATTTTTTTAGTTGTCAATTAATAAGACATTTCTCACACACTGCATGGGCATACTTAAAATTACACCCAAAACCCATTCTGCTACTCCTCCTGAGTATGGTGATACCACATGTGCGAGACTTTTTCAATGTTTGGACTGATTATGTACTAGATATTGTATCTTGTGTATCACACAAATCAAATGGATCAAAATCAATGTACTGTAATGGTCACCTCTGTGATCAGGGAATATAGCTTAGTTTAGCGTCACCTATAGCAGCCCCAGTTCCTATGAGCCAAGCAAGGCTAGCCTACTTATACATGGAAGCCACCAGAAATGCCATATTCACAGACCAGGAAGTACAGGAAGCTGAAGAAAGGAAGAACAAAAGAGTTCATGTGGTTCCAGGAGTGCAGTTGTCTTCAGGGGATAGCTGTTTACTATTGTCCATGTGCTGGCAGAAAAAGTAAAGGAACCCTTGGTGTTAAATGACCATTCTTCTTTGCAAAACTACTTCAGCTCAGACACATTGTAGGTTGTCTGGTGTTGTCTGCTCTCTTGAGGTCATTCCACAGCATCTCTATGGAGTTAAGGTCTGGGCTCTGACTCGGCCACTCCAAAAGGTACATTCTTTGGTGGATTTACTTCGATGCTTAGGTAATTGTCCTGCTGCTTCAACCAACTTCTATTAAGCTTCAGTTGGCAGACAGCTGCCCTGACATTATCCAGTAGGATATTTTGGTAAAATTGGGAATTTATTTTGCCTTTGATGATAGCAAAAGGTTTCACGCCTGTGGCAGTGAAGCAAGCACAAGTCATGATGTTCCCTCCACCATACTTCACTATTGGGATGATGTTTTGATGTTGGTAAGCTGTGCTCTTTTCACTCTGTACATAGTGCTGAGCATTCTTCCTGAACAATTCAACTTTTGTTTCATAAGCTCAAAAAACTAGCATTGTGGTTTGCCATGGTTCTCTTTGACAAACATCAGGCATGCAGCAATGTTTTTTTTGGAGAGCAGTAATTTCCTCCATGGTGTTCTGCCATAGACACCCTGCATGTTCATAAACTTACATGTGGTAGACATACTGTATGGTAAAGTTCTAAACCACACCTCCAAACTCATTTCATTAATTTGACTCCATGTTTTTTTGGAGAGCAGTAATTTCCTCCATGGTGTTCTGCTATAGACACCCTGCATGTTCATAAACTTACATGTGGTAGACATACTGTATGGTAAAGTTCTAACCCGCACCTCCAAATTCACTTCATTAATTTGACTCCAAGTGTGCAACCTACGGAATTCAATTAGCTTTTGTTGAAGTAATTAGTCTATGGGTTCACTTATTTTTCTCCCAGCACTGTGTAATGTTTAATAGGTGTGTTCAATAAAGACACGAAATTAGAATTGTTTGTGTTATCAACTTAAGCACATTGTGTTTGTCTATTGTTTAGATGATGATCAGATTGGACAGCAAATTACTGCAGAAAACCAGTTAATTCCAAGGGGTTCATATACATTTTCTTGCAACTGATACATCTCTTTTTTTGGGTCAGATGATTGTTAGACATAAAATGTATCAAAATAAAAAATAAAGATGCACATTGTATTTTATATTTTTTATTGTTTTGCAATCTAAGATGTTTATGATGTATAATGACACTAAAATGGAGTTTATGGCGCAAAGCATGACAATGTTATTTACAAATGAAATAAAAGCACTTTTTTCAATTTTGCACATTCTTTAAAAAGGCAACTTATAAACAATATTAAAAATAGAAAAAAAAGGTTTATGCCCGAAGGTCAAAAATGACCAAAAATATAATAGATAAGTGGAAAAGGGGAAACATCAGTTACATTAGGGCTTATAAGGGTCAACTAAGGGTTGATAAGAGATTAAGTAGGAACACTTTTTTTAACATTTTTTTTTTTAATTTTAAGATTGCTGAAGGCCTCATGCATACTGCAGCTTGAACAAGCTGAGCTGCTGATCCCCCTCACACAAGACGAGTCCCTTTGGCTGATGCCCTCCACTTCCATCTGGGCAAGTGATTCTGTAGCTCTAGCCCCCCTTTGTCAGAGATTGGCTGTTGCAGGTGAGAGGAGGGAGCACTTACAATGGTCGGGCCATGGGAACCTATGGATGATATCATGTCTCCAGGAGTTCACAGCTGTTGTTGAGCACTCCCTTACACAGGGGAGCTGGAGCTGCAGGATCAGGTGGTGGTGGTGGACGGGCCAACAAAAAAGTTGAGTACACAGATCTCACCTCAAAGCTCACACAAGCACCCCCCCCCCCTTCCTTAGCAAGCAGCTTGCTAGAAGGGTACTTGGCAAAGGAAAGGAGCCCAGAGTGAAAAGGAGTTTAGGGGCTGCTCTGTGCAAACCCATTACACAAAGCAGGTAAGTATAACATGTTTATTATACAAATATTGTATATCTCAATATATCATCAATTATTTATAAATTATTTATAAAGTACCTATTTGTTGTTCAGAAAATTATACTGAAAATAATTTCAAAATAGGTTAATCCACTCAGGTGTGATATTTTAGTTATTTATGAATCATGAAAAGCTAAGTCAGCCATTAACTTTTTACATGTTACTACAACACTGAGATCTTGTTGCCATGGTTCCTAATTCAGTTTATAACTACCTAAAGGTTTTGGGAGTTTATACTCACTCACTCACCAATAATTCCTGAGAGATATACAGTGTGAAATCCCTGATGTTCCTGCCAGTCCCTCTGCTTTCCTAATGAAAATTGACTACACTAAGCAGGAGAGCATAGCATGGTCAGTTCTCTAGCTATGCTGTGAATTGAGCCTACTATCCCCCAATGGTCAGACATGTCCTGACACCCTCCCCCCCCGCACAGCTTTTTACTGGGAAGATCAGTGTGCTGCTGTTGCTCCTCCGCTAGCTTTTATGCAGCTGAGATCAGAGGTTATGTAATCACTTATAAAAAAGAGAAAAAAGGGTATTTAGAATGTTTTTACATCTATACACAAGTGTTTTTTCATTTCCATGTTAAACTGAATGGGTTGTTTTAAAAAGTGAGGGTTTACAGTCAATTTAAGATGTAAAGTGGAATTGCTCAGATTGCTAGTTAAAATGAAAAGAAAAGAAAAGAAAAGAAAAATGAAGTTCTACTAGATGCCTTCAGGCTGGTCCCTTTTGCAGGTATAGCTATTAAAAACATAAAAATACTGTTTAAAATTTAGTGATACCCTGCTCTGCACATGCTCAGTTGCTCTCCATTTTTAGGTATTTTAGGCACTGCTGAGATTGCAGAGGCCGATTTGCTGACAAAGGAATTAAACCCTCATAACCTTTACAGGCGAGGAAGCTGCTTCTGTCTGAGCTGCAACTTCCACGGTGCTACATAGGTATTTAGTTTTGATACCAGCATTTTGACAGTTTGGTTGAGGACACAAGCAAATGTAACAGTTATCAATCCCAGCATTCCAGGCAACTGTTAAATCGATGAGTTTAATTCCACTTTATGATTTACTGTAGGGACTCTGGTCTTCAGCAAAATGTCAGCCCCTGGCAAGAAGAAAAAGAAACAATGCTGGAGGCAATTTATAGCACACACTAATTTTTGTAGCATAATTATTAATGTGGAATGTATTTTCCTTGCCAAAGAACATTATTTTTTATCAAGTTGCTATGGGTAAAGTTCCACCTTAAAGTAGAGTTTCACCCAAAAGTGGAAGCTCCACTTTTCTGCCTCCTACCCACCCTCCACTGCCACATTTGGCACCTTTTGGGGGAAGATGGGGAGCACGTACCTGGTTTTGACGGGTACCCGCTCCTATATCCAGCTAAATTCGCCATGGTTCGGCACCCCCGGCAGCCTTTTGGGTCACTTCCAAGGTCCCAGAGGACTGTAGCCCATTCACAAAGCGCAGTACACTTTGCACATGCACAGTAGACTAGCAGTGAAGTCACAAGACTTCACTGCCGGTTTCTCTTGGTCAAGATGGCAGTGCCAGTACCTGACACCCAATGGAAGAATCGGCTTGGGGTGAGGACACCACTGGATGCATAGTAAGTACCCTACTAAAGTCAGCAGCCACAGTATTTGTATCTTTTTGGGGGGGAGGTGGCTGGGGCCGGAACTTCGCTTTAAGATGACAATACTAGTTAAGATGTAAAACCACATAAAGACAAAATGGTCTTGTCCTTTTGTAGTTCCATAGTAATACTACACTGTAGCATGCCATGCTGCTGAAATCTGGCATTTTGATGCAACTACACAAATGTTTGTAGTATCATGTGTGCAGTCTGTTTTGCAATGTTCACCATTCTAAACAATAAAGACTTTACTGCTAGGCAGAAGTGTCACATTCACCTGTGGAGAAAAGGTAGTACATAAGTGCACTGAGATCTTCCAAAGATTCAATAAAACTGGAACAATATAGGTGGAAACCAAGGTAAAATGTAGCCATAATGGCATAAAAACAGTGTCTCAAAACAAATAAAGGGATAGCTTGCTATTTAAATGCAGTTCTCTCTCTCATGCATACAAGTTAATAGCATAGTTTTCCATTTACAAAAACATGCCACAGCCAATAACTTTTGAAAAGCTGTGTCGACTGGCACTTTCAAATGCCTGGCAGGCTATTGAGACAGTTTTTTTTTAGTCCACTATAAATGGAACTGTTCGAGGGTATGTGATTCCCAACTGTTTCACATCAGAAAATGAAAACAAGGAGATCCCAGCCAAGACCACAATGGTGACTGCCAGCCCATTCATATGCCAAACATGAAAGCAACAAGGCTCAGTCTTTGATCTTTGTATTTTTGGACATAACTCAGGAATAAAAAGAGATTGTTTTAGGACAACCTGCATCATAAGTAGAAATCAATCAATATGCCTGCAAGATTTAGGAGTTAGTTAATAGGTACCAAAAATAACACTATGCCAAGGCTTGAAGCCTTGAATCAAGCTTGAGATGAATATGAGATGTGCCTGTTTTTATTTTTGTATTGGTAGATTACGGGAAGCAATGAATGATGCACTAAATGTTGGTAAAAAAAATTTGGCCATTCAGAAATATAACAATGAATAAAAACGGTTTCTGTATTAGCAACACACTTACATACAGTTGTTATAAAATGATAAATCCTCATCAGCCATTAAAATACACCACAACAAGAGTATCACATTGTCATATTTTTACTAAACAAATGGTTTGAACAGGCACTGCTATTGAAAGAGGAAATATATAAAAGTCTTGGATTTTCTGCTTGTTTTACAAAATAGTAAAATCAGTCTGTATATGCAGTAAAGCATGCTTGTTATACTCACTGTGGAACTTAAGGGGTTAATCCTCTGCATTGTGTAAAAAGGATTTTTGATCCTGTCTTCTCTGATCCTCCCATTCTTCTACATTCCCCATTTCATCTCCTGATAGAACACAGCCTCAGGGACACTCTGCACATGCTCAGTTTGGTGTGTACTGCTAGAGAGTTTTTTCTTTTTTCTTGGGAGGATGCATGTAATCAGCACAGGGCCAATAAGCCATGTCCAGACAGAGGATCAGGGGTTATGCAATAATAGGGCAGTGAGAGGCGAATGAAAACTCCTCCTGCAAGCTGTAACCAGTGCTCTGCTGGACACTGATAGAAGTCACAAGACTGCTCTAACTGCTGATGAGAAAAGGTATTTATCAGTTTATATATACTAAAATAATTGCATTTCCATGTTGTGTGTACTATGGGTGACTAGATAGAGTGAATGCAGGCTCCTGGGTATAGTAACACTTTAAGCATATCTGGTCCATCTGTGTTGCTGCACCTTTGAGAGGAGAAGGGGATAACTTCCAGATTAGTTTTCCAGGTGAGATTACATATCCAAAAAAATGTGCTCCTATGGGACCACACTGTGCAGAGGTACTCTTTGTTGTGTGGATTTTCCATATATTTTCAAACATATGTAAACAGAAACTTCTCTTTTTAACTGAAAAATATATTTTTAACAAGTTGGCCTATAGTCTAATTCAGTGGTTCTCAACCTTCCTAATGCCGCGACCCTTTAATACAGTTCCTCATGTTGTGGTGACCCCCAACCATAAAATGATTTACCCAGCAATTATAATTCATGAAGTGTCGTTTTACCTCCAATACTGCTGCTTCCAAAACAGTAGCTGCTTTCAACACAGTAGCTGCTTTCAACACAGTAGCTGCTTTCTACACAGCAGCTGCTCTTTACACATCAGAAATATGTGTTTTCCGATGGTCTTAGGCGACCCCTGTGAAAGGGTCGTTCGACCCCCAAAGGGGTCACGACCCACAGGTTGAGAACCACTGTCTAATTAGACACACAGTATGCAATTGGAAAAAGGCAGCATTACAGCAACTTCCAACCAGGCATGTGTGTTCTGTAAAGATGAGTGTTAGGACATATTGTGCAATCTTCGAACATGTGGCAAAAAACACATGGTAGTGTCTATAGCTTTGTGGCAAGTTATTTCGACTTGATAACATCTGATTTCATATGACTATAAGGAAAATACAGAGGAAGAGAAGAGTTAACGTGGAGGAAAGCGTTGTGATCTAAAAAAAAAAAAACTAAAAAGCATCACAGTTTTGTTATTAAACAGCTAAATAGCAGTGTGCTTGTCTGTGATTAAAAAGCAAATTATTTTGGTTAATATGATTTTAAACAGTTAAATATTGACAGTGACTAAACCACAGGAAACTCCAAGTTAGAGCCCTGATACCAGTTCCACTGAAATGCGATAAAGTGAGCTGAAGCTAAAATCCCTCAAATATATGTGAACTAGAGAAAAAAAATCTCATAACCACAGCACAGTTCTCCTTTGAAGCTACGGAAAAAAAGTAAAGATTTCCTATACTTTTTCCATAAATGATCTTGGTCGCTTCAACCACCTGTTAAAAAGATATGTACATTTTAAAACATATTCATGAAGTTTGCTAAAATAATCTGTCTTTTAATATGAGTTAGAACATCAAATCACAATTTTCAATCCAAATAGCTTGGGGTGATTGAATCCAAGTAGAATCCACAAATTTCCTGAGAATTCACTAAAATCTTTTCTTACAGTCACAGCTTGTAGCATTGTAGTATTGTAGTACTTTCACAGAATTCACAGAATTTCTAACTGTTTTGAATTAATACATTCTTCACCTTGATCTAAAGGTAGAGCTTGGGTTGAATGATTCTGATTGTCATTTAATTCAGAAGACTAAGGACATTTGGTAGTTGAAAAGATGTACTACAGCAGAAAGCTTCAGATACAAGGTGAGCATTGCCTTTACTTTATTGGATCTTTAAATAGACTTTTGGGTTTAATATTTTAAACTGAAGTCCTGCTTAAAGCATCCATAATTCCACTAAATGCAATAAACATTTTATAAAGTGCAGCAATTTTAGCTAGTTGACACCAATATGATACAAGACGTTGTGATGTTTAGGCCTGATGACTTAAATCTAGAGCAACGATGATGTGTCATAGCCAAATGCCCACTGTAAAAACTGTAAAATTAACCCAAAATAGTCTGAAAAAACTGTGCAACAAGGGGCTGGAAAATGTTAGAGCTATACATAAACAATCAATATGACAACATTACGGTGCATATTTGGTAAGGGCATGATGCTCAGCTTGTGCATTACTTCTACATGTATTGGCTAAGCAGTTACTGTTACAAGTTGAAATTCCTCACTCTTCCTCATCAACATGCTAATGAAATAGTTAAACAAAATTCTATTTTCATTATATACCTTATTTGAAATTCAGGGGATATCATAACTAGGTCTCTCCACTTCTCTATACATTGCAGGCAGATCTTGGCTGGTGGAGGAGCTGCCAGGGTGCTGTACACCTGAATAGATCAAAGCACCCTGCCTCAATAATCCTCTTAACCCTGATGCAAGTAGTGGATTTATGGAAATATCAAAATCCCTTAATGCTTGTATGTCAGTCTGGAGGAATGGACATTTCTAGGGAAGCTTCATTTGCATTCAGACTTCCCTAGGTAATGCCCACATGTGATGCCAAGCATCCATGGTTGAAAGAACTGAATTCCAATAAGTGAAAGTGTTTTCAGGCAGACCTAGATAATGCTGTAAGTCCTTCAGCCAAGAGATAAGGCGAGCTCTATATGACTTAATATGGCTGCTAATGCACACTGTGAGAAGCTCACACTGTGCAGTGAAATCAAAGGAAGCATTTTCAGTACAAAAGAGAAAGCGGTACAACTGTGCAAGACTGGAGATAGAGCTGGAGTTTAGCTTTTACTGCTACTTGTGGTAATAGATAGTTAGGAAGAGTGCATGATTTTCTCTTCTCTCCCACTACAGTTATATAGTATCTATATCAGTTTATGTTCTTCAAGACTTATAATGTGAAATAAATATACCAGTATGCCTATGAACAGCAGAACGGAGAAAGATCACCTAGAAGAATCCCAAACAAATATTTGCTTTTCTTAATTCCCCCCTTTCCATCAACAGGCTTATAAAGTATTTTAATAAACCTTTTATTTTTTATTTTCTTCATACTGTATACTTTATTTCAGTTCCATGGGATGTCATCACTTATAGTGACCATACACTAGTCGAAACATTGTTCAAACGGGTTTTCAAAAAATGAACACATGATCATAAGAGCAAGCAATATAGCAATCGTGTAATGACCAAAATTCGAACAATATTTTGAATCGTTCAATGGATTTTGTCCATTTTTGCTTCTAGGTCACACATGCGCAGTACCAACAGTTGGATTTTAACAGGCGAGAAACACATTTACCTTTCTATTTATCATCCGTCCAGCAGAAGCTTTTCAAACTTTTCCTTCACCCATGTAGGAAACAGCCATTGTGAACCCTGCGATGTCACAAAATCAAGCTTCATCCCTACTGGTGGCCTTTGCCAGTGGGATACAATGGGTTGGAAAATCCAAAATTGATCAAATGTCACCAGAAAACCTGATGACAGTAAAACTTTCATTGGGAACACCTATTCTGGTGACAGCTGTCTAAGAGAGAAAATCTTCCTACGTTGCTGAGATTTCCCCTCACTACCTGTTGTACCTCCAGGATAGGAAGTCAGGGAAAATCACTCCAATGGGACACAGCAAAAAATACATTGAAAAGGGTTTTGAGTGTTTCCTATTCCACTGTGATTACTCAGCTGCTAACCACTGTGATTCATTTGTTTTAAAGAGTTTATAATGGAAAAATTCTGAATTATTTCAGTAAATCCTGTCCTCTGTATTCTTCATAATCCATAGAAACAGTTGTCAAAATATTCTGTTACAATTCATTATATTAAAGTAACTAAAGTTAAAAAAAAAACAATGCAAGCAAGCGGCTCATCTGCAAACTTTCTTGCCTGTTCCCAATTTTCTATTGAATGTAAACTGAGGTGAGTGAGGCACTGTGCTAAAGTTCCAGGAGAATTGACTCCTGTGCACATGACTGAGAGTCTGGTCATCCCTGCTGGACAATCAAAAGGCTGAAAACCTAGGACCCAGAAGAATCCCTGTGAGAAAATGTCTGTGGCTAGTGAAGGATCCAATAGTTGCATTGTTGGAATGGAGGTTAACCTAATTTGTATGTTTCAATAAGAAACACCACATTAAGGTTAGGTTCACATCTATGTGGCCACAGTTTGTGCGGACACAAGAGGCCATTCATTTGAATGGACTCCTGTGCCCCATGACATGCAGGAAAGAAGTCCCTGCACTACTTTGGAAATCACAGTCCGCAATGGAACCGAGGTTCCCAGTGTGGGTGTGATTTCCAGTGTGGCGGCGTGCCATTAGGATTAATGGCACCTGCCCACGAGTCCCGCATTTCACGGTGCAGGTGGTTGCAACTGCCGGAATTTGTGAGGTTTAGGAAGCAGCACCACCCCGACAGATGTGAACCTAGACAAAGAACAAATATATATGTGTGCCACAGTTCGAAAACTGTAAGATCTATAGATACATGTTCCCTCAAGTTTTCATTTCTCATTGTAAAAAAATTCAATTCAATAGAAAACTCAAGTTTAGTAAAACACCACATTTATACTGCATTTGGTTATATACCATACACTTATCTGTCTGTTTTTGGACATACAAGGACAAAGAGTGATTACAAATCTACAAAGCCAATGTGTTCCTTTTAGTTGTCATAGGTATGATGAAAAAGAACAAAGTAGCCAACATATTTGCTAAACAGTTAAAAATGTTAGTCTACTCAAAGTCAATATTTAGTTTAATAAATTCTGGTGGTTTATGTGATCAGACAATTTTGTTTTTTTTTTGGCAATACATGTATCTGTGCTTGTGTTCCTGGGTCTGTATACCTGTTGTTACCGTCATGAGGTTCCCAGATATAATGTATCTGACTTTTTACTAAATAAACCGCAACTATTTTATTTCATTTTCAGTTTTCATAGTAATTCTTCGCATTTTTAAAGTTTCCCTTTTCATTCAGCACATTCTGTGCCAAGCTTGTGGTTACCATCCATTGTGGTTGTGTGACAACAACTGAGTGTCTTATTTGTGCATTTCCAGCATGCTAAAGATTTTAGTATTTTAAGTTTTTGTGCTTGTGAACCGTAGCCCACTCAAAATTGGTATTGAGTTATAGGTGCACCATTATGGACTGTCATCTACTAACATTGTGGATACTCCAACAGTGAGATCTGCCTTCTATAATTGCTCCCATCGTGAGAAATTGGGTTGTTTCTAAGCACCATTAAATGTTCCAAAACCTCCTGTTGCATTCTCCAGAATATATAAAAAAAAATTTAAAAGAGAGTGACCCTCTCATAATGGCCATGTCAGGTATGTAAACCCTGGCAATCAATTGCTGAAATTTCACTGGAATTCCTACAAGATATAGAAAGTTGTCAATTGGCCTGATTTTCCCCCATCTATTAGAAACTGAAAAATGTTGTTTTGGGTGGACCGTTTATTTATGCCAAAGACAAAAATCGTCTAATATACATAACAAATCAATTCTCAAAGTCCTTTGAAAGGAAATGAGCCAAGATCCTCTGAGGAACTGTCTCAGAATTATGATAAACATACAGTCTTCCGTTTGGTATTAATTTCATCACATCACAACTCCAAGAGATGTTAAACACTATTTTCTTCTGTGAAAAATTTCTGTCTGAGATTTTCCAGAGCCAGATGTAAAAGCATCATTTTCTTATATTCTAAATGCAATGTATACTATTTGCTCTATATAAAATATGCAGAAAATTCCTGCTCACCCTCATATCCTCCTTATTCAAGATGTAGAGGAATTTTATTTCTGTAATAGGTGAAGCTTTCATATAACACAAAATTCAAATTCAAGTTTCCATTAGGATGAATAATCCCATAATCCTATGGTTTATTTGACACGTTCCACCTAATCTTTCTCGTAGTCATTCTCTGTCTTGAGATATTTCTCAGTCCATGATGCTTTACCCTGTTATTAACTATGTAAGCTTAGCAACGCACACTAAGAAAGACAAAATAAAACTTTTAAACCAGACTAAGCCACCAATATTACAACTCTTTACAAAATCTCTTCTTAGCAAGCAGTATATAAGCTTTATATTGTTTTTCTAAGGAACACACCCTTGCCTATAAAGTTCCTTCATACTCCATAATGCAACTCAAATTTTTTTACCATATACTGTTTCTATTTTTGATACAGTTAATCCTTAGTCACTGCTTTAACTCACAACTTTTTCCTCTTTATCAAAAGCAATATATCCTGCTGCAGTTTAAGAAGGTATAAAAATAGAAGAGAACACTGTTGAGTACTTATGAAAGCAGTCCTTACCAATCACTAGGAGATTTATACTTCCTCTGAGGTCATTACTCGATCTGTGTTGTTTAATCTATATAAATAAGCAAAGCAGAAATAACCTGTAAAACAGGCCAGTCCCTGCTTTTTCTAAATTGGAGCCTAAATGTAGAATACGACCCCTAAAGATTTACTAGCAGTTTGATAGGATGGCTCCTTTATCTTAGTTAATGCTGTTTGTCCAGAACGAAACTTAATGTTTCAACTTCATGTGAATAAATGTCCTGTAAATAACCTAATACTTTGTGAATTTTATTCTACCGTGAAGGGAAGCAGATAAAAAACCTTTAGAGAATGCTTTCCATATGGATGCTTAATTTCCACGCCATATGCAAACCCAGCATGCTGGGCTGCTAGTATTTCAATTTAAATCACTGGTTTATTCCAACAGAGGTATCAAAAGATGGAAAAAAATCTATATTTAATTTGTGTTCAGCTGGTATTTTCTCTAATGGCATTAGTGTAGCCTTAGCAGCTGTCTTTAGCACTTTGCAACTCTAGGGGGGTTTTCTTTGAAAACTGAGCTGGAGAAAAACGAAACTGCGTCAGTCAATTACATTTTAGTTGTTATATTCTAATCCAGCTTTAAAATATAAAGTAAGCATCTGATTGGTTGTTATTACTAACTCTTCCATTCTTCAGTTCATCAATAATCCTGAAGAAATGCTGTTATAAATGTTCAAATCCTTAGCAAGTTGTTTATTCACATTAAATAAAACTAATTAAAGAATAATACTATGCACAGTTCTACCCCATCCCATCTGTCCAGAAATGAGTATGGGATTGTAGGCCACAACTGCACCAAAACAACAAACCTTCCCCAAATACAACCAGAATAAAGACACTGCACACTTGTATAATGGCAAATTAATTTCCACGGCACTGTATTGGTTTAATTTTAAACATCAAATATCAATAAATTAATTATTTATTTTTTAACCATAGATAATGTAAAAAATTGATATTAGCTCAGTTATTAGAACTTAAACCAAATTTAAATAAAATGGTCAATAAATGTCCCCCTTAGAAATCCAGGTTGACTAAATCACATGAAGCACTAGCAACAAAGGGTGGGAGGAAGGGTAGCTCTTTTGAGAAAGGCTTGACCAACTGCAAAATCCCCTGGGATCCCATCTCCTTATATACTGCTCCCAAGGATTTCCAGAAGCGTACATGAATCCTGATTGGATTTTAGATCAGGAAATTTAAAGGGACAGTGTACCAATGTATTAATCCTATAGTGAACTGTACTGGAAAGCACAGAGAGGAGTGGCTGCAAACCTATGAAGGCAGACCCAAATACTTGTGCCCTCCTGCCACATTCTTCAACACCAATAGGTAAAGAATTAGATGCAGGATAATACATTTCTCTAATTTGAATTCGCCCATGAAGAGACATTTTAAAGTGAGCACATCAGACTGGTGTTTTATGAGGCTACCTTCATGTATTACCCTTTTCTCCAGAATAAAACATTGTAATTTGCAATTACTACTATGAAGTTACTTACCAAAGTGCTATAATAATTTTCTTCAGTTAAAGTGTATGTAAAGACAAAACTATTATTTTCAATTTTGGATAGAGTGGGGAAGGGTTAGACCCTCTGCCAAGTTTTTGTTGCTATTTGTGTCCTTACTCCCTACTTTCGAGTAAATGTGGCACTAAGTATACATAATGTGGCCCCTTACATAGTTACATAATTAGTCTGGCTGAAAAAAGACAAAAGTCTATCCAGTTCAACCATTTAAAAAAAGAGTTATAATCCTGAACCCACAGTTGATCCAGAGGAAGGCAAAAAAAAAAAAAACAGGAAAGCATGAACCAATTGGCTCCTGCAGGGGAAACAATTCCTTCCTGATCCCCTGAGAGGCAATCTGATATTCCTTGGATTAACTTTATCTATAAATAGTAACCAGTTATATTCTGTGTATACAGGAAAGAATCCAGGCCTTTTTTTAAAAGCAATCCACTGAGCTTGCCAGAACCAACTCTTGAGGGAGTCTATTTCACATTTTCACAGCCCTTACTTTGAGGAAACCTTTCCGAATTTGGAGTTTACATTTATTTTCCTCCAGACATAAAGAGTGCCCCCTTGTCCTCTGTGATGATCTCAGGGTGAATAACTCTACACCAAGTTCACTATATGAACCACTGATGTATTTATACATGTTGATAATATCCCCCCTTAATCTCCTCGAGATCTCCCTTAATCTTCTCGAGAATAAATTCAGTTCCTCTAATCTTTCCTCATAGCTGATCTCCTCCATGCCTCCTATCAGTTTGGTTGCCCTTCTTTGTACTTTCTCCAGTTCCCCAATGTTCTTTTTGTGAATTGGTGTCCAAAACTGAACTGCATATTCCAGATGAGGTGATACAAATGATTTGTACAGGGGTAAAATGATATTTCTGGAGTTTGGAGTCTATATCTCTTTTAATACAAGAGAGGATTTTGCTCGCTTTAGAAACCGCTGCTTGGCATTGCATGCCATTATTAAGATTGTGATCTACCAGAACTCCCAGATCCTTCTCCACCATTGATTCTGCCAGTTGTACCCCCCCCCCCCGTATGTATAATGCATGCATCATTTATCAACATTAAACCTCATTTGCCACATAGTTGCCCAATTAAACAGTGCATTGAGGTCGCCTTGTAAGTTGGAGACATCCTGTAAGGATGTTTTTCCACTGCACAGCTTGGTGTCATCTGCAAAGACTGAAATGGTATTTTAATCCCAGATCTTATATCGTTTATAAATATATTAAAGTAAGGGTCCCAACACTGAACCTTGGGGTACACCACTGATAGCCCTAGAGCATTCAGAGTAATGATTAACCACTACTCTCTGAATACGATCTTTTAGCCAGTTTTCTATCCATTTACATACGGATTTTTCCAAGGCTGTAGACTTTACCTGACACATTAGCCATGTGTGGGGAACTGTGTCAAATGCATTTGCAAAATCCAAGTATACCACATCCACCGTCACCCCTCTGTCCAAGGTTTTGCTCACTTCCTCATAAAAAAGAAATCAGATTTGTTTGGTAACTTCTGTCTTTCATGAATCCATACTGTCTGTTGCTTAAAATATCTTTCAAACTACAGAAGTTAAACTAACAGGTCTATAATTACTTGGTAAGGATTTTGATCATTTTTTAAAAATTGACACCACATTGGCGTTACGCCAATCTAGTGGTACTATGCCAGTCATTAAAGAGTCCCTAAAAATTAGAAACAATGGCTTTGAAATTACAGAGCTCAATTTTTTATGGACCCGTGGGTGTATGCCATCCGGTCCAGGTGCTTTATTCACCTTTATTTGGTCTAAATATATTTTGATCATTTCAATTGTGAGCCAATGTGGATCATCTAAAGCTGTGGCAATACCATGCCCATAATGGACAAGAGCTCCCCCATGCTCATTTGTATACACAGAGCTGAGAAGGTATTTAATAGATTTGCCTTCTCTTTGTCCCCAGTCACCCATCCTAGCTTATTTTGTAAAGGGCCTACATGCTCGGACCGGACCTTTTTACTATTAATATATTTGAAGAATTTTTGGGGGTTGATCCTGCTATCTTTTGCAATCTGTCATTTGTTTTAAATTTTTGCGGCCTATATTTCCTTTTTGCATATATTGTTATATTCTTTGTAAATTTTAAGCGATGATAGCGTTCCTTCATTTTTATATTTAATAAAAACTCTTTTCTTATTATCTATAGCTTTTTTAACTTTGGCCGTAAGCCATATAGGTTTGATTTTTAACCTTTTAAACTTGTTGCCCATGGGAATATATTTTGTAGTGTGTTCACATACAGTCTTTTTGAAGAACTCCCATTTCTGGCCTAGTAGGGGCCTCTATGAATTGTACCATAAAATTGTCTTGTGGTTGGTTCAAATATTTTTGCCCTTTAACTGTTCCTGCAGTACCATTACTCCAGTCAATTTCCAGGTAGTTAAAATCCCCCATTGTTATCATTGTCCCAGCCCTTGCAGCCCTTTTGATCTGTGCAAAGAACTGAGTTTCCACTTCCTCATTAACACTGGGAGGCCTATAACAAACTCCAATGATTACCTTTGTAGTATGCACCCCCATGTGCAGTTACACCCATAATGCTTCAGCCTCATCACACTCTCCATCAACTAGGTCATCTTTCACACTCGCTCTGAGATCACTTCTCACATAGAGACAGACACCACCACCTTTCCTATTTACCATGTCTCTCCAAAAGAGAAAATAGTCAGCAATATTAATGGCCCAGTCATGTGAAGAATGAAGCCAAGATTCAGCAATACCAATTAAATCATAGTTCTCTTCATGCACCAAAGCTTCTAACTTACCTATTTTGCTTGGCAGACTTCTGGCATAGGTAAACAAACACTTTAATTCATTGACACCTTATGCACGTGTATTTTGCATATTTTTTATTTTCATGAAGATGTATTCCATGCATTTTACCCAATCATTTCATCTAGCTTGACATGGTTGGTTTCAAGTGAACCTATAATTAAGGAAACTTGTGTGTAAAAATAAATTACCTCTAATGATGGGTGTCCAATGTGAGGATGGTGCTGCACTGAAACTTCTAATTTAATTCATCCTGAAAGCTCATGTAAGCATTAAACTTCCAGCACTGAAACTGACAGTTCTGACATTAGTACAGTGAAGGATAATGGGTTTTTGTCTCTCCAATTTCTTCTCCCCTCATTCATTCACAAAATGTACTGTATTCTTTTCATGAAATGCAAGGCATTCTGTGAATGGACCAGGGGAGAAGAAGTGCAGATGAACATCACAATCTCCCCTCATACATTCACGAAACAACTTTACCTAACACAACACCATCCACAAATTGAACACCCATTGTTAGAGGACATTTTTACATAGCAAATGTTTAAATATATTTTTTCCAGTTTTCAACTTTAAAAGTCTGTTTCTTCAAAGCAATTGATCTAGATAAAGGCAAAAATAGGGAAAACTAATGGAAAAATACCATATTTACATAAAGTTAAGTTTAGGTACTTAATAGGCAGCACTAAATCTCCAAATGTAAATAATATAAATCCTGTGGATATTCAATATGTGAAAACAAAAACAACACCCCCCCCCAAAAAAAAAAACAATTATAACCAATAAAGCAATATGCATTTATAATCACAAGTGTTGAATATCTGCATATGCACCACAGAATGCTGAAGTTCATAATCCAACAATAAATGGATGTGTATAAAAGCACAACAAGGTGAATATAGTGAACAAAAAATCCAATCTGTGCATATATTCAAGTGACAAAGACTGACATAGAAACCAAAAGTCGCATTGATGATCTCATGAAAATCAATCGAGATCCTAATAAGTCAGTGAACACTCCAAAAATCTGTGACTCCAAGTGTGTTACAATCTCGATGTGATGGAGGTATGGAGAAAGATGTCCAGTATAGAAATAGCAAGGCACCAGGAATGTTCCATTGTTAAATATGTTAAGCATGTAAAATATGGTCTATCCCTTCACTTGCTATGACCATGAAGGTGTACCTAAACCCTACAGTTCTTATTCCTACTGCTCTATCTGCCAATTAAATTTGGAAGATTACAGAAAGGCACTCAATAGCTGAATTAATTTTACTGAGGATGCCTATGGAAAATTCTGGGCATCACAAACAGTGACCACATCACAAACAAGGAAATCTTGAAATGCAGTGGTATTCAGAAGCTAGAAGATATTGTCACCCTACCCTACCCACTATTGCATACCCCAAATTGCAATTTGCTAGACATCACCATTCAGAAGAAAGTGGAACTATAGAAGACTATCAGCAACCTAGGGGTCTAACCAGGGCTTTTTTTCAGTGGGAATGTGGGGGGGACACAGTTCCGGCACCTCCAGCACTGAATGTATGTAATGACAAGGGTTGCTGGGGTGTGCTGGAGGTTTTGGTAATGCTGGTTGTTTGAGGGGATTTATTATAGCATGAGGTCAGGGCTCTGTACAGGCCAGTCCAGTTCCTCCACCCCAAACTCACTCAGCCATGTCTTTATGGACCTTGCTTTGTGCACTGGTGTGCAGGCATGTTGGAACAGGTAGGGGGCCATCCTTAAACTGTTCCCATAAAGTTGGGTGCATGAAATTGTCCAAAATGTCTTGGTTTACTGACACCTTAAGAGTTCCCTTACTGCCACTTAGGGGCCAAGCCCAGCCCCTGAAACACAACCCCACACCATAATCCCCCCTCCACCAAACTTTACACATGGCAAAATTTAGTCAGGCAAGAAACATTCTCCTGGCAACCACCAAACCCAGACACATCCATCAGATTGCCAGAAAAGCATGATTCGTCACTCCAGAGAACGCTTTTCGGTGCACTTGGTGATGTAAGGCCTGGATGCAGATGCTCAGCCATGAAAAACCCATTCCATGAAGCAATCTACGCACTGTTGCTGTGCTGATCTGAAGGCCACGGGACGTTTGGAGGTCTTTAGCTATTGACTCTGCAGACAGTTGGAGACTTCTGTGCACTGTGTGTTGACCCCGCTCTGTCATTTTACATCTCCTACCACTTCATGGTGAGTTCCTGTTGTTCCTAGTTGCTTCCATTTTGTTATAATACCACTTACAGCTGACCGTGGAATATTTAGTAGCAAGGAAATTGACAGATGGACTTATTGCACAGGTGGCAACCTATCACGGTACCACGCTTGAATTCACTGAGCTCCTGAGAGTGACCCATTCTTTCAGAAATGTTTGTAGAAGCAGTCTGCATGCCTAGGTGCTTGACTTTATACACCTGTGGCCATGGAGGTGATTTAAACACCTGAATCCAATGATTTGGAGGGGTGTCCCAATACTTTTTGCCAATATAATATATATACACTGTTCTTTCCATATAAGGCAATCTTATTTTCTTCTCCAGTACCATTTTGCACCACATTAAGGCAGATTTACTAAAGGAGTTGAAAATCTTCACTTAACAAATTGAGTGAAGAATCACTTCAATTAGTCAAAGTGTGTGAAAATTTAATTTCTTTTTTTTTTAATTGTATCTTCACATAATTGGAAATTCACAGTTAACACAGCTACAATTTATTGAGTGAAGATTCGTAGCTCCCTTAGTAAACCAACCTTAGAAAGTTGCTGAACCAGCAAATAACAAAGCTTCATCTGACAGAAACTTCAAAACCATGACATCATTTACGCTCCATATACAGTATTCAGACTTATGAAATGTGATCTGACATAGTCCTTCCTTGCAATCATTCATACTTCATACACACCAAAATATTGACACATAAAACATCTGTATCGTACATGAGCTTTTGTCTCTGTGTGGCCAATTGAACTATACAATAGCACAGCACCCTAGAGGCCAGAAAATCAGGAAACAGCCAGAACAGAGAACAAAATCAATTGGTACATTTCTGTGGCCTGTCTTCATCATCATTTGCACCTCCATTTACATTAATGTAGAACCACGTCTTAGGATTCTATGGCTCCTCTTCATTTGGTTGTACAGCCAAACCCACATTCTAAAAAGTGCAGGTTTTTCTCTTTTTCTGAAATTCTCACACATGGCAAAATATTAATACAGCTTACCAAATTAAACAGAAAACCCACTCAGACCCTAGGGATTCAAATTTGATTTTCACATGGACCATTATACATATGGTGTGTTGAAACATCTGTAATATATTACCACTATATATCACTACTGAAAATCATTATGTGCAGCATGTATAGACCGTACTTAAACCTGAAGTAAAGTCTGCCATCCACCACAGAAAAAAAAAAAACAGAGGGGTTGATTTACTAAAACTGGAGAGTGTAAAATCTGGTGCAGTTCTGAATAGAAACCAACCAGCTTCCAGTTTTATTTTTTTTTGTCAAAGCCTAATTTAACAAACCGAAGTCAGAAGCTGATTGACTACCATGTACAGTTGCACCAGGTTTTGCACTCTCCAGTTTTAGTTAATCTACCCCACATTTCGTTGGATCAGCGAATAATTGGTAAATGCTCCAAAAAACTGTATTTCAGGCCCTATTTTGTTTGGTGGTGTTGGACACCCCCCCCCCCCCACCACCCCCACCCTCACTGTTCTTAACCCTGGCACCATCTTGTATGCATGTCATTGTTTATTTCCCTTAGCCATTCTTCCACCTTCCATTGAAGTAGTCAGTAAATTCCCACACATACATAGACCAAACGGAGCCAAGCCAACTGAACACAGATCTGCATATTCCAGGGATAATTTAATCTCGGCATAGATGCTTTGTCCATCCTGGCATGACAGGATACCAAGAATGATTAATGGAATGCATAAATGCTAGTGACATCACTCAGAAGAATGTTATCAATATTGCACAAAGGGAGATGCTTTTGAGGTTGGGGATAACAGCAATTTTGACTTTACTTCAGCTTTAAAGAAATAATTCTATCACCCATTCAAGCAGAAAAATATATAGCAGGGTTTTTCAACCAGGGTTCCTATAGAGGTTGCTAGGGTGCCTTGAGAAATTCCTGACTCTCAGATAAGGGTCTACTGACACCATTGATCTTTTTAGCTATCTGTAAGGGGGTAACTTGTCCCAATGTTCACAAGTGTAAAGAGCATAACACTACTGTATCATGAGTTGTAGATACAATACATTTTAACAGGAGTTCCCTGAAACCAGAAAGTTATTTCCAGGGTACCTCCATGTTAAAAAGGTTGAGAAAGGCTGAGATATATTGATACTGGTAATTTGTTTCGGTATTCAAGAACATCATTGGTTTTGCTTTTGAACACATACAATATATACAATAAGTATTCAAATATTTTTAAACTTAAAGTATTTTGAAAGCCTTTACAAGCTTATGGGAACAATATAGAACATTTTGTATCCTTCTTTACGCTAAACATGTTGCTGGAAAAGTGTTGGTAGAATTTAAGAATTTTATTAATGTGTATAAAAATATTAATTTTTTTGTATGCTTAGGAGTATAGTCACCTATCACTGATATACTGATATCCAGGATCATACTTCACTTATTGATACATTAACCGCTTACCCGCCGCCCTATAGCAGATATACTGCTGCAGGGTAGCAGGGGTGCGCAAAATCACGTATGTAAACCCGCGCTGCCATTCACGGCTGTCAATCACCTGGTCTCGGTCGGTAATTACCTGCTGGTGCCCGGTGATTACTGAGCATCTCCGACAGGGAGGAAGACTGTTTTGTTTACTAACAGTTTTCCTCCCTGTCGGCTTGGGCATACTGCTCTGGATCAGTGTGCTTACAGTGAATCACACCCCCCCGCCCCCTAGTAAAACACTCCCTACACATAGTTACCCTTTGATCACCCTTCACAGTAACCCCTTCCTGCCCAGTGCCATTAGTACAGTGTCAGTGCTTTTTTTTAACACTGATCACTGTATTGGTGTCACTGGGGATGCCAGTGACACCAAGTCAGTTCCCCTCAGTGTCAGAATGTCCGCCGCAGTTCCGCAGTCCCGCAGTCCAGCTAAAAGTCCCTGATTGCTGCTATTACTAGTAGAAAAACAATCCCAGTATCTATACCGCCATTTGTAAACGTTATAACATTCACATAAACCAATTAATTTACATGTATTTGGATTTTTTTTTTAGCAAAGACATATCACAGAATACATTTTTTAACTCTATAACTTTCACATAAACCAATTAATTTACACGTATTTTGATTTTTTTTTTAGACATGTCACAGAATACATTTTGGTGTAAATTTATGCTGAAATTTGATTTTTTAAATTTTTTTTTTCTGGATATGCTTAATGGCAATAAGTCCAAAATATAGTTTTTTTTTCTCAAAATTGTCAGTCTTTTTTTTATAGCGTATAAAAAAAAATGCAAAGGGAATTAAATACCACCAAAAGAAAGCTCAATTCGTGGGAAAAAAGGACTTAAATTTAATTTGGGTGCATCTTTGCATGACTGCGCAATTGTCAGTTAAAGTAATGTAGCGCCGTAACGCAAAAAATGGCCTAGTCAGGAAGGGGGATAAATCCTCAGGAGGCAAGTGGTTAATGATTCTAATACTGTTTGAATAAAGATGGCTTAGACTGTATCTTTAACCAGACCTTAATTATGGGAAACAGACACATACCTAAGGTGGAAAAATTTTATCTGGACCCTAGTTTGTCCTTCTTTTCTTAAATGATGGCATTCTTTTTAGAGACAGCATAAAACAGCATGGATCTTAAGCACACACATTTTATATAACATTGGAATTCTGTTTGCACAAAGATCTGTGATCTGTAGAGCTGCAAAAAGCTGTGCATATATTAAATATATAGAGGAACCTTGCATTTCCTCACGTTAGAATGTCATCTGTAATGGTAATATTAAATTGTATGTAAACCATAAATTTATTTTTCAGTATGTTTTTCATCATGCCTGACTGTGTATAGTTTTCTTAAATAATAATTTTATGGAAAGGTATTAACTGATAGACCCGATAGACAGCCCAACAACCATCTAAAAGAGAATACACAGCAAGCCAATAATGCTTGTCAAGTAGGACCACACACTGATGCCATCATCAATGTAAAACCAACTTTAATATAATAAATAGAGGATTCCCAACATATAGTTTTACCTGTCCACCTCCAGCTCCAATGCATTTCACCCCACAAAGAGCTTAATCATGGAGACCATAATTAGGCCCTTAGGAGGTTAAATGCAGAGCAGAAAAGATGAGCGGGATGTGCTCCTGGGCATGCCCCCGATGGGAGCTGGAAGTACAGGGAAGAATCAAAATTTGGAAGGGCATAGCTATTATTGATTCTACAAACTGATAATGCTACTGCTAAAAGCGGCTTAAAGTTGGTATGAACACACAATGTTATAACACTTTCTAATGCAGTTATAACAGGTATTATGTAGGTACCATAACTGATTTTGCTTTGTTTTAGAAATGATCTTTCTTACCTTTTTTTTCGAATTTTAAAATGTTCTGTTATGTGACCATGCATGTCTTTTGTTGGGGGACATGGTTATTGGACACTGTGCAGATACACATTGTGCCTGTATTCCATAGTCTGTTCAGTCTGAGGCAAGATGCAGCCTGTGTTTGAGCAAGGGGCATGTTCAAGAGGTCAAAAATAGATAGGAGTGAGGAGGTCACTCCTAAACAGTATTTACTGACAGAAGCTATGTGGCATAACACAGTTAGTTTTAATAAAAAATAAGTTTACTAAATCATGTTTAACCACTTGCCCTCCAGAGGATTTACCCCCCTTCCTGATCAGGCCATTTTTTGTGATATGGTGTTGCATTATTTTAAATGACAATTGCGCAGTCATGAAGCACTGCATCCAAATAAAATTGATGTCCTTTTTTCCCCACAAATAGAGCTTTCTTTTGGTGGTATTTGATTGCCTCTGAATTTTTTATTTTTTGCGCTATAAACAAAAAAAGACCAATAATTTTGAGAAAAAACAATATTTCTGACTTTTTTCTATTAAACATGCCCAGTAAAAAAATAAAAAAAACGAATTCTGTCATGAATTTAGCTCAAAACGTATTCTGCTACTTGTCTTCGCTAAAAAAAATCTCAATATATGTGTAAATTAATTGATTTATGTGAAAGTTATAGCATCTACAAATGAGGTTATATATACTGGAATTTTTTTTTATACTAGTAATGTCGGCAGTCAGCAAATTATAGCAGGATTGCGGCAGCCATTCTGTCACTGAGGGGAACTGACTAACTGTCACTGACATCCCCAGTGACACTAATACAGTGAGTGATCAGTGCTAATAAAAAACAGTGACACTGTACTAATGACACTGGGCAGGAAGAGGTTAACATCTGGGGCGATCAAAATGTTAACTGTTTGCTGTTTTACTATTGTGTATGTGTGTGTTGTACAGTGTAAGCACATTGCTTTGTATGGCTCTGCTATGCTGGAGCTGACAGGGGAGAGATCTGTATTATTTACATCCAGACCTCTCCCCTGTCAGTGATACTCGGCGATCGCCGGGTGCTGGCGAGGAATCACTGGCTGGGACCCGGTGATCGACAGCTGAACCAACCTACCTGGAAATGGAAAATCACATACATATATATGATTTTACGCAGCCCTGCCATCCTGTAGCAGTATTTCTGCAAGCGGTTAAAATGACAACGTATCAAAATATTATCTTTTAGCTCCATATTATCTTTCTTTTTAATTATTTGGCATGTTCAAGAGGCAAGCTGTGATTGGGAGTAGTTTTGTGTCAGAGGCAAGCTGTGTTTGGTTGGGGGTATGGTGGCTGAACAAACTACCCATTACAGGCATACTGTGTGTCTGCACAGTGTCCTGTACTTCTGAATAGCCAGCCAAAGGATTAAAACCGACCCCCGCAACCATAGATCAGTTTCTGTGCTTTGTCTGGTCAGTTTAGAACAAGGAAGAAAAGTGAATGGCAGGATCAACAGGTATTTCATTTGGAAGAAGTACATGAAAATAATAGAGACTATTATTTATAAAATGTAAATGTAGAATAAAATTAATATTCAGGGTAACATACACGTTAGTATTGTCAGTCTGCAACAGTAAGTGCTGTTACCAACAGATTTACAAAATGTAAAATTTATGAAACAAATTCACTTATCTGATTTAAGAAATCTGTATACAGTGATGCTTTATGTCGACCATACTGTAGGAGATTGTGGGTTTATGTACACTTTAAAGCCTGCTTACAATGTCTGGGCCCTTTACTCCTTCACCATTTACCTACTATTATAATTGCAAAAAGCACCTGTAAAAAAAACGTTAGGGTTTATACTCACCTCACCCCTATCTTCCGCCTGTGGCATCTAGACAAAGATGACTCTGCACTCAATTCTGCTAGATCCGTGGGAATACAGAACAGCTAAAATCTTTCAAGAAGTTACTCTAGCAACAGACTGGTGTGTCTTCTCGAGAGATTGCATCTGCTCTGCATTCCCCTGGAAAGATCCCACAAGGATAATGACATGACACCCATCGATGTGGGAGATTAGGGTAAGTATAAATCAACTTACATGTACAATTTACACCCACTAACAGTAGGGAGTTGTAGAGAGGGTGGTGGGGGCTGAGCTTTTTTGCAAGGTCTGATTTGAAGGTAGTATTTAGGAATAACACTGAGCACATAAATGGGGATACCCTTTATGAAGCCAAACCACGTTTTCACATAATTTTTAAGAAAACGTTGGCCAAAAGCTATAATTATTTATATATTCTTTTATATCATATTATGTATACATTATTGTTTACATTTGGGATAGAGTAGGAAGGGATTAGAACCCCAATTCAAATTTTATTGCTGTCTGTGTCTTCACTACATAGATTCACACACTCTGTACTGGTAACCATTGTCACAGACACATAAAATGAAGGGGAGTTTAATATTTTGTATATGCTGTATACAGTTGTGCTCAAAAGTTTGCATACCCTTGGAGAATTGTATACAGTATGTACCATTTTCAAAGAAAACATGAGTGAGCAGGCAAAACACATTTCTTTTCTTTCTTATGGGATTGATATTCAACTGTAGTTTGTAACAGAATGGCACAATCATAAAACAAATTATGGCAACAAGTAAACAAATGAAATGACCCCGTTCAAATGTCTGCATAACCTTAGTCCTTAATACTGTGTATTGCCCCCTTTAGCATCAATGACAGCATGCAGTCTTTTGTAATAGTTTTCTGTGAGGCCCCAAATTCTTGCAGATAGTAAAGTTGCATATTTATCTTGACAAAAATGCCTCCATGTCATGCAAAGCCTTTGGTCATCTTGCATGAAACACGCGCTTGAGATCTCCTCGGAGTGGCTCAATAACTTTAAGGCCAGGAGGCTGTGATGGCCACTCCAGAAACCTTCATCTTTTTCTGCTGTAACCACTGGAGGGTCAACTTGGCCTTGTTCTTAGGGTTATTGTTATACTAGTAAGTCCAAGAGCATCCCATGCACAACTTTTGTACAGAAGAAGGCAAATTTTCTGCCAGTAATTTCTGATAGCATGCTGCATTCATCTTGCTATCAGTTTGCGCAAAATGCCCCGTGCCTTTAGAGCTCACATACCCCCAAAACATTAATGAGTCACCACCATGCTTCACAGTGGGGATTGTATTCTTGTCGCTATAGACCTTGTTGACCCCTCTCCATAAAGCTTTATTTTGGTCTCCTCACTCCTTACAGTGTTCCAGAAGCTGTGAGGCATGTCAATGTGTTGTCAGGCATATTGTAACCAGGCTTTTTTGTGACATTGGTGCAGTAAGGGCTTCTTTCTGGCAACTCGACCATGGGGCTCATTTTTATTCAAGCATTGTATTGTGCTCCTTGAAACAACCACACTGTCTTTTTCCAGTGCAGCCTGTATTTCTCTTGAGGTTACCTGTGGGTTTTTTTTTGTATCCCGAACAATTCCTCTGGCAGTTGTGGCTGCAATCTTTGTTTGTCTATCTGACCTTGGCTTGGTATCAAGAGATCTCCAAATTTTCCACTTCTTAATAAGTGCTTGAACAGTAATGACTGGCATATCCAAGGCTTTGGATATCTTTTTATATTCTTTTCCATCTTTACAAAGTTCCATTACCTTGTTACTGAGGTGTTTTAACAGTTCTTTTCTGCACCCCATGGCTCGGTATCTAGCCTGACCAGGGTATCCACATGAGAGCTAACAAACTCATTGACTTTTTATACACAGACACTAATTGCAATTTAAAAAGCCACATATGTGGAAAATTCTCTTAAATTGTCATTTTATCTGTATGTGTCACCTTGTGTGTCTGTACCAAAACCAAACATTCCAGGTTATGTAAATTTTTGATCAGGGTCATTTGGGGGAATTCTGTTATCTTTATGATTTAAAAAGGAGTCAAACAACCATGTGATAATAAATGGCCTCCTATAATCACTATCCTTAAATAAAAGACAGTTGATACTAGGACAAGAGGTAAGGGTAAATCTTCCAATGGAGGAACTTTATTACCGTGACAGCTGTCTCAGAAGAGAATTTCCTCACTTTGAAGAGAATTCTTCTTACTTTCTTTTGCATCTCTGGGAGAAGTAAATGGAATTCTACCTGATGGAAGGCAGATAGTAAAAAATAGGCCATTTCCTTTTTTATTCAAAACAACAAAAAAAAAGGTTTCGGATTTACATGCACTTTAATTACACTGTTCAACAGGTAAAAAGTTTTGGGCATAAAATTAGCTAATCTTACATAATTTTGGGGTGCTGAAAATGAAAATGACCCTAAAAAATGTTGATTGGCTCTAGTTTCCATGATATATTCACCCATCTAATGACGTAAGCCATTCAAAATTATGATGCAACTTCAGCTGCATATTGCGCAATTGATACTGGTGACCAATAGAAAATTGCATGTATACTGAGATGATGCAATATTAGCCTTTAATTGCATCACTTCACTGCATAAAAGCTGCAGTATCTGTAGCTGATTGTAGTTCGACAGCGTCTTTACATTTCGTTTTATGCTTATATAGGCTACTCAGTAATGCCTCGAACTTGTGTGAATAAAGCAGATAATTTCTGCTATATCTGCGGTGAAATAACTTTTATCTCACAAAAAAGGAGGATAACAGGAATGATTAAGAAAGCCTACAACTTGTATTTTGGCTGCAAGATAGGAGACCAGGACAAGAGCTGGGCACCACATATATGCTGCAATTCTTGTGGGACGGCACTGGAGCAATGGTTGAATGGAAAAAAGGCATCTATGCCTTTCGCTGTGCCAATGATTTGGAGAGAGCCAACAGATCATGTTAGTAATTGTTACTTTTGTATGGTGCCTCCAATTGTAAAAGGGCTAAATAAGAAGAAAAAGTTATCTGTGCACTATCCAAATATTCCATCGGCAATACGTCCAGTTCCTCATGGAGAGGGGCTACCAATTCCTAAAGCACCAGAATCCTTCGTGGTTGAGTCAAGTGAGGAAGAACCTGAAGCGTGTAGTCACATGCAGTTGTAAGAGATAGCCCTTTCCTCGAATACAAGAGAAAAGCCAAGAGAAGCAAAACCGACACAAACTGAAGACAAAACTAGTGAGAATCCTAAGTATTAAAATGATTCAACTTAGCTTATGGCTATAATTTTTCTTGGTAATCCTATGCAATATATTATGCCATTTAGGCTTTGTTATGTAGTCAATATCACTTGCTTTATATTTGTGGAAAGACATCTATCTATATAATTATTGTGCATTATGTAGTCATTACGCCTATAGTAGAAAACTTTCCGTTTACAGAAAAACTAGAGCCAATTGACAAATTTCATTGTTATATTTGAATTCAGAATGTGAAATTCATTAAGAAATGGATCCTTTTGTTTCCAAAACTGGCAAAAAATAAAAATTTGTTGAACAGTGTTATCAAACACGTGTAATGATCTTTAATTGTGAAACTATTTCTGCATAAGAGACCACATGCGTATATGTTTGGGGTCTTCCGGTAGATTTCACATTATGCCAATTTGTTAAATTACCATTTAATTTGTGTATATTGCCTGTAAAAAAATATTATTTGTAAATCAGTAGAATGCATGACAGAACTGTTTTTCAGGGCAGAGCATTTACACTAGCTCCTAGAGTATCATTATTGGGGATTTTATTGGAAAAAAATCTCTCAGAAGTCAAGGCAGAACTAAAACTGTAGAAAAATAACATCAACATCCAAAGCCACAAATGTTTGTTGTTTATATAACGCGTATTATTTATATGTAATGTTGTGGATGTGAAGTTCCCAGAGTCAGCTGTAAAATTTTCATCTGAGATCATATTTGTTTCACTCTAGCCACCAAACACTGGCTAAAAAGTAGTTTGGAACATGAAGTTATAGGAAATATGCTGGGAAGGTGTGACATTTAATAGTAATCTAAGCCAGAACACTGAATTAAATTTTAAAATGGGATTTAAAGACAGATTGAGCATGCTCTACACCAGGACATACAGTCATGGCCGAAATTGTTGGCACCCTTGATATTTTTCCTGAAAATCAAGTATTTCACACAAAAAAGGTATTGCATTAACACATGTTTTGCTATACACATGTTTATTCCCTTTGTATGTATTGGAACAAATATAAAACAGAGGCAGAAAAGCAAATATGACATAATGTCACACAAAACCCCAAAAATGGGCTGGACAAAAGTATTGGCACCCTTAACTTAATATTTGGTTGCACACCCTTTGGAAAACATAACTGAAATCAGTCGCTTCCTATAACCATCAATAAGCTTCTGACACCTCTCACCCGGAATTTTGGACCACTCTTCCTTTGCAAACAGCTCCAGGTCTCTCTTATTGGAAGGACACCTTTTCCCAACAGCAATTTTAAGATCTCTCCACAGGTGTTCAATGGGATTTAGATCTGGGCTCATTGCTGGCCACTTCAGAACTCTCCAGCGCTTCTTTGCCATCCATTTCTGAGTGCTTTTTGACGTATGTTTGGGGTCATTGTCCTGCTGGAAGACCCAGGATCTTGGACGCAAACCCAGCTTTCTGACACTGGGCCCTACAGTGCGACCCAAAATCCTTTGGTAATCCTCAGATTTCATGATGCCTTGCACACAGTCAAGGCACCCAGTGCCAGAGGCAGCAAAACAACCCCAAAACATCATTGAACCTCCACCATATTTTACCGTAGGTACTGTGTTTTGTTCTTTGTAGGCCTCATTCCGTTTTCGGTAAACAGTAGAATGATGTGCTTTACCGAAAAGCTCTATCTTGGTCTCATCTGTCCACAAGACGTTTTCCCAGAAGGCTTTTGGCTTACTCAAGTACATTTTGGCAAACTGTAGTCTTGCTTTTTTATGTCTCTGTGTCAGCAGTGGGGTCCTCCTGGGTCTCCTGCCATAGCGTTTCATTTCATTTAAATGTCGACGGATAGTTCGCGCTGACACTGATGCTCCCTGAGCCTGCAGGACAGCTTGAATGTCTTTGGAACATGTTTGGGGCTGCTTATCCACCATCCGGACTATTCTGCGTTGCAATCTTTCATCAATTTTCCTCATCCGTCCACGACCAGGGAGATTAGCTACAGTGCCATGGGTTGCAAACTTCTTGATAATGTTGCGCACTGTGGACAAAGGCAAATCTAGTTCTCTGGAGATGGACTTGTAACCTTGAGATTGTTGATATTTTGCCACAATTTTGGTTCTCAGGTCCTCAGACAGTTCTCGTCTCCTCTTTCTGTTGTCCATGCTTAGTGTGGCACAGACAGACACACAATGCAAAGGTTAAGTGAACGTCTCTCCTTTTTATCTGCTTTCAGGTGTGATTTCTATATTGCCCACACCTGTTACTTGCCCCAGGTGAGTTTACAGGAGCATCACATGCTTGTAACATTCTTATTTATCCGCAGTTGTGAAAGGGTGCCAATACTTTTGTCCAGCCCATTTTTGGAGGTTTGTGTGACATTATGTCGAATTTGCTTTCTTTCCTCCCTTTTTTTGTTTTGTCCCAATACACACAAAGGGAATAAACATGTGTATAGCAAAACATGTGTTAATGCAATACGTTTCGTGAGAAATACATGATTTCCTGGAGAAATATCAAGGGTGCCAACAATTTCGGCCATGACTGTATATGACCTTCCTCTTACATGAAAATTGATGGCTTTTTTGGATCTGGAAATGTTTGAGGGACTTCCAGGAACAAGACTCCCTTGTGCCCTCTGAAAAAGACTCATTCTTCTAGTATGTTACTTGCTGGCAGTTTATTTTAGTGTTTTAAGGAAGTTCATAACTCTTTCTAGTGGTGGATTATCCAGAGGTAATTTTAGCGACAGGCCAGGGCCCAGGCTTCTGTCACTCAAAGATAGGTGTCCATTTGTGGTCTAAAATACAAGTAGCATTGTATATTTTCCAAAATATATGTAAAAAAATCTTAAATATGTACAAGATGTTAAACACTTATTGCTGTATGAAACAAAGTTCACGTTTTTTTTTACTTAGTCATTTTATACTAAAGGCTCATTCACATTGGTAGCCAAAAGGGCAGGTGAAAATAGGCAGCTGAGCCATGGTTTTACAGCCCCTTGGGCACCACCACAAGCTGCAGTGATAGCCGGATGGAGTTGGAGCATGCCTCCTGCACCGTTTTGCATGCCACATCCAGCAGGCAGCACAGTCACTGAACATGACCAATTTAAGTGAATGGGGCCATGCCACAATGGTCCTGCAATGCATTTGGTTGTGATGTGGTGTGGTGGTACTGGTTTTGCAGGGATAAAAGTGAATGCAAGGAAACAACACCTCCCAGCCATTTGCCAAGTGCTCTCTGAAAAGTGATCAACTATGGATCTCTTTTCATAGGGGAGGCAATGAGGCCTTAAGGTGTTTAGCAGAAGTTACCAGATTGCCTTCTAGTGGAAAAAAGGTAGGTTTCAAAGGTAGGACAACTACTGGGAAAAACTGATCAAAAGTAATTGATTTCTAGGCAAAATTTCACCCCACCTCCACTTCTCATCCGCAACCCCCATCCTCATCCATTAAGCTGTATTTTTTTTATACCTTCTAGTACCTTGTGCTGACCACCTAAATCTGCTGTCTGAGTTCCTTATTGGCACTATTTCCAGCACTGCAGAAATGCACATGCTGACCACTCCCTTTTGCCCTCTTCTGACCTGAGAGGACCCCACCTCTAGATAGCCAATGGGACATGTCCACATTATGCAGGCAGTGACATGGACATCCTGCCTCCTGTACATAGGAGAAAAGAGCAGATTCAGGACTAGAATATCAGGTGACTGTGAATTTAGGTTAGTAAAAGGAGTGTTTAGGAAGGTTTTTCTATCCCAGCTATTAGAAGAGATGGGGGTTAGGGGAGCTGGAATCTTTTATAGCTGTTTGTGACCTCACTGGGAAAGTTATCCTCTTTATTTGCCCTGAAGACCTTTATCACTGAAGCAGATGGGAAATCCAAAATTTACAATTAGCTTTAAAATATAAATAAAAGGGGAAACATTCAATTGTATCTGTTGCTTCAGTGATTAAAGTTTAAGATAATATTTTCTTTCACTTTTAAGAGACTTCCTGCCATGTTTATGAGGCAAAAAGTGAAGGAAAATTTCCTCAATGGGAATAGACAGCAGAATTTTCTTTTTTTAATTTGACAGTTTTAACCCTTCCCTACTTTATACAAAAGTAAAATAAAAAGGTTTTGGTTTTTGATACACTGGAAACTATACCTGTGGGATATTTCATGTCTCATCACTTAAGCTCTTCTCCTTCTTTGTATTAACTGTTTTGATGCAAATTTGTCTGGGACTTGAAGCTTTTCCTGCCCATACTGTAATCTTCACCTTTAAGACATAAGGTTCCCATAGATGGATTGAGATTCTGGCAGTTCTGCAGAATCTACCGATCGACTTCTGTTCAATCACCCTGTTGGATAAAAGCCACTCAAGCAGCGGCTGCAGCCAATGGCTGTAGCATTGCACTGTGTATAATGGATATTTTCATCCAATTTTCTAAAAATGTGTACTAGGCTTAAGACATAAAATAATACACTGCCAGAAACACCAGTAAAAGCCAATCAATATCCAACATCATACAGAAAGATGTAAAAACCTATTTGTAATATGTTATTTCAATGCAATGTAGTATTGTTTATGTTATCCCACACGCTGGTGATACAGCTCAGTTGCTGAATGGCCATCTCACCAAATGAATGTACCACTGAATCTGTTAAGATCTTTCTGATTGAGGAGCTTCATGGGTATGTTGAAGGTCCCATGCATTTTGTTTATTTTGCCAATTTTCTTTCTTTCTGTATGATAACCAAAATATGCAATTCAATAAATGGCCCAGTTAACAGAAAGGTTAAGCAAAGGGTAGTGTCAGTGATAAGTGGAAAATATCGCTGAACATGTGGGTTAGGTGGTTTTCATTTTTGGTGGCTAGAAGGCACATTTCTACATTAAATTGTGTTCCTTGTAAAGCAGACTGCACTGATTTTACATTTTATTGGTTGCTTGGCAAAATCAATAAAAATCTAGAGCTTGCATGCAGTGAGAAAGTTTTCCATATAAAGTTAAACAATAACCTCTGTTTAATAAATGGAATACGTATCTCCGCTCTATACATTTGCACAGCAGAAAAAGAACATGGATTTAGATCTAGAGCTGTTATGCTCTCCTAAAATAATGAGGTTCTTTTTGATGAAGCCCTCATGTTTTCACCTCATATTAAATATCACCCAGGAGCCATATAACAGCCTTGATAGTTATTTAGACCTGAGTATCTACATATGTTGTACATTTTTACATGCCCTATACTAGGAACATGGAAGTACTTTTAGATCACAGCTTTTAGTGATAAAACGGGGTCATACATTACAAAGCATAGACTGTGAAAATAAAAAATTCCTTATCTTCCCAGTGTACTTAACAAATAGAAGTTTTATTCCATTTTGTTAAATTTCCAAGTCTTGATATGCTCTGAAATGAAAGAATAGAGGTAAAATTAATAATCTAATTATTTTCTTTAACAACATTTAAACCAAATTTTTGACTTATCAAAGTAGGCAGCATTTGCAGATTTAACTGTTGAACATACCTGTATTGACTCATACATTCTTGTGACATGTGGGTATTATTTACTAAAGCTGGAGAGTGCAAAATCAGGCTTAATTCTGCATAGAAACCGATCAGCTTCCAGGTTTTAGCTAAATTGAACAAGCTGAGGTTAGAAGCTGATTGGTTTCTATGCAGAAGTGAGCCTAATTTTTCACTCTCCAGCTTTAATAAATAACCCCCCCCCCCTTGTATTCTCTGTAATTTCTCTGTTTGTTATGACTGTCTTCCTTTCCTAATTGCCTTTTTCTCAACTTCATTAGAACAAAATACAACTTCCTACAATGCATTATTATAAAAACAATGCTTTGTCTGGTGAAGTAACACAGCGGTGTTGGTTTACTACAACTTTAGATTACAAAATCTGATGCAGCTTGGCATAGAAACCAATGAGCTTCCAGTTTATTTGTCAAACCTTAATTAAACAAGCTGAAGTTAGAAGCTGATTGGCTACCATGAACAGCTGCACCAGATTTTGTACTCTCCAGTTTTAGCAAATCAACCCCAGTATGTACCAACACTGCATATATAGCATTTATATAAACAGAGGGTTCCTAAGTAAATAATATGTTTTGGGACAACTGTAGGAATTGTTTGAATTAAATCCCAAGTCTTAATTTTCTTCTATTACTGTTGAAATGCAGTATGCTATTAACCCAATAATTGTTCCTTAAAAATTCCATTTTTTAGAACACTAAAATTATATTTTTCAGTTTTTTGGTATCCACTGGCTGTTTACTGTTTACCATTTTATCATTTACGGTTATTAACTGGTCTATAACTGTTAAATGTTAATAAAAATGATGGCTTTCTAAAACTTTTGATTGAAAGTTCATGTTTTCTATGCAGTGTCAAAGTCTACATCTTTCCTAGATCTTTCCTCATGTGTAACAGGTTCACTTTAAATTATATAGAAAATAGTATATGCACTATTTGTATTTATTAACTTTATATATATATATATATATATATATATATATTATAATAGTTTAAGTAAATATAATATTTTTAAATAATAGAATAGAAAAAATAAATAGAAACACAATTCTATCACAGTAGCTCTGAAATATATAATAATAATAATAATAATAATAGAAAGTCTAAATAATACTAAAAGAAATAATGATAATACTAGTTTTTGTTATCACTCAGTATTGCTGGGTTTATAGTTTTTGTTTTTTTTATGAAGCTTTAACTTAAACACTGAATGATTATTGTCCAACACTTTGAATGATTGAAAAAGGTCAGACAAAACCACCAGAAGTAAATTCACCAAAGTGAACCACAAGCATTCATTCTTTCTCCCAGGACAGCTGAGCATTAAAATTCAAAATGATACCGTATGGTTGGTTTGGCTAGAAACCTGCAGCGTCGTGGATAAAAAAAGAGCATAGAAAAACACAAACTTTTGCCAGAAGACTATTTAGGAAACGATGCAGGATTTATAGAAGATAGACTTTTACAAGCTCATAGCTGAGTGAGTTGGTTTTTATATATAACGTAGGTCAAGTGGTCAGTTAAATTATCCTCCCATGCAGTCCTTGTAAACTGAGATGTATTGCATATGTGATTGTTAACAGCTATCTTATTTAATACATTAATCAAGTGATCTATTATAAGGACTTGTCACAATTTACCTCTGTATTGTGACAGTGATTGAACTACAGTATACTTTAAGGCACAAAATAACTGAGGAAAATAAAAGGTATTTCAAAATCATTATGCACACATAAATAGATTGAAAAATGTTAGCTATAATGATAATATCATGCAGAGATTTTCAAGCACCTAATCAGATATATGGCATAATATCATCATCTTATCATAGTTACTGATAAATTTTATGACACCAGCATATAATGTGGCAAATAATCTACACTGAAAAAAAAAAATCTGCACTACAAATGTAAAACACAAAAATCAGCTGATCCATGTCAAAACAACTTCTACCCTTTCCAACCTGCAGTAAGCTACTCCTGAGACCTCTCCTCTATATTACACCCCCCGACCCTGTAGCATGTTTCTGTGATTATAGTCTATTACTTCTGCGGGAAAAAGGAGATGCCACAACAACGATAGCATATTGTAAAATAAAGTATGGGGCAAAATTTTACAGAATACTGGTTAGCAGGATTATAGTGCCTTTTTTCTACACCAGGGAAGGTTTGGAATGTATTTATATGATAACAGCATAGGACAATGTTCCAGCTTCACACCTCAGGCTAAATAGCAAGTGTTACAGGGACTAACTGGATGGTACTGTCAAAGAACAGATAGTGGGAGATTGTCACCAGCACACCAGTGCTTCACTCAGTGGAGCTTTTTTGTAGCATTATTGAATTAACCTCCCTAGTGGTATGATTATTTCAGATTTTTGGTGCTGAAAGCGGTACCATTATTTTGCATGGAAATATGTAGTTTTTTTATTGTAGGCTGTGATATTTAGGAATAACTCACTGAAATCTGTCCGAACAAGAGTCTATTAAACATCCCGGGTATGATAAAATTTGAAACACAAAATCATAAATTATAATTTAATAAATAATCATAAAAAATAATAATATAATAATATTACATTTAATTCAATAATATAATCAAACCAAAAACACTGAAATTTGAAATATAGCGCCATAATAAGTTCGCACATCGCTGAGCAAAGTCGCAAAATTGTTTTCAGTGTCTGATGACGAATTTCTCCACGAATCATTATCACTCAATTCTGCAAGTGGTTCTGATTTACTATCGCTGTTCTCTAGCTGATCTAAACCCGCTTTTGACCTAAAGGGACACTTTTTGGACGCCATGGACTTTTCTAAGTTTCCAGGCAGAAAGAACATTCAAAATGCAGACAGGGGACAGGACAGAGCACTAGGGACAAAATGTATGTGAAATGGGTTAAAACAGCAATGTTTTACTATGTAAAATCGTTTTGAAAAAAATGACATTTTTTTTACATTTTCAAATTTCCCGCTGCCGCCGCCAGCGGCGCCCGTACGTCCCGATGTCACGGGGACCGGAACACAGGAGCCGGATGCCGGCATCGGCCGGAGGAGATGGCCGGGGACGCTGCAGGGGACACATCGCGGGAGCGAAGGACAAGGTAAGTGCTGCAGGGACTCCCTATGCAGCGCCGCATGTTAAGCCCGAGTGTAGCTCAGGGTTACCGCTTTTGGTACTGAAACTTTACCCCGAGCTACACTCGGGAATACCATTAGGGAGGTTAAGATGCAAATTGTCTTGGTGGTGCTACAAAAAAAGTTTAGCAGTTTGAAATGATACACTGGCTAAAAACTGTATTATTAATATTGAACCATTGGAAAAATAAAAAATGATTTGATGCAGTCAGGCACTAGCATTAACAGCAGTTTTTCTTTTTCTGTACCACCACCTATAAAATGGTGGTATTACCTGTGGATCCAGCTAGTAGATCTGTTATTGTTTTACTTTCATTATAGTATAACTAAAGGAAAAACTGTTTTCAGTTTTGGATAAACTGAAGATAGATTAGAATAAGTTTTTTTTTGCTATCTGTGGCACTGTTAGATTGATTCACCCCGTCTATTTGTCCCATTTATTATTACCTTTGAAAGTAAAAGTAAAAGAAAATCTTACATTTTGGGTTGTCCTCAAAACTGTAATGGAGAAATCCTCCAATGAGAACACTGGTTCTGGTGACCCTGGTGACAACAATGATTTCCTCACTTTGAAGGGATTTTATCACATTTCCTGTGTTGGCTATGGGACAGGGAGTAAATGAAAATCTCGCTAATGGGACACAATTGGCAAAAATACCTGACAGAGTTTATATACCCCCCTCCCCTTTACTGTATCCAAAATGGAGAAAAAGTTTTGTTTTTAGTTTCACTTTAACAGAAAAAAACACTGTTCAGACAAACTATATAAACCTGTTACAGGAAGCATAAAAATACTGAGTCTACTGGCAGGATCAAAAGACACAGAAAAAGAATTAATACTGTGCTAATGCTAACAGATTGTATCACATATGCATTTCTTAATTTTACCCATAGTTCCACTTTAACAATCCTTTAACCCTACCACACCATGTTTTCTACAGACTATTCTCACCATCTCAACAGCCCTAAACTCTTCTGAAATTCTTTTGTTTGAAGCAAAAATATGTCATATACCAGTCATTTAAAAGGATTTTTATGTTAGCAGACCTATTAAATGCAGCAACATGATGAAACAAGAGGCACATGCAATCTTTGACATTCTGTTGCCTTAGGCTTGGATCTAGGTGGCCTTTCTGACTTAAGTGGGATTTCTCTTTTTTGCATCCGGTATATCTTGATTACTGTTTAGTTTTTTTTTCCTCTCATCCAATCCTAGAGAAATATATGTTCTCCCCTTTCTCTTTGTACATAACAATTATATGTTATATTTATTAAATTGCTGATTGATACATATATATAAAGTCTCTGAGCAATCCCATTAACATTCATGACTTCTCGAGAAACATATGGCAAGTATTCATTGGAAATATTCCATTTCCTTGGGATATTTATCACCGCCTTTGTCTCCTTTGTAACAGTGTTTGTGCAAATTTACAAGGGATATCAATTGTCCACATAAATCCTTCACATCTGTATTTTACTTTCTACATCCCAAACCGCAAACCCGATTCTCATTATAGAATCCTTTACTACCACTTTCTTTGAGTCAACAAATGAGGGATGGAAATAGGGACAGTTCAGATGAGAGGAATGCTGAATATGAATGATATAAATGGGCACTCAGTGGAGTTGGCGTGGAAAACAGTACCAAAAATGAGCAGAGCCAATGTAGTAAACTCGGGGCCATATTTATAAAGCTGAATTAAAGTCAGGCAATTTAAATCTTCTTGACTTCACTGTAATTGTGCTTCTCATCCCTCATAGTGTTTTAGAAATCTTTGATGACTTGAGAATTTGCATTCTCTAGAGCAGGCTTGCCCTTAATATCTAAAGTATATCTGTTTAACAGGAATTCATTAGCACAGCTTGATGTGACAAAGCAGTCAGTAAAAAAATATACCTTTACCATATAATTTCTAATGCATGATAATGCATAGGCATGCTCTATTTTTCCAGCTTTACATGAGACCATTAAGAGTTTTACACCATCAGAGACATATTCCATCCACTCCTGCTTCTTATTACTAAACAACAATGATGGTGTCCTAAGAGGGCCAGATCTAGAAACAAGAGGAGTTGTCTAGTGATAGCTTGTGCCTCCGTGGATACTGTAACAGCATTATAGTACTGTAGAATGAATGATAAAGTTGACTTAGGCAAACTAGCAACTGTTGAATTCCTATTGGTGATATAGTATTCACAAATAAGTTATCTTGCATTGTTGGAAGTAAAAGGTTACCTGTCTCTAGATCAGCTTTTAAACATCAGTTCACACAAAAAATAAAAATTTGCTGGTTAGTGGGAGTCCGATAGGCTTATGTCTTGGGTAATCCAACAGTAAGATCTCCCTCAGAAGTTTTCAGTCTAGAAGTTTTTTTGCCCACCTTTGCATGTTCCAACATACTCCAATATATAAAGTAAAGAAAAAAGAAAAAACATACATCATGGGGACCCTTTATAAGGGCCACAGTGAGAGTGCAGACTCAGGAATTTATGTACAGAAATATCCTGTCCTCATGTCAAGTACCTGGTTGGAGGCTGAAGTGATGAGAGGGCTTCCCTTGCAGCTCTGGTCAAAACAACCCTAAAGGTAGTAAAAGGAAGTACAAGGTACAAAGGGGCACAGGTGCCAATAGACGAGTTCCATGGGTACCAATAGATGAGTCGTGATGTCGAGGTCAGGGGCCAATATGAGGTCATACACTAGTGGTCAATCAGGTAAAAATACTAGAATGGTCAGGAACCAAAACCAAGGTCATACATGGTTGATCAAAAGAAGCAGAGCCAGGGTCACAACCAGGAATCAGACAGGTGGGAATCCAAAGGCAAGCTGAGTTGGTAAGCGGAATTCAAGATATGCACAGAAGTGGACAAGCTTCAGATCTCCCACCAACCATCTGTCACTGATTCTTACTATAAAAGGGTCTATGGAGCCAGTTCTTGAATTGGGTGCATGTGTACCTGGCACACCCAGACATCTGTGCAACAAGCCTGCATGCATTTTTACGCACATGAGCATATCCATGCAGGATACTGGCAGAGGTTTCTAGCCTGCATATCAGAGCACGCTCACCTCTGTTCTGCATTGCATCCTGATACCTCAGCACTGCACAGTCACTTGCTTAAATTTTCTTGATAGGGCCCTCACATGCTTGCTGCAATCTCCTTTCAATCTTATCGAGAGTTTATGCTCTGCTGGACCTAGATCATGAAAGGGCCTTCAGGACTGGCCAGAGATGCATGGAGTCTAATGTCCTGAAATGAAAAAGTATATTACTACCAGCACAAATTAGACAAAAAATTATATTATTGCTATTATAAAAAGACTAATAGGGTAAATTAACAGCAATCACTTTAATCTGACATACTGAATTTAGTTCTTAATCCCTTGTGTAGATGATCCTATACAAATATTCTGTTGAACTTAAATATAACTACTGCTACTGTCACGGATCCACCCACACGCCACGCCCACAGCGACTAGCTAACCAAGTTGCGCACGTGTGGCCATGACAGGGAGTATGAGGTAATAAAGGAATATATAAAACCGTATTTAAGACCAGCCGTGATATACTTCCACAGCCCGCACTACCTTTTGGCCACCACCAGATGGAGACTCCACTCCAATCCAGCTGGTCGACCACACACACTGGCAGATACAAATCTTATATACAATCTGGTGCACTGATTAGAGTTGAGGACCAGCTTACTAATTACCCACTTTTCTAGTGTCCTTCCAGCTACCCTACAGCTTGAACTCCAGAGTTAATCACCCTTCCACTGTCCACACACCCCCCTGCATCAGACACACCACAAAAGGTAGCCTGCCACCACCCAACAGTTTATCCGCAGAACAGTCTGCTGGGACACCCCACACACACAGATCTCCGTCTGGCCGATCTGTTACCTTTTACAATCTGCACGCAATCTGCCCGCACACAGTGCAATTGCATACAGATTGGCAATGAGCTTGACCGAGCATTTAAAGGCACTAAAATACGATACAATCTAATCCAATCTAATCTCTCCAAACAAATCTCTCCAATCTAATCTCTCCGAAGATATGAGCACGTGCTTAAATATACAAAAGTCACTAATTAATTTTAAGATTTAATTTCCCGAAAGTGGGCAGGGCATAAAATATGTACAAAATATAAAAAGTTACAGAAATACAAAAAATACAAGAAGACACACATATGACTATTCACTATAAAATAAAAGGGAATAAAAGACAAAGATAAAACTTTTACCAAGATCTATCCTGCAACTGCAGCAAGTCAGGGAGAAACAGCAATCCGTTGGTTGATCGAACCAGCTCCGTACGAATCACAAATGTCCCAATGCCCGGGTACTCCTTTTATGGGGATATGGACGTAGGCGGGACATTAGTCCTCAGCCAATTGACCATGGGGGGCTGCTCCTGTACCTGCCCACAGGACGTTCTGGGTGCTGACCCGCCCAAGTTCATTCGGACTAAGACCGGCTTGAAACACCAAGTTGGGATTGGATTTCCGACACCAGCGCATCGGCCCGATCGTGACAGTACCAAACACCATTCGACTGTCGCAATCCAGCGCCACCTAACCATTTCCTGTATTTTCCTGACCTTCTACCTAAGCCACAAATATGATTTTTAGGTGTCGATGTAGCGCACAGAATACCCTAACAGAAAGGAGTATGTTCATCTCTCTGCAACTAATATTTCAGCTTTTATGAGAGGTGAAACATACCCCTTTTGATGTATGGATATACTTTTTAGCTCCCCAAGACAGATCGAGCCCCCTGCTGTCATGAAGCCGAAATGTCTCCAGCCACTTCCTTTAAACCGATTTCACCAGAAGGTGACAACCTTATTAACACAAAGGTGTCACATCCCCGCAGTCGCTAATTGATGCCTCTGTGTCTGAGCACCTCTGACTGAATATACATCTTTAATGGCAATGGAATGTCCCTACAGTTACGATTATATTTTGCTACTGATCACGTCTTATCTACTCAAATCTGTACATTTATGTCACATGCACGTTACATCATGTCACCTGTACGTTACAGCTACTTTAATTGACAATTGCGCGGTTATGCAACACTCTGTACACAAATGAAATGTATATTATTTTTTTCACATAAATAACACTTTTAGTGCTATTTTATCATTTTCATTATCATTATCATCATTATC